>NC_141671.1:124686227-127123727 GCF_028749965.1 Puma concolor
GAGTAAATGGGTTCTCACAAGGTTTAGGAAGGAGCTGTCAGCTTTTAATCTTACCACTAATAGTTTAACATAAAGTGTGATCAGAAAAAAAATGAATACATTTACTGGAAAAACACGAATTCCTAAACATTCTCACATCAAGCATTTTTGACGGAACCTGTTACATTTCAACATCTTTACAACATTAATTTCACAGCACTGGGTAGTTAAGGACTATGATGGCAGTGGGTCAAATAGCCAGGGAAACTATCAACAGTATTAAACAGTGACCTAGGATTTTAAAAGCCACAATTGTGTTTTGACTTTTATCTGTAACTCTTCAGGCATCTTGAGACAAATCATTTGATGGCCAGAGGAATCCCAATCTCAGCATGACTGGTGGGACGGAATAGATTCAGCCCCAGATTGCAGATTACTGAATCCAACATAAGTCAGGGAGACACCAACCCACCCCCAGAATCCTTGGAAAGCCCATAAATGAGGACCAGACAAAACAGCACCTGAGAGATGGACTGATTTTTCTTTCACCTGTTTCTTCATTTAGAGCATTACTTGAGCACATTCCCTATTTAGTCTCAGACTCCTGTTATGTAATCCACTTTCATGGTAGCTCCATACAGATGAAATCAATATGGAATCATTTGAGGACTATATTCTTCACCTGAAGGCTGCGTCCTGCTCCTAAGTGGTCTTCGACAGACATGGAGGTATCATACAATGGACTTAGCACATGAGCATTATGGCCAACCTGACTAAATGCAATCAACTCCTCAGCATCACAAATAATCTTGAACCCAACCCAGTCAAGAAAAAGAAGGCCATCGCTTGGTATCTGGACTATCATGCTATTTGGAAATGAAAACCTTTGAACACTCTAGGCGATGAAAAGAACACGATGCCTTCAAAACAAAATACAAGATCTTAAGTTATCTTAAGAATTCCAAAAAAGTTCTGATGTTTCTTGAGATATTTATTTCCATACTTTAATATATATATAGAAAAATATTCTTATTATAAAAAATTTGGGGTGACCCTGTTTCATTGACCACCTAAATCTAGACTTAGTCTACTTATTAACTGATTTTTGTGACCAAGCATCGCTCATATTCAGTGGTGTATGCCTGGGCATGCCCCTTTCCCTGATAGGCCCAAAAATGTCTCATGGCCATCCACCCATCTTAGTCTTTATTTTTACAAAAATGTAGTCTCTTTTTATGTCCACTTGGTGAAATCTATATGCATATTACTAAGTGAATTCTTTAAAATACATTCCTAGAAGTAAATACTACAGAAATACAAAGTATTATTCTTAATGGCTTACTCCTGAGGTAAATAAAAATTTCTCTGGGGATAAAGGGTTCAGTGAAATAAGATGAATAGGGTGAAGGACATTCCAGGACTATCTAGCCAATATTTTTCTAGTACACAGGGTGCCTTGCAAGAATTTAATTGGTTCATACGATTAAGAAATTAATTCCCGGGGTGCCTGGGTGGCTCAGTTGGTTAAGCATCTGACTCTTGATCTCAGCTCAAGTCTTGAGCTCAGGGTCGTGAGTTCAAGCCCCACATTGGGCTCCATGCTGGGGCATGGAGCCTACTTTAAATAAAAAGAGGAAAGAAATTAATTCCTAGAAAACAAATTTATTTTATTTATTTTATTTTATTTTGTTTTGTTTTGTTTTATTTTAGAGAGAAAGAGAGAATGAGAGCAGGGGAGAGGTGTGGAGGGGGAGAGAGAAAGAGAAAGAACGAGAGAGAGAGAGAGAAAGAGAGAGAGAGAATCTTATCCAGGCTTCGCACTCAGTGCAGAGTCCCACTAGGGCTCAGTCTCACGACCCTGGGATCATGAGTTGAGCAGAAATCAAGACTCGGGCTCAACCAACTGAACCACCCAGGCACCCTGAAAACAAATTTTTAAATTTTTAATTATTTTTTGTTTATGATAGCACATAACCATTGAATATTTTGTTATTGTATTTGTGTGCTTGTTTATGTGTTTACTTTCTGACTCTTCTTACTGGGATGTAAAGTCTGACTTGTTCAAAGCTTTGCTTCCTTCCTAGATGAGGGCCACATTCTATGGAAGGTGCTTAATAAATGTTGTTCAGTGCTGTTAAATTCCAGTCTTGGCTATTGACAAGTACAAGAAGAATGAAGTACTGTGCCTCTGAGACTACCTGGAAAAGATTTGTCACCAAGGGTCACACTCCCGTAAGAAATCTCTTGAGTTCTTTCATTATGGGCACCATCCCCTGGAAAAAAAAAATAATAATAATAAAGAAAATAGGAGGTTTTGAGATTGCTTTATTTTTTTCAGGCCATGGGGATATTATTTAGAAAATTGCTACTTTAATCCTCTAAATGATGTTCCTAAGGCCTGAAGAGGCAAAGGAATTTCCCAGAGTGTTTTATCTACCAGTCAGGAGCAAGCTTCTTACAGTGTCCTAAGGGATTGACTTACAGGGGACAATGCCTTACGAAGAAAACCTTTGATAATTCATTAACTATATCCTTTAATGGAAAGTGAGGGAAGAATGGCATTTTAAAAATTCTCCTCTAGGAATAATTATGCTATGGAGGGTTTCTAGAGATTTAGGGAGAAACTAGTTCAGTATTCGATATTTATGGCTATTTAGATCAAGCTAAAAAATTTTTAATTTTAACCTGTTTTAGAGAATTAGATCTGAAGAATCGTCTAGATGATCTGAAACACATGTTAGAAGTTAGAACATGAGGGGAAAATGGTGGCAGACCAATATTAAAGTAAAGGGCCCAGTGCCGATAACCTCTAGGGTCTTAGATTACCCTTTAAGATCATTATTAGTGTAAACCTGGACTTTTTTTTTCTTTTCTCTGTAGTTTTTTTTTTTTTTTCATCTTTGTCTTCTTTTTCTCCTATCTCCTTGACTAGTCCACACTAAATATATACACTCTATTTTTCCTAACTTTTACCTCTTCTATCTTTTTGCCTTCATATATCACTTTCTGGTTGTACTGATGGCCCCAGGGCTAAAGGGGTTACTGGTGCCAGCTCCATAGAGAAGAGAGCAGATCATTTGAAGGAAATGACAATAGCTGCCTCCTATGGAGTACCTACTTTGTGCCTGGCCTTGTTCTATACACTTTCCATAAATATTTGCATTTAACCCTCTCAATTGGCCCAAAAACTCAGTCTAAGTTTTCCAACATCCTGGTTCTACTGGTGAGTGGGGCTGTTTTGGTTGATTTGCTTCTGAAAACTGTATCTTTAAAGGTTCTAAAGGAAACCCCCCAAGAAATGGCAACTTGAAGAAAGTGGATGTAAGTGGCACATTTGACGAATAGGTTAGAGACAAGAAAGATACAACAACTGAGGATCTCCCAAGTGAAATCTCAAGTGCTTTTGTATAACCAATCTCTTTTATTTGCATGTTAGTTTTCTTGGGGGAAAATGTGACTTTACCAACCTTGTTAATGGGGGAAAAGTCCTAACCCTTCAGTAATTTCAAGAAAACCAGTATATGGTTTAGGTCAAAAAGAGTACTTGATTTTGCAACACCAGTATCCCTTCTGAGGTTTTTCAAAAATGCTGTGGCCATCCCACACAGAACTCTCTTCATGTTTTTGCCACAAAAACAATAGTGCTATTTCAGCACTCACTGTAATCGAGACCACTTTACGAGGTGCTCTCAGGAAGCTATCAGAGAAATAAATGCCTGTGCTCCTATGATCTAATATCATAAAAATGAAATACAAAATTTACATGCAAAATGGACATAGAGGCAAATGCTAAATAAAACAAGGCATTAATTATAATGTGTCTAATATGTGTTGAGAGTCATAGAATAATTTGATTTAATTGGATTTAGTCAAAGATTTGGAGTATTTACAGGTTTCTCAAATAAGCAAATGAATTTGTTCATTATTAGTAGTACAGGAAAAGGGGAATACCAAAATAGTTGAGCATCCTGAAGGTTAAAATGATTTGCCCAGGGTTTGTACTTTCTTTTCCTTAGGAATATTTCTCAAGAGCCAAGACCTTCTGTCACTTTGCAATACCTTTATAAAAGAAGGTGCTATGTAAAGATGATGTGAAATTTATAGGTTCACACTTCCCTGATGGAAGAACTATGGGTATAAATGACTAAATAACCAAAGTTACTATGGGGAAGTAAAGCCAAAGAAAGGAACTGAGGCAGAAAACAGAAGATGCCTGGTCTACTGGAAACATGGTTGTCCTCAGCTTCATCTCTGATCTAGGACCCCAGGACAGAAATCAGCTGGGCCAGATCTGAATTTCCCACATGTATTGTCATCTGTGCAAAAGGTGACCCAAGTTATTTCTTTAACACTCGGAAACACTTAAGGCTCTTTCCCCCCTCTTTTCTGGCCAAGCTGTCTAGAAAACACAGATGCGTCGGGCATCTGTGATGAAATTGTAAGCAGCCTTGCTAAATGGCTCCCAAAGGACAGTATCTCTCCAATGTCTTGGGTAAATCTAGTGGACATCATTCACCAGTTCCACATCATCATTCTCTGGTTCTTCAGACTGGGGAGTTTAGGTCCAGGACAACAGAATTGCTGCTGAAATTATGTTTAAATAATATAGAAACTACTCTGATGATCTTTTATCACAATTCCCAAATAGTTCCAGTGCATAGCAATGGCAATCACAAGTTATGGTATGGGTAAATGAAGTCACCCTTCATAAGAAATAGAGTTATTTTAGCAGTGTAGAGTCTCATTTGAAGAAACCACCCCATTATTGGAGGGACGTTCGTCCAAAGCTTTAAAAATGTCCATGTGCACCATGTTCTTTCTTGCTGGTCATACTGAGAAAGCAAGACTTTCTTCAGCACTTCCTGGGTGAAGGTGTGGCCAAGATCTAATGCCCAACCTGATATTGACAGGCATGACTTCATGGCAGTAAATATGGCTTGAGGAACAGGAGACGTAATCCTGCCATGAAGAACAGCTATAAAAATAGGTGCCGAGATGTCAAAATTATTCTTTCTTTTCTTCTGACTTTCTTCATTTAACTGTTTATTATGATATAGCCAGATACAGTTATAATCTATGAATCAAGCAGAGTACCTACTGCTTTATACAATACCTTAGCCACACAGAGAGTGTTAAGAGGGAATGCTCTAGAATCAGCCTGCTGTGGTTCAAATCACCTTCTAAACCTTGATCGCATCTGAATCTTGAGAAAATTACTTTCATGGTGGGGGGGGGGGTGTCCTAATGGTGCCTACCTCATCTGGGTTCTCATAAGGATAAAATAAGGCGTTTCATACTAAATGTTGAGTGCCATGACCAGCTACATAAACACTCAACAGAAATGCTTTGCTCAGGTCTATGGGAATCCAGGGCTTAAGGTGCTTGATAATGCTTCATTATTGGTAAAATTAGAAAATGATCTGCTATGGATTGAATGTGTCCTGCCAAAATTCTTGTGTGAAAACCCTAATTCCAATATGTTGGTATTAGGAGATGGGGCCTGTGGGAGGTAAACACATCATGAGAGTAGAACTCTCATGAGTGAGATTAGTGCCCTTATTAGAAAAGACTCAAGAGAGTCAACCTCTCTCTACCATATGAAGGTATAGCAAGATGGCATCCCCAGGATGAGGACCCTCACCAGAACTTGACCATGATTTTAGACTTCCAGGCTCTGGAACCATGAGAAATAAATCTGCATTGTTTAAGCCACCCAGTCTATGGTCTTTTACTACAGCAGGCAAGGCTTACTAAGCCATGATCTAATTGAAATGCTTAATTTGTTTCTAAAGTCCCTTACAACTCTAATATTGCATGATTTGTATTTCTTTGCTCTCTTAGAGTAAGAACCTTTCCTAAGCTACCAATTTGCTACGTACATGATATCAACTCACATGAGAAAAGTAATGAGAATATTCTTGAAATTTTTAAATTGTTACATCAAGACTTTAAAAAATTATATCAGCAAATAAAAAATAATCAACAACAAAAAAACCATCCATGTTTCCCTGGCTAAATACAAACTCTATATAATATAGTTCATAAGTGTTTTAGGTCTTAAATAAATTTCTAGCCATTGTCCTCATTGTCAAGATATGGAAAAAAATGTGCTGGAAATAGTTGGTTGCCATCATTATTAATAATAAATACAAATTGAGAACTGTTGAGACCACATTTATATTACAGCACTATAATTCACTGTGCTTTACAGTTATACGTCTATCTTTCTCCATTAAACTTGTAATTTAAGTATAGAGTCCATGTTTTTCTATATCCATCACTTGACATGGGGCACTCAATAAATTGAGAACTACTCAGTGCATGCAGGTTGAATGAATTAATGGGTAAATGAAGGAAAAATCACTAAGATTTTATGTTGCAAAGTATGAAATAATGCTCCCATCTGTCTAAATTGGAAGACAAGACAGAGCATCAGATGCAAATAGTGATACAAATGACATTAACTTACAGATCAATAAAATGGGTTGTTTAAAAAGAAGAGGGAATTTGAAGTGGAACACAAATATTTCATAAAGAAAATGGGACTTTTTCTGAATCTGATGAATGCAAAAATCTTTCCCAACAAAGTAAGCAACAATATATTAGTTTTATAAGGCTTTTGCAACAAATTACCACAAACTTAGTGGCTTAAAACAACACGTTTATTATCCTATAGTTTGGGAGATGAGAAGTTTGAAATGGGTCTCACAGGGCCAAAATTAAGGTACACACAGGTCTTCAGTCCTTTCTGGAAGCTTTAAGAGGGAATCTGGTTTTTGCCTTTTCTATCTTTTAGAAGTTGCCCTCATACTTGGCTGGAGGGCTCCTTTCTGCCTTCGAAGCCAGTGAATCTGACATCTCACCACTCTGACCCTGAACCTCCTTGCTTCCCTAGTCCACAAGTGAGGACTCGTGATTTCATTGGACCCATGTGATAATCCAGAAGTGTTTACTTATTTTAATGCTGGGTCATTAGCAACCTTAATTGCATCAGGTACCTTCATTCCCTTTTGCCATGTAACCTAATATATTCATAGGTTCTAGCGATTAGAATGTAGACATCTTTGGGAGGCCAATATTCTGCCTACCATACAAAATATGACAGGACATCTGGCATGTATGGACAACAATGTAATTTTCATAGAAATTTTGTGTGTCAAGTGTAAGTACAGTGAGTTTACAGAACTAATTAAGTGGGAACCTTTTTTGAAGACATTAAATGCTCAACAGAAGGATTTGGACTACATGTATAAGTAATAATTCTCTTTGTGTCAGATTAAAATTGGTATTTTCATCACTTTTTATTTATTACATATTTGAAAATGACGTGATCATAAAGTATGTCCTATTCAGAATGCCACAACTATTAAAGATAAATAAGACTTTACTGAAGGGTTTTTTTTAACAATTAATGAGAGATTTGAAAAACATTTTACCTTTTTATTTGAGAGAGAGAGAGAATGTGCAAGCAGGGGAAAAGGGCAGTGGGTGGAGACAGAGACAGAGAGACAGAGAGAGAGGGAGAAAATCTCAAGCAGACTCCACACTCAGTGTGGAACCCGACACAGGGCTCAATCCCCCAACCCTGGGACCATGACCTGAGCCTAAGTCAAGAGTCAGAGGCTCAAGTGACTAAGCCACTCAGGCACCCCAAAAAACACATTTTACTAGTAGCTCAAATCAATTGATTCCTTAAAGTTTGAAAGCAGAAAAGTAATAACAGCATTAAAAAGGCATTTTTTAAAAGGTGATTCTGAAATTGACCACTTATACCCTAATCAAGATACACAGACGTAAGAGTAGTAAGGTATGTGAACATATGCAAGTCAAAGGCAGGTGTATTTTACTTTACACTTAAATAGGCAACAGAACATTAACATCAAAAGCAAGATGGATCAAAGAACAAAAAAATACAGGATGTCTCATTGTCAGGCTGCCAAATGGATTCAGGAATGGTGGTCACTGAAAAAAGAGAGTAAGAGGACTCAGAGGTTCAGATGAGAAAATAGGGTAGGACCATATGACATAGACAAAGGTTATGCCAATCATTTTGGATAATTTATGGAATAGAAGAAGCAAAATTTAATTAGCATTTGAATGTGGGGTGGAAAAGAAAGTTACCAAAAGAAACTCGTAAAGAATCTTTTCATGACGAAGACCTTATACATACATCAATGTTGTCAAATATTCTAGTGTGCTAGGCTCTTTCCTTGATAATGGTGCTGTTCTTCTTCTTCTAGAAACATTATATATCAAAAAGGGGGCTGGGGGGAGTCACTCAGGATGCCTGTACTGTTCTACACAGGGAATGCGTTGTACAATGGTTTATATGCTACCTGTTAAGTGGTCTCACCTTACCTTGACTCTCCTTCCATCACAGAGGAAAACAGGGTCTAAAATTATCAAAATTAATGACCATGATATATTTTAGTTTTAATCTAATATCGTCCAGCTTTCTCTTCCCTGTATTTTAGTTACCCTGGGAACAACAGGAAATATAGGTGTTAGTAATCACAGGGAAACAGCCTTAGAAAGAACCAGGAAAGACAATGGGAAAAAATATACCAAACTGTGTTTCCAATTACCAGCAGATGCTTCCACTTATTATAAGTGTTCTTATTTAGTTAAATATACAAATTTTTTTAACTGTACAAATTTTTAATTGCATAAATTGTGGTAGTGTTCTAGCCTCGTGCTCTTGATTACCCTTGTCTCCCATTCGATTTCACATGCCTCTTGCTTCTGGCATCACTTTCCCACACATACTATCCCTGGAGCTGCATAAATTCTAGGCAATACCTGATAAAGAGTGCAGCCTGTTGCGGAGTTTATCTTATTTATCTCTTGTGTTTTGTTTTGTGTTTCACTGTGGCTGTGACATTACAGTATGTTTCTCTGAGTCAGCAGCACCATTGGCTCCTGGCTATAGCTCCATGAATGCCTACTTATTTTTTTTTCCATTTTTGCTTAGCGGGAATCATCTGGCCACCATTCACTCATGCCTGGAATATCACAGTGGGAAAGATTACCAAGCTTCATCCAAAGACCACTTTATAAAGACCTCTGATAAATCAAATGAAGGAGCAGGTCTTGGTGAGAGTATCCTTAATGATGGAGATTCAAGACTCAGAGCCTTGCCTGTATTCTGATTGTTCTAAACATAGCAACAGGACCACAACGAAATGCTGGAAAGAAGAGGGAATGGCAAAATTGGCCTAAGCAAATTTTTTTTTCATGTTTGGTCAGAAAAGATTTTCAAAAATAGCCACTTGGTTTTGAAGTTAAGACTCCATCACATATATTATTCATCACAGTAATTTATATTGGACATTCAACCATATTTTTAAAGTTAATTCACAGGGGAAAAGAAATGAATGAATGAAACAAAATTTAAAAACCACGTAGTCGTTCAATGTCATGAATGTTGCTGGACACAGCCCTGCTCTTACACCGTGGTTCTGGTTGCTTATTTCCAATTGAGACTATCTGACCTGCGCCGGTATTAATTGATTGTTTTCAAGAATCCTACTATGTGTATCTGTAAAGATTAGGATGTTAGCTGCATTTTCTTTCATAAATACCTAATATGGGAGAGGCAGAAAGTATCTGTTACATGGTAACCCTCTAGCCTTGCTACTGAGTGTGGTCAGCAGTAGCCTTGTCATCCCCAGGAAGTTTGCAAAGTCTCAAGGCCCCACCCAGACCTGCCTGATCAGACTCTGCATGTAATAGGGTCTCCAGGTGATTTATATGTGCATTTACATTTGAGAAGCATTGCTTTGGAATAGCATCCGAGAGACACCTTCAGGTATAGATATTTTATGTAACTCATAATCACCAGAAGGTAATAAGTGATAGATGAAAAAATAAAGAATACTTTGAAGAGGCAGTAGGATTATACTCCTACACGTGTAGCAGTTGAAATTTCCTTCTTTGAAATTGACTTTGAACTCCATAAACATAAACATAATGAATGCCAAGGGAACAAATAGGTCTTGTTAGAAGATTATGTGTTTTGCCATCTTATAACTTTCCTTTTATGTTGTTTCCTTTTATGTTATGTAATATTGATAATCTCTCTATATCTTATTAGTGGTCTAGGGTTTTTGTTTTTTTTTTCATTATTATACTAAGAGGGGAAAAAACCTCACCCAAGCATTCCTCAGCATTTCCTTGTGGATGTCTAGATAATCTCCCCTCCAGCCTCCTTGAGATCTACTCAGCCTGGCCTAATTCTTGAGAGTTTCCAAAATTCAAACATCCCACCAGCAAAAAAAAAAAAAAAAAAAAAGTAGAAACATATTTCAGATTTTGCTTAGGCTACTTTTTAAACATTATATTTAGTTTTACCCACGATACTTCTTTTAAAAACACATTAAATGAAGACCAGCAAGGAGTAATGAAAATTATAAAAATGCTGGAGGCATACACCCTCAAGCAAAAAATTTGAGGCCCACATAAGTTAGTCTAGGGAAATGAGACCGGTGGAAGGCCTAAACACACATGTTCACAACCACAGCATATGACACAGAGCCGTACAGCTCATGAAGATCAAACATACCATTAGTCATCGCGGGCTAAAATTGGAATTCCCAATCAAAGGAATCTATACAGTACTAACCAGAGCACTAAATAATAATGATGGTGCAAATCATGCAAGCTGACATCCTAGGTGTGAGTCACGAGCCGTTCTCACAACTCCAAAGGGCAGTTATAATAAATATTTATCCCATTGAAACACTTTTTTTAACTCATATTCTCTCCTTTATCTACTCTCATTCACCTGTCAACGTCAAAACATTTTACCTACTTTACCCCACTTTTGTACCATTAAATCCGTCACCACCTCTCCCAGTACTCTAATACCCCTGCCTTTGATTTCCTCTGCTCCTGCATCCTCTTGGGGAACACAAATTTCCAAAGTAGGACCTACTTCAAGGGTTGGGGGATTGACTTTTTCAGCTTTCTAATAGACCCCAGGAAAACATAGCCAAAATCTGAGTTTAGGTAAATTGTCAATTATGACTTCTTATAGTTTAGAAATAATCCTTTAAAACATTTGTAGCTCATTATGGGTTTAAATTAACTCAGAGGTTACTCTTCTTTTATTTTTACAAGATCCCAATGTGATGGGTAATGTGGTTATTGCCATCATACCCATTTATGGAGATGTCACTAAGTTTGAGGCAAAGTTCAGTGGTGAGCTGAGATCGAAACATACTTTTTGTAACCCTAAGTAGTCTCAGAGAACTGCTTTGGAGATTTCGTTGTTGTAGCTATTTCTTCAGAAGCTGGCACACCTGAATATGAAATTATAAAAAGTTTACTCCACTTACAATCTTCTACAATCGGAAATAAGTTCTGAAATCCTAGAAAGGTTTCAGCCAGAGGATGCCTTGTCACACAGTAAAGCATCAAATGTTTGGTAATGGAGAGAATAACGGGGTGGGGGGGGTTGTTTGTTTGTTTCAGGTTTGTGTTTTGTTTTTGTTTTTACTATGCAACTGTGTCAATGTATGGTTTTTCAACAGCAGGGAGGAGGAGCAAAGTGGCGAAAATCAAGTCTTCCTGCCATTTTATTCTCAACCCCTGTGTTATTGGACTCGTTTGTCGTGGGTTAAGTGTCAGAGACAGTAGGCTTAGCATTAGTTAAGATGTCTGAGAGCCAAGATAGATATCTCATGCTAGTTCCAGTTAAAACCCTGGTTTTTCTCTTTAAATGTGCAAAGCAAAGAAATGGAAGAAGCGGTAACTCAAAATGAAAACCAGAACCTGAGGTGGGGAAGCCAGGCAGGTCGCTGGTCCCTGAAAAGGGTTGTGCAAAAGGTTCTCCCTTCTGCTTGAGCTTTCACTGTTAATACACATTTGCAGAGTGAATAAGGGAAGACTTGACCGTAGTTTAAATACTTGTGAAATCAAGCTGTGAATCTACTTTTCCTACCTCGTCTTTCCTCATTTTGCACTGTCCACTCTCCTCCCTTTCCATGAGACGGTAGAGATGCGTGCTCCCTGATGTGCTCCTTATCTGCAGACCAAGTCCCTTCCCCTATTTGTTGGCATCATTCCTTGAGATTAGTTAAGGTCAAAGTTATTACATTTCTCTTTCTTTCGAAGGACACTGTAAATTGTTTGAGCTTCTTCTACTTAGACAACATTAAACAAAGTTGAAAGACCTGTTTTTCCTTCCTTGCTCATTTTGAATTTCATTTGAATTGCATTTGTGAAACCAGGGTGGTCGTGTGTGTGTGTGTGTGTGTGTGTGTGTGTGTGTGTGTGTGTTTACACATTTGTATTTAAACTGATGGAGAGGAAAGGCCAGGACAAAATTAATAAACTCCCTCAACAGTTTGAAATTTTTCTTTAAAGATAGAAGCAGAATGGGGGTTAATAAGCGTATGAAGCATTACCAAACTATCCGTGAGTGAGATTTCAATTCAAATGAAGTTTTGTGAGAATCTATAGATAGATTCCAAATTATAAAAATTGAAATAAATACATATTTCCAAGTTTCCATTTAAAAATTCATTTCTGAAAATAATTAGAAATATTTAATATTATTAATATTTTCTTTTTAAAATCACATATAATACTTACCTGCTTAATGACTAGAACACCCACAAGTCTGTAAGAGTTTAACATAGCCCCCAGAACGATAGAAATTCTTCAAAATAATCCAGGTTCTAAATCATTAGGTCTTTGAATCTTTGTTCTTGGCTATATCTGTTAGTACTGTGGTTACCAATTCTTTCCTTTATGGCTGCAAACACATAGCAAAGCATTTTTGGTAGAATTAGGTATCCATTGGAACGAGGATTTTTTGACTTGGTTAGTTCTCATTACATTTCTTTTGCACAAGAAAAGAACTACCCTATTTTCCTTTTAATGGAAGGTTAGGTTGGCTCACAATGCCTGAATTAAAAATGAGGTTATTTTGAAACTTTAAAATGTCCTATATGTAGCACATTAACTGCAGATATTAAGATTTGTAAGAATCCTCACAAGTCACATAGATGAGACCTCTTTTCTCCATGACTCCTCTGGGTACAGAACCTCATCACCAGCCCCTTGACCCCATCCCCAGTGATCCAAACTTCTGGCTGCAGGTACAAACTCAAGGTGAATGATGCCCACGGAGGAAACTTAAAATCATAGGTTTACAGGCATGCTCTTCCAACGCAACTATCTGAAGGACAAAAAACATCACAGCCTATGAAATGTAACAAAACCACCTGTTAAAGAATATGTGTGGCATAATAATTTTAGTCTGAGTACTAGCATCTTGTCAGTTTATCCCAACCTCTTGAGCCTGTAGTTGAGCCAAAAATCTCCTGAGCCAAGCTTTCCCGCAAGATTTCCTGTACTTCCTGTTTCTATGTGAGACAGAAATACCATGAGAATGACCTTTCTTGTGGTATTTTTGCACTTCTACCCTGGGATGAAGATAATCCCATATTGGGGAGAATTTTTTTTTTAATTCTGCAAACTTTTCAATTTTCAAATCTTCAAACAAAGTAGACTCCTTCTTGGGAAGGAAAATTTGAGATGCTGCTTGCTTGGCCCTAACTCATCTCCACTAGGAAGTATTCATGTTCAATGATCCAACATTTTGTAACTTCTCTAAGATATTTTTTACAAGGAAACAATTTGTTACAAGGAAACAATACAGAGAACACAGTGGAAATTTATATGCTTGGATTTTTAAAAATGTCATTCTGAAAGAAATGTTCCACGAAAAGTTGTATTCTTAATGCATTAGTGTATGTGACATATTATATCATATATTTGTTTTCTTTGTTCTTAACCCCTTTGTTCCAAGGGTCAGGATATCCTGATGCTAAGTACTATTGCAAAATAACTGAACAAAAATAAAAATAGTCAAACACTTAGGAAACTCTTCAGTTGTTATGTCAAGGAAGTTTGTGACTGAGGAGTGAGTTTAAGACATTATTCAGGAAATATGCTCATAGAGTGCAACGGCCTACATGTGCTTTTTTAAATAAAATCATTTCAAATCTAGAGAGCTTTGATGCCTAGGTGTGATACAAGCATAAGATCTGGAAGGGCTGTCAAACATGATGGAAGCATCACACTGATTCTTAAGTCCCTTTACCTCTTAACAAAGAGGGAAGTTAGGGGCTTCTGGGTGGCTGAGTCATTTGAGCATCTGACTCTTGATTTCGGCTCAGGTCATGATCTCACAGTTCGTGAGTTCGAGCCCTGAGTCTGGCTCTGCACAGTGTCAGCATGGAGCCTGCTTGGAATTCTCTCTCCCTCTCTTTCTGGCCCTGCCCCACTCATGTGCTCGCTCGCTCTCTCTCTCTCTCTCTCAAAATAAATAAATAAACTTTATTTTTTAAAAAAAGGCTCATCTTTCTCATAAGTGGAACACTGATTTTTCCCAAATTGGGCTAAGTGAATATGTAGTTGTTATAGGAAGAGCTGTCTGATTAATATTTCAATAATGAAATTCACAAGCAGCAGTGTCTTCAACGTCTTTTATTGTTATTTTATACCCTCAAAGATGTTGATGCTTCCTCACCTAGTAGGAAAGAAAGTAGGTTTACCAGTGTATTTTTCCATCCAGAAAAAGAGAAAAGCCATTTAACTCAGTGTGGGAAACTAAACTTATTAACCCTAGATTTAGAGGAATAATAACAACAACAAAATTACAGTAGCCTTTGCTGGTTTCACATTGTAAAAAATGACGTGAGGGCAATGAAAATAAAACACACCTTGCAACGGTCTTTTTCCTTTCCCCGAAGTCTCCTCTTCTCTCCCCTGAAGAAACATCAAATGACCGTGTGATAAACATGCCCCGCAAGGAATGTAGAACAGGAGCAACAGATTGTACATCAGCAAAACAAAATGCCAAGCAAAATAAAGCCCTTTGCAATGGCAGAGATGTGAAGAGGAGAAAACGATGGGCTTGTTGCAATGGCCGCCAAGAAAACAAGAGCTAGCCACGTGAATGTTCAACTTCAAATTGTTCCTACAAACCCAATTTGCTGACAAAAGTGCCCAACACAATACCACCCCACTTTCATTTATGTCTGGGGCTTTTCACATAAGCTACAGGGGGCACCCCCTTCTGTTGTGTGGTTCTGACTTGCAGGGCTGGCTTCTCCACCTGAGCCGTGGGACCCGGCTTGCGCCTGGCCCAGGACTGTCCTCAGCTGAACCCCTCACAGGTGGGGGCACAGCAGTTAGCGACCCAAATATCAAGTCCACAGCGCTCTGTCTCTGGAAAGTGGATCTTCAACACTCTCTCCTTTCTTTCCAGTGCCACGTACGCCACCCCCACCCCCCCCCCATGAATAGCCTTTAAAATGATTACAGTTTTCTTTGCGAGGGGGTTTTAACAAGCCCAGGGTACCTATCCAGACTACGCAACCCCACTGCACGATCGCGTGAGGATCTTGGTGCTTCCCTAATTCACTTCTTTCAGAGTTAGCTTTGGGATGTGATTCAATGTTATTTCCCTTCCAGCTGAAGGGCGGCTGAGGTTACGAAGGGATTTGACCAATAGGCCAAAACCCAGTTAGGTTTGCTGAAAACCCAGTGACAGCGAGGGGGAGGGGTGTGGGGGAGGGGAGTGTGTGAACTGTGGGGTGAGGATCCATCCCAGAGCCTTCTGCCTAACCCCATCCCAGTGCAGACGCGGGGGACAGACAAGGTGGCCCCCCGCCAGACCTTCCAGAGAGCAGCAGCTGCAAATCGGTTCTGCCAGTGCTCAACTTCCCGTTTTCCGAGAGCTCCTTGGGACTTGCGGGGCTAGAGCCAGGGAAGCTTCTAGGCTTCCTGCACCACGGAGGAGGGGGGGGGGGGAGGGGGGCGCACTCTTCACCTGACACCTTCAGATAACCGACCGGCCTCTGGAGGAGCCCTCGGAGAAGCTGGCAAAGGGGGAGCCCCGCTTCTTGGCCTGGAGACAAGCCACTTGACAAACTTTGACAAGCACCAGAGGAGAACGGGGAACAAATGAATCCGAAGAGGACAGGCAAACGCTAGAGCCTCGATGGCTTTCCCCCCAGCAGCCGTCCCAGCGGCGGCCTGGGATTAATTAAGCGCGGTGCCGCCAGTGCCCGGGAGAGCTGGGTGGGGGGGAAAGTGCGCTCGTCTCCAAGGAGCGAGCGCGGTGGCACTTCTCACCGGCGAGAAACCTGGGCAAGTGAGTCGCCGCGTCGTCAGTGTTTGCGAGCGCCTGAGCGACAGGGAGGCTGTGCCAGGCTGGAGGAGGCTTGCCTTTCCGGAGCTGGAGGAGATTTCCCGGGGCTTCGCCTTCCCCTGCCTGGGAAGACTCTCCCGTCTGGCGGCGGCGGCCGCCGCGGCGGCCCCGGCAGCAGCGGCCCCAGCTGCTCCGCGGGGGGACGGGGCAGAATGCCTGTCCTCGAGCGCTACTTCCACTCGGCAGAGCTGGGCAGGAGGTGGACGGCCCCAGAAGGTGTGCTGCCCTCCTCCGCGGGCGGCCGGCCGGGGTGCCAGCAGGGGCCGCTGCCCTGGGACTTGCCCGAGATGATCAGGATGGTAAAGCTGGTCTGGAAATCCAAAAGTGAGCTGCAGGCGACCAAACAGAGAGGCGTTCTGGAGAACGAAGATGCTCTCCACAGCTTCGCAGGTAAATTGTGAGGTGCGAGAGGTAACAGGGCCAAGTCCGATTGCTTTGGGTCCCTGCCGTGCAGAGCCCGAGCCAGAAAAACGGGAGAAGGAAGGAAGACCACTTGCAGCACGGGGTTCGAGGGCTGTGATTAATGAATGTTTGCTCCATCGTAGGAAGGCATCTTTAAAATTAAGAAGAATGTGGTAGGAGGAGCATTAACAGACGGGGGATCCAGTAACCTGGGCTCTGGGCTCCGCTCACACTTGCTTGCCCTTAAACAAGTGAAATTTCCTGAACTTCAGTCCCCCCAAAAGAAGGTGGAGGTGGAATTAGATGTTCTTTACTGGCGATCCTGCCCCTGCAATTCCTTATTGGCAAGTCAGAATTCTCTCCCAGACGATATTCTTCCTGGGCTGCTTTTTGTAACGCTTTTTATAAAGTAAAATACGTTTCCCGATCTTTAACTATGGAGCTACGGGCATGTATCGTGTTCCCAAGACTGAGTGGTCTGGAAGCTTTGCATGTCCTGGGAAAGTTGGCAAACTTCCTTGCCTCGATTTCCCCTTTGGAGGTGATGATCAATAATACAGATTCCCCCATTGATACCAGGAAAAATCAACTCCCTCACAAATGTGGAAATGATGACTCATAGGGACTTTGTCATGTTATAAGAATGTGCTGTGTTTAGGACAGTTGTGGAGAACCTTTCTGACAGCCGGCACCACAACCACCAGGACAGCTAGGATCCCTGCGAAGGATCCCAACAGGCTCTGATAAAACCGTAAACTAAGAAACCGTAACTGGTCGCAGGGTGCTCTCTTCCTTTGGGGAATGTGTTGGTAGCTATTTGGAAAGTGGTGGTTCACTTTAGAAGAACAAATACGAGCGTGTGTTTATGCATTTGAAGTCTTGGCTAGCCCTATGCAACGGAATCCTGACATACCGTTGGTGGTGAGAGGTAGGAGCCTAGATGGGAAAGATAGACCAAAAATTACCTCTCTTCCTACATGGAAAGGGACTAAGAAGTCAAAATGCAGCTAATCTGATTTTTAACAATTTATGTAGAAACTTTTGTAAGTTGCCTAGTGATCTAAAAAGAATATCATTACAAAATAATGTTCTGGACCAAAAAAAAAAAAAAAAGACTTGAAAGGAAGGGGAAAAATAGTGTTGGTCTCTAGTAAACATGAGTACTTAGGGATGAGAAGAAAACCAGTGAGACTGAGGTTTATGTGGCAAATTGGAGATGAATGCCCAGGGAAACGGGTCTTGGTCAGAAGAAATGAGGTAATGCCAAAGCCATCCGTATTTCATGGGAGTCGTACAAGACAGATGGAAAAACCCACCTGGACAGACAACTTCACTGTGACACTTCAACTGTTACCACTCTTGGTTTGTTTCAGTAAATTAAGTGATTAAAATTCATATTTCAAATTGCGCTTTTGATAAAGTTACCTAATTCAACAGCCGTTAGCGCGTGTTGGGGATAGGTTTATGTTGTTATTTGTACTATAGGTGAGTGGGGGGGTTAATTCTTGAAAAAAGCAGTACTACAGACAGAAAATAGAACTTCTGTGACTCTTTCTCACTTAAAAGGAACATTTTTCAGGACGTTGCAAAGCTGACTAGTGGAGTCTTAATTTATCCCTGGACCACTGCCTCACTCGCAGTGGAATCTCTCAGCAGCCACTTTGGCTCCCGGACAGGCTGTTCCCTGGTCTGCTCTCCCCTTTGTCCTGTTTGCAGGATACCTTCTCCAAGGAGGTCTGCCTCTTCTTCTTCTTCCCTCCCTGCCCTGGCATTCTCAAGGAGATGAGGGGCTCTCCCTTCCTGTCATGGGCATGAGAACTTGTCATCCACGTATGCAGCCTGAGCCATGTGGTGCGGCCCCAGAGACAAGTTGCTTCACTTTCCAAATTGTCTCCTACTTCCTCCCGTCCTGTCCCTGATGCTGAAGCTCCTCCCCGAATCAGGTGTTCTGTGCCATTCTACCCAGAACAGCGTGACAGTGAGGGTCTCAGGAACGCTTGAAGAATAGTTCCAAAAATCTGGCGTGTTTCCATTTTTAGAAAGACAGGGTTTAGGCTGTATTCAGTTAGTGTACAGGTTTTATGGTAGAAAGCTTGTCAAAAAAACACCAAGACGTATAATGATCTCTCTGTCTCTCACTTTGATCTCTTTCTCTCTCAACCTCGTTCTCTCTCTCTCATCTGACCCTTGCCTCAGAACTCTCACACAATTCATATTTTGACAGTGCTAACAACTTCCTGTTCCTCAAAATGTGTCAAGTGGTGCCCTATCTCTGAGCTTTGCCTAGTGCTTGGAATGTCTTTCTTTGACTTAGCCAACTAAAAATGCTTTAATTCAGGGGCGCCTGCGTGGCTCAGTCGGTTAAGCATCTGACTCTTGATCTTACAGTTTGTGGGATCCAACCCCATATCAGGCTCTGAGCTGACACAGAACCTGCTTGAGATTCTCTCTCTCCCTCTCTCTCTGTCTCTGTCTCTCTCTCTCTCAAAATAAATAAATAAATAAATAAATAAATAAATAAATAAATAAAATTTTTAAAAAATAAAAATAAAAATAAATAAAACAGGGCACCAGGGTGGCTCAGATGGTTAAGCATCGGATTTCAGCTCAGGTCATGATCTCACAGTTCGTGGGGTTGAGCCCCACATTGGGCTCTGTGCTGACAGCTCAGAGCCTGGAACTGCTTTGGATTCTGTGTCTCCCTCTCTCTCTGACCCTCCCCCACTCATTCTCTCTCTCTCTCTCTCTCTCTCTCTCTCAACAATAAATTTTTTAAAAAAGATTAAAAAAATTTTTAGTAAAATAAAATAAATGAATAAATAAATAAATAAATTTTAATTCAAACCACAAAGTCCACTTGAAGCATCCCTTTCTTTGTAAGGGCTTTCCTGCTCTCCACCCCCATGCCTGGGCATCTTCCCCCACAGTCGTTTGTTTCCTCCTCTCTGCTATCTGTACCTGTATAGATGTTACATTTGTATCACACAATATATTTGCCATGCTATAACCACACACAAGAAAACTGAAAGCTAAAACATTCTATGTATATTTTCACTGCTTGTGGTAACTGATACATAGGTTTACATTAAAAACCATGAAATTGCAGAAGTTCCAAATAGAACCAATAGTCTTCAAGACTTTAGAGGTGGATATCACTGTTTTTTAGTAAGTTGAATATAACCTTAAAGCCTCCAACTCTTCTTTTCTTTAGGGAGGAGCATCCTTATTTTCATTCATACATCTCACACAAGACTGGGACTTGGTTTCTCACAACTATAATGGAAAAGTGTTCTGAGATTTTGCTTAGGTAATAAAGGCAGACAGCAAAAGAATTTGTGGGAAAATAAATGCATAAATATGTATTCATGAGAAGCTTTAAGATGAGCTTCACTAAATTGTGAGTGATGGACGACAGACCGGAACAGTGTCTCCTGAAGGGAGCAAGGACGTGCGAGAGAGGAGGTTACATGTATGAACATCTTCCTTCCAGCTTCAGATGGGCGTTGGCTGGAGACTAACAGTGACTGTCATAGCGATAGGCTGGAGGAGGGAATGGGGGATGACAGGAAGAAGTGAGGCTCGTCATCTTCACATGTTGTGCATCTGGGCTTTGGTGGAGGCACTGTTTGCTCTGGAGAGAGCTCTGGAAGTGATCAGCATGCCCAAAGTTGGAGCACCAACTCAGTTCATTGGATCATATCCAACTGTTTAATTTTCTTAATACTCACATTGTTTTCCCTTTATGAAACAAAGGATGGTCTAATTATCTAGTTAATCCAAAGAGGTGAAGAGTGGATTAGAGACTAAACAACTTGTCTGGGGTCACATACTGACCCTGTGTTAGAACCAGAACAGGATCTCCATCACCCAGCTGTAGTCCACAAAACTGACACAAGTCAGGCACACGCTAGGTTATTTGAAGTTAACTAAGACATTGTTTTATTGATTATATGTAGAGGTACAAACATAGGAACTCATGATATAATACAAATCTTGGTCAAACCAGAAAAATTATATTACCATGCAAAATAAGCCAGACAATTGTGCCTTTACATTTTTCTACTATTTTGAGGGCTTTAGTTTTAGATCCAAGCTTCAAGTGCTGGGAAGGCCCAGGGGAAGATTCCCCATCTATCATCAAAAAAAAAAAAAAAAAAAAAAGTAAGCCTTAAAGCATGGTGGTGGTAGCATGCCCAGGAGGGGGTTCTGGGGAGGGAGAAGAAGGGCAGGAAATAAATAAGCAGTTTCTCAAATGCAGTAAGTGCAAGTATTAGTCTAATTGTGATTCTCGGCAGCAACCTAAAGCTAGACATCTCCTAACAGAGCTTGTTCTCAGTTGAATAAATAATTTTATTTTGGAATTCAACCAAATAACTACAAATTCTATAGCCACAGAACTTACCTTTCTTTTGGTGTCTCTGGTCTAAATTTTACATTATTTACTTATTTATTAAGCTTGTGCTCATTTCAATAGCCTTTGGTATCAGAAAAATATAAAAATACCTAACTCCCTAAATATATATATATATATTTTTTTTTCCCCATGCCATTGTAACTTTCTCAGCCTTTCCAGGAGAATAAAATATCAGAAATTTGGGGCGCCTGGGTGGCGCAGTCGGTTAAGCATCCGACTTCAGCCAGGTCACGATCTCGCGGTTCGTGAGTTCGAGCCCCGCGTCAGGCTCTGGGCTGATGGCTCGGAGCCTGGAGCCTGTTTCCGATTCTGTGTCTCCCTCTCTCTCTGCCCCTCCCCCGTTCATGCTCTGTCTCTCTCTGTCCCAAAAATAAATAAAAAATGTTGAAAAAAAATTAAAAAAAAAAAAATATATCAGAAATTTGCTTTATACTTCGCTCTAAAAATTAAACCACCTCAGAGGGAAAAAATCTCCAAAAGAATTCTTTGATTCCAGAAGTCTACAATTCAAATTGACATTCAAAGTACTATTTTAAAGTACCTCAAGTATCAAGCATAATATAAATATATTGAAGATTGAAACATTCTTATGATTATAAGTCAAGGAGCATTTATTGGATGTTTAATGTATGCCAGGGACTGTGCTAAACTCCAGGGACTCAGGGAAGAATCAAATACTTATCAAGAGAAGAACAATTATAAATTGGTGAACGGGAGTTCTATCTACAGCATCTATGTGAAAACAAGCATTCATTGGTTTAAACCTTTCTGTCAACTCCAAGTATTGGCAATAAAAGTGGTGAAATTCAAAACCATTTGTTAAAATTCAAACACATTTTCAATCACTCATCAGTATTAATGATCTCATTCAAAGCAGGACAAATTGCTTTGATCAAAGAATCAATGAGTCTTAACAGTAGATAACTTGACATTAATTCATAACATTTTTCTAAAACAACTACTTGTGCATTAGTTTGCACTCAATCTGTACCTAAACTGGGTAATAATTGTTGACACTTGAATCTGGTTTTTTTTTTTAATTTATTTTAGAGAAAGAGTGTGTGAGTGGGAGAGAGAGGAGTAGAGGGAGAGAAAGAGAATCTCAAGTAGGCTCCACGCTAAGTGCAGAGCCCAGTGTAGGGCTCCATTCCACGACCCTGGGAACATGACCTGAGCCAAAATCAAGAGTTGAATGCTTGGCCGACTGAGCAACCCAGGCACCCCTAATCTGTTCTTAAATCAAAATTGAGCAAATCAGATGCTTTGAGATCTTTGCAAAATTGAGCAAAAACTGGAAGACAGCGTTTTATTTTCACTAAATCTTGTCCTTCACATGACTTCCTTATTTTTATAAATGACATGACCTCTGCAGAAACCCTTTTTCAAAACTGCTCTAACTGCCCAGTTACAGTTGGTTCTAAGTCCATAATACAAATTAGTAGTAACAGAGTATTGGTGCAGTGCTGAGATTTTCAAATTTTTAAGTCTTACCTCTCTCACTCAAATTGTGTGAACCTGGGCAAATTATTTCACCTCTCTGTGCCTCAGTTGCCTCTTCTATAAAAAGGGAATAATGATAGCACCTTCACAAAAGGTGAAGACTAAATGAGATAATACCAAAAAAAAAAAAAAAAGCCTAGAAAAGAGCCTAAGCCCTACTACATTCTCAGTAGATGTTAACTATTATAATTATTGGTATTATTGCTATTTTCTCAACAATACCTCATGCTCATCACCTGCTTTCTATTTAGTTCCATGGCCCTTGGCCAAACTTCATGTTTTCTTTATCATCTTGCAGTAGCTCCTAACTCTAGTACTCTCTCTACCCTTTTTTTTTTTTTTTGATGTTTTATTTATTTTTGAGAGAGAGGGAGAGAGAAAACGTGAGTGGGGAACGGCTCTGCTTTGAGATCAGACTGTGATCAGATCAGACAGCCCATTGCAGGACTCAAACTGATGAACTGCAAGATCATGACCTGAGCCAAAGTTGGACGCTTAACTGACTGAGGCACCAACATGCCGTTCTCTACCCCTCTTCTTTCTACTGTGTGATTTAGATCAGTAACATCAAAAGAAAAATCAGAATATGTCTTGCCCTTCTTCAGAATCCTTCAGTGATACTCTATTGTCTGCAGAGAAAATCCGAATACTTTTATCCTGCATTTAAAGCTCTCCATAGTCTGGAACTAGCTCACTTTTCCCATCTTATTTGTCATTATTGCCCCATAAGCACTTGCATTCGACTCAGACAGGACAAGCATGCCACAGCTACATCCTGGCTTTCTGTTCATTGTTGACTTCCCTCCATGCCCCCAACTTTTGCCATTCCTTAAGACCCCACTCATATACCATTCCCTGCACAAAGCCTTCCTGAGGTTACTGAAGGAGTGTGTGTCTTTCTCTTTTGAAGTCTCACAGAACTTTCTCTGTATTTCTTTCACAAACAAATCACTTTGTCATAATTAATGTACATTTTCTTCCTTCCCTCCTGGCTTCTCAGCTTTTTGACAATCTGAAGAACATTCTATTTTCTTTGTGTTCTTCCTAACATCTTTCACACATTAGCCACTCAATACACTTCGATAAGTAAAAAAAAGGAAATTATCAGAAGGAACAAAATAGCTTACAATTTGCCATTAAATGCATGAATGAACATTTTTTTCTAGGCAAAGATTACTCAAGAAATATGAATTTAGTTATTCCTTTTAATGGAATCATTTTTAAGTTTATATTCTGGTAGAGGATCAGGATTAGTCATTATAGCTTTTAAAATAAAAGAAAAGAATACATGACAGTGGATTCCCCAACTATTAAAAAGGTATAAACTATGTACAAAACTAATATGAGACAGTTCTATATTCATATAGGGAAGTTGCAGTGCACTGATAATTATAAAATTTTAGAGCAAATACATATAAATTGTGAATGCTTTTATATACTTTAAAAATAATTACTCTGTTCAGGCATTTTGGAACATTTTATATCAACTAAAGTTTGAAAAGTTGCTTTTTTTACAGATAACAGTCTGTATATTCCTCAACGTAATTTCAAAAATAGAATGCGGAAGGTGTGTGTTTACCCAGTCCTACAAATGAGCTTTTGAGGGGTTGGAGCTGAATGGAGGATGTTATTCCCACGTCCTCTGCTCTTTGCCTGGAAACAGTTTTTTTTTTCCTTCTCTTTCTTTCTTTCTTTCTTTCTTTCTTTCTTTCATTCTTTCTTTCTTCTTTCTTTTTTTTTTTTTTAAACAAGTCTGGTTAACTGAACAGCAGAGCATTGACTTTTGCATCTTACTAATTTCTAAAAGGAAAACATTAGAAGCTTTATTGTAAAAAGACCAAAATCTCCAAGTTATTTTTTTCACTCACAGAAGCAATGTAAAGAAGAGTGTGGTCTTTTCTACTACCTGATTTTTCTCACTCTTCAATTAGCAATACACCTCATAGTATGTGGTAGGTATATATCACCCTATCAAAAAGAGGAAGCAGAACACAAAGTACTTGTGATTTAATACAGTGCCCTAGCCTAGATCTGTATACAGTGTAGACATCATTATTTCTTTTTCTATTTTTTCCCTGTCTTTCCATAAATTTCTCTTTAGAATTGACTTCAATCTCTAAAATGCTAAGAGACCACCCAAGAGGTGAGCTTTGTATCCTTCCGTTTGCCTTAAATTCCTTGAACTACAACATTATGAGAGAGTCTTTCTTCAGAATACTTCTTCTCACCTAAAAAATCTGCTTGGCATGATATGTTATAGATTATAAACCACGCCCCTGTCCTGAGCATTTTGTTATTCCCTCAGCTTTCACACATGTGCTGAGGGAAGACTAAAAAAGAGCCTTTAGGTCATGGTCCTTATCATTAGTAACAAGATAAAACTTAGTGTAGGCCTTGTGTGCAATTGGAAGGCAGAGTCGACAAGACAAAGCAAGGTTTAGTTGTGTGTGGCCTTAAAAGTGAGTCCAAGGGGCCAGGCTGATTACAGAAAAATAAAATCCCTAGAGAGAAAGGGACAAATTTTTCAAAAGAGATTGAGTAGCAGTTGCATGTACTTGATAGTAGAAATCAAAAGGTGGAAAACCAGAAAATTGTAAAATAAAATCAAGGTCAATAGAGAGATCAAACAAAAATAAATGTAAGTAAATGTAATGTAATGAGAAATGTAATAAATGTGCTAAAATAAATGTAAATCTTTAGTTAAAGCATTCATAAGGAAAATTAAACAACAAAGGGCATTGAGACACATTTAGTGCAATAATTAGAACATCCTCAGATTTTCCTTTCTTCTAGAATTAAAGCCAAAGCACAAGACTCTTTTCTTACTTATTTCTCATCTCTTTTGGATGGCACCCAAATATCTCACACAAATATAGATAACCTTGATGACAACTTCTGGAAACTGAAAGAGATATTTGTTTAGAGGATCTGTGTCAAAAATTCATTGAAAAAAGTTGATAGCTTTTGTTGAAAAAAAAAGTTAGAAAGAGACAAGTAAGGAGACAACCGTGGAGTACCAAGAAGAAGGAAGTGAAGTGAGATCACTACAAAGAAACTGGATCCAAGTAGAAGAAGTGTAAACAAAAACATATAGAAATGAAAACAGTCACTGTTGAAGACAACTGTAGCAGAGATCTCAAATGTCCACACTGAAATGTGCAATAAAATACAGCCTGTTTCTCTTCAACTAATCAAATCTTCCTCTTTAGCCCCTTGAATGGGATAAAAAAATTTCTATTTGCTCATTATCATGGTGGAGGTCAATCTTTTCCAGACTAAATTACTTCTTTTGGATAAATACTTCCCCTGCCCCTTGCTTTTCTGCAAGGTGGTTCTGGGTGATCGTGTGCCTTGGGCCCACGCACACCTATCTGAATGTGCCTACTGCACAAAATGCAAAATGCATGTTTATCTGACCACTGGGTTCTGTCTTTGACTCTCTTCCCCATAATTCTTCAGGGTGTCAGGAGTAGATGGCCTTACTTTGTGCCATATTCTCCTTCCCCAGAGAGAGCCTCTAGTGTGGAAGTGACAAGAAACCATATCTGCCCACCTAACTCTCAATGACAATGGGATCTAATGAGAGAATGTACAGAGTCCCTTTATCTTTCCACAAAGACCAGTTTTCAAGTGTATTGTTCTGCTGCAAGCTCACACAAAAACCCAACAAACCAAACAACAACAACAAAGGAAAGCAAACAAACACAAAGACCCTTCTCACTCTGAGGGTCAATGATGAATCTTGACTCCCTCTTCAAAAAACACTACCTCCAGGGGCACCTGGGTGGCTCAGCTGGTTAAGCATCCGACTTCAGCTCAGGTCATGATCTAGCGGTTTGTGAGTTCGAGCCCCATGTCAGGCTCTGTGCTGACAGCTCAGAGCCTGGACCATTCTTCAGATTTTGCATCTCCCCCTCGTTCTGCCCCTCCACCACTAGTACTGTGTGACTCGTTCTCAAAAATAAATAAAAAACATTAAAAAAACAAAAACAAAAAAACCCACTATCTCCATTACGCACTGATTGAGCTACCATGTGCTGGGCCCGTACTTGAGTATTGCATATTCAATAGTATTTATTTTAGTTACATTCCTATGCACATGCTGGACCCAGTTATTCTACCCTATTACCTCTTTCTCTTTCGGTTAAAATATACACATGCATTTCAGCAACCAATCTCAGGACTTCGACGCTGAAAAGTTCAACTGAATGACTGTCATACGTGAAACAGGATGGGAACAAGTGACACCTTTCTGGTTGGTTTCCACATCAGAAGCTGAGGTTTTATATCTAATACAAATTTGAATTGCAATCATAAACCTACAGTGCATTGTATTCTGGTCAGGTCTGATACATTTTCATTGCTTAAATGTGCTCATTGGAAATTTCTAAGAGGTATTCTCCTTTCTCTGCACTCTGGCTCCTAGAGAGAAGGATGGGAGGGATGGGCGATGCAGGAGAAGTGAGGGTGACGAGGAATAAGGCTGCCAGCGCTGTAGCAGGGAAAACAGCACTGCTTTCTTCTAGCTCTGTAACAGGAGTCATTAGTACCTTTTCCAGGGTAGCTGATATGAAGAACCAGCTACCTCCCTCCCTGTTCTTCTGTCTATAAGTCATTCAAGGTTTAGGTACACCTATCTCTTTGCCCTTAGTTTCTCCTTTGAATATTAGTTGAGTTCCACATTGCTTGTCTTGGTTCAATGCATCATTCTACAGTAGAACAAAAGAAAAGATTTCCTTGTCAGTTAAATAGGTATATAAAATCAAGAACTGTGAACTCATCAGATTCATCAATTCGAAAGCAATTTCTACCCCCTTTAGTCCTAAATGCCCTATTGTTTGATTTGGTGATAAACGCACTGTAGAATGTGAATAGATAAAATTGAACTAAAAAATTTTTGTTTTGAAAAAAAAATTTTTGAATGCCTCCACCCTCCAAAAATAATGAGAAACACTCTAGGGGGTCACAGAACAGAAAATGGTGTTTTAATGTCATATCCAAATATTTAGCATCTTCTACCATGCAAGAAGTCACAATTGAATAAGGACATATTCCTAACTCAGAAGAAATTGAGACCTCTACTTACTGGTTATTTATTCAAGATATTCAGAAAGGGAAATAAATCAAATTTCTATGTTTTTCTTGCAAAGCAATTCGATTGAATAATTATGGTTTGAGTGTCTACTCAGTGCATAGCATTATGTTATGTGCCTGGGACGAAAGCAGAAGAAAAAGAAGTTATGACCTATTAGATGACACAGACGTATAAACAACTCACTGATATCAAGGTAGAAAGGCATATGTCTCAAGATACAGTAGGAATAATACTCTGTGGAAACACTGAGGAAGGACAAAGACGGCTTATTCATAGGGAGGTAGTCTGGGGCCATATTACCAAAGACCTCATCTACCTTTCTAAGGAGTATATCCTCCAGGTACGAGAAGGCTGCAAATAATTTTAGTGGGAAGTGACATGATAAATTTTACATTTTAGAAGGACTTCCCTACCAACAGTGGCTGGTGGAGAGTTAGACTTGAGGTAAAGATACTAATGTATTCCCAACCATCAACTTGGTGTTCATTGGCCATATTTAGTAAATATCAAGAATTTTGAGATGTTGAATACTTTCCCTTTAACTTACAGACCACGTTTCCCAAGTGCTATAGTATTTTACACAGAACTACAAGAAATAATATATAAACCATCCAGTTAAAGCGCTTTGCCACTTGGTACCAACCTGTCCTGAAGGAGGTGTATTCCACGTGTTCTTCCATCCAGATCTCCCATTCCAGCTATGATCCTCACTTCCACAAATTCAAGACCTGACACAACTGATCTTCACAGTTTCACGACAGCCTGTCCCTCCTACTTCGCCAAGTCGTATTTCTTCTGTCTTCAGGTTGCCATGTTTTTTAAGCAATTAGTTCAAGGCTAGGTGCCACAGGATGGATGAGAAAATGTCTAAGAAAAGTGTAATTTTTATATAGTTTATAATGTAGTGAGTTAGATAAAACCACATACTCAAACACAAACCTAGTGTGATAGATACCCCAGAGGACTCCGTGTTAACTCACCCTTCTCTAGAGGGACCCAGGAAGGCTTAGTGTGGACATAGCTTACAGCTATGTCTCTAAGATCATTAATATCTCAACAGATATGACAAAATGACCTTCTTGGTGAAGGAATTAAGTACAAAGGCAGAAAAGCATAAGAAACGATTGAGAAATGGAGGTTAATTGAATTAACTTAGTATGATGTTTAAAGGAAAAACTGGTGGGAAACAAAAAGAATTAATGGGACTGGGTTGCATATGGACAAGAAACCTTCACTTTTGTAGAACCATTGAAAAATTATAAGAGGAAAAATGGAGAAGTCTTTGAATTTTATAAAGGAAAGTGCCTCTAAGTTCATCTAGTTAAACCACTGCAGTTGTTTTGTTTTGTTTTGTTTTGTTTTGTTTTGTTTTGTTTTTTGATGAGAAAACTGAGAGCCCCAGAGAGGTTACACACCATACTTGGAGCCAATTCTAGGTCCCTCGATGCCCAGCCATGCTACTTATTCAGCCATGCTGCCTGCCACGGTCAAACTCCAAAAATGCCTCTCTCCATGATAACCTCCCTAAATCTCATTTTCTGTCCTTTTCACTCCAAAGCACTAACATCTCTATGATTGCGTTATATGTGTGGTATCCATCTTACACAAGCAAGGGGTACACGTGCACCCATAAATGCATGCGTGTATGTGAACACACATGTTTTTCTTGTTCCCAGACTTGAATTATAAATTGTTCTGGACAAGCCCCAAGCTCTGGTTGTGAATTTCCCACCTAGCGTGCTGCATTGTCCTAAAAGGGTAGTTGCCCACCAGAAAAGAATACCAGATGTAAGAATTTAAACAGGATTGTGAGGTTAAAGGAAGTTATATATGAAATAAGTAGACATGGTAGCTGCTGGTTGCTATAGCCATTATAAGTGAAATGTTACTGTGATCCTATATAATAGTTATGTTTCTTTCTGGTAGAGTTTCTTGGAGGTAGAGTTGCAAGAGGGTGGGCCAGACAGGGCCAGTGCATGTGGCCATTGAAAGCGTGGGTCTGTGGTACGTTTGCCCGTGAACCATTGAGGATTAACCCCTCTCAAGCTTTCTTTGCAAACGTAGTGTTTAGCTCAGAAAGCACATGGAAGATTTAGCAACATTTAGGCAAGATTTTATAAAGCTCATCTGCAGCCACTGTTATTTTTCTTGATTCTGTAGGGTGTTTGTATTCCCAAAAGAAGCGTATAGGCCTTGGTGGCCAGTTTTCTTTCCTCCTTTTTGCTCTGAAGCTATCTCCTGTCCTCTCAAAAGCCTTCTTAGCTGCCTGCATTATGCCATTCACAGCCCGCCCGCTTATTACCACCCAAATAAGGTAACAGAAATACAATGGAAGTGGCTTCTTCTTTTTAATGAACAATAGACCTTATTCCATTAAAAATAAGACCCTACTCTGAACCATTACAGAAACATTTTTTGATGTTAGAAACGTCAGTGGCTGTGGGGTGGGAGTGTTGGGGGCAGACAGAGCTTTCTGCTGCTGTTCTTAATTATTTTTACTTCATGCCTCCTCTACCTCTGGGTCTAGCTGAGGCAGAAACGGTGAAATGCCATAAAATAACCCTCTCTCGAAGTATATTTGGCCTGACAGGAAACAGGAAATACCAGAAAAGATCACAAGAAAAGCTGTAATCATAAGATTTCTAGCCTAATTCTTTTGACGTCAGCAGTTTAGATAAGTCAGATAAGCAATCACAAGCATCCGCGAGCTCCGGAGTGCCAATCCAAATACCCGAAGTGCATCTTCAACCCCTTTGAACTTGCACATTGTTGTTTTGCCCCTGCCCTCTTCTCTTCCCCACAAGAAGCATATCCTGAAATTGTGAATTATGAGTTTAGTGTCAACATTAAGGTATTCAAAGGCATTACACAGAACTTCTAAATTGGTCTTATAGCTAATTCAGCTGGCTTCGTGCATCATACACTCTGGATGAAGCTGACTGTTGATAAGGCATGAAAAAAACGGACTCTGGCTTGTTTCAAAAGGAGTTTGCTTCCTAAAGTTTAACTTTTCCAATCTTGACAACTAAGTGATAGCTGTACTTTGTCTTTGATAATATGCTAAAGGACACATTACCATCTCCAAAATATGCTAAAGGAGTCAGTAACATCAGCCATCATTATTATCACCTTTCCTTGGCCACCACTAACCTCCACTGCCCCCATAACAAAATACTTATGGGTTGGTTAGATATAAATTGCATGGGGCATATACTCCCCTCTAAGTTTTCATAACTTCAGAAATAGAACTAGAGAATTTAACCATTAGATAATAAGCAGAGGCACAGGTATAAGCTGTTCAGAGAATGACATAAGAGATTAAATTAAATTACATAACATGGAAATTTAAAATTAAAAAAAAACAACTTTGAGGACAAGAACTTATTTTGACATCTACCTATTTCCAAAAAGATTTTTAAGCTTATAAGAAAGTCACAATAAAACATAAGAACACAAAGACATAAAACTATTCTGTCAAGATGAAAGACAAAAACTACATAGTAAAAGAGGAGGAAAGGAGAACAATTACACAAAGTAATTGAGCAAAACTGAGATCTCAACTTCCTAGCAGACAGGGCAAAGGGTAACAGAATAATTATAGCATTCATTATCTCTAGGAAAATTCCCTGGGAAGAAAAACATTTTTCCTGGCATTGGGTACATAAATAGGACTCTCTTATCGTGATCATGATAATGATGAGATATGATATGATATGATATGATATGATATGATATGATATATATAATGGAGGATGATACTGGTATGATATGGTAGTATAATATAGATGATATGGTATGATAATGGGGGTGATATGGTATGATATTGATGACTTGGTATATAGTAATGGAGGGTGTCCCTCCAAGGACTTTAAGCAGATATGAAGAGGTGTGCCACCTATGGATAGTTTTACACACTCAGTGAAAGATGATTCCATAGAGACCATTCAGTTGGGAGTCAAAGGAGAGGTGGCCCCAGCTTGTGGCTTTGGGGTGGTCTGACATAATGAGGAGTCAGGAACATGTACACAGTCACGAGGAGTGAGAATGGAATAGTCTGTCTTTGTCAGGGAAGTGCAAGCCTCAGCAGAGCTCAGCTCTTGTGAATGTAGAAAGTTAGGTCACAGGTCCCTGGAACATGGAGCTCACACAGATCTGCTAATTTCATCATGGGCATACCTGCCCTTATAATCTTTAAAATTGTAAGAGAAAAATTAAGTGACAAATGTTTCCTCTTAGATGGTAGAAATATTTTTATATTTTCCCTGGTTGTGCCAGACATTTGGCTCTAACTAAATACACATGGGTAAAGTGTCCCAATTAGGTCAGAGGTGAGTCTTGAGTCTTCCCTGTGTGTGTGTGTGTGTGTGTGTGTGTGTGTGTGTGTGTGTGTGTGTTTTATCTGATACTCTGTCTTGAGTAACACAGCTAAGCCCTTTACTTTGTCAGTGTTTCCTCAGTGCATGAACACATGTAGGTACTCAAAAAAATGTTATATTTAATGTTCAGAATAAATGCTATCTGAACATATTTTCATTGTATTTTAACCCATTACCCACATTCTGCCTAACATCTTGCTCAGTAAAAACCCTCATAATATTTCCCAAGGATTCAGAAAATTGGAAAGAATGTATGTGTTTAGATTAAAAGATAAATATTATATTCAAGAAAGCCCAGTAAGTATGAAAACAAGTGGATTTCTTCCTATTTAGTACAAAAGTGATGAGCAGCTGGGTGTTAAGTATATGGAGAGCTGCAGCCAGTCATCTTTTCTGAGACCGCTTCCAAATAACCTTACCAAAGAGTATGTGTATGTGTGTGTGTGTGTGTGTGTGTGTGTGTGTGTGTGTGTTGGGGGGATGGTGGGCTAAAAGAAATAGATTCATGTCAGAGAGAAAACAGGCCCTCTCTTTGTCTAATACACTGGACCATGATCTTGTAAAGACAAGAGTAGAAAACTGAAAAATGAAAGGAAGCACAATTGGGCAGAGTAACACCTGATTTCTGCAATGAACAGTGGAATTTAGAAAGGAAAAAAGAAGGCCTGACCCAGATAACCCCAAACGTGGCCCAGAGAGTAGAAGGAAGAAATGTCTGGACACCCTAGAAAGACTTGTTACATACTGTGTCTTCTAGCTTCTTAGAGCTGAGCTCCTCTTCCTGACAAGTCGCCAAGGCCAAGGTGAGTCCTTAACTCTCAATAGTTGCTATACATTTATATCATCAGTCTTGGTCACACTAACCAAGTTGAACTCTTGCCCTTTAATTGGAAACCAAGCGTGAATTAAGGGTCAACCAAGATGTATGCAAACACAGGCATTTTGTATACTTGCTACTGTAAAATTACTTTGAATCAGTGCTTTAACATGCTTTAAAGGCTTCTAGGGCCACCTTAGAGGTTACTGAATTCTTCTAGGGTCACTGTTATTTGCTGTTGCTCTGCAAAGCTGAAAAGTTAAATGATATAAAGAACTGCACTTCTCAGGAAGCCTTCAATTCTCCACTCTTTTGGAAATATTGCATCCATTGTTTATAAATTTGGTGGTTCTGATTCATGTTCTTTTTTTAAATCTTGTGAAAAATTAATAACCTCCTACTTTCCTACACCCTTCCCCCTTTAGGCCTATCACTGGGAATGCTTCTCTTTAATTCAGAATTGCCATGGTTAAGTGATGGGCTCTAGAATCCATGCATCTTTACTAAACTCTTTGGACCTCAATTTTTTTGCTATAATATGGAAACAATGATGGAAACTGCATTATGGTGCTGCTTTGGGGAGTAAGCCAGATAATCCATGTAAAAAACCTACCATACTGCTAGTGCTAATGATTATTATCCCACAATTTTCTTATTTCTTATAATACAAAGGAATATTAAATTGGCTTTTTACCTTATCCTTATATTTGCAATTCTAGTAATACAATCTTGAAACTAGTCTTTAATTTCTCTAAGTTTATTTATTTATCTTGACAGAGAGAGAGAGAGAGAGCAGGGGAGGGGCAGAGAGAGAGGGAGAGAGAATCTCAAGCAGGCTCTGCACTGTCATCACAGAGCCTGATGCAAGGCTCAATCTCACAAACCATGAGATTATGACCTGAGCAAAAATCAAGAGTCAAATGCCTAACCAAGTGAGCCACTCAGGCACCCCTCTTTACTTCCAATTTTTAATCCAACTTTTACTCATTTTACCTCAGTATGTACAGTGAAAGCCTAATACTTCTAATCATACAATTACCAAAATATTCTAATTGGTTCGGAGTGGAGATACAGAGTTGAAAATTTGGTTGAGTCCAAGTACATGCAAAAGTAATTTCTAAAAGGATGTTGGATTTGCCAGTACTTGGTTTTCAACTAAATCCTTTGTTAAAACAAGTTAAAATTCGAGAGGCTTGTATTCTCATTTTTGAGTTGTCAATTGTTTATGGCATGAATCGCCACTTAACATCAAAAATCTATTTAATCACAAAGTCTCTATATTACCATTTTTGTCGAGATGACATCCGCTTAGACTTTTTAATGCAGAAAACCAGTTCATGGCATTTTGGCATTAGAATTCCAGCCACAGCTTTTCAGGAATCAAGATTGATCACTCTTGACAAGCGGCAGACCTTTCCAAAGCACCACAGGGAGAGAAACTTCTCAGAAACCAGAGGTTTTGTAAGGAGATCAACATAATAGCTTATTTCCTAATGAAACTGGCAGGAGCTGATGTCTTCTAGTTATGTTTAAGAAAACCATTAGATTTCCTCAAGAGATTTCAAAGTTTGGATGACCTTCAATTAGAGACAAAGGACAACCTGAAAACATATTACATCTGGTCATCCCAAAATGTCCAAAGAAACCTGAAATTATTCAGCACCACCAGCCTGTTCATTGAACAAAAATCCTCTCACCTCAAGGGTCTATTTCCTGGGAACTCAGCAGCAAGGTAAAATAACAGCCAAGTGGAATTAAGAAAAATACTGTCTGATTAATTGCTTTCAAAGGAATAGGTTTAGTCAAAATTATCCCACTTTGGAATGTACAGTCTTAGTATATGATATTCCAGTGTTATGAGCAATGGTAGATTCAGGAAGCTTATGTACCTCACCTTATCAACTCAAGTGTTGGTTGGTAACCTCTTATGCTAAACAACACGTGGATTTGGGAAAGATGAAAGGGAAGCCATGTGGGTGGGGAGTAGGTGACATTTTCATAGGTGGCATTTTATAGAATTCAGGGGAAAATATACTATATCACGTCCATTTACTTTAAGTGTTACTAGACCAAAAGGAATTCCTTTGAGGACACTGCTTTGCAAGAGAAAAAGTGATTTATATAAGGAATAGTCTAATGGAACGTAAGGCTTTTAGGTTCTGCCATGAAAATATCAGAAACAGGATTGAAAATCAGCAAACTAAATACAGACAATCCACTTTTCAGATGCATGAATTATGAACGAGCCACTCTGAGCAGTTGTTCAACATAAGCAGTGGTGACATGTCAGGTTGACCTGTGCTTTGGACCAAGGGTGACCTAATAGCAACTTCACAGTGTACGAGTTAAAAGTGACCTGTTTCTGAGGCGGAGAGAAGGCAGAAGAATGCATGCAGACTCCATCCTTGGGGCCGATGTCTCAGTAGTTCTTCAATGCAATTATACAGAATTAATCAATCCCTGGACATGGAATCAAAAGACACCTTCCTACTTGCTATGCAGATGTAAACTTTCCTCTCTCTGCACCAGAGCCCGTCAAAGTGCAAGCCGTGGAGATCTGAGCCGTGATGGAACCATGCCGGGAGGGCACAGTCACTTGAAACAGAGCCCGTGTTTGATTTAAGCTCAGAATGACAACTTTGGCAAGAGTGGGTGATGGCTTTGCTGCATTTGAGCAGGAAAAGCCTAGACGCTAGGCATAAATTTCTAAGTTTTAATTATGCAAACTCCAAGAACATAGTGGCTGTTTGAATACTATCCTAAAGTCCATTTGATTAATTTTCCCAAAGTCATGCCATTCAGTTTTCAAGACTTTCACGTTCAGGATTTTAGCTCTCACCTCCTCACACTTGAAATAAATGAACTGCTTCCATGTATAGAAGGCTAATAATCCTACATTTTAATTAAGAAAATAGTGATGCTGATGCTTGGAACATTGAACACCGCTCTACAGAAAATATTTGCCATAAATTGATCATTTCATCCACCAGAAATCAGACCTCTCCCAAGCTTAGAGAGTGATGTGAAGAAATACAAATTACATCCCCCTTCTCTTCAAAATTTACAATCAAAGAATCAAGCAGGAAAATTAGCTAACAATTCAAACCCTTGTATTCTGATGTCAAATACTAGTCTGAAAAGTTAGAATACATCTGAATCAAAATGGATAATTATTTTAAATCTTGCTGATAAAAATAAATATCTAACATACCCTTCCTTCTTTTTTAGCTAATCTCCATTTGCAGAACTTTTTTCCTGAATAAGGCTTATTTCTAAATCTGGGTCATCATCCCAGACCTTCACCTTGTCCCTGACTTTGATGGAGGAAAGGACTGATTCTTTTGCTTCCATTTGATTTATATCATTTTTCTCTCTGTCTCCTCTGCCCTCTCTTCTTTACTGCCCACATTAATAAAATTTAATATATTAAACTTCATATTTATAAGTAAATAGCCAAGTTAGTATAGATATTGGCTTCATAGAAGAAACATGTGAACAAGAACCTAAAATCATTTTATTAGCAGACTAAGAAACGTAAGAAACCAGGAAAAAAAAGTATAAACTATAAGAACATCTAAGTTGTGGTAATAAAAACAAGTTTATTATAAAAACGTAAGTATACAAGGAACTTTCACATTCATATTATTTCCTTTAATCCTCAGAACAACCCAGTGACATAGACAGATACAGAATTACTACCCCACTTCACAAATGGGAAACTGAGGCTCAGGTTGTATAAGAGATTTGTCCCAGATCACAGAGCTTAAAAAAAAAAAAAAGATAAGAAGGCTTTGTAGATGGAGAAAAAACTAAAATGTCATTTGACAGATGAATGAATAAAGAGTCATATAGATAGATAATGGATAAATAGATAACATGAAAAATATATATAATGGAAATTATATGTGTGTGATGGAATTTACATGCATATAAAATAGAAATTATTCAGTCTTTACAAAAAGAAAGAAAGAAAGAAAGAAAGAAAGAAAGAAAGAAAGAAAGAAAGAAAGAAAAAGAAAGCCAGCCTGACATTTGCACTGTGAAGCAACCTGGAGGACATTTTGCCAAGTGAAATAAGGAAGACATGAAAAGGAAATATTGCATGATCTCACTTATATGTGGAATCTAAAACAGTCAGATTCATAGGCTGAGGAAAGAGGAAAATGGGGTGATGTTGGTCAAGGGGTACAAAGTGTCAATTATGCAGGACCAATAGTGCAGATCTAACTTACAGCGTGGTGACAACAGTTGTATCGTATACTTATAATTTGCTAAGAGAATAGATCTTTACTCTTAACACAGACACACATACCATGGTAACTGCACAGAGGTAATGGACATGTTATTTATCTTGACTGTGATAATCATTTCACATTGTATGTATATGTATATCAAGACATCAATTGGGAAGACGCATGGGTAGCTCAGTTGGTTAAGTATCTGACTCTTGATTTCAGCTCAGGTCATGATCTCAGATTTCGAGTTCAAGCACCATGTTGGGCTTTGCACTGACAGCATGAAGACTGCTTGGGATTCTCTGTCTCCCTCTCTCTCTGCCCCTCCCCTGCTCTCTCTCTCTCTCAAAGTAAAAAAACAAACAAAAAAAAAACACCAATCAGTTGTACATCTTAAATATATACAATTTTTATGTGTTAATGAAATCTCAAACTATTTTCAAAATTAATGAGATTTTCAAAATAAACGAGAAGGCTTTGCACAATACCTGCCACTGAGTACATGTTCAGTAAACTCCAAATTTTATTACTGTGAAACAGAGCTGGGGTTGTAGTCCTCTGCTTCTGATTACAAGCCCAGGGTTCTTTTCACTTGGTACATACCCCTTGATATAAACCACTTCTTTAAAAAAAAGAAGTCCTTTGAATTATTTTGGTTGTTCTTTCAGGGCAAACCCTGGCAGGAGGATTTTTATACTATTTCCTAGAACATTGTGCTGTGCCTGGTGGCTGCCATATAATAGATGCACAATAATGATCTCTTGAATGCATAAATGTAATTGAATGAGACAAATGCTATGAAGTTGACTGCCACCCTCTGTTTTATTTTACTCTTAAATAAATTCACTTATTAGCCGGTAGCATAACAAACAGCTTTCTTTTTGAATGAATCAGTATTAGTGTGAATAGCATTGTTTACGTGAGAGTCTAATAAGAGATTTTTAAAAATTCTGCCCTAATTCAAGGATAGTTGTCCTCGGTAGAAAGACCTGAGAACTAGTCTGGGATCAGGAATTCTTGAACAATTAACCTACCCTTCATGACTCATCCTCCTCTCCCCTCCCCCATGTAAGAAAAGAGGATGGCATTACCTGCCAAATCTGAAAGTCAAAGGGGCCATAGTCTGGGGCCATAGTTCCTCTCAATGCTTTCAGTGACTTAGCACTATCCGTTGGAAGTCATGAGATGTGTTCAAATTTAACCACGCATGGGGTCAAATCCACCAAACACATCTCCCAGGTTTTAAATGAGCATCTAATTCAGGCTGGGCATTGCGCCTGGCCCAGGGGGTACAAAGGTGACTACGATTAAGATACTACCAAACAGTTACGGAGAAAGCAACTCAACATACCCAGCTTCTAATCCTGGTCTGTTGCTTACTAGGTATGTGGTGGTTGACTAACTAACCTGTCATGTCTCAGCCTTCTCATTTGTAATGAGTGAGCACTGTTCTTGCTATGTTGTTAGACTTCAAGCATGGGATATTGGCATTACTGTACTGGCCCTCAAGATGCTCATGGTCTAGTGAAAAGACAAAAATGGAAACAAAGAATATTGGGGCACCTGGGTGGCTCAGTCAGTTAAGCATCTGACTTTGGATGAGGTCAGGATCTCACGGTTCATGGGTTTGAGCCCCACATTGGGCTCTCTGTTGTCAGCACAGAGCCCACTTGGGATCCTCTGTCTCCCTCTCTCTCTCTCTGTCCCTCCCCCCACCTCTCTCTCTCTCTCTCTCTCTCTCTCTCTCTCTCTCTCTCTAAAAATTAAATAAACATAAAAAAAGAATACTGTGTGGTATTTGACAGAGAGTAGGGCACAGCTCTGTGAGGACACTGAGGAACAGAGGCCTAACCCCTTAGTGCTGAGGGTGTAAAGTTGTCAGGAACTAAACAGTGTTCCAATGTTTTCTGGGTGATCCTTACACCATCCTCGTGAGGTAAGGCCTATTACAGTTGTCTCCCCTTATCCGTGGGGGATATATCCCAAGAGCCCCGGTGGATGCCTGAAACCACAGATAGTACTGAACCCTACCTACATTATGCTTTTGCCTGTAAACACATACCTATGATAAAATTTAATTTATAAATTAGACACGGTAAGAGATGAACAACAATAATGAAATGGAACAATTATGACAACATACTATAATAAAAATTATATAAATGTGGTCTCTCTCTAAATATCCTACTGTACTCACCCTTCCTCTTATGATGATGTGAGATGATAAAATGACTATGTGATGAGATGACGTGAGGAGAATGACGTAGACACTGAGACGTAGTGTTAGGATACCATTGACTTTCTACACTGCATCAGAAGGAGGGTCACCTGCTTCCCAAACACGAGTAACTGAAACCATAGAAAGTAAAAGCATAAATAAAAGGGGACTATTGTATCCTATTTTGTGGCTACGAGAAGGAAGGCACCTGGAGGTTAGGATAGTTGTCTGAAGCCACACAGCTAGAGGGACAGAATTGGAACTCATGTTGGGGATCTCCAGAACACACACTATTAGCCAAGGTGGCACACAGTCTCTTTTCATGGAAGTTTTTCAGAATATCAGAGAATTGCCAAGCAAACAAAATAGGAGAAATCCATTTCAGGCCTAAGAACAACAGCTCTGGGGTCCTGAGAGATTCCTTTCCACCTGCCACCATTTCCTCTCTACCTACAATGCCCAGTTAAGCTCTGACCCAACCTAAACATCCAGATCCCTCTCTAGAAGGGATCTGAAGTTGTTTCCAGGGTCTTGTGTTGGCCTGAAGGCTGATTTGTCCTAGCAATGCATTAGAATCCACCGTTGATTCTAAGCCGTCTTGAATTCTTGGTGGGGAGAAGGGATGTGGAGCAGAGACTGATCACACTGACCTGAGTTTGGATTAGATTTTCTACTGTCATTCTAGATTCTCAAGACCTTAGTAGGGTCAGAATTGAGGCCAATTGAGAGAAAATACTCTCCACACTCAGTGTGGAGCCCATTGGGATTCTCTCTCTCTCCCTCTGCCCCGCTCCCCGCACGCACGCACTCTTTCTCTTTAAAATAAAAACACAACGACAATGACCACAACTCACAATATCAAAGCAGTTATATACACCCATTACTATTTCCCATCCCTGTCTTCCTGCCTGTTTCTCCCACCACCCTGGGAAGTCACAGCCTCCCTCTTTCAGATCTAGATCACTGCAATAGTCTCCCGAGTTCCCTGTTTTCAACATCACCTAAAGGCGAATCCATCCTAAACACAGGTTACTCTTTCCAAAGCATAGCTCTGCTTATGCCGTTCCCCTCAAAATCTTCCAGTGGCTTCCCACTAATCCAGCATCCGAAACATACTGCAAGCTAGCCCCACTCTGTACTTTCCACTTCTCTGCCTCGCTTTTGCTACATGCCAACAAAACAGGACAACTTGTGTTTCTCTTACTATAGCTTCCCGCCTCTGAACGTTTACTCAAAGTTGTCCTCCCCCACTGGACATTCATGCCTCATCCCCAACCCTCTAATTTCCAAATTCCCTTAGCTTTCAAGAATCAGCCCAATTAACACTTTCATGTAGCCTTCCCTGATATCTCAGGAATAAATACCTCCACACCTGTAACCCATAGCATCTCTTTTTTTATCTTCCAGCTAATGCTGTAGGTACTATTGTATTTTTCATATCTCCTGGCTACATAATAAATTTTCCTCCAACATGCATTTCCAGGGGCAAAGTAGGGACTTATTAAACTGCATTTAATTAATTAATAATATTGAATGAAGAACATACAATGTGCGAAATAGCATCTTGTTTAGGACTCTATTAACATGTGAGAAGACTATGAAAATATCCACAACTCCTTAATTGTACATCTTTTTACTCTGGGGTTCTTTTTAGTGTGCAGCAGAAGACTATTAGGAGCTAACATTGTTCTGCAAGTGCAGCTGTATTAACACTGCAGCTCTAAAGAAAAGCATAAGCAGGTCAAACATATGCTTTGAAAGAAGAAAAACAAACCAAATTATAATTACTTTCTGTCTGTGCATGAGGAGCCAAAAATCACCAAACAATAGGCAACAAAAACCACTTCAGCTTTCTATCTCATAAAGGCAAAAGTTACCCACCTGCTTCTCTGCTGGTGGCAAGTTCAGTGAGTAAGAGGCTGGGGACAAGAGACTCAAACAGGAGGAATCGACAACAGACTACCTGTTTCCTTACATGTGGGGCCTTAATGAAGACAGTTCTCTTGAAGCTACGAAGGGCTCAGGCTAAGTCCAATTTGGTTTGCTTGCCTGGTCCCAACTCATTTCTCAACTGTCTCATATACTTATCTCCATCTTCATACCTGGAACCTTGGCCAAGAACTTCACAATGTGGGTAAGACAAGCAGCCCCATTCCTTTCCCTTCCTTCTAAAAGGAAGCCCATTCACATGCCCCATAAACTATTGTTTTCATTGTCTTTAACTTAGTTGTCACTATTTTTTGGAGGGCTGTTCCTGATGCCCCTAATAGATTAGGCCCTTAGTAGTGCTAAGTACACATACCTTTCATTCTCCTTCACACACTTGCAATGATATGTTTAATTTCTGCCTTTCCCCCAAACACTGTAAGCCCTTTACAAGCAGAAACAGTACTTGTCCCTTATTATGCCTGGCACATGGTTCGTGCTCGATAAATATCTGTTGTGAATAAACGCACAAACGAATGCAAGTCACAGAGAATCCAGTGGCTTGCAAGTTTACGAGAATGGCACGTGCTTGTGTGTGTGTAAGTACATTCATACCTCCTCCTTACAGACAGCCCATAGTCCAAGTACCACAAAGCACAGTTTCACACGTGCCTAGAAGTGAGTAAAGGAGACACCTACTGGGACTCATCTGGGGACAGGAGAACTTGACAGCAGCCACCTGGGAGCCCTGCCAAAACCTGGGCTTGTTGGGTGTTCTCAGTTTACTTTGAGGACGTCATATCATCATGCGACGAACCACTTCCCTGACATAATTATTTATAAATAAGCTTATCAGATTGAACCTTCACTCTACAAAACTACCTTTCAGGCTGTCACGGAAGAACAACGGTTGGAAAAACTGAAACTATCATCCCTTTTCTCTCATATGAGAAACCATGCTAACGCTTACGAGTATCAGCTAGACACTCTCTTAAAAAGAGACCACAGGCTTGATCTGATCATGGTGGGAGTCCACTGCTTTTACTGTAGCTAACGCAAGTGGTTTTCAACAAGCATCTCATTTACTCTCAGGGCTTCAGGAACGTTGCTCTTTTAACTCTAGTTTGGGGAGCGTTGTGGGATCCTGTTCGGAACCTTCCCACCTCTTCCTAAGGCCATAGGTGTTGCCTTCCAAAAGGACCAAACTAAACCCAAACAGCAAACAAGGGATCCAGGGTGTACACGTGTAAGTTAAATGACATTATTAAACAGTTCAGTAGACCTGATTAGGTCGCATGGTGTTTACGTGATCATTTAATCTAAATGTTTTTTTCTGGATTAAAATGTAAAGTCCGATGAGGCATAAATTTCAGAAAGATCAGTTTTCTAGAGTAGCAGCTGTCATTGAACAGTTAACATTTCAGATTTTAAGTGCTAAGTTAGGCTTTTTTTTTATCAGTTCTTGGCAATAATATGAAAATGGTACTTCCCCCTATGATTTTCAGTTCTAACCGGTGGTTTACAATCAGATCATCAATTCCACACATCACTGCTTCTTCAAAGCTTCTCACATTCCAGCATTTCCACAGAAGTTTCTCTTTCCTTTTTTTTTTAAGTCTTAACCAAGCATATCCACATGTGGCTCTTACCTTATTTTTAACCAATCTCACTTAGTCACAATCCAGAAGAAAGTACCTGTAAGACAGCACAGCCATCTCCTGCCCCATTGCACAGCAGCTGAGACCCATTCCCATGATTTTATCCCCGAGGCAGGGAAATTTGGCTCCCCAAGGATGACTCAATGAGCTATTAAAACAAAGGTACAGCCTGGATTCCTTGTTTGCTCTTCATGTTTGATTGGTCCTCCTAGAGGCCAACTGTATGGTCAGAGTGTGTGGGATGATGCTGAACGAAATCTATAACAGAAATGAACCCTTGTTGATACTTATTTGCAAAGCCATCATGTTCTTATTGGAGCATCCGTAAATTGTGAGGAATGCAAACCCCTTAGAGAGTGTGACACTTTGGACAAATCAGTGGAATAGTCATGGCCTGGGCTACAGACAAAGAATAGCTATTCAGCTCTCTCACTATGCAGATGCAAACAGCTGTCTCACATAAAAGGGAGTTGTTAAAAAAAATTGTCAGGTATGCAGTATATTCTGTTACATAAAGTACCACGATAAATATTCTTTAAAAAGGAAAAAAAATTGCACAGCATCACTTAGCAACCGAAGCAGAAGAGATGGGGAGATAGAGCACGAACCTGAAAAGAGAGAAATATGAATTCCAGTTGCATTTTTGTCCATGATTCCCTGAGTACTCTCCTCTGAACAGCCACTCCTTATCTCGGTAGGAATTCCTTTACATAATGGAAACAACATGCCTTTGCCCCTTATTCACAGAAACGTTCTAGATTATAAGATGAGGTATGCATATAAAATCTTTCACCTCGAAACATCTTCAATAGTAACAATTTACCCATTTTTCTCCAGACTAAATGATCCCAATGCTAAGTGAGACCGCATGAAGTTTATTTCTATTTCTCAGTGGTAACCATATGCCTTTGTTGTTTTCTATCCACCCCAGCCCCCAATTAGGCTACACGCTTCACGAAGAGCTGCACACCACAGCTGAACATAAATATTTGTGATTGAAGTGATTGCATGAAAAGCGAACAGTATTTAAATTATAGAACCTAAAACTCTGTAAGACACTCTGATTAAGACCTGATTAGCAATATGTAAGAATATCTCTGCACCAAGCACAACTCGAACTAAGGTCCTTTACTTTTTTGGTTGTTCGTTGTATTTGTTTTCCATTTAAACTATTGTAGATGTGACTTTGAGCAGGATTTCATGTTGATATAGATGTGGCTTCACATCTAAGCGAGGAAGGTGTTTTTCAAGTTGCTGGCAGTGAGCTGCCAGTATTTCCCACACATTGGACCCTGTTTTTTCAACACCTTGTGGATCACTAATTGGAGTTTGCATAATCTACCACCAAATTGCAAGCATTCCTTTGAAATGAGTGGAGCACACACTTCCCTTTCAGAGTCAATGAAAAGAGAAGGTCAGGAAGAGGAAAAGCGGCAAACAATGATCCTCTTAATTAATTTAGAACTGAATTTCTGGTTCTTGATTTTCTTCGGGAGAAGAAAAAAATGGGAACGCAATCTGAAAAGAAAGTTTGTGGTTTATGTTTTAATCCTAAAAACAGTTCAATGGTTAGCTGCCCACAGCGCATTAATCCACATAGCAAAGGAAAAACAATTTTGAAATAACTTGCAAATGTACTCTCTATGTAACTTTAAAGGCAGAGAAGCTAGAAGCAGTAAGCAGACAGGGACAAATCATGAGACAGAAAATGCTCTGTGCACGCAGTGAAATAACCTTTCAACCATTTGAAAGACTGTGTGTGACTGCACATGCGGGTGCAAACATGGACATGTGAGGTCACATTAGATTGCACTCACGGAGGACTTAGAAAATAATCAGCAGTGAACGTGTCCTCAGACAGAAAGTCATGATTTTCCCCTCTACTTCAGTTCTTGAAATAGTACAGTTTAAACCGTCTCAGAAATGCAACACTGTTATTTAAAAAGCATTTGACTGTGTAAATGTGCAGTTTTCAAGGCATTCAAGAAAACAATTATTAATGTACTATCTTAAATGCTTTAAATTAACGTCTAGCCAATTAAAATAAACTGGGTCTTTTGAATGCATCATTTCCAGTGTTTTTGAAAACTCAGTTTTTAAGTATACAACTATGAAATATGAAAAATGATGTTAAATTTTTGTTTCTTTGTTTTTATTACTGCACTGAGATCACGAAATCTTCATCAGGAAATAACTCAGATGAATTACTTTGGTTAAAAAAAATAAATGTTAAAAAAGAAATTCAGGGGCGCCTGGGTGGCGCAGTCAGTTAAGCGTCCGACTTCAGCCAGGTCACGATCTCGCGGTCCGTGAGTTTGAGCCCCGCGTCGGGCTCTGGGCTGATGGCTCAGAGCCTGGAGCCTGTTTCCGATTCTGTGTCTCCCTCTCTCTCTGCCCCTCCCCCGTTCATGCTCTGTCTCTCTCTGTCCCAAAAATAAATAAAAAACGTTGAAAAAAAAAAATTAAAAAAAAAAAAAAAAAGAAATTCAGAATGGTAAATATAATGCTACAGGATTCAGGTAAAGAAGTAGCATATCTTTTTTCTACTTCTCTATCGATCTATCATCTATCTCTACTCTGAGTCGCCATTAAAGAAAAAGTGTTATTCACACAGCAAATGTAAGCTAAAACGAGCACAAAAGACCCCCAAATTTAAAGAATTTTAAACTGGCAAATAGCAAAAATTAGAAATCCTCCAGTGGTTAACTTTTTCTGGGCATACATATTATGTTGCAGGCAAGACACTGCACTGTATTTTAAAGGTTCAAAGCCTGAGGTACATGGGGGGCTCAGTCGGTTAAGCGTCCAACTCTTGATTTCTTCTCAGGTCACAATCTAATGATTGGTGGGTTTGACCCCTGCGTCAGGCTCAGTAGGTTCTCTCTCTCTCTCTCTCTCTCTCTCTCTCTCTCGATTCTTTCTCTGCCCCTCCCCCCCACTCATGTTTTATCTCTCTCTCTCTCTCTCTCAAAATAAATAAATAATAAACTTTAAAAAGAAGAATCAAAGCCTAAAAAAAGTAGAAGCACAATTTAAAACCAACTTTAAGAAACAGCTACCATAACTCGAAAACAGTTGATAACATATCATTTTGATGTGACACATAGAAGAGTTTAATTAGAAGTAGATTGAGTTTCTAAATTATAATTGAACAGGAGAAAAAGTCTATCACATTTGAATTCCTTTGGATTATAATCAGTAAATTAAGGCAAATTATTTATTTCACAATGGTGTCCAGGTAGAATATTAATTAAGCTCTATGAATACCCATTCAATTTGTGTTCAGACCTATGTTTTTCACATTTTTAATGATTATGTTAATACGTGGTTCTAAAATCATTAATATTGCCATAATCAAGTCTCATGAATAACAATATTGTTCAAAGAAAACAATTTAAGTGTACTCTCATTTTCTCTTGCATTTTGAAAGTTCAGTAACTGATCTAGATGGGATAGCATTTTACACATTCATTTATGCCATACATCATGTAATTTAAAAAACAGTGGGATTTTTGTGTACTTTAAAATACTAATACACACACCCTCTCTCTCCCTCTCTGTCTCTCTCTGGCTCTCTGATTATTTAGAATGTCACTTTTTGATTTTTTTCTAAAAATTTGCAACATTTTGACTTCGTATTATCGTCAAACTAAAATACTATGGTGGATCGATTTTCCTACATGATCATATTACTTGAACATTTACAATTTGAATCCAAAAATTTAAAGTCAGTAGAAAACAAGTTATTTGGGATTACATAGGAACCAAACCCAAACTCTTGCCCAAATGAACAATTGAAATTCCTGTTGAGGTTTGAAAAAGTCTCCACCACCCCCTCAAGTGTCCTACTTTTCACGCAGCTCAGCACTATCCCAACCGAGCCAGAACGAGGAGCCCTGAGATCCCTGTGGTCGGCTGTTTCCCAAGTATTCCAAACCCACGCCTGGACCAAGAAGCTCCAGGACCTCATCAGAAGCCTCGACCCCAGGAGATTTCTAGCTATATTTCCAAACCAGAGAGGTTTGGAAAAGATCTCATTGAACCTTCGACCCACTCATGACTTGCCCATCAGTGTTTCGGTTTGAGGAGCTCACCTAAGAGTACTGACTGCTTTCGCTATAGCTGCATAGTTAATATGCCATTTGCACTGGAGAAAAGTTGGCTGGATATAGGCAGCATGGTTCAGCTTAACAACCTAATAAATATATTGAAAATAACCAATGAAAACAAAATTACAGAGACTGTCTTGTAGCGAAGCTGCCATAGTCTCTGCAGCCAACCTCAGCCTTCACCTCAGCACTGCTCAAAATGTAAAATCACTAAAGCATCAGAAAGGTTGGACAAGAGGAGAAATAAAGTAGAAAAAAGTTGAATTTCAAAATTTTGGGAATTTTATTTTCAAAGTGCTAAAAAGGGGAACAGAGGAATAGATCATTTCACAATAGTTACAGAAACGCCAAGATATGATAGTTCTCTGGGCCTCAGTTTTCTCACCAGAGAAATGGTGTTCAGAATACATCGTTCTAATGTTTTGAGAATTAAATGAGATGAGCCTATGACAGCGCCTTTTAAGATACACAACACAATAAGAACTAAATAGATGTTAACTTATTTCTTGGCGTCCATTGAAATTTTTCATTAATTCAGTCATTCAAAAATATTTAGTGAGGGGCACCTGGGTGGCTCAGTCGGTTAAGGGTCTGACTTTGGCTCAGGTCATGATCTCACAGTTTGTGGGTTCGAGCCCCACGTTGGGCTTTGTGTTGAAGGCTCAGAGCCTGAAGCCTACTTTGCATTCTGTGTCTTCCTCTCTCTCTGCCCCTCCTCTGCTTGCACTCTACCTGTCTCTCAAAAATAAATAAACATTAAAAAAAATAAAATAAAATAAAAATATTTAGTGAGCATCCATTATGGGGCAAGCATTAAAATTTGTCCTAAATATATATTGGTAAATACTACAAATATCGTCCCTGCCCTCATGAAGGCTACAATCTAATGGGGGAAAACAGCAAATAAATAGTGAGGGAGGAGGGTAGGGGAAGACAGACAGATAAAAATTGTCATTAGTGTTATGAACAAATTTCAGTGATAGGAAACAGTGGGGGAGAGGCACCTGGTAAGACAGATGCTTGAATTTTTGTTTCTTTATTTTTCTATCCATCTTAAGAAAGAATAAGTGTCTTCTAATAATCACATTTTACCTTCATCATTTTAGCATAAGTTTCACAGTGTCACATTACCCTATGGAAAAACTATCCACCTTGTAGGACAGAATATTTCAGACAGAGGCTATACCACTGAAGACTTTTCTGGACATAGACGGCCTAGCTAACTTTCATTTTGTCATTACTGAGAAAGGTCATAGGAGAGGTTTTGACAGAGTGATGCTGTTGATATTTAGAATCCTGACTTTCTTGATCCTGTTCAACTGAGCTGTAGACCAGCATGTGCGATGGAAACTGGCCTGGTTGCTATGGTGGATAATGTCTTGACAACAGACATGGGTCAGGTGTCCCTCTTGGATCTTTCAGGCTTGTCAGCAGCTCTTGATAAAGTTGATCGTGTGGTTTTTATTGGCTCACCTGTACATTCTGGTAGGACGGGCTAACAGCCACTCAGTGTACCCTTCTCTTTTTGGAAAAAGTCCCAAGGGTTCCTTGTGGCTGGTGTGTCTGAGAACATGGTGGGTTCCTGTGTCGTTTTGGCCTACTCTCCTGGTTCAAGCGTGTTGATAGAATATCTGAGGCAGCAATGTCAACAGGGGTGGCTGCATTTAAATCTGCCTTCGATTTCACAATCGAGCTCACTGTTGCCTTGTTTCTGTACTGCAGGAGCACTCAAGTAGGGCCACAGCCAAAGACCTCCTCCTGAATGACGTTAAAGGCAGGGTACATAACACATATTGCTGAACTGTCTATATGCCAGCTACTGTGATTGGTCCTGGGCAGCAGCTATTCAAAACACCCCACCCTTTTTATGTAAAGAATGTGATTGGGGTAAATAAAGGTATAATGTTTCTTTCCTTAATCACCAAATTAGGGGCATCTGTATTAGTTTCCTAGTGCTGCCATAACAAAGTATCACTTATTTTCTTATGGTTCTGGAGGGTAAATGTCCAAACTCAAAGTATCAAGGTTTGCTTTCTTCTTAAGCCTCTCTTCTTGACTTATATATGGCCATCTTCTCCCTGGGTCTTTACATGGTCTTCCTTCCGTGGCTGTGTCCAAATTTCCTCTTTTAGAGAGACATCAGTCTTATTGGATTAGGACCCATCCTAATGTCCTCACTGTAACTTAATTACCTTTTCAAAGACCCCCCTTTGCAAATACAGTCAGATTCTGAGATACTGAGGGTTAGGACTTTAACATATAAATTTGGGCGATAGGGGCACAAGTCTAATGTAGCAGCATCCTTATAGCCACATATAGTGTAAACCTAGAAATATATCATTAAAGTGTATCAGAGTATAAGTAGCCATGGATGATGGTAATTTGTATCTTTCCAATTGCGAATCTCAACATACTTTATAAAAACCTGTTATGAAAGTAAAATGCAAATTAAAAACTGGTATTTCACCAAAGTCTCATATCTGAATCAAATGAAACATTTTAGTTCCCACATGGTACCCAATAGACCCAGTTCCCTGGTGGAGAATTCATTCCCACCCCATTCCTAGGAATTTTCTTTCCAAAAAGAAATTTTGGAAATGAGATCATAGGAAGAGCTAAAAACCTCGCAAAGATCAAAGTTTGGAATCACTAATCTTCAGAAAGGTTGGACAACAGGAAAAGTAGACTAGAAAAAAAAAGCCATACATAATATATAAAAGTTGAATTTCAAAATATTGAGTTTTATTTTCAAAGTGCTAAAGAGGGGAAGAGAGAGATAGCTCATTCCACAATAATTACACAAGATCATTCAGTTAACTCTAATGAGGAGAAAGGTCTGAAATAACCACACTAAATCAAAGACTTTGGTCGACACTTGTTAATGAATAAAATGTTTTCAAGCCACAGTCACCATCGGTGAAAGAGGTTCCATCAGTCCTGGATTTTTATTTTTCAAATGTAGGGTATAATTTCTTTGTTGTTTATTCCAGAGCTGAGCCACTTGATAATGAGCACAAATGTGTTTGGTGTTCCGGTGTGGTTCACATAGATGCACACAGGTTTCCATGATTATTTTAAATCCTATGGAGTCATCCATTGCTAATTCAAATCTGGCCAGAATTCCTGGTTCTGATCTCATCCCAGGGTGAATTGAGGTTAGCTGCTGGATGAAATGCTCAGTTCAGTTGAATGTGAGCCTCGTGCCAAGCTACATGTGAGCTGAGTGCTTCAGGGTGCCAGTGATAAATCGAGAAAAGAGAGATCACATGAGGCTGAGGGTCCTCTTCTGCAGGAATATTGAGCAGGGTTGCAGGTCAAGGTACAAAGAGGATATGTCTTTGCAATGTAAAAGGCATTCCTCAAAGGACTGATTAATCTGGGGAATAAATGCCAGCAAGGGCTGAATGTGAGCTTTGCTCATCTTTGGTTAAATGTCTGATGAATCCTTGTATTCTTGGAGTGCCTTTCCTCCAACATTTAGCTAAGGCCACTCATCCCTCACAACACATTTAACTGAAGGCAAATGGATGAGTGCCCACCTGACAACTTCAATAATCAGACGTTGTTTCCCTTACCGACCTCCCCTTGCAAGATCCATTCTAGGCCACGCCTAATTGATTCCCTGAAAGAAACCTCATTGTTACAGTAGATTTGGATATCTGAGCATCCTAGTTCCAAATGAGTGATAATACCACAAGGATATCTCAGAATGCCAGTGGTGATGAAAAACTTTAAATATCCTGAAAAAGAAATTAGATGGTTTCTAAAGGAGACAAAAGAAAAAAGCATCTCTTTGGAATCTTTGATTAGGAAAAGTTATACACAACTTTCTGTGCAAAATCCTATCCCAACTCCCAAATAGTCTTCCTTTGGGCAGTATAGATTATATCATAAGGAGTAGTGGAACTTATGTTTTATAAGTACATATACATTTTAGAGTAAATGTTGAAACATGCATACCATATACTCATAAAATAGCTTTATAATTAAAAAAATCTATACATGCTTATTACAGATGTTAAAAACAAAATGGAAAAGCACCAATTAAAAAGTGGCCCAAATTCTGTTACTCAGGAAAAATTTATTTTGTTAATACCTTTCAGACATGTCTATATGGACTCGCATGCAATCTTCGTATAAACGGGGATCATACCTTTCATACTGTTGTCTAACCTGGAGAACTATATATTCTTAACGAGTAGATAAACTTCCTGACTTTGCTCTTCTCTTTAGAGACCATCACTTTTCATGCTCAATGTATGTTTATATATTGAGACCACATCTTGAAGCTATGCTGTCCAATATAGTAATCATTAGCCATGTGTGACTATTTGAATTTAAGTTAATGAAAATTGAATAAAGTTAAAAATTCAGTTTCTCATAGCCACATATAGCCGATGACTACACTATTGGACAACACAAAATAGTTTCATCATTGCAAAAAGTTCTATGGGACAATGCTATTAGAACCAGATTTTCTTCAGACACAGACCACTTAAAGGCTGGGATCTTATTTATACACTTGAACTTTTCAAGCACTTTGACTTTTGACTCTTGCCAACATAATATGGGGTCAAACCTCAACTTTATCAGACACAAGTTGCGACTCAGAAACCAAACATTTGGATGAAGAAGGCAAAGAGACTTATCGTTTCCAATGATTTCTCCAGGATCGTGGCTCTCAACTGTTCTGGTGACCAAAACAACACTCTTCATAAGAATCTGGTCCATTGAGACATTATGGCTCCTGCTTAGTCAGATGAAATACCTATCTAAAGTATGAGAATTTGAGGGTACGTTCTCCTGGGTAGATTGGGATCCATCCTACTTCAGCGGGGGAAAATCACTCCAAATATCAGAATATAAATTAAAAAAGGACAATTAATGAACAGCAGGGTCTGGGAACTGGATCCAAACCAACCACCCACCTGCAATTCTTCCAGATCTTATGATACAATGATGAGGAAAAAACTGGAAGAAAAAAAAAAAAAAACAAAAACAAAAAACCAAAAAAAAAAAACCTGTGTTCAGGATCATATTCTCAAGCTGAGCAAATAACTCTTCCCCTTTTTTGGTCCCTATATCTCTAGAGAACATAATACAGAATTAAATTCCAGGCTCGTTCCAATAATTCAAGAAAATAAACTTCCAAGTTTTTATAATTTATATTCAGTTTAATAAGCACCTAAATTTATAAGCTCTCCAATCTGACACAAACTCCACCTCCCACCCCCAAATCTCTGGAGGCTGAAAGTTTGGCAGTGAGAACAAACATTCTCACGGAAGATTTCTTATCCTTCCTCCTTCCACTTCAATTTTAACTTCCTCGAAATGGCCTTTGGGGTTTCATTTCAACACATTTTCCCCCAGTCTTGGTAGGAGTGTGGAAATATGAGGAGAAATAGCAGCATGAAAAGAGATTTACAGTTTCTGTAGGTTCCCAATATGGTTTCGTTTGAGGTCTGTGGGAAGGCTTGGAGTCCGTTTTCATTTGATACGAACTGTCTTATCCCTGCTCATGAGCCATTTTTGTTCAATGGATACCCATCTGACAGGAAGATCTTTCTCAATGCTCTATGCTCAGGAGAAGCTTCTAGAAGGACTATTGTCTATTAATTGTCTTATTCATTTTTCCTTTGTTTAATAAGCATTTATTGAGCAGCTGCTGTGTACCTTGGAAAGACCCGAGTATCATGCTTACACACATTAATGAGAAGTGGCTCCTGTCCTTAGGAAGCTCTAAGGAGAAAGAGAAGCCAAATGTGATGAACGTTAGGATGGGGTGCTGCACAGAGGAGGGGCACCCAAGGCAAAATGGGGGAGGGGGATGTGATCTGAGAGAGTTTTCGCCAGGAGGAGAAATTTGAACTGAGTCTTAAAACATAGCTACGAATTAGCCACTTGGTGAAGGCGGGTAGGAATAGCCCAGCGCTGGGAAAGGGGGGAATGGCACCATGTTTGCAGAAGACCAGTAAATTGGTGAGGTAGGTATAGTAACCCAGGCAGGTAATAAAGCTGAAGAATTAGGCAAAGTCAGATAAGGAGAAGCCCTCTGTTTCATTCTGAGAGCAATATAAAACCATTGAAGAGTTTTAAACATAGCAGTGAGAGTCATAATTTCAGGAAAATTAATGTAGCCTGTTTGTAAGGGATGGACTATAGGGGAACACACATGGAAAGAGAGAGAGAGAGAGAGAGCCACCAAATAGATGTGACCAATGTGCCTTAGACAAGAAAAGGATACTTAAACTAAAGCGCATTGAAGAAAGCACCCAATGGGATAAATTCGATAAATAGTAGGAGGTAAAATTTCCAGGATCTGATAACCAGTTGGACAAATGGAAGAGAGCTAGAATGGCTTCAGGAACAACTCAATGATTAGAAAATAAAATAGTCTTACAAGATTTGGGTTTTTTTTTGGGGGGGGTGGTTAGTATCAGAACATCTACTAACATTCTGAAGAGCACTTTTGGGCTTTTCTCTGCATATCACAACTGATTCTCTTTGTCCTAGAATGCTTTGCCTCTCAGATCAGTATTCTTTCTAGACTTCAATGACTCTCTCAAAAACAAACAAGCAAAGAAATCTAAGGCATCATTTGGTTTGTGGAATATTTTGAATTTTGACATCAACCTCAATAGAGGTAGACTCTTCAAACTGCTCTTTATCCCATTTTTATTTGCATATTTATGTATTTGTTTGATTGTTTACTTATATATAAATATCATCATCATACATTAGAGCAGTGGTTCTCAAACTGTAGCATGGATAAGAATAATGTGGCAAGTTTGTTAAACTCGTTTCCTGGGCTTTAATCCCAGAGATTATGATTCTGCAGTTAGCCCATGGATCTACATTTCTAGCAATTTTATAGTTGCTGCCAATATTGCTGGTCTGAGGATGATACTCTGAGACCCCCTAATTTATAGTTTTGAGAGAATAACTCTGATTTGTGGAGCAATGCAAGGTTCTTTCCTGTGTCCTAAAGTATCCACAACATACAATTGACGTCAATGGGAATTACACAGGCCACAAAGGTGTCACACTGAGCTCTTAAGTGTTTGTGACCAACCCCTCATCACTAGCTCTTGCCTCCTGTTTTTCAGCTGCATTTCCCATTGGGCATTGCTGTTGCTATTGGTCTGTAAGTTGCTGCAGTTACGGCTCTTGATGATGTCAAACAGTCCCAGCTGGAGAGAGTTGAGAAATGGGAGCAAACTTTCCTCTGTCTGAACTTCTTTTATCCTATCTGAACTTAAAAGTCAAAGACTAATAACCTGATCACCTAATCACCTGGAGAAGGTGGCGAGATTTGCCAAATATTACCAGACACTGGAAAGTCTGTGATGTCAGCTCAGAGACAGTCATGCAGTTAGCCTGGATCACAAAAAAGATAAATGGGTAAGAACCTGTCTTACTATTGCATTGTGAATTTAACAGCTTGCTAGTTGTCTTGGCTATGAATTCGTTTTCTTGTGAATGGTTTCAAATTGTGTATCTCTCCTAGGCAGAATGAGCCTCTTCTGTCTATTTATGATATTAGGGAGTTTTTCTGGTCTTTGCCTTCAGCTATATATTTTTAAGTCTCAGGTACAGAAAAATCAAACCAGAAATTATTGAGTAATTCAGGTATCAAGTGAAGAGAGGCAATGAGAGTAGGAATAAGGGACAAATGTAAAGGATGTTGTAAAGCAAATGGTAAAATACTTGGCTTCTCCAACAAGGACTATATGGGATGAGGAGAGATGGTTGAAATTAACTCCCAGGTTTCCAACTCTTTTGACCAGGAGAAGGATAGCATCAGTGACATAAATATGGAGATTAAAGGGGGATTCCTTTAGGTAAAAATGGTGAGTTCTGTTTGGGACATCCAGGTGACCGTGGGGCAGCCAAGTAGAAGGGTTTTGAAAAAGTTGGAAATCTAGAACTGGAGTTCAGACGAGAGCAGTAGCTTGGGGGATAGCATTGGAACACTCCTTCTTAGAAGTGAAAACTGAAGCCCTGTCAATAATGACTTCACTGAGAGAACATCCATGAAGGAATGAACGGTCAGAGGACTGAGGACTGAATCCGAACAGTCCTTCCAGAAAGGTTCCAAATAAGTTCTTCTTGGATTTGATAGCGTCGTGTATTTTCAGTTAGTGTTTTGGTTAAAATGTAAATAGTATTTCTGTAATATGGTTTGGGTTACCAGTAAAGAAATGCCCCATGTGCCTGCGGGTGTGCACATATCCGCTTGTGTATGTCTACCTATATAGAAAATATGACTTAATCTGCATGGTATAGAGGTTGAATTGGGGAGCATAATAGACTTAATAAAAGACATAATAAAATAGTCTGAAATGTCATGCTAACTACTATGAAAATGTCTGTAACTTTTCTCCCTTTTTTCCATATCATTCATGCCACATGATACTGATGTGGGGATACTTTCCAGCCACATTTGAAAAACCTCCCCTGAAGTTGCAAACCCAATGGTTTGGAAGGGAGATTTCAAATAACTCAAAATATACAGTGTAAACAAACTGGCCTTTTAGTATGAAGTGTACTAAATTAAAGAAACCAGATGCTTTGGTTGGCTTGGAACAGCTGGATTATGATTGGCTCTCCTTCACTAACCATTTTCTTTGGAGCCTCTTCACCTCCTGGTCCTTCCCCCTCCTCGCCCTCTTCCCCTTACTTTCTCCCTCCTCCCCCAGCCCTCCTGCTCTGTCTGATTTTTGTTTTTAGGCAGCCATAAGCTCATCAAATACAGGAGACATATCTCCCAGATATCAAATGGTTTCTGAAAATAGAGTTATTAATTTAAATTGTTTGCCTGTACTCATAAAAACTTGCTTACTGGAAACCTGGTGTGTCTGAAATACACCTTCAATCATACTTCTTAATGTGAAGGACTTTTTTATGTAACAATTTTATTTGACTTGAAAATTAAACGTTAAAATATTTCTCTTTCAATGCTACCAACTGGGACATTTTATAGAGTCTCTAGGAAATCACTTAGATCCATAAATCTCCAAGTTATTTATCCATATAAAATCATGAAGTCTCACAACCCTCTGAGAAAGGAATCCAGACCCAAATATTCCAGTTCATTAAAAGTTAGATGAACTGATGAAATCGAGTGGCTTTCCCTGACACAGGAGTTTTTACTGGTCAAATCTACCCTATCCCAAATCATTGATGCCATGGGAAATTATTTAGCTAATTTGGATTGAAATCTACTTTCGTATGAAATATCTATAGAACTGTACCAGAAATGTATTTTCAGCTTGAACTGTAGGGATAAGATCCCAAGAAAGGGAATGACAGAAAGAAAAGGATAGGGAAGAAAACTTTCACACAGCCTGAAAGATAAACACTTTTGCCTCAATGAGTTTTTTGTTATTTTTGAAAGCAGACTATTTTTTAGAGAAGTTTTAGGTTCACAGCAATATTGATCAGAAAGCACTGAAAGTTCCCATGTAACCCATCACCCCCCAACCCTCAGCCTTACCCACTATTGACGTCTTGCACAAGGGTGGTACGTTTATTATAATGAATGAACTTATATTCACAAATCATTATCATCCAAAGTCTATGGTTTACATTGGAGTTTTACTCTTGGTGGTGTACATTCATCCTACAGGTTTTGACAAATGTAAAGTAACATGTATTGTTCATCGTTATAAGCCTCAATGATTAATATGCCTTATAATTGGGGGCAATTTCATGTTTCTGTGACTTAAGATAAACACCAATAATCTCTGTCAGAAGGCTTAATTATGGCTTAGCCATAAAGGTGGTCATGAAAGACTTTGTAAGTATAAAGTGCTCTATTAAGTATTAGATATAAAAAGCAATTGCCAAACACTTCTTCACAACTGTGAATCATATTGTATCTCGACTGGATATGGAAATTTTGTTGTAGGCCAGGGCATCTAAAGTGCACAAATATCTATGTTCTTCCTTTAAAGAGAAATTTTTGTGGTGCTTTAGTAAATCAAAGCCTACCGATGACACTGGTTCCAGACAGTTGGGGGGGTGGAGGTGGTAATTTTATTTCATTTCAAGGAAGTAGAAAGAACACTCCAGAAATTCTCCATGACCTCTTTTTTTCTCCAAAATACCCGTCACCACTACCCTTTCCCTCCACCCTTCTTTCTCTTTTGGGGCTCAGCTCTGAGCCAATGGCCGACCACAACGGCTTCATTCTGCAGGAGCACTGGGTGTAATGAGCAGGGCACGTCCTGGAGGTGATAGTTCCAGTGTTTTTCCCACCTTAGTTGAGCTTGGCAATAAATCTTTTCAAAAATGCAGTATTGGGGGGCACCTGGGTGGTTCAGTCAGTTAAGTGTCTGACTCTTGGTTTCAGCTCAGGTCATGATATCACGGTTCACGGGTTCAAGTCCCGCATCAGGCTCTGCACTGACAAGGCGGAGCTTGCTTGGGATTCTCTCACTCTCCCCATTTCTGCCCCTTCTCTCTCTTTCTCTCTCTCTCTCTCAAAATAAATAAGCATTAAAATTGTTTTTAATTTAAAACATGCAGTGTTGTATTAGACATTTTCAGGGGGTCATATCATATTAGATACATTTTAGAGGATCTTAAAGCAGTAAGTAATGCATCAGAGATATGGGACCTTTTTGTTAGTTAGCCTTTCATTTCACAGTCTGACTTGGCTTCCCAGTTTTGAAACAGGAAAAGGAAAACAAGCCCGCCACGCTCCGCTGCTACATCACTCACTTCTCAGAAGCAGGAGAAAAAATAATTATTCTTTTTGCAGAAACTACACATACAAAGAATGAGTCGGGAAATTATTTTCTGTGTCTTCACTCTGCATACTTGTGGTAGAAGTGCTGTCCTGGTACTAGTCTGTTTTGATATCTATGGGGATTTGCAAAAAAAGCAAAGACAAAAGCTTCTGTGCCGGTAGCCCAGTTTGTCTTGTTTCTGTCATGCACCAGCAGGCTGGGTGTTCAGAGAAACGGCTCCATGCCTGACTGAGTAGGTGGCATCAGTTCACATCCCCAGGCAGATATGGAAATCTTGACTTTCATCAATGTAGGATGCTCACTCTCCAGAGGATGCAGGGCTAAAAGCAAAGAATTGAGGCAAAATAGCAAACAGAAAAGTCAATACTGAAAGTAAAAGGAATTTCTGAAGCTCTCACCCTTTTCCCAGGACAGCTCCGCTTGTAACATGGGAAGTGATTGCAAGGCGTCGTATTTACTGTTGTGTCTTTGCTCCACTTTAACCCCTGGCCTCACCGTACTCCACCTCACTGGGCGACACTGACATGACAGTGTGACTGAGCTGCAGAGGCCACACTGCAGACTTCAGCGTATTTTATAATTCATGCCACTTTGGGGTGATTATTAAGCTCTGAGCTTTGTTAGGTTTTTTTTGGATTGCTCATCCCCACAATGCTTGCCCATAATACCCTTAGTATCGCTTCGTTGGCTAGCATTTGCCGCCTCCTGCTAGGCTGTGATTGCTTCTTTCGTACATGGTGTTTTTAGCATTTGCCCATCAGGTAGCTGTTCTGCAGCAACTAACAGGCCCCACAGAAATGCATCTCTGTCAAAAGAGAACTTTCCCTATTATTTTGTTTTCTGTGTATGGATTGCGTCTCTGGGTAACTGGGGTTACGACGTGCAGGGAACATTTTGTACTCCGCACCGATTCTGAATATTCTGTACCTTTCTTGTGCACAACTCCTACATTAGTATTCCCTTCCATGTCCACCATGATGCTACTTACACTTTCGTGCTCTAATTCTTTTTTTTTTAATGGCTTTGAAATATTCCCCTATGCCATCTGCTTTCATCCTTCTCTCCCTCTCCCTCTTTTATTCCACTTTGACCCTGTCTTGAAGCTTTTCCAAAAGGGACGTATCAGAATACTGGTACACGCGGGAATCTGGTTTGTCATTTCCCGACCGACACCTCCACGATAATTTACAAAAACATTGACACCAAGGTTGACTACGAGTGCATTTCAACCCAGAGTGAATGTTGGCTGCATCTCCTAGAATGTAAAAAGCGTAAAAAAAGGAAAGTCCTGTTATGGGAGACACTCGGCAAGAGTTTGAGAACGTGGGCGACTGAAGCTGTGTGCACACAGCGCCAAGGCGGAGGGCGCAGCCGCTTCGGAAGAATATTGAGAAGCCAGATGTTCTTCCCATGGGCACGGAATGTGCCAATCACCATCCAGACCGCAGGAAGCCTCGGCCAGATTCTGGGGGAAGGAGCGCCTTCACACGCCAACTAGGAAAGGGCTTTGTTGTTTCTAGGTGTCAAAATTATACCTGCATTTCCTTATGGACCCTTCTGTCTGTAAGCACCCATTCACCCGTCGTAGGTGGAATGAGAAAGAAAGCATACTGAGGACAGAAACATCTTTCTCTTCCATCTTACGTCATCTTAACAAATAATTTTATGGTTTGTGATCATAGAGTAGCTGGGCATCTTATGTTGATCAATGGTGCGGGCATAAACAAACACAAATGACTTGTAGAGGGTGACTTAAGCTACTGCGCCAAATGCATCAGTCCATTTTCCCAGGCTCACTATCGGAGAACCAGAAATGTGGGCTCCCAAAAACTAGTACTTCAAAATTTCCTTAAGAAGCTTTTTCATCTCTAAGCAGAAAGAGAAAAAACATTTTCTTCTAAGTTTGTTTACCATCAAGGAGGAAGAACAAGACACATTTCCCTCCCACCCGCCAAATTTATTCTGACTTGGAATTTAAGTCAATTCCATAAAAATGAGGCCCAGTTAACTTTCACTTTGGCTATACGTAAACAGTTTTCTGAGGTCTGAAGCATTAACTTAGACAAGCAAGCAGAAAGCGGTAACTTCACGTCCCCACTTTTCAATACGTGTGAGGCATGCAAAATTCCCTATTGAACAGCAAAGGGAAGCAAAAAAGAACTATATCTTGTGGATATAGTTCCATACTTTGAGGAATATATACATGTACATATTTCCAGCCTGAGAGCAATTTGTTCTCATATGTGAATTTAGAGATTGTAATGCAATATAGATAGGTAGCAAGCAGAGTTCTCTTCCACCACTGAAACTCATGAGTCTTTTGCTCTGAGAACTGTCCCAGAAATTTAAATAAATAAATAAATAAGCAAATGGCTTAACTTCCCATAATTTCAAAAAGTCAGTCCTGGTGGCAGAAAGTCTTTTCTGTAAATCACATAAGGAAGAGTGGACAATCAGGGGGAATTCTGTGGGGCGATCCATCCCATTGCTGGTATACCGGTGCCCGGAAGACCTGAAGTTCAATGTTACTCTCAAACCAAGCAAGTGGACTGCTATAGAGAATTTCTGAAAATTGGACAGAAGAGAGATAAGACAGATGGAGATGGATATAGTAAGACTAAGTGCACCAGTCTAAGTGCAGTAGACTAAGTACACTAGTAAGATGTGTACTAATGTGCTATACACGTATTACACATGTTGTAACATGTTATGCCGGAGGGGAGAGAGGAGAGACTACTCCATAACATGGGAGCCAAGCAGAGTGACCTTTAGGGGGATATTAGGGACAACTTCTCTTGGTATTAAGAGAGAAAACAAGAGAGATTGATTCAATATTCGCCAACACTAACTGAGGTTGTGCTGTATCTGTCATACCCTACTGGGTGTCCCTGACTCAAGGAGAGCATAAGCTATGTGAGGAGAAAGGGCAGGGACACATTAAAAGTTTTCAAAGCACAATGCAAGATGTCACAACCACAAATAACATAAGGAAAACAAGATTAAAAGCCAGGTGAACAGAAGACCACAGATTATATGATTCCATTTATACAAAATGTCCAAAATAGGGAAATCTATAGAGATAGGAAGGAAACCAGTGGCTGTTGGCCAAGGAGAATAGAATGGGGGCCTAGGAAGGTGATATCTAAAAGGCATGGGGTTTCTTTCTGAGGTGATGAAAATATTCTAATGTTGACTATGGTGATGGTCGCACCTATCTGTGAATATACTAAAAATCATTGAATCACACACTTGAAAGTGGCGAATTATGTGGTATGTAAGTTATCTTAATAAAGCCAGTATTTTAAAAATGTAAGATAATGAAATATATGGAAAAAGAAAAGCTAAGTAAAAGGAAGGAGCAGTTAAGTTCTCCTAGGAGCGGGGTCTTCCTTCTCAGTCTCCCCACCCCCAGTCTGTACTTCTTTACCAGCTACTCATAGGGAACAAAACAGAGGGAGCACTGAAATACTCTTGCTCACCTAGAAACAGTGAGACGCAGGTAAAAGTCTTCAGAAAACATGGGCTTGTAGCCCACTTAAATGCGAGGCTCGATGGGGCCCCAATTCAAGCCGGGGAGAACTATGAGCATGTGATGATTATCAGCTTCTCCCCCAGACAAAAGGGCTTTAGCTCACAACAACACAAACCCTTGGATTAAAAAAAAAAAAAAAAAAAAAAGTAGGCATTCAAACTCTCTGAGGCCCTCTCATAAATAACAAAAAAGATTGGCACCAGGTAGGTCTTACCAGAGTCTACAGCATTTACAGAGTTCTTCTATTTGAATTTATTTCAAGCAGTCAATAAATAAATGGTTCCATGCTATTAAAAATGGAGAAAAGAGAAGACTACAAACATGTGCTCTACCTCCTGCAATTTGGTCCATTTCCCCGGCTCCCTTCGCAGAGAAAGATGTAATTGTTCACTTGATGACCCTGGTACCTAGCATATTTTCTTTGGGGCCATCTTTTGAATATTATTTTTGTATAAAGCCAAGTAAATGAATGGGGAAGTTGAAAAACATAATCAGAATGTTGTATTGACACTGTTGTAGATTTTCCGAATACCGAAAAACAAGAAATGAATGGAAACAAATTTGCCAAAGTGAACATATTATGCATCTTTATATAGGGCATCGTCCCAAATGGGAAAAAAGTACCCTTGGATAAAACAAAATGACAAAATATTTATTGAATATTTTAAATTTATGACATACATTTGTCATATTTAAGCAGAATGCTTACCCTCGGGGACATAAACTCTAAACATTTACTTTTTTGTGTGTATCTTTTTCTCTCTTCCTTATTTTTATCTCTAGTGCTCAGAAGGCACTTCTGGCTATTTGGTAGGAGCTACAAATATTCTGCCCAGGCACAGGCATATAATTCCCCTAGATTCATCTCTCTTTCCAAAATGTCTATCTTGGTGATATATACAGTGATTGCTAGTGATTTGTGTAGGTCCTCTGAGATAGTCTAAGACACTAAATGAAACTTTTAAACTAATTCAAAGTGTTCTATTTTAACATTAACCTTGAATGACCCAGCAATGACTGTTCTTTTGTACCACAAGTGATGCCATTGAGGATAACATCCTTCCATTAACAGGGTAGCATGGATCCCTTGACACAGCTATGAGAAAGGCTGATCATGTGTAGAGCATCAAAGTTTCTAGGGGAAAAAAAAAAGCTATGCTGAAAATTTTAGAAAAGACCCAGAAGTAAATGCTCAATAAAATTGGTGATGAGTTATTAATTACTAAAAGTGTACTACAAACCTAAAGTTCCTCATTTAAGAATTTGGAGAATATCTGCCTCTAGCTGAAGGGATTATAAGGATATTAGATGGCTTCATAGATGCTATATAATAAAGTCAGATTTTGTACCATTACCTGTATTTTTTTCCAGAACTTGAATTGCAACGTCTATATATTCAACAATATGAAATATGTATATTTAAAATATATATTTTAAATATATAGTATATTAATTTAAATATTTAAATATATTTAAATTATATATAATTTAAATATTTAAATATATATTTAAATTATATATAATTTAAATATATATTATAATATATATATATATATATATTTGGCCCTGCAACCACTACAGGATGTGTTCCTGGGCTCGGGCCTCAAACTCAGCAGGCCGATGGCCAATCAGCCCTGATGGCCCCCTGTTTCCTTGGTATCCACAGGCTGGCGCCATGGCCCATGTTATAAAGCACATGAGTAGCAGCTGAGACATACTTATACTTTAATGTGCTCTTAATCTTGTCAGTAAATATTTTTCAGACATAGTCCATTGTATTATTTTGTTATACTTTTGCTTTGAGAGTACAGATTGTTGTTGACAAAGTCCTTCCTCTGCTCTGACTGCCCAATTCAAGAACAAATGTGCCCATTACCCTTCTGAGTCTGAACCAGGGCATACACAGAGTGCTCTAATTTTTGCTCAACAGCCAAGCTTCTCATTGCAGGGCCAAGAGTCTTTGTCTCCCATTCCTCCACTCCAACCCCACCCCAAGTTTTCTTTGACCAAGCAACCCACTCTGACATCTGTTTCTCCATTTGCTGCTCTGACCCTTCTTTTTGCCAGTCTATGAATTCATACTCTACATTTTCACTACCTTTTTCTTTATCTTTTCAAGATGTTCTACAAGTCTATTTGTTCCACAAAGCCTCTCCTAGCTCACCAGAGCAGTGATAATATATTCCTCCAACTGAAGTGCCCAATTCCAATAAGACGCAATTCAGAAATCCCTAAAGATGAGGTATATTATAAATATTTGCTTTCTGTACTATTTGCTTTTGCCTCGTATCTTATCTCTACTTTGCTGAACAACTGTGCTTTGGGGTATCTCCTTTCACATGTGTGTTCAGTTACAGAATGGGATATTTATCTGTTTTCAACAGTGTCTCCCCCCATTGAAGTCTCTGGGAATCTTTGTAAAAATCCTATGCCCAGACTCACTCCAGACCAATTAAATCAGAATATCTGATTGAGAACAGCTGCTCTTAGATAGTTGTAAAACAGAGGAGAATGTTAGCCTAATTTTCCCCTCGCATCCTGGGATAAAGAGGGAAAATCCTGACCAGTTTGAAACTATAATGGAAAAAAAAATAAGAGAAAATGTTCTGTTGAATCATATGATGAGAAGGCTATAGGTGAGCAAGAGCTTATCTCTCTTCTGGTCACTCCCATGTCAGACCAGAGAAATAACAGCATTTACTCTAAATGATGGTCCCCTTCTTCTACTTTAAGTTTCCATGACCCATACACCACTCTACCCAACTTGCCCTGATGATGAGTGGTAAGATTCTAAAGATTGATTCCATGATCCTAATGAAGTATGCTGACCTCAAGAAACATGTATTCTAATACATCAAACTTATGATGAGCTATGTTTGAAGTTTCTTTCCAGGTAGTGTTGTCTTAATTGTATAGATTAGAGTTTCCTGGTCAAGGGGTCGTGAACAGGTTTCTAATGTTCCGAGACATTGGTCCCCCTCAGCCGGTAGGGTGGCCAGGCAATTCTAGTCTGAGACTCTGGACTTGCACAACCAGATACATTTAACCCAGTAAGAATCAAATGTTATTTTCTGTGTTTTATGAACTGAAAAAGCAGGGAAGTCTTGGAGAAATACAGACAGTAGAATCTTCAGTGGCTGAAATACTAAGCAATACAGAGCACCAAGCTTGTACTCAGTATTAAAAAATTATATACTGCGTTTGCGCAGTATATATCCATCCATCAGTTACAATTACACTTGTAAGGGTAAAGCCATAAACAGCAAAATATCAGATTTGAAAAACTAAACAAATGGTGCTAAAAGAAATTGTCCCCCTGGTATCATCACCTGGCAGCATAAAAAGTCATTTTCATTATATGATATCGCTCATAGTCATAGTAATCTCATATTTAATAATACATGAGTATAATAGACTCACAATTGGTACTCAATCAATAGAATCTGATTGAGAATGAATTTATTTGTTTGTTTCTTTGTCATCTCCAAAAAAAATATTTCAATATATTTGGATCAGTTTTTTGATTCTAGTTCTCAAATTCAAATAGATTAAAGTTGTGTAATTAGGTTTGGACATGTAGAACTACTTTTCTTGGTTTAATTATCAAAAGAGGAAAGTGGTGGAGTGCAATTCACAGAAAAAGGAATTATGATAACCGTTAGGGTTTAATTTCAAAGAGGGAGGTGTGTATGTTGCCATCAAAATTGGATCTGTGACTTGATAAGGACGGAAAACTCTAAAAGACAGATTTATTATAATCCATATCCATTCAGTGAATTCAGACATTGTTTTCCTAATAATGGCTAAGACAAACTCTCAAACTTTGGAGTTGGTAGATAAGAAACATAGAAATCATTTTATACTGAGATCACAAAATACTCAGTTAAGAATAGAGAGGTTTACCTAGAGAAGCCAAATGAAGGTGCACAGAAAGTTCTCTGATGAATCCAAATATTTTAAAGATATTAATGACATGCATAAAAGGCAGAGAAAGCTTCATCTAAACAAAGGCAAACATAAATGTGTGACACAAATCATGAAGAAAGAGGATTTTACAAGGATTTATAAAAATGTTTTTTAAAGAACAAGAATGAAACAGTACCAGTCCATGGCCTAGGATATGGCAAAACATTAAGAACAGACGTCTAAGAGAAAGTAGTAAAAGCTCAGGGTCTTTTTTTTTTTTTTCTTCTTGTCAAAAAGAATTAATTCAAACTAAAAAAAAAAGGAACAGCTTTGTTTTTAAAATGGTTCAGTGGGGAGGGGTGAAACGGAAGCCCAAGAAAGTCAAAAACAAGCAAACAAACAGAAACGATGGCCATTTGGCAAAATGTCAGGTTTCAGAGTCTAATGAATTATAATCCCACCTATTTGCAGATATATTTGCTAAACTGTCAGTAATCTTCATGGAAGCATGGAGGATAGAAGCATGTTGGAAAGTGAGTAAAAGGCAAAAGTTGTCTCAATTTTATTCAGTTAAAAGAGAAAATATCAAATGGCCTCTGTTTATAAAGTACCCCCATTTCAGTTTGGTCTCCAGGTTGAGTTATGATGGCCCCGTAACCACACAGGAGGAGGATGCCCAGAGCAGATCAGCAGAGGTTGACACAGGGATATCACGAGTTAGTTGAGTTCCAGTCACACAAGTGGGACTTTCTGGGACTGCTTCTACAGTAGCCAATGTTTCTGATTTTTCTATTTTATCTGCTTCCTGACTAGTCCTTACTCCAAGTAAATATCCTGTAAGGTCTTTCTTCCAAGAGTGTATCTTGCAAAGATCAGTTCCACTAACTTTACAGATAAAATGCTCCAAAATATCTCTCTCCTTAAAATACATGTATTTGTATCTTATATGTTTATAAAATTGATAGGCAACTTGTGTAGACGAAGTAGCCACATGGCCAGGTGCCATGATATATTTTCTGTGAAGCCAGGAAAATACTTACTGTGGTTTAGCACCCTCATATAGAGAGGCCTTGCACACTTAGGCCCTGAGAGAACACCTACATCGGCCCCCTCCTCTGAGTAATAAAATCATAAGGCAGGGAAGACAGGGAGAAGGAACGCACACAGTGACAGGCCTTGGTGACTGACTGGATTTGCCATAACTAGAACACTGGACAGGACTCAGGTTATAAGAAAAAATAGCACATTCATTTGGGATCTGCTTAATATATAAATCTCCCCCAATAGCCTATTCTCAACAGAGCAGCAAGTGCGATCCTTTAAAAACATTACATCATGTCTCCCTCATAGTAAACCTCTGTGTCTCCGTGTCTCTCTGGGTCCTTAACCTCTCTACCACTCCCCTCCAAGCCCAGCTTCTCCTGGCTTGTCACTTCTCTGCCCTTATCTCTCCCTCTGCTTCAGTATGCTGGCCTCCTGGCTGTTTCTAGTACATGCCAAGCATGTTCCTTGCCGTCTTGTGCTTGCTGTTCCCTGAACCTGAACTGCTCCTCCCAGATGGTCTCCTGGTTCTTCCCACGTTTCATTCAAGTCTTTGCTCCAAGTCACCTCAGAGCAGCCTTCTTAGACCCTCCTGTATTTAAAGTGCAGCCCACACCCACCCACCCAGACCTCCCAGCACTCCCTCTTCTCTTCCCTTCCCTGCTTTATTTCGCTCCACGGCACCTATATCACATCTCTATAGGCAATTTATTTGTTGATTTTGCCTGTTGTCTGTCTCTTCCCAGTAGAATCTGAGCCCCATGAGAGCTGATGTGTTTTGTCTGTTTTGCTCACTGCTATATCCTCTGGCTGTATAACAGGGCCTGTTCAAAACGTTCAAAAAGATTTTTTAATTGAATTATTTTGAGTATAGTTGACACACAATGTTAAACTAATTTCAGGTGTACAACATAGTGATTCAAGATCTCTATACATTATGCCATGCTCACCACAAGTGTTGTTACCATCTGTCACCATACAACACTGGTACAATACCATTGACTATATTCCCTGTGCTGTAACTTTTATTCTTGAAACTTATTCACTCTGTAACTGGAAGGCTTTATCCCCCATTCCCCTTCACCCATTTTGCCCATTCCCCCACCCCCTTCCCCTCTGGCAACCATCAGTTTGTTCTCTGTATTTATGGGTCTGGTTCTGATTTTTTTGTTTGTTTGTTTATTCATTTGTTTTGTGTTCTAGATTCCACATGTGAGTGAAATCATATGGTATTTTCTCAGTCTAGTTTATTTCACTTAGCATAATACCTTCTAGGTCCATCCCTGTTGTCCCAAATGACAAGATCTCATCTTTTTTTTAAGGCTGATCAATATTCCTCAGACATATTTTTGAGAAAGAAAGAAATAATTATCCAGCTGGTCTAGAGATCCCAAAATAAATTAGAACCAGAGGTGTAGGTTTAGTTATACAGGACAAGAATTGAATGGGCAATGGTACTTGATAAGGGAAGCCAGCTAAGATTTTGAGCTCAGTATTACACACACACACACACACACACACACACACACACACACACAAGCTCCATGTAGAGCAAATATATAGCCAAGTATTTTCCTCAAAACAGTCATCTTAGAAGACACTTGAAAAGTATGTTTTGTGTCCAAATGTGTTTGGGAAATGCTGTGTGATCTCACCTTCTTGGATATTCACAGTAGACATCAATATATTGAAAGATCTGAAAAATCTTGCACGTATTAGTGGGGGTTTTCCAGGGTTCTCCTGACTAATACAGATTTTGGTACCAAGGGTGGTTCTAGAGGAACAGAATCTTAAGGATGAGTTTTGTGAGTTGACTCTAGGTTTTCTGGAATTGGATCTCTAATTAGATTTAAAGATGCTAATTAATCTCTTCCCAGTAATAAAGAAAGCACTAGAAATCCATGTTGTGATGTGGCAGTAGAGATATGAAAAATATCAACCTTGGATACTCCTAATCAAACACTTATAAGAGACAAGTTTCTGGGTAACCATATATAAGATTCCTTTGAACATTTTTGTCGAACTAATGAGTATAATGAGATTGGCTGGTTGTTCCTAATGTTGCTGGACAAAATGGAGAAAGAAAAAGTGAGTTAAGGGATTCATATTTCCAGCTCAAGCACTACATAAACGACCTACAAGCTACTATCTCTGTTCTGACTTTTCTTTCCTATAGCTCTGTTCTGACTTTTCTTTCCTATAGCTCTGGATCTGAGATTCCTGAAAAACAAGCCCAGAATCTCATCATGCTAGTGGCTGAATTGCAACATAAGCTGATTCCCAATATCTCAGGGTGTCTACTATTAAAAGTGAGGACTTTGATTGGGAAGGAATGGAATCTTGGTCATTGGAACGGGGACATATGGAAAGCCCTGGACAAAGCTGGTGACACCGAACCCCTAAATTCTGATGACTTTCTTTGCCCATAGAAGCAGCCTCTTCACCCTGTCATAACAAAATACTATAGACTGGGTGCCTTAAACAACAGAAATTTGTTTTCTCCCAGTTCTGAAAGCTAGAAGTCCAAGATTGAAGTGTCAGCATGTTTGGTTTCTTCTGAGGCCTTCTCACTGGTTTGCAGATGGCCACCTTCCTGATGCATCTCACATGGTCTTTCTTCTATACTCATCAGATTAGATTAGGGCCCACTCTAACACCCTTGTGTTAACTTAATCCCTAATTTAAAGGTCCTATCTCCAAATATAGCCACATTCTGAGGTACTGAGCATTAGGGTTTTAGTATACGCTTGGGAGGCAGGCACAGTTTAGCCTATAACACTGCAATTTTGTAAAAGTTCAATTTTGTTAAAACTCCATGCTTCCCAAGAGCATTTGACTATAGCACTTTTAATTCACATGTTCAATTACATATCAGAGAGTAATGTTCCTGACTTTGAATATACTTTAACACTGACCCAGATTTATATAGCAATATCAATAATACTATTAAACAATAAAAGTATAATAATATAAAATAGAATTTACATAATGTTTTTATATATATTTAATATTTAGCAACATCAATAATAATATTCTTAATAATAAAAGTTTATTACAAAGTAATTGACAGAGTGCTTTTATCCACATTATTTCATTTGATTTCTACCTTCTATGAAGAATACAGGGCAGATATTATTATCTTTACTTAATGGAACAAAATATTTCATAAAGCCTAGAATGGTTAAGACTTAGTAAGGTCATAGAAGTAGTAAATAGTAAATTGATTTCTTTACTCTGTAATACAGCTTTTAAACACTATATAATACCCACCCTCCCATATACCATGGCTCTCACTTCAGATCAAGATGTGTTTAAACAGGGATCGTACCATATTAGGTAAGAGCACATGCTTTGGAGCCAGTCTTCACACTCACTGGTTTCAAATTTGCCTTCACACCCACTGGGCCATGTTATCATGGAAAAGTAATTTAATACCTCTCTGTCCTTCAGATATGCTATTGATAACAGTACTTCTCTAGGAGAGTTATTCAGAGAATTAGTGAAGTCATAAAAAGTACTTCAAACATTTCCTAGCACATACTAAATGTTCAATACATGCTAATTATTACTATAGAAATAAAAGTTACTGGCTTTAATAGCAAAATAATATCCCATAACATGGATATAATATAATCAAGTTAATCGTTTTCCTATATAGTCCATGTTTGTCACCTGTTTCCCTTCTGAAAAAAAAAAAGAACAAAAAATGAACAATATTTGAAGATTAAAAGAATCCTAAGTGCCATGTTGAATTAGAAGTGAATTAAGAACTTCCAAATACCTCCTAGCTCTGAGCAGACTTCAGCAGTGATTATGGTGGCCTGGTGGTCCTTCTGAGGTCAGCAGACTTGGTGTGGAAGTCTCTTAAGAGCAGGCTATCTCATGGGACTTTGAGTATTTCCTGCCCGTGATCAGCAACATCTTTTCTTGCAGTATTTTGGCAGGTTTGTCCTTGTTCCCGGCCAGATTCAGGAAGTTCAGAAGCACATGAAAACAAACAATACATTAAAACACTTCTCTCAAATTATTCAAAGTTCAAAAAAACAAGAAATTATTCAGCAATATTGGGACTTGGCCATTATTTTATCTTATTAATTATATTTATTCTCAATTGATGTACCCATTCTTTTCTTCCCAACAAATACTTTTCTTGGCAGTGATTTACATTAAACTTTTTTCCTGAAGTATATTTAAGCATAGGTAGTGATTAGCACGGTATCAATGTATTTTGCAAAACTATACAGGAATTTTCATAACTTGGACTATTTTGTCCTCTGTGCAATTTTCAAATTATACTTTGTTATTAATATCATTCTTAGTGACTATTATTGTTCTTAAGATCAGCATGATTTTTCCTAAAAATCTCTTCCCTTTATTTCAGTGATCATAGTTGGATGAATCACAAACCAACAATATAACATGCTGCTTTTCCAAATTTTACTTATCACTTAAGATCTGCCTAAATATCTGCTCCTTGATAAAAACCTTCCCAATTTCCCAACTCCACATGATGGAGTGGTTTCTATTTCTCACCATCATCACTCAACTAAATTCAATGGACTTTTTTCAATCATCATTTCACTTACTCTTTAAGCAAAATTTATCTGAAAACCATTCCCTCCCTCTTGAATAACTGTTCCATGACACAACAAGCTTCTGGATTTCCTCTTACCTCCATGGCTTCCCCTTCTCCCTTATAGACTCTGCCTCTAACAAGACACTAAATGTTATAGTTGCTCAAGGTTGGATGATAAGCCCCATTCACTTCTCACTTCACTTTCTGTGCAACTTCATACATGCCTATAGTTTAATTTGACTTATACATTTATATCTCCATCCCAGACATTCCCTCTGGGTGTCAGACTCATGTGTCTAGCTGCCTACTTGACATTTTTGCTTTGAAATCTCAGTAACTCATTCAATGTGACCAAAGTTGAGCACGTGAACTTCTCTCCCCAGATATGGTCCTTCTGGAATTCCCTTTTTCTATGATAAATACAGTCAGTCATCCAGTTATGCAAGCCTATAGGAATTATCCTCGATACTTCCCTCTCCCTCAGCCTTCATATACTATTCCTCACCATGTGTCAATTCTACCTACTAAATATCTCTAAAATCTATTCACCTCTCTACCAGTACTACCACTCTATTCCAAGATACCATCTTTTCTCACCTGGACTATTACAACGATCTGTTAACTTGCCATTCTTGTCCCTCCAATCCATTCTGCATATTGTACCCGAAGTTGTTTTTTTCAATATGTAAATCTGATAACATCATCTTTCCCTTAAACTCATCTATGGCTTCCTAATTCTCTTGGAATAAAGTCAGACTCCTCAGTCTATCCTACAAAGTCCTGACACTTACCCAACCTCATTTTATACCATACACCACCATATCCACTTCGATCTGTTTGCTGTGATGCACTTGCTCTTATTAGGTTACCTCAGATATGCCATCTTCCTGCCATAGGACCTTTGAAAATGCATTTCTGTCTGCCTGGATTGCTGCACTCAGGGTGATCATGTAATGTGTGATTCGATCAGAATACTTCTGAGTGTGAAAGGGGCACTATTACTAATTATACCTGGCAAAACAACAGGTGTAAATAAAGATTTTTCCAGGGAAAATCAGGACATATGTTCACCTAAAATGATTTTGTGTTCATTCAACAGATCTCAGATTAAATGTCACCTCCTCAGGGAAGCTCAAAACAACCTTCCTGGCAAGGTGAAGTCCATTATAAGTTTATTAATACAATATAGGTCTCTTTTATTCCACTATCCAAAGTTGCAACTTTACATTTATGCACATAATTGTTCTTTGATGTCCCTTCCAGTAGACTAAACTCCATGAGGCCAAGACTCTTCCCAAGGTTCTATACTATTGTATTGTCTGCCAAAAACACTGTATCATAAATATCATATATATTAAATATCATTTATTGAATGAAGAACATAAAATAATGCCTCTTTAAGAACTTCCTTTTTTCTGTGATTGGCACAACCATCCAGTTATGCAATGCAGAAATCTAGGAATTATCCTTGACACCTTCCTTTCCCTCAGCCCCAGTATTCAGTTCTTCCTCATGTCCCTTTTCTCTGTAGCCTCCTCTCTCTCCTCTTTATCCCCTTCCTCTCTCTCTCCTCCCTATCTCTCCTGCTTTGTGTGTATATGTGTGTGTGTGTGTGTGTGTGTGTGTATATATTTATATATTTTTTTCAATTATACTTAATTTTTCAAATTATACTTAATTTAAATATACTTATCATGATATGCACTGAGTAATGTAGGCAATTGTTGAATCACTATATTTGACACCTGAAACTAATATAAAATTACATGTTAACTAAACTGAAATTAAATTTTTTTAATTTAAAAATTATATTTAATTTAAATATTTTAAATTAAATATATTATTAAATATTTATCTTTAAATAATTATCTTTCAATTTTACCAACTGAAACATTTTATAAGATTGCTAGGAAACCACTTGAGGCCCAGAAATTTTCAAGTTACTTATCCACATAAAATCATAAAGCCTCACAATGTTTCTGAGAGAGGGATCCAAACACAAATATCCCAATGCTACTAACGGTTAGACTTCTTCTAGCATATACCATATTTGCTTATTTCTGTGACTCTCTTCTAGATGATTATCTGAGTGCCAAGATGGCATCCTATGGACCTTTGTATTTCCCTTTTCCTCCCCTACATTCTAACACTTTGTATAATGTTGTGAATGAGCATTTGTTGAAATGAACTGAATTGATCTGGGGTCTGCTCAGAGCCAACCTAGAGTTGGTCCCTTTACTTACTCACTTACTCAAAAGTTCTACTGACCTGCAAGATGCCTACATCTGCAGTGGGATCCATACTCCCTCTGGTCTAACCTGCACCACTGGGGCCTCATGGGTTCCCATGACATGGGCCACAGCATTCTTGTCATGGTGGGATTGCAATGCTCCCATGAAAAAGTACCAGGATAAACATTTGTCTTTCCCCAGGACATAGCTTTGGTACTCTCCTTTTTAACCCTAAACTACCCAGCACAGAGAAGAGAAAGACCTCGGGAAATCAAAGGAAACCATAATAATGTCATGAGTGATTGCACTGGTCGCTGCTGTGGAGAATGGGGATGGTGGCCCTGTGCAGCAGTGGTTAGAGAGCAAGTGTTCCCGACGCCACTTGGCTTCTAATCCCAATTCAGTCACTTGTAAGCTCTTTGCGTTCCTCAGTACAAGGGGGATGAAACACACATCTCCCTCAGGCAGACTGTCATAAGGACTAAACCATCTTATACATGTAGAGTCCTTAAAACAGTTCCTGACTTAGAAATCCTCCTAAATGATAATGACTATCATAGGAGAGGGGAGGTGAGGGGGCAGAAATCTCAGAAGAACAGTAACAAAGAATAATAGTTACTATTTTTTGAGTGCCTACAATGTGCCAGGCATTATGAAGGGGTGGGGTGTGAGCAGGAGCAGAGATACCTACATTTATAACTATATAACACTTATTTAAAAACAATAAACTTTGCTTTGATGAGATTCTGGAAATGAAAAGCATTATCCCAGAAATAAGTGAATAATATTCAAGTTTACATCAGTGTTTTCATTACTTAAGGCAGACCCAGATCACATATTCCCTAAAATGACTCTGCAGATTATTCCCCTTATTCTTAATCTTTATAAGAGGACATGTTCTTTGTGTTCTTTTAAGTTCTTCTACAGCTTCTTGGAAGTCTCTTTAGGCATTTCTGCTGCTTCTTGTTCAATATCTTTTTTTTTTTTTATTAGACTCCTGTGTTCCTGGTGATTGTAACTTTTTTTTTCCTCAACTTTTTTTTTCTTATTTTCCCTCTGTATAACCATTGAGCTGAAGAATGTCTAGTCTGAGTTGAAACCTACCTCACTTACTTTAGAAAATAAAGGTAGTGCTGTTTATACATTCACTTTTGTAACATTCAAGTCCCAAAATGCACCTCTGTCATAAAGTATTTAATAAGTCTAAGCAAAAGTTGCAAGGTAGTATATATAGTATTGTCTGGGGACTCTAACTTGGTGAAATTTCTCCTTTCTCTTGATTTTGATATAGAGACCAAGGTTTTTAAAATGAAAAAAAAAGAAAGAAATTTTTTTTTTTTCACATGCAAAGAAAACTTTATTTTGTTTCTTTTGCCAGAAGTGTGGTTTTGGCCAACTAACTCTGGTTTGTCTCTTTCCTACACACAAAGCCCTCTCAGCAACAGCCCAGAAATACACAATTAGTGCGACAGGTCAATAGACAAGAAGCCTCCTACTCAGCCAGATCAACACATAGCCCTTAGTAACTAGACAGGCCCAGGCTCACTCAAAAAAGTAAAGCAGAAGATTGAAGCCCCAAATGGGAAATTTGGTCTATCAGCCATCTTGGATCTCATGCAAGCTCATAGCACTCAGAACAATCATCTCTGCCTGAGTTATCTAAACTGGCTGCCTGTACTATCCCATAAATCTACGGAGTGATCAAATTGCACAACCTTCCTCCTCTTTGTTTGGCTAGATAAACATCTTAGAAGAAATAATTCACTTTGCTAATTGAGAGTAGTCATCTGAAATGTTAGAAGCCGCCAGCTGAGGCAGTGCACCCTGGCGAAAGCTCCTGTCTGAGATCTGGGGGTCTGGGTTCTGTCTGCCCTCATTTTGCAAGTTTACAGCACTGACGTGAATTAGTAGTGTCTAAAGGAGCTCAAAGCAATAACTTTCACGAGAGCTTCTTCTCCCCACCATATTTGGGCTGCTCCATGGTTGCATCTTTCTGACGCTATCACCAGCTCATCTTCCTTGTTCATAGCGACACCCCTGCTATGAATCTCTCTCCGTGTTTCCTGCAGCTGTCATCATCACCTTCTTCATTTGTCTCAGATGCCATAGGAGCATAGTAGCCACTGCCCTGTTCCTTTCCGACCCCATTTCCCCACCCTGAAGTGACCTTGACTCCACAACCGGGGCCAGAGTCTGGTTCTCGTCATGTGGCCCATGTTTCAGCCACTGTAAGTTGTCATTGCTGTCAGAGTCTCCGCCATATTTGCCAGTTACATAAGAGGCCACATAATGTCTGCTCCCTAGCGCAAGCTTTTATTAAACAGAGACAGCCCGAGAGGCCAAGTGGGCAATAGGTCCATCCCGGAACCACGTCCCCTGGGAGGGTGAGTGGCTGTCTCCGGGTCTTGGCTCCTGGAGCCACTCAGCTCAGCTCTCTGCCTGTGTTTGTAGCCTTAAATACCCGAGGACGACATGTTATGTTTTCGGCCTGAAGAGGCAAAAGAGAAGCAGCCCTTTCAAAATAAGAATTTCCCTGCTGTTTGTTTCATTTTGGAACACAATAAGGACAGGCTGAGGACACGACTCTGAGCTGTCAACACTTCCGACCCGGCTTCCACAGCACCTTTCGCTTGCCAGAAAAAAAAGTTGCTTAAGTGAAACAAGGGCCTAATGAATAGTCAAAATAATTGTTTAGCTTGGATATAAGGCCTTAGGTAAATAGATGATCGCCTGAGACCAGAGGCCAGAAAAAGCAGTTCAGCAGGACGCTACTTGTTCTGTTTTTCGGACATCAGCCCAGTGGCCTCTGCTCCTCCAGGGACGGTTGTTACTGAATTATTTCTCTCTTCCCACGAGCATATTGAAGCAATTTAGTATCAGAAGGGGCTAATAACAGCAGGGAGAATGAGAGAGAACTTTCTATATTGGAAATATATCCTTAAAACATGGATATTACCTTATTCTCAAATAAATTGAATGCTCAGGATGTGGACTGTTTGGTTTGTTTGTATTTACCTTTCCGTGTTGAAATTTTCTAAAATGCTTTGTTAGCCCACTTACAATTGTCCTCCCTCCTGCCTTACTCGTACTTTTAACATGATTTCATCCTTTTTAAGCACTATTATTTACTACCCCTAAAAACCATCATTAGGTTTATGAGTAATCCACTTCCAAAACTATAATTGTAGTTATAGACAGAAGAAGCATTGAAAAGGAAGCTTTCAGGTATGGGTTTTGTAGTTTGTTGTTGTTGCTGTTGATTTGTTTTGTTCTGTTTGTTTATTTAAGTGTCTTTGCTATCAACTTTCTTCACTGTTTCCTTTTCCCCAAAATGGCATTACATCATGAAAATTCTATTTAATTAAGAGCTTGATTAAATTAGTTGCTAGGTAATTTCAGTTCTACTGAATAATATTTTTAATAATTGCTTTCCATCTCTGACTTGAAAATAATAGATGCCTTGTTGATCCAGAACAGGATTTGGTTGTCTTACTCGTTCGGCTCATTTCCGCTGGACTGCTATTCAAATAAACAACATCTATCTGATTGAATCTTGAACTCATCAAGGGGGTGGATTCTCCTCGTACTCAAGTTTCAGGAGTCATGATGAATATATATTTGGTTTATTGGCAAATAGCAATCAAAGCATACATTGGGCCATAAAAAAGTGAATGCTTAGCTTGTTTCTATGATTTTTTATCCTGATGATATAGGATAAAGGCTAAGAACATGGGGTTTAAGAGCCAATTTCAAAATTGAATACAAACTCCACCCTTAATAATTCTGTGAGCTTGGACAAATTATCAAATTTCCACTGGTTTCAGTTTCCTCATCTGTAAAATGGTCTAATAATAACACCTACTTCGCTGGGTTGTTGGGTAGATGATATTCAATAATACATGTAAAATGCTTAGTACCGTGTAAGGTTTCAAGAAATTCTAACCCTCATGCTATTTTCATGCACCTTATAATTTCCTCACAACAACCCTGTGAGGGAGGCGAAGCTGCTGTAATTATGCCAATTAATTTAAATATTAGAAAACTGGACCTCAAAGTGTTTATTGAGTTGCCCACAGTCACCCAAGATGGTGAAATATTGATCCTGTCAGTAACCGGAATCTCTGAATTACTCACATATTGCCTTCCCTTTACCCAGCTTGCCTTGTGATGCTGTCTCCTCCATGTTTCCCTAAACCTAAAGCCCTGAATGATAATGGGCGTCCTCTGCCTTAGACTGTCAGATGGACAAAAGGAATAAATTTTGACAGAGGCTTTAAAACCTCTATTGATATTATACAGAAGTTTTCTGCGAAAATGGTACCCTCTGAACTACACAGTCAGGAGGGATGCTTTGCTAATCCTGAGAAAAAAAAGTACTAGTGGACAAGTGATTTCCAACTGGTGAGCCTGAAACCCCCTAGAGAAGCCCACAGGGATGACACAACGGGTCAACAAACCTAAAGCCTAGCCAGCTTCATAGACCGAATGAATACAGGCTTATCCATGCATAAGTTTTGAAGCATATGTCTATCTGATTATCATTTAGAAAATATAAATCATTTAGGCACTGCTGAATTTATTATATCATTTTGGCATGCTGTATTTTCCCAATGGCTGCTAAATTTCACCTATCATGTGAGGGTCTGTGATTTTTTTTTAAACCATTATGTACAGACTCCTTAAGATTAGAAACCAATGTTATTGAGGAGAGAGCTCTGCCTATGAAGTTTAATAACCTAGATTTAAGGACCAGCCCTGCTAGTTATAAGTTAAAGCACCATAAACTCAGCCAGTCAGTTAAAGTCCATAGATATCTACTGAGTGCCTCTAAAGGGCCCGCCCACACCCTGAGCTGGAGCTGGGTAGGTGAACAGCAGGCCTGAACTTTCTTCCTGAGCCTCCATTTTCTCACCTATAAAGTAAGTAGAATAATAGTGGCTCTCCTCACAAGGCTATTGTGAGCATCCAATGAGATAAACAAGAAAATAAATACACTGTGATGTTTGTGAAAGTGCTTTGTGAACTCTTTAGAGTGCTGTAAACATGGAGTGTTCAAGACAAGCTGCTGAAGACAAGAAAACCGTTCAACTCTCCCTAGTGGATTTCCTATAACTGCTGGCCATCTAACCCCATGAACTTGCCAAATGCTAACAGCATTCCTTTCTTTGATCTCAGATGATATTCATATTTATAAAAATGCTTTTCCATCTCTTTCTTCCTCCTCCCCTTCTATTCCATAAATTGTAACATTCCTTAATATCAATATGGCACTGTAATATCAGATTATACAAAGCATTAAATAAGGCACCAATATAAAATTCAAAGTACAGAATAACCCAGAGGCTCACAGCTTGCAGTTTGTAAGCCCAAACATACACAACGCCCATCTGTAAGGGATAGTTTAAACATTGCCAATGGCACTGGTTACAGCTGAAGGGGATCTCACTCAGACCCTGGTTAACTCCAGGGGGTAGGAATGGAGGAGAGATGACTGTCCCTTTTCTCTACTCATAGGCTAAGGCCTCACTGCCACCTCATGTCTGGGAAAAAGTGGTTTATGGGAGGGGACCCATTACTCGTGGAATTGAAACTTTCCCTGATTCAGTTCTTCCAGAAATATAGAAGATCTCATGTATTTTTCTCTCTCCTCTAATTCCATATTTTATGTGCTAATTTGTACATTTTGTCTTTATATTTATTCTTGTCAACAGAAGACATTCACTTAGAGTCTGCTAAGTGCCATACAATACACAAAGCACTATGGAAAAATGCAAAACACATAATTAATATGCATGATCCTTTGCAGGAGTTTAGAAAGAAGTAAACCCAGCATTTATTGCAAGGCAGCAAGTGTTATTTTAGATTCTTCAACCCATGACACTGTGAACCACTGAGGTTTAGAGAAATAAATTTCCCAAGATCATACAGGTAGCAAGTGTCTGAGCCGAGATTGTCCTAGGTCTATTTCGTCTTAAAGTACATGCTCTTTCCATTCTATTTCATTCCCTCCCTTGATCAGGAAGGCAGAAGACACAGCAAAAAGGAACATGAATGCAGACATTAAAGAAAACCTGCAAATGAATAAGTTCTACAAGCTCCACTGACTATTTCGTGTACAAGGGTGGCAAGTGTCTGAAGTACCTGGAGCTGGGCTGGCCTTCATGGAGCAAATTCTAAAGCAGATCAATGATAAAGCCTGGGCAACAGGGCAGTGGACACTAGTCAGAGAACAATTGTGCTGGAACCAAGAGAAATAACACTGGGCAGTTAAACATTCTAACAAGAATAAAAGTTTTAATCCCAGAGCATCATTTGTTCTCCCAGATTCAGATGCCCCCTCTTTGTGGCCCTCAGACTATGGAAATCTTGTGAATTACTAAAATTTTCGCAGATCCATCTTCCAGGCAAATCTAAAAGACAGCAGAGTGCTGCTTCAGTTATTAGAGTACTGCTAAGTTCATTACACTTAACATTCATTAAATATCCCCTCTCACATAGCTCTCTCTTAAGCAAGGTAAGTGGAAATCATTTTCCTCCTGACATTTGGTTCCAGTGACATAAGTGAGTAAGAGGATTTACAGAGGAAAAGTGAATACACTTGGCAATGTTTTCAAACATTTGTTTGGATTTTCTGTTTTTTAGGAGATGTACGACTAAGGGGTCAGACGGGGGTTCCTGCTGAACGCCGCGGCTCCTACCCATTCATTGACTTCCGCCTACTTAACAGTGAGTAATCAAGTGTACCTGGAAAGGAACAAACGTTTTCTTAAAAAAAAAAAAAAAAATCTCACTTCCCTCTGAACTTCAAAACCCTCAGAGGTCTGCCTTCCTTCCTCCATGTCTCCCCTCCCAAATGGAACTTAACCCTTTGTCTTTAGATTTCCTCCCTAGTGAAGTGATTCTGGCACTGCCCTACCTCCCAGAGCTTTAGTGAGAATCAAATGAGCTCATTTCAGCTTTCAGAATGTAAGTCTTAAAAACCTTGAAGACCTATACAGGGAAACTTATTCCTTTCATCATCCAGCACATTCTTTCCACCTTCATCCAGAACTAGACCAGATGAGATTCTATTTTATTGTTAAAACCCCACAGGGAAACCTACTCACATATGACCCTTAGTAACTATCCATTGTCTAATTCTCCCTTCTTTGTCTCAAGTCTCTGAGATCTGTTCTTGCATTCCTCATAAAGCTCTACACCATGGCTGAGCCCTTGTAGTGTGCACTTGCTGCTTCTTCCATTAGAACTACCTCGGAAAGTCATTTCTTTCTATCTTTCCCCTTCATATATTACTCCTTATTTGGAGTTTTGCTCAACCTCTGGTTCATAATTCTGTTAATTTCAAATTCCTCTGGAAACCCAAACCAGTGACCAGTCACCCTGCCTGATAGCATGCCTTCTATTGCAATCATCCTGCACTTTGGACTTGGGGGTGGGGGTGGTGGGGGGAGAAACTGGATAAATTTCACAGTTTGCTCCAAGGTTTTCAGTGTTTGGTTCTCATACCACTTCCCATCGATAAATTTCAAAGTTCTGGGTTGCACCCACAGAGTATTACTTTCCTTTGGCATAAACAAGTTCAGCAGAAAGGTAATTTGATTTACCTCGACCCCTAAAAATTACTAGGAGAAGTCAAAACTTGCTATCCTTGGATCCTCAAAAGGTCAGTAGTGAATAGAGATGCTTGTATTTCTCCTAGCTTATTAAACTTCCATAGCAATGTGAAATATCCGTTTTCTCAGCTCTTTCTGGGACACAGAGACTTGGAGTAACCTTTCCATACTAGAGATAACCTCCCCAACCCAGCCCCCACAAAAAATGCATTTTCGAAGACACAGTTGATTTGCTAACCCAATGTAATATTGGATACAGACTATGGGGAGCTCAAATGGTATCTCAGCTTTTCTTATGACCCTGATTAGGCTGGTCCACCTACTCATGGAAGTTACCCCTTTTGACAATATCTAGATTGTACTGACTTCCAGTTCCCAGGCATATGGCTCCACCAAGCAAGATGGGGATGAGCAGAGGGTCCAGTTAATTCACTGTTTCAAAGAGATCAGGACTCTCCAATGGCTTAACATACGAAGTGTGAGATGGAGAAAATAACCAAAAAAGTCTCTTTCAATATTAGGTGAGATGTTATGTCATGTTTTCGAATATAAGGCATGAACAAATTAGGAAAAATAGGAGATACTTCTCTTTATAATAATTCCAAGGTTCCAAATGATATAATCTGTTTCTAAATTATCCCAATGTTAATAAGCAACATCAGCTAAGAGCATTTATCTTTGCAAGTGGGATTAAGGAATAATTTCCCTATATACATCATAGGTCCTTGCAACACTTGGATTTGGGTTTTTTTTTTTATAATCTGTTTTACTTTCAGAACGTTAAAAAAAACTGAAAAAAAATGTATAAAAATTTTAAACAGAAAACCAATGCAGATAATATTTCACTACTATATTATCCACTATATAACAAATCACATACAAGCAGGTGCCATCCTGTCATCCCTCTTCTGAAGGTCCTCCAGAAACTTCCTAGTGGCTGGACTGACCCCCAGCCTCCTTCCCCTGGCCTGGGATGCTATCTTCCCTCCACCCCCATTTCACCCCGTATGTTGCTCAGGACCCTCCACACATTAAGTGATAGTGTTGGCCATCCATTCTGAAATTCCCTTTCTTCTCTGCTCAGCACTGCACTCTGGATAACTCCTTCACTCATGTCTCTTTAGCAATAAAACATGCTAAGGCGATATCAACTTACCTTCGTTGTATTTTGCTTTCTAGTGGACTCACTTTTTTTGTCCTAAATGTGTAGAACAGTTCCCTAAACAGACTACAAGATCCTGAATATCTGTCCAGCTAGATCAAAGGATCCCCTCAAAAAGACTGTATTAAATAATTATAAATGTCAGTCAGCCCCTATATTTTTCTCGACAGCTCAGATAGGACTGAAGCCCTCTGAGATTCTTCCTTATTTGTGGTACTGTCTATTCCATTGTCAAATGCCTGGCATACCCAGTTACCGAGTTGAAAATTGAATCAATAACATTACTGCAGTCATTCTCCACAATTTCCTACTTCAGTCGGCAATTAAAGTAACTTGTCACCTGGTAGAACCAGGTATGTTCTATCTGTGTTATGTACAGTCACGTAAGATTAATACACATGTCATACCTCCTACTACTTTATATAGAGCCTGTTTAGTTCTCTTTAATGTCATTCATGTTCCTGTTGGGGTTTGCCTGCCTGAGTTGTTAGTGTGTGCTTTCTGCCTAGAGGGAAACATTTTAAATATACTTCTATAAAAATTTAAAAATAAACCCCAAAGATACATTTTGGGACCTTTTGCTAAAACTCTTATTTTTACCAACTGATTCCAATTCTACACAGTAAGTACAAGACTAGTTTAAAGTGATTTTTTTTTTTATCATTTACCTTAATTTTGAGTCATTTTTTTTCCAAGTACAGGCAGAGACCAAAGATTATTTTCTTCAGGTGCTTGCAGTTTTGCTCTCTCTCCCAAGGTAGAACCTACTCTTGGACTTGCTTAAAAAGACAATTTATAGGAAAAACCAAAGCACCGTACCCTCTATACCCTGTGTCTCATCCCTACAGCCTTTCTTCTAAAATGCTTAGTGAAACCCACATGGCTGCCACCCCCTGTCCAGAGTGTCCCTGGGGGGTTACCTTCTACCACTGTCTTCAACATATGTCTTGAATGGCTGGAACATGTGTAACAAAAATATACATTACTAGTAAGGCCCATTGCACTTCTCCGCTGGCCCCATCAGGCACAGCCCCAACCTGCCATAGCAGAACAGAAAACATCAGAATTAATATCTAAAATAACTTTCCTGGGGGCACCCCGGTGGCTCAGTTGGTTAAGCATCCACTCTTGATTTCAGCTCAGGTCATGATCTCATAGGATTGAGCCCGGTTCATGGGATCAAGCCTGGTGTGGGGCTCTGGGCTAACAGCACAAAGCCTGCTTGGGACTCTCTCTCTCCCTCTCTCTGCCCCTCCCCAGCTCAAGCTCACTTTCTCTCTCTCTCTCTCTCTCTCTCTCTCTCAAAATAAATAAATAAACTTAAAAAAATAAAATAGCATAACATAAATAAAATAACTTTCCTTTTTTCAGGATAAAGTTTACAGATATTAAAACAGTTAACCAGAATGAGACTGGGCCAATGACAACCAATGCAGTAAACCTGTGCTCCCGTCCATGCCTATTTTGTGACAGATAGATATAGAGATAGAGATAGATAGATAGATAGATAGATAGATATGATGTTTATTTATTTTTGAGAGAGAGAGAGAGAGCACAAGTGGGAGAGGGGTAGAGAGAGAGGGAAGCAGTCTCCAGGCTCTCAGCTGTCAGCACAGAGACCGACACAGGGCTCCAACTTATGGACCTCAAGATCATGACCTGAGCCAAAGTTAGATGCTTAACCGACTGGGCCACCCATAAGCCCCCATGCCTGTTTTGTAAATAAGATTTTATTGGAACATAGCCATGCTCATTCATTTATATATCATTGACAGCTACTTTTATCCACAGAGACCATATGGCCCACAAAGCCAAAAATATTTACTATATGGCCCTTTACAGAAAAAATTTACTAACTCTTAAATTAGATTTTTAAACAAAATTGAAAGGGTTTATGACATCTCCATAGGTGCATTCAGCCTGGTCTGTTTTCCTTTGTTCATGTCATTTTTTTCTTTTCAATCCCCAGTGCCATCAGTTTACTTTCAAGGATGGATTCACATTGGCTTAATTTACATGCGACAGAAATATAAACAGAGAACTTTCTTGCTGGTTCAGCGTTTAAATTCCACAATTATAATTTCTATCTGCACAAACATTCTTCTGTAAGAGGTGCCCCTTTCCCATATTTTTTGAAGACATGGGACTACCACATCTATGAACTTGTCTACATTCTACATTCTACATATAAGATGACAATATACACCTAGTTTGCCTGGCATAGTCAAATTTGTACCTGTTTTCCAGGCATACTTATTAATAATGCCATTTCCCACTCCCTAAGTATTCTGGTTTAGACGACAAATTACAAAGTCAATGGATTTTATAGTTTTTCTACAAAAAAAAAAAAAAGTTACTTCAAGACAACACCTGTTAAATGTCACTTTCAATCCAGGAATAAAGATCAGAAAATCGTCCTCATAAGAGATACAGGCAGATCCATGCATGTCTTGATTGAGAATAGGTAAGATAAAGTTACCTGTTGACAGACAGTATTATTTACTATTTATATTTTATACAATTTAGAAAACAGGCATTTATATGAACTTTGAGAAGTTTCTCTGGATAAGTAGCAGAAAAACGTGGCTTCATTGCATAGGCCACAGGAGTCATAGACCTTTAAAGAAGATTATCTTTACACCTAAGCATGGGAGGTGGGGGTGGGCAGAAGAGAGTGAGAGGAAAGGGTGACGATTATTTTTATTCTACCTGAGATACTAAAACAGAGACCTGAAAGAGGGCCGGAAGAATGGGAAAGCCATGGCTTGATTATCCCAATGCCAATTTCCTATAGATTTATGTCATTTACTAACTCTGTGTGGAGGGAAACAAGAGAAGAGAAAATGGAGAGAGGAGTGTTCAGAGAAACGTGTGGCCTCAGAGGCGAATGTCGCAGAAGCAATCACAATTTTCTGCAGAACAGGTGGTTACAGCTCCCCTTGTACATCTCTGTCTCCTGGTTTAATATAATCAGTAGGCTGAGTAGATAATGACTAGGTGGAGATGTTCCCATGGCAACCATTTCAGAGCAACACAATGTGATTTCCACACTCCCTCAGCAAAGGAAGTGACATACAAAGCAAACATTCCCAGTGACTGTGGAGCTTGAAGGAATAAGGCAGCTTTAGCTGCAAGTTTCAGGGCAGCAAATTCAGCTGCCACAGAGAGCCTGGAGCCCCAGACGAGCCACAGGACTTTGCAGTAGTAGGTTAATTGGCTATTTGGCTTTTCCTGTTGGTTAATTTGCTAATCTTGATCTTTAAAGTTCTATTCCTCCAGAGCCGCCTCTCCAGGCGGGGCCATTATCGCTGCACAAGCATGAGGTAATTTTAGCAGAGCTACAAAAAGACTTTCCTTTACTCATTACTTTTGATCGAACTAATAAATACTATATATTTATGATATATAAATATATAATATACATAATATATACATATATAATTTTATATATATATATATATATATATATATATCTTTTTATGCAGAACAAGTGACCCAGAGACTCAAATACTTTTTTTTAAAAGCTGCCATCTAAAATGTTACACCATGCAAAAATATAAAGTACATTCACAGAAGAGCTGTCAACCAAAAGCCACCCAGCATGTTACAAACCATCTAGTGCTTAAGTGATGTCCCCATCTTAAAGAGGGACAATTTGCTTATAAACTCAGTTTTCTAAGAAAGAATTCCTAGTGGATGGTGATAGCCTTTTAGTAATCTTCTTAAAGGTGATTCTTAATGTTACCTATGAGAACCACATAAATGTAAAGAACCTAAATTAAAATGTTACAGGGTGAGGTGTTTAAGGGCACAAACTTGCAACTCGTCGATAAATAAGTCCTGGAAATCTCAAGTACAACACAGTGATTACAGGCAACTGTATTATCAACTTCAGAGTTGTTAAGACACTACATCCTAATTATTCTCACCATGAAAATTAAATGATAATTATATGACCTAATAGAGATGTTAGCTAACACAGTAGTAATCATATTGCAATATATAAATGTATCAAATCAAACACCTTGTACACCTAAGCTTACACAATGTTACATGCCAATTAAATTTCAATAAAAAAAAGAAAAAAAGAAAGAGAAAATGAAATACACAATACACTTTAAAAAATGTTATGGGGTGGGGCGCCTGGGTGGCTCAGTCGGTTGGGCGTCCGACTTCAGCCAGGTCAAGATCTCGCGGTCCGGGAGTTTGAGCCCCGTGTCAGGCTCTGGGCTGATGGCTCAGAGCCTGGAGCCTGTTTCCGATTCTGTGTCTCCCTCTCTCTGCCCCTCCCCCGTTCATGCTCTGTCTCTCTCTGTCCCAAAAATAAATAAACGTTGAAAAAAAAAATTAAAAAAAAAAATGTTATGGGGTGATTTAAAAGAAATCATATTGAGAAGATGATTTCCCAGTCTCCCCAAAATTCAGGCCCGCAGCCCCATGGCCCACAATAGAGAACAGAGATGCGAGCTGGGACTAGCTTAGACTTCTCCTGAGTGCCAGGTAACACTCCACAACTTCAAAGTTCAACATTTGTCTTCCTCTAGAAGAAAGACAAGACGTTGATTGTGGTTTCGGCTCCTTTCTGACTCACCTGGATCATGCTCCATGCTCCAAGCTCCCCAGCATTTCACATACAGAAGTACCAGACCAACAGGATAGTTAGCCACTGAAATGACTGCATTGCAGAAGACAGAATTGATGTTGCCCTCACTGTTTCACCCATTCCCTGTCACTATTCACCAGTGACCATCGATGGAGCACCTCCTAGGGTAGACCGTGAGCCAGGTCCTGGAGATATAAAGATAAAATGAGACAGAGCCCCTGTCTCTGAGAACTTTATAGAGACATAAGCCTGTACATTTTGATGTGATAGGATACATTTAATAACACATGCATGTATAATAAAAGCATACATAAAATGAGAAACATGTATGCGTATACAGGATTCAGAGGAAAGCAGGATTAACTTCGGGGAGGTTGGGGACGGGAGCAATTAACTCAGTCTTGGGAAATTATAGAAGGCGGTCTGAAGGAATGAAAACATGAACAGGACTAAAGCAACAATGAAGTGAGGAGGGCTGCACACTTTTAGAGCCATTCTGAAATGTGCTTCAAGACCTAAGGAACCAAGAAAGAGTCGTCCACAACTCTACTCAACTAGATATAAATTTTATTGGAAGATGAGGTATTCAAGTAGAAGCCGAAGAAGTCAGGAGAGATCACTCAATATATCTGACTCTCTGGGGAAAACCATAATGAAAAAGAAACAGTTTTCACCTTCTTTTTTTTTAATTTTATTTATTTATTTTGAGAGAGAGGGTGCATGAGCAGAGGAGGGGCAGAGAGAGAGGAAGAGAGAGAGAATCCCAAGCAGGCTCTGCACTGTCAGCACGGAGCCCAATGCAGGGCTCGAACTCACAAACCACGAGATCATGACCTGAGCCAAAACCAAGAGTTGGCCGCTGAAATGACTGAGCCACCCAGGCACCCCAACAGTTTTCACCTTCTAAAGCTAGGACTGAAAACAGCCATTGCCTTTTGTTAACCTGGCTGACACTGTTTAATCGATTCATTATTTTTTAGATGAGCGATAAAAAGTAGAAAATTGAATCAGGGAGCTCAGGGAGGCCAGTATTCCCTCTGGGTTGCCATTCATTCATTCAATAAATAGAATATCTACTGTCTGCCAAGCCAGCCATGAGGCCAAGGTGCGCTGAGCCACACCAGTAACCCCGGGGCTGGGATAGCTCTTGTCCCAGACAGCAATGAGACTAGAGTCTGCCAGAGACAGCAAATACTAATACCTCAACAATTCCTTTCCGGTCAACAAGGACTGGGGTAGCAGGGGGCACCTACCACATCCTATACCTTGGCTGGGGATTCTGACTGCTCAAAAGGAAACTTTTAGAGATTCCTTTACCCTTGAAGACCTAACAATCTCATTACACAGGCAAGACAAACACACATTAAACCAAGGACCTTGCAAGAGCATAAATGGTCTAGTTCTAAAATAACTGACAAAAACAATAAATCAGAGACCAAAGAAGGCAGAGATTACTGAAGTGCTCTGAGCAGGAAAAGAAGGCTTTATGGTCTTGTGCTGAATTCTGAAAGATAAGATAGAGCGTTGTCTTGTGAAGGAATTGCCTAAAAGTGAGACTGAGCTGACATATGGGAGACATTAAGTCATTAAGTAGGAGAAGGTCCAGAAAGTAGTAAAGTATGTTGACTAGAGAGAAAACGAAAGGCTTGGAATGCCAAGATAAAGAACTTGAACTTGACTCATTAAACAAAGAGGGTCACTAGAGAATTTTGAGAAAAACATAGATGCCATAAAATAGTGCTTAAGAAAATTAACTAACACTCATATGTAGGAGGGGCAGACTCACTAAATCAAGAGAAACGTGATCAGGCAGCAGACTACAATGGAAGTAGAAAGAAGGTATAAATCCAGAGATGATGTGGAGAAAAGGAGATAAAACTTGATGATACTGAATGCTGGGAGATCCTGGGGTTGTTCTGGCCATCTGAAGAATTGGAGATGAGATCAACAGTGAAGAAAGTTGGAGGGTGAGTTAGGGAAAGATAGCGAGCTCAGGGACAGGTTTTTTGCAGAAGTCAAGTCCAAGAGAGAGCTGTTAATAAGGGAGCACAGTACAGGTCAGAAAGGCCTGTTTTGGAAATTCCATTGTATTCCTTGGGTATTACAATCGTCCATGAGTCATATGGCCAGAACAGGTATCTTTGTTCAAGGGTCAACAACAGCTACTTTGTTCAAGGGTTCCTATGATTCTAGTTTATAATAAGCTTGATTTAGCAAAGCATAAGATTATCGATAATAAAACCCACAAGGACGTCTCACCAGCAATTTATTTTCCTCTGTGAGAAACTATGTAAACATGATTCAGACACCATCCTACCCCACATCATGGATTCTGTTATGGTACAAACGTGTTTGCTTATGTCAGAGCCCAGCAGGTTTGTTAACTCCCTGGAATGTAGCACAGAGAAATGGCCATTTTCTACTGCAGCACTTCCTTGAGTAAAACCCTGATCCACTCAGAGTATTTCTGGTATAGTGGGTTCTTTGGACTTCTGGAGACAGTAAAATAGGGAAGCAGGAGTAAATTAAGTTTCTTTTGACTGAAGTTATCCTATGAGTCACTGAGCCAGAATGAGTTGTTTGTTAAATAAAATTAAATTCAGCCTCCTACCCAGAAGGAAGCACAGCCTACCTCTTGTGACTTCATTAATAAATAAAAGGAGGGGTTATGCCCTCTCATTTCTATCGTACCTTTAAAGTTTGAGAAGATTTAAATGACTTGCCATAGTCCATATTTAACTCTACATATGAAAAAATAGAGTGTTCCATCCTTAGAATCTTTTTGTGTTTCCAACTTGAGATCACTGGGTTAATACAAGATCAAGAAGATCATTTTCTCTCTAACTAGCAAACCAAATTGCCTTGGGGCACCTGGGTGGTTTATCACTCATAAGTAACCTAAGAGAGGGCAGTAGAACCAGTGCCAAAGGAAAGTGGCAGCATTTACCAAGGAAAGTCCCCAAGGAAGATGATGGAGGCCACTGCACCCAACCACAGCCACCACAAGAGCTTTAAGATAGGAAGTGCTTAATCCCAGATACAGGACCCATGAGACCAGGTGGAGAGCCTTCTTAGGCAAGGCCCCCAAGGCTATAGGTCTCCAAAGGCCTGGAAGCCCAGCAGGGCAGCTGCAAACACCAGAAACAGCAGAGGTCCTTCTCACCCAACCTGGTCCACCATGATGGCCCCACCCAGAGCCCCATGCACACTGCATTCCCCCTGCTAAGTGCACACCCTGACCCCAGTTAATGGAGGAAGTTGGCAGAAAGACAAAGAGCTTTGAAGTCAGACCTGGATTTGAATCCTACTTCTTTTGTGAGTGTGGGAAAAATGCACACACTGCTTACAGTTCACATTTGTGGAAGGAGATTGTAACACCAGCCTCACTAGAGAGGTAAATGAGATCAGTGTGTCCAGCAGTCCATCTTGCTTGTAATAAGTCCTCAGTAGATGTAGTTGAACTTTGGATGTACCTTCCTCCTCTACTGAGTGCACCCCTCCCCAGCCACCTCTTCTCCTAAGAAGTATTTATTCACCCCTCTCCCACCATTATGACCTTTGTGAAACCTGCTTCAACCTTCCCAGAAGACTAATTACTCAGTCTCTCCTCTGTGCTCCCACCGCATCTCCAAGAAAGCATCCATCACACTGTAACTGAAAACTCATTGAACTTGAGTCTCTGGAGAGTATATTACAAAACTTCCTGAGGCTACTTGATGTAGCAAGCCTGGCCCTGGACCTTTCTGTGGGTATTAGGGAACCACTGACATAGGTCAATTATGCCATACACATATTATATCAAACAATAATAATAATAACAATAATAGCTAATATGTGTGGAGCTCTTAGGTTCCAGATACTGCTTTGCACATGGTGATGCATTTAATCCCACAAGATCCCTATGAAGTAGGGACTACTATTTAAGATGAGGAAAATGAGGCCCAAAGAAAAGAAATAACTCACCTAAAAAATAATTTGCAAGCCGGGGCACCTGGGTGGCTCAGTTGGTTAAGTGACTGACTTCGGCTTCAGGTCATGATCTCACAGTTTGTGAGTTTGAGCCCCGCTTCGGGCTCTGTGCTAACAGCCCAGAGCCTAGAGCCTGCCTTGGACTCTGTGTCTCCCTCTCTCTCTGCTCTTCCTCCACTCATGCTCTCTCTCGCTCTCTCTCAAAAATGAATAAACATTTTAAAAACTTTTTAAATAAAAAAAATAAAGAACTTGTAAGCCAAAATTCACACCCCAAAAAATCCAATACCAGAAGAGCACAAGCTCTTAACCATGTGGACTATAATTCATCTTTATATATGAATTTTAATGTTTAAAGGCAATACATGTATGCAAGATATTCCTTTTATGTGTCACATATATAATTACTCATATTAAATGTTTTCCTTATATTATAATAGTTATTTTCTTTTTATAGTACATTGAGACTCTCCTTTTTGCTTCAATATCACTGAACAAATGCTTCAATATCATTGAACAAATATTTCTATAACCTAATGAGAAAATATATAATCATACATGTAACTAATTTCAACTATGTATTCCAACTGCTCTGGTAGAAGGTGCCAAGTGACAAATTACTCATTTTATCACCCGATCTTGTATTCTTTGGTAAGAAAGAGAAGGGTGTGGTGATGACAATGGAGGACACTTGTCAGCTGTCCCCAAAGAAGAAGGAAATGGAATCGCTATTGTGACAAAGTCAGATTTGAGGCTGCCACCGGTTACTTTAATTTCTCTCAAGGGGGAGTTGGTTATTTCCTGTCACGCAAACTGTGCATCATCAAAAGAAAGTTTCTCAAAACATCTATAATACATTAAGTAAAAAGAAGCAGGGTACTGTAGATCTTAAACAAAGATCTCAGCTACATTTTTTTTAAAGCACCAAAATTTTAACAAGTATTGTTTCTAGATGAATATTATTTTCTTCTTCCTGTCTTCCTGTTTTTCTATCTTTTTTTTACCATGAGCAAGTATTCCTCTTATCATCAGAATGAATGGGATTTTATGAAAAAGAAAAAGCAATGTCAATCTGAAATAGAATTTTTTTTCTAAATAAAGTAATATTAAGATGCAGAAAATGAAGGGGCGCCTGGGTGGCTCAGTAGGTTAAGTGACGGACTCTTTGTTGCGGCTTAGGTCATGATCTCACGGCTCCTAAGATTGAGCCCGCATTGGGCTCTGTGCTAACAGAACAGAGCCTGCTTGGGATTCTCTGTCTCCCTCTCTCTCTGCCCCTTGCACTCTCTCTTTCTCTCTCAAAATAAATAAATAGACAAAAAAACTTGCAGATGATGAAGCCACAGCCATAGTCCAGAAAACATTATATTACTTCCACCTTAGAAAAATAACTGAAAATTATGAAGTTAGGTATTTATCAAAGCTATGTATGGTACTTCACAATAATGGCTTGTCGTTAAAACTGAAATTTATTCCACAGAGCATGAAATCAAAGTTCTAATTCACGTTTAAACAGCACTTTACATTTGACAAAACTTTCAAATGAAGTCACCCAAGAATTTTTTTAGCCCAGTTTCTCAGTTTTACAAGCAAAAACAAAAAACAAAACTGAAAACAAAACAAAAAAGAAAACAGCGACGCTGCAAGGTAATGACAGAGTTAAGATCTGGGATTCAGGTCTTTTAACATTCTGTTTTTCCATTCAACCACAGACCTTCCTTATTTAAATTTACCTTAAATATATTTTTTTAAAAAATTTACCACTTGCAATGAAAGAAAAGACAAACCAAGGGTTTCCCCTGAAAGTGGTGTGGGAGCTAGCTCCAGAACAGTTGCCTGGAGTTAGACTCTGGTAGCAGGGGCTTCCAGACCTCTCGGTCCTCCAGCTTCCTGGGCTGGGAGAGAAGGATTGAAGAATACGTACCTCACAGGGCTATCATGAGAAGTACTGAGTAAGTGTGCCTGAAGTGCTAGCACAGTGCCCATCACAGTATAAATTCTCAATAAATGTGGACTGTTGTTAGTTCTGGTATTGGTATTTCCATTTCTCTATGACCATATGTAGAAGTACTTGGAAGAGTATGACATACGTAACAGTGCAATGCACTTGACTTATGTTGAGGAAGAGCATGATTTATTCCCCTTTTCAGTTTCCCATTCTTTCACTTACTTATTCTTTCAACACATCTTTATTGAGCCCCCTCTACATTACCAGACACATCTCTTTCCAAAGTACGATTGTAAATAAAGTGGTAGAGAGAAAACAGTAGCTAGAAATCTGGAGTAGGGAAGGCTTTTGTGGTTTATTTTTTTGCAAGACGTGCTGAAATTATGGTGACAAATATCTAGTTGAGAAAGAGAAATGGGCTATATAGGACAGAAAAGTCATCACTAAAAGTAAAGTGTCCTGAAAAGGTGGGAGGGGGACTGGCCTTAGAAAAGGAAGCAGCTCTTGTAATAGAACAGGCAGAAAGAAGAAAAGAATGGCTGCAGAGTAGGAAGTTTTGTAGGTTTTGTATCAGAGAAGGAAGGAATTTCCTGCCTAATGATTCTAGTTTCTCTGTGAATTAAGACACAAGATGGGGAGTCAAAGAGACAGGGCAATGGACAACCCTCTGATGGTCATGTAACTGTCACCCAGAGTGCTAGTTCTGTGCTCCACCTGGCCACCAGTACTCATCATCAGAAGTACCACAGCTGTGGTACCACCAAAAGAGAAATTTCCCGCAACAACATGGTGGCCTAGCCCCCACCTTGGTTGGCTAAGCATATGCCATTGCTTTCTCTTTTTCTCACATTGTGGGCCATTGTAGAAAAGCCCATCGCGGGGCGCCTGGGTGGCGCAGTCGGTTAAGCGTCCGACTTCAGCCAGGTCACGATCTCGCGGTCCGTGAGTTCGAGCCCCGCGTCAGGCTCTGGGCTGATGGCTCAGAGCCTGGAGCCTGTTTCCGATTCTGTGTCTCCCTCTCTCTCTGCCCCTCCCCCGTTCATGCTCTGTCTCTCTCTGTCCCAAAAATAAATAAACGTTGAAAAAAAAAATTAAAAAAAAGAAAAGCCCATCGCGATTCCTGCTCTACTCCACACCCTCACGTCCCCCTGAGATACAAAACTGCAAAACAAAGAGATAACCTCACGTTGGAGACTCTTCTCTCCTGTGCTTATTTGTGCCGCGTGGGTAATATAATCTGTAAGGAATGTTTATCCACGAACACAAGTTTTACCTCTGTCTTTCAGTGGCTCTGTCCTGCACACCCACCCCACTACCATCCAGAGGAAGCAATTCATTGCATGAAGACAGTTGTGGTTGTAGCTGTGGCTTTTCTAGACAGAGGCTGGGCAATGTTCCCTTCTTGCCCTTCGTTCCCCATTGGCTCAGGTTCCCACGGCAATGGACAGACTTTTAGCACCTTTTTTCCCAAGTTGCCAAGAAATTAGTCAAGTAGGACGTACTTACCTTAGCATAATTATAAGCCCCATACCCCCCTTCCCTCGTTCATTCACTATTTTTTGACAATCCTTGCCATGTGAGGAAGGAAAATCTCCCACCTCTTTTCTTATTCTTTTCTCATTCTTTCATTTTTGTGCCTTACCACATTAGCTCTATTTTCTGTTTTGGAGACAATTCTGGTAAAGACCAGAAAGCTAAAAATCTGTCCCAAAAATCTCCTTGGAAGACCTGGAACAAATCTCTTCTTCTGTAAAGAAGAAAATATAAATTAGATCAAACAATTCTATTTATTGAGCAACTACCGTGTGCCAGGCTATGAGTATAAGAGATACAGGATGAAAAAAATATATATCTTGAGAAATACTTGTACACAACTCAGATAAACACCAGATCAATTGACAGGTACCAAGGAAATTCCAATGAAAAGATGACTGGAGATTCTAGGGAAAGACCTCATGAAGAGATTGACGTTGACACTTGGACAATGATTGGATTTTTGTAAGTGGAGTTTTTTTTAAGTGCATTCAAAATAAAGATCAGGGGTGGGACAATGCTGAGTTTATTCAAAGGGTGAGTACCCTTAGGTCCTAGAGTGAACTCTTAGTGGTGAAGGGAGGGAGTAGCAGGGTTGGAGGGAAAACAATAAGAATTGATGTTAAAACTGGTCTGAGGGACACCTGCATGGCTCAGTTGGTTAAGCATCGGACTTCAGCTCAGGTCATGATCTCACGATTCATGAGTTTGAGCCCCACATCAAGCTGCCAGTGCAGACCTGCTTTGGATCCCCTGTTCCCCTCTCTCTCTGCTCCTCCCTGACTCATTCTCTCTCTCTCTCTCTCTCTCTCTCTCTCTCTCTCTCTCATAAATAAACATTAAAAACAATTTTTAAACTAGTCTGAAACTTTTACTGCATGATAAGGATTGGTTAGAACAAGAACAGAGACCATCTCAAATAGCAATTTGTCATTTACTCTGTAAAAAATAAAGTGGAGAATCACTGAAGGCTTTTGAGTAAAGAAAAACACGTTTTCTCTCCTTTGTATCTTGCCTAGCAAGTGGTTGCTTCTTGCTAATATTAAAACAAAAACATGACCAGTTATTCCTGGGTATACAGTGAAAATGCACTCTTGGGACACCTGGGTGGCTCAGTCAGTTAAGTGTCTGACTTCAGCTCAGGTTACTATCTCACGGTTCATGGTTTCGAGCCCCATATCAGGCTCTCTGCTGTCAGCATGGAGCCGTCTTCAGATCCTCTGTCTCTTTCTCTGCCCCTCCTCCCCCCTCATTCTCTCTCAAAAATAAATATTAAAAAAAGGGGGGGGCGCCTGGGTGGCTCAGTCTGTTGGGCGCCTGACTTCGGCTCAGGTCATGATCTCACAGCTCGTGAGTTCGAGCCCTGCATTGGGCTCTGTGCTGACAGCTCAGAGCCTGGAGCCTACCTCAGATTCTGTGTCCCCCTCTCTCTCTCCACCCCTCCCTTGCTTGTTCTTTCTCTCTCTCTCAAAAATAAACATTAAAAAAATATTTTTAAAAAAGAAAGAAAAAGAAATGAATTCTCTATCACATCAACACCTTTAACCCAACCTCCTATACCTTAGATCAAAACTTCTTTTCAACATGCTTCACAAAAACAACATGTACTGGTCCCAGGGCTTAACTCTGTGTCAAATTTGTTAAATGGAAAGTCCCGGATCTCAAGCCACTCTCAGTACAAAATCTGTAATTGTAACTGTAAAATTAGCTAATGTTTATTGAAAGTGTTCTATGTGCCATGCCGTATATATAAAACCTTGTTTATGGTCTATACACTAAGGCTGCTGGGACACCCTTTTGCATTTGTCTACTCGCCGAGTATTTACGGAGAACCTACTGTGTGCCAGATACCGTTCTAATGGCTTAGCTCCCACAGTGGAAAAGAAACAAAGTTCCTTCTTTCAAAGGACCTCTTTTCGTTAAGTGTTTCCTCTATCACACTCATCCCTCTTGATTATAGCAATAATTATTCTTTAAGGGGTAATATTAGGTTCCCAAAGTGTCAACAGTACTCTTGATGCCAAAGTGTCTCAATACCTATGTAAAAAGTCACAGGCAAATAAATTATAACACCTCAGAGGGACATCTCTTAAAAGATGAGAGTTGATTCATATATCGAAAGGTGAGCATTTTCTAGTCAATCAGATGTTCTCTTAGTTCAGAATTGCCAAATATGGGTAGCCTGTTTTGAAAGAATCATAATATAACCAAAAACTCCTAACACGAAAGCTATCTGAGGGCACAACTTAGTTTTTCTTCAGTGACTCATGACTTCTCAGAATCTTACAATTCTTCAGAGTCAATTATTTTAAGTGGCAGTTATTAACTGGAACTTCAAAGCAATCTTTGTGAAGAGTTTAACTTTCTTATTTTTAAAATTCGCATTAGCTGAACCTGTAAATGCCAGTCGTGCCTCCAGAGATTTTGAAAATAATATAAAGCACTGGGGTTTTATTTCACCTGTTTGGAAATGACTAACAGGGTAATACAATGGATGAATTTCATCAAACATTAATAGCGGGATAAGTAAGAAACACCCACTATATGGAAATTAATAATAAGACATGTCACCATAGTCTCATGACAGGAATGTTCTCTTGGAGTATTTTGAGCGGTGTAATGGCTCTCACCACCGGTATCTTTTAAGTGTCTTAAACAGAGAAGATTTAAGAGAAGGAAACACTTATGCTCCTTTAAATGATAGGAAGCACTGGTAACCATTAACCGATGATATTAATGGCATAAAGAATAGAAACGGGCGACTTGAGGTGACTTAGGGACAATTTAAATTACGTATGAAGAATGAAAACTTGGGCTGAAGTATTAAGAAATTCTAAATTCCATTCCTTAAATTGTGGAGTGGAATTTAAATGAGGCTGAAAAATATGTGCAAAGTATCAACAAAATAGTATACTGTTAGAAAAGCTATACAAACAAAAAAAAAACATTAAAATAACTTTGGTAGAAAAAAATTAAAAGCCAAATGACAGTATCATGTGTGCACATCCTCTGATGCCAAGCTCAGACTGTCTGACTGATTTGGAGTTTACCACTATCATTTGGATGTTGTATCACTATCTATTATCTTGTTGGAACTAATGGAAATTAAATTTACTTTTATTTTTTTATAATTTTTTAAGTTTATTTATTTATTTAGAGAGAGAGAGACAGAGAGACCACATGCACGCAGGAGGGACAGAGAGAGAGAGGGGGAGAGAGAGAATCCCAAGCGGACTCTGTCAGCGAGGAGGAAGAACTTGATTCAGGGCTCGAACTCACGAACCGTAAGATCATGACCTGAGCATAAATCAAGAGTCGGTCACTTAACTGACTGAGACACCCAAGTCCCCCAATTCTCATTTTATATTAGTGAAATATAAGCTCACAAAAAAAGAAACTCTATTTTGTTCACTGCTAATTCTAATGCTTAGAACAATGCTTTGCACATAGTAAGGGCTTAACAAATATTTGTTGAGTGAATAAACAAATTATGTAAGGTGTTTATTCAAAAAGACTTGTTGCTATGGATGGCATATTCTCTTCTTACTAAATTTAAATTATATGTAATATGCTTATAGCAGTAGCTGGAGAGTTTTGCCCTGTTACAAGAAGTTTTTCAAATGAGTTTGCTTAAGAGTATCTTCATAAAGATTATCAGTATTATGTGGTAATTGCCTTTAAATCATGTTTTCCAAGCCAATAATCTTCATTACTGTATATCCTTTATAGCACCGGTTCCCAAAGTGCACTGTGCATACCATAGGGTGCACTTGGTGACCTTTTTGTCACAAAGCACAGCCTTCTTTCTTTTACTTTAATAATTACACGTTTATTTTCATGTATAATAGGAAAAGTATAATGCACATCCAATCTGGTTTTTTATTGGTACCAAATTTATAAAAGACATTTTTAGTAAAAATGAATTTATTTGATTTAAAGAAAGATATTAAGTAAATACTGGTATAGGTGGGTATGGTAAAAATCATGATGGCATGCAGATGACTAAGTTCAGAAAAGCCTGATCTTGGTTCTTGCTTGGAGTATTTTTTTTTTTTAATATATGAAATTTATTGTCAAATTGGTTTCCATACAACACCCAGTGCTCATCCCAAAAGGTGCCCTCCTCAATACCCATCACCCACCCTCTCCTCCCTCCCACCCCCCATCAACCCTTAGTTTGTTCTCAGTTCTCAACAGTCTCTTATGCTTTGGCTCTCTCCCACTCTAACCTCTTTTTTTTTTTTTTTTTTTTGTTCCCCTCCCCCATGGGTTTCTCTTAAGTTTCTCAGGATCCACATAAGAGTGAAACCATATGGTATCTGTCTTTCTCTGTATGGCTTATTTCACTTAGCATCACACTCTCCAGTTCCATCCACGTTGCTACAAAAGGCCATATTTCATTTTTTCTCATTGCCACGTAGTACTCCATTGTGTATATAAACCACAATTTCTTTATCCATTCATCAGTTGATGGACATTTAGGCTCTTTCCATAATTTGGCTATTGTTGAGAGTGCTGCTGTGAACATTGGGGTACAAGTGCCCCTATGCATCAGTACTCCTGTGTCCCTTGGATAAATTCCTAGCAGTGCTATTGCTGGGTCATAGGGTAGGTCTATTTTTAATTTTCTGAGGAACCTCCACACTGCTTTCCAGAGCGGCTGCACCAATTTGCATTCCCACCAACAGTGCAAGAGGGTTCCCGTTTCTCCACATCCTCTCCAGCATCTATAGTCTCCTGATTTGTTCATTTTGGCCACTCTGACTGGCGTGAGGTGATACCTGAGTGTGGTTTTGATTTGTATTTCCCTGATAAGGAGCGATGCTGAACATCTTTTCATGTGCCTGTTGGCCATCCGGATGTCTTCTTTAGAGAAGTGTCTATTCATGTTTTCTGCCCATTTCTTCACTGGGTTATTTGTTTTTCGGGTGTGGAGTTTGGTGAGCTCTTTATAGATTTTGGATACTAGCCCTTTGTCCGATATGTCATTTGCAAAGGTCTTTTCCCATTCCGTTGGTTGCCTTTTAGTTTTGTTGGTTGTTTCCTTTGCTGTGCAGAAGCTTTTTATCTTCATAAGGTCCCAGTAATTCACTTTTGCTTTTAATTCCCTTGCCTTTGGGGATGTGTCGAGTAAGAGATTGCTACGGCTGAGGTCAGAGAGGTCTTTTCCTGCTTTCTCCTCTAAGGTTTTGATGGTTTCCTGCCTCACATTCAGGTCCTTTATCCATTTTGAGTTTATTTTTGTGAATGGTGTGAGAAAGTGGTCTAGTTTCAACCTTCTGCATGTTGCTGTCCAGTTCTCCCAGCACCATTTGTTAAAGAGACTGTCTTTTTTCCATTGGATATTCTTTCCTGCTTTGTCAAAGATGAGTTGGCCATACGTTTGTGGGTCTAGTTCTGGGGTTTCTATTCTATTCCATTGGTCTATGTGTCTGTTTTTGTGCCAATACCATGCTGTCTTGATGATTACAGCTTTGTAGTAGAGGCTAAAGTCTGGGATTGTGATGCCTCCTGCTTTGGTCTTCTTCTTCAAAATTCCTTTGGCTATTCGGGGCCTTTTGTGGTTCCATATGAATTTTAGGACTGCTTGTTCTAGTTTCGAGAAGAATGCTGGTGCAATTTTGATTGGGATTGCATTGAATGTGTAGATAGCTTTGGGTAGTATTGACATTTTGACAATGTTTATTCTTCCAATCCATGAGCAGGGAATGTCTTTCCATTTCTTTAAATCTTCGTCAATTACCTTCATAAGCTTTCTATAGTTTTCAGCATACAGATCCTTTACATCTTTGGTTAGATTTATTCCTAGGTATTTTATGCTTCTTGGTGCAATTGTGAATGGGATCAGTTTCTTTATTTGTCTTTCTGTTGTTTCATTGTTAGTGTATAAGAATGCAACTGATTTCTGTACATTGATTTTGTATCCTGCAACTTTGCTGAATTCATGTATCAGTTCTAGCAGACTTTTGGTGGAGTCTATCGGATTTTCCATGTATAATATCATGTCATCTGCAAAGAGCGAAAGCTTGACTTCATCTTTGCCAATTTTGATGCCTTTGATTTCTTTTGTTGTCTGATTGCTGATGCTAGAACTTCCAGCACTATGTTAAACAACAGTGGTGAGAGTGGGCATCACTGTCGTGTTCCTGATCTCAGGGAAAAAGCTCTCAGTTTTTCCCCGTTGAGGATGATGTTAGCTGTGGGCTTTTCATAAATGGCTTTTATGATCTTTAAGTATGTTCCTTCTATCCCAACTTTCTCAAGGGTTTTTATTAAGAAAGGGTGCTGGATTTTGTCAAAGGCCTTTTCTGCATCGATTGACAGGATCATATGGTTCTTCTCTTTTTTTTTGTTAATGTGATGGATCACGTTGATTGATTTGCGAATGTTGAACCAGCCCTGCATCCCAGGAATGAATCCCACTTGATCATGGTGAATAATTCTTTTTATATGCTGTTGAATTCGATTTGCTAGTATCTTATTGAGAATTTTTGCATCCATATTCATCAGGGATATTGGCCTGTAGTTCTCTTTTTTTACTGGGTCTCTGTCTGGTTTAGGAATCAAAGTACTACAGGCTTCATAGAATGACTCTGGAAGTTTTCCTTCCCTTTCTATTTCTTGGAATAGCTTGAGAAGGATAGGTATTATCTCTGCTTTAAACGTCTGGTAGAACTCCCCTGGGAAGCCATCTGGTCCTGGACTCTTATTTGTTGGGAGATTTTTGATAACCGATTCAATTTCTTCACTGGTTATGGGTCTGTTCAAGCTTTCTATTTCCTCCTGATTGAGTTTTGGAAGAGTGTGGGTGTTCAGGAATTTGTCCATTTCTTCCAGTTTGTCCAATTTGTTGGCATATAATTTTTCATAGTATTCCCTGATAATTGTTTGTATCTCTGAGGGATTGGTTGTAATAATTCCATTTTCATTCATGATTTTATCTATTTGGGTCATCTCCCTTTTCTTTTTGAGAAGCCTGGCTAGAGGTTTGTCAATTTTGTTTATTTTTTCAAAAAACCAACTCTTGGTTTCGTTTATCTGCTCTACAGTTTTTTTAGATTCTATATTGTTTATTTCTGCTCTGATCTGTATTATTTCTCTTCTTCTGCTGCGTTTAGGCTGCCTTTGCTGTTCTGCTTCTATTTCCTTTAGGTGTTCTGTTAGATTTTGTATTTGGGATTTTTCTTGTTTCTTGAGATAGGCCTGGATTGCAATGTATTTTCCTCTCAGGACTGCCTTCGCTGCGTCCCAAAGCGTTTGGATTGTTGTATTTTCATTTTCGTTTGTTTCCATATATTTTTTAATTTCTTCTCTAATTGCCTGGTTGACCCACTCATTCCTTAGTAGGGTGTTCTTTAACCTCCATGCTTTTGGAGGTTTTCCAGACTTTTTTCTGTGGTTGATTTCAAGCTTCATAGCATTGTGGTCTGAAAGTATGCATGGTATAATTTCAATTCTTGTAAACTTATGAAGGGCTGTTTTGTGACCCAGTATATGATCTATCTTGGAGAATGTTCCATGTGCACTCGAGAAGAAAGTATATTCTCTTGCTTTGGGATGCAGAGTTCTAAATATATCTGTCAAGTCCATCTGATCCAATGTCTCATTCAGGGCCCTTGTTTCTTTATTGACCATGTGTCTAGATGATCTATCCATTTCTGTAAGTGGGGTGTTAAAGTCCCCTGCAATTACCACATTCTTCTCAATAAGGTTGCTTATGTTTATGAGTAATTGTTTTATATATTTGGGGGCTCCGGTATTCGGCGCATAGACATTTATAATTGTTAGCTCTTCCTGATGGATAGACCCTGTCACTATTATATAATGTCCTTCTTCATCTCTTGTTACAGCCTTTAATTTAAAGTCTAGTTTGTCTGATATAAGTATGGCTACTCCAGCTTTCTTTTGGCTTCCAGTAGCATGATAAATAGTTCTCCATCCCCTCACTCTCAATCTAAAGGTGTCCTCAGATCTAAAATGAGTCTCTTGTAGACAGCAAATAGATGGGTCTTGTTTTTTTATCCATTCTGATACCCTATGTCTTTTGGTTGGCGCATTTAATCCATTTACATTCAGTGTTATTATAGAAAGATACGGGTTTAGAGTCATTGTGATGTCTGTATGTTTTATGCTTGTAGTGATGTCTCTGGTACTTTATCTCACAGGGTCCCCCTTAGGATGTCTTGTAGGGCTGGTTTAGTGGTGACAAATTCCTTCAGTTTTTGTTTGTTTGGGAAGACCTTTATCTCTCCTTCTATTCTAAATGACAGACTTGCTGGATAAAGGATTCTCGGCTGCATATTTTTTCTGTCTAGCACACTGAAAATCTCGTGCCAATTCTTTCTGGCCTGCCAAGTTTCAAAAGAGAGATCAGTCACGAGTCTTATAGGTCTCCCTTTATATGCGAGGGCACGTTTACCCCTTGCTGCTTTCAGAATTTTCTCTTTATCCTTATATTTTGCCAGTTTCACTATGATATGTCGTGCAGAAGATCGATTCAAGTTACGTCTGAAGGGAGTTCTCTGTGCCTCTTGGATTTCAATGCCTTTTTCCTTCCCCAGTTCAGGGAAGTTCTCAGCTATTATTTCTTCAAGTACCCCTTCAGCACCTTTCCCTCTCTCTTCCTCCTCTGGGATACCAATTATGTGTATATTATTTCTTTTTAGTGTATCACTTAGTTCTCTAATTTTCCCCTCATACTCCTGGATTTTTTTATCTCTCTTTTTCTCAGCTTCCTCTTTTTCCATAACTTTATCTTCTAGTTCACCTATTCTCTCCTCTGCCTCTTCAATCCGAGCCGTGGTGGTTTCCATTTTGTTTTGCATTTCGTTTAAAGCGTTTTTCAGCTCCTCATGACTGTTCCTTAGTCCCTTGATCTCTGTAGCAAGAGATTCTCTGCTGTCCTGTATACTGTTTTCAAGCCCAGCGATTAATTTTATGACTATTATTCTAAATTCACTTTGTTATATTATTTAAATCCTTTTTGATCAGCTCATTAGCTGTTGTTATTTCCTGGAGATTCTTCTGAGGGGAATTCTTCCGCTTGGTCATTTTGGATAGTCCCTGGAGTGGTGAGGACCTGCAGGGCACTTCCCCTGTGCTGTGGTGTATAACTGGAGTTGGTGGGCGGGGCCGCAGTCCGACCTGATGTCTGCCCCCAGCCCACCGCTGGGGCCACAGTCAGACTGGTGTGTGCCTTCTCTTTCCTCTCCTAGGGGCGGGATTCACTGTGGGGTGGCGTGGCCCGTCTGGGCTATTTTCACACTGCCAGGCTTGTGATGCTGGGGATCTGGCGTATTAGCTGGGGTGGGTAGGCAAGGTGCACGGGGGCAGGAGGGGCAGGCTTAGCTCGCTTCTCCTTAGGTGATCCACTTCAGGAGGGGCCCTGTGGCAGCGGGAGGGAGTCAGATCCGCTGCCGGAGGTTTGGCTCCGCAGAAGCGCAGAGTTGGGTGTTTGCTCGGAGCGAGCAAGTTCCCTGGCAGGAACTGGTTCTCTTTGGGATTTTGGCTGGGGGATGGGCGGGGGAGATGGCGCTGGCGAGCGCCTTTGTTCCCCACCAAACTGAGCTCTGTCGTCCGGGGGTTCAGCAGCTCTCCCTCCCTTTGTCCTCCAGCCTTCCCGCTTTCTGAGCAGAGCTGTTAACTTATGACCTCCCAGACGCTAAGTCGCGCTTGCTGTCGGAACACAGTCCGTCAGGCCCCTCCGCTTTTGCAAGCCAGACTCGGGGGCTCTGCTTGGCCGGCGAGCCGCCCCTCCGCCCCGGTTCCCTCCCGCCAGTCCATGGAGCGCGCACCGCCTCGCCGCCCTTCCTACCCTCTTCCGTGGGCCTCTCCTCTAAGCTTGGCCTTGGCGACTCCGTTCTGCTAATCCTCTGGCGGTTTTCTGGGTTATTTAGGCAGGTGTAGGTGGAATCTAAGTGATCAGCAGGACGCGCGGTGAGCCCAGCGTCCTCCTACGCCGCCATCTTCCAGAATTCTCTCTTGCTTGGAGTATTAAAGCACAAATAGCAAATTCTGTGTTCTTGTACTATCTCCCTCTGCTACTGACAGGAATCTGTTATTTTACCACCTTGATCAGCTAAGTTTTTATCTAGCTTTTAACCCTCTCAAATCCAATGTCTCCTTTTTGTAGCAAATATTTTATATTTGCTTTTACTATCCTGAAAGACTATCCATAGCCTACATATTCACTAAGTTCAAAAAAAAAAAAGAAAAAGTCAACCTAAGGTCCTACTTGTATTATAAAGCGGAAATACAAGAAAAGCAATCTGTGACTTCAATTGTTCATCTTCTTTTATTATTTTTTTAAATTAAAGTTAGCTAGCATACAATGTAATATTGGTTTCAGGAGTAGAACGCAGTGATTCATCACGTCCATATAACACCCAGCGCTCATCCCAGCAAGTGACTTCCTTAATTCCCATGACCCATTTAGCCCTTCCCCCCTCCTACCTCTCCCCTCCAACAACCGTCAGTTTGTTCTCTAGAGTTTAGAGTCTCTTTTATGGTTTGCCTCCCTCTCTTTTTTTTTTCTTTCCCCTTATATTCATCTGTTTTGTCTCTTAAATTCCACATATGAGTGAAATCATATAGTGTTTGTCTTTCTCTGACTTATTTTGCTTACCATGATACTCTCTAGCTCCATTCCCATCATTGCAAATAGCAAGATTTCGTTATTTTTTATGGCTGAGTGATCATATATATATATGTATATGTATATGTATGTATATATATGGCACATCTTCTTTATACATTCTGCATACTTTGATCATTACACATACATTACATGATTTCAATGTGTAAATGCCAGGGCATACTCAGCCCAGCCGGCAAAAGGATGCAGTCACATACTGCACCTCCGTGCTGAGTCACGGTGAGTGTGACAGCTGCGAGTGCAGATTGACACAGGGGTGTCACAGTGGTAAGGCAATCCGGTGTCATAAGCAGTCTTACCTCTGGTGGTTTCCTAAGACCAAGAACCACTCTTGGGAAATCCCGTCCACAACCCCTCCGGCCAAAATGACATCCCTCCCTTAATTCGCACAGTGCTTGCATTCCTAAAAAGGGACACTATGAAATGTGCACTTGTATGTGAAGTGGGGGAACAGGTCAGGTTCCAGGTTCTGATCATGATATAGAGGCTTTCCGCCTACACGAACACCCACACAGCCACTTAGAAGTTGAATGAGATACAGGACAACTGATGTGTGGAACTGTCTGCACACTTCGAGACATCTAGCGTCCCTGGCTCCCTTCCACTGTCCATGAGGGCCCTTTCCATCATTGTGACAATCAAAACTGCCACCCCCATCATTGCCCAAATGCCTCCCACACTGATCTCTTAAATCCAACAACACTCTTGGGGTTGTTTCTTAAGCTCCTCGTCACTAACTAACGTGTAGTTAGTAATCTACTTTGGGCTTTTTATTTATCAGGGACAGCTTTTGGTTCTAAAGTATCTTAAAAGATTAGCTTTATGGCTTCAACAGCTATTATGATAATATCTATTTTATTATTATTACTGAAGTTTTATTGTTTATAGCTTGTTAACTGTAAAATTTCTCTTTGGCTTAAAGCTGCTAAGGAATTAAGTTTTGTTTTTGTTTTTTGTTTGTTTTTTTTTTTAGTTGGAAACATATTTATTACATTCTTGTTAAACAGTTCACTACATGCCTTACAGAATGGGCACCACAGCCAGAGAATAAGTTCTCTTAAAGCAAATTTCGGAAGCTTTGGTTGCTTTTAAGGAAAAATATTTCAGAGTTGAGGCTTCTGAAAGAATCTGAAATTCAATATAACTAGAAATCTGGTTACTGAAAATCAGATACTTCTTGAATTATCTAAGCCTCCCAGGGCTGCAAATGTTGACAGCATGGCTTTCCAGGCAGATTCTTGGCATAATTTTGAGTGGGTTTTGACCAAGTCATGCTAAGAAATTTGCAACTGCAGCATTCACTGGAGTGTACAAGAAAGAGGAAAAAAAAAAAAATAATGAAAACTTTCCAGGGTGAAAGACCTTAAACTTACTGAACTTCTGAACTTTACGCCCTGTTGTGATGTTTCTGACACTTTGAAGAATAGTTCTGGAGAGTCTCCAAACAGCACTCTCCTCACTCCATTCTTAAACAGTGTGAAATCTGTCAACCCAAACAGGTCATCAAGAGGGCAGACTAGGACTTGTCATTACTGAGAGGGATGTTCTCTAGGACACTGAAGAAGCTGGGCAGATTTTGCTTTTTACCAAGAGGTAAGGCCTGGCATTTTGAGAAAAAGACTGATTCCCATTCATTCAGAAAGCCGGCTTTAGCACGTACATCTGAATCAAATCTGCCCTATCCGAGTTACCAAAGTAATGACTTGATATCCGTCCCCTGAATTCCTACCAGAAAGCTGACTGTTGGAAATAACTGAGCTTTATTTGCAAAGATGGAAAGTTTAAACAGCTCAAGATAGAACCTGATTTTTTTTTTTAATTAATTCTACTGCATGTGACAAAGAAACAATATCAGTTAATGAGAGGCGTGGGAACTCTTTTGATGCCTGTTCTAGTTTTTAAGTTTTTTTCTACCGAGTTCCTTAACCTTTTGTTACTCTGTTTCTCTACTTATAAACCCAGAACAATGATAGGTATTATTAGCTCAAACTATTTTGTTCAGAGAACTGGGACCTCTGGGCAAAATTACCAAGTCAATGAAGTTTTTCTTTGACTTTTACACCTTCTTTTACTCATTCCATTGTGCTAAGTGCTGGGGATTAAAAAGTATATAAGCATAGCCCCTGTCCTCAAGGAACTAACAGTTTAGTGGGTACGAAATAACTATGACAATTCTGAGATGCGTGAATAACTGTTTTGCTGAATATAAATTGGGGGTGGGGTAGTTATGGGAACCCAGCACAAAACATCAGCAACTACTGGGAAACACAGGGAACAGACTTTCCTCCCAACTACCTTCTTTCTCCTCTCTCTGCCTCTCCACCCCCCCCTTCCAGCTGTTTCCAGAGCAGAGCCTCCCCCATTACTTTCCTTATGATATAGAGCCCCAAGCTTTAGACTGACTTCTGCCTTCTTCCATCAGAATCTATCTGATATTACCTACCTACCTGCAAACTAATTCAAGCTAACTTATTCATTGATGGGTTAACTCTTTCCAGACGATATTTGCCTTCTGACTGGGGCTGTCCTTACATATTCCACCAGTCTTTTTGAGCATGCACAGTCTAGGTAAATTCCAATTCTTTTCCCCAAGACTGGTGAGTGGAAGAACCAAGACTTGAACCTGGTGATCTCACTGAAAGCCAAGGGATTTTTCCTTGGAATTACACTTTTTTATTCCATCCACTTATAGTGTGCTGGCTCTACCTAGCTAGACAACCCTACTGGCTGAGCCTTCAGGTGGAGCAGTAGGACGGTGCTAAATATGGTGTACCTAAGTGAAGATGCAAGAGAACCCAGGGAAAATGGCATCTCTACCAGGAGTCATTGCTACTCCTGGAGGTCCAGAAACTATGAGGGCACTGCTTAGTTATCCAGCCACACTACCTGCCTACTGGAAGGGCAGCTGGAGGTCCCAAGAGAGTGCAGATATCCACCCCACCCCACCCCACCCCCAAACCCAGGATCACTGTTTTCAGCTATTGCTGCCATGGAGGAACAGTAGTAATCTCCCCTCTGGACAAGGAAATCTCTAGGAGAAGAAGGTGTGTCCGCCTCATGTTTCACCACCAGCCCTGCCCAGTGTCTGGACCAAAGTAAACATTTAGTTAATATTTGAAGAAGGAAAGGAAGGAAGTAGGGAAGAATGAGAGGAAAAGAGAAGGCAAAGGAAGAGAAGGGAAGGGAGGGAAGGAGAGGAGAGGGGAGAGGAAAGGCTGCACTATCAAGACATGATTTCTGGAGGAGGGAGAGCTTTTGGAGAGTCTGGATGGACTCATGGGTTTGGATTGCAGAAGAGCATATGGAAGAGTGTTTCTATATGAAGATGAACAATGTTGGTTGGAGTCTGTAAGTAAAGATGAAGTTTACATACAGTGAAATGCACAAGTATTAGGAGAAATGTATGTACTTGTGTAACCACCGCCATTATAAAGATAAAGCCAATTTCCATCCTCTTACCCATTCCAGTCTTCCCCTGTTCCCACAGCACTCAGTTTTCTGAGTTTTCTGGTTACCATTCTGTAGATTAGTTCTGATTCTAAAAATTAATACAAATGTGATCATATAGTATGTGTTCTTTTGAATCTAGTTACTTCATAATGTTTTTGAGATGTATCCACATTGCTTGTCAGTAATTCATTCTTTTTTACCATTGACTAGTATTCCATTGTGAGAATTTACCCTGATTTGTTTACCTGTTTTCTGGCTGATGTGCATTTAGATCATTGGGAAGGGAAGGGAAGGGAAGGGAAGGGAAGGGAAGGGAAGGGTGAGCTATTGAAACAATGGAGGATAGTTCTTCTCTTTGGTCATTCCACAAGTCTTATAGCTGCCAAATCTCTACCAACTCTTCCTCCATACTGCCTCCTTCAGACACAGCAATTATACTCTTCACTCTGAACAATCCAGTGCTAATGATCTCGGGCAAAAGAAACCTCAGTACAAACACTTCATACTCCTCTTGGTGTATTTCTATGCCACACTGCCCTTGCTCCCTGCCTTTTCATCCCCACAACTCCTACTTGAGCAGGACTGTCTACAACTTTAGTAGGTTTTGCGTGTATTAATTTTTTTTTTTACCAATACAGGGTTTTTATATGCTTGTTTTTAGAGTTTAGAGCTCTATTGTCTCTGTAGCCCTAAAAATAGGAACATATTTTAGACCAACCACTCTACACCTGCAGTTAGGCTTCACCTCATCTGGAAGGGCATGCAGAACCCTGTCCATTACCAGAAAGAATACAACCTCACTCAAACACATGTGGGATTCAGAGGGCAGTGCAAAAACTTCCTTGCATTTTGTCTCAGATTGGCTTTCACTGGTATATAGAGACCGCTTCCAATGGGTGCTTGTATGCCTCTTCTCTTTCTTATCTCTCTCTTCATTCTTCTTCTCCTGTCCTGTCCTCCAAGCCTCTCCACCATGCCACATCCCCTACGTACATACCAGGAGCCACCTTGCCTCTACCCCTTGGGGGTTATTTGACTCCAAAAAGGGCCAGGGGCAAGTAAATCATCATGTTTTTGAGAATGGAACCCACTGGATTTTCTTCCTCTGGATCATATTTTCCGCTTTGTATGATAATTTCTAGGCATTTTCATACATAAAATATCCCTTGCCCATCACAGCTGAAAAAGAAATGAAAGTAGCGAAGTCAATCAAGCATCTATACTACCACCTTCCTTTTGAGGTCAGAAACACTGTCTTAAAAATGTTGTATATTCAACTACCTAGCACAAAGAAGATGCTCGATAAATATTTGTAGGTGGAGCCTAAATCAGTGTTTACCACACTGCTTAAGCACTGAGACCCAGCAGGACAAGTTGCCAATTCATGATTAAAGGGCTTCTATTTAATTCCTTGTCAGCTACCAAAGAGTAGTGTATGTTTATTAAATATCTGTTCCTGAGTTGAATGTTATTTCACATTGTAAATGTAATTAGAAATAGTTAGGAAACACATCAAGGACATATATATTTCCTGGAGGGAAGGAAGGGGGGAGAAAAGAAAGTGCCCATGAGCCACGTTGAACAAGTAAGATCAGGCTCTCAGAACATGTCTCAGTCAACAGATGCCCTTCAGGTAAAACCTTAGGTGACTTTAAGGCTTTGCTCCAAAATGGTTAAACTAGAGGCCTGTGTGCATCCTGTCACGATTTTATTTTCAGCAGCTTGTTTGCCCAAGTACCTCCCACTCTTTCCCTTCCCCAGAAACTGCAGCTCTCTTCTGCGTCCACAACAAAAATGTTTGTCTTTTCCAAAGCTTGAGGCACTAACCCAGGCCTGCAAATTTCTTTGTGTAATAACATAATAATCAAATCACGTTAAGTCAGTGTCAGTAATACATGTGTTTTCAATTTTAAAGCTCACAAGTGATTTATTATTCACCTCCTAATATTCCATTTGTATGTTTACTGCGAGAAACAAGAAAGTTACATACATAGAATCGCTTCCAAATTTTGCTATGAAGCTATTTCTCTGGTTGTCCTGTAGTTGTTTTATAAGTTGCCTTTCTATATTTCTCGCTGTGACATTCTTATTCAATGATATCGATTTTAATCTTCAACTTCTAAATCTTTATTGGTTTTAAAACACTTGTATTTGTGAATTATATTGACATTCCCTTTTATTATTTTTGTTTTACTATACTTTTTTTATTTTTTTAACATTTATTTATTATTGAGAGACAGAGGGAGACAGAGCATGAGCAGGGGAGAAGCAGAGAGAGAGGGAGACACAGAATCCGAAGCAGGCTTCAGGCTCCGAGCTGTCAGCACAGAGCCTGACACGGGGCTCAAGCTCACAAACTGTGAGATCATGACCTGAGCCAAAGTAGGACGCTCAACCAACTGAGCCACCCAGGTGCCCCTTACTATACTTTTTTAAAGGAGAGGAATCTGGGTATTGATGTATGACCATACCCTAGGGAAATAGGGTCCTATGCTAGACCTCACATGTCTCCTACTTTTTGTCCTTTCCTGTAAAGAATAAAATATAAGGAACTCTATAGCATCATCTTCAAGGTCAGATATAGCTGGGTCCCAATCCCTGCTCTGCTACTTATCAGGTGTGTGACTTTGGATAAATTACTAAACCTTGCCAGATACATGGCTTCATCTATAAAGTATACTCATTACCATCAACTTCACAATACCCACTTTTATGAAAATTAATAGGAAGACAAATGTATATGACTTAGTACATACTCAGTATTTCCTACTTCCATCATTCCTAGCCCCAAGCCCTCGTGTTCTTGCTATGGATACAACACATGGAATAAGAGGCCAGTTGCATTTGTTCTAGATTAAGTACATCCATTATATCTTTGGGAATCGTTTGGGTATCCATGCATTAGTAGTCGTCTAAATCGACTCTTTCTTCTCTCTGATCTAGCTCCATGTGATAATATATGGCTTCCCATGGCCTGTTAATGGTATAAGTCTTAATGGAAGCTTGTTCCTTAAGAGTGCCCTACACCAAGAGTTGTAGATGTGAATGCACCTAAGGTGCCACACCTAAGCCATAGAGAGCCATAGGCCACAAGAGAAAAATCTCAATGCACAGATAAATATCTCAAGTTCCCTACTGCACTAGGGTGGGTATTTACATTTATAGAGTTATACTCCAACCACTTCTAATACCCACTTGATTCAATCCATTAAATCAAAGTTTTCACTCAGGTAAAATATCTTTCAAGTAGCCTTTGTAGCCTATAAAAGAAAAGGAATTCACTTAAGATGCACTTAGTTTCCAAAGAATAAACTATAAAGGATCATTTTCTGGACATTTTTCAAGATACATGTTCTTATCCAGGCCTCTACCAATGGATAAACTCAGCACTAACCTACCACCATTCTCAAGATGTGCTTATAATCATCACAGAAAATCCAACAAATTGAGAAAAGAGCTAGACGTTCAAGTTCTTCTGCACAGAGGATCACCTTTGTTATCTGTTGTTAGATGAATGAATCTTTCCTCTTCTGGATAATTCATTCAATCCTACAATCCCATGGTAGCACCTATTTGGAAGCAAGGTAATGGGCTACAGTAATGACGGGAAAAATAAAAATCTTGCACCTCAATCAACAATCACCTCATCCTTTCATTTCTTCATTCAATAAGCACCTTTTTAGCCAGTCCACACACTATTTAAGACGTGGCCATATCCTGATGGGGCTTACAATAGTGAGCACAGCACCTGCTGCCTCGTCAGAGAGCTAAGAACGCCTGTTACTACCATATCAACTGCAATGCATTAGGAGGACTCCCAGAAGGACCTGAAGGTCTCTGACTGGGAAGTGAGGAGGAAATATTTGAGGTGGGCTGTTGTAGTGTGCATGGCATTTCAACAGGTAAAGATAAAACTCAATGGAAAAGGAATGTGGGAATCAGTACAGAAGCAGAAAACCATAGGGGACCTGGTAGGAGGTGGGAAACAGCAAGAACAGAGACCTATTTATCTGCAAGGGGTCTGGCAGGAGACAAAAATGGAAAAATAAGTTGGCATCATGTTTGGAGAGCCGTGAATACCAGAATAAATAATATGAACTTACCTAAGTAGACATTGGGGAGCCACTGAAGAATTTGGAGCAGAGGGCTGACACAGTCGGGATTGTGCTTGAGGAATAAATCTGTCAGTGGCAGGTGAGGTAGATTGGAGGGGACATCTGGGGGCGATCAGAAGGTTTGCCCAATATCCTGGGACAGGCGAGTGAAGAAGTAGCAGACCAAGTGAAAGCAGAGGAGCCAATGCACATTACAACACACATCTGGAATTTTCGTAGTGAAATGGAACAATTCAAATATCTATCTCCAGATAAAAGACCACATTTATTTTAAATATGTGCTGAGAATCAGGAAATTAATGCAGCAATTTTTAACCTCTGGAGACTTAGAATCAACTGCAGTTTGGTCACCTCAATTTGCTCACCACAAACCATTGCCCTCAAAACTCAGGATCTGCTAAACATTTCAAACTCTGAGAAGCCAAGGGTTCAATAAAACCGCATTGTGCCTGGAGTGTATTTCTTCTTTAGGATTGAAGAAATTTGATCTGCTCCTTACTAATTCATTCAAATTTCATTCAAACTGGGATTTTGAAAACCCTCTCTATTGCCCAAAGAATCTTGAGTTTATTTTAAAGGCCTTTTCCCCTCCTTTACAAAAAGGAAGTAGTAGCTTTCCATTCATTCCTGAACCCAGGAAGTTAGAGATCCATAATCCTTAGGTTGGAATGGATTGTATGGTGGACAAAGCACCGGGTTGAAAACAGCACATTTTGCCAAAAACCAGTGTGTTGTGTGGCTGAGGACAAGCATATGACCTTCATGAATACTTTCTGAGCTTACTTCCTGGTGCCGATGCAGCAGGTGTGGGGACAGGGAACAGGAGAAGGGGGTCATTGTCTTCTATGACTCCTATCTGGTATGCTGGTACCCTCTTCACTGCCAAGAACATGAAAGAGAAATGGCAATTGAAAAAAATAAATATGTTAGGGGTGCTTGGGTGGCTCAGTCGGTTGAGCAACAGATTCTTGATTTGGGCTGAGGTCACGATCCCAGATCATGAGATCAAGCCCCACTTTGGGATCTTTGCTGACAGAGCAGAGCCTGCTGGGGATTCTTTCTCTCCCTCTCTCTCTGCCCCTCCCCCACTTGCACTCTTTCTCTCTCAAAATAAATAAATAAACATTTTTTAAAAAAAGAAAAGAAAAATAAACATGTTAAAAAGTAGAACTAGAGAGGGGCGCCTGGGTGGCTCAGTAGGTTGAGCGTCCAGCTTTAGCTCAGGTCATGATCTCACAGACCATGGGTTCAAGCCCCGCGTCAGGCTCTGTGCTGACAGCTTGGAGCCTGAAGCCTGCTTTGGATTCTGTGTCTCCCTCTCTTTCTGCCCCTCCCCTGCTCATGCTCTGTCTCTGTCTCAAAAAATAAATTTAAAAAAGCATTTTAAAAAATTAAAAAAAAATAAAGTAGAGCTAGAGAAACAATTTACCCTGTCTTAAAGACTTTCCTCTTCCGCCTCCTCCTCCCACTCTGTGGCAGTGTTGACACAAAGCTCTTCTTCTAGTGACAGCCATCAAGGAGTCGTGAGTATTTGTTGTACACAGAAGAGCTAATGACATGGGACTTTAATACATCTCTATTCAAGAGCTGATTTTAGAGAACTTAAAATAGCTGCTTTTAAGTCAAATTGATTTCCCAACTTCAAGTTACATTTTCAAGTGATGGTGTACTTTGTTTGAGTTTATTTTCTTTCTCTTTCTTTCCTTTTCTTCCCCCAGTGTTTTGTTATTGTTGTCGTTGATGTTATGTGTATTTTTGTTTATTAGCTTTTTGGTATCACCACTGATTTTCCTCCTTTTCTATTAAAGGCTAAGGCTAGAAAGTGCCCTAGATGTTAAGGAATTTCATTTGTATTTTATCTCAATCCAACTGTTCAGGACTTCAAAGGTCATTTGTAATGACTGTGTCTTAAAAATATGTCCCTCCATGTGTACACAGTCTCCACATTTGATGCTACAGGTCAAATAATATCCTTGGTTGTCATCAGTCCTCCCCACCATTTTCTAAGTGCTGGGAATATATATACAGGAAGAAATAAACAAATATGGCCACTTATGAGCACTGGTGATTTTTGAAAGACTGGGATGGAGATCGTAACATATTTTACAAGGCTTTTTGGCAGTTAGTTCTTTCATGACTAAACGCAGACTTTAATATCTAGAGATGCTAAACTCTGAAGGGTGGAATTTGAGTACTGATGTCATTACAGCCAAGTCTGAAGTATGAAATTTGCTGAAAGCACATGAAAATGAATCGAAGTATTTAATATGTTGAGAGGAGCACTAGTCTTATTCAGAGGCTGATGTCTTTAGCACCTCATCAAGACTACAAGCCCACATTGTACCTTTTAGAAATCATCGATATTATTTTTTATATACAGCATCTTTAAAATGTTTTCACCTTTTAAAGTAGTTTACTTAAAATTGTATCTGCAGGGCAAGTGCATCTTAGAAAAAGTTGTTTCGCTCTTAAACCCTATGTTTTTCAAGAAAATTGCCATTCTGGACAACTCCTCTAGTTTCCAACTTTGCAGGGATCCTGAACCCTGAACTAGAAGAATTGGTAGCAAGAGATAAAGAGCTATGCTACAAATCTGCTTATTTGTGCTCCAAGGCACCTGAAATCGAGTGAATTAACTTTTTCTCATCTTTTTAAAACCTACATATTTAAAACTAGAATTTCAACCCGATTTCTCCAAGACTTACTATTCTTGAACTTGAAACTGGAGCACGGACACAGGAAAGTCACTTAATCTGCTCGTCATGTATTTAACACCTATAACTTGCAGGATATTGTGGAAATTCAAAGGAAACAAGCAGGAATGTAGCCTCCAAGACCAGTACAGCCTTATTAGAGCATCAGGTGTGTAAATAAAAGTGAATTTGCAATCATACAGGGCACAGTTGAGGGTTACAGTGGGAGCCGATCACAGAAACAGTGGTAGGGGAAGGACCTGGGCCCTGGAACTCCTTAAGGGTTTGAGAATATGATTTCAAAACTAACCTATAAGTTCTAGCATCTTGCACTTTTTATTTATTTTTTTAACTTGTTTTTTTTTTAATTTTTTTTTAACGTTTATTTATTTTTGAGACAGAGAGAGACACAGCATGAACGGGGGAGGGTCAGAGAGAGAGGGAGACACAGAATCGGAAGCAGGCTTCAGGCTCTGAGCCATCAGCCCAGAGCCCGATGCGGGGCTCGAACTCGGGGACCGCGAGATCGTGACCTGAGCTGAAGTCGGACACTTAACCGACTGAGCCACCCAGGCGCCCCTTCATCTTGCACTTTTTAAACTAGCTTATTATTTAAAAGAGGCATTTGATGATGATATTTCTGTAAACTGAGATAATTAGTTCAAATTAAATCAACAAATTGTGCATAGAGTTTCCATTATGTACAAGATTATGCACTAAATACAAGGGTTTACTGTTGTGTGCCAGTCTCCGCCTATCAATAGCTAATGTTGTGGCTGGACCAACGCTTGTGGTTCTTATGGTTGCAAAATACCCTTGAGTAGTAACCATCAAGAAACTTTGAAAAAATAAAGGTTTATTACTTACAGGACCTGGAAATTACACAGCACATGTGGGGTCACACAGCAAAGTCATGGGTAGAAAGAGAGAGTGTGTAAGCACGGGCTAGTGTTCTTTATTGGGGTCAGGGGTGGGGACCTAGGGTTTTGCAGACTCAACTCTTTATTGGTGAATTTAAAAGGTAAGAGTGGGGAATTTAAAGCACAGGAAGAGAAAAAATAAGTGGCCCACATGGTTAGTTATCGAAATCAACCAAGATCTCTAAAACAAGGGAGCCTCAGTGGAAGGGAGGTGACCTGGCTCTTTGTTTAGTCCTGTGGCTGACAATGTGTTTATTTAGAAGAGCCTTCTTTGAAGTGGATGCCCCTTTGAAGCGAATGGCCCTGGGAGCAACATTTAAGTCAGGCACTGGCATTACCAAAACAAAATTTTAAAAGCTGTCAGGACTTAACACTACAATTGCAAAGTTTGATGAGATGATTTATGCTCTTGGGGGCTAATAAGTTATTTATACTAATAACTCTATAGTGCAAGACATGTTAAAAATCCTATAAAAGAAGAATAACAAAGCCTATGAATAGCCACTAACCCAGCAAAGACTTTCATTATTATTATTATTATTATTATTATCATCATCATCATCGTATAATATAGGTATTATAATGAGTACAATAATTATCAGAGTAGGGCATTTATTAATAACACATTATTTAAAAGATTCAGGTGCATTAGTGCTCTGAAAGTATTAAGTTTATGGGAGTTGGGTCTCCATGTTTGCTTGAGGCGAATTCTGCTCACTTAAATATAAAGACATTCTTTGTTCTTATAGCACCTGCTTTATTTCTGCATCAGTTACTATTTAGATTCAGGAAACAGTTGATACAGACCTTGCTTCTGTATAAGCAAGACTTATACGTTGACAGAAACAGTAAGTACGCTTATAGATTTTCTTATCCTAGATATTTATTCTGGGCTTAAGGTTTCTCCTTGTACCAAAATTTATCAGCCCCTATAAAGAGAATATGCCATGAAGAAGGTACTCAAAATGAAAATAATTTTTATTAACATTTTTTGTATTTAAGCCAACCCCAACTTGTGAAATTTAAAAACTACCATATCAGCAGTGCCAATATAAACTTCGTAACCTTAAATTAGTGTCTAAATTGTGCAGAGATGTGTTAATATGTACATATTTGTGAAATTTATAAATGAACAAGTGAGCAAAAAATGAATTTCACAGTCCAGGTCAATGCACACATAGATGAGGCAGTGAAACTATTCTGGAGCACCATTTTAACTGTTCCAAATGAAAATTCGGGGACCAATAGCCCATAAAACGACAAAATCCAAGCAAAAAGCACCATTACAATAACTGTGAATGCCTTTAAATAATGACTTTTTTAATTATATAAAGATATTAAATAAACAGCAAGTCGTTATTAGGCACATCGCTAAGACTCTCCAGATTTTCACGAGTTGAATTCAGCTGAACTATCTGTAAAATGAAGCTTAATCATTTAAACTTCTACCCAGGTATGCATATCACTATACCCCTAATTACCAAAGTCAATACACTGGTTATTCACTGAGAGTCTTTTGGAAATCAATGTATCCGATGTTATTCAATAATTGTATAATACATTTGAACACTTCAAAAAGCAGTGCCTGGGGCAAGCATACAGCATGGCAATCTATTCATGTGTTGTTTCTTATACGGATTTTTTTCTCCCAACCGCACCTTCAGCTTATATCCTAATTTGTCATTATCTCACAGAGCACAAAGTGCTCCCTAAATTACAGTTAACAAATAAGTTATTAATGCTGTTTTAAATAAATTTATCTTTCTTGCATTATTGAATGTTCTCCTTTTTAGAGAGCTAGCTTGAGGATTTTTTCATTTAGCTTCATGTATGTCTTCAAATAAACCCCATTGTTTTCATAAGTGGCTACCTGAAATCAATTCTGAAATATTTTCTTACCTGGTAAAGAATAACCCAAATAGAAGTGCTGAATGGCATGATCATGGCTTGATTGGTAATTTAGAAAAAAATGGCCACCAGTTAATAGTGCAGCAGGGTAGATAGCTACCTGCCAATCTCAGGAAGTTCGAAACCACAAATAAAGAATATACCTCATGATAACCAATTTGTTCCAAAACTTTGAAAATCCTCACTGTGAATAACATTGTATGCTACCTTTTTTTAACCTACAGGCTACCACAAAAAATTAACCATGAGACGGTTTTATTGTCTAGATTTATTTTAATATTGAGCATGTTTTACATTATCTGAGCATGTGCACCAAAGATGTAAGACAGGGTAAGAACTCGGGCAGTGGGGTACTTACTTCCTACTCCAAATTAGAAAAGGTGCCAAATAGCTCAGTAATCAAGGTATATCCTATTTTAAAGCAGTATTTTTTAAATAATAGTTAAGGCCAAAAAATATCAAAAATTTAAATAAAGATCGAAAGAGACCTACATTCTGGCATGCTGGTGGACTACTATCCGTTTGACTACAAGGTAAAAAAAAATAAGCAGGGAAGAAGGGAATCTTGCCATGTTCTTTGGCTTAAGGGCAAAATGGATCTAAGTTAACACTTGATAGCATCATTAGATTAGCAGTATTTTTGTCAACATGGTAACTGCAATGAATACAAACCATTATTTCCTATCATCTGTATTTACTATATGTAACTTAAGTGTCATTATCTTACCTATGAATCTGTTTAAAGTGTCACACCATTTAGAAAGCTGAATGGACGTTTACAAAGGAATACAGTTGATACTTGAAAAACATGAGCTTGAACTGTGTGAGTTCCCTAACAAAGATTTTTCTCAGTAAATACAGTACAGTACTGTAAATGTATTATTGTCTCTTCCCTATGATTTTCTTAATAACATTTTCTCTGGTTTACTTTATTATAAGAATATAGTATATAACACATGTAATGTACAAAATATGTGTTAATCAACTGTTTATGTTATCAGTAAGACTTCCAGTCAACTGCAGGCTATTAGCAGTTATGTTTTTGAGGTGTCCAAAGTTATATGCGGATTTTCAACTGCACAGTGAATGGGCCCTCTTCAGTTCCCACATTGTTCAAGAGTCAACTCTAATCCATAATTTGAATTTGCTATGTTTGTGGCATATTTCCATCATTCAGGCTTACCTTGTTTACTTCTGGTGCCATTATGTAAATGCTCTCAGCCACATAGGAGATTTTCTTTTAGTATCTTAGAAGGGGGGAATTTTCATAGAATGCTAAAAACGAATAGATCATTGTATGGCTTTTTCCTTTTAGATTTATACATAACAGGAATAACTCATTTCATTTACTTATTGACATACTGGCTTTCATTCTATATAATTCTACATAGAACCATCACAATTCTTTCCTCCGCCGTGTGGCAAAACTCCTTGGGCTGTCTACACTTGATAGCATTGCCTGAGATTTCTCTTCTCATTCTCTCTTCTTTATAAAATGCCTTCAAATTTACAGAAAATTTTCAAGGATAGGATAACATTCATATACCCTTTACCCAGATGCACCAATTATTATTTTGGCCTATTTGTCTTTGCTGTGTATTTTTTCATAACCCTTTGAGAATTTGTTGTGCACATCATGCCCCTTTATCCCTAAATATTTCAGCATTTCTTTTCATAGAAAAAAGGCATTCTTTTGCATAACCACAGCTCAGTGATCGAATTCAAGAAATTTGTAGATAGACTATGACTATATCATATCCAAACTTCACAAATTATTCTAATAAAGTCATTTTTGGAAAACTTGCTCTGGTCCAGGATGCCATTCAGTCATGCAAATGCACTTAGAGCACGATATCTGGTATCCGTTATCCTAAAACAATACCAGAGGCTATCTTTGACTTTCACAACATCAGCATTTGTTAAGAGCACAGGCTGATTATTTTTTAGAGTGTCTTTCAACTTAGGTTTTTCTGATGTTTCCTCTTTCGGCGGGGGGGGGGCGGTTGGCTGTGCATTTGGAGCAGGAACAGAGCATTGGCAATGTTGCATCCTCAGTGCATCACCCCAGGAGGCATGTAATGTCACCTTCTCCCATTATTGGTGGTGTGAACTTTGACTACTTAGGGAAGATAGCGCCTCCTCCACTAAAAAGCTACGCATATTTTCCTTTCCAATTAGTAAATCCGTAAGGAGATCCTTTGATACTATAAATTACCCTGCTGCTCTTTAAACTTTCACCGAATAATTTTAGTGTCCACTGATGATTTGGGCATGAAGCAATTATCACCATAAAAGCTGCAAAATGGCAATTTTCTGACTCTATTGGCTCACACTCTCTGCAAGGAGGAGCTTTCCCTTCTCATGTATTTACTTACTTAGTTGCTTACCCATCAGTATGAACTCGTGGGTTCTTCTTTCAATCAGTGGTTTATAACCAGCTCTTCCACTATTTATGTTGATGCTCAAAGTTTCCCCTATTTGTTCACAGGGACCCCCTTCAGGTCATCTCCTCTGTCATGTTTAAATGATCTCATCATTTATCAACCTCTCCCTTATCTTCTGGCATTATAAGAAGTTACAGTCCTTCCTGTACTTTGCTGCCCCGGTCCTAGAGTCGACCATTTCCTCAAGGTGGTCTGGCTCCTTTTAGTGAGAAATTGACTTTTAAAACCAAAATCGGGAAGCTAGACGTGTGACTAGGGTGTTGTTGTTTCTAGGTTGGATAAAATGTGCTCTATTAAGTGCATAGTTCAGCTCATTTTGACAAATTTATACACCCGTGGTCAATTTTCAGTCTGCATTGTACTTGATCTATTAGCAGCATTTGATACTGAGGACATCTTCCTCCTTGCAATATTGTCTTCACAAGGCTTCTGAGAAATGATCGTTTGGGGTTTTTTTTCCCCCCCATACCCATGGATAGTCCTTCTTAGTCCTTTTGATTTTTCTCTGTTCTTCTCTATATCCTTTCAAAGTTGAAATACTGCGGAACTCAGACTCTGATGCTTTTCTCATCTGTATGCATGCTCACTCCCTAGTTAATCTCATCTGACAACTCTCGGATTTGTATCTCCAACCCAGTCTTCTCCCCCAAGCTCTGGGTTTTATAGCTACTTATTTCTACCTGACATCTCCACCTGAATTTCCAGGAGACATCCAAATTCAGCACATGCAAAACTGAAATCCCCTGTACAACTGCTCTACCTGCAGCTCTCCCGTCTCAGGGGATGGCAGCTCCATTCTCCCAGTTATTCAGGGCAAAAATTGGAGGTACCCAAAGTATACTCTGGATCCCTCCCTCTACTTCTGGTTCCTTCACTGGTCTCCCCCCTGCCCATAATCTCTTGCCATCATCTCTTGCCTGGATCATTCCAATGGCCTCATAACAGCAGAGCCTTCTTCAGATCATTTGTCTCCCTCTCTCTACCCCTCCCCAGCTTGCACTCTCCCCAAAATAAATATTTTTTTAAAAAATAGAAAGAATTTCAGCCAAACAGCATTTCCAGAGAACAGCAGGTTTTGCCTGGCCTGAATTAAGCCTTTGCATGCATAACGGAACCTAAGGAACAAACTGATTTTGGTAGGTGTCTACCATTGGGGAAGGCCACATTGCCCACTGTTTCTCTATCCATTGTGATTCTGAGTTTCCTAAAGGAGAAGGGGAGACGGGAGGAAGCATTAAAGAATCCAAAATTTCTTTATATATGAACTGTACGTTTTTCTACTAGAGTGTTCAATTTTTATTTATTTTTTTATTTTTTTTAACGTTTATTTATTTTTGAGACAGAGAGAGACACAGCATGAACGGGGGGAGGGCCAGAGAGAGGGAGCCACAGAATCGGAAACAGGCTCCAGGCTCTGAGCTGTCAGCACAGAGCCGGACGCGGGGCTCGAACTCACTGACCGCGAGATCATGACCTGAGCCGAAGTCGGCCGCTTAACTGACTGAGCCACCCAGGCGCCCCTAGAGTGTTCAATTGACTTCAGATTCAAACTGGGCAGAAGATGTCTCATGTGAACCTGGAGTGACTCATAGAATTTCAGCTGAGATAGGACATACCTTGACAGGCATTCAGATAATGTGCTTGGAGTATTTCTAGACAGTCACCACAATGTCATTAGTCAAGTTTTGAAAGGCCCATGTCACATGAGTATTAAAATATCTCTACTGACAGGATCAGGCTTTCATGGCCACTAGTAAAAGAGAATATACTCCATTACAAAGTAGACATGCTCTCTGCTTCTCGTCAGGGAAATCTAGGTCCCTTTTGAATGGAGAGTATTGATTCCTTTGCCACTGATGTTCTGGGACATTAGGAAACATTTTCCTCGTGTATAAGCTAGTGTATTTAATTCAGAGAGTGTAGGATGAGAACCTGGTCTGAATTTTTGAGACTTGGCTTTAATATCACAGAAAAAGCATAACTACTCCTTTCAAATGCATGCAAAAGTATGTGGATTTCACTTACAAAGCATACCAGTGTCATTAATAAGAAAATGATGTTTTTAATTTATATATTTCATGTCTTCCAAAATTACACTCAGAAATGTCTTGACATTTTAATGAATGTAATATATAAGAAAGGTCATTTTCGTTCTAGAAGAACTTCAGATGTAGAATTAATAGACTGTATTAATCTTTTCAATTTATCTCCTTTATAATACATTGTATTTTTACATAGTGGAGAAAATAGGGTTTATTAAATATATAACTTCTGTATTTGATTACTTTCCACAGATACAACACACTCAGGGGAAATTGGCACCAAGAAAAAGGTGAAAAGACTGTTAAGCTTTCAAAGATACTTCCATGCATCAAGGCTGCTTCGTGGAATTATACCACAAGCCCCTCTCCACCTGCTGGATGAAGACTACCTTGGACAAGCAAGGGTGAGTCAGTTACCTCTCTGTTCCCTCCCATCAGGCTAGTGGCTAAGAGCATGTGCCTCAGTTGATAGCACTGGGGTTGGAGTCCAGCTTCTGCCACTGAGATGCTCTGTGATTCTGGCTAGTTAACATGTCTGTACTTTTCTTCAAATATGAAATGAAGTTAATAGAAACACCCACCCATAAGGCTGATGCAGAGATTAAATGAGGTAAAGCATGTTTACATGTTTTATATATTCATGCTTAGCACATGCTAGCTATTTTCATTTTTACAAATGGGCAAAACATTGTGCATAACTGTAAGTAAAATTTTGAACTGACGGATTACCACTGAGAGAATAACTAAATCTTTAAGCCCATTGAATTATCTCCTTGTAATAGCTACACTGAAATTAACCCAATAATTACCAACTCCTTTTTTTTTTTAATGCTTATTTATTTGTTTTGAGAGAGAGAGGGAGAGAGAGTGAGGGAGGAGCACAGAGAGAGAGACCAACTAGGCTTCACTCTGTCAGCATGGAGCCTGATGCGGGGCTTGATCTCCCAAACCATGAGACCATGACCTGAGTGGAAAAGTGGAAATCAAGAGTCCGGTGCTTAACCAACTGAGCCACCCAGGCGCCCCCAATAATTACCAACTCTTAATTCCACTTACATCTATTGTAAGTGCATTATAGTAGTAATGTATGTAGTGTAATGCACTACAGTGCATTGTCCTTTGTATAATTTTTATTTCATTTAAATAATTTTCACTAATTTTACAATTATTTTTACCATTCATTGATCAAGGGTTGAAACTAACATGTGACTATCCAAAAAAAAAAAAAAAAAAAAAAGGTTAACAAGTTATCTCTAGCCTAAACTGTCAAAGGAGTTTAAATTTCAAGATAAAATAACATAGTTTAAACAAAGTCAGAAGTAGTGTCTTAGAGTTTATATGCTATGTAATATTATGCTATCTATATACTATTAAGAAATATATACTATTAATATATAGCATTAATGACTAAGCAGCAAGTAATATCAGAAGAACTAATTCCCAACATTAGATCTAAAAAAGGTGAGGGTGGAAATCACTCCTTCTAACAACTTAAGTCTTGAAATTGAGTGAATGTCTGGTTGGTTGGTTGGTTGGTTGGTTGGTTGATTGGAGAAAGAAGAACAAGCCTGAGATCCCAGCACTGGGGCATCAATGACAGAGCACTCTCGTGCCCCCCTCCCCTGCTGAGCAACCACCCCTCAAGAGAGGTGACACAGACATGTAGAAAGAACTGTGGGTCACAAGTCAAGAAGATATCAGGGATCAAGTCCTGGTCCTGCCTTTAGTATTTGACTTGGGTAAAATGCTCAGCCACTCTAAATCTCACAGATAGCCTATTATTCTTTCATTTTTCTGATAATGTTGTAAAGGTCCATGACAAGACCTTTGGACTTTATTGGAAGATGCAGGGAAGACCTGTAGTGGCAGGAGAGTGAGCTTGTCCTTACTGGAAGTGGTGGCTTTGAGAGGAGAGAGGAAGGTCAGTCGCAGAAGCCATAGTGAGAATAGAATCAGCAACCACAGCTTTGCATCTGAGAGTTAAAAACCATCTAAGCATGGGGTATTTAAAAAAGAAAAACAGGATGATAAGTCTACATTGGACAGTAGGTCTTTAAATTATCCAGTATTTGCATTTGCCCACTCCAGTTTCCTATCTGTTAGAGTGTATTAGAGTGGTTCATTTCGCATTTACTCCACATTGAGCAGAATAATGTGCTCAGCAATCATTTTTACTTCATTTTTTTTAAATTTGATGTAAACATTCTCAAGTATATAGTAGTTTGTGATGTAGAGACTTTACTGAACTACAATTTTAACAGATAGCAAATTTCATGTGTGCTGCTTATGTACAAATACTATTCTAAGCACTCTACATACACTACCTTATTTAATACACACAAAAATCCTCTGAGGTAGGCAATATTATCAGCCATATTTTTCATATAGGAATCTGAGGTACAGAGAGGTTAAGGAACTAGCCAAGTTCCCACAGCCAGTAAGAGATACAGCTAACACTGAACCAGCCAGTTTGATTCCAAAGCTTGTCCCTTTTACACTGTTGTTATTAGTACATAGAGTAAGGTTTGTTTTCCCACAGACCAGACAGCAGTGTGCTACTATCTTCAACTTCTCAATTGTTTAATTCATTGTCTGAAAGTAAATGTTTAAGTCTCTGTTATGATTCATTGGAGTGCTGTTTTTTGTTTGCCTTTTCAGCATATGCTCTCCAAAGTGGGAATGTGGGATTTTGACATTTTCTTATTTGATCGCTTGACAAATGGTAAGTCACCCAAAAGAATTCTATTTTCAGACACTGTTATTCTTTTTCCTTCTTTTTCCATTTTCATACGTCTGCAGCCACTCGAGAAGGGCCAGGGCAAGGGAAAATTGATTCAGATGAAAAGTAAGGACTGAATTAGGCCTTAGAATCTTAAGACCATTTCCTTCTGGCCTTGATGATCCCAAAGGAATTTGGAAACCACAGATTAGATTCTTTCCTCGCAGAATACTTGGGCCACATCCAGATGGAGGAAGTTCATTGTTAGTGGGTGAAAACCAGAAACATTAAAGCTCATCTGATCAGTCCTGACTCTTACAGGGCAGACATTTGTACATTTTCATTAAGTGAGCTGAATCTCCCCCAGTGCAAGTATTGTTCAGAGAGGCTGGGCATCATTGGAGGAAAACATTAGCTGATGACAGTGTGTAAAAGTGTAGGTTGCAGCTGAAGGGGAAAATAGACATTCCCATTGATTTCACTTTTAAAATCATGGTGCCTATAAAGATATTGCTTAAGAAAATAAAATCTAATTATACATTCATCTGCCCATTAAACAAATGCTGATAGGCCTAGAAAGCCAATGAAAGGAATCCTATCTGATGCTGACCTTCACATGCTCCACCATCGACCAGGCTTGTACTTTAAGTGATTACAGATGGTTTTCTCACCATTCCGTTACTTGACAAATAACATACAGTTGAGAGATACAGCCTAAGCCCATGAAGCCGAGCTTCACACTGTGGAAAACTAACTAGCCATATAAGGATGGACCCCACAATCTTATATTTCACTTTGCTCAAATCAACTGAGAAGTTGGTGCCAGTAGATGAAATCAACTGTGAATGAAAGGATTTGTTCAATGATATTTGTTCAAAAGAGAGTATAATCATGACTCTCATAGAATAAGAAATGATTCTATGTCAAAGAATTTAACTCAGGGAATTTAACCTGTCAAAGATTTAACTCAGTTAGAGATCCAGTAAGATGCTACAGCTAGTTCAAGGAAAATTCAGAGGACAACACATATATAAACAGTAAGAAATGCTCAAATGAATTTATAAGTAGCTGTAAAACTGGGAAGAGAAAATCTACTGCATTTTCACCCGAGTGATTTCGTTTGCATGTATATGGACAAGAACCACTCGCAGTGCTGTTAGTTACCTACAGCTTTGAGAGTTATGAAATAGCTCAAAGACAATGGAAGCTGCAGAAGCACAGGATCAGGCACCCTGGAAGAGTGTGTCTAGGCAACACTTAGTTTTCCACTGAAGACATCCAGTCATCATCTTGGTCCATTTCAAAGTCTTTCACAAATTCTATCATGCTTTTAAAATTCAAACCCATTATTCTTTAATAAATTAACACATTTTTATTCAGGAAAGAAACAATATTTCCTGAATGCTTACAAGTCACTATTGCTTCAGTTTTGCCTCTCTGATAGTTGTAAACTATCTCATGGTCACATCTCATCTTGGGTGATTTTGAATGGGGAGAACAACCAATGGCCATTAAGCAATGCGATGACTTGGATACCCCTGTGACTCTAAGAATTAATTGGAAGCAACTTGAGACACATTGCAAGTGACTATTAAACTGTGTCTTTAAAAAATACACACACACATACACACATGCACACACACACCCGTGTGTGTGTCCCTGATACAATAGTCAGACTCCTTCTAACTCTTAATGCTTTCATTGCCTTTGGTATAGAGTGAAGGTCTGAGCTAGCTCGTTTCACTTGTTCGGTACAAGGCAACCTAGGATCAAACCACAGTCATAGTATCCTTTATACTTGAAAGAGTTCAAAACTAACAGGGAAAAGGAGACCTATCAGAGACCTTCCATTACAGAAACTTTGGATTCTTTTGTCAGTCTTGATAGTTCAGTGGTGATAAAAATGTGTTGAAATAGGTGACTGTTTTCCTGTAGGAAACAGCCTGGTAACACTGCTCTGCCACCTCTTCAACACCCATGGACTCATTCACCATTTCAAGTTAGATATGGTGACGTTGCACAGGTTTTTAGGTAAGTCTTTATTTCCATATTCTACCTCCTTTCCCCTGAATTATGGCAGTCCATAATATTCTTCAACGTAAAGTGGCAAGAACAATAGCAGGGTAGATGAAGACCTCAAGTTAATCTTAAATTATCCCATCTTAATTTTAAAATATGGTTTACCCACTTAAATCCTTGAAAACAATATTTACTTGATTAGTCATGTTTATAAGAGATAAAAGCTACATAAAGAAAACAATCAAGAGCATGTAACTGTTAAAGAAATTACTGATCTGCTTACGTATCAGCAAAACCCCAGTTAATGTGTGCCTCAAATAATTCCAATCTGGACACGAGTTGCTGAAAGTCTTCAATAGACTTTTTTTTTTTTTTTAGATAATAAGAACTACCATTTATGTAGTGCCCCCTACATGCAAGATGCTCTCAGTATATTATCTCTAACCATTTCAACAACTCAGCAAATTGGGTGTTGTCACCACCATTTGGCTCACAGTTAAGGAAAAGTAGAAAGACATTTCATAACTTACTCAAGGTCAACACTTGTAATTGGCAGAGCCTCGGTCCAAGCCCAGGTCTGTCTGACTTGAAAGCCTGCCATGTTTCCACTCAACTCCGCCCCATCACTCTCTATCAAAAACAGCCCCAGTTCTTACTGGACTTTGTGCACATGATTATTTATCTGCCACATTATCCAGGGCACATTTTTAATCACCATATAACTTCCTGCTGCCACTTAGCTTGTTTCTGGCTCCTTTGATGTGCCCTATGGCTATGCTTTGGATTTGGAAGCTGACTTAATGCCTCCAGAGTAAAGTAACAGTGACATGAGAGCAACAGAAGTAATGACAACCAACCCTATCTGGTGCTTAAATATGCTGGGAACCCTTCTAATGACTCGCATATATTAATACATTTAATCCTTAGAGCAGCCCTTTGAAATTGGAACTATGGTTGTCCCCATTTTATAGAGAAGGAAACTGAGGAAACTTATGGTTAAGCAATTTGCTCAACATAAATACTCAGTGATAGAGCCAGAGTTTAAATGTAATTGTTTTTAAAACCTGTAAAATAAGTAATACGTGGCACAAAACAAATATTTGAAAACAGCTCTAACATGGCTCAGTTCCAGAAACACAAATGACCTCAGGCTAATTGAGTTTAGATTTCTTGGCAAGGTAATGGCCACAAACTGGCCAAATAATGTTTATTTGTCTAAAGAAGGAGAACACAAGATACTTTGGACATGTGTATGCACACAGAGTAACATAAAGACTGTAAAAATTTGATGATAGAAATAACACCAGAATTCAGAGCAAAATTCGTAGCATGGGCTGAGAAAATATGGCCACACTTGCAAATCTGGATATTTTATACACATTGAATATATTGCATCCTAAGCATGCCCTGACTGTTAACTAAAGCAGACTAATTGCTTCTGTAATTAGCAAAACAAAATGGCCTTGCTTATGTCTTTTACTCGGTTCCAAGAGCACTCTGGTCCTTATATTGGAAGGGTATGAGAGAGGCTAACTTAAATCTAAATAAGATAGAAATAAAACCAAGTTCTCCATTAGGTCAACCCAGTACTTTGAATTTCTGTCTGAAGTAACCTCAGATTTGTTTTCGTCAGTGTTTACTGTTCAAGTGATAAGCCAATCTTTGGACATCAGGGGTCTGATGCTCTTTAAAAGGAAAACTCTTTTATGACATATTATTCATAAATGGCAGCAAACTTAAATAATTAAACTATAGTGTGAAATAAAGTTGTCCTTTTCCTACATATTTATTTTTCCAATGAATGAAAGCCTTGATGAATGCCAGAAAGGGGTGATTTATGAAGGTGGTGAGGAATCCCAAGGGCCTCACAAATCCTTTTAGCCTTTCTCCCGTCTGCCCTCCCCCTCCTCCTCACTAAAAACAGCCCAGTAGAGCTGCCAAGCTTGCAAACCACATTTATTTTTAAAGGATCCCCAGGCTGCACATTTTGGAGACACTGATATTTTTTAAGTAAAAGGGACCCTCAACAGTTCAGAGCTAGTCTGCCCTTCCTGTTTTGGTTCTAGCTGATTTGAGTTATCTGTTTGCCTCCTAGTCATGGTTCAAGAAGATTACCACAGCCAAAACCCATATCACAATGCTGTTCATGCAGCTGATGTCACCCAGGCCATGAACTGCTACCTGAAGGAACCCAAGGTAAAGCAAGACTCAGCCACCGCCTCAGCATTGGAAATGCCAAGTAAACTGCCTGCTAAGCCCCAAATCACCCAATATATCAGAATAACTGTGTATGGATCATTCACAATATGAACACAAATTATTTCTACTAAAGTTCCAGTATCAGCTCTGAAAATTATATGAAAGACAATGTAAATTTTCTGAGGTTTTTTTTCTCATAATTTCTGTATTTTTGAGCCTGCATTAGGACAAAAACAACCCTCTCCATGACAGTCTACATCTTAGATATCTTCAAAACTCTCAAGAAATCATTTTGCCTTGGACCTTTGCCACCAATGTCACCAGCAGTGAACTTTTCTGGGAAAATCTCCCACCTCATGTTTTTTGATTAATGAATAGAGTCAAAACTCCTCAAAACTCAAGCTCCATTTCCTATAAGCCAATGGGGCATCCTGATTCAGGCCCAAGAAAATTTGTGACTTCAAAGATCTCAAAGTATGTTCTGATGCAACAAACGAATCCAATACTAAAAACATAACAATAATACTCATTAGTTGGAATATAAGCATTTTTAGCCATATAAAACTTAGTTGCTAGAACATACAGGATGAATTTTCTTAAGCTTTTTCAAAAATGATATCCTAGTCCAAGTCTCTGTTTAGTTCAGTTTTAATATCAATCACTAAATATGTAGATGCCAGACAGGCATTCCCAAAAGAAAACTGGGTAGATGCCTCATCCTTATAAAATATCCCATTAAAGGTTGTGTTTTTAATCTGTAAGTTGTCCAAAAATTGTAATATATCACACCGTAGTATATTTAAATTTAGTGCTAGATTTGCATTCTCCTGCTTGGTTTCTTAGTGAACCAAAAAAAAAAAAAAAAAAAAAAAAAAAAAGATAGATTCTTACACATTCCCCCACTATTTATTACACATTGAAGAAATATGCAAATTTTGTAATTCAGCCCACTCTTGATTTCATATTCAGTGGCAATGATATAGTGGATGGTTGAAATACACAAATGATTTTTTTTTAACGTGTCCATTACTTTGGCTTTAAATTTTTCCTTCATTCACTGCTTTCTCTAGGAGCAAGGCTGATTTCAGGCTCTGCCTTCTCCCCGCTCACCAGAGAGCAGTCTTGCCAACAGGAATACCACTGCACCAACAAAAAGAAACAGATGGGATGCCTGGGTGTCTCAGTCAGTGAAGCATCCAACTCGATTTCAGCTCAAGTCATGATCTCACAGTTCGTGAGATCGAGCCCTGCACAGAAAAAAAGAGAGAGAGAGAGAGAGAGAGAGAGAGAGAGAGAGAGAGAGGAGCAGTGGGAAGAGGAAGGTAGTTGAATGAATGATCCAGAAAGATTTGACTTGCTTAATTCCCTTCCATGCTGTCCTTTCCTCCCTGCAATTCCATGTGACTATCACCTCACTGACTGCTTCAAGAGGGTAAAGGTCAGGATGAAAGCCTAAAAACTACTGTGCAAAATTATGTGCATAAACGTCAATCAGTCTCCCAATTTGATTTTTTTAACAGCTCGCCAGCTTCCTCACACCCCTGGACATCATGCTTGGACTGCTGGCTGCAGCAGCACACGATGTTGACCACCCAGGAGTGAACCAGCCATTTTTGATCAAAACTAACCACCATCTCGCCAATCTATACCAGGTAAGGGAACCCAACATCGAGGCACAGTTCAGCCAACTGCCTTAGGCCCAGTCCTGGAGCCTGAGTCTCATCTTTGGAGTTAACCTTTTTTCAGGGCCAGCCTCAGTGACCACAGCCACAGAGCATGGATTTGAAATAGGTCTAGGATATCCCAATGTAGATTAAATTGGTATCACAAGGTAGATGAAATTGTCCAATGTAAAACAGGATCTCTGAGCCTACCCTCTCAGATGTGAGAATATCTGTCTCCCTGGACACCATCTCATATATAATGGCCAATTGAAGCCAGTCCTTGTAGGACCTCTATAAACGATACTTCCCAGCTCCAATCCTAATTCAAATTTATGTCTTTAAGGCATTTCTGAACTTGACTGGCCTCTAGGTCAGAGTATGTTATCAAAGACAATAGGCATATTTTGTTGTTCTAAAATAGGTCAGCAGTATGAGTAGGTTGGCCTGGAGAACTTTTATCTCTGATGTTATTTAAAATAGTAAACTTTAAATCATAAATGAATAACTCCCAGAATTTTTAGTATGGGTCTTTGGAGACCTTTGGTTGTCTGTCACAAAATCATTGCAAACAAGGTAGTCATTGATCTCAATTTTAGTAGATCTTTTGAAAAAACACAGTGCTGAAAAATTCCTGACAGATCTCTATAAAGCACAAGTGGAACTTGAAAAAAAGAAAAAAAAAAAAAAAAGCCTTTCTCCATCCAATTGATTAGCTTTTAACATCAGTAGGAACTGGCATTCCAAGGTTTATGGATCCACGTGGGCAGCCAGCACCCGGAGCCTGGATAGATGTAACCACATAGAGGGGACAGGATGACAGAACTAAGAAAGATTGTGTTGATGAGCTATAAATTAAACAAAGAAAAATAAAAAATAAAGCTAAACTTTCTAAAGCATCTCACAAGCTAAATTTATTACTTAGAAAAACATAGACCTGAATAATGGGACTGAAAGCCCCCAGATGGATTTTCTATTCCTGTCAATTCTGGTTTTTTCAAATGTGTTTTATTAGACAAAGGAAATCAATCAACAAAATTGGCTACTTGATCCATTCCCATATAAAGTAAATGCTTACATAATTCTAGTTTCTCATCACCATATAAATTATGTCAATGAAGTTTAAGAGAGTATCAGCTGTGGGGCACTTGGATGGCTCAGTAAGTTAAACTTCTGACTCTTGATTTTGGCTCAAGTCATGATCTCACAATTTGTGAGATAGAGCCCCAAGTCGGGCTCTGCACTAACAGCATGGAACCCACTTGGGATTCTGTCTCTCCCTCTCTACCTCTCCTTGCTCTCGCCCTTATGTGCGCTCTCTCTCTCTCTCTCTCTCTCTCTCTTTCTCTCTCAAAATCAATCAATAAATGAGAGTATCAGCTGCTACTGACTGATTTGTACATAAAATGAGAGTCGTAAAACTGTACTTTGACATGTAATATATATAAAACCTGTAATGAATTCACTTTTAAGCAGGAAGTTAAAAAGAAATACGCCAGATGTTAAAAACAAGAAAGTAGTTGTAGAATTTCATGAGAATTAAGTACTCATTGCTAATTAACAAAAAATTATTCTCAAAATAAAAACACTAGTCTATCTTGTTCAGATATTAAAATTGTTCTCAAAAAAATGAATTTCTTACCCAAACGTTTCAAGTGCAGATAACTTTTAATAGTTTTTATTTTAATCTCTTTGTTAAAGATAAATATTCCAGTACAACCAAATTCTTCAGCCTTTTCAATGCAACATATAGTCTTGTGTGTTTTTAATCAGCAGCTACTTATTGCATATGTCATATGATACACTAAGATCTAGGAGTACAATGATGGATAAAATGTAATCTCTGCCCTCAAACATGTGTTCAAACTCAGATGTTCAAAATGTGCAAAATCTGAGAAGACTTAATCTCAGTTTGAAAGTTTTGGGGCCTTAGCTAAAGGTATATGTATAGATATAATTTTTTTAAGTCTTGAAAGAATAAATACCGGCTCTGTTCTTTGTATCCAAAATGTTACTATAATAAAGCGAGCCAGTATTTTTTCTAGCAGTAAATTTGTCCATCTGAATTGTCTGGCCTGATCCTTGATAGGAAAGACAAGGATCCTTTTCATAATAACTAAAAAGAAGTTGGGATATAGGACTTGAAAACCATATACGAGATATTGTCTTCATCAGTATCCTGCTCAACTGGTGTTAGGATCTCTTGGAAGCTAGATAGAGATTCTGGTCTTCAGGTTGTAAAAATAGTGTTAAAGGCAAACCAGGATCGCACGGTATCATCAACATAATGTCTACTATCTTAGAGCCGACGAGGATAAAAGCTGAAATTTTTATCAGCCAAATTGGGAGCTAACATATTAAAAGTAAAAATTGCTAAGAGGACCTGAAAATATTATGAGATTTCAATTCTGCCCCCAAAATTGCTGATGCCTTTTATATTTGGCTATATACCATTATTTATTAACTATCAGAGGGAATTTCAAAAAGGTAATGAAAATTCTACGTCCAATACAGTTCAACAAATTATATAACTAACCTTTGTTCAATGCTTACTATGGTTCAAAAACTGTGCTAAACGCTTTTTATGTATTATATTATTTACTCTGCACAATGGTCCAGTTAAGTGGATACTATTATCATACCTATTATTCAGAAAGAGGAGAAGTGATACTTAGGAAATTCAAGTGTTTTTCCTGAAAATAAATAGCTAATTAATGGCAAAGCTGGAATAAGTCTTTTGTCTCCAGAGCCAAAGTGACTAAGCATTATACATACTGTCTCTAAAATTCACATTGATCACCTCCTTTCTGTGGGTAGGACACTAGAGCTCTCCACCAGGTTTTCCTATTGCAGTGAGGGAGACAGAGGGGTTAGAGCCAAGTGGCTTCAAGTGGGAGGGACTTTGGGAAGTACTCTTCCGATGGTGTGTAGCTACAAAGTGGGATGCAAAGACAGAAAGGGATTCCGCAGAGGGCTTGGGTGGAGAAAGAATGGTAAACTGAGCCGTGGCATGTAGCATTTTGAGTAGCAGAGCTGAGAAGGGCACCCTAGAGGCAGCATGAGCTGGGGTACTTTGTGGATTAAAACCCACAACCCTAGAATAACCAAAAACAGACTGTGTCTGTGGCCGTTAGCTGGGCATCGTCCTGCCATAAACCATCCCTGCTCTCAGAGCAGTGTCTTGGGTATATTTTCATTAAGTGTATATTCTCTCTTTTGTAGAAACTGTACATTAGCTGTACAGAACATGACGTGGGTCAGAAAATCTCTTCTCTGCACCAGGTTGCAGAGCAACTTGGCATAACTTCAGGTTTTCAATTTCAAGAAAAAAAGAGTGTGCCACATAACACATAAACTGAGCAAGACCATTAACAACACGTGATATTTAAAATCTTTGCAAATGTAGACTTTCAGCCTACCAAGAACCTTTTAGGAAACTGTGTGCAGATTTCCAGAGAATATACCTATGCAAGTCTTTCTAGGGTAAGGATCCCTAACTTACACTCATATTTTAAAATGAGTTATAGATTCTGAAAATATTAAGAACCATGGTAATGAGTAAAAAATATGTCTATATACTATATATATTACACAATGTATTATAAATATGTATATACACTATATATATTACACAATATACTGTGAATATATATACACACACAAAAATTATACACACCCACACACACACATTTGGTTAATGAGAATCCAGTAGAGAAGATGTGCCAGGAATTATGTGGGTTGAGAACACCCTGTGCGTGACTTTGCTACAATCTAGCCTTACTATAAATGAGATAAAATAGAAGAGAGCTTCCTCTCCCTCCTCTTGTTGGCTGTGCTCTTTTAGTTCTAATAAATAAGATCATTGCATAACTCCCAGCCTGTGCTTCTGCCCCGAGATAAAGAGAGAGCCAGGGCAGCTGGAGTGAAGGCCAGGTCAGAGGGCTCCCTCCCATTGTCTGCTATCTGGACCGGACTCATTTGCTGAATTGCCAACCCAACTTCAACATGAAAGTGATAAAGGCACTTCCACCTGGCACCTCTCTCATCAGACTGGAAGCCATCCAGTTGTCCATGGTGGATTGAGAAAGGAACATGTGAGAGATTGAACCAAGCATTTATCTTGTGTCCCTCCACCCTGCAAGTCCCCAACACACAATTGCTCAGCAATTGAGCAAAGTAAGCATTGAATCAGATAAGATATTGGCTATTACAATTGCAGAAGGAATCACTTGCAGCTCAATTTCAAGTTTAATTTCTTTCGAGAAGAGGCCAACTAACTACTGACAGAACAACCTAATGAATAAAATAATTAATAATTAATTGTTCCTTATAGCCTAATATAATGTTTCATAATATTACATTCTATACTGTCTTGCAGAAGTTTATAATCATTTTTCTTAGTTACTTATCGCAAGCACTAAGAGCAGGTCAGCATTTTTCACCACTTTTTACTCTTAATGACTCTGAGCCATAAATATGAAGTTGACAGAGCCTGCCACATGGTCCTATGACCGCTACTCAAATAAGCAACTGCCAAGATTATACATAACCTCACAATTTCTGCTGTCTGAAAGGTGTTTTTGGCAAGTAGTGTGAAAATTGTAGGAAGGAGGCTTAAATTGGATCTTCTGTTTCATAAAGTTTCTGCTGTTCACAGTGAGGTAACTGGCATGTTGCCTGTCCGTGGCCCTCATCTGAACACAGGCCTGCCCCACAGGATAGTACTTAATGTCCAGTTTCCTTGGTCTCAGAGCAGTGTCTTGCGAAGATGCAGATTGACCAAGAAAAAGATTTCTTGCAACAGGCAGTAAATATGGCAGTGCTACAGCTTTTCCAAGGGCCACGGTCTTTAGGATTCAAGGAGACCACCTGGCTTGTTAGGGAAGAGCTCAGCATCTCCGTGATCTCCTAGAGTCTTGCTTCTCTGGTTCATGAGCAATTAAAAATGAAGACACAGGCGATGTTCCTATTGTTGTTTTTCTTCCTGTGTCCTCTGTTTTAAAAGGTGTCATTCACTCTGATTCCTATGGTACACCAGACCTCTCAGCTTATCAACAGATTTTAGTCAAAGAAAGTGATGAATGGTGGGGGGGGGGGGAGGGGGGCAGTTTAAAGCCGCCTTGTAGGATAGCAAATCTGCTCTGCCAGATTCTCTTTGACGAACAGACTCTTGATTTAATTTGAAAACCTGGGTTGGTGGTTTATTAAATGCCAGATGTGAAGCTATTCAGGAACAAAAAGATTGTTTTCTTCTTAGGGTGGATGATATCTTGACAATTCCGCAAAAAGGGAAATACAGATTTTGCCATACGGGTTTTAAGAGTTTTATTTTTCCGAATTAAAATTCTAATAAGCCTTGTTATTTCCAATATGCTTTGTTACCTACAAAGTTAGCTATATACTCTTTCAACTCTAAGCTGACGATCGTCTTTGAAATTACAAATATGAAGAGTTAGGGACACGAGAGCACACTGTCGTGGAGATGGTGCAACACTGCTGAGCCGATGTGGTCCCTGATGCAGGCCTCCAAACAGGGCAGGGATTTCAGCAGATACTCAAGTTGCGTCATTTCATCCTGTGTTCAGATCTTCACCAGCATTTCAGATTATTTTCTTCTTTTTTCAATCTACCCTTTGCTACTCCTAGTCTTTGAGCCACTGTGAAGGCCAGGTGAGCCTATGGTCACTGAGCCATCCTCCTGTTAGCGAGGACACAGATAACTGGCCGCTTCCTATGAAGCACCAGGATGTCCGCACCTGCTCACTGCAGCCTCTCCCCTGAGTGCATTGCACCAACATTATCTCCTTGTCCACACACAGCCTGGCCTGGCTCCAACTCCTTCTGCTGTGCAGCCAGGATGAGTCTCCTGAAACTCAAGTCTGACCCCACGGGTGACTGCTTAAAACCCCATTTCCCTCAGGATTGAGTCCAAGGATCCTAACACGATTTGCAAACCCTATTGTGATCTGGCCCTGTTACGCTTTCCAGCTTCTTTTCCTGCTATTACTCAACTAGGCCTCTGTGCATCATCCAGTCCGAACTACTTTTAGATTCCCAATCACTCACTCTTTTATTCATTCAACAAATATTCATTGAGTGCTTAATACACACCAGGTGCTGGGAATATAGAAGATGAACAAAACAAATAAAAACCCCTGCTTTCTACTAGGGGAAACACAATAACTGAGTAAAATTTGTAATAGGTTAAAAGTGATCATTCTTAGTGATAAAAAAATAAAACAGGGAAGGAAGTATCCCTCTTGCTTACAGGTTTTCACACACATGCTCTTCCTTGTGCTGATTTTAATGAAATGTATTCCTCTCCACTGACTGTACTTTCTGATTCCTCTCTCACTCATCCGTTTGAGCTCAATTTGGACATATCTTTTTCCCAAAAGCTTTCTTTTTCTTTAAAAGCCCATTTTTGGGGTGCCTGGGTGTTTCAGCCAGTTAAGCATCCTACTCTTGACTTCATGGTCATAGGATCGAGCCCTGCATTGGGCTCTGCATTTGCTTAAGAGGGTCTCTCTCTCTCTCTTTCTCCCTCTGCCCCTCCCTTGCTCATGCTCTCTCACTCTCTCTCAAAAAAGTAAATAAATAAAAGCCCATTTCCCATGCTTTTCCTGTAAGAGTTAAAAGTCCTTCATCACTTACCTTATCGCAGCGTTCATGTCTCTAAATTGCCATTGCCTGGTCAGAAGTCCACATTCCCCACCCCCAACCCCCCCAAATTGTCTGAAAGCTTCTGGAAACCTACCTCATTCCCTGCTGTATCCTCAGCATCTGGCACAGTCCTGGTGTTCAGTGAATATTTGTTGGGTGGTAGGAGGTTTGCTGGATGAGTAAGCAGAAGGATGGATGGATGGATGGATGGACAGATTGGATCCATGCAGGAACAAAGACAGAACCTGAGTAACACTGAGAGATCAGAAATATTGGCAACAGCAAGTACATGCAGAGACCCAGAGTGGAAATCTGACAAGCAGAGTCAATAACACTCAGACAGGGAGACCACAAAATCAAGACACACACTTCCACACTTCGCTTCCTGTTGATCATTAAGTTCTTATCACGTGAAGAATGAAAAGGATTGAATGAAAAATGATTTATGATGATTTTCTGATTTGTTTACCTTGGAATTGACAAATGCCATCTGATATATGTTATTTCTGGAGTATGTCTGATCCTGGATATCTACGAATGAGTAGTGGGAAAGAGCCCATCGCTGTAATAATTCTAAAAATCTCTTTGACTTTCACCTCAATATAAGGATTTCCCATCAGAAGACCCTAAGTCTGGCTTCTTTCAGATACTGACTAAAAAAAAATTAACAGGACTCTTTTCTTGTAACAGTTATTTAAGCTTTTGTAGCTACCAAACTTTAAGGTTTCAGAAATTAATTACTATATCCACTCAACAAAGATTGACTTGTTTAAGTGGCACTGTGCCACATAGCAGGGCACGGATATAAATAAGATATGCTCCCTGTTCTCAATGGCAATCATGTATGGCAGCAGTTTTCAGACTAGGCCTGTGTGCCCAGGGGAATACACAAAGCCTTTCCATGGGGGCACACAGGCAGGAAGAGGGGTAACAGAATGCATCTTAAGGTCCTTACACTGACCTGCCTGGACTGTGCTTGCAGACCAGTCAAGCCACTTCTGTATTTCTGCTCTTCTCACTTTACAAAAGAAGAGCCCATCTCTCACCCACCCCACATATTGCATATTGCCTGATTGCACCCATATTGTACCTTGTCCCAACAAAGGAGCAACTAAAAATATTAAAGGAAGTCTCCTACAGTTGAGAGATTATCACTCTCCCAACCATCTCATAAATAGATGTATTGCCAGAAAAGTTTTGTTCCTAGCCACAATTTTTTTTCCAAATTTACAACATGCATGTATTTTGATCAATAATAACAATTGCATTGTAAACTCAAAGCTGGAAAAATATTTCCTACTGAGAGCCTGATGTTAGAAATACTTTTTAAATTAAAATTTCCATATGTGTACTTATTTCTGTTGCAGAGAAATATGATCAGGTGACAATAAAAGAATTTCACACACAAAAATATATTTCATTAAAATAAAATTCTATGGGGAAATAGAATGGAAATATAAGTTCTAGAAGGAAAAGAATCCATTTAAAATTCTAACTCAAAGAATAAATTATTCATATGTGGTTTTTTTCAACAAGTGATAAATGAGGATTAAATGCCTTTGGTATTTAGATTTCCTTAGATACATTTAATACAGAAAAGAGTGATACGATGATTTTATATTAAAACACCAGTAGTTGCAAATATGCAGAGCATTATATCTTGTGTTACCATTGAAATCTATGATTTAAAAAATTTTTTAATGTTTATTCCTTTTTGAGAGAGAGAGAGAGAGAGCAGGGGAAAGGCAGAGAGAGAGGGAGACACAGAATCTGAAGCAGGCTCCAGGCTCTGAGCGGTCAGCATAGAGCCCAATGCGGGGCTCGAACTCACAAACTGCGAGATCATGACCTGAGCTGAAGTCGGACACTTAACCCACTGAGCCACCCAGGCACCCTGGAATCCATGATTTTAGATACCGATTTTAAAAGCTACACAAAGAGCATAGTTTTTCAAAGTTATTTTCAGGAGTAAATGAACAAACACCTGTGAAGATCACTGATATGTGGGAGCCAGCCAGTGAACAAAGTTGCTATGAAGTGTCTTGAACACCAGGAGATAAGCTTGGGGTGGGTGTGCAAGAGGGTGCTGTCAGTTCTGTTTAGAGAACTAAGAAAGTCTTTCCCAGCAGATAGCAGTGGTTCGTCTTAGAAGTAAGAAGTGTGCGTGGAAGGTGGGGAGCAGGTATGGGTGGGTGGGTGCACACACACACACACGTTTTCGACTTTGTTAGGTGACACTCTTTTTGGACTCATAAAATTCTTTGCTATCACCCTTATACAAAAACCAAGCATTCTTATAGGTCAAAACATTGAGAAGGCTTTTCATTAACTCTTCCGGCGTAATATGGAAGGTAGTAAATTAACTTTAAATTACTTGATACATTAGTGATGTAAACAAGGACAGAAGTTTATCTCTATCCTCCATAAAAGAAGTCTGGAGGTTGGCAGGTCAGAGCAGGCACAGGGGCTTCACAAAATTAAGGATGAGGGGACCAAGGGTCCTTTTAGTTCTGTAGGTTACCGTCACGAGGATGTGACACTTGTCATCATTGCCCGAGAGAGCTGCTGGAGCTCTAGCTATCCCTTCTGCGTTCCAGACAGTGAGAAGGAAGAATGGGGAAAAACAAAAGAGGCCTTTGCCAGAGAAGTCAGTTCCCTTTAAACAAGTTTCCCAGAAATCCCACACAACATTTCTGCTTACATTTAATGAGTCAGAATGTAGCCAACTGATGGCCACCTAATTATAAAGGAGGCTGGAAAATGTTATCTTTGAGACAGCCATGAGACCAGGTAAAAACTGAGGCTCTGTGAGTAAGGAGAAAAAGAAAACAGATTGAGGGGGTGAACACTGAGTAGTCTCCACTATACCTGATGCTTGATTTTAAAGCTGAGACTATCAGAATGATGACTCGGCATGGTCTTTCCTTTTATGTGACATTCCGTCTCCAGTCCATGAATCACTGCAACACTCATTCGAGTATTTTACTTCCCTTTTCTTGTTTTGGTCACTGCTTGGGCTGTTAGATATTTCCACTGTAATGCCCATGTGTCCAGCAGGTATCTTGAACTTGACCTGGCCAACACTGAACTCCTGTAAACCCTGTCCACCCACAGCCTGCCCACCACAGGTGATGGGAATGCCATCCTTCCAGTTGTTCAGGCCCAAAACACTGCAGCCATCCCTGCAGAGCCAGATTAACCACCAAGACAAGTCTTCACTGTCTCTTGCCGGGATGACTGCTTTTACCCCCCAAATAGCCTGCTACACCTGCTTGTACACTTATTTCCACCAAAGTCCATTTGCAACATAGCAGCCTAAGTGATCTTATTTTTTTTTCAATATATGAAATTGATTGTCAAATTGGTTTCCATACAACACCCAGTGCTCATCCCAAAAGGTGCCCTCCTCAATACCCATCACCCACCCTCCCCTCCCTCCCACCCCCCATCAACCCTCAGTTTGTTCTCAGTTTTTAAGAGTCTCTTATGCTTTGGCTCTCTCCCACTCTAACCTTTTTTTTGTTTTCTTCCCCTCCCCCATGGGTTTCTGTTAAGTTTCTCAGAATCTACCTAAGAGTGAAAACATATGGTATCTGTCTTTCTCTGTATGGCTTATTTCACTTAGCATCACACTCTCCAGTTCCATCCACGTTGCTACAAAGGGCCATATTTCATTCTTTCTCATTGCCACGTAGTACTCCATTGTGTATATAAACCACAATTTCTTTATCCATTCATCAGTTGATGGACATTTAGGCTCTTTCCATAATTTGGCTATTGTTGAGAGTGTTGCTATAAACATTGGGGTACAAGTGCCCCTAGGCATCAGTACTTCTGTATCCCTTAGGTAAATTCCTAGCAGTGCTATTGCTGGGTCATAGGGTAGGTCTATTTTTAATTTTTTTGAGGAACCTCCACACTGTTTTCCAGAGTGGCTGCACCAATATGCATTCCCACAACAGTGCAATAGGGTTCCCGTTTCCTAAGTGATCTTATTTAAATTTTACATAATTTCCTTCCCCTTGCAGTGGCCCCTTATCTCTCTCAGAGTAAAAACCAAAATCCTTACAATGGCCAGAAGGCCATGCATGATCTGGTCTCTCATTGTCCGACTTCTTATCCTAATACTTTCTCTCTCACACTCTCTCTTACCTTCAAGCCTTTGTTCAAATCTTACCTCTTACCCAACTACCTTACGAGCCCCACCCTCAAAGGCTCTCAAATTTCTACTAGCCTGCTCATCTTTTCTCCTTTCCATGCATTTACTATCTTCTAATAGTAAATTGTTGTTTATTATCTGCCTCTCCCCATCCCTGCCACCACTATTTCTCTGTCTGTTTTGTTTGTTGATTTACTCAGTGCCTAGAACATAGTAAGTGCTCAATGTATTTATTGAATGAAATCAAGTAATTTGTCCAAGAATGTATTTTGTAAATTAATAGAAAGCACTTTCTCTGTGCAAGGCTTAGAGTGGACTGGATACAAAAGGAACAAGACAGACTTTCTACTCACATGTAGCTTATAATCTGGTAAGTGCATGAGTAACTCTGACATACATCTATGGCACTGAGTCTAGCAGGACTCGGGACTTGAGGAATGCCAAAAGAAAGAGCTACATGACTCAGGGAAAAAGCAAGTCTGCCTCTGACTGGAATAATTCTAAATGGCTTTGTGGATGGAGTATTTCAAGTGGACTTTGAGAGACAGGTGATAGTTTGATAAGTCAATACAGAGAAAGAGGGGTTAGAGGATCATAAATCACCTTGGAAGACATGAACTTAACAAAAAGGTGCTGAAAGGAGACTCATATATTAATAATTTAATAATTACATCAATAATACTTTATCATCTTACTAATACAGCATCATTTATTTGGACTGTAAGAGCTTTAGAGGAAAGGAGAGGTAATGATATTCAATTATCTCAAACATGTAGGAACAGGATGGCAGCTGGGACAATTTTCTGATAGCATTGAATGCTGAGCTAAGGAGTTAGCCTTAATTTATCTGATAAAGAATCATGTAGGATTTAGAGCAGGGCATGGGAGAAAGCAGGTGGCATGATCATACTGAAATTAAGTGAGGTCCCTGAGGGCAGCAATTTTGTCTTATTAATCTTTCCATCGTCAGTACCCACCATAGCACCTGGCATATTAATAGGTAGTCAAAAAATATTAGTTTATATTTCAACCAATGATTAAGGAGATGGAAAAAAAAAAAAAAAAAAAAAACCTGTCCAGTGAACAAGTCACATTCTGGAAGCTGTAGGGAGGGCGGATTGAAGTAGGTTAGAATTAAGAAGGATAATAAAGCACTGATTTCAGGGTCCCTTCAATGAAAGGAAGGGATGGGCATTAGTGACTCCGTGTTGCAAGAACATGAGACCAACAGGTCTCATCACACGTGAGGGCTAAAAGTGGCTGCCAGATGAGTTCTCCCCCAACACAGCTCCAATCTACTCAACTCATAGCGTTCCCACTACAAGAGTTTTCGCAGTGAAACTAAATTTAAAGGTAAACATGAAGATTCCAATGTGGGGCTAGAAACTGACATCAAAATAAAATCATCAACCATAGACCTTAAAGCAGCAACTATAGGTAACTTGTGGAAAATTAAGCATAACTGTAGGCCTTCATCAGTTTATAAATGTCAGGTTTCTGAATGCTTGGATATGGCCACACAGAGGAAATTCTTGGGAGGCAGCAAGGGGGTGTGTGCAAAGCTTCAGCCTTGAGATCCGGCAGGCCTGGGTTTAAGGCCTTCTTCAACCACTCGCTAGCTGTGCAGCCCTTCAGAGAAACCTGAGATTTTAGTATCTGTGAGTTAATGATAAAAACAGTAGAAAGTTATGTAAGAATTGAATGAGATCATATAAACCAGTACATGCTGTACTAGCAGGTACACAGTAGGTGCTTCATAAATGTTAGTCCCCCCCCCCCTTTTTCTTATTGTCTGGAATCCACAGAAGTACTCCTACTTCTAACACAGTTCTGGCCAAAATATACTTTTATTTATAACGACTGTTCCACGAAAAGTTGTGACTGTAATCATGTATTCTATTGTCTTTTATTCTGTGCCAGCCTCCAGGCTCACTCAGTTCCCTTCCACTTCCCCGGTGCTCATCTCTAAATATGGTCTCACAAGCTAATTTCTCAAGTATCCTTTTATCCTGTCTTCAGGAAAATTATTAATGAAGATGTAAAAATCAGGCAGGCATGAATAACAATGCTTAAGGCAATCCTCCAGACTCTCTTTTTTCCACTCAACAGGGATAAGGTGTCATTTATCATCAGGTCTTGTTACAGTTTTCTGGCCCCTTGAAAAACTCACATGAGGGCACTCATGGCCACATCTACAAGAATTAGTCTTGCAAGTGAGTGCTGATGAGTGACTGAACTAAATGTCACAGCAGTATAGAACATCGATGACATCACACTAACCTATCACTCTTTGCTCTCATAAATCTTTACAGTCAAAACAAATTAGTCTGGCACGTGATTTATAATAAACATTCTCTTGTGTTGTATGTGGCTCATGCCCAAAAGGAGATAATAGACCAGTTGATAAAAGGGACAAAATCTCATCACTGCTTCAGACATAGTCAAGTGGTGAATAAATAGTAACTTCTTGGCAAGGAGAGAAACAAAGAGTAATAGAACAGCCTATACAGAGGAGCTGATGATACAAGACTCTGCCTCATGAAGCTCATTCTACAAAGTCCTGGAGAGAAATCACTGTCTGGCATTAGAACCAAGAACAGTTGACGTTTTTTTGAACTTGCTTTCTCCTAATGGACCCTAGACTGTATCACTCATGATGGTTCTCTGTTCTCATTTGCTGAAGAAGTTGAGCATTGTGTGGGTGACTCAGGTATAGTGGGGGGTGGGCATGATAATGGAATGTTTCCCCATCTGTCTCCTGGCTCCATTTAGTCTCCTTGCTTCTTCCCTCTCACTTTTTTTTTTTTTTTTGAGTGTGGCAAAATTAACATAATACAAGTTCACCATCTTCACCATTTTTTAATATTTATTTATTTATTTATTTATTTATTTATTTAGAGAGTGAGAGGTAGGGAGGGACAGGGAGAAGGGGGAAGAGAACCCCAAGAAGTCTCTGTGCTGTCCACGAAGAGCCCATGCAGGGCTTGATCCCATGAACCATGAGATCGTGACCTGAGCCAAAATCAAGAGTCAGGTGCTTCATCAACCGAGCCACCCAGGCGGCCCACCATTTCTAAGTGTACAGTTCAATGGCATTAAGTGCATTGCCACCCTCATCTCTAGAATTCTTTTCATCTTGCAAAACTCTAGAATTCTTTTCATCTTGCAAAACTGAAACTCTGTACCCATTACATAATAACTCCCTATTACCCCAGCTCCTGGCTATCTTCTGTCTTTATGAATTTGACTGAGTACCTCAGATAGGCAAAATCATGCAATACCTCCTCATTTTTAATGAATCAATCTTCCTGTGTTTTGTGTAAGTTTATAACCCCATATGAAAAAAATGGAGAATGAATAAATAAATAAGAAAATAGAGCAAAAATATTTCCTAGGGACTAGAGGGGCTCTATTCTATTAGAATAAAGCACAATGGATTGTAAGAAATAGTCATCATTTAACCAGCTAGCTAATGTGTACACAGCAGCATATGTAAGATAACAATAAAGTCAGAAGAGAGATGGAACATAGTAGAGGTTCCCACAAGGGAAGAAATATCAAGATAATTGAAGAAGGAAGTAATTGTGGATTCAAACTCAGACCTAATGGGCTACAGGCCAATATACTGGTCACGAAGATTATTGATAGTACTGCTTCCATGGCAGTGGTTTTCAAACTTGAGTTAACATACAAATTACTTACCACAAACCTACCAAATCAAAACTGAATTGACCAGGCCTCAGAAATCTGAGTATGTCACCAGCTTCCGAGGTGGTTCAGACACAGAAGGTTCTTATCAGTATTAAGAAACAATGGTCAGGGGGCACCTGGGTGGCTCAGTCGGTTACATGTCTGACTCTTGATTTCAGCTCAGGTCACAATCTCATGCTTCGTGAGTTCGAGCCCCACATCAGGCTCTGTGCTGACAGCACGGAGCTTGCCTTGGGTTCTCTCTCTCTCTCTCTCTCTCTCTCTGCCCTTCCTCCCCTCTCTCTCTCAAAATAAATAAATAATTTTTAAAAAAGAAAGAAACGATGGTCAGTGCAGATCAGAGTAGAGGTTGTGGGACCTGCCTCTGTTTAGCTGAGTAGTATAATCTTGGATTGTTATATATATAGCCACGTGGGCTCCATTACTACCTATTTTTACCTGCTTCGCTTTTTTTCTTCTACATTGAGTGCTGCCTGACTGAGCTACCCAAAATGGGGGCATTGGCAAGAGAGAATGACACCAGAAATAGACTCTCATTCAGTCCTCCAACGGAGAGTCACAAGGGTCAGCCCTGCCGCTATCCCACCATCATGATAGGCCTTGTGGTGGTTTTCTTTCATGTTTCTTTTCTCGTCTGCCTCTCTGTCAGCAAGTATCAACTGGCTGAAATGAAAACACTCGGTGAAACTGTTCAGTGTGAAAGATCAGAATCTGACTTCTCTCTCATTTATAGCTTTAATTTTCTTTCTTTCTAGAATATGTCTGTGCTGGAGAATCACCACTGGCGATCTACAATAGGCATGCTTCGAGAATCAAGGCTTCTTGCTCACTTGCCAAAGGAAATGACGTAAGTGGCGTAGAGATGAAACATACTGATGTCCACACGTTGGAGATAAGCTGCTTTCTCTAGGGCATGCTTGAGACCCCAGGGCTGATGGCAGGGAGCCAGCCGGCTGTGCTTCCTGCCTGCGCTTGGTTGTCGATCAGAGGAGACTCAGTGTCAGTTACAGCAGCCCAGAATCCACATCTCTCCCTGAGCTTTGAACGGGCCTTGGATAGTCTATGACCTGACATCAGGAAAAAGGATAATAAAAAAAGCTCTCAGCTTTCACACTCTTCAGCATCAATGCTCCACTTTGTCAAATCCCTCCCTGTCTGTTATGTTAGCAAAATTGTCCTCCTATAAAGATCCAAATAATAAATATTTATCAAGCAGGAACACAGGAGAGCTCAAGCTAGATTTAACACTAGTTCAATCAAGTTTGTTTTGTAATTGCCAATCTTAGCAAAAATAGAAGTCAGAAATTCTGTCCTGAAATGTCTTTTGTTAAGTAACTGAATTGGCCGCAGCCATTGTTTTGGCCATTAATTTACCTATGTCTGTTGCATTTTAAACAGAAGGGGAAATACTAGTTTCCTGGTCCACTGTTTGTTAGCCCAGGTATTTAGGCCAAGCCCTACTAAATCCAAAGCCATTGCCTCATTTTCCACATGGTCCCTAATTAGCTGCTGTAACATCTTCCAAGGTCACCACTAATTCTGATCTGTTAAATTAAATGCACAAGGGCCCAAGAGAGTCAAAAGAGTAGATAGATCCCTGCACCCTTCTTTCTGAAGAATTGCGAAGGGTGCATAAGTTAAAGTCAAGTGCCAAGTTGCGTCTATATGCAAGTTGCGTCCAAGTATGCTCTGGCTCGTGCTTATTCCCGGCCCTGTGATACTATCTGGTGCTGTTCCCTAGCACCCAGAGGAATGTGGAATTTGCAGGAAGAACTTCAGTTCTGATAGCTTTTTCCCTCCTGGGATGAAATAAAACCAATCTTCATGCACGGAATAGAATCCCGTGTTTTTTGCTATATTCCTTGCAAAGATCAAAAGAATTAAATGCAAAAGAACTAAAAACTTGGGGTGCCTGGGAGGTGCAGTCAGTTGAGCATCCAACTCTTTATCTCAGCTCAGGTGATGCTCTCACAGTCCCTGAGTTGGAGCCCTGCATCAGACTTGGGGTTCTGTCTCTCCTTCCCTCTGCCCCTCCCTTGCTTGTGCTCACTCTCTCTGTCTCACTCTTCCTCTCTCTGTCTCTCAAAAATAAAATAAAATAAGAACTGAAAACTTGAGTAAGAAATCAAGTAAGAAAGAGAAGAAAGGAGGAGGAGGTAAGTGTCAGGGGCAGCTAAAGAAAGAAGAGAAGGGAAAGAAAGAGAGAGGGCGGACAAGGAAGAACAAAACTGAAGGAGAAAAGGAGGAAGAACGCAGGACCAGACTTGTTTCTGTAATACCCAACACTAATCCTGCTGGTTGCTCAGTTATACTCATTTCCTGAGATCCTCCTACGCATCCCTATGGATTGCAAATAAAATACCATATTTTTTGGGGGGATTTATGGGATGCAGTGTTATAAATCACTTTTGTAGGAAGAATAATTGTGATGCAAGAGTCTGAAAAGGGATGTGGTGGGAAGTACAGTGGCCAGTGCTTACATGCAGTTGCCTGTTTGTTCATGGTCTCAACCTGGCTGGTGATTACAGACATTTACTTTCTACCTATTCATTAAACTCTGTGTGCTCAATGCACTCTACAAAGTAAAAGGATGTAAAGTATGACCCATATGCCCAAAACATTGGCGGGAGTGGGGGGGGGCAGAGGAGTAAAGAACGGGTTCAAACTTAAGCGACATCAACTTAATATAAACTGCTATATGCAGAAGGTGTTATATACAAACCTAAATATACTTAATTTTTAAAGATTAATTTTTAAAATTGCTATGGATCTTGTCTTCCATTGATTACTTTCTATGTGTGAGGTAAAGTTTTAACTCGCTTATGTTTCCAAAATGTCTCATTTCCCTTACATACCATTTGTCGACTAACATATTGCTTGCCCGTTGGTTTTTAAGTGTCTTAACTACCTATTATTCTTTCTGAAGTTCCAGTAACTTTCTCCAGTCTGTTTTGTTCAATTGATGGATCTTTCCATACCATGTAGTATCAGCCATTATTATTGTCTTCCTTATTATTACTAATTATCATGCCCTTTCCCTCTCCATGCAAATCTGAATGTTTGAGCTGGCTTCAGCTCTTTAAAAGCACAACCTAAACTTCTGTGATTCTGTCAGTCTTTTTGTGTCCTACTTAAGGCATGCATTCAGTTTTTAGACGCACAGTTACCATGGCAACGTGTAAACTACCACAACTTTGTTCACTCGCGATTTCAATCACTCTCTACAGTTACTAGCATAGCTCCTGACCAAAGACAGAAGTGGCGGTGGAGGACAGACTGGCCCTTGGGCTCGGAGGGACTGGACTCTGAGTAACAAACAGAATCAAAGGCAGAAATGAGATTCTAAACCACCTGATGGTGACAGAATCAATCACCTACCTCAAAAGTATTTGCTTCGTGTGTGTGTTTTCTCTTTCCCTCTTGTGGATGCAGACAGGATATTGAACAGCAGCTGGGCTCCTTGATCTTGGCAACAGACATCAATAGGCAGAATGAATTTTTGACCAGATTGAAAGCTCACCTCCACAATGAAGATTTAAGACTGGAGGATGTACACGACAGGCACTTTATGCTTCAGGTAAACAACAACAACAACAACAACAATAAAGGCCCTTATCCTTGCTGAGTAAAAGCACTTGGGGACATGATCGATAATTTTAGCACATGTGAGATGGAGTATCCCCCAGGGTAGAAGTTAGAGCGGTGACCTACTTTATTGAAAGCTCCGAGACACGTGAAATTTTTAAGCGGTTTCCAAGCAAGCAAAATCTGGGTTTCATGTCAGTAAGTTGATAATATCTCAACTTTTCCTTATCTGGTAACTGGTGCCCCACAAAGTAGCCCTGCTGGGGAATTGTATGTAGTAAGAATCTACAACATTTTGTGGCTTGATGTAAAATTGACCACGGTCATACCTGCGAGATTCAGAAATACTGTTTCTGTAACACAAAGATATATTATGTTAACTATGGTACAAACAAAAACTGAAAAACGAGTAGCTGTTCCTTCATATAAAACCTATTTAATCAAACCCTGCTTTACTTCCTGTTACTAGCTAAACTCATATTCTCACAAACATGTTTACCTAGTCTTGCCATTTTTAGACACCAATAAATAAACTATGTTAAGGTTAATTGAATGAACCGAATCGTATCAGGCCCAGTGCTTTCGGCTTCTTTCCACGGCAAGAAGCCATTTGTGGCAGGAGAAGAAGAGGACAAACGGACCTCAGAACTGGAAGTCTGACCTGGTGTCCAAACCACAGCCATTTTCTTGATCTTCCATTTTCTCTCGGCTTCCTTCTTTCCTCTTGGCACAAAAGACTGGATGGAAGGACCCTGGATTCACGTACATAGACCAACTTTGACCAGGGAAACTGAACCGCACCTTGCAGACTGAACAGAATAGTGTTTTCTTGTCCCATGCTTTCATGATGCCCCCTGCAGCTGTCCAAAGTGCCCCATCCCTCCCAGGAAATACCTCCCTCCCAGCTGTAGAACTACGTCTCCCTCCTTCTTTTTTTCCAAACTAGTCTTTCTAGTCCCTGAGTGTCACAAGGATCAACCAGGTATCTGGTTTTCCTGACTCCAGCCAAGTTGGGAGTTGCTGAAAGATTTGGCCTGAACATTTGCATTTCAAAGGGAAAGCTTGCTGACGCAAATGAATTGTAAATGAATTCCCAAAGGGCAGAACCTGGAGGACGCTTCTACCCCTTTCCTACTCCAGTGGTTACTGGCTTCCCCATTAACCGGGAAATAAAGGAACAATCAAATTTGTAAGTTAATATGATTGGGGCTTTCCCAGATGCCAGTGATTCTGTGATGCCAAGGAACTAGATCAAAACAAATAGGCACTGCTGGTGGGCAGGGCACGCTACCAGGAGCCCATCTCGGTGGTTGGTGAGGAAGGGTGAGAATCTACTTTTCTGGGAATTCATGGTAACCCTCTTAGGGTCAGCATTATTGACAAAAGCTGGCCTCCCCGATCCAGACCGGGGTGCGGTAAGCTTTGAGTTAGCTTTGCAAACAACACACTCCAAGGTTTGATAGGACTTAGCTCCCTGGACTGCAGTATGAGCTTGCTTACTCACAGACACGGGCACAGGAGGGCAAATAAATTGAAGCGATACATGGAGTCTGTCAATGTGGCCACTGTGAGAATGAGGCCCAAATGATCTCACTTGAGCCTGACCGGGCCCCTGCAGCTTCCTTGCCCATGAAGGGTGGGGCAGTAGAAGGAGCCAGGCCATGGCTTTCCTTGGCCTACTCACCCCAAGCCTCCTCCAGGAAGCTCCGTGTCCTTGGACGGTGGCTCTTCTCTCCTTCTCATAGCTATAAAGTGGGAATTCTGAATGAAGGTTTTGTGCAGCGGTGAGTAAGTGCTGTTTCCTGAAGAGGCACTCTGTAAACACGGGCTTGGTACCTGAGGCACACTGGCGGGTCGGACAGCCCCTTGGGCTTCGGATACATTTGCTGCTGAAGGATCATCCTCTGACCATCTCTCCCTGCCCTGTCATTTCTCAGATCGCCTTGAAGTGTGCTGACATTTGCAATCCTTGTAGAATTTGGGAGATGAGCAAGCAATGGAGTGAAAGGGTCTGTGAAGAATTCTACAGGCAAGGTTAGTACTGATCTGACAGCTGAGTTTTCAGTGCCCCTCTTCCTTTTAGGCATTCATCCTAATAAAACAGGAAATGGCTAATCTATCATGACATTTGTTCTTTCATCAACTCTTATTATCGTAACCTTTCTCTTCCACTCTCTTGCAAACCATCCAGACCTTTTTTGGAAATAACTTAAAAATAAATAACAAATGTCTTACTATGTGCAAACAGGTAGTAAAGAGAGGCGATAAAAATGAGCAAAAGTGGGAGATAAATGTGCGTGTGTGTGTATGTGTGTAATTTTTTAATGACTTTCCTCTGTGGATATAAGAATGTAAGGGACAGCTTGATTTTTACTCTGACCTTCATTTTAATGAGTTTAGCACAGCCTAAAGGCTAAATGCCATTTGGGGTCAATGTTTTCCACTCTGACGGGACTCAGACTCTGTCTCTAGTCCTTCCCCTGTCTTTCTTAAATAAAGTTAATGAAACAGAGCACAGCTGACCAAGAATTGAACTCATCCTCTCAAACATATTCAGCGAGAAGAGAAATGGCCCCGAGTTAGAGTATAAGTTTTAAGACATTAACCTCATTCAGAAATAAGGCAATGAATTAGCCAACAGGATCTTGACACTGGGTGGGAGGGATATCGGCCTTTAAACCCAGCCTTATTTCTTCAGACCTGGTTTTAGTGCTCAGGATGTTTGTTCAGGTACAGCAGTGCCCTGATGTTAGTGACAGGATCGGGTTTGAGAGGCTGAGAACAAATGAAGCCTGAAGTGTCCCACATACTAGCTCCGTGGGGAGGTCAAGTAGCAACGGTGAGCCTTTTGGAGAAGCTTCCATCAAAAGATGTGTCAGTGATATTGAGATGGTCCCAAAGACACAAGACAAAGCAAAAGGGATTGGGTTCATATGGGGCCAGAAGGCTCTGGCCACTGTCTCTTTCACTCAGAGAAAAAGCGCTCGTGAAGTGCCCACAACCCTGTGTAATTTCATTTCAATTGAGTGTGAGTGGTTAGAAGTCAAAAGATCAGTTCTAGTTGCCTATGATATAAAATCTCCTCTGAGAGAAAACAAAGGAAATATGATGAAATTGGAGCAGGAGGTTTAGATTAGATAAGTATTTTCTTTATGATATAGAAAATACTGAAATGGCAACATGAGAGAAGGGCTAAGATCTTCATGTTTGGAAATCAAACAATGGGACAGGAAAGAGATTCTACTGTGTCCCTTTGGTTTTGACTCAGCCATGCAGTTGGCACTGTGGCAGTTTAACCCTTTCATTTGCTTATTTTGCATCCTATTTGGATTATAAGCAACTTGAGAAACAGGCCATGTCACTTGTGCCAAAAAGAAGGCCTATGGAATGGGTGTATTGAAGTTACTAACTACGTGGTGAAGTTACTAACTACGTGGATCAAAGGAAGGTAATCCATAAGATCTCACCAAAACCAGGTGTTGTCTAATAATATATGCACGTGCAGCATTGTAAGATGGAACAACCTAGAACATTTGTAACTCTAACCACGAAAGGTGAGCTACCATGCACTTTGCTCTGGCATGTCAGGCAGAGAAAGGAATACAGAGAGGGTATGTCGGGTCCTTCTTATTTAATAGCATTATGGTTGAGCAGAAGTTCTGTCTGTTTAGAAAGAGAAAGACCAGACTCTCTGGTCATCCAAACTGCCTATCCTCCATACTGAATTAATTTTTGTAATCCTATAAGCATGATTCACACCATTTTGATTAATCTGATTCTGGCTCTCAGTTTAGGATTTGGGTTTCCACAGATTGCTCATAGTCTTGGCCAAAGTATCTTTAATGGTTCTTGATGTTGAGCAAAGGAAAACCTTTAAAATCAAGGTTGAGGAGATAGCAGAAAAGAAGATGAAATCCCATGAATTAGGAAAACAGCATTAAATTCTGAGAGCAGAGATTAGGATTCTATACATCATTCCACCCCCTCCTCTCAATGTTTCAAGGAAGTGGAATCTCTGTCCTTTTGTAGCTATGAATTGATATCGTCTCAATCCACCAAGATTCCCAGAAGTTTGTATTGAATATCTGCTTCCAGCCTTGTGTAAACCTTAGCAAAACTGTTACTTTCCCTCTCTACAAAGCCCCATTGAGGCAGTCACGAAGGACACAAGAATTATAGTTAATGTTTAATAACCTCGAAAAACTAGGAAGTAAATGTCCTTAAAGAGCGAAGTTATGCAATTTCCCCTTTGTATTCTCTACATTGATGAACAAAGAATCTAAAATACACAGTGCTTTATAAGTACATGTTGAATAAGTTAATGAATAAATGATCTAATTGGGTGATCTCTAATGGTGGAGGTCACGGGAGAAGATCTGGTTCTCAGGAAGGCGGTATCTGAACTGGGTACTGAAGGATGCGTAGGGTCCTGTATTTTCCAACAGGGTACTCATGAAGCACTTGTGATTAGAAAAATTTAAATTAATTAAACAATTAAATTCAAATTTTAGTTCTTAGTTTTATTGATCAAATTGCAAAAAAGTTACTGTAGTGGGCAGTGCAGAGAACATTTCTGTCATTATAGAAAGTCCTTTTGGGCACTGCTGGTCTACATAAGGAGGGGTGGAAATGGACAAAGGCACTGAAAAGGGGACCTGCTTCACAGAACAACTTGGATCCACAGAAAATGAGAATGTGAGGATTTGTGGAGGCCCCTGTACACCAGGGGCCAAAAATGAGTTATTGATAAGTCAGACTGGAGTCAGGCAGAGTATAAGTAGGGAAAAAAGATACTCCAAGAAAGGAATAAACAGGATTTGACGCCTCAATGTGGAGAGAGAATGGAAGGGAGAAATCAAAGAAGATTCCTCTAAAATGTCAAGCTTGACTGAAAAATCATAATTAACAGAATTATGGAGGAAAGGAGTAGAACCCATTTTAATATTAAATGGCATCCTGCTCTGTCCTCAAAAGACTATTATCATCTCACTTCCCTGAATTCCTCAGGTTAAGCCATGTGATTTCCTCACATCAGTCTTGAGAATAACCAGGCCTCAGGGGACCATGGGAGGCATGGCTACAATCTTAGAACAAGTGACAAATGTGTGGCATCTTTTAAGTTCTAGCTCAACGGTTAAGTGCAGACACATTGGGTGCAGACTTCGTAGGTTGAAATCCCCCTTTTACTAGCAATATGACTTGAGTGAAAATACTTCCTTTCATCTCCATTTCCTCACCTGTAAAGTGGGTATTATAATGAAGTTGTAATGAGGATTAAATTAATTAACATATGTAAAATGCTTAGCATAGTGCCTGGCACATAGTACACATGATATAAATGTTACATTTATATTGCCTGTGGTTTAGAGGTGTACATTCACAGCTGTGAACTCAGCTAATGTTTCTGAGGACTAGCTTCTCTACTGATTAACCAGACTGTTTTCCCAATGCAAAAATTACCCATAATTTTTCATCCCCTGCAGGACTGATAAGGTATTCTGATAAAGCTCTACATGGTACATTTCTTCTTTGGTCTTCTAGCTGACAAAGGCATTAAAAAGAAATATTTGTCTGATTTTTATACTTTTTTAAAGCTTAGTTCCATCAGGTGAAACTAAATCAGAATAAAAGATAAGAAACTTTTAAGAAATGAAACAGAGGAACATAGGGGAAGGAAAGGAAAAACAAGATAAGATAAAAGCAGAGAGGGAGACAAACCATAAGAGACTCTTAAATATAGAGAACAAACTGAGGGTTGCTGGAGGGGAGGCGGAAGAGGGCATGGGCTGAATGGGTGATGGGCATTAAGGAGGGCACTTGTTGGGATGAGCACTGGTGTTGTATGTAAGTGATGAATAACTAAAATCTACTCCTGGGGTACCTGGGTGGCTCAGTAAGTTAAGCGTTGGACTTCAGTTCAGGTCATGATCTCACATTTCATGAGTTCGAGTCACATCAGACTCTCTGCTGACACCTCAGATCCTGGAGCCTACTTCAGATTCTGTCTCCCACTCTCTCTGCTTCTCCCCCGCTCAACTCTGTCTCTCTCTGTCTCTCTCTCAAAAATAAACATTAAAATTTTTTTTTTAAATAACTAAAAATAAAATCGACTCTTGAAACCAACACTACCCTATATTTTAACTAACATGAATTTAAATTTTAAAAAAAAATCTTTATTTCTGATTAACTTTGTAGCTACAGACCAGGATGTTCCTCAAATGAGATTTTCTAGTCCCTCTTCTCTGTCTCCTACCTACTTACTATTCCTGGTTGTTCAGAGGAAATCAGACTAGGGTCAGGCAGAGTGAAAGGCAGGGGCAGCATAAAATCTTAACGTGTTACTTAAAGCCAGAACTTCCATTTCATGTAGGAAATTGCTCATTACTTGTATCCTTGTTTTTGTATATCTTGGTCAAAGTTTATTCCAGTCCCAGAGCGTACCTGTTTACAAGGAACCTACTGTGAATGGTCATTGACGCTCTGATATTTTAACTTTTCATGGAAACTACGAGAGCAAGGCAGGGCAAGTGGGGGCGGGGGGGGGGGGGGGGGGGGGGCAGTTCCTGATGAGAACAAAGCAGTGAATGGGAATTCTCAGAATAACTTCTTTGAACTAGAGGGTTAAAAGTAGCAACTCATTTTTTTTACAAATTCTAGATTACCAATATTTCTTCTTTCTTCTTAGGTGACCTTGAACAGAAATTTGAACTGGAAATCAGTCCACTATGTAATCAACAGAAAGATTCAATTCCTAGTATACAAATTGGTGAGTTGAATTCAGTTTTAATTTTAAACAAATACTTTTGGCCTCTCTGCCAAGTCACAAAGAAAAGAAGATCTACCCACAGCTTTTGAAAGATCCAAAGTGGAGGTTTAATGAAGAGCCGAATCCAAATAAACACTCTAATCATGACTAATCTACTAGGTAATTACCAATGGAAAAATTGTGAAAAATAGGGTAACGGCCTTGTTATAGACTCTTAACTAGCCTGTATTAACTTTGTAGTTCAAACTCAAATCAAAACCAAATAGCGTAGAAGGAAACTAATAAGCATCATCTATTGGCTGCTGAAGAGCAGGTTAGTTCACACTCTCTCTGGGACTTGAAGAGTAGAAAGTCGGCAGGATCAACCTTTAGGACCCTTCCAGTCTGGCTCACTACCCTTCACCCCCTTTGCAATCCCAAGAGCCCATGCTCTGTGAGCTACGCCATCCCTTGTGGCCCCGGGTCCCATGCTTCTTGACTCCCCACTTCCAAAACGTATTTTCAGTCTTATTCTCAAGTGTCTATTGCAGTAAACTGTTAAATTGTGATGCTAATGCATCTAAAATAATCATTACTGTAAGTTATGCATCAGATCATTACACAAGTCAAACTGTGGAAATTTTAGGCACATAGGAAATATTTTTGATCCAGTAAGAATTTCTATCAGCTCTTAAAGCTCTCCACCAATTCCACCTACCTTCAAAGCAGATCTTTTCCTGGAAGTTCCTTCCATTTAAAACCAAACTCAGCACTTTAAATTTTACCCATAAACTACAGCCCTCACATGCACGAGTCCTTGTTTTTCGCCAGTTCCCACAGACCTCAGAGAACTTAATGTATTCACAGTGCTGCAGACCTCTGCAAGGCTTGAGGCTTAAAGCCTCTACTTGGAAGGGAATGGGGCATCAGAAAAAACAAGCTGAAAATTAAGAAAGCCAGAGCAAGTTAGTCAAGTAATGATATGCCTATAATCACTAAGAGTCAAATCTAATCCACGACAGAGTCATAAAGTCATCTTCAGGAAATAGAAACCGAATTAATCTGGTTACAAAGATTTGAATGACATATGCAAATATTAAAATAGATATGTTGAAATTTTGGGATTATTGGTGAGCCATTTTTTTGTCCAAATTTCCCTTAGTATTGTCATGGTGTTTTTACAATTAAATTGATTCTTCCACCCAAAAAAGGAAAGGGTGGGAACATTATAAAAAACAAAACCCAGGAAGAATCCAGGGTGATAACATAGCTACAGAGTTGCTGGGGCAGTGGGGGAGGGGATCAGCATCAACAGAAATGCAGCCTTGGTCCCCTTGGATCAGATAGTCTCCTCCGGTTGCTTTAATTATGGAGGTTTTGCAGATGTGATCTGAAAGGAGCAGACCCTGTCCAAAATCCTAACCCCACAGCCTCGTTTGTTAAGCTCTGGCTAGAAAGAAATTTGCCAGGCTCCTGTTAAAGACATTTTGTGAAAAGCGTTCACATTGTTAAGCACACAACCTGGATTTGCAAGACAGACCTGATTTTAGAGACTCTACCCTGTTGTTGTCATGAGAACACACTTATTTTGTCAGATCCTATGTCCTGGTTTTCAGCACAAGAAAATGTGGTTACCATAGATACCTGTTTTTAAAATGGGGTGGGGATTGGCTGAATAGGAAAATCTCCTGGATGCTACATTAGCACACCAATAATAAAGAGAAAGAGAAGGTAATTATAAAACAACCCTTCCTGCGTAAATCTTTCTCTGTCTCCGTTCCACACCTCCCAGCTCTGTAGGGTCAGTGTTGGGAGGTGTGGTGTGAAGGGATAGACGAGGCTAAACTGGAAAAATCCAAATAGATAGACAGAGCCTAATGGGAGCTCTAGGCTTCAGCACCCCCCCCCCCCCCAAGGATTTGCCAGCAGGTCCTAAGTAATGCAGCTCTTTCCTCTGTCCTGATTCTCCCTGGGACTGAAACTGTCCCCTCCACACTGAGAATCTCCTGAGTGCCATCTCAGGTTTAGATCTGATTTTCTGTTTAAGTAATTCATATTAACCCAAGAGGAAGTGGGGTTAAAAATCTCTTTCCCTCTCTCCATCAAATTCTGCGTTTTAAAAAGAAGATATTAAATCATATGAATCTCTAATTGGTGAAATCTATAGAAGGAGGAAGAGAAAGAGGCTTGCCTTCAATCCCTATTTACTCTGAGGCCATCATTTCTAGCTTCCCCCAATTCCAACCCACCAGGAGGACAAAATCCAGGCAAAGTCAGCCCATCACTTGCATAGAAGAGAAAGGTTAGCACAATGCGCTGGGAACGGGTAGAACAGGTTCCCAAATCTAATCGTGCAGAAGCCATCTTTCATTTGGAAAACTGCCCCCTGGTGCCTATTCAGGCTTCAAAATGGCTTTCCTATCTACTAGGAAAGGTCTTTATATTGGACAAGTAGAAATCCAGAGGTATAATTTCAAAGTAACTTCAGGAAGAAAATGAGTTGATTTTGAAGTACCAGATTTTTAAATGTTAGATTTGTAGCTTTTTTATATTAAGGTAAATTTTATAAATATTTACACTTTAAACTTTAGAATAGCATAATATTGTGAACTATCTTTAATATCTAATCTCTCTTAAGGTGGAAGATATTAGAAATTAAATATAGAGGTTGTTGGGGCGCCTGGGTGGCTCAGTCGGTTAAGCATCCGACTTCAGCTCAGATCACGATCTCACGGTCCGTGAGTTCGAGCCCCGCGTCGGGCTCTGGGCTGATGGCTCAGAGCCTGGAGCCTGCTTCCTATTCTGTGTCTCCCTCTCTCTCTGCCCCTCCCCCGTTCATGCTCTGTCTCTCTCTGTCTCAAAAATAAATAAACGTTAAAAAAAAAAAAAAGTAGAGGTTGTGAAGAAAATGAAGAAAATTCAGGAATAAGAAACAAGAAAATTTAAGAAGGAAGTCCTTGCTTGCTGACTCCCTATATACCATATCAAACTACAGAAGTCACTAGCTTAAACTTGGATTATCTAAAATGATCTCATAATATTTAAATCATATTTAAGATGAGATAATGCAGAAGTGTAAAATAATATTTTGCATTTCTGCATCCTTTTTCCGTCTCTATAGCATCCTCAAAGGCCAAGTATCTGCTGTTTGTTCAATAAAAAAGATCAAGTCAAGCCTTTATAATTTATGCCCTTGTAAACATTCGGGGTCAGTTGTTGGAAAGTTTGTTATGCTGAAAAGTACTTGCCTTTTCTCCCCACACCTATATTTCAAGAACATACAATAAGACCTAAATATGTCCAAGTTTGTGATGATTCCAATAACTCCAGCCTAGACTGAAAGTCCTTCTCTGCTTTAATAAATCATGTTTAATATGGAAAGCACACTAACATTGAAACATGATTAGAAAGCAACAAGTCTAAACTAATTAAGAGAATAGAGATATCTAATATCAACCAATTTTATCTGGTCATTGAAGTAGGGATTTTATGTGCATATTGAAGATGAATGAACTTCTATTTACCTACATTTAGTGGTTAACATAATTGATAGTAAGACAAAACTATAAATCAATACTCTTGAAAAAATATCCTACAGGGTAAACATATGAATTCTTCAGATGGTCTAAATCAATGATGTGGTATCATTTGCCCTTTCCTCCCCTCCCCCACCCTCCCTCCTTAGCTCCAACACAGACTTGTTCCTACCTTTCTCCTTATATGTCTTTCTCCCTCAGCAAATAATAATAGCCAATATTTATTGAGGATTTACTGTGCACCAGGAACTTTCTAAGCCTCTCACCTGTGTTGTTATTTCATTGTCATAACAGCCCTGTGGGTTTGGCACTCTTCCTAGCTCCTTTTTACAAATGAGGAAACTGAGGCCCGAGAGGTTAAGAAACGAGCCCAAGGTGACATATCTGGTGCTCCTAAACTGAGGATAGGGGCCATCTCATCTTTTTTTGCCTTCACTTCTCTGGGTCACAGAGTGGGGTCCCGATTGGGTCTGGGAGGGAGAAGACGTGGGTTTTACCGCCTTTATGGAGCTGAGCTTGGCCTCGCCTGTTCTAGGTTTCATGACCTACATCGTGGAGCCGCTTTTCCGGGAATGGGCCCGTTTCACTGGAAACAGCACCCTGTCGGAGAACATGCTAAGCCACCTCTCACACAACAAAGCCCAGTGGAAGAGTCTGTTGCCCACGCAGCACAGAAGCAGCAGTGGTGGCGGGGGCAGCCCCGACCATGCAGGCCAAGGGACCGAGAATGAGGAGCAGACTGTGACCAAAGGCAACACCCCGTAGTCCCAGCCAGCCTGCCCCTGCTCTGCACACGGAGAAGGAGAACCTCCTTGAGCAGAGGCCTCCTGACAGGGTGAAAGCTCTGAGGGGGTTCCTGCCAATAAGCCCAGCCACCTCATGGCTGCCGTCCTGGGGCTCTTTGGAATGCTACCCTCCTCTATTTTCCTGCCTCCTCTCCTCTTTTCGAGTGTACAGAAGCCATCCGTCATCTCAGCACTAGCTGCCGAAATAAAGCAACTCCATTTAGGAATGTGGGAGCTGATGAGGGGCAGGCCTGCCCCTCCAGGAGAAGACTGGGGAGTCAGAAAGAGGTGCTTCTGCCATGTTCCCCTCGGGCCCTGGGTCCCACTGTGACAGGTGACCGTCGCTAAGGCCAGAGCATTTTAGTGTTAGCCATCTGACTGCTGATCTGCATGACAAAAACACCAGCATCTTTGGAGCTCCAAGGAGATGGGTCTTGAGTGCGAGCGCACAAACCAGAGCGTGAGAGAAAGTACCTTCTATTTTAATAATAATTCTTATGATAAAAATAATAATAAATCTTTTTAACTTTTCTATTTGATGCACTAGACAATGGATCTAAAACTTTGGACTAAAAGATTACTCAGTGTACCCAAACTTGAACAGGGGGTTCATAGTTTTTTGTTACTGACTTTATGCCACTTTGGGTCAGAGATTCGGCATCTCCTCAATGTAAGAAACCACGTTTCCCATCCCTTCCGAGGGGAAGGTGCTTACAGTTCATTCCTTTGCACCATTAGCCAATCTGTCTTTTATCAATAACTCAGATTCAGTGACATGTTTATATGCACACATGTACATTTTCTGTAAATACCAAGCGCTACTGATTCCCATGCCAAAATACATGAGTATTATGGGATTGCTACCTGTATAAACAATGGCACTGTGAACAGAATACTGTTAGTTTTAATACAAGAGAATGCGTGTGTAAATAGGATATAGAGTTTATTAATATACGATTGTTTGCAGATAAAGGCCTTAACTTTAAATGTCTTTCATCTTCTGAAAGCTGCCCAACATAAATCCTCACAGATATCCCTCCGAACTGCCTTCCCATGTCCATCTTTCTGCTTTCCGGCTAAGGTCACAAACCAAAACTGAATAAAGTCTTTGAGGAAATATTTTGGAAACTTCACATGCATTCCGCTTGAGACCATAGTGTTTAATCTATGGCACCAGGCACCGTTTCCTCAGATTAATGAGACGTTTCAACAAGCCTGAAGTCACTTTTCAACACAGCGATGTTGCACACTCTGTTCTAACAAGCCAGCTGATTAGCTTGCGTTTGTGTGACTCTTGTCTTGGACCGTGGCGGTGTGTCAACCTTGCAGGAGACATGGCAGGTCTCGCAAACCTTCTATGACCCTGTCACCTAGTCATCAGGGAACTTCCTGCTCTCCCACCACACTCTTCTCTGTCATGGCTACAGTACCAAAGCACCTTTGGTTTATGGTTGGCGTGCATTTCTTTGGTGTTAATAGTAACTGGATTTTTCTTTTTCCTTAATTTCATGTGAGCAACTACCTAACTGTTTAGCTGAAGTTAACATTATCTGAGTAAAGAAAACGATTTCGGTTTTCTGACCGAATTTCTCCTTCCGGCAGGTCATTGTGGTTAATTGCAGTTCTAGCGAACGGAGTCACCTTGGCATTTTGTTGGCATTTTTTCTCCAGACACTTGGTCAGAAAACCAGTTTGCTACAGCATCCTCCTCTAGTGGCTAAACTCTGTGCATTCAGCCTTTTCCTTAGAAGTTCGAGCATAACTAACGTTAGATGAAAATTGGCATGTCCGTTTCTTCTTACCTTAAATCATGTTGAAGTGGGAGAACAGCATTATGATCACTTCTGCCACTATCAAGCTGTTTGGCAAACTACAAAATGACAGCTCTCTCGTTTCCTACGTGCAACTGTTGTGGGGGGTTTTTTTCCTCCTAACATACCCATGAAATGTTAGAAACTTGACTGGTTTGTAATACGTTTCTGTAGAGAGACTGAAGTGTGCAGAGTTAAGGTTTAAGGGAAATTTTGGAGAGTTGGTTATATTTTCATTAAAGTAGGAGAGATTGTCAGATGGTACTAAAGAAAGTGTGAAAACCTCATGAAATGGGTGGGTGATAAGTTGAAATTGTTGATATGGGTAAGAGAGAAGTTGGGAAATCTTAACACCAACTTTTTTTTTCTTTCCATAATAACTATGAACTGACACATGATTCTTTGTTGCTTTAATCCTCTGAAGCTCTCAGCTTGGTGAGGCCCCAAAAGAGAAAATGTTGAATGTATTCCTGCTTCCAAATCTCTCTTACTTTGGTTTGATGGTGCAGAGAGGGCTTCTGAGTGGTCTGTGTTTAACGTTCAGGAGATCAAGTGAAGGAAAGCAATTGTCGAGGATGATACAGTAAAGAAGGAAGACACTATTTAGCTACCGGGGCCTCTATCTTGGGTTTAGGAAATGGACTTTGTGTAAATTATATTTATATTGTAACTTAAATAAGATTGGAGGCATTTTCAGTAGTTCCAGGTTTATGGGACAAAAGTGTCTACGTCACTATTAGGTCTTGAAGAAGAGCTCACAGAGAAAACTACCAAATACCCAACAGTTACGTCTATGAAGCAGCTACTCGTACAATAAAAATTTGAAGTAAAACGAGACATTATGCATAAACTAGATGCATTTTTGTCCTTCTCTCAACCATCTGGAGTTTTCTTGAGTTCCTCATGTGTTGGCAAAAAAAAAAAAAAAAAAAAAGAATGTGAAAACTTTTTTCTTGCCTACTAGTGGCTCTCTTTCAATAGGAGGAGTTCAATTACTAGTTAAGACACAGCTGTTGGCTCGTCCATGGATTTTAAATTTATATTCTTCTTCTGGTCCACGGACCATCAATAGTTGACTTACCGAGTTTAATTCTGTCATTACAGGAGAAGAAAGGAATCAAAGGGCTATTTTTAGTAAGTAAAGTAAAGATCAAATTAAGAAAGAGAGAATATATATCACTGCCAGGCCTGATCGTCAAAGCCTGCTTCTCCTTTAACAGCATTCGTGAATAGGCGGAATCCTGTTCATGAAGCCCTGACCTACCCATAACTCCCTCTAGGCTGAGTAAAAATCCTGCTCTGTTTCTACTTGCTTAAGGCTTCCCACAAAGGCATTTGGACTGTGTCCTGCAACACTGTCTTCAGATAGTGCTTCCTACAAAACACAGATTTGTTTTGTAATCTTCTCATGTTAAATCAGATCTGCTCACTGATGTGAATTTGATTATGAGCTTGTGTCTCACTGTATTTCTAATGCTTTGTTCTTTTAAGCAAACCCGAAAACTTGTGTTGTTTTGTGTACACATGTGAGATTTGGGGGGGGAAAAAAAAAAAAAAAAACCTTGTGAGTTTTGCCCAAAATGTGACCTAAGTATCCATTGGCATGTCTCAATGAATAATTAAAAATAAAGATAATTTCTTAAAAACATCAAGGTATGAAAATATGCTGATTCTCACCAGGGAGCATATTACTAGCCAACCAATCAGATTCAACAGAAAAGGTCCACTGCTCAAGATGGGAAATTTTCGAGGGGAAAAAGACACACAGGTACAGATACGGTCTCCATGTGACTCACTCTGTTTGGAGCTGCAGAAGTAGCCATGTCCATGAAAGTATCACTTGGCAGTTAATCCCAAGTTTGGGAAAGAGGGCTCTCTATCACCGGTCAGTTCTACACTTCCCCTGACTCCTGATATTTTTTCTGTTTCACATTTGTCAAACTCATATATGAGTGAGAATGAGGTAAAGACATAGCAGACTTAATTCAATAATTACTTGTGAAAAATATGGTCTCGCATTTCAGGACCGGGAGCCATCAAGAACAATAGAACAGTTCATGCAGGATGACTGAGTACCCTAAACCCATCTGGAAATAGAGGAGAAAGGAAAAAAAAAAACAAACAACAAAAACCACCCTTATTTCCCAGAAACAACCTTGTATCTACATACTGTTCTCAAGTCCCTCTGATTTAAGATTGGATTCAGAATCTCATTAATTCCTTAATGCTTCCCTATGTCCGAATATAAAGCCACTTTTTCACTTGTGGATAGTCTATGTCATAAAATCAAAAATCAAAATTGAGACCTCAGTGGTTTTCCAAGTAAATGTCAGGCGTGATTTTCAAATGTACCCCGGGAACCTCGCTGAAACATTGTGAAATAAGTCAAGCCCTTGTGAGCGATTGAATTTTGATTTGGCAGATATGGATCGAGTACCTACTGTGTGCCAAAAGTTGCACTAGATACTTGGGATAAAAAAAGGCTCCATTTCTGCAAGAGCATTTAGACTGTGACAAAGACTGGATTGCCAGTGAATGCTTCTTAGAGAATCTGCGAGAACATCTGTGGGGATTCAACCACAGCCAAAGAGCTCTCCTGACGCGCAGCATAACAGAACACAGATAATCTTTGGACACTGTAGGGGCCAAGGGCAGGCTGCCCCAAAATGTTCCACTTCAACATATTGATCATTTTATTTTATTTTTTTTTAGTTCAACTTTATTTATTTATTTATTTATTTATTTATTTATTTATTTATTTTAATTTACGTCCAGATTAGTTAGCATATAGTGAAACAATGATTTCAGTAGATTCCTTAATGCCCCTTACCCATTTAGCCCATCCCCCCTCCCACACCCCCTCCAGCAACCCTCTGTTTGTTCTCCATATTTGAGAGTCTCTTATGTTTTGTCCTCCTCCCTGTTCTTATATTATTTTTGCTTCCCTTCTCTGTGTTCATCTGTTCTGTGTCTTAAAGTCCTCATATGAGTGAAGTCATATGATATTTGTCCTTCCCTAATTTAGCTTAGCATAATGCCCTCCAGTTCCATCCACGTAGTTGCAAATGGCAAGATTTCATTCTTTTTGATCGCCGAGTAATACTCCTTTGTATATAAGTGTATTGATCATTTTAAATAAAAGTCACTCAAGTGACAGCCTGTGTAAGAAGGACACTCAGATCCTCCTCTGTCCCCATGAAAAGCAGGAAATAAATCTCCCATTTGAGAGGTGCCCTCCCCATACCAAGAGATAGAGACATCCTTGTCACCAGAGATGGGAAATTTAGAGCCAAGAAGGCTGTATAAACAACCTTCTTTACTCTTTACTAATTTGCCACCTCAGCCCAAATTCTGTTTAGCATCCCTTACTAACTGAAGCTTCCAAAGTTAAGTTTTCTTCATGCCGCCAACTCCTTGCAGATTTATTGTCTCTTTGTCTAGAGAGTATAAAACTGCCTGCCTTGGTCATTTCTTGAGGTCTCCATTTCATTATTGGGCCTCCATGCGCACGTAATAAAACTTTAGGCTTTTCTCCTGTTAGTCTGTCTCGTGTAAATTTAATTCTTAGTTCAGCCAGAAGAACCTTGGACCGAGGAAAATCTCTTCCTTTCCTTCAAGACGAAAGGGGGTCCCAACCTTGATTCTGTCACTTATTCATTCTGTGACTTCAGGGAGGTTACTGAACCCCTAAAAAATTATTTCCAGACAGTAATACCTTTTATAGTATTGTGGTGGCGATTAGAAGAGGCCATACCAAAAGCACCAAGCACCGCCTCTGGTACATGGTAGGCTGTCAAGGCATGCAAGTTCTCTCCTCATCAACGACGAGAAGCTTGGCAAATAGCCATTCACACATGGGTAAGAATGTGAAGAATGTATGGGGGGAAAATACAGTAGAGAAATGCTGGTGATTCCGTGTTAGGAACTCAAACCCATGTTTACTTTTTTTATTTTTAAACAGATTGGCTTATTTATTTGCAAGGTTGGGTAAAAAGATCCGTTGCTCAAATGAAAACGCTGGGTCAGCTGCAGACTACCTTTGCTTAGCCTTCTACACTCTAGAGGGGAAGATACTGGATCTTTTGTTTGCTGTTCTGTCAGACGTTTCTGTGGAGGAAACAGCTCCCAAAACCAAAGTGAGAATCATTTATCTCCCTTGTACCTATGCCACCAAAGTGCTAATTCCGGCTGGTGATGGCTCTGGTCCTCTGTGTCAGGCCCTGAAAGGTTTGCTGGCTCCACAGGCTCCCCTCGAGGGCACACGAGTGGACGCCTCTCGGATGCACATACCTCACATTTCCGGACACATTCTCAGCCATTGCTCGTGGTCTGTCCCGAACAGGATGGAAAACAGAGGCACTTCGCAAGTAACACCCTGGCAGAGAAGGGGAAAGACTCAGTCCTGCCTCCACGAGCATATAATGGACATTTGAGTAATGACTAAACAAGAAGCTTTTAGCTACAAAACAGTCTGCGATGGATTTTTTTTTTTTTCAATTAAGCCAGAGATATTATTAGGACAAGTCTAAGTTTTAGCTGATATGATTTGAAGATCCATTATTGCCTTCTCTTAGTCATCCAAGCAACAGTGTGTTTTTGATTCGATTGCCTGAAATGTTTTAAATTCTAGTTAATTAAATGCAAGATTTAATCTTCAAGAGTCCCCCCCCTCTTTTTTTTTAAAGCAATGTAGCAGAGTTTTAAAAGTGTGGGCTTTGGGGTCAGACAGACCAGAATTCACATCCCTTGTGATCACTTGCTGGTTAACACCAGGCAGACAATTTAATCCCTCTGAGTCTCCATTTCCTCACATGTGAAATGAGAGTGGCACCTACCTTCTTGTTGGTTGTGATGTCAAAATTAGAAAACATACATAAAATATATAACGTGGTTTCTAATAGAGGGTCTTCAACAAATGTAAACTATATCATTTAAAACAGGGGCGCCTGGGTGGCTCAGTCGGTTGAGCGTCCAGCTTCAGCTCAGGTCATGATCTCACCGTTGGTGAGTTCGAGCCCCACGTCGGTCTTTGTGCTGACAGCTCAGAGCCTGGAGCCTGCTTCAGATTCTGTGTCCCCCTCTCTCTCTGCCCCACCCCGGCTTGTGCTCTGTCTCTTCTGTCTTTCAAAAATGAATAAACATAAAAAAAATTTTTTTAAACAAACCTACAAAGCGAGAGTTGGGATATATCTTTCACTTTCTCTAGGTTGTACACTTTTTGTGCAAAAGAAAACACAAGAAGCATTAATAGACTTTGGGCACAATTATATCTATAGGTGACCAGCTTGACCATAAAATAATCCTTATAAAATGCAGACAAAATATTATAAAAGTATTTCTAAAAGAAGACAGTGTTCTTGGGGCACTAAGGATACACTGATAAGACCAGGGAATATAAGGAACTGTCTTTTCTGATTATAAAGTAAATACTCTTCAGCCCAGGCAGAGAGGACTTTTAATCTAAGCTCTTCATAGAATTGATGATACCACAATCCTGGCTAGAGAAAAGGTTTAGTTAGTAGACAAAACGTGATATCTTGTCAAGTTTTCACGAATTCCACTCATACCCTATAAATCCTATCTATAGAAGTTTCCAGCGGTTTGTCCCCGTGCAACTTCCTCAGATCCTTCTGTCTATGGACAGCAGAGGCAGACAAGTCAGTTATGGTCTCTGTAAATTGGTGACCCTAAAATAGATCCTGCTCCTTTAAACTAACATTTTCAAAATTGCTTAAAAATGTGTGTGCCAAAAGTTGTGTAAGCATTACCTGGAAGAAAAAAAAAGTCTTCTCAGCCAAGGAAGTTTCAGGAACAACGGCTTAAGCACACAGGTTTCCTTTCTGCATAGTTCTCAGAGCCTCCGATATGCTAATGGACATCTCAACAAGATGATGTGGATGGCGTTGTTGGTTTGGATCTAATATCGGTTTCATATCATGAAGTCTTCCTTGACCACACCAAGCCAGGATGATTCCCCTATTCGTCATTTTACTGCCCTAGTATTGTTATTGACTATTACTTGTTATTAGTGGGGTGTGTGTGTGTGTGTGTGTGCGTGTGTGTATGTTCTGCCCAGCTTGAGATGTAGTATAACATTGTGGTTAGTTTGCCTGAGTTTGCGGATGATTTTACCACTTATTAGACGTCTGACCTTGGGACAAGTTTCCCAACTTGTTGTGCCTTACCTTCTGCAATGATAAAATGATAATTAAAAATGTGACCCATTTCACAGAGTTTTTGAAGATTAAAAAAGGGTTCATGCACGCAAAGCACTCTGGGCACTGCCTGGCTCATAGAAAGCACTCAGTAAGTGTTGGCAGAAACCAACATCTCCCTTGCCCCTGCATCACCCTCTCAAATCAGATTTGTAAGTTTCTTGATAACAGGATAACCATCTTTTTAAGTACATTCTCCTATAATACAGCACAGAAGGTCCTGAATAAATACTTCGTAAATGAAGGAATATATTTCGATTGATAAAGTGAAAATCCTATCAGAATAATAAGCTAACATTTAAACCCAAACAAATGAGTTCCAATTGCAACAATAAATGTCCAAATAATTTGAATGTAAATGTTGTTTTTCAGGTACACAAATTGCTACCTGACAATTTTCTTCTTTTTAAGAACATGGTTTTAGGAAAAAAAACAGGTTTTCTTCTCCTAGTTTATGAGTCTACTCTTCTGAGTGGTGGGGACAAAGATCAAGTCCCCGAAGGACTTGAGGTCCAAAGACATCCAGGTTTTTCCCACCCAGCTGGAAAGGCAGCCTACAAAAGGACCACTAAATGGCTTCCTTTGCAAGGAAAACAAAAGTCCCCTACTGTATTATTCAATCCAAGAGAGACGAATCCCTATCCTCATCTTTGAAAAGGAACATGAATCTCCTATTTTATCCTTGTTACAAACACTTGAGATCACACATGACCGACCCCTGCACTTCTTCCCAGGAAGCAATTTACATGTGCACTTTTAAAGTTGTCAGCAAAGTAAGCTAAGGAACTAAAGTGAAGGGTCAGGGTTTTTAATTATTTACTGTTTCCTACTTCTCCCTGCTACATTTTTGTTTGGACCTAACAGGAGATTCAGACTTCACACATCAATGGGTTTTCATCCACAGAAAAAGCTTATAAATGAAAACAAAATACTGATCGTGTCACATACTAGCATAAGTGAGAAGTATATTCTGTAATTACACACAGATTTTCAAGGGTTGACCTAAAATGAGGAACAACAAAAAGTTCTGATGGATCTTTCAATAGTTAGGTTGTGTACCATGCTATGAAATATTTCCTCGATGCTTCCACTGACTTTAACTTTTAAATATGTACTCATCATCCCATGAAAAGCTTTTCGAAAGATATCCTTTTGTGATGAAGCTTTCTTTACCTTAAACTCGAATGCGAAGGTTGAGATATTTCTTCACTCTGTCGACCTTTTGTAACCGCAAATTTCCAGTTCTTAAGCATGATTCAATGAATGTCCGGTCCCACCAACAGCCTACGTAAGCGACAGGCACATCTCCACCACAATAATCATTCAGGTTATCATTGCACAGGCGGTGGACAATGGGGCACGTGGGGCACCAGCACCAGCCTTCAAGCAGCATGAGATGAGAAGAGCCTTCAGTGGGGCGAGGTGATCCACAGAGCAAGGGCTGTATGCCAGAACCTCATTCTGCTACCAAGTTGAAGCGTACGAGCACCAAGGAAAATTGCCTTGGGAGTGTGGACGAAGGTGGAGAACCCGACTTGAACATCTAACGTGTCTACTGCCTCTTAATAAAGTTACGTTTGGGCTAGCAAACAAACCTAGAGCAAGCAATTACTGAACATGATGGTTTCCTCTCTGTTATATTCAGAGCTAAGTGTTTAAGGAACACTTACATTTCTTTTTATACATTGTTGGTAAAGACTCTGAGCAGATGTCAAGTAAGTCATTACATTTTGTCCATAGAGGTGGCGGCACTTGTAAGAAGCGATCTCTGAGACTTAATCTCATTTCTAAAACAGTAATCATACAGCCTATTTTGCAAATGGGTAGTGAGGATTTGAGCTCGTGTATGTGGAGTGCTTTACACGGTGTCTTGCATACTATTGACACTTAGTAAATAGTAGGCATTATCCACCAAAAGCAGCGGTGGTGCTGTGTTCCATGTGCTGCAAGAGATTATTTGATTCCTCTTCTAATTCAGATGAAACTGTCAATGGATATAGGAAGCAAGGAGGAGACCTGACTAGGGGAGTAAGCTTATATTGATTTTTCTCCAACATGTGAAGAAAATAAGCATTTAAGAAAGAATACTCAAGATGAGACAAAATTACCACTCTCCTTGTGTATGAGTCTCCCAGTGGTGCTGTAACAAATTACCGTCAACAGGGTGACTTAAAACTTTATTCTCGGGGCGCCTGGGTGGCGCAGTCGGTTAAGCGTCCGACTTCAGCCAGGTCACTATCTCGCGGTCCGTGAGTTCGAGCCCCGCGTCGGGCTCTGGGCTGATGGCTCAGAGCCTGGAGCCTGTTTCCGATTCTGTGTCTCCCTCTCTCTCTGCCCCTCCCCCGTTCATGCTCTGTCTCTCTCTGTCCCAAAAATAAATAAACGTTGAAAAAAAAAAATTAAAAAAAAAAAAAAAAAAACTTTATTCTCTCACAGTTCTGGTAGGTAGAAATCTGACACTAAGGTGTCACCGGTGCCACGTTCTGAGGTCTCCAGGGAAGAGTCCTTCATCACCTCTTCCAGCCTTTGCTGGTTGCCAGACATCTTCCATGCCCCTCGTCTTCTAGCAACGTAACTCCAGTCTCTACCTACAGCTTCACAGGGTGGTCTTCCCTATGTGTCTGTGTGTCTGTCTTCTCATCTTATAGAACCAGTCATGGGATTAGGGTCCACTCTTATCCAGTGTAATTTCATCTTAACTAATTGCATCTACAAAGAACTTATTTCCAAATGAGGTCCCATTTGGAGCTTCTGGCTGGACATGAGGGTTGGGGTGGGAGGGGGATTATTCAGGCCAGTACACCTTGATATTCCTCGCTCATCTACTCCCTCCTTCACCTCCCCTCCCCCCTCAACACACACACCCTGTATACACAACATGCACATCTTCCAGATTTCTCCTGAATGATGCTATGGGGATAGCTTCCTTCAGGTTTGAGGTAGGGTTGTTTTTACATATTTGGAGATAAAGTCTGGGGAAGTCTCACAGAAAGGAGGATCGAAAGAACATCTTCATTTCTTTCTTCTATTTTCTTTCCTTACTCATTCAGATCTGCCGCAGGGAAAAAGTTTCCGAAATCCCACTGGCATCAGCCATCTGGAAATGACGATGTGAGTCTTGTTCCATATTTCAACTTCTTCTCTCTCATCATCATCAGTGTTTCAGATGTTTCAATCCATTCATTCATTTATTTGACAAACATACAAGATGCACCGAGTTTGTGTTAGGCACTGGAGAGTCACTGTGCTTACAGTTAAGGTAAACAACTAAAGAGAATTCATAACCAGTGAATCATAACAGGTGAAATAAAAGGAGAAGTAGGAGTACTATGGAAGGTCATAGAAGGGAAGCCTAACACACTGTGGGTCAAGAAGAGAAATTAGGGAAGTTCCCATGGAGGAAGGGATGCCTCAATGGAGATTTAAATGTTGAGTTAGGAGAGGGGAGAGAGAAATGTTCCAGACAGAAGGGACAGTCATTGAAATGTTTCTGGGGGTGAGAAATATCAAGGCGCGTTCGGAAACTGAAAAATTTGGGGGAAAGGAGGTAATTCAAAGGAAATATTTAGATACTTGTGTAGATGATAAGGAGTTAAAAACACACAAAAATGGCAAGTGTGCCAACTCCCAAGGAGATTCGGAGAGCAGGAGGACTTGGAGGCGAGGGTGGACACACAACCGTCGTCATAGGAGCAGGAGGGGAGGAGCACTTGAGGTGCACAGTTGTTTGTGGAGGGAGTGTGGGAACAGGCTCCCTCAGGGCCATTTTGACCAGGAGATCTTGGCATACAGCCAACTCCACCTCTTCCTCTGGGGCTCCAAGCCCAGCAATCCTATCGCTATCAACTCTGTGTGCAGTCTGGAGGCAGTAATAGGGTCTGTAACTAACACTTTTCAAGCCTCCTTTGTACTGTGTCCCCAGAGGCAGCTTGCTGTTGACAAGGAGGGCCATCAGGCCTGTAAGTTTTCCCGATGAAATGGAGATGCAAGACAAGTTTGGAAAAATAGAAATCTATGCCCAACCAATCAAATGGGCCACCCTTTTTTTTAATGTTTATTTTTTGAGAGAGAGAAAGAGAGTGAAAGAGAGACAAAATGTGAGTAGGAGAAGAAGTGGGGGGGGGGGAGAAAGAATCCCAAGCAGGCTCCACAAGGTCAGCCCAGAGCTTGAAAGGAGGCTCAAACTCATGAACTATGAGATCATGATCTGACCTGAAATCAAGAGTGGGATGCTCAACTGACTGAGCCACCCAGGGGCCCCAATCAAATGGGCCACTCTTCAATGATGGAGAACACCATGGAGCAGCAAAGAGCAAAAGCATAAGCTGAAAGGTAAATTATTTTTTTAATAAATACTGTCAGCCACACACTGGAAATGCAGACAATCTTTCTGTAGAGTATAAATCAAGAATATCCATATTTTAATCTAAGTACGGAATCCGTGTCCAGTGCCTGGCCACACTCAGTTCAGGGAGAAAAGAGTGCCCAGAAAACAGCTAGAAAAAGGGGCTCCACTCAAGCCCTTCTCCATTGGACCAGCGTTGGCTTGTTCAGTAGCACACATACTAAAATTGGAATGATACAGAGAAGATTAGCATGGCCCCTGCACAAGGAGGACGTGCAAATTCGTGAAATGTTCCATATTAAAAAAAATAGCGACCATGAAGAAAAAAGATATCGTTTGATAGCATCCCTGCTGCACAATGATTTCCTATTAACATTTAAGAAAGAGACCATTCTTAGAAGTTTAGAATTTGCTAGAAAGTAAAATATCTTTTTGTCCCTAAAAGTGACTTTGCTGTCCAGAAGCCTCCAAGCCTTCCTGGAATTTTTATTTAGAATTCCAAAGAGTTCCATAAAGACTTTCAAATGCAACCACATCTTCTACTAACTTTATATGTGGGGGGCTTCTTCCTCCCAGAATCATAGGGTATATAATCCAATATTCCCTAGAAATAAAAGTTAATTGTGGTAATTCTACTAGGAAGGGCAAGCACCACTTTCAACCAGAGTTTGATTTCCAAATCAAGACTCAAGTCAGCAGTCATTGTGCTAAAACATATAATGTGTTGAAGCTATCCTAGCATATTGGGTTAGTCCAAGAAAGATTTGGAAGAAAAATAGAGAATGGCTTGATTTGGATGGTTGCAAAACTTCTCCAAGACTTTTCACCAAAAGGATCCAGCATTTGGGATGTTACTATTCTCCCCTGCAACACACACACTCTAATACAATCAACCAGCACTTATCCACCAAGCCAGTGATTTCCAGCAGCAGCATAGAGGGATGGTTCCAGATTGCCTCAAGTTAAACTCTGGCTAAGTCACTTATAGCTGGTTGTCCCTTGGCTGGTTTCACAATATCTTTGTTTCTATGCTGCATCAACGCAGCAATAATATTACCTCTCATAGGGCTGTTATGAGTTGCAAATGAGTTAGAAAATTGTGGGTCACATACTAATGGCTTGATAAGTTTTTTAAATTTTTAAGTGGTCATATGAACGGGCAACATAGTAACATGCTCTCCCGACCTTCTTGCCTTGCTCAGAACTCAAGGAAGGAGGGTCACTGTCTGTAATATTTTCCATATGTACTTTTAATGTATCTCAATATGAACCCATGGGTGCTTAGAAGTGTTTTTGCTCTCATGGTAGGTGTTGCCCTATTAGTGACATAATTTTGGAGTTGGCGTTCCCAGACAAAGTCTTCTCTGGAACTGTCTAATTCATCTCTTCAAGCCCAGAACAGGTCCCTGGCTGGGCTTGGCTAGCAGATAATAGTCCACAAATTATTGTTCAACTAAACTTAACCTCAGACGAAATAGTTATGGAAGACTTAATTTAAGGGCATCTAAAGGAGACAAAATGCAAAGGATGGGAATGTCCAGGAGTGGCGAACCAGGGTCTGGACAGAGTGGCCTGAAAACCAACACCTGGGAACAGAAGTAAAGCTCCCACTCCTCCTTCCAGTGGCTCCTAGCTGACCATCCTCCCTCCCTCATCGTCTGTCCACATTGGGAAAATTGCCAACAGCCAAGCTGTGTGGAACAGAGCCACAGAAGTTAGAAGGGATAATTAAGGCAGACTTCCAATGTCCTGGTGACAAGTGGGCAAAAGCACATTGGGAAGAGTCCCAAACAAGACAGACAGCAACTGCAAAGGAAAATGGAGCCCTCTCTGTCTTCACGTCATAAAATTCCAAGCAAACTCCTACCTCATGCTCTTCTCTGGTATTTCTTCTCTTCTCTAGGATGTTTAAATGCCAACTCTTTCTTTTTTTATATATTTTTGTGTTTTTTTAATTTTATTTATTTATTTATTTATTTGAGAGAGAGAGAGAGAGAGTGTGTGAGTTGGGGAGGGGCAGAGGGAGAGAGAATCTTAAGAAGTCTCCAAGTTCAGCATGGAGCCCAAAACTGGGTTTGATTCCATGACCCTGGGATCAAGAGTTAGATGCTTAATTGACTGAGTAACCCAGCGCACCCCAAATGCCTACTTTTTTCAATCTCAGAGCTCTGACATCTCAGTCCTGTTGTCATTCATTCCATTCATGTAGAAAACATGTAGAGGAAGAATAACCATCAGAGGCTTGCTCAATTTGTGCAAGGGAGAATGAGAAAGAGCTACTTCCTCACCCAGAATAGAAAAATGGCTCACTCCAGAGCAAACGGGGATGGGGAGGCGGGGGGAGGTGGTCACCCTACTCTTCAATCTTCTCTGAAGACTTCTTGTCTTCCACTCACTACTAACATGTTAGTATCCCAAGGGCTCCATCCTTGACTTTCTGTCTTGTTCACCCTATAAAGTCTCCTTGGTGGCTTTATGCAACACTGATATATTTGTGTGATGTGTTTGTGTCAGGGCAGCGTGAGCCAGGGAGAGCCCTGGAAGAAGACCAGCAACCTGGGTCAGGTATCCTTTCAGGTGACAGAGTGGCAGGGTGATCAACACAGTCTGGTTTGCCCAGGTCTGTCCCCATTTTAAAATGGAAAATGCTGCATCCTGGGGAAGGCAGACCCAGATGGTTGATAGACCTTGATAGAATAGAAGCTCTAGCATAAAAAGAAGGCCTGGGTTCAGATGGGTCTCTGTCTCTTAACGACCTGGGTAGGGCCTTGGGTGCGTCATTTAACAATCTGAGATGCAATATGGAAATGGAGTTGCTCATTGGTCCCTGGCTTTTCTGTTTAGTTAAGCCTTTTGAAATGGATCTTTTTTGTTGTTCAAAAGTAGCCGCAAATCATTATTATGCTTCTCCCTAATATTTCATAGTACAGTTAGTAGGAAAGAGGAGACTGTGTCTATGAAAATACTTGGTAAATAGTTGAGAGCTTATAAATACAAATTATTATTGTTGTTATTTTTATTATAGAAAGACCCTTTATTTTCAACAGCTAAGTAGACACAGGCCTGGAGTGACCACAGGCCTTACTCAATGGGGAACCCCTCCCCCTTGTTTTGAAATAGTTTTTAAACTTCAAGAAAACTACAACTCTTTTATATTTTCTCCTGTAGAATGTTGTCCTGCCCGAGATTAATGGTCATTCTGAAGTCTACCAGACAATTGGAGAGCAAGCCGACAAAGCCAAAAAATGTTGACATCTGGTTTCCCTTTAAAACAAGAACACATTTCTAGGGGTGCCTGTGTGGTTCATTCAGTTAAGCGTCCAATATCGGCTGGTCATGATCTCGCGGTTCGTGAGTTCGAGCCCCGTGAGTCGGGCTCTGTGCTGACAGACAGCTCGGAGCCTGAAGCCTGCTTCGGATTCTGTGTCTCCTTCTGTCTCTGCTCCTCTCCCACTTGTGCTCTGTCTCTATCAAAAATGAATAGGGGCGCCTGGGTGGCTCAGTTGGTTAAGCGTCCAACTTCAGCTCAGGTCATGATCTCACAGTCCGTGGGTTTGAGCCCCGTGTCAGGCTCTGGGCTGATGGCTCAGAGCCTGCTTCCGATTCTGTGTCTCCCTCTCTCTCTGCCCCTCCCCCGTTCATGCTCTGTCTCTCTCTGTCTCAAAAATAAGTAAACGTTAAAAAAAAATTTTTTTTAAACAAAATGAATAAATGTAAAAAAAAGATTGAAAACAAGAACACATTTCTCACATTGCATTTCAGATATGTATCACAGTGGAAATAAATACATTCGTGACAAGACGGAAGCCAGAAGTAAACTGCAGAGCTGATGCTACTTGGGTCACTGGGAAATATTTTGGGAAATAGAAAGAAATGAGCTCCCTGATTGCCAGAGACTAGAAACCTCGTGCCACCCAGAAATGTTTGTGTAATTAATTGAGGGAGAAATGTCAGGGTACTGCTTCAGTTTCATACACACCTCAGAGGTGTGCAAGATCAGAGGCAGAGCTCTATTCCTTGAGAGCAAAAGGAAGGAACAAGAAATGAAAGCTGCACAGAAAGGGCACCGTCTATCTTGCGGGCCAGACATGAGCTCAGTCAGGGAGAGTGATCTAGAGCTATCGAAACAGGCCCCTTGGCCCAAGGCAGCTCTGTGAACCTTCTCTGACTTCACAGAACACTCACAGGCTGTCTATAATAAGGACACAGCTTCTCGAAAATCGGACTGCTTCAAACACCCACATTGATTTTGCAAAAATGACATCAACAAAAGCTACCAACAGAAGCCCGGGGCCCCCAGCAAGTAGGCCAGCCACGCTGTAGTGAGAACACAGCTGCCATGCCCACAGCCTCCACGCGGAATAGAGGACTGACCGTACTCGCATGGCTCGCGTCCGCTCTTCGAATTACACTTATGTGGCTCGGTACTGATGTGTTAATTTGCAAATAAGGTCTTTGTTCCCTTTGTAACACTGAAAATTGTCATCACCTTTAGGAAAAGAAATGTTTCCAAGCTCTGACGGGGCAGCAAACTGTTTTACACGCACGCAACATTTAACTAATTTGGGGAGTTAATACGGCTGCCAAAACCCTTTCAGAACGTGGAAAACGAGGTCTAGAGCCAGGCCAATTAGTCAGTTAGTGGAGACACCTGCTCCTCCTTCCCGCCACTTGCTTGCCAGTGCCAGTACCCTGGGAAGGGCTCCGCAACTGGCCCCTGGCTGCGACTGTCCAGGGAATGAAGCAGACGGCTGCAAGTCACTTGCACCCGGCTGCGTGCATGCACACACACCCGGCCACGCCGCGGGATGGTGAGCTGTCCACACTAGTGGGGTCTTCCTAAGAGGCAGAGCAGGGTTCCCTCCTGGAGAGTGGCAACTGTACAAGCCCAAGGGGGTCTCAGATCTTGGAAGCTCATCAGTGGCGAGTTAAAACAGGAAGCAGAACGAGAACTCATCATGAACGGCGATCCTCACTGAAATCCAGTGACCTGAGGTGCTCCCTAAATCAAAAGAATCTAAAATGTGAAAGTTTCTCAGGCTTCCCCAAGGTTCTCAGAAGTCCGGTAACATGACGGTGATGATGACGATAGTCGCAGCTGACATTTACGAGGAACTTATCAAGGTGGTATGTTAAGCGCTTGGCATGAACTACACACTCACAACTGCCCCATGACGTGAACCTTTTGGCTGCTTCTCGTCTCCACTAGAAAACCGAGGGCCAAAGAGTTAAATCATTGTCCAGGGTCCATGAAACCAGGCCAGCTGGCTCCAGAGCCTGCCAGTGCTGGGTGGCCTCTCAAACGCTCCCTGAAGGGTCCTCTCTGCTTGAGGTGGCTCTTCGTACCTCCAGCCAGCTCTGGGCGTTAACTTCATCAGTGTGAATGCGTGCCCGTGCACACACCCTTTTTATCAGCGATTGCATCTCCGGGAATTTAATACACAAATGTTCGTGCCGACGGTTGTTTATTGGTGCACGTTGTAGTTTATACAAGAAATAACCCAAATTTCCGTCAAGAGATAACTAGTTAAATACATTCTGCTGTGGCCACCCAGCACACTTAGTCAATAAGCCTGGCTTCGCTGCTTGGTCCTCCAGCAGCCCTGCCGGCACGTGGCTCAGAGAGTGGGTAGCACCTTGGTGGGAAGTAAACCAGGCCCTTTCTTCCAGGCGGAAGCAGCCCATTTGTACAAGGCTGCAGGACACCTGTACAAACCACACGACAAGCAGCAGCCCTCTAGCCGACACTGAATCTGCACCCAAAAGCAAAACAAAAAAAAAGAGGCACCCCTACATCCACACATAGTCTCTGGAAAGACACCCAGAACCCAATGCCCACACTTGCCTCCCAAAAGGAGACCTGGAGAACTGGAAGATGGGGTGATATGCTTCTTACTTACAAGTCTTTCGGTCATGTTTGCATGCTTACATGTGCACGTGAACCAAGCATACCGTAAAACAATTCAAAATCCAAACAAATGGAAATAACATAATTATGACTGATTGGTCACAAACAAAGCATTAGAAAACCCCAATCTAAGCATCCAACAATCTGGGGAATGGACAAGTACGTGAGCGGCTACCTTTTCGGTAAATTATTATTACTATTATTCAGTAAATCATCAGAGTTGGTGGTGCAGAAGCCACGTGGCAAAAAGGAAAACTATGTCGATGATAATGTTAATGGAAGAGCAAAGTACCACACTGTATGTGCAGGGTGACTGTAATCAAAAGAATATGAAGAGAATTGTCTTCTCTTAGCAGCTGGAAGAAACATTTCTCCTGAAGGTGGGAATGGGAGACATACCTTCGTTGGGAAGAGGGTTCAGGAAGCCTTTCGGGGCAAAGCTGAGCCTTTAGAGCTTCTCCAGATCCCCAGGGAAAGTGTCAGTAATTTCTACTCTGCTCCCTGATGACATTTTAAAGTGACTGGATTCTTTCCGCAAAGACCACATAGGCGGCCAACCCTAATTATTTTGCGAAGTACCAAAAAAAAAAGGGAGGGAGGCTAAAATAAACTATGGTGAATTGCTAAGTAGTCATATTAGCAAAGGGTTCCCAAAATGCTTTTTTTTTCCTAATTTGGGATAATATGATTTTATTACCTCTATACTTTTAAAAAATCAGTGTTTAGGTGTCTATAGAAAGAAGCAATGAGAAGCAATGCCATTCCAGTTATCAGAGGAAGTTGCGCAGAAGAGACTAACAGGACGGCTTGGTAATGAAATCTCCATCTTTCTCAGATCCTCAGAGTTTCGGGTTCTTTCTGTCTTGGTGTTCAATAGGGAGTCTGAGCTGTAGGAAGAGGGAGGTGGGGAGCAGGAGGGAAAACCCTAGAAGCAACAAGTGATGTTTTCTCTTGTTTTTGAAAACACCTAACCCTAGGAATGCATCTCAGGTAGGTAACTCATACAATGCCCTTAGAGAAAATAAGGTTTGGTACAGAGAAAACAACAGGATTTCCTGATAATCCCTGTTCCGTGGAGTATATAACTAGACAGTCTGGAGGCCCATATCTCTAAAGATCACGTTGTATGGTCCTCTTTCACATCTAAGTAGGTGGAAAACAAAGAGCTGATAATGTTTTAAAACCATATTTTTGATCCTCTTACCTCTGGTGTTCTTGCCAACTCTGACTCATCCTTCATGCCTCAGCCCGCAGGAGATCATGGGATTTGTAGGCAACAGGTGAGTCCCAAGCCTGCTATTGAACATATCATGACTTCTCACATTACTTAAGCTCTCTACGCCTCAGAATCTCCACCCATTAAATGGGAATAACAGTATCTACCCTTCAAAGTTATTTTGAACATTAAATGAGATAATGGATGCGAAAAGACCCCTTATCATTTTAAGGCATACTATATCCTATTATCCAAAGTGAACAGAGCTTATACTGTTTCAGAAAATACAGAATAATTCCCCCCTCCGGTAATATAAATGAATAAAAGACACAATTTTGGGATATCACGTAATTTTATGGCATTACAATTTATTTTTTTTTAAACATTTTTATTTATTTTTGAGACAGAGAGAGACAGAGCATGAACGGGGGAGGGGCAGAGAGAGAGGGAGACACAGAATAGGAAACAGGCTCCAGGCTCCGAGCCATCAGCCCAGGGCCCGACGCGGGGCTCGAACTCACGGACCGCGAGATCGTGACCTGAGCTGAAGTCGGCTGCTTAACCAACTGAGCCACCCAGGCGCCCATGGCATTACAATTTAAATGTTAATAAACCTACAACTATATATTGACTTCACATTTTTCTTTTATTTCCACGTGTACTTATAACTAGAACGTAGCGTAAAGGAAAATGGGCTCATTTGACTTCTCTCTTACCTTAAGTCCCCTTAAAAAGTAAAAAAAAAACAAAAACAAAAAACAAATAAATAAAAGTCCTTTGAAAGAAGTTGTCTAAAGAGGAGGGTAATGTCATTTTCTTTCTTTCTTTCTTTTTTTTTTTTTTAATTCAAGTTAGTGAGCATATGGTGTACTAAGGGTTTCAGGGGTAGACCCCAGTGCTCATCCCAACAAGTGCCCTCCTTAATGCCAATCACCCATTTAGGCCATCCCCCCGCCTCCCCCCAGCAACCCTCAGGTTGTTCTCTGTATGTAAGAGTCTCTTACAGCTTTCCTCCCTCTCTATTTTTATCTTATTGTCCCTTCCCTTCCCCCACGTTCACCTGTTGTGTCTCTTCAACGCCACGTGAAAGAGGAGGGTAACATCACTTTCTTTTTTTTTTTTTTTTTCTTTTTTTTTTTTTTTTAGTATTTTTTTTTTTTTATATATGAAATTTATTGTCAAATTGGTTTCCATACAACACCCAGTGCTCATCCCAAAAGGTGCCCTCCTCAGTACCCATCACCCAAACATCACTTTCTTTAAGTCACTTTTCCAAATTCAGCAGAGCTGCAGCCTGCAGCCTGAATTTAATCAGAAAGTGACAGCTGCCTGCAAGGTCCATGCGGCCTAATGAGAATATTTTCCCTGGTTCTTTAACTCGTTTCTCTAGGTGAACATGTTCTCGGGGCGCCCGGGTGGCTCAGTCGGTTAAGCGTCTGACTCTGGATGTCGGCTCAGGTCATGGTCTCGCAGCCCCTGAGACTGAGCCCAAGTTGGGTTCTGCGCTGATAGCAGGGAGCCTGCTTGGGATTCTTTCTGCCCCTCCCCTGTGCTCACTCATTTGTCTCTAAATAAGTAAACGTTTTTTAAAACTTTTTTAAATGTTCTAAGTGGACCTTTCTTTTTCATTATATTGGCTACCAGTACATGCATACTATGAAATGATAAACTGCAGTGTCATCATCGCTATTATTATTGTTGTAAATAAACAGGCTAATCAATTACACGTGAATATTCTGAATGACGTACACTTTAATATCCCAGATCACAGAGAGCCCAGACAGCCCATCCAGGAGGCCCAGGCAGGGAGCTCACGGGGCTTCAGCAAGCATAGCTCTGGGGTTAGAAGGTTCTTCCTGCCTCTGTCTACTCTGCTTGGACCTCTGCCGACAGGCTGGGAGCTTCTACCTAGAGCAAAGAGGAAGATCACAGCCTCTCCACACGAAGAGAACTAGCGTGCACTCCATGAATCTCCTCTTTATTTATTTATTTAGTTATTTATTTTGAGAGAGAGAGGAAAACATGAGTTGGGGAGGGTCAGAGAGAGAGGGAGAGAGAGGATCCCAAGCAGGCTCTGCACTCACAGTCAGCCCTGACCCAGGGCTTAAACTCAGGAACCCTGAGATCATGACCTGAGTCAAACTCAGACGCTTAACCGACTGAGCCACCCAGGCCCCCCAGTCTCCTCTTCTAATTAAATACATCAGATTGTGTGAACTCCGTATAAAACAGGCCGTCCTGACCCCCTCGCCATCCTCATCAAACTTCTCTGGATGGACCTTATGGTGACAATAACCCCCCACATATATGCTGTTCCAAGCACTCTCTAAATTCTTCAGTGTACCATGGAACTTTTCTTATGAGCAGATATTACTTCTATTGTTTGTAACTTAAAGTTGCACACATTTTATAGTGTTGAGGAGGTTTAAAAATTTTACTCTCATTCCAGGTGCCTACTGAGCTTGTTCCCTTATAGCTGGAATTTCTACAATTATAGGAATAAATTTCTCTTTAAATTTTTCAGAAAACACCTTCATATTTTCATTTAAATTAACATCCTTAACATTCTTCAAGGTCAAAGACAAAAGAATTACATGCGTCTAACTATTAAGTATTTTCAAAACGTCGGGGCGCCTGGCTGGCTCAGTGGGTAGAGGATGTGACTCTTGATCTCAGGATTGTGAGTTTGAACCCCACGTTGGGCATGGAGACTACTTAAAAAAAAAAAAAAAAAGGAAACTACAAATCTCTACCAAGAACAGGAGACCTCGGAAAAATGCTATGCAGTCAAAGCTAGAATGATTTTGCATCTTTCACATGTATTAGTTAAATGTCTTGGAAATAGACCTACTGGAGTGGTTACAGCTTAAATAAGAAAACTATTTCAGCTAAATGAGGCACCTGGGTGGCTCAGTCAGTTGAGTGTCTGACTTCAGAGTCTGCTTGGGATTCTCTCTCTCCCTCTCTCTGCCCCTCCCCCACTCCACTCACGCTGTGTGTGTGTGTCTCTCTCTCTCAAAATAAATAAATAAACTTAAAAACAAACTATTTCAGGGGCGCCTGGGTGGCTCAGTCGGTTAAGCGTCCGACTTTGGCTCAGGTGATGATCTCACGGTTCATGAGTTCAAGCCCCACGTCGGGCTCTGTGCTGACAGCTCGGAGCCTGGAGCCTGTTTCCGATTCTCCCTCTCTCTCTGCTCCTCCCCTGCTCACACGATGTCTCTCTCTCAAAAATAAATCAAGATTAATTTTTTTTTAAACAAACTATTTCAGTTAAGCTTATGATTGTGAAGTAAGCTAAGCAAGAGTTGCAATTGGGGTGAGCTTTCAAGTCTCTTATTATATTTCAAGGACGTGACATAGTCATGGTACCATCTGCGGTAACATGGTAAGCATCTGCGGATCAGACTATGTTCTAGACTTCGGGGCTATGCCTTTGAATAAAGCAGGACAAAGTTCCCTACTTTGGTGCAGCTTCCATCGGCACACCCACCTGTAAGTATATACGTGGTGGTGATATGCATCCACGAGTTAACAAACACAAAAATACAGAAGTTCACGGTCCTTCCCACATCCTATCCTAAAGAGCAAGCTAGTGTGATTACTATCTCAGAGGCATGATCATGAAACACAAGTGTTCACTGCCCTTAAGGGATCATTGGTGTGCTATGATTTAATTGGTCAAGAGAGAATATCTCAGGCCTTCAAATAAAATAAATACAAGAATAGAAATCTCACCGTGGACTTGTCTACTAAACAGGGTCAGCATACTTGGCCATTTGTTCTGCTACATAATAGGTAAGGGATAAACACACATTTTGTAGCCTCTAAGTATTTAGTCATAGGGTCTTTTGCCAAAGTCCTCGTTTTAAAGAGAAGGAAATTGAGGCCAAAAGATGTTAAATGACTTGCCTGATACTATGCCATGAAGTAAGACCACAGCACTGACTCGTGCTCTCCTGGTCCCCAGGCCAGACTCTTGCTAGTCACAGCTTCTCTCTGTCACGCCTGGACTGAGAAAAGGACCGGGAAAGGGCACGAATAATCGTGATGGAATGCACAGGAGCCCGTTTCTCTAAAACTCCAGACCTGAAGTCAGGTTAAAAGAGGCAAAAGGAGGAATTCTTACAAAAATAAAATTCTTAAAATTCTTAAAAGAGGAATTCTTACAAAATAAAGCTTGCCCTAAAAACTATGAAACTTACAGTCAACACAGCATGTAGCAGGTGAAATGCTCAAAGACAGGGGGTAGAATTCAGCACAATGTTTTCATTCACTTCAAATTGATCATCACCACCGTCAACAATGTATGAGGTTAGAGATTCCTGGCAGCAGGCATAAGCCATTAAAGGAGAAGAAATTAGCATGTGTGATAGTTTACCTTCCATCTACTTTTTTAGTGACTGTTTTTGGTCATAATATTCAGTTTGAGTAGAAAATAGCTGACAGGCATGAAGGTCCTGTGTGTATCACAAAGAAATACAGGAAAATAGGTGTTTTTATGATGCAATACGTCAGTAGCTTTGGTCACAACTAACTTCCTTTTGACCTAAATAGACAAGAATATTTTCATCTTCATCCCAGATTTTACTCTATCATCTGTTAAAACTAAATTTAAAATCTTGGATCCAAGGCAATAATCAGTCACAAAACATATTGATGATGTTAAAGTCCTATGACTTATTTACTGACAGTTCTATCAGAAATTCTATATTTAAAATGAGTATTGTGATGGGGTGCCTGGGTGGCTCAGTCGGTTGAGCGTCCAACTTCGGCTCAGGTCATGATCTCGCGGTCTGTGAGTTCGAGCCCCGTGTCGGGCTCTGTGCTGACAGCTCAGAGCCTGGAGCCTGCTTTGGATTCTGTGTCTCCCTCTCTCTCTGCCCCTCCCCTGCTCATGCTCTGTCTCTGTCTCAAAAATAAATAAAAACATAAATAAAATAAGTATTGTCTTTCCCAACATCATCCTGGGTAACACATCCCATGTGGGTAGGCATTGCTCAAAATGTTTTTGGAACCAGTCTTTAGGAAATGCCTTCAGAGCCAGATTACAATCCTGGCAAGAGAATCACTCGAATTACTTGAAAGTCGCACTTCATTTGTGACCAATTGTGATATCACCCAGCGGTCACCCACTCATTCATTAGCTTTGGCACTTATTTGGCTATTTCCAGAAGTCAAATTCATCATTAAAGGAGAAATAGTTACTCTCGCTGAAGTAGTTTTCCAAAGACTCTGAGCCAAGTCTTGGGCAGGCTGTTCCGTGACACATGCTGGGACAGAGAACTAGCAGGAAGGGAGGAAAATCTGGGCTGGGCAGAGACCTGCTCACCGGGGTCCACGGTGTGGTCAGAAATGTCAAGCAGGTCCCCAAGACTGGTGGTGGTCCCGTGAAAGCCAAAGGCCTCACCATCCCTAGGATGGCTCAGGCAGTCAGTGGTTTCAGCCTGACCCATCTGGCCAAGGAGGCCTGGCCTCACAGAAATCTTTCCCTCCAAACACGGGCCACACAGACTGAGAGCAACGGCCCTTGGCCTCAGCAGCCCTGGCTTAAATCCCAGCTCTGAAATCTTCTAGCTGTGTGAATGTGAGCAGTTAGCTTGCATTATTTTCTACACTTTTGGATAAAGTCTGTTACTAAATAATAGGTGAGGTTTTAACTAAATAAATTGACATCGGGTCTAAATTTAAATAAATAAGTAAGTAAAGTGACATCAAGTCTATTTTTTATCACATTTGTCAATGGAAGACAGAGTCTAATAGTTCCATGTATGTACTCTAAAGTCAGACAGACCTGGGTTCAATCCCAGTCCTTCCACTTAGTAGCAACTAACTGACCTTAGACAAGCGACCGGGGTTCCATGAGCTCTGTTGTCTTCATTGGTAAAATGAAGATTAAAAAGACCTCTATTGAATGGTTGTGATGAGATGACCTATATATACTTAGGATTATCCTTTTTTTTTTTTTTTTTTTTTTAAGAGAGCGTGCACTCAAGCAGGGGAGGGGCAGAAGGAGAGGGAGAGAGAATCTTAAGCAGCCTCTGTCCGCCCCGACGAGGGGCTTCATCTCAGGGCCGAGATCCTGACCTGAGCTGAGATCAAGAGTAGGTCGCTTAACCAACTGAGCCACCCAGGCACCCCTACTTAGCATCATTCTTAACACCTCAAAGGGCCCATTAATTAACATCCCATAATAACATAACAAAGTACTATGACCATTGTTTGTGTATAGGAGGAAATGAATGACACCCAAGTTCTAACCTCAAGTTGTTCAAGAGCCCAGTGGAGTTGGGGAGAGACAGACAGGGAAGCAGTTATAAATAAATCCAGCAGTGAAGAGAAGGGCACAGTTTTGTGCGAACCACAGCGGAAAATACTGGAGCGGGTAGGTGGGAGAAGGAGAGTCAGAAAAGGCTTCTGAGGAAAATGCTCTTCAAACTGTGCCTTGAAGGAAGAGTACAAACTCCCCACGTGGTGGAAACAGCAAATACCAAGATACAGAATTACGTCAGTATAGCGCTCCAGGGACCTGAAGTTTCATGTTGCTTCTGGAATTTAGATGAGGTGGTGGTGGGATCCACTGGGAGGGGCTGACTTATCAGCCAAGTCAAGAACTTGGACTCTGGAACTCAGAGTTTGACTCCTGGCTCAGCAGCTTCCTAGTAGTATGACCTTGAGTAAGGTACTTAACATCTCTCGTCCTCTGTGCTCGCTTCGGCAGCACCTATACTAAAAATTGGAACATCTCTCGTCCTCAGTTTCCCCATCGGTAAAAAGGGAGTATGATTTAAATGAATACTTGTAAGGCGCCTAGTGCAGTGACTAGCACAATTAACATTTCAAGGAATTTAGCTACTGTGATTACCAGCATTATTAACCATAGGCAGCAGGACCATGGAATGCAGAAAACCTGGTCTGGTTTCCAGGGAAGCAGGGTGTGTAGGCAGCAGACACAGCACAGGCTCCCTCACTGGGAGCTGGTGGGGTAAGGCTGAAAACCTTCCCGTGCAGGTGAACTCAAAGGTCTTCAGTAGGGGGGCCAGGCAGAAACCTAGTCAAAAGCTGAAGAAATCACATGGGACACACAGTTCCATCCCATTCAGGAGGTCCTCCTGAGCGACGACACCATAGACTCCATACCCCAACAGCTGGATCTGAAATCATTAATACCCCTCTCTGGATTAGTTTTTGACACGGTTTATTGCAAGAAGACGTGAGACTAACATAGGAGGGAGGGAAAAGGCAGGCAGGACGATCTTTTAAACAATTACAATATCTTCGGAAACACATACTTGCATGTGTCAGTTATGGTATGTGTAATAAAAATTCCACCATGTTAATAACGCCAATCTTTACCAGATTAAAAGCCAAAACTCTAATCCTATTATTTATAATAAGCCTTGGGCTTCTCTCTCATAGTAAAACAAATAGCTGTATTCAAACTGAGGAACTTATGAGAATCTTTAACAATTAAGCAAAACTATCTCCTGCTTTTATCATTGAATTGTATAAATATTCATTATTTGTTGGGAAAAGAGTTGAATAAGCCTGATGACATGGATAATCTCAAATCTATCAAAGACATGGCCATTTATAATTCATGCATATCCTTTAAAGAAATCTGCTTTTGCAAGTCATACCAAATCTAACTTCGTGTGGACTACAAGTTCTAAAAATTTGGTATCCAAAGGTGGGGTTAGGGGTCTTAACATCAGCCTATGCGCTTTCCGATGTTATACTTCCCTCTTGTGGTAAAATGGAAAACTGCAGCCGCAAAGTTTTGGTTTGCTTTGGTTTTTCTTGGAGTTTCCAGTTACGTTATCTTGCCTGACTTTACATATCCTTGTACGACGCCTTAAATAGTTTATGGAATAAGGCAAAATCTAAATAAATAAGAAAAAATGTATAAATGGCTAGTACTGCCTAGGGGTTTAAAACATAAAACCCTGGGGTGCCCGGGTGGCTCAGTCAGGTAAGCGTCTGACTTCCACTCAGGTCATGATCTCACGGTTTGTGAGTTCGAGCCCCATGTCCAGCTCTCCAGAGCCTGGAGCTTGCTTCGGATTCTGTGTCTCCCTCTCTCTCTGTCCCTCCCCCACTCACACTCTGTCTCTCAAAAAATGAATAAACGTAAAAAAAAAAAAAAACAAAACTTAAAAACACGTGAAAACCCTTTGCTTAGGTTCAAACACCATCATCTGTAAAATGAGGATAACTATAGTAGTCCTGTTATGAGGATTAAATGAGTCAATATATGGAAAGTACTAAGAATAGGAACTGATACATGAGTGCCACTAAAAATGAGATCTATTGCCATCACCAAAAAGGTCCATTATAGCTCACTCCCAAGTACAGTGTTAACAGAAGTTCTCAGGGATCCACAGGCCACCTCCCCCCACTGTGTCCAACCCGAGACCGCATCCCCTTGGTAGGAATATTTAGCAGGGAGTACAGAAACTGAAGTGGCACCTAAGTTGAGCTATGATTATGTCTCGTTTCACAGGAGCAAGTAGGTCATAGAATATTCATATGTATGTTGGACCTCGGCACACCTCTTTTAGCTTCTTCATTTTGCAACTGAAGAGCTTGGGGCCCAGACCACTGATAACACAGTTCTCCCGGCACATTTCCAGCACTTCTTCCATTGGTCCCCAAAGCAACATGATGTGATAACCGCTTAATGCTTCTGAGTCCTTAGAAACATAAGTAATTTCCATGAGAAGGCCAAAGCTGTGACTGACCAACCACAGGTTGCCCCTCCTCACCCCCGAATTTTTTTTTTTCTTTTCAACGTTTTTATTTATTTTTGGGACAGAGAGAGACAGAGCATGAACGGGGGAGGGGCAGAGAGAGAGGGAGACACAGAATCGGAAACAGGCTCCAGGCTCCGAGCCACCAGCCCAGAGCCCGACGAGGGGCTCGAACTCACAGACCGCGAGATCGTGACCTGGCTGAAGTCGGACGCTTAACCGACTGCGCCACCCAGGCGCCCCCACCCCCGAATTTTTTAAATGCAAATATTTTCTTGCAAGTAAGCATAAGAACCAGCTTGGTGGAAGGATGACAGGGAACCTGGGCATTCTGGGCAACCAGTACTACTCAAGCTGACTGCAACGGAAGGCAGGCTGGGTTCTGCAACACCTTTGGAAACATGTCTTCGGTGATGGACTTGATGCACCACTGTGGTCTTAGAACTCACACACCTCTGTGGAAATCGCCCTTGCTCAACACCCCGCCCCCTTTCCCAGTGTTTGGTCAGTGAGAGAATACAGAGACTCAGCATCCTCTGATCAACGGGAGACTACCCTCAGAAGGCTATCCCAGCTCCCTATGGGATCTGACAAGGGCCACCCTCATTAATACTGCATCACACCCCAGCTTCTCATGCACCCACTCCCGCTTCCTCCCTTGCAGGGTCTTCTCCTGAGAACCCCTAGACAGACTCCCTACATCTGAGTCTACAGAGAACCCCACTTGTAACAGCCCTTTCCTGATACGAAAATCTTATACTTCATTCCACTGACCAGTGTTTGGTTTTGTTTCCAATTTGAAACAAATCCAATTACACACTCAACCTCTCCAATCTAAGGAGGGCCTCTGCTTAATATCCAGCAGAAATCCTCATTCCTTATTGCGATCATATAAATAGCTGCATCTCCCCCAACCCAATTCCTGTTTAAACTTCCTAATTAAAACACAAAGATACTCGCATTGTAAAAGCAAAGGCCCTTTGATAGATACCTCACTCCCCACAATGGTCCCCTGCCACTGGTTTTGATTTGGGGCCCCAGATTTTGCGGCACACCCCTGCGAAGCCTCTCGCCTCGCTGCCCCCACCAGCACCACTGCCGTCATCGGCACGTCTCAACCAGGCAAGATTCTGAGCAGTATTAAATTCCTATGGTCTCTGTTATAAAACCAACACTTTTTCTTCATTTTCCGTGTTAAAATCCTTCATCAAATACCCTTGCTCAAACACGTTATAGGATTGACTAGTAGCCAGTTGGGAAGAATGCAACCCAGTTTAAGGCATCTGGGGAAGAGGGAGAGAGAGGGTCTCTTCTAGGGCAAGTGGGAGAGTGTTTCAGTCAGGAAATTAAGGTAGCCTTTATATAATTTGTAAGAAGAGTTTCAGCATTCATGGCATGTTTAGGCAAGTTTATGAGGTAAGCAAATGATTTTATAAATAACACACAGTATTAGATCATGGATGTACAGGGTTCATGAAGGCTTACACAGAATCCCTGAGCCTCAGGAACTCCACAGTAAACCCCAGTCACCAGAAGCCCAAGTGTGGGCCCTTTGGGAGGTTTCCTGAAGGATTTCAGGGCATGTGGTTATGACTTCCAGGACACCAGAAGTCATGCTTCCGAACAGAGGGAAGCCCAAGGCCAACTGAATCCCCGTGTCATGGTGCAGAAATGTGCTTTGGGTAGGTAGGAAATTCATCCTGAAATAGAACAGAAAAGCCTGCCCCCGCCCCCCATAAAATCACCTTGAAGTCTAACAAGAAACGTACTTCCCTTGGCAGAGGATGGCATCTTCCAAAGGTTTCTTCTCCTAGTTGTTGAGGAAGGATTGATTGTTCGTTATGTATTTTTGAGTAAGGAAACTATAAAACTGAAAACGCAAGACTCCCTTGGGGGTTAAAAAGCAGTTATTTCAGAGGGAAAAAACCCTCTAACTGCAAGGACAATGGAGGAGAAAAGGCAGATGAGGGAAATGTACATGAGGGGCAAGAGCAGACAGCTGATAACAGGATAAGAAGTATCAGAAAACTACATAGAAGGAATGACAGACAAGTGTCAAAGCTACCCTGCTGCACTTGCTGTGTCATGAATGCTTTGGACTGCAAGTAACAGAAAATCCAGAAGGCCCGTTTTTCTTATGTCTCTCAAATAACAGGAAGTCTGCAGATAGCCCTTGCTAGGAGTATTGGCTCAACAACTCTGTGATGTCAGAGCCAGGCAATGAACTGTCTAGCACAGCAACAGGAAAACCGGGCAAACCAGGCTTTTCTGAAAGGGGAGGAATCTGGCAAAATGGGTAAGTGCCGAGTCCATTCAAATGGAACCTAGGCTCCCAGCTGTTGTGTAGGCTAAAGAATCTAGGGGAACATGTAAGTGTCCACATCTCTGTAGTATATGAATGAAGAGGAATAAAATACCTATTCCAAGCATACATGTGTTTCATTTTTATTACCCAAGGCATTCTCCCTTCAAAACTCTTTCAAAAAAATAAAAAGGTTCAGACGGTTATGACACAGTAAGGAGAAAACATGAATTTGATTTGCTACAAAACACAACCAAGTTCAAAAACCACATTTACAAAAGTACAGAGTATCAATGTAAAAAGGAAAAAAGGAAGTAAAATGATAGGCATTCATATTTACATAGACGTGTAGGTAAAACTTACCAAGATTCTTTAAATATTTCTGCTTCTAACAAAGTCAGTTTCTAAGAATAATGCTTTATCACCTCAGGAGGAATTTTTAGGAGACTCAAGCTATATGATTCAGACTAGAACTATTCTAATGAAAAAATTATATTTTGTATTCTTCGAAAATCTCCAAGTTCCTGGAGGTCAAGTAAACCAGATCACTACCAATTTCTAAGATTCAAAAACTCTTAAATTAGGAAGTCATAAATGCTTTTAAGAAATTGATTTTAGGGGCGCCTGGGTGGTGCAGTTGGTTAAGCGTCCGACTTCAGCCAGGTCACGATCTCGCGGTCTGTGAGTTCGAGCCCCGCGTCAGGCTCTGGGCTGATGGCTCGGAGCCTGGAGCCTGTTTCCGATTCTGTGTCTCCCTCTCTCTCTGCCCCTCCCCCATTCATGCTCTGTCTCTCTCGGTCCCAAAAATAAATAAATGTTGAAAAAAAAAATTAAAAAAAAAAAAAAAAAAAAGAAATTGATTTTAAACATCCAGGGGCATCTGAGTGGCTTAGTCAATTAAACATCCAACTTTAGCTCAGGTCATGATCTCATAGTTCGTGGTTCAAGCCCCACATTGGGTTCTGTGCTGACAGCTTGGAGCCTGAAGCCTGCTTCGGATTCTGGGTCTCTCTCTCTCTCTCTCTCTCTCTGTCCCTCCCCCATTCACACTCGGTCTCTCTCTCTCTTAAAAATAAATGTTTAAAAAAAAAATCGAAATATACTATCATTTGCTGAGTACTACAATATATACTTAGTTTACATTAATTTCTTTAACAAAATTTTTTTATACATTTATTTATTTTTGATAGACAGAGAGAGACAGAGCACAAGTGGGGGAGGGGCAGAAAGAAGGAGACACAGAATCCGAAGCAGGCTCCAGGCTCCAAGCTGTCAGCACAGAGCCCGACGTGGGGTTCGAACTCACAAACCGCAAGATCATGACCTGAGCTGAAGTCGGACCCTTAACCGACTGAGCCACCCAGGTGCCCCAGTTTACATTAATTTCTTAATCTATTAAAGTGCCCCAGTTTACATTAATTTCTTACTCTATTAAAATGATTACCCTAGGGTGGGACCCTACTGTTCTCTAATGAGAAACATTAAGTCATTTACTACATAGCTCCTAGGAAAATCATCCAAAGCGTGCATTCAGCTTTTAATAACAGCAATATACATGCAGAAAGAAGGCCATACACCTAACCACTACCGTGAGTAGCCAGTTACCTGTTGGATCTTCCAAGAACAGAGACAGGTGTTCTTATGAGTCAAGACTGTTTAGACCCCTGCACTGATATATTCCAGTGCACAGACTTCATTCAACTTTGTTAACGGACTGAGATCCTTCAGCATGTAGTGAAAGGCACGCGGGCACACTTCAGCGACCTTTCCTTGCCAGTGTAGACTCAGCTGACATTGTTCACACATTGGTCAACGTCTTTGGGGTTTGTCAGTTCTTCCTTTAGTTCACTGTTCTGTGAAATGGGACGCCAAACTGAAATAAAGCAAACGTTCAACCCGGAAATTATTCTCAGGTAAAAGCAGATGATAATGCAATGACCAAACAACTCCTGGAGGTTTAATCCATCCAACAATAAATAGTCCTCTGAGACAGGACTATGTGTCTCTCGGGCACTGTGCCCAGAGCTGAGCACACACAAGTGAGGAGTCTCAGCTGCAGAGACTGAATGCCCAGTCAACTACAATTTGAGTCCCCGTGTGTCCAGCCCTCAGCGAGGTGCCGTAAAATATACAAAAAGAGATGGTTCTTTCTCTAAACTGCTTGTAGTTGGTTGGAGATAAAATGCTGAACACTGAACAGTGTAAGACAACCCAGAACCTCCTCGCTTATCCACCATCACTGGGAAATATGTTCCACACGGCGAACAGCTTACATAACTGAAGGTTTTCAGATATCCAAAATTTTAATAAACCCAGCTCTAGTCACTGCTCTGCCAATCCAATGTGGGGTTACAGGCAGATTATTTCAGCACTCTGAGGGTCAGGTGATACTGGCCTGACTTATTCATGCTTTTTTATTTTTAGGACATTGCTGTGAAGATCAAACGAGGCGTGCAGAAAGGTACATGGCAAGTTATACATTTCTACACAAATGTCAAATGTTTATTTTCAGGCACATTGGCATTTTTGATTGTAATAATTCTAAAGTAAACCATACTTTCTGGCCCTCTTACAGTTAAGAATGTCCAGAGTCAACATGATGAACACACCCACGAGTAACTCAAGAGACAGCCCTGCCCGTGCTGGAACACAAGTGGGACAATTTCCCCCACTCTGTTATGCTCTTTGAGTTGCTATCTGCTTTCCAGTTGTTCCGTGTCCACTGCTGAACCCCCCACCCCCCACTCCTCAGAGCTATGCACCTGCCGTTAGACCCCAGCCTCCCTCCCAACCCTCTCATTCCGAAGGCTTATTCTTCTGTACCTACTACCTCAACTGAGCTGTGATATGGGAAAACCAACCCCCAAATTAAAGCTATGTCTAAATCAAAGACACTTCAAATAAGGAGCAATTTCAAGGGTCAAATATAAATATAGAAAATGTCCTTTTAAGCAACCAAGAAGCATTGTCATTGAAGGTAATTATGATCCCATTTGCTTTTCAAAGAGCACTGTTAACATTCTATTTAACTAAATAATCCAGTCTTTATATTCGCCTGAGAAAAATACTGGAGTACTTAAGTTTCAGACTTCGTTCATACAGCAGACAGCAACATCAAGTTAGCACCCGTCCAGGACAAGCCTTTATAAACTTATGCACAAGTATTTTTCAAATCAAGTGTTTTATTTAAAAAAAAATTCATAGTAAGGTACAAGCAAAAAAGGAGCATGTAAAAGTTAACAGAAACAACAGAAACGTTAGCGGTACCAGCAAATAACTGTATGGTCCATTCTGCGCAAGAACTTCAAGAGAACTTGAAGGCAGAGATACATCATGGACAATACGCTTTTGAAAAATTAAAAAATTAACTTTACGTTATTATAGCTCACTCTTGAAGTTTCTGGACTAGAAAATGGAGAAGACTCCCAAGACCTATTTTCTTTCTCAAAGGAATCATCTTCTTGGAATGCAAATTTCTGTTTAAGTGCATGGGATATTAAAGACACTGGATCCCAGTGTGAATCTTGTCTTTTCCTCTTATGAATGGGTCTACCTCCAGGTGACCTATTTAAAGAAAAAAAAAAAAAATTGAATTAAAGCCTTGTGTAATTAATTTAAGCTCCTTGTTGACAAACATGCCAGAAATACAAGCATAATAAATTACAATCTAATTATTCTTCAAGAGATTGAAAATTTTTGCCAAGGAATAAGGAATCTGGAAGGCACAATGAATTAGGAATTAGAAAACCAAGAAACCGATGGGGCACCCGGGTGGCTCAGTCAGTTGAGCGTCTGACTTCGGCTCAGGTCATGATCTCACAGTTCGTGGGTTCAAGCCCCACGTAGGGCTCTGTGCTGACAGCTCAGAGCTTGGAACCTGCTTCAGATTCTGTGCTCCATCTCTCTCTACCTGCCTGCCCTCCCCCCTCCCCACCTCTCTCTCCCTCTCTCCCCCACAAAAAAATAAACATTAAAAAAAGAAGAAAAAAAAAAAAAGAAAACCAAGAAACCAGGAAGTCTGGTTCCTAGATGTTTGGACTGAACAACTGGATGATGGTGTTGTTGCCTTTACTGAGATGCAAAAGACTTAGGGCAGAACAGGTTTTCATTAAGCCATAGGACTAGGTGAGATCACCAAAGGAAACAATGTGGATACAGAGAGAAGGGGACTGAGGTCTGAGCCAAAGGAAGAAAGTGTTCCAAGGAGGAAGGGACCACAGACAGTACCAAATACTGCCAAGACGTCAGGTAAGAGGAACAATAAGAACTGACCATTAGATTTAGTACCAGCATTACTGGTGACCTTGACAATGCACAGTTTTCAGTGGAGTGATGGGGACAGAGACCATATTACAGTGGGTAGAAGAAGGCGGTGAGAAATGCAAACAAAGTTCTGATGAGAAGAATTTATATCAGAAAGAGAAGCAGAGAAATAATAATAGCTGGGGATATACATGTTTTGAAGATGGTAAATACTCAGGTATGGGGAGAATAAAGTAGAGAAGAAAAATTTGATGATGTAGAAGACAGAAGGGATAATTTTAGGTAAAATCCTTGAGAAGATAAGAGAAAAGGAGACCTAGTGACCAAGGGGAGAGCCTGGACATGAGCAATGGCATTCCATTCACAGTAACAAGAGAGAAGGCAGAGAACACGAACAGTGACTGTAACTGTGAAGATGTGGCAAATCTTATCTGACTCTGTAGTAATGTATAATGCACGGTTAGTTGTAGAAAAATGAGATACTGGGGGTGGAAGGGAGACTCTACCAGCCTCCTAGCTGTGTCTCCAGTTATGGTAACAGTCAGTCACTGTCTTACACTGACTGGGCCCAGTGATGCCAATAAGCCCTCTAGCTGGAACAAGTGTGCACATTCAGCCACATTCTTCTCTGTATCAGCTTCCTCACACAAGGGTCAAATCATACCCTCATTAATAATGAAATGATGTGTCTGCCCTAACACTATTATACAGAAAATATATTTTCTCACTAAAAACCTCATTGAGGGATTTCCAGATGAACACGGCAGATCTCTGTGAAATCCTACCAAAATGACAGTAAAGAAATTAAAAAAATACATACCCACAAAGACAAAGAAATTACGAGAGAGTGGGTAAGAACTGCAACAAAACACTGGAAGACAGTGAAGATAGTGGAGGGTGAGCTGCCTTCCTGAAGGGGCTCCCCTGAAGGGACTGAGGAAAAGTCTACACACTGAATAAAATGTAAAACTCAAGACTGAGTCCCCAAGTGCCCAGCATAAGAAATTAAAAAAGGAACTCTCCAGGGAACATCGTTATGAAATTTCAAACCAGGACTAAAGAGAAGATCTTAAATGTTTCAAGAATAAGGAAAATAGATTTGATACATAGCCAGGAATGAGAATGACATCAGCTTCTCCACAGGAACAGAAGCTAAAAACTGATGGAACAATGTCTTCAAAATTCTGTGGAAAAATGGTTTTCTGCCTGTTGTATACCCAGCCAAACTAGCAATGAAGTGTTAGAATAAAATCATAATTTTCAGATATGCAAAGCCTTAAAATAATCTTTTTTATAGACCCTTTCTCAGAAAGGTATGGGAAGATAGGACACCCAAGAAATGGGTGAGGCAACACAAGAGACAGGGTAGAGAATGCCATAATGATGGCCAAGGAAATCCTTGGCATGGTAACAATGCAGCAGGCTTGGGGGAACAAGACAGTGGAGCAGAACAGAGAGCTCCTACAGGGGAAATTATTTTAAAAAGAAAAAGAAAGAAACTCAGAGAGACAATTATTAGCTGCAATAAAAAATAAAATTATTCAACAAGCAAAATGTAATCATAGCATAAGGAAATGGCTTACCTGTGAATGTTTACTGTTATAAGGATGTAAATTCTGAATACTGATTTAAGTAAAGACGATGGATTTAACTATATGGGGAAGACAGAATAAGAAGTGTATTTATGTGTACATGTTAGGCGGCAGAATGTCTGAAAGGATATACTCCTGAGTTTTAACAAGCGGAAATAAATATAGTTAAAATATCAAGAAATAGCAAAAGGAAGTAGTACACTGTTCCAAAATTATGGAGATAAGACACTAAAAGAAACAGTAAAAAAAAATTGAAAATGATTCTTTCTGGGAGAAGCGTTTGGAATGAAGAAGAATCAGAGAGAAGACCTGTCTATGTTTACTTTGATAAATATAATAAATTATTACAACATCACTAATAGAATTTTGATTCATTTCTCAAGTTATGACAACATACCGTTCCACAGCACGGAGCTTAACCTTATTCATATCCTTTAGAATGTCCAACATATTCGGAACATCTTTATTTTCCTGGCTTTTCGAACGATGACTGTCATTAGTCTTACTATCACCTGACTGCTGTCTTTTCACTTCATTTGCTGAGTTATCTGAGTTACATGTATTATTAGTTCCTGGCCATGTGAGTGAACACGGACGTTGCGGAGAAGAAAGCTGAGGGGGCACTGGAGGAGGAGGAGCAGGTGGAGGGAAGAACACTGAACTTGAAAATGGATCTGGTTTGACACTCAGTTCAGCAGTTCCTGGCGATGGCCTTTGTCCCAATCTGCTAGGTTCGCTGTTCAAGTCAAAGAGGCCTAAAAACAAAGTAGTCTGTTGAAAAAATCATGCAAAATTCTCTCCAACAGAACACATAACACTAATTAGAAACAAAAAAGGAACAATTTCGGTAATGCTACTAAAATAACGATGTGGCCAGGAAAAAGAAGCAATCCCATCTGCTTAGTAATTTTTATAAGAGTCAAACCAAAGAATAAGCTTATTTTTAATCCAATTAGGATTTTCTGGGTAGGCCTTTAAAGGGAGGAAGGGTGAGAATGCATTTTAAAAAGAAATCAAAAAGTGCTTTTTCAGTAATTAACATACAGTCTGAATTTCATCCTCTATTTAAAAAAGCTAAAACACAATCAACAATTCGTAGTTAGAAACATTCAAACTGGTATATTCACTCTATGATGACACTGTAGAAATGCCCAAGCATATATTTTCTAGGCAAGGCCTAGGACGGATACTGAGTACTTAACTTTTTCACAACAGATTTGCTCCCAAAAGACTTTTTAACACGACTGGTTAAAAATAATGTGTGTGTATATTTCATTTTAATTGCTATTATTATATATCAATATGTATAATATTTATGCATAAAATACATAAAGATACAATACTGTATAAACATTTCATGTTATATATAAATTATATGTGTGTATATGGATGTGTACAGATACATGTATATATTATGTATGTGGGTGTATGTTGTTTAAAACCAGTCACATCTCTAAAAATTTAGAAAAGGATCATCTGGAAAACATTATTCAACCTGAATTTAGTGAAAGAACAGCAGCAATAACTTCAAACTACAAATACATGAAGACCTTATATTCATCTTCTTTCAAATTAATATATTCTTCCTCATAAATATCAATGCTTTTCTGAAGAGTTAGAAAAGTTTACTTAGAAAACAGCTTTTCAATACAAAAGTACAATCTACAGCAGTACAGCTGGAACCAAAGCCATGCCCCTCACCACAAATGTGTCTCCATTTATTCTACATAAACATCAGACATAGCAATATTACACCCTTGATATCCTCGACATATTTAATGTCATTCACAAGACACATTAGCATCTGATGCTCTCATTTGGGACCCTACTGACTGAAATGAAATGGTAGGTGAGCACCATCTAACTAAGACAGAACGCAGCATGGCACTCACCAGCGTTTGCACGGTTTTTCAGTTCCTGCATTTGCACAATTGCAGCGATCTGAGTGCGAAGAAAAGTCAGCTCATCTTCGAGGGCAGCTATTTTTTTAATTGCAGCTTCATTTACAGGCCCATCGATTTTGGTCCGTTTATTCTGTCTTGGAGCAGGCAGCAATGGATTCCAAACTGGTGGCAAAGGATGGAAAAATTCCATTTTCTTCTCTTCTTCATTTTTCCATATGCTATTTCTGTGGGTAGAAGGAAGGAAAAACTGAGGGGGGAGGTGGAATTTCCCCAAAGAAATAAATTCTTTCAGACAAAGAGGAATAAAGACACAAAAACAAAAATCAGAGTAGCTCTCTTTATCTCATCATTGTCTCCAGACTCACTGAGGACAAGTACAACAGCTTATGTAACTTTGTATTCTCAATATCTAGAACAGAACAGTTGCCTTTAATAAGTGACCAGTAAGTGGTCAGTGAATGAAGGAACAAGTCTTGCTTTTACACTGTAAAACAAAAATAATTGTCTTGTAACTGTTCTACCTAATTGGTTTAAACACAGTACAAATTGATTTATTTAGAAATAAAGTTGATTTACTTAGAAATTCTACATACTCTGAATATATGGTACTGAATGGCCTTATACTAAGCATTATGTCAGGGATACGTTTATGGTATTCTAATTTTTTTTAATTGATAAACCACTTTGATACATAATAAATTTAGCCAGAATATTTGGATAATTGACCCTTATTGTGTTTATAGCCTATATCTGAATATACTAACACTTAAGTTAGTACTCCCGAACAGTAACACATTCAAATTTCAAATATATTTATTTAACATCGTTGCCTGGTACACAGTAAACACTATTTAAGTTTTGGCTAAATATGTAAAAAATAACCAAATATGGTATCTAGCAGAGGAAACAGCTTTCTCCTAAAAATGGACATAATGATTTTGACACCCTTTTAATATCATTCCTTCCTAGGCCTACATTAAGAGAAATGGGAAATAAAAATGTCATCCTTATTAGGAAGATATTAGTAGGTCACAGGGCAGTACAGAGACAGACACAAGATTCAATTAGTATGATCGAACTTCAACACGTGCAAGAATTAAGATTACAGCCCATATCCCACCTTCCACAGGAAGTATGTAAAATTACCGAAATCTGAGATAACTGCCTTCTTCATCATTTGCCACACGCAAAGTATCAGCAAAAGATGGAACTACAGATCCATAGTTACCAGGGTCTACAGAGTTCAATAGAGGGATCAACTAAAGTAAAAAAGGAGAAGAAAAAAAAAAAAAAAGTCAGAGCTTTGCTGGGGTGGGGGGCAGGGGGTAGAACACATGCATGCCCATGGAAATTGCCTAAATTAAAAATCCCTGAGTTAAGAGGAAAAAGGATATGCAACAGAAAAACATGCACCTGTTAGCAGGGCAAAAAATACTGAGGAAAATGTTATCTGAAGTCTAAACATGTAGCAATATTCTCTACCCTGGTTAATGTCATCTGTCATAAAACACAAACTAGAAGAATAAAATAAGCTATTCAGGTGTTGCTTTGTGTCTGCTCATCTTTGAATGTAATTACTTAAGAAATAAACACAAAAACATGCAAGAGGTTTTTGGCTTTCAGGAAACAGTTCTTCTTCTGTTCTACTCTATCTCTAGAAGTACCTGGGATTATTGTATACATAGTGCTTAAACAATGCATGTTGACTGACTTACCTCAAAATTAGGCCTGGGACAAGGTTCTAGAGGAAGAATTTTCCCAATAAGACGAACAATACTCCGAGCTGATCCATAGTCTTTATTTTCTCTAATCTGCAAAACCTATTTACACATAGAACATTGTTTAAAAACTACTCTGTTAGGGGCGCCTGGGTGGCTCAGTCGGTTAAGCGTCCAACTTCGGCTCAGGTCATGATCTCGCGGTTTTCGAGTTTGAGCCCCGCGTCTGGCTCTGTGCTGACAGCTCAGAGCCTGGAGCCTGCTACAGATTCTGTGTCTTCCCCTCTCTTTGCCCCTCCTATGCTCATGCTCCATCACTCTCTGTCTCCCAATAATAAATAAATGTTAAAAAATTAAAAAAAAAAAAAAACCACTATTCTGTTAAAGCCATGTTTATATATCCATGAAGAAAAATAGATGTAAAGGATGCACTAACACTTATTTTGAAAAGAAAATACAGAAGGGCATACTCAAAGTATTTTCTTCAAAGAATTAAACTTTGGGGCGCCTGGGTGGCTCGGTCTGTTAAGCATCCAGCTCTTGATTTTGGCTCAGGTCATGATCTCAGAGTCCTGAGACGGAACCCCTGTCCAGCTCCGTGCTAAGCTCAGAGCCTGTTTGAGATTCTCTCTCTCTCTTCTCTCTCTCTCTCTCTCTCTCTCTCTGTCTCTCTGCCTCCCCTGCCCCTGCTAGTTCTCTAAATAAATAAACTTAAAAAAAAAAAAATTAAACTCCATTCATATTTGTCCTAAAAAGAAAAAAAAAAAAAAAAAAAAAAAGGATGGGAGTTAACCTATGTAATATTCCAGAAAGAAAGGTCTCTTAAGAAAGCACCACAGGGGCACCTGGGTGGCTCACTTGGTTAAACATCCAACTTCAGCTTAGGTCATGATCTCCCAGTTCGTGCATTCGAGCCCCACATCGGGCTCCATGTTGACAGCTCAGGGCCTGGAGCCTGCTTCAGATTCTGTGTCCCCCTCTCCCTTTGCCCCTGTCCTGCTCATGTTCTGTTTCTCTCTCTCAAAAATAAATAAACATTAAAAAAAAAAAAAAAAAAAGGACCACAAATTCATTTTTGTCCTATTTCTGATAACGACAAAATACTTTAGGGGCGCCTGGGTGGCTCAGTTGGTTAAGCGGCCAACTTCGGCTCAGGTCATGATCTCGTGGTCTGTGAGTTCAAGCCCTGCGTCGGGCTCTGTGCTGACAGCTCAGAGCCTGGAGCCTGCTTCAGATTCTGTGTCTCCCTCTCTCTGACCCTCCCCCATTCATGCTCTGTCTCTCTCTGTCTCAAAAATAAATAAACGTTAAAAAAAAAAAAAAAAAAAAAAAAACTTGAGGGAACTTTATCCAGAAAAATTGCCTCCTCTCCTCCCAGCTAAACATCTTTTGGCCCAGTCAAAAATTGACAATTTCAGTTTCTCAAACAATGAGGTAATACAGAGTGCACTTATGTAATTCCTTTCAAAGGTGAAATAAAGAGGGGGAACAAACTAATCCGGCATTAGACAATTTAAGAATTCTTTACTTACAGCGAACTATATCTGCCAGAAGTCAGTTCTTAAAAAGATGATAGAAATGAAATACGCTACTATAATTCAAATAACATCTTGTCTTTGGCTTGGGCTTTCCAAATTGGTGTAAACAATTCCCACAGAAGCCTCCTCAAAAATATGACATAATATTTCTGCTTTTGGCAGAGATTTCAAGACAAAGAAAGCACTTTCTTCAAAAAGCATTAAAACTTGGACTTTTCTTTTTTCCTAAGATCCCATAACAAGGAGAGTTTATTACAAGCAACAGACGTAGGTAGCATCCTAACAGCATCTTCTTGGAAATGGACATACAGTTCTAGAACTCAGGAAAAAAATCTGGGATTTAGATGGATTTGGGAATCGTCAGCAGACACAATACATGATAGGTAAAAATTAAAGCCATTTGACTAGTTGAGAAAAACTGGGGCTAGAGAGGAAGATCCGGAAGCCACTGGCACAGAAAATGCCATTCCTCTACTTTCAAATAGTAAGATTCTGAATGTATCCGATCACATCCAAACACCTGAGTTCAGAACCTGACTATATGAAAGTAGAGGAAACATTAAAACATTAAACTGATTACATCATAGGGTGCCTGGGTGGCTCAGTCAGTTAAGTGTCCAACTTCAGCTTGGTGTCGTGATGCCGCGGTTTGTGAGTTCGAGCCCCGGGTCGGGCTCTGTGCTGACAGCTCGGAGCCTGGAGCCTGCTTCAGATTCTGTGTCTCCTTCTCTCTCTGTTTAATGTTTAATAAAAAATTTGAAAAATCTTTTTAAACAGATTACATCCACTGGCCTCATAAGCTTCCATCAATTCTGTGATCTCAGTCTCCACAACATCCTCCATGTATTCTGTATTATTCTCCAGTCACTCTGAAAAGTCCTCTGCCACTTGGCCCAGTTCTATCTATCCGACTGAATTACCCACTCACTACGTCAATAACACGAGCTCTTTTGCATATAGGAATTTTCCTCATGGTCTCAAAGACAAGCCAATGTTATCCTAATTGCCAAGAACTTACGCATGTGCCCAAAGGGCACCACTCTACCTCCAGCCCTGGCACCAGCTGTTTTTACCTGTGTTCAAATGTCAGATGCACACTCCTCTACAAATTTGACTCTGCTTTCGGGAACTTCCTAGGCTCTAAATTCCTAAACCAGTTCCAAGGAGCACCACACAACAGGATACCTAACTACACGTAACTTTGTTTCATTTGCCGTGTTCTCTCTGCTCCATTACGACTGTCAACTCCAGGGGTAGAGATGTGTTTATGTTCCTTTTCAATCCTACAGGGTAGTAGTTCTTAACCATAAATCACAATCACCTACACCTACAATCACTTCAGAAGTACGTATTCTGCAAAAGAAAAAAAATACAAACCACATATGTAAGACAAATTTTCTAGTAGCTACATCTGAAAAAGTAGAAAGAGGTAAAATTAATTTATGTTCATTTATTTTTGAGAGAGAGAGAGACAGACAGGGCAAGGGAAGGGCAGAGAGAGAGAGGGAGACACAGAATCTGAAGCAGGCTCCAGGCTCTGAGCTGTCAGCACAGAACCAGATGCGGGGCTCGAACCCGCAAGATGTTGATTATGACCCGAGCCAAAGTTGGATGCTCAATCAACTGAGTCTTACAGGAGCCCCAAGTGTTTATTTTACTTTTGAAACAGAGAGAGGGAGAGTATGAGCAGGGGAAGGGCAGAGAGAGACTGGGAGACAGAGGATCTGAAGCAGGCTCTGTGCTGACAGCAGACAGCCCAATGCAGGACTTGAACTCACAAACGGTGAGATCATGACCTGAGCTGAAGTTGGATGCTTAACAGACTGAGCCCCCCAGGCGACCCGGACTTTACTGATGTGACTTTCCTACCAAGCAGAGATTTTCAAGTTGTTTCAGTGATAGGTTCATTACCACTCAAAAAGTGTTCATCCTCTTGATATTATGTGTTCTCATATTACTAATGGATAAATTACCCCAACTACTCTTAGCTGGAGAAAATAAATTACAAAAACAACAATATTTAGAAAGACTACAAATCCATGCTGACTTCAGCTGGGTATTCTGCACAGGTATATTCTGCGACCTCTTCAGAGCATGTGTTGTTCTCTACTGTCTTGCCCAAAGCAATCACCGATCTCTGAAATCCCCAAAGCCACCATTTTTATTACCTGGCAGAAGCCTTGACTCTGCTCTTACTGAGAAAACCAAGGACTCCAACTTAACATACCTCAATTTTTATTTCTCTCCATTCCAAACCTCTCCACCATCTCTCACTTTTATCCTACTCAACTGTCTGTCCTCTTTCCAAGACTTATTATTTATATTCCTTGCCCAGCTACCTTCTCCAGGACATTGCTCATCACTCGCTCTTTCATTTGAATTTTTAACTTTTTTTTCCTGTCTATGAGGTTCTTCTCCAATGCTTGCAAACATGAAGTTATCTCTAACACTGGAAAAAAAAAAAAATGTCGATCCTACTCCTTCAAGTTGATGGCTCTTGATCTCTTTTCACAAACTTTTCAAAAGTAAGTTGCTGATGCCACTGCCCTTCCTTAGTTATTCTTCAAACTACACTACAGCCGCCACTCCACCTACACAAACCCCTAAAGGCATCAATAATCCAATAATAAGCAGATCTTTAACTACTATTCAGTCCTCATTATCTTCAATGTATTCTTGAAATTCAAAATGCATCAGTAACACCCAACATCTTCCATTATGTCACCAAAGTCCCTGAATTCAAATATCAAAAGAATGTAGATAACCACAAATCTGAAATCTCTTTTTCCAACATTCTAGAACTATTTCTCTATCTGTAGGATATTTGTATTTATATAATCCAACAGCACATCTGGCTCACTTCACCTCCTGATTCAAACTAGTTCCTCATACTGAATTGCCTATTTATAATATAATAATTGCCTATTTATAATTTATAACCACTCTTCAACTTACTTTTGTTTAAAATCTTGAAAGTGTCCTTGGCTATTCTCTTCTAATTCACCCCAACAAATAGCAATGATTTGCCCATTCTATAAACTCCCCAACTATTCTTTCTTATATTCAATCTTGTATTATAGTTATCTGTATGTTTTTATTTGTCATATTGTATTTTAAGCAGTATGAATACAAGATCGTGTATTGCTCTATACCACCCAAAGAACCAAGCATATTGTGTTGGATATGGTAATGCTCCATAAGTAGAGAAAATTGGATTTGCTTGTACTTCTTAGGCCTAAGTCATCCTCTCTCCAGATTTATTCTGAATTTGTTGAGCTATAACTTGCCATTATATACCCAAATATCAAACTTAAATTACTTTATTTTAAAAAAAAAAAAAATTTTTTTTTAACGTTTATTTATTTTTGAGACAGAGAGAGACAGAGCATGAGCATGGGAGGGTCAGAGAGAGAGGGAGACACAGAATCGGAAGCAGGCTCCAGGCTCGGAGCCATCAGCCCAGAGCCCGACGCGGGGCTCGAACTCACGGATCGCGAGATCGTGACCTGAGCTGAAGTCGGACGCCCAACCGACCGAGCCACCCAGGCGCCCCCAAACTTAAATTACTTTAAATAAAACCACTGGATAATTAAAATATATTTTACCTGTGAAGGTCATATCTATATTTTGCTGCATGTGCACCTTTTGCTGGCATTTGACCTATCTAGTAAATAGGTTGCTAATAATCTTATCCTCCCCCTCCCCCCACCTTTTTTTTTTTTTTAAGTAAACTCTACACCCAACTTGGGGCTTAACTCACAACTTACAACCTGGAGATCAAGAGTCACATGCTCTTCCGACTGAGCCAGCCAGGCGCCCTTAATTTTATCCCTTTTTTTAACGCAAACTACCTAAGGTACACTATTGCAAACTCAGCTTTGTTACACCTGAAAAGTAACAATCTTGCCTTAAATTAAATGTTTACATATATATAGATCATTTTCAAAGTAAGACCCAGCAACAAATACAACAGGTTCATTCAAATCCATTAAAAAACATTTACCTGGTCTATGGGAACACCAAAATATTCCAGCATCTCTCTTAAGATATTCAGTATGAGTGACATTGATGAAACAAATACATTAGCGAATTCAAGGAAACATTATCAGTTTCTTGATACCTTCCGGAAAAACAATTTAGAAAATATTACTCTTGACCAAAAAAACAAAAAACAAAAAACAAAAAACACGATTGCCATCAAAACTGTATTAAGTAACCTGGAGGAATCCTTTCGTTTCACATTACACCATCAACTGATCTCTTTTGGCCAGCAGTATTTTGAAGGAAGTCAAAGAGAGAGAGGAATGAAGACGTGGGGAAGGGCTGATAAAGGAAATTTCAATTTATCAGTTAAATTGCACTAAAAGTTCATAAGATGTTTCAGCCTTAATAAATATCAACCAACAATAAATTGGACACTTAACAGGGAAGCCTTTAGGTTAGCTGCGACAGCGAAGTCCCCGCTCTCCTGGAAGCTCTGGGTTGAGGAGAGGGATGAGTTCAGCTCCTGAAGGCAGGCAGGGGGCCGACCCAACGCTTTAACAAATGAACAGCGGCTCTTCCTCACAAACGAATAGGGTACCATCCATCCTCCTCGCTCATTTTAAAGACAAGAATTTGGACCCCAGATACGCGACGTGACTCAGTCACCCAACTGAGTAACAGGCCGAGACTAGCGCCGGTGGTGTCAGTCGCCTTGGCCGCAAGCTTCCTCAGGGGCTCTCCAAACCCAGAATGATCGCCTTGCTCACCTTCCTCCGAAGCCGAGCCTGCGAGCAACCACCGGGACACCAAGCTGCGGTCCTTAAGAAACGCTGCCTCGAATCCGCAGTCAGGGACGCCCTACGTGCGCCCGTCCTGGTACAGGAGCGCTCGGACGTCGACTCGTGTCCGCCCGCGCGCCTCGGTTTGCAAGCCACAGACGGTAACGACGCCCCCCACCGACGGTAACGACGCCCCCCACCGACCCGGGGCTGGACATGCAAACCCCTTCCCTCAACCTGGGTAACTCCGCAGGATGCTTGGCCCTTACCTCCGGTCTCCCACCCACCTTGCGGCTCGCCCCGAGGCCGGGCACAACTTCCGCGTCCCTGAACGAAAATCAAACTCCGCGGGCCAAGCCAGTTTCCGAGCTTATTGGACAAGCCTAAACATATGTGCTTCTGATTGGCTGCGCTATGACGTCAGGCTAGTTACGGTTATTTGGGCCGGCTACTGGGATATTTCCTTCTTCCTCTAGGGGGCGGGCCTTCCGCGAGGCAACCAATAGAAGCCTAGAGACAGCAGGTGGAACGGAGGGGGGGGGGTGCGAAGATGGTGACGCAAGCTTCTGACGCGTCCTTAGATTCCTCCATGCTAAACTACTGGTGTCTACTACACGGTGTCATCAAAGTATTAAGGGTCTTGAGCCAGGCACGCGATCCGGAATTCGTCCCTTTTCGCAGTGTCGTCCCCTATACACCCAGACGCTAAGCGGGGCCGCGCTCTCCTCTTCACTTGAAGTCGCTATTTGTTGTCTGATCATTTCATTCAAACATTACCTGCTTATGGGATTAGCAGAACCTAAGCAGTCTTCGAGGGATGTGCACCTTTGCAGTACTTATAATGTTCATTCACCAAACGCTCCTGGTTATCCAGGCTATCAAATATGGACCGGACGTTAACCTGGCCGAGTATTGTTAAGTAAGGACTAAATCCTATCAAGTGATACCCATTTTTAATTCTGGTCTGGGTTTTACTGGCTTCGTAAGACAGAGCAACATCTTTATTCCTACTTCAGCCAAGGATGCACTGGAATGACATGACAATTTAAGATCAACTGTGCCTGCTGCTGACCTACATTAAAACAAAATTTTTAAAAATGGGGTATTTTGAACTAATTTCTCTATAGTCCACATTTACTCATTCAATACTGAGTGTTACATGCCAGGCACTATTCTAAGCATGGGAAATGCAGTAATGGGCAAGACCAGTAAGGTCCTCACCCTCCTGCAGATTACATTCTAGTAGAGACATCAGAGAGGCTATCCCTGAGCATTTTTAAACCCCATCTCTTTCCACTCTTTTCTTTATAGCACTTATCACCACGTATATTCATGCTACCGCTATCGCCAAGCTAGAATGTAATCTCTAGAACAGGTACTTCTGGCTTGAACCATGCTGCTTCTCTAGTGCTTTAGGTAAGTGCCTAGTATATGGGGCGCCTGTCTGGCTCAGTTGGTGGAGCATGCAACTCTTGATCTCATGAGGGGTCAGGAGTTCAGACGCATTGGGTGTAGAGCTTACTTTAAAAAAATAAAATTTAAAAATTCTTAGAAAGTGTCTATTATATACAACGAACAATCAATACTTGAGTAAGATAACCGGATATGGGACAAAACAGACATCAGGAATGATCTGTAACTAAGTAACTGGCAGAATATCCCAGTAGTCCACACTAGGTTAAGGATGAAAAGGCAGAAGAGGCTGTTGGACAAGGTATAAGTGAAAGCAAATGGGTCAGCCACCTTACTTGGTATCAGTGAGTCACTATTTCTTCAAGTACCTTGTCCTTTCCTTTTGCCCTCATAAGTATATAAATCATGATCTTGTAGCCACCTCCCTTTCCAGTCTGATATCAATCAGCACACATTACAGCCAGACCAACACTTCCTTGGAGAATATTAAAATAGGAACCAGCACTAAAGCTACCTTCACCATGCACGCTACACCCTCCATGAATGTTTTGCTGACAACTTACCCCTAACGTTCTTCAGAGATCTCTCCTCCATTTTGTTTACGAAAGCACTCATACATACCACATCTTGATAACCTTTTGAGATTTGACAGTATTTTTCAATTGCTCATGTTTACATGAAATTACTTTCTTGGCCTTTTAGAATGATACAAGATTCAGGAAAGCTTTTTTGACTTCAGTTACCTTTTCTGTTGTTTTTGAGTAATGTTCAGAAATATGGTGGCTTGCTTTCTAAGATTTTCCTGATTGTGTTCCCCTCCCCCAGTTTGATCTAAGCCCTCTCCTATGGTCTCTACACTCAATGATTATACTTTTGCTACTTTCTTCTCAGTGTGGGGTCCAGTCCTGTCCTTAAAAGGCAGTCTTGTTTTGAGAGTTCACTGGGGAAAATTGTCCCAGTCTCTCCAATCCTTCCTTTGGGTACCTTGCACTCACTATGGAGAGGACAAAATCCAATTTTCAGTTGAGTAATTTGAGATTCTCCTTTTCTCAAGTCTGCCAGACCCTACCCCAACTCTTCCTTCTCACATAGAAACCAATACCAAGCAGGTTGATGGTTTTCCCCATTTGATATTTGGAGGTTCATCACCTAGTTTAATTCCAAAAGCTGTCCATAGGTATTTGGTTTTGCCATCCAAATGTATTTTTCCAGAACTACTAACACTTTATAGATAATCATCATACTATGTTCTGGATCCCCAACACCGAGAATGTTTTATTCACCTTTACACCCATTGCCAGGCATACTTTTTCAGTGAATAAACGAAAGGTGAGAGGCTGAGGGCTGGTTTAGACAAAGGCTAGAAAGATGTGTATACTCAATTTTGCCAAATACCCAGCAGAGCCCCATTAGCCTATGCCACAAGCCTAAGTTTGTTTTTGGTGATGAACTCAAGTTACTGTAGTTATCTTAAACAGTGGGAAAGAATACAAATTAACCTTCTACCAAAGTAGGAAATAGCCTCTCCAATGTTAACCATAAGGGTTCGTATGTAAATGTGATCTCCACATTGAGATGTGCTAACCCAGAAAGTTCATTTAAATTTTACATTTCAAAAAGAAAAATATTTAGGCCCTTTTTCTTTCTATTCTGCCTATGCTTGAAGCCTCTCAGGGGTAGTGCTAATACAGTATACTTAAACCAACCAGCGCTATTTAAAAGATTAAACACCTCTTAAAATTCATTAAACCTTTACAATTATTTATTCAAAAATTTTAAATATTTGAGAGCAATTAGACCAAAATTTTCCCTGATCCTAAAATCATATTTCAAATTAAATTCTAAAAATGTGCTTTGTATTGACAATTAAAATAGTTAATATAAGAGACCTATTAACTATATTTCTAGGTCTATTTAAACTGTAGTAATATCTATACTCTAAATTGCTATTTACTTGTAGTGTTACATTAAAATTATAAAACCAAAGTTAGATGTTTATAGTCTAAAAGCAGGATTTCTTTTTACTTGAGCCTTTAAAAAATTTATACAAAAGAAAAACTAGGTTATGCTTAGTGTATGAATCCAAAGGTCTTATGTGTCTATAACTACTCATACTATGTTCGAACAAAAATAGTTTACTATAGCTAGACCGCTCTAAAGGCAGAAAGGTGAACTGCTGCTTGATTTTTCTGGTTCCATTTTTTTTTTTTAGAAGATTCATATGACTTCATAGACTCTGTACTCTGTTTTCTGATACAATCTTACGTTCACAAATAGGAATGCCTTGACTCTTGTGAATCACTTAAAAAGAGTTGGTTAAAACCTAGAACACAGAAAAAATAGTTAAAGGATGCCCTTCTAGTCTTATCCCAGTTCTGGATCACTCAGACAGTCAGATATACATCAGTGCTACTAATGTTTGCATTTAGGCCTTTTCATTTTTAGCAATAATCGACTCATAATTAGATACTGTCATGGTCCCAGTAACAGGAATAAAAATATTCTACTTCATAAAAATTCCAAGTAACTGATTTGGATCATCTTACAACTAGTAACAAATTATTTGCCATCCAAAGATCTGATATATATCGTAAAGAATATGGCATAAGTCTTACAAAAACAAACAACAAAAAAAACTAAATTCATTCCTATTGCAACATTGAAAAAAAAGTGGCAATATGCAGCATTTCTTTTTAATTATCACTGACTGTACCCTCAGATGGTAACACACAATAAAGCAAGCACCTGAGAGTAAAAGGTAGCTCTTAAACTTCAATTAAGTAATCCAGAGAACTAGGAAAAAACTTCAGCTTCAGATAACACAGATTCCTGACAAAGACTTCCAGATTCTCAATACTTTTACAAGCAGAAAACTTGCTATTTACAAGCTAACTACTCTTTTTAAGTACGTACATGTCAAATATTAGCTCACTGAGTCAATCAATAAAAGTCTATGTATCTATGACTTTTATCTACTGGCTCTGGTTGTCCTCTAAATACAGAACATGTTAAAATGATAAGGCTGGACAAAGTAACATCAAATGTCCATCCTGATCCTTATATATAATTTGAATTGTAACTCTCTATTTCCTCTTTTAAGGGAAACCCCTTAAAATACTTGAGGACTGCTCGCAAGGACCCATCTCAGTCATCACTGCTCTACAGCAAACATTCCAACTATTCACATGACACTATTTCAGACATCAAGCTTCTGGTCCCTCTCCTTTTAAATATATTTACTCTTAAAAACATGGAACTGCACAAGAGTAACATGAGCCACATATAAAAAAAAAATTAATGATCTAACTCTTCTGTTCACTGCAAACCGACGTCTCTTCAGCACATTTTAAGGGAGCTTAGACTGTATTATGTTTTAGCAGCAGCCACAAAAAAAAAAAAAAAAAAAAAAAAAAAAAGGCTTATGCTAAATCAAACCTCTATACATATACAATTATATCATGCTTTCATTATACATTCAAGGAGCATTTATTTCATACCTATGTATGTATGCCATACACAATGCAAATTGATAAACATTTATTCTGGCAAAGAAAGACATTTAAATGGAATGAGTTGCTAGCTGAAAGAATGTGCTACATTCAATGAGGACATAAAAAGAATTTAGAATTTTTGCTAGGGTGTAAGATTTTAAGATAGGTAAGTGAACAAGGGGTGGGTAAGTGGGGAAAGCACAAAGGTAAAAACTGGCTCATGTTGTTCATCTTGACTAATATTTAGGCAAGAGAAGACATCGAAGGGTTTTAGCTAAAAATGACACCAAGTTTACGGCTGAAAAATATCCCACAGGCGGCAACTAAAGGATGAAATTTAAGTCCAAGTCAGGAGTCTACTGCAGCAGTGGGGGTATCTTTACCACAGTATTAGAGGGGTGAAAAGCAGATCAACACTCTGATTTTGAAGTAGAAGTATCACCACCAAATGTATGCACACACTATATATACTGACATTAACCAGTTAAATTTTATATTTTATTGTAACTTTCTTTTCATGCTTACATTTGGTGTGATATTCAATTTCCTTCAAAAAACTGAAAGAGTACTTAACATTCCCCCCATGGCAGCTTTAGAAGTACCCTAATAAAAAGTTTATTGCTTTCTCTTTCTGGTACATTAAGGCAGAAAAATTACGATCTTCCATAGTCAAGGGCTAGATAAGGTAGCAAGTATACAACTATTCTGGAGGATGAAAATGGTATTCTTTTTCCATGGCTTTATGCACTCCATGAAATTCGCAATTACAATGATAGTACCAAGAAGTTATCACTGCCAAATACACAGGTCATGCTGTGAGTAAAAATCCTTCCAAGTCATTTAATATGAAGGTGTACTTAATTATCATCTAGTTTTACTAAAAGGAGTACTCATTACTGCATCAGGAAGGTGGGCAACCCCAAGAGATTACTATGAAAAATCTCATTTTGATTTTTAGGAGAGTAGCATTAAAATCCACTTGCCCAATCCTTTTCTACTTGTAAGAATCAAGATTATCTTCTGCATCTTAAGAGTGCTGCCAATAGGTTCAACTGTTTTAAATCATCCAAAATATCTGTAGGAAAAATATTTTTGGGCGGCAGGGGGAATATTTTTCTTACGCAGAGATTATAATTAAGAAACATTATTTGAAGTTTTTTTCTAGTAGTGGGAAACACAGATCCTAATGTCTGTGTCTCTTTTTTTAACCAATGGGATCCATTTTTAAAGGCTAAAGTATGATGTGACATAATAACATAAAGAGAACTAGAAGACTTAATGTAGAACTTTGGCTTCATCTGCATAGTCAACACACACTTATCATTACTGAATGTTTCAGAAATATAAGGAGTCCAGCTCATAAACCTACACAATCTCAAAGGCTCTTGAGTAAGACAATGGAATACAACAAATTTCCATATATCTCTGAGATTCTAAGAAACTGAATAATAACAAATCCTGTTGGCTTAAAACTTCATTAATATAACCCTTGACATTCAGATGTAATAATGGTTTTAACTATTTGATAACCCTAATATGGTAACAGATAACATTCTAAAATTTTGTTAAAGGATGTATCAGGATCTCTATCCAGAGACTATTAAGTCTAGACTAATACAATCCCATGACAATAAACTTTTTTTCTCCAATTGCCTCCTAATATATTATTAGTCAAAATATATACTATAGGTCTTAGCACACAAATGTCTGTGAAAAATGCTTTTTTTTCAAGTTGACAGATGGTCCACTTTGTTAAAAGGGTCATGGTGAGAATTACACCAAATTTTACACAAAATTATAGTCTAACAAAACAAAATCCAACCTCTTTTTAGTTATTAATGGACTACTATAGTTTTTAAAAAGAGAAGTAATGCTGATTCTCCATAATATTATGGCTGGCAAGTTCTTGTATTAACACAAGAACAGGAGAACTAGACTAGAAATCTGGAATTCCTGTATTCTCTAATAACAGCTTGGAATTACCAGGGAAAACAAAAAAATAACAGTATATGGGGTTTGAGTTTTGTGAAGTATGTATCAACCCCCCAAAAAAGCCATAGCATACCAGTAATTTTACTAACAGAGGAGTTGGTATTCAAAAATCTATAAATAGGTCACAGAAATCAGCTGTATAGATCAGACACAGAAATAGTCTCAAAATCAGGTAAACAAACAACGGCTATTACCACTTATGACATTTTATTGGCATATGACAATTTACAAGGGTCCCTGTTGCAATATACAACACACTGAGTAAGAATCGTTTAGCCATCTACATTCGTTCGTATTGGGTAGTATTTTTACTCAAATTATAATTTAATTCCCAACACTTGATTTTAACTGTGACAAAAGGGAACAATAGTTAATTCCTTAAAGTAGGCTGCAATTGGAAAAACATATTTTGCTATTTTATATTAAAATTCCTAGAATGTTGAAAGGTATACACACCTAAAGACTGAGTCATGGCCTTCTTAAACAGGTTTCTTAATCCTTTCTGGAAATATCCTTTGGTTCATTTTTATTTTCCTTCTCTAGGCAAAAGGAAGTCTGTTAATGCAGGTATCAAAGAGTTATTTTCTGTCATTTGTAAACAAATACCCTTACCATTCAGCTTTGTAACATGTTATGAGGTGTGGAGTTAAATGTGGCTTAACACAACATAGGCTTTTCATGTTTGGCTCTGAAAAAGAGAACATCCACAATGGCATCCTACTGCAGAGTTCTATCACCCTTCTTACTAAATTCTGGTATAATCCTCTTTCCTCAATTTTGTGTAATAGAATAAAAGTAACCGAATCATGTATCTATTTGGGTTAAGTCAGCACATTTGCACTTAAAATATAACCTGCTGATAGAATTTGGGTAGGTTTATTCCCACTCCCTATTAAATAATTTCTCAGCAAATTCCCTTTTTCCTATTGTCTTAAGTGGAAAAACAAAACTGCACATTTATAGTCATGCACAGAGATCCAGTATCTAACCAAATAATAACTTAAAATAAAAGCTAAGTTTATTTGTATAAAATAAAATGGTTATGAAAATTCTTGTGTTGAAGATTAAATCCATGTTGCTTTCGCATGTAATTAAGTATTCTTCTGACTAGGAGATTAGCTGTGTCCTGACTAACATAACAACAAACTTGCTTTGACAGTATTTCCTCTGCTCTAATGATTTCAGAAAAGACAAAATTAATAGGAGAAATCATGCAATACTAAGGGTCCTAGGGCCATAAACATCATGTATATTGAATTTTGTTTTCTTATTTTTCCCTTACAGTTCTTAGCAAATGCCTTTGGCTGCAATCAAGGTGCTAGGAGCACTGCAAATCACGAAGGATGAAAGATCCATATATTAAGATCTTTGAAAAAGTTTACACTTAACAGAACAAGCATTTCCTCCTTTTAATGCAAACATATACAACTAACTTGGTTCCTGAATTAACAAATGAAATTTGACTACTTTTACAGATGGTCACTGACAGAGACTTGACAGTGAAATTTACTATTTTGAGTTTTCATCTTAAGAGCTATCAGCATCAACAAACAAAAAGATAATCCACATCTGAAAGATTATCTACCTGAAGAATAGAACCCTTGGGAAGAAAAAGAAAAAGCCATTTTATAAACTGCAACTGAAAATAGGGAAAAAGTAAAAACCAAGTTAGACCAATGCTGCAACAAACTTCCTGTCAAAACTTTTTATTGAAAAACAAGTTACTTAAAATACTAATTAACATAATGGTTTTTTTGCCTATTTTTCCTTATGGTTAGACTACAAACTAATGTTTCAGCTGTCCAAAAGCTCAAATAAATATGTAAGATATGAAATCAGGTACATCTTTTTAATGTATCAACTTATTCTGCAGGATAATCCTCTTCCATACCAACACCAGGATTACAGGTTTTGTTCTGTTTCTTAAAGATGATCAGTAAGAATGGATTTTTTCATCTGTATTATTACAGACCAGTTCCTCTCTCAAAGATTAGCTGATATCTAAGACCATGACTCAAACTTTCAAATAAGAATAGAAAAAACATTGAATTTTCAGCCGCAAAAGTAAAGGCTCCTAAGAATGGTTTTATAGGCCACTGCTTGCTTTCAATTAAAAAAAAAATTTTTTTTTCTTGTAATTTTCAATCTTTTAATAGCTTGTACTTTTTAACTATTGATAAAGCTTTTTTCTCTTTTTAAACATTTGCTGACGTGTTAAATTAGCTTAGTTTGCCAAAGTAAGAACCTTTTCTGTGGTACACCTCAAAAATTAGTCACCCTACAATGTAGTGTGTTTGAATTAAGGAGAATATTAAACAGATGTATATAGTTAAAATAATTAGTGTGGTCTCTATAAACAACTTCTGTCCAGGGATTTGTATGTAGAGCTAACGTTTACTTCAGAATAAACATTAACAAACAGGGAAGGAAGAGAATCAGAACTTTCACAGAGCTGTACTTGACCATATCTTATAGACAAAGCGAATTACAATGCATGTAACAAAAACAGTAAAAGTATTTTTTTAAAAGTTGATAGTTACAAATATGGTACGTAACAATTTTCTACTTTATTTCAGTACAATTTTCAACATACAGTCTACTATTTTTCAAGATATTTGAAGACTTAAAACAAAATTTCTACTGACTACTTGCAAACAGTAAAATTTAAGTAAAATGCTTACATTCTTATTTGAAAACAAAAATCAGGTAAAAAAATGGTGGGTGCAAGTTCTGCTCTCTGTTGCAATCTCACTTCAGATTTACTATTCCTAAAAACACAAAGAGAAAATAAAGATTAGCAAAAATGTGGAGTGAAAATGATCCGTAATAATCACTGTTCCTAAAAATGAAATAATGAACTAACTGGCCCACCAAACCCATAATGAAGAAAATCCATTAGAATCACTAACAAGATGAAATTTTCTACCTTTTCTTCTTTGCGTCTGTCCTTCTTTTCTTCATTATTTTCCATGGTCTCTTCTTCATCTTCAACAATCCCGTCCCCTTGGTATTTGTCATGAGTCCATTTTGGACTGCTACCTGATTTTTTGAAGTTAAAGCGCCCTCTGCCACGTTGAAAAGTACCACGACCTCTTCCTCTTTTGGCCCAATAATCCACACCATCATCTCTGTCATCATGCTACAGAGAGGTTAAAAACAATCATCACTAAAATGTCTTTCTTGTAAGTAAAATGATTATAGCCCCATTAAGTCATGGTATATATCTTCTGAAGACTGGGGTATGGGACATTGGTAAATGTCTAAAACACATTAAACCAAAGCCAGTAACACTGAATTTTACAGTAAAAATGTATTCCATTGTGAAATCAAGTAAATACATCTTACTGCTTTATAACCCAAGCACTGCAAACTGTCCAGACAATTTTTTGGAGAACCTCAACTGCTAAATTACTGCCAACTTTCATAGTTTTGACTTTTTTGCTTTCCATTATTTCAATCTAAGTCCACTTGTTAATATACTGCATGCAAATGAGATAAAATAACCTTTATTTCCCCCCAAAACTACCAGTCATAAAGACGTAACAGTCACAAAAATGTTATGCAACACTTATTAAATAAAATAAACGATATGAATTATACCATACATGTAGGAACAGATTTTAAAATCCTACAGAGATTTAAATCTAAATCAATGTATATGGCACATCAATCTTCTAGGCTAGAGAATTTCACATGCTAAATCATGACAGCATGGTCCCTAGAGTAATAACTTATTTCTTCTTCACCAACATAGTACTACAGTTTTGTATTACATTTGAACATTAATTTTTCATTAACTCTACCCCAATACAGATATTCCCCAAATTGCAAATTGTTCCATTAATCAAACACAATCTACAAACTGAAAAGCCCTTCACTTTGTGGATAAGTAGAGGAGTATTATCGCAAAATACCAAACAAAAAGCCAAAGTTCACCTGTAATATAATTTAATTAATTGTTGCCCACCTCAAACTCTCAAGTCTGTCACCTACAAAAATGGAGAAAGAGGCAAAATGATGCCCCTTAATAAGATACTGGGTATAATGCAAACAATGTTCCATAACCTGTGAAGTACTGGTATTGACCAGCTGTCCAAAAGTCATCAAAGCTTTTTCTCGAGTATTATGTGGTATAAGCACCTTTTTCAAAACACAGACTGTGCCTTTGTGCATATTCGTGTAATACAGATCACCCTCCTGGCATGACTTGCAAAGCTCAGTTACACAAGTAACACACAAAGCAAAAGAGCACTTACCAATTTCTAATCCTCTATCTTTAACAAGCTGATGAAAAATGACAAGCTAGAGGTGTGTATGACTCCAAAAAGAGCGAGTTGAGGAACTATCAAAAGTGTAGATTTCAGAATGTCAGAAAGTTTAATTACAAACCTGAAATAAAGTATTTTAAAATATTCTCTCACTCAAAATGATACCCACACAACTACGTAACTTCAGGTTCCCTTTTGGTATTGGCACAAACCACCACTTAAGAGTTTGTGTTTGTGGCATTTACACAGTATTCCACTTATTTGTGGGAAGAAGCAAACAGGTTTTGAGAGTCAGAGGCATGTTTAAATCTAAACAGAAGCTGTGACTTTACGTTCTCATTTTAAAAACTGGGAGATAACCATGAAGTCACACAGATGATCTATAAAAAGTGCCCATCCCAGTGTATGACAAGCAAGCAAAGAGTGGTATTAATAATGCTTACTAAGGGTAAGACATTGTTCTGAGCACTTTCCACATATTTACTCCTCTCATCCTCAAACAACTCTATAAAATACTGTTAACTAATCCTACTTTAGACCTAAAGAAACTGAGGCACAGCAAAACTGAGCTACTTGCCCAAGGTCACAGAACTAGTTCTCTCCACTACTCCTTCAGCCATCACCCACAGTATACATTTCCCAAGTATCTGGTGGCAGTAAATGATTTCCATATAAGGCAACTAACAGCTACAGAAATAGAAAAAGCAGAGGCAAAGCTAGGCACTAAAGTTAAACAAGCCAGCACCTTTAAATACCCAACAGCAGCTAAAAGATTGTATTTTTCAGAGTATCCTGGCAGCTAGGGGACATTTTAATGCTAAGCAAACTAACTCTTAATCTTCAAGTTCTAACTTCTAAGATATCAGTCCTACTACAATTTTTTAAAATGAATCACTTCACATGATAAAGGACCAGAGAAATTATTTGTAATGCACAAAAACACATTAACAAAGGAGGCCATATTAGAACAAAACCTCCTGAATCCTCTTATCTCTTCTCCACAGAATGATCATGTTTCAAAGGGCTAACTGATTAAAACTCCTACCCTGAAACTCCTTCCCCACCAGATATTTTCTCTTCCTCAGAAGACATCAACTCTACACTGAGAACCTATCCACTCCAGTACTTTCCTACTTGCTCCAACTCTTCACATACTCACCCCTCCACAGAATTTCAGGTTCTAAGATAGACTATCTTTCCTACTTGTTATTGAAAACATCACCATATCTTTGCATAAATCCAAGTGTTGAGATGAGAATTTTCAGAAAAGAATACAACAAATGTTACTATTACTCAATATTGGAGAAAGAACGGTAGGGTGCTTTCAGAACCCTAGTTCTGGAGCCCAAGGCATGGGTTCAAATCCAAAGTCCTATTCTACTAGCCATGGTCAAGCTGCTTAATCTGTATACCCCAATGTTTTTCATCTATAAAAGTAGAATAAAGGACTCCCCTCGAAATGATTTTTTGTAAGCACAAAATAAATTTATACATGTAAAACAGGAACCTAGCACAGTGCATATGCTCAATAAATACTATTATTATTACTAGTAAGTATTAATGTTTCATTAATATGGGCATAAGCAGGGTGCCTGGGCAGCTCAGTCCATTAAGCGTCTGACTTTTGATCCCGGCTCAGGTCCTGATCTCGCAGTTCCTGGGTTTGGTCCCATGTTGGGCTCTGTACTGGCAGCGCTGAGCCTGCTTGGGTTTTTGTCTCACCCTCTCTGCCCCTTCCCTGCTTGCATGCATGCATACACTCTCTCTCTTGCTCTCTCAAAATGATAAACTTAAAAAAATATATATGTGTGTGTCTGTATGTATATATGTGTGTATATATATGTGTGTGTGTATATACATATATATACACACACGTATATATATATATTATATATACGTGTGTGTATATATATAGTCAAAAGTTCCATGTTCGTCAATTATTCTTAGGAGAACATCTAAAAGTTTTCAACCTCATTTCTTATGAATATTTTTGTTTATATTTCTAGTCTCAACAATAGCGGTCTATAAAATATATTTGCAAAAGAAGCAAAATCTTTCAAATTTAAAAATCCATGTAAAAACCAGAGCTGTCATTTCAATGGTTCATTAAGAACTAAAATAATTAACTCTGGGAATTGATTTGTTAGAAAAAAAAATGTATTAACATATTAATTTGGGGGTGCCTGGACAGCTCAGTCAGTTAAGCATCCACCTCTTGATTTCAGCTTAAGACGGAGCCCCACACTGGGCTCTGTGCTGACAGCAAGGAGCCTGCTTGGGATTCTCTAACCCTCTGCTCCGTCCCTCCATCCCCCACCCACTGCGCATGCGTGCACTCTCTCAAATTAAATAAAATTTAAAAGCTTAAAAAAAATGTTACTTCTGGGGCGCCTGGGTGGCTCAGTCGGTTAAGCGTCCGACTTCAGCTCAGGTCATGATCTCACGGTCCGTGAGTTCAAGCCCCGCGTCGGGCTCTGTGCTGACGGCTCAGAGCCTGGAGCCTGTTTCAGATTCTGTGTCTCCCTCTCTTTCTGCCCCTCCCCTGTTCATGCTCTCTGTCTCAAAAATAAATAAAACATTAAAAAAAAAAAAAGTTACTTCTGGTGAACATTAGTCTGTGACAAATCCAAGTGTATGTTTTATATAGAAATGAAGGTTTTTAAATACAGCCCAAAATAGCAACACATAAAATGTTATTTACTACTTCTAAGTTCCTAAAATCTTAAAATAACATTCTTCTTAATTAGTAAAACTACTACCTAAATGCCAAACTAAAATGGTATGTCCCATTACAAGAAAAAATTACAACATCGGATTCTAAAAGTATGCCATAGAAAAATGAAGGTGTGGCCTAAATTAAGTATTTGTAAAGGATTCAAAGTATTAATTACTATCTACTTGTCCACCTCTCATTTCCCTCTTAATCTTTTGACCTATAACATTTGGTCTACTTCTCTGGCTTTTTTTTTTTTTTTTTTTAACAGTGTGATATTTTTACTATCACTCACCCACTGCTCGCCCCACCTTCAACAGGGTGGCCTTTTAATCTCTTCTGACTGGGTGATCTTAACAGGGCTTTAATTGTGTCCTGGAAGATGATGGCTCCTAAATTTTTTTTCCTCTAGATTCGCATAAGCAACTTTCCATTGCACATCTGCACTTAATTTCTCCCAGGCACCTCAAGAACAGAACTTAATCTTCTCCAATGGGATCCTTTCCCTTGTATTCTCTATCCTAGAGAGATCCCTTCCATCTTACTACCAATACCCAACTACATACAAGATCCCTGAGTAAGTCCTCATTAATATTACTTTAACTTTTCCATTACCTAGCCTCTTAGTCCAGACACTCAGTAACTCTCAGATCGGTCTGTACAACCATGATTTTTCTAAACTCTGGTTAAAATCCGTATTTATTTAGATACAGCCTCCCACAACTTGGTTTCTGCTTTTTCTTAATTTTACCAAACTTACACCAACCACCTAGCCAAAGAGTTCTATCTCAGGATGTTTCACGCCTACAATCTGCAGTATACCTATTTTTTAAGCTCAAGATTCAATCCCAGTTCCTCTATGAAGGCTCGCCTAATCACTGTTTGAAATAATCCTCCATTTCCTGCCTTGGATGAAATCCACTACACATATATTTAGAACTTTTGTTTCTAAATTTTTCCAGCCAAGAAATGATACATGTCTTTGCATTCATGGTACCTAGTATAAAGAGCAGTTTGTGAATATAAAGTCTGAAAATCAAAAACAAGATAGACCTTTTAAACTTTCCTATAACTGAATAAAGTGCCTTTTACTGTCCACGTTGTCAACTCAAGCAATTCAAACAAGTATAAATTTCCTCTTAGGGGAGCATATGTTGAGCAAACAGTATGCATTAATACCCTTTAAAAACTTTTTCGGACTTTGTTCATTAAACTACTCAAAAGAATCAAACAGAAGCTAATTTTTGATTGCCCATTCTTCAAACAACATAGGTCTACTTCATCATTTAGCTCTCCCCTCTCACTTAGCAGACAGGTCATGGGTATTCAGGTGTATTCAAATATATTCATAAAAAACTAAATGAAAGACACAATTCTATAAATCTAGTACTATCTTCCTCCTTGCTTCTGCAAAACAACTAATCTTCAGAACTGATCTCTGAAAAGCTATTTAAGAAATAAATACTTCTGGTAATAGTTCTGGTATTTTCCTAAGTGTCTGTAATGCTGGATGGACCCTTTTCTCCCATGCCAAACTACAGAAAATCTCCATCTTTACCTAGAAACTCTTTCAGGACCCACCTCCTCTAGTTTCACCCCTTAGAAAACTACTTCAGAGGAAAAAGTATCACAAAGAAGCATCAAATTAGTGTAGCCAGCAACTTTCCATATGGAATTTTTCATCCTCCTTTTATTCCAGAGGAAGTACACAGCCTCCCTGAGATCCTTAATTACATGTTCTGTGAAAGAATTCTTCTGTCTTTCACTTAAACAAACAGCTGTGATGATGGAAGATAAATCTTAATGAGATGTTTCTACAACTGTCATTGTCTTATAGACAGAGGTGAAACCTATGTTAATGTTCTCTGAATGTGGCTATCAAATCAGGTATAGTTTTAGTTTACCCTGATCAGCCTATAGGTGACATCAATAAAATATAAACAGGACTAAAGGGACCCACATTTTCAAAACTTCAAATCATCTGGGTAGTGAATTTTTAAAAGGTTTCCTAAATTATGGCAAAAACTCCTCATAGTAGTGGATACCTGTACTCAAATGTATTCACCCAGTATGCTTTGAAAATTAATGCAAACCAAATAAACACAGATTTCTAACACCCACCAAGAAGTACTTCTTGCTCTTTGGGGTATATTCTGGATCCCATTCCTCTTCCTTCGGTCTCTTTTGAAAAGTAGTATTTGAGTTGTTTGGACCAGTATTTGTCCCAGCAAAAACTCCTCTGGCTCTTCCTCTGCCTCTAATTCGAAACTGATTAACATTAACAAAGCTGTTTAGTAATGCAATCAAAAGGTATTTAGTTACATGCAAACTCTAATTTTACTGCAGTAACAAAAAACAAATTCCCTACTTTCCTTCCTAAATCTCAATTTCACAGCCACTGAGGACAGAAAGGGTGGCCATTTTATACTATAGGCAAAAAAAATCTGCCCACTGAAAGCTGAATAAGAAATGCAGTCAATTTAAGTATTAGCATACTGACTACAATTTCATAGCCTGAACTAGTATTTTTAAATAATCAAGTTGGTTCTTTCCCCTTTTACTACCCAAAAGAGTGGTCTAATTCTTTGAATTATTATAGGAGTCCCAACTGTTCAACTATCACCTATCACCATATAAGCAAAGCTCTTCTCTTTCACAAATGATCTAATTAATGAGCCCTACTAATAACTGACTGGATACTCACTCGAGGTAGGAATCTGAATATAGAAATTAAAGAGTCAAGAAGATGCACTACTGTGAAGTTGTAATTAATAATTGTAACAAATTTATGCAAACATAGGGATAATGTGTATGCTATGTAGAATAAAAACAAAAGCTATATGATTTCTATGATTATACACATATAAACAAGGACTGGAAGGCAAAACAGGCAAAATAAAAATAGCTGTGATACAGACGTTAGGGTTTTTTTTTTAATGCTTTAAGATATCTATTCAAAACTAAGTGATTGAAGAACTGGATCTCAGTAACTTTACTTGACTCTTGGGTCTTCATGCACCATGTACAGTTATTGATTCCAAAATTTTAAAAAGTATCTAATTGATATATGTATATGTGTGTGTGTGTATAGTTAGTTATATATATATAATTATATATATATATATACAGCTCTTTAAAAATCAGAAACATTTTTTACTCTGTATACAAAGAAAGCATCATCCCAGCTGCAGCCCTTCCTCCCAACCCTTAAATGGCATATCTTAATCAATATATACAAATACAATTTCACTTTCCAAGACTAATTCTAACTGCAGAAATAATGACTCACAACAATGTCTAAATCATGAATTTTACTTTATGTACAGTGCTCTAAAGTAAAGCCCTACCAACAATCAAAGGTAATTCTATTACTTACAAAGGTTCCTCGTGGTCGGCTAACTCCTCCAAAGCCTGAGTATTCTTTCAGTTCGTGGTGAGTTTTAAACTCGTCTTCTCTTTCCTTCTTACTCTCCTTTTCTTCCCGAGAACTGGGAGAAGAAGGTGACGCTGAAGATGATGAAGATCGAGAATGATCTTGCTCTCTACTTTTATGTTTACTGCAAAATAAATAGAGAAAACAAAAAATATGTGCTATTTTTAAAAAGACAAAGACCCTGTTGAATCTTATAATAAAAGGGATATTTTTCAAGTAAAAAAAAAAAAAAAACTATCCCCTATTAAAAATGATTACATAACTAAAATGATTGGGTGTTAAACTTTGATACAGCCTGTTTCCATTCTCCTTCAATATTTGTTTTACATAACTACTGAAAACATGATATAGCCTGCCAGTTAAAAACTAGCAGTCTGGAAACTTCAAGAATAAGGTTCAGTTCTTCAGTATTTTTAACTTTTTGTTGTTGTTGTTATTTTAAGGAAAGGAAAAGAAGAGTAGGAATAAGTAAGAATGTTTTTAAGGCCAAGTTTCAAAATGACTGCAGTATGTACACTCGGGGTGAGAACAGTTGATATGGTTTGGGCCATTACTCCATTAGAGAAATAAAAGCATATGACATACAAATACCGGTAATAAATTAAAAAACACGAGTAAAATCCACCATTTACCTAATGAATAGCAAGAAAACGATTATCTATGATACTTAATATTCCTATTATTTATTTGACTCTACGATGATCAATTTTACATGGTTCTAACACAACACCCGGAAAGGTCATACCTGCGGTAACTCTTACCACTGCTAACAGTATCCATGGAAACATTACTTTGAAAGATTAATACACATTGCTATTTCATAAAAACTAGTCCTTCCTCCCCCCCATCTCTCCCATGTTAAACCACTAGATATCAGTTTAAAATTCTTGTACTCTGGGTGTTATGAGTTGAAAAAGTGCGGAATCAAGCATAACGAACCAAAGTTCTTACACAAACTGTTTCTAGAAATGCACTGCATTGAAGTCCAACCTCCTGATGTAGCCTGGATAATAGGACACATTAATTTGTCATTTTTTTTTTCAGTGTTAGCTTGCTATTCCAAAGTTTTTGTCCTCATCCACCATAAGCCGTGTAAAAGACAAATACATTTTTGCTGTAAAACAAATAATTTTAATTGTTTAAATTTAAACATTCGATTACACAGTCAAAATTGAAAGCAATTAAGCTGACAATTATTAAAGGCTAATTAGAAGCTAAAACCTAACTCAGACAGTTTTAACAATTACCTGTCATCTTTGTAAGATTTGTATTCCTTGTAATCTTTTGGAGTTTTTTCCTGCTTTCTTGATCCACTGGATTCCCTGGAGCCCTTGGAATCCCCCCGTTCTTTACTTCTTTCTTTCCTCCGACGATCAATGTCATGCCGAAGATCAGCAGAATCACACCTTAATTTTTTATCTCCCTATAAAAGACAAATGTAAAATACAGACTTCAGGAGAGAAAAAAAATAAAGATATAAAGATATATACCCAAATTTTATGCCAGTTTTTAATCTGGCATTTTAGTATCAGAAATGAGTGGATCATAGCATACTACTTCCATACTTAGTTTTACTTTTGTTAAAAAAAACACTTGGTTGTTTTGACTCAACATTTGTATACACAGTGCAACGGGACTATGAAACTCGGAAGTTATGAAAAGCTAACTATCTTGAAAATAGCATAGGTTTTTGTTCAAAGCAATCCATAATAAACTTTGTACAACAGAACAAAATAATTGTTTTTCCACTCAGCACATCCTCATTGTCATCACTCATCCTTTTCAAACAGCTTTTTTGTAAACAGTTCAACAATGACAGAAGTTACAGTCTAACTGTGGTTGTAGTATAGCCATCTACCTATAAAGTTAAGGGATCCTAAAGTAATGGTTCTCATTACTGAAGCCTCATTTTATCATCAAGCTGTTCCCAATTAGGTTGACGAACCCAATAAAAACCACTTCAAAAGGAAGAATTCTGTAATTTCCATAACATGCAAGTGGAAGATGATTAACAAAACCAAGTAAGGTTGAATAAGGGTAGAAACAAAGCCAGAAAGATATTATTCCCAATCCTGTACTCAGTATTTTGGGCCATATACTGCCCTTTCTCAATTCAGGTATTGCAACGGACATTAGTTTAACTGGGTCACAATTCACCTCCTTCTTGTTCCATTGCTTTTTCAAATACTATATAATTTAGGAAGATGGAAAGAGGCATCTAGGAATGAAGAAAAATTATACATCAGTAAGATGCTAAGCAATGTGGACATCCTTGCTAGTATTCAACAATAAGAAGTACTTACTCTGGGAAATCTAGCTATAATATAACCGTTCATCAAAAAAAAGTATAAATATATCTCCAAATGGTATCAACTACTCACCTATTTGCTCCCTGGGTAATTTAAAAAAAAAAAAAAAAAAAGACTAATCAAGAGTAAAAACCTTCCTTACTCACCGAGGTATTACCAAGCCCACAAGTAACAAGATAATTTAAGTAAAACTACTTTGTAAACTCCAACAAAACTATACATACGTTAAATAATAACACATATTATTCATTCAGATCAGAAGACGAAGGATAAAAAGCAATGTCATATCCTCCCCTATCTATCATAAGTAATCACTATTTTCTCTCCTCTAGATGAAAACATGGTCTGAGTAATGAGGAAAGAAACAAGATACTCACTCTGTCAGAGCACAAGGATAGACTAAATTGTTGGCAAAAATAAACCAACATTGAACCCAAGATATTGAAAGGAAAAGCCAAGATTAGTATTCACTTCTCAGAATCTGTTTTTCCAAGATCAGTATGCCCACACAAAGAAACCACTTTCTTTTAAGCTCTAAATTTCTCATTTAGTAAATTAATAGCATGCCCTATTAAAATATTTGTAAAATACAACCATTAATAACAGCTTCCGGTAGTAAAGTGCCAACGTTTTCATAATACCTCAACTATTCAACTCTGCAAACACATGTAGTCTCATTTTTCCGATTACAAAACCAATGTCCAAGAGACTAATTATTTTCCAAGCATCATACAGATAATACCTGGTTATAGCCAAAAGTGGAACCAAGCAGCATTTCCAAGTCCCCTGCCCTTTTCATTACAACAGACAGTTGCTCCCTTTCTACCTGTCCCCACATTTCTACTAGACCCATATGACTTGTCCTATGGACTAGTCTACCTAGAAAATGTCAGTTTCAAATCATCAGCATGTATCAGAGTCCCCTTAACAAACACATTCCATTCTCACAGACCTCCCTCCCCCGCCATTCACAGGTTTTCTCACATTGAAAACCTTCCTTCCCCAACCCACAGAATTCAATCCTGACAGTTTCTGTTCCAACTGTTCACTTGTAAATTGCTTCTCAGAACACTTATTTCATAGTCCAGACCAAAAATGCCCAGTAGCATGGGGGTTACTTCTTGTTCTCACTGTGAAAAACCTAGAGATATTAATTTAGGCATATATAAATCAGGAATACTTACTCTGGCTAATCTATTTCACCTCAAAACTTTATATAGAAACCCTACTATAATTCTTATCTTTGCTTTTGTAATTTTCCTTTGTCTACTTAGAACTTTCTTACTTTCATTAGCATTTTAAAAAGTTGGTTTAACTAAGATACATAGCTTAATTTCTTTTATAAAGGAGCGCTATATACACTACCTTATATTCATATACTTACAAGTTAAAAATAGAGAACCTCTGCAAATACTTTGTCTACACAAACTATACTTAGCATATATCATTAACTAAGCCCAACTTAACAGTAAAAAGAAGTCCATTCAAAACATACCTTTTGATTTTCTTCTTTAAAAACTCTCTCTTCTCCTGCTAAACGAGTATGCTTCCTCAGGGCACTTGGAGAGATGTCAATTCTCCTTAATGTAAAATAAAATATTTGTAGTCACAGTAACTATTGTTCCAAAAATTCCTCAGAACTGTCCATTTTTATAATGTCCAGTTATTTCTCTCCCAATCAACTTTAGCATAAGATTGTTAATCTAATTCCTGGTAGACAATTAAGAAGACTACATCCATTAAAGGTGAATTAAAATGCTTCAGATATTTTTATATATAAAGAAGTTTAACTTTTTAAAACAAATTTATTTTAATCAAAAAAAACGTGTTTTGATTAAATTGAATGTTATGTTAAGTGGCAACCATCATACAATTTTATACTTCCATATCTTTAATACACACATGAATATGGTTATTTGTTCTTAAGTATCTCCAATAGTTTTACATATTCAGTGGATCTTTGGTGTTATCCCTGCCTTTCCTTGCCTTTTAAAAGCTAGTGTCAACTGCAACTTCTCAGCATTTCTTCAGCGGTCACCACCAAAACCCTACCTACTATTTACTAAGAACTCAGATACTTTATGACCAATACTAATTGTCACCACCACCCTGCAAAAGAGGCACTGTTGTCCTTATGTGGTAGATGGAAAAAACTAATGGTCAGAGATTAAATAAAGGGTTACTCTAGGCATCCAACTCCCTCCCAAAAAACAAATGTGTTAGCTATTTAATTCCTTACTGAGGAGTGGTTGATAGTATTTTAAGTTCTAGGAACCTGTTTAAACAAATAAAATAAAAACTGAAAAGAAACAGTAAATTATAAACTTCTCAAGGCTGGAAATATACTTATTCAAGGTATAAATAAAAAATAATACCAAAGTTCATCTTGTATCATGATGACACTAGCATAGTTCCAATATGATCAGTATCTTCCCAAAAAAACAAACAAACAAAAGAAATGGTGTCTTCCTATCAAAACAGTATTTTTATACGTCCATTCAATAGTGCACATACCTGTGTATCTCAGGGCTCTTTTGCCTGGCACTATGTTCTTCAGTGGCTTTCTGATACGAAGTGAACCTCTCGTTTAGAGTCACTGCAGCTGATTTGAAGTATTGCTCTGTTGATTTAGGAGAAATACTGCCCAATTAGTTATCTTTACTTCAAGAGAGATTTTCATTTGTGACAGAAGGGCATGTAGCAGGTGAAAAGAAAATAAAAATACTCAAGAAACCTAGCAGAAGAGAATCAAGTGTTACAAAGAGCTCCTACTCTGTCCCTTTTAACTTCATCTACCTCAACAAGTAACTGATACAAAGTTCGTCAGAGAACCCTGTCAACGCTGCATAAATTCCAAGAACAATAAATAGACTAAATTGAGAATCTCTAACTTGATTTGAATCATGTAATACTTCCTCAAACAGAACAAAAGGAATAATATGTGAATGTCCTTATACCTTGCCAATATGAACCAGGGAAGTTACTTCAAGTAATCATTTGCAAAAAATACTGAAATAACTACACAGTTGGTTTTAGTGAATACAATTACTTCATCAAGAACTATACTGACAACAAAAACTGGATTTAAGAAAAAACTGAATACTACCATTTCAATTGAAAAAAATACTTTTCAAATCAATTAACACTAATTACTCCAAAAATCTGGCATCTTGGCAAACCTGACAGCACATTCTCTATTATTCTCTTGTCCTTCTCTTAAATTTTAAAATTAGTATTATCAATACTAGTTTTTAAACCATTCAAGATACGCTGTAAACGTAAAATAGAAAGACGTATAAAGTCATGAAATGTTACATTACTAAGCAAGCTATCTGCTTAACAGGTCAACATACATCTTTGTCAACTTACCGCCCAATATCCAGCACATGTCTCATAACCAATCATTAAAACTTGAAACGGCCACTACAAGGGTAGTGCCTCAATCATAATTCCATGAAACCCAGGAATTTGAGCTAGCAACTCAGTTTTTATGCCATTTTTGCCAGGAAGACAGAAGATTCAACTTTGCCTGTATCTTTCAACAGCTATTTTACTTTGAAACATGGATTTTGCCATTTCAAAACATATTCCAGGACCTAGTTACAATGAAAAAGAAAACATCACTGGGCATTTTCAGCTCTAAATTAAGAAAGAGCTGTTCAGATCGGTTGCACAATACCAATAATGAAACATAACTACAGTTCTTTAAAAAAAAAAAAAGAAAAAAAAGAAAAAGAAAATGAAAAAGAAAAAATTTATCAAAACCTGATCTCAAAATTCAGCAATAAACTGTAAAATGTGGAGACAGGTCAAAAAAAGGCAAAAAAAAAAAAAAAAAAAAAAGGAAAAATGTTAATGTTTCATATTTTATGTACCACAATAATATGGTCACAAACTGGTTCACAAACCTAGTTATAGCCAAATAACAAAACTTTTTTGTTACCCTGTTTAAATAATTACAGTCAAAAAGAAATTAACTATTCACTGTTTTGAGACATCAACTGCATAAAGAATTTGCTAATGACAAGTTTCAGCTATTACAATGAGTTGTTCTCATAAAAAGACAAATTTTTTTTAAAAAATGGCTTTTAAGACCAACAACCACGTAGCTTCCTGGGTAAGAACCTATTTCATAGTAAGCTGCCTTTTAAACACAAAAAGAAAATAACAAAAACAAAACAACCTAATTGCCCAAAAAGTCATACCCTAAAACATTTGAAAATTATTAGTAACTTTGAAGCTAGAATTACATACGGGTGAAAATAGAGCATCATTACTTTAGCTAAAATGAACACATGTAACATCTTTAGGACTTAAAAAAAGGTTATTATCATCCACTATTCATGTAATCACTACTCATCTAACATTTTTAAATCACTTGAACTCTTTCCCCTTTAAAACTTCCAATAATTCTTTTTCCAGTTTACCTGTCATTTTAAAAAGCTAAGTATTACAACAAATTAAGTAACACAAAAATATAGATAGAAAAACAATACTGCTTTTCCACTGGTATCGGGTTTCTTTAAAAGTTGAAGTATTACTCTCAGTAATACTCAAGTCACCATGGCCTTGCTTTATTCTAAATCTATGCAAGAGTACATTGTTAAGTCATATGCATGCAAGGATAAATCATCTGTAAGCATTCTACCCTTCCAATACAGTATGACACATTTCAAAGACTTTGCATTAAATATGTATCAGTTTTGTCACAATACAGATTTTTAGAGTGTGTTTTAACTCTATTTAGTGTTTTAATCACTTTGTATTAAGTATCTCTATGGGTCTTAATGCTAACAAAACTGATAGCTCTTTCATGAAACTATTTTTCCAAATTTCTCATGGTGTCTATATATTACTTGCTAGCCCTAGAGTACATTAATTATTAAAAGCCTAGTTGTTCACTTTCATTTACAAGAAATACTTAATTCGTACTAATAAACATACCTTTAACATGATGAACCAAGGACACAATGTGTTGAATAAATGACTCTGAAGTGCTTTTGCTGGCCTGTGGCAACTTAATGTGGTCAAAGATGGATCGGAATTCTTGTTCTTTCTTGACAGAATGGACAAGTGTACTAGCAAGTAGCCTGTCTTTAGTCAAGGAAGCAGGTCTGGAGCATATCGGTAACAAACACACACATAACAAACAAAATATACCATTGGTTTGAATAGGAAAATGGGAGTGTGTTCACAAAATTAAGATAATTAACTAGAATATTAACTAAGCAACCACAGGTTACTTCCTGGGTATCAATGTGGAATTACCTGTTAGAATCATCAAGTGGAACGGGTGCCATTTTGAGTTTGACTTCAGGTCGATGAGAATCACTGGCTATCATTTTGATCCTAAGTGGGCTCTCCTCTCTGAAGGTAGACTTTTCTCGTGCATCCAGATTCTTGTGTAGAGGGGGACTGTAATCAAAGAGGTCTTTGAGCTTTTCAGACTTTACCTGCTCAGGTGACTGAGTTTCTTTCTTTACTGTTATTCTTTCAGAATTTTTGTCGTCTTCCTTGTGCTTATCTTTTGCAGTGCTAGGCCTTTCCACTACGTAGCCAGTCTCTTTAAGTTTATAGTTTTTTTCTTCTCTAAATCCATCACTTTCTCTATTGCCTTTCAGTGAAACTTTGGACTTGTACTTGGGTCCTTCCTCCTCAGTATTCCGGTGAGATGTAGTAGCAAAATTTTTACCCTGATCTGCAAGGACTGACTTCCTGAACTGTCTATAGTCCTCTGTCTCCTCTGTGTCATCCCCTTCGGAATCATTAAACTTTTGTTTTCCAGACTCTTTATCGCTAAAGTAATCTAGAGCTTCCTGATCTTCCCATTCTCCCTCTGCCCTCCCTTTCTCTGATCCTTTCTCCTTTGGAGCCTCTTTATCCCTGGTATTACCCCTATCAAGCAGGAATACTCTAGACTCTTCATCTGTGAACCTGTGAATAAGCAGAGAAGAGGATGGTAACTCTGGATTGCATTCACTGTGGATCACTTGTATACTTCTACATGTTGCCCAACATCGCAGGACCAGTAATAAGAGAAAAAAAACCACCGAAAACTGTTTTTCATAATTCTTTTAAAAAAACATTAAAAGCAGCCATACAGCACTCTCAAAAACCTGTTCTAGTCATAGCCACAATTCTGCACGAACAAATCCAATTCCAGAAATTCTATAACATGCAACACTTTAATTTTTGAGGCTAAGAACCACTAATAAACAATGTACCTATCTATCAGAACTCTACATATAATTATACTCAAAATTTCAGACTATTACACTTCCCTACTAAAATAAATGAATTCACAAAAGTAAACTTAGTAATATTATTTAATACTCTAAGTGAAATCACAAAATATTTCACATCTACTCTGCTGCAGAAAATGATTTCTGGCAATACTAAGTAGAAACTGTATTAGTTCAATAAAAAATTTTATTCTAGGTTATACAGCAATATGCCATAAATAGCATGCCTGTTCTATTTTCTCAAACTACATTTAGCAACCAATTTTCACTGAGTTTTTTAGCAACTCTTCAGCAATGCTTGAAATCAGAATTTAAACAAAGTATATTTCAAAGGTTACTAGAGCAAGAAATAATTAGCTTTTCTATAGTCAGATTTATTAAGAATTGCCAGTTGCATGTAGAATACCACAAAAGTAAGAGCACATACTGTATCTATTATTCACATAGGCCACGTTATAATGGTGAAGAAAACAAAATAAGCTTTCAATGCTCTAACACAAAATTAAGTTGTTACAACATAACTATTAGTTATGCTTTATGTTACTACATTTTTTTGTTTACATTAATTCTAGACTGACTAAAAATGGATTAAAATTGAAAAGAAATATAAATTAGCTTCTATTAAAACACTTAATTTCCACAGTTAACCAAATGTAGTAAAAACCACTTGGAATTATAAAAAAGTCAGGAGTAAAAACAATACAAGTCTTATATACCCAAACAGAATACAAAGAACACAACTATTAATTTTATAATCTAAAGACTTTAGCGTTTACCTTTTCAAGAATTTTCCTGTCTTTGCAGTTTCCTGATCTCCACCATCAGGATAAAATGAAGAACGTCCCCTAGCCTCATCTCTTGGAGCATTCTGTGGTGTGATTGTCTTTGCAGGGCTTCTTCGTGAAGGGATATGATGAATTGGACTATTCTGAGAAGGACTGTACCGACTAGATCCATTTCCAACAGAACCAGACCCAGATCTTTCAGGACTATGCTGAATGGAATGTGAATGCTGAGAGGGGGTGTTTTTTGCAGAGTGAACTGTACTGAGCATGGGGGCATCAGAGCAAGACGAACTCTGACTAGGTGGTGTAGCGATCGGTGAAGGACTATGAGGAGATCTGGGACTGTTATCATAGGCTGAAAGGCCAGGCCAAATATCACCAGATGTGGCTGATGATTTGTTAAACTCATCAATAGATTCAGATGGATCATGTTCAAATGTATCTTTCGGTTCCTCCTGTGATTTACTTTTCAAAGGACTCTCTTCTTGGGGCTCCCCTTCAGCTTTTTTGGTTTGTTTTTCCTGAGACCCTCGTCTTTTAGAGACAGGAGATTTGCTATATGGGGATGAAGAACGAGAAGAGGATGATCTTGGAGACCTAGAAGATCTATATGACCGGCGAGATCTGCTTCGGGATCTTTGAGAAGAAACGGATCTTCTTTTTGGACTCCTGGAACGTGAACGACCTCGTCTAGGACTCCTAGAGTGTCTTCTATTCCAGACAGGTCTATAACCACCTCGATGGTATCTACCTCCTCCTCCTTGATAATACCCTCTGCCCCTTCCTCTGTACCCATAAGGTCGTCTCATTCCTCTATTATTTCTGTAATCTCGACGATAATCTCTAGAATAAATACGATCTCTACTACGAGATCTTGAGTATGTCCTGGAACGAGACCTAGAACTAAAAATGAAATAAATATCAATGTAAGAAAAACAAACGATTCTATTCTACCGTTCTAATACTTCTGGTTGAAAATAACATGTAAATAGTCCAAACCAAAAATGTATATGAAAAAAAAAAAAAAACCCTCTCATTTATACAAAAGTAAAGTTTACTGTTTTCAATGAACAAAGTTTCATTACTAAGGTAAATACTGAAAGAATAAAGTAAAGGCCTTAGGAATGAAGGCACACAAAAAAGGGAAAAAATGGATATACCTAACAGCAGGACATACTAAACAAATTACAGAAAAGTTATTCAGGTACTTATAGTAAAACAGTAAAAGAGTATTTAATGGCATGGAAAAATACTCATCAATGACATACTACTGGCCAAATGCACACATAATATTGAGACATCAGAATCAGAAATAATGAGAAACTATGAAATAATATGCAAAGATGATTTACTGTCAAATAGTTCTCCCATTATTCATCTCTTAATGTAAATTCAAAGAAATCTACCATACATGTACAGTATAATAAGAATCTGAGATCTGAAGTCAGACTAACTGAAATCAAACCTAAGCTCTGCCATTTACTAGCTTGCAACCTAAACAATTCTCAATTTCCCCAACTCTACAATGAAGGTAGATGGATTCATTTCCCAGGGTTATTTGAGAATATATTAATGACTTAAGCATTGTGTCTAAATATAGCAAGCACTCCATGAACAGCAACCAATACCACTATCATTATTAAAAGAATTAAAAACACAGGAATTCACCTGTATCTCTTCTTTCTAGAATGTGATCTTGATCTTGATCGAGAACTAGACTGTGATCTAGACTTTGATCTCGAAGAATGTGATCTAGAATTGGAGCGACCCATTTCTTTTCTCCTAGTCAATAAGAGAGCAAAAAAGTAAAAAAAACAAAAAAACAAAAAAAAACTACCATTCAATTAAAGAAGTTTCACATAAGACAAATTGAATTTTACAAGGCACAAGTTTCTCTAAGGATCTTACTCATCATTGTTTCTTTTTTTTTTTAACTTTTTTTTTAAACATTTATTAATTTCTGAGAGACAGAGAGAGGCAGAGCATGAGCAGGGGAGGGGGGAGAGAAAGGGGGAGGGGGGGAGGAAGAGAAAGAGAGAGAGACAGAATCCGAAGCAGGCTCCAGGCTCTGAGCTGTTTGTTAGCACAGAGCCTGACACGGGGCTTGAATTCACGAACTGCAAGACCATGACCTGAGCTGAAGTCTGACGCTCAACCGACTGAGCCACCCAGGCGCCCCAGGATCTTACTCATCATTTTCAAATGAATACTGAGACAATTATCCCTGACTAAAACTATATCTTCACCTGCATAACAGGTACTATATATTGTAGACACAACAGCACCTACATGCCTTAATTCAAAAAGGAAGCAGCTGCAGAAGCCAGAAAGTAATATCAGACTGCAGCAGCATGTTAGAGGTTATTCCATGACCAATACAAATGCCTACCTCTCCTGTAAAAAAGATAAATATCACAGTATTACAAATAAGGAACCTGAAACAAAACACAAGTGGCATAATACTAAAAATAATAATAATAATAATAAACCTAGCGACTGTCATCCTAAGTGCTTTATGGCCTTAAAATGGGACTAAATTAACCACTCCATGCATATAATGCTGCATGACTACATTAGAAAAATGGACTTATGTGACAATGCTTGTTCACCCTGTAGCTTTCTGGTAAGTCAATGGACTGTAAAGATTGCTGCAAAAAAAGACAGTGGAACTACAAGAAAGAGAGAAGTTGGGCACGAGTATTCTAACTTTTTCTAATATTGCATTAATATCTAATGGAATAATCAGACCTCACTGGGTACAGAAATCATAATAAGACGAAACGATTTAGGAAATCTACTCACAAAATTAAACCTATATATGTACCTCCCAAGTTTATATGTGCCCCCCCAAGTTTGTTTATGCTATAACTATTTCCAAATTTCAACTAACTTATTACCGAAATCATTGTTTCCATAAAAATTGACTCACTAAACTTGCAACAGCCTCCAATTCTCTTACAACCCAATATTTTTGAAGGCGTTTAACTTTACCTACCTAGGCTCTGCTCAGTATTATGAAATAATATTTATAAGTGCTAACGCTGAGTTGAATTACAGAAAAAGCAACCATCATATCTGCATATACTTCATCAAAAAACAAATGACAGGGCACTTGGGAGGCTTAGTGGGTTACGTGTCCAACTTCAGCTCAGGTCACGATCTCACGGTTTGTGAGTTCAAGTTCCACAATGGGCTTGCTGCTGTCAGTACGAAGCCCACTTCGGATCCTCCTCTGTCCCCCCTTTCTGCCCCCAACTCCACTCTCATGCGCTCTCTCAAAAATAAATAAACATTTAAAAATAACAAATTCAGGGTTTCAGATATATATATTTATCTCAAAATAAAACATAACTATCCTCAAATACACAAACGTCACCTCTATCTTCTCATAAATAAGGCATATGTAAAGATACTACCTTCCTCAGAGTTGTACTGAGTACTAAATGAGTTGACACAAGTAATACAATCAACTTTAACTAACATCAGTGCAAAAGTGTTAAAAAGTTATAGAATTTCTCTTATATGCATAAGGGAAGGAGTTATTTTGTTATTTTTAAACAGCTTTGTGTTCTGAGTCTTTAAATTGATGTATAAAAGTAGAAGCAGGCACACAACACAGAGGCAGTAGATAGAGAATCTTTCTCATAAAAAAAAAAAGTTTTCTCATAAAACTCATAAAACTTAACATAAAATCTGGCTTACTTCATTCAAGCCACCAAAACAAACACCACAAAAGCTTCAGACTACATCACTTTTAATCACTCAGACAGAATTATGAATTAGGTAGTCACATTTTCTCAAACTAAAACTGAAAACTAGAAAAATGAATGCTATTTACCTTGGGTTTTATGCAGGATTAAGCAGTCAAGTGAAGTCTTTGAGATGTTGTTAAAATTCTTCCTGGAGAAAACGTTCTGAGAAATTAAACTCTGAATTCAAATTCCTAGCAAAGATTAAAAAAAAAAAAACACACAAGGAGTTTGATTTATGGTAAATTAAAATACCCACTTTTCACAACAATGAATCAATCATATTAGGCAGTGAAATAAACTCTCAATAAGGGCACTAATGATTTTAGGGAAAGGGAGACTGATTTAGGAAATAAACTTTTGACCATAAACGCTTAAGAAATTTTTTTTGTTTTAATCAGAATGCAGATGTGCACCATGAAACTGACAGCACTTTTACTTTTTAAATACTTGAATTTTAATGATAGCAATTTGAGCTTTAGAAAACAGAAGCTATGCTGCTATCCTATCAAAAAAATTTCAAAGTGGCTAATATAATGCCAAATATGGTACTCTTGGAATAGCAAAACATGTCACCTATTGGTTATTAGTATTCATAATGCTCTTAACTATATAACTTACCTAAAGTATGAGTTTAATGTTTTGCTACTTATCTTAATCTTTATTCTCTTTTGGCCACTTCCTTTCTACAATTTCATTTGAAACAGGTTTCTAAAATTCATATGAACAGCTATCACAGTAATCCTAGCTCTGTACCTAAAAGCATTTTAATACACGTACAAACGTTCCAATAAAAGAACAACTTGTAAATGAAACAAGTATCTAATAAAAGCCAATACTGTTCCTAATTTACTATTACTACACAAATAAATTTAAATTTTGCACAAAATATTAAGCAGTTATCAATACTGAAAAAGTTAGCTTTATAAATAACATTCAGTGATTACCAATCATGTGCATAGGACATTCAAAAAAACATGAAGGAACCAGAAACTAAAGAATACAAGATTGATACATGCCTAAAATCAACAAATTCATAAACCACTTTTAATGAAAAAAATATACATAAATATGAAAATCTGTGAATCTTACCAAAGATCCAATAAAAAATGCAATGAAAGTAGAAATACAAAGGAAAAGAAATGATAAAATTAAACTGGTCAATCAACAATGTTGTCCCCTAGGGTGCCTGGGTGGCTTAGTTGGTTAAGCAGCTGACTCTTGATTTCAGCTCAGGTCGTGATCTCAAGGTTGGTGGGGTTCGTGGGTTTGAGCCCCACATTGGACTCTGTGCTGCCACTGCAGAGCCTGCGTGGGATTCTCCCTCTCTCCGCCACTCCCTCTCCATCTCTCTCTCAAAATAAATAAACTTTAAAAAAAGTTAAGAATATTGTCCCCTAAATACCCATGGCCCTACTGCTGGCAAAATTAAGAGATTTAAGGTTCAATCTACAAAGAACAGGAACTTAGTAATTAAGAAAAACATAGTAAAATAAAATACAATAAAAATACAACACTGGATACAAAAACAAAAGGATTTCTAAAGTACATGCATGTTTAGTTTTAAAAATATCGAATCCCCCAAGGGGGGGTGGGGGCAGAGAAAAACTCTAATCTTCTAAATTGATGTATTGTTATGAAACTCTTTACTCTGGACCTTCTAAGTCCAACACTACTGATTCATTACTGGAAGTGATACAAGACTCATTTTAGTTAACACTTTCCCTAAACATTTCTAAAAGGCTAATTTTAATTTCTGCATATCTGAAGAAAAAGTCAACTGCCAAATCCCTCTTTACTCCAAGTCATGATTTTTTTTTGAAATTCCAAGAAAATATACACTAGAAATAATAAAGGGAGGAAGGGCTGAAGGCTGTTTTACTAATAGATACATATTCTTGCTCACAATCTGTAAGTATATTCAAGTACCCATACCAAGAATTCAAAAATCATATGTGAAGCATGACACATATTTAATACTATTTAATATATAATATTTAATGAAAAATATATTTAACATTTAACATTAATATTTAACATAGTCAGTACAAAGACTATAGTCAGCTCAGCGAATTCTTTTTTTAATGAAAATCTATGTACAAAGCACTGTGCTAGTTTTATGGGAAACATGACTATGGCAGAGGTGCCTGCTCCCCAAAAACTAACTAGTGAAGAACAGAAATCAACAAATCATAGCAAAGACATCTTAAGTACCAACTTAAGAATTATGCTAGGTGACCTTAAATAAAATCATCTCACTTAATGCTCATAATCTCATAACCTCTTCTCTCAAATTAAGAGAACTCTAAACTTTTAGAATTCATCTGAATTTACAAGGTGCCTATTACATGCCAGGTACTATTATTCCAGCACTGGAAATAGTGTACTTTAAGTGAAACATTAAGTTTCCTATTCCCTTGGAAATTATGTTCACAAGGGAGAAAGGGAGAGGGGGAAAACCCAGAACATGATGTGTTAGGAAGTATAAAGGACTACAAAAATGGGTTCTTGGGCCCTAACATTAAGGTTAAATTCAAGGGACATTTCAAGGTTCCACAGAAAGAAGAGCATTCTAGGCAGAAGACACAACCTTGGCAAATTCAGGACAGAAAGAACACTAAGTTGAGGCACTGTGAGAGGAGAGGATGTGAGATAAAGTAGAAAAGGCAGGAAAGGACCAGATCAAACTGCATCTAGTAAGAAGGCCAGAGTAAAATCTAAATATATTGGGAAGGCTCCGCAATCAGGGAAGTCACAGCATCGCATTCACGTTTTAAGATGGCTGCTGTGAACAGCATGAACAACAGGGAGAGATCAAGGAGATAAATTACAAGGCTGAAATTCAATATAATTGGTTACCTGGAAAAGATAGTAGCAATAAAGCTAGAAAAAAGAAGCCCAGAATCTAGTTTGGAAGTGCAGTCAACCAGTACTTGTTCACAGGTTGTTGGTGTGGATCAGAGAGAAGAAGGGGGGAAAAAAGAAAACCGCGGTCCTAAATTCTCAGTTTTGGGCTCAAACATCTGGGTGATGTGCAAGTTTGGGAGAGAAAACAAGAGATTAGTTTGCCATTTTTGGATGCCTATGGTCACAGAGTGTAAAATGGTTAATCCAAAATTTAACCCAGACCTCCTGATTCCAACTCCTGTGCTCTCTCCAATATACTGACAGGTGCTTGATGTAGCCATAACCTATATATAGAATTCAAAATGCCAAATCAATCATCCCTTTATTACAACCTTAGATCACTTACTAACATCAGAAAAAGAAATGTAAAAAGAGAGGAAATAAATTGCTTTATGCATTTTTCCAACTGATTCACCAACCAGTGAGGAATGTAAGAGAGTAAGTCAAGCTTTATGTTTAAAGTTCTTAAATACCTTAACAAAGTGTACCTTTTATGCAATACATTATGATCAGCTAGAACACAAATAATGAAAAGAGCAGACAATGGAGTTCAACAACACTGAAGCGCCCCCAAAATGGATTCTTTAGATAACCCAATCAAGCATATTTGAACCAAGTCTTCATTTTAGCAGATTCAGGGAGTTTGGCTTCCAAATTGTGATACAAATTATTGCTACTCACATCTTTAATAACGCTAAAAATTATATCCTAAGACTATTATTCCAATAGACTAGGTTCAAAAATCTGACTTGACCATTAGCTAGATGCCCAACACTGGTCAAGTTACCTTACCTTCAGCTTTAACTTCCACAGGTATAAAATAAGGCTAATAATGGTACTAACTCATAGGTTTAATGTTACACAAATTGAATAAATGTAAACAGCCTAACCTTTAGCACACGGTATGCACTCAAATGTTAGCTTATGCACTCAAATGTTAGCTATCATTATTGTTAAACCTGGCTTGTGACAGCTTTACCTACAGGTTATCCACTAATTTTACTTCAAATGATTCTTGTAAGAATATTTTTGATACAGCATTAATCAACATTATAAATGTGAAACAAAATAACGAGAATTTTGCTTTAAAAAACTCCAAATAAAGATAAGTAAATAATATTAGAATTGGTAAATGGCTAATTGCTAAACTTAAATAACGAGAACATCAGAGTTCACTATTTTCTCTGCTTTTGTGCTTGAAAATTTCCATAATTAAAAGCTTCTGAGGGGTGCCTGGGTGGCTCTGTGGGTTAAACGTCCGACTTTGGCTCAGGTCATGATCTCATAGTTCGTGGGTTCGAGCCCCACGTTGGGCTCTATGCTGACAGCTCAGAGCCTGGAACCTGCTTTAGATTCTGTATCTCCCTCTCTCTCTGCCCCTCCCTTGCTCACACTCTCTCTCTCTCTCTCAAAAATAAACATTAAATAAATAAATAAATGCAAGGTTTTGAAAAATGATTTAGTCACAAGTTTTTAGTTCTTTGTCCACTTTTGTCATCCTGCTTTAAAAAAAAAAAAAAGAGAGCATGGAAATGAGAAAAATACCTGCATTCTAGATCAGGCTGTGCCACTCCCTGGTTCATGGAGCCTTAAGTAAGTTTTCTACCTTCCTGGTCTCTAACCTAAGTGGGGAAATATTAGATCAAGTTTGAAAACTCCACAAAATATTATACAAATGTAGGCTACAATTATTACTACCTTAACATCTGTAGACTAGTTTTTTTTTTTTCCAGTCCTGGGTCAAAAAAAAAAAAAAAAAAATCAAAGCTTAAGACCCTGAAATAACACACGAATGACCACTATGTAAGAAGCTGTGTGTGAAAAAGGAACAAATCCATAACCTAGAAGTATAACCTAACCATGTACACTTACTACCCAGAGATACGTTGGGCTTCTAGATTCCCTTACCTACTTCTTTGTCAATAAATCACTGCAAATTACACAGTGGAATTCAGCTACTGTTCAACTAATAGTTTTGAATGCACTTTTGAGGGGCGCCTGGGTAGCTCGGTCAGCTGGGCAACCAATTCTTGATTTTGGCTCAGGTCATGATTTCAGTGTTCATGAGACCCTTGAGTAGGGCTCTGCGCTGACAGCATGGAACCTGCTTGGGATTCTCTCTCATCCTCTCGCAGCCCCTCCCCCGCTCAACTGAGAGCACTCTCTCACACACTCTCTCTCTCTCAAATTAAATAAACACACACATGAATGTAGTTTCCGGAAACTCCCAATCCAAAGCTCTATATAGCACTGAAGAGACTTCTTCTATTTCCACAAGTCTTTTGAACACAGTTAAATCTAATACAGCTAGTTAAATTCAACTAGACCTGAGCCTATCAAGGGTGTTTTACAGATCTGTCTCCAAGTCCTAAAGTACTATTGTTCTTACAAGAATTAGCTCTAGCTAAAAATCTCCCATGCCACCATTTTAATTACCTAAATGGAGGGCGATTCCAAGTTTACCACAACGTTACAGTGAAAACTGGGATCCTTAAAACAAGATGGCTATAAGCCATCTTTCAACTTTGGGTTGTTCAGCTATGAGTTTAGACACACAATCCTTCTCATCAAATTATCCTCAATTGGCTAGAATCACATAAAAATGCAAACAAACTTGTAGCAGCTTTTCCTATGTAAAGATCCTTTACTGTCTAAACAGTAGCCCCATTCCAACTAAAGTCCAACTGGAATGACAATTTACACGAAGATTAAGGAATTTTGGCTTACTTTTTAATACCAGAGAAACAGTAAAAGGCGCTGCTGCAAAAAGATGTGTCTGAACACATCTCTAACGTCAGTTTGGGTTACATTTGCCTTCAACTTTAGTCCTAAGTTTTCCAATCTAAAACGCTAAAAAAAAAAAAAAGTTTGACGTAGAAAAGTAGTTGCCAGTAGTACTGCTGCTTGATTCTAATAAGTTAGGTCTTCAAAGTAAAGAAAGCCAACTTATGGACTTAAAATGAGGGCAAAGTCCCTAACTTTAGCTCACCACTCCCACCCATTTATTCCACCGTCTACCTACCATGGATGCAACATTTCTGACACGACAAAAGACCTGAATCACTTGCCGAAAAAAGGACGTGGTTTCGCTTGTACTACTGGAGAACTGCCTTTTGGGACCGGGTGTGACAGGGCTACTCTTGGATCCATCAGCTAAGGCCTGCTCCCCATGCTAGGAAACAGTAACCAGGCACCAACTCTTTAAGGGTCAAGAGTGCAGGTTCGCTTAAAAATAGAGTGGGTTTCCAAGGCGATCCAGGAAGATTAACCTCGGAGAAAACTGTCCCGCGACACCGAGGGCGGGAGGCAGATACCGGGGTCAGTGACGGGGACAGCTGAACACGTTCCCAGAACAGAACCGAATTTTAAAAAACGAGGCGTAAACCGATGGGTAGCGTGAAACCGGGAAAGAGGAGTTTAAAGACGACGCAGAAAGGAGTCAACCTACCCAACGCACTTTGCTGCAGGTCATAGCTGTTTTATCAAAGCCTGGAAAGAAAGGTGGCGATCCCAGCCAATAAGAAGCGAACACAAGCTGCACCTCCAGCGGCCTCAGGAGCCGTAGGCGGAGAAAGGAGGGAGCGCGCGTGCGCCGGGAGAGCTTTCAGTCGGGCGCGCGCAAGGGTCCGGGCCGAGGAAATGGGGGAAGGGTTGAAGAGGGAGATGTGCGCACGCGCAGGGAAAGGCCGCGCGGTCTCTGGGTTTCGAGCCAGGTTCGCAACCGCGCGCGCGCGCGCACCGTTCTCGCTACTCACCCCACCCCCCACCTTTTCGACCTGTAGTGCCTCGAAAACCTGAGAAGATCTGACGGGGAAACGCATAAATAACGGCAAAACGTCTCCTGGGTCCTCCTGTAGCCGCCAACCCGTCACCACCCACAAAAGATTCAACAATAATTCACTCGTCCTCGGTATTTACTGCCCTTTGAGTGATTTGAATGCAGCATGAGGCCTACCTGAAACGCCGAAAGCACGGTTCCCGGGACTTATCTCCGTTGTAACTACACAGCGGCCATTTCCCGACTCAAGCACGGGAGGAAAACCATAGAGGTATCTTCGACGCGCTAGCTCGTTTCCGTCACTTCCGATTTGGGGCGTGGCCTCCAGTGCCGCTAAATATCTGGCCTAGCCCCGCCCACCCTTCCGCCCTAAACCGGCTTCCTGGCTGCTATTAAGATTTGCCGGAGGCTTTCTGGGAATTCGCGTGGCTAATCTCGCGCGAAGATCTGGCGGCTCCGCCCTCCGGTCTGGCGCTGCCGCCTCGGTTGCGGTGACGGTAGACGGTGGGCGGAGTGGGCTGTTGGGTCGGGAGGTCTTCTGGCCACACGGTGCGATTCGCGGGCGTTTCTACTTCGCTCTGAGGGTACACTGAATCTCTCTGCCCTCCCTACTTTTTTGCTTGTTTGCGTTATTCTTTCTGTGGCGCTGACTCAGACTAGAAACAAAAAGTCTCGGGCCGAAGAAAAGACCGGGAAGCAAGAGGGCTGTGTTATCAAACCGAGTCTCCTCCCTTTGCCAGCAAGCGCCTAGTTTCTTCTTGGACTCCTAACCGGACACTTGCAAGTGTCGCTTTTGCTTTGATATGAAATGTGCCAAACACACTTCAATAGTAGAAAAATGGCCACGAGCTAAGTCCCTTCCAGAGTGATGTCAGACCAACTCTGCTATCCCTAAAGGAGTTTGCACCGCAGTGTTCTGAGCGTCTTAGGCTGTCTTGGTTTGCATCAGAGGGTGGTACTTCTTTCCTCCCGATGGTGCTAAAGCATTACCACTTGGGCACCTCAGAACGTTGGCATAGGTATATGCCAACACGGTATAATGATTATTTATGCCGGCCGAGAAACAGCCCAATGTAGCTTGGTCTGCCAAAAATGTAAGTCAGATTATAAATAGGCAAACTGCTTTTGATTTGGGTAGAATTTCAAATAAGAGCCATAGCACATTTTCTGTTAATACTTGTCTGGGCTGCACTTTCTTCCTTAGGGCCTAGAACCGTTATTACTTTGATGTTTAGGGACGTAGACTATCTTAAAGGATTTCAAAGTTGTAATTAGCAACCAGTCTTCTGTCAGTTAAATCCAGTGCTGGGCCCTAGTTATGAATTTAACACTGTTTAGGGCGTTTTCTCAGCCCGATTTACCGGCTCAGCTAGAAAAAGTATCTCAGTTTTCTCTCACTATACAGCCTGCCCCTCACCCCACTACCAACACCATCTGAATGTGGAAGCAGTAATCTTTGGCCTCCATGGTGCACTAATAAGTCCCAAGCATTTAGTAGGTGCTGGGTAAGTATTTGCTGAATGAGTGAACTATACTAAAAAGAACCTAGCCACTGATAGCTCAATATAATTCTAGTATTCTGCAGGTACAGGGGAAAGTTGTTGAAAGGTTTTGATCAGAGGTATGGCATGACACTGGACGGGAGGATCAGTTAGGATGTTGTTTTAGTAGTTTAACTGAGGTCATGATGATCATGGTAGGAAAAGGAAAAGTTGTAAATATGGTTTAGAAATGGGATTGACAGGGGGCTCCTGGGTGGCTCAGTTGGTTAAGCGTCCGACTTTGGCTCAGGTCATGATCTCACAATTCGTGAGTTCAAGCTTTGCATCCGGCTCCGTGCTGACAGCTCGGAGCCTGGAACCTGCTTTGGATTGTGTGTCTCCTGTGTCTAACCCTCCCCCACTCATGCTCTCTTTCTCTCTCAAAAATAAATAAACATTTTAAAAAATTAAAAAAAAAATAAAGAAATGGGATTGACAGATCTTCCTGATGGACTGCATTAGGACTTTACAGAAAGGGAGGAAATAAAGGAAGTTGTGGCTTTGATTAACTGGGTGGATTTGGTACTGTTATAATAATTAGGAAGATTGGAAAGAATGATAGGAAAGAGAAGAATGAATATGTCCGGATATGAGAAGGGAATCAGGAATTCCATTTTTACTATGTTAGGTTTGAGATGTGTGTGAAACATCCAAGTAGATACACAAGATATGAAGTTGAACGTGGGGGGTTGCAATTCAAAGGAGTGTTCTGGCTTGGACATAAAATATAAAAATAATGCTTAAAATCATGGAATGAAAGATAGACAAGAGATGACTGGGGACTGAACGATAAAGAATCCCAACATTTAGAAATTTGTTAAAAGAGGAGGAGGAGCTAGTAAAGGAAACTGAGAAAGAACGGCCAATGAAATAGAAAATAAGTTAAATCGAGTGTATTAGTTATTCATTGCTGTGTACAAACGACCCCAACATCTAGTAGCTTAAAACAACATTTTTATTCTTTCACAGTGTCTGTGGGTCAGGAATCTGGGAGGAGTTATCTGGATGGTTCTAGCTTAAGGTATCTCATGAGGTTGCAGTCAGTCTGTCAGCTGAGACTGCAGTCATTTGAAGTCTGCAGATTCACTCCAAGATCATTCAGGGTTGTTGGCAGGAAACCTCAGTTGCTCATCACATGGACTTCTCCATAGGATGCTTGAGTGTCCCTTTACACAGTAGCTGGCTTCCCCCCGCCGCCTCCCCCCCAGAGTAAATGATCCAAGAAAGGGAGAGCCCAAGACACAAGCTATTATAACCTAATCTCAGAAGCAACACACCATCACTCTGCTGTATTTCACTTGGACCAAACCCTGGTACAGTGTGGAAGGGGGCTACACAAGGGTGTGAGTACCAGCAGGTGGAGATCATTGGGGACCATCTTGAAGGCTGACTACCACACCAAGAGAGAGAAGTGTTTTAAGTGTGTGAGGTCAAAAAGACAAAGGACAGAATATGCTTATGTGTAATTTCACCTGCAGGAAACACTAAGTAAATGCAGTAATTGTACCTGCCTGAACTGAGCCAGGTAGGAATACTGAAACATACAAGCATCTCAAACATCTGCCAGCTACTTCAGTTCACACCCATCTGCTTCTGATGTTACAGCTTTCCATTTGATTTTAGAAACCCTCCTTCTAGGGGCGCCTGGGTGGCGCAGTCGGTTCAGCGTCCGGCTTCAGCCAGGTCACGATCTCGCGGTCCGTGAGTTGGAGCCCCGCGTCGGGCTCTGGGCTGATGGCTCAGAGCCTGGAGCCTGTTTCCGATTCTGTGTCTCCCTCTCTCTCTGCCCCTCCCCCGTTCATGCTCTGTCTCTCTCTGTCCCAAAAATAAGTAAACGTTGAAAAAAAAAAATTAAAAAAAAAAAAAAAAAGAAACCCTCCTTCTACCACTTCACAATAACTAACAACTCACAAGCTTCCTGACACCCACTTCCACAAGTAAACTTTAGGTATTTTTAAGATAAAATACTATATCAATTGTAGTATTTATTTCTTGGTCAAGTCTGCTACCATTTTTGTTAGGTTCCTTTTTTTTTTTTTTGTAACTGATTAAGTTTTTGAGGATCATACCCTAATCCTGTTTTTCCATAGACCTGTGGTTTTTATTGTGTGATTTTTGCATAGCACAGTGATTTTTATGAACACATATGTTGCATTTGAGCAAAACTGCATAACAGTCAATATATAGTCCTAATTTTAACAGCAAAGAAATTGAAGTTTGGAGAGGTAGAGTATCTTGCCAAAAGTCACATGGCTGTTAAGTGAGGAATTCAGATTTTATCAAAGGTCCATCTGACTCTAAAAACACCTTGTTTCCACAGCAGTATTTACTCACATAAACAGTTAAAATAGAGATAATATTAGATTAACCTCACCTCAATTGTTGTTCCTATTTTATGCAACTTGATTGATAGTTCCCATGTGTCCTATTCTAGGTAATATAATATATACTCTAGCAAATGTGTATATATGCCTATTTACTTATCCGAATAGTTCTCTATTATCCATAAATAAAGAAACAAATTTATAAATTTCATAGTGTCCAAGCAATGATTAAGTGGTCTTGCTAGATGAGTGATGCATGATATAGTTTTACTTGGTATATTTTAAGTATTAATGTTTTCTTTTATTTCAAATTTCCTTTTTCATATATTCGATTAAGGCACAAGATAAGTAGTAATATTACTGCTTCTTCCTGCCATACTATGCTTTCTCAGCAATGACAGTGTTGGGGATTATCAGTCTAGATCTTACCTGAACCACTCATTGCATATACCACAAAAGCACTTAAATTAGGGAAGATTAAGTAGTTCCAAGATCTGGGCCACAGTGTTTTGCTACATAGGATAGATATGAAATGAAAATCTGTAGAAGGCTTTCAGGCCATTATATTTGTTAGTGCTGTAAGAAAAGACAAGACATGAGGGGACAGGTAACAAAATGGGCAGAAATTGTCGATTCACTGGTCCAAGATGACCATTTGGTATGATATCCTTACGCAAGCCTAGACAGCTCAAGGGTGGATTTAGGTGCACATTAACTAAAAATTGAATGTTTAAAGGGTTAAAAAAGCAAGGCACTAAGGGTAGGTACAATAAAATAAGTGTGGAAGAGAAAGCAGAATTAAATAATCTCTCTGAGAGGCTGGCTCAGTTATAAACATATGAATTACCTGCATGGAAAGTATATGCCTGTCAACTTTCCAGAGATAAACAATTGCATTAATGTCAAAAAGATGATCGAATTTTGAAAAGTAGATAAAGTCAGCTGGATGAACCGTGATGCCATATTTGTCTGTTATTCAACACATTTTTCATCAAGATAGGTAATGATCAGGGCCACAACTGAACCTTCTGTGCTCCTCCAAAATTTGATCATGCTCAGTTTATGGAAATGCCTGACTCTTGCCCCATGAAACTGAAAGGCTTTAGAGAGCAAATGTATGAGAGAGGAATGAATCTTAGTCGAGGCCTTAAAGTTACTGGGAGTCTTGAGATAAATCCAGGTCATGATCAAAATTTTAGCCATCTTTGCAAATGACTGTGCCTTCCATATAAGTAATATGATCTTATATAGGGTCATTATAATTTTATTTTGAATGCTGGTAAAATAATTTTACCTTGAATCCATTTACCTTGGATGTTCTACAAGCATTATTAGAGACCCAGCTGTTTTACTCCTAGTCCTTTAGCTATTTATAAAGAAAAGCACATTCAAATTTTCTTTTGCAATGAACTGGTGAAAAATTTCATCATGAGAATATACATCTGTAATCACGTTATAACTGATTTTTTTTTTCAACGTTTATTTATTTTTGGGACAGAGAGAGACAGAGCATGAATGGGGGAGGGGCAGAGAGAGAGGGAGACACAGAATCGGAAACAGGCTCCAGGCTCTGAGCCATCAGCCCAGAGCCTGACGCGGGGCTCGAACTCACGGACCGCGAGATCGTGACCTGGCTGAAGTCGGACGCTTAACCGACTGCGCCACCCAGGTGCCCCACGTTATAACTGATTTTAATGCAGCATGAAATTTTTTCTGTTTTTTTTTTTTTTTTTTTTTAATGGAAAGGATGAGGCCTTCCCTTAACTGCCTTATCTTATTTCTAATATTATGTCCCATAGTCTGTATATATTGTTTACCTTAGAAACAAAATATTATACTTTGCTCTATAAAAAAAAAATTGTTTATAGCATTTTCACCAAATCTAAAAAGCCAATTGTAGTTCCAGTAAGAAAGAAAAAAAATCCTGCACATTAATATTGTTCATCAATTATTACATACATTTTAGTTTCAAAGTTATTAAAATGTGCAAAAATATGCATCATAAAGGTAATGTAGTATGGTATTTAATTATATCATAGAGTTAAATTTTTAGTTTCCATATAACTATAGCAATTACAGATACAACAGTGTCCTAACAAATTTGTCATGAGTTTACTTCAATTTATATATTTCTTTTATTAGAACAAGTTTTCCATGTTAAGTTAAAATATAAATAACCTTCTGATTATTTCTTCATTCTTTAATAAATGCTATTTAAAGAAGAAAACCTATGAAAGGAGCCAAGGGAACTGTGGAAACAGAGTCACAAGTGAATAAGTCTGTCTTGAAATAGAGTAACCAGAAATCAACTCATTCTATATGTTGGAAATTGTTAAGAAGTAAAAGCAATAAAAAGCTACAAAATTAAGAAAACTCATCCTATCAAAATGACTAAAAAAAAGGAAGGAGGTCAGGGGGAGAGAGAGAGAGAAGGGAAGAGAGAGACTCTTAGGTCTGGGGAAGTACTTAAAAATATTAGAAGAAATCTGGCTAGGTAGCTAGCTTTCCTTTGCTTCTCTAGAAACGTTAAAAGGGTTCAATTTGAATGCCAAATAGAATTATTCTTGGCATTAAGGATTGGGGATGGGTTGGTGGAAATAGAAGCAAATGGAAATGATATCTTTTAAATATCTACTATACCCCACATACTGTGATAATAATTTTAATATTCACAAACAATCCTCAAAGAAATGTATTGGCATCTGCATTGTATTAATAAGGAAACTGATTTTTTTTAGGATTAAAAAAATTCACCCAACAGGTAACAAATTGAAGAGCCAGGGTTTTAACTCTAAGTTTAACTCAAAGTCTGTCTTTGTACTACTTTTTGGCTGAGAATTTACAACATCGGAGGGGAGATTGTAAACTCCATCCTTCTGGACGTGTTTGAGATTAGGTCAAAAACACTTTGGGGGAGTATTTTGTGAGAAATTATGCTTGGAGGCAGTCCAAATGGATGTCTTCCAAATTACTAAGCAGCTCTAACCTCTTGGAAAACTACCCCATCAATTATCCCTATATTTGAGTAGTTCAGGAGAACGATGGGTTGATCCCAAAAGGCCTGGATTTTTCCCTTCTAGCTTAATATCGCTTGCTTACCTATCATTTTGTTTAAAAGTGGCCTGTCTTCTGAAACCAAGGTCAGAGTTTGTGAGTTTTTAGATAGGGGCTTTCATCATGCTTGTTTAGCCCTGTCCTCTTCAATATCCAGCATCCTGACTAGTAAATGGGAGCAATGATAGGAGCCTGGTTCTTAAAAGGTAAAGGTTTTGTGGCTGCTCAGCTCCTAGCTTTTCAAGAAAACAGTCACTAAATCTTACAGCAAAAATAATATGGGCTTCATCACTGTGAAAATCACAAAGAAATGAAATACAATAAAAATAAAACTTCTTTGGAAAACTTTATGAAGACAGGCTGCCTCTTTTATCTGTTAACCAAGTAAGAATTAGTAAAAAAAAAAAAAAAAAAATCCTAAAGTTCATTAAAAAAATTACATATATTTGTATAGAAATATGAAGAATAAACCTCAAAAGTAGAGTATTTCTACTTGGATGGCCACATTATAGGTTATTTTTAAGTAATTTTTTTCCTTTGCTTTTCATATTTTCTAAAATTTCTACAAGAAGCATTACTTTTATAATAAAACTTTAAAATTTAGATTACTTAATTTTATTTGAATGTGTAAGATCACGAGGAGTTAAGAACTAAGAAAAGATGTTTTTTGTATGTTGTTCTTATAAATCAAGTGTCAAACTCTAACAAAGAGGAATAAAATATCTGTTACTAAATCATGTTCTTGATAAACCTAATTCTAACTTACTGCCAGGTGGATATTATTTCTTCCAGAAAGAATTTGAGTTGTTTCTTTCTTTCTTTTTTTTTTTTCCTGGTTGCCCTACAGTCTTCTGTTTTGCTTCATGAATCTTCTTTTGAGCAATGAAAGGAAGTACTACCATTCAGTGAGAAAACAATATATGTTTAATTGTTTGCTTCCATTTAAAAGGAACTTATAGAGGGGTCCCTGGGTGGGTCCAACAGTTAAAGCATCCAACTCTTGATTTTGGCTCAGGTCATGATCTCCAGGTTCTTGAGATCAAGCCCCGCTTTGGGCTCTGCACTGACAGTACAGAGCCTGCTTGGGATTCTGTCTCTCTCTATAAATAAATAAATAAACATAAAAAAAACTTTAATAAATAAATAAAAGGAACTTATATGCTGAATTCCAACCAGCCATGATAGATATGCCTAAAAATGGCTTGATGTTTTCCAGGACAATTATTTTTAAAATTCATTTTGTCACAGTGGAATCTGGCTAGTTAGATAAAAAGTTAAGGACCACTGGCTCATTTTTCAATTCAGTTTTGGAAAGGATTGTAAAATCATGGACCTGACTTTGTTTTTCTAGTGTTTGTGCCATTTTTTTGTTTTTCTGTCCATGACCCCCCTACCCCCAAAAAAGCAAACTTAATATTGTACTGTAGCTGGATTGATTTCTGCCAACACAAACCCATCCAGTAACTTTGCCTAGACACAGAATGTCTAGAGAAATATTTCAGGGAGATTTCAGGGAGATATTTCTGGCAATGGCAGATGAGATGATCTGTTACCCCCACAATGAAATGCTCATTGTTTGAAAACAAGTTCATTAACGTGCTTAAAAATCATTCAGGAGCAGGAGCCATACAAATATTTATCATTATTGGTCATTTGCAATTTATTCATAGGGATCCAGCTGGCAACCATCTGGTGCATAAAACTGAAAACTGGAGGGGAAAAAAAATAAAGTAAAAGTCACTGAAAAAATATAATTTAGTCCCCATATGTCCTTGACACATATTAAGTTAGTGAATTAGTTGTTAGTGGAATGAGATACATATATGGAATTTAACACAAAGGTGAGTTGAAATTTTGCTTGCAAGTATATGTTGAAAGACAAAATGAAGTAGTAGCAATATCATAATAGGCAAACGTACTAGGGAGTATAGGCTAGGCTATGTAACAAATGACTCTCATACACATAGTGGCTCACGTGCAGTAGCTTTTCCTCTCAACATTTTCAGGCAATTATACCAGGTTAGTAAAAATTTCCTTAAGCAGTAATTCAGGGTCTTAGGCTATGTTGTGGCTCCTTCATCTCATAGGGCCCATGGGCAGAATTCAAGGGTCCACAAACCTCCAAAGGATCCATGAATAGAATTCAGAGCTGTCAATATACTTGTATAAGGAAAATTACATCCCTTTTAACTCTGAACCAAAATTTATCATTTCCTATAATTATGAATGTAAACAAAAACCACGGAAGTATTAGCAGTACTTGTGACTTTGTAGCAAATACAAATTGCAGATTTTTTTTTCTTGTTATCTACAGCTTTCAGATGATTACATCCCTGGTTGTCACCTTGAATGTAGCCTTTTGAAAGACTCTGAGCCAGAACGACTCAGCTAAGCTGCTCCTGACCCACAGAAACCAGGAGATAATGTATGTTTTAAGCACTAAGTTTTGGGATAACTTGTTACATAGCAATAGATGACAAATATATCCACATATTATCATATTACTAATTTTATAAATAATTTGATAATTGTATTTAATACAATTTGTTTTCTTTATAATTCTAGTATTTTATTGTATACATATTGAAAACATTCTGAGAGGGAATGCAGAGGCTTCTTCGGTATGCCAAAAGAATCCATGACACAAAAAAAATTAATCCTACCCATGGCGTCATTGTTGCCTTGTGCTAGCTGGCAAAAGGAGAAAAGAACATGGAAATGTACCTCTTTTTTATCTCCTTGGCCTGGAAGAAGAAGATACCATTTTTAATCACATTTTCAGGGGGTGAACTAGTTACATAGCCACAACTTGATGCAATGGCGGCTGGGAAATGTAGTCCTTGGTGAACTGCCATTTGCTAGCCATTGCTCTATGTTAGGGGAGGATATATTTTAATAGATAGTGCCAGAGCAAATACCCAAATATTAAGAAAAGTAGTGAGAATAATATCTGCTAGAATAAAATCTTAAAGTTAATTGGAAAGATAAACAGAGTCAAATGAAAGAAGCAGGTTGTAATGACATAAACTATTTTCTGTGAATTGATTTTTATTTCAAAGAATAAGACAGGTATGGATCTGAAAATGTGGAGAAATAATTTGAGTCCAGCATCTAAATCAGAAAATCAGAAATGAAATTTTTCTTTAGTTGTCCTTAAGAATAAATTTTGTCAGATTGTGAACACAGAATCTTAACATTTTGGAAGTAATTAAAGAATGGGATGGAACCACTTGTGTTCATTCATTCAGTAAACATTTTCTGAAAGCCTACTATGTAATGGAGTCTATAGTAAGTACTGGAAAAAATGAGATTGCCAAAAATAAGATAAGACTTTTGCTCCAAGAGAGCTAATGATGAGGGAAATGGCTTAGCCAAGTAAATCTGTACAGTGTTCTTTGCTGGGTACTGTGACATACATAACCACAAGGTGCTAACAGTAGAATAATTACTTTTTTTTTTTTATTTCAACATGCCTTGGGATAAAAACATGATATTAAATTGGAATGTCAGGCTTCAGTTGTTAAATAGGGTAGGATTTCTTTGGGATCATTTATGGAGCCCCACCCAGGATCCCTGAATCCACAAAGTAAAGCTATCCTCCTCAGTGTTCAGAGAAAGCTTTCAAAAGATTCCAGTCTTCTGCTGATGTGGGAATAGCAAGAAAGAATTCTTGGTAGTCCACCACATGGTCTCATACATGTAGTGTCATGTGAAAAATTAGCTATCGTGTGTTCCCTCCAATATTTACAAGCTAATCAGTGACTAATGATTCCCGGAGAAAAATCAGGACACAGGGAAACTGGGCTGCCAATAGCTCATCAGGTGTCTTTAAGTTTAGGCAAGCCTGTTTTTCCCTTGGATTGTGTCAGCCCCATGCTCAGTTACATGGCTCAGTGAGGAAACAAGAGTGCAAGCTGGCTCTCAGTCCCATTTGAACCTGAGGGTGCACATGTGATACAGACAATGTATAATTATTAATCATAGGCAGAGGCCCTGCTGGAAGTTCCTTCGCAAAATAGCACCTCTCCACACTACACTCTCCTCCTGAACACCTGTCACTATGTTAACTGCCCCCCTCAGCAACTTGGGGAGTTTCTAACACCACATCTATTCTCCCTACTTAGCCAACAGCGTTACGCAAGAATTATATTCCATTTTATAATGTTGACTATTCATTCATCATTTAACAAATATTTGTTGATAAATTATTCCTTGGGTGAAATAATGGAATATTATACATTATGATGAATAAATGATAGGAAATTAGTGGTCTCGTTGAACACAACTTCACATCAAGAAACGTCTAAAATCTATATTGCATTGACACATCACTCTGTAATTGCCATATATTGGAACAAATAAGGGAGTGAGTGATTATCCTAGTTCTATTTAAAGAAACATTTAGTTTTTAAGAGCTCTTCAAAAGGATCTGACTCTTACAAAGATACTACTCCTGGCATTCTGCCAGTTGACAGTATTTTGCCTCTGTGATAGGTAATTCATACCCTCCCTTCGGTCATCAGTTTAAAGCCATAGTTCTCAAGCCTGGTGTCAACATGCTTGTGAGTTGCATTCAGTTGTGCAGCATTTTGAATGCAACCTTTTTTTTTTTTTTACCACTGTCATGATATGAACTGAGATACTCCTTCCTCCTCCTTCTACCATTGAAGTGTGTCACCATTCATCCCAGGTGATTCCAATCGAGCAAATGGTCCTGGGACCAGCAGCCTTACCTGGGGACCTACAAGAAATGCAAATTCTCAAGTCCCACCACAGAACTACTGAATCAGAAAGTCTGGGGATGAGGCCTAGCAAGCCATTTTTAACAAACCCTTCAGGTGATTGTAGTGTACGCTCAAGTTTGAGAGCCGTTGTAATAGACCCATTCCCAGTTGATCAAATGGTCCTTCTATTGTAAATAAGCTCAGGAAAGAATCAAATGCTCCTTAACCCAATAGGCTAGTGCTATTATTTCACAGATAGAATAGAAGTCATGTTAATTGGAGGACTATGACGATTCTGGACAATGCGGGAAACAGAGGCAGTAGTAGGTGCCCCTAGGTAACTTGAAGCAGGGAGGGAGAATTGGCTGCAACCCTCACTGGAGTAAAGATTGAACTGAAATCTGAGCACGTGCCATCGGCTTCCTGCAACATCCGCATGGGACCATAGCTCTGCACTTTTTCCTGCAGAGCCATGGAAACCTAGAAAGAGAGAAGCCACTCTCAGCATCCATCATGGTTTACATAAGAAGAAACCTCTGCCCACCAGGGGTGGTCAAGCTGCATAAGAAGAAACCTATTCTAGAAAATTCTCCAGTAAGGACAGACAGAAGGAGGGTATGAGTACACCACATAGCTGACAGCAGAGCTTGAGGAGTTAGGAGCGAGGGTGGGGTGAGAGTGGGGGCTGAGGTTGGCAGAAAAAGTCTTCTGAAGCAAATTAGGAATGCCTCAAAGACCTGAGGGATTTTTGCCTACCTGTGTGTTAAAGGCACAAATCCCAGTTCATTCTAATTAAGTTGCTTTTGGAATGATTTTACAGTAAAAACAGACTGCTTATGATGCCATTATAGTTCACTGTGAGAAAACAGATCAGATGGTACCCCATCTGGAAAGACAGCTCCACTCTCTGATCATAGGCAGGGTTCTCTCACTTTCATACTCCAAGCTGAAAATTCAGCAGCCAACAACCCAAAGGGCCAGTAGACTGTTGCCCCTGACTGACAGCTCTGAGAAGTCAGTGAAGGAAGTGGAGTAAATGGAGCACTGCCCCAATGTCCTTGCACAGCTGATAACTCACTAGTCCTGCTGTCTCAGGGCCCAGCCCTTTGCACTCTACAGAAAGCAGTGTGCTGTAGAAGTCAATGAGAGCCCAACATGGGACTGGGCACCCTAGAAAGGGGGTATGTTATTCTTTCAGATCAGGCTCATTTAGGACTAGAATGAAGTGAAAGGTAATGGCAATTCCAGAAAAGATAATATTCATACAGAAGGCTAAATCTAAGCTAGATGTTGCCTTAAACCAGGGGTGATCAAGCTGCAGTTCATAGGTCAAATCAAACCCTCATCCTACAACAGCAGAGTCCAATAGTTGCAATAAAGATTCTACGGCTCACATTAGGCCTAAAGTATTTACTATCTAGACCTTTCCAGAAAGAATTTGCTGGCCCTGCCTTAGACTCAACTCTAACTCTTGGGTCTTGGAAGTCCCAAAGCCCTCCACTCTCAGGGCCGTTCTGTCAATGAGAGAACCTTAGTTATGTATAACTGTTGTTACCCACTAGTTGATCCCTACATTTAAAAAAAATTTTTTTAAGTTTATTTATTTTGAGAGGGAGAGCACAGCAGGAGAGGGAGGGAGAGAGAGAGAGAGAGAGAGAGAGAGAGAATCCCAAGCAGCTCCACACCAGCAACTCTGAGCCCAACACAGAGCACAAACTCAGGAACCCTGAGACCGTGACCTGGGCCAAAATCAAGAGTCGGATGCTTAACCGACTGAGCCACCCAGGCGGCTCCCCGATCCCTACATTTTTACCAAAATAGAGTATCTACCTCTCTTTGCCTATTTTGCTCTTTTCTTTGCTTCTCTTCAAAATTACATTTGATGTTCACTTTCCAAAAGAATGTTTTTTTCTGCTTCTTTGACTTTTTCCAACAGTGGTTCTGCCTTCTGTTTGGCAGCTTTTTTTTTTTCCCCTTCAGCTGATGGTTGCTTACTATATGTACTAGGTGCTCATCTTGGTATCCATTTCTGGGTAGCTCACTCATTTTCCTCATCCCCAGCCACTGACAATCAAAATATTTTTAAAAGCAGTGGCCTGTGACACCAACTAACCACAATATAGATCCGAAAGTCCTCCAGTCCCCAACTGTGAAATCAAGCCTGTGGATCAGCCTACTTGACATCCTGTAAGTATGTGCCCAAACATACATTTACCTATAGTCTGCTTTCTTTTTCTTTGAGACCAAATTTTCCAGTCAATATGAAGTCTGCCTTATTACTCCACATATTTTAGGGCTTCAATTCTTCCAAATGGCAAATGCTAGAAGCTCTAGAAGCTTGTTCTGAAAATACTATATGATAGCCATTTATTTCCTCTACTGTGAATACGCAAACCAGCAGGGTAAGTAAATAGGCTTCATACCTCCTATGTGTTTTTCACATACCTTTTTGATAATCAAACTGTATCAGATATTCAAAATATTTGATAAATTATTTTTAAGGGTGCATCCCTTTTTAGGATGACCCTTTTTATAGGCAACATAAAAGATAATGTTGTAGAAAATTCCAGATTATTGCTTTCCTAGAGGATTTCAGATCCAGGAGAACTATTTCTATACTTTCTCTTGTTTATGCAATAAGCCTATAGCGCTTCATTGAATATGTGAAATACTTTATACTTTGCTAAAGTTTAGCGTAATAGAGATTCTTCAGAGGCCATTTTTGCCTCTAGTCAAATTCTTGCTAGAAGAAAGTCATTATGAAATGGCAGATTTATTTATCTTTTCTACATCAAGATCTGTAGTACAAAAAGAAAACCTAAATCATATTGGTGCTGTTTGTTTAGAAAATGCATTCTAAAAGACTTAGGGATACGGGCACCTGGGTGGCCCAGTTAAGCGTCCGACTCTTGATCTCTGCTCAGGTCATGACCTCATGGTTTGTGGGATCGAGCCCCATGTCGGGCTCTGCACTGACAGTAGGAAGACAGCTTGGAATTCTCTTTCTCCTTCTCTCTCTGTCCCTCCCCTGCTTGTGCTCTCTCTCTCTCTCTCGCTATCAAAATAAATAAATAAACCTTAAAAAAATTAAATATATATATTTTATTTAACCCAATATGTCCAAAATACTTTAATTTTAGCATGTAACTAATATTTCAAAATTATCAATGAAATATTTTATATTCTTTTTTTTTACACCAAGTCTTTGAAACCCAGTGTATATTTTACACTTACAGCATATCTCAATTTGGCAGCTAAATTTTTGCCAGAAATACTCAGTCTGTATTTAGATGTCGTAAAATTAACATCTTGAAAAAGTACATTCACATAAGCAAGTTGTTCCAAATGCACTTAAAATTTTTTCCAATAACTGAATCAATTATCACTTTTAAAACTTATATTTAAATTAAACTAAATTAGAAAATAAGTTCCTTGGTAACACTAGCCACCTTTTAAGTGCTCAATAGTCTGAAGTGGCTAGCAAAAATCAGAGAGAAAGAAAATGATCAACTCAGTGTAACAGTTGTAAAATGTTAAAAGTTGTTGAATTTGGAAGATGGACATAGAAAAGTCCTTTGTACAATCCTTTAAACTTTACTGTCACTTAGGACTTACTTAAAACTTAAAAAGAAAAAATACAAAACTATATTTATTATACAAATGATCAATTCCCCCAAAAAACAAAACAAATATAATATGTTCAGTTAAAATTTCTGAAAGTAAATTATGTGGGCTATTTTACAAATAGAACTTTATAAGCAGTTCTTTTCTTTCCAATCCAAATAATAAAGTAATTCTCAAGCACCTCAAGTCCTAGCCATCGTGTAAAATGTTTCATGCAGACTCTGTCAGGACACCTTTTATTGAAGGTAACAGAAAAACAATTAAAGCTGGCCTAAAATAGAAAGGTAATTTGTTGGCTCCCATATCTAAGAATATTTGGTTATTTCACAGCACTGAAAGGAGATCTCCAAAAACAAATGCTCAGTGCCACACGCCTGGATTTTTATCTGTCTGTATTTCTCATTTCTGTATGTTGTCATTCTGCTTGTAGGCTGCCTCTGAAATATGGGGAAAATGACCATTGACAACTGCAGATTTATAACTTATCATCTTAGCAAACTAGCTGCTTCTTTCTCCCAAGTTAAATATAAACACCAGGGAAAGATTCTAAATGGCCCAGATTAAATCACATGCCTACTCCATGGACAAATTAATGTGGCATCTATGAGTGACCAGGCTAAATTCACATGCCCACCTCTGTGGTCAGAGTTTCTAGGTAAGAGAGATAGTATATTCAGCTAAATTAAAATTGGGATCATTCACAGAGTATCTTGCTATCTCATTTCAGATCTTCAGCAGCTCCTATAATCTCTTTCAGGAACATGCCTCAATATTCTGCCCATTTCTATGTCCTCAGATATTTGTCATAGCAGGGAAAGAAAATATGGTATAATAGTTTACACTGCTAACTCTACAGCCGGGGTAATAAGGTTTAAATTCATGTTCCATTACTTAATAGCAGTGTGATCTTGAGCAAGCTGTTTAAACTTTTGGAGCCTCAGGTTCCTCATCTATAAAATGGAGAACATAACACTACTCTGAAGAGCTAGAAGTATGTTAACTCATTCAGTTCTCACAAATAACACAATGAAGAAAGGGAAGAGAGAATTTAAGTAGTCAGTTCAAACTGATATCATTCCTAGGGAAATTCTGTCTAGCCTTCATGACATGCCTATCCCCTGGAAAGGGGACTGTGGGGACATCTTGAATGACACCTCTGCCAGGTCCCTGTGGAGTGAGAGAGGAAGTCTACCAAATGAAGAGTAGAGATGGGAAAGCATGCTGGCAAAACAAAAGCCAGATTTCTGTATACTATAACACTGGCAATAATTGACAGAAAAATAAGAATGGGGTTTTACTTTCATGAGTCAATTGTGGGTCAAGGCAGTTGGATTAATTCTCCCTCTAATGACAACTAAAAATGTGGACAAATAACTTTTTTTTTTCTTTTTGCTTCAAGGCATTAAACAAGTAAAAGGGTAGGACTATTAGGCCACAATCTGGAGAAGATGATGGGTAAGGAAATTAACTAGGCACTTTTACACTGAATAATTTTACCTAAGGGGCATTTGTGGATTCTAAAGGAGGTGTCTAAGATGCTGGGAGGTACTTTTGACAGCTTCTCAGGGAAAGTGATTAGAATCAAGGGTTCTACCAGAAGGATGGGCTTTATTTTGGGCTGGGAATCCAAAGGGCTTCACCAAAGGACTAAGCATGAAACAGAAGTAGATAGGCCATCACTGGGACTGCAGCTCAGCTTTGAGTCATCTCCTTCTCTTATTGAATGAAGTCACTAGCCAAAATCCCAGCTGCCCAAGTATTCCAGGGCCTGGTCCCCCAAGACTTTTGATAGAAGCAAACATAAAACTTCTGGCAAGGAAGATATCCTCTTAAGTCTCAAATTGTTTTTGCCAACAATTTGACAAATATAATGTCTGACATTCAATCTCAAATAACTAGGCACATGGGAAACAAGACAACACAAGATAGCCAGAAGAAAGAAAGAAAGAAAGAAAGAAAGAAAGAAAGAAAGAAAGAAAGAAAGAAAAGAAAGAAGAGAAAAGAAAAGAAAAGAAAAGAAAGACCTCTAGATACTGAAGTTATCATATACAAATTTTATATTTATCCCAGTCGAGGTGATAAAAGGCAAAATTGAAAGTATGGGCAGAGAATTGGAATTAATACTAAAAAATGAAAATTTGAGAACTGGAAACATTGCTCCCATCATATTAATGAAAACAAATTGGATAAACCATAAAAATATAGTTCTTAAAGCCCACCAGAGAGATAAGGTCATAAGAAAACCTAATGAATTCAAACCCAAAGAGTGGAAACTTCTTCTAGAAGTGAAAGGACCTAACAACTGACTGTATCCTTGGCAGGGCAGTGGTGGGTAGGACAGTTGGAGGGAAGGAGGAAGCTTCCACAGATACAAGTAAAGAGAAAACAACTGAACTTACAATGAAATTCTAAAACTATCTGTGGGCTGACTTGGTCATTTAAAATCTCTGGGAGATACCCATCTTTTCCATGGGCCTTCTCACGGTGTTCATGAAAGAGATTGGGGGCCAAATGGGAAAACTGAGCAATACCCTGGCTGAGGCACAGGTCCATGGATAGGGCCTGCTGAAATCTGAGGTCAGGACAAGAGAATAAGTCCACAGACACTCTGGGCCTTGCATTACACATCAGACATCATTTACAGCTGGGGGGAGAGCTGAAGCTATGAGAGAAGACCCTCTCTCACTGAGGTACAAATGTCGGGCCTGCAGAGGACTGAGCGCAGGACAGAAGAGCAGAGATGAACTCTTCAAACATACAAATCCCAAGTATACTAAAGAAAATGTTTTGGCTCAACCCTTGAATAATCTGAAGACTGTGGTGAACTGAATCTAATTAGAATCACAGCAAAGCCCAGGCCCAGCTCAACCATAGACTAGATTGACTTAACCTCCAATACTAACATCCTGACAGAAAAGGAGATGTGCCCCTTTCTGGATATAAAGTTTATTCATTTCAGTCTCTTCAGTTTCTCTACATCCTGCATTTAACCAAAAGTTATGAGACATGCAAGAAAGAAAGATGGTCAAGTTATGGCCCAGAGGCAAGGTATGACCATGCATGAAAGATGGCCAAGATATCAGAATTATCAGATAGGGACTTTAAAAGAACTATAGTAATCACATTAATGTATCTAGTTGGATAGGTGGAGAACATGACTAAAAAGACGGAGCATTTTAGCAGAGAACAAAGACATGGAAACTGTTAAGAAAGAGTCAAAAGAAAATATTAGAAATGAAAAATACACAAAACAATACTTTGGTGGGCTCATCAGCCAACTGAACACAGCTGAGGAAGGAATCAGTAAGATTGAAGACAAGTCAATAGAAATTATAGTAAAAAAGAAAAAATGAAAGCGAGAGCAAGAAAAAGAACAGAGCACTGAAATCTGTGAGTCAATGTCAAATGGCCTAACTTACTAGTAATTGAGAAGACAGAAAAAGAAGACAGAGAATAGGGCAAAAAACGTATTTGAGTTTTTCAAAATTGATAAAAGACATCAATACCCACATACAATACCCAATAATCAAACTGCTAAAAACGAAAAATAAAATCTTGAAAGCAACCAGAGGGAAAAAAGATACATTACCTAAAGGGGAACAATCTTACAAATGATAACTGATTTCTCATCAAAAACACCGAAGCTAGGGGCGCCTGGGTGGCTCAGTTGGTTAAGCGTCTGACTTCGGCTCATGATCTCACGGTTCATGGGTTCTAGTCCTGCATCAGGCTCTGTCTGTGCTGACAGCTCAGAGACTGCAGCCTGCTTCGAATTCTGTGGCTCCTTCCTCCCTGCCCCTCCCCTGCTTGTGCTCTCTCTCTCTCTCTCTCTCAAAACTAAATAACCATTAAAAAAAATTGTTTTTAAAAAACATGGAAGCCACAGAGCACTGGGTGGCTCAGTTGGTTAAACATCTGACTTCAGCTCAGGTCATGATCTCACAGTTCACGAGTTTGAGCCCCACCGCAAGCTCTCTGTTGTCAGCACAGAGCCCACTTCAGATCTTCTGTCTCCTTCCCTCTGCCCCTTCCCTGCTTGTGTGCTCTCTTACTCTCTTGAAAATAAAGAAACATGAAAAAAAAATGGAAGCCAGAAGACAAAAAGGTAAATCCTAGGGCAAAAGTAAATTCAATTGTAGCTTTATTAAATACTACCAAAATCCCCTCAAGAGGATTGTACAAATTTGAAATCCTACCATCAATGTAAGAAAGTGTATTGCCCGACAGTTTTGCTGAAAGAGTGTATTGTTACCCTGTTTTTGATCTGATAAGGGAGAAATATTGTCTCAATGTAGCTTTAATTTGACTTCTATTATAAGCAAGGTCAAACATCCTTTTACATGTTTAAGGGTCATTTTTTGTGTGTGCTGTTATTTTTTAAATTTTATTTTAATTCCGGTGTAGTTAACACAAAATGTTTTGTTAGTTCAGGTGTACGATATGGTGATTCAACAATTCTATACATTACTCAGTGCTCATCATGATTAGTGTGCTCTTTAATCCTCATCACCTATTTTACCCATCCCCCAACCTCCTCCCCTCTGGTAAACATCAGTTTGTTCTCTATATTTAAGAGTCTGGTTTTCGGTTTGTCTCTTTTTTTCTTTATTTTGTTTCTTAAGTTCCACATGAATTAAATCTTATGGTATTTGTTGTTCTCTTACTGACTTATTTCACTTAACATTATACTCTCTAGATCCATCCATGTTGTTGCAGATGGCAAGATTTCATTCTTTTTTATGGCTGAGTAATATTCCATTATATATACATATCACTTCTTCTTTATCCATCCATCTATCAATGGACACTTGGCCCACTTCCGTAATTTGGCCATTGTAAATAATGCTGCAATAAACATACAGGTGTATATATCTTTTTGAATTACTGTTTTTGTTTTCTTTGGATACTCAGTAGAAGAATTACTGGGTCATATGGTAATTCTACTTTTTAATTTTTTGAGGAACCCCCATACTGTCTTCCACAGTGGCTGCACTAGTTTGCATTCCCACCAACAGTGCATGAGAGTTCCTTTTTTTTCACATCTTTGTCAACACTTGTTGTTTCTCGTGTTCTTGAATTTAGCCATTCTGACAGGTGTGCAGTGATATCTCATTGTGGTTTTGCTTTGGATATCTCTGATAATGAGTGATGTTGAGCGTCTTTTCATGTGTCTATTGGCTATCTATGTCTGTTTTGGAGAAATGTCTATTCATGTATTCTCTCCATTTTTAATTAGATTATCTGTTCTTTTGGTGTTGAGCTGTGTAAGTTCTTCACATATTTTGTCTTCTGACCCTTTATTGGATATATCATTTGCAAATACCTTTTCCTATTCAGTAAGTTGTATTTTAGTTTTAGTTATTACTTCCTTTGCTGTGTAGAAGCTTTTTATTTTGATGTAGTCCCAATAGTTTTTTTTTTTTTTTTTGCTTTTGTTTCCCTTGCCTCAAGAGATATATCTAGAAAAATGTTGCTACAGCCAATGTCAGAGAAATTACTGCCTGTGCTCTTTTCTAGGATTTTTATGGTTTTGGGTCTCACATTTCTATTCTTAATCCATTTTGAGTTTATTTTTGTGTATGATGTAAGAAAGCAGTCCCATTTCATTCTTTTGCATGTAGCTGTCCAGTTTTCCCAGCTATTTGTTGAAGACACTGTCCTTTTCCCTTTGCATATTCTGGCCTCCTTTGTTGAAGATTAATTGACCATAAAAGCATGGGTTTATTTCTGGGTTGTCTATTCTGTTCTATTAATCTATGTGTCTCTTTTTGTGGCAGTACCATACTGTTTTGATTATTAGAACTTTGTGGTATATCTTGAAATCTGGGATTATGATACCTCCAATTTTGTTTTTCCTTTTTCTTTTTAAAATTTTTAAAAAAAATTTGTTTTGTTTTGAGAGAGAGAGAGAGAGAGAGAGAGAGAGAAAGAGAGAGAGAGAGAGAGAGCCTGAGCAAAGAGGAGGCAGAGAGAGAGGGAGACACAGAATGTGAAGTAGGTTCCAGGCTCTGAGCTGTCAGCACAGAGTCTAACATGGTGCTTGAACTAACGAATCATGAGATCTTGACCTGAGCTGAAGTCAGATGTCCAACCAACTGAGCCACCAGGTGCCCCTTTTTTTCTTTTTGAAGATTGCTTTGTCTATTTGGGGCCTTTTGTGGTTGCATACATATTTTAATATTATTTGTTTTAATTCTGTGAAAAATTTCATTGGTATTTTAATAGGAATTGCATTAAATTTCCAAATTGCTTTGAATAGTATGGACATTTTAACAATATTTGTTTTTCCAAGCCAAGAGCATGGAATATCTTTCCATTTGTTTGTGTCATCTTCAGTTTCTTTCATCAGTGTTTTATAGTTTTCAGAGTACAGGTCTTTCACCTTCTTGGTTAAGTTTATTCCTAGGTATTTTTTTTCTTTTTGTTGCAGTTGTAAATGGGATTGTTTTCTTAATTTCTCTTTCTGATACTTGATTATAAGTGTATACAAAGGCAACAGATTTCTTTTTTTTTTTTTGCAACAGATTTCTGTATATTGATTTTGTATCCTGTGACTTTACTGAATTCATTTATCAATTCTAGTAGTTTTCTGTAGTAGTTTCTACAATTTCTAGTAGTAGAGTCTTTAGGGTTTTATATATATAGTATCATGTCATCTGCAAATAGTGAAAGTTTTACTTCTTCCTTACCAATCTGGACACTGCTTCTTTCTTTCTTTCTTTTTTTAATTTTTTTTTTTAAAGAGAGAGAGAGAAAGCATTTGCGTGCACACTTGCAAACAGGGGAGGGGAGGGAGAGAGAGAGAGAGAGAGAGAGAGAGAGAGAGAGAATCTTAAGCAGTCTCCATGCCCAGCACAGAGCTCCGATGATGCAGGGCTCAATTTCACAATTGTGAGATCATGACCTGAGCCAAAATCAAGAGTCAGACACTTACCTGACCAAGCCACCCAGGTTCCCCTATTTCTTTTTCTTGTCTGATTGCTGTGGCTAGGACTTCCAGTACTATATTGAATAAAAGTGGTGAGAGTGTACATGTTTGTTCCTGATCTTAAGGGGAAAGCTCTCAGTTTTTCATCATTGAATATAATGTTAACTGTGGGTCTCTCTCTCTCTCTCTCTCTCTCTATATATAGCCTTTATTATTTGAGGTATGTTCTCCCTAAACCCACTTTGTTGAGGGGTTTTATCATGAATGGATGTTGTACTTTGTCAAATGTTTTTTATGCATCTATTGGAATGATCATATGGTTTTTATCCTTTTTCTTATCTATGTGATGTGTTGATTGATTTGTGGATATTGAACTACCGTTGTATCCCAGGACTATATCTCATTTGATTGTGGTGAATGATTTTTTTTTAATGAATTGTTGGATTTGGTTTGCTAACATATCATTGAGGATTTTTGCATGTATGTTCATCAGAGTTATTGGCCTCTAGTTCTCTTTTTTTGTAGTGTCTTCATCTGGTTTTGGTATTAGGATAATGCTGGCTTTATAGAATGAATTTGGAAGATTTCCTTCCTCTTCTATTTTTTGGAATAGTTTGAGAAGAATAGGTATTAACTCTTCTTTAAATGTTTCATAGAATTCACCTGTGAAGCCATCTAGTACTGGACTTTCTTTTGAGGGGAGTTTTTTTTTTATTATGGATTCAATTTCATTGACGGTAATTGGTCTGATCAAATTTTATATTTCTTCCTAGTTCAGTTTTGGGAGATGATGTGTTTTGTTTTTTTTTTTTTAAGTATCTTTCATTTTTTTTTTTAACATTTATTTATTTTTGAGACAGAGAGAGACAGAGCATGAACAGGGGAGGGTCACAGAAAGAGGGAGACACAGAATCCGAAACAGGCTCCAGGCTCCGAGCGGTCAGCACAGAGCCCAACATGGGGCTCGAACCCACAGACCGGGAGATCATGACCTGAGCTGAAGTCGGACGCTTAACCAACTGAGCCACCCTGGCGCCCCAGGAGATGATGTGTTTCTAAGAATTTATCCATTTCTTCTAGGTTGTCCAATTTGTTGGCATATACTTTTTCATAATATTCTCTTATAATCCTTTGTATTTCTGTGGTGTTGGTTGTTATTTCTCCTCTTTAATTTCTGATTTTGTTTATTTGAGTTCTGTCTGTCTCTTTTTATTTTTGGCTAAGTTTTATCAATTTTGTTGATCTTTTCAAAGGAACATCTTATATTGGGTTTTTTAAATTTCTATTTCATTTATTTCTGCTCTAATCTTTATTATTTCCTTCCTTCTACTGGCTTGGGGTTTTGTTTGTTCTTCTCTTTCTAGCTCCTTTAGGTGTTGGTTTAGGTTTTTTTTTTTTTTGAGATTTTTCTTGCTTCCTGCTGTAACAGGAGATAAAATAGTGACATTTTATCTTTTATCTTTTTTATTATGAATCTTTTTTTTATCCTAATGTCTTTTGTTCAACTCTTTTCCATCTCACTTTATTTTTTCTTTTCTTTTTTTTTTCAAAAGAAAATTTTTAGTGTTTATTTATTTATTTTTGGAGAGAGAGAGAACAGAAGAGGGACAAAGAGAGAGAAGGAGAGAGAATCCCAAGGTGTGCTAACAGCACAGAGCCCATTGTGGCACTTGATCCTATGAACTGCCAAGATCATGACCCAATCAGAGAGCAAGAGTCAGACGCTTAACCAACTGAGCCCCTTAGGTGCCCCTCCTCCTCACTTAAATTTTTTTTATATTAAGCACATTGAACCTTCAACTATGATAGGTATTGGAAATATTTTGTCTCAGCTTAGCAGACCAACTTTGACTTTGATTATGGTATTTTTGTCATGAAATGGTTTTGATTTTTATGTAATCTAATGTGTCAGTTTTTCTTTTGCTGCAATCTGGACTTTCAGTCATAGTTAGAAAGGCTTTCTTCTCACCCAAGATAAAGATGAATTCACTCAAGTTTTCTTCCAGTACTTGTATGCTTTCATTTTTCACATTTAGGTCACTGATCCATTTGGAGTTTATTCCTATATATGGCATGAAGTAAAAATCTAATTTTATTTTTTTCCAAATGGCCAACCAGTTGTCCTAGCACCATTTATTAAAATTCCATCTTGGTCTCGGTAACTTGAAATCCACCTTTGTTATATATTAAGGTTTCATATGAGCTTGGATCTATTCCTAGACTTTTTTACTTCAACTATTTCTATTCTATCTATATACAGGTGCACCTGTATATTCACATGCTAGTACTGTTTTAATTATAGAGTATTTTTTTAATGTTTATTTATTTTTGAGAGGGGGGAGGGGTAGAGAGAGAGGGAGACAGAGGATCTGAAGCAGGCTCTGCACTGACAGCAGAGAGCCCAATGCAGTCTCCAACCCATGAACCACCAGATCATGACCTGAGCCCAAGTCAGATGCTTAACCAACTGAGCCACCCCGGCATCCCAATTATAGAGTCTTTATTTATCTATTTTTATTTATTTTTAAATGTTTATTTATTCTTGAGGGAGAGAGTGCATGCAGGCAGAGAGAGATAGAGTGAGGAGGACAGAGGATCCAAAGCAGGCTCTGTGCTGACAGCAGCAAGCCCGATGTGAGGGTCAAACTTGCAAACTGTGATATCATGATCTCAGTGGAAGTCGGATGCCCAACTGACTAAGCCACCCAGGCACCCCTAGGGTCTTTATAATATATAGTTTTCAGTATGGGAGAGTTAGGGGGATACTCCCTTTTCATAAATGTTTTTTAGTGCTTTCCTGACAGTTTTTACATGGTTTTCTATATGAAGTTAAGTGTCAACTTGCCTAGCTTCGTGTAAATGCTAGAATTTATTGGAAGGAGGACTGAGTTAATTGATAAGTACATTTAGGGAGAACTGACATATTTATGATGGTGAGTTATCTTATCCAAATATGAGAGATGTCCTTTTATTAAAATTAGTTTTGAATCTTTTAGGACAGTTTTAAAGTTTTCCTCATATAGATTTGTACACTTATGATTAAATGCATTCCTGTTGTTTTATTTTTGTTGCTATTGTAATTCGTATTTTTCTCTCTCATTACATTTCTATTGGTTTCTGTTTGTGTATATGAATTCTATGATTTCCACATGTTAACTTTATTTTTTTTTTTTTAATTTTTTTTTCAACGTTTTTTATTTATTTATGGGACAGACAGAGACAGAGCATGAACGGGGGAGGGGCAGAGAGAGAGGGAGACACAGAATCGGAAACAGGCTCCAGGCTCCGAGCCATCAGCCCAGAGCCTGACGCGGGGCTCGAACTCATGGACCGTGAGATCGTGGCCTGGCTGAAGTCGGACGCTTAACCGACTGCGCCACCCAGGCGCCCCTCCACATGTTAACTTTATAAAGGATATAAAGTTTAATTGTTTGTTAATTTTATTATTAATTTTCTAAGGTTTTCCAGGTATACCATCATATCATCTACAAATAGCTAACAAAGGTTTCTGTGGAAATTGCCAAGTTGATTGTAACATTTATATGAAAATACAGTAAAGCTAGAAGAGCCAAAACCAAAAGGAAAACAAATGTGGTGGCCTTATACTACATGATTTCAGGTTTCACTGCACACCACAGTAATGGTGATAACTGTGGCATCGATGTGAGGATAGACAAACCAATGGAACAAAATAGCCTAGAAATGGACCCACACAAACGTGGTCACTTGATTTTCAACAAAGTCACCAAGATGACTAAATGAAGAAAAGAAAGTTCTTTTTTTAATGTTTATTTATTTATTTTGAGAGAGAGACAGAGAACGTGAGTGGAGGAGGACAGAGAGAGACACACACACAGAATCCAAAGCAGACTCCAGGCTCTGAGCTGTCAGCACAGAGCCCAATGGGGGGCTTAAACCCATGAACCATGAGATCATGACCTGAGCTGAAGTCGGATACTTAACTGACTGAGCCACCCAGGTGCCCAAAAGAAGGTCTTTTTGAATAAATGGTGCTAAACAAGTGGATACACATATGGAAAGAATCGACCTTGGTTATTATTACTTCCTGACCTTTATTGAACTTTTGTAATCTTATTTTAACATCTGAGAAAAAGTCATGCTGTAGGTCCACAACTCCTTATCTGTGGTTCCAAAACCTGAAATTCTCTGAAAACCACAAGCTTCTTTCTGAATCTTTTGGTGCCCAAATCCAACCTAACCTAATATATGTGGCCACAAACCTAATATGAAATGATTTGTGGCTACTTATGTAGCCCCTGTGTAATTTACTACATTCATATATTTTACTGCAGATGTATAAATTTATTTGATCATAAGCTGTTACCCAGATCCTGCTGATTGTGTTCCATACCACATAGTATATACAATATATTACCTTACCAGAATCCAAAATGTTCTGAATTCATACATATATACTCATGAGATAATACATATAAAGTGATTAGTATATAGTTTGGCACAGAGTAACTTCTCAATATAGGTTGACTCCTCCTCCTCCTCCTCTTCCTACTACAACTATCACCACCACCATGATTATTATTACTATTATAAAGTATAGGAGTAGCTGAAAAGGTGATTAAACACTTAAAAAGAATTAATTGAAATAATTAGTAACAGCAATAGAGGTTTAAAGGAGTGATTCAGTGTCTGTCAGTGAGTCCAGTCTCTCTGGCATCCACAGGGAAGTGGCATTGATGGAGCAGTAGAGATCTTTGTGAGGAGGGGGTGAAACAAAGCCAAGTGCCCATTAGAAAACACCTTCCCCTCCGCCCCAGCTGGAGAGTCTCCCTGCTCCTGCTAGTTTTAGAGAATCTGAAGGGATTAGAGGAGGTGGCGGGTTTCCTGATACAGCACAACCAGGCAAAGATTGTTACCATCGAAAAAGAAAAAGAATTTGTGGGGCACCTGGGGTGGCTCAGTCGGTTGAGTGCCTGACTTAGGCTCAGGTCATGATCTCGCAGTTCTTGGGTTCCAGCCTCACATTAGAATCGCTGTCAGCCTGTCAATGCAGAGCCCGCTTAGGATCCTTTGTCCCCCTCTCTCCGCCCCTCCCCCAATTGCTCACTTCCCCCCCCCCCCCCACACACACACCGTCCCGCCCCGCTCCTCGATTTTTTTTTTTCTTTTCAAGGAGAGAGGGAAGGGAAAGAGGAGAGAGAAATAAATACAGGAGAAAGAAGAGAAAGAGAGCAACCAAAAGAACAACTCTTTTTCAGAAACAGCTTCTTTTTCTTGGGCCAGTGCTAACCAATGACTATAATTATGGGAACTTAAAGGTCCAATGAAAAACTTCAAGAAAAAATAAACTATAACACAAGCTGTTAAAGTTACTGTCCCAGAACACTAACAAAAGCAGGCGGCTTGTATTTTGCAGAGTTAGGTGAACTAAATAAACCCAGTTAGCCATCGTTTGACTACAACTCTATTTTAAAGGGATGTCTGAAAGTAGGGAGGAGGAAGATAAAATCTCTTTGTTATGATTAACAAGGACCTTGATAAAGGAATCCTCCAGGTTCAGGACGGATGGCGTAAGACAGAAACAGGCTGAGGCGCACAGCATACAATTAGAGAAGAAAAGATCCAGACCACCAGGAATATGTCAGTTTTCTTCATTAGGAGCAGAGCTTTCGCCACCTCCTTCTGGGACCCACTGCACCACCTTTGCATTGTCATTGTTACGGACTAAGTAACAATGTCCTCTCTTTCCCACCAGACTCACATAGTGAAGCTGTACCCCTCAATCTGATGGTATGTGGAGGGGCCTTTGGGAGATAATTAGGGTTAGATGAGGTCATGAGGATGAGGCCTGTGATGCAGTTAGTCAGGAAGAGAGCTCTCACCAGGAGCCAAATTGCTGGCCACCAGTGATCTTGGCCTTCTCAACCTCCAGAACTGTGAGAGGGTAAATTTTCTGTTGTTGAAGCCATCCACCCTACAGCACTTTGTTACAGCAGCCTGAGGAGACTGAGACAGCACGTAGCAATACACTTACACCTGCTCACTCGTTCCAGGATGTGGGGTCCGTCCTTCCAAATGAATCCTATTGTCATTAGTCCCAAACCAAAGACCCCTCCGGGTATTTTTATAAGCACATAGATTGACTGACCCCTGAGTATCTTAGCCGGGTGAGTGAGATAAAACCAGGAAGCTGCACCCCTTCCATGATGCTGCTTTTGTAAGGATTACTTCTGCCTGGGAATGTGACAAGTTAAACAAGAGAATGAGGATAAGATAGGTACAAATAGGCCGACTTCTCTATACAATGTAAATGACTAATAGGTGTTGGAAGAATGAAACCAGTGAGGCTGAATCTTCTTGGTGGCTCGCTGCCTCCACCTTCTGGAAATTTGGAGACATAACAGGGCTGTCGGTTAGGTATTTTTGTGCTTAAGAATACCTTATGATCACTCTTATTACTGAAAATTAGTATTGGTATAAAAACAACCAAAATCTTACCATGTCAAGATCTTGTAGGTTGAAAGATTTAAAAAATTCCACATTATTTTTAATGTCATTTGTTATGTCTAAGAAAACATATTACTGGCTATTTAGAGTCTCTTCCTGCTCACACAACTTATCCAGTTTAGAATATACTTATTTTTATTTTTAAATAAGCTTTATGCTTGAACTCATGACCCTGAGGTCAAGAGTCTCACGTTCTCCCGACTGAGACAGGCACCCCTAGAACAGAGATTTTATGATCAATAGTCCATTTTTAGCTAAAGATCAAGTCAAAAAGCATCTTCTTTCTCACACTTACACAGGACTCTTACTATCATAGATCTGTATGAGTTCAAGACTTTATGTTGTCCAGATATTTTAAAAATAATGTACCATCCAATCATGATTGTAGACAATAGGAGATAAATTCCTTAATGTGAAAAAGCCTACAGCAAACACCATTCTTACGTGTGACATGTTGGAAGGTTTTGCTTGAAGTCCAGGAATAAGCAGAGGCTGCCTCCAAGCACTAATCCTATTCAACCTTGTACTGGAGGCCTCAGCCAATGCGTGGTGGCATGAAAAAGGACAAAAAGTAAGTATCGAAAAGGAATAAATAAAAGTTGTTCTTCACCGATGATTATCTGATTGTATACATAAGAAAAAAAATTAAGTTACAGATAAATTATTAAACCAGTAAGAGAGTTTACTGAGAGTGCTAATACAAGATTTTTTAATTAAAAAAAATCATTCGTATGTCTATTTATCAGCAACTAATGGCTAGAAAATAAAATCTTAAGAAAGAGGGGTGCCTGGGTGGCTCATTCAGTTAGGCATCATGATCTCATGGTCGTGAGTTTGAGCCCCATGTCAGGCTCTGTGATGATAGCTTAGAGATTGGAGCCTGTTTCAGATTCTCTGTCTCCCTCATTCTCTGTTCCTCTCCCGCTTGCTCTCTGTCTCTCTCCCTCTCTCTCACAAAAATAAATAAACCTAAAAAATTTTTTTAGTCTTAAAAAAAAATCATTTATAGTACTATCAAGAAATATCAAATACCTAACAATAACTCTAAAGAATGTACAATTCCTTTAGTTAGAAAACTCTAAAATTCTGAAAGAAATTATTAAAGAAGATTTCAATGAATGAAGTCATATCCCACTTTTGTGGACTATCAGAAGACTAGATAATATAAATCAGTTCTCCTCAAATTTATCTCCAGATACAATGCAAACCCAAACAAAAGTCCTATATATTTTTGAAATGAAACTGGTTCTGAAGTTTCTTTGGAAATATAAAAGTATGAGACCCACTTGAAGAATACAAGAGGACTCACTTCACCTGATTATTGTTATATCATGCAGTTTGGGCTCAAGGATAGACAAACCAATTATGGGATACAATAGAGAAACGCATCAAGAGATAAAATGGACATTTGGTTTATGACAAAAGTTGGTATTGAAGAAGAGTTGCTAGAGGGCAGCTTATCAACAGTGCCAGGACAGCTGGTTATCCAGAGAGAAAATATTAAAATAGATGGGCTAACAAAAATGAACTCCTAATGTAAGACTGTTGTGGACTGAATGTTTGTGTCCCCCTCCAAAGTCATATGCTGAAGCCCTTAACCCTCAATGTGATGGTACTTAGAGGTGGGATCTTGAGGAGGTAATTAGGTATAGATGAGGTCATGAGGGTAGCATCCCCATGATGGGATTAGTGTCCTGAGTTCATGTGCTTTGCTTTCTCTGCCAAATTGAAATGGCCATTTGCAAGCCAGGAAGAGGGCTCCCACCAGGAATTGAGTGCCAGTATCTTGATCTTGGATTTCCCAGCCTCTAGAATTGTGGGAAATAAATATATGTTTTTTAAGCCACCCCAGTCTAGGTAACTTATTATGGCAGCCTGAGCTGACTTAGATGAACAACTTCTTGAGAAGGGTAAAGGAATGAAGATTTTTAAAGGCAGTGTAGGGTATCTTCATGACATCAGGGTTGGGGCAGTTTTTTAAATAGGACACACAAAAGAAAATCCACAAAGGAATAGAATAACTCTTAAATTAAAATTAAGAATTTTGTTCATCAAAAGACCCCATTAAGAGGGTGAAAACACAAGTCTAAATTGGGAAAAGATATTTGCACAAGCAATAAAAAAATTGCATGCAGATTATATTATGAACTCCTTATCAGTCAATAAGAAAAAGACAAAACCCAAAAGAAAAATAAGAGACATGCATCTCCAAATGGCTGATAAAAACTGAAAAAGTGCTCAGTCCCATTAATAATCCATGAAAGGCAATGGGATACCACTGGAATGACTAAAATTTTAAAATCTAACAAGACCAATTTGGAGTGGGAATGTGGAGGTCTCATCATTGGTTAGAGTGTAAATTGGTACATTTATCTTAACTTGGCATCACCAACTAAATTTGAACATTTGCATTCCTGTCATCAAGCAATGCCACTCCAGATATATAAAATGTGTGTGAGTGCACCCCAAGACACATGTTCAAGAGTGTGCGTAGCAGCAATGTATTTTCTGAGAGAGAGAGCAAGCGTGTGGGGAGGGGCAGAGTGAAAGGGAGAGAGAATCCTAAGCAGGATCCATGACCAACAGGGAGCCCACAAGGTGGGGCTGGAGCTCATGACCCTGGGATCGTGACCTGAGCCAAAATCAAGAGTCGGACGCTCAACCCACTCAGCCATACAGATGTCCCTGTCACAGCAATATTTTAAAAAATCCAAACTGGAAACCACACTGATATCCATCAAGAGCAGAAACGATATATATAGTAGCATATTCATACAGTGGAATGCAAAAGTAAATAAAATGTGGACTCTTAAAAATGTAATGTTAATTAAAGGAAACCAGACATAGAAGCATACACACTGTAAAATTTCCATTTATATTTGCTGTAAAAAAGACAGCAAAGCCACAGTGTAGTGTTTAGATATGCTTAGGATAAAGGCAGAAAGAGAGCCAAATGATTATATTCAGATAAGAATAGTGATTACTTTTGAGGAGGGAGGAATTTGTGTTTTGGAAAGGACATGCAGATGTTTTTGGGGGGTCCGGTAATGTTTTCTCTGACCTGGGAGATTTACATGGGTGTTAGATTTCAAGTAATTTTTTAAGCTGTAATTTATATTTTACTATGTTTCTGTGTGTGTATTATATGTCATAATAGGAAAAAGATTATAATATAATATAATATAATATAATATAATATAATATAATATAATATAAATCTATTGACCTGGATAGCTCATTTAAGTGTCTGACTCTTGATTTTGGCTCAGGTCATGATCTCGTTCATGAGCTTGAGCCCCGGGTCCATCGGGCTTGGATCAGGCTCTGTGCTGGGTGTAGAGCCTGCTGGAGATTCTTTCTTTCCTTCTCCCTCTGCCCCACCCTGCCTGCACTCATGTGCTCTCTCTCTCTCTCTCTCTCTCACACACACACACACACACACACGCAAAGATCAGAACTCCAGATCCTGCACTTTTAATTAGAACATGATAGCACCAATCCTTCTATTGTCCCAACGTCCTACAGGATGCTTATCCCTGCCAGTTTGATTCTAGGTTTGGGAATCTTTTAGATTTGCAGCATTAAGGACAGAGACGGCTCTGAGGTCATGCTGCTGAGCTGCTTTGGCCCCATTCGGATCTGAGTTACTGGTCCAGATGGAGCGATATCTGCTAGTGAGAATTAAAAGCAAGAGGGCTTTCAGGCCCTAATAAGATTGTTCCCTGGCCAGCACAGAACAAAGCATTTAGAGTTTATAAGCCTTATGGTTAAGTCCAGAGTGAACAAAAGCTTAGATTTTCTTTTGAGGTGAAATGAACTATATCTTTATCACTCCATAATGAGGACCACTCTCTTTGTGAATTTTTAAAAATTGCTTTTACAGTGAATTCTGAAAATGTTTACCGTGGGGCTAGATGTCATGTCTTTCTCTGAAATAAGATTTAACATTTGCATTAATTAAAAATACTGTTTTTAGGGATGACTGGGTAGCTCTGTCAGTTAAACGTCTAATTTCAGTTCAGGTCATGATCTCACAGTTTGTGAGTTCGAGCCCTGTGTAGAGCTGTTTGCTGTCAGCCCACTTGGGATCCTCTGTTCCCCCTTTCTCTCTGCCCCTCCCCCGTTCTCATGCTTCCTCTCTCTCTCTCTCTCTCTCTCTCTCAAATAAATAAACATTTAAAATAATACATTGTTTTTAGCCTGCAGAAAGTCTTAACGAGATATTCATTTGTGAGACGGTATTTAAATGGAAGGATACATAGTAGGTTAATGGTACAACGGCACAAACGTACAATCAATAAATATTAATTACAGAGTATAAAGGAAGTGAATAAAATTTGAGGTCGAAGAGGAAGAAGAAAGAGAAAAGGGAGGAGGAGGAGGAAGAAGGGCCGGAAAACGAGAAGAAAAGATGATGATATGATTGTAGAGATAAAGGAAGGACACAGATTCTTCATTTGAAATAACTCTCAGAAAGCACTTCATATTTGAAGTGAAAAGCCACCTTACACAATTGCTGAGAAATATTGGACTGGCTTGTACTCTGCAGTCCTGTTAGTTACTAGAATGAAACTGTGCTTATTTAAAAGTCTGACGGGTCCTCTGAATAGTACAGATCTGGTCTTTGAAAACACATGTACATTTACATAGCACATAATTGGGAACAGCCAGTATTTACCTGATGTAATTGTGGAGCCTTGGTTCTTTTCATTCATTCAAATTTCATTCATGAGAGCTTGAATGACACAGACCATTTATATTCTTTCTTTATCACTCTGCCCTTTGTTACACATTTCCTGAGAGGATAAATCCCAGTGTAGAAGGAGCCATGATGACAAGGGCATACAGTACTTAATAAAGACTGTATGCTGTGTTCAAAAAAATGCCCAGTGTGGAAGTGAATGTTAGAAAGGATTTCTTTGCTGGCTATGTTTCTTAATCCCATTTTCTGTGGTCTTGAATAGGATCAGGGCTTGGAGGGAGGCATAGAAGGAGGTACCGACTAGAGGGGAAAGCAAGGCAGTGAACTGGTGTGTGCCAATATTTTCCAGCGTTGCTCTGTCAACCTGCAGTGAGGAGACTTTCAAGCGTATGGAACTGCAATGGTTAAAATATTATGTCAGTGGAACTTTCTAGTACAAGTTAAGTTACTCCCCTGATGGAAGGGGAACAAAGTTTTGCCTCACTCCTATTTTGTGCCAGGCACTTTATTATATTAAAAGAAAGTCTTTTCAGCCTATTCCCTTTAAAAATACCTGGTGTTAGGGTTTAGAAGAAACATTTTCACTCCTTGCTCACCATGTTTCTTATACTCTGGTTGCCTAAGTAGAATAGTTGAGTTGACAGCACGGAGTAGTAGAAAAGGAATAATGTTTACAATGAGGCACACCTAGGTTCCAATCCTGCCTCTGGCTTTTACCGTATGTGAGACTTTGATAGGTTCCTTAATAAAAAAAAAAAAAAAAAAAAAAAAAAAAAAAATTATTTATTTTTGAGAGGGAGGCAGAGTACAAGTGGGGAGGGGCAGAGAGAGAGGGAGACACAGAATCTGAAGCAGGCTCCAGGCTCTGAGCTGTCGGTGCAGGGCCCATCGCAGGGCTTGAACCCACAAACCGTGAGACCTAAAGTCCGGCGCTTAACTGAGCCACCCAGGCACCCTAATAGGTTTCTTAATTTTTGCAGAGTCCAGTTTCTTCACCTGCAAAACAGTAAATGGCTCTCCTTTTGCTTGTCTTGCAGGAGCCTTGTGAGGATTCGATGAGAATTGCACGTGAACAGCTTAAGAGTCTGGCTTGTGGTAAACACAACATTTGACATGTTTCTTTTTAATACGAGATTTATATGTGAGATGAGGACTAAGCTTTGTTTCTCATTCCCTTTCCAATGTTCAGATTATTTACCCCATTGGCAAGGCAAAGAAGGGGTAGGTAGGAACCTCAATCAAGATTCATTAAAGGGGTGCCTGGGTGGCTCAGTCAGTTAAGCAGTCAACTCTTAATTTCAGCTCAGGTCATGATCTCATGGTTCATGAGTTCTAACTCCACATGGAGCTGTGAGTGCAGAGCCTGCTTTGGATCCTCTGCCCCTCCCCCATTCATGCCCTCTCTCTCTCTTTCTCTCTCAAAAATAAACACACATTTTTAAAAAAGGATTCATTAAAGTCTTCTTTGTAGGCTTAGGAGGACACAAGAATTTTTAAAAAAAGAGAAACCAAAAAGAAAAATGAAGACAGGAATGAGTTTTCCTTAGTTTTTTCTTTTTTCAAGATAATCCAATTTAACTTGTATTTAACATTATCACTAGGTTTTGCCCTTGAATATTAAAGTTCTTAGTTATTAATTTTTCACTCAAGAATTTTTTATATGCTGAGTATGGGCCCTTTGAGGGACAGCAGTTTATGTTTTGACCTAAATTTCCTCTCTTCCCCCCACCAACCTATCTTAAGAAGCAAGGAAAAAAGTAGTGCCAGAATGATCAAACTAGAAGCCCCATTTGATGCGTGATGGGCATCGAGGAAGGCACTTGTTGGGATGGGCACTGGGTGTTGTATGTAAACGATGAAACACGGGAATCTACCCCCAAAACCAAAAGCACACTGTACACAATGTAGGTTAGCCAATTCGACAATGAATTATATTTAAAAAAAAAAAAGAAACCCCATTTGCGAGAAAACACGAGGCAGTATTTGGTGGCACATTTGATCACAACATTTTATCTGAAGATGATTTCTGTTTTCAAGAATCCCTGTTGTTTGTAGGGAATGGAAAAAATCTTTTTTGCTAAAATGGCAGCATAAATGTTTTAATTAAGCAAGACCCAGAAGGGGTGTGGAATGTCTAATTAGACCCCATGGGTACCAATGATGTCTGCCGATTGAGGGATGGTTCCCCAGCCGTGAGAGAAAAGCTTTGCCGAGAGCAGTGGCGCCAGCCATTCCCCACGGTCGGTCGCCATAGTGGTTTCTTTTTCTCCCTGAGAATGTTTGCAAATGGAGAAGTATTTTACTGAGTCCATATCTCATTACAAAATCCATCTCACCACAAGTTTCTAGTGAAAATGAGGAAGGGAGAGAGAAGGAGAAAGAAATGGAATGAATCTGCAGGCAGGGCTTGAAGGTTTGCACAGTGCCCGTCTCTCCACGGGTTTTTCAAAGCCCTCTCCGTCATATCCCCTGGGCACTTTATTCCAGATAGATCAAGGAGCTATGTCTCCATGGGAACAGCATAGAGAGAACAAAATGGGGAATAAAGTTCATGTATATAGCGCATAACCGTTGATTTTTATGTGCTGGCTTTATTCATTATCTCAGAGCTGGCAGTGAGTATGGAGTGTTTCATGGGTACCTGAGTTCCCAAATCCTTTTTTTCCTATTCCTTCCCACCCATCCCTAAAATGTCAAGCACAAACAGCTGGAGTTACTAGCTGTACAGTTTATTTGCATAACCCTCCCTGGGCTGTGTTTGGTGGATGGAACACAGGCTTTGGAGCCAAGGTGGTAAGGGTTCAAATCCTGGCTCTGGCACCAACCTCAGTTCCTTCATCTATAAAATGGGACTAATGATACTTCTACCAGCTTCTGGGAGGATTCAAAATGGTGCATAGAAAGTCCCTGAGCCTGGCACAGAAGAGGCCCTTCACAAATGGTAACTACTATTCATATTATTATTGACCTTCTGCTCCCTTAAATGGTTCTTGTCACATTCTGATTAACAGAGAAAGAAAGTAGGAATAAGGAATGGAAGGAAAAAGTATACTCTTCGGCAGATTTCAATGTTATCAGCAGAGCTTGTATCTAGGACTAGAAGAAAATGTCTTATAACTAAACATCTGGATTCTTCATGCCTAAGAAGCATAAGGAAATGGTCCGGTTTTCAAGGCATTGCTGCCTCAGTGTATGTTTTAAAAACATCATGTCACGTCGCTTGTGATTTCTCTATTTTACCGTTATATCCAGGCTGTCAGACTGGCCAATCTCATCAGCCCTGCGAGCCAAAGACAGAGGATACACACACACATACAAAAGCCTCTGCCAGCAAAGCCTATTTGTTTTGTCATGGCAACCCTTGTCACTTCCAGCTGGAGAGTGAGTGATGATGTCATTATCAAGAGAGGACTGGGGAGCAGGCTGAGAACCCAGTCTGAGCTATAGGATTACAGAGAATTATATTTCAGATTAAATGATCATGTTACGGAGAGAAGCCATCAGTACAAGGCACTTAGGCTTGACATAAATGAACACACACTGTCTTTGGCAAGGAAAGAATGGCGTTTGAAAATTTGACATTAAGAGCAAAATCTCTGTGTATGTGATTTTAAGAGAGAATGCATGAAGCTCCTTCAGTGTGCCAGCATATCTGTATTAGTGTTGGGTGAAACTATAAATGACTCTCATGGTCTGGTGGTTCTTTTAAGTCTCAGGGACCAAGTACAACATGGTCTGGTCAGAGATCTGCTGGCTAGAGATTGGGACGAACTGGGGGCTGCTGAGCAGACAGATTATCCATGAGAGGGGCCAAAAGCCAGGTCTCCAGCAGCCAATGACAGAATCTGTGTCCAGAGGCCCTCTGAAGACTAAAAGGGGGTGCTAGTATTACATGCCCCCAGTAGAGCAGGCATAAATGGGGACTGTTCCAGGCAAACCAGGATGCGTGGTCACTACATGTAAATCCTGGATGCATGATTCCTTCATATGAAAGCAGCTCTAATGTTTTAGCTCTAGAAGTACAGTCATACAGCAAAACAAGGCTGAGAGGGGGACTGGTCACCTACATGCAGGTCAAGAGAAAATACCAGACTAGGGGGCCGGATGTCACCTCAAATAAACTAGCCCTGGCAGAGGCTTCACACACATATGACTGTAGCAAGGGAGAGCTGTTTCCCCACTTGTCTGAGAGCAACCTGGGACACCACTAGACCAAACGAATCACAACCTCCAGAACAGAGACTGTAAATTTGTTTTCTTAATGTTTTATTTTCGAGAGAGAGAAGGGGAGAGCAAGCAGGGGAGGGGCAGAGAGAGAATGAGACAGAGGATCCGAAGCAGGCTCTGCACTAACAAGAGAGAGCCCAATGCAGGGTTTGAACTCACAAACAGTGAGATCATGACCTGAACCAAAGTCAGATGGCTCACCAGCTGAGCCACCCAAGCACTCCTGGAAAAGAGAGAAAATGTGTGTCTTATAGAGTCTTAGTGCTAAAAGGAGGCAGCGGTCATCTAGGGCAATTTTGTCTTTTCACAAACTAGTATAGCAGAGCGGTAGTTAGCCTGAACTGTGCCTGAGGCAGAATTCACAGCCTGCTCTTTAATAGCAGTGAGCTCTTGGGCAAGGTGCTTTGGCCCCTGAGCCTCGTGGCTTTGTTGAGAGGACTGTGTAATGTATATAAAGTGAGATGTCAGTAGGTACAAGTTATTGTCACTGTCTGACTTTCTGGAGGTGGGAGTCCTGGTGGTTTATGGCACAGCTGTGACCGGAATTCTTTAGGTCATAATTGTCATTACGTTTTCTGTGCTCATGGCAAGTGGAGGGAACTGAGATCACTCCAGACTTGTGTACGTGTAGTTTTTAAACTTCTAATTTTGGAATAGTTTCAAATTTTAGAAAAATTACAGGAATAACACAAAGAGCTCACATACACTTCATGCAGATCCCCAGTTGTTAACTTTTTATATTTGCCTCATCATCGACTGTCTCTTCACACTCACACACGTGCACACACACACGCACACACACACGTTGTATCTATTATATGTATATTCTGTGTATTTCCCCTCTAAGCTAGGAGTACCAGCATGTGCCCCATTACCCTTTACTACCTCAGTATCTAGTTCCTAACAAGAGTACCCTCCTACCTAATGAGAGTACAGTCTGGAAATTAACATTTATATGTTACTTCCAGTTATTTCTCAGACACCTCCCCCATTTATTGTGCTTATTGTTCCAATATGGTCTTCTGCAGACAAAGGAGACGATCCAGGAGTATATGTTCTATTTAGCTCTAAGATTTTTTTTGGCTCCTTCCATCGGGAAATATTTCTGTCTTTCCTTATCTTTTATGGCATTAACGTTTTTGAAGTGTACAAGTTTGCTACTTTGTAAAATGCTCTTTTGGGGATTGTTGGATGTTTTATCACTGTTAAAGTTCAGGGTATGCATTTTTGCCAAATACAAAAATATACCATGTTTTCTTGTGGATCGTCATGTGGGTTTGTCTCATGACTAGGAGGACTAGGAGGTTAGTGTTTATCTTTTGATTACTATATTTGCCAGGTTCCTCTACTTTGAGTAAATAAGTATTTTATACTTTGTAAATTAATAAATATTAGGTACTTTGTGGGAAAAGACTTTAAGACTGTATTTCTGTGTATTCAGCTATACACAGATGCTGTACCTCATCAGTTTTTCCCTATTTGTGGCATTCATTGATGATTATTGCCCAAATCAATTATAATTGAAAAATGGTGGCTTTAAAATTCCATCCTCTTTCTGTATTTGTTACCCGAAATTCAGCCATAAGGTAGAATTTAGAGGCAAACTCAAGGAATGGGCAAAGGTCAGAGTCATGGTGCCCGTCTGTTGGTTCCCTTTCACACTGACCTGTGCGACACTCAGATTGAGCGAGACTTCAACATGAGGAGGCAGCTGGGTCAGAACGTTCAGTCTCCTGAGGCAAAAGGTGCTTCAGCAGTGGCATTAGGCTGCAGGAGCCAGCAGAAAACAGAGTAGAAAGAGTTTGTGGAAAGTTTCCTAACAGTGAAACTTGGAGACTGAATGTGGACTGGAAAACCAAAAAAGCACACGTGATGTTTTAAGCCTGGATGATGGTAGGATAAAAGATAGGGATGTCAAGAGACTTAAATTTGCAACAGGCTTAAATGAAGCAACAGGCTTAATTTTTGGTAGGTTGAGTGTGAAACGCTGGCAGGAGGTACACGCTGTATCATCTGACAGGCAGGTGGGCCAACAGAACTACCTCAGGAGGGAGGTCAGGGCTGGAAGTGAAGATCTGTGAGTCATCTGCACTGGAACAGGAAACGGATATGGGTAAGACCTATGTGAGCCAGTTTTGGGGAAAGAGAAGTTGGTCCAGGGCAAAATCATAGTGGGTGAAGTGGGGTGCTGGAAAGAGAAGGAAGACTCAATGAAGAGGGCAGGGTCAGGGCTCAGGAGGACCAGGACACTGGCAGAGCCACAGGAGCTGGTGAGGATACTGGGCACGGACTTGCTCAACATCCAACCCATCCAGAGTCTAGAATGTCTTCCTGTAGAGTCTTGAAGGCTGAAAACTACCTTTGCCTGACTTCCTTGCAGCTAAAGGGTCTGGATGTGATTTAGGTTCTGAGAAGCAGGTGCATTTGAGTGAGACTTGAAAGCTGTAGATAGCACTTCTGGCAGCTTCTGCTGTTCTGCTGGCAATTGTCCTGGAATTGTCGGGGTTTTTTCCCCTACAGTATTCAGCATCCAGGCGCTAGCTTCCTGAGGGATGAGAGGCAAAGATCTGGGAATCCATGTTTTGTTTTTTTTTTTTAATTTTTTTTTTTCAACGTTTATTTATTTTTTTTGGGACAGAGAGAGACAGAGCATGAACGCGGGAGGGGCAGAGAGAGAGGGAGACACAGAATCGGAAACAGGCTCCAGGCTCTGAGCCATCAGCCCAGAGCCCGACGCAGGGCTCGAACTCACGGACCGCGAGATCGTGACCTGGCTGAAGTCGGACGCTTAACCGACTGCGCCACCCAGGCGCCCCAATGGGAATCCATGTTTTGCTTATGTACCTCTAGAAGAAAGTTCAGTTGCGGTGGCTCCTGCTGAAGTCAGTGGTTCCAGGGACAGCTTCCTGATTTATCTTCCTCATGCGGGAGGGATAGCATCTCTCCCAGTGGATCATATCTGCTGTGATCTGGAAGTCACTCCTGAAGGCCCAGTCTGGAGCATACTCTTCCAGTCCTTCCAATAATTTAAAAAGCACTTAAATCCCTGTCAGCTGAAAAACACCGTGGTGCTTTCTCTTTTCTGCAACTGAACTCTGATACAAAATCCAATGGAGAAAGGATGTTCAAGAATAAAGGGCTAATCAGAATCACTATATTGTACACCTGAAACGAATTTAACACTGCACATTAATTATACTGGAGTTAAAAAAAATTAAAAAAAAAAAAGAATGGGTTAATCAATATTTCAAAATCTGTCCAAAAGATGAGCATTTCATTCATCCATCTATCCATCCATCCATTCGGTCCATTAAAACAGTTATCACTAAGTCCCTAATGTGTACCCAGGGACGATGCTGGACATTTGGGATACTACACAAGGACGAATAAAACACTGCCTTTCCCTTCAAGCATTCAGTCTAGAATCATGAACTTCAGTGGAATAAACTGTGGCAAGCACACCGATGGAGACAGATTCAGGGAGCTAGCGTGAGGAAAGAGGAAGGGTGCTGAATCCATGAGACTCTGGAAAGAACGTAGGCTTCATGAAGGAAGGAACACAAGGGAATGTTGAAGGAAGAGCCTTTTATCTAGCTAATAAATTATACCCACATGTTTACCATGGGTTGGGCACAGTGCTAAGATCTTTTTCTAGATCTTGTGTAACCTTACAAGCATGCATATTATCAGCATTTTATAAATGAGGTCGCTGAAGTTAAGCTCTTGATTCCATGTTATCTGAAGGGCATTCCTTCAGGTCATTCTCTGCAGAGGGCACAGCAAAGGCAAGGTTGAGAAACATACTCTTCGTTCTGGCCAATACCTGAAGATAGGGCCCGTCTCCCAGCCTCTGTGGCAGGATAGGAATCCAACTTTAATAAAAGCCAGTTAATAAGCCCAGAGGAGTTTCACATGGGCCAACAGCCCCCCCCCCCCCCCTTCCAGCTTTTTGTTAAATGTTCACTTCCCTGACTCTTAGTGCCTGCTTAGCCACCTTCCTATTTCCTCATTCTCCTTTTTATTCATTTTTCTTTTCTGGTTTTAAAGCAAGGCAGAGTGCCAGCATGCAGCATTTCATTTGCATGTGTCTGGAGTCTTGGAAGCTTGACTACCCTATATTGTCCTACAAACGGACCTTGAGAGCTCGTTTGGAGGTTCTAGAAGCTACGCAGATACCCTTGACCAAAAAATGGTCCTCCTTTATTGAGCACACAGCTTTGGGAGGGACACACATGGAGTGGTGATGGAGGAAGGGGACACCTGCCTAGCCAGCCAGATTAGCTCAATCAACCCTATCAATGGGGTAACAGATAATGCAGCCAGATTGCCCTCACAAGCCCCCTTATTTATTCTCCCTTTTAAAATGCACAGTCACTTGTGCACAAAAGTTGTGTGCACTTTACCCTGGATTTTTCCCAGTACAACAGTATGTTACTGATTAAAATCTGTCCTTACTAGTTTAACTAGTGTCTGGCTTTATCTTTGTTTTTCGTTTTGAAGTTTATTTATTTGAGAGAGAGAGAGAGAGAGAGAGAGAGAGAGAGAGAGAATGCAAATGGGGGAGGGGGGAGAGAATCCCAAACAGACTCCGCACCTTCAAAGCAGGGCCCGACATGGGGCTTGATCCCACAAACTGTGAGACCGTGACCTGAGCCAAGAAAAAGAGTTGGACACTTAACCGACTGAGCCACTCAGGCACCCTGTGTCTGGCTTTGTCTTTGACTGCTGTCTGGGTAGAGTGACCTACCTGTTTGTCTCAGGGTGACTTTTGTAGTTTCTGTGAGATTTGGGATTTTGAGTCCCGTTATTGTTGAAAACCTGCACAAGTGTAAATCCATTATGGGCAACAGTTGTAGCCTCTCACATGACGTTACAACAGCAGAAACAGCAAGAGCAGACCTCTCTTGTGGCGGCAGCAACGTGGACAGCAGCAGCAAGTGGGAGCATTCAGGGTGGCCTCTTAGTTTGGACAGCTGGCTTCCTTCTATAATTGGGGCTGAATCGGGACAGGTGGCTTGGCTATGAGAAGCAGGCTTTCTAGGCTGGGTGGAGCGCAAATGCATCTGGGGGTGCTCCTGGCCCAGAAAAGAGATCTGCAGGAAATATGAATCTTTTCTGGACCGAATCAAAGGGTTAGGAGGGTGATATCGCTCATGATCTGCAGGAAACCTAGAAGTCAACATAGCGACAGTGATGCCTTTAGGACAGATCATTTTCATCTCTGGCACATTTCTAGTTTATAATCTATGCTATGTTTCCATCTCATTCTTTCCTGTTGAGAACGTGAGCAACAGATTATCTTTCCATCAGAAAAGGTTTTTGGCCTGTATTTCTCTATCTCCACTCCTAAAGTACTACCTTCATATCAATAGAAGACTTAAATTTGGAGCCCTTTATGTATAAGAAAGACAACTCGTGGGTCACTGTGCTTATAATAGTGCCCCCAGTGGGGCGCCTGGGTGGCGCAGTCAGTTAAGCGTCCGACTTCGGCCAGGTCACGATCTCGCGGTCCGTGAGTTCGAGCCCCGCGTCGGGCTCTGGGCTGATGGCTCAGAGCCTGGAGCCTGTTTCTGATTCTGTGTCTCCCTCTCTCTCTGCCCCTCCCCCGTTCATGCTCTGTCTCTCTCTGTCCCAAAAATAAATAAACATTGAAAAAAAAAATTAAAAAAAAAAAATAGTGCCCCCAAATCAATGTTCTAAAAAATCTGTTAGCTAAATACAAGATACTGTTTTTAAGTGATCTCCCATGCTGTTTTTTTTTTTTTTTTTAATTTTTTTTTTTTCAACGTTTATTTATTTTTGGGACAGAGAGAGACAGAGCATGAACGGGCGAGGGGCAGAGAGAGAGGGAGACACAGAATTGGAAACAGGCTCCAGGCTCTGAGCCATCAGCCCAGAGCCCGACGCGAGGCTCGAACTCACAGACCGTGAGATCATGACCTGGTTGAAGTCGGACGCTTAACCGACTGCGCCACCCAGGCGCCCCTCCCATGCTGTTTTGTAACTAAAATTTATCAATGTAAAATAAGAATAGGACAATTACAAAATGTAGAGGCCAACTGAACACATTTCACGAGTCTTATGTGCATATTTATGTAATATTTCAATAGCTTTCAGATTTCTGTACAAAGCACAGCACTTATTTCATTACCTATTCATATTTCCTTACCACTCCCTTTGGTCCCTACAAAAGTATCTGAAAAAAAAAAATGCCTCCCTGACTAGCAATCTGTATAAGTAGTGGTAGCAATTTACTTTTTACAAGCACTTGATAATATTGAGTTTAGCACGTTGTTGGAAAGGTTGTCTATTAGATTTTGTAAGAGATTCTTTCAGAAAATGCTAGCAGAGGCTCCAAGGCCTGTGAAGGAGAGCATGGTATTCAAAAAATGTAGAGACCTCACGAAAAAGAACCTGGGACAGAAGAATGAAGGTGAGAAAACAAGAGTTTAGCAGCTGGGAACCATGGGCCTGAACATAGAGTAGGGACAATGGCGGACATGGGTGATGATGGATGATCATAGGCCTGCATCCACCCAGAAATTAAGGCACATTTACTGTTCAGGGCGCCTGGGTGGCTCAGCTGGTTAAGCGTCCAACTTCGGCTCAGGTCACGATCTCGTGGTCTGTGAGTTCGAGTCCCGCCTCAGGCTCTGTGCTGGCAGCTCAGAGCCTGGAACTGGTTTCAGATTCTGTGTCTCCTTCTCTCTCTGCCCCTCCCCCACTCATGCTCTATCAGAAATAAAAAAAAAATTTAAAAAGCACACTTACTGTTCATTTATATATGGTTAGAACGGAATTAGGTTAAAAATTATGTTGAAAATGCGTATGTGACAAAATGAGAATGAGAACACCAGAATGGGTTTTCCAGGTTAACATTTATTCGTTTACTTATGAAAAGAGCTGAGTCTTTACTTTCTAGGAGATAAAATGTTGTTTTTTATAAAATCGTGCTAATAGACCTTAGCATAACCTTAGTTCTGGTTTCCCCTGAAGCAGACTCTATAGCACGACTGAGTACAAGTGGTTTATCTGGTTGGTACTCGAGGTACTTCGAGGGGAACTCCTCGAAGGGAATGGAGAAATGAGACAAGGAAGGACAGGCAACCAAAGAATGGAGTGTTACCAAGCCAGCTACCATGGTAACAGCTTAATCCTGTGAGGAAAAGGTATATACCTTTTCCTAGAGTTTCCTCAGATGTGTCAATGGAGACATGTGGGCTGATGGCATGGGCCACTGAGAGTGGCCTCGAGCGTAATTTTATCTTTACTGTTCTTACCTTGGAAAATGACGTTGATCACTGAGGTCAGTTCCCCACTCACCGTTTTCAGCCCTCCCCCAATTACATCCAAAGACAGTTTGGGACACTGACATTCCAGTCCAAGAGCCCGTCAGTTGGCAAGGTCAGTAACAGCACAGGGCAGGTGCAGCTCAGAATGAAGAGGCAAATTCCTGTCAACTACCCCAAGGAGGAAGGAGGACTCCAGAATGAGCAACAGAACATACCAAGGGATGCCCTTCCTGACCTTCAAATCCAACAAGGGCCTCCAAATTCTTGCCTTCCTAATCCACCTCTTCTCTGACAACTTTTGGTCAGGCAGCTCCACTTGGGGAGGAAAAGGAGTCGTTAGATATGGTCTGAGTATGACTTGCTTAGCTTTCGAGCTCCCCGCATAGCTCTACAAACTTCCTGCGGCCCCAGTTTCTGCCAGCATCTCCTGAGGCTTGTCCAAAGTTGACAGCAACTTCCAGAGAAGCACGTAATCATCCCCGGCTCTATAGCTGACAGGATCACCCTAAATATGTCAGAGGATGTCAAGAAGTACCTCCATATATATAAAAAATATAACTAATTCTCATTGGAAAGAAAACAGTTGGGGGGGTGGATGAAGGAGGAAAAATTAGGACATTAAATGGTAATATGGTAACAACCCCAAAATGATCAGACACTCTAAACTGGTAATGCTGTTCCAGACAAATGAATTCTCATGTGTTTAGCTTGCCTGGTATAATGCTTAGAACAGGCAACTTATTTAAAAAAAAAAAAATAGTGGCGCTCAAGGCCACTATTTAAAAACAGTGGCTTTTCCCACCTTCTGGGGCAGTGTCCTGCCTATCACAAGGACTTCAGCTTAGAGACAAAAAAGCATTTCACATCTATTGAACAATTACTATGTGTCAGAAACTTACATTTAGTCTGAGTCCAACCTTGGTAACTACTAAGAAAGCCCAACAGGATGGGCATTGTTCTCCCACCTACAGATGAAGAAATCCAGACTCGGAGCACACAAGCAACTTACCACCCCTCAGACGACTCATTGGTGCAGACCTGGTATTCAGACCTAATGCTAACACCAGGCGCTGACTCTTCTCTGTTCTATGGCTTCCAACATTGCGTCCCATCTCCTAACCCTCCTCTCCTTTTGGCCTTCTGCAAGGTGTTACTAGAGAGCCAGTAATTCAAAAGTGGTTGTCAGTTGTACTTACGTTTCTAGCATATATTTTAAACAGCAATCAATTTTTCCCCCTCATGTTACCAATCTTGGCACTAATTACTAAAAGTACTTTTAACTTCTAAAATGTAATCAAGTCTAGCAACATAAAAACTCAAGTAATACTCACCGACAAAATGTGTTATTTGTAATGATCTAAAATTACACTTTCTGTTCACATGCTGGTCCTTTTCTCTCTCTTCTTGCAAGGCCTTTGGAGCTTTCCCCCTAAACTAATGAGGTGCCAAAGGACGTGACAAAATGACCACCTCGAGTGCTGAGTGGGCTTAGGTGTCTGCTGAGTGAAAAGAGGAATGGGGTGGGGGCATGAAATTTCTTTGAAGGACATTTTTAAAAATTGTTTTTTGTAATCTGATCTGATAGTTATTTCATGCCTTTTAATGATCTATGCACAATCAGATGTAGGCCAATAGTTGAATAATTCCCATTGGTTACAAAAATGCAAAAGAATGGCTAATTTCTTGGTGCCTAATGTATTTTAATACGCAATAATTTACTTCGAAATGCTTTAGTATCAACTTTGTAACGTACATGTGCACGTAACTTTAATCTTACCCTGGGGCTAGGTCAGATAGCATTTGAAGGACTCCAGTCTGGTGGCTGGGTGCTTTAAATACTGCCATCTAAATCTGTACCACTGTTAATTAGCATAAGGCAGGTTAGTACTTTTTCATTAGTGAATGGAGCTCGTAAGTGATTGCCCAGGAAGATTTTTAGAGGCAAAATACATGAAACAAGGTAGAAGAATATGGCAAACCCTGCAACTCAAGACTTTGATTAGTACTTCAGATGTGGAGCGTTCACTTCTGTGCTGTCTTTCCCTCAGCCCCACACTAAGGTTGCATTGCCTGATTCAGTCAGGTTACATAAACCTGCCCTAAGTGTATCATTGCTTCTTTACTTTGAGCCTTTTGGTCAAGGTGTTTGTGGGATTATGAGCAGAGAAGGAACTTACCCAAGCTGTCTAAAGGCCCTACTTGCTAATAAATATTTGTTCATCTGAGAGAGCTCTGTTTTAGATTTGCTTTTATTGTAACATCCCATCAGGTAATTAGGCTATGCAAGAGGAGACATATGGCCTTACCACTTCCAATAAAAGTAGCCACTCTCTACCAAATGATCTTGTGATTGGTGACTACATTGGCCTAGACAGTCTACAATGGTGTGAAAAAGAAACTAAAAGCCTATCCATCCTCATTCCATACTGAGGGTCATACCTGATTCCTGAGCACTGCCCTTGATGTACTACCTACTGAAGATCTCTTTAAAATCAGCAGGTAAATACTGATCTTTAAGAGCTGTACAGAAAGCAATCAAGCCATTGTAAAGGTCAAGGTCATCCTCTAGTAATATCATGTTTTAAAATATAATTAATTTTGGGGGCGCCTGGGTGGCTCAGTCGGTTAAGCATCTGACTTCGGCTCAGGTCATGATCTCAGTTTGTGAGTTCAAGCCCTGCGTCGGGCTCTGTGCTGACAGTTCAGAGCCTGGAGCCTGCTTCAGATTCTGTGTCTCCTTCTCTCTCTGCCCCTCCCCCACTTGTGCTCTGTCTCTGTCTCTGAAAAATAAATAAATGTAAAAAATATATAATTAATTTGGGGGCACTTGGGTGACTCAATTGGTTAAGCATCTGACGTCGGCTCAGGTCATGATCTGGCAGTTCAGGAGTTCAAACCCTGAGTTGAGCTTGGTGCTGACAGCTCAGAGCCTGCTTCAGATTCTGTGTCTCCCTCTCTCTCTGCTTCTCCCCTGCTCACTCTCTCTCTCAAAAATAAACATTAAAAAATATGTAATTAAATTCGTATCACTTTTAATTTTTTTTTTTAACGTTTATTTATTTTTGAGACAGAGAGAGACAGAGCATGAACAGGGGAGGGGCAGAGAGAGAGGGAGACACAGAATCTGAAACAGGCTCCAGGCTCTGAGTGGTCAGCACAGAGCCCGATGCGGGGCTCGAACTCACGGACCGTGAGATCATGACCTGAGCCGAAGTCGGATGCTGAACCGACCAAGCCACCCAGGTGCCCCCCTTTTTTTTTTTTTTTTTTAATTTGTATCACTTTTAGTTAAAGCTTGATTACTTAGAAGGCTGTTTGTTAATGATTCCTCAAATCTGAAAATATAAATGGGGGTACCTAGGTGGCTCAGTCGGTTAAGCGTCCGTCTGACTCTTGATTTCAGCTCAGGTCATGACCTCACAGTTCATGGGATCAAGCCCGCACCTGGCTCTGTGCTGACAGTGTGGAGCCTGCTTGGGATTCTCTCTCTCTGCCCCTCCCTCACTTTCTCTCTCTCTTAAAAATAAATTAAAAAAAATACAAATGAAACCAGGAAAACCTAGCCAAAGCAGAACTACTGTTTTAAATTTAAAATTTTTTTTTTTCAACGTTTATTTATTTTTGGGACAGAGAGAGACAGAGCATGAATGGGGGAGGGGCAGAGAGAGAGGGAGATACAGAATCAGAAACAGGCTCCAGGCTCTGAGCCATCAGCCCAGAGCCCGACGCGGGGCTCGAACTCACGGACCGCGAGATCGTGACCTGGCTGAAGTCGGACGCTTAACCGACTGTGCCACCCAGGCGCCCCTGTTTTATTTTTTTTTTTTATTTTTTTTTTTAAATTTTTTTTTTTTCAACGTTTATTTATTTTTGGGACAGAGAGAGACAGAGCATGAATGGGGGAGGGGGCAGAGAGAGAGGGAGACACAGAATCGGAAACAGGCTCCAGGCTCTGAGCCATCAGCCCAGCGCCCGACGCGGGGCTCGAACTCACGGACCGCGAGATCGTGACCTGGCTGAAGTCGGACGCTTAACCGACTGCGCCACCCAGGCGCCCCCAGGCGCCCCTGTTTTAAATTTTAAATAAACCAGTTCTATATTTCTCTTCAGAAGAAACTGGGGAAACGTCACTGATATTGAATGAAGGGCAATTTGAAAACCCAAGAATCAATCCAAGTGAAGTTGTTACATATGAGAAACCTAAAAGTAAAACTATGTCAAACACATTTTATTTGGTGTTTCATGCTAGGTCAACTTAAACAAATAAAACAACTTTGTTGAACAGATTTTTTTTTTTTTTAATATGACTATGTGTACATGGACAACTGAGAATAGGGAAACCCCCCAAATTAATGTTTTCACAAATTACAGCTGTTACTATAGCTTGGATTTTAAGAATATCATCCAATAAATGAATAGTTTCTCATTCCATATAACCAATCCCTCTCTTAAGAAAGCCAACATATTATAGTGCCGGAAGTTTACCTTTTTAAACACGCCATTAAAAAAAAAAAAATGTTCCCTCAGAGTCCCCTCTCCTTCAATATTTTGTTGTTGCTTTCTAAAAATGGCAAAATAAAATTGAATTTACATTAGAAAATGAAAATACAGATTTGTACAGCTAAGCTCAGCAGCAGAAGTGAGGAAGAGTGACAAGTCAAAGCTGACGGGTCCCACAGAGAATGAGGACATTTGTGAAGGTATCCTGTACAGTGCTCTGTGTGGGCCGGACACAGTCAACATTCCATCATGTTTTCATTGCTCTTAAACGAGCAAAACCAAATTCTTTTTTTATTTAAAGAAATATTAAATCTCTATCTCCCCCCGCCCCCCCCCCACCCCCCATAATTTGTGATCAGGTAAGGCAAAGGTAAGTCCCATCATCACTGGGAACAGCAGCAATATACAGACATCAGAAATAGCCCTGAATCATCGCTAACATTCTCCCTCCAAGTAACATAAGGAATGCATCTGATAAATCAAAGTTTGCAATGGTGTCACGTTGTTCTAATTTATTTGATTAGTTCACCTGGAAAAAACTTTATAAATACATTATTTAAGAGGACAGTATATTTTCTTACTCTGAAAAAATAATTTTTTTCACATTTTAAAACTGTTTAGTACACTTTTGCAAAAGGAGATGCAAGAATATGACAGCTGGGTCTGCAGAAAGTCCATGTACAAACTGCATTTACAAGAACCTGGTAATCTGCCTATAGTTGCTTCTACAAATAGAACTCTTTGCAGTAATATTTAACAAACAGGCTTAATTTAAACACGTCTCCTATTCACTCTACTTGTAGAGCAAAGAGGTACTTATTTTTCAAGTATTATACTGTAAAAGGTAAAATTTTTTGTGCCAATATTACATTAGCTTTTAAGGACCAAAATATTTATGTGAAAAATCATGCCTAGTCAGCCCATTTTTTAAAATAGCCAAATGTTCTTGTCTTTTAGAGAATGCAGAAAAATATTGATTTGCTAAGAAGGAGCACACTGGAAAAAGCCTTTGTAAAGTATTGAAGGATAAGGAAAATTTCTTTTTCTCTATTGGCGAAAATTATTAGAAAAGCTATCCAGTCTGTTGTCTTTAGCTGGCTTTAATAAAGTCTTTTCAAAAGGATGGTCAAGAAATCTTTAGAAAACTGGAAGATGGGGATGCTCCTTTATAGCATGGAAGGAATTCCATTAATTGTAGAAATTCTTATTAAATTTCTGCTTTGGTTCTTCAGAAGAAATGCTCATATAACTTCTATATGAGGAGACAGAAAAAAAAGCAAATTAGTATTTATCTAAAATCTTACTTAAAGAATACTATCACAATATATTACATTTCTAAAACTACTATGCTTTTCTATATATTTTCTTGTATAAGAATAGGCGATTTTTTTTTCAGAATCTTAAATATTATTAACAAATTCTACCACTAGCAGGAAACACATGTCCCTTTCTTTACTTGAACTTAGACTATATCATTTACTTTTCTAAATGACATACATCAACCAACTGTACTTTTCTTTGAGGTTAGGGACTTCTATTCATTGGTCTCATATCCTCAGTACTTGATGCTTCAGGCTTAAGGTTGGAGGTTAAATAAGTGTTTGATGAAAAAAACAGTCATGACCCCCAAAGAACCTTCATACCATTTCAGATCACAGACACTGGACCACGTTCTTATAGAAGTTACAGAAGTGTAAGAACAGTAAGAATGAAACGACAGGTAAATCAAAAGGTGAGTTAAGGCCCGTCACACGAGGCAGCAGGTCATCTGGATGTCCCTCCCCCTCTACGTATCTGTGACATGAATCTGTGACACGACAAAGTGGGAAGCTGCATCAGCAGTACTAACATACCAGCAATCAGATTATTTCCACTGGCTTACGAATCACAATGTCAGACCTGGAATGGACCTTATAGCTTCCTTTAACAATCTAGAACAGTGGATCACCAAAGTGAAATTATACTCCCAAGGGTAGTATATTAGAGAAGGAAAAAAGACTAGCTTCATTTGGACAGATGGTTCAACACTGCCTTTTCCAGCCAGATAAATTGGAAAATATTTGTCGCAAGGTCACAGACAGGATCTAAAAGACACAATAATCTGACCACAAATAAGTCTGAATCTGGCCAGGTCTGTTCATAAAAGTATGAAGAGATGGTGGTCGATACATGAAAGTGATCTGCTGGGAAGAGAAACTGGAAAGAACTCAAATAGGTTTGAAAAGAGACAGAGCTAGAATTATTCCACCTATTTTTGAGACTGATGAGACTGTGTTGTTGAGCTGCTGTGACCCCTGAGTTGGTAACTTTTGATGTTGCTCCTTATTTCTTTGCATCACATGAAGCTATTGTTCTTTTTGCACAAAGAATTCAGGTCAAGTATGAGTCCCAGAGATGGTATAAGAGAGTCATTGGTAAGTTTCCACAACAGCTTACAGTCATTCAACAAGAGAGAGAAGACCACTGGGCTCATATGCCCCTAGTTCTGAATAAGTGTCCAATTTCCTAAAATCTATCTACCTTATTACACTTAAAAAGGACAACAGTGTATCATCCACGCTGCTAAGCCTGAACAAGAGAAAAAATGGGAGAGGATGACGGCAATCTTCATATATCTGAAGATCTGGGAAAGATGGAAAAAAAAAACGCCAGTTGGGGTCACTAGGCCCAATGGTTTCTGTGTTATGACCAGACATTATGTGGTTGTCTTTGTGAAGCATGTTCTGGCAATGAGTGCTGTTGGGCTGTGAGGACTGCCTGTGAGAAGTTGATGGACACCCAGTGGGTGCTGCAGACTGGATTTGTGCTACCAGGTGGGAGAACGAGACAGGCCCAAGAAGTTGCCCAATCCAACTCAGAATTCAGTTTCTATGATCCATATACAATCTTTTCCATGTGGTCCCACTGCCACATGTCAACAGTCATACTGCAGAAGGTTCATTCCCTCACGCAATGTCACATATCTGTGATGGTTATGCAAAGCAAGCTTACCTGCTGTCTGTTGTGTTTGAACACCATCTACCTGAGGCAGGGGCCCAAGTGTCCCTTCATCATCAAAGGCCAAAATTGGATTCAAAGGAATTTCTGGGCTCTCACTGTTGGTGACATCTAATCTGGATGATTTAGATCCAATGGGTAAGTTTATAATTTCCTCAAAATTTTCATTCTGAACAGATACTCCATTTTCACTTGGTTGTTTTTCCAAATTGGGAGTACTAGTGGATTTGAAAAATCAAAATTGAAAGGAATTAGCATTAAAATTGGAAAACACATTTAAAAAAACAAAAAATATTTTATAATAAATAATTTTAGAATCAAATGTTAGACGGATTGACCATATCATTCACAAAAATGGTGAATTTTGACATATTTATATTTGACATTATTTGTAAAAATCTGTTCTTTTTGTTATAGAAATTTAAAAAATGGAATAATTTATCATTTAGAATAGATCATTGTTTCAACACACATTTAACAATTTCTACTGCAGGCATTTTCACACACCTTTGTTTGATAAACAGTAGCCCTTGTTAGGTTCTTTACTTCAAAGATGAGGGGATTATAATTTCGGGATAAGGGGGATAATCTGTAGAGTCACAGAACTACTGAGACGTGGTCCAGACTGAATGCATGACCTCCTGATCTCTGGTCCTGTGTTTTGTTCATTATGACATTTTATATGCTACGTGGCTATTCAAATTCTAGGTCTTCCTGGGTAGCTCTGGCTTGCTAAAACATGTACATAATTTTATAGGTAAATTGTTTAAGACCAACCTAACCGGAATCTGATTCTCATTAATTCATGCTTAATATCTTGGATCTATTTTTGAGGTACATTCAATTGGCCATCAAATCCTTAATTTTCTACCTACAGTTTCTCTTTGATTTTTTTCCTCTCTTTAAAACCTTCAAAACCAAATTGAAAGTCTTTTCTATGTTCATTATTATGCTTTATAATGCAGTAAAAACAATGCCTGTGCAAATGAATGCTATCTTTTAAAAAAAAATTTTTTTTAACGTTTATTTTTGAGACAGAGAGAGACAGAACATGAACGGGGGAGGGGCAGAGAGAGAGGGAGACACAGAATTGGAAGCAGGCTCCAGGCTCTGAGCTATCAGCCCAGAGCCCGACGCGGGGCTCGAACTCACCGACTGTGAGATCGTGACCTGAGCTGAAGTCAGACGCTTAACTGACTGAGCCACCCAGGTGCCCCAAATGAATGCTATCTTAATTGTTCACTTTATCTGAGGGCAGCATTAAACATAATATTTGCAATCGTCATAATTTGTTCAAGTGTGCAACTCAAAATGACCCTATTTGAGGTGCCTGGGTGGCTCAGTTGGTTAAACATTCGATTCTTGATATTGGCTCATTCTGTGATCTCTCAGTCGTGGGATTGAGCCTCACATCGGGCTCTGTGCTGAGCACGGAGCCTGCTTGGGTTTCTTTCTCTCTCCTCCCCCTCTCATCCTCTCCCCTGCTCTTGCACTCTCTCTCTCAAAATAAAGAAACATTAAAAAAAATGACTCCATTTGACAAAATTCTAGAGTTAAAACTGTCAAATGGAAAATGAAAAAGACTAAGAATATGAAGCAAAAATTGTGAAGGTTTTAACTTCTAATACATACTGATCATCAACCGAATATTTACCTATAGAAAGAGGTCTATGAAAAGAGGCCAAAGATCAGAATAGCAGATGTGTAGTATAGTGCCAACTGCTTGAACTTTAACATGTCAATTCATCTCTTTCTGTCTCCTTCCTAAATGGTAACATAAAGCTAACATACCTCAAATTTTTCCATTGCATCTTTTTTTGAGGAATCTGCTTTCCCCCCCCTTATTGAGGAAATAGTTTACCTAATTGGTGAGAAATGATGATTTTGTGGAACACATTCTCAAGCATTTCTGATTTAGATATTTTGGTATATTTTTGTTAATCATTAAAACTTTTCTTCTTGAGAGAAAAAAAAAAGCGCCTGTCCTAAGTGTCTCACAACGTTATTGTAGGGTACACTGAAAGTATTATTTATGAGACTGTGAAATATAACATAAAAACATTATACAGACTCAGAGTATAATGGTGCTTTTTTGCTATTTCACCAAGGAGGCTTGTATCACTGGAGTCTGCAGGAGTGTGGGTGTGAGCGCACACGCGCACACACACACGCACACACACACACACACACACACACACACACACACACACACGCTTCACATTGCTGTTCTAAGTACTTGGCCAGCCACCACACCCAGCCTCCAGGTTCTTTCCCAACACAAAGGCTTTCTGTAACCGGGGAAACAGTTTTGGTTCTCGTCCCAAAGAGATTTTCAGTAGAAGTTTTGGCAAAAGATACAGCAGAGGGGTGCGTCTCCAAGCCTCGTTCCTTGGTCATCCCCGCCGTCACCTTCTAGGCTTGCGTGTGCTAACAGGTGAACTGGCAACACAACCCAGACTTGAGTCAACAGTTGACTTCATTTTCCCCTCCCACTCCTAGCTGACCTCCACACCCATTCTTACTTGTTAGCACAACTAGAGGAATGATTGTGCTATATGCTTTGGATGTCCAATTACTAAATGTTCAAAAGACACAGTGACCAGCAGAAACGATAAAACTGAAAATGAAGTCACTGGGGTTAGGGAATAGGCATCTGTATGTCCTCTCCGGTTAAGATCACCAGCTTTTGAATTCTTGTTCTTTGGTTATACTCTGGCAGCCGAAGCTGGGTGCAAGAGTCTTGAAGGCTGTGTACTTTGCTCGGTCCGTCTAAGATCTACCCGAAGAGGGGGCACCCGGCTGGCTCAGTTGGTGCAGCATATGACTCTTGATCTTGGGAGTTGTGAGTTCAAACTCCACGTTGTGTGTAAAGATTACTTAAAAAAAATCTGCCCAGGGAAGGGGGCTAGGTTCATGGTAAAATCTGACAGTCCATACAGCTTACTGTAGCCAGGACCTTATTCTTTCTTAACATTTATTGTCATGTTATAGCAAGTAACTTTAAAATTAAAAGTGATACATTTCTTTCTGTTTGAATGACAGGTATGTGGCAATGTTACTTTCCCTTTAGGGGAAACTAAAAACAATTATAAACTCCTAAGATTGGGAGGAAAACCACTAGGTCAAAAGTCAAAATTACTACAAATCATTTAAGATAGAAGGATCATTCTATTGAAAAGACAGCCCTCAGAGCCAAGAACAGGATGAAATGTCTTCTGGGTATTAGCAAGGTAAGACAGTGGCTCATGAGAATTTTTTAGCTACTAGAACAGATTCTCTGCTGGGGTTGGAAGAATATATCAGAATGACCTGAGAAACTTAATGTCTGTCCTCCCTCCTCCACACTCCATACATACTTGTACTCACACATTCATCTGTATCCTCTGTTTCTTGTTCCAAAGCAAGTTTGTTATCCACAAATAAATACTCTCCTCCATCCTATGGGCTCCCCCTCTATTAATACTCATCCTCAAGAACTAAAAATGGTTTCTGGAATAGGAATCATCCTGCCCAGGCTCCTTTATTTCTTTGTACCTTTAAAAGCTGGCCAGAGTTTTGGTAACTCCAACCCTCTTCAACTTACCTACTGTCAGTGGGGATCCTGTTGGGCAAGGAGAATTGTTTTCAGGCTTTAAAAGCACTGCACACCAAAGGCAGAGAGCAGGAGAAACCACAGGGGCCAGAAGTGTCACTCAGGCCCCTTGAGGCTGAAGGAAGGTTCAGGGTGTTCCTGGTGCAGGGTTTCTCTGCACCAGGAACTGCTGCTACTCCTAGTCCCAGCTGCTGGAAAATACTAGGAGGACACTATCATCCCAGGGTGCTTCCAGACCGTGTGCTGACATATCTCCAGGGGGAGATGGGGTGAATATAACCCAGTTTACCGCACTCATTTATTTTTCCTGAAGAGAAGGTAAACCAATGTATTAGGTAGCCGAGGCATTAGGGAAAGTGAAACTCCTCCGATTCTGAACTAAAAATATTCATTCTTAGGACTGGAGTTTTCTAGTGAGAATAAACCCTGCTGCAGTGCTTACAGCATTTGTCGTGATGGATTTCCACAGAGGGTCACCCAGGTCAGGTTCTTGGGAAGGGACCCTGGGAACCTCCAGTTAGTGATTTAACTCACTAGTGAGCAGCCTGGAGGGATCTATGACTTTACTTTAGGTGCCTAGTAAGGTATTTAATAAACATATTGACGGATTACAAGAATTATGGAAGGCTTCATTGACCGTAATGCACTCAGGTAAAAAACAATGACTTGGGAAGTGATTTCAAGGTGGACTTGAAACTGAGGGTAAAAGGGAACATCCATGGATGCGATTTGTTTGTAACTTTAATGACGGGATTTCAGAAGTAATACTGTTTAAAAATACCAGCCCCCCACTGAAGCAAAGGGAGTGTGAGCGGGAAACTGTCTTATAGGGAAGAGTATGAAAGGTCAGTACGGGCAGGTCCTTCTCCAGGCAGGAGAGTCTCAGTGGCAGGTAGCCTCAGGGGTCAGCGCTAACATTAGTTGTATAGTAACTGGACATGTAGGAGGTAAAATTTAAGTATTCAGATCATGTTTATTCTGGGAAATGTAAGTTGTAAGAATAATCCCTTGAGGACAACGGGAAAAATCATTAAATGTAAACAACATAAAAGGCAGTGGGTTTAGAGACCTGTAAACTGAACCATCCTCAGAAGATGAAGACCTATCTATCAGTCACAAGGGAGGTAAGAGCTCTGGGAATCTCTGTAAACTGGATCTGCGTGACACTGATTCCTTATGTTTTTGTGGTTAAAGAAAAGGCCAATAAAATGGGAGGCATGAGAAGGTGTGCTATCAGACACAATAAAAGCATTTTTTTATAACATTACACTGCAGCTACACCAGTGTTTGATGTCTTCTGGACACCGTACTTTAGAAGGATAAAGGTAAAAATAACATCTGACATTTGTATAGTACAACAGTTTTCAGAGCGCCTTCACAGACAGTATTTCATTGGACCCTCCAGAACTTTGGGGGGGAAAACCTCTTCGTGTCCAGATGAGAAAACTAAGTCTTATTTAAGTAGGTTAATCCCAAAGTCTGAGAACAGAGATAAAACTAGGGAATCCAGCCTGGGAATTTTGGTTCTAAAGCTCTTCTTCCTCAACCTCACACTCATGCTGAAGAATCTCCAGAGAAATAGGACTAGAATGACAAAGAGCTGAGGAGGAGCCTTTTTTAAAGACAAGGTAAACTTGTCAGGTATTGTTTTCTTTTGCTTTTGCCTCCAAATTCATCCTTCATTCCTGCTCTGAAACTGGATGTGGGCCCTTGAAAAATTTTTTTCTTTTGACGTTAATTTATTTATTTATTTAGAGAGAGAAAATGCAAGTGGGAGAGGGACAGAGAGCCAGAGAGAGAGAGAGAATCCCAAGCAAGCTCCACACCGTCAGCGTGGAGCCTGACGTGGGGCTCGATCCCACGACTGTGAGATCATGACCTGAGTGGAAATCAAGAGTCAGACGCTTAACAGACTGAGCCACCCAGGTGGATCAGGGTCCTTTAAATAATCTTCCTTTGCCAGCTGGCACAATCTCCAAGCTTCGCCATTTAAGGCTGCTGGAGAGATGCTGCGCGAGGAAAACTGGGCTTCCTGGTTTGGTTGTGCTTGCTCGACAGGCTGCTGCGGCACATGCCTGTGGCATTCCCAGTTGTCTGCCCTCCGCAGTGCTATGAGGCTTCCTCAGCACCCAGCCCAGCCCCGGCAGCAAGAAGGGCTTCCCCGTGCACCTACCGAGGGCCAACTTGTGGTAGACAAGTCTCTGCCTCTACTGAGACACCTCTTGGTGAACAGCCTCCCCAAACATTCTAGAGTAGATATCTGCCAAGTTCCACCATCAAGATACATGACAACTTCCTCACCATCTAGTGGGTCACGGCCATACCTTCTCGAACAAGGTCTGAATGGAAGCCATGGTGCAGGTGACTCTTCCTTGGGTGTGGCCCAGGGATGTGGCTGCTCTTTATACCTGCTATTTCTGTATTCTTTTTTTTTTTATTAAAAAAATTTTTTTAAATGTTTATTCAATTTTGAAAGAGACGGAGCATGAGCAGGGGAGGGGCAGAGAGAGAGAGACAGAAAATCTGAACCAGGATCCAGGCTATGAACTGTTGGCACAGAGCCCAACGCAGGGCTGGAACACATGAGCTGTGAGATCATGACCTAAGCTGAAGTCAGAAACAACCGACTGAGCCACCCACGTGCCCCTCCTCTATTCTTGAGTTCTCTTGACTTCCTACTAGCAATATGTTGTTGCTCTAATCCCAAGTAACAGTTAACTATTCTTGAGTTAAACTTTCCTATTCAGATTAATCTCGCTGGTTTCTCTCTCCTGACTGATATACTCGCTGGACCCTGACTGATATACTAAGCACAGTAGGGATATTCAATTTAAAAGATGAAAGAAAAAAAAGAACAGAAACAAAACCTGTAAAATTACAAAAGGTATGGAAATTGTGAGAAAGGACTTATTCCCTAAAACCTAGTTTTTGACAACTATGGGTCCTAACCTTGAAACTGCACATAGGTTAGAAAAATAAAAAATGCTTCTTTCTGCACTTTTTGTTACTAAAAAAGATGAGGCTAAGTGAAAATACAAATTGTTTCAACATCAGTGTGCACAAATTCAAGGAAGATAAATTTAGAAATAACTGAGAGAATCAGAGTTTCTTGGGCTGCATCTCACAAACTCTGTATCATGCAACAGGAAACAACAGCACATTAAACACCCCCTATCGGCCAGAGTCGTTCAGAAATGGACTGTGTTCATGTTTTCATTCTGATAAAAATTTTTTAAAAAGCCCCCAAAGAATAGTCTGATCATCTACACAGCAGACTATCATAAAGCTGAGTTTTACATGATTTTAGTGCTTCACTTTGCATTAGTATTTCAGAGCATACTGTACCACATTATGTGGCAAGGGCTGATGACAAATGAACTGGGTTGAACTGGGCATATAAATATTGGGTCGGTGCCAAGTAAAAGCCAAGTGACGTCATGGTACACTGTATGAAAAGAGATTTGAGGTTTTAAAGCAGTTTAAATAGAGAAAAGCCACGGGTGAAATAAATGCAGAAGCTCACGGTAGCTAAGAACATCCCTCATGCCAATGGGATCAGTCAGTACCACGTGTATAAATGTCGGCTTAATTTCAGAAAAATATTCTTCACAATAAATGACCTCTTTTAATTTGAATAGTCTTGGGCTAGTAGTGTTATTTTTTGTTTTGGCTTTCTAAACAAATACAAGCTATTAACATTTTAAACCCAAGTTTATCTCTGTGAAAATAATAAAGGTACCTCTTATATAACTGGGAATCTGCTAGAATTTTTTTCCTTAAAGGGCAGGTACACGGGGCCAATGAATTTAATTGGTTAAGGTCATTCTAGTATTATATGCTAATGTTCATAGTTGATACTAATCAGGACCTGCCTATATTGTTAGGTGACAGTGGAAAAGTCTATGCTTATATTTTTCCTGATGGTTGACAGGGATCATATCATACTACATGTATGACAAAGGACAATGTGTCACCTGGGTGAAGAAGGATGGCATCAGTAAGGTCATATTGCTATACTTTTTAATTATAAACTGTTGCTGTTCTGTGTGCAGAGGCTAAGAGAAAATCGAATTTTATCATCTATCTCAGTCTACATGGTACAATTATGTTTCAGGTATTTATATACATAATGATTATTTACTTGATGATTTTACCACTGAAAAAAGTCAGCTAACGTGTAAACTATTGTTATTGATCAGATAAAATTATCAGTGGCTTACTAAACTTGTTCCTTATCGTAATAATGTGGTTCTCCCTGTGGTACTGTTTATTCTTTCATAAAAGTCTCCTTTTTTAAAGTAATGAATTGAACATCATAAATTATAGCGGCTGGGGATGAATATTTTATTTGAAAATCAAGCTGTAACTAAAAGAATAAAGTATGACTTAATATATATCTTGGGTAATGACCATAAATTTATTCAACGTAGTTGAAAGCTTATTAATAAGATCTCTCTTAGGAAAGTTCCTCTCTTTGGTATTATAGTGGGAAAAATAAAGATTTTACTGTTCCAGAAACATATCAATGGATGTCTTATGACTTATGAACATCTTAGGATGTCTGTCTTAGGATGACTCATCTTTTCATTGCTGCCAATATTACAAAATGTCGTGCAATGTGTGGTTTTAGATTAAGAAAAAAATTAACTTGAAGACCTTCAATTTTCTGATGGCAACAAAGACTCTGGCATTAAAGACAGGATAACTTATAGAATATAACTAAGTACATTAAAAAAAGTCATAGCTGAAATTTTTGAACAGTATTACAAATATTTCTAAAATTTCTCTATGACTGGAGTTTTAGGCCTAGGCTAGGATCACCCTGATTTTTCATTTTTGAGAGTGCTCTTATGATGCTGTCGATATAAATGCCAAAGAAGAGAAAGGCAATCTTTTTTCAACCCACAATTCTTTCTTGACTGTTGTTAGCAACCGTTTGTTTCTTCTATAAGAAGCCCTACTACCAATATAAGAATTATTGGCATCGAAATTATTTTACTGGAGAACCAACTGTGACTTACTAGAACATTCTGTATGGTAAAAATACAGCAGTTATATGCCATCAAAGGATATGAATATGGTCTAGATCATGTTAAATATATACAAACAAATTCTTCCCCGTAATTTTCTTTAACAGGCACACACAGACCTGACTATCCACATATATTTTTTAATGGCTTATTTATTTTGAGAGAGAGAGAGAGAGAGAGAGAGAGAGGTGAAGAGAGAGGGAGAGAGAGAGTTCTCCAGCAGGCTCCACACTCAGCGCGTAAGATCATGACCTGAGCCACCCACCCACAACCATGAGATTATGACCTGAGCCTAAATCAAGAGTCAGACACTTAACCCACTGAACTACCCAGGCACCCCAAACCTATCATATTTAAGGACTTCAGTAAAAAGATATTTTGCCTTTTTCTGAGTATGGAGTTACTAGCTTTACCCAAAGTTAATGAACCCAAATAAAAATAAATCTTTATGTTTACATTTTGGAATTCCATCAGGCCTAAGAAGTTCTGGTGGGATTAGTGCTCTGCTCTAATGCGCATCGGTAGAAAAGACCCGGTTGTCTAACTCACCTCTCCACAGTCACTTTTGATTGGTGTGAGGTAACGGCATGTGGGCTGGCCACTGGTTCTCCATTTCCTGAAGAGTCTGTCAGACACGGAAGGGCAGATACCACTGAACATAACAGCAAAGAGGATGGGACAAAGGGTTACTACTACTCTATGGTCAAACCCAAACCCCAGGAGCCAGCGTGCCTGCATTTATCTCCTGGCTCTGCTACTTACCACCTGTGTGACCTTGGGCAGGCCACAAACTCGGTGCCTCCCATTTCCTCCCGGATAAGAATACCTACCTCACAGCACTATGGGGAGAATTAAATGTATTAACATATGCGGAGTACTTACGACAGTGTCCAGCGCGGTATGAGGGTGGCAATCAGTGTTGGGTGTTATTTTTGCTTGCACTGAACAGACTTTGGACAGAAAGTATATAATGTTGAAACCAAAGCAACTGGTGAAGACAGCAGTAAGCTGACCTGATCAGGCTGACAGTGAGTATCTTTAGATTTGGAGCAAATCACCATGAACTACCTCAAGTGATGAGAAATATTTTCTTAAACTCAGTTTAATTCTAGGTGCACTCAGAAGATAAGGGTTTCACAAATGGAAGGCCAGTGAACTGTACCTAGCTGTGCCACCTCTTCATTCAGTGCGAACAGTTGGTTCGCAGTCCAGCGTAAGCCAACAATATTGATGACAGACTCTAAAATCTGGGCCTGGGTTCCTTAAAGTCTTGTAAACCTTCATAAAGGTCCGAGTTCCAAGGAAGTCTCATTTCACAGCATAGCACGAGCTCAGTAACGCTGCTAGAGGTACAGGGAGTCTGATAACTGAACTTTATTAAAGATGCCAGAATTTGCCAAATTGGTAGTAGGCAGCCTCAGAGATTACCGATAGGTCTGAAAACTCACCTGCCTGCCTGCCCTCGAATTCTCTTTGGAGCCCTGGCAACAGCATTCAGCCCTCAACCACATATGGGACTGGACAAAGAGGGATATTTGTTAGCCAGATAAACCTCAGGCCCTTTTCAGCATATGAACTCAAACCAGACTTATTGTGAGTGTTGATAAACACAGATAGGATGATTGGCAAGTTTCACCTTCCCTGTTGCCTTGGTGGATTCTCGAGCTGAGGTACAAAGAATACTGAAAGAATTGTTAAGGGAATAGCAGGAAGGGGGAAGATGGAAAAACAAAGAAAAAAAACAAGGAAACTGGCCATGCATGAACTACAGCATCAGCCCCTCAAATAACCCTGCGATGGTGCAATTTATATCCTAAAATGCTCATTCTGATGACTCACGGGGGGTTACGCCTTCATAGAGTCGCCACGTATTACAAGATTTGCAATAATGCAGTGGGGTTAATAGGCGATCACAAGGGTTATCTTCCAAACAAATATAATTAGGGCATCTTTAAAAACCATGAAAAGTCTACTATGAAGGAATCATGAAATCATTTGATTAGTCCAGTCTTAAAAGAAAAAAAAACAGCAAAGGAAAGTGGGGTATCTCTGGTCCTTTCTTATCATATTGATATTGCAGATGAGGAAAGAGGAAGGCTACACGATGGGCTCTCTACCCACCACCTGTATGTACAATCATGAAGACGACGTGGGATCACAGAGGAAGAGTTACGAGCTTGCACTTCAGCTCTGGGAGCTGGGTTGGTCACGCTGCTCCTCGGGGGAAGGGAACTGGCCTGGCCTGTCCCACGGACTCCCAGCACCTGCAAGGAGGCCTGGCACATGGCAGGTCTCTGGAAATGCTTGCTGACTCCAAGATAAAGCACTCAACCTCACAAAGCTGCAGTGGAAGTTTAACAAGAAAATGTATGCAGGATGTATATACATCCTGGCACAAAGAGGCCCCTTAATAAATACTAATTGAACCTGGGTACTAACACACTAAGGCAACTTTTATTTAAAGCAAATTTCTTTGAAAATCACCAAGAAGTTAATGATCTCTGTCCAAAGCCTATAGGTCTCAACAACTTTCTAATGAAATTTTAACAAATTTTTAACTTTAACTCTATTCTGAAATCAGAAGTTAAAAAAGCATAAATTCTTTTTTGAGAACTGCTGTAAATACAAGTTTTCAAAATGTGTACGTTTAGAGTACTTAAGAGCAAATATACATACACGCTAATTTAGCAGACAGTAAATGATAAATGAAATTTAATTTTATAACACCAACAAAATTCTTCTCATTATGTGTGTATATATATTTATGTGTATACACACAGGGATATACAAATCTATATCCACAGATACGGATACTTATAATGTGAAATGATTTAAGATATTAAGCACACCATTAGAGTATAAACTAAAATGACAAAACATCTGCCACAAATGCAAGAGCATTTTCCATAAGGGGAAAATCTGCGGACTAGAGGACACACACCTAAGCTTCTGTACATCAATGAGTAACTTTTTTGTGTGTAACCAATCAAGAGATATCCTGATCTCTAGAGAGTTAATTCAAAAACTCTTGTCTACATTTGAATTTATTTGAATTCACTGAAGCAAATACCTGTTTCTCCAGTGAGAGCTCCCTTGGTTATATCTCCGTTTCTCTGATCAACAGTTTTCTACAAAAAAAAAAAAAAAGAGATTTTTTTAATGTTAAAGTTAGAAGTGAAAGGAAAAAAAAGTTATTAGGAATAGTTTAAAAATGGCCATCTCAGTACCTTATCTGTAGGTTCTGTTCGTCTTGTTCTTTTCATAATCTCCTCAAGTCGCTACAAGGAAGGGAGAATTGAGCAAAAGGATCAAATCCAGAAAGAAGGCTAGCCTGGCACATTTCACTGACTAAGCAAATGGGTCATTAAAACACGTCTGTTACTTTGGGTAATTCTAATACAAACTGCTTTGGCCTAATTGGCATTATTCACAAAGCTGGAACTGACTGAAGGCACATGAATCAGAAGGAACTGTTTATGGTGAGCGCCCCACTATGAAGACTGATTTCTTTGGAGGAGATGATGAATCCTGAGAGCTACCCTACCCTTGATCCCAACAGGACTCTTACATGGTCCACCTTCCTCCTGCCCTGTAACGGAACATTATAACCTTTGTTTATTTACAAAGCTTTCCTTGCGGGGAGGGGGTCGAATTCATTACTAAAATGTCTCGTTAGTGGATTAAACAAGCAGAGCACGAGCAGAACACACGTGCTTTCTGAGAGCAGTGAGCTAATGTCTGGGTCCTCCCGTGGCTTCAAGTCTGGGGAAGAATGGGCACAGTTAGCATCCCAGGTTTCCGCGTTAGATGCAATCACCTTCTTTCTTTCCAGGCGCTCCTGCTCTTCTCTCTGGAAGTGCTTCTCCCGCTCCTGCCGGACCCTCTCTGCTTCCTCCCGAACGCGAGCTTCTTCTTCCTTCTGGAAACAAGAAGGCGGCCTGTGCTTCTGGCCAGCAGGGTTGCTCGCTGCCCCATCTCTGGGGTGAGGGTGAGGGTGGGGGGGGGTGAGGAGGTGGCTCCAGGAGGTGCGGGCGCGCGGGCGCGCGGAGAAGTGCAAGAGGCGAGCGCGTGCACGAGACGGGGCGGGAGGACTTGCACCCTACCGCCCTGGACACTCTCCCCCCTCCCCAGGGCCCCGCCGGGCGGACCCCTACCTGCTTCTGCGCGCGCTCCTCGCCCTCGCGCTCGCGCCGCTCCCGCTCCTCCTCCGCTTGCCGGCGCAGCTGCTCTTCCCGCTGCCGGGCCTGCTCGGCCTCCAGCCGGCGGGCCTCCTCCTCGCGCCGCGCCCGCTCCTCCGCCACCTTCTGCGCCAGCTCCTCTTTCTTTTGTCTGCAATAAGACATGCGAGGGGGGCTCCCTGGACAGAGGCTCGGGTTTGTGGCTCCAGCAGGGGCAGTCTGTTCTGAGGGCTGGGGGAGGGGGGGAATCTCCACTGGGGACGCTCAGCGTGGTTCGTGGTCAAAACGTGAAGCGACCCTCCATGCTTCATCTTTCCGGCCTCATGTGGCCTTGTAGTAAACAGAAAACGAGACCACTAGTATTTCGAGGAGCGCTTGTTTTGTGGAAGTCCGTGCAACTTAATTATCCTTAAAGGCCGAGACTTGTTTAATCCACTAACGAGACATTTTACTAATGAATTCGACCCCCTCCCCGCAAGGAAAGCTTTGTAAATAAACAAAGGTTATAATGTTCCGTTACAGGGCAGGAGGAAGGTGGACCATGTAAGAGTCCAGTTGGGATCAAGGGTAGGGAACGTCCAAGATCGCTGCCAGCACAGGGGCTGTGGTCCTCCCTACCCCACCCCCCACGCCCCCAAGGTGCTGTTGTGCTTATTTGAAGAACAATTTGCATTGACATTGGTTTTTTTTAGCCCCAGGAGGAGGCCAACTAAGCAAACTGTCCCTCCAGCAAACTAGCAGGTAATCATGTGGACGCATTAACTGTCTCACCCAGCTACTCTGAGAGTTCTATCTAGAAGAAACCATGAACTCTTACTATGCAGCTTTAAAACGATAATTAGGAAGATAATAAGGAAATATGGAGATCAGAAATACGTTCAGTAAAAAAAAATCAGAGTGCACAGTTGTACCTCCACTGTGCTTAGAATTATGTAAATAGATGTCTGTGTGTACATACTTATGTACGTTTATAAACCTGCACACTGTTCAGAGACTGGAAAGGATGATCTCAAATCCACTCTTCCAATTATTGAAAACTGGTAAGATGATGGACAGATTTTTTTCCTTGAAGCCTTTCCCCATCAGTGTTGTGGCACTGTCAGTATAATAAGAAAATGTGATTTAAAAAAAAAATCACTTGGCGGTCAGAGACACGATTGTGAAGCAGCTAATCCGTTCACCATCATGACTGCCACCACCTCTCGTGTCTCTCAGACGGAAGACTTAATCCCAGGTATCCCTAGGAGGTCACCGCTCATTGAGCACGGTCACCGCTTTACCTTTCCAGCTCTTCCCTCTCCCTCTTCTCCCTTTCCTCCTTCTCTCTCTGCTCCCGGGCCAGCCGCCTCTTCTCAGCTAGCAGCCTCGTGGCCTCTTCCGGGTCGGTGGTGCCCGCAGAGGTCTTGGGAGAAGCGCAAGCAGTCACAGTGGATGGCGAGGCTGGGGCTGAGGCTGGGGCTGGGACCGGCGCTGGAGCGGGGGCCGAGGGGGCCACGGCTGGGGCTGAAGCAGCTGTACAAACAGGTACAACGAGAAAACCAACTGGAAACAAAACCCAAAGAACAAAACAAAAACTAGCATTCCCCACACCCCAGGCCTAGAATTCATCATTGTAAAAGAAAAGGGAATGTTTATTACTGCCCGTTCTCATGGTTTCACCCTATTCTATTTGTAACCAAGCAACATAACAAAAAGGTGCATGTGTAAGTGAGCCATCCTACAGGGCTGACGCTCTGTCACCAAGTCCTATTTTTATACAAGTTCATCAGTTAACAACATGTATCGAGTGTGTACTCGGTAGAGAGCCTCATGTTAGGTTCTGTGGGAAGTTATACCCTGAGCAAAAAGATGAGATCTTCCATTTACCTTTCGTTACATTAAAAAGATTCCTTCTCTTAGTGACCATTACTAGAGGACTAAAGCCTTTCTATGAGTTTCCTCAGCATCTCTGCCACGAGCCCAGATTCAGGCTGGGAAGATGACACCTGACGAAGAGGTCCCTTTTGTCTACCCATAGCTGTCTCCAGGTCTGAGGTGGGAAGAGCCATAGGCCTCTTCAGGAGCCAGTGCTAGTATTCCCATACATTTGGGGCTCCACTGTCTGTCCTGATGCCAGGATGGAGCACAAGTCCCATGGCCTTATTCAGATTCAGGAAACGGCCGAGAGAGCTGATCCGGGAGGGAGTCCACGCAGATGCACCTGCTGTGAGATGTGATCTCTAGCATTCTAGATCCTCCTCTCAAGATTCACCTATCTCCTTCTGCCCCTACACATTTTTTCTTTGTCCTCAGGACACTTTTTGGCCTTTCTCTTCTACCCCTTTCCATGCAAACAAATACTGGACTCTTCCATTGTCTAACGACACTGTTGCCTGTCTTGAGTCATCTATTCTTTCTTTGCTCCTACCACCTACCTTCAGATTAAGTCTTAAGGAGAAAACTTTTGAACGAAGACAATTTTCAACAAGAAATACTGAATTCCTAGTTCGAGGTGATTTTTAAATTCTAGATAGTGTCTGGTTTCGCCTGGTAGAGAGGAGATCCATTGGGTCTTCTGAAACAAATTCTGTCAAGCATAGAGGCTAGCCAGGGGTCCTGAAACTCCCGTAGGCACAGGAAAACTGGCCATTCTGTATTTTGTCTGGCAGTCCTGCACCGGAATTGATGGCGAAGCTCAGTGTCTCTCTGACTCCCTGGATCTAGCATATACTTGGATTCAGTAGGTCTGAGGTAGGATCAGGGCTCTGTACATTAAAACATCATAGAAATCGTGGATCAAAAATATTTCCGTAAGATCTTCCTTCTCAAAGGTGGAACTCACACCCTTCCCTTGAGTGTAAGTTGAACCTAGTGACTTGCTTCTAATGAATAGAAGATGACCGAAATTGTGACTTCTGTGTGTAGGACTTCTGAGACTAGGCACAAAAGGTGTGGCTTCCTCGTGATGCTCTCTCTCAGATCGTGCTCTCTGGGGAAAGCCAGGAAGTCCAGCGGATGGACTGTAAGGATATCAAGTAACCCAGGTTCATGTGTCATGAAATGGAGCTCAGCCATGTGTATGCACCACCTGCCAACAACCCAGCGAAGCTGCTTCCAAACTCCTGATCCAAGAATCTGTGTGACATGACATAGTAACTGCTGTTATAAGCTGCATAGTTTTAGCAAAATTTGTTACACAGCAATAGATAACGAATACAAACGATCCTGATGCAGGTGGTCTGAACACCACATTCTGTGAAACACTGGATTCAGCCAATAAAAGGAGTCATAAACGCTACCTGAATTAATATACTATGGCTCCAAAAATAGGATTTTGATTGGATGATTCTTTGTATGTAAAACAAAATCACACTTAGGAAAAGTTTGCAAAATTAACCTCAATAAAATTTCCAAGTCCCCAGTAAGAGCAAGCAACCCACACTCCATCACAAGTCAGCCGAATCTTACCAGGAGCAGCCTCTGGTTCGACAGGTGTCCCCTCTTCAACTGTGGCTTCTTCCACCTTCACTAAAGGTGCTCTGCCCTTAAGTGATGGCTCACTGGCAACTTTCTGGGGTTCCTTCTCGGGCTCTTTTCTCTCAGATTCCACTCTGACTTCTCTCTTGACAGGGCGGATGTTGCCAGGGGATGGGGGCCGGACCTGGGCAGGGGTAGCTTTGACTGATCCGGGAGGCAAGGAGGAGGCTGGTCTGGGTGTGCCAGGCAGATGAGGAAAGGACTTGGATGGAAGCCTGGGTGACAAACAGTGGCAAGAGAACGGGAGACATCAGGGTAGGCTTTCCCGAACCTTCCTTTCCTCACACTTCTACCCCATGATAGTACTAGAACACTAAGGAACAGTACTAGAACAATAAGGAAAAGAAACGAAGATATTTAGCTGCGTGTATTTGCTTTTTATGCAGCAAACACAAAAATATTCACTCTAGACTCTTTCCTGTTTTCTTTTTCTTTTCCTCCAAGGAAAAAATATTATTCCTGACGTCAATGCCAAACAGCGTAGAAAGAATAGTTTCCTTTCAGAGGACAGAGGCTACAAATTCTTCAACATGGAACAACCCAGCCAGCTTCTTAAATTTCGCTTACCAAAGTCGGGAGGGCCCTGGTGATCTTACTTTGGGATGAGATGGAGACAGAGCCCTCCGAATGCCACACGTGGGTTGGAACGGGAGGTTTTCTCTCTCTCTGTCTCTTTTATAGCCCTAAGTTCAGAGAAACACAATAATTAGATTTTGCTATAGGAGTGGGACAATCCCATTCACAGTATTCAATAGTGGAGCCACAACCCACTGAGTGACTTCTTGGAAATTTTCCAACTTTTGTCATTTAGACCCATTCCACTCCCACAAAAAGCCCTTGTTAGCTTAACACTGAATATTGTCAACTGAATTAACACAATCTGACACTAATAATAAAGCTCTGGATGTCTGATCTGGAGTTATAGTTGTTTAAAAAAATACACACTTATACTCTTAGAAAGCACCTATATATACTTTGTGCCTAAAATCAGCTGGGGCAAAATCTCTCACTGTCTGGTTCAAACCGCACAAATATCAAAATTAACATCACTTCCATTCCCTTCTCCCCCCTCTTTTAATTCTTTAGCATTTTTTTTCTTTTTTTCCACCTTGGAACATGGACATAACTGCAGTCTTTTTTTTTTTTTTTTAAATAATACCTGTCTGCTACATCAGACATTAATATATTTTCCCCTTTATACTGATACTACATAAATAAGTCCTTTCTCACCTAATGTCCTCTTGCTCTTGAAGGAAAAGTTATGTTCCAGGTGAAGAATTCTAGCTATTTTTAATCTTCTTCTTTAAGGATAAAATTGAAATGGCAGAGTGGGTCAAAACATCATCCCTTTTCTAGCTGCATCCTATAAATTCAGCCAGAGAGTGATACCTTTTCTAACTCGAAATGAGCAAAGGGAAACCCAGAGTGTTCCGATAATGTATAGTCAGCCAAGACAAAAAGACCAAAACAAAACAAAACAACAACGACAAAACAACAAAAAAGCACAGAGCAAGAAAGACTAATTCTAAGTATCTGAAACTTGCCAACAATGTTCTGGCCTGGGAATGGATACTCACTGGATACACCTGTGCAAGCACCTGTCAGTCCTTAACTCTGTTAGGATCCTTGCAGGAAAGCAGACTGTGAGAGCCCAAGGAAAGGGACAGAACTTTGTCTTATCTAGCCGCAGGGCCAAGAAGCTGGTAGTGTACCGTCTCTTCTTTCTGCCCGGTACAAGCATCAACTCCCCTCTTCCTTCCTTTCCCACGTTTGTTTCCCTTCAGTGTCCCTTCTAATTGCTCCTCTCCACTTTCCTTAGAAGCATTCTAGTTGCTTGACTGGGCTGTAGGTGGGGGAAAAATATGAGTATCAAATAATACTCAATGTCTTCCCGGGATTTCTAAATAAAACAAATGAAGACTGGGGCAGGAAAAAGTTTTACAAGATGTGTGCCAGCTCTATATCACTTGTGGCTGCACGACCATCCTTTGCCCCCATTTCTGGTCCCAGAAGGTGGGAGGTGAGGGCTCAGAGAGCAGCTGTAGTCCTTGGGCACAAAAGTGTCAGCCAGCACATGGGACCCTTCTGGAAGGGATAGAGGGTGGCAATTATGCCTTGGGAATATCAGTGCCAGAGTGGAAGGCCTGGGGCTCTTCCCAAGAGAAGCTGGGGTTATGCACCTCAAGTAGCTTTTTCCTTTTTCTGGAAACATTTGAATGTGGTTGAAGTCAAATTAAGGAGAGATCTGAATGGGAAAATAAGTCCGGAAGTGTAGCTCGTGATGCGGGGGATACACGGATGAATTTCATCATCTGGGTCTTAAGACAGGCATTGAGGGAATGAACCTACAAAGATCTGTATAATCCTTCTTTTTGCATTAAAAAAAAAAAAGTCTTCTTTTTTTAAAGTGGCATTGAATCAATTCTTTCTTTCCCAAAACTGACCACCTTAAAGGGGTAGGGGAAACAGGGAAAGAGCAGTTTAGAAAAATGCCCCATACTTAAGATAACATCCTCTCAGGTAGGTAGATGCTTTTACTCTCTTAGTTCTTTTAGATGTCTTTTCATTGGTCTGGCACCCAATCACCTATTTGGGGACCACACGTGTAAAGGCACTCCTTATCCTCGTCCTGATCTGAGTTAGTAGCCAACGGTCTCTACAATAATCTTCCCTGTTAATAATTTCCACAAGGCTACACTAAGGTGGAAGGCACAGCAAGGTGCCCATGTCAATGGTGCTGGCAAGTTTCCCAGCAGGACAAAGACTTTCATTTTCCAATTAGAGTTAGGTTTAGAATACAAATAACTTTCAAGAGAGATAATACAGACAAATACTCCAAAGCAGACTGAAGTCCAATAGAACTTTCTGTGATGACTGACATAATCAACATCCATGCTGTCCAATATACTAGCCACGTTTGGCTATTTGAATTTCGGTCTAAATTAACTAAAATTAAATAAAATTGAAAATAAAATTATGAAAACAGTTCTATTTGTAACAGCATCAAAAAGAATTAAATACTTAGGAATAAACTTAACCAAGAAGGCAGAAGACTTGTACACTGCAAAACAAAAGAAATGAAAGAAGACAAAATGGGAAGACAGTCTATGTTCACAGACTAGATAGAAGACAGACTTATTGTTAAAATGTCAACACTGTCCGAAAGCAACTACAGAGTCAATGCAATCCCTATCAAAATCCAGTGTTGTTTTTGCAGAAATAGAAAAATTAATCCTAAATTCATATGGAACCTCAAGGTACCCTGAGTAGATAAGACATTCTTGAAAAGGAGAACAAAGTCGGAGGTCTTGTACTTTTGATTTCAAAACATAATCAAAACAGTGCGGTACTGGCATAAAGATAAGCATATGGACCAATGAAATAGCCCAGAAATAAATCCTTGTGTATATGGTCAGAGGATCCTTGATAAGGGTGCCAAGACCACTCGGTGGGGAAAAGATAGTCCCTTCAACAAACGGTGTTGAGAAAACTGGGTATCTACATGCAAAAGAATGTAGTTGGACTCTACCTCACACCATATACAAAAACTAACTCCAAATGGATTAAAGACCTAAATGTAAAACTTAAAATTATAAAATTCCTGCAAGAAAGTTGAGGAAGCTTCGTGACATTGTTTTTGGTAATGATTTCTTGGATATGGTACCAAAAGGCCACAAAAGCAAAAAGAGACAAATGGGACAACATCAAACTTAAAAACTCCTGTGCATCAAAGGATACATACAATCAACAGAGTAATAAGGTAACTTACAGAAAGAGAAATATTTGCAAATCATATATCTGAAAAGAGATTAATATCCAGAACATGTAATATCCAGAATATGTAAATATCCTGCAACTCAACAACAACAACAACAAAAAAAATAAAGATTAAACAAATTAAAGAATAAGAATAAAAGATGAGCAAAGGACTTAAGTAGATATTTCTCCAAAAAAAGATATGTGAATGGTCAACAAGCACATAGAAAGATGCTCAGTATCACTGATTGTTAGGGAAATGCAAATCAAAACCACAGTAAGATAGCACCTCACACCATTATGATTTTCACAAGAAAATAACAAGTGTTGGTGAAGATGTGGAAGAACCGGAACCCGTCTATATTGTTGGGGGAACGTAAGTTAAATGGGGCATTGCTATGGAAAACAATATGGCAGTAGGGCAAAATATTAGAAATAGAATGACCACAAAATCCAGCAATCCCACTTCTGGGTATATATCCAGAACAACTGGAGGCAGGGTCTTGAAAGAGATCTGTTACCCACATATATAGCTGTGCTATTCATAGTAGTCAAGAGGCAGAAGCAACTCAAATGTCCATCAGCGGATGAATGGATTAGCAAAATGTGGTGTATATGCGTGTGTTTGTGTATATGCATACATACATACAATGCAGTTTTATTAGCCTTAAGGACAGAAATCCTGTCACATGCTACAACATGGATGGACATTATGCAAAGTGAAATAAACCAGTCACAAAAAGATAAATACTGTATGATTCCATTCGTGTGAGGTATCTACACTAGTCAAATTCAAAGAAACAGAAACTGAAATAAATGGTGGGTTACCAGGGATTGGGAGAGGAGAAAATGGGGAGTTGTTCCTTAGTGGGCATAGTTTCAGTTTTTCAAGATTTAATAAGTTCTGAAAAATATACGTAATATTACTGAAATGTACACTTAGAAACGGTTAAGACAGTAGATTTTGTTATATGTATTTTTTTTTACTGTAATTAAACATTTTTAAAAAGGAAATTAAATTTAAAATTCTTTGTCATTCTCACTAGCCACTTTTCAAGTGCTTCCATGACCAACTGCTGCTGGTTGCTCAAATGAATTCCACAGCGCAGCTCTGGGGCAAAAGTGACTTGTGAGTCACTTTCCGGAAATAGGTATTTGCCTAAACATTTGGTCGTAAAGAGATGAAAAGACAACCAGTAAGTCAAATATAGAAAGAGGAAGGCGTTAAAAAAAATAAAAAATGGGTGAGACAGTAGAGTTTCTGGATCATGTGATGACAAATCCCTCTCATTTAATCTGTTGGCCAAGGGTCAGCTCTCATCCTCCCCTCCTGGTGTATTATGTTGTGTTTTTATCCGCAGCAAGGTATTTTTCCTTTGGTAAGTACTTTTCCCTCTCCAATAAGTACTCAACCTTTGGGGGCCAAGGTGTTCACCCCAACTATTGCTTTTTATCTACAGCTAGGCACTCTGAAGCACCAATGCGCTAAGGATGAAAAACTACCCAGACATCAAAGGTAGTTTCACCTTTAGCTTGTAGGGCTGGAAGTCTGACTCAATCATGAATTAAACACTGATTCCTGAAAGCCTGGGGCTTGAAAGAAAACAGCCCATAGGCAAAGCCATCGAGCTCTCACAAGCCTCAAATTATCCTCAAACAGCTACACAAAATCCTTTTAAGTGTCCACCAGCTTTATAAATCTGAACTGCTCTGGGAAGTTAAGATTTTAAAAAAATCGTTCAGCCTTTCATTAAACAGGTCACGGTATTACTATGGGAGAGAGGCAACGAGGTCTTCCGGTTGACTGGGGAGCCCTTCAAGACTACAGTACAATCACTGAAGACCACACAACAATGTCCGCTCCTTTCAACGGATACTAAATAGCACAGAGTTTGAGGAAGAAAGATGCATGGAGACATACGAGTTACCTCATTGCATTTATGGCATGAAATTAATCAGAGGTGAACATTAATGTCAGCTCAGCCACCTTGCCAGTAATGCCAAGTACAAATTATATTCTTCACTTGCAAAACAAGAGTCTGTAACACAGCCCAGTGGCCTTTCAAGGATTAGTTACTTAGCAAATCACTAGTGTCTTCAAAATACTTTTGTCACTATATTTTCAGATCTGGGCCTTGACAGGGAGGGATGAGCTAGGCAGACAAAAATTCTTTATTTTGCTTTTTGGTGAAGCACACTGAGAGTTCAGCCAGCTTCTGGATATGGGGGCTTAATAACACGCAGAGGCAGGGGCCCAGGCCCTTTGACCTCCGTCAAAGGGTTTCTTACTTTCAGGAATGTCAAAGTGTCCTGGCATTGCACTGGTTTGCACGGAGGCACCCGTGTGCTACTTCGGCCACTCGCACAAACTTAGACAAAGAATGGTTTTCATCTTCAAGTTCACGTTTTTAGGGGGAACAAAACTCCCAAGTGGAGAGAAAGCGTGGGACACCACTGCCCAGGGGTGGGCACCTCCCACTCCGACACCCACACCGCACCTCAGGGTGGTGTCCACTCCGCACAGACATGCCTGGCTGTTCCCAACGGCTACTCACCACTGTGCCATGAACAGTCCTCCTTCGCGCAGAGCCCTCTGGCGGTGTTACCAAGAATTTGGGTCGATCCGTCAGATTTCTAGAGTGTGCAGCTTTGTAGGGCATGATGTTGATGGGGCTGCAAGATGCTGAACGAGGACAAATGGGGATAACTAGGGTGCAGGTGATTGTTTTACACACAAGAGTGCCAGAGGAGCAGGTGAAGGAAAGCCAAAAGCAGGTTCAGGAAAAGGAGCAGAGCAGAGGTAGAAAGAAAAGTAGGGAGAAGATGTTATTACCTAAAGGTGTCCAGAGCCTTCATATTCAACTCTCCTGACAGTCCTATCAGTTTACAGTGTGTCCAAAGAGAAGCCATGTCCAAGTGAAAAATCTAGACTGTATAAGCTATTTGGCTATTTAGACACCAATTAAAGACGCAGATGTAATCTCATATAGAAAGCCAATGGCCTTATCTTCCTATGAAATAATGGTTCTGCTAAAATGCTACATTAGTGACAGATAACTTTTACATAAGGACTGTTTACAATTAGATTTTTCCCAATTAGCTTTAAGATGGAACAAAAGGTGGAAAGACAGGAAACAAGCAAGCAGGCAAGCAAGAGACATTCCAGCTATTTCCAGGGTGAAGTTCAATAGCTGGTGGAAAGAATTTTTATAATGTTAAGTGACCAAGTCTTACCAGGAGTTAAGACTGGTCACAAAGATAACTAATAATTCCCAGAAACAAATTTTGTAAATGTGTTGTCTATTTAAAGGCAAATCAGATGCATAGCTGATGGGTTTTCCCAAAAGCCAAGGCATTTGATGGTGTATAACAAGCAATAGAATTTATGCAGAAGTGGGACGTAATCATTTAAAATGATGAATAGAACATAAACATGTTAGAATTGCCAAAAATAAAGTTGAGTCACGAATAGCTTTTACAGTTTTACTCAGGTTGATAAAGGTTTTGAAAATCACATAGTTTCTGACCATTCACATTCACAGGGACACTGCCATGAATCACATGATTCTGAGGAACAATGGGTTTAAGGAAATTCATAGAACACTACATAGGTATCCAAAGTGTGGGTACGAAGGTTCCAAGGTTCATTTTCAGAACCTGAGAAATCCTGTTCTCCAGCAAAAGAGTAAGACAATTCAACCTGACTTCTGAGGAGAATACTAGGTGTTTGGATGATGTTATAAAATGACTTTACCCACTTAAAGCCATTGTAGCAAACCTTTAAAAAGACCATTAGTTCAGCTATGTATAATAGTATTTATTAATAAATTAAAAACTCAAAAGTTGGGAATTTTGGAATTATAGAGACAAGAAATACTTGTTACTTATCTACAGACAGAAAGTTGATCAGATGGCTTATCTATTCATGTGCTCTGTCATTAAATGATTTGTAGTATCTTCTGGTTATCACTGAATGGTCAAGGCTGGGAATAAACTAGACACTGTATTCTCTTTTCCAGTCCTCTGAAAACAGAACTCTATTTCTTCAGGATAAACTAAAACACTTTGCAACCACCCCCCCCTCCCCTGTTGTCCTTAAAAGAATATGTTTATCTTACCTGGGACTGACATAAAGCTTGGCTTCAGACCTTAATGACGAAGGAAGATGCCTTTATTTTGAGAAAGGAGAACCTTGTCTCATTTGGCTTGTTGTGATCACAGGGAAAACTGAACATAACCATTCGGTCAAGTCCCACAAAAAAGCATTTGCATTTCCCAATGAAGAGTTAATTAATGCAAAACTCTTCCAAGCCAATCAAACGCATTTAAAGAATAACATCCTGGCACAGAGCACCTCCGTGAGATTACGGACCAGGAGAGGCACATACTGCCCGGGGGGCATGGCCAGAGGTCATTTGCCTCGCTCAAGGATCAAAAAACCCTAGACAACAGCCCTGTTGAGGCCAGGGGTCTGACAGGAAAAAAGCAGCACAGAAATATGATATCATTTTCCTCCAGTGGAAAATAACTTCAGGGGGCATTTCCTGAGATGATCATGGGTGTAAGCCAAGCTCATCATGCCTCTCTGTTCATTCTTTATTCTAGCAGTGAGGTAATACTGAGCAAAGGGAGAAAATACCCTCAAATCTATCTAGTGTAGCTTGTACAGAATTCCTCAAATTTAATTGTTCAAGGAACATCGCCTGGCTAAAATAAACACTGTAAATTCTAAGAATATTATGTTTCATGGAATTCATTGTTCCGAACAGCAACCACTGAAAATCCTGAAACCTTTAAATCAATTAATTGTCTTTAAAAAAAAAAAAAATGTATCTTGCCCTTCCGAAGAGTAAGGGCAATAATATATAGCTGTTATTTTTATTTTCCCAGAGTGCCCTCTGTATCCCAAAGTAGTCTTAATAAACACAAAAATTCTTGTCTGGAGTGTCTACCAGAAAGTCTTCCACAGTATCTCTACTTCCTCTTACTTTTGGTAGCAAGTGTGCATTAATCTTGTTTATTCAAGAGTTTCTAAATGAGCTGTATGAAAAGGTGCAGAGAAAAGATAATGCAGTACAAATGGTTAGAGTGCAGCATAGAGAAGTGAAAAATTAGCAAATAGAAACATGATAACATTTATCGAGCACCACTATGTGTAGGTACTACTTTAAATGTTTTATATGTATCAACTCATTTCATCCTGAGCTCTAATAATCACAGGTATTTTCCGTGTATTTTTTAAAAATGGGCATGGTGAAGTCAACCCAGACCTGTCGCCACAAATAAGAGGTAGGAGACTTCCAAATTTCAAGTGCTCTTATTGCCTGTTCTGGGAGTTTGCAATCCCCAAACATTCTAGGGGAAAGGGTGGCTGTCTTCATCTGCCACGTAACCCTGGCTCTGATGTAGGGCATCCTCTCGCCAATGGCAATGGGATATATGATGAACTCAAGGCACAACGGTAAAATGGAAAGAAAGAACAGTTGAGGAGAGCAGGTGGCAAAATGAAAGCGATGGATAAAGTGTTTTTGACAAGAGAAACACAAGCGATGTTTATATACATAATTTCAAATGGGAAAAAAATTTAAAGACAACAGTTTTGGGTCATTAAATATAGGCCGTATCAATTCAACTAACAGGTAACAATGATCTAAGGAATGTGTTAATAAGACCAGCAACTCAACTGAAGGTCTATGCATTGCTTCACACTAAAGTAAATTACAGAAATGTATCAAAATTTGTGGAAAAGGAGAATGGGAAAGTGGCAAAGAACAGCCAGTTAGCAGGTAAAAAGCACCCTGACTGAGTGTAACAATGAAGAAGGAAGGTGGGAAGGTGGGGGGGGGGGTGGAAAATGAGGAAATGGCATTGGACAACACTGGAGGGGGAGCGAGAGAATTGACACAAGTTAGTGGTGACAGAAACTGCAAAGACAGACACTTTTTCAGCTGTGAGGCAGGCAGTTAGCATGAAGCTACATACAGCGTGGAGATTCCAAAGCATGAGAGCCCTAAACTATTTAGATCCTATGAAACAGGAATGGAAGCAATTTTAAAGGTTCCCCAATTAGCTGGACATACGGAAAAACTTTCATGACTTGCGTAGAAGCATGACACTCATAGGCAGAAAATAAACGATCTTGAAATAAGCTGTACATTTTGCTCCAGAAAAAAATCTCGGATGTGATGTGACAGCTGACAGGAGAGTTCTTTCGCAGAAAACACAGAACACTGTGGTCCAGCTAATTGAACACACACTGCACACAGAGCATTACTCCAGGGCGCCGAGGACGGAGGTTGGATAAGCATGTTTGAGACCCAATCACCAATTAGAATTCTAAGTGGCTCTAGCAGAAGTCACTTATAATCTGTGCACTTGGTTTCCACACGCAGGTGGTAGGAATGTCTACTTGATTTTTGACCGCCTCCTGGCGGATACTGTGAGAATTAGGGTTGTTATCAGCTCACTGGGGCGCCATGGATGGAAAAAAAAAATCATAAAACCACCAAGAATTATTTGTAAAGAGGGTTAATGATCACGAAGAGACTTGCGGAGGCAAAATATTTTTAAAGGGAACTTTATGAAGAGGCTGTGTAATTTCCTAAGTGCCAAAGACAAGGGCTGGTAGACGGGTTATGGAGATCTACCAACTGTGCCCACAGATATTTGGGAAAAACCAAACCGGCTCACTATGAAGGAGATGTTGCCAAAAGCCAAATACGTATCTTTCTTTGCAACGAGATATCGGCTCTCTACTAACTTCTCATTAAACTAATTGGCTTATTCGGGCATGCTTTGCATTTCAAAAACGTAGAGGAGTTATAACTAATTACAATAACCAGTGTTTGGCACATTCTCCATATTTTCAAAGTATGCAACAAATGAGAACACTATAATTAGCCTTCCCCACAACTCTTAGACATTTGAGAGGGTACTAATTCCTAGATTACATAGAAAGACTGGCACAGGGAGGGGAAGTAGCTCGCCCACAGCCACATCATGAAACTCTCGCTTAAATTGACTTGGGCTCTGATTTTATTCCTCAGTCAATATATTAGTATTAAATTATGTCTACTTCTGATCATGTGCTCAGATGCAGGGGCAGAAAGAACGGTGGGAAAGGGATAGGTCTTTCTGGTGATGTCACAAACACACGGAAGCATCTGAAGCCATCTCATCACAAGGAGGGACACCCTTGGTTTGCCTGGCATCTGGGGTCCAGGTAAGATGCTTAGGTGGATGCTAAGGAGGGAACAATACCAGGGCCGCGAAACCAACACCGGCAGACATTTTCAAAGCCACTGCACCCAAGGAGAGAGAAGCAAACACACTGGGAAAGACGGAGACGTGATTATGATGAATGCTGGAGGCTCAGATGTGCTTCCGAAAGAGGACTTGACCTCACCAAGAAAGTTGCACCTCGAACAGTTTTACCTGGGTCTCCAGACAAGGCAGCCGCGCTTTTGCTTCTGGCCAGGAACGCATGTGTGGGCGTCAGCAGTCTGTTAACAACGCTGCTCTCCCATGGGCTGAGCTGCAGGCGGCGAGCTAAACGTCACCACATAAGCAAGATGTTAGAGGAATTCTTTCCAGGGGCAGGAGAGTGCACAAGAACATCATACTTATGGCTTCCACGTGCCAGGCCTTGGAGAGACGAGGCTCTCCAGGGAGGATAGTCGGCAGAGAGACCGGGAGACAGGAACTCTGCCTAAAGGAGGAGCTATTCCATAATGCTGCCTTTCTTCAAGATGTTAGTGTTATGGATGCAGAGTTTGCTAACCACCCTCCTTTAGGAACGAACAAGTAACAAAACAGAAATAGCGTGTCGACCACAGGTTTGGGATGTAGTCGTACCTATCGGCCCTCATCAGGATGGGCAGTGGGCTGAAGGCACACACGTCAACCCAAGGGCTTCCTAAGTACCCTGAACGATCAACTCCAACAGAGGCTTTGGCAGCTAATGAAAGACTGCATTTCTGTATCAGTAAAGACAGAAAGGGTCTCCATGGCATTCTGCCAGATGTCATGAACTGCGGCTTCGGCACTTGGGGGAAGTGAGAGATAATAAAATGAAAGAGGACCCAGGCAAAGTTCTGTGTGGGATTTCCTTTTGACTTTTCCATTCAGCAAGCCAGGTTCTTTCAGGTCCCTGTTTGGCAACAACATAAACATTTTGGCAGAGAATGAGGGTAAACCTGAAGCAAGATAAAATTAAACAGAAAAGCCAAAAGCCAATATAAACTCAATGGTGGAAATTACCAGTGGGTGTGGGAAGGCTCCAGAAAATAAATTTAGAAGAACGCAATGAAATATAGTCTCAAATTGTACTGGGGCTTGGTTGGCAAGACCATTGTCAGGATATACGTGCTAATCATAAATTAACTATTTTGCTTATATTGTTAGCTTTGAGTGGTGGCCCATGAAAATATAGAAGCTACTTTCCAAAAATATCAGGAAAGAAGCTGGCAAAATCCTGCAAATATCACTAAAGTGATCATCTGTCTCTATTTTAGAATACACTCCAAGTCACTTACAAAAATCTTTAAAACTGTCTAAACCTGACAAGGCCACTTCTGTTTGGTACCATAAACAGCAGGTGTACATCCTGTTGTCTCTGGAGTGACTTTTTTTTTTTTTAATAACCTTTTATATGTTGAATTTTCAAGAAATGGCATCTAAATTCTAGAAAATTAGTTTTAGTTAAACAGAAGTTACCTGATGTTAAATGTTGTTATAAAAAATATCTCCTCCTACTTGAAAGGAATTACCAACCTCCAAAAAGCATCTTAAGTTCCTGACTTTATTTTTAAAAAGAAGCTATTTTGATCAAGGCTATGGTGAATTTAAGAATTAGTGAATTGTTTATTAGATTTTGTTATTAGGAGAGTCTTCATAGTTAAATTGAATCTTATCTGATAAACACAAATAAAAGAATAATATAGATGCTATATGTTGTATACGTACAATTGCACATATAATATAGAAATAGCTACAAAGTAGAACACATAAGGGAATAAGTGCTGTTACATACTATACCACGGCAGTGTGCATGTGGGCATCAGTCACAGAATTTAAAGCAAACTAAAAGTGGAATACATTCACAGAATAAAACCACTGGGAAAGGTGATGAGGATACATGAAAATCTTCAAAAGAACTATATTTTCAAGTAGATGAGAAAGGAAAGAGAGGAATACTTCCTTTCCCTGATAAACTCTGTAGGAGGGCTGGCTTAGAATTGCAGAGATGGTTTATCATTGAAAAGACAAGCTCTTTTCTTTCCCCCTGGATTAAGAAGTTCATTAACTTTATTTCTGTGAGACTTTAAAGCATCAACCAAAGAATTTGCCTCAAAGGAAGATTAAAAACCTTCTCTGACTTGTGTTTAAAGCAAATCTGAAGAAATTTGTTTTATAGCTCTGACACCGTGAAAGAAAGCTTTTGCCAGAAGAAACATGTTTCCCCTTCCTCTGCATTCATTACTATGCCCTGAACAAGATAGAGATAGATGTCTTCCATAAGACGACTTTTTAATAAAGGTTAGGACAGGAGTTAGTTTATTGTTTATGGTTTTTTCTTTTTTTTTCACCTAGCAGGGCCTGATTTTAAGATGAAGGAAGAGATATTAATTCTTGTGAAACAACTCTATAGTATTGATCCTACTTAAGCACTTAAAAAGGAGATATTGACAATTCCTATAATAGACCACGTGGACCAGGGGAGGCACATGAACATTAGAGGTATTTGCACTGCCACCTTCTTCCATAAGCAGGAAATCATTGTTCAGTTTCAGACGAGCGTCATGCAAAAATCAGGCAAGTGTCGCCACATCCTGATATTTCATTAGAAGTAGGAAACCTAAATGTTACTTGATATATTCCATTTTTAGGATGATGGCAATGGATTCAACTTAAAGAACAAAACACCCTACTCCAGTCAAACAGAAGATGCCTGTGGGCAGAATTCAGCGTCAGGTCTACCACCATGCCCTGTGATCTAGATTCTAAGGAAAAATGTATGGTCTAATTCTAATCAAACAGTAGGCAACTTCATTTCCTGCTTTTTTGAAACTCCCTATTCTTTCTTGAGGGGGAAAAAAAAACTGGGTAAGTAGGTAGCTTAAGAATATGAAGAAACACATTTTTAATGCAAAAATCTCCAGTGGCAAAAATCCCTCTATTGCAGCAATTAAAAAAGATCTTTGGTAATTAGAGGTTTCCTTTAACTCAGGTCATTTTATCAGTCTATATGACACTATATTCAAGTGTGATAATAAAAATATTTAAAAACAGGTAAGGCACAGGCACAGAGCTAATGGATGCCATGCATTAGCTCTGGAGGACCTGGGGAAGCACCGCTTGAGGAAGTGGATATTTACACCAAATGGTATGGAAATATTTCAGTATTTTTAATAACCAGTGGAGCATTCCAGCTGAACCCTGATAGCACCAGAACCTCAATTTAATATCAGCCTTAAGCCCTGTGCTATAGGGTTGAGAAAGCTCAGACAATCTAGTAATGGTATATTCCCTTTACTGGATTTGTCTGTAAAAGCTTCTAATTTAATAATTTGATAAGAATGCTTCCTAACTTGATAATAAAGCATAACACCAACTTTTAAAAATAGCAGAAAAGCAAATTAACGAAATTACTTAAATTTTAAATTAGAGAAGTTCAAATTCAGAAGAATTTCTATTCTCATTAAAAGGCCTAGGCTCCTCACTGCCCTGAGGATTTGTCTAACTTAAAAAAAAGGAAAAAAAATTGTTTCGTGGACCATATGGAAGTTCCTGGATGAACTGAATCCTCCTTCCTGGCCAACCTTGACCTTGCCTATTAGACCCAGGAACTGTTTCACAATTCTTCTGACAAGGGGCCAGAGAAGCAGAATCCCCAAATTTAGTGCTTTCCCTCTGATTCTGTTAAGTTCAGCTTAGGATTCAATTTGATGGGCCCCGTGAATGATTCAAGGGGCAGTTTCTTGGCCCTCGCTATGAACTGGCTATTGAACTTTCCCTGATCCTTAACCTCACCTAAAAAAGCACACATACAGTCAGAGTCGATCTAAGGAAGGGCACCACCCATGGGGGTAAGAACAGAGGATGCAGGGGAGCCTGGGTGGCTCAGTTGGTTAAGGGTCCGACTTTGGCTCAGGTCATGATCTCGCGGTTTGTGAGTTCAAGCCCCGCGTGGGGCTCTGTGCTGATGGCTCAGAGCCTGGAGCCTGCTTTGGGTTCTGTGTCTCCCCATCTCTCTACCCATCCCCCACGCACTCCGCTCCCCAAAAATAAATAAAATTAGTAAACATTAAAAAAAAAAAAGAATATCCAATCAGGGGCACCTGGGTGGCTCAGTTGGTTAAGCGTCCGACTTTGGCTCAGGTCATGATCTCACAGGTTGTGAGCTCAAGCCCTGCCATCAGGCTCTCTGCTGTCAGCATAGAGCTTGCTTCGGATCCTCTGTTCCCCTTTCTCTCTGCCCCTCCCCCGCATGTGTGCTTGCTCTCTCTCTCTCTCAAAAATAAACAAATATTAAAAAAAAATTTTAAAAACCATATCCAATTAGATACTATCACACAGAATCTATAAAACATCTTGCTAGTTGAAAGATCATTGTCATCCCACAGAAGTGTAGTAGGATGTACTGTTTGGTTTATCGCACATCTACCCCAATTTCAGCTGTGAAACTGTAGGAGGCAGTAAGCAAGGTTTGACATCAAAGCACTGTAAAATCCCAATTGCAGTTTGTCTTAGACATGGGTTGACACATTAAAGTGCTGAGTAAGTGACCAAATCCAAAGAAAAGATGAGTAGACAATTGTAAGAATAGCATTCACATGCTATATTTTATACTAAGGGGATGGGTTTGAAAATAAGGCCTATTTATGAAAGGAGTTTTAGTTCATAATACTTTTCTCTAACATCTAAAAGGCCCCAAATTTGACTACATGTCTAATATCAATGATTTAGTTAATCATCATTTACTAGTTATCATTTAGTTAATAGTTGAGCAAATTAGTTAAAAAAAAAAAGGAATGGTGCAGGTTAAAAGGCAAGAATAGGAAGTTATTCAAACATTTACTGCTTTAAGAGAGTAGTTATTAGTTATAAAATAACAACAGGTATAATATTGTACATTACAATGACACAACTTTTATACAATACAAAATATATGAATACTCATACACACAGAACATGCACACATTGCATTCTTTTTAAAGACTGAACGTTTCCCAGTTTCTTAATAAAACATTCAAAAATAACCACGATTTTGTTACTTTTAAAGAGTATATGTTTTCATATTGCACAACAATTCTTTGGTTTTCTAATTTAAAATCTTAGTTCTGTAAAACCGAAGCTTATCTTAAAAACTTGATTTTTTCCTTCTATGACATATAAATACGCAAAATAAAACTTTAATTTCATAAATAACTCAAAATTCATGTACTGTAAATCCATGGGATGAATAAAACTCAAAATTCAAATAAAACATTAATTGGAGGGATACGATTATTAAAAGTTTTAGGAAACTTCAATGAGGATATATTCTTGAAGTCAGGCCAAATCCCTTAAGAGCAAAATGAATGGACACCAAAAACCAATCACACACACACAAGAAATGCAGTAAGGTTTTGTTAAATGAGAACTCAAACAGTAAAATGAAATCTACCAACATGAATCATTTAAGAAGATTTTTTAGAAAGTCAAAGCTTGGAATTCCCAAAGTACAGATGAAAAGTCAAAGACAATATGATTGAAGTAAAGTAAGTGTTCGTAACAAAGATTATTTGCATGTTGGTGGATAAGTGGGTGATTTCTGGAGCTGTAAACTCATTTACTAAAAAGTTGAGAAGCACCGCTTTCATCACTGCTAAATGCAACCATTCAGCCAAGTTCTAACATGAGCAAGGTTCTTGTCGCAAGGGAAATGCTGCTCAGCCGCTTACTGCTTTTTTATTCTGAAGTTTTGTTCTTCCTATTTAAGAAACGTAGGGAAAGCAACTTCAGATGCTGATTTTTAGCTGTAAACATCCAGAAAAAAAAAGAAGCATTAAGTAAATAACAGAACACTTTTTTTTTTGTTTTGTTTTCCTTTTGACTGTACCTCTATCTGGAGAATTTAGTAAAGTTGCAGATGAAGAGGAGAGCCGCTTGCTAATGACGGGATCGACATGTTTCGAAAGATTCATGGTGGAAACTGACCGCCTGTCTGGATCTAAAACAAATGGAGATAATGCTAATTGACAGCCAGCATGCAGGATTGCAATTTCCTAGTTCACTGATGGAAGGAAAAACTAGGATTGGATGCTTTCAGCTCTATCACTAGATCTTACATAACAGCACAGTTTTCTAAGTGGATGTCTTAAAGGTAACTTAAAGGCCAGAAATAAAATTATTTTTCTCATAGGATAAAATAAACATTTAGCACACCAGTTTGTCAGCCAGGAAAATTCAGGCATATTGCTATAGTACAACAGACAGATGAGGATCAAAGGCAGGCCAGTGGAGGGGAACTAAACTAATGGAGGCAGACTGGAAAACAAAGAGAGGATTGTAAAAGTGGATGCCCTCATAATTTTCCGAAGTAGGAACAAGGGGGTAGTAAGAGGGCTGGTAAAACAGAATGTAAATACTAGGAAAAAAAGAGGAATACCAGGTTCTATGCATTTGCTGATACCTCTGCTTGTAGAGTTACTTTACCTAGGGTGTTAATGTTCATTACAGAAAAACAGATTAAAAAGAAAGTCAGTCAGTTAAGCACCTGACTCTTGATTGCGGCTCAGGTCATGATCTCATGGTTCATGTGATCGAGCCCCACATCGGGCTCTGTGCTGACACTGTGGAGCCTGCTTGGGATTCTCTCTCTCCCTCTCTCTCTGCCCTTCCCCCACTCTCTCTCTCTCTGACAAAATAAATAAACTTTAAAAAGAAAAAGAAATACTCTGGGTATGGAAAGGATGGCTGCTATAGCATTTCTTTTTAAAAAGTCTATGAATAACCACACCTCTATGCCTGTTACACAGAGTCTAGTGCAGTTTACAAATGTAGAATCAGTCCACAAACTTGCCCAAAAAAACTGACAGCAATATATAAAGAAAATTAGCATTCTTTCTCTTTAACTTTATTAGTGATACTGTTCATCCTTCAGGTCAGTAATTTTAGAGTAATTCTTAAAGGTCAAGTCAGAAGAGAATAATAGCCATATAAAATAGGCTGTTAGTTTGTTGTCTGTTGGACAACAGTTTGTTGTCTGTTGTTTGTTGTCTGCGGAACCAAATTATAACCATGCTCATTAGAATAAATCACATTCCCTGAATAAAAGTGCACAGAACAAAAGTCTAAAATGTCATTGTATTTATTTAGGAGGGCAAGTAGGTGTTCTGACCTGTGATAGCCAAAGGTAAAAAAGGTGTTACCATATTTTGTTTTATTTTTCTAATGTTAGCTTCTTCTAAAACTAAAAACAAACAAAAATATTCTTTAGGTAGATGCCTTTAACACCCAGTTCTCACGGGTCTAACACTGGTAGTCAGAACTTTACAGTAAACTTCTCTCCACAGAATAATCATTTTGGCCATTGTTTATAATGTACGGATAAACAAGGCTTCCCCCAACATCAGACATTCCTATCTCTACCGGGACACATTGGTATGGTTGAAGCAACTTCATTATAAAACAAACAAACCCAAACATTGTTTCTGTGACGTAAATTTACACTTAACTGATAGGCTCTTAGGGCAGTCCTGAAGATTTAGGATAAAATATCAAAAGGAACATCTAAATGATAAAATGTAAGATCCAGGGGTATAAGGAACGATCAAAGTCATTTCTAGGTGGATCAAGCAATTCATTTTCTGATATTGTTTTATGTGTTAAGCTTTAGTTGAGGGACAGTGTGCCTAACTGGAGGCCTGCATGGTTAAAATTATGGAGGTGTCACATGTATTGATTGTAATGCAATAATATGGAGGTGTCCATATTATTATTAAATTATAAAATTTAATAATTTGTATTAAAATTATGGAGGTGTCACATGTATTGATTGTATTACTTAATCTAATGAGAATTATATTACTTAATACAATAAAAATTTCTAATCGTTTCTTTTTCTCCCTGAACAAAATACAAATTCACGAAAGGATTTATTAAGAGTCAGTTTTGGGGTGCCTGGGTGGCTTAGTCGGTTAATCATCTGACTCGATTTCGGCTCAGGTCAGGATCTCATGGTTTGTGAGTTTGAGCCCCACGCTGGGCTCTGTGCTGATGGCATGGAGCCTGCTTGGGATGCCCTCTCTTCTTTCTCTCTCTGCCCCTCTCCACTTGTGCTGTCTCTGTCTCTCTTAAAATAAATAAATAAATAAATAAATAAATAAATAAATAAATAAATAAATACTTAACAAAAAAAAGAATCAGTTAAAAAAAATTTACAAACCAGCGCTAGTCGATGTGTGAGCAGTAAGCCAACACACTGATTTAATATGGATTAAAATTAATTTCTAGGATCTGGTTTTTGATCAGCAAACACTGACTGAGTGCCCATCCTGAGTGAGGCATTGTTGTATATGAGTAAGAGCAGGTCACTGCTCTTAACATCACAGCAGATCATTCTGACCTTTGAGAGTTTTGGCAAATTCCAGTTATTTTCAAACTTCTCTGTTTAGCAGAGCAGCAATTTTCTCTGATTCACAGCCCTTATAAAAATGGATTTTATGCAAGAGCTAACAAATACAACATTAGTTTCTCTTGCTCTGGGTGGCAGAAATGAAGGTCATATATTAAACTCTGAGTGTGGAAGCAAGAATTAAAGGCAAGTGACTGGATTTCCCCTTAAAAATATTTGAAAATCTGTAACAGAGTGTACTTCTGCTGGACACAAGTAAAACATGAAGCCAAGTAAAGGAAAAGTAAGGTCATAAAAATATATACTATGACAGCTTTTCTGTATGGAACGTTTACGTAAAACTGCCCTTAGGATAAAATATCACACATGAATGACCCTTATGATTACAGATTTGACACATGCCCACCCTGTACCACTGGGTCATTAACAGCCAAGGAAAAAAAAGTGCTTTTAAGTATGGTTTAACGCCACAGGAAAGCCGTGATAATTTGCTTTCAGAATTTTTAAAACAAAGAGGTTCTAGAAGATACACTGAATGTTAGCAATAAAAGAAGAGAGTAAGCAAAAATCCATTGTTATTTAGGTTAAAGCTAATAGTGGAAACAGCAGTACTGACAGGGGTGTGGGGTGGGGGGCACACCAACTGGATGTACTTCGATTCCAGGTAATCCATTAACTAAAAAACACTTTTTAAAGATTTTATCCAAAACGGTCACTTAAAGAGAAAGTAAACACATCACATGTAATGACATTATTTCAACACCTTCAAGTCACCTGAGTTCTACCATCATCACACTTAAGAAACACTGTGCCATGCCCAGATCTAGGTCTATGCAATGGGGTATTAGGCATGCATTATGACTAAGGTGGTGACGGCTCAGCTAGCGATGAACTGGCCCTGGGTCAGAGGTGCTAGCTACAGGTCAGGCAACCGGCAACCACGGGGATGTCTGTACCAGATTTTCTAGTACCACCAAGAGTTGTGAAGTGGTGGTCCAGGCCTGCTAAATCGAGAAAGGTGAATGATGATGCAACAAAACCACCTGGGGACAGAATGTAAGACAATGATTTTTCAAAGTAAAAAAAAAAAAAAAAAAAAAAAGTTATTAGACTCACACAGATGGAAAAAAACTGACGCACTATATAAAATTCAAAGTTCATTGAATTTACAGTACAAAAATAAAGCCTTTCACTACTTCCAAATTTCAGTATGATTTTATGTCTATTCGAGAACAAGGGAATAACAGCTGAGGCATTCACTGGTTCTGGTTTCAGAACCTGCATTTTCTCCCGCGGAGCATTAAAACTGCACACACTCTAAGGTCTGAATACACAAGTTCATAGTATCGATTTTGATCAGTCAATACTGCTAGGATTCTTCCAGAGAGGAAGACAAAACTGGCGAATTTATTCCATAAACCTGACAACTTAATGTAAAGGATTACTTAAAATAATGCAGAGTGGAAACTGCACGTTTACTTAGAAACATTGCATAGATTTCTATCTCTTCAAGGAACTATGTAACCAAAGAGAAAAGCAGCCTGTGTTACGGGAGAGAGAGAATCTTATCTTACCTCCATCACCCTCTTATCCTCAAACAGCTAGGATCATCATTTCATTACAGTTGAATTATTTCAGCAGGGATTTTTGTTTTGGAAACACAGACTTAGAGAAAAAGAAGCAACTGTCCTTTTACAGTCCAGGAAGAAAGGAGTGATTTTGAAGGCGATCACTGTTTACCTGCACTGTGGATGCTGGGGCTCCCATGGAGAGAGCCTCCCCATGACCAGCGGTTATGCTTCTGTCTTGGCTTCTGGCTCCTTTCCATTGTACGCCGTACAACAGCTTCATGGCGTTCCTCAAATGAAGCAGGGGAGTGGAAGATTAGATTCAACCTGGTTGCTTGAGGCTTCTTCAACTTAAGGCAGAATGGAGGAAGGCACCGCTGAAATCTTTACCTTAGTACTCCTACTTCCTTAGGGTGGGAGGAGTATCAACTTGGGATGGTTACTGAAATCATCAGGTCCCAGGTGATAAAGCGTCTCAATACTTTCATATGGGCGAACTGAACATAAATAAGTTACAGCTCGAAGGCCAGACACCTGGGCTTTTAAAGTTTCTAGGTTAGTAACTGCAACAATCACGCCATTTGGGACCTGCCTTCCATACCCCAACCTCCCTAGAAGCTGTGACTATCTATAAAACTGATTCCTTAATTCTGCTATGCACCCCAGCACCTTAATGGAAGGTTTCATAGTAAATGTGTTGCATTTCTGAAACAGACAAATCTCCTGTGTACTTCCCGGGGCGGCGTCTTACTTTGTCTTCCTCCAGTCTCTGCCTCCGCTTTTCCTCCACAGCAGCCCTCCTCCGCTCCTCCTTCAGCCTCTGCTCTTCCAGCTTCTTCTTCCGCTCTTCCAGGTGCTTTTCATAGTGCTGCCGGGCTCGCTCTTCCCTTTCTAACCAGATGATTTCTCTCGCGGCTTTAGAAGAAAAACAAGGGAAATATAGGCTGGTTTAAAACTTAAACAGGCAGGACTGTATAAACAGCCCACAGGAACAGGTAAGAGTTCTTTGGTTTTGTCTCTACCAAGCCTGGCCTTTGCTTTCCTCACATTTTCAGGAAAAAGTACCACTGTTAATTCATAGCATAATTTAGTATGCTGACAATGAGGTCCAAGAAGATGCACTGAATTCTACTTTTTGGGAATCCCCTACAGTCCTGTAGTTTGGTGTATTATTACAACAGAGTAATGCATACATCACATGCTCTGGTCTCAATTCTGACTATTGACAAAACCAATGGCACCATCCATCTCTCTCTCTCTCTAAAAAAATGGGATCATCCTCCAGATCAAAAGCCTGTGACTACATTTGTTTCAACAAAGCACTGGTTCTCTGAAAACATTAAAAGAATTTGGGACAAAATCCCCAGAATTGATGGTTGATAAAAGATACATTAAATGCCTCATGGATTTATCACACTGAGTCACCTAAGTGACGTGAGGGTCTAAGTAAGCAGATCTGGTGTCTGAGATGCTCACGCTCTGGGTAGATAAGACTTACTATCACAGCCTGAATGAAAATAAACAATTCAAAAAATATTGTTCAGTGATGGAATGCTTCTTTTCTCCTTTACATATCCATGTTCCTTCCTTCCTCATTTTAGGGGAACACATAGCCAACAAAACTTTTTTATTTTTTTTTATTTTTTAGTATGATGCTTCCTTGAGCTGTGATAAACCTATCTTTAATATGATCTATTAACATAGTAGGTAAAAGAGTCCAAACAAAATTTAGAGCATAAACCCTGAGGATACTGAATGGCATATAAGTTAAAATGTTATTTAAAAAAATTTTTTTTAACGTTTATTTATTTTTGAGACAGAGAGAGAGCATGAACAGGGGAGGGTCAGAGAAAGAGAGAGACACAGAATCTGAAACAGGCTCCAGGCTCTGAGCTGTCAGCACAGAGCCCGACGCGGGGCTCAAACCCACGGACTGTGAGATCATGACCTGAGCCGAAGTCGGACGCTTTAACCGACTGAGCCACCCAGGCACCCCAAAATGTTATTTTTTTAATAGAAAAAAAATGCAGAACATTTCAGTTTCCTCTAAATATTTAAGGTTAACAATTCTGTATTTCTGCTACCATTATACCTTTTCTAAAGCTGTTCACTTGAGGAGACAAATCCACTGAAGGAAATCTGAATGGACTTTACTTGTGTGAAAGAACAAGGATGATGCAAGATGAGTTTGTCCTGTGACATTACTCAGAGAGAACTGGGTTCTCCCAGCAGCACTGCCACTAATGGGTGGGGAGATCTCAAGACACGTTCATTTGAATTTCCGTTTTCTCTTGCCTAAAAGACACGGAAATTGATCTTCAAGAGTCCTTCCAATTTTAAAAGCCGATGGTTCTAAAGGAAGTCTCAGGCCCATGTTGAAACTTGGAGTAAAAGCACATAGTATGTGCTCAATAAATATTTGCTAAATGAGTGAATAAATATAAACACCATGAGAATACACATTGAAAGTAACAGATGGGGAACATAATTCTAACATTTTTTAAAGGTGAATTTACTGTGATCACATACCCTCATGCACACATCTTTTGGATTTCCTGAATACCTTACTAGCCGACTTTCAATGATACCACACATTTTAGTTCATTTTAAAAAGGTGGATTTCCAGTGACAGATTTTTGTCAAAGCTTAAACAGTTCAAAATATTAAAAGGCAAAATGAAGGTCTTCCTCTAACCTTAAACCCCTTATGTTCCACTTCTACCTTTTCTGCAAATGTAAAAGAAAGTAAAAATCCATGTATTACTGTAGTATGGCACTTCTGTTCTGCATCTTGCTCTTTTCGCTGAAAATAGATCTTAAAGATCTCTGCACACCAACACGTGAAACATGAAACTAACAACCTTTTAAATGGCGGTATAATATTTCACTGTCTACATACCACATTTTATTTTTTTATATATTTTTTAAGGAGTATTTATCTTGAGAGAGACAGAGACAATGTGAGTGGGGAAGGGTAGAAAGAGGGGGAGAGAGGATCCCAAGCAGGGTCAGTGCTGCAAGCACAGAGACCGACCCAGGGCTCAAACTCATGAAACTGTGAGATCATGACCTGAGCCAAAGCCAAGAGTCGGATGCTTAACTGGCTGAGCCACCCAGGTGCCCCAACATACCTTATTTTATATAACCAAATACTTATTGATAGATTTTCTTAGTTGTTTCCAGTATTTTACCAATTCAGACCTTGAGTGACGTTGTGTTATCATAACCTCTGTAGAGATGTGAGCATATCTACGTAGAAGTAGAATTGCTGAATCCAAGGGAATATACACTTAAATTAAAAAAAAATTTTTTTTTAATGTTTATTTAGTTTTGAAAGAGAAAGAGATAGAATGAGAGTGGGTTGGGGCAGAGAGAGAGGGAGGCACAGAATCTGAAGCAGGCTCCAGGCTCCGAGCTGTCAGCACAGAGTCCAATGCGGGGCTCGAACTCACGAGCTGTGAGATCATGACCTGAGCTGAAGTTAGATGCTCAACCGACTGAGCCACCCAGGTGCCCCTACACTTAAAATTTTGATAGATACTCTCACACTGTCCTCTGTGGAAGTCACACCAATTTATACTCCCACAGGCAATGGGTAAGGGTCTCAGGCAGAAAAAAGAAATAGCTTTATACCCTGAAGCCTGGATACAGGCAGTAAGACCCATCTATTTCTTAACTCTTGGCTTTCAAACTACATAGTCTTTGACTTTTATACTCCATGTTGAGGAAAACTTCAGATTCTTTGAGGATATTTATGAATGTCATCTTGTCTTTTCCTATAAGATGTCCCAGAAGCCAAAAGACAAAATAAGAAATAATGCTTATGAAATATTAAGAAAATATTTTTTAAAACCAGTAAGATATATTTGTAAAATAAGAATTTATCAATTCACAGGTAATTTTCCTTAGGTCATGTTTTTCATCAGGCTATTTTCTCGCTCATGAGTATTTGTGGTTATTTTCTCACTTAACTGAAACTCCACTGATTTCTAAAGTCCTACCTAACCTTGGCCTTAATATCCTTATGTGGCCTTATTCTGCATTGCTTTCCAGAAGAGCCTCTTACTTCTAATTAGTCCTGTTTCCTTATTGCACCTCCCAAATAACCCATGCTTCTTGCATCTCTTTGCTTCCATCTCTTTCCCTGTTGAGAAAGCTGCCATCATTGTTAATTCCAACAGATCCATCCTTTAAGGCAGGGGTCTTACGATGTATTTCAGGATCACCTCTGGAAGGGGGTACGTGTGTATGTGTGTGTTGGGGGGATAGTAGTTAAAATGCAAATTCCTGGGCTCCAACCCTCATATTCATATTTATTAATTCTAGGATGGGGCCCAGAAAACTGCCTCCCAAGAGATTCTAGGTGGTCCCAAGTGGTCTACTGATGGCATTTGGAGGAACACCGCCCTCAAGGTCTTCTGCAGGAGCTTCAGCTCTTCTGGGGGGTGGGGGGTTGTCAATGCTGCTCTTAGGACATCTACCACAAACTTCGGCATTTCTTCTATTCTGATTTCTCGGTAGCAAAGGTTTTCTTTGCTTTCCCCCCCTTCCCCTCATTCACCATAGTGCTTTTCACAACTTGAACATACCTAAAAGTCTTAATAATTACTTCCTGATTCACTGGGCACTACTTCCTGATTCATTCACCCATAACTGTGTGGTCTTGGGCAAGTTACTTAATCTCCCAATGCCTCACTTTTGTCAGAGTAAACTGTGGCTGAATATAGGACCTTCCCCATGGGTTTCCTGTAAGGAGTAAAAGAAGAACTACATTTAACATAGTTTTAGGGTATGTTATTATTAAACATTCAACCCATATTAGCTATTATTGCCAAATTTGTCGTCGTCGTCATCATCATCATCATCATCATCATTATGATTTCAATTCAGAAAATCAAAGCTAGTGCTTAAGGTTATGCTATAAATCACTAGAGGGCTAGAGGTTACAAAAAATAATTAATTTTACCTCAAATAATCTTTTTAAGGAATAATATTTCCTTATCCATTGAGCTCTAACTGAGTTCTACTTCTATTTTCTAGCAGGAAGTGGAGATCCTATTACCTTGTCTTTAAACAGTTACAAAGAGAACGGGGCAAACGATGGTGAAAGAGCAAACAACACTTTTGTATTATTGTAGACTCTGTTGGTGAGCGTTAGCAATATTACCAAGTACAGATCATGTATCTTTTATTTTTTTTAATTTTTTTTTTTACGTTTATTTTTATTTTTGAGACAGAGAGAGACAGAGCATGAATGGGGGAGGGGCAGAGAGAGAGGGAGACACAGAATCGGAAGCAGGCTCCAGGCTCCGAGCCATCAGCCCAGAGCCCGACGCGGGGCTCGAACTCACGGACCGCGAGATCGTGACCTGAGCTGAAGTCGGACGCTCAACCGACTGAGCCACCCAGGTGCCCCGATCATGTATCTTTTAAACTGAAGGACAGCACATAAAATATTTCAATTATTTAATGAGAAGTAGAAGTTAATTTATTCTACGAAAGTTAATTTAATTTACTTATTTAAAACACTGTGTAAATGATAAGTAATGTCAAAGTCTTGTATTTTCTCCTTCAGAAATGAGAGATTTGAACACAAGAAAACAATCAATAACTGCTATGGACTGAACTTGCCCTCCTCCGCCCCAACCCCACCCCATCCCTAAATTCACATGTTGAAGCCTTAATGCTCAGTGTGACTATATTTGGAGACAGGGCCTATAGAAGGTAATCCTGTTTAAATGAGGTCATAAGGGGACCGCCTGGGTGGCTCAGTCGGTTAAGCTTCTGACTCTTGATTGAGGCTCAGGTCACGATCTCATGGTTGGTGAGATTGAGCTCCGTGTCAGGCTCCGCGTTGACATCTCAGAGTCTGCTTGGGATTCTTTCTCTCCCTTTCCCTCTGCTCCTGTCCCCCGTGTACATGCTCTCTCCCTCAAAATAAATAACAAATAGATTTTTTTTAAACAATAAATAAATAAATGAGGTCATAAGGGTGAGGCCCTGACCCAATAGGCTTAGTGATTCTTATAAAAAGAAACACCAGAGAGCTCACTCTCCCTCTCTCTTCATGCTCAGAGGAAAGACCGCATGAGAAGAAAGCAGACATCTGCAAGCCAGAAGAGGGGTCTCACCAGAAAGTGAACCCTGCCAGAACCTTAATCTTGGACTTTCCAGTGTCCCAAATGGTAAGAAAATAAATATCTGCTGTTTAAGCCCCCCAGTCTATGGTATTTCGTCATGGCAGCCTGAGCAGATGAGTACAACAATTTCTTCACATTTAAGTCATTAACAATCACTCATTTCATAGAGGCAGCTCTGTAAAAGAACAGCATGTACAAAAAAGGAATCATAGTATTATTAACCTTTATTCTCGTAAAGTTCTAATTTTTCCCTGGATTCTGGGTATCAGAACATAAAATGAAAACCCACTGAAGCCCCTGAAACACTGGCCATTAATAAATCAGTTCCACCCCTGAGCTGCTGCTACCGGAATCATACTTTAATGACACTAACAATATATCAGTGCCATGTAAAGGGGACACTATTAACAGTATGACAGCGACACATAAAGGAGAAACCCACCATCATTTTGGACTCCATTTAGAAACACACAGTGACTCTTGTACTAAAAGGAGTTCAAAAATGATAGGCAAAGTCCTGTAGCGGATAAAGCACAGGCTCAGGGCTCACAGGACTGGGAGTCCACCCCCAGGCCTGCCATTTACCATTCATCTGCCACTGAGCAAGTGGTGACTTCTGTGGTCTCATTTCCTCAAGCTGCCATGGTGCCATTTTCCTGACAGGGTCTCGGTGGGCTCAGGGTGACATGCGGAGTGCTCAGCCCAGGGCCAACACACAGCAGGAGCTCAATACATAGAGATAATTATCGTGAGCGAATCTTTATGACAAGCAGACCGATTCCTGCCCTGCTGCCCCAGAGGGAATGCAGCTGATGGGAAGAACACAGGTAGGACCAACTACTCAGACAGCACACTCGTGGGCTGGATGGACTCCCTGCTCCAGTCACTCAACAATCTAGTGCCCAGCCTGGTCCTTTTTTTTTTTTTTTAAATGTTTATTTACTTTTGAGAGAAAGGGAGAGACAGAGTACAAGCAGGGGAGAGGCAGGGAGAGAGGGAGACAGAATCCAAAGCAGACTCCAGGCTCCGAGCTGTCAGCACAGAGCCTGATGCGGGGCTCGAACTCATGAGCCCTGAGATCATGACCTGAGCCGAAGTCGGACGCTCAACCGACTGAGCCACCTAGGCACCCTGCAGCCTGGTCCTGAATGGGCTTACATCTGTGTGAGTAAGTACAGGTATCACTACCATACGACAAAAAGAAAAACGTGACATTCAGAGAGTAGAGCCATGTTATCACATCATCTCTGAAACCTACAGAACTGCTGTGTTGGTTTCATATTAAGCTATGGAAGGATATGACTCAGTGCCTGCTAACACCGGGTACCAGCATAGCCAGGAATATCATAAAGAATCAGAAGATGACAAGTGCTAATATCTGAGTTCAGGCTTTGATTCTGCTACTAATTTTGTGTGACTTTGGGAAAATTAGCCAACCTACTTGACTTCTAAATTAGAGGGTATGTACAAAATGATCTCCAAGATCTTTTCCAATTAACTCCCAGGACTCAATTTTTGTTTTTCTCTTTGAGGAGCTGTGTGTAATTACAATTAGGTCTCCCGCCCCTGAGGGGCCTTCCTCCCTGCACACCGTAGAAAACTAAATGGGACTGAGGGGCTGGGGGAGCAGTTTATACCTGTGAAGACCCAAGAGCCCTCCTTATACATGGGCTGAAGGACTTTTGATAGAAGAATGCAATACTATCCATGACTTTCTATCTTCAGGGCCAGGCTTCAAGGCGTGTTCAGCCTCTGCTAAAGTAAGTGGGGGTTGTGCTAAAGCACACAGATCAACTGATGTCCTTGGAATCTTTTAGTTAGTTACCACCTTACCCCAAATCCTCTTTACTCCTTAAAAAATGTTGCCATCCTCCTCACCTGGCAGGTCTACTGAGCCCTACCCTGCTGGACCAGGAGACACAAACAACCCTCTCTCTCTGTCTCCCCCAGCCGGGAAACATGAGGCTTCTCCAATCCCAGGCATCTAAATCAGTATCTGTGGAATCACATGGTCTGCCATCCTCATTTTTTCACCTCAGTGAGATGTCTTCAGCTCACTTTGTGCTGACACCAAGTGATTCACAGGCATTATCTTCACAGCCACTCAGTGAGGTAGACACTGCTATTAACCTTATTATAAGAACTGAGACACAGAGAAGTGACGTCACATGCCTGATGTCTCACAATAAGTCAGAGGTGGAACTGGAATTCAATCTCTGGACTGTCTGACTCTACAAGCAAACAATGAACCATTATGTGGAAGGGGGTGATGTGCAACACCTCCCAGGGACTAGACTCCTGCTCTGTATTGGGGACAAGTTGGTCATCCGATGTGAAGAGCCTGATCTTTTCATATCACTCTTAGTCTTTATCATCATCTATTTACAAGGCCCCTCACTTTTCAGATTTTAAGATCTTTTAATCTTCAGCCTCAAAGGCAAAGTCAGTTCTGGAGAAACAAATAATGGCTGCTTAGTCACAATGATTCATTTGTTTTATGTTAGAGCTTCAGCCTCTGCGTTACCAAATCCATCCTGCAACAAGCATTTATTCTTGCCAGTCCTGAGCTTGACTCATGATATAGCTGCTGTGGTATGTGCTCACATCCATATCCCTCCCACTAACGTGTATCCAGATCCCTTAGCTGTTCATAGCCTGCCAGACAGCCTTACGGGCTTTTGTACACTACATTCATTAAGTGACCACTTCAGAGACTAGATGCCAAGATTAGCCACAGATCTGTCAAAGTTCTGCCCAGTAGCAATTTGGATTAGGAAGACTGCTGTCCCAAAATTCATACATGTCTTTTTGTGGATAGTCTTGTCAAAACCACCGACTGTGCTAATGGAATAAAGTGAAGTGTGAGATCAGGGGCAGCTTTGCATCTGACTCTACTGGGTACAGCATTATTGGTTGTTTACTAATTAATCCTAATCCCCCATCAACGTTTTTGAGATGAACATTCAAGTCAGGCTGAAATCATTGTTCATCTTTTGACCATGCTCTTACTAACAGTGCTGTCCCTGCGTTCACAACACACTGAGATCAGGGAGGTTAAAATAAAAAAAAAAAGGCAAAATACAAAGCTATGACTGGAAGGGCAAAGAAGTCGAATAAAATTACCTACAGAAAAAAACTCAAATATAAGTCAACTGATGTTTGTTTGAAGGTCAAAAGCTTCTTTTATTTTCTATTATTATTTTTTAAATATTTACGTATTTATTTTGAGAGAGAGAGAAGACAGAGAGAGACAGAGAAAGAGGCAGAGAGAGAACCCCAAGGCTTGACGCTGTCAGCACAGAGCCTGATGTGGAGCTGGGTCTCACAAACCATGAGATCATGACCTGAGCCAACATCAAGAGTTGGATGCTTACTGAGCCACTCAGGGACCCCCCCCCAAATCTTTTCTATATTATCTTCGTGATTTCTAACAATATTATAGTATGATAGATCTCTTGTACAGCTTTGAACTTAGCTACAAAACCACTATGAATAAACTGAATGATAGGTTTTCTAAGCTCACATTTTTCTTCACGAGCTACCTGAATCAATCATACAATTCTCTGATAATCTTTCATGATGTCATAGAACGCCAGAAAGCCCCAGTTGGGAATGTGACACTATTCATGCTGATTTCAAACTTAACCTGTATCATCTTCAGAAAGGGGAACGCTGTATTTCCCCAAGTGCAGAAGACTATTCGCTTGCTAGACATCTCTGTAAGTGCTCTCTTGAATCTGTCAACATATTGTAACGCTATCAGTTTTATAGCAAATTTGAAAACCAAATAGTTTTAAGGCACAAGTATTGTATAGATGACCTCTGTATCCTTGTTCCTCTGAGAAAATGGTTAAGAATAAGAATCTAAGACTTGTCTCACTGAACTATTAGAAGGGTAGGTATTACCTGGTAAGTGGGTGATGCCTTAACTAATTCACAGTACACTTGCTGCATTCACCTCTATTTACGTTAACATGCATATGCTTACTATTCGTTGAACATTCAACAACAACGGTTGAGCATCAACAGTCCAATGCTTCCAGGCACTGTTAATATGTACTGGGCTACAGAAATGATAAAATGGGGCGCCTGAGTGGCTCAGTCAGTGAAGTGTCAGACTCTTGACGCTCAGGTCATGATCTCACGGTTCATGAGTTGGGATTCTCTCTCTCTGCCCCTCCCCCCACCTCAAAAATAAACAAACAAACTTAAAAAAATGACAAAATGACACAAATTCTTTCTCTCGTGGAGCTTATATCCCAGTGGGGGCAGACAGACCATAAACAAGTAAGTAAAATATATACGCATGCTTGGATGTTGACAGTAATACCAAAGACATATCAAAGACATGCTTAAATAGCTGCTATGGCAGAAGGAAAATCTATCTATTCCATCTTTCTAGATTCTCTCAGTTCTTCTCTTAAGCTAACTTACCATGAGGTAAAAATAAATATTCTATAAAATAGCTTCCATTAGCAATTATGGCAGATCCACACAAAAAGTACAACCACGGTGCCCATTTGCTACTAATGTGATAATGCAGAGTAGAATGTTGTTTGGCCCACTGTTATTTATTATTAGTATTTCATGAAAAACCACAGAGTAAGGAACATCAGCAAATATTTACTATATGTCTTTTAAAATTAGTACTGTGCCACGTATTGGGATACAAAGAATTAGAAAACTATGGTCACAGCCTTTAAAAGTTTAAAATATATGCAACCAGGAAGTTATATAAAATCCAACTAGGAAAAGTTCATTAGAGCATAAAACAGCATTAGAATGGGGCACCCAGGAGTGCCTGGGTGGCTCAGTCTGTTAAGCATCTGACTTTGGCTCAGATCATGATCTTGCAGTTCGTGAGTTCAAGCCCCGCATCAAGCTCTGTGTGGACAGCTCAGAGCGTGGAGTCTGCGTCAGATTCTCTGCCTCCCTCCGTCTCTGCTCCTCCCCCACTTACAATCTGTCTCCCTCTCTCTCAAAATAAATAAATATTAAAAAAATTAAAAAAACAAAAAAGAACGGGGCACCTGGGTGGCTTAGTCAGTTAAGCACCTGACTCTTGACTTTGATTCAGGTCATCATCTCCTGGTCTGTGAGTTCAAGCCCTGCGTGGGGCTCTGTGCTCACAGCGTGGACCCTGCTTGGGATTCTGTTTCTCCTTCTCTGTCTGCCTCTCCCCTGCTCATGCTCTCTCTCTCCCTCTCAAAAATAATAAACATTAAAAAACAACAGCATTAGAATGCTAGCAAAAATATGATGTTATGCAAAAGATAATATAGAATGAGAAAATGACCGAATTTCCAAAACAGGAAAAGCCAATGAAGACCAGGAAGTCTTCAAAAAGAGGGGGTGGTGCTAACTGTGACACAGCTGGAGAAATAACATCTATGACATGATTTTGGTGATTAAGACACAAGTTTATGAAGGTCTGGACTAGGATAATAGCACAGGCAGCAAATTTAAAGGCATGGATCTGAGATTCATTTTGAAGACAGCGTCAGCTAGTCTCATGACTAACTGGATTGAGGGACAGAGAGAACGTGGCAACTTCCACCTACATACTAGGCTTGAGATGGCTGACGCTCCAGCTTGAAGACTAGGCTGAGTCTGGCTAACCACTGATAACTACAAGTGGCCTGAGGTGGAGACTAGTAGTGCCCAGCACTGGGCCACCAAGGAAGAGAAAAATGTGTTATTATGCAAAAGATCCAACAGCTAAGACTGGTACTCAGAAAGATGCCAGTGCCTCCAGCAATAGCACAGGTACCAAAAAGAGCTGAAAGAAATGATTTCTTAGGGCCAGAAAGATATTGGTGCAATTCATCAGGACACAAGAATCACCTAGAGGAGTCAGTTTGGGAATGAAAGTTGACGAACAAGCTAGTTATACAGAAGCTGAGGTTCAGGTAAGGGGTTGGGGGGAAGCATCCACAGCCTTATGAGCTGCTGAACGTGAAGAACTCTTATCATCAAAAAAGGACAGTCGAAACCAATGAGAACAAATGAATTTCTTTTCCCCTTGGGAAAAAACAAAACTACAGCTTAGAGGAGAGATGGTGAAAAAGATGCAGAAGTCAAGAGAGGGGAGTTTGAAGGAATGGCCTGAACAGAATCAGAGGAAACAGAGTGGTTGAGGAGATCTTTCATGTATAAAGCTTTTAAGACAGAAAAATAAAGCTTTCAGAGTACATGTGCTCAACCAAATGGACAGAACAGTCCCAAACATGAAGAATGACACCTGGCTTTATGTTATAAATTGAAGGATAATGTAGAAAGAACAAGCCACATGACATAATCCTACCATAAAAGCATTAAAGCATGACTCAGAGATTTAACCCACAGAAAGTTATTAATAGGTCCTCCCTGTTTGCAAAATAGTACAAATATGACATGCCACCCAAAACAAAAAGACCTTTATTCTCCCTCTCTACCTTGCTTTTTTAAAAACATGGATTAAAACAAAAGTCTTTAACGATTTCAATGTCAATTTCAACCCACATCTAACAGTGAATAATCAGGCTCAATGACCAATCATTTTAAACTTTGCTTTGTTGGAACTTATGGAATGTATTCCATTTCTTTTCTTTTCTTTTTTTTTTTTTTTAACTTGAAAGGCTTTCAAGTTTGAAAGCTTGGTAACAGTTGGTGCTACCACATTCCAGAGATCTGTTATTAAGTGACAGCCCCTCACCCCTTCTTTTTTAACATTCTACTGTCATTATAGTTTTTGCGAAGCACAGTTTAAAGGTGGTTGCTCAGGTGTGCCCTTTGATTTTTAGCACTTAAGATTTTTAAAAATCCTTATATATTGTAAGGCATAATTTAAGTTCGATGCTAGGTTTTAGAGGACTCTTACAAACGTATGTATGTGTGCGCACATGTATGTTTACGGGTAGATTTATGAAGGCTGAAGAGAGTCTCTCGAGATTTAGTTGCTGCTATGATGGCTTAAGTGGAAAAAAATTAGGCAAAAAGTCGCTGTTTACAATCTAGAAAGAAAATGCAATTAATGCCAATAAAAAATAAAAGGACTGATATATTTCATTAAATATAGGACTAATACACTTCATTAAAATTATGATTTTCAACAACAAAAAGATCAGAATTAAGGAAGCCATGATATTTATTGAACACGGAAGGGATAAGAAGAAAAACTATGTATGTTATGTGCTACCTCACCAAAAAAGTCAAGTTGTAGTAACAGGATAATACAATCATCTGAAAATGACTTTCACCTATATCATATAATCTAAGGAGCATGATGGGTCAGACTCTTAGCAAATACCTTTTCCTGCCTATCCCTGTATCATTGTTCTACAGTCTCTGCCTCTTCTATCTTCCGGGATAGCGCCTCTACATCCTCTAGTGGGAATCTCCAGTGGCACGTGATACCCTTTCAATGCCACCTCCTATTAAAATTGCTGTGGGTTTATCCCCCGTCCCCCTACACTACAACTAGCCCTGGAATGTTGGGTCTTAATCTCTCCTTGTCTTTTGAACACAGTAACTGGCAAATAAGGTTTTTGAATTTATAAATTAATGAGTTGTGTTCTGTCCTGTGGATATGAATTAAAATTGGGTCTACATCTTAAGAAAAAAATTGAGGGTCGCCTGGGTGGCTCAGTCGGTTGGGCGGCCGACTTCGGCTCAGGTCATGATCTCACGGTCCGTGAGTTCAAGCCCCGCATCGGGCTCTGGGCTGATAGCTCAGAGCCTGGAGCCTGTTTCGGATTCTGTGTCTCACTCTCTCTCTGACCCTCCCCTGCTCATGCTCTGTCTTTCTCTGTCTCAAAAATAAATAAATGTTAAAAAAAAAAAAGAAAAGAAAAAAAAAGAAAAAAAAAGGAAAAAAATTGAGTCACTCAATATACAAAGCTAGGCAACTTGCAGAGTGTGCAGCCCAAAGCTATACATCTTACAACTTCATAGAATAAGAAGTGAAATCATTTTTGTTTGGCCAGCATGTTCATGCTTTCCACAAAAAAACTAATAGTGCTTGGCTCTGAAACACACACTCAAACAGAAAGATATGAGTTAATGTGTAAAAGCTACTTCGCAATGGGATTTAAATCGTTAACAGAGTAGTCTCCTGACACTATGGAGCTACTTCTCACACAGAAAGAAATCCACATTGCAAGTCTAAGGAGAGATTTGATAGGGTGAGACCTGACCCAGCTGGAGCAGGCAGAGACGGGAGAGGGTTCAAGTGCTAACCCTTGGATGGATCCAAACACAGAGTGCAATACCAGCCATCCCAGAGCAGTGGGCAGTTTCTTCTTTTTGCTTATCTGGAGTCTCTTTCTGCTTCGGTGGCTCTATTTCCTCTGTTCTGATCCACTTGTCAAGCCGACCTGAATCAGGGAGTGGTGGGCATCGCTCGCAGGAGGAAGATACCCAGGCTGCAGAGTGCTTCTGGGAAAGCACGAGCCTGATGGCCACACACATCCCTGCCCTCCAGAAACCCACCAGCCTGCAGGAAGCCTATCAGGGACAGGGCACTTCAAGCCTGGGTGGAAGTTGAGGCACAGAAAAGCAGCAGAGCTCGTTCCCTCCCACCACCTTGCTGAAATCTGTGTTGAAAAGACCTTGGCAGGAGAACAACTGACCTCACATGACCATTATGGCAAGGGAGAGAAAGAATTAAATAATGTCAACAGACTTGAAAATCAGCTTCCAGTGAATCTCCCAAATTTGGGTTTGTGAATAAGAACGATGGAAAAGATGGGGGACAGGTGCTGGGTTCTTCTCCAACTGAAACATGAACTCTTACAAAATGCAGTGGAACTCTAGAAAAGTCATGGGTCACCTCCTGGAAACATGGTGGCAACCTCAGTCAGTTCTAGTTTTAAATTAGAGACATTCTGGAAACACTGAGATGCACTGACAGGCATTTCATCTTTCCAAGGGACATAAAGACAGTATCCTGTTTTAGCAGTTTTGCATAAATGGGCATCAAAGTAAAGGGGGAGTGGGCACTGGCATCCTTGCTCAAAGTTCTGAGAGACAATAGCGCTTTATCTTGGCTTCCTGGTAAGGCAGTCATCAGGATGCAGCTCTCCGGGTGATTACGTGGCAGCACCATAGCTGCTAACCTTTCACAACGACCTTAGGTAACAAGCGAAAAATCAGACAGCTCAGCAGGAGGCTTTGCCTTTTCCTGGCAGCGTGCTGGTAGCCTCTGTCTATAGATTCAACAGCAGCAGTTTTTTCACACGGAAAGCAGGAAGTGCCCTGGCAGTGCGTGTGCTCGTGACTGCTCACATAAAAAAGAACCATAAGCTTACTGTCCTTGGTTTGTTTGCTTTTTTTTTTACGCTGTAAAATGTAAGCTGAGCCCTCACGCCTCTTATAATTACATTCTCTCAGGTGCCACATGAAACCGTGATTATGAGAAACAAAGTGAAAACGACCTCAATCCTGGCCTGGCCTTTACTGCTGCTTACAGTTTAGCCCGATGTTTCCATCACATACTAAGTTGTGTTTCACGTCCCTCTGTACAACTCGTAAAGACACGCATGGTTGTTACAGTGATGGCCACTGGCTCAACGGGAAGCGTCCCTGAGCCCGGAGGTGAAAAGCAACATCTGCACAGCGGCGTCCCCGCAGGACCGGACGGGGGCTGGGGGATGGATACCTAGCTGCTTCTCCCGCTCCTCGCGCCGCTCCCGGGCCAGCCGCTGCCGGTCGTCAACCCGCAGCACGGGAGGAGGGTCTGAAAAGGAGAGCAAACACGTTAGTAGAAGAGCAGATTTTCTGATACTGCTAAATAGCTTTCGGAACAGTAAATTCGGTGGATAAAACATCACGACGTCTTAACAACAATTACCATAGATGGCTATAGTTCCGGTGATACACTTTATTATTACATCGTTTTTCTGAGAACTTCCAAGAATTGATATACTCCAAGATATACTCTCTTATGTAATGTCTTTTTCTTCTGTTCAAAGACATTACATAAGAGAATAGGATTACATATCCTAAGACTTCTCACCACAAGGAGAAAAAAAAAAAAACAAACACCTTTTTTTCCCACCCCCATATCTATAGGAGATGATGGATGTTAACTGACCTGACTGGGGTGGGTGATCATTTCACAATATAGGTTAAGTCACATCATTATGCCACACACCTTCGATGTACGGGGTGGTGTATGTCAGTTCTACCTCCACAAAAATGGGGGAAAAGTTTTAAAAAGAAAAAAAGACACACAGCCAAAAAACAAAAAAACCATTATGTAAAAACATGACATAACTGTAGCCTTTTGCCTGTTTCTATCCAACAATATATATGATGCTTCGTTGTTCCTAAGCTAGTGAGCTTCTATCATTTTTATGCTTTAAGAAGGCTGTTCCTCAACAGCAAACAGAATCCTAAGTGAATTTCTACTGAATATAGTATTCAGTGAATACTGATAGATGTTCACCAGTTGGATGTAAGAAGCCCAGCTTTGAAGTCACACACCCAAGAGTTCACTTCCTGTTCTGTGTCTCACTCAATATGTAAATTTGGCTGAGATACCTACCTCTCTACGTCTCAAGTTATGCAGGACATGGGTTTCATGGATTTTTATTTATTACCTATAAAATGGAATAAAAATAGAACCTATCTGACATCACTGTAAGAATTCAATGAAATACTTGAAATGGTGTTAGTATGGTGCCTTGCCCACAAGCTTCAGTAAATTAATTCACTCACTGAACACATGCTGAACATCAACTATGCACCAGGCACTGTTCTATGTGCTGAAAAGAAAGCAGTCAGGAAAACAAAAAGCAAAAAACAAAAATCTCTGCCCTCATGGGAACTGCATTCTACTCAGGGAAACTTGATAACAAGGATAAAAAAGAGATAGAGCATGAGGGGTGCCTGGGTGGCTCAGTCAGTTAAGTGTCTGACTTTGGCTCAGGTCATGATCTCATGGTCTGTGGGTTTGAGCCCTGCATCTGGCTCTGTGCTGACAGCTTGGAGCCTGGAGCCTACTTCGGATTCTGTGTCTCCCTCTCTCTCTGTTCGTCCCCTGCTTGCACTGTCTCTCTTTCTTTCTCTCAAAAATAAATAAAGATTTTAAAAAATTAAAAGAAAAGAGATACAGAATGAAAACAAGGGAAAAATATATTGAATGTTGCATTGAGATAAATGTTAAGGAGACAAGAAGAAAGGGGACTGTGATATGGCAGGAAGGGTATGTTTAAGCATTTTAGACAAGAGATCGTAACTTTCACGTGTAGAGTCCCGATGGAAGGGACAGCTAGCTGTGCAGGTGTTCTAGGAGGTGGAAAGCAGGCACAAAGACCCTGTGGCCACAAGTACCTAATGTGTGTAAGAAATGGGGAGATCGAAGAGCCTGGAACGGAGCGAGATCAGAGAGCACTGGGGCCAGATACGCAAGGGCCAAGGCACAGGGCTCGTTGGTCCTGGCAGGGACTCTGGATTGTACTTGGAGTGAGACGCTGCTGGGAGCTTCCCAGCAGAGACCTACACTAACAGGCTCACTTTGGTACTATATAAAAAAGCAAAATTATAATAACAATGCTGATGAGAATAATGACCTTAAAATCAGGTTTATTTTCTCTTCACTTAAAATGATGTATTTTTTTAAGATCTCATGTTAAAAATAGAAGCTTACTGGTGCAATACTGTAGACAGCATGGTAGCACTTCATCAACAAATTTAAAGGCTTTATATCCCACAGGCCTCCTAAATGGCACAGAATTTGCACATTTAGGGGAAATAAAAACTGTACAAAGACCCCTTGGGAGCCTGCATAAACCTGGCAGTGAGAATCATGAGCAAGACTAAGTGATGACATTTTACACCCTTGTTGTTTTAAAGTATGGTTTTTAAAAACTGGTAAAAGGACCCTGCAGTAGGTCCTACTTATTATTATAATGACTTATCAGATTTGCTTATTATTTATGAGATTTCAAACATTTTTTATATAAGAAAATATTGCCCCTGGCCCCAAAAGGTTTACTTCTGAAGTTTGAAAATGGGCATGTGAGCTCCTGCTCAGGCACTTTGTTAAGGACCACACACAGGGGTGTTTTACTGTCATTTGTTTTTGGTGAAAAGAAATGACAGCACGACAAATGGCATTTTGAAAAAAAGAGCTGTCTAAGCACAAGTCAAAGTGAAGTTAGATCTCTAATGATTAACTCACCACTTTAGTAATATTCCTTAAACAATGAGGTGTACCTGTTCATAAATATAACTGTAAAACTCAAAAATCAACTTTACTAAAAAAAGACGTGTAAGCACATTACAGAAAGTCTATAAAAAAGAATTTAACTACTTTGAATTGCATTTATAATTCTGTCACAGGCAATCTACGATATGAAGGATGTGATGTTGCTAGCTTACTTTCAAGTACGTGCAAATTTCATGCAAAATTTAAAAAAAATTTTGAAAGAAGATTTTAATAACACCATATGGGACATGCACTTACCCTTATGTACCCTCTTCTACCCAAACCAATTCTGAGAGCCCCCAATCAATAACTGGTTATCAATATAACCCAATTATGAACTGTAATACTTGCCTTTTAGATACATTTTTGGAAAACAGCAGTGTGAGAGGTGCTTTTTTTTTTGCAAGAGGTGGTTTCTATACTCTCATTTCATATGAAGATTATGCTCCTCACATGTAACAAACTGCATCCTGCCTGATCACACAATTTATAAGAAACAAGGTCGTATACGGAGTTGCACAAATATACCAGTCAATCCCTATAAATAAGGCCAATGCTTACAAGTGCAATGATTCCCACTGATCTTTGAGATCAGGGCTGAAATGATAATCACTATTCAGTAGGGGATCAGATTTGAGGAAGTAAAGAAGTAAGGCATAGTGATTGTGATATGCTAGATGATTCTGGTTGGTTTAGGAACCTGGGATTAGCAAATGTGAAATTGTAGAGGGAAAAAGGCATTCAGTTTAAACTGTTTCCATCCTTTTGATTACATCAAGAGAGAGTCACTTTGGTGCTAGGATGCCAATAATACTTATGGCAGATAAAAGATGGCTATGAACGGGGGTGGGGAGGAACAGAGCCTTGTTGGTTTTGTTCACGGCTTATTCCCAATCCCAGAACTACACCTGGCAGAAAGGAGAACATTCAGTAAGTATTGAACGAATGAGCAAACAACCTTGGCTAATCTTCAGAGCCTTTAAACTTCCACAAACACGCACCAATAGGGGCAAACAAACAGCTATCTTGTATTTGATAACAGACCTAAAAAAAATATAAATGCTAGCAGTTATAGTTTTAATAACCAAAAACTGATAAAAAAATATCTTTAAAGATAGATTTCCAAAAAGGACAACATCTAATCGAATAATTCTAAGTAAATAGTGTATTTTCTGTGATTCTTTGTCTCCCTCTCATCTCCATCCTCCTATCACTTTTCCCGGGAACGAAATCACGGTACAGAAAGTAAATGAATAGCATGAACTTTCTCACTGCTTCCTGATTGACCTAACGTGGTCAGAAGGCAAAATGGTAAGAGCAACAGAGTGTCCGTGTGAGTCCGCTCGCAGAAAGGAGTGCTCTGCGTCCAACCTCCTGCCTGTGAGGACTCAAGAGCGGGGTGTCCGCCCACACTGGGGCACTCTTACGTGTGACAGGGAGTGCTGTGGATATCCTGTCTTCGATGACATGTAGAAGCCTGGACCACAAACTAGAACTCAGTGACTCTCGCAGATCAAGAAAGTCAACTCGCTCTGACAAGGCTTTCTCAAGAGCTTTGACTTCCATCTGAACAACTACTGTTTACACGGTAGATAACTTCATCAGGGCTTGCATTTTACAAAGCTCTTTCATACACATTATTGTTTCATTCTTCACACTAGCTCCATGAGTTAGCAGAGCATGTGTTCATTCAACGACGAGTTCTTAGGCCTATTTTCCAAATGAGAAAGTGGAGGGAAACGTCTGTGAAAAGGAAGGCGGCACAGCAAAGTGTTGGAGCTAGTTCTTAAAGCCACATCCCTCACTCAGTCCGTGCCCTTGAGCACATCATGGCACCAGGAGAGTCATTACAATGGCAGGATGTAGCAGCCAGGGAAGGCCTGAAAGATTCCAAGGCCTGCATTCCTCTATGAGGGAAATGATTTATAAACAGTAATGAAATTTTTAGTGGTTCTTTTAAAGACTTGTAGTGGAGGGTGATAAAGGGATAGGAATTAAGAGGAATTTTTAATGAACTTGAGTTTCTGCTTTTCTCAGGTATGTATAGTGGATTAAGAGACTACAATGTTCTCTTCTGATTAGGTCACACTCTGGATCGTTTGGAGGCAGCTGATGGAGTCCTGAAGAGCCAGCTCCCACTTTGTAGACATGGACAGATCCATGACTTTACAAATGGTCTCTTTTGGTCTGGGTCCAAGTATTCACAGCTGAGAATACCGGTCTTTTCTGGAGAACACGAGACATTGTGAGCTCACACTTATAAACCACAAGCGCCTTCCATACATGTTTTAAAGATAAAATATTAACAATCTGAATGTTATTAACATCAAAGAGATGTTCTAGACTTTTCCAATGAATTTTAAGTATCAGAAGGTAAAGGAGGGAAAGACATTTAACTAAAATTTACTGAAATAAAAGAGACTCTGAGAAATCATTTGGTCAGGATGCCCATATCAGGTGAGAGCAATACTCAAAATATCCCAAAATTTAGCACATACTTTACTGTTTTTTCAAGTTCTGGAGAATGAAAATTAATAAACTGCTCTAGACAGACATTCCCATGACTTGTATCCCATAAATTAAAGGTTTTACTCAAGCCTCACCATCCAACATGAAATCTCTTATATCATCCTTTGGAGATACTAAAGAAAATAACATGGTGGTTTTAAAAATGAGACCCATTGACGAACCTCTGCTTATCTGTATATACAAGAAAGCAGACACATGATGCTCAAAAGGTCTAATCTGAATGGTCAGAGTGGGGGGGATGGGCAAAATGGGCAAGGGGAGTGGGAGATACAGGCTTCCAGTTACAGACGGAAGAAGTCGCAGGGATAAAAGGGAATATAATCAATGATACTGTAACAGTGTTGTATGGTAACAGACGGTAGCTACACTTGTGAGTATAGTGTGACTAGTAGAGTTTTCCAATCACTATGTGATACACCTGAAACTAATGTAACACTGTGTGTCAACTATACTAAAGAAAAAAAAAAGATAACATGAAATGAAATGTCTCCCTCATTTAACTTGACTTTAGCAATATAATTTTTTTTTAACGTTTATTTATTTTTGAGACAGAGAGAGACAGAGCATGAATGGGGGAGGGTCAGAAAGAGAGGGAGACACAGAATCTGAAGCAGGCTCCAGGCTGTGAGCTGTCAGCACAGAGCCCGACGCGGGGCTCGAACTCAGGGACCACGAGATCATGACCTGAGCCGACGTCGGACGCTCAATTGACTGAGCCACCCAGGCACCCCATTGACTTTAGCAATATAAATCAAATGGCTCTATAAAGAGATGGCCGTCTGAGGTGGGAAGATTTTTTTTTTGGCCTCTGTAGTCTCTAGGCACTCTACATCTCTTTCTTAACACACTGCAAATTCGGTGTTAGAATGACCTATTCATAGACTGGTTTACTCCATCACGCTGTCAACCAGAGGGTATGGATTATGGTTTTTTTTTTTTTTAATTTTTTTTAATGCTTATTCATTTTTGAGAGACAGAGCATGAGCGGGGAAGGGGCAGAGAGAGAGGGAGAGACAGAATCTGAAGCAGGCTCCAGGCTCTGAGCTGTCAGCACAGAGCCTGATGCGGGGCTCGAACTCACAAACCGTGAGATCATGACCTGAGCCGAGGTCGGTCGCTCAACCGGCTGAGCCACCCAGGCGCCCCTATGTTTTTTTTTTAATAATAAATCCCTTAGTGCTTAGATAGTGCTAACACCAGATGAATAAACAAGGTATCAAGACATAAAAGCATAAACTCCACAGTAAAGAATGGTAGAAATTAGAAGTGATGGTTGGTGGGGAAAGCAAGGGGACAACAGCACCTACCATTCAGCTATGTTTAATTCCCACGGTAAAACAAACGAGGTTTTCATGCTAAAGGGCTCTGCTTCCACAAGGATCCTCACCTGAGTATAAGAACACAAGTCTACCAGAATAAGGCCTATGAGGACAGGGATCCTGTTTTGCTCACTCTGTGCCTCTCATGGTCCTGGGCACAAAACAAGTACTCGATAAGTAGTAGATGGTGGTTGAGTGGTTGGCGGATAAATGAATGGATGAAAAGGTAAACTGATGAAACGGTGAAGCTCAGCCTGCTAATTAAAATTCCGTTGAACCGGGGCACCTGGGTGGCGCAGTCGGTTAAGCGTCCGACTTCAGCCAGGTCACGATCTCGCGGTCCGTGAGTTCGAGCCCCGCGTCGGGCTCTGGGCTGATGGCTCAGAGCCTGGAGCCTGTTTCCAATTCTGTGTCTCCCTCTCTCTCTGCCCCTCCCCCGTTCATGCTCTGTCTCTCTCTGTCCCAAAAATAAATAAACGTTGAAAAAAATAAAAAATAAAAAAAATAAAATAAAATTCCGTTGAACCTACATACACATCATTTCCTGTGAAGGGCTGCTCATGCAATACCTGCAACAGCACTGGATATTTGTCCTTCTTCTAAGTAACAAGCCAGATTCATCTGCTCTGTTAAGATCTTTTCCCACATGAACCCCACCCCCTACAACAAAACTAGGTATAATGGAAAATGTTTCTGTTGAGACTAGAAAGAGTTATTTCCATCTTGATTCTCACTGTTCTTGAGTGACTTCAGTCTTAGATGCTGCCTGAAGCAGGTTTCCAATGCCCTCGTGGGTTGTGCACTTGGGCCTCTGCCCTCCTCTTACTGTTTACCACCATACTGGACATAGGTCTCTCCCAAGGACCACACACTGACTGCTGGGTACCTGGAAGCAGCTTCATCGTCTATTCAACTCTTTATGTTTACAGACTCTTTGCTTCTTTGTATCACTGAATGGAACAGACCATGAATCACAGGTTATTAAATGAAATTACTGTGTAGGTGTACAATCATTGCAGGGAATAGGGAACAAAAAGATAATTCTAGACCAGCTTTGCTATGTGTGAAGATTGCCTTAAATGGTTTTTGAAAATGTCACAAAAAAGATATGCGATAATGTACCTGGGCACATAGATACAAAAAAATTGTGTCATATGCATCATTTCAAAAGAGAATAGTAAAATGATTACCTCTTATACATTGTTTGGCAGTAAACAATGCACCCACACACATCATTCTCACTGACTGTCAAAATGATTCTGAGAGATAAGCAGGGCATGTATTTGAATCTCCATTTTAAATAGAAAAAAATCGAGGCTTTAAGAGGTTCTCTGACTTAAACTCATACAGGCCAGTAGGAGTGTGTGTCTTTTGGTAGCAGAACCAGAACCAAGCTCCTAAATTCTAGCAATGCCTTAAGGCTTTAGGGACAACCTTTTTTTTTCTACAGCAAACACGATGTATAGTACCTGGTTTATTTCCTGAGTAGTTGCTATTTTGTCCTGAAATAGCAGAGGGCCGGTTGGAGGCGGTTTTCTTATCATGCACTTTGTAGCTGTCAGGTGCTATACGAATGAGACAAAAGAGAAAAGACATATTTAGTTTCTCAAAATTTATTCAGAAACATTCATCTAGTCAACGTTTGCTGCTAACCTTTGTGTTGGGTACTAGGCTAGATTCAGGAAATAAAAAGACGAAGCTGTTACAACTCTTGCCCGTTCAGTGGTAACGACACATCCCCAAATCAATGGCCACGGCTCCACCAATCCTATAGAAGTGGCAAGTTCAAGGGTCCATGAAATCATTTACCCTGGTCGTCCCAGTTTATACATAAAGCAACCACGTGGAGGCATGACTGCTATCCAAAGTCTCTGATCTTACTTCTTACAAAGTTCATGCATTAGGAACCCCCAAAATTCCAAGAACATATAGGTCACCAAAAAGGAACCAGGAGATATAATTTACCAGGATTTTGAAAAAGCCTCTGACAAAAGTTCCATAACAAAGATTATTAAACAGACTAAGGGAAATGTATTCTAGGAAAGGAATGAAGAGGAGAAATACCAGGTAATTGCTTACATCAAGTACAGGATCCTATACTTTAAATATATTGCTCTTTTTTCTTTACCCATATTACTTTATTTAATGTATTTTCAGAGGATATTTAAAGGATGTCTGCTACTGTTTCAGATACAAATCATGCCAAAAACCAAGCCGATGAGTTTCCCTGCCTCCTACTCTCTGCCTTAAAACCTGCACTGCCCCGTCTTCCCCACCAATTAAGGCAATTCCATCCTTCCACATGATCATACCCCAAACCCTGGACTCATCCTTGACTCCTCTCTTGCTATCACTCCCCACGTTCAATCTGTTTAGTAAGTTCTTTCGGCTCAACCTTACAAAACATCCTGCCACCTCTACTGCTAGCTTTATGGTCATTTCCTCCCTGTGTGGTTGCAATATCCTCTTACCCGGTCTCCCCGATCCTCCCACGGACCCCCGTTAGTCTATTCTCATCTCAGCAGCCAGAGTGATCCCATTAAAACACAAGTCACATCACTCTTCTGTTCAAAACTCTCCAACAGCTCCCACTCTGCTCAGGGTAAAACCCAAGGTCTCCACCACGGCCCAGAAGGTACTATATGGTCTGGCCTTTACCTTGTGCCACCTTCCCTCTTAATTACTCAGCTCTAGTGATAATCAGTTCATCGCAGACCTTTGAGTGGACTTGAAATGTTCTTGTCTCGGGGCGCCTGGGTGGCGCAGTCGGTTAAGCGTCCGACTTCAGCCAGGTCACGATCTCGCGGTCCGTGAGTTCGAGCCCCGCGTCGGGCTCTGGGCTGATGGCTCAGAGCCTGGAGCCTGTTTCTGATTCTGTGTCTCCCTCTCTCTCTGCCCCTCCCCCATTCATGCTCTGTCTCTCTCTGTCCCAAAAATAAATAAACGTTGAAAAAAAAAAATTAAAAAAAAATAAAAAAAAAAAAAAGAAATGTTCTTGTCTCAAATAAGCAGGTGGATTTCTGGGTCTCTGCTCACATATGACATTAGAGTTCTACTGAATTGTTTATACTTTTTCAAAGTTTATTTATTTATTTTTGAGGGCGGGAGGGGCACACAGAAAGAGAATCCCAAGTAGGCTCTGTGCTGTCAGTGCAGAGCCTGACATGAGGCTCAATCCCACTAACTGTGAGGTCATGACCTGAGCCAAAATCAAGAGTTGGATGCTTAACTGACTGAGCCACCCAGGCACCCCCCATTCTTGAATTGTTTAAAGTACCACCCCTACCACTCATCACCTCGCACACCTAAGCCTGCTTTGTTTGCAGCCCTTGCCCCCTGACATATGACATGTTAGCGCCCTCTCCATGAGGCTGAGGAAATTGACACTATCTAGAAAACAAGAATTGTTTGCCCAAGAGTTTTTTAAACTGAAAGGGTGCTATAATAATTATGCTTCAAGAAGACTAAATTTAAAAACTATACTCAAGGTGTATTAAAAACAAATCACTAAGAAAATAAATTCCCTAAATTTACCTTTGACATCTACATGGGGAATGCACCAAATTTTTGTGGCTCTCTTTCAATTACATATAGTGTTAGCTGTGGAAAATCAAAGACTAAATAGTAAAATTATCTTATACAACTCTTTTAAAATCGCCCAGTTTTGATCTGTTTGCTTCAAATAACAGCTTAAAACACAAATATTGATCGACTGAAGTTTTATTTATTAAGCTTCCTTTGCTTTATTTGTAAAGATACAGTAAAAATGAGCAGATAGCAAACAAAAAATTAAACAGCAAAAGGCCTCATTCAGTGGTTTCTGATAGGACTTTGCTGCTAGAAAGTTTACCAGGCAAGCTACCACTGGAAAGGAGCAACACTGTACATAGTTGACACACAGGCCCTGACACTGATCCGGAAGGGAAATCAGAAAGTAGGTTGGCTCCTTTAATGCTGCAACATATCCTCTCATCCCACTTGCCAAGAATTAGTTGCCAGTTAGCACCATGTGGCAGGTGAAACCCATGCTGGTCAGTCTTGACCTCTAGTCTCACATCTTTAGAGATAGCCTCTAAAAATAAAAAAATAAAAAAAAAAATGACTGTATTTGGAACCCTTGTTGCTTACTGTGTATAGAACAATCTTTCTCTTTATTCTGCAAGTTAATCTTATTAAAATTGCTCATAAATAAGTTAGTTGTTAAGTAACATAACAGAAGGAAGCAGAATGCAACACATACTTGGAGTCCTAGGATTATAATTTTCTTTTTGTTATATAGCTCCCTCCAGAACTCAGGAAGTAAAGCCTTAATTAGTAAGCTTTTTAAGGATCTTCTATTTATTATTTTTAGTTAACTGACAAGGACTTAGAATGATTTGATTAGAATATATTTCAAACGTATTTCTTTCTTTCTTGCCTTACTATATCTGACATAATTTAATCTTTCTCTGGTGATTGCCTATCTGCTGTGTCCCCAGGTCCTGACAATAGGCATCAATCCTAACTGAATATTACATAACAGTCTCCTCTGAAGGAGATTAAAAAGGCTGAAACACATGTTCAGTCCAAGTGATTATTCCAAATAATAACTAATAAAAAGCTTCTTCTGGGTGGGGGAGGGAGGGCTATACTTGCTTTATTATCTTGAAATTCAAATGTAAAAAATACATTTCTGTCAAACTGGAGGTCTGGTTACTCAAATCCCCATCTATCTGCATCTGACTTCCATTGGATCTGCTCCAGCTGAACATCTATCTGCCTGCCCTCTTTATTACTATCTGAATCTCAGTAATTCATTTCTATTCCAGAAGATTTCCTATTCATTCTATCCCAGAAGACTTTCTGAGTCCTGTTTATAACAAGACAAATTTAAAATCTTAAAAATGTTTATGTGCATGAAAACCCAACATTTAATTTAGTAAAATAAAAGTAATTTAAAAAATGGTCTGTTTAGTCCAAGATTATATACTGTTAATGTCTAACCTGTAGGCTGGACATTCATCTGAAGTTTTTAGGTTATCTTTCTGCTTTTCTATCAGTCTTGCCCTTCCACCGCTGTAAGAGTTCTTATTTCTCCAAACACCTCTCTGGTTGACACTCTATTGTGATAAGAGGGAAGATATAAAGTCAAACAGATCTGGGCTCAGGTGATATTCAGGAAGTTTCCTGACTTCTCTGAGTAGGTAAGTGTCTGTGTGTGTGTGCGGGGTGGGGAGCATACTGCCTACTCACAGGGCTGCTGGGAAGATTAATGGAAAAGATGTATGTTAAGAATCTGCCATACAGCTTAGCACACCGACAGGTGTTTAACAACCATTCCTTTTCTCTCTTTCCCCCTTCCATGGAGGTCCCGGGCCCCCCACACCCACAACACTTGAGTGGTGTAGCAATGTGTTTGCAAGCTTTGAGGAAACGGTATGTGCTTTGGTGTCAGGTGACCTGGCTGTGTCCTAAATGGGCTGTGAATCCTCAGCAGACTTAACCTCTCCATCTTAACTTTCCCATATGTGAAGAGGGACGATACTTACTTTCAGGGCTGTAAAAATTAACGAGACCCCCGGGCCCACCACGAGGCTCAATAAATGGTAGAAAGCATTTTTTGGCACTCTCCTTATTCCCTACACAAATGTGGGAAACTGGATTTCTGTGTCTCCAGGGCTTTGCTTACCCAGCACCAACAGGGACAGTAAACTGTGTCAACTTCGTGACAGTGGTCCTGGGGTGCAAAGTCTGACTCACCTGCTGGCTTCAGAGGTTTTTTTTTTTTTTTTTTAACAATCACACCTCTTGGGGGCCCTCAGGTAGGCCAGGCTTGTTGGTATGGTTTTTAGGGTACAAGCTTCCTTTGGAAGAGGTAATCCTCAGTGTTTCTGGGACTTACAGAGATAACAGTTTTCTGAGATTTTTTTTTTTTTTTTTTTAGAGAGCGAGAGTGAGCAGGGGAGGGACAGAAGGAGACAGGTGGGGGAGAGAGAATGCGAGTCTCAAGCAGGCTCCGTGCTCAGCGTGAAGCCCAACGCGGGGCTCAATCCAGCAACCATGAGACCATGACCTGAGCCGAAATCAAGACCAGACACTTTAACCGACTGAGCCACCCAGGCGCCCCAAAGAAGTGACAGATTTGAGTGAGCTTGAGCACCATCCAGGTCAGAAGGGATTAACAACTGAGGACCTGAAATGGAACTTCCTTCTTTTTTCTTCCCTCTCTTTTTAAAGACTTTATTTTTAAGTAATCTCTGCACACAACGTGGGGCTCAAAGTCACAACCCCGAGATCAAGAGTCACATGTTCCACTGACTGAGCCAGCCAGGCTCAGATTTAATGCCCTTCAAGTTACCATCACATTAGGTAAAATGAGCCTTAAAAAAAAAAAAAAAAAAAAGGAAAGAAAGAAAGAACAAACCCAAACCCTCCATTATAATAATGGGAAATAAAATCTTGTGATTTGGTTTTAAAGCAAAGTACAGGGAATTTCACTACTTGAGAACACAATGAAAATAATTTATTTAAGATTTCCAACATTTAAAAAACTGGAAATCCTAGATGACTAGCAGACAGGATTGCATATACCATTTTTTATTTTATCATTAAAAAATACCATTTTTTAAATGACTCAGGTGATTTTCCAGAATTAATTTGAATCTCTTTCATTTTTTTATAAAGAAAACTGAGTCATCCTCCATGATGCTCAATAAGTGTTTGCTAGCCTTGTAAAATCTCTATTGATCTTCCTGCTAGCTTGAAAGCTTTATTCCATTAGTGCCACATCTGAGAGTGTTAAAGAGGAAGGATGCAGAGAAGCATCCTTGCGGTCTGGGGTTCTGTCTCTCTCTAAACCACTCTGAAACAAAATATAGAGACGACAGACATTTGGAGCTTTCATCTGGTAAAAATCCTGCAGCTCCAGTAAATGCCCCAGATGCACCTCTAAAATCCATATCCTCTACAATTCACTGTGTTCCTTGCAATGACTTCCCATAAAGGTCACGGGCTCTCACTGCTTTGTTTCTATTTTTGGTTTTATGGTCTGTTGAAGAGTTTCTCTCAACAGATCAAACTAATGGGTCCCAACAAATGCTCAATTTAGTAAAAAAGCTTACTCTGACAAGACATTTATGACTACAACCTTAGGAACCATCCTGAGTTTAAATCTCACTGAATGACATGTGGTCTTGACGTCCACAAGGCTAATGTATTCCTGTCACTATTTTTAACAGAGTTTAGCCATCAGGCCCAGGTCTATATGGGTTCTTCTTTGCTCTATTGTTCAGCTGGACTTGGTGGACACCCGGCTCAGTGTACGCGAACAGCTTTGGGACAGACTAAGTTAGAGGACAGAACAAGAGGTTGAACCACAGGCAACTGCCACTTCTGTAGTAAAAAAATGGATGAATATTGCAACTTCGTAGGTCTACCCTAAAAGATCCAGTTTGCCTGTCCGGGAAAGACTTAGCACAGCAGGTGTCAGGGAGCTCTCCTTTGAAAGGCCTGGTTTTGCTCCAATAACTCTTAGCTCTGAGTCTGACTATAAGCGGAGTCCTGAATCTTCCTAATGAATGAATCACAGAGCCTGGGGTGGTCTTGACAGACCCTTGGCACACTAAAAAAATTACTTATTTGAAAATGTGACTACAGAACACAGTTGTGGCTGCCAGTTGAAGAATGTTATTGTTTAGAAAAAAAAAAAAAAACAACAGAGAACGATTACAGAGTACTTTTCAGGCAATTCAGTGTTTCACCTAAAATCTTCTGCTGTAGCATCCTTTTACTTATTTACTTGACCGTTAAATTTTGTTCTGATAGAGCTGCCAGGAGTATCGCAACATAGATATTTAAGGTTTTATCCAATGTTATTAATGACATTTGCATCATAACAAGGACAGAAAGCAAACCTCAGATGACTCTTCTGATTGTTCTACATAATGGAGAGCTTCTCAGTTTAAATTCCTCATAATTGTATGTGAAATTATAGGAATGGTGAGGCTCAAGGGAGCTGACACCAGACAAAGCTGGGTTCAATTTTCTGCTTTACCTTTGTTTTCTTATTACTGGCAGACAGCACTCGACTCGGGGACACCTTGTGCTCAGGACTGGGAAGAAAAATTAATGTGTCTCCTGTTACCACTTTTCTTTTTCTGAATCCCTAAATCCCTAATTCTAGGTTACTTCTTCAAACTCTGTTTTGGAGCTTCCGAATCCCCCAGTATTTTCTCTTCTCTTCAGAAAAGTGGTCTCCTCTTCTGGCCTGAAGCATGCTCTCTATGTTAGTCACTTTCAAGTCTGCATTTCTAAGTATGCTCTCTCAAATACGGTCCCCATCTCCCACCTCTAGGGAATATATGCTCCTGTATCTGTGTGATCACTGGAAACTACGCCAAAAGGCAAACTAACTGTCCTCACAAAATCAGCTAACCCCGATTGTCAGTCACTTTGTTACCGTATCAATGGAACCACCACACACTCCCAGGGTCAGAAATGTTCATTTTTTTTCCAATAAACATTTACAGGCACACTCACGGGCCAGCCACTGTACCGTGCACAAAGAGCACAAAGATCAGAGGACACAACATCTACTTGCAAGATGCTTATTAACTTTTGGAGGAGACAATATGAAAACACATGAAATTGTAGCCATGGATCAATTCACTTTTTAAAAATCAATATACCACAGAGGATTAATAACCAAGCAAATGATGTAGGCAGTACTACAGGGAGTCAGAGGTGGGAGAAGATACTAAGGGCATAGTAGTGATACAAAACTTCATCAGATAAAGCTCTACAAGGATGGAGAGAATCTGTGTAAGTGAAGAGAGAAGCAGAGAATATTTATGGTTGGAGGATGCCAGAAGCAAAATTATCTAAGCAATTAAGAAAAAAAAAGATAATCAGGGCACTGTCCAGTCAGAACAGCAGGTTTAAGATGGTAGGCAGTTGAAAATAAGACAAACAGGCTGAGGTCAATGCCTCCTTGAATTCCAAGTTTGTGTGGACTTTACCCTGAAGGCAGTGAAAGTCACTGAAGTGTGTGCTGTGGACCTTCTGGCTGTGAGCTACTGTAACTTCGGGGGATTCTGGGTAAATAAGAAGTGAAGCCCTATAACGAGCCTGTTGGAAGTGTATAAAAAGTGCCTACCATCTTAACAGAAACAGTAAAAGGAAACCAGACTAAAACAGACATCTTAAGATTTCTGCTTTCTGCATAATTTCATAATTATTCAGATTTTCCCATTCACCCTTAAGATGTACCCAAGAGATAAGTACTTGACCATTAAGGGAACACAGTGACCCAACTGATCACATGCCTGTCTGTCATTGACGCAACACAGAACAGGAAGAATAGTCAGTGCGGTTGTCCAAGAAAGGAGCCCAGGGCAGCAAGGTAGCACCACCCAGGGATCCTCCCTAAGGCTTCGGGGTCTCCTCTGCTTCGAATCCTGCAGGAAATGGGACCCCAGCCACCAACTCCATGGAGCAAGGGCAGTGGGGAGATGAGGAAATGCAGAATGGAGGACATATGCCTGGTTGGGAAACAGGTGGGGTGTTTTGAAGGTCATTTTGCAGGAAGGTCAAGGAAACAAGATGTGGGCAGAGGCTGACTGGTGTCTTTTATCTTTCATAGATCGCCACAGGATAGGGAAGCAGCCTCTGCATTATGCAAATTTATAGGCATTATGCAAATTTATAGGCAGTGTATATAAGTACAGATGTTGAAAAACAGTGCAGACTGTAATTTGCCCTTCCACACCAGAATAAACCCACTTTGTGGTGTGGTATAAAATCTAGCCACATTTAATTCAACATAGCAATAAGAATAATGAACCATTTATTCAACAATCTATTGCTCATTTCTTGTTGCAAAAACAAATGCAATTAAGAACATATTTGATAATACATATCAGAGTCTCACGTTTCATCCTTATTCATTCTGCTGACAGAAACAATTCAATTAAGATTTGCTTTTTCTCTGTATTTCATGCAGATAAAACAAAAAGTTACGACTTGGTGGCTACCATAGACTGCACGGAGAATTTTAAGTTTAGGGGGAGCTCATTCGAGCAACAATGAACAGTGACTGAGTCATTTTCTGATTACTTCATTTCTGCATAATGAAGAAAAATGAAAAATTTATGACCATGATAGAAAAGGATAGTCAACCAAAAGACAAAGATATTTGTCCAATACTGAGATAATACAAACCCAATACAAAGACACTGGTTTTATAAATACAATTCAGTATTGTCTACAGTTACATGATCCATGGGAACTGAATCCACCAGAAACACTACTCCTCATCTTTAACTATATCATGAAAGCAGAAGAATGGAATAGACACACATAGTTATTTATTAATACTTTATACTCCATCAATGTCCAAAAGGAAGTTGCAAAAGTTACACTGAAACGTCAAAGTGAGCATCAAAAATACTGACCAACCATAAATTTTCACCAAAAAAAAAAAAAAAGATCCAGTTTTTATGTATTAAATCACATATGGAAGGAACAGCATAAATGTTACCTAAATAAGAGCAAAAGATAATTCTGTCAAAACAAGTTACCAAAATATTTTTAAGGGATCAGGAGTGGGCAGCTTGTTTGCCTCTGAAGAGCTCTCATCACAAACCATTGTGCTCTGAGCTTAAAGAACCCTAGATGGTCTCCAATTAAATGGAGCTGGAGTTATTTTGTCTTTGACACTTGGCAGGGTGCAGTGCTGTGATAATGCTCTATTTGAGAAACCTGAGGGCAGGGGCCATGACTTTCATCCTTAGGATCTCCAACTTCAGCGTTTAGCTCGCTATCTGGCACAATGTGACACTGAACAAATGCTTGAAGGGGATGAGAGATGGCTGGAGGGTGGGTGGTGTACCCTGACCAAATTGTGGCAAAAGCCCAGAAAGGGAAAGCATTCTTGACGAGTAAAAAGAAAAAGTATACACGTGTTCATTTTTGATGGCTGCTAAGATTATAGACAAAAGGTGACCAAAAGGATTGCCAGATTACAGTCATACTCACTCTGTGTCCGGAAAAAACCCAGAAAATACTTAATGTAATTCTAGCCTGGTTTTGACGTGACCTCAGGCAGCCTCAAAATCAAATGACTGCTTTTGCAGCCATATAATAGAGAGGTCTGCCCAGTATCACTTCTAGTGGGTATTCTGGGAATTGGAGCGACAAACTCCAAATACAACAGAATATTGCCTGGACTGCATGGGAAGAAGCAGGAAAACATTACAGCCTCTGTTGGAAATATCAGAAAGGTTACAAAACAAGCATTTCAGCTTGGAGGCATCTGTAAACCCCAACATTTTCCCAAAGCAACAGATTTAATCGATTTGTTTTGATAATCTGCTAAAAAGACAAACATCCATTCTAGCTGAAATGAAGAAAACCACTGTTTAGAAAAGCACACGTCCCATATGTTTTTTTGTGTAGACTATTGGGAATCACTTCTTCAGCTGTTTTGTTTACCACTAAAAGCAGCTACTTGATTCACGGTACAAACTCCTGATACAGTGGGCTGACTGGAACAAACGTGACATCCTTTAAATCCAACCCAAAACACTTTGATCTAAAAACAAATAAATAAAACAAACAAAATCCTTCCTTCAGCCAGATGGCAACATTATAAATAGAACAGAAAAGGCAGCATCTTCCACCTGCATTAATATAAACCAGATTAAAAGGCAAGCCTCTTCATCCCCATGGGTGATGTACCTTCCTGGTGATTTATCACCAGATGCTAGCTGCTACACAAATTATCTCTTTCTCTGCTCCATAATACAAGTAATGTTTATGACTAAGCAAAGATGGGGGCAAAGTACAGAAAAGAGGAGGAAAGCCTAACCATATTAAAAGTTTCCTAGTTACACTGAGAAATAGAAAATTAGCTATAGTCTCTGTAATTTACCAAGTTTCAACAGCTGGATAGGGAGTTTATCAAATTAGACCCAATTCAATTAAATCCAATGTGTAATTAAAAGCAACTATTTAAATAACTTGGAGAAAAACAATTACTACTCAACTTCATTACTCTGCTTAATTAAAGTAACCAACTGAAAGAAGATCCTTTTACTTTTAGCAGGATAATGATTTATTTTAAGAAGAAAACTAAAATTGCTGATGCCAACAGTTTACAAATGATTACTACAGGCCACAAAATAGAAAAGCTTTCATACTTAAATACAAAATAAAATTATCAAGGTAGAAGATGTATATATAGTTCTCTGAACCCCAAATAAATAACACAGTTTTAAACATTAGTTTTGCAAAGAAATGTGAATGTAATTTTAATCCTATACTATTGAGTTTAATCTGTGAAAAAACCACATATACAAGACTGCAGAATATCAATAATTAACTACTCCTCCTCTGCACAACAGTAAAATACTTAACCCTAAATTTTCTTTATGCAAACTCAGAAAAATGCAATAGGAATGACTGATAACTGATGAAAGGTTAAGGTTATTCCAATTCATTTCAGGTAACAGGAGAACGTTTAACCTCCTGTTAAATTGTTTAAAATTATGCGCCAACCCATGGGGCGTCTGGTGGCTCAGTTGTTGGAGCGTCCGACTTCAGCTCAGGTCATGAGCTCGTGGTTCATGAGTTCAAGCCCCACGTCGGGCTCTGTGCTGACAGCTCGGGGCCTGGAGTCTGCTTCAGATTCTGTGTCTTCCTCTCTCTCTGCCCCTTCCCTGCTCATGCTCCCCTGCTCATGTCTCTCTCTCTCTCTCTCAAAAATGAATAAACATAAAATTTTATTTTTCAATTATGGGCCAATCTAGTCTCCCACTGCTGTCACTTCTACATCTGCGTCCTCTCTCGTGTTATCCTCTCTTGTTGGAACATCAGCCTTGCCATCTCTTCAACTGTTTAAATGCAATCCATCTTTTTTCTTTCTTCTTCTTTTTAATATCTTTTTTAAAAAGGTTTATTTATTTTGAGAGAGAGAGAGAAAGAGATAAAATGAGCAGGAGAGGGGCGGAGAAAGGGAGAGAGAGAGAATCCCAAGCAGGCCCCGCACGGTCAGTGCAGAGCCCGATGCGGGCTCGAACTCACAAACCATGAGATCATGACCTGAGCCGAAACCAAAAGTCAGAGCCTTAACAGAATGAGCCACCCAGGTGCCCCAGCTTTTATTTTTTAGCGAAGTTTTAGGTTCACACCAAATTGGGTGGAGAGTTCAGAATTCCCATGTGCCCCCTGCCTCCACATATGCACAACCTCCCCCATTATCAACAATATACTGCACTACGGTGGTACATTTGTTTCCATCAATGAACCTACACTGACATATCATTATCACCCAAAGCCCACAGTTCACAGAGCTCACTCTGGGTGTTGTTTTGGGATCTGACAAACATAGAATGTCACGCATTCACCATTACAGCCTGGTAGAGAGTCCAATCCATTTCCCATAGCCCTGCTCAGGTCTCTTTCTCATGAAATCTTTGAAGCTATTCCTACCTCCAACACTTTTCTTTCTCTGACTTCTACTGAGCTCCCAAGTCTGCCTCACACTGCCTGGCACTTGATTTCATTCCATCTTATGTTGTTTTTAGAATGTATGCTTCCAAAAGTTCCCAATACTGCTCATCTCACAGGATGCAAAGCAAAAAATGTGCTTTAGAGTAAAAAACCAAACCCAAACAAAAACACACCTGGGGAAAGGCTTGCTGCATTTCTCTCTTGGAAAGTCATACTGTCAATTTGCATAGGGAAGGCTCTGGGCCATTCCATGCCTGTTACCTAATAAATGTCTACCCAGCACTTTTTTTCTAACAGAACCCTGACTGACCACGACACAGCTCTGGCCAAGAAGTTGAACCCTGCAATTGTTAGGTGGGGTTCGTGAGAATGCTCCTTAAAGGGGACGTGCACTCAAGTGGCATGGCTCCCCACTCTCCCTTTTCTTCCTGTCTTGAAGATGGGTGTGATGTTCAAGGTAGACAGCTGTCTCGTAACCAGAAGGTAAGGCGAGGGGGAAGCTAAGGCAAGAACGGAGACCTGGCCCGGACATCTCTGAACTACTGTACTCTTTACTTCCCATATTTCCTGCAGGTAAGAAAAAAGAAAGCTCCTAACTTATTTAAATCACTTTTTATTCAGTACTCACAATTAAAGGCAATCTCTAAACTGACAAGAGTTTCCACTAACTACAGAATGAAGTCCAAGCATGCACCAAAATTTGGCCCCAGTCTACCCTTCTAGTTTCTACTTCCTCTAGTCTGCAATACGCAACACCTCAATCCTAGGCGCTGAGGGCTGGAGGCGACATTCCGGATGGGATTTTGAGGCAGGTGAGACTCAGAAAAGGCAGAGGATTTGATGTTAAGTGGGGGGACAGGGGCAATAAAAGGCTCCAAGAACATCGTGTGAATTACTTAGGAAAAAACAACACGCACAAAACTAGGTGGTGGTTAGATGATAAGAGTATCTCCTATGTTGTGTCTTAGAAAACGGCTTGTCATTCGAGGCATTCATAAGTGGGCTGGACACACTGTGGGACTCTGTACGTACCTCCTATTTTCCCCTTCACTTGGTACATCATGGATCTTCTGTATTCTAATTTCTTCCAGAAGAAAGCAAAACAGGTGCTGGTTCATCATATTAAAGCAGATCAGCATTTAGTTTTGAAAGTAGCAGGAGGAGCAAAAGTTAGGGCAAAAAAAAAAAAAAAAAAAGTAAAAGACGCCAGAGCAGAGTTTCAATAGCCTCATCTGTAATAGAAAGCAGCTCCAAACAACTTGGGAGGCAGTGGATTTCTGAGCAGAATGTGAAGGGTTCCCAGAGCACCCCTGGTCATCCAGAACAACTCTTGCCAGCATCCTAAGGCCCTATGTGCAACTCCTCCTGACCACAACAGACTCGCGGATGGGTTACAGTAGGGCTGCATTAGCTTCTCTGTCAGCCCTTTATAAATGTAACCTCAGAGTAGATGCTGACGAAAATAATAAAAATTCCAATTGATTTAGCTTAATTTTATTTAAAAAATAATCGATGAGCTTTTTGATACTACAGAAAGACTATGAAGACAAAAATTGCAAGGCCCATAATCCCATCACCTGGATAACCCATTTTTTTAAACTTAAAAAAGAAATGCCTATCACACGGTTAGGAAATGCAAATGGTACATGCAGCTGTAAAAGAAAAAGAGGAAGCCCCTCCTTCCCTCTTTTCTTTCTGGGAAAAAAGTTTCTGTGTTCACGCAGATGTGCTTTCTGTTTATTCAAATCGTCATGCTGCGTAGTCTTCTGTCCCTTTCTTTTCTGTCGATAACTTTACTCAGCCTACTTTTCCAGTCGTTAACTGCACTGCATTTTGCCATTTCCACTACATGCCTACAGTCATCAGTTATCTTTGTCTCCCCTTCTAACTTTGAAGTTCTCTGAATCTTCACCCATTTGTGAAACCATGGTCCTGACTGAGTACTATTTATCTTCCTCTATTAACACTAACACCTGGTCCCTTGCCCCTGGAGTTGCTGTATTAATCTCCCACAATTTAAGCCTCTTTGCTTCTGCAGGTGTGGACACCACCGAGAAGGCGACCACTTCCAAGGAGGAGGACTACAAAAAAAAAAAAAAAAAAAAAACCTCCAAGGCGGCTTTACCTCTCTGGGAGAGGCAGGGATGGGGTCTGCGAGGAGCCCTATTAGGGCTGAATCAGAAACTTAAAAACTAGGTTTTATGTGGATTTGCTTACCACTTCTTCCCCTCTCAGTTTTTTAACCAAACCTGGATCCGTTCAAGCAGCGGCTTCTGCCAACTCTGATAGATGTTGTGGGCTGGGCTGGGATTGAATTGCTTCTCTGGCACCTTCTCTGTCTAGGAAATGGAGCAGTGCAGCAAAGGGGTAGAGCGCTGCCTGGCCACCCAGGGCCCACTTCAAAGCCAGAATTACGGACTGCTGGGCCAGGGAGCGCAGAGAAGGGCAGAGTGCCAAAGCTCTTCCTCCCTCTGAGCCTCAGCCGGTGGGGACAGGCTGGGGATGAAGGCTGAAGGCACCTGCATGGAGGATAGTGTGGACTCCCACCCAGGGGGCTCCACGCAGATGCTGTGTTAGGACTCACACTGCCAGTGACTTTTTGGGATATGTGGTTTGTGGATCCATTCGCATCCATGAAATAATTATGACTCTCGTCCTGGAGTGCACAGAAATGTGATGAAGCCAGGACTTTGGTTTGTTCAGAGTAACCAGGGACTCCCGCCAGGACAAGGGACTTAGATGACCAAGCATTTCTTCAGTCCTCTGCAGAAAAGAAAAGGCGAGATTTAAAGCATGGTGCTCTTCTCTCGTCATTATTATCTTTTTACTGGACCTGGCTTTTTATTTGTTGGATTTCTTTCATTTGCTAGACTCAAAATGTCCCCAAATGGAGGATCTCAAATTCTGGAACCTATCAAATATCTAAATGTAGTAACTGATGAAAACAAATCCAGCTAAAGGAAAGGACGCCAGCCTGAAAGCCCAGGAGCGGTTTCACGGGGCCCTGCGACGCTCAAAAGCACAAAGACGGCTGTGTGGCAGGCGGCAAAACCTGGCGGGCTGTCAGGCCAGACGGGAAGGCTCTTGACAGGCCGGAGCACTGATGACCCCTAGGTTTATGGGCTGCAGCTAATATGCACATGTTCATTTCAAGTATGCTACATCCATTTCAAATAAGAGAAGCCAATTACAAATTTGCAATCTGCCTAAGCTACAGGTCCCTCAGAGTCATCAAGAGCTAAGCCAAACTAAGCTGATAAACGGACTCCTCTGTTCTAAGTGCCTTGGATGCATTTTCTGTGACCATCTCTTACTTGACAATCTCCACGCAAGGGTTGGTATCGAGGCCGGTTGGAAAAGCCAGAAGGGAGGTGAGGGCAGCTGAGAGGGTAAACCTGTACAGCAAGCTCCTTCCAGAAGAAGTGAAAACAGTCAACAAACGCTAAGTGGAGGAAGGAGCTGCTGTGAGCCAGGCTGCCCTCCTTCCATCCCAGGGAGCACCATATTGGTCACTGGCCTGGCTTGTCTCCACACTCTGTTCTTTATCCAAGAACCTGCTCCTAGACAACCCGTGTTGTTTTCAAAATTCCAGTAGAGTCACTGTCAGAAAGGAAAATATTTGAAGAACTGTCTGGGCTTTCTAATGAAATGTGAATGAATCTCAGTGCAGTCTCTGGGTGCTCCCTCGAACCTGCCCCTTTTTCTGGTCGTACCGGGAACAGTCCATGAATACCATGGCAATGCAGTTTCTTTTTAGTTTACAGATGAAGTACAAGCCCAAGACTTCCTCAAACCTTGTTGTTATTTTACCTCCTTTGTTTTATAGCATTGAAAAGCCTTAGAAAAAGTGCAAGAGGGTGTGTGCTTTCTGTAAAGAGTGAAGGAGAGAGGAGCTGTGCTAATACTGGGTTTGGTCTCCATGGAGACTAAGGAAGGAGGAAAATGATGAGGATGGGGTAGGAAGCAGAGATTGACAGAGAGCATGAAAATCAGCTTTCGAAACAGAATACGAGCAATTTGAGGATAGATCATTTTACCATTAGTTTAGAATTTTAGAAAGTGTTGAATAATTCTGAGCATATTTGTTTCATGAAGATTCTATGATGGCATTACTACATAACCGATGAAACTGGCTTTTGTGGTTCATCAGGTGCATATGTGGTATTTTAATAATGTGAGTGTATGTTCCAGCTTTCAACCTGCCATCCTGCAAATGAACTTCTGGAACATAACCCATATAGCATAAAGAATTGCTTTTTTGTTTGTTTTTTTAAACACTACAATAGTCTAGCAAATATGTATAAGCTAGGGGTCACAGGTGATTATGTTTTAGAGCTAGTTGAGAAAGGAGGTTCACTTCATAAACAAGTATAATTAGTCATTTAGATTTTTTGAATATCTTGTCTTAGAAACAGTCTTTCGTATGTTTCTCAGTTTAGCACCTCTGGATAGGCTATTCAATTTTCTTTAAGCAGATTTTTTTTAGAGCAGGCAGGCTGAACTTGACTTTGTAAACAAATATTCAGTAGCAAAAATATGGCAACTACTGATGCTCGAAAGAAACTCCATTTTCCATATGCCTAAAAGACAGCCTTCTTCATCGTTGAAAACACTGTGGACAAGCACTTACTCACCTCACAGCGGGAATGGGAAAGATGAAAAAAATAGCTGATGCTGTCTCATTAGTCAGAGTCGTGTTTTACATAAGGAAACATGCACCATCCCTTTTTAAAACTCACTCTGCTAACTTTAAAACATCTTATTCATAAAAAAAAAATCACATTAAAGTAGTACGTGGACCACACTAAAACTTATGATCTAGGTCTCTGCACTGAACAACCAGTTACATACAATTTTTGATGTATTAATATCTGTCCTCTATAATAAACCATCAGCCTCAGCTCTATGAGCTTTAGTAACATGAAGGTGTAACTCAACTACACAGAGAGACAGGAATAAATATGAATGACATCGCTGCGTTAATCTTCATCATCAAGGCTGATTTTTAAGTCCTCTGCCTAAACTTGTACTGTGCTGGGCTAGACTAGGTGGGCTCGACAGGTAAGCTTCTGAGAGCTCTGGCATAAGTGATGTTTTACTTCTATATCTGGTCAAGTAATCTCTCTATAGCAAAGAAAAAATGTTTCTGCCATGACCTACACAGTGTCAGAAACATTACTGCCTACAGCAAAAATAATGCAGAAGGTACATTCTATTATGTAGTTTTTCAGCAAAGAACTGCCCCCTTGCCCTGTCCCTTCCTCACTCCCCTGGGCGGCTGCCACACTGTCCAGTCTGTGTGGAGGTGTTGCTGCTTCCCATCAGAACGAGACTTCCCACGATGACAGCCCAAGCAGCCCCCCTCGTATTCCTTGGAAATTGAACTGGATCAGGTCTGGAGCCCGCTCCATGAGACACCTTGTACTAGCAAGAGCGTCCCCGTACTCACCCAGTATGGACAGAATGGGGACTTCCCTACCTCCAACCCAGAGCCCTTGGCCCCACTCCACACACATGCCAGAAGCCAAACAGCTTTATTCCCAAGAACTTAGTGGACATATCGCCGTGTAGCATAATTCTTCTCTGTGAGCAGTTCCCTAAAACTTACTGCCACTTACAGCCATCAGCACAGGTACTGCCGATGCTGGGGTTATACAAATAACAATACTGAACGGACTCACACCAACTGGAGATTACCTTAGCTAAGTTCGCATGCAAGAATGACCACTTTTAGGAATGCAGACGGAATGCAGTCATTTCATTGGGGTCTATGATAAGACACCTGCTAGCAACACATTTCAGTGTCCACTGATCTGGAAATTATTCTAAACCAGCTTGAAAAGTTTGACTCTGATTTCACTCGGAGAAACAAAAACAAAAACACAAAAACCTTAGTCCTTTCATAAGACTCAACTTTACACAAAAAGTTTAGGTTGAATATAAAAGCTAGAAACACTATCCTATTACTATGCAATGTTCAAAATATTGATTATAAATCTTTATATCTTGGCTTCAGATTATTATAAACCTTTTTAGATTACTTAAAACCATGCTTCAAATCCTAATTAGAAATGTCCAACTTAGTATGCAGTACTTCTACTCATTCAACTCTTGCCCCACAGGCTCTCAATCTCTCACTAGCATCAGATTAACTCCGTGAGGAAGGAAAAGGGGCCCGAGGCTAACAAACGAAATAACTCTACAACACCAAATACCACTGAAAACACTCATAATTGATCCTGTAAAACAGGAGAAACACAGAGTGCTCATTATAAAATCCAAGTTCTAAGAAGGAAGTGAGACAGAACCACCAGACAGGGAAAAAATATATGAGCAACAGTAATAAAAACAAGAACTGTGAGAGTCATTCATCAAGCCCCATCTATAGAACAAGCACTGTGCCAGAGGCTTTACATACATCCAGTCTAATTCCTAGAGTCACCTTGTAAGGTAGGCAATTAGTGTCCCCATGTTACACTGAGAACACAGAGACAGAGAATAATGAATGGCTGGAATGCGATAGGAAGCGAGCTTGGTTTGCCTCCAGAAGGCTGATCGTTGAGAGCAGGTCAGACAAACTCACCTGCTGAACAACCTGGAGAATAACTGAGACCTGGTGCTGAGGTCTGAGAGATGGCCAGGGGCTTTATTATTCCTTTTTCTTTAAATCATGCTTCTTTTTTCTTTTATTTTATGCAGAATTTACTCCCGGGCCTTAAGTTTTTGTTTCTTCGGTTTCTTCTGGGATATCTTTTTCTTCCGTGCAACTTCGTCTTCTGGTTTAGGAACAGACTCTTTTCCAGTGAGGATCATCTCAATGTGTCAAGGAGAGCTCATGTATGGATTAATCCAACCATGAGCCCCGTAAGTTCTACACCGCATCTTGGGGGCTTTGTTCACCTGAATGTGCTCAATGACTAGAGAATCTACATCTAAACCCATCTCTCCATTTTTAAGCACGTGCAGTAAAAATTCAGTACTCTTTTCAGGCCACTGACTCTATAGGTCCTACCCCACTGTCTGGCCTGGGTACACCAACCACCTCAACCACTGTAGCGACAGAATGGCACACATTGTTTCTGCAGAGTGATGTCTTTCAGATTCTTGGTGGCTTTTCAGATATGCATACCCTTGATAGCCTGGGCAGTATCATGTGTGTTCTTAAAGTGGACACGAAGATTTGAACCTCTTGATTTGCATGATTTTGTTGGGTTTTCCAGGTCAAGTGAATAGCGAACCATTTTCAGAGATCACCTCAGGCCACTTTTCGGAAGAGGAAGCCATTATTATTATTATTATTATTAGTATTATTATTATTATTATTTTCTGATAAGAGAAAGAAACAAGTGACTTTGTGCTTTTGATGAGCTGTCCTGACTTGACCCTAAGGAGAATTTTCTCATCTCCTTTGTGAAAGTTCAACCATGCACATGTAAGTGCACATAAAGTCACAGTAGTTTTACAATTTCACAATATTTCATACTATTGAAATCTTGATAATGCCTGTTACTTTTAATGAGAAATTGGGAGGTCTCTAAGACTACAGAAATAGAGCTAAGACCTTCAGTGAAATCATAGAAAGTAAGCCACATGGGATGAAATCCTGTTTCTCTTTCTTACCGCTCCCTTCCTTAGATTAACTGGAAGGCATAAAATGGATAAAGAAATAATACTCCTAGCAATCTGATAGATACAAGATAAGTGTTTCAACCAAGTGGCACAAAAACAGACTAGATCAATGGAACAGAATAGAGAACCCAGAAATGGACCCACAAACATATGGCCAACAAATCTTTGACAAAGCAGGAAAGAATATCCAATGGAATAAAGACAGTCTCTTCAGCAAATGGTGCTGGGAAAACTGGTCAGCAACATGCACAAAAATGAACCTGGACTACCCTCTTACACCATACACAAAAATAAACTCAAAATGGATTAAAGACCTCAATGTAAGACAGGAAGCCATTGAAATCCTAGAGGAGAAAGCAGGCAAAAACCTCTTTGACCTTGGCCACAGCAACTTCTTACTCAACACATCTCCAGAGGCAAGGGAAACAAAAGCAAAAATGAACTATTGGGACCTCAGCAAAATAAAAAGCTTCTGCACAGCGAAGGAAACAATCAGCAAAACTAAAAGGCAACCGACAGAATGGGAGAAGGTATTTGCAAATGACATATAAGATAAAGGGTTAGTATCTAAAATCTATAAAGAACTTCTCAAACTCAACACCCAAAAAGCAAATAATCCCCGGAAGAAATGGGCAAAAGACGTGAATAGACACTTCTCCAAAGAAGACATCCAGATGGCCAACCGACACATGAAGAAATGCTCAACATTACTCATCATCAGGGAAATACAAATCAAAACCACAATGAGATACCACCTCACACCTGTCAGAATGAATAACATTAACAACTCAGGCAACAACAGATATTGGTGAGGATGCGGATAAAGAGATCTCTTTTGCATTGCCGGTGGGAATGCAAGCTGGTGCAGCCACTCTGGAAAACAGTATGGAGGTTCCTGAAAAAGTTAAAAGTAGAACTACCCTAAGACCCAGCAATTGCACTACTAGGTGCATATCCAAGGGATATAGGTATGCTGTTTCGAAGGGGCACATGCACCCCAATGTTTATAGCAGCACTATCAACAATAGCCAAAGTATGGAAAGAGCCCAAATGTCCATCAATGGATGAATGTATAAAGAAGATGTGGTATATATATACAATGGAGTACTGCTTGGCAGTAAAAAAAATGAAATCTTGCCACTGGATGGAACTAGAGGGTATTATTCTAAGCTAAATTAGTCAGTCAGAGAAAGACAAATATCATATGACTTCACTCACATGAGGACTTTAAGATACAAAACATGAACCTAAGGGAAGGGAAGCAAAAATAATATAAAAACAGGGAGGGGGACAAAACATAAGAGACTCAAATATGGAGAACAAACAGAGGGTTGTGGGAGGCGGGATGGGCTAAATGGGTAAGGGGCATTAAGAAATCTACTCTCCAAATCATTGTTGCACTATATGCTAACTTGGATGTAAATTAAAAAAATTAATTAAATTAAATGGTTAAAAAAAAAGAAAACTTCTAGTTATAATTAAACATACTATTTCTAAAAGAAAAAAAAAGGTTTCAACCATGTTCTCTGCCAAAATTCAGGCTATAGAATACAGCTGATATATGTAGCTCAGTCTTACATCAATTTTGATTTGTATTTTGATTTGTATTTTGTCAAAGGGAGACACATTAATTTTATGTTCAACTGCACCATTAAACAGTGTAAGACCTAAAACTGTGTGCATGATTAATAAAACCTTTAGGATGCACCCAGGGGCCCCAGGTCCATGCTGTTTCTATTTCCTAGGAATTGAAAGTAACACAAGTCTTGGGGCGCCTGAGTGGCTCAGTTGGTTACGCATCTGACTCTTGATTTAAGGTCAGGTCATGACCTTTTGGTTGGGTTCATGAGATTGAGCCTCGTGTTGGGCTCTGAGCTGACAGCAGGGAGACTGCTTGGAATTCTCTCACACTCTCTCTGCCCATCCCCTGCTCATGCGCGTGCGCTCTGTCAAAATAAATACACTTAAAAAAAAAAGTAACACGAGTCCATGGCCACTGCTTTTTTTCACTTTTCAAAAGGAAACGCAACTGCTTTCAGATCCTCTGTATTTTGCTTCCCACTAAATTCACTGGGCTATCATAAGAAACTGCTATTTTCAAGTTCAGAATTAAGCTAGGATTATATTAATAACTGAGTAGACATAAGTGACAATTTCTTTTTCAAAACAGTACAGGCCTGGCAAAAAGGAAATCCTGGTAAGATAGTTAATAAGATGGCAAGTTTGAGAGTCTGGAGCTGACATACAGACATACCTAGGGAGTGGCGAGCTTAGTGGTCAGCTTCGTGCCTGTTCTCGCTCCGGCTATGACGAGTAATCTCGGGCTGATGGCCAATCGAACACTGTTAGACTCAGCTTGGACTCAGTTTAATACAATGAGCTGGTCGGGCTGGGCAGGTTACCTTGGTTGGCTTAGGCAGCAACTCAAAGGCCAAAGTATGATCCCTGTGCTGCCAGGTCAGGGCAGGATTACAGACGATAATAGGTGAGAGGTGGGAGCTGGAGGCTATGTATGTAATTACTCAGCAAAATATTTAATGAGCAGGCACCGTTCCAGCCATAATAACACAAAGATAATGGTACTGAGATTAAAGTCTCCTAAGGGACACAGAAACAGATAATTAAAATACAGTGTGGTAAGTACCATGACAGAGGTATGTGTGAGGTTTTGTGGAGGCACAGAGAAAGGCAGGGCAGGCTTCCTGGAGGAGGGGATGCCTGACCTGACTCTAAAGAGTACACCTGTGGATGGGGGGCGGGGGGAGGGCATTTCTGGACAAGGAGAAGGCACGGTAATCCAAAGCAGGAAGTAGTTTATCTGACACAGGCAAAAGGGCAGAGATGGACATCAACTTGCAATTGTGACAACTAGAAAAGCTGTCAACTTCTTTCATGACTGAAAGACGGCACCTTCATTTCTTCAAAAACAGTTTGTTACAATACAGAATTTTTTTTCTCAGTTGCCGTAAGGTGGACACCATACACTTCATATAGGACATTTGTTGCTTCATAATTTTCGAATGTGAAAAGAAAACTTTAGGCTTTACAGTAAAATAAGAATTAAGTTTCCAGAATTATTACAATGATGAACAGAGGGCTCATGTCCAAGGACACGAAACTGTCAAAGGTAAGAGAAAAGCCCAGGGTTAAGATAAAATTATTTCATCTTAAAAAGTTTTTTTTCAATCCTTACTTTAATGATCACTTTTTCTTTTGGATTTTTTTTAATGCTTATTAGTTTTGAAAGAGAGAGAAACAGAGCATGAGTGGGGGTGAGGCAGAGAGCGAGAGGGAGACACAGAATCTGAAGCAGGCTCCAGGCTTTGAGCTGTCAGCACAGAGCCGGACGACGCCAGGCTCTAACTTGGGGCCAGTGAGATCGTGACCTAGGTTGAAGTCGGATGCTCAACCGGCTGAGTCACCCAGGTGCCCCTCTTTTGGATTTTTTTTTTTTTATTTTATTTTTTTTTAAATTTTTTTTTTTCAACGTTTATTTATTTTTGGGACAGAGAGAGACAGAGCATGAACAGGCGAGGGGCAGAGAGAGAGGGAGACACAGAATCGGAAACAGGCTCCAGGCTCTGAGCCATCAGCCCAGAGCCCGATGCGGGGCTCGAACTCACGGACCGCGAGATCGTGACCTGGCTGAAGTCGGACACTTAACCGACTGCGCCACCCAGGCGCCCCCTCTTTTGGATTTTTAAGCACAATAAATACTTGATATATTTTAATAATTTACCCCCCCCCATGTATAGCATCAAAATCACTTATCTTGCCACCTTATGATGCTGTACTTAGGTTGCAAAAAAGTATTTTGATTCCAAGAATTAATAATATAAAGCAGAAAATACTGCTAAGATTAAACAAGTAGAGCGATAGTCCAGTGCTTTTCTCATAGAATTAATGGTGTTCTCATAACGGTTTCCTTAGTAGGTCTGATAATTTTGCCTTTTTGGTCATTTCACAATTAAATTTCAAGGTCTCGTATTTGGGAAGCTATTTCCTGCCTCTTTCTGCCTCTTTTAAAGACCTTAAATGCTGTTGCAAATCTCAGGAGAGCTATTGGCCCCTTACCTTGAAAAATGGCATGTGTAGCTTCAGAAAGTTTCATGGCCCCCAGGGACTGATGGTCAAGAGCCTCAGCAGAAGATGTCTTTTCAGCAGTTATAACTTCCAAACTATAGTGAAGTTTCCTCATTTCCTGCCATGAACTTTTTTCAATTAAACATAAATCTTTAAAAATGGGATCCTTAAAATAGTTCTTACAGAACAAGCTTTCAGAGCACTTCTCATTTGAGGGTTTGTATGATCATCTATGGACTTTTGACACAGAGATGTCTGGGTCCCACCCAGACCTGCTGAACTGCAATCCTGAGGCGTAAGACTTAGTTGTGTATTTTTAAATAGATCCCTAAAGGAGTCTGATGTACATCCCTGATTCAGAACCCATGGATAACAGAATTTAAACTAGGATTTGTCTCCCATTGTGCTCACTTCGGCAGCACATACACTAAAACTGGAAGGATTTGTCTCCCACAGGCTTAAGTGATTTTGCACATTTTTCACTCTTTGGCAAAAAAGGCAAGTCTGGGTGTCCCGGATTCACAGTTTAAGAGCTGGTGGGCTTCAGCCTTCCCCTTTCAGCAGCTTGCAAATTGGAATCTGCATGCTCCTGCGGGTACATGAAGGCTTTCCACCAACAAGGAGTTCAACCTTTCTGCTTTGGGGTCCTTTGGCGAAAGTCAGGTTGGATCCTTTCTCAGGATAGTATTTTTAAATGCATAAATTAAAATACAAAGCACCATAAAAATATAACCATCTTTATTTAAAAGGTTATCAAGACATTAAAATGTAATGTGCTTCCTTATTAACCCATTAAATAAAATCTAGGGGCAGTCTAATAACTGCCATGATTTCAAAGCTGAGATCCATTTAAACTATCTTTTAAGATATCTGAAACCGTAGTAAGATATGAAAGTATCAGACTTCTATTGGTGCTAACACTGCTGTAGGTTTATTGCTCACATTAAAGGAAATGTTCAGTTTCCAGAAGAGGTCACTGTAAATAAAGATGCAGTTATTTTCCTCTGAATTTATAAACTCCTGATTAAGAACCCTTGTTTTAAGGCAGTATATGTACATGGAGGGCTCTAAGGGAACCGATCTCCAGATTTTTCCCCCTAAAACCTTCTTCACCTTGCTTTTCACATTTCCCTTCTCCTACTACCATAAGAAAGGTGCACCACTTATGCATCCTGAATGATGCGTGGTTCACGGTGGGGGTAAAAACCTCTGAGGTGTCACCAAAGGAACCAGGAACAAGGAGAAAATGCACTGTTCCTGAAAAGGAGCCTCTTGAGAGCAAGGCAAGAAAAACTATGAGAGCAGGGTCTCGTTTTACGTAAAGGGAAGCAGATCAGGATATAACATCCCCAAATACCCCAAAGTTGGCATATTGATTATTTTGAGCTGTGAGAAACAGACATAGGAGGAACTTTCTGTCCACCTCCTTTCTGCCTAAAAGCAAGGCATAAATTTCACTTTGTGAAAGTGACAAATATCCATTTGTAAAGGTGTTCTCCTTTTCCGGAACAGAAGAACCAATCACCAGAGACAACCTGAGTCGGCCTAACAAATCCTACTAAATAACCCTTACGTGCCATTACTTTCTCCCATATAGTTACTTTCCTATAGTGTACCTTCCCCCTAGATGCCCAAATCTACTTTCCCTGGTCTAGTCTCTTCCATCTATCACCCTTCTCAAGATGGTGTATAAGCCTCTGGGTTTAAATGTCTCTTTGGGTTTTCACTTCAGTTGTGTGAAGCCCCCAAGCATGTAAAAATCAGTAACAGTAAAGAATCATATGCTTTTCTTCTGTTAATCTGTCTTTTGACAGTTTAATTGCAGGGTTCAGGTAATATACGTAAGAGGGCAGAGGAAAAGTTTTTCTACCGCTTACACAATAAAATGGCTTGTTTTGCCAATCTATCTATATTGATGTGTCATTGTGATAGAGTGCAAATTAATACTTATTTGCATTAATAAATGAGGTGAGGCTTTTTGGTTACAAAATCAGAAGTATGACACGTCTGTTTATACTGATACTTGTATTGATACTTCATACTTTTTATTGCTTTGTGGTGAAGTCTTCCAGAAACAATAAAGTCTGAGTCATTTTTGGAGACTCATTTGTCCTTTGACTCTCTGGAAAGGCAATTGTTACAAGCTAAAGTATACAAACTCAACACAGGCTACTGATACTTATTCACAATTTGTACACCAGAGTCCATCGCAATGGGAACCATCTCTTTATGCGTCGCTTAATTTTCAGTGGTATAGAATAGTGATGTTTAATATGTTCCTCAAAAACTTGATGCCATTTTTGAATAAGCTGTAAACAAGCCCATCACAGAACAGAAAGGCAAGTATTCTCTTTTATGCAAACATGACCCTACCACATGACCTAATAATAGATTGAAACAATGGTCCTATTGTTTAATTGTTGTCAGAAAGACAAAGACGGGTTAAAGCTTCAGGCATTTGGCATTCTATGCATGCGTTTTAAAGATTTCTAAAAAGTTTCCTAGACTAAAATTACATTAATCATGCTGGCTGGAGCTCCAATTTGGGGCTTCAATTAAAATGAATAAAAATTCAGCAAATAACCCAGCTTAAAATTATTCTTGAAGTTTGGCTCTGCCCACTGGTCCTCTCCAGAGGCAAAAAAAAATGTACTGGCGAACTTTTTGTGTCTACATCTTTGTTACTTAGGTCTCTCAGTTTTCATGCGAGCAGATCAACTCTACCCCAAGGTCAACTTCATATGATTCTACTAATAACTGATAACCTAGAATGTATTCCAGAAATCTGCCAAGGAGGACAGGTCTTACACTCACTGTTATTCAACAGTTAGCACAAGCTCAGTGTCAAGAAGCTATTTTTATAGGGAATATACAGGAGACTAATTCTGATAGATATTCTAAAATCTAATCTTGTAGTAATTCGAACTAACAGAGAACTGTGCAATAAGCCATACTGTCATCTATCAAGACTGCTCTTAGGTTAGTCCCCAACTTTAGGATATTAAAAAAATTTGGCACTTTAGAAAATTAATTTGTATAGTATACACTGGATACTCAATCTGTTCTTGATGCTTTAATATTCATTTCTACAATGAACAACAGCCAAAGCTAAAACAAACAAGCAAAACAAACCCTTAAGTGTCTGTACCATAACCAGGGTACTGTAAAGTAAAACACACTTGCCCACATATACCCTCCCCAAAACACAAATTTTTTAAAAAGTTAAAACTAAAGATTTCTGATTTTTTCCCCAGAGCTTCTCTTTATTTTCTTTCAATGCAGTAAGAGCAGGAAATAAAGGGATGTGTTTTAATATTATCAACTAAGACTGATACTTTATGATAAATCTTTAAACTGTAATAAGGCAAAATAAAGCCTCAAATATTGGCTGAAAAAGCATCATTATTTTGAAAAAATACTTAAGTACATGGTGCTTTAAGAAAATTGCAAAAAATATTGTTCTCTTAATATCAGTTTGTCCTGAAAATTACCACTCAAAACTTTTCTTAAGCAAAAACCTTTACAGGGTGCTGTACTAAAATAAAAAGGAAGGGAAGTCCAAGCAATTGGAAACAAGAAGCTGTTTTAAGACTTCTGAAAAAGATGAGCAGATTCTAGGAATTATATAACAATGCTCTGGGATATGTGCTAGAAAATCTTTATTATATGAACTCAATTTGCAATAAGGTCCATTTGGCGACCCTATTATTTAAACTTTCATATGGTGAGAGTCAAACCTTTTAAAAGGCTGTAATTGTTAAAGGACAATGAATTCTTGTAAAGCATTCCCATTCTTCAAAATGGTGTTACAGCAATGCCTGACAAATATAAGACGCAGAATGAAAAACTGGCAAAGCAACCCTTTCCATCAGTTGCTGAGAAAAACACAACTAATGTATTATCTTTAAAAAAAAAAAAAAACCACTTCATGGACTTTTATTTTTAAAAAAAAATTTTTTTTTTCAACGTTTATTTATTTTTGGGACAGAGAGAGACAGAGCATGAACGGGGGAGGGGCAGAGAGAGAGGGAGACACAGAATCGGAAACAGGCTCCAGGCTCTGAGCCATCAGCCCAGAGCCTGACGCGGGGCTCGAACTCCCGGACCGCGAGATCGTGACCTGGCTGAAGTCGGACGCTTAACCGACTGCGCCACCCAGGCGCCCCTTCATGGACTTTTAGAATGACCAAAAGAATCCTTCCCCTTCCCCTCAGTCCATCCATCATTCCACTGCCCACTGAGCACCTACATCCCGTGTGCTAGGCACTGGGGACACAATGGTGGGCAGAAGCAGGCATAGCTCTGCCCACATGGAATTTACAGGCAACAGAGACCTGGGCATTAGCCAAATGATCACCCTAGTGAAGGTTACAGACTGGGATAAGGGCTCTGAAAGGGAAGAATACAGTTCTAAGGAGGAATATAACTACATTCCTCCTTATACATGCTATCCAATATCCAAATACATGCTATCTAAAATTCCCTGTGGCTTCAGTTAAGCCTTTTGTCCTTCTAGCCAACAGAATTCAGCACACAACTCTAGGTAGAAAAATACTATAACTGAAACAACTGAATCCAAAATTCATTTCCGGGGAGGTTTCTTCATTTAATTTGTTTTTAAATAACTTTACCCCTACTGCATCATAAGTGCATATTTTTTAATGGGATGTAATTCCCACCATGGAATACTTTTACCTATCTTACCAAAATACTGAAAATGTAATACGTTAGTGTAAAATCAGTAGCTTCAGTACTGAATTCTTATATTTTTTTGAGGGGCTTTTTGAGATATAGGACACGCTTCCCCCCCCCCCCCCAAGTGGTTAAATTTTCTCGGAAGAGGAGAGGCAAAATAGCATAAATCAATGTCCTGTTTTTGAAAGTTACTGCAAAACTAACAAGCAACTGCGAATGCACAGTGATAAAATCCTTCCTGTTTTTCTCAAGGGGATAATTTCAAAACATTCTGATGACATCTATTGACTGTAAAACCTGTGTACAACAACATTCAGCATATTTCAGTGCAGCTTAATAATTAATGAACATCCTATGTCATTAATTTATAATAAATTGAAGCTGCTTCAGAGTTTCCAAATGCATTGCTTAAGATTCGACCCAGTGGTAAGCAGCTGATGGGGACAGCCCCCAAATTTCTCAATTTGCATGTATCATAATATGCCTTCTGAAAAATCCAGTGAATGTGCAAGGAGTGAGTTTAAGGATTCTGAAAGTGAACAGGCCATCTAATTACTTGCTGTAATTGGGGAGAGGCTCTTCCTGCGATTAGAATAGATAGATGTTGGAATAGACAGACTTCCTTCCATTAGCCACAAACGGGAAAAATTTAATGATTATGATTATTTTAGCCATCAAGAGTCTTACCTTCTCCTTCCTGTAAGATAAATTCTGGTGAATTACTTTGGTTTTCTTATTCTTTTCTTAAAACACTTTTTTAATGTTTATTTATTTTTAGAGAGAGAGCGCAAGCAGGGAAGGGACAGAGGGAGAGGGGGACAGAGGATCTGAAGCAGACTCTGCACTGACAGCAGAGAGCCTGATGCAGGGCTCAAACTTGAAAACCAGGAGATCATGACCTGAACCAAGTCAGATGCTTAACCAACTGAGACACCCAGGCAACCCCAGATTTTCTTATTCTTATGTTCATATGGAACACTGGGTCAAAAATTTTGACTGAATTTAGTAAAATAAAATGAGCCTTTTTAAAAAGTGAAGAAATAGCTTCAGAGCATTCATCCCAAACTATTAATAACTGGTACTAGATCAACAAAGGCAGACCACTTAATTTTAAGTGTTCACTGAGAGAAATTAAGTGGGTTTTTTTTTCCTGGTGTTTTTGGTTGTTTATTTATATATGTATGCATGCACCTATGTTTTGTGTTTGTTTTGAAACCATGAAAAATATTAACAAAATTGCTGCTTTTCAATGCTTTATCTCCAATATTTGTGTTAGTCTCTTGGTCCCCTCCCTGTCTACTCAGGTGCATGGAGCTCCTAGGATCTTCCCAAGCTGCCAGAAACTCCAACAGTTTGGAGTTCTAACCCTAAACCACAAATGCTGAGCCACACCCCACCCATCAGGATCCATCCATCATTTGACCCACTAGTCCCACTGGAAATCACATGTTAATTTGAGTTTGGGGGTGAATAGCTCATGAAGATTTAACCCTACTCAAACTATCTATTTGTAATTTTAAAAATATCTTCAATGACCCCTCACCCACAGATCAATGCGGAAACAGACACCTGCTTCAAGTTATGCTACCCCTTAAAAGCACAGCACATGGATATCGCTACTAGTTTCACCTATGGTTAGAACTATGACTTTCTGGGTCCTCGAAGAGACAATTCCTGATTTTACATCTAGTGTGTACCCAGAAGAGAAATATCAGACATGTGCTTCCAAATAAATGCAGCACTGAAAATATGAGGAGCAAAAACCTGTAAGTAGCAAAGTGTCAGTATTAAAATGGAGTTACAGGACACTGGCATATTGGCATAACTCTAGGAGAGGAATCCAGCAGCATTTATTTGCTGCCATTAAAAGGTCTAAAATTTTCAACTCCACAATCTCTAAAGGAAATAATCTACAACATGGACAGCCTTATACCTAAAGATGTCCATTAATGTACCACGAAGGGGATCAGCATATGGCACTCCAAAAGATGCCACCTTGGCATTAAGTATTATTTTGAGTTGAAGGCAGTTGAGAATCAACAGATGCAGGAAGAATTCTCTATGTCTCCAGTCCCCATTTGCCGAAAATCAGGGGCATAAATTTCCCCTGTGACAGGATCAGCCCCCCCCCCTTCCTGTACCAGAAAAAGAAGAGTGACTCTTATCCCCAGAGACAGACAGCACGGAGATGAGTTTGCAAAAACAAACCTTACTACGTTAACCCTTATCTTCTCAGTAGATTTTCCATTTTCTTGTCACTTCACAATTTATCAGCCCCTGAAGCCCAAACCCCCTTTCCTTTGTTAAAATGGTATAAGTGCCCCTGAGTCCAAATTCATTTCTTTGAATTTTTTTTCTTTTCTGTGAACTCCTGTGCAGGTAAAAATAAAAATTGTGTTTTTTCTCTTGTTAATCTGTCCTTTGTTAGTTCAATTCACAGGCCCTCAGGGACTTAACCTAAAAGAGTAAAGGAAATGTTTTTCCTCCCCAACAACCACTTACAACTGTAAAAACTCAAAAGCAGCAATAGTCAAGAATATTCCCTCCTTGGGTTATTATCTTAACTAGTAAAAATAAAAGTACTAAAAGTTAGGCAGTACCATGCATGCTCATAATGTAACCCTTAATGAAAATAACTAAATTATAAATATGCACATTCATGCTGAATACATGAAAACTGATACATGAAAATACACGAAAACTGAGAAGACTCCGTTAAGGTGATGGGATTATGGGTGATTTTTCCTGTTTGTGCCAAACTCGCTGTAATGCTTTGTTAGACTTTCATAATTTAATATATATATATATAAACATTATATATATTATATACATATAAACATTTTATATATATATATATATATATATATATATATATATATATATATATATATATAAACAACCTTAGGAAGCATGTTTATAAAAAAAATTGAAAATAAACATTTTTGTCACTAGAAATTAGTTCATCTTCCTGATTCTTCACCAAAATCCCATTTACGTATCATAGAAAGCAAAAGAAAATGAGTCTCTCCTACTGTTTTCCATTTTCAAAGACTGCCTGATTTCCTGTAGGTAGGAAGGGTCCTCTGTCACATCCTTCGTGCTCAAAACAATGGGCATATCTCAAAGATTTTGAAGGTTCACTTCGAGATTACCACAAAAAGCCAATATCACAACAAAGCAAGTTAAATGAATGTTCTGGTTTCCCAGTCCATATAAAAGTTATGTTTATACTATACTGTAGTAAAGTATGCAATGCATTATGTCTAAGAAAACAATGTACTTATACTTACCATAATTAAAAAATACTTTACGCTAAAAAACGCTAGACATCATGTGAGTTTTCAGTGAATCATTATCTTTCTGCTGGTGGAGGGTCTTGCCTTGATGTTGATGGCTGTTGACTCACCAGGGTGGTGGCTGTTGAAGGTTGGGGTGGCTGTGGTAATTTCTTAAAATAAGACAATGATAAAGTTTGCTACATGGATTGACTCTTCTTTTCACGAACACTTTCTTGGTAGCATGTGATGTTGTTGATAGCATTTCACCCATAGCAGGACTTTCTTCCAAAACTGAAATCAATCCTCTCAAATCCTGCTGCTGCTTGATGAACTAAGTTCACATAATAATTCTAAATCCTTACTTGTCATTTCAACAATCTTCACCTCATCCTCACCAGGAGTAGATTTCATCTCAAGAAACCATTTTCTTTGCTCATCTGTAAGAAGCGACTCATCCATTCAAGTTTGATCATGGATTATAGCAATTCAGTCCCATCTTCAGGCTCCACTTCTAATTCTGGTTCTCCTGCTCTTTCCATCACATCTGCAGTTACTTCCTCCACTGACTCCTGGACCTCTCAAAGTCGTCCATGAGTACTGAAATCAACTTCTTCCAAACTCCTATTAATGTTGATATTTTGGCCTCTTCCCATGAATCATGAATGCTCTTAATGGCATCTAGAATGGTGAATCCTTTCCAGAAGGTTTTCCATTTACTTTGCCCACCTCCATCAGAGGAATCACTACCTATGGCAGCTATGGCCTTATGAAACATATTTCGTAAATAATAAGACTTGAAAGTTGAAATTACTCCTTGATCCATGGGCTGCAGAATGGCTGTTGTGTTAGCAGCCATGAAAACAATGCGAATCTCATACATCTCCATTAGAGCTCTTTGTCAATGAGCAGTAATATTTTGAAAGTAATTTTTTTTTTCTGATCGGATTTCAAAAGTGGGCTTAAAATATTTAGTAAATCATGTTGTAAACAGATGTGCTGTCACCCAAGCTTTCTTGTTCCATTTACGGAGCACAGGCAGAGTAGATTTAGTGTAATTCTTAAGGGCCCTAGGAAATCTGTAATGATTAAGTGAGCACTGGATTCAACTTAAAGTCACCGGGTGCACTAGCCCCTAACTAGAGAGTCAGCCTGTCTTTTGAAGCTTTGAAGCCAGGCACTGACTTCTCTCTAGCTAAGGAAGTCCTAGATGGCGTCTTTTTCCAACAGAAGGCTGTTTCATCTACATTGAAAAACTGGTTTAGTGTAGCCACCTTCATGAATGATCTCAGCAAATCTTCTGGAGAACTTGCTGCAGCTTCTACATCAGCACTTGCTGCTTCATCTTGCACTTTTATGTTATGGGAATGGCTTCTTCCCTTAAGCCTCATGCACCTGTCTCTGCTAGCAGCAAATTTTTTGCTTTTTTAATTTTTTAAGGTTTATTTATTTTTGAGAGAGAGAGACAGAATGCGAGCAGGGAAGAGGCAGAGAGAGGGAGACACAGAATCTGAAGCAGGAGCCAGGCTCTGAGCTGTCAGCACAGAGCCCAACGTGGGGCTCGAACCCATGAACTGTGAGATCATGACCTGAGCCGAAGTCGGATGCTCAAGCGACTGAGTCACCCAGGTGCCCCTAGCAGCAAACTTTTCTTCTCCAGCTTTCTCACCTCTCTCAGAACTGATGAGGGTTAAGACCTTTCTTGGGATTAGGCTTTGGCTTGAGGGAATGTTGTGGCTGGTTTGATCTTCTATCCAGGCCATTAAAATTTTCTCTGTATCAGCATAAAGTGGTTTTGCTTTCTTATCATTCATGTGTTCACTGGAGTAGCACTTTTAATTTCCTTCAAGAAATTTCCTTTGGGGCACCTGGGTGGCTCAGTCAGTTAAGCGTCCAACTTCGGCTCAGGTCATGATCTCACAGTTCGTGAGTTCCAATTGTCAGCCCAGAGCCCACTTCAGAACCTCGACCTCCCTCTCTCTCTGCCCCTCACCTGCTTGCACTTTCTCTCTCAAAAATAATAAAAAATAATAAACAAGAAAAAAAATTAAAAAATAAAAAAGAACTTTTCCTTTGCATTCACAGCTTTGCTGTTTGGCACAAGAGTCCTAGCTTTTGGCTCCTCTCAGCTTTCAAAATGCCTTCCTCACTAAGCATAACCACTTCTAGCTTTTGATTTAAAGTGAAAGACATGTGATTCTTCTTTTCACTTGAACAATTAGAGACCATTGTAGGGTTATTAATTGGCCTAATTTCAATATGTTATGTCTTAGGGAATAGGGAGGCTCAAGGAGGGGGAGAGAGACGAGGGAATGGCTGGTCATGGAGTCAGAACACCCCCATTTATCTTCTAAGCTCGCCATCTTGTGTGGGGGCAGTTTGTGGTATCCCAAAACAACTATAGTGTAACACCACAGGTCACTGATCACAGATCACCATGACAAATATAATAATGAAAAAGTCTGTATTATTGCAAGAATTACCACACTGAACTGGAAGAGAGACATGAGGGCTGAGCAAATGCTGTTGGGAAAATGGCGCTGATCAACGTGCTGGATTGCCAGAAACCTCCAATTTAAAAAAAACAAACAATATCTGCAAAGCACAGTAGGATGAGTGAGATATCCTATACAAGCAAACTTAAAATCTCCTGAGCTGTGACTTGGGAGAACCCAGCCTCATCCGTCATCATGGGACCATTTAACACATCTGTTGCTAGGAGGTAGCTGTGGAATTGCTGTTTAATTAGGTATAGTGACATACAGCAAAGATCCATTTCAGAAAACTAACTGCTTGAAGCCTACAGCACAATTGATTTAATAGTTCCTGAAGAACACAGCCCTCTTCTATACCGGATGACCCACATCATTCCCATTTCATGTATTCTCAGGTGTGTGTCTTTCTTAGGTTTCTACAGCAGAATTTTAGTTAACTCAGTTGCTATTGGTTACAGATTATATAATTTATATGAAAACTCTATAACACCACGCAAAGCTGACACACCTGAGTTGCTGTAGTACAAGGGCCCCATCTTATTCCTAATACTCACTATATACATGTAAAAATACTTAATACATAAATATTTAGGAATGTACTTAAGAATATTTAATATGCCAAACTCTATGTGTTTGAAAACTAAGAAAACTCTCACATATGTAGACATACTTCATGCATGTTGAACAGCTTTCACTTAGTTCTTGATAATTTTGTAATCCAACTAAAATTATTGGGCGACATACTTGTTTTATTTTTCACCCTGACCATAACCTTTGGCTAGTATTGATAGCATTTTATTATAAAAACATTAAACTTAAATACTTATATATTTAAATTATGTATTTTGGTTACCAGAAAACACAAAATTCAAATATTCAAAGAATTCTTCATAAAATGTTATATAAAAATGTTAATCTTTGACCGTACTTTAGAGCTCTTGTGTTACAGAAAAACAGGACAATGTTCCACTGCCAATAGTGGATTAAAGCTTAAATATTAACTTTACCTTCTTGGTCTTTCATCACATGTCACACGTTACTTGCTGTTCAGGCAACATTATTTTATTCTGTCTGTGATAAGATACTAAGAATTCATTTGTATCACCCACCAGATTACAATCCAGAAATGGATTATGGCATGATCTTTTTAAATAGAAAAGGTCGTCGTAGGAAACTACTTTCTAATGGAGAATTGATTCCCATATATTAAAAACTTAACCTAAGTTTTGAAATTGGTTTATAGTTCAACTGAAATTTATTTATTTATGTCACCTTGAAGTTCTGATAAGAAAAGTAAATTATACTGTCAAGACAGTATACCAATGCTGGTAATTCAGTACGAAAACTTTAGTTCAGAGATCATTCACCAGACAATAACTCAGTTGAAATGCTCTGAGAAAGGATTGGTGACTTTTAATAGATGTGCATCTCAGACTAAATAAAGTCAGTCTTGGAACTTACACACCTTTAGGTTGTATGACAATATGCATTACTACCCTCATGCCCTTCTTGTTGATGAAAGTTTCCCCCCCCAGCCTTTCATTCTATTTCATGCTAGAACATATCCAGCAGATTTTTAGGTTTAAACTCGAGCAACTCTGGCTGGAGAGCATAGGAGATTCACGAGCAACACGCATTTCTCAGAGAATTTTTAATTTCTGTCCTTGAAACACCCTTTATGAACATCTGTGTTTTGTTACGGAAGGATAAGTTAAATTCTACCTAACATATTTTGAGATCTCAGGAGGTTTAGGTGAGTGAATGATAGCTTTTGGAAAATTTAATTGTACTGATTCTTGTTTCAAAGGCTACTTAATCTAAATATCCTCAGGCCCAGAAAAGTGGAAGTTATGGAAAATTAGAGGATCATTTTCTCTGGGAAAAATTCTATTAGATTTTCATATATAGTAATAGTGGCTAACTAATATATTTTAAAAGTTTGGTACCATATGATTTAAGAAACAAATCATATACTCAATGATATTTATAAAGAATCAAGAACCACAAACACAATCACCATTTATTAAACATCTATTTTGTTCCAGACTGTACTAGATGCTTTAAGCACTTGGTCTCATTCGATTTATTCTTCATAGTAAGCTTACATTGAGGTAATATTCTCCCCACCATTGAGAGAAGGAAGCCAAGGCTCAAAAAAGTTAAGAAATTTGTCTGACATATATAGCTAAATCATGGGTAAAATCATCAACAATTTGGCTTTAAAATCTAGTATCTTAGCCACTATGCCAGTGTTTTCTAAATTTAAATATATATATATGTATACACACACACACACACACACACACACACACATATACATACACATATATATGTATTAAAAAATGTACCTTGGCATTAAAAACTGTACCTTGGTCTTCTTACTGTTTTGGTGGGTTTTTCCTCCCCTAATTAATGATACTTTGACAAATACAGAATATATATATAGTCATAAAGTGATTAAATTTTTCATTTAAGAAAACAGCTTGCACTGTTTTTTAGTATATCTTCAAGTACCACTGTATAATTTGCTTTATGGATTATAAATCACTTTCTTGGGTATTAACTTACTTGACCATCTTAACTTGATTAAGGCAGGCATGACTGTTGCCCTTTAGAGGAGGGAAAAGAGGCTTAGAAAGGTCAATTCGGATTTGTCTGTGGTCACACAAACAGTGTAAGAGTGAGTGTGTGGCTCAAAAACAAACACTCAGATCAATAGAAAAGAATAGAGAACCCAAAAATGGACCCACAAACGTATGGCCAACTAATCTTTGACAAAGCAGGAAAGAATATCCAATGGAATAAAGACAGTCTCTTCAGCAAATGGTGCTGGGAAAACTGGTCAGCGACATGCAGAAAAATGAACCTGGACCACTTTCTTACACCATACACAAAAATAAACTCAAAATGGATTAAAGACCTCAATGTAAGACAGGAAGCCATCAAAATCCTCGAGGAGAAAGCAGGCAAAAACCTCTTTGACCTTGGCCACAGCAACTTCTTACTCAACACATCTCCAGAGGCAAGGGAAACAAAAGCAAAAATGAACTATTGGGACCTCAGCAAAATAAAAAGCTTCTGCACAGCGAAGGAAACAATCAGCAAAACTAAAAGGCAACCGACAGAATGGGAGAAGGTATTTGCAAATGACTTATCAGATAAAGGGTTAGTATCCAAAATCTATAAACAACTTCTCAAACTCAACACCCAAAAAGCAAATAATCCCCGGAAGAAATGGGCAAAAGACGTGAATAGACACTTCTCCAAAGAAGACATCCAGATGGCCAACCGACACATGAAGAAATACTCAACATCACTCATCATCAGGGAAATACAAATCAAAACCACAATGAGATACCACCTCACACCTGTCACAATGGCTAACATTAACAACTCAGGCAACAACAGATGTTGGTGAGGATGTGAAGAGGAGCTCTTATGCATTGTTGGTGGCAATGCAACCTGGTGCTCTAGCCACTCTGGAAAACAGTATGAAGGTTCCTCAAAAAACTAAAAATAGAACTACCCTAAGACCCAGCAATTGCACTACTAGGTGTATATCCAAGGGATATAGGTATGCTGTTTCGAAGGGGCACATGCACCCTGATGTTTACAGCAGCACTATTGACAATAGGCAAAGTATGGAAAGAACCCAATGTCCATCAACAGATGAATGGATAAAGAAAATGTGGTATATATGTGTATATGTGTGTGTATATATATATGTGTGTGTATATATACATACATACACATATATATATATACACATATATATATACATATATATATATATACATATATATATATATAATGGAGTATACTTGGCAATCAAAAAAAAATGAAATCTTGCCATTTGCAATTACATGGATGGAACTAGAGGGTATTATGCTAAGCAAACTTAGAGAAAGACAAATATCATATGACTTCACTCATATGAGGAATACAAAACAGATGAACCTAAGGGAAGGGAAGCAAAAATAATATCAAAACAGGGAGGGGGACAAAACAGAAGAGACTCATAAATATGGAGAACAAACTGAGGGTTGCTGAAGGGGTTATGGGAAGGGGGATGGGCTAAATGGGTAAGGGCATTAAGGAATCTACTCCTGAAATCACTGTTGCACCATATGCTAACTAACTTGGATGTAAATTAAAAAAAAAAATAAATAATAAAAAAAAAGAGTGAGTGGAAATCTGGTGTTTTGACTCTAAAGTACAACATTTTATCTTCTTCATAGAAGTATAGATTCACTGTAACTTTGAGAATGGCTAGTGTTTTTCGAAACCCTCATTTCACATGACTTGTAGCTTTTAAAAAATATGCCAACATAATATTCCTGGTGAAGGAGCGTGAGTTTGCCAGGGTGTGTTGAACAGCACTGAGTGTGTGGAAGGGGCTATCTCTCTGGAGCAGAGCATGGACCTCGCCCGGGGCTTAAGGGAAGGAGCTTATTTCACCTTTGACCTGGCCTTTTATCACAAAATTATTTCACTAGAGTCCGTACTTTAATTATTTTTCACAAAGGAAGTAAACTTTTTGGTTTTCTGTTCTGCTTGGCACACCGTTAATCATCTGTAACAGAAGATGGTAACATTTCGTGCTGACTTTTTCCTTTCTTCCACAAGTTGGAACAAACTGCTAGTGCTTTTATGAGGCTCTTTATTTTAGCTATAAAACTGCATCCTCGATTTTGTTACCTTGTGTGTTTTATAAAGAGTAGGCGTGGCCCTACTGCAGACTAGGGACTGATGCATTAACTCGATAGATTGATTAGGTTGGCAGGTGCCCTTGCAGTGAACGAAACCGACAAAACTCCCTGCTGCCATCAAGCATACATCGCAGCGTGGGAACACAGTACACATTATTACATCAGACAATGATAAGTACGAAGGTGAGGACAGGTCGGATAATTACAGAGAACAGTTTTTGTCTGGCGGGCGGGGGGGGGGGGGGGTCACTCATAACTCCTACAGTTATTCCATAGCAGCTTGATGTCGACAACAGGTTCTGTTCCCACAGCTGTGTGGGCTTTCATGAATGAGAGGAGCGGATGCCACGGAGTGTACAGAGACATTTTTCCTATTTTCTTACTGAGTAACCTGAGTTTCATTTGATTGACGCAATCTTATTTTATCACACTTGAATAATTCATTATGAAAATCAGTGCTTATTGTGTGTGCGACTATGTCTAATCCTAATACTTCAGTACTATACATAAATATGCTTTCCACACAGAAAGATAGGTCTCCAAAAAATAGTCATTAAGTACAAAATGAATTGGAAAGTGAGTTAATGGAACAGAAAATGACTTAACACACACATTAATAACACTGATATATTTTTTTTTTCCTGGGGAACTGGGCATTAAGGCATCTTATTTCTTTCAAGTACATATAATCCTGCAAATTAGAGATAATTCTCATTGTGTAATAATGATACCAACACACTTATAGAATATAAATACCTTGTCTGAAGTCACAGAGCTATTAAGTGTCAAAGGTAAAAGGAAAAGTCAGATCTAGCTACAAAGATATATCTAATATGCCACTCTGACTCATTTTATAATCCTAAAATACCAAAAGCAAATCATTTATACACACCACACTCCATCTCCTAATGGTTACTGGATACTGACACTATATATAACCTTTCTTTCCTAGATCAGATGTGTTTTTATGACAAAATTTACAAATATTACCTATGAAAATGAAGATACATAATATTTTGTAAGGACAAGTAATTTAGTGAGTAAAGCATCTTTATTGTTCTGAAAAATAAAATTTGATGAAACATCTACATCAAGAAACTTCTAGAGAAGAAAATAGGGGGATAAAAATAACCCCAACAGGTACTATTAAGATTCGAATGCCTATAGTTTTATCTGTAAAAGCCCATGTGAGTCACTGTTTACGTGTTGAAGAAATGAAAGCATTCTGCTGAAGAGAAATCCAAAAGGGAAATACAGGCAATGTTTGATTTAAAACAACAAAAACAAACAAAAAAAAAACCCCAAAGAAACCAAAAGGTAGGCAAGGGAAATAAGATTTTTCTTTTCAAGCAGGAAAAAACAGAACTTTCCAAATATACCCCTCTAAATAGAAAAACAATCATTTCCCCAAATTCTCCTGATCTGATCCAGATACAAATATTAAGAGCATTAAGAAATCATCAGGGGCGCCTGGCTGGCTGGCTGGTTCAGTTGGTAGAGTATGTGACTCTTGATCTCAGGGTTATGAATCCGAGCCCCACATTGGGGGTAGAGATTACATAAAAACATGTCAAATGTTTAAAAAAAGAGAGAGAGAGAGAGAAATCATCAATAAATTACGTGCTAAAATTTTCTTTGGACGGCAGCACAAGTGTGTGTGCAGCTTGCGATGGCCCAGATCTGCACTTTAAGGAGACTCTAGAAAATGTCAGGGCTTTCATTTTGGGTTTTCCCAAAAGAAAAAAAAAAAAAAAAAGTAGGAACATGGAAAAGGGAGAATAATGATAGTTTGCCTATAATGTTCACAGAAACCGTCCCATGGCTCCAGGACAACGTAGACAGAAGTATATACCCATCATCTATAGAACATAAAAAACAAAGATCATCCTATTTAATTACAATTCCCACTCCTTCCTCTAAGAACATTAAAATCGGCACGTTTCTTCCCCCCCAAACAAAACATTTTCTACTGTGTATGGTTGCCTGTTTTAAGTGTTAAAAATCAGTGTAAAGATTGCCTGGCTCCTGAATTTCTTTACTGAGGCCAAGAACTTACAGTCTGGCTTAGGGTCCCCCATCCTAAATTCCTTTCTGGAATAGGCTGCAACATGGCTGCATGTCTCCGTCTTCTTGCTTTGAGCTCCTCAGCCAGGCAAACACCAAATCATCAGTGAAGGGCCCTTTTAATCATCCTAAGTATTCCGCCTCACACAGCTTGAGGTACACTTGGGGGTGGGGGGGGAGGCACAAGGGCAGTGAGACCCACAGCTCCACAGACACTGCTTTTACACAGTAACCTTGTTCACTGAACCAAGTAAAAAGTGAGAATGGCTTCTGTTCAAAAGAGCCAGTGAAGCTCAAATGGGTGTGGGCTGGGAGTCGGGGAGGCCCTTCCTGGTTAAGAAATGGTTGCTAAACATCAGTTCAAGCACAAGGATTCAAACTCAGCTGGGGCCCCAAACAGGATGTGCGTTAAGCACATAATTAAAAACTTAATTGCTTTCCCAAACCATCTAAGTGTTATTTATTATTTTCCCAGACTTTTCTGCCTTTTGGTCTCCTGATGTATCGAAAATGACATTTAAAACCCTGAAGATTATGGCTGATTTTGTTCCCATACCAAAGGCATCTGAAAAGGCGCTCACTTAGGGTCAGTCAGGCAGAGAGACCTCTGTTCTTCCCTCTTCCCTGAGAATAGGCATGGAGCTGATGAAAGGCCGCGTGAAATGAAGTTTTGCTTCTCTTCAGAAGTTTCCAATAGACTGACTCGCTTTAGCAAGTTTGGGAAATTCTGAAGGTCTTCACAGAGGAGAGGAACAGTCAATGAATATAAATGCTGAAGTTTTTGAAATTACTTTTAGATAAATTCTGGGGACCTATACTTCTCTCTTTTTTTTTTAAGAAAAAGCCAGTGAGGGGCGCCTGGGTGGCTCAGTCGGTTGGGCGTCCGACTTCAGCCAGGTCACGATCTCGCGGTCCATGAGTTCGAGCCCCGCGTCAGGCTCTGGGCTGATGGCTCAGAGCCTGGAGCCTGTTTCTGATTCTGTGTCTCCCTCTCTCTCTGCCCCTCCCCCGTTCATGCTCTGTCTCTCTCTGTCTCAAAAACGAATAAAGATTAAAAAAAAAAAATTAAAAAAAAAAAAAAAAAGAAAAAGCCAGTGATAAATTGCACTGTAAATATTGGACTCAAAATTTCTATCACAGTTTTACCTTAGACTTATCTTAAGAATGGCTTTTGTCTAAGGGCAAAGAGGGGAAACTGAGGAAAAAGGGTCATGTCAAGTCCTTCCTGGGCCCTTATATGATTTAAACACATGTGCCATGGGGGCCAGAATACTTTGATTAAAATCAATGAACTAAGTGAATTTGGGTGAGCAACTGGTCCCATTTGAAGAAGGAAATACAATTTCTAGAAGAAAATACAAGCTTTTAATCCTTCCTGAGTAGCAGGACTTGACCCACTAAAGAAACTGGACACAGAGGATTTCTAAGAGGTTTGAGGGTCAGACACCCACTGGACTTGGCAATCAACCCGTTTTAATGCCCCGAGAACTAGAAACTACTAAGAGCCAGTGCAATGTCAGTTGTAGTCCGGCACCACCCCAACATCTCCAAGGCTGCCTAAGTAAGTACCACCATTTCCCCCAACCAGATGCTTACATTTCCAAACACAGCCCATATAGACAACACCTCTAGTGCAAAGTTTCTCAACCCTTGCACTACTGGTATTTTAGACAGGATAATCTTTGATGTGAGTGGCAGGGGAAGGGGAGGAAGCTTTGCAGGACACTACAGGATGGTTAGCAGCATTCTAGGACATACTGTATATGCTAACAGCACCACCACCACCACCACCACTGCCCACACCCAGAGCGAAGATGATCAAAAAGCTTCTTCAGGGGCACCTGGGTGGCTCAGTCAGCTAAGCGTCCGACTTTGGCTCAGGTCATGATCTGCTGGTTCCTGAGTTCAAGTCCCACATCGGGCTTTGTGCTGACAGCTGAGAGCCTGGAGCCTGCTTTGGATTCTGTCTCTCTCTCTATCTCTCTCTCTTTCCCCCTCCCCCATTCACACTGTTTCTCTTTCTCTCAAAAAATAAACATTAAAATAAATAAATAAATAAATAAATAAATAAATAAATAAATAAATAAATAGAATGTCTTCAGGCATGGCCAAATATCCCTGGAAGGGAGGGGAGATGGGGGCAAAATTACCCTTGGTTTAAAAAAAAAAAAAAATCACAGTTCTAGTGGCTCCAAATCAATGGTGACCTTCCCCCTTGCTTCCCCTCCAAGCCCGGCTCCTGCAGGAGGGTGCTGGATAGCAGGCCATCTTCTTCTGCTATGTGCCTGTTTATGTCCCCCATGTCTTCCAACTGATGCACTGGTTTTTTTTGTTTTTCCAGTAGACCTTAATGCTGCAAGGGAGATAGGAGACGGACACAACAGGAAAGATGGGTCCACGTCTGCTACACTGGGACTGGAAGCCACAGACCATGCCTCACAAACTTCTCTGTGGTCATGTTCGGTAGAATGGGCTGGGGTATAAGTAATATTCAAAGACTGCCTGAATTTCTGAAGAAGTGGAAGAATTCTCCAATTCTGCCTAATCGGAGCAAAGAAATTCATGAGGAAGTAATAAGCACTAACCAAAGGACTGTATTGGCTTTAATTTCAGGAACTTTTGAGGCCTGTTATTAAAATATCAACTTTCCCAAAATTCTACACCCATATATTCAGTAGGGCTCCATTAATATTAAGAGTGAGACCTTAAATCACCTGACAGCTGATTTAAACAGAAGACAGGAACTGGGAATTTATCAAACAAAAAGTAATTCCCATTCACAAATTTAAAAAACCTATCATTCCCTCCCTCAGAACCTGTATTCATATTTCAGACTCAAATTAACTAGCTTGGTGATCTGTTTCCCAGTTGATGGGAGATTAGAAGAACTTCTGAGGGAACAGGAAGTTGTCACGAGAGTCTCCTAACTGGCCTATGGATGGCCTTCCAAGCGTTGAGCCCACAAAACCAGTCGCTGACACAGCCGTGACACTAACATTTCTATAATGCAAATATGATCGTGTAACTTCTTTGAATGCCTCAGTTTCCCCAGGATAAACTCCAGCCCCCTTGGCACGAAAGACCAGCAGGTCTCCAGGACCTCACAGCTGTCTTTCTCACCACACTCCGGCAGCACAGCCTGCTATAGGTCTCCCTGGAAGCCTCCTCTCTGGCCTTACAGACGGCTGTGGTCGGTGGTGTTTCCCTGAACTTGGTTCTCCTCACATGATCAGTGTTGAACACGCTGCCACCACTCCCTGGAAGAATCTTCTCCCCTCACCTGGCTACTTTCCCTAAGCCTCTTCGATTTCTACTTTCCATCCAATTTCCTCAGAAATTCTCCACAATGCCCATCCCTGCCATCACATCCATCCTTCCATACTGACCAGCTGTGTGCACAGCTGACATTGTTAGGAAAGAGTAGGGGTAACAGAAGAAAAGCCTGCCTTACAAAGCACAGATTCCTTCCCCCCATGCCACGGTAAACACAAGCAACCCCTTAAACTCCTGATCTTTTGGGGCACCTGGGTGCCTCTGTCAGGTATGTGTCCAACTTTGGCTTAGGTCACAATCTCGCGGTTCCTGAGTTCGAGCTCCACATCAGGCTCTGTGCTATCAGCTGTCTCCCTCTCTTTCTGCCCCTTTCCCACTTGCACAGCCTCTCTCAGAAATAAACATTAAAAAAAAAAATTTAAACTCTCGATCTATTATACGTCAGACATTATTCTCAGGGCCTTTACCCATAGGAAGTAGCCAGATGAGGGGAGGAGAAGATTCTTCCAAAGAGTGGCACAGCATACACAACACACAGGAACTGGTCTAATCTCACAACAACCCTGTTATCATGTCAATTTTATAGGTGAGGACTCCGATTTCTACAAGGGAGTAACTTGTTGAACTAGCAGCCTAATCCCTACACCATGACCTCCTACAGCATCAGCACCCTAAGTAGGTGACTTCTCACTTCCGAGCAGCCAGGAAGCATGAGGCTAGGGTCGCCTGATGACGGGAAAGGGCTGGTACCACGAGGAGAGAAGACAGGCAGGGAAGACAGGAGGTGACATTGTGTGGAGACAGTGTTCCACTCTTCCCTCAGGAACAAGAGTTTGGAACTAAATGGTGGCGCATTCATCCAGAAAAACAGCTGAATGCTAACAAGGGAGGAAAGAGAATAAAGGGTTTTATTGGGAGAAGTGGCTCAAGGAGACGTCTGTGCCCCAGCATGTGGAGCAGGGGGCACCGTCAATGACATCTCATCTCAAACTGCAACTGCACGGTAACTACCTTAGAAAGAGGCCCATTTCTAACCCCACACATCACTGTTCTTATTTTCTCAAAATTAAGGCCTCAGCTTACCCGTTCATTTTTGGTTTCATTTTTTTTTTTTTAATTTTTTTTTTTTTCAACGTTTATTTTTATTTTTGGGACAGAGAGAGACAGAGCATGAACGGGGGAGGAGCAGAGAGAGAGGGAGACACAGAATCGGAAACAGGCTCCAGGCTCTGAGCCATCAGCCCAGAGCCTGATGCGGGGCTCGAACTCACGGACCGCGAGATCGTGACCTGGCTGAAGTCGGACGCTTAACCGACTGTGCCACCCAGGCGCCCCATGGTTTCATTTTTAATACATAGCAAAACAGTACCAGTGCAGGATACTGGCCGGTAAATGAAGGCAGAAATGACAGTTTATAATTCAGATTTAAGGGAATGGAAATCAGTTTTAAAATATAATAATTTCCAAAAAGTAATAAATACATAAATCCTAAAACATTAAAGGGAAATTAATATTTCTTTATAAATATTACATAATAATCCTCAGTATAAAATATGGTAAATATTTTGTAATGGCACAGTTGGTGAATTACCAACTTGATTACAGAACAGTTTGCCATGACTCTGAGGAATCCAGCCTCTTCCCTTTTGTCAACTCCCTCAATTCCTGTTCATTGACTACCTGCGTCCCTCAGGGGCTTCCTAAAATTGCTCTGTAGAAGAGATGATGGTTGGTTCACTAGCTCTTTGCTCCCATCTGCGTCCCCACTATCACCCTTAACGCCTCAGAGAACCTTGTCTTGACAAGGTGAGGACACCCTCATCAAATGTGCTATTTACTCACCCTGCTTCCTCTTTGTTTTTCTTATTTTTCCTCAACTTTGGCTACTAACAGGAAAAACAACACAACAGTTCTTATAAAACAACAGTTCTTATGTTAATAAGATGTTAAGCTGCATCTGCTTTTTTTTTTTTTTTAAACAAAGCTTTATTCCACAGAAAACTGTGATCCAGCATTGTTTTGCACTCCTTAGAAAACATCAGAGGGGTGTGTGTGTGTGCATGTAATAACAAGTATATGAATGAATATATAAATGTATGGACGAAAATCTAGTGGTTCTATCAATAGTTTGAAGAACATGGACAGGCTAAGTCCTGAGACCAGAAAAGCATTTAGTATGTAGAGAGTATTCTCGTTATTTGTAAGAATTTAAAATCTTTTCCTGAATATCTGCAAATATTTTACATTAAAAAAAATCACATATACTAGATTTGATTATCACAATTCTCAAAATGGCACAGTTTAAAAACTCTGGGTGTTTGGTCAAATTTGGTGTTTAATATAAAATGTTTGGACCGTGGCTATTGCTATTTTAGAAGGCAAATAGTAAGAAACAGATTTTGTTTATGGAAAAGTAAAAGCAGAGATTCAATTTATAAAGGAACTTAAGTTTCGCTGAAATTTTTAAAAGCTAAAAACCATCCTGATTTGGTACGCGTAATTAATTAAAAGACCCAGTTCGCTTAGACTGTCTGCCATACACTGATTTTGATCTTGATGGGTCTTACTTGAAGACTTCTGAACTGCTTCAAATCCCATGGCAACTTGCTCCTAACCACAATGTCAGTTGAGGAACACTGCAATATGTCACTTTCTCCAGACACCACCCCCCATCTTACTCTTAATTGTTGATTTTTTCCATTTCCTCTGTGTTCAAAGAGTAGTGAGTGTAGCTTTGGGAGGTAATTTGTTGATTTCAACATTTATAATGCACCTAGCACTCTGTTTTACTTTCCTTCCCAAAAGTTATCTTACTCCACTCTCTTTTTCCTTTAGACAGTCCCCAGAGGATGCTGGGAAAAGGAAGAAGCTGCTTTTTAGCTTCCACTTTGTAGTGCCCTGGAGAGTGACACAAGGTGCACGAGCTGGTTATCGGAGCAGGTCAGTCAGTTCTGTAAAAAGTGGATTCCATGCAACAATGTTTTATTCTCCTTTTCTTTTTTTTTTAATATGAAATTTATTGTCAAATTGGTTTCCATACAACACCCAGTGCTCATCCCAACAGGTGCCCTCCTCAATGCCCATCACCCACTTTCCCCTCCCTCCCACCCCCCATCAACCCTCAGTTTATTCTCAGTTTTTAAGAGTCTCGTGGTTTGCCTCCTTCCCTCTCTGTAACTTTTTTTTCCCCCTACCCCTCCCCCATGGTCTTCTGTTAAGTTTCTCAAGATCCACATAAGAGTGAAAACATATGGTATCTGTCTTTCTCTGTGTGACTTATTTCACTTAGCATCACACTCTCCAGTTCCATCCACGTTGCTACAAAAGGCCATATTTCATTCTTTCTCATTGCCAAGTAGTATCCCATTGTATGTATAAACCACAATTTCTTTATCCATTCATCAGTTGATGGACATTTAGGCTCTTTCCATAATTTGGCTATTGTTGAAAGTGCTGCTATGAACATTGGGGTACAAGTGCCCCTATGCATCAGCACTCCTGTATCCCTTGGGTAAATTCCTAGCAGTGCTATTGCTGGGTCATAGCATAGATTGATTTTTAATTTTCTGAGGAACCTCCACACTGTTTTCCAGAGTGGCTGCACCAGTTTGCATTCCCACCAACAGTGCAAGAGGGTTCCTGTTTCTCCACACCCTCTCCAGCATCTATAGTCTCCCAAGAATGTGTTCTTGAAAACTGCACAACATGTTTGTCTGTTTCTTAAAATCCACATTTACATAACCCTGGAGTCCTGTATGCTGACCTCAAATTGCAGAAGTAATTTTCCTTTCTGTTCTATGCTTCACAGGAATGGCCAAAACTCTACGTTTTACCAAACTAATAAGAGATAGTTTTATCTTACATTGATACCTTTTCATCATACCAGTAATGAAACCCTCTCAACCTTCTTCCTGTCCCACTACAGACATGTTCCAAGCTATAACCAGCTTTTCTGTGGCACCTGCAAGGAGGCACAGTAGTTTAGGGGTAATTACACGGAAGTCACTTAAATTTTTTATGCTTGTAACAACAGTTCTTACTAAACATTTTGGCAAAGTCAAGTTGCCCAGTCTGGATCACTGGGGCTATAAAGCTGCTAGAAAGGGTCAATTGCTTCTTTCAAGGAAAAGAATTTCTGCTGAGCTATCTCTCCACATGTTTTTTATGACTTCTCAAAGCTTTAAATGTCCACTTCCACATGAGGGATTTGTAACCAAGTATTAGAGGAGCTCTCCATCTTTTGTTGTAAATTTCTGGGGGAGCCTGACAGCTGGGGTCCTGAGTTAGAGCAGAAGATAAAGTTAAAAAACTTGACCTAGTTTCAAAAGGGACATTAACTATTTCTTCAACCCAAAACCAATGTAATTTTTTCAGGTATCTGCCTTCAGAACTTGGGCCTGAAACGTCTCAGTAGTTTCAGGGAACTAAAATTGTCTGTGTATGTAAGAAACTCTTGTACAAAACGTCTTACATCTTTCACTTAAAAAAAACAAGTAAACATCATTTGATGGGGCACCTGGGTGGCTCAGCTGGTTGAGCGCCTGGGTGGCTCAGGTGGTTGAGTGTCTAACTTTGGCTCAGGTCATGATCTCACGGTTCATGAGTTCAAGTCCTACATCAGGCTCGCTGTCAGAACAGAGCCTGCTTTGGATCCTCTGCCCCCCTCTCTCTCTGCCCCTCCCCCACTTGTTTCTCTCTCTCTCTCTCTCTCTCTCTCTCTCTCTCTCTGTCTCAAAAATAAAAACATTAGGGGCGCCTGGGTGGCTCAGTCGGTTGGGCGGCCGACGTCGGCTCAGGTCACAATCTCGCGGTCCGTGAGTTCGAGCCCCGCGTCAGGCTCTGGGCTGATGGCTCAGAGCCTGGAGCCTGCTTCCAATTCTGTGTCTCCCTCTCTCTGCCCCTCCCCCGTTCATGCTCTGTCTTTCTCTGTCTCAAAAATGAATAAAACGTTAAAAAAAAATTAAAAATAAAAACATTAAAAAAACACAATTTGAGGGGCGCCTGGGTGGCTCAGTTGGTTGATGCCTCTTGATTTAGGCTCAGGTCATGATCTCATAGTTCATGGGATTGAGCCCCGTGTTGGGCTGTGTACTGACAGTGCAGAGCCTGTGGGATTCTCTCTCTCCCTCTCTCTCTGCCCCTCCCTGCCCTGTGTGCATTCTCTCTCTCTCTCTCTCAAAATAAACATTAAAATATATATTAAAAACCCCCACAATTTGAGGTTTCCTTTTTTATATATCCCAGCCCATGATCATTCAGCCTTTTCTCTCCCACCCACTAGCCCCAGACATTATACTGTCCTCAGTGAGTAGCACCAGTAATGCCATAATGAAGTTGGGGGACGGAGAGAAGTAAAAATGTCAAATGTATATTCAAAATACAAATTTTTACCTTATAACCTAATTTATATGCATGACCAGACTATAAGAGGCTTAGGACCCTGTGGCAAGTGACCAGGAAATAAGAGCATTCAAATAGTGTAGGGTTTTCTCCTATTAAATAGAATCGGGCTTAGCAGCCTACTCGACACATTGGGCAAGCAGCCTTGGCTCAACCAGCCTCACCATTCTGTCTCCATCTTCAGCGTCCAGACCGGTCTCACCACTGCCAGTCTTTCCCCTTCAATTCCTTGGATCTGTCAGATTAGTTGCCTGAAAAATCAGCTCTAGATGCTCATCGTTCCCCTGCTTAAACACCTTAGTTGCCAGATTAAGGCCACTGCGAGGTATTTCTATCTACTTTTCAAGAACCACGTCCCAACACTCCCCCAGATGGCCCGTTTTTACAGAATGACTGCATGTGTTACTTCTTTAACTTGCCCTCATGATTTCCTTCCCTCTCCTTTTCTTTCCTTGCTTTTACTTTTGCTCTTCTTTCTATGGGGTTTCTCTCTTCAATCATCCGTCAGATCTTCTAAATACTTCAAGAGCCGATGCCAATGTCTTCGTCCTCCATAAAGTCTACCCTGGTTTTCCCACCCAGAAGTGCTTGTCCTTTCTCTAAGCCACAAACACGCTGATGACACTCCTCTGACACTGTTACCAAAGGAGGGGAGTTACCAGACTCATCTGTCTACCCTATGAAAGGCTCTGGGCATAGCTGAAGCTCAAGAAGCATACCACATTGCAATGACCTGGCCTCCAGTATTTGGGTCATTTTTAGCAATGCTGGGGCAAGGGTATAGATTTCAAAAGATAATAAATTAGGCAATAAATAGTAACTAATAAATTAGACAACAGAGCATACAAAAGCTACAATCCCAAAATTCAGACATAACCACTGTAAATATTTTAGTGTCTGTTCCTGTAGATTTTTTTGAAGTATGTGTGTTTATGTGTAGAATACAAAAAAAAAATGGGATCTTCATATCATATTTTGGAACATGTTTTATGTTCTGGACCTATTTCCTCATCAGCTATGTTTCTAAAACACCCTTATTAATGGTTGCACAATACTGAACTATAGGAAAACACCATGATTTATGTAGTATATTTACATTGTTTCCAATTTTCCAATGTTGTAAACAAGGCTGCCCACAGAGTTACACAAATATTATCAATGTATATAGGACACTTGCCTAGAGTGGAACTTCTGCATCTTTGGTTGGAAACAGAGAGAGCCCCTTTCACTGCAACTTCAGAGACAGTAGCAATTTATTCACCAGACCATTCATTTACCAAGTGCCTGCTGTGTGCCAAGCATTCTTCAAGACTCTTCCATCCAGTGGATGTAGATAGATGGTACAGGAAAGAATAGATTGATAAATAAGATCCACCTTATGCAAAAAATACTGGGGGTGGGATAGGAGATGTTAGGTGGGGGGGGGGAGGGGTCAGAAAAGGCCTTCCTGAGGAAGTAGGAGCGCAGGTCCAGTCATTCCAAAAGCCAAGAAAAGAGTGTTTCAGACAGAGATGGAGGGATTAGTATAAAGGTGCAAAGGTCGTGAGGCCAGAGTGAGCAATGAGTATGAAGAGAATGAAAAGAAAGTCAACGGGGTGACACCATGGTAAGAAAGAAGAAAAGCAGGTACTGTTGCTGGTAATAAGGATTTTACATTAAAATCAATGAAAAGCCATTGGGACAGAAAAAATTTTAAGCAGAGGAGTGCCAGGATGTGATCCATAATTTTATTTTATTTTTTTTTTTTTAATTTTTTTTTTCAACGTTTTTTATTTATTTTTGGGACAGAGAGAGACAGAGCATGAACGGGGGAGGGGCAGAGAGAGAGGGAGACACAGAATCAGAAACAGGCTCCAGGCTCTGAGCCATCAGCCCAGAGCCCGACGCGGGGCTCGAACTCACGGACCGTGAGATCGTGACCTGGCTGAAGTCGGACGCTCAACCGACTGCGCCACCCAGGCGCCCCGTGATCCATAATTTTAAAAGGTCACTCTGGCTGCTGTGTAAAGCCTGGCTGGGGGGGGGGGGGGTGGGGGGTGGGGGGAGGGCTGTGGCACACACGGAAGGGCCAGCGCAGAAGCAGCCACTGAAGTTATAATGTGGGGACAGCAAATGTTTTTTGGACCAGGAATGGTAGTGCAGGTGGACATAGAAGGCAGATGGGATATACTTTGAAGGTAGTACCAACAGCACTTACTGATAGATTAGATGTGGGGGAGACAGAAAGGCAGAACCAGAAAGGGTGGAACATTTATTGAAACAGACCTGATGGAGGACCAAACAGGTTTGAGGAAAAGAATGAACACTTCCTGTATGGAAGATGTAACGCAAGGTGAAATTTGTATCAACATGGTAAGTAGAGGTGTGATTTGTTTCTCTGGATTTTACACAATTTAAACTATTCTACATATATTGCTTTCCATATAACATTTTATCCTAAAATTTTAGTAATTACTTCTATGTCAAAAAAAAACCCTGTAGATATTTCAAACACGCTTAGTTATTTTCATCTTGCACATTCAAGTTATTCCAATTCCTCGCCATACTTTTATACATAAATTGTAGATTAGATTTTAAGAGGAATCATTAAGTCAAAGATAAGAACAGCTTTTTGTTTGTTTGTTTGTTTGTTTGTTTGTTTGTTTTTAGAGAGAATGAGAGCATGCATGAGCAGGGGACAGGGGCAGAGGGAGAGAGAAAGAATCTTAAATAGGCTCCACACTCAGTACTGAGCCCGACACAGGGCTGGATCCCACGATCCGGGGATCACGACCCCAAACTGAAATCAAGAGTTGGATGTCAACCAACTGAGCCACCCAGATGCCCCAAAGGTACGAACAGTTCTAAGGCTTTGATACTAAGCATCAATTTGAGCATCAAAATAAGTAAAGCATTAAAATCCATAGAGTTAAATATCCCTGAATTCACAATGATATAAACAATTAAGAAAGAAAGAAAATCTCCTTACAGTAAAAGCCAACTAATAAATGTAGATGGAACAATGAATTAGAAAGTCACTATTTGCGGGGTGACTGTGTGGCTCAGTTGGTTAACTGTCCTACTCTTGATTTCGGCTCAGGTCACCATGATCCTGGGGTTGTGGGATTGAGCCCTGCATCGGACTCTGTGCTGAACACGGAGCCTGCTTAAGATTCTCTCTCTCTCTCTCTCTCTCTCTCTCTCTCTCTCTCTCTCTCTCCCCCCCGTCCCTCCCTCCCTCCACTGCTCATATTCTCTCCCTTTCTCTCTCTAAATAGAAAAGAAAAAGAAAAAGGAAAAGGAAGTCACTATTTGGCAACTAACAATTTTTTCTTAATTTATTTTTGAAAGAGAGAGACAGACAGAGCATGAGTGGGGGAGAGAGAGGGAGACACAGAATCTGAAGCAGGCTCCAGGCTCTGAGCTGTCAGCACAGAGCCCGATGCGGGGCTCGAACTCCCAAACTGCGAGATCGTGACTTGAGCCGAAGTCGGACACTCAACGACTGAGCTACCCAGGCACCCCTTGGCAACTAACATATTAACTGATGAGAATCACTGATACTGAAACTAACGAGTGAATATATGAGTAAGAACAGAATATTTACATAGTCCCGGAGGATACTTGATTATCTAACAAAAATTAGTAACTTCATAGTGGAGAAACCTGGCAGACATCACCTTGACAGAGTGACAGAGGATAATATCACTAGGATTGGGACAAACCGAAATGTGCCTCCTGAAATGATACACTGAGGGCAAAAAGTCACTTCTGGGGCATTCCTGTCTGAAGTATATAACCTCAATTTAATCATGAGGAAACACATCAGACAACTGTACCAAAACTGAGAGGTGTCTTACAAAGTAACTCAATACTTCAGAAACATCAACATCATGAACTACAAAGGCAGGCTCTGAGGAAGTATTAAAAAATAAAAAGACACAACAGCTAAATGCAGTGCATGATTTTGGACTGTCTTTTGCTATAAAGGACATCACCGGGCTGAATGGTGCAATGTGAATAAGGTCTGTAGATTAGACAATGGTATTGCATTAACTGTTATAATTTCTTAATTTTGATAAATGTAATGTAGTAATTTAAAAGACTGGGAGGGAAAGAAAAATAAATCTCCCAAAATGTTAACATTTGGGGAATCTGGATGAAGGGAACATGGGAATTGTTTGTAATTTCTGGTAACTTTACAGCTTTTCTGTAGGTTAGACACTATATGGAATAAAAAATAAAATAAAATAAAATAAACCAAGGTCACTGAATCCCTATTCATTATTGATATTTTAAAAAATGACTTTTGACTTTGTAACTTTTCCCTGACGATTAATGATGTTGAACATCTTTTCATGTGTCTACTGGCCATTTGTAGGTCTTCTTTGGAAAAATGTCTGTAAATAGGTCCTCTATTTTTTAATTAGATTGTTTATTTATTTTGGTTTTTTGGTTGCAGAAGTTTAAATTTATTTTTGATATTAACCCCTTATTGGATATATTGTTTGCAAATATCTTCTTCTGTTCACTAGGTTGCCTTTTCATTCTGTTGATGGCTTCCATCACAGAAATTCTGTATGATCCACATATTCCAGTACTGAGTTATTTATTCAAAGAAAATGAAAACACTAATTTGAGAAGATATATGCACCCCTATGTTTACTGCAGCATTATTTACAAGACCCAAGATACAGAGCAATCTAAGTGTCCACCCACAAATGAATGGATAAAGAAGATGTTTTATATGTATATATATATACGTATATATATGTGTGTGTATATATATGTATATATATGTGTATATATATGTGTATATATATGTGTATATATATGTATATATGTGTATATATATATGTATATATATATGTATATATATGTGTGTGTATATATACGTATATATATGTGTATATATGTATATATATGTGTATATATACACACACAAAATGGAATATTATCTAGCCTTAAAAAAGAATGACATCTTGCCATCTGTGACAACATAGAGGGACCTCAAAGGTATTATGCTACGTGAGATAAGTCAAAGACCAGTAGCATATGATTTCACTTATACGTGGAATTTAAAAAACAAACAAAAAACAAAAATAGGCCCATAAATACAGAGAACAAACTGGTGGTTGCTGGGGGAGGGGCTGGGGGCTGGGCAAAATGGGTAAAGGGAGTGGGAGGTACAGACTTCCGGTCATGGAATAAATCACAGGGATGAAAGGTACCACAGAGGGAATACAGTCAATGGTATTGTGACAGTGCTGTGTGGTGACAGGTGATATCCACATTGCAGTGAACATAGCATAACATAGCAGAGTTGTCAAAACTAAAGGAACATTGCAGGTCAACTATACTTCAATGAAATAATGAAAACGGTCAAAAGTAAATATGAAAGCTGAGCAAAGAGCAGCTTGAGAGGGAAAGTAGTTGGCCCTGGGTGGCAAAGGGAAATAGAATCTATCAATATGGAGCAGAGGAGATGCTGAGGACGTTCAGGGAATTTCAGGGAGCAATCTCCCCACACCATGCGTCAACTGGCTGGAGATTCTTATTTTCAGCTCAAGCTAAACCTTGAAAGATCCATCCATGGTAGGTCAGCATTGCTCTCCCAGGACCAGGATGAACCTCATACTTGGAAGCTCAAACCATATTACAAAATCTGGCACTGGCACTGTCGTTGAACACAAAACCAAAGAGAAACGGGTTCACACTTTCCCCCTTAAGGTAAACTAATAACTAGATATCATCGTGTTAAAGAGTAAAATATCCCGATTTCGAATGGAATCAAAGCTTCTTTAGTTGGACCCTAGAATAACTTACCTAATGTCATGATGGTCTGAGTCATTTGTAACTGAAGAAAAGAATCTCATTTCTCTCTCCCCACTTCCCTTCTCTTCCCCAAGAGTCATATGCATTTATTTAATCCTTCTTATCTAAAGTATCAAAGTTTAGACCAAATTCCTCTGCTTCCTTTACCAATACCTGGCACAAAGAAGCACAAAGAAACATGTTTTGTGTACTTGAACAGAGATATTTGTATACCTATAAATACTGAGAAATAAAGAAACTTAACCACATTAAATGCTTCTCAAGCTGTGAATCACGATGATAATCTTTATTTAAAAGCTTACACCATGGCTCGGGATTTATTGAGACTGTGCTCTGAGTTATGCTTTCTAAAAAGAGGTGTTCTGATAGTGAACACATTGGGAAAATGGGAGGAACTTGTCTCCTCTTGTGAGGAACTACAACACACAAAATTATGTTTAATGTTTTGAGGAATCCTATAGTACAGCAAGTAAAATTTGGGAGTAAGAGTCTCCCAAACTTACTTGACAAAAGGACTTTTGTGTGTGTGGCAGTATTAATTAATCTGCAACACATGTTACAAATGTCATTATAGTATATTTATGTTATATTACAGAATTCTCTTTAAAAGACACTTAAATGCTATTGTTTCAACAGGATACTTCTCATAAAATGAAAACAATGTAGCAGTAAATTCTCTCTGTAGGTCCAATGTACTGGGATAAGCAGACTGAACGGAAATGTAGTAGAAATCAAATTTAGAGGTCACCTGATTGCCTTAAGAGAAGGTAACTAAATTTGATGACTTAATGATCAATCCCACTACAGTTTTTTTTTTTTTAATTCGCTAAAATATGAGTCCATAATGCATTTTTACAGAGGGCAAAGATAGATATGAAACTCCATTAGTAGGCTCCACAAGTCTGTTGCAGATGAACATTTTTTCCACTCCCTAGAACCTTGTGAAACACCAAGTACATCTAATGGACCAATTAGAGTGATAAACCATCACAGCCCGCTCCCTGCAATGTCTAAACAAACCGTTCTAAGAACAAGGCCAGCTGATTGCAAATGGAAACTCTCTAATTCCCAGATATAGGAAAAAAGGGGGCAGCTATCGCTTGGTTCATTAGTCAATGGGAAATGGTCAGAAGTATGCAAATGTCCAGATGTCTCTTTGGGGGGAGGGAAAATCTGGGGGGGGGGGGGAGAAAAAAGAAAAAAAAAATTACATTCAAATCCTTCATGAGGTACTGTATTAGGAGACGAGCAAAATCATGAACACCAGAAAAGAGGCTCCTTCCTAGACTCACAAGAACAGGACAGAGGTCGCCATACACAACACGGAGCTGCCTTCCTGGAACGGAAGCATCGTTAGAGAGTGCAAGTCCCCTGGATAGCCCTCTAGGTCTCTAAATAATTTGAGTGTACTTACTTTGCTTTTTTCACATTAAATCCTCTGTACATAATTTCACTAATAGCAACCATATGGGAAGCATCTGTAGCTCTTCTCAATTCTAATTTTCGTGGGCAGAAGAAACACTGACAAAAATAGCCCCACAGTCTGTCAGGGCCACTGCAGACTGACCTAGTTAGATGCAGCAGGCTGAATGCATCTGAACTGGCTTAATCCTGCCCCAGCTTTGAGGCTGCTGCGTGCCCCAGAGCTCAAGCCTTAGGATTGACCAGGTCTTCACAGTTTGTGTTTATGCTTGATGGGTCACACTTGGGTCTCTGAAACCATATTAGCGTGACTCTTACCGACCCACCTACGGGCACTCCCAAATCAACTCTCTGAAATGGATTACCAAAATCGCTGTTCTCAAAACAACAAAAACTGAAACAACAAAAATCCGTAACAGTATTAAATTGTAAATGCTAAAAGGAGAAGATCTCTAAAATGTGATTAAGGTATCCTTTATTTATAAAAAGAAGATAAACACCCACACAGAAAAATGTCACAATAAACATGCAATTCACAGAAGAATGCTAACAAGCAGATAAGAAATGTTTAACATCACCAGTAATCAAACAAATGCAAATTAAGACAATAAACCATCATTTCTTTGCCCATAAAGTTGACAGAAATTCGAAACAAGAGGATATAATTGTTCTAGAAGAATGTTTCTGGGGCGCCTGGGTGGCGCAGTCGGTTAAGCGTCCGACTTCAGCCAGGTCACGATCTCGCGGTCCGTGAGTTCGAGCCCCGCGTCAGGCTCTGGGCTGATGGCTCAGAGCCTGGAGCCTGTTTCAGATTCTGTGTCTCCCTCTCTCTCTGCCCCTCCCCCGTTCATGCTCTGTCTCTCTCTGTCCCAAAAATAAATAAACGTTGAAAAAAAAAATTAAAAAAAAAAAAGAAGAATGTTTCTAACACTAAGTGGCAAGATAACAGGCCGTAAAACCACATATGCAATGATAGAAGTGTGTGCGTGTGTGTGCACACAGGTGCACACACAGCACACATGTTTACAAAGGCCAGAATAATCGATACCAAAATGTTAATGTAGCTGTGTGCAGATGGTGAGATCACAGATGAATTAAAAACAACTTTAATCCTTCTCTGTTTAAGTGTCTCACAATATTTATTACTTTTCTTACCAGAAAAATGTATATTACATTTAAAATATTTAGGCCATAACTAGTAAGAGATGCCTGGAGACTACTCTGTTCATGATTTTCTGTGCTCCAGTTGTGAGTGACGGCAGAAAAGATGTTTCAGGTTGGACCACTGATACGGGCCCTCACTCCATATGCTAACGTGGACTGCTCAAAGTTCTGGGAGCAGACCTCCCCCTCAAAAAACATCTCAAAAAAGACAAGTCTTATGGGAAAAGGCCAGCTCACACTTTATTTACTTTCACATTAAGTTCATATTGAGCTAATTATAACATATCTCACCAAAGGCAAAGTTCTATAACTGATTTCATTTTCAAAATCTCTTTTTCAGGTTTCCAGTAGCTGCTATGTAACATTCCTGTACAAGATTTTCCATTCCTGAAGAAACCCATATGCTAAGTATTAACATCTCACACTTTTAGCCACTTTTTCAAGTTTGAAGACGGCGGTGACACTATTTTGGTAGTCTTTTCAGAAAGGTTTTTTCTTTTTTTGTATCGCCAAATGTAGCAGAAACAAATAATGATTCTACATTTATTTCATGGATAGGATGTGCTTAAAAAAAAGATTATCAATAACATGAAATGTTACTTGCTTTTAAAACAGAAAACAGGGGCGCCTGGGTGGCTCAGTCAGTTTAATTTCCTACTCATGATTTCAGCTCAGGTCATAATCCCAGGGTCATGGGGTGGAGCCCTGCATTGGGCTCTGCACTGAGCGTGAAGACTGCTTAAAATTCTCTCTCTCCCTCTGCCCCTCTCCCCTGCTTGTGCTCGTGTGCTCTCTTAAAAAAATGAATAAATAAATAAAATAGAAAATATCTTTTCCAGCCAAACCACAAATATTTGTTGGTTCTTGCTATGTCCCATGCTAGGCATGTCTGAATTAAGTTCTCATATACTATGAGAAAGAATACATTATAGGAAACACATGCATTACAGAGTTAGGAATTTTTAAATTTTAGTCATGACCATCCCCCCCCGAGACCATGCTTACCTTCAAAACCCTCTCTTTTTGCAATTTTTTTTCAGAATTTATATTTCAATAGGACCAGAGCCTCAAGTAGGTACTAATTTCCCTCATCAACATCAGAAATGGTTCCAAATTATGGCCATTTCTCTACCTTCCAAGGGTAAACTGTATTTTTTCATGAAATCTGATCCCTCCATTCATGGCAGGGAGGTAATCAATCCCTATTGTATTGAGAGGTTAAGAAATTGTATAAATTCACTTATATCCTGAAAAGCAACTTATAAATCTTCAACTAGAGAAAGGTATGTTTAAGTTGCTATTAATCAGAAAATACCTGATTAACAGTTGCTCCTTCATCCCCAACAATAATGATTCCATCCCTTTCTTTTCCATTCTGGCTTAAGCCTATAACCTCACTTTACCTCTTCATGCTATTCATTTTACTTGGCAACAGTATATGCTGGAGAATTCCTGTGTCATTACAGTGCTCTCTAACATCGGATTTCTTACCCTGGTGATTCTGCAGGCAGACCTCCATGGCATTCTGTGTTTCCACCATGGATGAATGTAAATGCTTTAGGATAACCAACTTAAAAAACTGCCAGCACGCTGGGAATACAAAGGCAGGCCAGGAGTGGTGAAGGCATCCCAGTGGAACTTTCTGAGCACCCTATGATTTTAAGATTATGAGGAAAATTATAATCAAAGGGTATGGTGGGTACGGGGAAGGAAGAATCATCTGCAAAGGCAAGAAAAATTTAAAACACAAACAGAAGACTGTAAAGAATTTAAAGGATTCTTTTAAAGAGCTATATATACTAGGATAAAGAAGCTGATCTGTGATTAAAGCACTTCGTAGTATTTAGCCATACGTAAAATCTCAGGAATTTCACATTTCATAAGAACAGCATTTATTTTTTTTAAAGGTTTTTTTTTTTTTTTAATGTTTATTTATTTTTGAGACAGAGAGAGACAGAGCATGAATGGGGGAGGGTCAGAGAGAGAGGGAGACACAGAATCTGAAGCAGGCCCCAGGCTCTGAGCTGTCAGCACAGAGCCCGATGCGGGGCTCGAACTCACGGACCACGAGATCATGACCTGAGCCGAAGTCGGACGCTTAACCGGCTGAGCCACCCAGGCGCCCCTCAGAAGAACAGCATTTAAAACTAAAGGCTGCGCTCAACTAAAATGATGTGTTCTTAACCAAAAGCTAGGGGAGGGAGAGTACTGTCCTCTGCCAGTAGGTTTCTAATCCAAAGATTTAAAATCTACTTTCTTTTTTTTTTTTTTTAAATTTTTTTTTTCAACGTTTATTTATTTTTGGGACAGAGAGAGACAGAGCATGAACGGGCGAGGGGCAGAGAGAGAGGGAGACACAGAATCGGAAACAGGCTCCAGGCTCTGAGCCATCAGCCCAGAGCCCGACGCAGGGCTTGAACTCACGGACCGTGAGATCGTGACCTGGTTGAAGTCGGACGCTTAACCGACTGCGCCACCCAGGTGCCCCTAAAATCTACCTTCTATATTACGGTTGTGAACGCCTGCCTCGTCAGAGTTGCCAAGGCAACAGCACAGCCCTTTAGAAGAATGAGGACAGCGAGCATATGACACCAAATCCGTGGAAGCATCAACTCTTCCACAGGGACCCATAAGACACCTGTGAACCACAGACAGCCAACAGACGTATACAATTCCACTTCCATACAGAATTGTGACCATGCGCTGGCACAGGAAAGGCTTTGTGAGCCAGTAAGGAGTAATCAAATCTTCCTACATCTACATGCAAAGTCACAAAACAGTACAGGACACCAGCCATTAAACCTTCAACAGTCATATGCTGTTATTATTAATCCTATAGTTATTAGGTTCTGCTTCCAAAACAGAAGTGCCACAAGCAACATGAGGAGCTAAGAACGGAAAATAACTATGCAGATTCGAGAACATCCCACTTAAACGCCATTGGGATTTTCTTACACAGCTAGATGAAATTCTAGTGATGTAATCTAGATATGGGGAAATGAAAGATCCAGGGAAAAGTTACTCTGATTATGCGTGTAACTTTTGTTTTACTGATACAAGTATGTTAAATGATATCATTAAGATAGAGTATTCCCCCACATCCAACTACCAAATGATCTGTTGAGGGCTTTTCTTTCCCCGCCCTTAATTGTTGAGCTGATTGCAGTTCAGTGTTATCACACATGATATGGATTGTTTCAGATATTTATATTTTACTTGTTTAATTAGCTAAGCAAAAACTGCATCCCTCAGATAGATGACTTCAGGCATCAGCAAACAGCACGCTCATTTAGGATGTGAATCTGAATGTACTCTTTCAGGATAAGTGGGAAGCAGAGACTTTCACGTGCCTCACTCTTCCCACACACATACCTGTGCTGCTTGGAAGGTGAGCTGACTTTGGTGCTATGGCATATTCCTATCTCATTGCTTTTAAGGGTCTGGGGTCCCATTTTTGTCCCGCTGCAGCCGGCCCTGCAAGACCCTCATTCTCTCCCCCTCTGGAATATTCACCTTACCCGGAAGCATCCCTCCCCCCTTTTCCCAATAACCACTCCTTTTTCTGATGCATATCTCATACTGCAAAGACTTCTGGCATTACCGACGTTAGGACTTTGTGATGTGTTGTACCTTAATTCTCCCCTAAGTTCTAGAAACCCACCCCTATCCTCCTAGGTTATCTTTGCCATTAATAATGATGTTGCTTCAAGTGAGAGGTATTACCTGTATAAATTCTCATAGATTACTGAACGTGTTTTTAACAGGTAATAGTACTTAATGAAAAGGCTTAGAAATTATAGTGTAAGAGTGTAAAATTTAAACAGGTTTCATTCATTGTATTTAGTGTTGTGTGGAATAACAAGAAATTATCATTTTAGGTAAAGAACGGTCAAAAATGGCAATTTCATATAGTTCAATACCTGACCCAATTTATGCCAATGATTTCAAGTGCCAAGATGAGCCATTTGGGCAAGACATATGACAGCCAGCAAGCCTCTTGTTCCTAGGACAAGGCTGCTTATGAGTAGTGACCTAGATTTCACACCCCGGGGTGCCTGAGCCCAGTCTACTAAATGGCATCGCTAAGTTTATCATGACAGCTACTTCAGACTATGGCCAGCCATTACACAACAGCACAGATGAAGGAAAACAACCAGATGAGCAACCTGTGTATCCCTTGAAGGTTAGCATCACCAATAAGCAAGAACAAAGCTGAAGGATAAAAGTAGAGCTTTAATATCACTCTCCTCTATTTACTTTCCAAAGTCATTTTTATCGTATGAAACGAAATCCTTTTAGCGGGTTATACTGAATGGAAATCCTAAATACTGAAAAGAACCAAAAAGCAAAAACATTAAAATAATGGTCCTGTAGTTCCCCCCCGCCCCACCACATGATTGGCTAGCTCACTTTGGCTTCACATTCTGATCTGAAAGAATGGCTTTAAAGGGAAACAGCAGAATAACCATGCTATTAAATGCACTCATTCTACACAATAATACCCACTGGGAGCTTCTACATTGTTAATGATCAATATTATCAACATTTAACTAAGTTGCTAGGGAAACTGGGGGGAAAAGAGACATCTTTTCTGTCCTGCTCTCCTGTCCATGAGCTTATATTCCCATAGGAGACGGCTAGTACATACAAACAAAGAGCTCTGATGCGGGACTTGGTGGAATTTACATACCACAAACAGCAAATATAATACATGTGCCATCACCTCGTTTAGTTTTTGGATCCAATAATATGAAACACAGCAGTTCTAGGTTAGGAACTGCAGGTAGTGTCTTTACCCAGATTATACTAAGTAGGTTTGAATTTAAAGCTCATTTTCATCTTACTGAACTCCTGGAACCATGAACTTCCAATTTTCTGATGCATGAAGAAAAAAGGGAAACTTTCTGTCACATAAGCTTGGTTTGTTGCAAATTCATACACAGGATTTTATAGTACCTATGAATATCATCCTCGCTCTACTAGCTCTCTTTGGGAATTTGGAAAAAGGTATTTATGTTTCTCTGAGTTTTTTCATTTGAAAATTGGAGGATTCATTCTGATTACTCAGCTGTATCGGTAGGGTTGAAAAGATACAAGATGAAAAACAGACTGAACTCATTTCAAAATTATAGTATAAAGGACATTATCTCCATGCAAGAAGTATAAAATACAGCAAAAGTAAAATAAAATAAAATAAAATAAAATTATGTATCTTAATCTTGCTAGATGAACCTAAGAAATTTTCCTGAAAACCAAAGAAATGAATAAGAAATGTCAAACGATGTTTTCATTCAAAATATTCTCACATAGGAGTAAAGGCAGTGGCTTACACCAAGGCCAGTTAGACCACTATCAGATAAAGTACTTCCTGTCTGCCTAACTGGAAGGAAGAAATGCCACTGGACAGAAAGTAGCATACATACATTTACATAATTTTGTTATGTAAAATTCATGGACCTTATGTTCTAGAACTAAAAATTCTGTTAGAAACTGAAAAAATCTCTTGAATAAAATCATGCAAAGCTGAACACTATTATCCTTTATAGTGCTAAGAAGCATACTGAATGTAATCTCTATCATCAACTTTTAAAAATAAACATTTGAATAAGGGGAGCTAAGGGATTTCTTAATTGGTAAAACCTTCATCTTAAAAGCCACAATTCTGCAATAATTATCTCAAAGTTTTGCAAAGTTATTTCTATGGAACATTCAAAACTGATACTGAGATTATCATATCTTTCTCACTATGATTCAATTATTTTTCAAAACTCTAAAACATATGGGATTAGTGCTTTGCTACAGAAGTATGCGGGTCCCCATCCTCCACACCCCTGTTTTTCTGTCCCCATAAGTGTAATGAAGACACTAGATTGCATCCAGTATCCTACACCATTCTACAGAAAGGCAACAGAGCTGAAACTCTGAGCTTCAGACACCATGTCTATAAAATGGAGATGTATACCTACCGCTCAGGTTAGAGCTAATTAATACCTTTAGAGTTCTTAACACCCTTCTATTTTTATTCGTCAGATATAAGACCACTTTTTTTTTTTTTAGGAGATTGAAGTCCATGACGTTGTAGATTAACTGAAAATATCCTCTTGTATTAGCACAGTAGGTAATCAACATCCATTGGGCTGAATCAACATCCATCCATTGGGCTTGGTTCATCATTAGAGAACCAAGCGTGCTGATAATGGGTGCCTTCAGTCTTGCAGTCCACCTCAAAATAGACTGTTACTTAGGAGACAGGAGAGGGAAATATGAGGATTTAACACAAGAAAGGCTGCATTCACAGAGTGCGATATGCAGAAGCTAAATTAGAATCCTGACAGATTTAGTAACAGATTTGGTGGCAGTTGTAATACTGAGTCTTTTTTAATTATAAAAAGTGAATTGATACACTCAGTTATTTTAGCAGACACATTTTACTTATATTGTCCTTGGGGTAAGAGATATGGTTTTCTGGGGAGAAATTTCTGACTAAGCACAGTAGAGATCTTTGCACAGAAAAACCCATTGTTAAAAAAAATCCTATGGTTGCACAACAGTGTGAGTGAGTGTATGTAATGCCAATGAACTATATACACTTAAAACGGTTAAGATGGAAAATGCTATGCTTTGTGTATTTTACCACAACTAAAAAAAAAAAAATCCCTAGGGCTCCTGGGCGGCTCAGTTAACTGACTTTGGCTCAGGTCACAATCTATCTCACAGCTCCTGGGTCCCAGCCCTGCATCGGGCTCTGTGCTGACAGCTCAGAGCCTGGAGCCTCCTTCAGATCCTGTGTCTCCCTCTCTCTCTATGCCCCTCCCACACTTGTGCTCTGTCTCTCTCAAAAATAAGTAAATAAACATTTAAAAAAATCTTTAAACAGTTACTCTCCTCTCTGGTAGTTTTCATGGACACTAAGGCTATAGCTAATTCATAGGAGCCCTTCCTTAGTAAGTCCTTGTTTACATGACACAGAAGTTATACTGACAGGAGACAGACAAACTAGGAAATAAGTGGTCAAGAAACAGGATGGCTCCATCCTTCACAGGGGGCCTATGACTGCTGGAGGGGAGGTGGGCAGGGGATGGGCTAAATGGGTGATGGGCATTAAAGGAGGGCACTTGTGACAAGTACTGGGTGTTATACATAAGTGATGAATCCTTAAACTCTACTCCTGAAACTAATATTATATTATATGTCAACTGAAATTTATTTTTTTTTTTTTTTTTTTTTTTTTTATTTAAAAATTTTTTTTTTCAACGTTTATTTATTTTTGGGACAGAGAGAGACAGAGCATGAACGGGGGAGGGGCAGAGAGAGAGGGAGACACAGAATCAGAAACAGGCTCCAGGCTCTGAGCCATCAGCCCAGAGCCCGACGCGGGGCTCGAACTCACAGACCGCGAGATCGTGACCTGGCTGAAGTCGGACGCTTAACCGACTGCGCCACCCAGGCGCCCCATGTCAACTGAAATTTAAATAAAAATGTCAAAACATTTTTAGAAAGATCAAACTTAAGGGGCACCTGGGTGGCGCAGTCGGTTAAGCGTCCGACTTCAGCCAGGTCACGATCTCGCGGTCCGTGAGTTCGAGCCCCGCGTCAGGCTCTGGGCTGATGGCTCAGAGCCTGGAGCCTGTTTCCGATTCTGTGTCTCCCTCTCTCTCTGCCCCTCCCCCATTCATGCTCTGTCTCTCTCTGTCCCAAAAATAAATAAACGTTCAAAAAAAAGAAAATTAAAAAAAAAAAAAAAAAAAAAAGAAAGATCAAACTTAAAAAAACCTTTGCCGGGTTCGAGCCCCGCATTGGGCTCTGTGCTGACAGCTCGGAGCCTGGAGCCTGTTTCAGATTCTGTGTCTCCCTCTTTCTCTGACCCTCCCCTGTTCATACTCTCTCTCTCTCTCTCTCTCTCTGTCTCAAAAATAAATAAATGTTAAAAAAAATTTAAAAAAAAAAACAAAAAAAACCCCTTTGGCTTCTCATTATTGTAACAAAGGACAGGTTTAAATAAACCTATTGTTTCTTCCACTAAAAAGCAAGCAAGCAAACAAACAAAAAAACAGTGAGCCTCTGAAATAAAACTTGAGATGACTGACCCCTTCATGCTGCCAGGTCAGCAGACAGGAAATTTCCTTGAGGGTGTCTGGAGTCAGTAATATGGAGCTCAAGCATCTCCAGATCAGAACTGCCCTAGTGTCTGTGGAAACCATCACGCAAGGTCATCTCTCTCCCTCTCCCCCTCTCCTCCTCTCTCTCTCTCTCTCTCTCTCTGTCTCTCTCTCTCTCCCTCTCCCTCTCTCTCTCTCTCACACACACACACACACTTGAGCAAAGAGAAGTGAGAGAAAGCATGACAGCTCATTTTATAAAGCTAAGATCATCATCAGAGCCTCTTACATAAAAGCATCAACCTGATCAAAAAACAAAGCCACTGGCCTAACAAAAGTTCTCCTTAGCTCTCAATATTCCACTGGCTCTCTAGACTTACCATTGTTACTCAACCTCTGCACATACCCAGCTCCTTCCACCCTCTCTGAATCTGTAAGACCCTAAAAATTTGAACATGTAGAGAATTCAAGATTCTTTCAAGGAGAGGAAGAAAAACATTATTTAGGAGGTCCACTCCTTAACCTACTCCACAAAAGTGCTTTCCAAACTGTGTCACAGCTTTCTCCAAGAGTCCATGAGCTCTGAATCCTCCCAGAAAAATGCATACCTTAACATCTGTGTGGGGACCTGTCCAATGTTTACACTATGATTGTCTTTAAGGATCACAGGCCTGGAATTTTTCCCATGAATTTTATTTATTCATATCAAAACAAAGAGAAATTAAATATTAGATAAAGACTGCTGAGGAAGCTAAAATAATTTTCTCAAAGTCCCCTCAAAATAAAAAGCAGTTTGAAAAATACTGGCTCACAGAGGGCTCAATTTGTAAGGGAGGTTGTATTCGGAGGAATAATTTAAATACTCCAGTTATAATAGTTCAAATGTTTCTTGCACTGGAAACTATCAGGGCACAGCTTACATTCACAAATCATGCACCATTAACAGATACACTTCTTTTGTCACATAAACACACTGGACCCACCATCTCTCCCTACCCCAGAGGTGGGGCCAAGAGGAAGTTAATGGCTCACGAAAAAGTTGCCTTTTCCCTGTCATAGGAAGAGAAAATGTATGGGATGCATTTCATGACTTGGGCTTGGCAGGTGGAGCCCTGGGCACTGTTAAGCCCACTTGTAGCAGCAGCTCGTGATTACCTCTGGTCAGAAGAGAGGCTGAGTTGTCGTAAAAGGAAAGATAGTATGTATCTCTCATGCACCCCTCGTTCCATTATGTCATGTGACTAATACATGGGAAGGGCAGGTTTGATGTCCAAACTACATGAAGTTACCACTCAATAAACAATGAGAAAAAGCATTAAGTATTGGTCAATGTTATGTTTCTCTGAGTGTCACTTAAGTTTTTTTGTTTTTTTTTGGGGGGGGGCCTGAGAATGATTCCTGAAGACCTTATCTATTTTCATATATACTAGTCTCCAAACATGAATAGGGCATTTCACTGGAATTTAGAAAACAGTTCCCCCACAGAAACAATAGTATATATGTTAACTCAGCTCCTAGGCTGACCCACTAAAGCCCATCTGACCCACAATCTAACCTATAACGTAAAGCTGAGTACTGCCTTCACTGCCAGCAAGACGCAGTATTTTCATGGGCCAGAGTTTCAACCTGAGTTGCCAGGATCACAGCTTCTTCCTCTGTAGAAGGACAGAGCCTTCCTGGATTCCATAGCAATGGCAATGGCTGTCAGAATCTACGGGTAAGAAGGGAGGACCTGCTTTCTGGAAGGAAGGGACTATAAAACTATGGGCTAAACTTCTGGTCTAAGAGGCCCCTTGGAAACCTATCCCAGGACCAGGCCCTTTCTGGTCTGGCAACCAACCCTCAATGTCAATATTCTCATCTCTGAAATACGGTAATTCACCGAGTACCTGAAATCTCCATAAATAATCTTCTACCTTCACGTAAATTTATTAAGTACTCTCAACCTCATGCTAGGATTCAGAAAACAAGGTCAGAGGTTATAGGGCATGCTATATGTCGCACAGTTAAGTGAGGAGCCAAAATTCAAATGTGAATCTATTTCCCAGTAGTTCCAAAGCCAGAGAGGTTCCCATCACCTCAGTAAATACTGGAGAGGATTAAATGAGAAATTAGAGCCTGCAGCCCAAATTCTGGCACATGGAAGGTGCTCACTGTTTCTTTTTGTTTCCTTCTCTTGGGCATTGGTTGGTATGATTCACTCTCTAGTGGCACCACTGTTTTTTTCTTCCTAACAAAAGTTTCTTTTCTTCCCGGCCTTTTTACTACACTCGTGCCCTGTACTGTTTATAGTGGGGAGCCCAGTAGCTAACATAGTGAAAATAGGTTATAAATTTTTTCTCCTATATCTTTTCACCCTTTCTTTTTTTTCACTGACATCCCACAGGGTGAGGGATTTTATATTTTTCTTAGGTCATGTGTCCTTTTCGAAATCTGTGCAAGCTATACTTTCTCTTCAGAAAAAAATGGACATAAAGATTTTATATATATATAAAACACAGCAGTTTTAGGGAATTACTCTTAAGATACTCTACTACAAAGAAAGAATTCTATATTTAAATTCTGATACCCTGAAGTGAAATCCATCCACCTTTTAGAGAAATACCCAAGAACTGCGGAGTTCATCGTAAGCATGGCAGTGGGATGGAGAGAATAAAGAGGGCTTGTACATGGGGCAACAGATATACGTGGGAACCTTGGGACCTATCTGCTGTGAGGGCAGGGAGATGGAAGGAGACACAGTTACAGGATTGATGCCCTTCTCTTTTCCACTGGTTTTGGTCAAAATCATACATACATTGGTTCCAGAATGAAATGAAACCCAGAAGGCTGCGTGTGCCTCTGCGGGCTCATGAGTATCCATATCTACATCAGTGTACTTGTCTGTGCAAAGGATACGGGATGAGAATGTTTGGGGGTTGGAAGGAGAACAAAGGTAGAGTCCCAGACATCAGTTAAGAAGGAATGAACTGGTGATGGAGGAGGTGCAAAACCGTATGAGCAGAGAAGTCCCATGAAGCATCTGGCCACTTGGCTTGAATGGCTGTTCCTATATGGTAACATATACATACATATATATATATATGCCTTTTGAAATCCAGAGCTGTTTATATACAATGCATGTGTATAACTACATCTAAATATATGAATGTGCTGGAATTTGGCTTCTACTTTGATCAAAGAACCTCATTTATTGTAGGTGTTAACGACAATGCATCCAAAGAAAGAAAAGAGATGCTTGACATCATCTAGAACATCACAGGCAAGATTTTAATCAGTTTAAGGTTTTGCAACTTCTGGCAAATGTACTTATTAACCTTTCCATTTATTTTCACAGCTTAGATGAGGAACCTCACTAAGTCAGCTGTAATGACATAGGATGGAATTTTTGAATTACATCCTCCTGGGTGCAAAATATAAAATACAGACCTGTTATTCAGTACATGTTTTAAAACGTCATGCATACATAAGCACACTCATGAATATATTCTGAGAAAAAAACAGAATATACATTTGCATATAAGCCTGAAATATTTTCTCATCAGTATATCATACCAATCACAATCAGAGAGATGCATCTGGGGGGTGGGGGGTGTGGTCAGGAAACATTAGCAGCTATGGCAGATTATAATACTAACAGCCCCTCGAGAGCCGTGCCTGTGTCCAGGCTCCTTTGCAATCTGATTTCTTGTTCCTCACACCAGGAGGTAGGGGCTCTTTCCCTACTTCTTGAATCTGAGCTGGCCTTGTGACATGCTTTGTTCATGTTCTGTACATGGCAGAAGCGACCTTGTGTGGTTCCAGACCCAGGCCAGAAGAGGCCCCACAACTTCTGCTTTCACTCTCCTGGGATGCTTCCCTGAGAGCACCACATAGGTCCAGCCTACTTAAGAATGAGAGACCACGTGGACGACAACACAGGCGTGCTAGTGGATGGCCACCATGAGCTGTCAGGTAAGTGAGTGAGGCCATCAACGACCTTCCCACCCAAACTGCCCCCTAGCTCAATGTAGCCCAGGAGTGGGCCCAGGCAAAACCAGCAGCAGAACCACCAAGCCAACCCACAGAATCATTAGAAGTAGTAAACTGCTGTTGTAAGCCGTATGTTTTGGACTGTTCTGTTGCATAGCAAGAGTTAACTGATTTAATTCAACGTAGCAGAAATTGAATGCCAAAGTTTTGATGAGAAGCCGTATTTCCTTTAGGCCTGGCCTAATGTCTTCAGCCTTCAGCCTCTTCCCTTGAACATCTCGAGATGCCAGCTTGATTGCATGGGGATGTTACACTAGAAGGTACCGGTGACTTCTGAGTGTGATAAGCCACCCTCTGGGTTGGTTTAAATGTCATATTTACCGGAGGCTCAGAAGTACAGATGACCTTCTGAGAGAGCTCCTGGACTTGTAATTCTAAGAGCAAAACTCATTACAAAAAATGATATAACAAATCGAGGGTTAAAAAGAAAAAAAAAAAACACTTCGAAATACATTGCTAATTACTCAGGAAACTTACAATGAAGATAAAGTCCAAAGTTATCTTCTGAAAATAGCTTGTACTTCTAGAGAACAGCAGCAGCTAACAAGCTGGCAGGTAATGAACACCTACACTGTGTAAGGAACTTTGCTGAGGGTTGTAGCGGCCATGTCACCACACCCCCACTGCCACTCCAACCCTCCCTCGCTGTATGGGATCATCCACCCCTGCCCCAGTGGGCTCTGACTGGCCTCATGAACCAAACAAGTTATTCCCACTCTCCTTACCACCATGTTTCCAGGAGTAGTTAATACACATAGAATACTATAAAAATCAGAATGCATTATGGGCTGAAATGTGTCCCCCTCAGATTTGTATTTGAGGTTCTTACCCCCAGTTCTTCAGAACATGACTGTGTATGGATAGGGCCTTTAAAGAGGTAATTAAAGTAAAATAAGGTCATTAAGGTGGGCCCTAATCTGACTGGTAGGTGTCCTTATAAAAAGAGGACATAAAGAGACAGGCCCGGAGGGAAGGCCATGTGAGGACAGAGCAGATGGTCACCTGCAAGTCAAGGAGAGAGGCCTCAGAAGAAATCAACCCTGTCTACACCTTGACCTTGAACTTGGGAGCTTCCAGAACTATGAGGAAATAAATTTGTTGTTTAAGCCACACAGTGGCGACCCCGGCAAACTAATACAGAACACTTCCACTTGGAAGTTTTAACCAACTCAACTAACGTGGATTTATATAAGGGACAGGCCCCAAAATAGGAAGGTCATCAATTTCATCCGAAAAATGCAGTGAGTCATTAGGATAGTAGTTCCATTTCTCTGACTTTTTTTTTTTTTTTTTTTTTTTAAGTTCTGGCCTCCTCTTTGGGCTGGCTTTGCCCTCAGGCTGGCCTTTCCTATGGGTGGCAGTAAGATGGCCAGCAGCTCTCAGGCTCCCTTGGGTCCTGAACCTCCCAGGAGAAAGAGGGCCCACAAACCTCCTCCGGACATGTCATTTACATGAGCCCTCACTTACTGTGTAAGTGTCCTACTAATATGGTGCCTCTCACGTATCCATTTCATCACAGGGGTGCCCTGGAAGGTCTACTGTTAGCATCACACACTGCAGGGCGCGAGGAAAGCAGGGCCCAGAGTCGTGTAACTTGCCTTGCAGTATACAGCCGACAACTGCAGCAGAGCCAGAAGCGAACTCAGCGCTCTCTGACTACACACTGGGCATTCATCTTTCCTTACAAAGACTGAGGCAGGGGTCAAACGTTATCTGTAAAAGCCCAAGCAGTAAACACTTTAGGCTTTCAAACCACAGAAGTAGGTCCCCTGTTGTTTTGTTTATACGACCATTTAAAACATAAATGGGGCGCCTGGGTGGCTTGGTCGGTTAAGCGTCTGACTTCGGCTCAGGTCATGATCTCACGGTCCGTGAGTTCAAGCCCCGCGTCGGGCTCTGTGCTGACAGCTAAGAGCCTGGAGCCTGTTTCAGATTCTGTGTCTCCCTCTCTCTCTGACCCTCCCCCGTTCATGCTCTGTCTCTGTCTGTCTCAAAAATAAATAAACATTAAAAAAAATTAAAAAAAAACAAAACATAAACAACTGAACATGCTGAATGCCACTAAAGTGTACACTTGGTTAAAATTGCAAATTTTATGTTATATATATTTTACCACAAAAAAAAAAAAAAAAAAGATAAAAAGTAAAAAGAGCCGTTCTTAACTCTTGATACAGAAATAGCCCAAAGTCAGATCTGACGGCAGGTTGTGGTCTACCAACCTCTGAAGCATCACTGAGATTTTACTTCTTAGAAGAACTCTGTGCCAGTCACCGGTTTCCTGGATTTCGCAAATAAACTCTAACCTTTTATCAAAAAATTCTGAAATACAATCAGTGGGCTGCCATTCAAATTTAGCAACAGAAAAGTGGTGGGGGAGCAAGGTCACAGCCGCAGAGGCCAGCCCCTACCCTTCAGGGTTCCTCCAGCTTTGGGGAAGAAAAAGAACTTGCTCTTCTATTCAGGAAAAAAATAATAATAAGGGGCGCCTGGGTGGCGCAGTCGGTTGAGCGTCTGACTTCAGCCAGGTCACGATCTCGCGGTCCGTGAGTTCGAGCCCCACGTCGGGCTCTGGGCTGATGGCTCAGAGCCTGGAGCCTGTTTCCGATTCTGTGTCTCCCTCTCTCTCTGCCCCTCCCCCGTTCATGCTCTGTCTCTCTCTGTCCCAAAAATAAATAAACGTTGAAAAAAAAAATTAAAAAAAAAAAAATAAATAAATATATATATGAAAGACTTTACCTCCTTTGTTATTAGTAGGAAAAGGGAAGATAATCTTGAGGTCATTCTGTTGCACTAAACATAAGAAGTCAGTTACTGATCTGGGGTAGATCTTGGGAGTTACTGATTTTGTTTTGTTACAAAATCAGTAACTCTATAGAGAAATGAGACTATTAGAAAAGGACAGATTCACTCCTGCAGAACTGTTTTAAGGACCTACAGATCTAGCAAGTGGTTGAAGCTCAAACAATAAGATAAGACATTCAAAGATTAAGGAATTGCCCAAAGACTGGCTTAGTTGTTTTTTTACTGTTGCCTATAGACAAATTGCAAGTCTGGAAGTATATAGTGACTACATAAGCCAGTGTCTTACCCAAAGACCTCTGACCAGGACCTTGCCTAGAGCTTAAGAGAAGGAAGTGCATGAGATGTAGCTCAAAGACATCTAATGAAAATGACTCAAAAAGCGGGGGGGGGGGGGGGGGGGGGGGGGGGGGGGGGCAGACATATAAAATATAGCTAACATTGCAAAATACCAAAAGTAATGGTTACGGGTGTGGACTCTACAGTCACAGACCTAAATCCCAATTCGGACTTCACTACTTCCTAGCTGTGTGATCCTGATCTAGTTACTTAACCTCTTTAAGTCTCAATTTTGTCATCTATGAGGAGGATTTTAATAGTTAGCTCTACCTGGCACACAGCAAGTGCTCAATAAATAAAGGCAATTATTATTAAACAATTATTCTGATAAAAAGTTCCAAATTCCATAGGTCTCACTGGCATCCCAGGCCAGGAAAGCTATCGCTTACAATCCCTACGTTGTTTCCTTGAATGGAATTTTCCTTCTCAATTCCTTCTTTGTGGAACATACTGTTAATATCTGACTTGTTTTTCAGTTAATCCCAACATTTAAGTGCATTTGCACATGTAAGGAGAATCTGTCTAGCTGTTGCCTAGAGTTGCCCCGAGTTTAGTAAAAGTCCTTTCACTGACCTTGAAACACTTTGGAACTAACTCTAATTAAATTCTTTCTGGGTTTTACAGTAATGTTACAGATATTACCTTTCCTTAAGAACAGGAATGCTAGCGCATGGGTGGCTCAGTCAGTGAAGCAACCAACTTCGGCTCAGGTCATAATGTCACAGTTCGTGAGTTCAAGCCCCGTGTCAGACTGTGTGCTGACAGCTCAGAGCCTGAAACCTGCTTCAGATTTTGTGTCTCCCTCTCTCTCTGCCCCTCCCCGGCTCATGCTCTGTCTCTCAGAAATAAATAAACGTTAAAAATTAAGAAAAAAAAAAAAAAAAGAATAGGAATGCCAGAGTAGCAAAGTGTTGTGCATTTCTAGCTGGTTCTCAGAGGGATCTGAATGGCAAAAAGCAAATTTATGACTTTAACAGATTCTTAAAAAGCAGGTGTTCCAAAATCTGCTGTGATTTATTAGCAATCACATACTCCAATCATAAGCATTTTCCGAAGTTTCTGTTTTAAGAATATAAGCTTGTCTTTTATAAACAGAAAGAGAAACATTTTCTGGCTCTGTCTGGTAACATAAGCTTAAGAACATTTGGGGGGAAAAACCTTAGGTAGTGTGACCACTGACAGATTTTACAGCGGAACATCTACTTTCCTAACCACTGAGAAGATGCACAGAAAAAAGATGTTTAAAAGAAAATACATCCAAATGTCAACAGTGATCTTTCTCAGAATGATCATTGGGATTTTTAGTCTCTTTTTTCAAACTTTTTTAAATGTAATCTCTACATCAACATGGGGCTCAGACTCATGACCCCAAGTTCAAGAGTCTCATGCTTTTCCAACTGAGCCACCCAGATGCCCTGATTTTTAGTATCTTTTTAATATATATTTTGTATTTTACAAACTTGTTAAAAATCATTACATGCTGGGGATCAGAAGGGCTCTCTTTCATTCTTCTTCTTCTTCTGTCCTGTCACAGCAAGTGACAGGTGACCCGGAGCCTGACAGAGGGGTCTGAATGCTGGTCTGCCACTTACTGGCAGTGTTATTTTCAGCTAGTCACTTCACCTTGGAACTTCAGTATTTTACTGTCAAAGTGGAATTGAGAATTAAACGTGAACACACTGAAAAGCGCCCCGCAGGGCCTCTCACATGGTAAGGGCTCTGTTCGTTTCAAGTACTAACCCAATACTACAAAGCTGGAAATGGAAAAATTTTCACATCTTCCTTTCTGTTCCCTTCTCTTTAAGCTTATATAGCATTGATTTGATTCCAGTTATTTATCCAAATTCTCTGTCCAGATGTCCTTTATTATGTACATGTCAAACAAGTTATAGAACAATCAAACCATAGTTAAGTCATAGCATGACTTAACTTTCATTGTACTTCTGCTTCTAGAGCTCAGAAAATAAACAGATCCCTCACGGCTTGCTCACATGCAGCTCTCAGGTAAGGATCTGGAGGAAACAATTAAGTTCCTGTCACGAGTTTTCTCTCCTTTATTCACTGGGTCATCAGAAGGAAGGGAGGATCATAGTCTGTGCATGAGGTTGCAGAAGAAAGAAAGACTCCTCCCATGAATTCAGAGGCAGCCATGGCTTCATGGACCAGAGTCTGGCATTTGCTTAAGAAGTATCTGCCTTCTATATCTACAGCGAGAACCAGAAAAGACTGAGATGCTTTTCTGTGCATTTTTTTTTTTTAACCAACAGCCAAGTTAGGTTTATAGACTTCTGTTATGTAGCAGGGGTCCACGTTTGACGGTGAGAGAAATTCAGATACATTGTGGCCTGTCAGAGAATCTACCAGAAGCCATTCTTTACAAATCTAAATCATCCATCTGCAACAGATCAGCTCGCAGCGTTGGCACATGTGGTGGTAAATGAAGACCTTCCTCAGCGATGCTTTGCACGCAAACACACAAACACTACAGAACTTCCTGAAGTGGTGTTCTTTGCACAGCACACTCATAAGCTGTACACAGTTGGACTGTGCTCAAGTAAATCTACTAAATTCTTTTCTTTCTTTTTTTTTACAGTCTATTTATTTGAGAGAGAGAGAGCGCGCGCGCGAGCACAAGTTGGGGAGGGGCAGAAAGAAGGAAAAACGGAATCGCAAGCAGTTTCTGCACTTTAAGCTCAGAGTCCAGTGCGAGGCTCAAACCCACAAACTGCAAGAGCATGACCTGAGCTGGGATCAAGAGTCCAATGCCCAACCAACTGCACCACCCAGGTGCCCCTACTAAATTCCTTTCTTGGTAATTTATAACTGTATATTAAATGCCCTTACAAGTCCTATAGTATAGAAATAGATTTCCTAAACTGACCTGAACTAGAATTGGAATCACTCTTTTGTTGGTACATCCATTAACATCTTGCAGAAGCAATGACCTGTAGAACACCAGTTTGGGAAACATAACATACAGAGCTCAAGTGGTACAGCACTGCGTGGCAGAGCACCAGTAAAAAAGTGCTTTGTGGATGGAGGGGGCACCAGTGCAGATGGCCTTGCAAATGAGGACATCTGACCTCCCGGGGTACATGCCCCAAATTTTGGGAGAGGCATTTTGTGGGGACTAGGGATTCTGAATCGATGAGCTACAGCAATTACCAAGGTGATCTTGACCAATGAATCATTATGTTTATGCTGTGTCTGACTCTCCTCCCAGGAAATCAGTTTGAACCCTTGTAACGGACACCGATTCAGAGCACAGAATATGGATTATTTGGCCCCAGCAAAGTCACTTTCTTTTCCCCCAGCAAAGTCACTTTATTTTTCCAGGAAAATAAAGCAACCATACAATGTATTGTGACATGTGGCTGAGCTGAGAGCATAATCGAAGTCTCCAGACTAGCTGTCTACAATTCTAAGCTTCCTCCTGTTACTAAAATAGCCTCCACAATAAAAGAAAACCCACAGTCACGTATAGCTAACTCCCTACCTTTTAATTATTCATGGTAATGCCTTGCATTTGTAGAGTTTATACTTTAGAAATGCTAATCAGGTCCAAGGATTACATGAATAATGGAAAGCCACAAATAATTACCAAATGTGATTTTAAGCAATGTTTTCAACACATGCTCTCCCCAGAAATCTTCCCCAAATATTACCTCCCCCCTCCCTTCCACTTACATTCTTCATCCTAAAAGAAACCTTAGTACAGTTAGTTTTATCAGGAGGACGAACCTAACTTTTGTACTTTGCTTTTTCTCTGGGTACCCTAGTCATAATGACGCCGAATGACCAAAAAGTAGTAGTAATAAGAGGAAAACAAGAGGTTCAGGCCCAGACACTAGATGCGCTATTTGAAAAGGGGAATCTGAAACCCGGCTCTGGCCCCCAGCCACTATGTCAGTGGAGAAGATAACTGCCTTCCCCTCAGTTGTGCATGGTGGTGCTCCCATCTGTTTCTTCCCCCAGTGAGTCAGTATACCTGCCAAAAACAATGAGCTTTAAACCAGATTACTGATGCAGCAGTTTCCCTGCCTTCCTCTAGGGGAGAAAAACCCACCCAAACAATGCTGGTGTTCCCATTATTAAAAAAACAAAACAAAACACTACATTAGCTAATGTCCAATTTTGCCAATTAAAACCAAATGCCATTTCATAGCCATCCAACTGGCAAAAATCAAAGTGTCTTACTAAATCCAGGCTAAGCGAGATACGGAGTAATGGGGACCTTCACATAGTACACATGGGGTTATGTTGACAAGATGATTCTGGAAAAGCAATCTGGCACGTGAAAACGCTCATACCACATCTAGGAATATACCAGAGAAACCTGCGTATATGTCCAAGGAGAAGTGTACCGATGGTTAGTGCTGCACAATCAGCAGTCGCAACAGGACAAGACAAAAAAATGAATCCACTTCTCTGTCCATCATATGGAAAGCAGGAAGTAAACTGGTAAAAGCACAATGAAGAATTAAACTGTGGGAAAGTCATGTCATAAAATTCTAGGCAGCAGTTAAAGCAAACTATATAGGACTGGTGTTTCTTTAAAAAAAATTTTTTTAACATTTATTAATTTTTAAGAGACATGGAAAGACAGAGCATGAGTGGGGGAGGGGCAGAGAGAGAGGGAGACACAGAATCCGAAGCAGGCTCCAAGCTCTGAGCTGTCAGCACAGAGCCTGATGCGGGGCTCGAACCCATGAACCATGAGATCATGATCTGAGCTGAAGTCAGATGCTTAACCAACCAAGCCACCCAGGCGCCTTGGACTGGTATTTCAAAACTTGAGGGGATAAGTACAAACTCACAGACATATTAATATGATATAATTTATATGAATTTAAACATGTAAATTATTTAACGATCTATCCATGTAGTGAAAGTGAGGGAACAGACAGGAAGAGTACATGTTATCTCCTGGGAAGGGGAAAAGGGGGTGAGGAAGGGAAGGAAGGAGAAAAGACCATGGAAGATACATAGGAAACTGTGATATTAGCCATAATATTTTATTTATATTCCCCATAAATATTGTATATTTTGCTATAACATTTTTTATCTGGGTCTCAGGCATATGGTTATTACGTTAGCTGTTCGCTAAAAAAATTTTTTTTAAGTAACAACTTTCAAAATATTATAAATTATAGCCTTCTTTTAAAGGCCAAAATGAATGATAAAATAGTGGACTGAGAAAATTATACAACCTTACAACAGTGTGCAAGGTGAAAAGGAGCTGGGTTATCCAGCCATGACGTAGTATCTCCCTGAATATTACCTTAAGAACACAACAATACATTTCAAACACGCTTTATAGTGTCTTTATTTTTGTGTGGCTGATACAAAAGCACATGGCTCACAATGCTGTTATGAAAGTAACTGTCAAGGAAAAGGAGTTCATGAAAAATATTTGCTATACTTATACGATCACTAGACATCTTAGAAAAAAAATAATCTTTAATTATTTAATCCTCATATAACTTACTTTCAACTGTTTTTAAGTCTCCTAAAATTTAGAAGTAGTGGCAGCAATGCTGGGTTTTTAGAAACACTACAATGAAGCCATCAAACTACAAAAACTTTCCAAATAACATTTGGTACTGCTTACACACTAGCTTATTAGTGCCAGGCACAGTTATAAGCACACTTATGTTATCATCCCACCTAATCCTTAACAACCCTATGAGACAGGTGTTGCTATTATCCCTGGTTAATAGACGAAGCAAGTGGGTACAGAAATATTAAGCACCTTGCCTGAAGCATACAGTTGGAGCCCGCTGTGCCACCTCCCGGAGTCCAAGTTATTAATCCCTCCACATATTGCCTCCAGGAGACCACAACACCACGCACATGGGAACACCCTCAATTCAACATTTACTTTCATATACAATCCTCAATTAAAAACAAATTGTTTTTAACATTTATTCATTTTTGAGAGAGAGAGAGGGAGAGAGTGTGCGAGCATGAGTGGGGGAGGGGCAGAGACAGAGGGAAACAGAATCCGAAGCAGGCTCCAGGCTCTGAGCTGTCAGCAGAGTCTGACATGGGGCTCGAACCCACGAACTGCGAGATCGTGACCTGAGCTGCAGTCGGACGCTTGACCTACCGAGCCGCCCAGGGGCCCCGACAATCCCCAAGTTTAAACTTCGGAGATACTTCTATGACATTCAAATCTGACTTGGCTCACTTTACCGGCCCGAAAATTTGGTTTCCACCAGGGACGACACTATCAAAGACTCTTCACGTCATTAGAAGTCCTGAAGCGTCACTGGGATTCTGAGATCTTCATCAGCATCGGGAAAAGGAAACTTGTTTTTCTCAGGCTGTTAATTTAGAGATCAAGTATCCTGCATTTTGGTTCTAGCACATCCTGCTGCCCAAACTGTCCTAAGCAATGTACGAACCAGGGTGCTTGAGAAGGCTCCATTCAGGGATGTTTGCTCTCCTTCAGTCAATGGCTTACAAGAGTGGACTCTAAATCTAAGGGCCACAGGGGAGGAAACGGATGATGCTAAGTGCTACAGGCTCACCCAGGATGGTTTTATTTTTTTTCCTTTAACTTTCACGCTAAAATGCTGCGGTTAAGTTTTAAGATAAAATAGGCTAGAGGACAACATAAATAGCTACATATTTACCAAAACAGTTTCTGTTACCTTGAGTCAATAAAGAGTCATTAATCTTGGGGGGAAAAAAAATCAAATCTAGGACACTGGTAACAACAAAGTAGGCCTCCACTTTAATGATTGTTACAGTACTCTCAGAAGAAAGGAATTCAAGAAACACTGAAAGTCCTGAATTAAAGTTTTGCTTTTTAACATGTCACCTCAAGAATGTACAGCCTCGGGGCGCCTGGATGGCGCAGTCGGTTAAGCGTCCAACTTCAGCCAGGTCACGATCTCGTGGTCCGGGAGTTCGAGCCCCGCGTCAGGCTCTGGGCTGATGGCTCAGAGCCTGGAGCCTGTTTCCAATTCTGTGTCTCCCTCTCTCTCTGCCCCTCCCCCGTTCATGCTCTGTCTCTCTCTGTCCCAAAAATAAATAAACATTGAAAAAAAAATTAAAAAAAAAAAACAACAAAAACGAATGTACAGCCTCATTCTTTAACCTTGTTCTCCTGAAGTAATATGGAGCAGTAATTATATTAACCCCCTCATGAAGCATCAACAGTAGTAATGATCCACAAGAAATTCTCAGATGGGGTCTAGAGCATTCGATTTGCTTTTCTCTTATCAATAACGTTTCCCCAAAAATCATGTCACTGGCCACATAAGCATAATCATCTGACACTCGGGATTTAGTTAAATCTAGAGTCGGTGGCCAACAGTCCCTTTGAAATGTTACCCTTCTCCAAAATCACATCAAAGGAAAACAGAAATCCCTCATTCTTCTCTCGTGTCGTTGAGTTTTAATTAGAATAATGCAGGCTTATGTGTCTTTCTACTTATTTTCTTCCTCTACTCCAGTGAGTAAATTATGCGTAGAAGCTAATTTAATACATCCTCATGTTCACAAGACAGTGACAGAAAATGTTAGACGTGAAGAGTGAGGTTGAATGGATGAGACACAGGGTGAACACCAGCTAGGATGGGATTTGACCACAACAACGGGCCATCAGCAGACAGGCTTATGTGGTGAGAGAGCAAGAAGACAGTGGAGCAGACCCGAGCACACTTGCACAGTAACACTCGGCAGCCCTGAAGGCAAAAGAAGAGGCTGCGTGGGGAGCGTGGGGATACTCGGGGCCTGCAAAGAAGGACCAGGCGTCATTCCAAGTGCATTGCTGAGACGGTCACCCATGAGTTCCGGGCTTGAAAAGCACACAAGTGAGCTGGAAGGGTACTGACAGCGGTGAGAACACAGGGTTCGGGAGCCGAGGGGTCACGCAGAGGATGAAGAGTTCGGAAGGCGTGAGGCCACGGTGCCGGCAGGAGAAGGAACTCACACAACTGGGGAGACCGCGCGTGTTGTCTAGCATGGGGCAGACACCCCCCAAAAATCAGTGTTTGCTGAATCTGGAAGTTTGTGGGTGCCTAGGGGAATTTCTGGGTTCGTGGTATTGTAGATAGAGAGCTAATAAGTCCCAACACAGACCCACACTACCTAAGCGGAGCCAAGTGAAGGTCACATAGCAGCAGAGAAAGTGTCAATGTCACTGCAACTTGTGACAATGGAGACGATCTTGAAGTCATTTAGACTGTGAGAAAATGTCAAGTTGACTGATGATTGGAAGTGTTGACCCAAGTGGCCAGTTTGGAGTTCCATTCATAATTCATGCTAATGTTTATGCAACAGTATTCTAAACTACTGGATGCATAAGGAGAGGCGAGACGATAATAAACACCACCGTGTAAGAATTAGGAAAAGGATTTACTACTGTAGTGTCACAGAACAATCAGGGGTAACAGACTCTTAAAAAGAAAACGTGATTCCCAGCGCAAGCCCAGGGTGAAAACCCAGAGTGCTGAGGTTTTGAATCCTAACACTGCAGATGCTACTTTGTATCTTTATATATTGCTGACTGAAAGGTCTGTGCCAGGAACCATCCACCTACAAAGAATCTGTTTTTCTGGGCCTCAGGGGGGAAAAATTGGCTGATGCAGAGGTGGCATTATAAAGGAGAGACATAAAAGGAAAATTCTCAGTGTGGCTTAATGAGGTACACTGGAATGGATTGGGGGGCCAGAGGGAACGTGACCAGGAACACACTGGACTGCCCTACGCTTGCAGAAGCTCTTTCCCGAAGCCACAGAGAAGCAGGTAGCAGTGGGAGACACTATGTTTCATGGAGATCTGGGAGAGTTGAAGTCAATTAGGATTTGTTTCTTACCTGTAATTTCCCCCTGACTTGTACTTTATACTTTATGGCCATGATAGTGAATTTCAGTTGTTCAAAGGAAGGTAAATACTTGTAATACTCCAGACATGGCTGTAATGAGCATATACCACAACCTCAAAATGAACATTTAATAATGAGCTCCAGGGATGCCTGGAGTGGCTCAGTCTGTTGAGTCAGTTGAATCCAGAGTCCAGCTCTTGATTTCAGCTCAGTTCATGATCTCACCATTCTGAGATCGAGCTCTCCGCCAGGCTCTGCACTGAGTGTGGGGCCTGCTTGAGATTCTCTCTCCCTCTCCCCAGCCTGTGCTCTCAAAAAAAAAAAAAAAAAAAAAAAAAAAGTTAAAAAAAAAAATGAGCTTCAAGGAGAGATGATGGTAGAAGGTGCTTCTGGAATGATCTGGCACTGGAATTCGGTCCAAGTCAGTCACGGCAGAATCTGCAAACTCTCTCAGCCATAAGGTCCTAGCAGAAAATTAACCACAGGTCCTCTCTGCACAAAGGCTAGTGGACAAAGGTCTTTAATACAAAAGTCACAGTCCTCTCACCAGGCAGGATGATGATCTATCTGGTATCTCAAGGCCTTTGCTGGATTCAGAATAAAGTCCTGGATCTCGGAATGTTCCAGGGCTTGGCCAGATAGCCTCCCCTGCTGTGCTCCCTTCATTTTCTCTGGCTCTCAGTGTCAGGGCATCGTCTCTAATCAGTCACTGTGTAATAAACATTTAGGGAGCCTCAACCACATACTGGGCACCCTATTACGTGCCAGGGACACAGTATGAATGAAACAGTCACACTCACTGCCCTCTCAGAGTTTAGTCTTGTTGGAGAGACGTTTAACAACTACTCAACCACCAAAACCGACAATCTGGTTGGAGCAACAAAGGACAAGTACATGATCCTAGGACAGCCCAGAACATGGGACCCAGCCTGATCTGGGGACACTCTTAAGGAAATGACACTGAAACCAAAGAACAAGTAGGAGGTGACCAGGTATAGCAAAGCAGAAGGAGGAGAACCAAAGTACACAGCAGGTAGAGGGAAGAGCTCTACCTCAGGATATAAAGATCCGCTGGCACCTACGTTTAATAATAGCAAGAGCAGCATGTAACATCCAACATGGTGCTTGCACCAAATGCTCGCAGCTTTTCCTGCTGACTGACTCGTGAAAGAAACAAGACTACCACAGAGAAATAAAAGTATTGAAGCAAGTAATAGAAAACTGACCAAATTTAGAACAAACAGTCATGGTGCTGCAAACAGCACAAGGAAAGACAAACAGCCCGCATAAAGCTGGCAGCCTCACATGTAAGCACCTATCACCCAAGTCCTTGGCAGAAACCTGCCCACAAGCCCAAGACACTTCCATTAAGCGGTTCTCTCTCTCTCTCTCTCTCTCTCTCTCTCTCACACACACACACACACACACACGCGCGCGCGCATAAAAACAAAAAAACTCTAAAAGTAGAAATTTTAAGGAGAAAAACGTTCCCTTTGATTGGTTTCCAAGATGGCAGAGGATCATGGCTATTGTTCCCTGATTAAGGCCAGAAGCGTTCCATTAATCCCAAGGAATAAAGGTGCACTGCCTTAATCATATTTGAAATAACAAGTGAGGTGATCTGACATAATGGTAATTTATTTCCTTCACTTCACACGACACAATTACAGGGCATGGCAATGAGTAATCTGCCTGACATCCAGTACATCTGATCCACACGAATAAACATGGGACAAGGATCCAGTCACACATACCTATTGTGGGGAAGAGACTAAAAAGGCCTCAAAAAAGTGGCGGCTGTCTTGGAAATTTTCACTCACAAGCTAGTTAAGGTACGAGGCAGGAGATTAGACGACGGACAATTTCTCTAACAGGCATGTAGTGGGACAAAGAGTATGTTGGTAGAAGTTAGCAGAAAATTCGTCATTTGTAGTCAAATATCCCACTTTTTATAAACATCATTTAATGAGCTCCACGTATTTTCTAGAGAGTGTGCTAAATGCTTATAATATCTCTAATCCTCACCTCCACCTATGAGCATGGCATTATTAATTTCATTTTACAGCTCAGAACCTGAAGCTTGGGAAGGTTAAAGAACCGTAACTCGCCTATGTCCACATGCAGTGCTTTTTCTAGCACATCACACCGTCTCCCGTCCCACAGTTATTCTGAATTTCAAAATAACCTCAGCAAACTTGGATGTAGCCACTAATAGTCAATCTGGTTAAACTTTTCCCACCGCAGAAACTGATAGCCCTGACAGCCACAGGGTCTGAATGTCTATAGTTCTCTCCAGGGGCTCAGAGGCAACAACTACAATCTCGACTCTGCATTTGTACTTAGATTTTGTGTTACGTTGTTTGGGAAGGTTTCAACAGGGGCTCACACAGAGATTCCAACTCTCCACCCCAACTCCAAGTCATTTCTCAACAAGAGCACTTGATACTTGGCCCTGAAAGTGACACTATGAGGACAACACCAGCCTCCATAATGTTGTTCCCAAGGATGTAAGTTTTAGGACCACGGGTTCCACTAAATCCACAGACTATCTTGCTACTACTTTATTAGGCCCGAGACTCTAAGGATGCTTCTAGCCCCAAGAGCCATGTATATTCAAGATCAAACTGTGAATATAATTTTCTTCGGTCTATATGCCTAAGCTCCATTCTCACTTCAAACTCCACACTGGACCCAGAATGGTAAGTTCTCTGAAATCTGGACAGACTGTATTAAAATTCTCTAACAAATTATCACTGGGTCTAAAGCCTAAGAAAACAGAACTTGCATTTTATAGTCAGCAAAAATATGCATCGGTGTTCTGGCAAACACTTCAAACACAATGTCTTACGTCCATCTGTGTTATACTTCAGGCCTCTGTATCTAGATCTGAGGTATAATGGGGTATGACTTGCCTTTTGAGGTTGGCAAATCTAGAACATAAATTTAATACACAGAGGGTCCAACATAAATGGGCTCTTTCTAAATGCTCACATCTGAGAATTAAGATGAAACCCTCTCAATAAAATTTCCTTTGTTGCTGTGAAGTATTAGTTTCTGCTCAAAACATGGCCAAGGTGCCTGCAAATGACCTGGTAACTTTTTAGTAACAACGGATTAAATTTAAAGCTGCTCCCTTGAGATATGCCAATTTTAGTGGAAAAGGATACTCAATTCAACCTTCTAATAAATAACGGGGAAGATTTATCAGCTGGGAGATTTTCACCAAATACGTGTGTGCTTGGTTCCTATTGGTTAGAGCAGCCAGCTATTTTAGCTCCACTGATTATAGCTCTTGAAACAGGCACATAATTTTTTTTTAAGTTTGTTTATTTGAGAGAAGGAAGGAGAGAGAGCTCATGCCTGTGTGACTGGGGGAAGGGGGAGAGAGGGAGGGAGAGGGAGGGAGAGACAGGGAGAGGGAGAGGGAGAGGGAGGGAGAGGGAGAGGGAGAGGGAGGGAGAGGGAGAGGGAGGGAGAGGGAGGGAGAGGGAGAGGGAGAGGGAGGGGGAGAGGGAGAGGGAGGGGGAGGGGGAGAGGGAGAGGGAGGGGGAGGGGGAGAGGGAGAGGGAGGGGGGAGAGGGAGGGGGGAGAGGGAGGGGGGAGAGGGAGAGGGAGGGAGAGGGAGGGAGAGGGAGGGAGGGAGGGAGATGCAGGGAGAGGGAGAGAGAGGGAGGGAGAGGGAGGGAGGGAGAGGGAGGGAGGGAGAGGGAGGGGGAGGGGGAGGGGGAGGGAGAATCCCAAGCAGGCTCCAAGCTCAGAGTGGAGTGCAACACAGGGTTCAAATTCACAAACCATGAGATCGTGACCTGAGCCAAAACCAAGAGTCCAAAGCTCAACCAACTGAGCCACTCAGTCACCCCCAGGCACATAATTTTTACAACTTTTAAGTTTTATACAGCAAGCAAATCCCAATGCATATACTACCTCACCATACAAAGAATATGATTATGTAGAGGTCAAATCATGTTCCCCTTGTACAGTGACATCTATGGTAATTTTCTACTTCTATAACACAGAATGCCTAGAAGACGGTTCTACTCAATCAACACGTATTCAAGGAGAATCCAATGAGTGCAAGCCATACAGCAGATGCTATGGTCCTTGTTCCTGACATCTACTGTTATTTTTATACAAATCTTCTGAATAAGACATTGTATTTCAGGTCTCTTTAGCAAATAAAATTTATGCCAGTCAATTTGACTTTAAGATTTCCTCCTTATAATAGGGATCTTTGATGTTACTGCTCCTCCTAACTATACATTTGCCTCACTAGTTGTCAAATTCTACTGGTAATGTCTTTGCCTAGTGCTGAAATGGCATGAATAAAGACACTGGGTACAGACAACAGTCCGAGTCTTACAGAGCCCAAGAGGAAAAGAAACAAGAACATGTGGGAGAATGAATTCTAGAATGGCATTTTTACTTGACATAACGCTCCTTTTTGGGGGGGAGGAAAAAAAAGACTCATGACTTACAAAGAGGACATTACAACTGTTAGATCATCACCAATCCAATAGGAATATAAATGGTAAATAGGAGATCGTATTTCATTTGGAAACCTTAACTGGCAGAAATTCTACCTTCATAGTGGATAAGCCAGAAGAAAAGAAGTTAACTGCAGGCTCCATAAATACACATTTTAACAAAAAGGCAGACAAGGAGTAAAGGGAGAAGGAGAGCACATTTGCTCAGAACTACTGCGCCCTGATTTAAAGGAGAAATTCTATAATCTGCAATTTGCTAACAAAAGGGGCAGAAGGCATTAACCTAGATATTAACAAAGTAGTCAATTAATACTACCCTGTAAACATATGCCTTCATTTTTTCCACCAAGGAAAATGATGGAAAACAACAAAACAGAGTAGAATCCCCGATATACTCTTAGGTAGAGGCAACGAGGTAAAGAGTGATAGGATTAACCTATCAGATACATCCAAATATAGTACTTACTGTTTCCCTCAAAGTAGTTACCTTGGAAGGACAATTCTAATACGGTCAACATTTCTTAAAATTCCTGTTAGACTTGCAGAGACTGTGCAAATTATTTTTAAATGTTAAGTTTATCTCCATTCAGTAATGTTCCATGCGGTCTGCAATTTCTTACCCAGAAGAGTAGTCCTGGCACTTGAATAGCTTACAGTTTCAAGAAGGGCACAGCTGTATGTGTAGATACTTTCGATATACTCTCTGCCCTTTCCCTGATTTTAGTTTGTATTCTTGCATTATTGGTCCATAGTGGTCTTCCTCCACTAGACAGGTGAACACCTCTGAGAGTAGAAACCGTGTCAATTACCTTTGCACCATCTCCACAAACGACCCAGCAATGTAATCTGTACAGAGTGTGCATTTAACAAGTGTTGGTTTAGGGAGAAAATGTCTTTTTATTTAATAATGACACCTGCTCAGCAAAATTCACCGTAAGGTAGGTTTGCCTTGAAACTTATCCAAGGGCATTTAGTCACTGCAGTACCTAAGTAGGCTCGCCTCTGCCAGTCCTAACGTCAGCACTGCACTGAGGCTTGGGCTCTGGAGGTGTAAGAGCAAGAACATAAGCCCAATTCGCTCCCAATTACTCTCTAAATGTTATACATCAATATTATCAAGTACATCCCTATCGATTACATGGGAGAAAAATCCCTCCTTCAAGAACTGATCTCATCTACTAGCTAAACAAACTACAGTCTCAGTCCACCAGGGTAATTTTGAAGCCACAGTGGGAGTGCAGACGGTAATCGATACGTTTATTCCTACTGAGTTCATTATGATGGTTACCCAACAGCAGAGTACCCAGAACGATACTACTTGTCATGAACCCAGGGTCATTCTTGACAGAAGCATTTTGCTTACTGAATTTAGATAGCATGCTTCTTTATTCCTAGTAATGACAGAATAAAGATATTAAGCATGAAAACCAAGTTTGAGTACAGTTGGCTGATTAGGCCACAGAGTAGGCAGAAAAGAAAACAAAGTGATTGTTTATCTTAATAGTCACACATGGAAGATAATCTGTTTGTCATCTGGCTATGATGCTCTGGAAATAATTTAGAAAATAAAAGTCCATTGTACGTTGCAAAAGATGGTACAGGCAACTGGTGAGTTAAGAATAATATTCAGAGCAGGCAATAACATTTACGTGGGAAAGGACAGCCGAAATGGTCTATAAAGCCAGGTTATTATGCTTCCTTGCAGGAAAGAGGCTGTCTGCTCCATCAGGCCCTTTTTAAAAACCACATTCATTTCAGGACCTGACCATATCTGGCACCAGGAAGCAATTAAGGATAGACAAATCAGAGAGGACAAAAATTCAGAAGATCAAAGCTCTACAGACTGAAACTGTGTTGTCCAATAAGGTAACCACTAGCCACATGTGGCCCTTTAAACTCAAAATCAATTAAAATTTAAAAAGCAGTTTCTCAGTTATAGCAGCTATATTCCGAGTACTCCCAGTACATGTGGCTAGTGGCTATCATACTGGACAGTTCATACATAGAATACCTCCATCACTGTTCTGATCGACAACGCCAGATTTGAAAGTGGACATTCCTACTGTTCAGAAAGACCTGATGAGAAATTCAGAACCAAGCCAATAGTATTACTCGTTAGGAATCATTAAAGATTTCCAATGTTGTTTGTTTATGTCTGGGCATTCTTATCAACGTAGCACTTTTCTTCTAGTCTTTTTCTTCTTTTTCCCTTTGATATAAGGAAAAGTAGAAAAAGAAAAATGGTAGGGATTCAGAAACTCCTTAAGTCTCTCTTATCCACGAAGTTGCACGAACTGCCAAAAATAAATACATTTTTAGAAGTAACTACTTCCCCTACCCTTCTTCCTTTTAAATAAAATACTAAAGGCAACTGGGGGGAAAAAAAAACCACAGAAGAAAGAGGAATTCAAGAAAACTACTCAGAACAAAATGGATAGCTATCCTAAATTACTGTTCCAAAATGCCTAAGGGAAAAGTACCGCAAATCAAGAACATTTCCAAAAATACACAGTGGGCACAGTTCAACAGTTCCACATTAATTTAGAAAGTTAACACCTCTTAAGAGGCCAAATGATTTTCTACCAACCATTGAAAGTACTGGGTTTTCATCAAGACCACACTCTGGTTCAACTGTCAATTCCTGGGCAAATAAAAGAATCACCTATGTCAGCTTCCATCCGTGGCATCAGTAAATTCCTGAAGTCATTTGGTTCTAAGATAGAAACTATGTCTGATAGTAAGATTAAAATCAACTACATTACTAAGGTTCTGTTGATTTGAAATTCCCTGTATACAGCCTTTTAAAAGTGAAGTAAAAATATACTTTGGGATTTAAAGTTGACAGTTTCAATTATACTTAAGAAAAGCAAACTCTAAGACTCATTCAAGAGCCAGGAAAAAGAAAGCCAGTCGTTTTCAGGCACTGGATTCTACTGAAACACTCATTCTATCAGGGCTTCAGTATTTGCTTGCTACTTTGCCATGCTACTGCTCTGTACCACACAGAGGAAATTTGATATCTCAGTGACAGAACAATTTGAATGCAAGCTAAAATTTAATCAGCACATAGAAACAACAAAACTGATAACCTATCAGCTTAAGAGACAGACAGCTCATATGCATTTGGGGGAAGGGGGTTGCCAGAATTAGGATACTGGGAAAAAAGAAACTTAAAAGGCAAGGCTTAAAGCCCCACTTCAAAAATGTTATGATGTTGCCATCTCTGACAATTACAGCTCTGGGAGGGTAGCTATGAGACAATGCTAAAACGATGCAGTACAGGGGGATTCGAGAAGCCAGGCAAAGCTGCTGCTCCATTTCATCATTATGAAAGAAAGGTACAAGAATCAGACCTCCCCTTTCTGCACCCAGCACATTCCAACCTCCAGACAGATGTTCAGCAGAGTTACCATCAGAAGTTATAAAACGTCATGCTTTCCCCTCCCTGTTCTCTAGCTTTGCCCCCTACAGTGTGCTCAATGTTTGTTTTACCACCTTCTCAAGCTCCTTCAGAATAGAAAAAGAAGTAACATCTTGACTCTCTGCCCCTGGAAAGGACTCACTCCTACGTCACTTCATCTAACTCATCCCTTTTCAAGGAGAAACTCAGATCATTAAACAGAAATCACCAATGCACCTAAACAAGGTAGGGAGATGATCATTTAAACCTGGATTAAGTCCTATTTCCTTCCTGGTAAGGACATGCCATTGGTAACTGTTCAAACGAGCATGTATAAATTAAAGATCTCCAGGCCAAGAAAGTAGCTTGTGTCAAAAAAAAAAAAAAAAAAAAAAAAAAAAAAAAAAAAAGGCAACTGATCTGAAACCTACCAAATCTGCAAAATCTGTTCTGCATTTCATGCATACACAGCTCTACAGAATGTGTAAATACAACCAGCAAACTGTGCTAGGAGGTCACAAGCACTCCACACAGCGTGCACCACAGACACAGTTTGTAAATGTGCTACAGACAGTGTGGGAAATGGGGGCTGGCTCCAGTTCCAACCAAAGGGTAGAGCTAATGCATACCTTTAGGTCTTCTGGAATTTCCATTCTTTTGCTGTTCATCTTCCTCATTAATGGTGAATAAACCAAGGGGAATTGGCCTTGCACTGGTCTTCTTCAGTCTCTCTTGTCGGATAGCTGTAGCTGATCCAGGCATACCGCGGCTACTTGGTTTTTAATTATTATTATATTAAAAATATATGCTTATGTAATTGCAGCTCCCAGGAAGCTGCTAGTTTCCAAGCTGCCGGTTCATTTGAGCACTTGTAATAGATCCCCTATGGGTAAACAGTGTGCAAACAGCTGACAGATACTACCAGCCACTTGGCAACTGAGGCCCTGCAGTTCCCCCTCACCTAGCAGCAACCCCCCACCTCCCCTCCGCGCCCCCTCCCGCTTACTCCCCCCAGGCAAGTGGCTGGCTGGAGCTCGCTAGCTGGCACACACACGCTCACACAAGCACGCAGGCGCACTTTCCTTCCGGAAGAGCCCCGGGAAAGGCACGCAGGGTCAGAAGCCTCCTTCCACTGCCTAACCTGTTCAGTCAGATCCCAGCTTCTTCCTGCTGCGGCACCTTTGCCCAGGCTTCCTGCCACCGCACAGTAAGATATTCGGCACACGGCACAGAGGGAAAACCGGGATATGCTGTCCTGTAAACAGTTGCCCTGACAACCGGGACAGGTCCTAATCCGGGAGGGCTGGGAGCTGCTCCGGTCCACCTGGAAGCGCAGGCAGCTGCGGGATGCTGGTCGGGGGAACTCACCGCAGAGGTCTGGAGCAGGGGGGAGGGGGCCGCCAGCGCTGTGCAGCTCCCTCTTCCTTTCTTCTCCGCCCGCCCGCCAGGCTGCAGCCCTGGAGGACAACTGTCGCCATGCCCGTACAGGCAGCAGGGGACTCCCCAGGATGGGGAAGGGGACGTAAGGCAAGAAGTCCTTCTCTTCTTTGGGGGACCCGGTTTTCAATCATGACAATGTTTGCGAGTCCCTGGATGAAGGCATAGCTGGACGCCAATGGCTCATTCTGCACACAGTATCACATCGCAGCTTTCTGGAGGTCCCTATCACCCCAGGCTGGGCCATGAGGATTGACACTGCCACGCACCTGAGACATTCCAGGGAGGACAGGCAGGGGGAGAACCGTGCCTGTTCTCACCAAGACCACAATTTGGAATACCCCTTCTGCAAGTCAAGTTGAAAGGAGAGAAATGAGAAACTACAATCCACCTACTGGGGGGGAGGGGGGATCCATCTCACGGACACGCAGCCAACTCCCCCCAGTTCCCACTGCTCTGGGCGAGTCACTCCCAGCAGTGCTGAGCAATTCTTAACACTTGACCCACTTTTAGTTCTTTTTTGGACTCTTTTCTCCAAAGCATACAATCATGGGATTATTGTTTTCTTCTGAAATGAGCTTTCTCACTTAAGACTCTCCACTTCTAGGCTGCCTGAAATTTATGCTGTGTGTGAAAAAATTAAATTTATAGTAAGTGACACAGACAGATGCCTACTGCCAAATTGGTAGCTTTTGTTGCTTTTGTTTTTGCCTTTTAATCAAAATCAAGTCTGCTTAAAAAGTCCAAAACAATCCTCCCATCCCAGACCACTCTCCTACATTTTCCGAAAAAAAGGGCTCAAAGTCACAAAACCGCAAGATCATGACCTGGGCCAAAACCAAGAGTTGAATGCTTAACCAAATGAGCCACTGAGGAGCCCCAAGCAACCTCTCTACATACTTTGGATGGAAGGATAACTTCTGACAATTCACTCAACTTCTCTTGGTGCCTTAGCTTTCACTGTAAAATTGGGGTGACATCATTTACCTTACAGGACTGGGGAGAGGATTAAATGAAGCATAGTGGTAGCGGTAAGAAGTGCTTATACATATCACCTGCTTTTACATTTTACACTACATCTGTTGTAAGTACTCCATTTTTGCTTCGTATTTCAGGTGTTTCCAGTTCAACTATCAAGGTTATGGAGCAATAATATTGTCCAGCCCACTGCTGGAGCTGTACTAGATGGTTGGCAAATCCATGCTGGAAACAAAACAAAACAAAACACTTCAGAAATCTTTTGCTCAAAGGCTGGGGGATTCAATTAAGAGTTAGATGTGTAGATTGGGGAACTGAAGGAAATTTCAGGTATTAAGTTTACTTAAAATCATGTTCACCTCTTTGATGAGTACCTGGAATAAAAGAGAATGGGGTTGAAGAACTGCATAGGTCTGAGAAACCACCTAAATCAACGTTTTACATGCAAGGAAAACCAAGGCGCAGGAGGTGCAGTTCCTTGCCCAGGTCAAACGTTACCCACCAACAAGTCTGTGGTGAAAACGTGCTTCTCCTTATGACGAAAATTCGGCCTGCATCGTTTAGGATCTTAGATCCCTCTCGCTAGCTTCTTACAGAGATGGCAAGATGTGGAGAAGGAAGGAAAGGGAGGATCCATGCTTCAAACATGCAAGATCTTGTTGTTTAAGAAATAAACAGTAGATACAACCTACTGCCATTAATTCTATTTGGAAATTCTATTTTTGAATTAAAGATGATTTGTTATTTCCTATTTATTTCTTTAATCAAAAGATCAGTGAGCATAGTCCAGTATTATACATATTTATGAAAATCTTTTCAAATCTAGTTTGTTTCTTCTACTTCCAGAGAATCAGGTTAGTACTTACAATAGCAACACACACACACACACACACACACACACACACACACACACACACACACACACACAGCTGAAACTACCTTTTGGCAGAAGAAGTGAAAAGCTATGTCTCAAGCAAACGACAAATTTCATTCAGAAATGTTTCTTACCCAGATACGGCTAACAGCTTCTGATCATCTCCATGGACCTAACAAAAGTATTACTGAAAGTGGTAAAGCTAAGGAAAAAGGGATCTTTTCCTTCATCTATCATCTTAAAAAAAAAAAAAAAAGTTTATTTATTTTGAGAGAGAGTGAGCGTGTGTGCAAGTTGGGGAGGGAAAGAGGGAGAGGGAGACAGAGAATCCCAAGCAGGCCCGATGTGGGGGCTGGAATTCACAAAGTGAGATCACGACCTGAGCTGATGTCTAACCAAACTGAGCCACCCAGAAGCACCCCCCTCCCCAACCTTCCTCTTTCAAGTAAAAAAATGAAAGGATCGCATTTACGAAGTATCTTAGGAAGAAAATGAAACATCTTTCCAAGAGTGACTTTTAAAAAAAGCAAAGTGAAAGCTGAAACTCAAATGACTTCTGCAGAAGATGTATATTCCTTTACTCTCAAGGATGGCCTGGATGGCTTTTTCTCCTCTTTTACAGGAGAAACACAGCAGCAAAGCAAAAGCTTCCTAGCACTTAACTTGTCCAGATAAGATTTCACAAAGGAGCCCTCCCTGAGGTCTGTGGAACAGAGATCACAGAACAGCCCTTCTGGGACACAGAGGACTCTAACTGAGCCCACCTCTACCACACCTAGCTAATCAACAACTCTCTTCTGTTAACAGCAATGGAATATCCCTCAAATGACAGAGTTGGTACTCTTCTGCTCTAGGGTCTCATGGAGAATTTTGATCTGTATCAAAATGTGAAAGTCACCCAAATGGCTGTTTTGAAAGTTATGCCTAAACTATCTACTGGGGAAATGAAAGCCTAATCAAAGGAGGCCATATGTCACCAGCCATCCTACAACCCATGAGGCAGGGTGAGGTCAGGTCAAAGAATCCCAGTATCCAGAACATCTCCAGCTTTGTCAGATAAGTTTTATCTTTGTTAGTCACAACAGCACTGAGAGAGGAGTCATCGCCTGACAGATCAGGAAACTGAGGCTCAGGTTAAAGTCACACAGCTAGTTCGGTCACTGAGCCAGGATTAATTTGTGGGCCATCTGCTCTGAAGCTAAGATGCTTTTGTCCTGCTGCCTTGTAAATCCCGGTTGCAACATCAACTAGCTGTGTCCCAGTCACAGCTGTGACCAGTCACAGGGAAGCAAACAGCCCAAGATCAAATAATCATAATAAAGGATTTTTTTTTCCCTATCCACGAAGTACACATTTAAGACGTAAATACATTTGAGATTAATTTCCTAAATGCTCAAACCCAGGATGTAGGTTTTCAGCTTTATTTCATTTTGGGAACACCGGGGCTTAGTCCCTACAGAGGCATGGGGGCTTTTATACTCAGACCCAAAACAAAGGCAGATGTGGAAAGGGGGATGGCCAGACCTGAAAGCAGAAGGAATCCTACTCTGAATTCCTGAACTCTTCCCCAGCACTAATAGGTGTTTTCAATTTGATGTGGCACATGTGTCCGTGAATGTTACCTGCAGGTACAGAATCTCAATTCAGTCCCCACGGGAACTGGGGTATGCAGACTTGCAAGAGTCAATTAGGTTTTGCAACTATCGTTAAAATAACAAATGATGGATTAATGGAGACTTCGTACAAAGTAGGAAGAAATGAGACATTGCCTAGTGAGAGACGGTAGATTTTACAACTAAGCTGGCTTTACTAGAGAAAAATGTTTGCAGTATAATCATAAAATATATTAGCAGTCATATTGAAAATGATACCACTCGTCCGCTATGAATGAAATAGGCCAACAGGTCCTTGAGCGATTGCTGTCCCCACCAATTCCCACCCCCAGCCCCTATTCCCTTAGTACACAATGAATTCATGTCTGTGTGTCCCTCTACCCTGGCTGCCTGGCGCCTCTGGGCCACCTCTAAACATGAGGTAGGGGAACATGAAACAGAGTCAAACTAACTGATCAGTAGGGGAACTCATCTCATGATTGGGACCTGCTTGTCACAATGTGAGATAGGAGAATAACCACATGTAGGCACATGTGTACACACACACACTTCAGGTTTCTGTTCACATTTATCCTTTGTCAGCTTTTATCGTATGTCCATAAGATTGGAAAATAGCACACAGTCCATGAATGAATCCAAAAATATCCTCTTGCAGAGAGAAATCTGCTTAACCAGTGAGAAGCATACCTAGATTTTTCCTTCTAAAAGCCTACTGAGCTTTACAAAAAGATCACTGAAATGGAAAAGAGCCTGAGTTGTACTAATCCAAGGACTGTAGCTGAAAATAGAAAATTACTACTGCTGGATTGAAGGGCCAGTCACTGGTAAATTACAGTTCTATATACATATAAGCCAGTTACTTTCCAGTGGGACCCACAAGTGCCAAAATGCCTTTTCAGAAACATTTTTACATTAAGAGGAGAGGATTAATTCCTCAAAACTACTGGATTTCAGTAATCTTTTAAATATTTAATGCATACTCCCCCGAAAGGTAAGCTGCAACTTACTTCTAGTAGTTTTAGAAATCCACATTTTAATGCAATATTTAAAAAATAAAAGAAAGAAAACCTTCGCAGAGTTTGAAAATACAAAGACAGCACAGGTTGACTGTGAATTCAAATAACCCCTGGGAATAAAAGGTCCCAGCTGGTTCTCTACCATCCCCATTCTTGAAGTTAGGGGGCTCCCTTACAGTTTCCTAGGACGAGGACACTGCCTCATGGCTTCTTTGGCAATAAAGGCCTAACATTCTGCCATCTTGCAGCATTAGACAATTAGCTGTTGGACAAAGAAATACTGCACAAAGACAAGACTGACCCTTTGAAAGGAAAATAAAAAAGGCAGGTTTGCTTTTATCTTCATTTTACCACCTTTTGTTAACAGGCAGTAAGAGAAACAGTAAATACTACTCTAGTAGTCATGTGCCAAAAACCAAGAAGTACCACGTTCCTGCCGTGCCTTTATAACATTTCTATAAATCTTCACCGTGTGGTGAACACTTTGTGGTGCCAGCAGACTCCCATTTTCGCACGTCTGCTCCACCAGAAATAAATTTTAAACCCTGAGGATTCACTTACCTGAATGTAAGGTGTGGATACCAAGCTTTCTTTAAAACTCTTCCCTAAACATTAGGTATCACTAAGTGGTGAATATTACAAAATGCCACATTGAACTTTAACCCAGTAAACACAGGCTAGAATGCCCTTGGGCCTCCGGTTCATTATTCCCATTGATCATACTTAATGTACATTGCATGAACATCTCAATTCCTTGGCAAAAGTTAATATGTGCACACGTCCTCTCCTCTAACAGTGACACCCTTATGAGGTTACAAATCCAATTTTACAGATTCAAAATGAGGCAAAAGAAATCAACGGCTGGGTTCAACAGAAGAATCAGACAGATAGCCAGGGCTGTGTTTCTGAAAGTTACCTAACCCATCACTGGTCCATGAGCAGTTATGGGTTTACTTTTATTTTTTTGAACCACACCATTAGAAAGAGAAGAAAACGGAGAAACTGTGGTTCCCTGTCTTGCTTTAGGAGTGGTGAACACACACCGAGGGTGCAAGGTGAGGTGTTCTGGGGGATGGCATCAGAGTGGAGGCAGTAGGCAGATCATGTAATGTTGTCCCACCAAGCAGAGGCAAGGGGAGCCATTCAGGGGTGCTGACTGATGCAACGTGTGACCCAGACTGGCCAGTCCGGTGGAGGACAGGTCAGAAGGGAGGAGGAATGAGATATAAGAAAAACCAGTTCCATAAGGACTTTGTCCACATGAAAGAAGGTGTCTCACACGGTGACTTTGGGATAGAAGGCAAAGAGGAAAACGAAAACCCACTCATGTTTGTTTGTTTGTGAAAGAGCGTGGAAGGTTTATTTCAGGGGGATGGGCATGAATACCGAGTTCCTGGAAACGTCCAGAACATGGACAAGTGGACAATGAGAAGGAAAGGTGGTTAGTGTTTATATTAAAGACTTAGATGAGAATGAGGGCTTTATATCTGTAGATAAAGTAGAGAGAAAGCCAGAATTAGTTCCAAAATCATCAAAAGCTCAAAATAATGGGCTATAGCTAAAAAGATTCAGTAGCGATAAATATGAACATCTCCTTTGTTAAGTCCAACCGCCCAGGTACAGAATGAAAACCCCACCCAAGCTTCAGCAGCTGCAAAGAAGGAGGGCCCTTGGACAGCAAGCTCACTACACGTGATCGGTGTGATGAGGCAGTAAAAGTCCTAACAGTATCACAGGTGGTACCAGCAGATGTCCAGCATGCTGAGTAAGGGGAAGAACCTTCTCTATTTTCTGGTCCTCAGACCACATTGTCTGAATTAGATATTTCAGTGAGATCATAAATCAGAACACATTCAGAAGAGAGCAACCTAGGACTATAAGATTCTAGGCCATAACACAGGAGAATCATTGGAAAAAAGGTACAGTTTCTCTGGAGAAAATAAGCCAAGATCTGGAGAAATAAAATAACTGAATTAAAGCTTAACATGTGGAAGGATGTCTAGTGTTAGTGTAGTTCTGGAAGACAGAACTAGGATCGGTGATTGGAAGTCACCAGAATGTAACAAATTGTGCCTTCCATCACTGAAGATAGTCATGCAGGAACACTGACTGGGATGAGGGTGCTGCATTAATAGACTGGGTCCAGGTTGGATTTTTGGGTCTCTAAGAGTCTCTTCTGATCCCACAACTGGCTCTAAGACCTGATGAAAACGGAAACTCGAGTTACATGCTCAGGGGAAAACAAGCTGGCAGAAAGAAAAAGCCTGAGACTCAGACAGCCCTTCCCCCCGCGGTCACAGTCTGCCTGTGCTTACTTAACACTTCACATGGTTTCGGTTTTTTTTTTTTTTTTTTTTGTCAGTGGCTCTACAGTTGTATTGTTTTACTCATTCCACTGATGCCCCCCAGAGGTTTTTGACTTAATGCTAAAACATGTAAAGAATGGAAGCTTCACTCAGTCTTCCGGTTACAACAGGACCACACTAATAATTTCTGCACCTGCAGCCTGCAGACTTCCCTCACTGCCGCCTATCAGCAATTTAATGGAAATCGGGGTGAAAAACTCTAGGGAAGATGGGAATAAAAATGAAGAAGATATACGAGTTTTCCCTCAATGATACAATTCACTGAGGATGGATCACTGTGTGGCTCTGTAACTTGAGAGAGGAGATCTAAAGGTTTGTGAGTGAAGAGCATTATTAAAGAATAATAGGCCAATTCAGTTTATTACTTTATGGGCATTTTAAGGGGAGTGATAGCCCTAAGTCTTTAGGCCAGTGAAGAATTGGACCAATCAAGAGCAAAGTGTTCAACATTCATTTCAGCCCTTACTGAGACTTTCCCCCAATCCCATCTTTTGTGGCTTTGCTACTCTTTCTAATTCTTTCTGCTAAAATGCCCTAAATTAAAACTGACGTCAATTAAGATTTTTTAAGAGGTTTAATATCCTGTTTTTACCTTAAGAGTTAATTTAAAAGTTTCTCTTAAGAAGTAATTTAAATGTTTTACATAATTCTGGGGGGGGGGGGGGAAACTCTGATTTTCTTTCTGAGGGTCCATGTGTCCAGTCAGCGTTTTCCAGAGAAACAGAATCAAAAATACTACTGGACCACTACTGATACTAAATACTACTACTTCTCTGGAGAAAATATAGACATATTTTTTTAAAAAAATACTTATTTTTAAGAAATAATGGCAGCCTGCGATTATAGAGGCTGGCAAGTCCAAAATTTGTAAGGCAGGCCAGCAGGCTGGAAACTCAGGCAGGCTTTCCATGTTATAGCCTTAAGGCAGAAGTCCTTCTCTGGGAAACCTGTTTTTGCCCCAAAGGCCTTCAATGGATTGGATTGGGCCTGCTATATTATCAAGGGTAATCTTAAAGTCAACTGACTGCAAATGTTAATTATATGTACAAACTACGTTCACAGCAATATTCAGACTGGTGTTTGACCCAATAACTGGACACTGTAGCCTAGCTAAATTGACAGATAAAATTGACCATCATGGTCAGTGACCCCACAGAGATTAAGACACTCCATTCCCACGCTGAAATCAACATGCTATAAATCAAAAGTCAAATTTTCACTGAATAGGCTGGACATTATTTACTCAAGTCATTTTCCAGTATTGCAATGCTCTGTTAAGATAATACTCATACAATTGGGGTCAGCAGACCTATGAAATCCTCTTACCTTTCACTAATGATCGCTCTTTGAGAATCCAATACAGGTCAGCTTCAAAGCATTATCAAACAAATCGTTTTTACCATTATAACAACTGGTTGCCTCAACATTAAGTGGTTTGGAAAGTACAGATATGTAGATTAAAAAAAAATCCTTCCTATTGTCATGAAGTAACCTCACTGTCTCAATTAGAAGAAAATATATATAAATATGTGGATGGGGATGGTGTTGATAATACATGTTTCTCATGAGAAGATAAAGTGTATATGAAGGTTTGAGGTACTAAACTTTATTTACACTTACTGGTTAAATAGAACCAACTCTGACAAAAGAGAAAATTATATACAATTCTTCAGCACAGTTCTGAAATCAATCAACAGAAAATCATGGTGGGGAACTTTGAGGTTTGGTCATTTACATTCAGCTAAGGTCCACACTGAAAAGATTAGCATATCCAGTGTAATTGTCAGCAACCAACCAGAACACTGAAAGCCTTCAGCTAAATTATACAGATAAGAGATGAGTATACTTAGGATTAAATGGCAAGCCCAGAAGCTTTCCAAATTTGTAACTCCTAAACAAAAAGATTCCTAATGCATTAGTAATTGCTTTAAAAAAAGATAGGAAGCATTAATTTCCGAGAAATAGATACTACTAGCAATCCAGTACATTTTTTGAGAAATGTCATCCCCTTTTGGTCTTATGTGACCTCGGGCCACTGAGATTTTAGTGGGCACTACACAGAAAGAAAAACATCTCAGACCTCAATTCCAAAACCCCTTTACCTTTCGAATCTCTATTCTAAGCCCTTGCTTAAAACTCCTGTGAATTTTAAATAGACAACTGAGGGAGGACTATAATGACAGAAGGAACCTCTTGGCAAACTTCCTAAAACACCACAAATGGACCATTGTGCCTTTTATCATCAGGCAAAGTGGCCACACTTCCATTGCTAACGGCACTAAAATCAACGATGTATTAAAAAAAAAAAAAAAAAAAAAAAAAAGTTGTTCCAGAGACAAAGTTGTAGAGAAACAGTCACAATCATAATAGAATTCTCTCTACTCTCTCAATTTTTTGGTTGAGATTTTATTACCTGGTTCCTGTTTGCAGACTGGCATGGAGGAAGAGATCAGCCCTGAAACCCTTAATACAAGAAATACCCATGTCCCTTCATAGCCCAGAGCCAGCCTTTATCCAACTCACTAGAAAAAGACCTGGTTCTTGCTGTTTACAAACAAAAGTAGGGAGTTTATAGAACCAAAAGCTGTTTGTTTTAAAAATAATTGCAATACTGCAAGTTGTTCCATGAACAGGTTTCCAAATACGTGCACCTCTAATAGATAACTTATGCACTGTAAAACAAAAAAGGCATCTTTGTGCGTTTCCCAACTGGTCCAGAATGGCTCACCAGTGTCTGGGCTCCCAGTCACCGGATTTAGCAAAATCTTCTTCCATGTGATATTCTGTCCTCATCTCTTCCAAAATCTCCTTGAAGACTTAAACTCTATCGTGAGTATACGTTAGGTACAGCTGGACCACCAAGGCTTGAATCTAAGATGTCAAGGAAGTGTTCTTCCCTGTGAGGTTCACTGGGTCATAAGATTATGAAGGTTTTCTACTCAAAGGCATTTGCCCTCTCATAGGTCTTCCAGACTAAAGATAGCTCCATCCCCCATTTCTCTATTTTAATGCTTTTTTACTGTGGAGCCATTTCTTCTACTTGCATTTTAGTTCCTGATACTCTACCTGCAACTTATGCAATGCCACTTTAAAAGCATATGCGTGTACCTTTTTTCTAAAAAATTTGTTTTAATGTTTTTATTTATTTTTGAGAGACAGAAGTGGGGAAGGGGCAGAGACAGACGGAGACACAGAATCCCAAGAAGGCTCCAGGCTCTGAGCTGTCAGCCCAGAGCGCGACAAGGGGCTTGAACTCAGGAACCGTGAGATCATGACCTGAGCTGAAGTCAGACGCTTAACCAACTGAGTCACCTAGGCACGCCTGGATATACCTTTTTACATACACAACAAGAACATCCTCACAGGGATGATAGGAGGTAGGAAGTCACAGTTGCAAAAGAAAGTTCTGGGTATATTTTAGTGAGGCGTATTTCTTATTTTTAATAATTTTATTTTCACTGGGGCACCTGGGTGGCTCAGTTGGTTAAGTATCTGACTTCGGCTCAGGTCATGATCTCACAGTACGTGGGCTCCAGTCCCACATCGGGCTCTATGCTGACAGCTCAAAGCCTGGAGTCTGCTTCAGACTCTGTGTCTCCCTCTCACTGCCGCTTCCCCACCTGTGAGTGCACTCGTTGTCTTTCTCTCTCCCCCAAAAATAAACATTCAAATTGAGTACTTATAAAAATATTTTTACTGAAAAATTATATAAATGGTATATATTTATATATAAATATTATATATGATACAAAAATTATATATGACATATATATATGATATAAATATATATAATATAAATATTATATATGATGTAAATATTATATATATTTATATATTATATATATATAATTATATATAAATAATATAATATATTATTTATATATTATATATTATATATTTATATATATTTTTATATATTTATAAATATTTATAAATATATATAAATATTATATAAATATAAATATATATGATAAGTGTTATATATGATATAGATATTATATATGAAATGTAAATATTGTATATGATATAAATATTATATATGATATAACTATTATATATGATATACATATTTTTTTTTCAACGTTTTTTTTTATTTATTTATTTTTGGGACAGAGAGAGACAGAGCATGAACGGGGGAGGGGCAGAGAGAGAGGGAGACACAGAATCGGAAACAGACTCCAGGCTCTGAGCCATCAGCCCAGAGCCCGACGCGGGGCTCGAACTCACAGACCGCGAGATCGTGACCTGGCTGAAGTCGGACGCTCAACCAACTGCGCCACCCAGGCGCCCCTATGATATACATATTATACACTTACGTATAATACAAATATTATATACTTATATATAAATATTATATATAATATATAAATATGTATTTATACTATATCTATTATATATATTATATATTACATTTATATTATATATTATGTGCTTATATAAATAAATCTTAATATTTTAAGAGTGGTTTAAAGCATGTTGGTTTAATCAATTACCACAGCGTCTATGTATCATATATAAAATTTAAAGGCATTACTTAGAACATCTAAACCCAGATTCATCTGAGGAAGTGACATTTAAAGATTTATTAAGTTAAATTTTTAAAAATATAAAAATTGAAATTACAAGTTGAACAAGATATTTTCTTAGGGAGAAAGGTCTGTCTCATATACCCTGGTCCCAACATCCTGTATAGGCACTGGAAATAAGCCTCTGCAACTTGAAGTCTTTTCTAAAATTTAATACATAAGAAACTTAATTTAAAAAAAAAAACGGTTTAGGGGAGCTTGGATGGCTCAGTTGGTAAAGTGTCTGAATCTTGATTTCGGCTCAGGTCATGATCTCAGGGTCATGAGCTTGAGCCCTGCATCAGGCTCAGAGCTGAATGTGGAGCCTACTTAAGATTCTTTCTCCCTCTCTCTCTGTCCCGTGTGCATGTTCTCTCTTGCTCTCAAAAACAAAAAAACAAAAAACAAAAAACAAAAACAAAAAAACAAAATAGATTACTGATCCTTTTTCTATTTCAACATGCGTACTTTTTGAATTTTTAAAAAGATGTTACTTAAAGCATAGTTGGCATATAATTTTACATTAGTTTCAGGTATACGACATAGTAATGTGATCTATATACATCATGAAACGCTCACCAGGACAACTGTAGTTACCGTACATACAAGTTCTTATTCACTACATTCCCTATGCTGTACTTTTCATCTCCATGACTTTATTTTGTAACTGGAGGTTCGGGCCTCTTAATCCTCTTAACCCATCTCACCCATCCCCTGCGTAAGTACTTTGTTTGAAGAAACCCAAACTATGTACTTCTCATGAAAGCCTTATGGAAGGCTAGTTGTATATGCTTCCTAGTATTTTCCTTTGTAGAGAAACAGTTAATGAAGTGATAGTGATTTGTTTCAAGTCAAAATAAGTCCGGGAAGTCCATTGTCGTGGAACACGTCCATCTTTATGATTTAAAGGGCAATAATTCTGTGGCAAGTATTTTAGGAAAGAACTTGAAATTTAGAACTATGATGCAGTAATAAGAAACACTTTTGAATACCACAGAAATGAAAAACAGTCAAGAGAGGCTGGCATGGGTTTTAACTCAATCACAACTTAATCTTAGCAAGTCACAGGGTTATGTGAGGCGACCTTCTACTGCAACATTCTTTGTGCAACACTTTGACAGGTGAAAAGCACCATCCAATGTGCCTGGATGATGCTTACTATATCTGATGGCAATGTGATCACACGGCTGCAATTAGGTCTGAATCAGCATTACATTCGGATTCTCTCATTGAGACTTTATAATTGTAAGCAAAAATTTGCTTAAGGGAAAAATTTAGCAAGCCAGGGTAAGTCCATATTTTCCCGGTGATGCAATACCAATCCCTAACAACCATGACCACAATAATTACAACAACACTTCATGCTGTGTCAGGCACTGTTATAAGTACTTTACATGTACCAACTCATTTAATCCTCGTCATAGCCCTATGAAGGCATTACCAGTATCCCGGTTTTAAAAAAGAAGAAATCGAGGAAGAGCATGGCCAAGTGACTTGCTCTAAATCCCTCAAGTAGCCACAGAGCTGAGAATGGAACTCAGACAGCAGGCCTGAGTCCTAGCACAAAGTCATAGTTTAACATTATCACTACACTAGGTAGTCAGCTTTGGGCGCAAGATCAAATGACTTCACACACGCTTAGCTTCAGTATAATCTTGAAGGGGCAAAGGGGAAATCAAAGACACTCTTTTCCTTAGAGATCAGTCTTACTCAGTATCCCCCACTGCCCTTTTCATTGTGGCCCCGGTTTTTATAGCTATGCAGACACCAGTTGCAAGGGGGAGGGGAAAAAAAAGGAAAGAAAGAAAATCAGTTCTGTCGAAGGTAAGCCCTCACTGAAAAAGCTTTAAATCACAACTGATGGCACCATAAAACCTGAAACACACACGTAAATCGTGCTCAGACGTGCCTCTGGAGGTTCTGACAAGTAGAACCAGAGATCATAATTTGATGTGATGTTCGAAACCGTAAGTGTGGGGGTGCCTGGGTGGCTCAGTCGGAAAAGGGTTGAACTTCAGCTCAGGTCATGATCTCGCGGTTCGTGAGTTCAAGCCCCGCATCGGGCTCTGCGCTGACATCTCAGAGCCTGAAGCCTGCTTCTGATTCTGTGCCTCCCACTCTGTCCTTCCCCTGCTCATACTCTCTCTCTCAAAAATAAAATAAAAACATTAAAAAAAAAAAAAGTAAGTATGGGTAACATTGTTAAGAAAAAGTACAACGTGAAAAGAGCAGAGGTTACCAGACCCAGCCTTATGTCAAGTAACAACTGATGAGGAGAATGAAGAGAGGTGAAGTAAAGAAAGATTAACCCAAAAGGTATTAGCATAGGTTGTGCCACAGGATGCAAGGCAAGAACATCAAGGAGAAGGACATTCTTGTGTTAAGTATTTACAGGCAGACAGAAGAAACGAGTGGTTTCCAGAGCCAAGGAGATGATGATCAGATTTTCACGAGGAAAATCTCTGGGAAAAGTATGTAATTTGCTACAAAAAACTTTATCTACCTGAAGTTGACCTTCTTGTTTTGAGGGAAAGGAGGAAGAAGGTGGCAGAGGTGGGGGGGGGGGGGAGGGAAAGAAAGAAGTTCATTACCTAACTTTCCATCTAACTGCACACATTCATACATAAAAGTGCATCAATACATACATGAGTGTGCACATTATTTTACTATTCAAGCGTACTCCTACTCATATTCACATCTACATTTCCTTCACAAAATTCCCAGAGCAAAATAAGAGATAAACAAAATAAATTCACTGGCTTGAGGGTAACAGCTGTTATGATTTCCAGGTGGTTTCCATACGCAAGGTACACTTGACACTTCCAAATGAAATCTACTATCGTCAAATCTAAGAGCTTTAAGTAGGAAATAGATCGAAAGTAGTCCTCAGCCTTGAATGCACATTGGAATCACTGGGGGAGTTTTAGAAGGTACTGCCACCTGGCTCCCACCCCTAGAGGTTCTTGGATAATTGTCTAAGGTGTAGCAGGGGCAGAGTGAGATTTAAGAGGTCCCTGGGTGATTTTAACTCACTGTCAAGATTGAGAACCAATGATGCTGCAGCACAGGAGCTCAATCATTTCAGTAATATAATCTTAGGCCCCAAGAATGGCCTATACTTAAATGAACTGACCAGCACTGCGGATAAGGGGGCCATCATACTAATTTAGAGCATCAACCCTGAATAGGAAAACAATCCAGCTGGAATGCAGGAGGCAGGGAACTAGGTCCTGTTTGGTGTGTTAGGTCAGGGCTTCTGAGAACCAAAAGCCTGGATTAAAACCTTGACAGGCTGCCACGAGTTTTTGTTACAGCCTGTTATTATGCAAGTTACTGCCACCCAAGCAGGCCTTGTGTTGGAAAGTGGGGACACTGAAAGAAGAGGGTCTTTTCTGGAGTTTCACCTTGGAATTTAAACCTATTCTAGAATATAGCTATTTCCTACTGTCACCATAGTATCAGGGATACAAGGTTTATATGTGGAAGGTTATCCCATAGTAAAGGATGGGTCCTTTTACCAGAAAGCCAACTCGAAAAAAGCTTACGTAGCATTAAGAAAAAAAAAAAAAAAAAGTCACAGAAGAAATTTTCAGATACCAAATCTCAATACTCTACAATTTAAATATACCTAATTTTACTAACAATGCATGCAAAGTCCAGCTCAGATATACCAAATACATCTCTCAGCTTCCTTTCCGCTCAGTTTTGCATTCCTACGTCCATCTGCGATGTTTGGTCTGGTGTGTCAGTTCTCCTTGGCATTCCCCACAATTCTTTCACAACTATTTCTGTAGGAGATTCAAGGACAAGGAACTGCCAGATGCAGTGAGTTCTTGCCGTCAAAAATATATTAGTCTTCAAATCAAAATTGAAAGTCGCACCCAAGAAAATCTTATAGATTCTTTCTTAACTGGCTATTTCTCCAAGATACTAGGAAGACCAGTATTTAATGAACAGAGAAAAACCACCTGACGCCATTTAAATTTGTAAACTATAATTCAGAGCATTGCGAAAACAGATATTAAAGAGGCAAAAGGCCAACAAGCAGGGATGGATCTCGAGAGTATTATGAGCAAGCTAAGCAAAATAAGTCAGAGAAAGACAAAGGTCATAGCATCTCACTCATATGCGGAATTTAAGGAACAAATGAACAAAGAAAAACAAGAAAAGACAAGCCAAAAAACAGACTTAACTATAGACAACTGGTAGTTGTGGGGGGGGGGGGTGATGGGAGTGGGGAGATGGGTGAAATAGGTGATGGGGATTAAAAAAGTACACTTATCTTGATGAGCACTGAGTAATGGACAGAACTACAGAATACTGTACACCCGAAACTAATATAACTGGATACTAATCCAGTATCTTAACTATACTGGATTAAAAAAAAAAAAGGCAAAAGACACTGAGCTGCTAAACAGCTAGACAAACTCTAGAGCTGGATTTTCTATAAAGAATAAGCATAATAGCATACGTGTTTAGCATATAGAACCTTAGATCATGCTCAGTGATTAACTGTCCAATGACAGAGGGGCGCCTGGGTGGTTCAGTTGGTCGGGCGTCCGACTTCAGCTCAGGTCATGATCTCACAGCTCATGAGTTCAAGCCTCGCATCAGGCTCTATGCTGATAGCTCAGAGCCTGGAGCCTGCTTCGGATTCTGTGTCTCTCTCCCTCCCTCTGCTCCTCCCCTATTCATGCTCTGTCTTTCTCTGTCTCTCAAAAATGAATAAACGTTAAAAAAAAAATTAAAAAAAAAACATCCAATGACAGATTATCAAGATCTTTACAAAACACTGTAAGTACATTTCGGTAACTGAGAGCTGATGTGTAAGTAGTCAATTTGACAATATAAATTCTGCCAACAAGGAATAACCAAGACCATAAAACGAGATATAAGACCAATATTCCCAGCTTTGTAACTGAAACAGCATTCCTTCCAAATTTCGGAAAGCCATTTCTCAAAGGATTGGAAGAGGGACACGAAGGGGGACAGAGAACTTGGACTGGCATGGGACCTGATGTGTAATGGCACCGCTGTTGATAATCAACTCCAGAATGCAGACTCCACAGAAAATCGTTACCATGGAAGAATAAAGAAGACAGTAATATTAAAGCCAAATAAAAACTCCGCATTACACGTGGGCTCTGGGAGCAACACTATCTCCACAGAGGTTCTAATTCCAGCGAGCATCATTTAGCATCCAGAAGGGCACTATTTCACTTTAAGGCAATTATACTGCTTTACTCAAAGAACTTGGTGCAAAGGCTGAAAATTAAAAACAAAACTTAATATCAAGTGCCGGTAAGGATGCTGAGCAGTTCCAACTGAGACATTGCCTGTAGGAAGGCAAAACCACAGGGCCACTCTGGAAAACGGTTTGGCAGGTTCTTATAAACATATACTCTCATATGGGCCGACAAACCCACTCTGAGGTCTCTCCCTCAGATAAGTCAGAAAATCCTGGGTGTAAACATTTACAGCGGCATAATTTATAATCGCCCAAACCGGGAAATATCTCAGTGCTCCTCAATGGGTGGGTAGATTAACAACCCATGGTACTTCCTTACAACAGCAAGCTACTCATCAATAACAAACTATTGATACATACAACAATCTCAAATGCATTATGCTTAGTGAAAAAATTCAGACTCAAAAGGTTACATGGTGTATGATTCCACTCTTATGACACTCTAGAAAAGGCGAAACTAGACACGTGGTGAACAGATCAGCGGCTGCCAGGGGTTGAGGGTAGGAGGAGAGCCTGACTTGAATGGGCAACATGAGGGAATTCTCTGGGATGAGAGAACTCTTCTAGACCAGGATTACAATGGTGGTTACATGTGTATATATTTGGCAAAACTCAATGAATTGTACACCTGAAATATCAGTAAATTTTCTGTATGCAAAAGTAATTTTTAAGAAGAGAGAAAAAGCCCTCTGCCTTTTCAAGGATTTGTCATTTTTTTCCTTTCACCATCAAATTTGATGGCGAGTCTCCAAAATCAGTTCCATCTGGCCATCTATTAATCACTTAGAATCTGGTTCATCCCCCACTCTTGCACCAACAAGTGAAATTCCTCTCCTAGGGGGTCAGTGACTACCCGGTAACCACAGTGATGGCTTTTCTTTCATTCTTTGACTCCCTGACCTCTTGTCCTTCGCCATTGGCAGGTGTGCTTTGCTCATTTAAAAAAAAATTATGTTTATTTTTGAGAGAGAGCATGAGCAGGGGAGGGGCAGAGAGAGAGGGAGACACAGAATCTGAACCAGGCTCCAGGCTCCGAGCTATCAGCAGAGAGCCCGATGTGGGGCTCGAACTCATGAACTATGAGATCATGACCCGAGCTGAAGTTGGATGCTCAACCGACGGAGCCACCCAGGCGCCCCTGCTTTGCTCATTTATGCCCTTCCTATCTTTTTAGCTTCTCTGCCCATCTTCTTTATTGGCTCTTTCCCCTGCTACACTTTGAATGTCCTCCCACCCCTTTTCAGTTTCTCTTTCCAGGCTCTCCTTATTCTCCCGGCTTCAGTCATTATCCCCTTATGGAATGAATCCCAGAGTTCTGGCCTCTATTTTTGTCCCTCATCTCCATACTGCCTGTGCCCATTAGACATTTCTACCTACATGTCTCTGTGTCTCTTACATGTCTTACAGAAATTGTTCTGTTTCTCCCACCCAAACCAGGTCCTCCTCCTGGATACTTTCATGCCACCCTTAAGCCAATGGGCCACACTCAAACCTGGAGTATAATCTTTTCAACGTTTTTTTTTTTTTTTTTTTTTTTATTTATTTTTGGGACAGAGAGAGACAGAGCATGAACGGGGGAGGGGCAGAGAGAGAGGGAGACACAGAATCGGAAACAGGCTCCAGGCTCCGAGCCATCAGCCCAGAGCCTGATGCGGGGCTCGAACTCACGGACCGCGAGATCGTGACCTGGCTGAAGTCGGACGCTTAACCGACTGCGCCACCCAGGCGCCCCCTGGAGTATAATCTTAAATGCCACCTTTTACCTGCATCCTTACACACATGCCTCAGAATCTTGAATTAATTGTTCCCTTCCCATTTCCAACAGCTTACCTCCATTTCTGTAGGAACCTCTGAGTTGGTCTGTATGTCGCTGAACTCTTTCTTATTAAATTCATCCTCTAGTCTACATGCCTACTTCGAGATGGGAAACAGCTGGGTAGACATCCAGATTTCGCTGATCTTCAAAGGTCTGGCTGATCTGTCTGGCTCCATGGACGTTCCCCATATGCTCTCACCACCCCATTACCATTCTCAAAGCACAGAAAGTCAACTGACGAGAATGACTTTCAATGACGGACGGACTATGCATTCGTTAAAGGCACATCTGAGCTCTTCTGTTGGACCCTGCAATCAAGCTTGCAAATTCATGAGTACAGAATTACTAATTAAGCATGTTTTAATCAAGATCTGTTATTCTCAAGAATCATCAACGGTTCACCACTGTCCACAGAATAACATACCAGCCTCTTAGCTTGACCTTTAACCACTCCACAATCTGGCCTCCATGGATCATCATTCCTAACTGATCTAGGATTCTTTCATCTTGAGGCTCACACGAGTCAGTATGACCAAAATTTTGCTCTTTTCCATATTTGTAGCTTTTCCTCTCTTCCTTCCCATCCAACTTTATGTATCATTTACCCATTTTTTTCAGTGCTTATGTCCTCCCTAATGACCACAGCCAGAAGCAGTTCTTCCTTCACTGAAGTCCTCATGACCTGCAATTATTTATGAGTTGTTTCCCTTGCTAAGAAGGGAGCGTGTCTTTGTCAACCTTCTAGCCACCATAATGCTTAATATATGCAAGGTACATATTTCTTGGTCAATTTATTCTAAGCCTCAATATCTTCAATTTTTAAATCAATATGAGACTTGAATTTGAAAAAATTGTCCCTTTCAAATGATTATTTTTTGTGCACCAGAAAGCAAAGGTGTTAGAAAAAAAATTTTTTAGAGAACATACCAATGTATATTAGTATTTCACACTCATGCCTAAATATTGATATAAAAAATCCATGTTGCTGAGCACAGCTGCTTGGTCTAACACTTTCCTCTTTAACAAGATATAAAGTAAGAGCTAGTCACAATACAATGGGGAAAAAAGTTATCTAGCCACTTGAATGAAGCATCATGAACTTTAGGACTTGAATTTCAGACCGTTTTGAAATAAAATGCCAAATTGGTAGTCTGAGTCCCTAACTTACAATGCTAATTTGCAGATATTTGTAGACCCTTTGAGCCAAGTGAAACCATAAAGATCACTTTAATGCAGTGAAGGTGGTGACCAAGATCACAAATAAAGCCCGTATTCTCTCACCAGATAGCCTGCTGAGGAGAGAAAAGCCCAATTCTAGGTTCTAATTCATTTCCCCCAAAAGAGTATCAACAGAACTTACAGATTACAGGTATTAACTTATTTCCTGTACATGAAAGTGTTTACTCATGAATTAGTCACATGCTGCTTCAAATTAGATCTTAATTCAGTAGGCTTATAAAAAAGAAGCTATCGAGTTGGGAAAGGAGTTGTGCACGCTCACTTTCCACAGCTCTCAAGCATGAGCATAAAAACACTGAACACAGAAAGCTGGGACAGAGGCAGTTTTGTGAGTATCCATCCATCTATGTGACTACTCAAAATAACGGCCTGAAGAAGGACTTGATGTCCTCTAGTGGTGAAATCCAAAACTTGCTTCCAAGTCCATTATTTTTTCATTTCTTGAGAACTGAAAAATATTCAAAATTTTGAAAACTGAAAAATATGGTGAAAAAACTGTTCATCCTAAAGAAAAATGAAAACTTTTACCACAAGAAATGTGACTTGACTACTTTTAAGTAGAAGATAAATATATGCTGAGAGGAATATGGTCTTTAAATGTGGGATTACTATAGTACCTTTCAATATCCTTAAATGTTTCATTTTATAGGTGGTACACCACCAATTTTCAACCCATCTTTGACACACACATATATATCTACATACTTATGAATATTACAGGTCTTATTTTTATAGCCACCTGAAACTCTAGTCTAAATTGTCCTAGGACTTAGTGGGTGTCATGCTAAGTGAGATGAGTCAGACTGAGGAAGACAAATACCATATAATTTCGCTCATGTGTGGAATCTAAAAAACAAAACACATGCAAAAACAAACAAAAAGTACAATCAGACCTATAAATACAGAGAACTGATTGTTGCCACAGGGGAACGGGGTGTAGGCAAAATGGGTGAAGGGGAATGGGACATATAGGCTTCCAGTTACGGAATGAATAAATCACAGGAATAAAAGACACAGCATAGGAAATATAAGCAATGATATTGTAATAGTGTTGCACAGTGACAGCAGCTACACCGATGAGTATAACAACATAATGTATAGAGATGTTGAATCACTGTTGTACAACTGAAAGTAATGTAACATTGCGTGTCAACCGTACTCAAAAAAACAAAAAAAACTGTCTTAAAATTACACCAAATTTTTTGCACAGGTCTATAAAAACTAAGACATTTAAGAATGTACTTTACCTCACAATAACCCAATCTCAATGAACGAATATACATAAAATGAATCCCTCAACAATCTTCCCACTTCAAGTAACAATTTTCACCTCTTGATAAGTGATAAAAGACAGAAGTTCCCACCTCCTCCCCAAACACCCACCTCTCTGCAAACCTGTGATTGTTAAAAAAAAAAAAAAAAAAAATGACTTGCAGCATTTAGATGTGTACGATGTGAAATATGTTCGAAAAAATAAAACACTACATTGGAGTCCTATATGCTGACGTAGGTAACATGTTTTAAATATATGGAAAACTTCTTAAATTGTTAAAATTCAAGCACTCCTTACTTGTTCACTCAAAATATTGCTACCTAGATTAAAAAAAATACGTATTTTCACCTTTCTTCTATCTTTGGCATCTGCTCACATAGACACTTCTGAACACCAAAAGCATTAACTTAGGGCTAGAAAAATAGGAAAAAGATGTGGGCCACAAATAAGTTGTACTTAAATCATAAGTACAATTACTCAAAAGACAATATATAAAATGTGTCCCTCGGAAACTGGCGTTTCTAGGCAAAGGCGTGGAAGAATTTTTTTTCTATGAAGGAGATGGCAGCCAATTAAATTCTCCCTTCGTAAAAGAAAATCTTTCACTGATAGTCACATGAGTTGTATATTAATTGTTAGAAACACGACCAGTTCACTAGTTAACCTGCTCAGGTAATGAAACGCTAGTTTGCAGTTCACTCGTATCCGAAAAAGTTGATCATGTGCAGATTCTAGAAAACGGTTCTTTTGTTTACGTTTGTTTGACTATAAACTGGCTTGCGTGAACTTTCTGGAACATTTTTTTCTTTTTTCAAAAGCAGTTACTTTGTGGGTATTAGGCACCAAACCATTTACACTGTAATGAGAACGCTGCCCTCAGTTGGGGAGGGGCCCAACCCAGAGCATGCAGCCCATCAAGTCTGATAAAACAATTACAAAGACATCTCTTAGCCACCCCTTCCTCGGCCCAAATCAAAATAATGATCGCCCAATCTTTCAAACACATTAAGACAAAATAAACCACCCTACAGGAAGTAGCATGACTTCAAAGTAAACAAGTTCAAGACACCTTGTCAGACTTAACCTCAGGTATTTGGCTGAAAGGATTAAGTCATTAGACTTCAGATGCCCAAACTCCTCCTAGCAGTGCAGACACACTTCCAAAGATTGGTACAGGTTTTCTGGAACTTTCATATTAAAATAAGCGTATCACGTAAATCAAAAGGTCTTTTCTTTTTTAAAAAAGGTCTTTTTGGAGGGACAGGAGGGTCTCACGTTTAGGGAAACGATCGTTTCCGATTATGTGTGTAGGGAAAACGCATTGCAATTAGGAAGCCTGCAATGTGAATTCTTTTTAAAATAAGAAACTGCCTCATCGCCTCCATCCCAAGTGGAAGGTACTAGAAACGGTTTCCCGACCTAGAAGAGACTAGGGGAGAGGCGAGAATCTGCAAGTCAGTTTCTTAAGAAAAAGCTATTAAGAGCGGAAACGTCGTCTTCATACAAGATGGGGCTGGGGGAAGAAACTTTCGGCCTGTCTTGGAGATGTGAGCACCTGTCCCCCGTCGGGGACGGGGGTCGGTGTGACCACCTGAGCTGACGTTCCTTCTACCTTGGGTTGGTGCATGGACCGCATAAAAACACGAACTCTGGGGGCTCTTTCATGTCAACAAAGGTACGAGTCCGACTATCCCGCACACGCAGGCCCCACCTTCCAGCAGCCAGCCCTGGCCCTCCCCACCCCGCGACCTCAGTCGGCCCGGGAGCGGCTCGCAACTGCGGACCCTGGGGCGGGGGCGGCCGCCGCTCGCCGCCGCGGGACCCTCGCGCCGGCGCTCGGCTGCGCCACCGGCGCCTGCGACCCCGACAGCCGGTGCGACCAGGGAAGGCGGGAGGGGTGCCAGAAACGGATAATCCTGTCGGTCGCACCTGGCAGAGGATTTTCCGGCTGGCTGTTTGGTTTGGGAGATACGATTTCCCCATTCAACTGAATGAGAGCCGAGTCGGCAGGTGGGAGGGGAGCGGCCAGCGTTTTCCCAGTTCCTCCTCCCGCCCGCGCTCGCTGGCGAGTTTCCACCTGTTGTGGGAAAGTCGAGGTGGAGCGTGAGAGGGGCGACCGGAACTGGGGCCGGCCGCGCTCGGGCACCGCGGGCCCGGGCGGCCGACGCGCGGCGGAGGGCGGAGGGCAGACGCGCTCCGAGCCCGGGTGCGCGGCGCGCTGGACCGGCCGTTCCGGGCCGCGGCCGGGAGGGGGAGGAGACCGCCGGCGCCCGGCGCGCGCCCACCCATCCCGCCGGCCGCCCCCCGCCCGCGGGACCCTCGCCTGCCCCCCGCCGTGCAGTCACCTGTTTCGCTCCGCACAGCGCCGTCGCCGCCCCTGTGGCTGTCGCCTCCAGCTCCTAGCTCCGCCATGGTGCTCCGATGACGCGCCAGGAGAGCCGCTCCGCCCTCTTCCTCGGCCTCGCTCCCGCCGGCCCCCCGCCTCCGAGGCCCGCGGCCCAGACAGGTGAGCGCCGTCTGGGGAGGGCGGAGGGTGGAGAGCAGAGGGAGGAGGGACCGGGAGCCGGCGCGCGAAGAGCGGCTTGGGTCAGGCGCGCGGGCGCGCCCCCTCGCGGACAGGTGCGGCGTGGCAGCCGCTCCGACGGGCACTACTGGGTGTCCGCAGAGAGAGCGGCGGCCGGAGCCAGGCACCTGGCCCGGAGCTTCTGCCTGCCGCTGAGACCGCTGCCGGCTCCTCGAGGTCTGCAGGGGGGTCGACGACACTCAGTGGCGCACGCGACTGGGACGGTCTGAGGACCAGCCCAGGCGAGGCGAGGGCAGCTGGACGCTCTGTTCCCCTCTGAAGTCTGAAGCTCAGTTTTGACTTCGCCGGGGCTTTAGCTCATGGTGACAACTACAAGAATATAATGCCACGTGGAAAGCCGAAGTACACGGGCCAGATTCCACGCCGGTTCCGGTTTCTATCTGCTTTTTACGACGCCACTATCTTTTCACCAGACCTTTGTATCTGATGAGCCCCAGGGCACACAACTTAGGGATACTTGTGCCCAGTGATGTGGCTTCTTATTCTTGATTTCCGAGTAATAACTACCGCGTGACTTCTGGCTTGCTCGGGAAGACCAGGGAAAAAAGCAAAAGGCAACAACATTTTTTTTTTTTAAAGAAACAGATTATTAGCCGAGTAGAAACCAATTTCTGCGCTATGAGGCAAATAAAGGATAAGTAACCAAATGCTGGGTGGGGGCGGGGGAGTAGCTTGCATAAATGGAAACATAAGGAACAAAATTGAGCAGCGACCAGTTCTGCCTGGCTGCACAGAAATGCACTCCCACAGTACAGTCTCTGTTGGTCGAACATAACCAGCAAGTTCCCAGCAATTTAAATCCCTTTCAAGGACTTCAGCAGAATCCATTGGAGGCCGAAGAGAGTCTGGGAACAGTGTTGGAGTTCTTACTAGAATGACAGTTCTCACCATCCTTGGGTAAAAACCCACCATTCAGCTCAGAAGTAGCCTGTTTTTATTTGGTTTACTGGTTCTCCGGGTAGGTGGGGGTTTTGCTTACATAAGGGACACTGATGCCATGGTCTGGCATAGTGATCCATTACTATGGATTTTTCCCTTAGTGCCATTTCTTTATTTCTACTGATCATTTAGCTATGTGATCTTCCTAAATCATGTTCACACAACTCTTACCAGATGTCTAATCAACAAAAATAAAGTACCAGGTGGGTGGAGGCAGTGGTAGACCTCAGCTTGGATCTTAGCAAAGATATTTTTTACTACACGAAGTCATCAGAGTTTGAGACACTTTCCTGTGAACATCAGAAAGATACTTACTTGAATCTAAAGAGTTGAACTCTGGAAGACCATTGATTTACTACCTACTCAAGTAAGCCAGTGAATTCTTTCTTTGATATACCTCCTATCCCCTCCCTCCCCACTGAAGCAAGACTTATTGGTGTGTGTGTGTGTGTGTGTGGTTTTGTTTATTTGGGATATGTGCTTATCTCTTTGTGCATTCTTTTGTTAATTTATGTTTCGGTCTGTCACAGTCACACAAAAATTAGTGCTATAAGAAACACACCCAAATCTTACACTTAGGCCCTGAATACGCTATGTGTTTCAAACTTAGTGCGGTGTCTGTAACAGGGTGGTCTGCTGCATGAAAATGCAGTAAGGGATGACATCTGTTAAATGTCACACACCACCACGTTGTACTTTGTGCTGTACTTTACTTAGAATAGAGAAGCCATCTGTCTTGAGTCTCAACACCCATCTCAGAATCTCTTGGAATAATCAAGGTTCCCCTTTCCAGGGGAGGAGCCAGACCTCCTAATGCCATCCATCCCCCCTCCTTTCTCCTTGGAAACCTCCTTCCTCCCTCCCTTCTCCCTACTCCTAAAATGCGACTCTGTTCAGGGGCTTGAACCCAACAAGTACATTTAGGGCTCTTTGATTCTGGAAATTTCTTTTCCTTGACATCCCACCCTCGCAAATCTATTGTCCTACATTCTGTTCACCAAAGATAATAAATGTGTGGACTCTGGTGCCACTGTCTTATTATCATTGTTCAACCTGCTTTGTAAGCCTTTCTTGCCTGTCTATAAAACCTTTCCAGGTCACAAAATCAAATTTACCTATTATTTTTTAATCCATCATTCCCCTATACTTTCTGCTGCACTAGATCCCCTGATTGTCTTCCTGTTTGGCTTACACCACTGGCTGGTTTTTCTCATTCCTCTGTGACCAGTCCTTTTGCCTCTGTTGCGGATTGAAATTCCTCATTCCTCCTCAACCATCCACAAACCTTCCTTTTCCCAACATTTTAGGCCATAACCTTTCTATCTCTCATAGCCCTCATTTACTGTGATCTCCATCAAGGTGACTCCTACATCCAGAATAGATACCCTTAACCTCAGTCCTGACTTCCAGCAATACATTCTCAATGGTCTCTGCACATTTCTGTCATAATGCTCTGCCATTGATTCATCGCCTCAAATAAGCTCCCCTTCAAACTTACCTGTTTTTGAATTCTTCTCTTACTGACACAGCTTCAATCTATTCTTCACTCTCCCTTGTCATCACTGCCCAAATCATAGTTCCCAAATCTTGTGAATGTATGGTTTTAATTCCACGCTCTCAATTCCTACTGCTCTAACTGCTACTAGACCTTCATTCACATCTAAAACAATCTCTGAAATTCTCTGTCCAATTTCTGTTCTAATTACCCCAACACACCTTCACTGGATTCATCTTCCAGGAGAGGGGCAGAGACAGAAAGAGAGAGGGAGACACAGAATGCGGAGCAGGCTCCAGGCTCCAAGCTCTCAGCACAGAGCCCAACATGGGGCTTGAACTCATGGACCATGAGATCATGACCTGAGCCAAAGTCGGATGGATGCTTAACCTAGTGAGCCACCCAGACGCCCCTCCCATTTCTACGTAATTAAATACCGACTCCACTTCCTTTCCTGACCATCATCCCCATCATCACCCTGAGCTCTCCCCTTCCACTTTATATTTCTAGAACTCATATTTCCAGCCAAGTATAAATTAAGAGGAGTTAAAATTTTGGTGTGCTCTAACGCAATATAAAAGTTGTTCGCTTTCTCCGGAACATCTTGCAAATCCCTGCTTCCGGCCTTTGTTCCTGGAACTTTCTACCCCGATTGACTTCCCTGGTCCTGACTTACTGAATTCCTTCTTTCCAATGCCCAGGTTGAGGTGTCCCTCTTTAGTAAAGCCTGTTCCACCTGCCCTGGCTCCTGGCCAGCTTGTCCTCTGAAGGTCTCCAGGTTTTTGTGGGCTTGCATTCATCTACCCTTTAACATGGACTAAGTGTGATTTGTTATTGCAAATTTGTCTCTTCGATCTGATATGAATTACTTGGTGGCAAGGACTTTGTCTTCTGTTTCTCTATAGGGTGTTTCTAATGTCTGGAGCCACGAATTATTTTATTTGTTTACAAATTGCAGATGTCCTTGATGACATAATGCATGCTGCATGCGTTCTGAACTTGATAGGCATCATGTAGATCTCTCCTCCTGCTGCTGCTACATTGCCTCACACATAGTAGGCATTCCAGTGGTTTAAATAATTCCTCCTTGCCAGACTGTTTTATGGAATGGCTTAGGAATGAATGAAACAAAATGTGCAATGACAGAACTTGGAGCAAGAGATCAAAATATGGTTCAAAAGAAACATGGGATCTACTTTTCCCAACAAATTCTGGTTTTATTTCTTGTATGAGACTACCACCACCCATGCATAACTGTTCAGTTACAAACCATCGTTCCAGGCACAGCTCTGGGTCTCACTTCTCTGGAAAGCTTTTCTTGGCCCCGCCCACCCCCACCCCTTGGCAGTCAGATGTAACTATAGTACTTACTATGTGTGCTGGTTGTTTGGTTTTACGTGTTCTGTTGTTCCACCTCTGACAGTGAACTTCACAGGGCAAGAACTGTGTCTTGTTCATGCACCCCAGTATGTAGTACCCAATAAGTATTTAATAAATACTTTTGGTTGAATGATAAGACATAACAGCAGCAGGCAGCGTCTGATTGCTTACTCTCTGCTAGGCATTACACTAAGCATCTTACCTGCACTATTTAAATCTTACAACAACCCTATGAGGAAGGTACATTATTTTCGCTATTTCAAATGAGGAAGATGAGTCTCGGAGAGTTAATTTGCCCAAGGTCAAAGGTAAGTGATGACTGTGCTCCAGGCCTACGTGTCTAGCCTCCTGCTACGTTACATGAACGATGAATAGTAACCATCTTACTACCATCTCTGTGGAAAGAGGCTCTCCCATTTCTCTCTCCAGGTGTCTCTTGGAGTAAGGAGGTGGGATTTGGTAGTGTTAAATCATTTTGCAGAACTTTTTTAAAGGATCTGCGGGCCTTACGCAGATCAATGAAAACAGTCTGTCTGTGGTGGTGGCATCAGTGTTTTTAAAAAAGCATCCCAGTCATTTTATTGTGAAGCTGGGTTGAGAATCACTGGCCCAGATTGATGCCAAATGCCTTTAATGAAACTTGGGCCATAGTGGAACTGCCTTCTTTTGTGACCGAGGCCCAAAATTCTGACAAAAACCTAAGGATGTTGGCCTAGGAATGTCTTATGAACCATGTAGGGATAGAGGAACACTTGCCCACAAAAACAGGGTGGGAGGAAGATACCAAGGAAAGACCATATCGATAAAGAATTGGTTGAAGATGAGTAGCTTGATGCTATATACATATCTCCCCTCCTTTGAAATTTCCCCACAGGATACAAGAGGCAACTATCTGTCCTTGGGATTAGGCTGTAAAAAAAGATGCAGCTATGCTGTTACAAGTATCAAATGAGAAAATAACGGTGAGAACTTTCTGTGCAGTCTAATGCAATATAAGACATATTGGACCTTGATTTTCACATAGAAATAAAGATGACTCTTGTTTTATCAAAGACCGTTATATACGTATGGGTCAAGTCATGATACGTGAAGCTCTATGTTATTTCTATCTTGCAGAATAAACAGGTAGGTTCCTCTGTATGTAAGAAGTGTGTTTATCTCATCCATCTATCTAGGAGTTTCAGACTTCACCCTGTTAATATGGGCAGGCTAAGAAAATGGAATATTCACCTTAAAATAGAAACAGTTCCCTGAAATATGAGAACTAAAACTAAGGAGACAGAAAATGCAGGGTGTTCTTCCCTGGGATGCTATCTGCAGACCCTCTGAGGTATACAATAGTCATTCAAGAGAACCTGGAGCCTTGAGAAAGACACAGGGACTTTCTTTTATATAAATTCTTTTTGTCTTCCTCCTCTCTCTTACTACCCTGTGGCCCTGAGAGACAACTTGCATATCAATTTTGTTCTTTGATTACCTGAACAGAAGACAGAGTCTATTTAATATCAGAGCAGGAGAAACAACCAGAAATTTGACACAGCGGTTTGTCTAGTTTGTCAAAACAAAATAAGAATTCCTTAGAATTTATCAAACAGTATGTGAAGAGTCTTTTTTATTTACTAGAGTAAATATGACACAATGGATAGCTTTAGAACAAGCTAACATTACTATGGTTCAGGCATGTGCAACTGGTACAGTTCAGTAGTACATAAACGACTCGAATGTACTAGGGGCCAGAAACTTAAATTACAAAATATAGTCGATATTACAATTAATACAGATATAGGTAAGTAAAAACCATTGCTTTCAGATTCTGCACACTTAAAAAAAACACATAAACTTTATACAATAATTGAAATTATGCATTTCTACTCAGAGTATCTTACAAACACACATAAGCCTACAAAGTCATGGTCACATTTTGGTTTTGTTCCAGTGATGCACAATCCCATGAAATGTTCTGTTTCGTGTGAAATAAACATTGGGCTGAGGTGCAACAGGTGCCGAGTTAAAAATATCTCCATAAAAATGTTTAGACTAAAATAGTCCTCAGCATCCTAATGTGTAGGATTATTTTTGGAGAGTCCTTACAAAGAGTCCTTATGAATTCTAGAAATAGAAGCAGTTCAGTGTAGTTTGTCTTTTTTTTTCTTTTTTAACACGAGTAAACAAATACTGGATTTAAAGTGCAGCCTTCTTTCTCCTCTCCCTCCCCCAAGAAGATCCGTTCCGTATTGCTGGAGTCTCCACGGAAGGTTGGAAACAAACTGAGCGACGGTCAAGTCTGTTTGTCTCGAAAGTCAGTGATGGCCTTCCACAGCGTGCAGAGTATTCCTCCCCTGGTTAGAGACACAAGGACATGATGAAGACGACACCCTATTTGGAAGACTGCCCTTGATACAGAATAGTGATTCTTAGCCTCTAGCTGTTCTGATCAGAACATGAAGATCCAAAGTCTTACCAGTCATCGTGCATTCTTTTTGTGCCTATTTTCTCGTCAGCCCTACGTGCCTTTCCTTTCCGCCTCCACAAACTAGCAGGTCCTAAGGCATCATTTTATTTTTAAAATTTTTTAATGTTTATTTTTGAGAGAGAGAGAGAGAGAGCGAGAGCTGGGGAGGGGCAGAGAGAGAGAGGGAGACACAGAATCTGAAGCAGGCTCCAGTCTCCAAGCTGTCAGCACAGAACCCACTGTAGGGCTTGAACCTACGAGCCGTGAGATTATGACCTGAGCTAAAGTGAGACACTGAACCGACTGAGCCACCCAGGCGCCCCATCCCAAAGCATCATTTTAGATTTCTAGCAGTCCTGGAATGCGTCTTTACGCATATGCTTGGCCTGACAGAAAAAACTATCCTAAGAAACCCTATCAGGTTATACAGGGCATGTGGATGGCAAATCAGCACCTATCCTAATATTTCTAATAGGTATGGCACAATCACAAACTAAATTAGAGCATTTGTTAAAGGCAGATTTAAAAGAACCTCATGGTCTCAGTCTGCTGTATTATCAAGAAATTCTTTTAGTTGATTTGCATTTACTAATATAGAAATACTGGTTATAAGAGTGCCCAGTAAGAGCCTGGTCCAATGGACACAGTTTACCCGGAGAAGGTGAGAACCGGAGAGTGGAGCTCAAGTTCCCTCAGCTGGTTAGAGCTGGCGAGGGGCCCAGCAGGGACAGGAGCCCAGACTTCCCTGCCCAGGGCACTTTCTCCATTATGAAAAAAGAATAGAGAAGTGGTACCTTAGTCTCAGGCATTTTAAATCATCACGTGTAACATAGTAGAGAACATCCTCTAGTGAATAATCCTCAGCCAGAAACTGTGGAGAAGGTAGAATATGCACAAATGTCAGATGTTTTGCACACCTTTAATAAATAGTAAACTCTATCCATAATATAGACATTGGCAATCATTTAAAAGTAAACCTAAAAGGGAATCTACTAAAAAACATAATCTTCTGGAATTATTAGGGAAAAGTACTGCCCCACCCCGTTATAAAATAATTACAAAGAAATGCATCAGTATGACTTCCAAGTGCGTAAAGATTAAATGCAACACAATTTTGGATGGCCTTTTAATGAGTAGATAAAACTCATTTGTAATTACATCTGCTGCTTATAAGAGAAGGTTTGTATTTTAGAGGTTTGTTGCTGTGTTTATTTTTCTCAAGTGGATAAAAAGTGTTCCTGGAAAGGTATTGTTTATACTTAATTTCTGAACTTATTTTTCACAGCTAATAAAAGGTATTTTCTAATAATTACTGTATAATCAGAGTCCTGAATTTAAACTGAAGCTTTAATTTTTAATTTAAAAAGGTGGGCAATGATTTAGTGGATCATCAGTTACTACTCCTTAATTGTGATTTGAGTTTTAGCTCCAGGAATAAATATTTTGGACAACTTGAATGGACACATGATTCCCCAGAAGCAAGAGAGTTATTTAAATTTATTTAGCAGTAGCTTGTTCAATGCAGATTTCTAAGGAAACTCTAAATTTTATCTGGTAAATCAATAAATTATCAAGTAAAGAGAAAAGATATCTTTATTATTAGTTATTTAAAAAAATTAAATAGAAAGCTAAAGTTTTAATGTAATATTGTATTGGGGCCCTTTCTATAAAAAATATAACTTCTTATTGTGTGTATGTGCATATACGTGTATGTATGTGTATATACACGTATGTAATCTTAAAATGTAAGTGCTATTCATGCTGATTACCAAAGTCTGTAAGGAGCAGACGGGAATTAGGTTATTATAGATATAATATGGTTTAGAGGGAAGTGTTTGTTCCTGACACAGGTTGACTGCCTAGATTTATTTTATTAAGCATCAATATAGAGCTACTGCCCGGCAGAGTCTAACAATGTTGCAAGAGAATTAAAAAGTTAAACAAAAGAGAGAATTAGAAACTTGAAGATTTTAGTTTTGTCTTGATTTTTCCATTCGTCCTTATTTTCAATTCAAAAATATAAAAACCCTTAGGGGTCCTAGACCACAGAGCTTTTGCCCGCCTCCCTGTCTTTGCACATACTGTGTGCCTACCCCCGAAAGATTTTCCCTTCTCACCTGCCCCTCCCCCAATATACATACAGACAGCCTGGTTTCTTCCTACATACTCCTTTAGACTTGAGCTCATTCATCACCTCCTAAGAGAACATTTCTCAACCTCTCCCTCTCTCTGTCTCCTAACTCCTGATAACCTTTCCTGCATAGAGTTTACCAGGGTATCCTTACGCTTTATCTGTGAAATTATTTGATTTCCATCTGCGGATGCTAGCCTGTAAGCCGCAGGAGGGCAGGCCTGGGCCTGAGTTGCTCACCAGGGTTCATGCCCCATGCCTCGCACGCGGTAGGCATTCAACATTATGAAGCAAAAGAAAAGCTTGTCCCACAGGCAGTTTTCTTTACCCGACTTATAGTGTCTTCATCAGCTCCCTTTTCTCTCAGCCATTCAGCAAGTTCAGACTCTTCAGCATTTGTGCCCAGAGAATCCCGGTGACACACAGGCACTCCAGGAATATCTAGGACAGAATTAGCGAGGGAGGGACATTCTTAGCTGCTCTTAACAGAGGTCATCTGAGACCCTCCTACCACTCAAGAGACATTTATTAATACTTTAAAAGATTTTGCTCAGAGTATAATAGAATTGAGATTGGCAGGATATGTGGTAATGTAAACAAATTCTTAAAGACTACTAATAAATGGAGAGGCAGAAGCAATAATGTAATGATACCCCACCTCATACTTTCATATCAAGTTTATTTTCTTAGAATAAACTCATTGCACTAAAATTGTACTGTGTGTTTTTCATGCAACAAACATGAGCATAGTTAGTACAGAACCACATAATTACATAATGGTCTCTTTTTTCACTATTTGCAACAATATGGAAAAAAAAAAGCATAGAATATACAAGATACAAATGCAAAAATGACAAAAATAGTATTATTTTTATTCTAGTAATCTCATTGCAAAAATTTTAAAAAGAAATAAAGACCAAAGAAGCAGAGAGCCCTATTTACCTCAAATAATCTCAGGAAAACATGACCACGAATCATTATTTGAAATTAAGGCATATCAAAATTACAGTTTGCTACAATTAAGAATTGGACATTTTTAAAAAGCAATTTCTGCTTGTAGCTGTGGTACAAGTGACAGGTGCCAATTAAGCCATGAAATAAAACTGCCCATTGGCTTTCTCAGCTTTTTGTGGCCGCCTGGTATAACGGGGTGACTTTAACATTTTCTGTTATTCACCTATTGGTTGGGACTTAAGCTTCAGGTGTTTAATTTCATGGTCTTTTTCTTCAATAGCTTGATGAAGGAGTGCTTGTAATTCTTTCTCTTTCTGAACCAATTCTTCCAGTAATCTGAAAAATAAAATTATATATATATATATTTTTAATTTGTTAACATTTATTTATTTTTGAGAGGGAGAGAGAGCATGCGCAGGAGAGAAGCGAAGCAGGCTCCAGGCTCTGAGTGTCAGCACAGAGCTGGACGCGGGGCTCAAACTCGTGAACCGTGAGATCATGACCTGAGCTGAAGTCAGACACGTAACCGACTGAGCCACCCAGGCACCCCATGAAAGAGAAAATTCTATCAGTTGACAGGATAATAAAGCTGGAGTAGCCAGAGTGACCTTCTAGATCTAGATATGGGCTTTTCAAGCTATAAGGAACACAGACACCCCTGGGATTTTATTGAAATGCAGATCCTGTTCCAGTAGTTCTTGGGGTAGGTCTGAGATTCTGCATTTTTTTTTAGGCTTATTTATTTTTTTAGTAATCTCTACACTCAGCATAGGGCTCAAACTCATGACCTGGAGATTAAGAGTTGCATGCTCTTGACTGAGCCAGTCAGGTACCCTCAGATTCTGCATTTCTTTTTTTTTTTTTAATTTTTTTTTAACGTTTATTTATTTTTGAGACAGAGAGAGACAAAGCATGAATGGGGGAGGGTCAGAGAGAGGGAGACACAGAATCTGAAACAGGCTCCAGGCTCTGAGCTGTCAGCACAGAGCCCGACGCGGGGCTCGAACTCACGGACCGTGAGATCATGACCTGAGCTGAAGTCGGCCGCTAAACCGACTGAGCCACCCAGGCGCCCCCAGATTCTGCATTTCTAATGAGGTCCCAGGTGACACTCCTGTTGCTTGGCCACAGATCACCCCTACCCCACCCTCATGTTAAAATAGCAAAGCTCTAGAAGACTTGCACTTCCAGTCAAGAATTCAAAATCTCCACCCTGACTGCCAAAATCTTCAGAGATGTTTTATTGTTTCCTTTTATGACCATAAATGGCAAACAAATAGATATATAAAGTAAAATCAAATATATATAATATTAACAGACCTATATTTTACATGTATGACATAAAAAAAAAAAAAGATGATGGACGATATAATAATCAATGCAAAGCAGAAGGACAGTCGTTTTTTTTTTTAACAGGGAAAATGTGAGAACTAAACTATAGATGAGATCACCTATAGTACCTGGCATATAACAACTACTCAGTAAATGTTAACGGTTGTTGCTAGGATTGTTGTAGGCATTCCTGTCCTTCCTCTGCCTCCCAAGGAGGCTGGTGACGGGTAAAGGGATAGCTGTGTTCCTGGTACATTCGGTTCTTAGTTGACACCCGATGATACATTCTCCAAAGAAACAAAGAGAAACATATTACTGATGCCATAGTTTTGCCCATGAAACGTTCACTGTGCAGTGGAGAGCTACGTGGACACCTGCTCACCATTTCTAACACCGTTCTCTGAAAAAAAATTCCAAGTTAGGAAGGGAGATGCTCTGATTTTTTAGGAAACTACCTTTGGGTAACTAGGATTCAGAATTCCAGAAAGTTAAGGTACATAGTTATTCATAAGATCATCAGGATAAATTGTCGTGTACCCTACAGCTCTTAGCAGACTATTTGTTTTGTTTTCTGGGTAAGGAGAGACTGAAGTCAGGACCAGATGCCGGTCCAAAAGTTTGTTTCTGCTTCAGCTGACATGCTCTGAAGGCAACACAGGCCCAACTGAAAGTCAGCCCCGAGCTGGAATCCTGGCTCAGCCACACCTTTCCTGTGTGAACTTTGACAAATTACTGAGCGCCTCTCGGCTTCAGTTTTCTCATCTGTGAAAAGGAAAAGTAAAACTTCCCTTAAGAGTTACTGTGAACGTTAAATGAGACAGCAGTAGCTAACAGGCCAAGGGCAGTGCCTGGCTGGCAGAGAGGGTGATTCTGTTTCCTCCTGCAGCCTCAGGCCCTGGGAAAAGAGCCCTCCCAGGGCTCACGAGGGGTTCCTTCTCCTTTCCCACAGGACACAGATGTGAGGCCCTTGGGAGAAAGGATCAGGGTAGCATTAGGCAGCAGAAGTGGGACAAAAAGGAAAACTCTTGACAGGCAGCCAAAGAAGGTGGTTTGAGGAAGACTGGCTGTTTAAAGACAACTGCGGAGGGGCGCCTGGGTGGCTCAGTTGGGGAAGTGTCTGACTTCAGGTCATGATCTTGCGGTTCATGAGTTCGAGTCCTGCATCAGGCTCTGTACTGACAACACCCACCCTGGAGCCTGCTTCACATTCTGTCTCCCTCTCTGTCTGCCCCTCCCCCACTAGCGCGCACGCACTTTCTCTCTCTCAAAAATACATAAACATTAAAAAAATTAAAAAAAAAAAGACAACTGCGGAGTAAGCTGCACACAATTAGGTGGACTGAGCAGTAGGAAGCGAAATCGAGAGGAAAGCAGAGGCTCAAGGGAGAGTTTTATCTACGCCAGCAAGAGGCAAATTCGAAGAAATGGATAGCAAGCTCAGCACGAATTTTTTTTTTTTTTTTTTTTAAATTTTTTTTTTTTTTTTTTTCAAACGTTTATTTATTTTTGGGACAGAGAGAGACAGAGCATGAACGGGGGAGGGGCAGAGAGAGAGGGAGACACAGAATCGGAAACAGGCTCCAGGCTCTGAGCCATCAGCCCAGAGCCTGACGCGGGGCTCGAACTCACGGACCGCGAGATCGTGACCTGGCTGAAGTCGGACGCTTAACCGACTGCGCCACCCAGGCGCCCCTCAGCACGAATTTTTAAGTGGGCAATTTGTTGGTTTTGTCTTCCTTGCTAATTTACATGTATGGAATAGTGATGAATATTCCGTTGTTTTTGTTTTTGTTTTTGTTTTTTAAGAACACAGTGACTTTTTCTAGAATTTAACCTATGTGTGTCTGGACTAGATATTTTAGTTTTACCTTTAAAAGCCAGAACCTAACATTGGAAGAAGGGCACTGACAGGCCACTTCATTTGTCCCAAATCCAGCTCTCAAAAATTATTTAAGAATATATCCAACCTAGGCCATCAGTTTTATTTTTCCTTTGCCTACAAGTTAACAGGGAAGTTCTGCAAAATTAAGGCAATTGCCTGCCCCTCTGTTCTAGAAAAGCTTGGTAAAGCCATCTGCCCTGAGGTTGATTTTTTAACTCAGATGGGTGGGGGTGGGTAATTCTGGAATCGTGTCCTAGATAAACAGTCAGCTCTGGCTGAGTTAAATTTTAGCTAACTCTGCATTATTGTCCTGCATTACTGTCCCAATAATTGCCATCAAGTGAATTATTTCCAGACCATTTTATGTAAACATATAGGGAAATATAAGTAAAATATGCATTCTAAAGCCATCCTGTTATTTTCTCCATTTGGTATTATTATCGGTGATCTAATGATCAAGAGCTGGATAAACCTGATTTACTTTGATCATTGATTGTCCTAAATATAAGCTTAAGATTTCTTTTTTTTAAATATGAAATTTATTGTCAAATTGGTTTCCATACAACACCCAGTGCTCCTCCCAACAGGTGCCCTCCTCAAAGCCCATCACCCACTTTCCCCTCTCCCCCGCCCCCCATCAACCCTCAGTTTATTCTCAGTTTTTAAGAGTCTCTTATGGTTTGCCTCCCTCCCTAATTTCTTTTTTCCCCCTTCCCCTCCCCCATGGTCTTCTGTTAAGCTTCTCAGGATCCACATAAGAGTGAAAACATATGGTATCTGTCTTTCTCTGTAGGACTTATTTCACTTAGCATAACACTCTCCAGTTCCACCCACATTACTACAAAAGGCCATACTTCATTCTTTCTCATTGCCAAGTAGTATTCCATTGTGTATATACACCACAGCTTCTTTATCCACTCATCAGTTGATGGACATTTAGGCTCTTTCCATAATTTGGCTATTGTTGAAAGTGCTGCTATGAACATTGGGGTACAAGTGCCCCTATGCATCAGCACTCCTGTATCCCTTGGGTAAATTCCCAGCAGTGCTATTGCTGGGTCATAGGGTAGATAAGCTTAAGATTTCTAACGTGAGGGCCACAACCTTTCCAAAACACTAAATCTAACATTTCCTAAATCTAACATTTCCTCTAAGTTTATTTGGCAACAGATGGACCTCTATAGACCAAGTGATCTTCAACTAAAAATTACAGACGTGATCAGTCTCTCGTTTCCACTGCTTAGTACTAGAACAGCTGCCCTTTTTTTTTTTCATGCATGAGGTGATATTACTAGAAACAGAAAAAGGAGGCTCATAATCCTATAGATTTCACAGATGTAAGTGTAAATACATAGAGAACTGTGTGGGCTGTTGTGAAAAGGCAACCATGCTCCTAATGCAATGAAGAAACAGGGCAAATTGTAGCCTTTTCAGCAGAGATGGGAACACGTGGCAGGCAAGCCCTCAGCCAGCTGCTCCCCTCAGAAAAGCAGCCCTGAGGGGCCGTGGATGGCATGGTGCAAATATGGCGGACAGAGGACATGGACAGGGTGTAAGCCAGGAGAACTCTCGTCGTCTAAGGAGAGAAGGAAAAGGCTGCATTCAGGACAGGCAGGTTCTATTGACATAAGCCAGGGTATATAGACAGAAGGTTTTAGGGCCAGAGAAGCAAATACACCAGCTTACTGGTAAATAATGTAGCTTTATTGCATGTATAATTCTGACCATGGGTGGAGGAGGAGTTGGGGATGGTCCAGAACAGTAAGAAGCGAACATTCCTCCTCCAGAGATCAGAGAGGGGTATTAACAACAGCTCATTCAGGATCGGACCACAGAGGATAAACTAAAAAGAAACATGACTAAAGTTAACACCTACTCTAATGGACGCAGTGTCGTGATTGGGGTGCTGTCTGACAAGAGGAGGAAATGAAGGACACTAAGGATTTTGAAGGAAGTCTCAGAGGAGAAAAGATTCAAATTCTTCCACTAAAGTAGTAATGATGCCCAGTAAGAGCTGGGTTTCAGAGGACAAGATTAAGATCTGGAAGTCAGGGAGAAAATTTCCCTTTTTTCAGAAAGATTTCGCTCTATGCAAACCATAGATGATACATATGGATTTACTTAGTCACGCAACCAAAATTTCTGTTTCTGAGTATAGTATGAGCTTTACTATTTGTACTAAGCTTGGTATTCAAGCTTAACTTTAAAAACTTAAAACTCAAAACTAGAAATAAAATATGTTTATCTCCCTGGTGAACAACTAAGATTTTCAACTAAATATTTGAACTTCTATTGATTCACGCCCCCCCCCCCAAAAAAAAGGTTTTTACTATAAACTGTAAACCCAGAGTCAGAAAGTCAGTTGCCCACATTGTCAACCGTAGCCAGCACCAGGAAGCTATAAATCATAGACTCAGCCCCTGAACTGTGCCAACATCTGTGAAGAACAGGAAATATTTACTCTTCACTTAATCACCTTAACATGTGGATTCTATATTACCAAATTCTCAAAGAAAAATTAAAGTCCAGATATGACACAGCATATTCCAAATGAAACAGAATCCTAAATGCAATCAACTGCTCATTCTTTCAAGGTTCTGAAATGCAAAGCTTTAGCACCATTAAATGTATCTGTTCAAAAGCAGACATCTTCCTCTCCTAAAAGAACTGGATATTCCAAATCACAGGCTTTCAAGAACATGGACTTTCTGTCTTTCAGCTGTCTCTCTTGGATGATACATGCTGCTCTGATTCTGTGTCCAAGATAGTCTCTGAAGTTCCAACTATTGTGAAAATCTCAGTGTACTTGGAGATAAATCAGTAATCAAAGGAATGGTGCTGAATAAGGCTTGAATTGGTAGAATAAGCAGAAAATGATTTTGATTAAGGAGACTACGACAAACCGCTCTTGTTTGATCAAGAAAGGTATCAAGCCAAGTTTACGTGAATGGGACAAAGGAATCCTATTTTGTATTCTCTGTGGACCAAACTGTAAAGAAAACCTAAATGCACTTACATAAGAGTAAGGGAAAAGAAAGCCACACTCACGTGAAAATAGGACTTACCTATTAGTTTCTATTTTCATCCTTCCAAGCTGCACATTGAGTGATCGGTGAGCATTTTGGGAGTCATGGGATACAGTAGAACTGAGCGTGCTCACCCCTGAGGTAGCCACGGCATCTTCGATGACAGCATGAGGTCTTTGGACGGTTTGGTTTGAAGGCTGTTCCTCACGCTCATCTTCCGCATCCAAGTCTTCTTGATCCGCGGTATCACTCTCAGATGCGAGGCTGAAATGTGGCCTCAGTTCTGTGAGGCGTAATATCAACAACAGTGTTAATAAAATATGACTAATTCATTTCCTAAGACATGAATGTCCTCTCCCCTGCTATCAATATGGATTCCAAAATGCTTTTCCAAAAGTAGGGATGGATTTTTGTGCGTTAATTTATGCTTTCTTTCCCAGCGAATCGGCAAAATTCACACGATGTATTAACTCAGAATGATCTAATTCACACAGAAGAAAAATGATCACACTGCACATAAGATATGTGGGAAAATGCTAAAATCGGAAAGGCAATTATGTAAAAACCTGTTAACATAAACATTTGTTTATGCAAGTGAAATTCATTTTTTAGATTATGTAATATCTGGCAACTATTAACTACGACATTCAAAATCTAAGTGAAATCAGGGTAGCAGGATCTTGACTCTACATGCTATGATGGCACATGGAGCTTTTATTGGATCACAGAACCCACCAAGAATCTGATGAAAGCCATGGAGATTCTCTGCAGAAGAAAAGCACATTCATACAACATTTTGCCTAGATATCCTGAGTCCATTTGCCACGGGCTCCAGAGAGTCCATGAACCACAGGTCAAGAGCCCCTGTGTGGGGAGATGGCTCCAGGGGGAGGAACAGAAGACCACTTCCCACCACCAATGCAGCCACCAGGGCAAGGCGACCAAAGGCTGACTGGGTAACAAATCCTCCAGGTAACTTTTCTTTCCTTACTTTACTGGACCTGTGGAAGGTATTTTCCTCTAAATCTCTGGCTGCTGTGTCTTTTCTTCAGATCTTTTTCTATCTACCATCTGGAACCTAGAACCTGGAACCTGGAATTCTACCCTTCACTTTTTTTATATTTCTTACTCTCCATAGCTGACCTCATTCAAATCTATTAGAGTTAAGTATTTGTAACGTGTGGATAACAAACTATATTTCCAGCCCCGATCCTGTTACATCCGATACCTCCTACATATTCTTGCTGGGAAGCCAGCACTGCAGATTCAACAGTCTAAAAAAACACCTCATCTCTTGCCCATAACAAAAATCAGAGTGCCCTTCCTCAGGGGCCAGGCTTATGTAGCTCTGACTTCCTTTATCTCTCTGTTTATTTATTTATTTTTTAAATTTTCACTGTAGTAAAAAAAAAAAAAAAAAAAAAAAAAAATGCCTGGCCTAAAATTTACCATTTTCACCATTTCTAAGTACACAGTTCAATATTGTTAAGTATATTTGTATTGTTGCTCAACCCCTATTGAGAACTGGTTTTAAAGTTGCAAACTTTTTATAAGTTTCATCTTGCAAAACTGAAACTCTATACCTATGAAACACCAACTCCCCATTTCCCCTCCCCCATTGTCTTTGGCAACCGCCATTCTACTTTCTGTTTCCATGAGTTGGACTACTCTAGGTGCCTCATGCAAGTAGAATCATTCAGTAATTGTCTTTTTGAGACTGGCTTATTACTTCACTTAGCATAATGTCCTTAGGATTCATCCATGTTGCAACACGCGTCAGAATTTCCTTCCCTTTTCAGGCTGAATAATATTCCATTGCACGTATATACCACATTTTGTTTATCCATTCGTCAGCGGACACTTGTGTTGCTCCCATCTTGGTTTATTGTAAATAACGCTTTTATGAATGTGGGGGTGCAAATACCTCTTTGAGATCCTGCTTTCAATTTCTTCTTTGGATATATATCCAGAAGAGGAATTCCTGGATCGTATGGTAAGTCCAGTTTTAAATTTTCTGAGGAGCTATTATGCTGTTTTCCATACTGGCTGCACCATTTTATAATCTCACTACCAGTACCCAAGGGTTCTAACTTCCTCACATCCTGCCCTTTATCTCGGACGGTTCACCAAGCCCCCACCTCTACTCTGCTTTCTGCATCATCTCTTTTCTCTTTCCAAAATTCCATTTCCTAATTCATCTAGAGTGGGAGGGCCTCAAAATCAGGTGTTTTACTTTTGTAAACCCAGAACCCAGTACAGGGGTTAGGACATATTAGCCTCTCAAAAAATGTTGGCAGAATGGAAGAGTTCTACTACTAGGATTATTTGTATTTATAAGGGAACAAAATAATTTTAAGAATCTTACTTTAAAAGTAATTTAAGAAAGTGCAATTCTAGGTTAAATTAGAACACAAGATTAGGTCTTTTAAATTTTTCTAAAATTATTCTTAAATTTCTTTTATGGTCTCTAAATTGAAAATTAAAAAAAAACAATTAAAAAGTTTTATTGTGCTGTTGACTATAATGTCGCTTTTGGGGAGGGAAAATTTCCGATATTTATTATTATATTTAAACATCTCCTTACATAGCCCTAACTCTGTATGTTTTATCATAAATTTCAATTTTATATATGTATAAAAGACTGAGAAAATTCTCTCCGATAATCTGAATAAAGTAGAAAATTGTAAGCAAATGCAATACTTTGTTATTTTGGACTTTTGTGGTGGCCCCCTGAATACACATCATCAAATCACACATCGTAAAATCTGCAAGTGAGATAGAGCATCTGGTCCTTGTCCTCAAAGACGTAATAATCTAAAGGAGAACTAGAATGCATATGGGAAGAGCCATAAGAGCAGGTACAAAGATAACACGAAATTATAAGCACAAATGAGATGATCTCAGTTATAGACCTAGCAACCTATACCATTCACACGTACATGTATTAGGAATGCTAAAGAGGTAAATAAAGTACATCTGCAGTGACTAGACCCAGTGGTGGTTTAGTCATTGATTGATTCAGGGAAGCAGAAGAGCCTAAGCAGGACTCTGGAGGAGGGGAAAGCCTTGGCTTGGTGGAGAAAGGGGCAGAGGTGTTTGAGAGAAGGAAGTTCAACTGATGGTCCAGAGCCCGCTGAGAAGAGTGGAAGGCAGAATGGACTGTCAGGAGAGAGGCAAGTGTCAGGAGAAAGGTGGGGACTCAGGGGGCCCTGTAACGAGTGGGTAGCACTTAAGCCCATGTGTGGGAAACCAGAGCCAGTGCTGGTTTCTAATACGGCAAGATGGGATCAAACAACAATACTATTCCCACTTCCCTACCCGCAGCCACCACCCCAAGTGGTTCCTTCCCCGGAGAATAATCAGACCAAGCTTCTTTAACCCTGGGTATTTCTGATAACAAGTAAGATCACAATCCGTGTCAGTGCAGTGGAAGCTCATGGTACAGAATGCTGGTCATTTTACATTAATGTGGACACAGGGCACATGAGTAGTTCAGCCTCACTGCTAATAGTACCCAGTGCTTTAGCAGTTTAAAAATTTTTTGGTAATGTAGTTGGTATGCCTACATTATCAATTCTCTCTTAGCACTGCCAACATGGTCTCTATGCTCAGCACTTCTCCATCTGGTCACCCACAGCCAGACTGTAACAACAGAGACTCAATGTTGCCAATCATCTGAAGGCTGATTCTTGATGACAAGTGAGAAAACTGCCTGAGAAAAAAACTCCGAAGGGGCTTGCACTGTACTCTCTGTTCTGTGTGCTCTTTTGGGGGGGAGAGAGAAGATTGAATGCTTTCTTTATTTTGTACTTTTTATTTTGAAATACTTTTAGAATAACAAAAAAGTTGCAGAAATGGTACAGAGAGTTCCCGTATATCCTTCGGCAGCTTGCCCCAAACTTGACATCTTACAGAACGGTGGGTCGAGGATCCAAACCAGGAAATGGACGTTGACACACCACGAAGGAATCCACAGACCTTATTTGAGTTTCACCAGTTTTCCCACTGATGTCCTTTTCCTGAACCAGAATCCCACACTGCATTTTGTTACCATGTCTCCTTAGTCCCTTCCAGTCTGAGGTAGTACCCAACTATTTCTTTATCTCCCACGACCTCCACACTTTCGAGGAGTACCATGACCCTCCTCTGGAGTTCGACATCTTATGTTTAGGTTGAGGCTGTGCGTTTTCTGGGAAGAAAACCACAAAGGTGATGCTGTTCACTACTAAGGGTCTCCCATCAGGACGTACGGGGTGATGTGTCCTATTACTGGCAATGCTTACCTTGATTGCTTGGTAAAGGAGGTATCTGCTGGTTTCCCCACGGTAAAGTCACTGTTCTCCCTTTGAAATTACTAAATAATCTTGTGGGTAGATACCGCGCAACCATTCAAATATCCTGTTTCTCATTACTCCTGTGCCGACTGATTTCAGCAGCCATTGATGTTTCTTGCCTGCAGGAATCATTACTGTGCCGTTTGCTGAATGGTGATGTTCTATTTCCCTCATACCTGCTACCTTTATTAACTGGAATTCTGTAAAAAAGAGCTGGCTCTTTTCCTGCATTTATTTGTGTATTCAATTATTTATATTCGTGTAGACTTACAGATATTTGGTTTATTCTAATATGCTATTATTATTTTATTTTATTGCTCAAATCGTTCTGGCTTACACTTTGGGGAACTCCTTCAAATGGGTGTGGTCTGCGGTGTCCTTTCAAAAACGCTCCATCCATTTTGGCACTTCCTTACTTTTTGGCATCACCAAGCTATTCCAGGCTCACCTGTATTTCCCCTACCCCAGGCCTGGAATCAACCATCTCTCCAGGGAGCACGGATTCCTTTTACTGGAAAATGGTGTTTAGATACTAAGATTTGGGTCCTCTCGGTGGACAGACCCAGGGAATGTATGCACTAATGATGACATACATTTCAATATGTCACACACATTTTATTTGTGGTGTTCTGTCTAGAAGGAATTTTTAACAAGGGATTGTGAAGACAAGCATTTTTTTTTAACGTTTATTTATTATTGAGACACAGAGAGACACAGAGCATGAGCAGAGGAGGAGTAGATAGAGGGGGAGACACAGAATCCAAAGCAGGCTCCAGGCTCTGAGCTGTCAGCACAGAGCCCTACGCGGGGCTCGAACTCACAAATGGTGAGATCATGACCTGAGCCGAAGGCAGACGCTTAACCGACTGAGCCACCCAGGCGCCCCAAGACAAGCATTTTTAATGCAGTTTCTTTGAATCTCAATTGTATAACAAAATCTTTAGGGACATTCAGAAATTTGATGGAACTCTCAACTGCTTGAAATCAATTTCTCTTGTTCGCATATTTCATCATTTATGCACTGGCATATAAATGCATATGGTTTCCCCCTAACCTGGGAGGAATATAAAAAATACTTCCTCTAGTTATTGTCCTCTAAAATTTCCACTTTTTTGGTGGCTCAGTCAATTCTGCATTCGGCTTTTGATTTCGGCTCAGGTTATGATTTCACAGTTCAGGAGATCAACCCCTGCATCCGGCTCTGTGCTGACAGCACAGAGCCTGCTTGGGATTCTCTTTCTCTCCCTCTCAATCTGCCCCTCCCCTGCCCGCTCATTGGCACTCTCCCCCTCAAAATAAATAAATTAATTTAAAAAAAAATTCCACTTCTTTTTTAAATGCTTGCAAACAATAATTTTGGTTTTCATTCGAACTTCTAGTAGCCTCAGAGGGACCGATTCCACAGTGGAAGGACAAACAGCTTTCCTTAGCAAACCGTCTTCATAGAGAACGTTCCACACATGGGTTGGGTGACAGCAGAGTGCCAATCCCTGGGACACCCGCTGGAGCAGAAGGAGACATGACTCTCTGCACTCTCCCTGAATTACCAGCCTGTTAACCACAGTGTGAAGGTCAGCGTGCTCTGTGAACTTTCTATTTTGGAAGAATTTTTAGATTGACAGAAACATTGCAAAGGTAATACAGAGAATTCCCGTATACCTTCCACCCAACTCCCCCCAATACATCTTATATAACTACGGCATAGTCATCAAAGCTAAGAAATTAACATTGGTACAATACTATTAACTAAACCACAGGCTTTATTCAGACACAAGTTTTTCACTAATTTTTTTTTCTTTCTTTTTTTTTTTTTTTTTAACGTTTATTTATTTTTGGGACAGAGAGAGACAGAGCATGAACGGGGGAGGGGCAGAGAGAGAGGGAGACACAGAATTGGAAACAGGCTCCAGGCTCCGAGCCATCAGCCAGAGCCTGACGCGGGGCTCGAACTCACGGACCGCGAGATCGTGACCTGGCTGAAGTCGGACGCTTAACCGACTGCGCCACCCAGGCGCCCCACTAATTTTTTTTTCTATTCCAGGATATCATCCATTGCATTTAAGTAATCCATTTTTAAAGGGAAGTTTTAAAAAATTAGACTAACAGATATTTTATATGCTAAATACATCAAAGTATAATATCTCGCACCTTTGCTCACTTAAACTACCGTGTTTAACTTCTGCCTATGTCTGTTCCTCTCTAATACACACCTATTCCCCTTCACCCCTCGCATCTTTTCACTATATAACCCCTCTAGAGTACATTCCTCACATCCAAGACCATCCCAATGATAAGTCATCTAAATATAAGAATCTGTTAACTTCCTTAGAGCATTACATTAGGTTTACACTAGCACGGCTTTCCCAGGGTTCACATCTAACTGCTAGTTATGTGTTTTAGCGCCTTTGTAGAATTTTTTTCTAATTTAAAATTTCTATGCAAATTTTCTACCCTAATCTTTACTTAATCTTGACAAAGGTTTAATATAAAGACAGACCCTAGTGCCCTCACTCACAAAACAAACAAGGTATTCTGAGAGAAGAGAGGGAATCCCACAACTTGGAAGGACTGATGATGACTTAAAAGTTTGTGGTACCATTTGTAAATAAACTAAATTTTAAGATATTTCATAATTATCTTATCTTTTTAAATTTCTATTTTGGAGTGGTTTTTTTTTTGGTTTTTTCTTTTTATTTAAGTGAGAGAGCATGAACAGGGGAGAGAGGCAGAAGAAGAAACAGAGAGAATCCCCAGCAGGCCCCATGCTCAGCACAGAGCCTGACACGGGGCTCAATCCCACGATCCTGGGATCATGATCTCAGCCAAAATCAAGAGTCAGATGCTCAATCGACTAGCCACCCAGATGCCCCTAGAATGTTTTATAAAACATGTATAAATTAGTATAACATATTTCTAATTTATGTATCTAAATCTTTTTATCTATCTATCTATCTATCTATCTATCTATCTATCTATCATTTCTCTCTCTCTCTCTACACACACACACACACACACATAGAAGAGCTTTGCTTAAAATTTTTCATTAGTGAGTACACTATCAAAGTACTTTGGAAGTATGCCTTAGAACTTGAATGTGTCTCTCACTCCATAAAACCCTGTTTCATCAACACTACCCCTTTTGTACCTCCCTGCAAGCATAGCTGGGATCTGTCTAGACCAGTGATTTCCAAACCTGGCTGTGTATCAAAATGACCTGGGAGCTGGATTAAAATCAGATTCCTGGGCTTTTTCCCAGCAGATTCTTACTCACTCAGTCTGGGATGGGGCCTGAAAAGCTATAAATTTAAAGAGCTGCTGATATCACTCAATGCACACTGGCAGGTTTGGGAACCACCAGCAAGAGGGCGTTTTGTGGACACAGATAACCGTATACTAAAATGTATACATATTTGGGTCACCTGCACAATTTCCTCTTTCCCCCCATATCCAAATATGCTCTTTAAAAACAAGGAAGCAACCTTCCTCACCCATAGTAAGCATTTGGCTTGGTGTAGTACATTCCTTAGACTATATGCACTAGATAAATTTAGTGGCTTTGAAAAGATTTTTACAAAAGGCTAAGTTGATCTGAAACGCAGTAAAGAAGACACCATAAATGATAGTTGAACAGTAATCTAAAATATCAAACACTAAATATTTGCAAAGTAATTATTTCTGACCTGGCACCAGAATGGTGATGGCCGTCTGCACCGCCTTTCGGATGATACTGTCTAAGGCAAACATCCAGTGTGGCTTGATGTTATGATTCCGAAGAACTTTATTGACCTGGAGAAAGAGGGTGACATTTAGTCTACTTTAATTTTTAGTTGCAAATAACCTAGCTGACACAAGCATCTGGATGACATTCTATCAACGAAACAACTATAAGGTTTCTTCACCTTGAACTGTGAGTAATTTCTTTATGTCACCAGAAAACAATAAAAAAGTGCCATTTCAAATTAAAGTCTGGTGATCCCCATGTAAGCAAATCAAAGGCAGTCTGGTTAAATGAAATGTTGCTTCTTCAGGACTCAGAGCATGCAACTTCCATTTTTTATGATGACTTCAGATTGGATGATGGAGGTGGTAAAGGAGGAAAAAAGAATCCAAGGGCTTTAAATAAAAATAAACACTGACCTTCAGTGTTGTGACTCTGAGGAGGAAGCTGCTAGAATATTCCAGAAATGCTGTTTACAGTGAAAGTCTGGGTCGTAAGGGTATCTTTTTTTTAGTGACTAATAATATGCATTATCTTTCAAAAAATAACCTTTATCAGGGGCGCCTTGGTGGCTCAGTTGGTTGAGCGTCTGACTTTGGCTCAGGTCATGGTCGTAAGAGTTTGTGAGTTCGAGCCCCATGTTTTAGCCCTGCATTTGAGCCCTGTGTTTGAGCCTTGCATTCGAGCCCCGCTGCCTGTGCAGAGCCTGCTTATGAAACTCACTTTCTCCTCTTTCTCTGCCCCTACCCCACTTGCACTTTCTCTTTCTCTCAAAATAAATAAATAAAAACTTAAAAAAATAATTATTGGACATCTGGGTGGCTCAGTCGGTTGGGCATTTGACTGTTGATTTTGGCTCAGGTCATGATCTCAGGGTCAAAGGATTGAGCTCCATACTGAGCTGAGTGTGGAGCCTGCCTGGGCTCCCTCTCCCTCTGCCTCTCCCTCACTGTGCGTGCTCTCTCTCAAAAAACTAAAAATAAATAAATAAAATTAAAAAAAAAATAACCATTAGCATAAAGCTAAAAGAGGCTTCTTTAAAATTTGAGTTAACTCCACTAATTGCTGGTCGACATGACCCTCTAAGAAAAGTGGCTATTTTCCCCACAGGGCTCTGACCAGAGATTTTACTAAATTTTTTTTGAATGTTTATTATTATTTTTTTTTTTGAGAGAGAAACAGAGCGAATGGGGGGGGCAGAGAGACAGAGAGAGAGAGAGAGAGAGAGAGAGAGAGAGAGAGAGAGGGGGACCAGAGATTTTAGAGGGAGCAAGGGAGATGGTGACCTAGCTGCAAGCCCACGCCAAAAGCTGGGGTTCCAGTTGCTTATTATTGCCCTTGGCCCCCCATCAAAATCCCCCAGTTTAGGGTTGCCTGGGTGGCTCAGTCTGTTGAGTGTCTGACTCTTGGTTTTGACTCAGGTCATGATCCCAGAGTCGTGGGGTCAAGCCCCATGTGGGGCTCCACACTGAGAGTGGAGCCTGCTTGGGATTTTCTCTCTCTCCCTCTGCCCCTCCCCCTACTCATGCTCTCTCCTTTTCTCTCTCTTATTAAAAAAAAATCCCCCAGTTTAGAAAGGAGTCAGTCTGAGAAATTCCTCAGAGTAGTTGCTCCAAAAAGGAAGTGAACCACTGCTAGGTTCGCACTTGTTCTAGGAAATCCTTTCAGAATGAGTTTGTTCTGGTACCTTCATTTCTTAAAGAATTTGCCTGCTTCTGTGACCAGTGTGGAGTATAGCATTAAGTAACTGGAACATTTCTCTCAAGAGTCCCACACAGAAGATGGAAAAGGATCCTCTAGAACTATGACCCACTCCTCATAGCTCTTCATCAAACAGGGCACATTATTGGGGTTCATTCCCATCCTGGACAGTGATTGAGCAAGAGCAGGTGTGTGTGTGTGTGTGTGTGTGTGTGTGTGTGTGTGTGTGTGTGTGTGTGTAAGACCCAGGCCTGAGGCCCATGATTAAAACAAATCCACTCTCAATCTGAATTCTACTGGCCAATTTGTTTCCCAGCCTGTAGGCTGGAAGTCAAATGTGTGGGCAAGTGCAAAATCAGTAAATTCTTTCATTCTGTTTGCAGATGGTTAGGTTTCCCTAGTTGCAGTGAAGTGTGCCTTTAGCATTTAATTATTAGTGATGGGCTTTGCCAGTTGCTTTCATTACCCAGGATCTCAGTTGAGTCAGGAGTGCTGTTCCCGTCCACAGGACAGCACAAAGACCAAGAAGCATACACAGAGTTTCAGAGAACACCAGTGGCCATTGAAGGATTATAATTTGGTTTTAAATGAAAGATCATTTGGTGCACGAAATACAATTGTCAAGGCATCTATGTAGGAGAAATAAACACATTAGGAGTGAGTTAATTTGGGGGATTTAAATACAATTATGCAAAGTGCTTCTATATTTATACCCGAGGCGCCATCAGGAACTCTCTTATTTCAGTCTCCCTCACCCTGTGAAGACCTTCTAGGAGTCACTTCAAGCTTTCTTGCCACAGAGTTCCACAGATAAGTCTTATTCAGGAATAGCATGTTGTGTGTTGAATCAGGGTTTTGAAAGACGGGCTTCTAGTTGGTGTTGCATAGCAACTCCATTTGAGAGGGCAGAGCCTTCAGCAATCTCTCATTAGATCATGTGGATTGATTTTCATTTAGTGACGAATTAATATGTTTTAAACAAACATGTTTAAAGTGTTGTGCATGGAAACCAGAGAAAAAGTGAAAAAAAGAAAAAGAAAGTATTGGTTTTAACTTAGCAGGATCATTCCCATCTGTACCATTGCATTTTTCTCAACGACCACTAGATGGCAGTCCACGTACAGAATTAGAAAGTGAACCACTACAGTGGGCAGTGTGGCTAAAGTCAAAAGAACAAATAGTGACTGGCTACGTGATTTCATAAGCACACAGTTCAGCCATGGGAGCTGTCTGTTAGTTTTGCTATTTCCCACGGTGTTCAATATCACGTGTATCTAACTTTGGAAGATACAAACACATACAACAACGAATCTGCTGTTTAGCAGCTCACAGAGAGGCAACCAACCAGCTCACGCTTAATCATCGAAAAAGACATTCATCAACATTCTTAAAGAAAGAAAACAGAACTTATGTCTTATCTTATTTTGCTGATTTTTGTTGGCCGTTTGTGGGAAGACAGCAGCAAAATGTCATACTTACGGCATCTTGAAAACCGAAGAGTACCACCTGAACTTGACTAATGCCATGGCTGTCAAAGTCAAGTTCTAGCTTCAGCTTAGACAGTGTGGTGGCTATGATTTTTCGGTCCGTGGATCTCACAAATTCTCTGAGGCTTGCAATGAGGGTTGTGATGTGTTCCCATTTTAGTTTAGGTTCTTCAGCCCCCTGTGAATAAATTAACCTGTCAGTTGATCTGTGTGGGACACATTAGTCATGAGCCTGCCATTCTCACAGCCCTTGATCGGAACTGGGCTTCAAAGTGCCCCCAGCTAAGGGAAAAAGACCAGATTTGAACTCGATGCTCCACCCCCACCCCCACCCACCACCCCAAGAATAATCAGACTTTGGGAGGAAGGGTACCTACCCCATACATTGGTGAATAGGTACGATTTAGTCAGATGTAGAGAGCTTTGCCCGAACAGGGACAGGCTGAGGCAATAAAATTCTTGCTCAGAAATTTTAATGGGGGACTAAAGAGAGATCAGACAATGAGCCATAGGATCTTAAGCTCAAAGTCAGTCTAGAGAAATAAGTCCTAAAATAGCAGCATGAGGGGCACCTGGGTGGCTGAGTTGGTTAAGCATCCCACTTTTTTTTTTTTTAATGTTTATTTATTTTTGAGAGAGAGACAGAGAATGAGTGGTGGAGGGGCAGAGGGAGAGGGAGACACAGAATCTGAAGCAGGGTCCAGGCTCTGAGCTGTCAGCACAGAGCCCAACGCGAGGCCCGAACTCATGAACCGCGAGATCATGACCTGAACTGAAGTCGGACGCTCAACTGACTGAGCCACCCAGCACCCCAGCAACCGACTCTTGATTTAGGCTGTCATGATCTCATGGTTCACGAGTTCAAGCCCCACATGGGGCTCTCTGCTGTCATCATGGGGCCTGCTTGGGATCCTCTGTACTCCCCTCTCTCTCCACCTCCCCAGCTAGTTCTCTTTCTCTCTTGAAAAAATAATAAACTTAAAACATTTTTTTAAAAAAAATAGCAGGAGTACATCTAGTTATAAGGAAGGAAGCAGAAGCAATAGCATTGAGAATGACAATCTATGTGGAAAGGAGAAGGGAATGCGCAGAAATAGAAACAGCACACCACGAGGGCCAAGAGCAGCCAAACCCAAGAAAGGACGGACAAACTCCTGGCAAGTGAAGGCCCTCAGAATCACTCACTAGTTTCAGTCTCTGTGAGGTTGGGCTAGGCACCATCGCTGGAATACCTGAAGATGCCCCCCTCCTTCACTGGTACGTGAGGCAACCTACAATGTGCCCCCAGAACTGCAACTGCCCTTGAAGTGTGTCAATTCCTTTCAACCACAAGGGGCTCACTTCAAGGGTGCCTGGGTGGCTCAGTCGGTTAAGCTCAGGTCATGAACTTGCAGTTTGTGAGTTCGAGTCCCATGTCAGACTCTGAGCTGATAGCCTGGAGCCTGCTTCGGATTCTGTGTCTCCCTCTCTCTCTGCCCCTTCCCCGTGCTCATACTCTCTCTCTCAAAAATAAACAAAAAAAAATTTTTTTAAAAAGGGGGGTGCTGACTTCAAACTCCACGCTTGAAATAATTGCTTACCCACCAACGAGGCCATTAGTTGTAAGAATGAACCAATGGACAATATTTTTACATATTAAAAATATAATACGATAAGTAAACACATTCCTTCTGTCAAGGTGAATTTTTCTACTTTGTACAAGGAACCTTGTTTCTTTAAAGGAAAGATAGTAGGGTGTTACTTATCCTCATTTAACTTCAAGAAATGAGATTTTTATTATATTCATTTCTATCTCCTAGTGCACATTTTGTTACTACACTATAAAAGTTAAATTCCTCAATTGGGCTGTGAAAATTACAATTTCTAGGATTCTATTAAAATTAAATAAATGTACCATCAAGTTCTTTCTCTCAGTATATTTTCATTTGGGGAGCTCTCTCTCATGTTTATGTTTTCCTGAGAAAAGATTATATTGAAAAGCTTGAAAGCTGTCATTAAGGGAATTAAAACCAGACTGGGAACAATTACAAACTTTGTTTCTTTTCTTACCGCCAACTAAATTACACCCAAAGTAAAGATTCACAGGCAATATCATAATAACATGAAAATATGTTCAAGAAGAAAAATGTGAGTTATTCAGAAGTTGGAAGCTTATCTTAGTGACAACTCAGATACATGTTTGCCAGCAGATGAAACAGCAAACATTTTCCTGACATTAGCTTTGTTTTCACAACAGAAAAACATGTTGCTTCCGGTCTTTTGGACGTGTGTGCCACTGTCCTACAGAGGAACGCTGTCGACTCTGACAAATGTTTTCTGTCTGGGGTATTTCATCCACTTACATAATCGGTATTTCTGTTCTAACTCCTGTGTTCATGTGCACTCATCAGCATGCTTACACAAATGAGCATCTCGGGTACCAGGGAGCCTGATTCAGCGTCAGAAGGTGCCATCTGACAGGTGTGCCTTTCCTAGCACTCGGTACCATCCAGATTCTTCCGCAAAGGTGCTCTCTAGTCTTTATCCTTTAAACCTTCTCAAAATGATGAGTGAGCTTCAGAAGGATGTTACAGGTTGAAAGGGCTTTTGTGGGCTGGTTTGGGGACCTGACCAACATCTCCATGCTTGGTCTTGTTACAAAAGGGCTTACATGTAAAGGCTTACATGTAAAGATGTGTCTAGAGATATTTAAGGCAATGAAAATAATTATTTCCATCTGGTTGTAGAAAAAACTGAAAGAGATGAGACAACTAGGATTAGCTTGCTTGATAACGGTCACAGCAGCAATAATAACAGTAACATGTGTGACACACTCTCTATTATTATCTCAATTGCTCATGGTCTTAGTTATTCCCTATAGAAACTCCATGAGGTAGATACCAGCGTTCCTCGGTCATATAGATTAGGAAATTCAGCCTCGGAGTAGTTAAATCACACAGCCTGGAAGTGGTGGGGCCAGGCCTCAAGCAGAGGCAAGCTGAGGCTGAGCCCAGGCTCCTAATAATTGCATTCTTCTGCCCCCATCAGCTGGAAGAGCCGGCAGTAAGCCTAGATTGGGACCTGCTCTACCTCTAGGCCAGCATGTGACGTCACAGCATCCTTAGCGATGCATTCAGAAGGACCCTTGCTATCACTGGATGATTCGGGATTTAGCATGGGATTCTGACCCACAGTTTCTCACCGGTCCCTTCAGGCGGGTGCACCAGCACATGCCGTCTGATGGTTGCTTTTAAGAGTATTTTTCTTTCTCCTTCTATGGAAAACATTCAAGTGTGCATGAAAAAAACAGGAAGTCACAGACAATTAAACAGGATTAACCAACAGCGAAATTTAAGACTTTCAGCACAGTCATGGAAGTGAAGTCTCCTGCCAGGCTCTGCGCTGAGAGCTGGGACCCTGACAATGGTCACGGCAGTCCTGCCTGGTGGACCTTCAAAAACCCCAAACAAGCAGACACTTTCTGCGCTGGAGGAGCACATCCTTTGGGGTGATGATGAGATTTGGGCAATGCCCGCATTCCCCATGTTTCTGACCTCCTACAGGCACCTTGCACTAGTGGCCACTGTGCGGAGAAGTCTTCACAGCGGCTAATGGTGATTTCCTTTCCTTCCCCACGTAAAGCACCAATCCCTCCCCTGCTTTATGTTTCTACCAGCACTGGTCGCCCTGTGGGAGCCGTCACCCAGGGAGGAGAACGGTGTGGTGGTTAAGAGCACGGAGCCTGGAGCCAGACTGTGGGGGTCTAAATCCTGACTCCGTTGCTTAGGGCTGTGTGGCCTGGGGAAGTTACTCAACAACTCTGTGCCTCTGTGTCCGCTTCTCAAAACGAGGATGCCAACAGAACTATCACTATAGCGCTATTGCCATGGGGATTAAATGAGTGAATACACATGAAATACTAAGAACAATACTTGGCTCATGCAAAATGTTTGCTCTTATTACGCCACACGGAATATATTATTACTATAGGTTTACTATTCATACTATATATTATAACTGTATGTGTGGCTGTATACCTTGCTACCACTACTATATCTTTACTAATTTTTATTGTTTTTTCTTCCCCCACTAGAATGTCAGCTGCAATGGGGTACATTTTCTTACAGTTTTGTTCACTGTAGTATCTACAGCACACAGATGAGTGATTGTCATTCAGTAGAAGGTTAATACATATTTGCTGAATGAATGAACGACTTCCAGTTGCTGCCCAGATGCACCTTTCATCTGAATCTGGTTCCCCTTCCGGGGCACCTTGGGTGGCTCAGTTGGTTAAGTGTCTGACTCTTGATTTTGGCTCAGGTCGTGATCTTGAGGCTCATGAGATAGAGAGCCCTGTGTCGGGCTCTGCTCTGAGAGCGTGGGGCCTGCTTGGGATCCTCTGTCTCCCTCTCTCTCTGTCCCTCCCCCACACTCACTCTCTCTCTCTCTCTCTCTCGAAATAAATGAACTTAAAAATTTTTTAAATATGGTTCCCCCGTCCTTGAATGACCAGAGTGAGCAGAAGGAAAGGCAAGAGAGAAAGCTACAGGTTCAAGACTACTCCCGTGTCCTCCACACCCCCCACCATTCCTGTGCAGAGTCCCGGGTACTCACTCCTGCCCCCCAGCCCAGAGCCCCAGCTGCCCCCCAGCCCAGAGCCCCAGCTGCCCCCCAGCCCAGAGCCCCTCCTTTCTGGGCCTCAGAATAACCGCTCGAGACAGCTTTCCTTCAGGACCCAAGCAGGGTTTTCCCAGAAAGTGCAGATGGCGTTCATTTCAGGTCTTGTACCCAGAGACCCTGCTGGCACACATGTGGCCTTCGTCCCTTCTTACGGGATCAAAAGAGGTGGGCATTAGACAATTGCTAAGGTGACGGAATCAGCAGAGGAACTTAGTGGGGTTCTCAAGACAAAGACGAGAGCCAAGGAAGAGAGTGTTGCTCCATTTAACTCCCAGGACAAGCTGAGACCAGATAGACCGTTGGCCTGAGAGACAAACTTGACGTGACTCCTCCAGCTACACCCTTTTTGCAGCTGTTTTCCCAAGACAGAAGGCAGGGCAGAAGGTATGCGCAGGGGAGACAGACGGTGGCCACCGGAGCCAGAGCAGGGAGACACGTCCCTGACGCCCGTGCAACTAAAAGAAAACACCAAGTGTCATGTCTGCGACCGAGCATGTCTGTGGAGGCTTATACCCTCAAGAGACCTGAGCTTCTGCTCCAAACACAGGAGGCATCACCAGAGGCTTGGAGCTGGGGGACACCCTGCTTCTACTGGGGCAAATTTGGGGAGGGGATTCTTCCTCATATCTACAGATATGCAGAATCCCAGGGAACATATTTTCCCAGGTATTGGGGACTGAACTGTCCCCCGCCCCACCACTGGCCCTAATTGACACGTAGAAGCCCTAACCTCCCATGTGACTGTATGTGGAGAGAGGGTCTTTAGGAGGTAATTAAGGTTACGTGAGATCATATCAGTGGGGCCCTAATCCAATAGGGCTAGTGTTCTTACAAGGGGAGGAAGAGACACCCCCCCGGGGTGCACAGGGATAGAAGGCTGGGGGAGGACATGGCGAGAAGGTGCCACTTCAAGCCACGGGAAAAGGCCTCAGGAGACACCAAACCTGCCAACACCCTGCTCTTAGACTTTCAGTCTTCAGAAGTGTGAGAAGCAAATTTGCTGTTGAAGCTACTCAGTCTGTGGTATTCTGTTAAGGCAGCCCCAGCAAACGAATACAAGAGGGAATAAGGGTTTGAGCGGCTTTGTTTTTTCATCGCATATGCGGCCGTCTGACACACTACATAATTTACTCATTATTGCCTGTCACCCTCTGTCCATCTGAATATAGCCCCACAAGCAGGGGGGCCCTTGTGTTTGCAGTATTTTCCTAAATGCTCAGAGGAGACTGGCAGGGAGCCCTGTGCCACTGTCCGAATTATCAAGTCATGTGGCTCAATGCATGTTGAATTGATAACTGAATTGATAAACAGATTGAATTCATAAACAAATGAACGAAGGGTCACAGTGGCTTGTAGCTCGTTGGAACCTGACCAACACGGAAAGTGTGCTTGTGACTTACAAATAGTTATGTTCAGAAGTGTGGTTTCTAGGGGCACCTGGGTGGCTCTGTCGGTTACGTGTCTGACTTCGGCTCAGGTCATGATCTCACGGTTTGTGAGTTCAAGCCCAGAGTCGGGCTCTGTGCTGACAGCTCAGAGCCTGGAGCCTGCTTCAGATTCCATCTCTCCCCCTCTTGCTCTCTTTTTCTCTCTCACAAATAAATAAAAAAAATTTTTTTAATGTGGTTTTTTACATCGGAGATTTGTTTTTTTTCCTGTCTGGGGGAGGCCAGGTTTCATCCTCAAGAGCCCTACAGTTCCTTCCTGTCTCCACATGGCCTGCGACAGTTCCGAGGGGTGATGACACAGTGAAAGTATGCAAAGTCTGGAAAACCAAGTATCCATGAGAGGTGTTACCTGAGCCAAAGATTCCATTAAGTTCCTCACAACTTTGTCTTGGTCTTCGGTCAGGATCCTGTGAAGAGTGGCCCGTCTCTCACTGTCCTTCCTCAGCATAAAGAATCCAGAATCTTTCTCTTCAGGGGAGGGTGGAGCGCTGTGGTCTTCGAAATTTTCGTCTGGAATGCTGTTAAGAATTTAATGCAGCATAAATCATGGTGTCCTTTATAAAATGACACATGACGTACTTCTTTCACCCAAAGTAAGTCAGGTCTTTACCCCAGAAAGAGTGTCCGTATTCCTTTTACGTCTCGCTCTCCACAGGATTTGGCTCTCGTCTTGAAAGAGAAGGGATCCACCTTCAACTCCGTGTCCGGAGAAACCGAGCCATATTCGCTGCTGCTGCTGGTGTCCTCCACCAAGACGGGCACGGGCAAGGATATGCTTCTAAGATACTCTGCTTATCACGAGAGGGGGAAACGCTCATTCATGCTTTTAGAAATGTATGCATGCCAGGGGCACCTGGGTGGCTCAGTTGGGTAAGCATCCAACTTCAGCCCAGGGCATGATCTCATGGTCCGTGAGTTCGAGCCCCGCGTCAGGCTGGGCTCTGTGCTGACAGCTGGGAGCCTGGAGCCCACTTCGGATTCTGTGTCTCCCTGTCTCTCCGCTCCTCCCCCACTTGCACTCGGTCTCTGTCTCTCTCAAAAGTGAATAAACATTGAAAAAAAATTTACACATACTAAACACGCACCAAAAGAGAGCAATATTCATTGTCAAGTGTGGCATTGCAATGACTAGTAAAATTATGCTACCTAAGAGGATGGTCATGGATCCTAATTTCTCCCCGTGCTCCATGTCCAATCCCTGCGGGGGTTGGGAGGGTGGGCAAGGTCAAGGTCTCCCAGGCCCAGAAAGGAATACGTCAGGGCTGTGAAAAAGTAGAAGAAGCACCAGACCCAGAGGTCCTGGGTTCCAATCTCCTCATTTCTATTGACCACCTGTCAGACATTAGGAAGGCAATTTATGGATCTCAGTTCTCATGTCTATAAATAAAGGACCAGATTCATATTTTTTATTTAATTGTTTTTGGGGGGGAGAGCATAAGCAGGGGCAAGGCAGAGAGAGGGGGACAGAGGATCTGAAGTGAGTTCTGCACTGACAGGCTGACGGCAGCCAGCCCTATGTGGGGCTCAAACTCATGAACTGCGAGATCATGACCTGAGCCAAAGTCAGATGCTCAACTGACTGAGCACCCAGGTACCTCCAGATTCCTATTTTTTAAACCATGTTCCTCACGGGCTTAAGGGCCCACCTTAGCATCTCGGGGCTGCCTTAGTTGGGGTGAGTGAGTAGGATTCTGTGATTCTAGAACACAAGTTCCAAACCTGTTTTGGCCAAAACAGATGTGCTCTATCAGTCTTATATATCAGGGTTCTGTTTAAGGATTCATATGAAAAAGGGTTCTTTGCCAAACACGAATTGTGGAAACCATTAGACTATGTGATCTCCTAGGTCTTTCCCAGTTCTCAGGTACTGTGAGTCCACAGTGAACATGGGCTTTTATTTTGGAGGAGACTGACCTGGCACAGTAGGAATCGCCAACATATCATCAAATATTGATTTTAAAGAAAGTAATTTTTTCCAGAATCATCTTTCCCTAACAAGTGTCCCAATACTACAAAAGGCCTTACTAAAGAAGGCAGATATAAAATTATAAAAAAGGAAAGCCACTGTTGCCTAGAATCCCTTTTTTACCTAATTCGTCTTGGGCTGGGCTGAATCAACAACTGCCCCAGTATCAAAGACATGGGATGGTCAGTCAGCAAGTGGTCAAGTGGCCTCTCGACTCTGTCTGCTGTGACTGCAAATCAATAATGATTCGCAGCAAGGGGGGGTGGCGGTAGGCCATGACAATGATCAGACAGATGGACGTGTTTGAGAAGCACTCATCTGATTTACAAACATAGGAAAGCCAGACAGACCTTTTCTTTCTTTTCTTCCTTCCCTTCCTCCAACTATTACCAGACTCTATTCCTTATGATTCCATGTATGTGTGTGTGTGTGTGTGTGTGTGTGTGTGTGTGTGTGTGTGTGTTTTATTCTGTTATATATATAACTGTAAGAAAATATACCAAAGAACGCATATTATTAATGGTAGTTATTCCCACAAGATGTGATTTGGGGTGATTGTGATTTTCTTTCATTTTTCCAAAATTTTAAAACCTTCTTCAATAAACATGTATTATGTTTATAATCAGAAAAATACACGTGATAAAAAATACTTTTCACAAGCAAATATTCAACAGGTGGTAACACTGTATAGCCAAGAGCTTGATTTACCTAATGACACAATTAGTGATGATTCAGAAGATGAAAAAAAAATCCCATTACATAGCAGAAAGTGACATTTCTCTGAAAATGTATTGCCCTATCACTGGGAAGCTCTTCCAAGCTGCTGAGTCTTAGGAAAAGGGTTTTCCAGCCGTATCCAGGAGCTTCCTTAATCACAGAATCTTGCAGGTAGGACATGTCCTACCCCTTGATTATATCAAAAATGTCATGCAGGGCCATTCTATTATTCTAGCCCCCTTGTAGCTCAGGTGAAGAAAGCAGGTGTTAGAGAGGTACCTGGCTTTGGTTCCAGCTGTAGAGAGGAAGAAGAGAAGTATATACAGCTTCCGGGGATAGTTCATCTCTGGGGAAACCATCTCACTGATCAGCAACTAGAAAATCTCTCAAGGATGAATTGGTTGACCCACCTGCTGTCACTAAATTTGTTACACTGCTGAATTACTAGAAGGTAGGAACTGAGATGAAGCTAAGAAGAGCTGCTCTGAGTTTACCAATTTAACACCACAATTCCTTATTTCAATGTATAGAGACGTGCAAATTGGTACACTGAAAATACATGGCAGGGGAAAGTGCTCACATGCGCTATTTCCCAAATTTACTTGACCATGGAATTCCCATTTTTCTGGAACAGCTCATGGACCCAGCATTTCACGGACTATATTTTAGGAAGTGCTGCTACAGCAGAAAGCAAAAGGGTAACCTCTTACTTGCTGGTAATAGTAAGGTTGCCTAAGAAGAGAAAGGTTTGTCGGGGCCCCAAACACAGGACTGCTTTCGAGAGGACATTTCCGGGAGCTGTTGTGATCTCTCGTGTGCTTTGTTTCACTTCGTGTTTACAGGAATAGATGGCAGAATGGACAAAACAGCGGCTAGCTTGGCCAAATACGGACTCAAGGCTTGGGAGCACGGTCTTCATTGCTATTAGACATCAAGCTCTTAAAGCTAACATCACTGGTAGTGGCTAACGATCAGGCAGTGTAGACATAGGACGTTTCTATTATCATAGAATTATAGACCCCGTGCTTTTAGTTCCAGATTACAGTCTTTCCCCGGTTCTCCACTCCTCTTTGCTAATTCTCACGTGGAGCCCTTTGGGATATGACCCTGCTGTACCACCTCCAGCTTCTTCTCTTCCCCATGTATTTTAAGTACCAGCAGTTCTGAGCCACGTCCTGCTCCCTTCACACCGTGGGGTTTCACACACGCTGCATTAACTCAGGTTAGGACTGACCTCATCTGGCTCCCCACTCCCCAGCCACCTGTTAAACTCAAGTTCATCCTTATTCATTGGGGGTTGCCTCACTAGAAAGTCTTCCTTGGAACCACTTTCATAGACTGATGTCAATCACTCTGTCCCCCTTTACAACCCTCTCTGTACTGACTAAATTACACTACGGTGTTGTTGATTTATTCCTTGTGCATCTCCCCTCTAAGAATAACAGCTCCTTAAAGTCAGGAACTATGCTTTTGTCATCCTTATATATTCAGGGCCTAGCACATTTCTTGGGCACACAGTGAATGCACAGTAGTGCATATTAGGTTAAAATGACTTACTTAATTCTCTGGGTCTATGTGTGGCAAAGGGAGAGCAGTCCGGTATTGGACAAGTCATGTCTCCCTAAGGGGGAAGGAGACCCTCCTCACCACCACCCTCCCATCCCCCTTTTGAGGGGAAGCCGAGTACAGCTATTGGAAGTGGGGGCCCCTCCAGGTAAAGCCGTGGCTTATCCTCTGGACAGAAACGGTGTATGACCTATAAAAATACCTGGGGAAGAAAGAGTCCTGCAGCTGTGTTCATTTAGGAGAACTAGGCCAGGTTATAGTTTATAGTTTTAATTAACAGGAGTCATGAAGTTCTCGGTCACACCTAAGAACAATCCCAAGCGGGATTTTAGCTGTTAATTAGGTTAGCACATCTGTTTTTGCTTTCTGGGGGAGAAGAGGGGTTTCTGAAGGAATGGCCCAGCCAGGCTTCAGCTGCACATATCCTTGCTACCCAGGAGCCTCACATGGAGGCAAAAAGCAGAGGATGAGGCTTTTTAATGGGAAATCTAGAGTTTATATCGCACGATGCACCAAGCTTTGGCTCGGTGGGCAAAATATAAAAACGAACTCACCATTTGATCCAGCTGAGAGGGCTGTGGAAAGAAGAGCAAACAGCAACATGAACACATGTTGGCTTTGTTGTTAAACAGAAATAATGAAAAAGTGCTTGAAAAGGGATCAATGTCCTTTCCAAACATTCAACCCATCTACACTCATCCCAAATAAGCACAAAAATGCCAATAACAAATGGATCATTTACTTGCCTTTCCTTTCTGAAATAAGCTATGGAAACTATTGCAAGAGACAGTGTATATTTTCACACTGCTTTTTTTTTTTTTTTTAAGTAACTGACAATCTTCTCTTCTTTTTTTTTTTTTTTTCTTGCAGAGGGCGGGTAGTAGTTATTCCAAACAATATTCTCTAAGAGGCAACAGGTATTTTCCACTGACTAAAATTAAAAGAACATATTATCTGGATGGCTTGGAAGTTTTAACAGCTCCATAATAGCCCTGTAGCTCATCAGTGGTGATTTAAAGTTTCAGCTATAAAAAGCTGTATTTCACCCCATTATGCTGTAACCATTGTATCAGTGATGCCAGAATGCTATAGCTACTGATATACTACCTACCTACTAACCAGGTGATGAAAGACTATTATGTATGAGGCCCTGGCCTTTGTGAAATCGATGGTAAGACAGCTTCCTGATACCAAAACTGAACATCTGAGAACACTCAGCTAATGTTTACATGAATTTCCAGTGATACCTATCTATAACAGATTACCTTACTTCTAGAAAAATCTACCTTAAAGGCTGAGGGTTTAGTGACTCTGCCTCACATCCTCCTCAATGCAACCACATACCTGAAAGCTTAGGTTGCGTCTTCTTCTTTTTGCTTGAAACTTTTAAGAACTCGTCAATAAGCAAGTCGTTAGCACAGGCTCTCTTGTCGGGGTCCGGTTCAAAACATTTCAATATGAACGCCTTGGCCTCTGCGGACATGGACTCTGGGATCTCCGGGTGGACTTTAAACATTCCCACCTAAGACACAGCACAAGGTAACTTCTGAGTGACCCTCTCATCACATGAGCTCCAGGATCCAAAACTTGGTCCCCTAGCACAACAAAGTCCTTTACCATATACTTCCTACAAACTCATGCCTTTTCTCAAAGCGAGATAGGATGTTTTTTTCTCTAGGTTATGGGAAGTTTCCAGAGTGCTTTTGTAACCTCATCAATGACATACACAGAGCAATCATGTTAAGACAGTAGACAGCATAATGAAGTAATAATTCAGTCCTCAAAGTTTTAGCACACAGTAGCACACTGGCATGCAAGAAAGATACCTGTAATTGAGACCATTGTGTTGGTCCTAATAGCTATAGGCCAGGAATCGTGTTTGGTTTTTTGATTTATAAGTTCCACTGAATACTCCCAACAACCCAATGGATTAAATATTATCCCTGTTACATCAAAGAGGAAAATGAGGCTCAGAGGGGTGAGGTTACATGTTACAGAAACAGAGATCTGGGATCGAAACCTTAATTTTTTTGGCTTAAAGCCTGTGTTCTTTCCCCTATGCCATGATTTGTGAATATTTTTCCTGCCCCAAATTGCTCATATATAGAGATATTTTTAAATATTTTAAAATTAAACACACAGAATTTTTATAACAATTAGAATTTTCTTCTCATCGCTGTCATTCTAAATTTTTTCAGTAATGTTTTCATGTATTAGTAAAGAAAATGTTCTAAGGAAATATTTTTTGTTACTATATAGCTTATAGAAGTGAATTATTATATAGATAATAATATACAGTTATTTATGGTTAATTATATAGCCTTTACTATATGTCAGACACTATTCTAAGTGCTTTGCATGTATTATCTCATATATGTCTCAAAAAACCTTTACTAGATAGGTACTATTTTTATACCCATTTTATAGATGAGGAAAATGAGGTACAAGAAGTTTAAGTCATTTGCCCAATGTCCCCAAAGAGTTTGACAGTGTTGAAGCCTACGTTCAAACACTTAAATCAGTGCTCGAGTCTATATTATCTCATTTAATGCATATTGAATAATAATCCCTGCACCAATGGGGAAGAGAGCAGCATTTCAGAGGGAACTGCTAGAGATGGGTGAAAAGTTGAAAGACTGACCAAGAAGAGAAAGACATTCATTTATGTCAAGAAGGGCAGCTCTCTTAGCAGCGCTCACTGCCCTTCTCGTTTGGTTGCACTACTCATTTCTGTATCAGCAGTAACCCATCAGATCACCTTCAAGCTTCAAGTAAGGCAACCTTTACACAGAAGCGGAAGGTAGGTCACACAGGGCTCATCACAGGAGGCAAGCCGCTAGAAACAGTCAGCGGCAGGGAAAGAGATAACAACTTATCAGAAGTTCTCTGCCTTACAGAACGACAGACTTGAGCTCTACTCCTTGGGAAACAAGTTCTCAGTTTAAATCTTGGGCTTGGCAGCGTGGCAGGTAAGGGCAGGTGGGGACTGAAGGGACTCAGATCTGGTCACTGCTTTGCTCAGTCCCTGAATTCTGAAGCAGTGGCCCCTGGGCTTTCTCAGCCCTATTTCCATATTTGGTGCTTCCTATTTTGGGAGGTGGGCTGCTTCCCACTTCCAGGAGAGGGCAAATAAACAGACTAGAAGAGTCACTATGTAAGAATATGATTGACGTCCTCAAAGTAGCAATTATTGTCCACCCCTTTCTTAATGGAGCCTCTAAACTCTTCTGATAGAGAAGGGAAATATTGCTTTGATTTAATATTTAAATGAATAAAAAAACGTCTTTAACATCTCCTTCCATGGAAGATTTTCAGACTATTTCCCAAAGAGCTTAAAACATCTTCCATAAAGAAGTATGTTATTTATGTTGCATTGTGAAAAGGCATCAGAGGAACTTACATGGAATCTCACTTTATAGCTGAGAAAACTAAGGCAGGGAGAGACAGACAGATCCTCAGTGTGAGGCATACACATTGACTCTGAGGGATGTGAATCTTCATGAACTTTAATGAACTTTGTGAGCACATTTAATGTGCTCACCTACGCTCCTCTCCTTTGGCCTAAAAAAATTATCATATAGACACATGGAACATCTAATCTAATAGCTTTATCCAGTGGTTTTTAAGGCATTTAAGACATTTGAAATGTGACCTTGAACATAGCTGCTTGTGGTTCTCCCAGTTCATAAAAAGGTGGTTTCCCTGTGGCCATTTCGATGATCGTGCAGCCCAAAGACCAAATGTCTGCTGCTTTCCCGTAGCCTCTTGGTCCTTTGTCTATGATTTCTGGTGCCATATACTGAAGGGTACCTGGGGGTAATTCAAACACACTTCTACTTTAGAAAACACATGAATATCTAATGACAGCTTTAACTGTCTACATAAATAAGACAACTTTAAAAGCATGATTCAGGTCTTAGTATCTCATCTTTTCTTGTTTTAAGTTTATTTATTTTGAGAGAGAGAGAGAGAGAAAGCAGGAGCAGGGGAGGTGGCAGAGAAAGAGGCAGAGAGAGAGAGACCCAATCAGGTTCTGCACTCTCAGCACAGAGCCTGATGCAGAGCTTGATCCCATGACCATGAGATCATGACCTGAACCAGAGTCAGATGCTTAACCCACTGAGCCACTCAGATGCCCCTCATCTTTTTTTTATGCCTATTTTATTTTGAGAGAGAAAGAGAGAGTGCAAGAGGAGGAGGGGCAGAGAGAGAGAGAGAGAAAGAGAGAGAGAGAGCAGGAAGCCTGACATGGGGCTTGAACTCATGAACTGTGAAATCATAACCTGAAATGAAATCAAGAGTTGGATGCTTAACCAACTGAACCACCCAGGTGCCCCAATATCTCATTTTTTTGTGTTCCATTTTTCTTGGTCATTAATAAAAATGGAAATAACAGTTGTCATAATGGATTTTATCAGGGATATAAGAATAGTTTGCCAATGTGATCTGGTCATGAATAGATGCTTTCTCATCTAGATACTAGAGTATAAATGAGGTATCACTTTATTGGGGCCTCTTAGAAACTTCTACAATTAGTCATTTGAGAACAACAGAGAATATATCAACACACATTTTTTGCAATTAGTTTTTCAAATACACAAAGATTCCTATTAGGTATACTTCTAATCTTTCCAGAAAAATTCTAGGCCATTCATCCATTTTTTCTAGATCTATATTTCTCAATTTCTTTTTTTTATAAAGTTTTTTTAACATTCATTTATTTTTGAGAGACAGAAAAAGAGAGAGTGCAAGCAGGGGTGGGGCGGAGAGAGAAGAGACACAAAATCTGAAGCAGGCTCCAGGCCCCAGCCCCCGATGGGGGCTCAAACCCACGAACCGTAAGATGACCTGAGCTGAAGTCGGATGCCCAACAGACTGAGCCACCCAGGTGCCCCAATATATTTCTCAGTATCTAAACTGAATGATTAATTCTTCTGTCTTGATTCTTATCTCTAAATCACGAAAGCATGAAAGATTCTGAAAGCCATTGTTAAAAGTAATGTAAACCATTTTTCGTGTACTCTATTCTGTAAATCAAATATATATGGCTTCTGCTGCATGCCTGTGGTCCATGGAATAACAGGTTTAACAGATCAAAGACAGGTCTTGAGCCATGAGTACAGACAAATCACCAGACACAATGTGAAGAAGAATACAACGAAACATAGGAGATTTAAAAGGCTATGTGGAATCAGAGAGTTGAAGAGTGTGGTAGGATGGCAAGAGCATTGAATGGGGAGTCAAGAACACTTGGTTCTAGGTTTAGTCTGGTCTATCCCAGATAAACACTCAACTGTGGTTATCTCAAGTGGCTCAAACAAGAGGCTGGCTTGGCTTCTCAGAGACCCTAGATTGATTCCCCCAAATCCAACAATGAATCAGGAGTGTGAACAGGAACAGATTATTGCCACATCCCCTGCTACTGATATACTCCTACAAATGATATAATCAGCAAACAGGAACTCATCCAAGATGCCACATTCAATTATCTCCAATCCTGAGGCAGTTGCTAAAAGAGCTACTTCAGTATTTTCTGATTCATAACCAAACTGACAGACAACCTGATAAATACAGGCACCCTTTATGAATGCCTCATGCATGATTTACAGATGAAACTGCTAGGCACAACTCCTCTAAGTTGTTCCCATGAAACCCACCAACACAGGCTAGAAACTGGCTGCTGTTCATAAAACCAAATGAAAGTATATTATCTTTGTCTAGTATTGTCATCTGGCCAGGTTACCCACCAGCTCTCCTCATTATGTGGCAGTAGCTCACGTTCAAGTTCACATACAATTGTACATGCGTACTGTGAGCTTAAATCGGCAACATTATTGGCAGGAAGCATTTCACCTAGCCAAGAATAAGGTAATACCACTCTTCACTCTTCAAATCCCCTACCCTTAGTAGAAAACCGCTATGATTTCTCTTCATCTATAGCTGATGAGCTATAGTGATTGGTTTTTTGTTTTGTTTTGTTTTTTTTGTACCTGGATCTAAAAAAGAATGGATGTGAGGATTTAAGTTATACTAATATCTGAGTAGAAATTGCAACTGGTTAACAACAAAGTGAACTTTAAAAATTGGACAACTCAGGTAATATCAATACATTATGCAATGTTTCTATTCATCAGATAATATTTCAAAGAGCTCTATCTGCCAATTGTGCTTAATTATCCCCCACAGAGTAAGCGCCAAAAAAAAAAAAAAACCCTCAGGCTTAGTTATGTATTCATATATGCTCTCTTTATTCCATAATCACATGACACATAATATTTTATATAAAAAGATTTACAGAGCCAGATAATGAAGATGTAAGCCAATCTGTACAGTAGCCTACGGAAAAAAGTGAGAGCATTAGCTCTAAAGCGCAGATCTTATACATCTGCATTCCAAGGTTTTAAAAAATCACTTTAAAATCATCTCTTTTAGAATTTCTTTGACATTCTACTTAATCCACTCATTCATTCAGCAGATTTATATTGAGGGCCTGTTATGGGCCAGGCACTTAGAATACAGCAGTGGAGTAAACAGACAGAAATCCCTGGGCTCATGGAGCTTACATTCTTTGCAGCAGGAGACACACAGTAAACTCCAGCATAGTAAATAAGTAAATTATATAGCACGCTAGAAAGTGAAGTGTTAATGACAAAAAAAAAAAAAAAAAAAGGTAGTAAAGGGGATCAGGAATGCCCAGGGAGGGCTGCCACGTAAATAGGGTGGTCATGTTAGGCTCACTGAGATGACATCTGAGTTAAAACTTGAAGAAGAGGGACTTAGTTAGCCATGCAGATCGCTGGGAGAAGAGTGTTACTAGCAGAAGACAGAGCATGTGCAAAGGTCTTGCAGCAGGGCTGTGCCTGGTAAAATGAAGGAAATGCAGGAAGACCAGTTTTCTGGTACAGAGTGAGTGATTAAGCAAGTGGGGGAAGAGTAGGAAATGAGGTCGAAAAGGTAGTAGACTCCGAATCAGGTCAGATTCTTGTCCACAATATTAGGACTTTGGCATTTGTCTGAATGAAACAGAAAGCCACCGAAGTCTCCGAGTAACAGGGCTTGATTTGATTTAAAGGGATCACTCTGGCTGCAGTGTTAAGAATAGAAAGTAGGAGGCAAGAGTGGGAGCAGGGAGAACAGGCTATGGAGGTAACAGAGGTGGGAGATGAGGGAGGCAGCAGCGGAGGCAGTGAGAAGTGTTCCAGTTTTCGACATCTCCTGAAGGTAGAGCCAGTAGGTCTCTTTGCGGATTGGGTTGGGGTGTGAGAAAAGAGGCACCACGGACAACTCTAGGTCTTGGGTGGCCATCAACTGAGATGGGGAACAGTGTGGGCAGAACGGGTTTGGGGAGAAGATAATGAATTCCATGTGGCATGTTAAGTCTAGTTTGAATCCTAGCTCTATTACTTACTAGCTCTGTGACCTCAGGCAAGTTATTCGACCTCTTTTAACATTAATTTCTCAGCATAAACTGGGATACTGATAACTTAAGGATTAGGGTTCATGTACGAATTTCAGTGAAATATGTATGTAAACCGCTTAACGCAGGCAGGTATACTGCCAGCACTCTATAAATCCTGGTTGATGCTGCCTTCCCTCTCGCCAAATCACCAAGAAGTGGAAACAGGTCAATATCTTTCAAGTCAGGTCATCAGAGGTTGACCAAGCAGCGGTGAGGCCTATCTGGTGAGCAGATCAAGGTGTGCCCACTCCAAGCCCTCTTGACCAGCCCTGGAGACAGACCAGGCACATTAGTTACGCATGTCACTCATGTGAAACCAGCATGAGAAGAGCAAAGGGCTCTGGGAGGATTGCTTTACTAAAACTCTTTTGGGGACTAAAAAAAACAAAAAACAAAAAACAAAAAACCAAAAAACACGTCTTTAAGATTAGCAAGAAGATATAATTAAATTAACATCCTGCCCAAATAAAACCTCTGAAAGTAGGGATTTCCTGTCAGAAGTTACTGAGTCTTGGCAACATCTAAAATGTCTCTTGCCAAATTGAGAGAGTATGAGGAAAGAAATGGAAACACATTTAAAGTTACTAGCAAGATGGAATTAATTTTGTTCAGAAAAATACATTTTAACTGTGTTTAATGCTGTGCCCTGAAATACCCATTGCTGTGAGGGTGGGAACTGGGTCAGAGCTGTTGTTGGCTGAATGTTCTGAGAAAATTTACAGAATCTCTCTCTCTCCTTTTCTTCTTCCAGGCTACTGGAACAGATACGTGAGCAACATGGGGAGAAAGATGGACCAGAGCAAGATCAAAGCAAAGAGAAAAGGGTAGATTAAAAATCTGAGTTCTATCACTTACAAACAGTTGTGACTTCTGGCTGTGATCTCTCTTCTCTCTCTCCATTTCCTCACCTACCTCATGGGATTCAAAAATGAGGATACCTGGCCATTTTGCTTTCTATTAGACCACAGATTATTCATTACTTTTTTTTTTTTTTTTTTGCTGAATTATTCTTTCTCTGATGATAATGACAAGGACTTAGCACTTCAAGAGAATCAGCAGAATGGAGCGGTAAGAACCAGAGTTGAAATTCCTCTTGTAATTGTGGTACAATCATTAATCTCTCTGAGCCTTGGTTTCCTCTTGGCTACTGTTAGCTTTTTGGCAATAGCTTTGTCTCCACTACCTCAGGACTTTGTTCTAGAGGTAGCTTGGTGGCTGGATTGCCTAATTTCTCAGGCAAGCTCTCTTCCCCACCCCAGTGCTGAGTTGATGAGTCACTTCCTCTTTCTGAATTGAAAATTCTACCGGTTATTTATGTTGTGAGTAGGAAATAGGCCACAGGGAGTAAACAGATTAGGAATTCATAGTTCAAATGGGAAGAGATTAAGGTATGAGTAAGAGTCACAGAGAGGCTGGGGTAAAAAAAAAAAAAAAAAAAAAAAAAAAAAAATCTTATAAAGACTTATAGTGGTTGTAGGCCAACCCGGAGAGAAGTAATGACACGAAAGGGAAAACAAAAACAAATTGAGAGTTTAAAAAAACATTTCAGTGGCATTAACCAGGAGACAGAGCAAGTCATAGAAATACATGATGAGAAAAGAGCCAGGTCAAATTCTGTGTAACATTTTTCAGTGAGCATCAAAAGACACTGGCATTAATGTCTGTGAGAACCCAGACGGACTTTATCTCTCACATTATGCTCTAACGCAGCAATTATTTCTTTAATTACATTAAGATCCGTATCATCATTGCAAAAACATACCAGTAAAAGTTTCAGTACATGGGTTAATGCCAGCAAGCCTCTTTGATGTCCCGAAGTCTGAGATCTTGAGAACGCCACTGTAGGTATTAATCAACACATTGTCACCCTAGAGAACAAAAGACTTGAATCAAAACTAGTCTTTCCTCCAGTACTGTTTGTTGTTGGCTCGTAAGTCCAATAAGAAACGGTGTCCCCAGAGTAAACGAGGCCACTAAGTCTGTAGCCTTCATTACAGTTAACCTCAAGAGTGAATTCTTGACACCATTTTTGTGCCTATATTATCATTTCACAACGTGCTACTCAGGCCACAAGGTCAAAAGGCGCCTGCCTGGTCAGAGTTTGCTGTGGTTTGTGAACAGAAGGGGTCACCTGTGTGTGATTAAGTTCAAACATGACATTCATGATTTCCCATTGTATTTTCTGTTATTTTACTTCTTTTCCCGGAATATTTGGGGATATGGCAAATCACGAGATCTGGGATGATCTGCGGATAGTAATATTGACTTCCTTTCCATGGTGCCACCTTTGTCAGAAATGTATTAGTTCTGAATTTCCTCTTTTTAAGAAGAATCAAGTAAGTTACTTAATTTTAGTTCAAACAATCAGTATATGATACTTGTGAGAAGAGAAGATCTTATTTATTTTCCCTCCCAATCATTCATCCATTGATGCAGTAAATATTTACTGAGTAGCTACTCAGGGCAAGGATACCAAGATGAACCAGCCTGTGATCTCGTCAGGGGCGGAGACCTTATCCTGTCCAGTTTTGTTCTGCTGTGCTGCCCCCTCCCCAGAGCACCTCAAAGAGTGCCAGGGGTGCAGTGGAAGCTCAATCTTTGTTGGGTGAACACAGTTAAGAGGCTTATTCCTTGAGGAGAAGAGATAAGGCATGAGTACCAATACCTGACTCAGAGCAGAGGAGTTAGTATCTTGCATTTCTGCTATTTCTACGATTTATTTATTCACAATTCTAAATTAATACTCATAACACAGTATGACTTTTGCAAAAAGAAAAGAAAACAAAACAAAACCAGTTGCCCACCAAGGAACTTTCAAACGTGAATCCTCGTGCATCCTACCTTTATATCCCGATGGACTATCTGATTGTCATGGAGGTATTTTAATCCTTCAAGTATTTGCTTTGTATAGAAGCCAATTGTTTGCTCATTGTCCTTCAATGGGCCCCATTTGGAACGAAGGAGAGCTGAAAGACTTCCTGTAAAGCAGGGAGAAACAGTGGATAAATTCTTATTCAAATGAGTTCTTTAAAGCATGTTAATAATGTAACATTAATTTAAGCTAACACTTCCTGGTTATTCATGGTGGCCCAGGAACTGGAGTATTAGACACCTGGGCTCACGTATGAATAGAAAGTGTCCCTGCTCTGAAGATGCTCATTATCAAATACGGTCAAAATAAAAGGCTCCTCAGTCCCTAACTTTAATCTAGGTCACAATGATTGATACTAAAATCGTTCAGGATATTTGTATTGCCTCCTAATAAACTTCAAGCTGATGTCACATGTCTAAATTTGTAAAAAATTTTGAGGTATATTCGACATATAACATTATATTAGTTTCAGGTATAAAACATAATGACTTGATATTTATATACATTGCGATATTTATATACATCTCAGCAACTTTCAAATACACAATATAGTGTTATTAACTATAGTCATCAGGCTGTACATTACATCCCCAGGACTAATTTATTTTATAACTGGAAGTTTGGTCCTTTTGACCTTCTTCACCCATTTTGCCCACCCCATCCCCTGCGTCTGTTCTTTGTTATTTTTGAACTTGTTTCCTTTGTTTGTTTGGGATTTTATGTATTTTAAAAAAAATTTTTTTTTAACGTTTATTTATTTTTGAGACAGAGAGAGACAGAGCATGAATGGGGGAGGGTTCCGAGAGAGAGGGAGACACAGAATCTGAAACAGGCTCCAGGCTCTGAGCGGTCAGCACAGAGCCCGACACGGGGCTCGAACTCACAGACGTGAGATCATGACCTGAGCTGAAGTCGGACGCTTAACCGACTGAGCCACCCAGGCGCCCCAGGGATTTTATGTATTTGTTTATTTATTTTGAGAGAGAGAGCGAGCAGGCGTGGGAGTTGGGGAGGGGCAGAGAGAGGGGGAGAGAGAGAGAGAAGGCCTGGGAGTTTGGGAGGGGCAGAGAGAAGGAGATAGAGAGTCCCAAGCAGGCTCTGCACTTTCTGCCTACTCAGGGCTTGAACTCATGAACCATGAGGTCATGACCTGAGCAGAAATCAAGAGTCAGACACTTAACCGACTGAGCCACCCAGATGCCTCTGGGTTTTTTTTTTTTTTAGTTCCACATGTAAGAGAGCTCATATAGTTTTTGTCTTTTTCTGCATAACTTATTTCACTTAGCATAATGCCCTCACAGTCCATCTGTGTTGTTGCAAATGGCAAGATTTCACTCTTTTTTATGACTGAATAATATTCTATTATGTATACAAAACACATTTTCTTTATCCATTCATCCAGTGATGGGACACTTAGGTTCTTTCCATATCTTGGCTACTGTGAACAATGCTGCAATGAACATAATCTCATTTTTCTTTTAACTTAGACGAAATAAGACGTGTAAACTCATAAATCCCATTCACTTGTTCTCCTCTTCAAGCCCCTACAAATTTATAATTTCTTAAAAAAGAAAAACATCTCTTACCTCCTGGGACCTGCTCCATGAAGATTTTGATGAAACCGTTCTCACTGAAAGAGCCCAGATACTGGACAATATTTTTATGCTTCAGATGCTTATGCAATGCTATTTCTTCATGTAGGGGCTGGGAGTATCTAAAAGACGTGCAAATGTTGATGAGCTAATTACGTAGCCAGATTTTAGTGTATACATTTAAGCAGTACAAATTGAAAACATCAGCTAGATATATGCCCATACGTAAAGTAAAATACGGCTATCTAAAGCCTTTATTTCTCATAACATAAATTCTGGGAAGTTGAAGTGGTAGTGGGTAGGGTCTGTGGGGAAATGTGTCAGGCACTGATCTGAGCCTACCGTATGTACTCATTTCTCACAAGAACCCTAGGAGAAGGTACTTTTCAGATGCCCATTTTACAGATGAGGAAATTGATTCACCAGAAGGATGACGAACCTACCCAAGATCTTAAAGAAAGCTAATAAGTGACAGATATTAGCCCAGGAAAATTGAACGCACCTACATAGCTCATTGTCTATATTAAATGACTTTCAATTCCACTCGCCTCATAACATAACTCTACTATTAGAGGAGACTCTTGCCCAGGAAGATAAAAATTTCAAATAACTTTCATCTTCAGTCTAGGACTTACTGGAAGCTCCAGCAACTCTTCTGTAGAAAACACAAAACCATTTAAATCCTGTCTCCTTGAGCTCTTCAGAAATCCTCATCTTACTGAGTCTATCATTTCTAGTACATCAGGATTTTTTTTTTTTTTTTTTTTTTTACTCCATCCTAACCAGGCCTCCATGCTGAAAGACCAGCATTAAACCAGGCTTCAAAATCATGTACTTGATGTGTGCTGCTTTATCAGATTATACAATGAAAGTGTTTTGTATTTCCGGAACATACAGAAAAACCCTTTTGATGATTATTTGAAGTACTATAAAGCCTGTAGACTCTTAGCAGTCTCGAATATTAATATTATATTAATATGGTTATTGTATAACTAACTACAGTAGGGTGTTAGGGACTCAAAGCTATGCCCTAATATTTTTTCTGTTCTACAATGGAGGTTACAGGTATGAAAGGCACTAACCACTAAAACATAAACCACAAACCTGATGCCTCATAATCTGCTTCAGTACTACATGCAAGAAATGCTTAGATCTTGGGGCACCTGGGTGGTTCAGTTGGTTGAGCATCCGACTTCAGCTCAGGTCATGATCTCACAGTCAGTGGGTTCGAGCCCCGCGTCAGACTCTGTGCTGACAGCTCAAAGCCTGGAGCCTGCTTCCAATCCTGTGTCTCCCTCTCTCTCTCTCTGCCCCTCCCCTACGCTCACTTTGTCTCACTCTGTCTCTCAAAAATAAATAAATATTAAAAAAAAAGAAATGCTTAGATCTTACAATGGCAAATCCATATAAACAGAATGGATTTTTTTGAATGCCAATAACAAATTCTAGAAGTGGTTAGTATTGTATAATACTATTTTCATGAAGTTTTTCAGAATACACTACAAATTAGGTTACAAAAATCCAAGTTCATTTAATTTAAACTTTTATAATTTGTAAAATATTACTCAGAATGCTGCCAACAATAACAAAAAACTGACTTGTACTTTAGATCTTTTACTCATTTTATTTTTCTTTAGAACTGTTCTAGGAACTATAGAGGTAGGTATTATACTGAAACTCCTTAGCAGGCTATCAGTTAGAGACAATTCCATATTGATAACTGAGGGAGACAACATGAGAAATACTGGTATAGAGCAATAAAATACTTAGGTTATAAGTGAAATAAGCCATACAGAGAAAGACAGATACCATATGTTTACACTCTTATGTGGATCCTGAGAAACTTAACAGGAACCCATGGGGGAGGGGAAGGAAAAAAAAAAAAAAAGAGGTTAGAGTGGGAGAGAGCCAAAGCATAAGAGAGTCTTAAAAACTGAGAACTAAGGGTTGATGGGGGGTGGGAGGGAGGGGAGGGTGGGTAATGGGTATTGAGGAGGGCACCTTTTGGGATGAGCACTGGGTGTTGTATGGAAACCAATTTGACAATAAATTTCATATATTGAAAAAAAAATTAAATAAAATAAAAAATAAAAATTCCTGAAAAAAAATACTTAGGTTATGATTCTCAGGACATTTGTAATAAAGTTACTTTTTCCATCAAGTTTAAACCTTTTATTAACACTAGTTAATAAGATTGCTCTTGATATGCATAAGATAAATTAGTAGCAAATATTGGGTCTATTCTACAGATTTAGGACATCAAGATGACTAAATAATCTGAAGTAAGTGATTAGTTGAGTTTATGATGAACCAAGAGGCTCCCACCCCTTGACCTTCTATTGAAAATCAATCATGAACTTTTAAATGTAAGATCCTGGAGGGGAGCCTGGGTGGTTCAGTCAGTTCGGCTCAGGTCATGATTTCACGGTTTATGAGTTCGAGCCCTGCATCGGGTTCTGTGCTGACAGCTCAGAGCCTGAAGCCTGCTTTGGATTCTGTGTCTCCTTCTCTCTCTGCCCCTCCCCTACTTGTGCTCTCTCTCTGTCTTTCAAAAATAAATTAAAAACTGAAAAAAAAAAATTAATAAATTTAAGATCCTGGAAAAGGAAATACACTACTCCCCCATCCCCTCCAATATGTAGTAACCAAAGGATGGCTTAAAAGTTACAAGATTCATCCTAGCTAAGAGTAAGAACTCTTCTCCAATATGAAATTGATTGGTAACACTCAGCAGTTCTAAGTGAAAGAGTAAGGGCCAAGTGCTGAATAAGCATGAAATTATAACTCGTTCAAGTCAATAAGCAATGCTTATCTATGGAAATTATAAGAAAATCTTATTTCTTCTCAATTAGCTGTGACAATGGAAAGAAGAAATGGTATAGGTAATCAGAGATATATATATTTAGCTTTGAAAAAGTATTGGTCCATATGTGTTTCCAGAGCACCTTCTCTGAGTCAAATTCCCACAATATCCATCTAAACCAATGGTTCCCAGCCTTGGCTAGACATTTCATCTGGAAGGATTTTGAAAAAATATCAATGCATATGACCCACCCCAGAATTTGGGGTGGTAAGACCTGAGCATCAAGCGTTTTTTAAAGTTCCCCAGTTCGTTCTAATATGCAGCAGGGTAGAGAATAACTGATCTAAATAAATAGTTCAGGCATGTGTAGAATGTTAGAGGAGGAAGTCAGTCTGAAATTAACAACTAGTTGGGATAGGTTATGAATCCACCACCACCTCTATCCTACAACTACTCTGCTTCTCTAACAAAGTGTTTTTAAAGTGTAAATGAAACACAGAAGCAATGATATCCGTTGCTGTGATCTTTCATTCCAGATGGCCAATGCTGGATCATGCATTATTCACATGCATCCTATTATCATAGCAATTGTCCTTTCTAACTGCTATCTTTTTACATGCAACATCAAAAGCTCTCCAGGGCACATAGATAGAAATACCTTTGTGTGTGGTATCTCACAATAACATGATAGACTTCACTTTTTCTTTTGTAGGTAACTAGAAGATGCCCTGTGCCAGCTGTTTAAGAGAAGCACTTGTCATGCAAGTATTTTCAAACAACCCACTTTATGCCAAATGCATTGCTATAGAATAAGATCTTTGTTGGTGTGCTTTGTGTACGTACACTGGTGGTTGAATAAACTTAAGTTACTAAGGTGATTTTATTTTAAAGTTTTTATTTATTTATTTTGAGGGGAAGGGAGGAACAGAGAGAGAAGGAGAGAGAGAGAATTCTAAGCAGGTTCTGCACTGTCAGCGCACAGCCCGACGTAGGGCTCAAATTCACAAATCATGAGATCATAATTGGAGCCAAAATCAAGAGTCAGACTCTTAACTGACTGAGCCACCCAGGTGCCCCATTTGTTCTTGTTTTTCATCTCTAGCATTTCCTTTGATTCTTATTTAGGGTTTCTATCTCTGCTTACACTCCCTCTGTTTTTGCATGCTATCTACCCATTAGAGCCCTTAGCATATTAAAGTTGTTATAAATTCCCGGTCTGATAATTCCAACATCCCTGCCATATCTGAGTCTGGTTCTGATATTTATTCTGTCTCTTCAGATTGTGTTTGTGCCTTTTAGTATGCCTTGTAATTTTTGTTGGAAGTCAGGCATGATGTGTTAGGTAAAAGGAATTCTGGGAGGGCATTCTTGTAGTCTCATGCTTATGTATCAGTTTCTTAGAGAGCCTGTGCCACTGGGCTATGAGCCTCACAAATGCTTTGCAGGCCTCTCCTGCCCCTTCCCCTGCCGCCTTCAGCTGGGACAGGATGGCTACAGTGGGCAGGAGTTAGGCTCTGGTAACAGTCTAATAGGTTAGACTCTGGTAAAAATCATCTTTTTGAGGGTGGGCCTTGTTAGGAAGAGTAGATTTCAAAATAGTTACTCTCATCCTTCCCCCTGATGGAAGCACAAAGAGATTTTTCTCCAATATTACTTAAGGATCTAGTAGGGCTCCTGGAGGCTAAACTCACCAAGTATGCCCCCCAACCCATGACTGTCTCTCCAAATTTGGGAGCAATGGCTTGGCCCGTGACCTCACTTCTCCAATGGATCCAAGAGGAGCTGTTGGTTTCTCAGTTTAGTCAGCTTACCACTGATGGAGGATGACTTCCAAGCTCTGTAGATGCTGGACTAGACACTAGAACTTCTGGTTCAAACCACTGCGGATCATGCTTACTCCCCATCTATCTGTCTAATAAATCAACCATTCTGTGACATACCTGAGCCTAGTTCACACAGGCCATCGTCTTTTCTACTCATTAAAAGTTCTGTCCTTGTCACCTAAGAGAGGCCATCTTCCCACCAGAGAGTTGTGCTTGAATCACTGAGTGATAAAGCAGCTAAACCTCACAGGGGGGCTGATTAAAACAGTGGAGTTTTCAGACAGAGTTTCATTAGTTAGAATATCACCAAAATATTGTCTAAGATGACATCAACAACCCAGAACATGGTGAAAACAGCTTTTATTAGCCACAAGTACTGTACCTGCTATCTCTTTCTGGGATTTCCTTTATAGCAATTCTGACTTGGTTGCTCAGGTCTCGGCCTGCGTAGACAATCCCGTAAGTGCCCTTTCCTAAAACAACTCTGTCTCCGTTCTCATCATATTCGTAGTCATACTACAAAGGGAAAAAATGGGGACAGGAGGTTGACATGTTAGTTGCATTTTACACTTAAATATCAAACTTTTTCTAAGAGCATTTTTCCTTATTTTATCAGATGGCTTTAACAAGCAAAACGATATGATGAAGTTCTAAGCAGCAGCTTCAAGAGCCAAAAAATAGACACTCCCAACAGAAAGCAGATAGTGTGTTCATGTTTTCACAATGGCTATGAACACAGTGAGGACTATGTATTTAAATCCAGAAAAGTACTTCTTCAAAAGCCCACTTGGATTACTTTACCCACTCAATCCTAGTTTTCATAGATCTTGGAAATGAGTATGATTAGCAATAATTTCTATCAATATCTATTCCATCTAATTAATTTTTCTTTTATTTCTCAGCTTTTAATACTGTCCAAGTATTACATACTCTGCCAAAAGAATAAAGCCCCTGAAAGAAAGATTTTGGGGAAGCAGAAAATTTTCATCATTGGATTCCCCAAGACAAAAAAAACATTTTAAAAATTAAAGATAAGAGGAAAATCTCATCTTTGATGTAAAAAGAAATATCTACAGCCCTAAACCCCAAGCTGTCAAGCGTCTCAGTCAACTATGGAAAACTGGATCAAAATATGAGAGGTTTAGAGAGTATTTGGTGAGACCTCCTGAGACCTGGAAGTTTTTGGTTTCAGACTGGAATTACCAAATTTAGGGCCACCAAAAGGTCAAGCCACGACTCTAGAAACCCAGTGTAAAACTACACAGAACAGGAGAGAACATAGAACAAGCTCTTTTTCTCATAAAGGGTTTAAGTTGGCCATTAAAAAAATTGATTTCTAACCTTTACAAGTCAACAAATTTTTTTGTTTTTGTATGTTTCTTTTTCTTTTTTTTTTTTTTATTCAAGTATAACTAAGATGTAATGTTATATTAGTTTCAGGTACACAATACAATGACTCAATAACTCTATACATTTCTCAGTGCTCATCAGGGTAAGTGTACTCTTATTCTCCTTTATTTATTTAACCCATTCCTGATCCACATCCCCTCTGGCAACCACCAGTTTGTTCTCTAGGGTTTTTGGTCATCTCTTTTTTTCTTTGTTTGCTTTGTTTCTCAAATTCCACATATGAGTCAAATCATACAGGTACTTGTTTTTCTCTGACTGACTTCACTTAGCATTATGTGCTCTAAATCCATCCATGTTGTTGCAAATGGCAAGATTTCATTCTTTTTTATGGCTGAGTAATATTCCATTATAATAGATATCATCTATCAATGGACATGTGGGTTACTGCCATATTTGGGTATTTTAAGTAATACTGCAATAAACACAGGGGTGCATGTATCTTTTTGAATTAGTGTTTTCATTTTCTTTGGGTAAATATCCAGTAGTGCAATTACTGGATAATACAGTAATTACATTTTTAATTTTTTTGAAAAACCGCTGTTTTCCACAGTGATTCCACCTGTTTGTATTCATACCAAAGAGTACACAAGGATTCCTTTTTCTTCACATCCTCACCAACACTAGTTAGTTCTTGTGTTTTTGATTTTAGCCATTCTGACAGGTATGAAGTGATATTTCATTGTAGTTTTGATTTGCATTTCCCTAATGATGAGTGATGGTGAGCATCTTTTTCACCATCTGGATATATTCTTTGGAGAAATACCTGCTCAGGTCCTCTGTCCATTTTTTAAATTGGATTATTTGTGGTTTTTTGGTGTTGAGTTGTGTAAGTTCTTCATATATTTTGGATATTAACTACTTATCAGATATGTTATTTAAAAATTTCTTCTATACAGTATGTTGCCTTTTTGTTTTGTTTTGCTGATGGTTTCCTTTGCTGTGCAAAAGCTTTTTATTTTGGTGTAGTCTCAACAGTTTGCTTTTGCTTTTGTTTCCTTTGCCAGAAAAGACATATTGAGAAAAGTGTTGCTATGGCTGATGATAAAAAATTACTGCCTATGTTTTATGGTTTCAGATCTCACACTTAGGTCTATAATCTATTTTGAGTTTATTTTTTGTGTATGGTGTGAGAAATGGGTCCAGTTTCATTCTTTTGCTGTCCAGTTTTCCCAGCACCATTTGTTAAACACATTATCTTCTCCCCATTGTATATTCTTGCCTCCTTAGTCTCAGATTGACCATATAAGCAGGGGTTAATTCTGGGCTCTTTATTGTGTTCCAATAATCTATGTGTTTATTTTTGTGCCAGTACCATACTGTTTTGATTATAGTTTTATAGTATATCTTGAAACCTGGGATTGTGATACATCCAGTTTTGTTCTTTTCTAAGATTGCTTTGGTTATTTGGGGCCTTTATATATTTTAATATTATTTGTTCTAATTCTGTAAAAAATGTTGTTGGTATAGGGATGCCTGGGTGGCTCAGTTGGTTAAATGTCCAGCTCTTGATTTCGGCTCAGGTCACGATCTCACGGTTTGTGAGTTAGAGGCCCACATAGGGCTCTGCACCAGCAGTGTGGAGCCTGCTTGGTATTCTCTACCTTCCTCTCTCTGCACCTCCCTGGCTCATGTGCTCTCTCTCTTTCTGTCTCAAAATAAATAAATAAAACTGAAAAAAATTTTCTTTTAAATGTTGGTATTAATAGGAATTGCATTAAATCTGTAGATTGCTTTGGGTAGTATGGACATCTTAACGATATTGGTTCTGCCAATCCATGAGCAGAGCATATCTTTCCATTTGTGTGATCTTTAATTTCTTTCATCAGTGCTTTATAGTTCATGGAGTACAGGTTTTTCAACTCCTTGGTTATATTTATTCCTAGGTATTTTATTCTTTTTGATGAAATTGTAAATGTAATTGTTTTTTTAATTTCTCCTTCTGCTACTTCATTATTAGTGTATAGAAATTAGGCAGATTTGTGTATATTAATTTTGTATCTTGCAACTTTACTGAATTCATTTCTCAGTTGTAGTTTTTGTTTGTTTGTTTTGTTTTGTTTTTTGGTAGTCTTTAGGGTTTTCTATATATAATATCATGACATATACAAATAGTGAAAGTTTTACTTCTTCCTTACCAATTTGGATGTCTTTTATTTCTTTATGTTGTTTGATTGCTGTGGCTAGGACTTTAGTACTATGCTAAATGAAAGTGGTGAGCGTAGACATCCTTGTCTTATTCCTGACCTTAAGGGAAAAGCTTTCAGTTTTCATCATTGAGTATGATGTTAGCTGTGGGTTTTTCATATATGGCCTTATTATGTTGAAGTATGTTCCCTCTAAACCTACTTTGTTGAGGGTTTTTATCATGAACGGATGCTGTACTTTTGTCAGATGTTTTTTCTGCATTCATTGAAATGGTCAAATGGCTTTTATCCTTCCTCTAGTCGATGTGATATCATATTGAACGATTTTTTTAATGTATTGTTGGATTTGGCTTGCTGATATTTTGTTGAGGATTCTTGCATCTATTTTATTTATTTATTTATTTTTTTTGATGAGTCTGGCTAAAGGCTTATCAATTTTGTTGATCTTTCCAAAGAACCAGCTCCTGGTTTCACTGATTTGTTCTATTGTATTTTTTAGTCTCTATCTCATTTATTTCTTGTCTAATCTTTATTATTTCTTCCTTCTACTGGCTTTGGGTTTTTTTTTTTTCTAGTCCCTTTAAGTGTAAGGTGAGGTTGTTTATTTGAGATATTGCTTCTTGAGGTAGGCCTGTATTGCTATATAATCTTTCCTGTCGGAATAGATTTTGCCGCATCCCAAAGATTTTGGACTGTTGTATTTTCATTTTCATTTGTCTCCATGTATTTTTTAATTTCTTCTTTGATTGTTTATTGACCCATTCATTGTTTACTGGCATGTTATTTGGCAACCATGTGTTTGTATTCTTTTCCAGATTTTTTTTCTTGTCCTTGATTTCTAGTTTCATACCATTGTGGTCAGAAAAGATGCATGATATGATTCCAGTCTTTTTGAATTTATTGAGACTTGTTTTGAGGCCTAAGGTGATCTATTCTGGAGAATGTTCTATGTGCACTTCAAAAAAATATGTATTCTACTTTTGCAGGATGGAATGTTCTAAATATATATACATATTTATACCTATACCTATACATATACCTAAATATATGTTAGGTCCATTTGGTCCAATGTCTCATACAAAGCCACTGTTTCCTTGTTGATTTTCTGTCTAGATGATCGATATATCCATTGAAGTAAGTGGGATGTTAAAGTCCCCCACTATTATTGTATTACTGTCGATTTCTTCCTTTATGTCTGTTAATAGTTGCTTTATGTATTTAGGTGTTTCAGTGTTGGGTGCATAAATATTTATAATTTTATATCCTCTTGTTGGATTGTTCCCTTTATCGTTATGTAGTGTCCTTATTTGTCTCTTGTTACCATCTTTGTTTTAGTCTATTTAGTCTGATAGAAGTACTGCTACCCCTGCTTTCTTTTTGCTCCAATTTGCATAGTAAATATTTTTCTATTCCCTCATTTTCAATCTCCAGGTGTCTTTAGGTCTGAAATGAGTTTCTGGTAGGCAACATATAAATGGGCCTTACTTTTTTTATCCATCCAGTCACTGTCTTGATTGGAGCATTTAATCCGTTTACATTCAAAATAATTATTCAGGTATGTACTTGTTGCCATTTTATTACTTGTTTTATGGTTGTTTTTGTCGTTCTCTGTTCCTTTTTTTTCTTTTGTTCTCTTCCCCTGTAGTTTGATGGCTTTCTTTAGTGACATGCTTGGATTCCTTTCTCTTTCGTGTTTGTGTACCTATTGCAGGTTTTTGATTTGTGGTTACCATTAGGTTCATATATAACATCTCATGTATATAGCAGTCTATAATATCCAAGATAGTAGAAAGTGGGTTCTGGTGTTGGCAATATGGTGGGCTTGGCATCTGGCAAACTTCCTGCTAAAAACACTTACATAAAAAAAGAGTAGACATACTTTTAAATGCCTAGCAGTGCTTAGAGAAAAGTAAAGAAGACTGCCAGGAGCTAGAAATAAAGAGAAAAAGAACCACTTGAGGAATAATCACAACTGATGTCCTTATAGCCCAAGGGGGGAGGGATGAGGGCTCAGCTTTCAGTTTAATTAATCTTGGCCAGGGGTTGGCAAATGCTTTCTTTCTCTGAAGCATCAGAGATTGAATACTTTTAAGATTTATGGGCCATATGACCTCTGTGGCAACTACTCAACTCTACCATTGTAGCATGAAAACTGCTCAGTCAATATTTAAACAGAGGGGCATGGTTGCGTTCCAATAAAACTTCATTTACCAAGGGTACTGGCAGGATGGATTTGGCCTTTGGGCTATAGTTTGTCAACTATCTGATTCTGTGGTCTTAATGCCCAAGAGAGGATTGGAAATGGGACCTTGTGTCTATACCAGGGGAAGAGCTAGCATACCCCAAATCAGGGCCCACGAAGGACTATAATTTGATGAACAGGTAGATTAGAAAAAAGCCCATTACACTGGGAAGCCAAAATAAAGCTCATCTGTCTTAGACTGAGTTTTGGGTGGACAAAAACAAGTCTCCTCTGAATACTTTCAACCACAGGCTGATCCTCATGCTGGTTTAATTCAAATTTATACCTATCATGATACCCATAACTGGTCTTGAGCTTGGGACATCCCTGGAATGCTAATAGAAACAAAGCAAAAATATTTTAAAGGAGATTCCCTTAATATGGGCTATTTAGAATTCTCGCTGATAGTATGTCATTGAAATTGAGCTCACATCCCAAAATTTTAAAATATATAAAGAAATAATTCACCACCAGTGAATCAGCTGATTTGACAACTATCGATCTCCCCAAACCTCCTAAAGTAAAAGAAACAAAAACTTTAAAATAAGTACAGGGGTGCCTGGGTGGCTCAGTGGTTAAGCGTCCGACTTCAGCTCCGGTCATGATCTCATGGTTCGTGATTTTGAGCCCCACTTTGGGTGCTGTGCTGACAGCTCAAAGTCTGGAGCCTGCTTTGGATTCTGTGTGTCTCTCTCTCTCTCTGTCTGCCCCCGCTCTCATTCTGTCCCTCTCCCTCTCAAAAATAAATAAATGTTTAAAAAATTTTAAATAAGTACATTTAACATAAAGATATAAAATAGGAAATCAAAAAGCATGAGAAAAGGAGATAATACATTCTAAAAAAGGCCAGGCAGATCGAAGACAGAATCAAACATAACTTCCAAAAATTGAGCCTTTACTGGGAAAAATAAAAATAAATTCACATGCAGATATGGTATAGGGAAATTACAAAATGAAAAGTAAACAGAGGTCATAAAGCAGAGATAAAAAGGACAAATTACCTACAAAGGTGGTAATCAGATCACTCTGCAAACTCTCTAGGGTACATACACTTGACTTGAGGGACTTCTGCCAAGGAGGATGAGGAAAATACGGTTTTGTCATTACTAGCTTCGGTTTATTTATTTCCAAGAGGTTTCCAAGCATTGACAGAAGGCAATTAGCTGAATTCTCTCGGGGAAAACTATGCCTAATATCACGCCATGACTGGGTGAGCACTGACCTCCCTGTCATGAACTCTTCTCTGGAAGGGAGGCATCTTACTTTCCCATTGGCATCACTGTACATAATCACAATGTATACATACCAATGTACATAAAAGAATACTCCCGTTGTAGATGTCTAATGTAAGACTGAAGACTGTCCTAGTCCAGAGCAGAAGATCAGGCATGTTTTCAGGATGAGGGAATAGGGGGAAGGAATCTTTTAGCGATTTCCTCTAACTGGAAGATGAAACTGGGCTCCAGCAAAGAGGCAGTAAAAATAGTAAAAAAAAAAAAAAAAAAAAAATTCCACCAGATAGATCCTAAGTCTCCGTACCCAATTCCTGTGGCCCAGACTTCCATCATACTGTGCCACACATGCTGGAAATCTACCAGCCAGGACCCAGGCCAGCAGGAGGCAGGGCAGGGACTATCACCAAAGTAGCTCATCTTTGCTAGTGTGCCCTAGAAAGGGCATAGAAACCTATACACTGAACTTAGTACTACCACCACATTATTATAATGCTTTATAACTTTTAAAAAACTTTTTTAATGTTTATTCATTTTTAAGAGAGAGAGAGACAGAGAGTGAGCGGGAGAGGGGCAGAAAGAGAGGAGACACTGAATCTGAGAGAGGGAGAATCTGAAGCAGGCTCCAGGCTCCGAGTTGTCAGCACAGAGCCCGATGCAGGGCTTGAACCCACTAACCATGAGATCATGACCCAAGCTGAAGTCAGATGCTCAACTGACTGAGCCAACCAGGTGCCCCTAGAATTTTTTTTAATAAAGTTTATTTATTTGTGAGTGAGTGAGAGAGAGAGACAGAGAGAGAGAGAGAGAGAGAGAGAGAAAGAGAGAATATATGTGGCAGGGGCAGAGAGAAAAGGAGACAGAGAATCTTAAGCAGGCACCACACTGTCAGTGCAGAGCCTGGCCTGGTGGGGCTTGAACTCACAAACTGTAAGATCATGACCTGAGCCAAAATCAGGAATCAGATGCTTAACCCACTGAGTCACCCAGGCGCCCCATATAATGCTTTGTAATTTAAAAGAAAAAAAACAACTGTCAATAACCTATCTCATTGGAGAGTCATAATAAGCCTGTGTCATAGCAGGAAAGGTCTATGATTAGCTTCAATTTACAAATGCTCAGAAATATCTTTCCTAGTGAAAACGAGTTGTGGTTCAAACCCAACTCACAATTCCTGATTCAATATTCTTACCACTACCAATGTTGTACGGATGTTCTTACTTCTGTTTCCAAACACCATTTCTATAAATGTAGTCCAGTATTTCATCAAGATGCACTGAACATCCATTCTCTTCTTCAGGTATCTGGTAGACATCTGGGGGCCACCTTAGACTTCATTCTTTTCTTTCCCTTACTCCTCATATCAAACTGATCGCCAAATGCTGTTAGGTATACCTGCTCTTGCCTTAAATCAGGCCCTCCTTGCTTTTCTTCTGTACTAATTCTACAGACTCTTACCTGGCCTTCCTGTCCCCTCCTCTCTTGTTGCCTTGTTCCTTGATCCATTCTCCACTAAGGTGACAGTGAACTTCCCAAAGTCCAAAGTTCCAGAGTGAGCTGTCCATGTTTGTATCACTGCCTTTGCTTTATTGGTTTCTCGTCACTTTCAGAATCAAAGCCCAACTCCTTAGCACAGCAGAAATGCCCTTCAGGTTCTTACTGCTGCCTCTGTGGCCCACCTTCTCGCTTGTCAATCTCCTCCAAAAACTCTGTGAGGCTCCCGAGATCTTTGTGCCTTTACCCATGCTGTGTTTTCTACCTGGGTAATTGTGCCTCATCTTTCAAAACCAAGCTCTAGGAAGCTTTCCCGAACTGTCCACCTGACCCTCGAAAGCTGGGTTACTTTCTGGTCAGATGTGCTCCCAAGCCTTTCTGCCCTCATTCATGCTTTTGTAACTCTTCCTTCTCTTACTCAATCTGTATCTCAGTCTGGACTCTGAGCTTTGCGAGAGCTGGGATTTATCTTTAATTGCTCTATCCCCATATCTAGTTTGTAGGAGATGTTCAGTAATTATTTAATTGAGCAATCAAGCTATAGACAATTTGATGAGAACCCTTTTTTGTTTGCTTGTTTGTTTTTATAAACCAGGTGCCAAAACAAAACATTGAAAGTTGGTATCAGTTTATTTTTGGTTGAAGGGAGTTGGGCCACAGGGATATATATATAGTGTGTGTGACGAAGAATATATAAGCCCGCGTGAGGCCGCTCAAGCTTTAGTTTTCCTCTGGATTTAAAGCATCAAAAGACTATTCTTTTTTAAAAGACTATGTATTAGGTATGGCTGTTGATTTCCTGTTGAACAAAGTGGTCATAGTAAAAGAAAAAGAGGACTTTAATAAGGCCAAAGTGACTGAAAACCATTCCAGTGAGTAACTGCTTGCTTGGTTTTTAAATCTCTTCTTTCTATTCTTATCGTGCTGAGATATAAACTGAAAAGGCAGGTTTGAGGAGACTGGGCTGGCCTATAAGGACAGAGAATTATCTATGTGATAGCCAAAAAAACTAGAAGGGCTGGGCTACAGGCCAAGGGAAAACAAGGTGTATTAAATTAGAAATATGGGAAAAGTTAGGGGTGGAGGAAAGAGTGATTTGAAAGATAAAAGGTAAGATTACACTGCTTGTGTAGTTTGCATTCTATTTCTAGGCAATAGGCAATAGGAATTTGGTTGTTGCTAAGGGAAACAATTGCATTTCAAAGCAGTGACGGGAATACTTCTAGAAGCATCCCTCTATTGTTGCCTGCCCAGAGCAATCTAAGCCTGGCACTGAAAAGGGAATCAGCGGAGGAAGACAATACTGACAAGGCCAAACAACGAAGTGGTGATTCACTTACTTTTCACGCTGTCAAGGGACCCACAGTAAAGCCACCACCTTCTGAAAGGCCATGCACTTCCCTCTGGTGCTTAATTACATGAGGTGAGTGGTCACCTCATTTAAATGTCAAACACATTTGGGGCACCTGGGTGGCTTAGTGGTTGGGCAACCGACTTCGGCTCAGGTCATGATCTCACAATTCGTGAGTTCAAGCCCCGCATCGGGCTCTGTGCTGACAGCTCGGAGCCTGGAGCCTGCTTCGGATTCTGTGTCTCCCTCTCTCTCTCTGCCTCTCCCCCAATCGCACTCTGTCTGTCTCTCAGAAATGAATAAACGTTAAAAAAAAAATTAAAAAAAATGTCAAACACATTAATAACTATTAATGACACGAATAAAATGCTAAAAATGCTGTAGGTACAAATATCTAGTTTTATAGCCCTCTTCTCCCTCTGGCCTTTACTCACATATTACCTTCTCAATAAGCCATCCCTGGCATATTAGTCTAAACTTGCTTGCTCCGTTATGCTGGAACTTCCTGAATCCTTCCCCGCTTAATTTTTCTCCTTAATACGGATTATTATCAAACATGCTATGTATTTTACTTATTTATGCTGTTCATTCTTGGTCTTTCACTAGAACGTAAGTTTAGTGAGGGTAGGGATTTGTCCCAATTGTTCCCTCTGCTGTATCCCTCGCATCTAGAATAATGTCTACCACTACCAGATGTCCAGTAACTATTAGTTGAGTGAACTGAATTTGTACCCATCAATGTAGCATAAAGATGATTCCAGGAATGCCTGGATGGTTCAGTCGGTTAAGCGTCTGACTTCAGCTCAGGCCATGATCTCGCAATTCGTGAGCTTGTGCCCTGCGTCGGGATCTGCACTGGTGGTATGGAGCCTGCTTGGGATTCTCTCTCTTCCTCTCTGTCTTTGCCCCTTCCCCACTTGTGCTCTCTCTCTCTCAAAATAAATACCTAAGCTTTAAAAAAAAGATTATTTTAAGCTGAAAACATCCGAATAAAACTTCATTAAAAACCTTATCCAAACTTCTTTTCCTGGCTTAAGCAGAGCATCCTGAAAATATAGCTGCCAATATCCTCTCTCTGGTTTAGGACCATTGGTACCTGGATGAGAGATTACAGAAACAAAACCTTCCCAAAACTTTCTGCACTTTCCACTTTTTTTGTCATTAGTTTCCCACATTGTGCTTTTCCTTCAAGTCCTATCAAGGACTTTTCTTAGTAGGATAAACCGACTTAACTCTAGGTAGTCGGAAGCCACTTTGCATGCTCTCTGTACATGAATAAGTGTTGTCTTTCCTCTTGTTAACCTGTCTTTTGTCAGTTAATTTGCAGGCCCCTAATCATTGAACCTAAGTTGGTAGAGGAAAAAGTTGTTATTTCCTACCAATAGGTGAATGAATAACAAATTGATATTCATATCATACAACAGCGCGAGTGAAATGTTTTCTCAGTGCAGTAAATATGGGTGTTGAGCTTCAGATATGCACAAAAATAGAAACAAAGGGGTGCCTGGGTGGCTTAGTCAGTTAAGCATCTGACTCTTGAGTTTCGACTCAGGTCATGATCTCCCGGTTCATGCGACTGAGCCCTGCACTGGGCTCTGCACTGACAGCATGGAGTCTGCTTGGGATTCTCTTTCTCCCCCCACTCTCTGCCCTTCCCCCACATGTGTGTGCACTCTCTCTCTCCCTCTCAAAATACATAAATAAACTTAAAAATATAGGATGTTGGGGCGCCTGGGTGGCGCAGTCGGTTAAGCGTCCGACTTCAGCCAGGTCACGATCTCGCGGTCCGTGAGTTCGAGCCCCGCGTCGGGCTCTGGGCTGATGGCTCAGAGCCTGGAGCCTGTTTCCAATTCTGTGTCTCCCTCTCTCTCTGACCCTCCCCCGTTCATGCTCTGTCTCTCTCTGTCCCAAAAATAAATAAAAAACGTTGAAAAAAAATTTTTTTTTTAAAAAAATAGGATGTTAAAGAAGAACCAATGTGATACCTAATGATTCCAAATTGATTTAAATGAATTCTAAACCATAATTCACTGTTAATGTTTGTGAAAGAAATCATCAGAAAAGGAAATGGTAAGGTATTTTATCATTCTGCAGATGTTTAAGTCAAAGGAAAATGTTCTTTTTATCTTGCTTGTCTCCACTTCACCCAACAAGGGGCCAACTTTCTCTTTATGCACATTGAAAAGTAGGTATAAACAGGTTCACAGGGCCACGTGCTCTGATTACCTTAGGTTTATGTCAGTCATATGCCCACTTTGAGAAAACAGTGAGGTACAAATGAATGTAAGAAAAAGAGGGCAGAGAGGAAAAGGGAGGGATGGAGGGAGGGAAAGAGAAAGAGAATGGGGTTATGGAGAGTTAGAACTTATGTATGTGTTCGGGGGAGGAGTGAGGAGGGAGACATAACACATTTTGTATTGGGGTCCAAAAGGACCTCAGTAATTTGTATCTGGTGCTTTCTTCCAGGAAATAAAAAGAGAAAGAGATGAAAAGAGAATGAGTCAATAATGCCTGGTTTATGACATGCAGCTTGATTATGGTGTTCATTCTTTCACTGACTCAACACTGATGGAACCACTTTCAAGCCAACATCACAGCACCTACTCCGTCCCTTCCAATCCATAGCCCTCTCCCCACAGCATGAGATATTTTTAAACAATACCGGCATTATCACACCCTGCCTTCAAACCCTTCCACGCTTCTGATCTGACTGAACTACTTCTGCTTGGATGCCTCATACCATGTGAGAGTATGTGATTAAAAAGGAAACAGAGCCACAGCCCTGCCCTGGGATGTTCACAGTCTGGTGCAGGCTCTCAAATTACAATGCTGTAAGAAGAGCTAGGGCAGGGGAGTGGGCAGAAATGCTAGGAGAGCAGAGAGAAGGGAGAGGTGGTGTTGAGAAATGATTCAAAGAAAAACATGACACTTGACTTGCATCTCAAAAAAATTAGGATGTAGTCACCAGGTCAGACAGAAAAGAAAAAGCATGTGGAGTTGGGTGTCTGCAGGTCAAACCTAGGGGCAGGAAAGCTTGGCCTTCCAGAAAATGGAAAAGAGTTCGGCAATCCCAGCCCACAGGGCAGAAAGGAAAGGCCGACTTACAGCCAGAGGGTTGAGAACATGGGATCCGTGGTAAACTTGTTCTACCAAGAGTAGCATCAAAGGTTTTTCATGAGGGGAGTCACAGGATTAAATCGTGTGAGAGATCTCTCTGATGATGACAGAGATGCATATTGATGGCAGGAGAGAGATGAGGCCACAGGAGAGGTGGTGAAGACCTGAGATTGGGGAATGACAGAGACGATGAGGTAAAGGGGCTGGAGGGGTGACCTGGTGTGAAGAGGAAGAGAGGCAGAGCAGAGGTTTCTCCCAGGGGGCTGCCTTGGGTTACTGGGTAGATGCCCTTGCTGTTGGTGGAAATATGGAAGGCTCAGAGAACAAAAGTAAGGATTACAGCTGATAAGTGTTAGAACTCTTATGGGTAACTGCAATCAATTGTTCAATGATTTCAATATAAACTTACTGATTAAACTATTTAAGAAATGGATTCATTGCCTGTCCCTATCAAAATACATCCTAGAGTCGAACGACATGGACTTGAATCGAAAGAAGCTGTTTCTCTTTCTGTTTAAAGCAGAAAAGTCCTCTGAGAGTGGTACTGACCTATATTTGAAACTACCTTGAACAGTTTGTACTAATCTTGAAAAAATATACAAATTTGAGCTAGGAAAGGATATTTAAGATATTCTTTGTCCATTCTCACTTGAGGAACGAAATTATCTTAGCCCAGCCAAGAGCATGAGTTTTGTCCAGAGTTATAAAATTGGCTGTTAGCAAAATTAGGACTAGAATCCAAGGCTCCAGACACCAGCTCAGGGGTTATAGCAGAGTCAAGTTTAATCAGTTGGAGAAGGGGACTGACCATGACCTGAAGGAGGCTGAATCCCTCCCACAACTGTACTGCCTCAAAGAAACCTCACCATTCAAATAAAAAAGAAAAGCAGATCTTAATATAGGCTTCGGATAAGAACATCCAGAAGTCTAGGGATTAGCTTCAAATTTGTGGTTTATAGAACCACTTTGATAATGTTTGCCAATACTGACAATACACTAAGTGAAGTTAAAACCACTAAATCCATTAAAACCAACATTAAAAAAAATTATTCATTTTTTAAAATTTAAATCCAAGTTAGTTATTCTATAGTATAATAATGATTTCAGGAATAGAATTTAGTGGTTCATCACTTACATAAAACACCCAGTGCTCATCCCAACAAGTGTCCTCCTTAATGCCCATCACCTATTTAGCTCATCCCCCCAATCCCCTGCACTCCAGCAACCCTCAGTTTGTTCTCTGTATTTAAGAGTCTCTTATGGTTTGCCTCCCTCTCTGCTTTTATCTTATTTTTGCTTCCCTTCCCCTATGTTCATCTGTTTTGTTTCTTAAATTCCACATATGAGTGAATATCTAAGAAATATAATCATGAAGTTATCATAAATTATGCAAAAATACAAGTTCAGGCTATTTAATAACTCCTATTATAAAGGTGCTCTGGCTACAAAGGGACATTCAATGAGAGGAAGAGTGAAGAGGGATAGATATCACCATGTGTGGAGCCCAGAGCATCATCACAATCTCTGTTCATTTCTATTGTGTCCACAGAACACCCTCCCCCCCAACACACACATGTCAACAATGTCTGTACTTGGGGTTTAATGGCAAACTAGCCCAAACACTTAAAACAAGTGTGCTTGATTCATATATTATATATATATATATATATGCTATACAGTCCACTGGGAATACTGTAGAAGGCATTCTCTGTCATGGATTTTAAATTATTCTGATAGAATGCAAAGGACAGAGTGTAAAACTGTTTTTCTAACATTAAAAGAATAGCATCCCTGTACTTACTTGAGAAGAGTGAGTCAGAAGCACTTTGATGAATCAGGAATACTGTATAAGCTGTTGTGAGTGTGTGTGTGTGTGTGTGTGTGTGTGTGTGTGTGTGTGTGTGTGTGTATGTGAGGTCAGCACAGCTAAAACCCTCAGGCTATTCCTAGGAAGAAGCCTGAGCATTTATTTCCCTTCTGATTTGTTTGGTGAGTATTTTCAGTGCTCGCAGTAGGATTGTCTGACTGGGAAGGGCCCCTCACACAGCCACCCTATTTATTACTGTGTCCAGTTCAAAGGATCTTGATTCCGTATCTTCTTGACAGCTCTTTAAAAAGTGATCTACCTACTTTTTTTTTTTACATTGTAGGAAACTGAGTCTTACAAAAATCAGCTGGCAATGTTCATCACAAATTCTAAGGCAATTAGAACTGCTTTGTGCTATGCATATGGTAAAAGTGGCTCCCGGAGAAGAGTCTCTAGACTGTTGATTCAGTCAATTAAGAAGACCAAGTTGTGACATATGGCTACCACAGCCTGGCTATGCTATGTGTATTTCTGGTAAGACTTAGTTCCTCAAAGAAGGGTATAAAGTAAAGGACAGCTATCACTGGTTGAACAAAATCCAGCCTTTTTATGACACTGCAGAGGAACTTTATGGATTTTCCAGTCCACTCACGTCATCATTTTGTATTTACTAATGGATGTGTTTCATTTTCATTGTCTTTGTTCCCTTTTACCTTGGTAGTTGCTATGTATCAAGTGACTAAATTTAAACCAAGTAAAAACAGAGATAATGAGGTATAGTAAAAGAGCACTGGTGTAGGAGCCTAGAGATCTAGTTTCTAACATAATACTGAAATAAGAAAATACAAAATTGTGGGATACAGGTGTGCTGTTTAAAAGGGACACATGCACCCCCATGTTTATAGCAGCACTATCAACAACAGCCAACGTATGGAAAGAGCCCAAATGTCCATCGACAGATGAATGGATAAAGAAGATGTGGTGTGTATATATATATATATATATGTATATATATATATATATATACACACACACACACACACACACACAATGGAGTATTACTCGACAATCAAAAAGAATGAAATCTTGCCATTTGCAACTACGTGGATGGAACTGGAGGGTATTATGCTAAGTGAAATTAGTCAGTCAGAGAAAGACAAAAATCACATGGCTTCACTCATATGAAGACTTTAAGAGACAAAACAGATGAACATAAGGGAAGGGAAACAAAAATAATATAAAAAAACAGGGAGGGGGATAAAACAGAAGAGATTCATAAATATGGAGAACAAACTGAGGGTTACTGGAGGGGTTGTGGGAGGGGGGGGTGGGCTAAATGGGTAAGGAGCATTAAGGAATCTACTCCTGAAATCATTGTTTCACTATATGCTAACTAATTTGGACGTAATTTTTAAAAAATAAAAAATAAAATTAAAAAAAAGAAAATACAAAATTGTAAAATGTAAAACATGTACAAAAAATTAAAAAAAAACATTACTTAAATAGACAACAAGCTAATGCACTGGGAAACATTTTTTTTTTTTCCAAATTAGGTCTATCATCCTTTTATAACTTGAATGAACGAGCCTCAGGCTTACCTACAAACATCAAAGCTATACAACTGCTAGGTAATTATAGAACTTAACTCTAGACAGAGTTAACACTTGGTTATTATATTTAAATTTTCTTTCAACTTCTACCCTACTGCTTCAATGTTTTTATAAAAATTCTAGTATGTGGGATGACATTATCAAAGTGATTTGGTAAATAAGTATTCCAGTCAGACTGGTGCTCTAGTTTCTTCTATTTCACTTTAACATTAGAAATGTAGGGGAGCCTGGGTGGCTAAGTCGCTCAAACCTCCAAATGTTGATTTCAGCTTAGGTCATGATCTCAGGGTTCATGGGTTCAAGCCCCATGTCAGGCTCAGTGCTGACAGCATAAAGCCTGCTTGGGATTCTCTCTTTCTCTCTGTCCATTCCCTGCTGGCTCTCTCTCTCTCAAAAATAAATAAATAAACATCAAAAAAAAAGAAATGTAAGTTTTAGTATTACTTGGGTTAAGAATTTTGTTCCGAGTCCAACACCGAGAGGAGCCTGGAGAAGAAGGTGGTCTACTGTCAGGCCTGGAGGAATGTCCACTTTCTGAAGGTGCTCAGCACTCCTGGGACACTCCAGCACTGGCCCTCACAGTGAGGAAGGTCTTTACCACAGAGTAACCATGACAGAGAAAATGGACATGATCTAGAATAGGTGTCTACAGTGTCCTGTGTCCATGAGGCAGAAGTCAGAGAACTGCGTTTAGAGGAACGGCAGGCATTACAGGTAATTTGTACTACCCTCCTCTCTTTATTCTATTAATCTGTAGTTGTTCCAGGTCCTCTGTGCAGTATACAAAGGAGGGCCACAACCAGGTTTGTCATTCAGAATTTTCGCTGAATTGTGCTTGTTTGGGTTGCACGTATTATCAGAGGAGAATAAAAATGTAAGGGCCCTGCAGGCCGTGCATTGAGCATAATCAACCTCCTCACAGATAAAGCATAGTTACTAACAGATAAGCAAAACAAACAAACTCAGTATTCCCAGATAAGAGTTCTCCAATGTTTGCTTTTTAGCTGTTTTTTAACAAGGGGTTCTAGAAGAAGTTGCCTTGAGCATTAAGAGAAAGCTCATAGACTCTAGCTGCGCTCCCCACCTTTCACCACCACTTACGTGCCCCCTCCACGCACAGACACATGCGCGCGCGCACGCTTTCCCCAGTAAGGCTTTAAGTAGTTCATCTTTTAAACAGCCGCAGAGAAACTTTGTAAGACGGGCATGAAGCCGAAGTGATTACCTCCAAGGAGTCACCTTCACAATCACCTTCCTCTGTGCTTCTCCCCTTCTCTTCGGTAATGGTGTTCACCATTTCAAAAAACCTACAATGAGAATTGGTATGTGGTCACTCGCAATACGTTTGACGTTAAATATAACCCAAGTATGTTCCAGCATGGCTTCGGAGCAAAACATGGGCGCTAAGAGACTTTCTAAAATCAGGCAGTGAACAAACTATTGGTATCAGTATGAAAAATGTGATTTTCCAAAAGGGAAAACACAGGTTGGTAGGACTGTCTAGAAATTTCTGACCTAATGCCTCACTTCAAATAATAGTAATGTAATGTATTATAGAATTAGAACAATGAAGCTCGACAAACTCATAGAAATGTTAAGAATGTGGACTTGGATATCAGGCCAAGATTGCATTTGTGTGATTTTGGGTGGGCTCTTCCACCTCTCTGAGCCTCACCTCTTAATTACAAAGTGGGGACCTCAGAAGTGTCATATTAAAGGCTGTTATGAAGATGAGTTGATGTAGTACTTATAAAGTGCTTAGCAGACTTCACTCACTACATATTAGCTATTATTGTTTTGCTGATGGTAATATTCTTATTTAAAATGGGACTTAACAAAAATACCCATATTCTGGAATAGTGTCTCTAAATTCTGAGGTGACTATTTGTTGTATCAACATTTCATCTGAGATATTGAACTCATTTTGCCTCCATTATCATAAATATGGTGTCCCATAAAAACAACCTACAAAACACTGATGTGAATTAGGGCTGGCTGGCTTATAGGTTTGTAAAAGAAGCCACCCCTCTTTTGGTGACATTTTCTTCAGGAGCTCTTCTTGTGAAGTTTGTTTTTTGTTTTTTTTTTTTTTTTGTTTTTTCTTGTAGACCATTTCAGAGGCAAGAAAAATAGTTATAGCAAGAAACAGATTAGCCCCTATAATGCTAGCTGTGTCTAGTCTATTCGAAGGAGATGCTAAGGGTTCATAGACTTAAAGCAAGGGAGGTACTATCATCATCAGGGGCTGATGATCTCACAGGCAGGTCATGCTCTGCACTGCCAACCCAAGAGAAGAGCAGGTTATGTGGGATAAGAAAAGTCTACCTACCACAACTCAGAACCTTTTTTATCTCTGTACCTCTTTTTTAAACCATCCACCATCTAACCATCCAACCACCCATCCATCCATCCATCCATCCATCCAACAAGTACTCCATACTTATAGAGTATCTACAAGGATCAAAAACTATTCTGGCCTTTGGAACTGTGACAAGGAACAAAATAGACAAAGCCCATTTGGGAGTTTGGAGTCTATCTCTGGAGTGCGACTCTTCCTTTCTCTCTACACATTTCTTGGCAGTCAATGACAAGAAAAAGAAGTTCCCAAGCATGATCAGAATAACAGTATGCTCTGATGAAGATTAAACATCCTGATGAGTTAAAGATAAAAGCAAATTCAACCAAGAGGAAGAAGAAAGTTAAAGACCTAAAAAAAATTCTGGCTTTAAAGACAGACATTTTTTAAAAATTTTTTTAAATGTTTATTTATTTTTGAGAGAGACAGAGACAGAATGCGAGTGGCGTAGGGGCAGAGAAAGAGGAAGACACAGAATCCGAAGCAGGCTCCAGGCTCCGAGCTGTCAGCACAGAGCCCGATGGGGGGCTTGAACCCACGAGCTGTGAGATCATGACCTGAGCTGAAGTTGGATGCTCAACCAACTGAGCCACCCAGGCTCCCCAAAAGACAGACTTTAAGATATGGGGTGAAGACTTCCATCAGCTAGTCACACAGTTTTTCAACATGTACATCTCTAAGCAGAATATAATACAGTGGGATGGGAACACAATGTAATTTTTAGGAAACTAGATTCTAGAGTCACATGTGCTTGTCCAAATCCCAGATTTTACATTTTTTGGCTATATATGGTTTTAGGCTCTCCAAGATGCCATTTTTTAAAAAATTCTTTTCAATGAAGATATTAATATTACCTACCTAAGTTTTCATTTGAAGATTAAAATAGATATTAGGTCCAGAGTAAGTACTCCATAAATCTGAGCTATAATGATCATAGAAACAAATCAGTAGCCTTGAGAATTTAAGTAGAAAAGTAGACCATACATGTGCTAGGAATTATTTCTTATTTCCAAGTCTTTTTACTACATATTTTACAATAATAAAGATAAAACTATAGCCAAGAATTATGGAGTAAACAAACATTTTTTCTTGTATCAAGATAAAAATGACTGACTATATACTGTAATCAGTATATTAGTCATTTACAATGGGGTCAAATAGTGATTATTTGAATAAGAAAAGCCCTAAGCAAAATTTTAAGTCCAAGCTGGCTTTTACCTGCACTTTGGTTTAAAAATTGTCACTCACTTTCCTAGATCCCCACCATCAGTCAACTGTGCTCCAAGGGAACATGAAGTCCTTAAGTATTAGCCCAAGGGAAATATACCCAGGGAGGTTCACAGAAACACAGTCCAATCCAGTCCATGGATTTTTGGATTATCTTTTATTGGTGTATATCATATAACTAGCTCTTAACTCGAGCTGCACCCCCACCAGAAAATCCAACATAATTAGTCAGGGGTAGGGCCCAGGCAGTTTTTTAAGTGCATCAAGTGATTCCACTATAAACTAGGGTTAAGAGCCACTGTTGTAGACAATGGTGAGATTATCCAAAAGAATTCAAGAATGAAAATTTTGATAATAATATATTGTAATAAGTGAACACTTTAAAAATGTGACATAGTATCAGGCAATTAACTGGTAAGTCTTGGTTAATGTTTTGTCTTTGGAAAAATTAATTATGACTAAGAGAAAGCTTGATTTATTAAAGAGACTCCCCTCCTCCATTCTCTGATTGTTAAACATACCCCGTAATTATAAGATGTTAGCCTAAATGCAATATTTATATAACCAGATGGCCATGAATTCCTTACATGCTCGCTCATTAATTAAAAATAATGATCAGGTAAGAACAGTATTTTTTACACATAAACAATGACTAATACGTACTTTTTACAATGAAGTTCTGTACAGAAATAGATTTGGAAATCGTCAGAATTATGAAGCACATAAAGAAAACAGCATCGTTCTTCAAATTTAGAAATACTGAAACAAACAAAAAGAATTATTCAGGGAAATAACTATGCTTCTTGCTTCTATGAATTTGTAATGAAAAATAAGTACATTTTATATCTAATCCCAGTTATGACACCATTGTTGTTTGTAACAGACAGATATAAAGAGCCCTTGAAGAAGTGATGTTCCCCATAGCACGATACTAAAATTAGTTCATAGTCTGAGAATTGTCCTTTTACCTATATCAGCAGACAGGGCTGCTCTGGCATGCCTGAAGGACACCTAAGCTATTTATCCCTCCAGCTTACAGGGGAAAGGCGTCCTGGCTGCCATACCACTACCCTGCGTGATCGGAGGAAAAGCTAAGTATCAACTGGCTGGGTGGGCTCCGTGATTCTGGCGCTATGGCATCTGTAGAACAATGAAATGTTTCCAAAGCTAAGAAGGCAATGTGTGGAGGCAATAAAAGCACCTCATCAGTGTCGAGATTTTAGAGGCGTGAAGAAATGTGAAACAGCACTTGGTTTTGACTCAGCAAGTGATTTTATAGCAACTGAAATAATTCTGAGTTTACCATCAGGCCATGCTATTTTATGCCAAAGGTTAGCAAAATTTTTCTGACATGGGCCAGAGAGTAAATGTTTCAGATTTTGCAGGCCAAACTACTCAGTTTTGTTGTTGGAGCAGCCTTAGACAATACACAAATGAAATGAACGTGGCTGGGTTCCAATAAAACTTTACAAAAACGGGCAGCGGGCCATATTTGGCCTGTGGGCTGTAGGTTGCCAATCCCTAATTTATGCCTTTGCATTTGGGATGCACATCATTTTTGACTCTGTAAAGAAATTCTATTCATCATTCAAGGCCCAGCTTAGATCTTACCCTCTCCCTTCCCTGTGTCTACCTTCAACAGAAAGACTTTCTCTTGCACCTCTGCTCCTTGAACATTTACATCTATCATTGCTCATCTCGCGGTCATCTCAGTAGTAGCTCTTGTCATTAGCTGTTAAATGTTATGAGGCTGGGTTGTGACCTCTTTGAGAGTGGGAGTTCATGTTGTGGTCACTGTTGTATTCTTAGCAGAATAGGACTCAACATTTGACAAACACCTGGTGTCTCAGTAAAATGCCCATTGACTGAGCTGAGCAAATCCTGAGGGGATGCAAGACCAACTGCTGACTTAGTTGGATTTTTCTCTGTAGTTTGTTATCTCTTTATCAAGAAGGAAGCCAAGAGTAGTTAGCTCTCTTTGAAGCCATGAACTACAGCTTGAGTTTCTCAACACAGAAACCGGCAACAGCCACATAGAAAGAAGCATTCTACGTATATGCTGTAAGTCACAACAAAGACGTATGTAGTGATGCCATACTTAAATTTAAAAAAACGTTCCTGGAAAATAGATACGATAAAATGGAATTTATATTACCATACTTTCATAAACTGCTTAAAAACGCAGCAATAAACGAGTGCCTTCCTGATGACTGGTTTTAAAAATTAAATATTAAGAGAGTAAAACTTTATTTGAGAAGGCTGGGTTGGAAAGGTATATAATGAGTCAGTCTATTATCTTGCTTGCTTCTGTTCAGATCCTTCATGAGGTAACAGGTGGTTTTACCAGGCAAACTCCAATTATCAGTGACTCAGACGGCTCTAGCAGTTCATGCTCCATCAAAACCAATTATTATTATGCCACAAGCAACAGGGTATTGCATAACTGGCCTGCAGAAATCTGCTTCTTCTCATTTCTATTATGTGGAAATAAATAGTAAACACAACTAATTTGGCCTGAAATTTCCAAGAGCTGGTTTTTAGACTGAGCTTCTATATAACAAGTGTTTAAATGTTTAACCAGTGGTTCTTGCTTCTAAAAAAAAAAATCTCATTTCTATACCCCAGGAACTGGTATTTCCTGAACCACTGGCATTATGATGGCAATGTCAGAACTGAACCACTGAAGTGAGCCACTAGAATTTCAGGAACACCTCATTAACAGCGACCTCAGGAAAAGTTTTTAAAAAATAAATTCCCTATAGTCTCTTTAACAGTCACATTAATGTTAACTACAGGATATGCAACCTGATAGATGGCATGTAGTTTTTTGGCTCCACCTAACAGGAGATTAATTCCTGAAACACCAAAAAGACCGGAAAACCATCCTATCACATACACCAACAGCTCAACCAGCTAGAGAGGACCCAAATAGCTCACTTTTATCTACACCTTGATCCTGGTCCACAGTCCACATTTATCCCTCAGTCTCCATATTTGGAGCAGGTGACAAGCAGAGTCAGTTCAACTAACAGTGAAAGTTTTGGTTGCAAGTCTTTTTATAATAGAGATAGAAACGGTTGAGCATTTTCATCAATAGAGGATTCTTGAAGTTCTTTGCATTTTTAAATCCTGACTAAAAGTTCTATTGTCTTCTAAGTAAAAAAAGAAAAAAAAAAACATGTGCCAAGGAAACTTACCTCACTCCCCTGACAGAAGAAGCACTAAAATTCCACTCATGTATACCTTTCTAGAACACAGGGGAAGAACAACAAGAACAAGAAATGTTGAGTCATCATAATGAAAATAACATAATAATTTGGTTTCATTATTTTAAAATAATATACACAGTAATTTTTCCTAGTACATAATTCTTCATGAACAAATTATCTGGATGGAAATTGTAATTCATTTTCAAGCCACAAGGGTGATGTTTACTCTATTTAATAATTTCTGTGCTTCAATAAAATAGCTTCCAAGAGAATCTAGGAGAATTAGTCTCATTAAATTCTAAAACTTGATTTTTAGCAGATTAACCTAATAACTGCTGTGCCTTAATTTTTTAAATAAAAAACCCAGTGATCAAGATAATTCAATTACAGCTGAGTAATATTTCTTTTCTGAGAAATAAAAACATTAATTTGAATCAAGTTCTGCAAGGTTTTAAAGATGATTATTTATGAATGATATTTAGTTACATTTTCTAACTGAAATGGTGGTTCTATTTCTTCAGAAAATGAGGTTAGCCCTTTTCTCTTAAAATTTTTAATGTTTATTCATTTATGAGAGACAGGGCATGAGTGAGGGAGGGGCAGAGAGAAAGGGAGACACAGAAACTGAAGCAGGCTTCAGGCTCTGAGCTACCAGCACAGAGCCTGATGCGGGGCTCAAACCCACGAACCGTGAGATCATGACCTGAGCCAAAGTTGGATGCTTAACTAACTGAGCCACCCGGGCACCCCTATAGCAAGTATATATGTACACACATGTATATAGTATACATCTTAGCTACAGTGTGTTATCTAATTTATGCAAAATTCAATATACTAATAAAGTTTGCCCATAAAAAATTTGATTGTCATATGATAAACATGGGTGATTTGGGGCCAAGGTGAAAAAAAATTGTGGAAATTTATTTTTTGAGTTTATTACTAAAGCTAAGTCTGATGAGTATTAAATTCATGTCTTTAAATAAATTACATGATGGATCACATTCCCTGCAAAAATACATCTGATAACAATATGAAATTGACAACATAAATATTTTAATAGAAATAAAATAGTTGATACACATGTCCAAGTTTAGCAAGTGCTATGCAACAGTCAATTCAGATGGCAATTCAATTCTGTAAATGTGAAACAACCAGGAAAAGAAGCTCTTACCCACCCACTTAAAATACTGCCCGGAACTTGCGGTCTTGGCTGGGCTAGTGAAATGAGTAAGGAAGCTTGTGGTTCTGAGGTGGACCAGAACTCTCCTTTTGGCTGAAGCAAATCAAAAAGCCACAATTTATAACCACAGCACCTAGTGCTTTGCTACAACCATGCAACTTAAAATAAAAATAGATCCTCCCAAGCCCAAAGGAGATTTACTAAAAAAACTAGTTTCGATGCACACCAGTCAGGTCACGGGTAGGTGACCTGAATTAACACAGAGCAAATGTTGTGCATGAAGCCCAGGGAAGGAAGAGACCATAGGAAGGTGCTCATGGAATGTGGCTCTCTTAACCAGAGTACAGAGGGAGTTAAATTAAAATAGCAGCCTGCAGCTTCAGCTGGTAATTTGGAAAGTTGCTTCTAAATCCTGTTGGCCTCAGGTGACCTTCTAAATATACGTGACCCAGGAACTGCAGCTGTTACCTGCACACTACTTGCATACAATGCAGCCTTATCCTCAGATCCTGCAACTGAGCTGCTTTCCAAGGCCACGTCCAAGATCAGGAGGTGGGGGTTGAATGCAAAACTAATGCAGCAGTAGTTGCAACTAAACAGGGCAACTGATGAACACCCATAGGACACCACAGGTAAAACCTATCTTCTATCAGTCCTGTGCTGGGAACAGCCAAGGAGGGATTTCCCAGATTGATAGGGCCGGTTTTACAGGAAAGGAGAACAGCATTTCCAGAATGTTAGATTCCTGAAAGTTTCCAAGTGCTGCCAGTGAATGCTCCCTGTTAGCAGTGTAAAAAGTCCAGGGTCTGAGATGGAGTGATCTAGAATGAGGAGGCCTACCTCCCCAGCTCCCTCACTACTGGGACTCACCACATGGAGGCGGTGGTGAGTCACAAAGACAACCCGTGGATTTAACAGGTTCCTGGGACCCGTCTGGGAATCCAGGGAAAAGGACAGCCAGAGGCAGGGCTGGAATAATTAGCCTCCACAAGCCCTAAACCACACTCAATCTAATTTAAACAGCACAAGTACCATATTGTGGAACTGGTTTGCCTCAGATCCTATGCCCCAGCTAGGACAAGAGTAGGGACTGGGAATTAATTTTGAGCTAAGGCGGCAGGAGTTACACATTGGCAGACACTGTTGGTTCCTTAGACAACGGACACGCTTTTCCTTCTTTGCTAACAAAAACTAAATTTTGTTCAAGTTCAGGTGGCAGTGTTTAGGGATGGGGAAACTGATTGGTCTAAATTGGTGAGGTAAGTCCATTCTCCTTGTTCATGACTGGTCTAGGCATGAATACATGATGTAATTTTTGGTACAAAGGAGAGGGCCTGACCCTTTTCCTTTGCATGCTGTCAGTGTGAATTCATGCTTGGAACTGCTATTTGAGACCAGGAAAGAAAAACCGAGAGCATATAGAGAAGCCAATTCAGAATTCTGACACCATTAAGCCACTGAAATTACCCCCAGAATGACCTCCTACCTCCCAGAATTCTTGTTATGCAAGATAACGTTTCCTTATTACTCAAGCCACTATTAGTTGGGAGCTTTATAGCTAAAAGCATCCTTGATGGATGAGACTATTATATCATCGAAATCTAGAATCTGCCTAGGTGGCTCAGTTGGTTGAGTGTCTGACTCTTGATTTCAGTTTGGGTCATGATTTCAGCGTCCTGGGATAAAGCCCTGAATCGGGCTCCACGATGAGCGTGGAGCCTGCTTGGGATTCTCTCTCCCTCTCCTTGTGCCCCTCCCCCCGCTCATGCTCTCTCTCGAAAAAAAATTGTATAGAATCATAAATTTCCCGGGTCTTCTCCGAGTGGCCATGGCCGGAGCTGGAGGAAGGTCAGCACTTCATATTCCACTGGGACCCTGATGCCTGATATCTTCTTCTGAGAAACCACCTGATAGGCCAGGAATGCTTAGACTTTAAAAAAGGAAAGGATTCTAGGGGGCCCCTGGGTGGCTCAGTTGGTTGGGTGTCCAACTTTGGCTCAGGTCACGATCTCACAGTTTGTGAGCTTGAGCCCCACGTTGGGCTCTGGGTGGACAGCTCAGAGCCTGGAGCCTGCTTTGGATTCTGTGTCGCCCTCTCTCTCTCCTCTCCCCCACTCCCATTCTGTCCCTCTCTCTGTCTCTCTCTCAAACATAAATAAACATTACGAAAAATTTTAATTAAAAAAACAAAAAAGGAAAGGATTCTAAATGAGAACTGTTTAAAATATCTCAGAAATAACTTTCTTCCTCAGTCTAAGCTTTTCTTTCCTGTGCACATCCAGACTTTCTTCAAGTACTAACTTGACTTTAAGCAGCAACCATCCATTGAACAAAGAGAGAACTGTTAAAAGATTAGGATCTCAATTTATTTGGTTCTTGACGGAGAGTAACCCTCTAAGAGTCCCTGAACTCTTAGGAATTAGTATAATGATCTTAACATTTTGACAGTTGCAGTACAAAGTGTTTACCAGCTCATGTAACTGTTCACTCTGCATGTTAGAAAGAAAATACTGAGGGGAGTAAGGAAACATGATAAATGAAAAGCAACACTCTCTATTCTACCTTTAGAAAAAAATTTAAAACATTCTGTGACAAAAAGAATCCATTTCTTGTTTAACATCAGACCGATACCCCTGTTGTTTATCTGTTATTTAATTATAGTTATTACAGTTGCTTGAAACTCATATAATGCTGAGTTATTGTATTGCATATCCTCATTCCAGTGGCGTCACTTCTATTTTATTTGTTTTTAATTTTTTTAATTTATTTTTTAAATTTACATGCAAGTTAGTTAGCATACAGTGCAACAATGATTTCAGGAGTAGATTCCTTAATGCCCCTGACCCATACTTCTATTTTAAATAATAGGGAAATAACAGTGGTAATGAACACGCTATGGATAGAGCTAGGGTTTGCAAAGAAATCGACATACGTTCAAACAGAAACTTATTTTAAAAAGCTTAAATTTTTGAACACGGAGAATTTTTAGCGCCGTGGGGACAATGCAAATGTCATTCTTCTTGATCAAAGGATGGTAAAAGTAGAAACTGGATAACTCACAGCCTAAATCCATAACTCTTCCTAACGCACTCTTTTACATCCTCATATATTGACTTCTTAGCATAATGCAAAAATCTCTACAAATGTCACAAAACATAAGAGAGTCAATACAAGGCTAACTGTACTCAACAAAGAACTTCCAGACAACTAGCTGGAAATAGTACTCATTTTCCAAAAATCTCTGGCTTACTTTCTGTTCTTTTTCTGTCTTCTGGCTGTCTACTCATTCTCCTGGCCCTGCTAATTGCTAATTCCTTTAGCCCCATTCTGTTTCCAAGTGTCCTTGGATAACCTTGCTCTTTCCAATCGAGCCTTTGAAAATCTCCTCTCCCAGATAATAATGTTCATGTTTCCTAACCTCTCTTTAGATTTTGTAGTTTCAACTGCAGGATTAAGTCTGCTTGTGAGAACATAGAGGCATATACTTTAAAATAATGTGAATGACACACTGTGTACTTTAAAACAACGTTAACAACATATATACATGGTTATTATTATTAGTTATTATTAGTTATTCTCAATTCTGTCTCTAAACAACTCCACCTGGAGTTATGTCATCATGCCAGCTATTAATTGGGGTTCCAAGGACCCCCCCCCCCACTCCTTGTGTTTGATTAATTTGTTAGAGTGGCTCACAGATCTCAGGAAAACATTTTACTTATTAGATTACTGGTTTATTATAAAAGGATATGACTCAGGAAATAGCCAGGTGGAAGAGTTACATGGGGCAAAGTATGGAGAAAGGGCTAAGAGCTTCCATGACCCCTCCAGGGGCACCATTCTGCCCAAATCTCCACATGTTCACCCACCTGGAAGCTCTTTGAACCCCGCCCTTTTTGGGTTTTTTACGGGGGCTTCATGACATAGGGATGACTGATTAAATCCACTGGCCATTGGAAATGGATTCAACCTCTCCCCTTTCCCCTCCCCAGAGGCCAGGGGGTGGGACTGGAAGTTCTAACCCTCTAATCCTATAGTTGGTGCTCTTGGCATCCAGGTCTCATCCTTAGGTGGATCCAAAAGTCACCTTATTAACATAACAAAAAACAAAACAAAAAAACAGAGATGGCTTTCAGCACTTAGGAAATTCTAAGGGTTTTAGGAAATCTGTGCCAGAAAGAGATGAAGACCAAATATTTATTTCTTACTATAAATCTCAATATCACGGTGCCCTAATATGATGCCAACAACCTCCCAAATGATTGCTGCTATTTCATCTAAAGAGCTAAGCCAGGTTAAGTTCTAAGGGATAGGTTAGGGATTAGTTCATATGTGTTTTGCCATAAATTTTATTGTTGTGAAAACAACACTTATTACATGTCAGGCTCTGTGCAATTATACCCTACCTATACTATTTCATTTAATTTTAACAATAACCTTTTGAGATGGATATTACTACTATACCATTCTAAAAATAAAGATACTGCAACATGCAGAAGCCATGTTGCCAAGGGCAGAGATAGGACTTAAACCCAGGACTGTTGACTCAAAGACATTTAAAAACATTGAAATTGACATTTCTAAAAATTGCAAGCCCATTTCTCTAACTGTACGTCCTAATTCCCCCTTTTGTGCTGTATCACATTCATCATTGAATACACTTCTATATTTATTTATTTACTGCTTGAGTAGAAAGGCAGAAATTTCGCTTATTTTGTACACATCTGTTTCCTTACTGCCTAACACAGTGCCTGGTAGTGCCTGTCACAGAGTAAGTGCTCTGTAAATATGTGTTGAGTGCATGGATGATTGGTAAGGAAAATTATAAGGGTATTTTGGAAAACAATTACCAAAAACCTCACAAAACTACTTTGCCACACGTCTTCTCTCATTTCTGCGGTTTATCCTATGAACTGGAATCAAGTCTTGAAATTTTTCTATTTTTAAAAAATAGTAGGATTTGTACACATATTAAAACTAATAAAATACAGAAGTGGAAAGGGTTATCCAAATGACTGTGAGGAGTGGAAATGAGAGCATTTCAGACCCTTCTGAAAGCCAAGGCAACACAGTCCTGCTCATATTGTGTCAGCACATGGAGCCAGTGACTAATGTGAAATTGAGCAGCTGCTTAGATAACCCAACAGTGTCATGGAATGCTAACTATAATCATACTCGGGTAGGACTAGAGTGGCATTATTATGATAGGCTCCCTAGAATTATGATACACTTCTTTTGGGGCGCCTGGGTGGCTTAGTTGAGTACCCAACTCTTGATTTCAGCTCAGGTTATGAGCTAATGGTTCATGGGTTTGAGCTGTGCGTTGGGCTCCATGCTGACAGTGCGGAGCCTGCTTGGGATTCTCTCTCTCCCTCTGCCTCTCTGTCCCTCCCCTGCTCATGCTCACTTGCTCTCTCTCTGTCAAAATAAATAAATATAACTTAGGGGCGCCTGGATGGCTCACTAAGCTAAGTGTCTGCCTTCAGCTCAGGTCATGATCTTGCGGTTCATGGGTTGGAGCCTTGCGTCGGGCTCTGTGCTGACCGCTCAGAGACTGGAGCCTGCTTCAGATTCTGTGTCACCCTTGCTTTCTGCCATTCCCCTGCTTGTGCTGTCTCTCTCACACAAAAATAAACTTAAAAAAAAATATATATATATATATATAATTTCAAAAAAAGGCATCTTGTAAGTCATATATATTAAGATCAGTTCTCTGAAATATAATTTAATTTATAACATGAGTTTACAAAACAAAATAATCTTCTAATTTCAGGCTTACTTTAGATGGTTATGCCATCTAAAATAAAAATGCAAATAGGTTCAGTTATTTTATTAAGTGAATGAAATTCATAATCCATGTTTAACAAATTTTATATTATAGGACATAAGTATTTATGCCAAGATAAATACATGGTAAGCTATTTCTTCTTAACTAATACAGGTATTTGCTGGAATATATAAATGCTAGAAGGGAGTAAAGTCCTTTAATGCTTGTGTGTTAATAATTACACAATTTACCTTGTCATCAGGAAGCACATGCCAAATAGATATTGTCTTTTCCTCAACTTCATTGTTGATAGACAAATATGAAGGCTGATAGATTTTAGTTGGTTCTAATATTAACACCTTGAAAACATAAGGCAAAGAAACAAATATTAGTGACTTCAGATTTAAATCATTTAGAGCTGTAATAACAACACTGCACTGATGTGGGAGGTTATCAGACGAGGCTCTGGGTCCACTGCTGCAGTAAAACCATTTTAATTCTTAATTGTTGCCTTCCTTATGAGTCCTTTGAGCATTTTATGGTATTATTGTAAGTTCCCATGATGCATCACTTTTTTTTGCTAAAGAAATTGGAAATAAATTTTTTTTTAATTTTTTTTTTCAACGTTTATTTATTTTTGGGACAGAGAGAGACAGAGCATGAACGGGGGATGGGCAGAGAGAGAGGGAGACACAGAATCAGAAACAGGCTCCAGGCTCTGAGCCATCAGCCCAGAGCCCGACGCGGGGCTCGAACTCTCGGACCGCGAGATCGTGACCTGGCTGAAATCGGACGCTAACCAACTGCGCCACCCAGGCGCCCCTGGAAATAAATTTTTAAAGTCCATATATTGGTTTCACTATTCCCAGGGAATGTACTCTAATGATGTATTTTTAAAAATTTTTTATGTTATTTATTTATTACTGAGATAGAGGGAGAGTGTGTGTGCAAGCAGGGGGAGGGGCAGAGAGAGAGGGAGACAGAGAATCCCAAGCAGGCTCTGAGCTGTCAGCGGAGAGCCCGACATGGGGCTCAAACTCATGAGTTGTGAGATCACAACCTGAGCCGAAACCAAGAGTCAGACACTTAAGTGACTGAGCTACCCAGGTGCCCCTCTAATGATATATTTTTAAAGTCTTTTATTTTATCTTGCAATACATGCATAATCTATTTCTATAAATATAAATATGTCCAAAAAAGGGCAGAAATGTGGTAAAGTAAATAATTCTGTACTTAGAAAAGATTCTACATATAGAGCGCCACATACTATTTTAGGTTTTCTCCTGCCACACCTTACCATCAAGATGTGGTAGCATGTTTTTCATACCCATGTAAATAGAGTGAGAAATGATTCTGGTTATTATTGAGTTTTATATATAAGGCAAAGGAAAGGACATAGCTGTATGAAATAATAAAAATGTTTTTGCACTGCTTTAAGATAAAACTGGGATCTTCACTAATGATATATTTAGCCTTGTGAGAGAGAGAAATAAAACCGACTCCTGTTTTGGAGATGTATGAGGGATATGTAATAAGTGAGTTGAGAATCTCTCTCAAAGGATGTAGCATATTATTACTGATATCTGGTATTAGGTACAGATAATATCAAAATGCCACACATGCACTAATTTTAAAGGTACTTCAACTATTATCTGTTTGTACAGACGCTTAAAAGCACCTACTTAGCTCAAATTTCCCATGCAGTCTTAAGTATAGGAATATTTAAAAAAAATTTTTTTTTTAACGTTTATTTATTTTTGAGACAGAGAGAGACAGAGCATGAATGGGGGAGGGTCAGAGAGAGGGAGACACAGAATCCGAAACAGTCTCCAGGCTCTGAGCTGTCAGCACAGAGCCCAACGCAGGGCTCGAACTCACAGACCACGAGATCATGACCTGAGCCAAAGTCGGCCGCTTAACCGACTGAGCCACCCAGGCACCCTAAGTAGGAATATTTTAAAAGGAAAGGAAAGCCAATACTAAACTATCAGAGAAACTAGAATAGTTCTTTCTACCCCACTGCTTAAAACTCAAGGAAAGTGGCTTTTAGAAAGAATCTTCTATCAAATAAGTTGACCAAATAAAAGTGGAGGAAAAACCCAAAAACCCTTCAGAAGATTCTATCAGCAAGGGATTATGGATTTACACTACACTGTGATCTAGCGTGCAATCTGAGCAAGAAGGCACATGGATTAGCAACCTGACTCTTGGCCATGCACTGCAAACTTAGTACTGATTTTATGCTATCTTTGTTTTTCTAAAATTTTTTTAACATTTTATTCATTTTTTGAGAGACAGAGAGAGACAGAGCATGAGCAGGGGAGGGGCAGAGAGAGAGGGAGACACAGGATCTGCAGCAGGCTCCAGGCTCTGAGCTGTCAGCACAGAGCACAACGTGGGGCTCGAACCCACGAACCTCAAGATCATGACCTGAGCCGAAGTCAGACACTTAACTGACTGAGCCACCCAGGCACCCCTGATTTTATGCTATATTTATCACAACAGCAAATTTATTTAAATTAGAATACAGAGAACTACAGAAAGTAGATTAAGAAGACAAAATTTTCTTTACTCTTAAGTATAAAAAAACTGCAAGGGCTTAATTCTTGGTCAGGCTCTAGTTATGAAAATAAGATAGAACAGATTACAAATAAAGCACAGTAAGAGCCCACCAGGGAACATATTCTGATTTAGGAACATACCAGGTAAATCAAGTTCCACATTCCAATCAACAGAGAGTGAAGTGGTACTGATTAATAATGGAAATAAACTTTCAATCTAAACTTGGCAGAATTAGTGCTTTCAAATCTGAGTATCCCAATGTTTGTGAAATGAAAATGAATAATAGGAAATAAAAGGTGGGTCTTCCAAAATAGCTTCCAAGTCACTATACCGACAAATGAGAATATACCTTTTTCTCTAATTATGTGGGCACAGAATTTAACATTAGAAAAACACAACACCAGGTTATCTCCTCTCTTCTCAAATTATGTCTTTATTGTGTCTCAAATATTTCTAACAGATAAAATCCGACCTATGTTTTCCCATGTCGAGATAGGGAAAAACATCGGTTGTAATTATCATCATCTAACATTTGTTGAGACCTTTGAAGTGTTCTACCCTTGAAATGACAAAATGGGAGGAATTTATGGCACACATTACAGAGGTAACAGAAAGACTGAGAAGGGAGAAGGAAAAAGGCAATTTGACAAAACTGGCTAGACACAACTCACTTGAAATATAAACATGCTTCCTTTTAGTTTCTAATCTTTTATACTGGTTAACATTAAAATTAACTGCTAAACAAAATTTTTAAAAAAGTAAAATTAACTGTTAACTTCTTGCATCTGAAGTGGGAATGACAGCAGTATAAGGCCTATAAGCTATACAGAGTAGATTTTTAAAAAAATTTTTTAACGTTTATTTATTTTTGAGAGAGAGACACACATACAGAGCACAAGGAGGGGAGGGGCATAGAGAGAGGGAGACATAGAAGCAGGCTCCAGGCTCTGAGCTGTCAGCACAGAGCCTGACGTGGGACTCGAACCCATGAGCAGTGAGATCATGACCTGAGCCAACGTCGGATGCTCAACCGAATGAGTCACCCAGGCACCCTATATACAGAGTAGATATTAAATAGAGGTACATGTCTCAGCTCCTATAAGAGTCCGTAAAAGCAGCATTCTCCTCTCCTCTCACCTAGCCTGGGGTGATGGGTTGATGGTTTCCTAACTGTTCAATGTAGGAAGAAAAGAAAATCTACATAGAAGAGAGGTGAGAAAAAAGAATCAACTGAACTGCACCCAAGTAATAATAACTGATGGGACCATTCAAATCATTTTGCTAAGAAACTTTTGTCTGTTTTCTTTTACCCAGGGTCACTATTATTTCTTAGAGGAATGAGAACAGATATGGTGGTGAAATAAATGGAAACAATCAAATAAAATACTTCTAATATAAATCATCTGGATTTTAGTCAGATCCACACTAAAAGAAGGATAATGCTATCACCCCAATCAAGACCTACAGTGGCCTTCATAAGTGTGAACTAAAGATGCTACTCTAAAGACATAATGAGTTAGTGACTGATATGACACCACAAGTACTAGAAACATGATTTTTTCTATGTGGTGATACAGGGGGAGCAAACTCCAATGGCTGCAGGGAGTGGGCCCAGTGGGAAAGGCAGAGGAGTGAAGCAGGAAGGATGGGACTGTAACCAGCATCTAACATGGCACCAGCTAGTTGACTTAGTAGGTTGTTGCTTGTGGAGAAGGCCAGTCACAGATTGTCAGTTCCTTTCACTTTTCAATAGCTAAAAATCTAGATTTTTGTATGAACTGTCCTTATTTTCACTTGACTTTCTTATAAACTTTATTTTTCAGTTTACTGCCTTTTCATTTATTTTGTCTTTCTTTTTATCTTCTTTAACATAGTAATTATAGTTATTTGAAGTCTTATGTGGTCACTTTAATATGTGAATCACTTCTGGGCCTGCCTCTACTGGCTGTTTTAGCTCTTTGTTATCCATCACTTTTTTCTGCTTCTTAGAATGTCTAGTAATCTTTGATTGTGTCTGAATGACACAATGCAGAGGCTCTGGATCATATCCTCCCAGAAGTTTCCCCACCCCTGCTCCCTAGCTAGCAGTCAAATTATCAGTGCTTCATCTTGATCCTATCAAGGCTTAGTTTTATTACAGCTTTGTTAGGGTGGATCTGTTTTAGTTTCACCTTTTCTCCTAGGGCAAGGGCTTTCTATGTTGCCACTAAATGCTTGGGGTGTTCAGCAAGGTCTCATCACCCAAAGTCCAACATCTTATCCCTGCATTGGTTAAGCTCTGGGATATGTGCTCAGCTCTCAACCTTCAAAAGAATGCTCTCTACCACTTCTGGTCCTGGTCCTCTGTATAGCAAGGGAATTTACCTTGTTAAGGTTTACTTAATACACAGGTTTCATCTAAAATCCAATTTTAGTCAAATACTGGGACCAGCAATTGCGGTTACTTACACTGTGCTTACCCCCTGTTCACACTATCTAGAGGTTGTCCTAGGACTCAAGGGAAATACCCACACAGAATCCTGGGATTCATTCTTCAAGGCTCCCCCTTCTCCAACACCCTCTCCATCTGTCTGAGAGTCCCAAACACTCCTTCCTGTCTGCTCTGCCCAGGGAGAATGCTATTCCCTGCTAGGGCTCCACCTCCTTGGGCTGCAGTCAGAAAAACACCTTACAGAAAAAAAGCAGGTGAAGGTGGGACTCAACTCCAGTACCTCCCTGCTCAAGGATCACAACCCTGCGATGACTGCTATTTAATGTCTACAAACAGTATTTTACATATTTTGTCCAGATTTTTATAGTTATTTATAGCAATAGCAATACCAATATTATTTACTCCATCATAGCTGGCACTAAAGAACCAACTCTCCTTATTTTTAAATGTTGGCAACAAATTATTATTATTATTATTATTATTATTATTTTAATCACTGAGTGGTCTTTTACTTAATGCTTATTTATTTTTGAGAGAGAGACAGAGAGCAAGCAGGGAAGGCGCAGAGAGAGAGGGAGACACAGAATCTGAAGCAGGCTCCAGGCTCTGAGCTGTCAGCACAGAGCCCGATGCAGGGTTCGAACCCACGAACCACAAGACCATAACCTGAACCAAAGTCGGATGCTTAACTGACTGAGCCACCCAGGTGCCCTATCACTGAGTAGTTTTTTAAACACGAACTTAATCATATGCACAACCTGACACATAATAAGAGAAACACTAATTAAAACCATCCTAATATACCATTTTTTCATCTGTAAGTTTAAAAAAGTACAAATATGATAAACACACCTTTTAGGAGAGACTTTCGGAAAATAGTCAGTCTCGAATGTTGCCAGTGAGAATGTCAATTGATACAATTCCTATGGAGGGCAAAGGGGCAATATCAATCAATTTCACTTCTGGGAATTTATCCTACAGACAGATGTGCACATGTGCAAAATGGCACAGGTACAATGTCTCATTTTAATTTGCATTTTTGACTAGCCAGTGAGGTTATTATCTTTTCATGTGATTTGCCCATTTTCTTTTTCTTTTGCTTACCAATTAGTAGGAGTTGTTTTTTTTTTCTTTGTGCAATTAGGCAAATTGATCATTTTGCTGCATTAATATTAAATATTTTCTCCCTGTCTAGCATTTGCCATGTTTATGGTGTTCTTCACTGAACAAAAGTTAGAATTTTTAATGAAATCAAATTGGTCAATATTTGCCTTTAGGGCTTAAAGGTCCCTTTCTTGCTTAATTAAGAAAGCCTCTCTCACCAAAGTATATACCTATATTCTCCTAACATCTCTCTTACTATTTTCGAGTTTTATTTTTTATATTCATATCATGACAGACAAATTCACATTAAACTAATTTAAATTAGCTCAGAATAGCTAATATGAGTGGTTTCTTTTCATAGCTGATTTTCTATTCAATCAAGCCAACAGTCAATTAGGTACTTCAGTTCTGTGCTGTCTTCTTTCCCCACGTTTGCTATCATCAGAGCATCAGCTGAAGGCATGCTGCCAGCTCACTCTGAGATAAGTATTTTCCTAGGTTACACATTATCTAGGCTAGAAAACAAAGTGTTTTAGTTTGAAAGGCTTTTCAAATGAAGATCCTGCGGAGCTCAAGGCTTCATCGGCAAGGAAGAGTGAAGAAAGCGTGTTAATGCCAGCAATGGATTTAATGAAATGAAACAGATGATCCTACAAGCAAGAACTGGAGAACGAGAATTAGAGAAAAAGAATTGAGCGTGGTTACCACCTGAATAGGGAGGACTGGACTAGAGAGCTCAAACAGAGTTTTACGGCATCACTTTGACGTGGGAGGAGATTAGTGCACACAGTGACTTGGTAATTCTTGAATCAGATGCTAAGCCTATACTGCTCTGGATGGCATTCTGAGAGCCATCAGGATGGGAAAGGCAGCAGCTGAGAAGATGAGCAATATATTTTTAAAAGTGTGTGTGTGTCTACTATACATGTATCTATATCTATATCTGGCCAAAATAAGTTGCAAACTGGAACCTATGAGTCATCATTTCTCACGATCCAAGGCATTGTAAAAGGTGGCTAGGGACACTAAATCTAACTCTGACCCATGTGGGTAATGAGTGGTCTAGATGGAATAACGACCCAGGTGAGCTTGACACTTTTCACCACAATAATGGTAACGATACTGATGACAATGTTAACAAAACTGTAGTATGAATTAACAGCACCCTTGTGTCTGGTCGGAAGCGATATGTTGACTAACTGCGCTAAGCAAGAGACAATCTTTTCTTGGAAAGCACACTTTACAACTTATCACAAGAAATCACCCAATTTCATGGCAAAAACATAAAGATGTATCTCACTTCTCTGATTTTGAGAAGTTATTTTTAAAAAGTAACACTAGTACTATTAAAATCACAGTGCAAGATGTTCTTTAAATAAAAGAAACAAAATAGAAATGCACTTAAAGTTAAGTTAAATGAAGAGTACTCACCGGAAACCTAACTACAGTAACATCTGTCTTTGTGGCCTCCACCAGGAAATCCATCCAGAAGTCCACCAGCTCCTGTTTGGCCACAGGCTGCTCTGTAGTCAGTTTCACAAAATGCTTATATATCAAAATTGTCTCTACAATAGACTTGAGGTACCTAAAAATGAAAAGATATAAAACACACAATGGGCAAATTTAGAACCACCTGTTCCCATGTATCCTGGTTTTAATCTGTGGATGTAATTGAAATACAGCGTTAATATTTAGGTATTCCGATTCCCCACACATTACTCATTATTTGTTATATGCCATGGACTTTCACGTACGTTGTCTCCTCTGTATCTCACAAAAATTCAATAAAGTAGGCTGTTATAACATCATTTTAAAGATGAGGAAACTGAGGTGCAGAGGGCTTAAATTGCTTGGACTGACTGATACGTCTGCTGAAAACATGACTTTTACAAAAATGCCTGTCTTCTATTCAAGGGAGTGGTTAATGCACATGTTTTAAAATATGCTTCCATGAGAAAGCTTTTCTAAATAGACCCTTCATAAGGGATCATTATTTTGCTTTGAAGCAACTCAGCTGATATATTATACAAATACCCTCCAACCTAACAAGACAGATGGCACCTCAAAGGAAAAAGTTAGGACAAAATGAGGAGCAAGATAATTACATGAATTAGTGGGTTTGCAAGTACTTCATAAGCTATAAACATGGACATTAACATTAAGTGAATGGACACTTAAGGCATTGTTTTGTGGTTATTACTGTTGCATAAAATAATGTCTGCTTTCTTGTCAACAGAAGCTGGGATACCTCACACCAAAGCTCTTTGGACCTGTGCTTCAGCCCCTTCTGGACCATCAGAATGATCACTGTAAAGAAATGACAGATTTGGCAGCATGTAATGCAGACATTTATTGGTTCATTTATTTCATGTCATTTGCTGAACACCTACTGTTGACATCGCACTAATGGTACAGCCCTGTTCCTAAGTAGCAGCACACAGTGCCGAGGAGACAGGAATGTAAAAGGGATAGCACAGCAACCTAAATATCAGTAGGGCTACCAATACACAGAGATACAATTAACCAAAGTCAGGCTCTGAGCTGTCAGCACAGAGCCTGACGCAGGGCTCAAACCCACGAATCGTGAGATCATGACTTGAGCCAAAGTCAGACACTTAACCGACTGAGCCACCCAGGCACCCCTAATTTAAAAATGACAAACACGAAAGAAGATTTCATGAGATGAACTAATCACATGTGTTTATGCAATAACACCCACATGCTTCTATCCGGATGCAGAAAAGGGTTTTAGGTGGGGGTCTGGTTTGTGGGCAGATTTAGGAAGGTCCCCAGGTAGAGAAGATCCCCAGAAGAGGCCTTCTCAGTGTGTGCTGAGACACAAATGCATGAAGCCACAGTCTGGCACATTTCATGTGACTGGAGAGCAGTGTAACCGGGGGGTGTGACAAGATCGGAGGCTGGAATGACTAAAGGCAAACGTTGTTCACCAGCCAAGGAGGTGGACTTTATCCCTTAGGCTGTGAAGAGCCATTCAACCATATTGATTTAAGGATTTCAGTGGAGGGGAAGGGTCAGACATGAATTTTTGGGAAGACCACTATAAGTGTGATACTGGGGAGGGTTTGCTAATGAGAAGACCTGAACGTGAGGAATTCTTTTAGGAAGCCATAGGGACCTACAGTGGTAAGCATCTCCTCAAGTGGTTCCTTTGATGAAAACAAGTCAGTGGTCCAGTCTCTGAGCCGCCCTGAGCCTTTCTTGATATCATGGTCAACCTTTTAAAGTCTTTACGGCTAGTGATCATCACACATGATATATAATAAAATCAGCATTGTTTTCCAAAACAGTCCTAAATGCACATGGAATTTTGCTTTCATCTCTTCAATTACCACATACATAATGATGAGACTTGGGGGCACTCCAGGAACAATTTGAAATGAGACAAATACACACATATAGGAAACATTCAAATGCATTAACAAGCCTTAGCATAAAGAAGTGAAAATCAACAATGAGAATCCCAAAACAGATTAGGTCATAAAGAGAACATAGGGTATACGTTTGGGGCAGAAACAGGGGAGGTTGGGATAAAAATCTGTCAATCTACCGATTCGATTTGCAGGTGCAAAATGTGAGGCCTCTGCATGATTCCTCTGGGTAACCCTAGCCAACTTGGGCTAGTGGGTTGGTCAATGTCATGAAAAGGCTAAGCTGAAGGCACGCAGACCTCACCTATGCCCAAAACCACCAGAACCTATATTCAACACATTTTATTTATGAACATGAGGTTTTCCTCTAAATTCTACATTTCGTTCTATAAGCAAATAAATTAAATCTAATCGTCAGTTCAACAAATAAAACAATTTGGAAATAAGTGATAAGAGTTGTTTATTAAAAGTAATTGCTTAGACACATAACACTTCACTATTACCATGCTGGCGTCTTCAGTTTAAAAAGCTTTTCAGATGCTTGGATGACTCTCATGTGGTCATTGGCCAGGACACTGGCACCCAGAAAAAATCCAACTTCCCAGTAGCTCTGGAGTTTTTCTAAATTTCCCTTTTTACCAAGAAGGCTACTTAGCTTCACCCCTGGAAGATCAACAGGAAGTACAATGTTACAAACACACAGCACCCAGGCAGAGCCTTTTTAATTTAAAAAAAAAAAAAAAAAGCCAGACATTTTATTAAAATACAATAAGCTTTTATTTCCTCCTTTCAGATTCAAATAGCTTTAAGTGTCAATTATAAAAGGGGTTTAAGTTCATTTAAAAAAAATCACTTTAATTTGAAAGTCCAAAGATAACTGCCACTGTCACTTGGATGTGCATCATTCCAGAATTTTAATATATGCCTGCACTGTATATGCATAAATTAAAAGGCGGTAACACCTTGTTGTGTAACCACCTTGCTTCCCTTATAATAACAAAGATCCTTTAGTTACTTGAAAGGGAAATATGATGCAATTCTATCACTCATTGAATTGAGTATAATTGGGTCAATTCAATAATGATAAATAGTAACAAAAATAATTAATAAAATAATAATTGAGTATAATTAGGCAATAATTAATAATAATTTTATATGCAAAAACAATTATATACTTAGAAAGTTTAAGAAATAAGGAAAGTGGCAGATAACACTGTCTTGATCACTGTTGCTTTGTAACAAGATTTGAAAATTAGGTAATGTAAATCCTCCAACTTTGTTCTTTTTCAACATTGTTTTGGTTCTTCTGGGTTTTTTTGCATTTCATTATACATTTTTGTCTCTACTTTGCCTTCTATTATTTTTGCATTTGCATTCTTTTGTTTAAAAAGAATATATCCTTGTAAAACTGTTAATTGCCACTAGTATTCACAACATTAAAGTATCAGGGAAATTATCTGAGATTTGGGACTAAGGTAAAAAACTGGGACATTTCATTTCAATATCCCACAGTGGCATCAGGTACCTCAAGGACTGTCCAGGGAAAGTGTGGCAAGTTCACTGTTTTAAAGATTATTTTCTTTGGTTAAAGTATCGTTTTCCAAAAAAATTCATACCTCTCAGGAAATATAAAATAGAACACTTGTAAAACATTCACTGTTTACTATTTATTAAAGATCTCAGACTTAGATAAGTTTACTTGTTAACTTGCGTGTTTTGTTCAGTAGAGATACAAATATTTTTTGTCTAGTAGTAAAACAGATAACCCCTAAGATTTATGACCTATTTGTCCTAATTTTGTTTTTTCAGTCAAACTCAGAAATCTTACCCTAACATTTCTTGTTAATTGATCTATGAATACCCTAGCTTCTTAAATGCACTTTGAACTGGACATATCCTCTTTTCCATATCAATGGAGTTAAATAAAATGTTTTACAAGTGTTCTATATTTCCTGAGAGGTATGAATTTTTTTGGAAAACGATACTTTAACCAAACAAAATAATCTTTAATAAACACTATGCCACTTTTTATGATATAATTACACTTAAGCCCTGAGCATTTCAAGAAAAAGTCCATTTGTGGGGAGCCTGGATGGCTCAGTTGATTGGGCACCCAACTCTTGATGTCAGCTCAGGTCATGATCCCAGGGTCGTAGGATCAAGCCCCGTGTCAGACACCAAGCTGAGTGTGGAACCTACTTGGGATTCTCCCTTTCTCTCTCTTTCTCACACACACACTCTCTCTCTCTCTCCCACTCACAATCTCTCTGTCTCTACAAAGAAAATAAAGAAGAAGAAAATAAAGAAAAAGAAAAAGAAGAAAAAGTCCATTTGGGAATCCTTCACATTTTGTGATAATAAGAAAGAGAATAGCTTTGCCTCCTTAAAATTTCATAAGATGAAAAAATTACACACAGGTATGGAACAACATGCACGATGTCCTATCTAGGTATAATAAAAAAAATTCAGTGAATACAAAGGAAAGAAGAAAGTGCATGGGGAAAATGAGATACTGAAAATAGGTGTCTCTACTAACCTCATTTGAAATGAGCTCTTTTTATTGTGTCATGCTTGCAGAACAGTGAACCGAGGATTGATCTAGCAGCAAATCTTGTTAAACATTTAAATAGGGACTATGACAATGTGTAATAGGAAAATCACAGTACTAGTGTTAAAAGAAAATTTCTGATTTATGCTTACATGCCAGAAGTTCGTATTATGAGAGTGACATTTAACTTTGACCTTGGCATGAATCTGACATGTTTGTGTTGTCTAACTCATTTTTATAGCCACTACGATTCCTATTAACTGGACATTAGGTCTTAAAATCTGAGTAAGACTACTTTACAGGAACTGCTGCTTACTCCATGAAGTAAGCACTGTTGGGCCATCTCACTATTAGGGATTCTGGCTGGCTTGCTGACAGCCGGATCCCCGGGGGCATAAACAGAATGGATTCTACAGGCACATTTGTCCTTTGTGGCTAACAAGCAATGTGTGAGTGAGCATCGGTATCACGTAAATATGGTAAAATGAAGTTTTTACAAAAATAAACATTTTCTGGGGCGCCTAGGTGGTTCAGGCCGTTAAGTGTCCAACTCTTAGTTTCGGCTCAGGTCATAATCTCAGAGTTCATGGGTTCAGGACCCGCATCGGGCTCTGTGCTGGCAGTGCAGAGCCTGCTTGGGATTCCCCTCTCTACCTCTACTCCCTCATGTGTGCTCTCTCTCTCTCTCTCTCTCTCTCTCTCTAAAATAAAGAAAATGAAACATGTTCACTTAATGGTTTTAGTTCTGATGATCATTATTGCAACATCACTATCAATGTCAGCCTTATCATTCCCTCCACTTCATTAACTAGAATTCTTTTGAAGACTACCCTCTCCCAGGGATTAATACATTTAGTATGCAGCATACTTTATGAAGAGCTGTACCTCATCCGCTAGATGAGCTGTGGTATCTCTTAAAAAAGGAAGGAAGGGATGTAATTTCTTCCCTATAATTTCTAATCTTCTGAGAAACTGGTCATCCCTATACATGACAAATGAGTTATGTTGTGGTGGGTGATGGATTTTGTTTTTGTTATGACTTCCTTTTTTAAATTATCTTTATAGAATTATGGATTTTTATATTCAGTAATACAGATTTCATTTTGATTGCTCCCCGGAAATGAGATTTGAAGAGTGGTTTGTCTCAATTCCAAGCACCCTGTTCCTTTATTACATCATCATTACATCACCAAACCCCTAATTCTGACTCTCTCCCATAAAATGTCTCATAGTTGATTGAAAAATTCCACAAAAATGGGGAAATCGTCTGTTACTTAGCTAAAATCTGAATATTAACTTTAAGTCTTGTGAAGCTGGAAATAGGAAGAACATGTAAGATGTGGTTCTGTGGCTTTTTTTTTTCTTTTTTCCTTAGAGAGAGAGAATGAGCAGGGGGAGAGGCAGAGAGAGAGGGTGAGAGAGAATCCCAAGTAGGCTCCAGGCCCATTGCAGAGCCCAACACAGGGCTCAATCTCAGGACTGTGACATCATGACCTGAACTGAAATCAAGAGTCAGACGTTTAACTGACTGAGCCACCCAGGCACCTTGTGGTTCTGTGTTTTATTTTATTTTTTTTAATTATTTTTTTTTAATGTTTATTCATTTTTGAGAGACAGAGAGAGGCAGAGCATGAACGGGGGAGGGTCAGAGAGAGAGGGAGACACAGCATCTGAAACAGGCTCCAGGCTCTGAGCTGTCAGCACAGAGCCCGACACGGGGCTCGAACTCACGGACCGTGAGATCATGACCTGAGCTGAAGTCTGACGCTTAACCGACTGAGCCACCCAGGTGCCCTGTGGTTCTGTGTTTTAAATCCTAGTTCTAAGTAGTCTAAATATCAATGATTATTCAAAAACTGGGAAAGTGAAACACAGATCATGAAGTAGTTAGTCTTGACCTCAAATACACACATGACCAGAATTGAGAGTCTTTGGGCAATAGATTAGGACAGTTAAGAATAGTTTTACCTTAGAGATCTTAAATTTAAGATGATATGTTTAGACGCCTCCAATTTAGTGATTATCTTACGGTATCTTAAATTTTAATTGCTTACCTTTTATAAAAAAATCAAAATTTCAAAATGCAACTGAAGAAGAGATTTCATTAAAAAAAAAGTCTGATTACTAAGGGGAAGTCACTAATTCAGGCTAATCTGTACAACTGCAGGGGGTCAAGAGAAGAAATATAGGAAGATATAAATTACTGAGAAATTTGATTAGAGTATTTAAAAATGCTTTTTAGGGGCGCCTGGGTGGCTTAGTCGGTTAAGCGGCCGACGTCGGCTCAGGTCATGATCTCGCGGTCCATGAGTTCGAGCCCCGCGTCGGGCTCTGTGCTGACAGCTCAGAGCCTGGAGCCTATTTCAGATTCTGTGTCTCCCTCTCTCTGACCCTCCCCTGTTCATGCTCTATCTCTTTTTATCTCAAAAATAAATAAACGTTTAAAAAAATGCTTTTTAAAAGTATATCTTTAAAATATGCAAAATGTGTTATCAGTCTTCTTTTTCACATATAATTATTATTATATTAGACTAGTTAACTCTTGCTTTTCTTTGAAAACCCTTCTAATCCTATTGTGCCATAAAAAATCAACTTTAGGTCAGCCTATGATTATGAGCATAATTTATGATTGAGTACAATCCAGTGAGTTTTAATTGCCTTTTAGTTATAAAGGACATACAATTTGGAGAGTGTATCACAGTATTTTAGAAACCTAAAATTTCATTCTTGAAGTGGCTAAAAATTCATTGTCAAGTCACATTTTAAGTCTGTGTATGTTCTGCACTTTCCAAAATTTTAAATTCAGCTTCATATGCTTTCAAATGCCTGTTCAACATATACTGTGAATGAGTTCTTGGGAAAAAAAATTAAAGTATGTTTTCTGTAGAGAGTTATATTAATTATAGTTCCTCAAACCTCCATTCTTTTTCTCCCTCAGCTTTATTGTAATATACAATTGACATATGATATCGTGTAAGTTTGAGATGTAAAATGTGTTCCTTTGATACACTTAAATATTGTAAAATGGCTACTATCATAGTGTTAGCTAACACTTCATTCATATCACATAATTATTTCTTTTTTGTGATGAGATCTATTCTCTTAGCAGAGTGCTGATTGTTTTAATCTATGTTTAACTTAAAAATGAGAATTTAGAAGAGGTACATTTTCAAACCACTATGTTATTGTTCTATCAACACATGCAAATTAGTGTCAATTCCTGCAATGATCTGGAGGCTTCGATAAAACTTCTCCTTAAGTTTAAGAATACAGCAGTACAATTTATTTTTAGATCACTAGTATGTAAAGAATTTTAGCTAGTGTGGAGTTAGAAAATCAACCTTAGATACAAATTTGTTTATAATAATAATTTCTGAAAAGTACAAGTTGCAATGCATTTTCTCTGATTTCATTTACCAACTGAAAAATCATTTCAAATAAAGCTTTGTGCATTGAATACCAGTGCAATTCAGTAGCAAAAGCATTTTATCATTCTTTTAGTCTGGGCTCTTTCAAAAATTACTTAATACTCAAACTTTATTTGCCATCAAGGATTTCCCAGAACATTACACATGGCTATTTTATAAGCCCTTCCCTCGAATGTAAAAAAGTGCAGGACTCATTTTTCTTGAAGGAAAACTGAAGAAAAACCTTCTCCAGTTAAAAATCTTAAAGTGAAAGAATCTTCTGCAATTCATGGATTCACTAAGAATTTTTTCTGTCTGTGAAAAATATGGCGTATTTCTAGGTCTGTAGTAATGACTCCTCCAAGAGTTGGAAAGATTCCCTGAAAGAGAATTGGTTAGACACTAGGAGAGAGCAAAATCTCATCACCATTCTAATATGGTATTCCAGTATGTAAAACCTTAAAAAATGCTACGAAAGCCAGAACCAAGAAAATCACACAGAACTTATTCACTAAGATGCCGTAATTCTTCAAATTCCAAAGAAGATGAGATGATGTCCACAGATAAGAGGGACAGAAGCACATCCTGTCAACGGCTATAATCCAGAGATGGTCTCTGAGGAGACTGGTCATTGCCAAGACTGCCATCTGCTTGGCCTGCTGGTCTGGGGGCTTAGGGAGGCTCCACCTCCAACACCACTGAAATCACAGCGCTTGAAGGTGTAGAGGGGAATCAGAAATAGAAACTGTCAGAAATCTTTTCTTCCTCTTCTCCTTCTTCTTCCTTCTCTAAATCTAAACTAGGAAATGTTTCTAATGCTCCAAACACTACCTTATTTAGGAGTTGAAGCTGACTGCAGAGCCCATATTTTCAATTTTAGTTTGTGCTGCAACAATAAATATTAACCAGGGGGTTTTTAGAAACAGGTAAAATAAACTAAAAACCAAATTACATCCCAATATCAGGATTCGGCACAATAGTAGGAAACACTAAGCAAGGAGATATAGTAATTTTTTTTTCAGAAAGACAGGTAAGATAAAAGCAAAGGGTCTATCTATCAATGATTCTTTTTCTTTGTACCAAGTTGGGTCCAGTTTCTTGATTTCCATGTAAAATTATCAAGCTGCAATTACCAACTTTCCGGAGCTCAAAGGAAGATTCAAACTGGTGCCCAGCTGCCAGGAGAAGGACCGCATAATTAATTCCTGACTGTAGTGATGGCTCAGATTCAAATGCCTTTTTGAACCTATTAAAAAAAAAAAAAAAAAAAAACAAATGTACAAGTTTACTTTCTCAATCAAGAATCTCTGGGTGTGCAATAGCTTCTGTTTGCATAACTTCAATGCCTGAGCAAGCAAAAATATTCCACTGGCCTTCACCCCAGAATCTAGTGTGCTGTTAGGATTTCATGCATAAGTATCTGCCTTTCCTAACCCTTAGCTCCACTGCATTCCCCTACTTAGCTCACCCTTATCATAGTAGCCTCTGTCTTTTAAAAGATCCTCTTTTCAACAATCTACCAGAAATGTGATAGAGTGTGTGTGTGTGTGTGTGTGTGTGTACACATCTGTAAGCAGTGGTAATTAAAACATAAGAACCCGTACCTATTTTTTTAAAGTAGTTTTTAAAAAGCGTTCAAAATACACAAAGCAATGAGGGGATCATCTAGGGAACACACTGAAACAATCAGTTTCACATGAGTGATACAGAAACGAAATAAAGAACGTCAATTGCACTAAGAAATTAAGAAAAACAGAGATTGTGCCTGTGCATACTAATTTTGGCTCAAGAGAATAAGAACCCTTTTCTGAATATGCATGACACTAAATATCACCCTTGGAAAAACATTTCAACATCTGAAAAGACTTCAGTGTTTGCACATCCACTGTATTTTCAAGGTAACGCTTCTTAGATTTGGTCCAAGGGTTTCCTCACGTACATCATTTAACAGGCAACAATATTCAACATTATTACACTTGGGCGCATGAAGAAAAAGAAAATGAAAACAAACACCCTAGTGACCATCAGAAACTGCTTTAGACAAATCTGAAAAATGAAATCTTTACTTTTAATCAAATTGAGGAAATTTGAGGACTACATACTGAATAAATGACCATTGGGTGATATTAAAAAAAAAAAAAAGCTATGTAGAAAAAATACATTACAATTCTAAGATAAAGGCATTCCCATTTAAATCATTAACTATCTTTTAACAAAAAGATAGGAATAGCAAAAGTGGTGGTGGGCACAATAGTGTGCATTATAGCATATTCTTGGCTTTTACACATGCTTGAAATTTCCCATAACTTAAAATCATAAGTTAAACTTCGAAAGGAAAGAGAAAGTACATTTTTCTGGATATTGAGGATCATGTGCCCTTTTAAAGGGTCTTACTTTTTAAGTAGAACAAGTATCTCTGAACAAAAATCAAGTAAGTATTAATCTTAACTAGCTGGCTCAAGGAGTGATAGAAGTGGAATATCCAACTGTATCACTGTTGGTGATCAAAAAACACCATCCATCAAAAGAAATTCAAAATGGATGAAAGATAGAGAACCATCAAATGGATGAAAGATAGAGAGATAGGAAACCATCAAACTCCTACAGGAGAAAACAGGCAGCAACCCCTTTGACCTCACCCACAGCAACTTCGTACTTGACATATCTCTGGAGACAAGGGAAACAAAAGCAAAAATGAACTACTGCCCCTCATCAAGATAAAAAGCTTCTGCACAGCAAAGTAAACAATCACAAAACTAAAAGTCAACTGAAGGAATGGGAGAAGATATTTGAATATGATATATCAGATAAAGGGTTAGTACCTAAAATCTAAAAAGAAGTTATCAAACTCAGTACCCAAAAAACAAATAATCCATTGAAGAAATGGGCAGAAAACATGAATAGACACATTTTCAAAGAAGACATCCAAATGGCTAACAGACACATGAAAAGATACTCAACATCACTGTATTATCGGAGAAATACAATTCTCACTGTATTGTATTATCAGAGAAATACAATTCAAAATCACAATGAGATACCACCTCAACACTTGTCAGAATAGCTAAAATTAACAACTCAGGAAACAACAGATGTTGGCAAGGATGCGGAGTAGGGGGACCCTTTTGTCTGCTGGTGGGAATGCAAACTGGTGCAGACACTCTAGAAAATGACATGGAGCTTCCTCAAAAAATTAAAAATAGAACTACCCTACAACCCAGCAATTCCACTACTAGGTATTTGTCCAAAAGATACAAAAATGCTGATTCAAAGGGGCATATTCACTCCAATGTTTATAGCTGTGCTATCAACAATAGCCAAATTATGGAAATAGCCCAAATGTCCATCACCTGATGAAAAGTGTGTGTGTGTGTGTGTGTGTATACCACACAATGGGTGTGATACATACACACACACACACACACACACACAACTCAGTATTACTTGACAATGAAAAAGAATGAAATCTTGCCATTTGCAAAAATGTGGATGGAACTGGAGTGCATTATGTTAAGTGAAATAAGTCAGAGAAAGACAAATATGATTCCACTCACTGTGGAATTTAAGAAACAAAACAGATGAACATAAGGGAAGGGAAGGAAAAATAAGATAAAAACAGAGAGGGAGACAAACCATAAGAGACTCTTAAATACAGAGAAGAAACTAAGGGTTGCTGGAGGGGAGATGGGTAGAGGGATGGGCTAAATGGGTGATGAGTTATTAAGAAGGCCACTTGTTGGGACGAGCACTGAGGAGCACTGGGTGTCATACGTAAGAGATGAATTCCTGCGGTCTTCTCCTGAAACCAACACTACACTGTATGTTAACTAACTTGAGTTTAACAACTAACTAACTAACTAACTAATTCATCAACATATAATCTGTTTTGGCAGAAGACACAATTCTGTAGTATAAACATAGCTTTTTAAAAAATAAAACAAATTTTATTGATAAGTGGTTAAAAAAAAATAAACATTTGTATCTCTCCAGAAGTATAGGTGTTTCCCAATCCTAAAATGAAAAAGCATGCACCCAGAGTGCTGATGTTCAAAGCTAGTCATATAAAGAAAAGACATGATTTTTAAGTCTTAGACTCATGTAAGTCTCAAAGGTTTCTGTGTTTTTTTGGAGGTAATAGAAGGTCCCAATAAAAAGAGTATAGGAGAAGAAACAAGTATACTTTCTTTTCTCTTGATTCATATCAAGACATGCAATATTTTCAACAGACAAATCCTTTCACTTCCCTTGAAACCAAAGAGCATGGAATTTCTCTTAAAGATATTAAAGGAAAAATGTAAAAGGCAAGACATGTCCAAATTAATCAGTAAAAATTGACTAAAGGCTTCCTATGTGCCAAAACCAACCAAAATGAAAAGTCTGGCTTACATCTGTTTTTCTGTTGCCATGAACAATATATATTTTTATGTTTTTAACCAAAATATACATGCCAATAAAATTAATAATGTATATTTTTCTAGGATTCATAGCATTCCATAACAATGAGTTCAGTATTTAGGAGAGTCAACATTTTCTGAATTCTCCTGGAGATTAAGATAACATGTACATGTTATTACAAAAGACATAAAATCTTGTCATATGTTATTAATATACCACCCACAGGAATTAAGAATTCTCACACACTGTGAAAGTAAATTACTACAGTATTTCTTGGCAGAAATTTCCCAATATATATCACAATCATAAAATTAAAAAAAATGCATATCTGTTCACACAATTGCACATCTATAAATTTATACTAAGGAAAAGCATCAAATATGTAATCAGAAATTCAGATACAAGGATATTTGTTATAAAATAAAAAAGTACTCTAAATTTCCAACAATATTATAAGGTATAATATGGAATATATTCCAAACGTTTGAAAGCTATATAGCCATTTCAATCATAGAAGAATATTCAATGTCTAGGGAAAAACTTTAGCTTCAAAGCAGATGCAGTAGCCCATTTAGAAGCTATCACTTCTGCTACAGCAACTGTGGGGGGAAAAGGATACATATCAAAAAATATTTTTCACAGATACCAGAGATCTATAGAAGCAATGACAATTAAAACCAGCATTGAAATAAAACTCCAGAGAGAGAAATGCCCTCCCAAGGGAGCTGAACTGCCTTGTCTTCTATAAGGGTGTTTGCTCATTTGGACCATAAGATGGGGCTTGGGCTTGGCATAGGCATAGAAACTCTATCTATCTGAAGCTCTACCAGGGAAAAGAGAAAAGAGTGGATTTCCTGATGGTTGCATGGGTTGGCATAAACGAATGAAACTTGGAGGAGCCCCAAACATGCAGCCAGTTTTCTCCACAGGACATCCGTTGAATGCTGGGTCGTACGGAGGGCTGGGAGATGAGGTAGGGCTTGGAGAGCAGAATGAAATCCCCTGAAGTCTGGCAGTACTTCGACGTGAAGCGCCACCAGCAAGAGGAGCCTGCCACAGATACCAACAGTCTCAGGGCACCCGGGTGGCTCAGTCAGGTAAGCTCAGGTCACGATCTCAGTTTTGCGGGTTTGAGCCCTGCCTCTTCGGGTGCTGCCCTGGCATTGTGGAGACTGCCTGGGCTTCTCTCACTCTCTGCCTCTCCCTCTCTGCCTCTCCCCAACTCGCATTGTTTGTCTCTCTTGAAATAAATAAACTTTATTTATTATTTTTTTGAGAGAGAGAGAGCACGAGCAGGGGAGGGGCAGAGAGAGAGAGAGAGGGAGGGAGAGAGAGTCCGAAGCAGGCTCCACCCTGTCAACACACAGCCAGACACTGGGCTTGATCCCCAAACCATGAGATCATGACCAGAGCTGACAAGAGTCGGACACTCAACTGACTGAGCCACCCAGGTGTCCCATTTATTTTGTTTTCTACTTTTTTTCAAAATAAATAAACTTTAAAAAAAATACATGACAGTCTCCTCCTTAAAAAAAAAAAAAATTACCAAATTTAAGAGCTGTATGATGTGGAAGAATAAAGAGTGAAACTCAAAACTTCACAGGGCAGATATGAAATCTCCCACAGTACTTAGGGATACGGAGCTAGAGACCTGCTTGTGTCTCAATCAAAAGCTGGGGGGGGGGGGGCGGCGGGGCACCGCCAAGAAGCAGAGACACTATCAAGAGAGACTGGGTCAACTAAAACTGAAACTGAGACGAACTCATTACATTTTTTGAAGTAATCAGCTTCTTCTCCTATCTGGCTAACAGAGGAAAGCAAGAACTTTCTGTGAGAGAAAATAAAATCATCTTCAATCTTAGTAATTCTGAAACACAAAACGTATAGGGTACAATAACTATGAGACAAGCAAAAAGCTAGGAAAATGTGACCAATAAACAAGAGAGCAAAAACAGACAAGAGGAGCTGACTCAGAGATAATTCAGATGTTGGAGTTTATAGACAAGGAGTTTGAAATAATTATTACAAATATAAGAAAATCAAGAAAAAGATGGACAAATGGATGAAGAAGAAAAACAATTTCAACACAGAGTTGGAATCTTAAAAAAAAAAAAAAGAAGAAGAATCTAGAACGAAGATATACAATACCTGAAAATAGGAATTCTTTGTACAGGTTTAATAGCAGACTAGACAGAGCAAAAGACAGATTTGGTGAAATGAAGAACAGGTCAACATAAAGTATCGAAATGGAAGCAGAGAGAGAAAAAAGAAGGGGAAAACACAACAAAGCATGAGACATATGGAACATAGTTAAATGGTCTAACATATGTATCACTGTAATTCCAGAAAGAAGAGAGAATACAGAACACAAGAAATATTTGAAGACATAATGGCCAAAAATATTCCAAAACTGTTGAAAACATTAACCCACAGATTCAGGAAGTTCGGCAAACTTCAAACAGGATAAAATAAAATAATCACAGTCTAAATGCTGAAACCAAAGACACAGAAAAATCTTAAAATCGGCCAGAGAGGAAAAGACACATTACCTTAAAGGAACAATAAAATTGATCGCTGACTTTGCAATACAAACTACGGAAGCCAAAAATAATGCAATGACATTCTCAGATTGACACAAGAAAAAAAAGAAAAGATGCAAGAAAGATGTTTCCAAACAAGCAAAACCTGGAAGGATTAATTGCCAGCAGGTCCACACTACAAACAATACTAAAAGTACTTGTTTAGACTATAGAAAAGTAATTCCAGATGAAACACTGAACTGTAGGAACAAAGATAACAGAAAGGGTAAATAGGCGACTGTATATAAAATATGTTAACACTTTAAAAACTGTTGAATATTTAAACTCCCCTAAGTTTCTTTCCTTGCTCAGGATGTGGTAAAGTATAAATTTAAGGTAGACTAGAAAAGTCAAGGATGTAGATGGCAGTCCCTAGGAAACTACTAAAATAATATTATAAAAAGTATTAGTAAAGAGCTAATAGAGGCTAAAATATAATACTAAATTAATAGAAAGTAAGGAGGGTATGGAAGACTAAAAGAACAAACAAAAATGAAAGAGAAAATAAATACCAAGATGGTAACAAAGCTGCAAACACCAGTTATCACAGTAAATAAAAATGACCTGAATACTACAAATATGAGATCTGTCAAGTTAGATTGCATAACAATAAGAAAGCAAGAAAGGAGGGAGGGAGGGAGGGAGGGAGGGAGGAAGGGAGGAAGAGAGGAAGGAAGGATAGAAGGGAGGAAGGAAGGAAGGGAGGAGGGAGAGAGGAAGGAAGGAAGGAAGGAAGGAAGGAAGGAAGGAAGGAAGGAGAGAGGGAGGAAGGAAGGAAGGGAAAAAGGAAGGAAGGAAGGAAGGAAGGAAGGAAGGAAGGAAGGAAGGAAGGAAGGAAGGAAGGAAGGAAGAAAGAAAGAATTATATTACATACATTTAAGAGACACACTTTAAATATAAGGACACAGTTAAGCTGAAAGTCAAATGATGCATAAAGATATATCACTCAAATATTAACCCAAAGAAATCTGTTGTGATTATTTTTTAGTATCAGATAAAACTGAATTTAAAGCAAAATTTATTACATGATATAAAGAGGGATGTTACATAATGATAAAAGAGTAAATTCAACAGAAAAATTTATAATCCCAAACATATCTATTAACATGGCTTCAAAATGCATAAAGCAAAACTGGGAAAAACTAAAAATCAGACAAATCTACATCCATAGCTGGAGATTTTAAAACTCTTCTCTCAGTGATCAAATAAGCAGACAAAAATATCAATGAGGATATGGAAGACTTGAATAACAAGATTAACTAAGTTAATCTAAATGGCTTATGTAGAACACTACACCCAACAACAGTGGACCATATCCTGGACCATAAGACACTTCTCAACAAATTTCAAAGAATTGAAATAATGCAGAGTGTGTTCTCTCACCACAATAGAATTAAACTCGTGAACAAGAAAGAAAGATACGTTTGGGCATTGGGCAACCTTCTTCTGAGTAACCTAGGGGCCTGAAAATGAAAAGATATTTTGAGCTGAACAGTATTGAAAGTTCACTATATCAAAATTTCTAGGATGCAGAATAATTTATACCTTTAAATGCATATGTTGGAAAAAGAGCAAGGTTGAGAAATCAATGCTGTAAGCTTCCATCTAGAAAAATAACAGCATATTATTCCCAAAGTAGAAGGAGCAGAAATTAATGAAATAAAAAGTGCAATAAAGAAAATCAACAGTGCCAAAAGTTCGTTCTATGAGAAGATTAATAAAATTGATAAACTCCAAGGCAAACTGTTCATCAGACAACAAGAGAGAGAGAATACAAATTACTGTTATGCTACACTATCAGGATCAAAAAGGAGGCCGTTAGTATAGATCCTATGAGCATTAAGAAGAAAGCAAAAGGATATTAGGAACAACTTTATGCCAATAAATGTGGCAACCTAGGTGAAATGGAAAAGTTTCTTGGAAACCACTAAGTAATATGACTTAAGAAAAAAATGTAATCTGTGTATAGTTCTGTATCTATTACAGAATTTATAATAATCTGAAATTACTTTTCTTTTATCACCTATCTTCCTCAGCAGAGTGCACGCTCCATGAGAGCAGGGACCTCATCATCAGTCTTGTTGGCCACTGAATCTCCAATCCCTGAATCACTGGGATGCCTAACACATTGCAGGTGAATATGAAATGCTTCCTGAATGAAGAAAATCAGCATCCACTCCTTGCCACGAACCAGGCTGAGACAAGTGATGAATATAGCAGTTCACAGGAGATTCAAATAATCTCACTTTCTCGAGTAGTCTAAACCCTAATTTTGATGAAAGGCATATGACCAGAAAGCTATATCCTTAGACCACATTAAATTAGTGGATTGCATATCACTTGCACCACATTACATTTTAATGTTGTTGGAATTCACTATTAAATAAAAATATTGAGGATATTGTTTACATAGCTTTCACTATGGCCTACTGAGAGTCTTATGTGAGAAATTATTTATTGCTAGGGATAGCACAGTTTCTTCTGAAGAAGTAGCATATGGTTCTTTTTCCATGCTACTACTAAAATGCCTATTGGCTTGGAGGTCAGTTATACCAAGCACGTTGATCCTGATTACTGGCATATTTGATTTTCTAGTTCCTTGGTGCTAATTGTCTAAACACATTTTATCATGTCATTGTTTTTTTAAGACTCAAACTTGATAAATTAATGTTAAGATATAAATGCTAAAATAACATTAAAATAGAAATGTTAACATATAGATGTTAAAAGAATGAAACTATCCATTTTAGCTGCAGGTGATGTATCAGTTGTTTTAGGGTAAGTGTGTCACAGTACCAAACAACTGCAAATCCCAGCAGCTGGCAATGCCTATTCATGCCACATTTCTACGTTGGTTGGCTCAGCTTTGCTCCACATTGTTCTCTTTCTGGGACTCAGCCTGGAGGAGTAGTTTTCTCCAGAAAATGACCAAGCAAACTACACATGGCACAATCACAACGGGGCTTTTAAAGCTTCTGCTGATAATGAGCATCGACCAAGAAATACACCCAAACCTGGTGTCACAGGTGGGATGTGTCAACTTCCTAAGAAGAGGGATAGTGTATTTCTAACAAAAATACAACACAAATGATATTCTCCACTAAGGAAAGCTGTGATTAATACCAAATAGTAACAATACCAAACAGAAACAATAATGATAGCTGCCTCTCATTACTAAGCAACTACTAGGAATAGGCATTGCACTAGACACTTCAAGCATAATATTTCTAATTATGAAAACTCTTTAAGGTAGAGTGGATTATCTCAAGTTTACTGATCAGGACACTGAAGCATGGAAATTTTAAGTCATGCACATTAGAAGTGGGAGAGTGGGAACTTTACCCAATTCTGCTCGATTCCAAACATGAGCCCTCTTTTCTGTATCACCCTGCCTACCCTTTGGTGTGCGTTAAAAACAATTTTTTTTAGTCCTTTTTCATTACATTCTGGTTTTTTGGTTTTTGTTTTTTAGTAAAAGGGAGTTGGGTTAAACAGGAAAAATTATGAGAAATAAAAGCAGGAATAATTGCTTATTTATATTAAGAATGAAGTTTGTATTCTATATACAACAGAAACAGGTATTGCTATACTCCTCGAAAGAATGGTGTTTGTCACAAGATATATTTGATCAATATTATTAGACTAGAGGCTAATATTTTTAAAAGAACTTATATGGCAATACTGCCAAATGTGCCCATAAAAATGCACCAAAAAAGAAGTTTCACGTTGTGGAAAACATCATCGTTTAACTAGCAAGAGGATAAATGAACATGAACAATGTTAGTCCTTACATAAAGAAATCTATAAGCAATGACTAATAGTGTAAAACTATCTCTAAAGATAGAGAAATAAAATGGATAGAGGTGAGTAAGCTAATTAAAGAAGACTTTATGAAAGAAAGAAATCTTAATGATGAAACCAGATATTCACATCTTAAGAGAATTCTGGTGACTACATTTGAGTAACTGTATGAAGTTACATTCACTATTGTTGACTTTTTTCTATTTTAGTACTGAAATATTTATTGGAAAAAAGTAAATAATTTGCATTCTTCATTATTATATTGAAAAGATGCAAACTTCTTAGTCAAGCTTCCAAAGCAATAGATTTTTGTTCAAGGCTGCTTTATTATTAGAAATTTTATTTGTCACCTGATTACAAGCTCGCTCTGAAAGAGGCAAGTACTTGATTATAAAGTGAGTGACGAAGTCTTTATATAACAGACAGTTCATTTTTTTTGCCTCTGCACTGAGATGTTCAACAAAGTCAAGAATAAAGGAAATATTCTTGAATTCATTATTTCTAGCTAAAGAGAATCTACTTTCCATCAAAGAAGAAATTGAGCTCAAGTCAAGGTCTTTCTATTTAGCTGTCATTTTTCCTTCCTTGTGATATAACTGCTGTGATTCTTTCTGTGAGACACACAAGTAATTAAATTAGAATTCATGGTGCTTTGCATCTCTAGGGATATTTCTTAAATTATCACTGATAAAATAATTCACAGACAAAGCAGGACAGCAGCAGAAGAAAACGAGTGCCAAATCACTGTGTCAATTTGATCTGTAGAGGGGGGGAAACCCTCTCTTCATCTCAAACTACTTATTTGTATATAATCCTTTTTATAACAGGAAAGTTAGAAAAATAAATAACCCAAAATTCTAACCATCTTCTTCCAGTCCTTTTACTAGTCTCATACTTTTTTCCAAAAAAAAAAAAAAAAAAAAAAAAAAAACCCAGAGAGAGAGAGAGAGACAGACAGACAGACAGACAGACAGAGACAAAGAGAGAATCATGTTAATTTTATACTGTTTTTTAAATTTTGATTGGATAGCATAATACATGTTACTATCAAATATTTTTTTAAAAAACCACCATTTTCTTCTGGGTATATACCAAAAGGAATTGAAAGCAAGGGAGTCAGATATTTGTACACCAATGTGCATAGCAGCATTATTCACAACGGCCAAAAAGGTGGAAACAACACAGAAGTCATCGACGGATGAATGGTTAAACACCAAATGGTGTATACATAAAATAGAGTATTATTCAGCCTTAAAAAAGGAAATTGTGACATGTTACAACATGGATGGACCACTGAGAATGTTATGCTAAGTGAAATAAGCCAGTTGCAAAAAAGACAACTACCATATGATTCCACCTATAGGAAATACCTGCTTAAATTAATAGAGATAGAACATAAAATGGTGGTTACTAGGGGCTGGGAGGAGAGGAAAATGGGAAGTTGCCTAATGGGTATAGAGTTTGAGTTTTGCAAGATGAGAAGAGTCGTGGATGGATAGTGATGATAGTTGCACAACAGTGTGATTGTAATTTATGCCACTGAACTGTACACTTAAAAATGGTTAAAATGGTAAGTTTTATGTTATGTATATTTTTACCACTGAACTCCATCCCCACAATTTTGAATGAATGATATTCCATCATATGGGGAGGTTATCCTTTGCTTAACATTTTCCCTACTGTTGGACATTTAGGTTCCTTCCAATTTTTTGTTGCCATAAAATTCAGTGTAGTGAACATTGTTGTAAACACAACTTTATTTCCATATCTGCTGTTTCTTTAGGATTAAGAAAAGGACATAACTGGATTAAGGAACATGAACTATTTCAAGGCTCTTGATACATAATGCCAAACTGCTTTCCAGAAAGGGCTTACCAATTCACTTTCTTAAAAGGAGTGTAGAAGAGAGACCTTCCCATTGCATTCATGCCAAAATAAAGTATTCTCACCTCTTTTCATCTTTGCCAATGGGTAAAAAGAAACCATAGTTTAGGATTGTAATGGGTACTTATTTGATTGCTCTGGAGAATGAACAGTTTTCATATGTTTATGGCCAATCTAAACTTATCCTTCCAATAACTGCCAATTCTCTCAAATTAAAATGTAAAACCCATATCCTAAGAAGGTCGGGAAGATGGGAAGAGATACGTTAGGAAAGCTCTGAAGGGCAGGTTAGGGTGGGGTCAGGGATTTGAACTTAACCTTTGAGGATATGAAGAACAGTAAAGATTTAGGAGGAAGGGAATGACGGCAAAATATGGGGAAAACCTAAATCTCTAATAAGAAGAACATAAGCATATTATCAATTGTGGTTTTCTATTCAATAAAGTGGATTCACTAAGCAGAATCTCTAGGGGCAAAGAACCCCATCCACATTGTTGAAAAACTCCCCAAATGATTATTTTTCAGCCAGGCTTGGAAACAATTACTTAAATTCACTAAGTGAAATCACCACTACTCTTCCATATTCTCCCTCCTTTTGAGCAAAATGCCTGGCAAACATCTAGTTTTCTCACTCATCCCTCTGAGTTACATAAAGCAAGCCATAGTTGCCCTCCTTAGGTGCTCAATACTCATCAGCTGCCAATTAGGAAACCCCACAGTGACATACTGAGTATTACCACTCTTGGATTCTGACTTGGTCAGGCCATAACACAGGTTCATGCAATCTATCGTTTGCTGAGAGTGGCATTAAACCAAGGTCAAGGCATGCAACCAATTTATGAGGCTGCTTGTTTACAAAGCAACTGTGGGCACACCGTGCATTTTATCTGGGTCTCCAAGACATCCTGGAACTGTTGGTCCCTCGGGAGCCAACTACATCTGGGTATCAGTGACCTGAGTGTCATGCTGAGTTACCACAAACTTTTCAGGCTCTGTGTTCTAAAAATAAAAATCATCTAAAATTTGGAAACTCACCTAACATACACAATAAAGGACTGAACAAAAATGATGTCAGTGGAATGATGGTAAGATAAAACTCTGGGGGGTATAGACGATAGTGGAAATAGAGATAACACACAGAAAGATATCTTGAAGCCAAGGAAAAGAAAAAAGGGCGAATCTGGAAAACGGAAAATAGGCATTAGTCTTTATTTGTGTGTTGACTGGTTGTTACATAACTCTCCCAAAGTAAAGCCAACCCCATTAATAATGTAAAAACTAAGTAGTTATTAGGCACACATTACTGTTTGAATAGCACTGCCACTGACGTAAAAGAAAATTAGTTGATAAGGTAAGGCTGTCTGTTCTTTCACAAGTTACTATGGAGAAATGAACACATTAATGCTAAAAACAGGCTTAATGATTTTAATTTCCTGGGTATGGATCTTTTTTTGGCTTTACAAGAGGAAAGACATGATTACACTAATACGGTATGGGCACCTGATTTCCTTTCAAAGTTGTGACATGACTTCATATTTCCCCTTAAGAATGAGAATACCATCATGTCTAAAACCAAATACGATTTCAAACAAGCATTGTCTACTCCTATTCTGCGTGACCCCACAGTGGCTGTGGTGCGTGACATTCAAATAAAGCCCCTGTAAAAGGTATACAGACTCTGTAACTTTTCCCTCATCAGCTAAATGTTCAGCTAGATCCACAAAGAAGAGAAAGAAAACTTTTAGGGATATTTTAGGAAAAGGGAAATTTAATCTAGTTTGTGTTCATGTCAGTATATGAAGAAACACAAAATATCGTCACATATTATATACTAAAGATAGAACACAAAATGCCTACTACATTCCACGACTTTAACATATGTTGCTTCACTCAATTCTCACCAGAGTATTTATTCCTCCTAAAATGATAAGTCTAAGCCAGTTGTAGTTGTAACAATCCCATCCTCCTTGCCAGTGACTTAGGTTGACGATGAAATACCAGAAGCATAAAGAAATGTAAGGAAAGTCTGGGGTAGGTTTTTATGAGTGTGTTTTCCCAGTTCTAAGAAAAAGAGACAGAAAAAGATGGCCTCCTTTCCTCTCCAGACCTTGGTGAGGCTACGTTGGATTGATGCCTGGAATGGCCACAGCCACTTTACCATCCTAAAAGCCAGCCTGAGGGCAGAGCCACCCACAGCAGTAATCAGGGAACAGACCTGGGCTGACACTGTTAGGCTGCCGACTCAACCTACTCCAGACCCAGCCCTGTTTCTGGACTTCATGTTTTAGAAAACATATTTTCTTACTGTTGAAGCTCAGTGGAGTAAGGTATTTTGCTACTTATAAGACTCTAAGAGTATTCTAATTCCCCCTAGGTAAGTAGTATTATTTTTTTCAAGTAAGAAAATGGAATTTTCTTAAGGTTCTCTTGCCTAAGATCACAGTTTCCAAGTATTGACTCAACATTTATTTCACATCAGTTTCCCAAAGGTCCTCTTCAACAGAATAGTATAGATGTTTCTGGAAATGTCTGTTCCTGGAAATTCTAGGAAAGAGAGCCATTAGGATGTAGTAAAAACAACACTGAATCTGAAAAATTAGATTTGAAATTTTATTAATAACAGGACATCAAACATTGTAAAATGCGAGGAAAAATGTCAGCTTTGTCTTCTTCTACAAGGTACTTGTAAGTCTGCAACAGTGAACAGCATATACGAAAACCTTGTGTCAACTCTAAAGTTAAGGGATAATTATTTCCACTATTGAACAAATACTACGTGTAACAAAATGTTCTAAGTAAGCCACTCTGCATGTGAATTCAGCATCACTATTTCATGGTTATTTCTTTGTTAGATTAGGTTAACAAAGGAATCATGGAGATAACCTTTCCTATGGATTTTCCATGGTTCTCCAAGTCACAGTCCATAGTATTTCCTTGGGTCATTCCAGTTAAGTCATCATTTCAGAAACTGTGGCCTTTTTTTAGGATGTGAGTCTAGGCTTTTAGGTCACAGTTTTTCCTACACTGAAAGCTTGGTATGTGCCCAGCACCACTCTCTCATCTTGTGCTATATCTTCTAACAGCCCCAAACATCTAACCAGCTCCTGTGACAGACACCATCACCGCTTTCTCTAACTTATATTTAACCTTATATTGAACAGCTATGATAAAAAGCTGCAACCTCTTAATGACTAAAAGCTAAACTCAGTTCAATTATGTTAAGGTCAAAAGGGCATTTTTCATGCCTTAACTGGGATTAAAGAAATTTAAGTATAAAAAAATAGCATGGTTTTGGCCATCCACAAGAGCTTCAATGGACAAAAATAACTAAGGAAGTGACAATGAAAAACATCAAATGTCAGAGAACTACTCTTTTTTTATACTTAAATCAGCAGGATGTGTTCATTCAAACCACTCGGCCCCTGTCCCAGATAAGATTTAACAGCCAAAGTATGTTCTAACAGAAGAAAAAATATATATATTCTAACAACATATCGCAACTCAGCAAACTTAAAAAAAATCTAAACCATAAACTTTTTTCTTACTTCCTATCTTTGCATTCCAAACCCCCAAGTAAAGCTCTCAGAAAATAGACTTGCCTAGACGTGAAATGGTGCCTTGCTACAATGCCCGTAGCAGATACAGTGCTCAGAGAAAGGCAAGACTTTCTCCCTCTGATATGGAGAACATCGAACTCATTAAAGATGGTAAAATGGGGAACTGCAAGAAACAGCTGGATGAGCCACTGAAATCACAACTGCTTGGGGCTCTTGTACTACTGAGTTAAAAGTTCTTCTCCTTAAATTTTCTGTGGTCAGTACATCACCGTCTCTGCAAGCCAAAAGAAAATGACTCAGGACATGGAAAATGTCCATGGAAAGAGGCCTGAGGGACAAACTACCTGCCATGACATCCCACTCCTTACCCCAACACCAGCATTTGACAAGTAAAAACCCAGAGAGGATGATGGCTCAGAAAAAGTCAGTTGAAATATCCCTTTGGGATCCATGACTCAGGACATACATAATTCTGACTAAATCTGGCAGGATGTCTAATAACCTCAGGGACACCCTCTTGTGTCAGCTGCTTGACAATGTGCTTTTCACTTCTCAGCTCTAACAGAAAGGGAGGTTCGGACCATGCCAACCCACCAACACAAATGAGTGTGTTTGCAGCACTGTGGGAGTTGGATCAAAACATTAAGAAATACCAAAGAAGCTTTACAAGTGTGAGGGCGTGAAAAAACACCTATTTAAAAAGGGTGGGGGAACTTCTTAGCAACCCTTAGGACAAATGGCAAATGGGTATATGGATATACACGACAGTAATGGCAGGTTAAGGATAGGTAATCTATGGTGAAAGTGACATTCTTTCAATACTAAATAAGTCCGTGAGTGACACTCACAAGATCAACTCCTAGGGATCCTCCCATTAAAAGGCTTTGAGCTCTAACAGCCTTCCTTCCCTGTTCTTACTAGAAAATTAACGAACAGCTTAAAATGAAACCATAAAAATTCTGACATCTTCAATTTCACCTGAAGACCTTGAACACAAAGCTCTTTTGAGATAAAGTTAATAGTACTCAGCTAAATGGAGCCAGAATCTGGAACTATAGAAAGTTAAAACAAAAACACAACCAGAAAAAAAAACAAAAACAAAAACCCTCTGTTCCTTTAACTGAACTTTATGTCACCTTGAAAGTTCTTGGTAGTCTAAACTGTTTGATTTTCAAATGGGGAAACACTTTTATTTCTGTGCATGATACACACTAACTTCACAGAAGATGTTTTCTATTTGAATTCACTGACCATGAAAATTAGGCTTTTAAAGATTAGATTTTATTAACACTACTGTATCAAAGATTTATACAGGCACAATGCTTCCAAATATCAGATTCTAATTGTTCTACAAGTAAGAATTATTTTAAAGTGTACATCTTCTGGTAACAGTAAGGCTGCATAGGTACATTCCTCTTTTGTAACAACAGGAAAAAAAAAACCTGGGTTAAAAGAAACTGTAAAACTCTCTGGATTATACTAAAAATTTATAATACAAATTTAAAAGTCCAAACCAAAACTTTCCATAAGGATCTAGGAAATCATTGTCCCCAACTTTCCCTCCTTGGTTATAACCCATTATCTCCGTTTCAGTCCCTGGTTAAACTGCTAAAGTGATAGAAGATTTTGTAAAGTTAAGATTTCTGTTTTACAACTTAAAATGTTGTATGGCTATCATTGTGGAGCTCCTGATTTAAGTAAACCCCCTTTTATCTATCTATCTATCTATCTATCTATCTATCTATCTATCTATCTATCTATCTAGATAAATAGAATTATATATTAATAATTCGAGCGGGGCTTGAACTCACAAACCGTGAGATCATGACCTGAGCCAAAGTTGGACACTCAACCGACTGAGCCACCCAGGCACCCCAAGAAATTAAAGGTTTTAAATATTCTTGCAGCTACATGTGACTAACTCCCTTCTGCTCCTTCACCCCCACTGGTATCCATTACACTGAGCTGGGAAGTTATGATATGCATTCATGCATCTATACTTTTATTAGATGTGTATAATTGTTTTTAAAGCTTCCATAAATGATACTGTCATCCATGTATCATTCTGCCATTTGTTCATTTTGCTCAACTTTTTTTTTTTGCTCATTTTTTTTTTTTTTGCATGTCCTAAGTTTATACAGAGGAACTTCAAGAATTTCTCTAGAGTGTATAACTAGAGATAGATCTGCTGTATCCAGGGTAGGCTAGCTGTCAACTTTCCTTGATAATACCAAAATCTCTAAGTGGTCATAAAAATTTCTACCACAACCAGGAGAGACTCCCATTCTTCTAACATCCTTGACAACCCTTGATATTGTCACACTTAACTATTTCTTTATAAATCTAGTAATTTCTAGTGGTGTACTAGACATTTTGGATGATATGTTGTACAGTTTGGATTCTGTTATATTCCTCTTAAGAATATTCAGTCTTGTTATAACAGGCAAATTAATTCTTGGTAGTTTACCTTGATCAAGTGGAAGCTTCGTTTTAGGTTTTATTAGGGTGGCTCTATCTTGGATTTGCTCTTAATTTTTAGTGCACTTCCTTAGTCTTGAGATGCAGTTTTTTTATTGCTAAGGCTTGGCCTTTTTGGAGTTTCAGTGGAAAGCTTGGACTGTTTATGAAGCCCCTCTAACTTCAGGTTCAAAATCCAAAGTCTATCTCTATTGCATTAGGCAGCTGCTGAAATTTCTGTTCAGCTCTTTAAGACTTCTAGCAGGAGGGGCCTGGGTGGCTCAGGTGGTTAAGCATCCGACTTCAGCTAAATGTCCGACTTCAGTTCAGGTCATGATCTCACGGTTCACGAGTTCGAGCCCCGCGTTGGGCTCTGTGCTGACAGCTCAGGGCCTGGAGCCTGCCTCAGATTCTGTGTCTCCCTCTCTCTCTGCCCCTCCCCAACTCTGTCTCTCTCTCTCTCTCTCTCTCTCTCAAAAATAAACATTAAAAAAATTTAAAAAAACAAAAAACAAAACGACTTCTAGCTGCTATTTTCCACATGGCCTTCTTTGAGTTTTACCTCACACATGCACGTGTCAGGGACCAGCTGAGAATGGAATTGAAGTTTGTATAAAGATTTTGGGGCTTTCTCTCTGTGGCATTTAAGGGGTATCTCACTCAATCTCCAGGCACTCTGGCAGCCTCAAACTGACTCCTCTGGCCATTAAGAGTGTGATCTTCTTCTTGAGTTCTATCTGTCCTGGGCCCTGCAGATCAGGGAATGCCCCCAAGGGAAAAAATCATTTAAATATGGATCTTACCCAATGTGGGACCCTTTATCCAAGAATCAAAACCTCTCCAGTTTCTGACTCCTTTTAGTCACTCTCCAGTACTTTCAAACTTTTTTCCTTCTTAAGTATTTTCCAATGTTTATAATTGTTATTGGCAAGAGTACCAGTGCAACAGAACCCACTCTGCCATTTCCAGAAGCCAAAGCCTTGCTGAGCAGAAGCAAATTTCGATGCACTCTCATTTCCCAATCTTTTCTTTTTATGATTAATGGTATTTTCAAGCTTCATTTAAGAAATTCTTTCCTATCCCAATGTCATCAATCCGGCTTGTATATTTTATTCTAAAAGTATTTTTCTAAAGTATTTAAAAATATTTTGGTCTTTAGTTTACTTGGATTCCATTTCTTGTGCATGACTTAAAGTAGAAATCCAATTTTATTTTATTTTTACAAGCAAATGAACAAGTGTTCCCTGCACCATTCTTGAAGAGTCCACCATCTCCACTCTGGTTCATGAAGTTTGCTGTCATAAATCTAGGCTCGTACATATCTTAGCTTGTTCCGGGCTCTCTCTTCTGTTTCAGTGTTTGTCCACGTCTACACTCATACTGCGATATCTTAATTATTACATCTTTATAGTAGGTCTTGCTATCTGGTAGAGCAAGTCTTTCCACTTTGTTCTCCAATATTGCTTTGCTTATTCTCGGCCCTTTATTTTTTCAAATAAATTTTAGAATCGATTTGCCAAATCCCAGTAAAGGCCTGCTCGGGAGGGTTAACATCTTTAAAATATCAATTCTTCACACCCACAAATTTTGTACATTTTTTCATTCATTGTAGTATTCTTTCATGTCTTTCTATAAACTTTTATAAATTTTCCACAAAATGATGCTTATTTTACTGCATATTAAAATATCTTCATAAAATTATATTTTCTCAAATTATCTTCTCATCCAGTTTACCCCAATTTATTCTACCACATTAAATGAATTTCATCAAAAGTCTTCACTGAAGCTATAAATTCTACGCTTTACTTCATAATATGCAATCTAAAGGATAACACCCTCATTTGCAAACCATTTTTTTCATGTCATGGATTTATCAAGTAATTACTTTATCCTATATACTTACCAAGAAGCTCCATAGTCTCTACTTTCAGTGTCCAGGAAATTAGAGTCCAAAAACATATCTTTGTAGATTCGGCCCACTAGGCAATACATATCTGAAGCAACTTGCCCTTCACTTTGCACCAGGGGAATCATAATATCAAGAGCTTTTGCTCTGTCTCCAGGGAGATTTCTCCTACGGTAGGGAAAGAAAACATCACCGTTTCAATATAGATTATAGGAGCAATGCAGAGTAATTACATTTTTAAAATTCTATTTGATGTATTGGTTCACAATAGTGAAGTTTGGCAGGATAAAAGCAACAAGGAGATTTTGAGAGTCACCTGTAAACCTCTGTCCTAAGTCTTTTTGTCTTTTTCATCCTATCACACGTCTACTGGGTCTAACACGGGTCACTTCTGTGCTGCTTTCCGGATCCTGGCGATGGATTTGCACTTACTTATCCAGAGTCCCTCTAATTTCGTAGAACATACGTTCATGATCCACAGGTTCAAGGGTGTGGAGTGAGATTAGGAATGGTCTGTGCCCTTAAAAGGGCCAGTCAAGTAATCCAAACACAGCCCAAACCCTGACTCTAGGTTTCAATGTGCAAACTCATTCACAGACAACACCAACAAACTGACTTTAACCCAAGAGTTGCCTGATGTCTTTGTATCACCAGTTGATCATCTAAGGAAGATGTTTATGTAGCTTATTTCAAAATAGCAAGTGTATGGGGCATCTGGGGAACTCAGTCACTTAAGCCTCTGACTCTCCATTTTGGCTTAAGTCATGATCTCACAGTTCATGAGATCAAGCCTTGCGTGGTGCTCTGTGCTGACAGTGTGAAGTCTGCTTGGGATTCTGCTCTCTCTGTCTCTCTGCCCCTCCCCCACTTGTGTGCATACACGCTTTCTCTCTCTCACTCTGTCTCCCAAAATAAATAAGTAAACATTAAAAAAATAAAATAGCAAGTATGTGTAGACTATTCTCAAAGACCAGATAAAAATCCTCTTAAAAATTATTCTTGGACCTTGAAAACATTATGCTAAGTAAAAGAAGCTAGTTACAAAAGATTACAAAATAATATAATTCCATTTACATGAAATGTTCAGAATAGGCAAATCTGGAGACTAAAAGTAGATCAGTGATTGCCTAGGTCTGGGAGATTTTCAGGGGGAAAGGGAGAGTGACTGCTAATGGGTAGGGGGTTTCTTCGGGGGGACATAAAAAAGTCATAAAATTTATTGTGTTGATGGTCATACAATTCTTTTACTATATTAAAAACCACTGAATTGTACACCTGAAAGAGGTCAATTGTATGATACATGAATTATCTTTCAATAAAGCTGCTATAAAAAAGTTATTTCTATTCTCCATTATGACTTTAAATAGATCTATGAATTTCTTTTTTTTTTACTTCGTTCTAAATACCTTGAGTTTATAATAACACTTCAAAAAATATGCTTATCAATTCATTATATTGTATTTTAGGAAAGGCAAAATTAAAACACAAATGAAGAAAAATATAAGAGGCTCTTATGGACTCCCATTTTTCATTTAAAAATAGAGCACATTCCATTCCATCTTTCAAAAAAGATTCATTTGAGAGCCAGCTGGAGCTGGTAATCTCTGGAGGTCTCATCTCACTCTGTCAAAGCCAAAGAAATAGATATTTAATAAATGGGGAAATGAAATCTACTTTCATTCCACATTTACTGATAAAGTTAGCAAGTTCTACAGTTTGGGCAGATAAAGAAAGAAAGGAACTATCTGTGGCTGAATAGCATGCAGACATTTTTCTCTGTAGACAGAGGCAGGAGAACCCAGTGATGAAGAACACAGACATCAGAATCACTAGATCTCGGTTTGAGCCTCAGTTTTATGCTTGTTAACTATGGGCCATTCAACTCTTCCCAGCTTCAGTTTCCTTATCTATAAAATAAGCCTTAAGTGACACATGACAAGTGCTCTGGAGATGAAATGTCCCTCCTTTTTCTTTTTCTCATTCTCTTCAGTTGTAGTAACCACATGTATATTCAACTTGCTATCATGGAAGAGAACAGCACAACTAACAGGCTTTGGACAGTTCAGTGCTTTGGGCTTCTCCGTGGCCAGAGCATGGATGGCCTCCCTGGTAACTGTAGAAAGTGGCACTGAGGTGTGTGCCACGATGTGGACAGAAGGCACAGAGGCAGGACTGGAAGTAGGAGTGTTCATGCTGTGTTAGCGGACTCATGGATACATGTCCTAAAATGTGGTCAATGGAGTTTTGATAATAATTGTGTTCAAAGCAGTGAAAACGAAAATATTCTTCGGTTAGCAATATGTTCACCTAGACATAAATGCCCTTACCCTAACCTAGTAAATTTTTTTTTCAATATATGAAATTTATTGTCAAATTGGTTTCCATACAACACCCAGTGCTCATCCCAAAAGGTGCCCTCCTCAATACCCATCACCCACCCTCCCCTCCCTCCCACCCCCCATCAACCCTCAGTTTGTTCTCAGTTTTTAACAGTCTCTTATGCTTTAGCTCTCTCCCACTCTAACCTCTTTTTTTTTTTTCCCCTTCCCCTCCCCCATGGGTTTCTGTTAAGTTTCTCAGGATCCACATAAGAGTGAAAACATATGGTATCTGTCTTTCTCTGTATGGCTTATTTCACTTAGCATCACACTCTCCAGTTCCATCCACGTTGCTACAAAGGGCCAGATTTCATTCTTTCTCATTGCCACATAGTACTCCATTGTGTATATAAACCACAATTTCTTTATCCATTCATCAGTTGATGGACATTTAGGCTCTTTCCATAATTTGGCTATTGTTGAGAGTGCTGCTATAAACATTGGGGTACAAGTTGCCCCTATGCATCAGTACTCCTGTATCCCTTGGGTAAATTCCTAGCAGTGCTATTGCTGGGTCATAGGGTACTAACCTAGTAAATTTTTAAGTGAATAACCATTTGGTGTTGAGGATATCTGCCTAAGAATAATAACATCATGTTCATGCAATTGAAAAAGATTCTGACCAAGTATAAATAGTAAATACAAACTCTGACAAAGAAGAAAAAGAATTTTAAGAATTTACATATACAAACTGTGAGGGACAAAAAAATTAAAAATCAAAATGTATATGCTTCTTATACTTCATATGGTTGAAGTAGAAATATTAATATTACATTCTAATAGGGAGTGGCTGCAATGCTGTGGCGAAAACATACCCTAGAAAGAATACGCAGGTTATAAAACAGGATGTTAGCACTTTGTGGACAGAAAGGTTTTTTTCTTACCTATTCAGTGCAAATGCATAATGAAACTTCACATGGTGATGGGAAGCCAAATCAAAGGTTGGCAGCTTTTCTAACGTCTCTACCAGCTTCACAATAGAATCATAGTCCTTTAAACAAGAGGAGAGTAACACAGAATTAAACTATTAGGAGAAAGTTCTGACAATGAAATGCTTTTTGACAATCAGATATGTGAATCCGAGAAGGGTGTTAAAAAGAAAACTAAAATCCAGAGGAATCTGGAATCAAGAACCAAAAAGAATCTAGAACCATAAAGAAACTTTTTTTTTCTTAAATAAGAAATTTGATTATATAGATAAAAACATTAAAATACAGTTACCACATCTGACGCCCCCCCCCAAACAATAAATCATCTAGAATGACAATACTATACTGTCTAACTATGGATGGCTTACTTCTCCATGGAGCCAGATTCCTGGTATACAGTGTCTCATCAATTACTTTCAAAGAAATAATTTTTTTTTTTTTTAGAAATAATTTTCAAAACATCCAGGACATGGAGCAACTGACTGAGCTTCTGTCACATGTAACAAGATGATATTGTGTCAAGCTATCCTAGTCTTGGGACCCTAAGTACCACACCTCTACATGTATGTGAATCTCTGTTGTCTTCATGAAGCTTTACTTGGGCCTGAAAGCCTAGGAATAAGAAACCAGAAGTCACTTGCATTTTACTATAAAAATCTAATAGCAAATCCCCAACTCAGAGAGGATTTCATTCTATGTACCATATTAAAAAATTGTAAGATATATCAATAACACTAAATGGTATGTTGGTGTGTTTTACATGATATATTTTAAAGGTTATTTTAATAATTAATCAGTTACATATGTCTTGCTTCCAGCTAGTCAGATCTAGCACCATTAATTTTAAGCACATGATTTCAAGGAGTAAGAGATATCACCAGAAAGCCCCCCACATTTCTGCTTTTGCTAACACAAAGTTTTCACAATATTGGCTGATGGGTGTGTCTGAATAGATTGTCCACAGATTAGCTATGCACGCAAACTTTTCTTTTTGTTCTTCTGGAGGAAAAAGACCTTTACCATACAAGTACCTCATTACACATCCCACAGATAGGAAACTCATAGGAGTTTTTTTTTTTACTTATCATAGATTCTCAGGATGGAAGCTTAGAAAAGTCAACAAAAAATTACATGTAGTGACATGAATAACCTCTCAGCTCACTGAAATACAATGTTAACTCTCCCTTATTCCTCCAACAGGCTACATGATGAAGATTTTACTTTAAGCATCTTCTCACCTGGATATCTCTGTAGGAAAGTAACAGGTTTATGACAATATCTGCTGTCAAGACTTCAATATTATCTACTCGCTGCCGAATTCTTGCCAATTCAGCTGCCAATTCTTTACCAGTGTATAAATTACGAGCTTTCCTGATATCATTGAGTATAGATTCCCGGAAATACTGGCTGGTGGGAAAACACACATTTCAAAGAGTTAATACTAGAAAGGATTTCAATTAAAAGCAATGATTGTATAAGGAAACAAAATTTGCAGCACTGGTAGCTTTTAGTTCACAAGGTGCGCAGAATGAACACCTCAGAGATTGCGCATTATTAAGAAATTTGGGAGTCCTTTATTCCTTTTAGCTTTGCTTCAGAAAAAATTAGGTAAAGATACTGCATTTTAACGAATTTTCCAAGAACCTGACATGTACCTCTAGAAATGCCAAAACGTTTTCATTTTACCGTCTGGAATAGGAATTGTTCCAAATAAGTCAGGCGTGCCTAAGATTTGGTCATAATACAGCGTTTACTTTCTGACTCAGCATCATCATTTATTAACATAAGTGATTGTTCTTAGCTAAAATATAATAATGCTGCCAGCAATTTTGGCAGAGTTCTTGCTCTTATACGAAAAGTTCCCGGGACGTTTATTCTGATACTGTTTCTATACTTACTTTGAATATATATCTCTACCATTACTATAATGTAGTTAGCAGTCTTTTTTTCTTCCTTTCTGATCTCAAGTTGTTCTCTGAATAAAGTGAACTATGTGGCATCTATTTTTATCTACTTGGAGGATACCATACTTTTATGTTCCTGGTTCTTGGCTGTGTGCCATCTCTAAGAAACCTCTGATAAGATGCACAGCACTCCATTATCATCATCAGGTGGCATTATTCCACCTTACCTGGAACTTGCTTGTGCCACCTTCAGAAGTTGAATGAAACGGTCCACAAGAGGTAAGCAAATGGGTCCAAGAAGCAGCTCGAAGTTCGGTTGCATGAGCTCTGTCAACCCCTTCATGAAGCTGCTATCGCAGCAGTAGACTTTATTATGTGGAGTGATCATGTAAGGAACGAATGTGTAGTTCCCAGTGCACATCTGTGGAAAGAGGAGAGGCCGGGAGGTGGTGAGGTGGCCTGGAGACCCCACACTCATGAAATCCCAAGTGCAGTGAGTCATTTTCAACAGTAATCCTGAATATGAAGCGAAATAGCAAACCTCATTTCTTATTTATGACCTATGAAAATGGAAATTCCCTCCAATTTCTTTAATTGCTTACTTTAAATAATTAGGGCTTACAGATGATGCAAAAAAAAAAAAAAACACCTCATAAAAAAACAGTATGGCACAGCGTCCATCCATCAGTTAAATATTTATTCACCATGTCTCATGGCTAAGGCATTTGTGATATATGCTGCAGGAAAAATAGAGTAGTTTAAAACACAGCCTTCAGCCTCTGGGGAGCTTAAAATTTAATCACAGAGACATAGTGTAAATACACGACAAGAATAAGAACTAACGTTAAGGGCTGCCCACCTGACAGGCTAGGCTGTTGAGTGATGTCAGAACAAAGCTGCTCCCTCCAGTCTGCTCGGTCACAGTCATGGCTCCGTTAGCCTCTCTGTTACTACAACTAGAGACCCAGAAGTTTTCCTTGACGCTTCCATTTCCTTCACCACCCATATCCTATCAAAGTCCCGTCTACTCTGCCTCCAGAATGGATCTCATATTTTTCCATTTCCCTCCATCTTCTCTGCCTGCATGGCAGGCCATGCGACCAACATACCTGGCCTGAGCCATTGTCACTGGCTTTTAGGTAGTCTCCCTGCTTTCACTCTTGTCCTCCAATCTATTGTCTACCCAGCCATCAAAGTGATCCTTTAACAACCTGTATCAGATCACTTCCCTCACTTCGAAAGGCAGTGGGATGAGGATAAGGCATGTCCTTGTGGCCTACAGGGGCCTGATGATACAAATCCTGCTTCTCTCTCTGGCCTCAGCCCGTGCCACTCTCCACTCACTCATCCCGACCTTCTACTGATTCCCAATGATGTCAAGTGAGGGAACACTAGCACGAACAAAAGTAGAGCTAAAGGAGAAAGAAGAAATTGGACTGGACACCCCTCAGGAAGCAAGTCTGACCAGATCTTAGAGCTCAGAGAAGGGAGAGAATGCAGAGCTAAGGGTTTTAAACTGTATGTGCTGGGCTGTGGGAATCATGGACAGATTCAGGGCAAGAAAGAAAACATAATCACAGTCTTAAATGGGGTTACCTAAAAAGAGTGGTATCATTAACAACAACATCAATCAGACTGAATTATTTATGAATATATTATAGTCAGGGGTACTTGTTATAGATCAGGTAATAAATCACAAACAGAACCTGACTTCCAGGTAATATGTGAGAGGAACTTCAAGAGTTTGGTATCTGATTTGGGGTGGGAAGGGTGAAATGTTCACTATTAGGAAGGCTATGATTTCAGGGGAGCTGAACCCCTAAAGTGAGAATGTCCAGAAGATAGTTGGAAATACATGATTGGAATGTCAAAGAGTTTCCAACAAAAGTACAGACCTGAGAAGTATTTGGTGTGGTTGAATCTAAGGCAACATGAGAGACCTCTAAGAGAAAAGCCACAGACAGAGAAAAAGAAAAAGGCAGAGAAAAGAGAAGTAGAATGAGCTATGTGGGAAACCCCATCACCGTTCTAGGGAGCACAGAGAGCCCAGATTGCCAGATCCTAGCCATTTCAGTATTACGGGGAACAACACATCACTTCTCTTACCCTTACAACTAAACAAACGAGAGCAAACAATGACTCACCACTTGCACATGCCAAGGGAGGTCATACACGCTCCCAACAACCCACTGAAGAAGGTGCTATCATCCCTGTTTTATAGGAGGATTCAGATTAGGCTTATGGAGGTCATGCAGCTGGTCTGTGATGTGTTTGGGACTCTAGCCTAGAGACTTCTCTGGAGGTTATGCCATAATCGTTAGAGGGTTCTGCATCCTCCTGAGTGGCCCCTGCATGCTGACGCACCAACGCTTTGCCTCAGGTCACTTTCATGGAACCCTGAATGAGCCAAGCCATAGCTTCACAGCAAACAGACGAGAAGTGACAAATGCTCTTCCAGCCAGACTGAATTATTTATGAACATATTCTTTGAGGCACCTGTTGTATGTCTGGTAGTGTTGAGCTGAAACAGGACCTGAATTCCAGTTAAAGTATGAGAAGAACTTCCAGAGGTTGAGATTTGATTTTTAAATTAAGTACATTAAATTGTTCCTTTCTTAAGTTCTCCTTCATGGAACAATAATTTGGAAGACTAGTCAGGAAGAAGAAACCTCTGATAAGATGCACAGCACTCCATTATCATCATCTGACTTCGGCTCAGGTCATGATCTCCTGATTTGTGGGTTCGAGCCCCATGTCGGGCTCTGTGCTGAAAGCTCAGAGCCCGGAGCCTGCTTTGGAATCTGCGTCTCCCTATCTCTCTGCCCCTCCCTTGCTCATGCTTTGTCTCAAAAATAAATAAAACATTAAAAAAATTCTTTAAATGTTTCTGAGATCCTATAGCATATCCACCAACGTAATCCTTTTCACCAGATCCACTGCCCTAAGCAGAAAAGAAAGGCTAGTGTACCAAGAGGTTGCTCCCCAAGGTTTCTAGAGCTGTAACTATGAGTGGGTTATAAAAAAGCAACAGAATCAAATATTCCTGTTTTAGATAAGTTCTATAACTCAAAATTTAAAAAGAAATGCTTTGAATCTTCCAAGTCAAAAAGTAGAATAGATGAAAAGCCAGTAAGCCAGAAAAACACTATTAGCATTTCAAAATATTCTGCTGCTGCTGCTGCACCAAGTTCTGTATCCTCAGAAGCCTTAATACCACGTGTATTTGTGTACAAGACATGAAACAGCATACAGAACTATTGAAATACTGGGCACTGGGGAATAAAGCGTCTGCGTAAAACAATCCTGGGAGAGGACGACTCTCAGACATCTGGGTGTGCATCACCGCTGCAGGGGTGAAGAAAGTAAAATGAGAGTCTTGCAAACAGCAGAGAAAAATGTACTCCTGCAACTGTCTTCTTCAAACCCCGTGGAATAAGGCTTCAGAATCCTTGTTGAAAATAACCAGCATGCCAAGGTTTTCTTAAGCTCCTGGCCTCGCTGCACTTTCTGGAGTCTCTTCCCTATGTTTCTAAGGCAATAAATACATATTTTTTTCATTCCCCCTTATTGGTGTCCAAACAAAGTGGAGGGTGAGAAGCTGCAGGAGGCACATAGATGCTACCAGGCCTGAACTAAGGCACAGCGCAGTGAGCCTGCAGTGGGGGCAAAGTGTGAGGTTTGGTTTTAACACTGTTTCTCTAAAAGATACCAACTGCACGGGGTGCCTGGGTGGCGCAGTCGGTTAAGCGTCCGGCTTCAGCCAGGTCACGATCTCGCGGTCCGTGAGTTCGAGCCCCGCGTCAGGCTCTGGACTGATGGCTCAGAGCCTGGAGCCTGTTTCCGATTCTGTGTCTCCCTCTCTCTCTGCCCCTCCCCCGTTCATGCTCTGTCTCTCTCTGTCCCAAAAATAAATAAACGTTGAAAAAAAAAATTAAAAAAAAAAAAAAGATACCAACTGCAGAGAAAAGTACTTTTTTTTTCTCAAAATGATGAAAACTAATAATATGGGAATATTTTTTTCCCCGGGTTGGCTCACTTAAAACTTAGAAACGTTATCGTTGCAATTTCTGTTTACAGATTGCTATTTCACCCAGAGTTTCAAATAACTGATAATCCAAAGCAAATTAAAAAAGAAAACACTATGTGATCAAGAACAGACATCTCAGGCACAACAACTGCCTTATTAATAAGGTACCAATTCTAAAATATTCAGACCTGCTTCTTGAAAAAGAAAGACCACATTTCCTTAAACTTCAAAGCACTAAGGCATGATCATAAAATGACAACAGCAATCTCTCTGGCCCGTGCCTCTGCTCAGGGTTATAAAAACCTGCAGTTCAAAATCTAGTCCTATTCTATTATCTTCACTTAAAAAAAACCATGCTGATTCTGTTTTTCAATTTTTAAAAGCTGCATAAAGGTGAACCGAAGCATTCAAACATATCGAAATATATGCTCAAAATACTCAACTTTTGATAAGGACACCCAGTAGCTGAAACCCTGCTGCTTACTCAGGTCAACAGGTGACCAGATCATAACGTGCAATATTCCAGTCACCTTGCAAGCCTGCTTCTCCACATGTCTGACCCATCAGTGGGCGTGGTTAGCAATTTCCTACCATTTAGGTCTTTGTAAATGCTACCTCCTCTGAAAGACCTCTCTGACCACTTGATACACAGCCACCCACTCTTCACATTGCCTTGCATTAATTTTCTTTCCTTTCTTTCTTTTATTAAAATTCTTATGCTTATTTGTTTTATTTTGAGAGAGACAGAGACAGCATGAGTTGGGGAGGGGCACAGAGAGAGGAATACAGAGAATCTCAAGCAGGCTCCATGCTGCCAGCCTAGAGCCCGATGAGGGGCTCGAACCCACGAAGTTGAAAGATGATGATCTGAGTGGAAACCGAAAGTCGGACGCTTAACCGACTGAGCCACCCAGGCGCCCCTCCCTACGTTAATTTTCTAATTTGTGTCTTTGCTTATTTGTGTCCTGACCTTCTCCCCCACCTAGACTCTGGCACTTGTCATTTGCTGTCTCACGGAGCAATTTTGAATCTGCTTGCTTCCACTTTCAGTCTCCACAGTGAATCCCCGTGGCATGAGGCTCAAAGCCTGGCACACAATACATGATCAATATTTGTTTAATAAAATTGCTATGCTAAACAGATGCCTGAAGCAATAATTGCTCATTTCCTGTCCAGATGTGAAGAATAAAAGTGCACAATGACATTATGTTGCAATGAGTCTCTGACTTGGTGCAATCTTAACAGTAAGTTTTAAACTTTCAGATGGAAGGACAAACTACCAATTGTACTTTTAATCTTATCTTAAATCACGTGCAGATCTTTATGTAGGGTATTATTTCCAATCTAATTTGTAGAGATACATTCTTTAAGGTTTTTAAATGCTGGCTTATTTTCTAAATGAAAAATACAACCACTAGCCTATCAAGGCTGATTCCCTAATATATATAAATTTTCTTCATGCACTTTTAAAATTTGAAATTACTTTTATCACTTTTTAACTCTTGTTTAGTACTGCATGGAAAGTAGGAATTCTGTAGTGTGGTCTCAAAGGCAGACTAGACTCAGGAACTTAAATCAACCTGTATAGACAAACAGATAATAGATTGACATGTATCTATATATGTATGTGTGTGTGTGTATATATATATGTATATCTGTACTTACAATTTGTGTTATATAATTTATACACAGATACAGACATCTATATATGTGTATATATAAACATATGTAAACACACAGACACATATATGCACTCGTGCATATATATGCTACAAAATTGGATATACTATGGGAACATTTTTTTCCCCAAAATATAAGTATATATGCTAAAAAAAAAACAGGCATTAGGGTACCTGGGTGACTCAGTTAAGCCTCTGGCTCTTGATCTCAGCTCGGGCCACAATTTCACGGTTTGTGGGATCGAGCCCCACATCAGGCTCTGTGCTGACAAAGCAAAGCCTGCTTGGGATTCTCTCTTTCTCTCTCTCTCTCTCTCTGCCCCTTCCCTGCGCTTATATGCATGTGCGCGTGCTCTCTCTCTCAAATAAATAAACTTAAACAAAACAAAACAAAAACAAACGGGTGTCAGCATCATCTCCCACTATTTATAAATTTTCACCGTAAAGAAATATTTAGATAAAATAACCATATTTATATTGATACCTCAGAAACTCTAAAGAGGAAAAACAGAGATAGAAATTAATAATTTGTGGAGATTAAAAAAAACAACCAGAGATTAGTTGATAGAACAGAAATGATAAAAATTTTCTGGAAGAGTTAGGGAAAATACTCACAGTATTCTTCTGGCAAATGATTTCCTAAAAAATAAGAAAAGAAAAAAATAAAGCAGACGTTAATACAAAATTAATTTGATAATTAACTATTTGATGTGGGAAAACTGTATTAGCAATTTTATTAGCAATTAGAAATTTCAGGAAGTATACCATACGTTCCTGTATCTGAAATACTTATAATCTGATGGAAACGAGAGAACACAAAGGTGTTGTCGATGGCTTAAAGGAAACAGTACAAATATGTAAAATCCAAAAACTGAATAATCTAAAAATCATTCTTGCAGAACACGTGTGAATTATCAGCCACAATCTCTCTGGGGAAAGGTTAAAAGGAGTTCACTTTCCCTACGTACAACCTCACTTACACCCTGGGAGGGGACCATGCAGATGCTGGCTCTTGGGAAATAAAGGGTATTGGCCACTTATCAGAGTGGGTAAACCCACACAGAGATGAGGACATCTGACAATGAACAGTCACAGATACAACTTACATATTGTTCAATAAAAAGTGGAGTGCAAGAAATACACTGCAGGCAGCATCTCTGTCCTCTAGGCTGTGAGGAGTGAGATCGTGTAAATAACGTAGCTATACTGTGTCAGGTGCATAGAAAGCTGTTGATAATGCAAGCTCTCATCATCGTTAGTTCCAGTCGTTTAAATGCGTAGAGACATGGAAGAGATAATCTGGAAAAGCCTATGGCATAAAGGCTTCACCGAGGTTGGAGAATCACAATTTAGAAAGAGAAATGGGACAGAATTTTGGAAATGATGGCATGTATGTTGTCATGGAAACAGAGAATGTGAGGCTTTTGTGGAGTCTCAAGGGTGGGTCCATCTGGCTAAGAAGAGCCAGATCTGGTGAGGTAAGGAAGGAGCAGAGGAGCTATTCAAGTCCCAGCCGACCAGCTATCCTTCTTCATCCCTGGATCAACGTGGGGGCAAAGAGGGAACTGACAAGGATTTTGACTTAGAGCAGTACGTAAGATTTTTGAACATTTAAGGATAACAGATGAGTAAATAAAAATCTCAGGAAGGAACTGTAGTGGGTAATTTTGAAAGCCATAAAGCTGTGTATATAAAATACTAAGCAAGCCCTTCAATACTTCACAATCTTGTGGGTCAAAAAAGGGGGGGAGGACAAAAAGGACACGTACACATTTAAAAAGAAACATCACATGCCTGGGTGCACATGAGTGTATGTACACACATACTAGGTCTAAAGAGCAATGCTACAGCAAGGGCTTACATTTCAAAGGGAAAGAAGATGTTCCTAAGATGTGAGGAAGTCTGGGAAGATCAACAGAGAAGGTGGAACTCAAGATGAGTCAAAGAGGACAAGACAACTTTCAAAGGCAAAGCAGGAAGGTAGGGATCCAAGTTAGAGGACCAGGAACAGCAAAGACCCTTTTAGGGAATGACACAAATGATGACTGGGGGCTGGAGAAGACAGTTCATTTGAGGAAGTACAGAGAAGAGAGTTAAAGAGGTATTTGAAAAAGATCTTGAATTTGATCACTGGACTAAGAAGAAAGTTCACTTTGGCATGTACCAATAATATTAGAAAGTTATTTGGGGCCTTACTAAAGAAGGCCTTGAATGCCAAAATAAAGTGCTTTGTGAACAACTGGCAGTCAGCATGTTTTTTAAGGTGAGCGATATACATAAAGAAGTATCAGCATACGTTGGGACACTGTAACAGCAAAGGCTGGGCACAACATCAATGTCTACCCATTAGAATCTGGTTAAGTAAATGATGGTAACTCCATATAATGGAATATAATGCCACTAAACAAAGAATGAGGAAGCTCTTCATAGAGAAGTTCTTGATAGGGAAAGATCTCCAAGATATACTGCTAAGTGAAAAAAAAAAGCAGAACAGAATGGTGTTTATCCTATGCTCCTATTTATGTATAAAAGGGAGAAAAAGAAAATTCTAATTTGTACATTTGTAAAATCTCTCTAGCAGAATATACAAGAAACCAATAATAGTGCTTGCCAATAAAGAGGGAAGCTGGCTGGGTGGGGGTCAAAGATGAGAGAATGACTTTTCACTATATATCCTGTTGCACTTTTATTTATTTATTTATTTATTTATTTATTTATTTATTTATTTTAATGTTTATTTACTTTTGAAAGAGAGAGAGAGAGACAAAGCACGAGCAAGGGCAGGACAGAGAGAGACAGAAAGACAGGATCCAAAGGAGGCTCCAGGCTCTGAGCTGTCAGCATAGAGCCCGACGCGGGGCTTGAACCCACAAACCGTGAGATCATGACCTGAGCCGAAGTCAGACACTTAACCAACTGAGCCACCCAGGTGCCCTAAATTGTGTTGCACTTTTAAATTTTTTCTATCAGGTGAACATATTACCCAAGAGTGACAAATACATAAAAGATAAACCTTGTTAAAGCTTGAAAAAAATACTAATGAGATGGTGGTATTTAGTATTGGAGGGGAAAAAGCATTTAGGTGGCATTGCAAATGTACAGGGACATCAAAATAAGGGCTTGGATGATAGCAGTGCCCAGGGGATGGAAACCAAGAGACAGATGAGTGACACTGTGGAGGAAGGTGGGAAGTGGCTCTTCCCACAGGTGTTTCACAGGTAGTTAGTGCATCCTTTTCCCTCTCTCTCTCTCTCTCTCTCTCTCCCTCTCTCACACACACACACACATCTACACACACGAACATACACATGCACACACAGTGGTTCATGAAAAAATAAGTCGAAAATTTTAAAAATGCTGAATAATCACAAAGTCAGGAACACAGTATGCAGAATTTTCCAAACTTGATTTATAGAGCATCTCTTCAGAGTAGCAAACCACACTCTTTTGAACACAGCTCTCTTGTGATAGTAATATCCCCTTCTCCTCCTTCTAAGTACCAAGGGAATGCCCTTCTCTTCATCCTCTATCACACAGCATCCTCTGTGCATTGCGTAAGAAACCTGTTCTCTTTGAAGCTGCCCTTGACTGCCTTCAATGACACCAAACTTCCCAACAGTAGATGATGTTCTTAATTTCTGCCACTATTACCCCCGTATAGACCTCTAAGATAGCAATATACGTACTCATTGTAAATGTGTCATTATACGATTCTCCTATCCCATATCACAAGCAACCCGAATGGTTTGTTCATCTTTTACCCCACTAATTGCCTAGCAAATTGAATGGCATATAGTCGGTACTCAATAAAAGCATGAATAAGTTAATGAATGTATAAAATATTGGGCTATGAATCACAGTAGAAATGTGTAAGTCCTGGCTCCACTCTTGACCAGCCAGATGTCATTTCTCCTCCCTCTAATGTAACACACTAAGAGTTGGGTTGAGTGATTGCTGGTCTCTTCCAACTCTGTGTTCTATCATTTGCTTTTGGCTAAAGGCCTATCCAGTGAGCACTCTGTCCTTGTGCCACGGGAAGGAGAGACACCTTCACGCCCAGGACTGGAGCTACCCTACCGCCTCTGTCTTCTGGTGCACCAAACACAGAAATGGAAGTAGTGACGAGGGGAACAGTGAGCAGGCTGAAGGGTCCCTCTGCTTGTCACTACAGAAAATAGGCTGCTATTGGCTTAGAGCCAATATGCGACACCTTCCTGAAGAATGGCTCATTAATAACAGCCCTCTTACATGTCTTCTTTGCTTTCATTTCATTTTGCATTATAACAAATTATGAAACCGTATTAAGATCATCCCCATGAAAAACCTCCCCATAAAATAATAAGTGTGCGTGATGCCTATTTTGAACCAGAGAGAGTCCAGAGTGCCATGATTTACAAATCCGTGGTCAGTTACCAAGTAAGCAAGATGTTCATGGGAATGTCCAGAGGTAGCACTTACTATTAAAAGGGCACAGGGTCAATGTTTCTGGTTCCCTACTAAACTGTGAAACTACTTTGTATGGTCATATTTTCAAATGACTCTTTCCCTAACGTTTACTGAGTGTATAATTTATACCACTGGCTAAGTTGGGTGCTGTTTAAAAGTGCTGTGGGCAACCTGGGTGGCTCAGTCAGTTAAACGTCAGCTCTTGATTTCGGCTCGGGTCATGATCTATCTCACAGTTTGTGAGATCGAGCCCCAAGTCGGACTCTGTGCTGACAGCATGGAGCCTGCTTAGGATTCTCTTTTTCCCTCTCTCTGCCCCTCCCTCGTTCATGCACGCATGCGCACTTTTGCTCTCAAAACAAGTAAACATTTAAAAAATAAATAAATAAAAGTGTTGAAAAGAATCCAATAAAAAATCACTGTTTAAAAAAAATCATAGGATCTGTTGAATTCTTATTAACTATTGCTTATGTTTTGCAAAGGCTAAATGGATATAAATTGTTCTCTTGAAGGAGACAGAGTTTACTCACAGTTTATGATGTAATGTTAAATGAGGCATCAACTCTAAAGAAGAAAAGTACTATGTGTGCATTGTAACTCAGTACAAATAAAGAGCAAACAAGACCTCACAAGGTAGCTACCTACTCAGGGAGACGAGTGAACGTTTAATCTGTACTGAACCCACTGAAGGAAAAAAAAGGAGGACACGAAATAAATTTAAGACACAGCTGCTATGTTTCACATCACTGCATGGAAATTCCTCATCTAAACTGCTTAGAAATAAGATGGCAAAATAAACTCCAAATCCTCCCCAATGAACGTTTTGAGGATGTATTACTTCCCTACAACTTCATACTTGTCTTAGGCTTTCTGGTTTGCACACCCCCTGGCTGTACCAGAAACACCCCAAATTGTTTTTTCCCATTTCCCAGTACCTTTTGATAACCAGATAGGGAAAGAAAACAGAAGAGACAATCTAGTCTGGGGCTCTTTGCAAGGGAAGACAAAGGCAACTTTGGATAGTTATTTGGGACAACACAACTTTGAAGAGGTCATTTTAAGGATAAATAAATGGAGCATCTCCAAAACTGGAAAGTGTGCCTAGAATTTAGGTAATCGCAGCCGGGGGAAGGAAGTGGGAGCAGCTGGTGTGTGGTTGCCAAGTTCAATTGATTCAGGCTGGGAGAAGCAGAACTAGCAAGCAGGACCTCAGCTTCCTGAAAGAAAAGGAGCAGGCTGGGAGTTCCTGGCTGGAGAGAACGTGGTCCCCAGCTGGTGACCTCTGGGTCTTCCCTTCTGATCCCGCTTCCTGTCCAAGGGGAAGTAGGCAAGGGTTCCACCCAAGTCGGGTAAAGGAGGGTTATTTCTTATACTCCCTAGCTCCATCCTCTTACCTAAGTTCAATACTTCAAAACACGACGAGACTAGGAAATATCAAATGGGCCGTTGTGAACATCCCGGGCCTCACCAAGAGGATACGATTCAACTTTACCCTTCAGCATGCTGCAAAAATAAAGCTGTACCAGCTCAGGAAGAACACTCCAACACAGGTGTCACAGAACTGGCCCATCTTTAAAGTTAGGAAACTAATTACGTTAGTGCTTCCACGTTAGGCTTGCATCAAAGCTCATGTTAAAAAAAAAAAAAAAGCTCAATAATCTAACAAGAATCCAGAAAATCATATTTTTATAGGACATGAAATCTGTGCGTAGACTTAGAAGTATACGTGATGATAAGTCAGACAAGATGGGAGTTTGCCCTTCTCTGACACTTACTGTGTGTGCCTCTAAGTCATTGTATCTCTCTGGGTTTATTTCTCATCTGTAAAGAAAGTATCTTTCATCTGCCTAATCTATGTAGAAAGTACCGAACTTGTCTATCTCGGATTGTTTTTCAAGAATAATTGAAATAAGCTCATAAAAGTATGTTAAGCATTTTAAAGACATACATAGTTAGAGTATTAATATTATCAAAGCAAACAACCCCAACTCAATTCCTATTTTACCAGATCTAGACATATTTTATACCTTATTGTTTTGTGAGCAGGGGTGAGAACATATCCTTCTCTTGACATGAACAGCTGTCGATTAAATCAACCTGTACCAAAAGTCAGGTTAAATTATAACAAAGCTGGAAAGTAATCCCAAAAGAAATTTTGACTCTCCTCTCATCCCTCTAAATTTTATTTTATGTTAAATAAATATGTCTTTGTGGGAGGACTCTACTATAAGTAGAGATGTCTTTGAATGTGGCTGGGATGTTGAGGAGCGACATTCTACACATACAGGATTTGAAACAGCTTTTTTAAAAAATATTAAAATGATAATTTTATAATCCAAAGTATTAAAAAAATCTGTGAGTCCAGCTAATATAAATAAATTCCTGAATACAAATATAAATGGGAGAAAATGGACAAACCTCTAGTGCAGAAGTCCAAGTAATTTATGTACATGCTCTGATTGAAGAAAGTAGAGCATAATTCTTCACTCCTTTTATTTTATTTTTTATTTTTTTAATCATTTACATCCAAATTAGTTAGCACCTAGCGCAACAATGATTTCAGGAGTAGATTCCTTTACCCATTTAGCTCATCCCCCCTCCCACAACCCCTCCAGTAACCCTCAGTTTGTTCTCCATATTTATGAGTCTCTTCTATTCTGTCCCCCTCCCTGTTTTTATATTATTTTTCTTTCCCTTCCCTTATGTTCATCTGTTTTGTGTCTTAAAGTCCTCATATGAGTGAAGTCATATGATTTTTGTCTTTCTCTGACTGAAACAGCTTTTTAACACAAACTTCTCCTTATAATGTATTGCCATTACAATTAACTTCCTCTTCTTTGACACCAGCTATTTGTCTCAGCAACACCTAACTGGAACAAATTACTCAAATACAGGTATTTCTTATTAAAAAAAAAAAACCTCTATTGTTATATAGCTACAGGCGTAATGAATTTCTGTACAGTAAATTACATTTTTTGCATATATTTCAGTAAAAATTTCAAGGATGCATTCTACAAGGACCTAAATAGGATAATGGGTTTGTGTGCCACATAGATCAGCTTGCACAGCAAGAATCACTTATTTATAATGAACAAAAGGGAACAGAATTCAGGCAAGCCTTGCCCCATCTGGGTGGGAGTCAGGAGGCTTTCAGACTCGTATCTTCAGTGTGCAGAAGTATTCCTTCTTGCTGTTTAACATATTCAGACTCATGGGCCTACGATGGAAGTCTCTACAAATGAAGAAAATATCTGGTGCCAACTCAGTGATATGATGACATTTTCCACTCGCAGTGTAGGATAGACTTCTTTCTCTCTTTGACAAAAATGGTAATTAGACACTAGAAAGAGTGGGTGTGGGTGGGGAGGTAAAGGAAGAATTAGATAGGAAAACAAAGGCGTACTCTATCCAGTATACAGGTAACTCCTCAGTAGATGTAAGATTGCTAATTGACATTAAAGAAAACTGGATTCTCCAATCTCAGGCCCTTTCCAAAAACTCAGGGATGGATTCTACACCTGGGAAATCAACTCATGCTAAATAAATCATTCATCTAGTTTGTCTGATCTTCAGAGAAAATCTTGATAAAGAGGTGCTCACATGTATTACTCGTCTGCCCCTCCCCCAAGTTACCTTTTCTCCCTCCCAATTTGATGGGGAATGATTATAGCTCAGATAAAAGGTAGACCCTTCCTATAAGTAAAATAGAGAACACGACTGTTTCCTCTCTCAACAGAAAGAAAAATCTGTCCATGAAACAATATGAAGGTTTGTGACGCTATGTTGAACCAGGAAGAGTAGAGAGTGCCATGGTTTACAAATCAATGGTTGGTTATCAAGTAAGCAAGATATTTGAATCCAATAAAAATTCACTGTTAAACTAAAAAAAAAAAAATAAACCATTGGAAAAATATAAATTTTAATTTCATACACAACTCAAAATCTAAAACTAGATTCCTCTGAGTAATTTACTTTGGTAAGGGAGGTAAGACTTTAAGAAGAGGAACTGGCAGTGTAAGAGGGGAAAAAAATGTACAGGTTTAAGAACACAGTGGGACCTGAGTAGATTCACCAGATCCAAGTAAAAATTCAATTTAAGTTCGAGGTATTTGTACCAAAAATGACCCTCATATCTTCACCAATTGACTAGAAGTTGGCAGAATCACTGAAATTGACAACAAGGATATCGCTGCTCTTTTCAAATTCTATAACAATTTGCTTTAAGTGGAAATGAGTAAGTACCAGAAAAACAGACTTAATATCCAGTTTCTCACAATAAGCTCTAAAGGAGATTGGGTCCCTCTATACCTGCAAGCTAAAAGATCATCAGTACCATGGAGCTGTCTGAATGAGAAACTATGATAGTTGTCAACGTTCATCATGTCAGAATTTCCTTCCTTTTCAAGACTGAATAATATTCCATTTTGTGTATATCCCACATTTTATTTTATCCATTCATCTCTTAATGGATATTTAAGTTACTTCTAACTTTTGGTTACTGTGAATAATGCTGCCAGGGACATGGGCGAACAAATATCTCCATGATATCTTGCTTTCAAGTCTTTTGGATATTTTGTCCAGGAGTGAAATTGTTGGATCATATGGTAATTCGATTTTTATTTTTTATTTATTTACTTTTTAAAGGTTAATTTATTTTTGAGAAAGAGAGAGAAGGAGAGGGAGACAGCACAAGCGGGGTAGGGGCAGAGAGGGAGGGAGACTGAGGATCTGAAGCTGGTACTGCACTAACAGCAGAGAGCCCGATGCCGGGCTCGAACTCACCAACCCTGTGAGATCATGACCTGAGCTGAAGTCAAATGCTCAACCGACTGGCCACCCAGGTGCCCCTGGTAATTCTGTTTTTAATTTTGTGAGGAACTGTGTATTGTTAAAATGAAATAACTTTTCAAGCAATGATTAAAAAGAAAAATACAACTAAATTTCTTGAAAAGGGAATAATCTCACATAATCATTACTTTTCAACATAAGCTGTGTCACTACTAACTGATATGCATTTCAATCTCTAGAGAAACATTTATTCCGTAATAGGTAGTGGGAATAAAGCCTATCTTAGTGCAGAAAGAAAGGTCCAAATGCATCTGAGCCTTTTTAATCACAGTTAGAATGCAAGCAGAAAGAAATTAAACACTATTTGGGGATTTAAATGCCCAAAATATATGTAAATTATCCAGAAAGATACAAAGTACCGCAAACTTCTTCCTTAAGAAAACGATTGTGAGATATTTCAACTATAAAAAAGGCATAGAAATTATCACACACTCATGTATATACCACCTAGACTTAGAAATCAAAAATTGCAGATAAATGTGAAGACTTGTCTTTCCCCCCAGTCCTATTCTATTCCTATCTCCCAAAGAGATAACTATTCTGAATTTGTTGTTTGTAATTCCCATGTGCACATCTATCCTTCAAACCGCAAAGACGTATGAAAGCACTGCCTTGCACGTGATTAGATTTTGTATGGATGGTATCATACCGCACATACGCTTCTGTGATTTGTTTTTTTTCTCTCCACACCGTTTCTGAGATATATTGATAGTGACACATAAGACTCTAGTTAATTCATTTGAGTGCTCTAGAATATTCCACTGAATGACTCTACCAGAAGGTATTTATTAATTTCCTTGTTGATAGGTATTTACCAATTCTCTGGGGAGAGGGGTTATTACAAACAATGGTCACATAACATTCTTGATTAGATCCCCTTCTGCATGCCAGAGACTCTTTTTACAGTACACATCCAGAGACAGAGGTGCTGAGCCTCTGTGCTATGCTCATCTGATAATACTAGGTGTTGCCAAATTGCTCTTTGGAAGTAGTGCAATATACCCTCCCACCAGCAGTGCCCATCTCCTACTCTCCACAGCCTTGTGGTGGGCACTATAAGGGCTTCTAATTGTTGACTATCTGATAGTATGCAGGGGTATTTCCTTGTTTTGTTTTGCTTTGTTTTTATAAGCAGCACTGTTTAAAGTGAGTGGGGAGTGGCTTGCAGGGAAGAGAGGGAGCTGAAGAAAAGGGGAATGAATCTCAAGAATTAGAGCTGAGAGCAGTTTCAAAAAGGAATTTCTGCCGATAGAAGAAATGGCTCATTAGAACAATTTCCACACTCTATACAACAGCCCTTTGTTTCCCTCAAGTCCTTTCTGATGTCAGATGCGTTTTGTGGGTCTGTCCCATGGCTCATTGGTTAGGCGTGTCCAGGCTTACTCCTCCATCTGCTGAGAGACCCCAAGTGGAGGTCTGATCATTTCTGTAATACATGAAATTAATCTGGAAAGAACTGTTACAGCCATTTCTTATTTTCAAGCAAGTGTTAAGTCTTAGCATAGAGTCTCATTAGCACGCACATAAGAAGTTATTGTGATATTTATTTAAAGAAAACAGTGAAGATTGTGTTGTTAAAATGCTAAGGGAAAAAACTATCAACTTCTCTTTCTCAAAGTGCTATGATCTCTTTCTGAAAAAAAATTCAATATTTCATTCTTACTACAGTAAGATAGTACTTGCAATTTCAAATGTATACAAATCTTATTGCAAGTATATGATTTGATTAGATCCTAAACATCCTTTCATATGGAAACCCAGACACAGATTGCAAGTATTTTTATGTTCCTATCAATTATTTTTTAGGAGCCTAAACTTAAATTTTTTTTCCTATGATTTTGCTGCCAAAGAGAAACTGCTCTCTTCAACAAAGAGCAGTAGATGAAAATAAAACTGGTACAGCTGTACTTTCTAGATATCCAAAGAATCAGTGTACGTGAGGCTCGATATGTGACCAGAATAGCATTCTCGTTCTGTCTGTGCCCTGTGAAAACAGGGAGATGGTTCATTTTTATTTTATTTGGCTAATCTATACATAATATATTTTTATAGTAACTCCTGTTCTGCCTTATTTCACAGATGTTTTCTTTTCTGTTGGTAAAAGGCAGGGATAATGCCTATAATGAACTACAATGGAAATTAATAAAATTAAACACACACACACACACACACACACACACACACACACACACACACACACACACTTTTTTCTCAGTAGCAGAGGACCAGAAAAATTTCTAGGGCTCAGAGGAAATTGTTAGACTGAAAAAAAATACTTTCTGTTCCAGAGAACTCGGTCCTTTGCAACCAGACACTTATTTGGACCAGGAACAAGTTAAACAAACAAACAAACAAAAAATGGCAAAAGCTTAAGCTAGTGGAAGGAGTAAGAGAAAAGACAGGATGGCTGTTGTACGGAACAATTCAGGGGGCAGACATAATTGATGGGCTTTCTCAATGAACACACCGAACAGGAAAGTCAGATATCCTTCTAACTAGAAGAAACTGCAATGAAGTTTAGGGGTTAGGAGGGTGGGCTTCGGAGTTAGGCAGATGATTGAAATTATTTGAGTCTCAGTTTGCAATTCTATAAAATAATGGTATGACAGCATATAATATACCCCACAGGGATGTTTTTAGAATTATATGTGAAAATGTATGTGGGTGAAACACACAGTAAGTGCTCAGTTACAAGCAGCTATTAGGTACAAGATAAATGAGTATATTTTAGATAGATTAGCCTGTCTAAAGAACTATTGTATTCAAGTACCAATAACACTTCTAAACAAAGGCTGGCAAAAAGCAATAAAATCAATTTATTTGTTCCATAAACATTTCTGATGAGCTTCAACTCTTTCTCTCAAATGTCATTTTAATTCATTTTTTAAAAAATTTCCCCAGGAAAGAATAGTCATAAATGAAATCACAAAATAACCATAGGGCAAGAATAAAAGTAGGGTGAAGTGAAAAATGTCTAACACAACACTGCCTGCTTAGAATACTTAATGTAAATAAAATAAAGTAATGCAATAAAAATAAAAAATAAAATAATTTCATTCCTTTATTGACTACTGATATGTTATAAATGGTAGTACATCAAAATGTTTAATTAAAATACACCACCACAAAACTTTATGATGCATTAATTAGAGGGGTAAACCTAAGGTAAAATAAAGTAGGGGTAGCTTAAAGAATTTCTCTGGGGGGCGCCTGGGTGGCGCAGTCGGTTAAGCGTCCAACTTCAGCCAGGTCACGATCTCGCGGTCCGTGAGTTCGAGCCCCGCGTCAGGCTCTGGGCTGATGGCTCAGAGCCTGGAGCCTGTTTCCGATTCTGTGTCTCCCTCTCTCTCTGCCCCTCCCCCATTCATGCTCTGTCTCTCTCTGTCCCAAAAATAAATAAATGTTGAAAAAAAAAATTAAAAAAAAAAAAAAAAGAATTTCTCTGGGTAAAAAAAAAAACAAAACAGATTCAGACAGAGTAGAGGCAAATCTCTAAGGACTATTGCAGAATATTCTGTAAAGGGATAGCCTATCAACGGCCAGCACAATGCCTGGCCGTCAGTAAATGTATATTTGCTAAATGAAACTACAGATTTTCAAAAAAGTCACACAAGCTTTAGATATTCAGATAAAAGAAAAATACGACTTTTTTTTTTTTTTCATGGGTGGGGGGTTAGAGATCTTCATATAGCAATTACTAAGCGGTTGGAAATATGGCTCTGGGTTTTAGGTCTCCATGTTCCCAGCTTGGCTTTGATTTGAAAACTGGAAGATACAGATAAGAATAAGTTGCATGAAGCTGGCTGGAAGTTTCACAAAGGAAATGGATGATATCAGACTCAGCACGCATTTCACAGAATTGTTAGATGCTTTTCAAAGAATCACACGGTGTAAAATCACTTGGCCTTGCAGAAGCATTTTAGACAATCTTTTTGGATGGAAGAAATACCTTCCTATCATTATGCCCCTATAATGGAGAGAATGACATGCTGAGTTTTGTAGACAAATATAGTAGGTTTTTATTTCTCCTTTCCCTAAGTTGTTGAGTTACTGAAATCATCTCCCAGGGAAGAGGATAGCAGTTTTCTGGTGACACTTGGAGAATTTCTCTTCCCGAGTACTTTCAGTAGAAAGCGTATTTCTAGGTGGAGACAGGGTGTGCCCAGTGAAACCCCCAATGGCGACACAGCATAAGGCTTGACCATACTTCATGCCATCTCCATTTCCTTCTCCAGTGGACTGGACGACTTCCTAGGAACGCAGTCTCCCCAGCCGCAACTCTAACTGCGGTTCAGAACTCAACACGACCATTTTTCTACATGTCATCGAATTTCTTCTCCACTGAATTCTAGATAAACCTCAAAGCTTCACTAGGAACTGCTGTGTAATTGTTAGACTGACAAAAACAACCTTTCACAAACATAAGCTACTTAAGGAGTTTTGGATGTCAGAGAGACCGAGAGGGATCCCTAAAACTCTAGTGCCTACAGTAAACATGGAGTAAACAAGTCAGGTACCTTCAGTGACTGCAGAGAGTCTGAATTATTATCACAGTAGAGGATGATGTTGTTGGCCATGCTGAAACTTTCTCTGACCCCAAGGTGGTAAAACAATGATGGCTGTCGGAAGGCGTCACTCATCTCCACCACAGCGATATCTGCAAACACAAAACAAAGCCCCCCAAAGATGACACCTAAACAATGCCCGGTAAGCACAGTTTGATTTCAACAACTTAGTATTCAAAGAGGAAATGAGGAGATGATAGGGATTTTCCCTCCTCACTTACTACTGAATTTTGAATTTGTAGTTCTACCTGGAAGTGGTTTTAGAAAATGCAGCAAACCTGCATTTTTTTTTTTTTAAACACAAAGGAGATCATATAATTACTGGCAACTAAGCAAAGTCTGCCAACGGTGGGCTGCTGGGGCTACTTCTCTCTATGAAATTTCAACTTTAAAACAAGTGAACTCAGGTTCCAGAAGCAGATCCGCAGGAAACTGCCTTAAGTGATGAATGTAAAATAAGACTTAAAAAAGCAAATAGGTAAGGGGCACCTGGTGGCTCAGTAGGTTAAGCCTTGGACTCCTGATTTTAGCTCAGGTTACGATCTCACTGTTTGTGAGACTGAGCCCCATGTCTGGCTTTGTGCTGACAGTACGGAATCTGCTTGGGATTCTCTCTTTCCCTCTGCCAGGCTCACATGTGCTCCCTCTCTTTCTCTCAAAATAAATAAATAAATATTAAAAAAATCAAATAGGTAAGATTATGAATTAATCCAGAGCTGCATTTTATAACTAATTATTTATTGTTATCAATATCCAGCAAGTCCCCAGCAAGTATAATCAAGAAAAAAAAGAAAGCAAAGATATAGAAAATTATGACTAAGAAGGATAATATAACCAGATAGAAATTCTACCAAAGCTCAGAGAAGACTAACACCAAGATAAGTATAAGCCTGACACCAAAATTTGATAATAATGTCCAAAAAATGAAATATAGATTAGTTTCAAACTTATTTTGTATATGGACAAAAATATGAAAAAAAAACGAAGGAAATGCACCAAGCATTACAGTATAAGAAAACTAGATCACGGGTTTACAGTTTATTTTGGGAATGCAAGGATGGCTCAATGGAAAAAAAAAAATTATCAGCGTCTCCACAGGTGTTCCAAGTGCATAATTAAAATCCAAAACCCATTTCTCATTAAAAATAATTGCAAACCAAAAATAGAAGAGCATGCCTTTAACATGAAAATGATACATATTCACAACTGCCAACTTTGTTTATAGGTATTCCCAGGAAAATCAGTAAAAAGACAAGGCAGCCAATTATTCCCACCACTAGTTGGCTTTCTGAAAATCCCAGATAATGCAATAAGATTTCACAAAGAGATATAATATTATAAAATAAAATACACAATTATCATTACTTGGAGATGTTTTGGCTATCAACCAAAAAAAAAAAACTCAATAGAATCAACTAAATAACTATTATAAGCTATAAAATAATTTAATAAGGTGTTGAGATGCAAAATCATTATGATAGCCAAGAGCTCCCTTTGTAATCCTAACTAGTAATATTTGGAAAATATAATGGTGAAACAAATTCTAATCACGCTTAAAATGAAAATGTTAACATACCTTGTGACAAATTTAACAGATGCTGCTAACTTGTTAAAAATATTTGCAATATATGAGAGATGAAAGGTTAGTATCACTATAAATCATCTCTTATTGTTCAATTTAGAACAAGCAACCATAAAGATATCACAACAGAAAATTAGGCTATGGATACAGGCAGGCAAATTCACAAGAGTAACTAAAATGGCAAACAAATACACAAATAATATTCTATACCTCACTATAAATAAGTGCACATTAAGCAAACTGTAAAATGCCACTTTTGTCTAACAAGTGGTCAAAAATATTAAAGAGTGCCAATGAAGATGCAGAGAAATGATACTCATATGCCAAGGAGAAGTTTAAACTTCCCAGGAGACTTAAATACTTAAAATCATTTACACTTTTTGATCAAATACCTCCATTCCTAAGAATTTACTCCAAGAAAATTCCTATAAATGTGGCAAGTTTACTTGTAAGGATGTCCACGGAATTTTTTTTTTTTTGCAATAAAATGGAAAACACCATTAATAGGAAAATAGGTATGTGGGTAAGTAGATACATAGATAGATTCAAATAGTGGCTTATTATGCAACCATTGAAAGCTACATTTTTGAATCGCTATATTGTACACCTGAAACTAAATATAACACTGTATGTTAACTACACTGGAATTAAAATAAAAAATTAAAAAAACAATATTGTATAAGAATATTTAGCAACAGAGGTAAGCTCAAGCTATAGTAAGTAAAAAAAAGTATTAAATATAATACATTATAATGTATACATTATATGCGAATACATGCATGTGAATAAAAAAATGTCTGGAAAGTTGTACACCAAAATAACAGCTGCGTATTGCGATTGTGCATTATTTTTTCTTCTTTATTCCTTCTATATATTTTTTTACAATTTTTCTTACGAACATTGATTACTTTTAAAATTTAAAAACCCACCAAAACACAAGAAAAACAATACTGAAAACCTGTGTGACTGAACGTAAAACTGAACCGCAGCACAAAAAAATAATGCAGACTCTTAAGCTGTTTGATGCAATCGACCTTGTCTAATGAACGTGAGATTAGAATTCACATTCTGTGGAGGAGAAATAAATCAGATCAAACGGAGGCTGAAGACAGAGAGGATTTAGTGAGGTTATGAAAGAGGCAGCCAGGTCACAGGAGCTTCAAAAGATTTTTTTTCAAGGCTAAAATGACTTACGGGCTGTTTAATACAAATAAAGAGTTTTCTTTTGGGGTCCTTCACATTTCTACATCAAAAATCAACACATGAGAAAATGAGTCAGTGCATCCCACCTACACGCCCATCTGCCTCCTGCACCCACACTGTTTCCTCCTCCCACAGATGCCAGCCACTCGCAGTCAGTCGCAGGGCTCTAAAATCAAGAGACAGCGTAACATGGGGCTGAAAGAAACCGAATGAAGCAGTGGCTGATGAAAAACAAACGAGAGATGTGCAAAGAAAAATACTAGCTAAGTTAAAGCAGTCACAAGAAGAAGGGAGATGGGTTATTTCCAGAGAACTGCCTCCTGGGACTTGATGCTAAAATAAAATAGAAACACTGCAGAAGGCTTTTAGATTAAGAGTGAAACTAGATATTCAAAATAAATGGTACAGGCAAAATGGAGCATACTCATCAGGTCTGAATGTCTAAGCAGGAACAGACACATTTTTTTGGATGCTGTATAGAACATTAAAAATGCTTGTTTGTATAATTTTAATACACTGAATAGAGTACAACTCAGAAAAAGAGGGACCTTTTTCTACTTCAGGTCCAGATGACGGATATATTTATGTTCTTTTCTAAATTTATTTTTTCATTTCCATGGAGTAAAATGTACTCTTCTTTCTTCTCTGATGAAGTGATCAGAGCCTGTGCCCCATTTTCTTAAATTGTTGAATTTGTTTTCTTCTTGTGGAGGTTTGTGGGTTCTTTATGTTATCTGGATATTTTTCCTTTGTCAGACAATGGGATTTGCAAATATTTTCTCCCAGTTTGTGACTCGTCTTTCCAGTCTGTTGACAGGATTTTCTTTTTTTTTTTTTAAACAATTTAACGTTTTTTTATTTTTATTTTTGAGACAGGGAGAGACAGAGCATGAACAGGGGAGGGTCAGAGAGAGGGAGACACAGAATCTGAAACAGGCTCCAGGCTCTGAGCTGTCAGCACAGAGCCCGACACGGGACTTGAACTCACAGACCACAAGATCATGACCTGAGCCAAAGTCAGCCACTCAACCGACTGAGCCACCCAGGCGCCCCTGTTGACAGGATTTTCAAAGAGCAGAAATTTCTAACAGTAAGTCCAATTTATCAATTTTTTTCTTCTATGGATTGTGCTTTAGGTGTGGTATCTTGCCTAACCCAAAGTCACAAAAGTTTTCTCCCATGTTTTCTTCTAGAAATTTTGTAGCTTTACATTTTACATTCTGATCTATGATCCATGTTAAGTTAATTTTTGTCAATGACATGGGATAGGGGTCAAGATTCATATTTGTTGTAAAGACTCTCCTTTCTCAGGCGAACTGCCTCTGCTTCTTTGTCAAACACTAAATGGCTACATTTGTGTGGGTCTGTTGTTGGGTTTTCTGTTCTATCTTTTGCCAACACTACACTGTTCTGATACTTGGGGCTTTATGGTAGGTATTGAAATCAACTGTGAGCCTTCCAACTCTATTTTTCTATTTTCAAAATTGTTTTAGCTAATTTAGTTGTTCTATTTGCTTTCCTGTGTAAGTTTCCTGTGTAATTGGTAGCTGAGAGCTATCAGTTGATAACTACACACAAAAAAAATTCCTCCTGGGATTCTGACTGATATTGTGTTGGATCTACAGATAGATCACTTTGGGGGGGAACTGACATCTTCATACATGGAGTCTTTCCATGCATCAATATAGTGTATCTCTCTATTTATTTAGGTCTTCTTTGATTTCTTTCCTAAGTATTTTGTAATTTTCTTTTTTATTTTAATTTCTTAAAATATAATTTATTGTCAAGTTGGCTAACATATGGTGTATACAGTGTGCTCTTGGTTTTGGGGGTAGATTCCGTGATTCATTGCTTACATACAACACCCAGTGCTCATCCCGATAAGTGCCATCCTCAATGTCCATCAATAGACAGTTCCTACATGTATTTTGTTAGATTTATACCTAAGTGTTTCATTTTTTTTTTTTTTTTTGGTGCTATTATAGATGATGTTCTTTCAAATTTCCTAGTTTTTTATAGCTAGTATGTAAAAATACAGTTGACTTTTGTATATTGACCTTCTATCCTGAGACTTTGCTAAACTCACTTATTAGTTCCAGGAGCTTTTTTTTTATTTGCACACGTTCTGGGATTTTCTACATGGATAATCATGTCATTTGAAACTAGAAATGGTTTTATGTCTTCCTTTCTAACCTGTATGTCTTTTATGGTTTGGGGTTTTTGTTGTTGTGTGCTTTGTTTTGCCTGGTTACACTGGCTGAGGCCTTCCAGTAACACAGGATTTTTAAAAATAGTAACATTTCATTATTTAACAAAAATATCATCTTATGACTATCTTCTCAAAAGCAGTAAAATAGGTGAAAATTATCTTCCTTGTGAGGTGATCTTAAATCATGTCTAAAATGCAAAAAAAAAAAAAAAACCAGATGTAATTATAATAAACACCTGTTACTCCACAGTTCTTAAAACTCACTTCTATGAGTTGCAGTTTACCCACTGTATTTCACAAACATGTATTTATAATTATTATGTGCCAGGCACTATTTGCTTATCAAAAATTAACTCAATCTTCATAAAACCCCTTTTTGGAGGCAATATTATTATCATTACTTTAGGACACTGAGGCAGAGAATGTATAAATAATCTGCCCATCATCAGCTAGGAAGTGATGGCACCCTGCCATCCTTGAAAGGATTCAAACTCAAGCAATCTAGGGGTGCCTGGGTGGCTCAGTTGGTTGAGCAACCAACTCTCAATTTTGGTTCAGGTCATGATCTCAGTCATGAGATCGAGAGTCTCACGTTGGGCTCTGTACTGAGTATGAATGAAGCCTGCTTGAGATTATAGCTCTTGCTCTCTCTCTCTCTCTCTTTGCCCCTCCCTACTCACACTCTCTCTAAAATTAAAAACAAAAAACAAGCAGGCTAGCTGGAGAGTCCATGCTCCTAGTTCTTCACTGAGCCACACCCTACACTTACAGGTTACAGATGTTCTCAAGATCAGAACATAAATTTAGAGATGCAAAAAAGATTTGAGGACCAAAGCATATATTCCTTTCATATGTTTCATGACCAAATGCACTTAATTGAGTTTCCGTAGTAATATTGTGAGTTAAACTGCTATACTTAAAAACTAAAGTTTAAATACTTAAAAATTAAGTCTGTTTGAAAATATAGACAAAGGTACAAAAATCTCTTACATTTTTAGCTAAAGTGCCATGTCTTTCCTTTCCTCCAATTGTGTTAATGTTAAATGGAGCACAAAATTAGATTTACCCAGGGTTTATTAAAGCATAATAAATTTTTAGGGCAATAACATAAAACTGTTGTGCCTAATTGCATTTTGGCCATTAAATGGCAGTGGTTCATGGTCTGTGTTACTTTTTTTTTATTTAATTTTTCCCTCATAATACCCTATCTGTTAGTTAAATATCTCACATGAGCTTCTGTTGCTTGTAAAAAGCAGAGCTGAAGCAAAACATTAATGTTCAGTTACTTTTTATCTATTCAATGTTTTCCTTCCGCATTAGACCACTGATGACAAGGCAAGAGCCCAGTAGTGATTTGGCTTGTAGTCTGGTCTACAAGATACTCTGAAACTCCATTATCAATGGAAACTTCCCAAGTTATCACACAGAACTACCCATTCAATCATACCCATGCCCCAAGATGACCCACTGGTGCCAATTTAATTCTACAAACGTCCTGGGCACTTATTACATAAAAGTTGTGTTATTTGCTGTTACGAAAGTTAAAGGAAAAAAATAACTAGATATGATTTTTGCCATCTCTTGTGGGGCAGAAACATGAGTTGGCAAATACCGACACAGAATGTGTACCGGGCAGAATGTGGCTGGTGCTGGTGAAGTACAAATGGTGACATTCAGAGGCCAGGGAGGCCAGTCCGGGTAGAAGGAATGACTGAAGCAAATGTGAATGAGGCATCAGCAGGCAGAGGAGATGGGGTGGAGCACGTCAAAGAGCAGACTAAAAAAACAGAAGCCCTGCACATCAAAGGCACCACAGAAAAAGGAAAGGCACAAAGTGCCTGGGGCTTGGTCTGAGCAATGAAGCAAACCTCAGTAGGAAACAAAGTCAATTCCCAATGGAATTCTAGAGATTCCCCTAAAGAGCAGACACTAACCCCCAAATGCCCATACCATCTTAGATTCTTGTTTTTTTTTTTTTAATTTCTTTAATGTTTATTTTTGAGAGAGAGAGAGAGAGAGAGAGAGAGAGAGACCCAAAGCATCACCAGGGGAGGGGCAGAGAGAGAGAGAGAGAGAGGGAGACACAGAATCTGAAGCAGGCTCCAGGCTCTGAGCTGTCAGCCCAGAGCCCGATGCGGGGCTCGAACTCACAAACTGTGAGCTCATGACCTGAGCTGAAGTCGGACGCTTAACCTACTGAGCCACCCAGGCGCCCCTAGATTCTTAAGGGAAGTATAGCTTGCATTCCATTGATTTTTCTATATTATGAATAAATAAGGGTTATTTACAACAAATCTACTATATGTAAATTACTAAAATGTTACTCATGACCTAGTAGTGTCCTGGTAGAGCGTCCTAGAGACTCTGAGTCAGGTTACTAAAGTTTGGCAGATATGCAATGTTGGGACATTGCAAACCTCCCATATTAATAGAGGTAAAATTGTTGAGATTTTCACGAAGGACAGAATAATCTACCATCATTGTTGTCTTGAATTGGTCATGGTTTGGCAATTCCTGCTATGAATTACTATTCATGTAGCTTCATCAGTATCATTTTATTTTCCTGTATGTATTTAGCTAACACTGTCATGTATAATGATACATATTTATGTCAACAATAAACATTTTGGCCCATAATTTCCTCATCACTAAACTCCAATAAATGTATGCCTAGTGATTCAAACATGAATCATTCTTATATTGCTAAAGCAAATGTATACGTAATGTCCCCACCCCAGGCTTAATTTGCTTGTTTAATGCTTGTTTGATTATTACACTGGGGAATTAATTTTTTTTTTTTTGAACCTGGAAAGTGAGGACTAGGAGCAGGTGATCAGAGGCAATCAACCTCCACAAGTTGGATTTTAAAAATGTTGAGAGCCAAGGCATCTACAGAAGGAAGAGGGGAGGAAAAGGGAGAAGCCTAGGGAGGGAAAGGGGAAAAGGGGGAAGAAGGGAGAAGAGAGAAGGGGGGAGAGAAAGAGGAAGCAGAACCAAACAAGATTGGTATAAAAACGGATGTCTCCTTGCCTGGACAGTAGCCACAGGAGTCCGGTTCCTGATGCTCCAGCTTTAGAGAAGTGAGGGGGAAATTAGCACACATCCATAAAAGGTACCCACCCCACAGTGAAAGGACCCAGAACCACAGCTCTCTGACAGGAGGAAATGCAACCTCAGAAAAGCACACCACAGGGTGAAAAGCTGGAAGGGGAATCTTCTCTCCATCTCCAGGGGCCTTGAGACGAGGGATAAGCATGCAGATGACAGACAAGCCATTTCATGAGTTCCCAGTGTTTGAATCCTAATTAAGTTTCTGGATGGATGACCTTGGACACTACCTTAAGTTCACTGAGCTTTGGTTTCCTTAACTATAAATCAAGAATAATAATACCAGTATTTACAGCACAAAGCTGTTAGGATTACATGTGCATGAGACACAGCAAACTCTCAATATATGATTATTATAAGGAGCCATCATAAGAAATGTTAATAGGAAGCCCTTTGAACAATTTATCATAAAAATGGTATCAAAGACAATGCTAAAATGTAAGTCAATACCCCTGATGAAATCTCATATGAATAATTACTCATAGAAATGAGGCTGAAATCAAATTATGAAAACACACAAAGCCAGCACAAAGAATTTTGACTTGATTCTATAGTCAATGGTTATCCATCTATATCTATGTTTTGAGAAGGGGTATGGCAGATCAAAGTTTGGGGAAGATAAACCTAGATTTTATGCACGGATGATAGACAAAACAGACTGGAAGCTGGGAGGTCAGTTAGGAGTCATTCACTAAACTAATACAGAAATAACATGGTAGGGAATTCAAGAGGCTTTAGGGATTTGGTGGATACAGGATAAAGAATTAAAGATGATTCTATTTCAAACTTGAATGGTTAACACTTATGGCTTGCCATTAACACAAGTGACATGAGAAAAAATACTATTTTTTTTGGTAGGAACTTGAGTTTGGACTGAGATACTTTAAATATCGTGTGTGTGTGTGTGTGTGTGTGTGTGGTATCTAACTGACAGGTGTCATTCTGAATCACAGCAGAAATCAGAATCAGATATCCAGACTTCAAGCTATATTCAAGAAAGTATGGTACTGGGTACAAAAACATACATATAGATCAATGGAACAGAATAGAAAGCCCAGAAATGGACCCACAACTATGGTCCACTAATCTTTGACAGAGCAGGAAAGAATATACAATGGAAGAAAGCCAGTCTCTTCAACAAATACTGTTGGGAAAATGGACAGCAACATGCAGAAGAATGAAACTGGACAACTTTCTTATACCAGACACAAAAATAAATTCAAAATGGATAAAAGACCTGAATTTTAGATAGGAAACCACAAAAATCCTAGAGAACACAGGCAGGAACCTCTTTGACCTTGGCCGTAGCAACTTCTTACTAAGCACATCACCAGAGACAAAGGAAACAAAAGCAAAAATGAACTATGGGACTTCATCAAGATAAAAAGCTTCTGCACAGCAAAGGAAACAATCAATAAAACTAAAAGGCAGCCCATCGAATGGGAGAAGAGATTTGCAAATTACATGTGTGATAAAGGGTTAGTATCCAAAATCTATAAAGAACTTACACAACTCAACACCCAAAAAGCCAAAGAATCAGACCGATTTAAGAGTCATGGTGCTGTTAGTAGTTGAAGTGGCAGGTGTGTATGAGATTGAACAACTTAGACAATATAGAGAAAAATGAAAAGGTATCTATGATTCAGGAAACCCTTTCTTCATCAAATACCCCACAGAAACATAGTTCATCAACATGCATGTGTAATAAATGTTCATAACAGCACTATTTGTAAACCATCAACAATAGAAGAAATAAAGTGTGCTATATAGAGACAATGGATACCACATAGCAATAGATTTTTAAAAATCTACAACTACATGTGACAACATGAATGAATCTCACAGACTGTTAAAAGAATCTGGATATAAAGGAGTAGGTATCTTATGATTTTGTTCCTATGATGCTCAAAAACTTGATATTAAAAGTAAAAAAAAAACTAGCAGATACTTTGGTGGAGGACAGTGGCCGAAAGGGGACTCAGGGAGGTCTTCTGGAGGGCTGGTAAGGTTCTGCCTCTTGATCTGGGTATTCAGGCACGTTCACGTTGTGAAAATCAATTCATCTCTGGTTAATGATTTTGTCAAGAATGGTAAAAGAGGATTGTATTTAGTTTCCTGTAGTCATTATAACAAAGTACCATAAACTTAGTCCCTAAAAACAACACTGTAATTCTTTCACAATTTTTTTAATGTGTACTCATTTCTGAGAGGGGGGGAAGGGGCAGAGACAGAGGGGACAGAGGATCTGAAGTGGGCTCTGTGCTGACAGCAAAGAGCCTGATGTGGGTCTTGAACTCAGGTCACGTGAGATCATGACCTGAACCAAAGTCGGGCGCTTAACCGACTGAGCCACCCAGGCACCCCTCACAGTTTTTTTTAAGTTTATTTATTTTGAGAGAGACAAAGAGAGAACAGGAGAGGGAAGAGATAGAGAGAGAGAGGGAGAGAGAGAGAGAATCCGAAGCACACTCTGTGCTGTCAGCATGGAGCCGGATGGGGGGCTCAAACTCATGAACTGCAAGATCATGACCAGAGCTGAAATCATGAGTCTGAAGCTTAACTGACTGGGCCAGCTAGGAGCCCCTCTTTCATAGTTTGGACGTCCAAAATCAAGGTGTCAGCAAGGCCAAGACTGTGGTATCTCTACAGGCTTTAGAGGAGAATCTATTCTTTGCCTCTTCTACAATCTAGCAGTTTCTAGCATCCCTTGGCCTGTCGTGTGTGTGCCTGTGGTATTAAACTGCCTTTTGCCTCTCTCTTGGAAAGACACTTGTGATGGCAGTTAGGGCCCATCCCAGGAATTTGAGATCATCTCCTTATCAAGACCCTCAATTCAATCATATCTGCAAAGACCCTTTTTCCAAATAAGGCAGCATTCACCAGTCCCAGGGTTTTGGCATAGACATTGGAGCATAGGAGTAAGGATCAGTTTTCAGCCTACCACAAGGATTTGGAAGGTGAGTACAACAGAACTCAAAGTGTTGAATAAGAGGTGAAGGAATGGAGGTAATGAGCACAGACAACTCCCCAGAAGAGGAAGAGGAAGGAAGACGAATAACATTTACTGAAATCTACAGTAGAGATCTTTGACATTCAGTAAGGAAACCAAGAGATCAGACAATACTTTAAAGGGATAGAAAGATCTAAAGGTTTTTAATTTTAAGGTGGAGAACTTGAACATTAGTAGAAAGATGAAGATGTTAAAGGGAGAGGTGGCTAATTAATAGGGACAATTTCTAGATTCTCAGATGAGAAAGACAGGTTTGGGTGTGAGGTAGAGGAGAATAGTCAGCCTTGAAAAAGCAGTCCTCAATATAGTTTTTTTTTTTTTAATTTTTATTTTAGAGGAAGAGACTGCATGCAAGCAGGGGAGAGGGGCGGGGGGGGAGAGGGAGAGGGAGAGAGAGAGAGACAGAGAGAGAGAGAGAGAGAGAGAGAGAGAGAGAGAGAGAGAGAGAGAACCTTAAGCAGGCCTCATGCTCAGTGCAGTGCCTGATGCAGGGCTCAATCCCATGGCCCTGGGATCATGACCTGAACAGAAATCAAGAGTCAGACACTCAACCAACTGAGACACCCAGGCACCCCAATATAATTTTTCTTATTAAACAAATATAAGTAGGTCCTACATCAAAAAGTGTTACTCTTTTTACAAGTTAAAATAGGGTCCAGTTTATACCTTAAGAATTTATTCTTCAATGTAATGGCAGTAACAACAGACCTGGTCAATAATCTATAAAGAGTAGGTAATATAAGAAAAGCGTAAGTCAAAATTAACTCTAAAGTTTATTATGTGACAGGGCCCTGCTGACATTATAAGCAGAAATAGGATATCGAGCAGCTTTGATGTTAAAATTTATCTTATTTATTTTGAAAGAGAGAGAGAGAGTGAGTGGGAGTAGGAGAGTAGCAGAGAAAGAGGGAGAGAGAATTCCAAGCAGGCTTTTCACTGTCAGCATGGAGCCCAGCATAGGGCTTGAACTCACAAACTGTGAGATCATGACCTGAGCTCAACTCAAGAGTCAGATGCTTAACTGACTGTGCCACCGAGGTGCCCCTGATGTTAAAAATTTCTATGTCACCACTGAAAACTATGTTTCTCTCTGAAATTATTATATTTCCTAAAGGTATACTGGGTTTAAGAGTCCATAATCATAAATTGAGATCTCTATAAACTCATTTTATGTAATCAATTTCAGTACTTAAGTAATCAATTTATTTTCATCAGATGCTGAAAAAGCAGTTCATAAAATTTTGAACAGGCTGTTTTAGAGTTTACTATAGCTTTTACTGCAGTTAAAGTGCATGCCATTTGCGGGCGGAGGGGTCTCTCACATTTAATTTCAATTAAATCTGCAAAGCTGTTCATGCTTCAGTGAAGTTTCTGACACACAGCATAGCTCTTTGTAGAAGAATCTTACACAAGAGTCCTCCTTACCAGTTGGAACCAATAATCGGCCTCATTCAATTGGCACTGGTATTAAGTTCTGTAAGGTTACAAGAGTTGATTTGAGATCATTTTTTTGAAGAAAATCTGATTGTTCCTCATGGATGGGCATCCTGTTTTATACATTTACAGCTTACCTACACAGAGACAGTAGGAAGAGGCCGGCCAGTCCTGGAAAATTATCTGATGGTGCGCCCTAATAAAACGGCCATGGCAATTTCATTCATGTCTGAGGTTGTTCTGATTGAGATTTTCACACTCTGTCTAGGGAAATGGCTACAGCATATATGCATTATAGCTACATAAACGATAATAGTTACTAAAACAGCGTAGCACGGGGATACAATCAACAAAATTCAGATAATGGAAAATCCTTCAGGAAAAAGGACCAGGTTTCCTCAAAGAAACGTCAGAGGGAGTGGGAGAGCAAGATGGAGAGAGAAATCAGATAGTAAAGACTTTAGGGACATGGTCAATTACCACGCATATACCTGATCTGGACTCTTGACTAAAAACAAACTTTAAAAAACATGACATGCATGAGAAAATTTGGCAACTGACAAGATTTTTTATTTGTTCACATATTTTTTTTATTTTTTATTTATTTTTAAATTTTTTTTAACGTGTTTTATTTATTTTTGAGACAGAGAGAGACAGAGCATGAATGGGGGAGGGTCAGAGAGAGAGGGAGACACAGAATCTGAAACAGGCTCCAGGCTCTGAGCTGTCAGCACAGAGCCCAACACGGGGTTGGAACTCACGGACCGCGAGATCATGACCTGAGCCAAAGTTGGCCGCCTAACCGACTGAGCCACCCAGGCGCCCCTGTTCACATATTTTTAAAATATCTCTTTTTTTTATTTTAAGAGGTAGGGGCACATGTGCAAGCAGGGGAGGGATAGAGAGAGAGAGAGAAAGAGAGAGAGACAGAGAGAGAGAAAAGAGAATCCCAAGCAGGCTCCCCACTCAACACAGAGACACGGGGCCTGGCACAGGGCTTGATTCCATGACCCTGGGATCATGACCTGAGCTGAAATCAAGAGTCGGATGCTTAACCTACTGAGCCACCCACGTGCCCCAAAAACTGACAAGGTTTTTGATGCCATTAAGACATTACTTTAAATGTGATTAAGAGACTGTGGTAGGAGCCCTTATGGTTTAGAGATTTTAAAAAGTGAACTGTTGGTGTATAGTGTCTCGGAATGTGTGTATTCTTTATCAAAGACTGTTATTCCTCATGCAATAAGCGATTGAACTGCAAGCAAGAATTGCTAAACTTGTTCCTGCTGCAGGAAGAACATAGGTAGTAAAATGAAACACACCCAGCTCGCATGCAACTTGTTTGGCAGAAACAGTTACTCACTCTGATGAACAGGCCAGTTTGAAAGGTTGTTTTTTTTTTTCCCCCTTCTTGCATTTACAGCTGTCATCTCTTGTCCTCATAAACCCAATCAGATCTAAGCAGTGTGGGTGAGTGCCCGGGAGATCCACTGTGCTCCAGGACTCACAAAGTGTGAACAAGTGGAAACCTCTGAGTCAGAATTCACCAAGAGGTCTAAAAGATGTTATGCTTTTCCGTTCTCTGTAGTCTCTCAAAGGCACTTGCAACACCTAATAAATAATCCGCGTCTAGTCAAAATGGGAACTGTTTTTGTTCAAATTTCTACATCTTCTTCAAAGAGTATCCGTAATTCTATTAACACAGCAGATGTGTAAATATGATTCTGCCAGGAATGATGTCACTCCACGGCTTACGTGTTGACAATGCATTTGAATTCAACAATTCATTTTGGGGGCTTTAAAGCTTCCTTCTTGAGGAAGACCTAATGGAGAGAGTGCGTTGGAATTACAACTATTCGTTGTTAAAGAATCTGTTTATTGCTGACAGACTTAGGTGGCTGACCTAAGAGTCTGGGTTCTTTTTTTTTTTTTCTTCCAATTAAAACTAAATATCAGGAATTCACTTAGCTCTCTAGGAAAGTAAAGTTTTGTTTAAATGTGACGGATTAATGTGATCACAAAAACATCACTTAAAACAGGAGCTATCATTATACCTAAAAGGCCAGTCACACTAAGGTGAAGACTGGGAAGAACATACCCCTTAGAAGCCCTCCAATGGGGGCGGTGGGGGGGAGGGGAGGGGAGTACCTGGGTGGCTCAGTCAGTTAAGCGTCTGACTTCAGCCCACTTCAGTCATGAAGAGATCATCCGTCATGAGCTCACGGTTCCTGAGTTCAAGCCCCACATCAAGCTCTGTGCTGACAGCTCAGAGCCTAGAGCCTGCTTCAGATTCTGTGTCTCCCTCTCTCTACCCCTCCCCCGCTCAACTCTCTCTCTCTCTCTCTAAAATAAATAAACATTAAAAATTAAAAAAAAAAAAAATGGCCCTTCAATGGGGAATGTGGAACAAGCCTGTTCCACAGACACAGCAATAGACCAGAGAGGAATGGACCTGGCCACAGCCCCCTTCAGTGTATTAGCCACTAAGTGATGCCCTCATTCATGTCTTTCGATAGCCTCCTATCACATCACACTGGAGGCTCCGGTTTCTTAACCTTGCTTCAATCCCATCAGGCACTTTGGAAATGCCTCCTTGGCTCTCACACTTGTTCAGCAAGCATCTATTATCTATTCTGTACAAGGTTCTGTGAAGGGGTCAAAGAGATAAGCACCCTTTGAGGAGCTTATCATCTTCAAGTGCTTATGAGCTACAGAAGTCCAAGGTCAAATGAAGTGTATGTAATTGTTCAATGGGGGCACAGAACAAGGAGTGATTAATTCTGACGGAGGGGGTCTTAGAGGAGGCATTGCAGGGGCAACACCTGCAAGGGGAGCCTTGAGAAATGGTCATCTTTCAGTACATTGACTGGGAAGGAGGGGCATTTCTGGCTGCTCATGACTGCATAATATAGGAGTTTCTCTCTGCCAGAAAAAATTGCTCCACCACCGATGAATGGACGTGTGCACAACCTCCCTATGAGGGAGGAGAGGCTTATCATTCTGTCTATCCAGGCTTCCTGCAGGAAGTGTACAAGCAGTGAAACAAATTGCACAATCATTTCTTAGGAGCGCTTTTCAGTAAAAACATTTTTCTTACTCGGAAGAGAGATATTTCATTTGGCTTCTGCTTTCACACATCCTAAACTGCATGACTAAATACACCCCTTTCTCCTAGGTACCGCTGGGCTGCCCTGTTATCTATCCTCTTTACTCCTTGGTCCCAGCAGAGTTTTGGCTCCCTTCCCTTTTCTCGGCTCCTCTTGGAAGCCTACAGCTAAGGACACGTTGGTCGGTGCGCTAGAAGCCAAGAGGTGCCTACTCGCTGAACAGAAAACTCTGCAGCGGAGGCGTTTGATGGTAAAGAGACAGCTTTTAATTCACGTTGCTGAAGCAGGGGAGGCAAAAAGAAAAACTCACCTCCAGGAAAGATGAAAAAATAAAGGGCACCTGGACAGATACAACTGTGAGAACTGATTCGTTGGGAGGGACCCCTGACAAAGCGATGGGACCTGAGGGAGGTAGAGAAATAAAGGGAGGTCGAAATAAACGTGGCCCATCCGTAGTCAGTACTGACCGGGCATGACAAATAGCAAGCGGTTCCTCCCATCAGGGAGTGTGTAGCTGGTTGGATCAGGCGACCCAGGTCTGCACTTTGGCTGTGCAGCAAACATTACTGGGGACCCTAGGCCTAAAACCCCTGTTCCCCCAGCCTGTTTCTGTCAAATGACAACGATAGTAGTTCCTGTCACAGAAAGGACTGAACAACAATGAGCCCTTAAGAAATACTAGCCATCATGGGGCGCCTGGATGGCTCAGTCGGTTAGGCATCCGACTTCAGTTCAGGTCATGATCTCGCGGTCCGTGGGTTTGAGCCCCGCGTCGGGCTCTGTGCTGACAGCTCAGAGCCTGGAGCCTGTTTCAGATCCTGCGTCTCCCTCTTTCTCTGACCCTCCCCTGTTCATGCTCTCTTTCTGTCTCAAAAATAAATAAATGTTAAAACAAAAATTAAAAAAAAAAAAAAGAAATATTAGCCATCATTAGAGAGTGGGCCACGGATTAGAAGGTACCTTCACACCTTATTCCTACCACAGAGAACTGTAAATAATTTAGAGATAGGTTTCTATACTTTTCTGGTTTAGTAACCAGGAGCTATGCAATCCATACATTGGGGTTCATTCACTCTTCTCAAGGGATTCTTTTGCAATCTGGACAAAACCTCTAGCTGGAGAACATCTTCCAGAAAAGCCTTAGACCGTATCGAAACAACCAGTATCTAGAGTTACTCTTTTGGGGTTGAAGGGGACAGCAGGGCAAACAACTGCAAGCCCCTCAGAAGGTGCTGGAACCAGTTCAGTAGGTATCTTGGTTTGCTTCAGAGTCTCCGATTCTGTCCACTGCCCCACTGTCATGTCTAGTAGAGACCGCTTCACTTTGTCACCCTCAGCAGCAGAGCAGTCCCGGTCCCAGTCCCGGTCCCGCTGTGTTGTCACCTCCCATGGGGCAGTGGCAGCCGGGGGCTGGAGCTGCCAAAAAGCTCAGTGAGAACCACCCCTATGCTGTTACCACCTCATTAAGCTCGGCCCTGGGGCTTTCACCAGATGAAGACCTCAAACTGCTTTTAGAAGAGGAGCTGCTTTTTCCAAATTTCCCAGACCAAAGTAATGAGGGAGACTTTATAAATGGCATGAAGCAGAATCAGACAGCATCTGAACTCCAGCCCAGCATTTCATTTTGCTGGTGTTTTTCATCTTTTCTTTTTTATTTTTAAGCTGTTTTTTTTTTTAAATTTTTTTTAACATTTATTTATTTTTGAGACAGAGAGAGACAGAGCATGAATGGGGGAGGGTCAGAGAGAGGGAGACACAGAATCTGAAACAGGCTCCAGGCTCTGAGCTGTCAGCACAGAGCCCGACGCGGGGCTCGAACTCACGGACCGCGAGAACATGACCTGAGCCGAAGTCGGCCGCTTAACCGACTGAGCCACCCAGGCGCCCCTTTTAAGCTGTTTTTAAAAATTATTTATTTATTTGAGAGAGACAGTGTGAGGGGGGTGGAGGTGGGAGAAAGAGAGAGAGAGAGAGAGAGAATCCCAAAGCAGGCTCTGCACTGCATGGTCAGTGCGCAGAGCCCAATGAGGGGCTCAAACCCACAAAACCGTGAGACCATGACCTGAGCCAAAGTCCAACGCTTAACTGGCTGAGCCACCCGGGTGCCCCAAATTTTCAACTTTTCTTTGGTCATTTTCTGTGTATGTGTGTGTGCATGTTTGTGCATGTGAGCATTTCCCTCTTTTTACCTCGTGCCTCCTTCACCTTTAATCTTGGTTTCCTTTTTTTGGAATCTACATCTTCCTCTAAGGGCCTTGTCCTCTTGTGTTTCTGTTGTTTACCCACCATTTCTTACTGAAAATACCCATGCCACGGTCAAGTCTCTTTCAGACACCAACAAGCCAGAGCTGGTTTTGCAGCAGCCGACGTGTCTCTTGAGTCTTAGACTAAAAGTCCCAAATGCTCTTTGGGAACTGGTTTAAACCAAGCAGCCAAACCTAAAGATTCTCCCTAGTCGTCTCTACTCCCTGTGATTTCTTTAAGAGCAAGATGGAGACCAAAAAAAATTGCCTGAAATTCCATCATCCATAATCTCACTACCAGGAACCCAGATGCTATTGTTATTCCAATTCCTGATTCGTTTTTTATGTTAGCTTGCTTTTAGAGAAAGTGTTACACAAATTATTTTCTTAAACTGCCCACACTTGCGAAAAGGAGCTTGCGTGCTGCAGAACAACGGAGCCATTTTCTGCCACTTATTTAGATCCTATCATTCTGACACAGAGCCACAGTTTTTACTTCTCTTAGAAATGAGAGTTAAATTAAAACGGTGATTCTTTTTCACTCCTGGAACCTCTTTTTACTTCTTCATGTTTTATCCCCATCACATGAACCATCATCACATCTCATTATAACATGTACACTTGCTTTGCTATAAATAAGCCTGCCTTGGTTAAAGCTAAATGGGCTACCATCATGACCCCAGCAACGTCACCCTCTTTACTAAATTTATGGAACCATAAGACTACATCCAGGTGACTGAGAGAAATTTAAATGTTGTCAATTCTTAAAAAAAAAAATGTATTCCTTGGTATCAAGGAAGTAAATTATTATACATATTTAAATGATCTATTATTAAAATGTATCACCTGGAGATACTAAGCATTTTGGTTTATTTCCTCCCTTTCCCACACAATTATATATACACACACCTACATGCATGCACACACTTATATGGTATGGGGGCAAAACTACAATTACTCTTTATATAGTATTCTAATCGTAACCACTTCTCATTGCTAACTTTACACTTGGGGAAATCTGAATACAGTGTTCACAATTTGCTCTTGAATTAAGACACTAAAAGTCTGTACTCAAACATTTACAAAGCCCCTACAGCTACAGCTAACATCATACTTAGGGGTGAGAAACAAAAAGGTATCCTGCTAAGATCAGAAACAGGGCAAAAAGATTCCCTCTCATGACTCCTTTTCAACATCAATGAGGAGTCCTAATTAATACAAGAAAAGGAAACAAAAGATATACTGATTGGGAAGGAAGACATAAAACTGTCTTTCTTCACAGATGACACGGTGATCTACATAGAAAACCTGAAAGAAGTGGCAAAAAAATTCTTAGAACTTACAAGTGATTATAGCAAGGTTACAGGATTCAAGGTTAACATAACAAACGTCAATTGCTTTCCTATATGCCAACAGTGAACAAGTGGAATTTAAAAGTAAAAATACATTACCATTTACATTAGGATCCCCAAAATGAAAACACTTAGGTATAAATATAACAAAATACATACTAGATCTACATGAGCAAAATTACAGAACTGATAAGCATCAAAGAACTAAATAGATATTCCATGTTCATGAATAGAAAGACTCACTATGGTCAAGGTGTCAGCTCTTTCCAACTTTACCTATAGGTTCATTGGAATCCCAGTTAAAGTCCTGAAAAGTTATTCTGTGGAGAAAAACTGATTCCAAAGTTTATATGGAAAAGGAAAAGATCAACAATAGCCAACACAATATCGAAGAACAAAGTTGGATATCTGACAATGCCCGACTTTAAGACTTACTGTAAAGCTACAGCAACCAAGACAATGTGATATTGGTGAAAAAAACAGGCAAATAGATTGATGGAATAGAATGGAGGACCCAGAAATAGACCCACATAAATACAGTCAACTGATCTTTAATAAAGGCACAAAGGCAATACAATGGAGCCAAGAGAGCCTTTTCAACAAACAGTGCTGGAACAACTGGACACACACACACACACACACACACACACACACACACACACACAAAATGAATCTACATATAGACCTTATGCCCTTCACAAAAACTAACTCAAAATGGATCACAGACCTAAATGTAAAATGCAAATCTATAAAACTACTAGAAGATAACACAGGAGAAAATCTAGATGATTTGGATATGGCAATGACTTTTTAGATATAACACCATGATATAAAAGCATGATCCATAAAAGAAGTAATTGATAAATTGGACTTCATTAAAATTAAAAAGTTGTGCTCTGCAAAAGACACTGTTAAGAGAATGAGAAGACAAGCCACAGACTGGGAGAAAATATTTGTCAAACACATGCCTGATAAAGGACTGTTACCCAAAATATACAAAGAATGCAAACTCAAAAATAAGAAAATACACGTTTAGATTAAAAAATGGGTCAAAAAAAAATCTGAACAGACACCTCACCGAAGAAGATAAATGGATGGCAAGTAAGCATATGAAAAGATGCTTAACATCATGTATGTCATTAGGGAACTGCAAATTATAACAACAATAAGATACCACTACATACCCATTAGAATGGCTAAAATTCAAAACACTGGAAACACCAATGCTGGCAAGAATGCAGAGCAACAATAACTCATTTATTGCTGGTGGAAAGGGGGAAACTGGTACAGCCACTGTGAAAGAAGCTGGGTAGTTCATAGAAAATCAAAGATACTCTTACCCTACGATCCAGCCATCACGCTGCCTCGTATTTACCCAAAGGACCTTATGTCCACACAAAAACTTGTACACAGATGCCTACAGAGGCTTTATTTATAACTGCCCAAACTTGGAAGCAACCAAGATGTTTTTCAGCACGCGAATGGATAAACAAACTGTGGTCCAGACAATGGAGTACTATTCAGCACTGAACAGAAATGAGCTATCAAGCCATAAGCAGAAATGGAAGGACATTAAATGCATTTTACTGGTGAAAGAAGTCAATTTGAAAAAACTATGCACCAACTATATGACACTCTGGAAAAGGCAAAATTATGGAAACAGTAAACAGGTCAGTGGTTGCCAACAGTTAGGGAGGACAGAGGGATGAACAGAGCACAGAGGATTTCTTGGAGCACCGAAAATACGCTGCATGATACTATAATTGTGGATACCTGTCATTATACTTTCCTCAAAACTCACAGAATGGACAATATCAAGAATGAAACCTAATGTTAAATATGGACTTTGAGTGATGGTGTGTCAGTGTAGGTTCATCAACTGAACAAACACACCACTCCGGTAGGAGATTCTGATTACGGGGGAGGCTATGCTTGTGTGGTGGCAGGGGGCATATGGGACATCTCTGTATCTTCTCTATTTTGCAGTGAACCTAAAACTTCTCTGAAAAAAATAAAGCCTATTTAAACAAAAAAGAATCCTGGATGTCCCTCCCCCCAAAAAGGCTGTGTTCATAACGTCAGAGTTTATAAAGAGGGTCCTTTGGCGCAAGCCACGGCGCTCCCACGGACATCCTGAGATTGTGCTGGAAGGAGGAGCTGGTCCTCATCAAGTCTGGAACTCAGCAGCTCCACTCTGGTAGCAGAAAACAGATCCCTTCAATCCCGTCTGCCCCAAAGTGCACAACATCCACACCCTGCACAGCCCTCGCCAAGCCCACACCTGGAGCCTGGCTGGATAAAGTACAGCCACCAGGCCTCGTCATTTAAAGGATGATTCACAGCCTTGGCTGCAGGTTGTAATCACCTAGGAGCTACGAAACACATTGAGAGCCTGCAAACTCATTCCAAGAGACCCTGATGCACTTGACGGGGGTGTGGTGTGGGCATTAGGATTTTTAGAATCAGGTGATTCTAATTTTCAACAGGGCTCAGGATCGCTAATTTGGCAGCTGATAAAAAGACGCTCACTCATCCATCAACCCGGCAACTTGTCTAGAAGCAAGGCACAGACTGCTTCTTTCAGCATTTTGACCCATTACTGTGCTCCTTACAAATTCTGGCAAGAAACACTCATTTGCATAATAATGGAAATAAATGGCTCTCACAATGAAGACCAGTGTAAGCAATGTTTGGATGGAACCCAATTTTTCCTGTTCAGAATGCTGACAGGGCAGCAGCTGGCCTCCAGTTGGCAGTTATTAAATATTTTCATTTTTTGAGCAATTTAATTGGGCCTTTTGCATCTGGTACGTACGTTGTTTAGAAAAGTTCCTTCAAAGTGGCCGAACAGTGACTACTTTTCCTTTTTCCTATAGCAAATTATTTTTAAAAAGGGTTAAACATAGTTAGAATCATGTATTTCACCAAGACACATACTTGGGGGAAGAAAACTGGTTTCCTTGCATTTTCAATTCCCCACACTCAACTCATAAAATGAAGTAACACCGATGTGGTCTAGAAAAGAGGTTTTATCCAGGCACATAAAGAGTTAAATGAAAGGCCAGCCGTCAGTTGTGTAGGGAGAAAGGGAGGGTGCTGGAACTCTCCCAGCAAGGCTCTTTCCCACTCCCTTCCCCCTCCTCTCCCATCTGGGAGTACAGAGATGCCCTACAATCCTGATGGTGAAAATCACAACACCCTATTCACAAGGTAGACTTTGAAGATAAAATCCCTTTATTCATGAGCTTGGCTCTTGCCATGGTCTCAGTGCTCCTGCAGGTGTTCTGCCTGTTTCCACCGTTTCTTTGCTCGATGCTTTCCAGCTACACGCAGAGAGAAAGAGGCCCACACACCTGAGAAAGAGGTCAAACCTGTGTGTGCTGTTTTGCAATGACATTTTCAATAAAGGCATGTATTATCTATCCTTTTTTGCAGCAGGTAATCTAGGTAATTTCAAGGATGGTCTAGTGATTTCTTAGTCACATTCAAAGTTAATAACTTAAGGGGCACCTGAGTGGCTCAGTCGGTTGAGCATCTGACTTCGGCTCAGGTCATGATCTCACAGTTCATGGGTTTAAGCCCCGGGTCAGGCTCTGTGCGGACAGCTCAGAGCCTGGAGTCTGCTTCAGATTCTGTGTCTCCCTCTCTCTCTGCCCCTCCCCTGTTTGCACTGTCTCTCTCTGTCTCTCTCAAAAATAAACAAACATTAAAAACAGATTCAAAGTTGGGAATGCAAGTTGGTGCAGCCACTCTGGAAAACAGTATGGAGGTTCCTCAAAAAACTAAAAAGAGAACTACCCTACGACCCAGCAATTGCACTATTAGGCATTTAGACACAGGACACAGGTGTGCTGTTTCGAAGAGACATATGCACCCCCATGTTTATAGCAGGACTATCGACAATAGCCAAAGTATGGAAAGAGCCCAAATATCCATCGATGGATGAATGGATAAAGAAGATGTGGTATATATATATACAATGGAGTATTACTCAGCAATCAAAAAGAATGAAATCTTGCCATTTGCAACTACATGGATGGAACCGGAGGGTATTATGCTAAGTGAAATTAGTCAGAGAAAGACAAAAATCATATGACTTCACTCATATGAGGACTTTAAGAGACAAAACAGATGAACATAAGGGAAGGGAAACAAAAATAATATAAAAACAGGGAGGGGGACAAAACAGAAGCAACTCATAAGTATGGAGAACAAACTGAGGGTTACTGGAGGGGTTGTGGGAGGGGGGAATGGGCTAAATGGGTCAGGGGCACTAAGGAATCTACTCCTGAAATCATTGTTGAACTAGATACTAATTTGGATGTAAATTTTAAAAAATAAAAAATAAAATTAAAAAAAATTAATTATAAAAAGATCCAAAGTTAATAACTTAAAATCGGGTTGATCTCTAAGGCTTCTTCTTGCTAACCCTGGACAGATTCTGGGCAGCCTGCTAGTGGGACTTGAATTTGCAGTGAATCATGCCGGCCTGCGGGAGCAGAGCCTCCGGGGAGGGAAGAAGCAGAGAAACAGGTCAGGCAGTGACTGAGTAGGTAGGTAGGTCCAGGTGTGAGCTGAGGATGTTCAAGCAGGGAGGTAGCAGTCACGGTGGAAAGAGGTAAATAGGTTCTAGACACATTTTGGAGGATCATCAGAGACTTAAAATGATTCGGTATCTAAATTATTTTTTTAATCTCCAAAATACAGTAAGTGAAAAGACAAACAAAAAAAAGATATTCAGGAAAGTATGCTATCATTTGCTGTAAAAAGACATGAATTCCTTGCTCACCCATTATCTAAAGGATACAAAAGAGATTAATATCATTGGCTGAATCTAGAGAGAATGATTAGGTGGAAGGGAGACAAGGGTCGGAGGGTAACTCTTCACTGGATATACTTTTGTACCTTTTAAACTTTCAATCTTATACATTACCTATTCGAAAAATAAAAATAATTTTTAGAAGAGGAAAATAATAGTGAGATGTCATCAGTTTCAAAAAGCCTCATCTGTTTGCATTTTCTACACCTCTATCAAAGCTCAACTGGCATCCCAATAAAATCTCAAAATTTAGCTTTAGTATCTAAATTCGTGACTTCCCCAATAGAACTTCCATGGTGACCATTTCGTGACTTTCATGGTAAATACAGCACATTTATGGCCTAGGTCTGTATTATAAAAAACTAGGTATAAGGGAATCAAATATAAAAGTAAAAAATTTGGGGTGGGCAGAAAAATACAAATATGTTCATTTACAGTCTGTGAAAAATGATACACATAGGAGAAGATAATCTAAACTGTAATGAGATATCTGAGTGCTTCGTTACAACATGAGTTGCAACTTTATTAGAACTCTAGGAGCTCCCAAATATTATTCCCTGAAGATACTGGCCCAATGGTCTCGTCAGAATAAAATGACCAGCGAAGCACTAAACATCACAGAAAGAATCCTAGATATACAAAGAGATATGTATCTTGAAAGAAGCATATATCCTAATAACTATCCCAGTAGAAAGGCATGGCACATTCATACAGAGAAAGCCATAAAGGGTTCTAATCCCCAAGAAAGGGAGACAAAATCTATGTATAATCAGTAAGAGGAAAAAAAATAGCAGAAATATTTGGAGAATGAACACTAATATTCTTTCTCTTTTGCAACAACAAAAAACGAAGATGAGAAAAATTGGCAGAATCCACTCCGTTCGTTGTCTGTCTCACCGGCAGCCTTGGGTGAGTACCTCTATGCTCCAAGGATGGTCAGCTTGCCATGTGCAGCTGGAAGACATATGCTCCACTACTGGAATATTCAATTACTTTTTAAAATCCTTCTGTGTTTGAGTGCAAAATACTCTCCTCAGCTTCTACTCATTCATTGTTTCTATTTCTGCTTTCCTAAAGCTACACTGAACAACAACAACAAAAAAAACACCCTGCTTTTCCTCCAAAAGACTTCAGACATTTAAGAACAACATTCTTGAAATCCCTGACATTTCTTCTCCAGGTTACACATCCTTAATCTCTTCATATGGCAACGGGAGTTCCAGTTCTAGTAACATGCCTGCTCTCTGGATATACTCTGGTCGAGGAATGTATGGGGAGCGAATGACAATAAACGGGTTTTCTGACGTGAAATGAGGTAGAACTACTTTTTAAAAGTGTAACTCCCAATGGACTTAAAAAACTGGTTGACCATGGAGATGGTATGTCCTGAAAATGCATGACAAATGCTGAGAAGTGGTGAACGTGTTCAGCTATTAAAAGGTCATTAGTGTCTTGGGACTCCTGGGTGGCTCAGTAGCTAAATGTCCGACTTCAGGTCATGATCTCATGGTTCATGGGTTCGAGCCCCGCATCGGGCTCTGTACTGACAGCTCAGAGCCTGGAGCCTGCTTCGGATTCTCTGTCTTCCCCTCTCTCTCTGCCCCTCCCCCCACTCATGCCCTGTCTCTCCCTCTCTCAAAAATAAATAAATATTTTTTTAAAAAATTAAAACAAAAAGACAACACACGTTTACAACAAAAAAGGTCATTAGTGTCTTTCGTAAGTAAGACTAGCAGATTAAAAACAATGAATTGGGGAGTAAGTGGGAGGTTTTGAAGTAACAATAGTGAGTGCAGACTGGTGTTGTCCAATTTCATGAGTACATGAATCACAAGGAGATCTTGTAAAACAACAGATTTTGATTCCACTGCGGAAGAAAGAAGTGAGGAGACTCTGTTTCTCACAAGCACCCAGGTGATGCCCATGCTGCTGGTACAGGGACCACACATTGAAGCAACAGCCATATTGTAAATCCGTAAGCAAGACCGAAGGAATGTATTAAGCATACAATGAAATAGATTTTCGCCAGCATGGCAAATATTGTTACATAAAAAAAACTCCAGGTCTATCAAATATATGGTGGCTCTTTTCAGGGAATAACAGCTATTAACTATGATCTCAGAGAGAGATTTCAAAATGCCAAGTTTCTGAAAGAAGCCCATTTCCATTTTCTGTCTCAAAGTGAGAAATCCCAAATAAAGCCGTACGTACTCCTCGAAGCGAATGGATACGCGTAGGTGCAGCGTATGCAACACTATCCGTTTCACACCCTTACCCAGCTGCCTTTAGCCCGCCTTTCTGCATGAATGTCTTGGTTGATAAGCTTCCTGAAGTGTATTCAGACAAAGGAGGCACTTGGGGAAAATGTCCATATTTATAGCTAAATATCCACATCTGGACCCTGTAACTCTCCGTTATGAAACCCAAGTATGTTAATTTATGTACATTTACACAAATATTTATTTGGAAAAGTTGAAGCTGAAAATCTATTTTGAAAAAAAACAGGGTGGGATTCTTTATAAAACATACACAAAGAAAAGGCATAGGGTAGCCAAAATCTGATGAAATACAGAAGACTACAGGATAGCAATGCAGTGTTTGTTTTGTTTTTTTAAGAATGAAGGTGAAATTAAGCTACAGAATTTAACACTTGGCATAGGACAATAAAAAATACCTTTGACATTAAGAATCAAAAGTTGGAGGCAAATTTAAGGAAGTTAAAAGTTGAAGTAGGTATTTGTAGAAACTGTGGTCAAAAATGAGAGAACTGCTTCCAAGGAAAGGGTGTAGATACTTTAACAGCTTTAAATAAATCAACACCAATTAAGGCTCTTGGACACCTGTGTATATACATATTTACAATTAAGGAAGAAAGATTCAGCCAGTGGAAGAGGTTTAACTTTCATATATGGTTAGAGGCAAATCACTGATCTTAGGAAATAAAAGTAGAACAATAAAGAAGATTATACGATATGGCTGAAAAGTTTTAAAATATTAAAATTGACTTAATTATAGGGGCCTCTTTTTACATTTTTTTTAACGTTTATTTATTATTGAGAGACAGAGAGACACAGAGGGTGAGCAGGGGAGGGGTAGACACAGAATCTGAAGCAGGTTCCAGGCTCTGAGCTGTCGGCACAGAGCCCGATGTGGGGCTCGAACTCACAAACTGCGAGATCATGACCTGAGCTGAAGTAGGTCACCCAACCAACTGAGCCACCCAGGTGCCCCTATAGGGGCCTCTTTAAGGTACATGTTAAGGTCACCAGCGAAAATATCACTCCATGATAGCTGGTTGGCAGGTGCTACTCTCTCATGTGAATCTCAACCTTGATGTGTCAGGACCACTGACTGTCATACAACTAGAGGACCCTCATTAGCACCCACAGAATGCTCCCTCACCTTCCAACAGGCTGAGCCCAAACATGACTTCCTATGAGACCTGCCCACCACACAAAGTGTAGTTTGCAAACACCATGAATTTAGAATCTGTCACTTATTTACCAGTCTTCTCCAAGTTACAGGGTAAAAAACACTGAAATTCAGAGACCAAGGAAGAAGGAGGCTCGCGAAGGTCCCAGGACAGGCTGCCCTCTGTAGCATTCCTCCATCTGGTGTTTATGGAGCTACCCAACACTGTTCTTCGTGAGCAACTATGTTGGTAAACCACCTACCGGTGCTCCTTTCAAATTCATCCTCTTCCAACTTACAAACACGCCAACAACCAGTCATTATACCAGCACCCCTGCCCCAATATACTAATCAAAGCAGAAAGTAGAGACAAGGTATGGTTCCCTTTTCTCCATACCCCATTGACTTGGGAAAGTTGCAGCCCACTTCCCTTCCAGTTTTTCATTAGCCAATACAGAATGGTTCCAGAACATTTCTGGGGACCTCTGAAATACAGCAAATATGTGCCAATTAGGTGTTGGAAAGAACTTCAGAAGAAAATAGTACCCAGTGATGAAGGGGCTGAATTGTTAGAGTTCATGATGCATTTGAGTATTTTTGTTGTTAAAAACAATTTGTCAAATTACTTCTTCAACAAGATCATGTGTCACCTTTAGACAGATTTAGAACATACTGCTCTTAAAAGGTAATTCAGAATCTAGATTTAAAAAAAAAAAAAAAAAAAGCCTTCCCCAATTTATCTGTGGTTTCAATTGATGGGTAAAAAAAAAGTCTTGAGCTTGTCAAAATCTGTCATTCTCACACATTTCATTTTCTTCTCCTTTCTAAAGAAAGCAGTCCAAGGTCCCACTCCAGCAGTGTGTTTACACAATTGTCTCCTGCTTCTAAGAAGTAATTACCAAATGCAAAACTTTCCACTAATTCTGTTACTTAGTATTTCAGGGATGTTAAAAGTTTAGGATTTTCTGATGTCACTTTTCAACTTTCCTTCTCAGAATAACTAAACGAAGAATTTGCTCCTCTCTTTGGGGACCCTTGGTAGGTCAAATCTTCTCATGACTTCTTGCCCCAGTTGAGTGCATTTCATTTTCTTTCTCCACCCTCTTTTTCACTGCTTAGTCCTTCCAGACCAGCATTACTTTGCTCCAAGTCAAGAGTTGTGCAAAACTCTGCCCATCATCTTTGCTTCTCTTTCGGCCCTGTCTGCTCTTTTGGCTTATGATTCTACCACCTTCATTTTGGATTAGGTCGCCAAAAGTCCTGTCATCCTGAATCTTCCCACATGTTAAGTGTTTATTTGGGGATTACAGCAATATCTTTCTGAAATTTAAATCAAAGATTAGTAAGAAGAACCGAATCCCAGATAGCATTACGATGGCCCATGGGAATGTGTGAGAGGTGGAGTTTACCAGAATTAAAGAAACACAAAAGCAAACATTAAGAGAATGTTAAATATAGTTATGAGGACTTTGGCCAAATATAGTAATGATTTTCACGAAGAAACATACTGGTAGATAAAGAGCTGCTTATTTCGCCCTTCTAGCCAATGAACATAAAAATACCAAAATACCTCTAATGTCGAAATCTGTTGGCAGTTACAGCCCACAGGTAGGTATTAAACCTACCTTCCCCACCCCACTCAATAGTCAGCTATGTTTTATGAAGTTTAAAAATGTGACCTCAGCCTAGAAAAGTCGTGAGCACTGCTCGGGAAGAAGACAGCACGTTGCTATTTCTTGTTTTCTGGCGTGGAGTATTATTTCCCAGGCCAGGCTGCTGAAGAAGGGATGTGGTTACACAGAAAGTAGATTTTGGCTTGCATTCTTGTAATCCCACCCACCAAACATGTAAAATATCAAAAACACACCAACTTAAAAGAAAAAAAAACTAACCCACTCCTACTTTCAGAAGGTTACCACCCTAGAAATATTGGTGAAACCTCTAGTTTGATTATGCCTCAGCTGGAATCCCAATGACCACGGCAAACACTTGGGCTCTAGCTAAAATTGTGAAAACATCTCTGGCATTATTTTAAAGTCACGTCCATTTAATTTTAGTTCATCTTTTTCAGTGCGCTTCATACCTTCAAAGAAAGATTTTTACATTCATTCCCTGCCTCCCTTTATCCTTCCTTCTCCCTCCCTCCTTCCATCCCTCTCTCCCTCATTCACTCAAGTACTCTGCAATTATTTAGCACCTGCCATGTTCCAGGCATGGTTCTAGACACTGGTGATTCAGTCACGGTCTGTGTTTTCAAAGGCTTACAATCTAGACGGAGAAGAAGAGCAAAGGAAACAATAAGGTAAGAGAGACCAGCTCTTCCTGAGGAGGAGGAAGGAGAGAGAAGTGTGAGGCTGGGAACCTTGTGGGTATATAGGTCACACAGGACATTTCAGCTGTGTTCAGAAGTGTGACGTCACCCAAGGAAGAAGAGGAAGGGCATGCTAGACAGAGGAGGTGAGGCACAGACATAGAGCTGTGAGAGGGCAGAACGTCAGGGTGGCTGAGACAGTGGCTGGAGACAAGGGAGGCAGAGGTCAAGCTAGGGTTCAAGGGTTCAAAGATTTGGAGTTAAGTCCCAATGCAGGGTTTGAAAAGTCCGGCCCCACTTCCTCTGCCTTGAACATGCCCCTCCCAGCGCTAAGTGCTTCCTTCCTATCACTCAGGCTCTGTTTCGACACCACCTCCTCAGAATTCTTCCCACTCCATGTACAGTTCCTGGCTCTAGCTGACCTCTGCCCTATGACGTCTTATGTTTTCTTCATGGTACCTGTTCTAACAGGGAGTCAGTATTTGTTTTGTTGTCTGCTTGTTTATTGAGTGACATTCTTCTAAGACAGCCTAGAAGACCAACAGATGCTATACAAAAGAATGTCTATATTTTAAGTATTTTTCTCTGATGGTGGGAGGCCTGTATTTCAATAAATCTGAGTCATCAACCCATTAAAACAATAATAGAGGCCTTATTGCCTTTTATTTTCTTCCTGTGAACACTGAATTCCCCATCTTTTCTTCCCACGAACCTATATGACCCCCGTGTTAAGCAACAAAGCTTACTGTCGGCAAGTGGGTCACCATCCTGTGGGTGAAAACATCTTAGGTACAGCATGCAGGATGGTAAGGACAGGGCAAGGATCTTTCTTGGCTTTAAGAGGTTATAAACTATAGAAAGGGAAATTCGGTAGCAAGAAGGGAACATCATTGCAGATATATTTTCCCCTTGAATCTAGAAGTATTTAAAATCATTTTGAGGGGCGCCTGGGTGGCGCAGTCGGTTAAGCGTCCGACTTCAGCCAGGTCACGATCTCGCGGTCCGTGAGTTCGAGCCCCGCATCAGGCTCTGGGCTGATGGCTCAGAGCCTGGAGCCTGTTTCCGATTCTGTGTCTCCCTCTCTCTCTGCCCCTCCCCCGTTCATGCTCTGTCTCTCTCTGTCCCAAAAATAAATAAAAACGTTGAAAAAAAAATTTAAAAAAAAAAAATAAAATAAAATCATTTTGAAAAAAAGAATAACTCATTTTGATAATCTTGGTAAAATACTATAAAAAGCAAGACACTATATTTTTAAAGCAGTTGTTTAAAAGTTTATTTGTTATTATTATTTTATTTATTTTTTTTTTTGAGAAAGAGAGAAGATCCCAAGCAGACTGTCAACACGGAGCCTGATGCGGGGCTTGAACTCATGAACCCTGAGATCACGACCTGAGCTGAAATCAAGAGTTGGACGTTTAACCTAGCCCCACCCAGGCGCCCCAGCAAGGCACTGTATTTACACGATGATGTATAGTAAATTACCTGAACATTAATTATTCCTGGGTCAAGTGCAAAATACCTACTGAATGCTTCTTCAGTCTTCCACAAATATTCTACTAAGTTTTGTTCAGGCATCTGTGCTAGGTCTGAGTGGAATATAAAGATGAACCGGGGCCTCAGGTAGCTTATAATCATAAATAATGCTGAGGCCCGTCTGAAAGTCTGAAATGCCACAAAAGAGCCCAATAAAAGGTGTTTGCAGGTAGATGGCCCTTCCTTGTAGAGCAGGGATATTGGAGTGGGCTTTGAAGGAAAGGGGGAATGAGGCCCAGCAGAAGTGGCGGGGATGGCTTCAGGCAGGTGAAACCAAGGGCACAGAGGCTGAGATACAGGGAAGGGAACGACGCTTATCAGAAGCAGCAAGGAGACTAACTTGGTGGATGAGAAAGGTTATTAGAAGATTCGGCTTGATCTTAGAGCCCCATTATTCAGGAAGAATAGCCAGGCACCAGCCCAGAGGGGAGCAAGTTGACAAGTGGAGACACCAACAGGAAGGTCTTCAACATAGGAAAGGAAGGTGGATAATGTAGTGCAAACATGACGGAGGGAACAGGGTTGAGACATATTCCTGAGGTCCATTTATACGATCTGGAATTCTCAGGATGTTGGGAAAACATTATTCCATTCATTCAGTTCCTCATGAAAGAAATCTGAGGGTATCCTTAGAATCTCCGTTTCCTCCTCTAATCTATTCAATCATGAGGTCCTGCCAATTCTACTTCCTGTTTTGAGTGCATTTACTTCTTTCTATGTATACTGCCCATCTGGCCTCCTAATGCGTTCTTATCCACTTCATTTGCCACACAATATTCATGTTGATCTTTTTAAAAAAAAAAATGCTGATAATGGCATTCTCTGGCATGGAAAAAAAACTTTCATGGCTTAGAAAAGCTTGAAACCCCTAATTTTAGTCTCTCATGCCCTGCTTAACTTTGCTCCTGCCTCCTTCACCAGCCTCATCTAGCTCCTCTCTGTTCCAGCAGAAAAGGACTTCCTAGGTCCTCATGCACAGCTCTGTTCTTTCCTGTTCATTCCTCCATATGAGAAATGCTTGTTCCCTGGATTTTCATACTCGGAGCCCCCTCTCATAGCCCTGTATACTTTCTTTGGAGCATTTAATTTGTAATAATTGAAAAGATATTTCTTAATGACTTCCTTCTTGGATAAGCCCTCCTATCTCCCACTCACACCCTAAAGCTGGGACTGTATGGCTTACTGTATCCATAGAGGCTAGGATTAAGTGCTCATTAGATGAATGGATGGATAAGGAGCAAGGAATCAAAGATGACACTTAGGTTTCCCATCTGGTGACTGGAGAGAAAATGCTACCACTGATAAGCAAAGGGACACTAGTTTCAGAGTGAAGATGATGACATTAAATTCGAGGCTGAAAAAGATTCATTCAGTAGATTGTTGGACACATAGAAATGAAGCTAAGGAAGGAAGAATGGGCTGGAAATAAATGGGGCTTAGACCATAAGCTCCTTAAGGGTACTGCCCATGGTGTACCCATCTGCTATAGACTGAATGTTTGTGTTCCCCCCCTAAATTCATATGTTGAAACCTAATCCCCAATGAGATAATATTTGGAGATGCGGACCTTGAGAGGGGATTAGGTCATAAGGATGGAGCCCACATGAATGGAATTAGAATCCTTACAAAAGAGATCTCAAAAAGCTCCCTCACCTCTTCCACCATTGTGAAGACATGGCAAGAAAACAGCCATCTATGAACTAGGAAGCAGGCTCTTATCACACACCAAATCTTCTAGCAGCTTGATCATGGACTATCCAGCCTCCAGAACTATAACAAATGTTTGTGTTTAAGTTACCCAATCTATGGTATTCTGTTACAGCAGCCAGACTGACTAAGGCACCATGTTTTTATCCCAGGTAACCTACACAATGAGAGAAGAGAACTTCAAGGAAAAGGGAGTTGTCAGCCCTATCTGCTTTCCTGTTAAGGAGAATGGAAACACGTAGATCAATGGAACGGAATACAGAACCCAGAAAAGGACCCACAAATGTACGGCCTACTAATAATCTTCGACAAGGCAGGAAAGACCATTCAGTGGAAAAGAGACAGTCTCTTCAGTAAATGGTGCTGGGAAAACTGGACAGCGACAAGAATGAAACTGGATCACCTTCTTACACCATACACAAAAATTAAATCAAAATGAATGAAAGATCTAGATATGATACAGGAAACCATCAAAATCCTACAGGAGAAAACAGGCAGCAACCTCTTTGACCTCGGCCACAGCAACTTCTTACTAGACATATCTCCAGAGGCAAGGGAAAGGAAAGCAAAAATGAACTACTGGGACCTCATCAAGATAATTCTGCACAGCAAAGGAAACAACCAACAAAACTAAAAGGCAACTGACAGAATGGGAGAATATATTTGCAAATGACATATCTGATAAAGAGTTAGTATCCAAAATCTATAAAGAGCTTATCAAACTCAACCCTGCCCCCCCCAAAAAATAATAATCCAGTGAAGAAATGGACATAAGATATAAATAAATAGACACTTTTCCAAAGAAGACATTCAGATGGCTAACAGACACATGAAAAGATGCTCAACATCATTCATCATCAGGGAAATACAAATCAAAACCACAATGAGATATCACCTCACACCTGTCAGGCTAAAATTAACAGCTCAGGGGGGCGCCTGGGTGGCGCAGTCGGTTAAGCGTCCGACTTCAGCCAGGTCACGATCTCACGGTCCGTGAGTTCGAGCCCCGCGTCAGGCTCTGGGCTGTTGGCTCGGAGCCTGGAGCCTGTTTCCGATTCTGTGTCTCCCTCTCTCTCTGCCCCTCCCCCGTTCATGCTCTGTCTCTCTCTGTCCCAAAAATAAATAAACGTTGAAAAAAAAAATTTAAAAAAATTAACAGCTCAGGAAACAACAGATGTTGGCAAGGATACCGAGAAAGGGGAACCTTGTTGCACTGTTGGTGGGAATGCAAACTGGTGCAGCCACTCTGGAAAACAGTATAGAGATTCCTCAAAAATTAAAAATAGAACTACCCTGTAACCCAGCAATTGCACTACTGGACCGTTCAAGCTACCTGGCCCACAGAAGGAGATCTTCTAGGGCTCCAGCTCACCAGAGTTTAATATTGGGCCCCTTGATCCATGTCCCATCTAATAGTCAAGAGATGCCCTGTCTTGTTTCTTCTGACTACATACCTACCTCTGGGACCTCTCAAGAAAATAAGCTCCAGGGCAGGACTGTGGCACTCCTTAGGAACGCAGCCAAATCCAACTATAACAGAATTTCAGTTTCAACACAACTCACAGGAAGAAAGAGAGTCAGGGCTGGGTGTGTGGAGAAGGAAGTTCAAGGGAGCTGTTTTAATACCGGGAAGCAATAATTTATACAAGAGTTTTCAATCTAGTCAGCACCCCAGATTTGTGCAATGTTCATATATTAATTATCAACAAGATTCCCTTTTGCTACTATCTTTTCCTATCAGAAAAAGTAAAACTTCACTAGACATATTAATCAGAGAACTCATTTTATAGATCATCTTTGCATACTTTGAAGTATCTGAATATATTTGAGATATGAAATAGACAACATAAAAATGAAACCATCTAAAGTGGTAGAGTAGTAATGAGTACTCTAGGAAAGGATTACATCTAAAGTAATAGTCTTTATATCAATAACTGAAGCCTATTTTAAATACAGGTTTCAATGTAAGACCTTTATTTAAGTATTCGATTCTAGTACATTAGGTTCTTTAGTAATTTAACAGCAAATATCATTTTGATTTTACTTTCACTTATACTGTAAATCAGTGTCATTATATCATACTAAAATTTAAAATTCATTACTCTTCCTGCATTTTAAAAGTTTCTTTGCCCTGGAAAAGTTTACTCTTATGTAACATTTGAAAGACCTACAAAAAGAAATCATTATGTAATGGAGGCTTGCAATTTGTCAGTCATTTTTATTATTTTAATTTTATCATTAATGATATTCCTATTTGTTTTTTAAGAGCCTTATAACTTTATGTTTGATGAAAACTGAACCAAAACGAAAATTCTCTGAATTTACTCTGCATTTATAGCCATCTGAAACATTCTTCCAGGAATCTAAGCTCCTAATAACAATAATACCTTTCTGGCTTTTCAAAAAAACCCCACAGGTTCTGTCCATCCTCCCAATCATTTTCTTTTATTTTCTTTTCTTTTATTTTTTTTAATTTTTTTTTTTAAATTTCTTTTTTTCAACGTTTATTTATTTTTGGGACAGAGAGAGACAGAGCATGAACGGGGGAGGGGCAGAGAGAGAGGGAGACACAGAATCGGAAACAGGCTCCACGCTCTGAGCCATCAGCCCAGAGCCTGACGCGGGGCTCGAACTCACGGACCGCGAGATCGTGACCTGGCTGAAGTCGGACGCTTAACCAACTGCGCCACCCAGGCGCCCCCTCCCAATCATTTTCAATTAGCATAGCAAAATCATTTTTTGTAGTTTGGGCAGCCAGTCCAGATCCAGTCCGGATTTTAGAAGCAACACATTTGTACCCCCTCTTATATGAACTTTATAAAAGTCTATAAAATAAAGACAGACTAGTTGGAAGCAATCGGCAAATTCATTAAGAATCTGTGTATAGTTTAATAATGTATAAATGATCAATTGTTAGATTTAAGTGTATTTTGCCTTGATTAACATTGTTCATCCTTCTGAGAAAAAAGCATGCTTTGAGTTTTTGCACATCTTACATTCGCAGTAGGAATCCTGTTTTTGTCTGTGTTTCTATGAGCCAAATCTTTATTAGGTACAGCCTTTTGAAAGTAAATTGTTCTTGGGGTGCCTGGGTGGCTCATTCAGCTGAGTGTCCGACTTCAGCTCAGGTCATGATCTCACGGTTTGTGAGTTCGAGCCCCGTGTCAGGTTCTGTGCTGACAGCTCAGAGCCTGGAGCCTGCTTCAGATTCTGTGTCTTCCTCTCTCTCTGCCCCTCCCCAGCTCATGCTCTGTGTCTCACTCTCTCTCTCTCTCTCTCTCTCAAAAATAAAAATAAATAAACGTTAAAAAAATTAAAAAAGAAAGTAAATTGTTCTCTGCAGCCTTATTGACTTGTTCATTCAATAAATATTTATTGAATTGAATATTATACAGCAGCCTATATAGTATAGGCTATACTAGGCTGAACAATAGGGACAAAGATGGGTAAGAAGTTGGTTGCTAAATGTGCTATATCTCCCACTGCTGATAGTAGGCAGGAATCAGTACCAAAAATCCATATTATAACCTAAGAATAACATAGCCCTGAATAGATCTTTAAGGAAGAGAAGTTCCTTAAAGTTTAAGTTCTTGATTATATTAATAACATAAAAAATAAGTAAGTAAATAAATAAATAAACCCTGCAAAAAAAAAAAAAGGAAGAGAGTTTCTTAAAGTAGACTTTATACTAAAACTATACTTAAATTAAAAGTTTGAAACATAAAAAACTATCCATACACAAACTATCCCCCATTTTCAAAGAACAGGTTCTACCTACTATTATCATGGGAAAAGCCCACAGAACTTAGGAGGGAAAGTAACATTTTTACACACGTTTTAAGTTACAGAGGCTGGGTTTTTAAAGTCTTCAGCTAATGTTTTATATACATGAAAGTGCTAAACAGATGCCATACGCAAGGAGAGGGGACTACAATCACTGCCTGACTGTTGAACCTGTTCTGACAGACACCAACACCAGTAGGCCAGAATGCACCTGGGACTCTTCCACTGACCCTCTGTCACCTTGTGGAAAAGCAAGACAGTATTTCTAAAAACTTGGCCAGCTGGGATATTTTTAATTGCCGTATGATGGCATGAACATGCCTAAAGAGCAAAGCATAGTCAGTAGTCAATAATATATGTGATTCAGGGCGCCTGGGTGGATTCAGCTGGTTAAGCGTGCGACCCTTGATTTCAGCTCAGGTCATGAGTTCAGTCCTTAAGTTTGATCCCCCCATCAGGCTCTGTGCTGACAGCATGGAGCCTACGTGGGATTCTGTCTCCCTCTCTGCCCCTCCCCACTTGTGCTCGCCCACTCTCTCTCAAAAATAAACATTTAAATACGTGTGTGTGTGTGTGTGTGTGTTTGTGTGTATATATATATATATATATATATATATATATATATATATATACATATGTATGTATGTATATGTGTGTGTGTGTGTGTGTGTGTATATATATATATATACATATGTATGTATGTATATGTGTGTGTGTGTGTGTGTGTATATATATATATATATATATATATATATATGTATATATATGGCTGTCATCAGACTAATTTTCTCCAAAAAACAATAAAAGACTTAAAGCCAGTTAAGACTAGTAAATCCTATACTAAATGTCAAGGCACATATCATTTTATATATTGATCAGCTTTCTTTTTTAGCCACGAGCAACACCTATATTTGCCCAATATAAAAGGCAAAAGATTTTCTGAATGAAGCTCTTACACGAGATGAGGTTTTGCTTATGAAAATGATCAAATCGTTAACACATGTATGTTCAATGAATTTAAGTAATGGCATTATTTACTAATTTATTTATTCAGGAAACACTTATTGAGCATTTATTACATGTGAGCACTAGAGACACAAGGGTGAAAACAACAGATCTTAATCTAATGTTAAAAACTAACACTCCAACTGAGAAGCCAATCGTTGAAATGAAGAAGCAAGTAGATGGCACTATGAGGGAGACGGAAGAGGGAATTAGTAAATGCCTGGGTGGGATACTCTGAGGAGAGAAGGTTCACAGAGCTGACCTGGAAGATGCCAGGGAATTCCCCAGGAAGTGTGAGAAGTGAATTCCAGGCAGGAAGGGGAAGGAGCTTAGAAGAATCAGTCCATTTCCCCAAATCATTGGGTCCTGCAACTATCAAAACAGTAAAATTATAGAACCTAAAAGGGGAAAATGAGAAAACACTGACTGGCATTTACACACAAGAATGGAGAGATCCCTGAGCTAGATTTATTAGGGAAACAGCCATGAGTATGGGTCTAATCACAGGGCTTGTGAGAGAGGGTTGCCTGGAGGCTGACTTTGCATCCTGTGCTAACGAGTTGAGTTTCCTCTTATAGTTTGGTCGAGTTTCTCCCCAAAATTGTGCTCATTAATTAGAAAGCCATTTCTTAGCAACTACAGCAACTACTCAGCACAAAAGAGAAGTGATAGAAAAGGAGGTAAGAAAGGTGAGCCACCAAATGGCTCTCTTAAGAAATAAAAGCAGATATAATGAATGCTTTGGGGAAAGACTGACTCAGTCAGCAGCAATTCAACTAAAACTTAAAAGATTAACAGAGTGTCTTCATTCCCCAATACGTTAGAAAAGGAAACGAAAGAATTTAAAAATTAGCTCCTTTACCTCTTTAAATTTAAAATCCATGACCTTAAAAATAGTCACACAAATATTTTTTGCTCCCAATTTTAGCAGACAACACTGTTCGTTTGCAGCAAGAAACAAAAATAAGAAAGAAAAATCTATACTGATGCTCCAGCCAGAGAGAAGTTAGAAGAAACAGAGCAGTGAGTGGGGTATGGGGATAAGCAAACAGAACAACAGAGCTCCTGACTCTGTGCATTTAAAGTTGGAAACTTTTTGTTTGCCAAGTAGAAGAACCAATTCTTTTTCCAAATATAAACATTTGATGGGACACCCAGCCAGGAACTGTCTGCTGATGTTTGCACATGACTCTCAGGTGCTCTCTGGGCAAAGTTTAGGGAGAGAGGTTGGCTCATGTTCCTCATTGGTTCAACCATCCATGAACAGCACCAGAAATGAGACAGAGAGAGTATGCAGGTAAGGTGGGAGGAAGGCTTAGATTAGGAAAAGTACAAAAAGAAAAGTAAACTTCTAGTCAAGTTTCTAAAGTCAAGTAGAATTAAACAGTGGGGAGGGAGCAAGGGGAATTATATAAGAGAAAGTACCTTCTGTACTCTGTCTTTATCTCTCGGGAAACTTGAATGCTGGCTGCAAACCCCTCTAGGGATAGGCACGTTGCCTACAGATTAAACCAGTCCATAAGCCACATGTTCCTATTTTTACTTGGCCCCGGGGGAGGCTACTGCCCCATCCCCCTCCCAGCCTCTTGAGGTCTCTTGGTTAACCCCCATTGCTACCACCTGGCCCTCTCTGTAGACCTACTCCTTTGCTGCCTCGCCCTCTACACGCTAGAGGGAAAAAATGTCACAAGACCGTCCATTCCCAAGGCTGAGATGGGGTTATGAGTCTTGGATGCATGTTAATTTGTATAGCTTTTAAAAAAGCAATCTCCACTTCTTTGCATAACTAGTCAGTTAAGAAGAAGTCTTTGACGTATAAATAGGATTTCCACAAAATTGTTCATTGCTTTCTCCACTTCAAGCACCAGCCAGGACAAATCTTTAGCCATCCTGTCTCTGTTTAACCATCTAATCCCAATGGGCCCAAAGGTGTGGGGAAACAGGTCAGCTTTCGGGCACACGTTCTTCTGAGAGCAAAAAATCTCACGGCAGTATTTGGATAGTAAATTTCTACCAGCCCTATCTGTGGAAACTGAAAATTTATAGAGGAAGACACTTTTTCCATGTAAGGTATACTCTTGCTGACTCTATTGAGATACCTTCCATTTTGAGTTTTAATTGCACCCTTCTCAAAATCTAATGGCTCTCCTCAGGGCCCAGGCCTCAGTCTCTCTCCACAACTTAGCTACTAGATGGGAGGGAAGCAGGCAGAAAGCTACTGATTCATTGGCAGGTCCCTCCGACACGTGCACACCCACATGATGTAGAGAAGCATGCAAGAACATCCAGACTGTGGCAGATGTTTCCAAAGACGGTCATCATCCATTCCTTACCTCTCTGTATGCACTTGCCTACTTTGCCCATTGAGTCATCCACCTCCCCTTGAGTCTAGGTTGGCTCTGACCAATAAAATACTGCAAAAGTAATGTTCTCAGAACTTTGAAAGCAAAACGCACGAGAACTGAGAGCTTCTACTCTTACCGTAGACATTCTCTCTCCGAATGCAAACACCATGTGAGAAGTCCAACCTGGCCATGTGGAGAGGCCACAGGAGAAGAACTGACGCTCCCATAGATAGGCCACACCAACATCTGGTGATGGGAATGAGCCTTCCGGGACATTCCAACCCAGCCTAAGAGCCTAGATGACTACAGACCCAACCAAATTCACGTGAAATGGAAGAACCACCCAGCTGAATACAGTCGACACACTGAATTGTGAGAGATTATAACAGGTTCTTTCAAGCCCCCTGGGTTTTGCAGTTAGCAGCAACAGAGAAATGAATTACAGACCTCTTTAAAAAGGCAGGCAATGCTGTGAATATATAAATGTTGCCCAAGCACCTACTATGTGCCTGCTCCTTTCATATATGTTTTTTCAGTTAATCCTCAAAACAGTGGTAAAACACAGGCTTTCTCAATCCAGAGAGGACACGTGAGGCAGAACTGAAACACCAAGTAGGCCTCCTGACTCTAAAGCATGTGTTCGACCCTCTGCACCCCAGAAGCTGAGACACATGAGCTCTGTGGGGTCACACCCTCACTCCAAATCTGTCTCTTTGGGCACCACTATTGCCACATATCTGCTTCCAGGATCATGTGCTATCTTTCCTGCCACGAAATGCCCAGGCAGTGGAGTGCTTTTTAAACAGTATCTTAACAAAAGGTCAGAATTTATCTTTTTTTTTTTTTTTTTTTTCAGATTTCATCATTTGATTCCTCCCTTTAAAAATCAAATTTACGAGGAGAGAGAGGGAAGATGGCGGCGTAGGAGGACGCTGGGCTCACCGCGCGTCCTGCTGATCACTTAGATTCCACCTACACCTGCCTAAATAACCCAGAAAACCGCCAGAGGATTAGCAGAACGGAGTCGCCGGAGCCAAGCGCAGACGAGAGGCCCACGGAAGAGGGTAGGAAGGGCGGTGAGGCGGTGCGCGCTCCACGGACTGACAGGAGGGAGCCGGGGCGGAGGGGCGGCTCGCCGGCCAAGCAGAGCCCCCGAGTCTGGCTTGCAAAAAGCGGAGGGGCCTGACGGACTGTGTTTCAACAGCAAGCGCGACTTAGCGTCTGGGAGGTCATAAGTTAACAGCTCTGCTCAGAAAGCGGGAAGGCTGGAGGACAAAGGGAAGGAGAGCTGCTGAGCCCCCGGATGACAGAGCTCAGTTTGGTGGGGAACAAAGGCGCTCGCCAGCGCCATCTCCCCCGCCCATCCCCCAGCCAAAATCCCAAAGAGAACCAGTTCCTGCCAGGGAACTTGCTCGCTCCGCGCAAACACCCAACTCTGCGCTTCTGCGGAGCCAAACCTCCCGCAGCGGATCTGACTCCCTCCTGCTGCCACAGGGCCCCTCCTGAAGAGGACCACCTAAGGAGAAGCAAGCTAAGCCTGCCCCTCCTGCCCCTGTGCACCTTGCCTACCCACCCCAGCTAAGACGCCAGATCCCCAGCATCACAAGCCTGGCAGTGTGCAAGTAGCCCAGACAGGCCACCCCACCCCACAGTGAATCCCGCCCCTAGGAGAGGGGAAGAGAAGGCACACACCAGTCTGACTGTGGACACAGCGGCGGGCTGGGGGCAGACATCAGGTCTGACTGCGGCTCCGCCCACCAACTCCAGTTATACACCACAGCACAGGGGAAGTGCCCTGCAGGTCCTCACCACGACAGGGACTATCCAAAATGACCAAGCGGAAGAATTCCCTTCAGAAGAATCTCCAGGAAATAACAACAGCTAATGAGCTGATCAAAAAGGATTTAAATAATATAACAGAAAGTGAATTTAGAATAATAGTCATAAAATTAATCGCTGGGCTTGAAAACAGTATAGCTGACAGCAGAGAATCTCTTGCTACAGAGATCAAGGGACTAAGGAACAGTCACGAGGAGCTGAAAAACGCTTTAAACGAAATGCAAAACAAAATGGAAACCACCACGGCTCGGATTGAAGAGGCAGAGGAGAGAATAGGTGAACTAGAAGATAAAGTTATGGAAAAAGAGGAAGCTGAGAAAAAGAGAGATAAAAAAATCCAGGAGTATGAGGGGAAAATTAGAGAACTAAGTGATACACTAAAAAGAAATAATATACGCATAATTGGTATCCCAGAGGAGGAAGAGAGAGGGAAAGGTGCTGAAGGGGTACTTGAAGAAATAATAGCTGAGAACTTCCCTGAACTGGGGAAGGAAAAAGGCATTGAAATCCAAGAGGCACAGAGAACTCCCTTCAGACGTAACTTGAATCGATCTTCTGCACGACATATCATAGTGAAACTGGCAAAATACAAGGATAAAGAGAAAATTCTGAAAGCAGCAAGGGGTAAACGTGCCCTCACATATAAAGGGAGACCTATAAGACTCGTGACTGATCTCTCTTTTGAAACTTGGCAGGCCAGAAAGAATTGGCACGAGATTTTCAGTGTGCTAGACAGAAAAAATATGCAGCCGAGAATCCTTTATCCAGCAAGTCTGTCATTTAGAATAGAAGGAGAGATAAAGGTCTTCCCAAACAAACAAAAACTGAAGGAATTTGTCACCACTAAACCAGCCCTACAAGAGATCCTAAGGGGGACCCTGTGAGACAAAGTACCAGAGACATGACTACAAGCATAAAACATACAGACATCACAATGACTCTAAACCCATATCTTTCTATAATAACACTGAATGTAAATGGATTAAATGCGCCAACCAAAAGACATAGGGTATCAGAATGGATAAAAAAACAAGACCCATCTATTTGCTGTCTACAAGAGACTCATTTTAGACCTGAGGACACCTTTAGATTGAGAGTGAGGGGATGGAGAACTATTTATCATGCTACTGGAAGCCAAAGGAAAGCTGGAGTAGCCATACTTATATCAGACAAACTAGACTTTAAATTAAAGGCTGTAACAAGAGATGAAGAAGGACATTATATAATAGTGACAGGGTCTATCCATCAGGAAGAGCTAACAATTATAAATGTCTATGCGCCGAATACCGGAGCGCCCAAATATATAAAACAATTACTCATAAACATAAGCAACCTTATTGAGAAGAATGTGGTAATTGCAGGGGACTTTAACACCCCACTTACAGAAATGGATAGATCATCTAGACACACGGTCAATAAAGAAACAAGGGCCCTGAATGAGACATTGGATCAGATGGACTTGACAGATATATTTAGAACTCTGCATCCCAAAGCAACAGAATATACTTTCTTCTCGAGCGCACATGGATCATTCTCCAAGATAGATCATATACTGGGTCACAAAACAGCCCTTCATAAGTTTACAAGAATTGAAATCATACCATGCATACTTTCAGACCACAATGCTATGAAGCTTGAAATCAACCACAGGAAAAAGTCTGGAAAACCTCCAAAAGCATGGAGGTTAAAGAACACCCTACTAACGAATGAGTGGGTCAACCAGGCAATTAGAGAAGAAATTAAAAAATATATGGAAACAAACGAAAATGAAAATACAACAATCCAAACGCTTTGGGACGCAGCGAAGGCAGTCCTGAGAGGAAAATACATTGCAATTCAGGCCTATCTCAAGAAACAAGAAAAATCCCAAATACAAAATCTCACAGCACACCTAAAGGAAATAGAAGCAGAACAGCAAAGGCAGCCTAAACCCAGCAGAAGAAGAGAAATAATAAAGATCAGAGCAGAAATAAACAATATAGAATCTAAAAAAACTGTAGAGCAGATCAACGAAACCAAGAGTTGGTTTTTTGAAAAAATAAACAAAATTGACAAACCTCTAGCCAGGCTTCTCAAAAAGAAAAGGGAGATGACACAAATAGATAAAATCATGAATGAAAATGGAATTATTACAACCAATCCCTCAGAGATACAAACAATTATCAGGGAATACTATGAAAAATTATATGCCAACAAATTGGACAACCTGGAAGAAATGGACAAATTCCTGAACACCCACACTCTTCCAAAACTCAATCAGGAGGAAATAGAAAGCTTGAACAGACCCATAACCAGCGAAGAAATTGAATCGGTTATCAAAAATCTCCCAACAAATAAGAGTCCAGGACCAGATGGCTTCCCAGGGGAGTTCTACCAGACGTTTAAAGCAGAGATAATACCTATCCTTCTCAAGCTATTCCAAGAAATAGAAAGGGAAGGAAAACTTCCAGACTCATTCTATGAAGCCAGTATTACTTTGATTCCTAAACCAGACAGAGACCCAGTAAAAAAAGAGAACTACAGGCCAATATCCCTGATGAATATGGATGCAAAAATTCTCAATAAGATACTAGCAAATCGAATTCAACGGCATATAAAAAGAATTATTCACCATGATCAAGTGGGATTCATTCCTGGGATGCAGGGCTGGTTCAACATTCGCAAATCAATCAACGTGATACATCACATTAACAAAAAAAAAGAGAGAAACCATATGATCCTGTCAATCGATGCAGAAAAGGCCTTTGACAAAATCCAGCACCCTTTCTTAATAAAAACCCTTGAGAAAGTCGGGATAGAAGGAACATACTTAAAGATCATAAAAGCCATTTATGAAAAGCCCACAGCTAACATCATCCTCAACGGGGAAAAACTGAGAGCTTTTTCCCTGAGATCAGGAACACGACAGGGATGCCCACTCTCACCGCTGTTGTTTAACATAGTGCTGGAAGTTCTAGCATCAGCAATCAGACAACAAAAGGAAATCAAAGGCATCAAAATTGGCAAAGATGAAGTCAAGCTTTCGCTCTTTGCAGATGACATGATATTATACATGGAAAATCCGATAGACTCCACCAAAAGTCTGCTAGAACTGATACATGAATTCAGCAAAGTTGCAGGATACAAAATCAATGTACAGAAATCAGTTGCATTCTTATACACTAACAATGAAGCAACAGAAAGACAAATAAAGAAACTGATCCCATTCACAATTGCACCAAGAAGCATAAAATACCTAGGAATAAATCTAACCAAAGATGTAAAGGATCTGTATGCTGAAAACTATAGAAAGCTTATGAAGGTAATTGAAGAAGATTTAAAGAAATGGAAAGACATTCCCTGCTCATGGATTGGAAGAATAAATATTGTCAAAATGTCAATACTACCCAAAGCTATCTACACATTCAATGCAATCCCAATCAAAATTGCACCAGCATTCTTCTCGAAACTAGAACAAGCAATCCTAAAATTCATATGGAACCACAAAAGGCCCCGAATAGCCAAAGTAATTTTGAAGAAGAAGACCAAAGCAGGAGGCATCACAATCCCAGACTTTAGCCTCTACTACAAAGCTGTCATCATCAAGACAGCATGGTATTGGCACAAAAACAGACACATAGACCAATGGAATAGAATAGAAACCCCAGAACTAGACCCACAAACGTGTGGCCAACTCATCTTTGACAAAGCAGGAAAGAACATCCAATGGAAAAAAGACAGTCTCTTTAACAAATGGTGCTGGGAGAACTGGACAGCAACATGCAGAAGGTTGAAACTAGACCACTTTCTCACACCATTCACAAAAATAAACTCAAAATGGATAAAGGACCTGAATGTGAGACAGGAAACCATCAAAACCTTAGAGGAGAAAGCAGGAAAAGACCTCTCTGACCTCAGCCGTAGCAATCTCTTACTCGACACATCCCCAAAGGCAAGGGAATTAAAAGCAAAAGTGAATTACTGGGACCTTATGAAGATAAAAAGCTTCTGCACAGCAAAGGAAACAACCAACAAAACTAAAAGGCAACCAACGGAATGGGAAAAGATATTTACAAATGACATATCGGACAAAGGGCTAGTATCCAAAATCTATAAAGAGCTCACCAAACTCCACACCCAAAAAGCAAATAACCCAGTGAAGAAATGGGCAGAAAACATGAATAGACACTTCTCTAAAGAAGACATCCGGATGGCCAACAGGCACATGAAAAGATGTTCAGCGTCGCTCCTTATCAGGGAAATACAAATCAAAACCACACTCAGGTATCACCTCACGCCAGTCAGAGTGGCCAAAATGAACAAATCAGGAGACTATAGATGCTGGAGAGGATGTGGAGAAACGGGAACCCTCTTGCACTGTTGGTGGGAATGCAAATTGGTGCAGCCGCTCTGGAAAGCAGTGTGGAGGTTCCTCAGAAAATTAAAAATAGACCTACCCTATGACCCAGCAATAGCACTGCTAGGAATTTATCCAAGGGACACAGGAGTACTGATGCATAGGGGCACTTGTACCCCAGTGTTCATAGCAGCACTCTCAACAATAGCCAAATTATGGAAAGAGCCTAAATGTCCATCAACTGATGAATGGATCAAGAAATTGTGGTTTATATACACAATGGAATACTACGTGGCAATGAGAAAAAATGAAATATGGCCTTTTGTAGCAACGTGGATGGAACTGGAGAGTGTGATGCTAAGTGAAATAAGCCATACAGAGAAAGACAGATACCATATGGTTTCAGTCTTATGTGGATCCTGAGAAACTTAACAGGAACCCATGGGGGAGGGGAAGGAAAAAAAAAAAAAAAAAGAGGTTAGAGTGGGAGAGAGCCAAAGCATAAGAGACTGTTGAGAACTGAGAACAAACTAAGGGTTGATGGGGGGTGGGAGGGAGGAGAGGGTGGGTGATGGGTATTGAGGAGGGCACCTTTTGGGATGAGCACTGGGTGTTGTATGGAAACCAATTTGACAATAAATTTCATATATAAATAAAAAATAAATAAATAAATAAAAATAAATAAATAAAAAATAAAAATCAAATTTATGTGGCAATTTGGCAACATAATAAAAGCACATCTAAAAACCTCTTGGTAGATTCCTGCATCAGATAAAGTGCTGGATTAAACAGCCTCTAAAGTCCTTTTCATTCCAACAGCCGAAAACCTGCCAGGCACTGTACAAAGCTCCTTACATGCACGACCCCATTTAACCCTCTCAATGGGCCCATAAGGCAATGACTGCTTCGCTCTCCATCTTACACATGGGAAAACTAAGGCTGAGAGAAGAACACAGATTCAGTAAGTGGCAGGGCCAAGAATCAAACATAGAGGTGTGTCGGATCCACGGTCCATATCTTGATCATCCCAACATATGCCTTCCCTTCCTTCCCTAGGAAGATTTTATTTTATTTTTTCTGGTTCTCTGAGCAGTAGAGATATAAATCCTCAGCGCGAACATGCTCAGATTATTCACATTCCAAGAAACATTCCCTCTCCCATAGAGCCATCCCAGCTGCACCGCCGGTCATGAGAGAGGGCAAGAATCTTTCTGGTCTAGCATAAAACCATGGAAGCTGCAGGTGAAGCCAAGACCCGAGCCACCCCTACCCCCAACCCCAACTCCCCACACTGGAGAGTGGGAGCAGTCAGAGACTGGCCCTACGAACACCTCAATTGCAAATTGGACTGTTCTGCAGGACACATTTCTGAGTTGAAGCTCTAGTTTCTCTTTCGCAACAAGACCAAGCAATAACTTGGCAAAGAACTGCCCATAGGATGACGTCTGGGATCACTTCATAATTTACAAGCAAAAATAGCTGGGGACCACTGATCTCATAGCCGAGTGGGTCAGTGCTGTGCTCCTGTTGTTCCAAACTTCCACACCTGCCATCCTTCGATTCACCTGTGGTAATGGACAGACTGGTAGATTATCTGGGGGTTTGATTCATTTCTTCATTACCAGACATGGCAGCCAGCAGCTAGGTTTTAGGGCACTGGGTTGTAGGATAACTGGCTCAACAAGACTGAACAGGTCAGAATTTGTGACTGGGAACAGAGGTCATTAAAATATCTGTAGAGGAAAGAGGATGTCAATGTGATGACTCAAGTAAGGGTAACATTTCTGAGGTTTCAAATCAAATCATGAGCATAGCGGAAAATTTCAATCTATGATAAACTCCATTTCCTCATCTAATATCTTAACACCGAGACGTTGAACCTGCAAAACAGAGTGCTAACCCACTCTTGCCCTAGAAATATTGACACACACGAGACTACTTTCAGAAAGAACATGAACTGTTAAGTAGGTTATAGACAAATTAACTTTCTGGGAAGTTTTTTCTCTCGTAAAAATCAGATTTTCCACATTTTGTATAAGGAACCAAATCACAAAGGACAAGTTTATCACCATAATAACCCTTTCAAGAAATATTTTGACTTTTCATATTTAAATACTTAAATTTCAGGTAACAAGCAGACAAAGGTAAGTAGGGATTCTCGTTTATTCTGGTCAGACTCTGTGAACATTGGTAATTCTAATAAGGATCAAACCCACTAGAAGGAAGGAAGAAAGGTAGGAAGGGAGCAAGGAAAAAAAGGAGAGAAAGGAAGGGAGGGAGGGAGGGGGAGAGGGAGGGAGGAAGTGATATCTATTTGCTCCTAAGTGTGATAAATGACAATAAATGCTCAAAACCTAAAAACCCTGCAGTCATGGTTCACTGTTCAATAGCCAAAAAATAAGAATCAGAAGTCAAGGCCAGTTGTCACGAAACCCAAGAAATGCAAAAGAAATAGAAAGAAAAGAATATAGGGGACAGTTAAAAATAGGAAGAAGACCCAACTGTCTTTTTTGCAGAAATCACAAGCCAAAAATCCGTACGAAAATACAAGGGGTACAAAATAGCCAAAACAGTCTTTAAAAAGAACAAAGTTGGAGATCTCATATTTCCTTTACTTCCTTTTCAAAACTTAATACAAAGCTGAAGTAATCAAGACTATGTGGTACTGGCATAAGGATAAACATATAACAAAATGGAACAGAATTGAGAAATAAACTCATACATTTATAGTCAACTGATTTTTGGCAAGGGTGCCAAAGAAAATTCAGTAATGAAAAAAGGAATGGTCTTTCCAACAAATGGTGCAGATACAACTGGAGATCCACATGCAAAAGAATTCAAGTTGGACCCCTACCACACAGGATATATTAAGAATCAACTCAAAATGGATGAATGTCCTATATTCAAGAGAGAAAAGTATAAAACTCTTAGAAGAAAGCATAGGTATAAATCATCATGACTTCACACTGGGCAGTAGTTTTTTATATAAGACATCAAAAGTATAAGCAACCAAAGAAAACATAGATAAGGTAGATTTCATCAGAATTAAAACTTCATGCTTCAAAGGGCACTAGTGCAGAAAATGGGGGAAAAAAACCCCAAAATAGAAGGAACTATTTACAAATCAAGTACCTGATAAGGGATTTATATGCAGAATATGTAAAGAACTATTACAACTCAACAATAAAAACACAAATTTGAGGGGCACCTGGGTGGCTCAGTTGGTTAAGTGTCTGACGTTGACTTAGGTCATGATCTCATGGTTCATGAGTTTGAGCCCCATGTCAGGCTCTGTACTAACAGCACAGAGCCTGCTTGGGATTCTCTCTCTCTCTCCCTCTCTCTCTCTGCCCCACCCCTGCTCACTCTCTCTCTCTCTTTCAAAATAAATAAATAAACTTTTTAAAAAAAGACAAAGTTTAAAATGGTCAAAAGATCTTAATACATAGTTCCCCAAAGATGTACAAATGGCCAATAAGCCCATGAAAAGATGCTCAACATCATTAGTTATCGGGGGAATACAAATGAAAACCACAAAGAGGTACCACTTCATACCCCCTAGAATATCTAGAATCAAAAAGCCAAGAACAAACATTAGTTAAGAATGTGAATAAATGGAGCCTTAATTCATTATCGGTGGTACCAGAAAATGCTACAGACACTTTAGAAAATGGCTTAGTGATTCCTCAAAATATAAGCATAGAGTCACTATGTGAATCAGCAATCCCACTCCTTGGTATATAATCAAGAGAATGAAAAACATATGTCCACCCCAAATCACGTACATTGTAGCTTTATTCATTACAGCCCAAAAGTAGAAACAAGCTAAATGCCCATCAACTGATGAATGGATAAACTAAATGTGTTAAATACCCATGCAAAAAAATAGAATTCAGCCAAAGAGTGAAGGATTGACACTTGTTACAACATGAGTAACACTTGAAAACATTATGCTAAGGGAAGGAAGCCAGGCACAAAATGCCACATATTGTATGATTCTTCTTCTATGAGATATCTAGAATAGGCAATTCATACAGAGAGAAAGTGGAATAGCAGTTGCTAGTGGCTGGGAGGGGAACATGGGAGTGACTGCTAAGGGGTGCAGGGTTTATATCTGAGGTGATTAAAATGTTCTGGAATTAAATATTGGTGATGGTTGCACACTTCGTAAATCTACTAAAAGCACTGAATTTGGGGTGCCTCAGTTGCTTAAGTGTCCGACTCTTGATTTTGGCTCAGGTCATGATCTTGTGGCTGGTGAGTTCAAGCCCAGCATCGGGCTCTGCACTGACAGTGCAGAGCCTGTTTGGGATTCTCTCTCCTGCTCTCTCTGCCTCTCCCCTGTGCATGCTTGCTCTCGGCTCTCTCTCTGCATCAAAAATAAATAAATAAATAACATAAAAGAAATAACTAACGTAGTTCTGACTATGCCATGAGCAAATATTAAGTGATATTTAAAGAACTATTATGGTTGTAAATTTCACTTAGCTCACATACTGTTTCCTCATATCAATCATAGTACATTGGAATTCAGATACATTGCTTTTCCTACTTCATACAACAAAATAAATTCAAGATGGAGGAAGGAGTCAAGAGTAAAAAGAAAATCTATTAAACTTTCTATAAGAACAGACAAATGCATAATCCTCAGATCTATGTATGAAGCCAGAACTTGCACTTAAAAGCAATAGCAGGGGGCACCTGGGTGGCTCAGTCGGTTAAGCATCTGACTTCAGCTCAGGTCATGATCTCATGGTTCGTGGGTTCAAGCCCTGCATCAGGCTTCATGCTAATGGTATTCTCTCTCTGCTTGGGATTCTCTCTCTCTCCCTCTCTTTCTGCTCCTTCTCCCCACTTCTGTCTCAAAATAAACAAATAACATTTAAAAAAAGAAAGAAAGAAATCTAGCGCAGGATTCTGGTTCTGAAAACTGAGTGCAATGTAGTAAAATGTTAGGAAGGAGAAGAGGAGACCAGTTTCTAAGGGAAATGAGTTAGAGGTACCTGTGCGACAGCAGGTGTGTGCTGTGCACCAGATGGTTAAACCTACAGCTTTCCAGGGGCAGGGGGGTAGGGCCTGGGCTAAAAAAGACATACTCAGGAGACATCTGACACCAAAAAAGGGCATTTTCGTTCATTTCACATGAACAAAGGAAAGAAACCTAGCTGGTCTGCTGCTGGAAAACTAAATAATTAATCTTTCCACCCTAATCTTTTTATTGTTATAATTACCACTGTTACTACTATTATCAAAAAAGATTCTGTACTATCTCAACAACTCAGTATTTAAAAATATGTTCTCTCTGGAAATGCTCTTTTAGAAAATTCAAGTTTCACTCTCAGAACTGATTTTCAAGATAGGTTATCAAAGGTTTGGCTCTGTAATGGTCTCCTATTATAAAAAAAAAGGGGGGGGGCAGGGAGACCTCAGTCCTTCAAGTTATTCTTTAATGTTTATTTATTTTGAGAGAGAGAGACAGAGTGCAAGTGGGGGATGGGCAGAAAGAGAGGAAGACACAGAATCCAAAGCAGGCTCCGGGCTCTGAGCTGTCAGCGCAGAGCCCAATGCAGGGCTTGAACCCATGAACCATGAGATCATGACCTGAGCCAAAGTTGGACACTTAACTGACTGAGCACCCAGGCACCCCTCCTTAGAGTTATTCTTAAATATACCAAAGTTTTCTAACCAAATGTGTCCCTTCCCTCTCCCATTTTGGTAAGTGTGGCACCTAAGTCTCCCTCTGAAAGGGAGTGTCATCAAAAACATCAGCCAACACTGTGTTCCTCTCTGTATGCAGGAGGTATGAAAGATAAGGCTTGGGGTGGCTCAGTCCGTTGAGCATCCGACTCTTGATTTCAGCTCAGGTCATGATCTCGCAGTCTGTGGGATCGAGCCCCACATCAGGCTCCATGCTGACGGCACAGAACTTACTTGAGATTCTCTCTCTCCCTCTGTCTCTCTGCCCCACCCCTGCTTGTGAGTGCACTTTCTCTCTCGCTCTCAAAATAAATAAATAATTTCAAAAAAAGAGATACAGTTCAAGGGAGGTGATTCCAAGTTAAGCCACTAAAAAAGCAGCAGTAAATATTCAGATAATATTGTTTTTGAGGAGGAGGGAGCTTCTTTGGGAATGGACGATGAGTACAAATGAGCATACACATATGGAGCGAGAGTAACTTCAGGCCAACCCAGGGTTTACTGTAGTGATCTAGTCAGAGCAGCCTCCCCTCCACGAGTGGTTTGGAACCTAACAAGAAGAAAGCCACAAAAGTAATCGGAGTTTTGTGGGGCACCTGGGTGGCTCAGTCGGTTAACCATCCGACTTCAGGTCAGGTAATGATCTCATGGTTAGTGGGTTCCAGCCCCACATCAGGCTCTGTGCTGACTGCTCAGAACCTGGAGCCTGCTTCAGATCCTGTCTCTGTCTCCCCTACTCGTTTTTTCTCTCTCTCCAGAATAAAATAAACACTAGAAAAAAAGTTTTTTTCAAGTTTTCAGAGTTTTTTAAAAGAGTGTTTCTACTGGAAGTTTACAAAGTGAGATGGCATTCAGCAAAAAGGTCTCCTTTTAAAAAGGAATCATTTTTCTTATAAGCAGCCAGTGTTACAAGCAATGAAGTGTTTCAAGTGGCTGAGAAAACAGTTGGTCCCAATTCTTATTTTTTAGTTTCAAAAGCCTGTGAAGGGGTGCCTGGATGGCTCAGTTGCTCTTGATTTTGGCTCAAGGTCATGATCCCAGAATCATGGGATCGAGCCTCACTCATGTCAGGCTCCACCCTGGGCTTGGAGTCTGCTTGATTCCCTTTTTTCCTTTCTTTTCTTTCCTTTCTCTCTCTTTCTCTGCCCCTCTCCCATGCTCATTCTCTCTCTCCTTAAAGATAAAAAAAAAAAAAAAAAAAAAGCCTGTGAAATCTGCCCACTGGAAACAGATGAATGAAAAACTTCCCTAGCCTAAGCATATCCATTTTCTTAGTGAACACCTTCACTTCCTCAACCAGTCCTCCACTTCTGTAAACTGAGTTCAACTGGTAAAGAACCCCTAACACAAGCTCTATCACTGTGAATTCAAATTTATCTAAGTTACAGAACAAGGAAAAGCAATTCTATTTTCAGCTAATTCCAATTAGCAAGAAAGCAAGCACATTTACAAAAGGCCATGCTCTGAAGTTCTTTCTCAAAGAAAGGGGTTGGGAATCTGTATTCCACACTCCCACAGGAACAATGGTAAATGATTCCTGAGCACCTAAAGGCTACCTGAGCACGTTCTGTCCCTGAGGCACAAACCTCTACAGCAGGACCAGGCCGGGCACCTCCTCCCTGAGCAGAGTTCTGGCTTCCAGAGACCTATACTGCCTTCTCTTTCTGCTTCTCTTCCCAACACATTTCCTTAAATAATGCTTTTCATTATGTGCCTCCCATTGTCCACTCAAGACGCTATCCTGACAGTTACCAGCACCTGCTTTCCTGAAACCGCTCTGACAAAAGTCATCTGGGATTTTCTAGCCTTGTTCAGTTATTTCTCTGAAACAGTCCCTTTACTAGCTCACTCTCCTCTTCTCTCTCTCTTCCTCTCTCTGAACTCTCCCCAATCCATTGTCCTACCTCCTGACTACTTCTCTTTCTCACCAGTTGATGCCTTCTTCTGTCCATTTTTAATGTTGGTGTTTTTTGGGGTTCCATAATAGGCCCTCTTTTTATTCTACCTCTTTCTTATGGGAAGACTCGCTTGTTCCCGTAATTTAACAAGCCTGACACATAATAAGTGGTTTCAGCGTTACCCCTCAAAATCAACTTAAATATCACCTCCTGTCCAAAGCCTGAGCCAACACTCTTTTCTTCCCTAGAAGAATCCTGTCATTTGTGTTCTCAAAGTACTTCATACAAACCTCCAGTATAGCGATCAGCGCAACCGACGTTTATAGGCTGGTCTCCTGCACTAGATTGTGAGTTCCTCAGGGAAGAGTTGATTTCATTGAATTCTATTCTATGGCGTCATTAAGTGTGATCAAGCACATATCTACAGCTCAAGCTCAGACACTGAAGGCCTAGGGGATGTCAGGATTCATAAAAGGTGATCTTTGCCATTTAGGAGTTTAACTCACAGTTAACTAGGAAAGGCAGACATCAAAACCAGTAAGTAAACACGAGGAGGGGAAAGTGCAATATTCATTCATTCAACCCATCAATATGTATCAAGCATATCAAGTGCCTACTATGTGCCAAGTACTGTATTAGGTACAAGAAATACAGGATAAACAAGAAAGATAAGGAAAAGGGAGGTGGAATCATATTATAACCATCCCTTAAATATCCTAACACTCACTGTTCCTTCTATGTCAGACCTTCCTAACAAAGGCTTTTTCCTTATCCTGTAACACTGGACTTGATTTTTTCAGTTGTTCCTTCTCAGGCATTTCACCTATGAGGCAAAATTTATGGAGCAATAGCCTTTTTTTTAATATCCCTCAAAGAATCAAGTGTGCATTGGATACTGAATCTTTAATATCCTTCAAAGAATCAAGTATGCATTGGATACTGAATCGGAGCTTATTTAGGCTTTTAAGAAGCCTTTTATTTTAAGAGATAAAAGATAGGGGCTACTAACATAAACATGCAATAAAAATATTACACAGATTTAAAAAAAATTTTAATGTTTATTCATTTTTGAGAGACTGAGAGAGACAGAGTGCAAGAGGGGAAGGGGCAGAGAGAAAGGGAGACACAGAACCTGAAGCAGGCTCCAGGCTCTGAGCTGTCCGCACAGAGCCCAACACGGGGCTCGAACTCACAAACCGTGAGACCATGACCTGAGCCAAAGTCAGACGCTTAACTAACTGAGCCACCCAGGAGCCCCGTAATATTACACAGATCTTAAAGAAAGAATAAAAATAGAAAGATAATAGTTCCAGGACTATTCTTAGCTTAAATGAGTAAGAATGTGAAGCTTAAACTCAGAAATAACCAAGCAATATTCTGGATTCGGGAAGGAATTTCTCGGGTGAGCACATATTAGGTACATATTTTGGTTCAAAAGTTGGGCAATACTTCCTTCTATGGCTAAAGGAAACAATTACAAGTCTTGAAAAGTTAATTCTCACAGACTAACCGGAAGGTCATCAGAAGCTTATCAGCCAGTGCAGATCTTAAATTGAGCTTCTAGCATTTAGATCAGGTAACTGAAAACTAAAAGCAGATTAAGGCCTTGGACTCTCCAATCATAGCCTATTTCTCCTTTAATGCTCTCAGAAAATCTTCTCAAATTAAATGTGGCTTATCCTCTGACACAGCAGTCTGTTTAGGTAACATGCTTTTACTCCCTTGACAAACCAACAAGAACAAACCCCAAAAAGTGGAATTTGAAGATAGAAAAATCATGGCTGCATAACATATCTGCCTCTGCAAACTTATTCCAATATATCTAATGGTATTTTCAGAGGAAAGCCCAAATCTATGATGTAGCAGTGGTCTGGGAAAATCAAGGCATGACAAGATATAAATACCACAGTACAGGGGCACCTGGGTGGTTTAGTCGATTAAGCGTCTGACTTCAGCTAGGGTCATGATCTCACGGTTCATGAGTTCAAGCCCCATATGGGACTCTGTGCTGACAGCTCAGAGCCTGGAGCCTGCTTCAGATCCTGTGTTCCCCTCTCTCTCTGCCCCTCCCCTGCTCATGCTCTGTCTCTTTCTCTTTCAAAAACAAACTTAAAAAATATATATTAAAAAAATAAATAAATGCCACAGTACAATTTTGCTTCAAAATTTCCAAGCAGCTTCACAACACAGTACCAGTAGCTTTTTCATGAACAGCTCTCTTGCTTCTGGGACCACCTGAGAATGGCATCTGGCCCTTCTGGGCCTACTTCAGATTAAAAATGAATGGAAATACATAATAAGAATGAGCTATAAGACTGGATAATCAAAAGATTATCCATCAAGAAGAATGTTCACTATATACTTAACAAGGTGAAACCTGCTTCTTTACTAAAACCTGACTAAATGCAGAGTTCTGAGCTCCATGCAGCTTGCAAAGTGTGAGGCAGTCCTTCCCTGCGAGTTTACCTACATTTCAGCAAACAGTTAATGTGTCAATGTTGGAGGTAAACCAGGAAGATATAGCACTATCCTAATTTTAGTTCTAAGTGCATAAGAGATTGGCTGAAGTAGAAGAGTGTCACTCTTATGTTATCAAGGTTTTACCTTCTCAACGATTTCATAAATGGGCACAAATGAGCCACAGGTAACGACAGTTACAAATGTAGCCGTAAAACTCCATGAAGGTTACTTAAGCTCAGTCACCTACAAATTCTTGTTGGGAGTTGTCTGACTTTTTCCTTTCTTAATTCTGTCTTCAACAAAGAATCAAGAACAGAAGGATCCTAGGAGCACCTGGGTGGCTCAGTCGGTTAAGCAGCTGACTTCGGCTCAGGTCATGATCTCGCGGTCCGTGAGTTCGAGCCCCGCATCGGGCTCTGTGCTGACAGCTCAGAGCCTGGAGCCGGTTTCTGATTCTCTGTCTCCCTCTCTCTGACCCTCCCCCATTCATGCTCTGTCTCTCTCTGTCTCAAAAATAAACATTAAAAAAAAATTAAAATAAAAAACAAGAACAGAAGGATCCTGTCTAAACTTTTAAACTTCCCATAAATCCAGGCAAGACAATCCCTAACCCTGTCATTAATAAACCCTGATGAATGTTAGCAGCTTTTTTTTAATGTTTATTTATTTTTGAGAGAGACAGAGTGCGAGAGGGGGAGGGGCAGAGACAGAGAGGGAGACACAGAATCCGAAGGAGGCTGCAGGTTCTGAGCTGTCAGCACAGAGCCCGATGTGGAGCTTGAACCCACAAACTGTGAGATCATGACCTGAGCCAAAGTCGGACACTTAACTGACTGAGCCACCCAGATGCCCCAAATGTTAGCAGCTTCTAAATGCTCCTGCAATCTGTCTTCTTAATTAGGGTATCTTGGCACCTAATTCATTTCTTCAAAAGAATCTAAAAGTGAACTTTGTAAACATACTATATTTATGATAAGTATGAGTCTTTGTCACTTATACCTTAGTGGGACACAAATTAATCAAAATACTTCCAACTCTGCCACTCATTTGAATATATGTTGAATGGACTATTAAACACTAACAGAATATTCTCAGAAATTAAATGTTAAGTCAAAGGCATAAATGACTGCAGAGATTTCGCAATGCTGACAACCCTTAATTTCAGACTTTGGGAACAATGCAAGTCTGCTGGTAGACATTCCAATAACCTCAGCAGCATCAGTGCTCGGGTAACCGACCCATATATCATAGTTAGCGATTAAATGAATTTTCTATATTACTGATTTTATAAAGGAAGAGAAGAGTCTAAGGCTTTGTTAAAAGTCTATGCTAGCATTTCCTTTCCAATTTTATTTCATATTTACCAACTGCCAAGTGTACTTCAGCATCTAAAATATTGGCAGTGCTAAGTTGCTTGGCAAGAAACGTCAAGCCAACTATTCTTGTCATAACTCACGTGCAAGATACAACATTGTTCTCTAATTTCACTAGATCAAGCCAAGCAACTTGTACCCCAACCGTGCTTTGCAACTAATTATACACACAGACACACATAAAGTTTTAAAGCTAGACTCCCTACCCCTTCCAATTGCCTACAAACCTTTTCTTCCTCTGATGGCATATAAACAGTAAACACTGGGCCAGTCAGTATATCTGGGAAACTGTCCAGGACTTAATTTTGAAAAACTAAAATCCTATTGCCCATACCTACAAGTATCTGAATTTTCACTCAATCAACCAAAGCTAGGTTCCCAAGACCCAATTCCTAAAAATCTAGGAACTGTTGTCTTGGTGGAGCTAACAAATAGCAACTGCATGAATGCGACTCAAAAATAATTACAAATGTTATGTAAAGTATAATTCATAAACATTGTTTAGAACCTTCAAAGGTAGCCCAGATTTCAACTTTTGTGATTTTTTTGTATATACCACAATAGAGATATCGGTCTGAATCAACAGTGTATCCAATACATGCCTGCCTTTATTATCTAAATGAAATTTTGTCTGTTTATTATTCTCATTCTGGCCCATCCATTCAATAACTTGGCATTAAGGTTGATTATTTTCTGTCAACCAAAGGCCATATACCCTAGGCACCAACAATAAGCAAGTAGCACAATTTTATTATGAACTATAGGCCTAAAGAATATTAAGTTGAAAATGCTTCTGGCATATTTTAACGATCTAAAATAGCCTACATTTTTTTTCACAAAATGAAAAAACTAATACAAGAGAATTTACATATTGATCAAATTCCACTACTAGAAAAACAATATATAAGAAAAAAGGCTCCAAGTCTCAGGCAATAAGTCTACTTCCATAAAAGTCAGTATAAAAAAATTCTTCTTCATTAAAGAATTCTAAACACTCCCTTGGAATTCAATTTAATAAGATTTTTATCAATATTTACAAAAGATCTTAAAGGTGTTTAATAAAATCTGGGAATTTACCTAAATAATTTTCAGTATGATACTGATTTCATAGAAAAATAGAGAGCCTAACTCATAGTTTACAGGTGTGTAAGATTTTTATTTCCAATGCATTCTCACACCTGTTATAGTAGTAATAAACATCATTCTCATGTGCACTGTTCAGTGAAATCACCCACATTATGAAGTCCTCAAAAATATTCTCTTGGGTGTTTTACTTACTTACTACATAGAGCACCACTGTGCATCTGATAGGTTCCCAATAATTGTTTATTAAATTGTTGAATTTGGTGTAAGATCATAAAAGGCAAAAATTACACTATCTTAGCCTAATTTTGTGCGGACCTTAGAATGAAATCTTGCAGATTTTAAGCAGTCAACAAATGATTGCTGATGAGAAGACTGTAACAATGGGATTAACCATAATTTAAATGTTTCCAAATAGTTTATTTCTGAGAGAGACAAGAGCAGAATTACAAATGAATGGACTCTGGAATCAGTCTTAGGTTCAAACCTGGGTTCTGCCCCTGAGTGGCCATGTGACACGGGGCAAGGTGATAACCCTTGCAGGGTCTCAGTTTTCCCATATCTAAAATCACTCCCCTGATGCTGTTTGCCTCATAAAGCTTTTTAAAGATTGAAAATGATCCAGCATGTGGTGACTGACAGCACCCAGTACAACATAGCACATGATGTTCATTTGGGTATGACTTGCCTTAAATTACAAGACCAAAGTGAACTATTTGGCCTGTGGAATTCTACAGCGATTTTCCAGCCCTCTAAAATATTATAAGGATTTTTTTCCCTCCAAAAACTAAACCCATTTGGAGCAGTCGACATGACCGAAGTTCACATTAGTAACGATGACGATTTCCTAACAGGAGAGGGAAGCTGGGTTTGCAGACACTGCAGGCATCACCCTGGTGTATTTGCGATGTGGTTCTGGCCACAGGGTGTGTACCTCTTTTCACATCCAAAACCTAGGTGACTGACACCCTAATATACAATTTTTACATGTTTCCTGACCTGAAATAACCATGATTAGGAGCCTTAGGTTAAAAGGGGGATTCTGAGGCTTTCTCAGGGCAATCACAGCTTCAGATGGCAGAGCAGTTGAGAAGAGAAAAGAACAGACCCTTAAGAAAACCACAGGCATAGAGCCTGCTGAGAATGACCAACCTTCTGTGAAAAAAAGTCGTCAAATGGACTTTTGGAAATGGGTAAAAGAGAATACTGGGTATCCTTTCAGTGGAGGACTGGCTTTGTACAGCCCATTCGCAGGGAACGATCTGATTTTTTTAATGATTATTTATTTTTGAGAGACAGAGAGACAGAGCATGAACAGGGGAGGGACAGAGAGAGGGGGGGGACAAAGAATCTGAAGCAGGCTCCAGGCTTTGATCTGTCAGCATTGAGCCTGACGTGGGGCTTGAACTCACTAGCCATGAGATCATGACCTCAGCCAAAGTCGGACATTTAACCGACTGAGCCACCCAGGCACCCCGGAACTATCTGATTTTAAAAGGATGTGCACCTTTGATTGTCCTGCTAGTCATGAGAGTACATTTTACAATGCTTTTGGGATAAACATTAAATTGTGCAAAACTGATAGCAATGAGAATAATCCTTGTCCACAGCAATGTAAAGTGATTCCTGTTTGATAGAGATACAATTGATTTCCATTCTGTAGAAAAATAACTGCCAACATTTACACTTACTGATTTGCCTTACAGAACATTAGTCAGTTTTGCGTCTATTAGCAAATTCATTTCAGCATTCCTGACTCTGTGTGTGTGTGTGTGTGTGTGTGTGTGTGTGTGTGTGTGCATGCATAATATCCACTCTTCAAAGTCTCCTTGAACTGACTTTAATATCTTACTGGTTTTCTCATTAAATAATGAGTTAATTAAATATTTAACATAGATTTACATTTGCAGAAAGCCACGATTTCAGATTTTTGAAAATCATAATTTAGCACTTCTGATGAAGAAAGCATTTTTCCCAGGAAGTGAAATTTATGTGGCAGAAAGAGGCTTTTAGTTTTGTCCAGAATGATCTGTTTCTTTAAAAGGGTGCAAAAGAGAAGTGAAACAAATGTCAAAATGTTTTAACAGCTATTGTATTTAGGTAATGAATGAATGAGCATAAACTATTTTGTGTACTTTCTTTATGACTGAAATGTTTCGTAACTTAATATTTTTAAATATTTTGTAAAAATTAGTTGGAGGGTGCGTGGGTGGCTCAGTCAGTTAAACGTCCAACTCTTGATTTCGGCTCAGATCATGATCTCAGGGTTCGTGAGATCCAACCCCATGTCAGGCCCCTTGCTGAGAGGGAGGAGCCTGGGATTCTTTCTCCGTCTTTGCCCCTCTCCCACTCATTCTCTCTCTCTCTCTCTCTCTCTCTCTCTCTCTCTCTCTCTCTCTCACACACACACACACACACACACAAAATAAATAAACATTAAAAAAAAAAAAAGAACTAGTTGGGTGGAAAGAATGGGAGTGCACGTAACTTCTGACTTCTTTAGCATCAGTTTTTCCCATGGAAACAGATACGTGTGATAAGCTTCTATTTTTCTGCAGATCTACGCCTGCTTCTCTTTCATGACTCTTCACGCATCCATCACAGTAAGAGGCATATCAAAGGCAACTGATAAGTGCTTATGGAATTGAATTACTGAGAATACATGCTCTAACATTAGAGGAAAGTGACTCAAACTCAGGAGGCAGAATTTCTTAGGGAGGGAACCATGGAAAGAAACTCTCCCCAGGCTATGTTGTAAACCAAGCTCTTGGGTTCCCTCGAGAGAAAGGCTTGTTTTGGTCTACCCCTTGGCAGTCCTTCTGATGAACCATGTCCAGAAAATAGCCTACAATTTGCCTGGAGACAGCCCATTTATAGCTCCAGTCCAAGCAACTGGCAACCAGGACTCAGCCCAGGCTAGAAGCTCCCTCTTTGGTACTCATAGAGAAATGTCAAAGGGAGCTTTCTGATGGGCTATTTTATAAGATTATTAACTAGAAGTCACTGAAATTTGTTAGCAAGAGGAGACCAGAAGTCAAGTCTCGAGTCTCATGACCATGACTCTTCCTCATAATAATCCTACCACCATGGACTGAGATGTTAGCGCTGATCCTCTTAAATAGCAAATGTGCTTGGAAATGCTTTTCATGCAGGGGAAAGTGTGACATAGTGGAAAAACCACCTCAATCTAGAAGTCAGAAGACCTGAGTTCAACTCCTACTCAGCCATATGATTTATTCTGGCCAAATCACATATCCTCTCTAAGGAAGTGCTTCCTCAACTGTAAAATGTAGATAGTTACTTGGCCACATCTATTTATTTTATAGAGCTAATAAGATTAGCAAAAGAGGATGACATTGCACAGGACAACATATATTTATATTATCATTCTGATCTAGCCAAATAAAATCACCCGCACCCCAACATAACCAAACTATAAATTGAAAAATACCTAGCTGAAGGTAAAAGCATGGCCCCTGTCCAGCAGGAACCACACTCCTTGCCCTGGCTGCCCTGGCTGTAAACTGATATTTATCACAATAAACACATGTAAAACCTTGGGTTGTGAGTAACGTGTTATGCGAGTTTTCCACAAGATGAGTAAACATTTCTAATAAAGTTTAACTCGATAAACAAGCGATGTCTCGTAACACAAGTAGTACGTGATGCCAAATGTCACATGATCATAACTGAGCCAATGGTTCTTGAAATTCACTTTGTTATACAAGTGCTTTGGATTACAAGCATGTTTCTGGGATGAATTATGCTCGCAAACCAAGGCTTTACTGTATTAGAAAAATTAATTGTGACACAAAGACGTATTTGACATGTAATAGCCTGGGTTTACTTCTCCTTAGATGACTTTTTTTTATTATTTAAAAAAATTTTTTTTAATGTTTTTATTTGTTTTTGAGACAGAGAGAGACAGAGCATGAGTGGGGGAGGAGGAGAGAGAGAGGGAGACACAGAATCTGAAGCAGGCTCCAGGCTCTGAGCTGTCAGCACAGAGCCTGATGCGGGGCTCGAACTCATGGACTGTGATCATGACCTGAGCTGAAGTCGGACACTTAACCGACTGAGCCACCCAGGCGCCCCCTCCTTAGATGACTTTTTAATAAGAAATAGGGGTAACCAAGATTTCTAAAGGAGAATGAAATCTTTGGCTTAGGCAAATACCTGGTTTGACATGGTTTGGAGTCAAAGAACACATGGCCTGAAGTTCATGGATATTCATTCGGGTGGCTCTCCTAGGAGTTCTTAGAAGCAACTAAAAGTGTTGGAGAATAGTAATATAATTGGCCACAACCATTTTAAGAGACTTGCTGTACAAAGAAATATAACTTCCTTTCTGTATGAATCATGTACCAAAGGCAACTGCTTTCCTCATTGTTGATGACCTACCATAACAGAAAATGTTTGCTTGTAATGGAATGTTTTCTGTCACCTTGTACAACCTGTGGCATTTAAGTGACACAGATCAGCTCTGCTATGAATTTTAGCAGGAGATGCTGTTAACATTTAAATTTTCTCTTCTCCCTTCTGTCTCCCCTAAGAAAATTACCACGATGTAGTCTGCATTATGTATCTCTTCGTTTTTGTTTTCTTTTCAAAAAAAAAAAAAAAAAAAACACTATAAAATAAAACTTACATAAGAGGCAAGTACTCACTTTAAAAAATTTTTGGAATAATTAGGTAAGACCTTAAGAATCAGCACTGTCTTATACCCTTTCTCCTTTTCCAACAATCTGGCACATATTTTGATCAGTTTCTTTAACTAACATCACCAGCCAGAGAGAAAAGCTAATACATTAAAACAGCTAAGGAAACCAATGTATTAGTATCACCAGTGGATTTTTTAAGTTTTACAATTTTGCTTTGCTTTCCTTTTTTGTTCTTATATACCGCTAATAAAATTTACTAATTTAATCTTGCTCCCTGATAATAATGGTATCTTTCTTAAATATGGCCTGTCTCCCCACTTACCTATATCCAAATTATGGGACGACAAGGCTGTTTTCAAGAAGCACCCTTCCCAAGGCTGTGGGTTCCGGATTTCTTCCCGCCATTCACAGAGCTGTGGGTTCCTGCAACACTGCTCCCCCGCCCCTCCATTTACCACACTCTCAACTTCCATCTCGGCCCACGCAGAGTGGAGTGGGGTCTGAAGGGACTACTTGGGACAACAACTTGGAAAGCAGAAACAACTGATACCTGTTGGTGGAGATTTGCACATTCATTGGGCTTTGCGCGTGTCAATCCCCCACTGCTTCACAAAGAAGCCCTGAACCAATTTTATCCTGCAAGCCTGAAACGGGAACTGAACGGGCCTCTACCCAGGCCTCTGAAACAGGAAGCAGGGGACAGTCCCTGTAGCCACCAGAGAGGAACTGACCTGTAGCAGAAAACTCCCAGAAGCCTGGCGGGAGCCAGCGCCACTGGTGAGACAAGGCTACACTGTGCACTTATAATTAGGCTTCACCTAGAGGTGCAACCCACTCAAACTACCAACTGATGAATGTCTCAAGCAGACCAAAGGTGACCACGCTGAGGAAAGAAATCAGGATCCCAAGAACCTGGAAAGCAGGGCAGTCACGACAATCGGCAGTTGACAACGTGGGGTAAGAAACAAGTGCTCTAAAAACATTTATTTTTGTGCTTCGGGATTTTCTTTTTAATTTTACTTTTTTCCAATTTTCTAGTAATACCCTTTTTGGAAAATTATAACTGACCAGTCATCCAAAAACAAAACAAAACAAAAGAGGAAGCCTGGGGCTCTGCATTCATAGTGGGCAGTCAGCAACTGTCCTAGTAATATGCCAGCAAAAAGTTAAAAGCCCAGAGAACAGCCATGTATGGAGCACCACCGGGATTTTTTTTTTTAAATACCTTCTTAACCAGAGGTTTTCCTTATGAGTTTGTCTCTGTTTGCTCTACTGATAGTTTTGCTAAGGCTTATTTCTTGCACAAAGAAGCAGTGACTTAGTATGAAGGGACTAAAAGGTGGTTTAGATCAGAGGTTGCCAAAACATTGCTCTGTTGATTGGTAACATCAAGTTTTCACTCATCCTTGGGGAAATGGAGAAAGAAGAATAATAGTGAGTTTTCTCATACATTTACTATATGTAAAGAACTGTTCTTTATTCTAAGGTTATGCCTTTCCTAATTGAATACAAAAATGTCTTTTCTCTTTAAGAAATCGTAGCAGTAAGTGACTGGTTGCCGAGTTTTCTGTCCTTCTCTATTCAATATCCTTACTTGGGAACATTAAAGGTCGACAAACACATGTCAGTTTTCCAATTTTTTTTAACTGGTCCGTGGGAACCACTATTTAAGAAATGCACTGACAGGGCAGAGCCAGCTTCAGATCTTCTGTCTCCCTGTCTCTGCCCCTCCCCTCTCTGTGTCTCTCAAAAACACTAAAACATAAAAATCAGTTATATATAAAAAAGAAATACAGATTTCACCCTCTCCCTCAAAGTATATGAGGCTATGTATACCAAAGCATCCCTGGATTTAAAAGTAGAAAATGCAGATTGGGCTAGAAGACTTCTCAGTCTGGGATAGACAGGAGACAAAGGTTGTGTTTGTTTTGCTTTTTATCAAATAAGACTGGAAGTCTTGCTGGGAGCAAGTGGAACCAAAGCCCAGAAAGTTCAGATGCCTCTCCAATGACATAACCTAAATGGGTAACTTTCATCCTGACCCGAGCAAAGCAGAAACATAATACACATGAGAATATAAAAACTAAGTCTTACCATTTCAACCAGCATGTGTTTCCTTCCTGTTTTCCATGGGTACTACGGGGTGAAGGGCTGAGGAAGAGACTGCCATCTGCAGTAAGCCTGGTGAGGACCCCGGTGGATGAGGGAATGAAAAGCCTGGAGCAGAGCAATGGTCCTGGGTCTCACATCAACAGGACATTGAGAGCCATAATTATAAGGTCAGGAGGGCGAGAAGCTTGAAAGAGGTGAAAGTGTTAATGCATCCCCTGCTGCCATTACTTCTTGGCCAAGTCACCAAGGGTCAAGTCCCCTACTCAGTCTCCCTCCTCTCCCTGCAGCCTTCCAAGCCTTCCTTTGTCCTCTATGTCACCATATTGCCTCCTCTCATCCTCACCAATCCAAAGAGATGTTCCTACATCTGGCCAGATGCTACCAGAAACTAGATGAAAGCAAAAGTGACTGGGTCTAACATAAGGAAAGGTATGTTCAAAGTCCCAGTTTTCAGTCCTAGGAACATAATTTTCCAGAATGTTTAAAGTGGTGAGTAGGTTTTGGGGTGTCTGGATGGGTCAGTTAGTTAAGCATCCGACTTTGGCTCAGGTCATAATCTCACAGTTTGTGGGTTCGAGCCCCACATCGGGTTCTGTGGTGAAAGCTCAGAGCCTGGAGCCTGCTTCAGATTCTGTGTCTCCCTCTCTCTCTGCCCCTCCTCCTCTCAAGGTCTGTCTCTCTCTGTCTCAAAAATAAGAAAGAATTCTTCTTTAAGAAAAATAAAAAATAACATGGTGAGTGGGTTTCATATTTCAAGTACACTGAGTTAACAAGGCTTCTCACAGGCTAGTCCCAGAATCTAAGCAACACCTCTAAGCCTGTTTCTAAACAAAGTGTGCTCCTGGTTCCAAGCAGCAACTTTACGTCATTTCACCTGAATGAACGAATATAATCTCTTTATGGTTCAGTTTCCTTACAATCAAAAAGGGGGGAACAATAAAGCCTACTCTAGCTATACTTCACAGAACTGATGTTCATTAAAAAAATTTTTTTTGAGATGCTGTCAGATGGAACTGTCTACCTGAACGGAGTAGCTCTGTATCACTAACGTATCACTGCCATCTCTTCACTTTTATAGAAACTGACTGCCTACAATGCAGGGGGCTGGGAAGGGGTGTTGTTAGCTTGCCATTTGCCATCTGTGAGTAATAGTCTCATACACGTAAATATGACGATTTTCACAAAAGCTTCGATAGAACATTAGTTTCCTCTCAGAACAGAATGAAAGAGAGAATGACAAATGTAGTCAAAGAATGAACTAGATTATGGTTAAACAATAATCAAATAGGGAAAAGCTTCAACTGCCATCTATTCTTTAAAAAGACCCTGGTACACACAGATAGGGAAAAGCTGATAAAAATGTAACCCAGCTTTAAGTTCTTGTCCAGTCCAGTAAACTGAGCTGTTCCAAGTTAAGTAGCCCTTATTCACCCTTCCAACTCAGTTCAGCTGTTACCTCTGAACCTGCCCTCCCCCTAGTTTGACTCTAGAATGTCTCCTGGGACCCAAGGCATTCTGTAAGGATCTTCGCAGAGGCCTGCTGCAGCCAGGCTTGATGTCTGCCCTTTCCACTCACCCTGAACTCCTTGAGGGGCCGAGGATATGATATATACAAGCAGTTGATTCACCTCTAAGGACTGAAATAAGTCATTTGGTATTAATGTAATTTATGTATATAAATGTATGTATTTATATATAACGTATAATGTAATTCATTTTGTATTAATGTAATTTTAAAGTACAGAATTTAACAGAGCAATTATTCTAACCTTCCACTCTTTTTGGAGATTTAAAAAAAACTTGTAACATTTATTTATTTTTTAATGTTTATTTATTTTTTGAGGTGGGGGGGGCACTAGTGGAGAAGGGGCAGAGAGAGAAGGACAGAATCTGAAGCAGGCCCCAGAGGCTCTGGGCTGTCAGCACAGAGGCCGACACAGGCTCTAACTCACCAACCAAGAGATCACGACCTGAGCCAAAGTCAGACGCTTAACCAACTGAGCCACCCAGGTGCCCCTATTCATTTAGTTTTGAGAGAGAGAGAGAGAGAGAGTCTGAGCAGGGGAGGCACAGAGAAAGAAACAGAGAGACAGAATCTAAAGCAGGCTCTGGGCTCCGAGCTGTCAGCAAAGGGCCCGATGCGGAGGTTGAAGCCATGAACCATAAGATCATGACCTGAGCCAGAGTTGGATGCTTAACCAACTGAGCCACCCAGCATCCCACTTTGCTCCAAATTAGAGAAGAACCAAAGGCCAGAATCCAGATCTGGACACTCTTGTTCTGATGCTCTGTCCCAACATACCATGCTGCCCTACCTTTGCAAACTCGCGGGATTAAATGGGGGAATCCTAGAAATGTAGTTCTGGGCTCCTGGGTAGCTCAGTCAGCTGAGTGACCGACTGCGACTCAGGTCATGATTTCACGTTTTGAGTTTGAGCCCCACACTGGGCTCTCCGCTGTCAGTGCAGGATCCTCTGACCCCTCTCTCTCCACCCTCCCCTCCTTGTGCTCTCTCCCTCAAAGATAAATAAACATCTAAAAAAATACTTAAAAAAAAAAAGAAAGAAAGAAATTTAGTTCGATTTTCCCCTCCACATCAGACCCTTGTCAAGGCTACAGGCTTTCAGAGGAGATGAAGGGCTCTGTTCATAATTCCACACTTTGGAGAAGAGCCAGGATGAAAACTCAGATCTAACTTGAGGGACACTGCTCTTCTGAGTATATCTTGGGGATTCAATTTCCAAACGAAGGTAGTAAATGTAGGTAGAACAAAAGATAGCGTGGCACAGGGGCCAAAAATCTTGCCAGGCCTGTTTCTGTACAGCTTGCAACCTGAGAATGTTTTTTTTTTTTTTTTACGTTTTTAAATGGTTGAAAAATAATTGAAAGAATAATTATTTTGTGAAGTAAATGAAAGTGAAATCTCAGGATTCACTAACAAAATTTTACTGGAACCCAGCCACAATCACTTGTTTAGGTACTGAGCTGGCTGCTGTCGTAACAACTACAGAGTTGAGTAGCTGTGAGAGAGACCTCCCGCAAAGTCTAAAATATTTGCCATCTGGCCCTTTACAGAAAAACGTGTCCCTGGTGGAGGAGGAGTAAGTGCTCTCTCAGAAATCAGAAGACAAGTTCGACCACCCTCAGACTCTTGGCAGCTCTCAGCTGAGAAAACCAAAGGGTTTGGCCAAAATTGCTACCATCATCATTCTGTCACATCTTCGGTGCCGAATGAGAGGGCTCAGAGTTCGTGTCACACACACGGGAAAGGGTGAAACTGGGGCCTGTCCAGGTTGAATGAAGCAGCAGATGAGATAGAGGTGGCTTGGAAACATAGGTCTTCCCACAGGGTGTCCTCCTCACTATTCCACACTGCCCCTGGATGGCTTGTGAGGTCCGTGGCAGCTCTCCATCACATGATTCCAAGACAGGGAGCTTCCTTTGACCCTGGGAGTAAATCAGCCCAGCTAAATGGGGGCAGCAAGGGCAAAGATGACCTTCGAGGGTCAGCCACCTGAAGTAGACTCCTGCATTGACCAGTTACCACCTCCGAGTCCAGGCCAGTCATGGAGCCCTTGGTTTTCTCCTCTAAGAAGGATAGGAAGTATTTCCTTCTCAGGCTTGTTTGCAGAATTTAGCAAGATACAGTTCAAGTGTCGGTTCCCTTGTAATCTTCCTCTCTCCCTTTCCCACAAACAGTATTTGGAGAATAAACAGTAAGTGAGCCTTGTTAGGAAACTTTCTTTCAAATTAGCTGAGAGTTTAAGATTTTTTTTTTTTTTTTTTTTTTTACAGAGTCTTATAAAAAATACTGAATCTATCTGTGCAATAAAAATAGGCTCAGTATTTGCTTGGGTGTTTTCCTCACATATCTTTCAGTTCTTTGAAGCTTCTTCCAAATTATAAGCCAAAAATAAGAGTGCTGTAATTTTTAGAAAAAGTTACGTGTATGCAATTTTTATAGCAAGTCACACAAAGAACTAAGCTATAATACATCATACTCATGTTCAGTTATGAAGACCAAGACTGTAAAAAAAATACCAGCACCAGAAAGCCCTAGTTTATTTAGTCTGGTTTCCTTAACATGAAGTTCTTCTTGTTCTTAAAATATTCAGCTTTGGCTGAATTCCAAAGCTGACATAAGCCTACTTCAGGTGTTTTGAAGAGACTAAAGAGAATCAGAACTGAAAGCAAAATTGGAGAATAAAACCTTTTATGTGATCACAAATGCAAGAACCTTATTGTTTGAAACCACCATTAAATCAAATTTTCCGCCCACACTTACAAAAATAAATATGTATACATTCTCATATTTGGTTGCACAGGGTACTGAAGGTTAATTTCAATAGCATGTTACTATTCCTAACATTAGCCAACAGATAGCTAATTGCATCAGTCACTAGAACTGCAATGACACTTTCTGAAATCGGTGATAGGTTGAGAAGATTTTTATGGACTTTTTATGGATTATGCTAGCAATCACTTTAACAGCCAAGCTAATCTTAGTTATGAAAATAGCATATAGAATTTTAAACAGTGTTAAATTATGTACTTTCCAGCCCATCATGGTATATATGCGGTAATGAAAAAAAAATCCTCTCAAAAGATACCACATAAGTTTAGTGCAAGCTACAAGCTTATGGCTTTTGGAAGTAATTCCTTGGAAGTTCAAATTGGTAAGACTGGAACATTCAAGCCACTAAACTTGTTAAAGTAAAATGACTTGGGAAGATCACGACACGTCATGCAAATTCGTATGGATACACTCTGTGAGCAGCGGGCTGCGTGGTTTCTGTACTTCCAAAACTACACAGAAAGAAACAAATGAGAGCGTCATCTAAAAGTCACAGGTATATATAGAAGGAAAATATGGGCCAAAAGTAACAGAAGAGAAACCAGAACACCAAATGCTGAAGGCCTGATTGGAGTAATATCTCGCCCTGTTGAAGAACTGAAAAGTTCTTTGTTAGGACCGCAGGGACCCAGAGCTCCAGCGCGGGCCAGTGGGTGAGCCTGGCACAAACACACAGGATCTTGCACCAGCACCCACTCTCTCCCAGAAGCGGCGAGCGCTAGGAGCGGTCACGCAGCGCCGCTCGCTGCCCTTAAGGTGGGGCAAGAAGTAAATGAGTAGGAAGCACGCTTGGAGCCTAGTAAACCGTTCCCCCCCGCCCCTGCTGTGGCCAGGGAAAACGTGGCCCCTGGCCGTGGAAGACGGGGAAGGGGTTGCACACGCACCTGCATTGTAGAAACGATCCAGCACCGCGGTTTCCCCAAAGTCCAGTTTACCAAAATGCACGGTCTCCAGGGTGGCGCCCACCGTCTCGCACGCCTCCCGCAGGCTCTGCAGGGCCTCGCTCTCGGCCATCACCAGCTGCCCCTGGCTCGCTTCGTTGATCACATATGCCACCGTGGTCCGTCGGCCGCCTCCGCCACCAGAGTTGCCCCGGCACCGGGTGGCGCTGCTCCCAGAGGTGGCAGCGGGACACCCGGTGCCCGGGGCGGCGGCACTCTCCACGTTCCAGAAGCTGCCCGGCGGCGGCGGTGGTAGCTGGCTCTCCTCGCCCTCGGCCGCCGCCGCCGCTGCTCCCCTCCGGCAGCTGCCGCCCTCGGCGAAGGGTGGCACGGAGAAAGTGATGCCTTCGCCCGCCTCCGCGCTCATCTCTCCCGGCCGGGCTGCGGCGGCGTCCCCCGCCCAGCCGCACCGTCTGGCCAGCCACAGCTCTGGGCTGCTCCGTGCGCGCCGGGCTAAGCAGCTGCCATCGCGAGTCGCGCCTTCCGCGCCGCGCCGCCGCCTCCTCTCAGGCGCCCTTTCCCCCGAAGGGACGCCGCTGCCCGGCGGCGGCTCGCCCCTCCTCGGCGCCTCCGTGGCCGCGCCGCTCGTCCGAGGCAGGGTGTAGAGTACAAGGGGTGGGGACGCCAGGTTGAGCGGGAAGGGACAGCGCTTCCTTCTCTTGGCGGGCAGACAAGTCGGCTCGCAAACCTGCGCCGCGGTGCAGCTGAAGGGCGCCGCGCTCGGGGTGCGGTGCGCCCTGGCCACCGGGCGCGCGGCCCCGGCTCCTTTGGTGCCGGGCGCTGGGAGGAGCCGGGGAGGGTGCCCGCTGGGTGGGGAGCTACCTGGCCAGCACCTCACGGGCGGGCAGGCTCTCCAGGCTGCGTCCCGGAACAGCAGCAGCCGCAGCCGCAAGGACCCGCCTCCCTCCTCGGCGGCAGCTCCCCTTCATCTGCTCTATTTCCTCCTCCTCCCCTGGCCTCGTTTCTCCACCGAGCGCGCCGGGGCCGCTGCGTCCGAGCGCCAACCTCGCCGCGGGAGTCTCGCCGCTCTTGCAGCCGCTCGCCCTGTCGGCCACCGGCTTCTGCCGCCCACTCGTCGCGGCACCGGAGAGTCAGGGCCCGCCCCGGGGGAGGGCGCTGCTGGGAAGCTCGAGCCCGGACGAAGTCGACCGCGCAGTGGCTCGCGGACTTCGACTGGGCCCGGAGCGCTGCGCCGGACCGGGTTTCTTCGCCGTCACCCACCCGACGCGCACCTAAAAAGACCCGGAGTGAGCCAAAGGCCGAAACGCATGCGACAGCAGCGCAAAGAAAGTCTCTCCTGCGAACACTCGGGGCTCCGGAGCTAGTCCGCGAGGCGTTTGCAGCGGTCCCCGCGGCCACGGCGCCCCCTTCCGGCGCCTGCCCGGCTAGCTCTGCGCGCGGTCTGGTACAGCGCGGGAAGGCCCGCGTTGCGCAAGGCTGGAGGATTTCGACTAGCGTCCCGCAGCCGGGGCCTAAAGTGGACGAGGATTCCTGACCGTGGCGCTGCGGAAGTGGCCGTCATAATTGATCAGGTCTGCTTCTGCTACTTTTCATGTAAAAAATTCGAGTAGCTATGTTAGCAGTAATGAGAAATTGATTAGTTCCAACTGCTGAAGGACTTAGCATTCTCATTTAGGGTTTTAAAGCGCCCCCTCGCTCCCCCCCCCCCCCCCCACGGCCCCTGCTCGCCCCGTATACTTTCTGGAGATAGAATAAGGCGTTTGTATCCCACTCCGCAAAGCATCATCCAATGAAAGGAGGAAATTAAGTGACATTCTTTTTTTTTTTTTTTTTAATTGCACCACGGCGGGGGAGGGGGAAGGATACCTGGATTGCTTAAAAGCGATGAAAAGGAAGAAATCTACTTATTTGGAGAGCAAATAAGTTTTCAGAGAACTTCTCCAAAATGTTCTATGTGTTAGGAAAACTGGTGAAAGCTGCAGTGAAGTAACAATTTTGGACTTCCCATCTCAGAGGTGGGAACCAAGATAAGTGAGGTCTCTGAATAAAGTAGAGTAATGCAAATTATCAATGCAAATTGAAGTGTAGAAGAAAAGGAAGGATGAAACAGTTGAGTAGTAGAGTTAAAAGAGGGAAGGAAATAGTAATGAGGAAAAACACCTCGCAGCTACACAAATGTAGTCTTAACGAAGCCATGTGACCTTAGCTTTTTCTAAAGGTGTGTAAAATGATAAAAGTAAATTTGTAGTAAGGAAGTTACATGTCATCTGGGATCTATATGACCCTCGTCTGCTTTAGGACTCGATCTCATTAGGAAAGTATGTGTTTAGTGAAGCAAAATACTGACAGGCTACTAATAGTTACATACCTTCTTTATTTCCAACAACTTGTCAAACCTCCAAACTCCTGTGGGAGTAGATAATCCTCCACCCCATCCTAGCCTGAAACAATACATACTAGAAGTTCATTAGGACCATGTCTGGAAAACTAAAATACCTAAATTCTCAAATTGCATTCTGTTACACAAATAAGGTGAGGTCTAACATTATGTATAAAACTGTCTTTTAAAGCCCATACCTTTTTAGATCACTTAGCCTTTGCTAAGCCCTTGCAGATCTTTTCAGAGCCATTTTTCATACACACAATTTTTGTCTTTGTTTTACTTTGTTTTGTTTTACTTTGAATTAATTTAATAACTTGAAAGATGTTAGCGATTGCTGGCACCCAAACCCCAGTGCAATGATGAAAGACTGCTTCTAGTTGGTACTAAGGCCGTCTCACTACCTAAATATGGCAAGGTTTAACTAATGTAAGTTACATATCGTGTATTGGATTGAACCATATGAATTTACATTTTTATAGCTGATAAACAGTCAAATATGCCCAAACTCAGATGGCTCAACTTATAACTGAGATTTGGGGCCTGTGTGGAGGCAGAAAGGACAGGTGTAGCACTGAGTCTCAGTCTACTCTTAGCTTGCCAAGCCTGGCTCAGAGTGTCCTGAAGGAATGAAAGCCTTCTTGCAATTGGATTACCCAGAAGTTGCAATTTGTGGTTTTGCAATTTGTCTCTAAAGAAGGAGCACTTTTTCTAATCCAAAAGGACAACTAATGTGGTAATGGTGAACAGCAGAAAAATTGTCCATCTTGGGTTTTCAGGTTTGTTCTTAAAGAGGCAAAATGGCGAATTTTAAGCCTAAAATGGATGAGGGTCTCCTAGCTAGCTAGCTTTTGTTTTAGACAAGTTTACCTTTCTCTGTATCCTCAGGTAAGATAAATGGGAATACAATATAGTCTTAATTGCAAAAAGTATTTAAATATCAGAGAATCACTAATTTAAGTATCAGAAAATCAAAAGTAAGAAAAGTATCAGAAATCAATAAGGAAGCCAGTAAGAAGTATCAAGCAACTGGGATGAATACATAATTTAATTGATTGCTAAATTTAACTCTGTGTATTTGGCTGCCCAAATAAAAAGAAAACACATAAAGAGTACATATATTCATTCATATGAAGAGTCAAGTCTTGTGCTAGCATTGAACTCTAGAAAGACTTTATTACTTACATAGAATCTGGTATAGAGTACATTGAGCAATACAATTGAATATGGATTTCTAAAAAGTTATATATGTTCTTCAAATTTATATTTAATATTGTTAGAAACCAAGAACATAATATTAAATATTAATTCAATGAAACCTAAAATAAGAGGAACCTAAAATAGTATAAATCAGATGCAAAACTTTCTGGTTATATTACCTTAATAAATTGGTAGAATTGAGGGAATTATGTAACTCACTGAAGCTCATAACTTAGCATTCTGTATCAAGGAAAGAAGGAACCCAAGGTGGGGTACCTCCTGGCTCAGTCAGTTAAGCATCTGACTCTATTTTAGCTCAGGTCATGATTTCACTGTCCTGAGTTCAAGCCCCATATTGGGCTCTATGCTAAGGGTAGAGCCTGCTTGGGATTCTCTCTCTCTGCCCCTCTTCCCACTCATGCTGGTTTGAGCTTGTGCATTTTTTTTTTCTCTCTCTCAAAATAAATAAATAAACATTAAAAAAGAAGAAAAAGGAGCCCAACAGAAAAGAGAAGTAACATTGCTTAGGTCCTAGCACAAATAGCAGCTTCTTTACAAGCTTTTCAGGGATTGAATCACAGTTAGTGAATACTAGAATCATAATATCATAAAGATTCTTTGACAGGTACCGGATGGCTCAGTCAGTTGAGCATCCGACTTTGGCTCAGGTCATGATCTCACAGTTTGTGAGTTTGAGCCCCACATAGGGCTAGCTGCTATCAGCCTGTCAGCAGAACCTACTTTGGATCTATTCTCTGCTCCCCCCCACTTGTGCTCGCCCAAAACTAAACTTTTTTAAAAAATTTTTTTAATGTTTATTTATTTTTGAGAGACAGACACAGCATGAGCAGAAGAGGGGCAGAGAGAGAGAAGGAGACCCAAATATGAAACAGGTTCCAGGCTCTGAGCTGTCAGCACAGAGCCCAATGTGGGGCTCGAACTCACGAGCTGTAAGATCATGACCCAAGCCAAAGTTGGACGCTCAACCGACTGAGCCACCCAGGCACCCCAAAAAACTAAAAACTTTTAAAGAAGATTCTATGGTATCTTTATACCTTTAAAAGGCATGGCACCAAACTGAGACTCATGTTGTCACTCAGAGTCTATTCTACTGCTACTTAAAACTGGGTCTTGGGATATATCTGAGAACACAACAGGTAGAGCAAAGAATTTTCCTAATAAAGAGCTAGAGAAATACAAGGGAGAAATTTCTGCTTCTGATGATGACAGATTAGACATTTGAATAAGCCTAAGAATGCTGAACAAAATTTGAAATTTAAAAGTGATGAAAACACTAATGAGGTAATGAGGAACTATCTGACCAGATTCTGGAAGAGAGGCCAGAGATCCACATGGTATTTTCACAGTTGGGACTGCTTTTGGCCTGGCAGGTTTTTTTTTTTTTTTTTGCGAGTGTGAATTAGGCAGCTAAAAGGCTGAACTACATTTTTGACAACATCTGGAAGGACAAAAGCCAAGGATGATATAGTCAAGAAGTAGGGATGAATTAAAAGTAAAATGACCTTTCCAGGGACAACACCCTGTCTCCAGATATCAGAGTAACCCACACAAAAAAAGTCTCAAACCCTGAAATTGGATTAAGGTAATTCCAGGCATTCCACAAACAGAATTCACTCCAGAGAAAGATAACATCATCCTGGGACTTTATGAGTCACCTCAAGCTGGCTTTGTTCCTCAACAGGAAGTCATTGTTCTTCTCAGAAAGGGGGTGGGCGGGGGAACGGATCCTATAGGATCCACTTACCTACAGGGCCTTGTAACTGTCTCTCACCTTGTCCTCTGGCACCTAGAAATGATGAAACCACTAGCCCCGCATTCCTGCACAATCCTTAGAAGCTTCCTTGTACCTCTTCCATACCTTTGTAATTCATTCGTCTCTCTGCAAATAAACCCAGCTCAAATTATCTTGTTTCCTGTTGACTCTGATAACTACTAATGAGCTTTTAGAAATGAGAAAGCAAACTTTACCTCTTTGGGCCTGTTTTCTCACTGTGTTGAATTGGATTAAATTGAAAATCCTTTGAAACTCTGATGTGCTGTGTTTTCAGTTGAAATACCGGTGCTTACACTGAGTTGAAATGTGTAAAGAACAAAAATACCACTGGGTCACAAAGTAGTAGTTGGGGGAACTTTCTCTTTATAGAAATACTTTAGCTAATACACATAACAAGCCTGAGGTAGTTAGAACATCACCAGTGTGAAACTTTTAATGAATTGGGATCCAGGTATGGATCACCAATAGTCACTAACATCACTAGAAGAGAGAACCAGATATTTGCTTCCTGATGGAAAAACACACCACCAGTTATGACGTAGTCAGACCAAAAATAGCGGGTGTGAATCTCATCTCTTCAAAGTCCTAAAATCCAAGGCTGAGATTCTACAACTAATGCCCAGAAATACAGAGGACCAAAATGGGTTAAAATATTCTGGAAATGCAGGGTGCCTGGGTGGCTCAGTCGGTTGAGCATCCGACTTGGGCTCAGGTCGTGATCTCGCAGTCTATGAGTTCGAGCTCCGCGTCGGGCTCTGTGTTGACCACCTGGAGCCTGTTTCAGATTCTGTGTCTCCTTCTCTCTCTCTGACCCTCCCCCGTTCATGCTCTGTCTCTCTCTGTCTCAAAAATAAATAAAGGTTAAAAAAAAAAATTTTTTTTTTAATTCTGGAAATGCAACTTGTAGAATCTAAACTGTAGGAAACTCTGTAAGACAAACGGCTCATTTTCTTACATTAATAAGTTACTATCACTGTAACTGATGCTTGAGTTCCTTTTCTAGTGATGATACGGTCAAATGTGTGTTAGGGCCACTTCCAGTTGAAAAAGTAAGTGCCCGTCACCACACTAACGGCTTTACATGCATATCTCAAGTCTCCCATTAGATAAGTCCAGAGGAAAAAGGTTACCCAATGTCAGACGAGGAGTTAGTAATAAAACCACGGTTTCAATCCAGAACCTATGCTATTATCTACTGCTCCTTGTCATAATGAAAGGATAAGATTATCGCTTCAGAAAATATCAAACAGCCTGCTTTTTTGTTGTTGTTGTTCTGGGGTGAAGATAACGCAACCGTTTCATTTCACAGCATGATAAAGTTTCAAAGACGGGCGATGAAAAGTTGAAACAGTCTATTTGCCAAATTCGGAATTAAAATATCATGTCAAAAGACCATTCTTGTTATTCTGGAAGTTGTGTATAGTAGTTGTATTTTCCAAGCTCTTTGATCAGAAGCCAGGGAGAGTGAAGTCCTGGGGAATAAGCTGAGACTAGAGTCAACAGGGGTGGGTGCTGTTTGTGTTTATGGTTATACCATCATCACCACTAGTACCTCTTTACTGCTACTCTTTTTTTTTTTTTTTTTTAACGTATTTATTTATTTTTGAGACAGAGACAGAGCACGAGCAGGGGAGGGGCAGAGAGAGAGGGAGACACAGAATCCAAAGCAGGCTCCAGGCTCTGAGCCATCAGCACAGAGCCTGACGCGGGGCTCCAACTCACAGACTGTGAGATCATGACCCAAGCCGAAGTCGGACGCTCAACCGACTGAGCCACCCAGGCGCCCCTCTTTACTGCTACTCTCATTACTTTAAAACTACTCTTATTGGGGCGCCTGGGTGGCGCAGTCGGTTAAGCGTCCGACTTCAGCCAGGTCACGATCTCGCGGTCCGTGAGTTCGAGCCCCGCATCAGGCTCTGGGCTGATGGCTCGGAGCCTGGAGCCTGTTTCCGATTCTGTGCCTCCCTCTCTCTCTGCCCCTCCCCCGTTCATGCTCTGTCTCTCTCTGTCCCAAAAATAAATTAAAAAACGTTGAAAAAAAAAATTAAAAAAAAAAAAAACTACTCTTATTACTACTACTGTACTCCATGTTTGGTGTGGTAGTTGCTAAAAAACAAGTTTGGAAACCAAGGCCGAGGTCAGGCTTTGAAGCATCTTCATGAAAGATAAATTTAACTTCATCCTCCAAGAAAAAGAGACATTCAAGGATTTTGAGCAGAGGAGTAATATGATCCAATCTATATATTAGAAAGAAAACTCTTGCTGATGTAGAAGTCTGGGCCTACAGCTAAATGCGAAAAGAAGGTGAGAAGCTTCTACAATATTCCAAGCCTGGACTAGGGAAGGAGCAGTGGTCTTGTTGCATCTCAAGTCTCCTTGAGTGGGAATGATATTTGATGGAATCTTTGATATGCTTCTTCTAAAAGCATACTTGCCATTTTAATTTCTCATTATGTCCTAGTAAGTTAAAGCAATTTTAATACAGAGAAGTAGTTCTCTTCATGGTTTGTTAAAGGAAGACCAAAGCTTCCTCTATTTAAAATTGCCCCGTGCTGCCGCTGTTCCAACCACATACTTACCATCTCCAGTTTGTCCAAGTCTTGCCTTCTTCTCCCGCTACCCACTTTGACTAAAGTTCTTACTATTAAAGCCATCCCTTTAATTTAGATAAACATGTCATGAAAAATATATACACAGGGCCACAGCCACAGTAAGAGTAAGCAACAGAAACCAACTCTGACTACCAAAACTAAAACAAAATCAATTTTTTTTGCAAACATATCAGGGCTTAAGGAATCAAAGCAAGCCTGCGGCCCAGGCTCGAAAATACAGAAACCAAGAGCCCTCAAAGACCAGAAGCTATAGCCAAGGTCACTCTACAGGACCAGTACCTCTGCCTTTGTCACAGGTTTTTTGTTTTTTTTTTTTTTTTATAACACTACAATTGTTAAAGATGTAAGTCCTCTAAATTAATAGTGCTTGTTCATGGATAAATATCAATGAAACAGAATAGAAAATCTGAAATGGATCCAATTCCATGTGAAAATTTAGTATAAGATAAAAACAGCCTTTTAGATGATTGCAAAAGAAGGACTTTAAAAAGTCATGTTGGAATAACTGCAAAGCCATATGGAAAAGATAAAATTGGATTCATTCCCCACACCACACACCAAGAAAAATTCCAAATGGCTAGGAGATTTAATTATAAAAAATGAAACTATATTGGGGCTCCTGGATGGCACTGCTCAGTGAGCATCTGACTCTTGATTTCTGCTCAGGTCATGATCCCAGGTTATGGGATTGAGCCCTGTGTCGGGAGCCTGCTTAAGATCCCCTCTGTCTCTCTCATTCTGCCCTTCTCCCCGCATCGTGTGCTCTCTCTCTCTAAAATTTAAAAAAAAATGAAACTGTATGAGTACTCAGTAAATATATGGGTACATTCTTTTCTACCTAGGAGCAAGGAACACTTTCAGGACCGTGACTCAAAATCCAAAAGCAAGAAAGGAAAAAATAGATAAACTTGATAATATAAAAATCTTTACATAGCAGAAGATAACAAGCAAACTAGACAAATAGAAAACTGGGAAAAAAATATCTACAACTGATTCACAGCTCATAAAATGAATTTCTAAAAATAGAGAAGTAAGAGACCAAAAACCTATAGAAAAATGAGCTAAAGGAGGCCATAGGCAATTCATAAAGATGGAAGTACAGGTGTCTTTTACCCATATAAAAAGATGTTCAGTGGAGCACCTGGGTGGCTCAGTCATTTAAGTGTCTGACTTCGGCTCAGGTCATGAACTCACAATTGGTGAGTTCAAGCCCCATATCGGGCTCTGTGCTGACAGCTCAGAGCCTGGAGCCTGCTTCAGATTCTGTGTCTCCCTCTCTCTCTCTCTGTTCCACCCCCACTGGGGCTCTGCCTCTCTCTCTCTGTCTCTCTCTCTCAAAAATAAAGATTAAAAACTACTAATAAAAATTAATTTAAAAAGATGCTCAGTGAGAAACAATTTGTAATGAGAACTGCAAATTAAAATTACACTAGCATATCACCTTGTACCTAATAATGTTGGCAAAAATCCAGAAGTTTGACAACACACTCTATAAGAAAATGGGCATTCATTCATTTCTGGTGGAATAAAAAAAAATGATAAAATACCTGCAAAGGGAAATTTGTCAATATCTAGCAAAATCATATAGACACTTACCCTTTGATCCAGCAATTCCACTTCTAAAAATATATTTCAGGGGTGCCTGGGCGACCCTGTCAGTTAAGCATCTGACTGTTGATTTCTGCTCGGGTCATGACCTCATGGTTCATGAGATCAAGACCTCCTGCCAGGCTCTGTGCTGACAGCATGGAGCCTGCTTGGGACTCTCTCTCTCTCTTCCTCTCTCTCTCTCTCTCTCTCTCTCTCTCTCTGCCTGTCCCTTGCTTATGTACTTTCTCTCTCTCTCTCTCTCTCAAAATAAATAAAAAAATAATAATACAAATATATTTCAAAGATAATTGGTAGAATAGTGAAAGACATTTTTAAAAGTCTATTAATTTCAGTTCTATTTATAATAGCAAAAAATTGAAAATCACCCAAGTGTTCACCCGTCAGGAACTGGTTTAATGAACTCTGATACATCCACTAAATGGAGTACTTACTATGCAGCCATAAAAAGGAATGTTGACTATTCTATACATAACCATTTTTTTCCCTAGTTTTCTAGGGATTTATACTGAGAAGAGAATTCTAGGTCCAATTTTTCTTTTATGGCTGGAATCAAAGTCCAGGTAACTTTTCTTAAAGTAATATATTTTCACTGAGTTTTGTAACACAAATTCACATACATAAGTATATGTCTCACTCTCTTAATGAAATGTTAACACATTATATACAACTTTCTACTCCTTGTATTTTTGGATACTGGACAACACGCAGTGCATGACTGGGAACCTCGAAAGAAGATAAAGGAGTGGGGTGATTCCTCTGTCAAAAGGCAATTTCTGGACAGTGATGCAGGGAAGGAAAACTCCAACAAGAAGCCAGATATCTTTGGTTGAAGATAAAAGATTGAAATATGGGGAGGCTAAGGCCATTAGAACTTAAGGACATACTATACAAAAGGAAGCTTTGCAGAGAAAGAATTCCAGAAATTTGCATATAAGACCTTTGATACCACACTGCATGTGCATAGAATAAAACCTCATAAGCCCAGGAGGGACCCATGGATGGCTCAGTCGGTTAAGCATCAGACTTTGGCTCAGGTCATGATCCCATGGTTCATGGGTTCGAGCCCCGTGTCGGGCTCTGTGCTGACAGCTCAGAGCCTGGAGCCTGCTTTGGATTTTGTGTCTCCCTCTCTCTCTCCCCCTCCTCCATTCACACTCCATCTCTTTCTCCCTCAAAATAAGTAAACATTAAAAAAAAATTTAGACCTCATAGGCCAGGAAAGAACACCCTCTGAGGAAAAAGTATCAGCACTCTCTGACATAAACAATTTCCTGAGCTCACACTGGGCTGAGGATAATTTGGGTTTTCCCCAGCCAGAGCAGAGAGAATTCATTGAGTAATGAAGTATTTAGAAGTGATTCCAGAAGATCCAGAACTAAGAAGTGCGCTAAATTGTCTCTACAGTAAAGACCATTTAGGCCTGCCTTGAATGAGCTTTGAAACAAGAAAGTTCTCCCATAAATCAATAACTTCTTGCTAGAAAAAAATCTGATACCCTTTAAAGAAATATAGCAAAAATATAGCATTCAATAAAGTAAAACACAAAACACCTACCATTCTGTCAAAACGTAATAGACAAAGGAGGGGGAAAAAATGCAACTTTTAACAAGGACAAAGATCAGCTGTAGAAACAGGCCCAGAAGTGACAGAGATGATGCAATTTGTAGACAAAAACATTGTAACAGCTATGATAAAATATGCATAAATGCTCAAGGATGCAAAACAACACAAGAACAAAATGAGAAAAGAAATGGAAGATGTAACAAAGAGCCAAATGGCCTTTCTAGATATGAAAACTATAGTAGTTTAAATTAAAGGTTACTTGGATGGGATTAATAGCAAATTAGACACTACAGAAGAAATCATCAGTGACACTGCAGTAATAGAAACACACAGAAAAAAAACACAGAAAAAAAATGACAGCATAATGATCTGTGGGATAATATCAAGTGATCAAAAATACATGTAATTTGAGTTTCATGAATGTTAAAAGGAGATTCTTCAGGTAAAAGCCTTTAAATTTACTGTGTCCCCTTTCCTGGGCTTCACATTTTTCTTCTTTAAAAAGACAAACATTTCCCTATCAGCTTTATATCATGTTATGTATCATTATTATATTAAAATGGAATGTTTGTATAACTCCAAGTGATTCTACCAGTTCGTAAATATCTTGACCCAATATCAGTTATAGTCTTTACATTTTCCAGTGGGATGATCAAAGATTATCTTGGTATCTTGAAATTCCACGTGAACAGCAAAGATTTATACGTGTAAATATAAGCTGCCTTTGAGATTGTCTGAAATCCTCTTTTGATGTATTGGCCAAAATGTCATATTTATTTCTCCTTTATTTTAATCACAGTTATCTCTAATCTCTACTATAGAATTCCAATGTATAAGAGACCTTTGAATAAATGTAAGTATTTGTTGTCTTGATAGTTTGTGAACTAAAATCTCCAAAAGCCAACCAAGAAAAATTTTTTAAATCACAATTTACTTGAATAGTATCAATTAATTAATTTGATCACTGGTTATTTTTTTAAACTTTAATTCCAGTATAGTTAACATACAGTGTTATATTAGTTTCAGGTGTACAATATAGTGATTCAACAATTCTATACATTACTCAGTGCTCATCATGGTAAGTGTACCCTTAATCTTCACCTATTTCACCCATTCTCCTACCCACCACGCCTCTGGTAGCCATCAGTTTGTTCTCTAAGAGTCTGTTTTTTGGGTTGTCTCTTTTTTCTTTATTCATTTGTTTTATTTCTTAAATTCCACATGGGAATGAAATCATATGATATTTGTCTTTCTCCGACTGATTTCACTTCGCATCATACTCTCTAGGTCCATCCATGTCGTTGCAAATGGCAAGATTTCATTCTTTTTGTGACTCAGTAATATCCCATTCTTCCATTCTGTCTATATACCACTTCTTCTTTATCCATTCATCTATTGATGGACACTTAGACTGCTTCCGTAATTTTACTATTGTAAATAATGCTGAGGTAAACATAAGGATGCATATATCCTTTCAAATTAGTGTTCTCATGTTCTTTGGGTGAATACTCAGTATTTCCAGGAATTACTGGATTATATGGTGATTCTAGTTTTATTTTTGAGGAACCCCCATATTGTTTTCCACAGTGGCCACACCAGTTGGCATTCCCCCCAACAATGCGAGCGTTCTTTTTTTCTCCACATCCTTGCCAACACTTGTTGTTTCTTATGTTTTGGATTTTAGCCATTCTGACAGGTGTGAGGTGATACCTCATTGTGGTTCTGATTTGCATTTCCCTGATAATTAATGATGTTGAACATCTTTCCATGTGTCTGTTGCCCATGTGGTTAATTTTATGTCAACTTGGCTAGACTATATTGCCCAGTTTGTGCAAACCCAAGTCTAGATATTGCTATGAAGGTATTTTGCAGAATGATTAAAATTTATAACAGTTAACTTTAAGTGGATTACCCTCCATAGTGTACAATCCCATGAGCCAGTTCTTTAAAATTTGTCTCTTGCTCTCTCTCTCTCTCTCTCTCTCACACACACACACACATACACACACATCACACGCACACACCCTGACTGATACAATCACTAAAAAAAAAAAAAAAATGTGTCAAATGCTAAACATTTAAACTTTACCCAGCCTTTTTAAAGCAGAAACTTCTTTATAGGTTCTGGAAATTTTCAGTTTTCCTAACTCATACTAGAACTAATCACCGCACACTTCAAGCACAATATATTTCATTTGAAATCCCATGCTTTCATTACGTTTACATAAATATAATTATTTAACTTTAGAACACAATTCTAAATTTGTGCATGCAATCAAACATGCCATATCCCAATTCCCAATTTGGTATTCTTTAGTAACTGTACTTATCATTACTAAGAAAACCAGTCAAACTATATTCTTTAAAAATTAAAGTAAAAACCTAAATCTCCCAGATTCATTGTAGAATATCTTATCCTTTTAGATAATTAAAATATATTTAATACAAAATGCCCAAATTTGGAATGTTTTTAAGAGTCCTGAAATTTACAAATCATTCTTCTAAAAAGGGGGGGAGGTAGTTGCTTGAATCTCCATATGTGTAGTTCTGGAACCACACTGCCTGTAGATCGGGGTACTGTGAGAGGCTCAGCCTTGCTTTTAAACCCACACCTGCCAAGTGAGAGGCAGAGAGACAAGAAAGGGGTAAGGAGTGCTGGACAGATGGAATCAATAACTGCAAAGCTTTAAAATTATCACTCAGAGACTGAAAGGAATTACCTAGTCTAACCTGCTTTTGCATGAATTCCGTAACATTATTCCCATCAGCTCTTACTGTGTCCTTAGCTTTGTGACACAAGTAATACTTTGTAAGTATTCAAGCATCATAGTCATATGAAAAAGCCCATGTCTTTACCAAGAGTCCTGCTACCCAGAAGGAAGGGGATTTGGTAAGAAATGGTTGTTGGCAATAATTGGAAAATAAAAACATGCCATGTTTATTCTCAAATGAGACGTCTTTACCGTGCCAGTCATGGCCGTTACAACCAAAGGCAGAAATTATGTGTGAACGTGATGCTTATTGCATCATTTTCTAGTGTCTGTGTGGTTCTGCCAGATGAGCCCCTCTTACCTTTTACACGGAGCCAAAGCGTGTGGTTTCAGTAGAGAAGAGCCGTGAAAATAATGTACTTTCTATTATGTTGATCATTTCTATTCCTCCTGGTTATTACAAATGTCTGGAGGAAAAGAGATTAACTCTGAAATGTAGGTTTCTTCTATCACACATTTTCTTTTCTGTGTCCTTCACAAACACATCTTTGTTGTGCTGCCAGGGTGGAGGGAAGGTTTTCAGAATTATTTATCATTTTAGGAAGTAAGTGGATGTTTTCCATTTACGTGAATATTTAGTCAGACTTGCTGACGAAACATTTTTGTTAACTTTTCCCAAAAGTTTGTTACATACTCTAAATTCATATTAGCTTTTACTTAGGTTCACTGTCATTGATCAAGCATGTCTCTGCTCATTAATTATTTGTCCCATGTACCTATTAAGTTTAGAGTGGTTTAATGGGAATTCATTCCTCTAAAAATAAGACATTTAACAACTATCACTAATGAACATTATTAGCTCCTCATTTACTAGTGACCCTGACTCATTCAAAGAGTAATTCGTATTCAAGAAAGGATAAATGAACTAACTGAAAAAATTAACAACCTTATTGCATTAAGCAATTTACTTCCAATGACATTTCACTTTTTGTATTTAATAATTATCAAATCTTATCAGATGTTTACAATTTTGATCTATTTGATAATATTAATCATAATACTAGTACTACAAGAACTACTAATAAATAAATGATAGCACATTGTTGGGAAAAAGTAATCCCTAAAGCCATATGATTATAGGAAACTTCTTAAAATTTCAATTTATATACATAATTTTCTTATAGTGATGTATATAGTGATAAGGAAATCAATAAAATAATTCCAAGCATAAACATATATTACATTAAAACAAAACCCAGGGGAAAATAGTAGAATAGAATTATGAGTTCAAGGACAAAAAGAAATGATAAATTCTCTAACAGTTAAAGATGACTTTGTACAAACACTTTTTAAAAAGTGATAAAGGTAGTAAAAAGGTAGGCAGTCCCTATGAGATGGCCTGCAGTGATTCCTTCCTCCTGGTATTCACGGCCTGTGTAATCCTATCCCCTTGAGGATGTGCTTGGCCTACTGACTTGCTTGTAACAAGAGAATATAGCAGAAGTGATGGGATGCAGCTTCTAAGATTACATTACAAAAAGTGTGATTTCCATCTTGCTCATCCTCTTTTGTTTTCTTTCTCTCTCTTTCACACACACACACACACACACACACACACACACACATGCATGTGTCAGATAATGAATGGCCTTATGGAGGGCCCCATGTAACAAGGAATGGAGGGAAGAATGTTGCCATTGGCCAGCAAAGAACCAGACCCTCAGTCCAACAGTCCACAAGAAACTGACTCTCGCTAACAATTATGTGAGTGAACATGGAAGCAAACTCTACTTAGTCAAGTCCTCAGATGAGAATGAAGCCCTGGCCCTTGACTGCAGACTTGTAAGAGATTTAGAGTGACCTGACCCAGAGAAACTGTGAGAAAATTAATGTTTGTTTTCAACTGCTAAGTATAGGGACAATTTGTTACATGGCACTAGATAACTAATACAGTAGTTGTGTCAAATGGCTATTGTTTCTAGAATCCATTGGAGACATTTAAGAGTGACAAAATATTTTGAATTTAAAAAGGACACTATTGGGGCGCCTGGGTGGCTCAGTCGGTTGAGCGTCCGGCTTCGGCTCAGGTCATGATCTCGCGGTCTGTGAATTCGAGCCCTGCGTCGGGCTCTGTGCAGACAGCTGGAAGCCTGGAGCCTGCTTCAGATTCTGTGTCTCCCTCTCTCTCTGCCCCTTCCCTGCTCATGCTCTGTCTCTCTCTCTCTCTCTGTCAAAAATAAATAAACATTAAAAAAAAAAGGGACACTATTTTTCAATAATCATAACATTACATCATTTACAGCTATTTAAACTTATGAGAAAACATTTTAGAGAGCTTACAAGGTATGGGGGGGCTTCATAATTTTTCTAAATCCTTTTGGAGAGTACATGAACAAAAAACTTAGCAAAGTCCTAACAGCATTGGGAAACCCTTATTCCTTATTGATAGTGAAAGAGGTTAAAGCAGAGAATTAAGAGTGAAATAGGAACGAGAGGATTAAATGTTCTGCTTTGAAGAAGTAAGTTTAGTATTTGAACAGAGTAGGAAAGTACAACAAAAATAAGGGCCTCCAGCAATTGAGAGCTTACAGTTACACATGTATCTAATTTAATCATCACTACAACCTTTGAAGGAGATTTTATTATTGAGGGGGCCATACTCCATTTTATTATCATACCCTATCTCCTTTTGTTGAGTTGAGCTTACAGATGAAGCACCCATTTATTTATCTAGCCATTTATCCATTGGAGCCAATATCCATTTAAGGGATACATCCATCCATTTGTCCAATTTATCCAATACACAATTGAGGCACTGTGAGTACCTTTACAGCATCACATAAATATTAATCCTACCCAAGGGCTAAAAGGACACATAGATGTCGGATTCTCCTCATCACAAAACTAAAACACACGAGGCCTAGGTCTACTCCTAAGACTCTGATTCCCAAGACCTGTGCTTTTAACAGCTCTGTCTTCCCAGAACATAAGGAAAATGATTCAATGCATTTTATACTGTTCAGATAATATCAATCACTCACAGATTTTTGCTTCTCCTTTTACATAGAAGCATAGTAAATATGTATCCTAGACTAAACACTCTAGTTAAGCTTCAAAAACTTTTTTGTTGTGCCAAAATATACATATCATAAAACTTACCATTTTAACCATTTTAAAAATAATTTTTCTTTTTTCTTTTTTTTCTTTTATTTTAATTTTTTTTTCAATTTACATCCAAATTAGTTAGCATATAGTGCAACAATGATTTCAGGAGTAGATTCCTTAGTGACCCTTACCATTTAGCCCATCCCCCCTCCCACAACCTCTCCAGTAACCCTCAGTTTGTTCTCCATATTTATGAGTCTCTTCTGTTTTGTCCCCCTCCCTGCTTTTATATTATTTTTGTTTCCCTTCCCTTATGTTCATCTGTTTTGTCTCTTAAAGTCCTCATATGAGTAAATATGACATTTGTCTTTCTCTGACTAATTTCACTTAGCATAATACCCTCCAGTTCCATCCACATAGTTGCAAATGGCAAGATTTCATTCTTTTGATTGCTGAGTAATACTCCATTGTATATATATACCACATCTTCTTTATCCATTCATCCATCGATGGACATTTGGGCTCTTTCCATACTTTGGCTATTGTCAATAGTGCTGCTATAAACATTGGGGTGCATGTGTCCCTTCAAAACAGCACACCTGTATCCCTTGGATAAATGCCTAGTAGTACAATTACTGGGTCGTAAGGTAGTTCTCTTTTTAGTTTTTTGAGGAATGTCCATACTGTCTTCCAGAGTGGCTGCACCAGCTTGCATTGCCATTTAATTAATTTTTTTAATATTTATTTATTTTTGAGAGAGACAGACCATGAGTGGGGGAGGGGCAGAGAGCTAGGGAGACACAGAATCTGAAGCAGGCTCCAGGCTTTGAGCTGTCAGCACAGAGCCTGAAATGGGGCTCGAACCCAGGAGCTATGAGATCATGACCTGAGCTGAAGTTGGATGCTTAACCGACTGAGCCACCCAGGTGCCCCAAAAATTATATTTTTAAATTTTAAATATATAATTATAGAGCCTTACCCATGCCTGCCTACATTATTTTAATTAAATGGCCTTTCACAGATTGGCCAAGTTTAGATATTGTACAACTCTGAGGTTTAATGAATGTTTAGATGAAAACAGCTTCTAAGTTGAGAAAAAAAACCAAGTACCCCCATATGATGAGGAGGACAGGACAAGCATATTATAATAAGAAAGGGGGCCCTTTGTAAGTGCAGCTGCTGCTGTATGTGCTGTAAGCACTCTGGAAATTGTCTCTCTACAGGGCTTTGAATTACTTAGTATTTTCCCTTTTTTTCAAGGCTTCTGCTAAAAGTCACAGTAAGGGAATATTTTGCAGCCTTAAAAAAAGGAAGAAAATCTTATGATTTGTTGCATTATCTAACTGAAATAAACTAGACACAGAAAGATAAATACACATGATCTTGCTTATATGTAGAATCTAAAATTGTTGAACTCATAGAAGCAGAATAGAATGGTGGTTGCGGTTAAGGTGGGGAAAATGAGGAAATGTTGGTCAAAGGATACAAAGTTTCAATTATGCAAGAAAAATAAGTTCTGGAAATCTAATGTACAGCATGATGACTGGTAGTTAACAATATTGTGTTGTATACTTGAAATTGACTAAGAGGGTAGATTTTAAATGCTCTTACCACCTACCCTCATCTACCCCATACCCACACACAAGGTAACTATGTTAAGTTTGATTGTATTTATCCTTTCACAATATATACATATATCAAAGCATGTATAAATGTATACAGCATTTATCACTTACAGTCCAATAAAGCTAAAGAAAAGACTCATGCACAATAAGGTATGAATGATAGACAATAACTCTGTGCCTTAGTCCTCTTGGCTGTGCAGAACCTTAAGGACCAACTTTATAAAACTTATAAACTTGTTCAAATATTTTTCCTCCATAAACTCAGAAGTGTCTTGATTTCCTAAGTGGTCATTCAGAAATTAATATCAATAGCAGAGAACCAGTTTATAACCATATAATTTGTAACAACCTTGCATCCCTATAATTTCAGCCTGAAAACAAAGAGATTTAGAATTTTAGGCTGGCCTCTGCTGCAGAATTATGAATGTGCGATTCTTGTTTGGCTTTTGAAATATTTAGACTACTTTATCTAATCTTGTTATAGTCTCCCTCCCTGCCCCCCCCCCCCGCCCCCCTGCAGCTAGAAATGATTGATGTAGTGGAAACTTCCCGTTTACATAGGAAGAAACAAAATTCCAGGGAAAGTACAGAACTGAGAAGTAAAAGGCAAATTGAAATTAAAATTCAGTATTCTTTGTTATATAGCCTACTTGCATTTAAGAGAAGAATTTTCAAGGAATCATGTACAAAATTCACTGGGAATAAATTTCTTGTACTGGAATTTCAGGCAGTCCTTAACTCAACTTCCACTGACACTTTTAGCAAACCTGGATTCCACTTGAATGGAGAGGGGTATGAAGAAAGGGAAGGGGTGGGATAGGAGAAGATAAGATTTTACGTTTCCTATTCCACTTCTCCAATTCAACTTGAGTTGTCAACATTTATAGAAGGTTTATTATGTATTGGGCATTCTTTAAGGTGCTGGAGATCAAGCAAATTAGGCCTGGATTTTATTTCAAAACACCCAAAATCCGGTATTGGAGTGCGGTTTGTTGATTGATTGATTGATTGATTTATAAAAATTTTTAAATGTTTTATTTTATTTTTGAGAGAGAGAGACAGCACTAGTGGAGCATGGGCAGAGAGAGAGACACACACAGAATCCAAAGCAGGCTCCAGGCTCTGAGCTGTCAGCACAAAGACCGACGCTGGGCTCGAACTCACAGAGGGCGAGATCGTGACCCAAGCCAAAGTCCGACGCTTAACTAACTGAGCCACCCAGGTGCCCCTTCATCATTCTTGAAAACCTCACTGGGGGGATGAAATATTTTTATAATATTATAGTCTTGTAATGCAAGGTAAGGAGTGGCTAATATCTCAGAGCCCCTGAGATTTTTTTCTGTGGTCAGGATCACCATAAACAGTTTACCCCAGCTGGAACCAGCCTCTGTCCTTCCCAGAGAGACCACACTATTTTTAGCTTACATTGGAAAAATCTTCTTGCACCACTCTTTGTCAAGGTTCCAGCTGCTTTGTGTTTGCTAATCTCTATTTAGCATTGCAAAAACTCCAGAATTTTCTCAGCTTACCCTTTACAATATTACAAAAAATACAGTGAGAGTTTAGGTTTGTATTATATTGCATTCACTCAATAGTATTTTTTGAAAGCCTATTTCAGGTTCCTGGGATATAACAGTGAACATAACAGGCAACGATTCTTGCCCTTATGGAATGTATACTCCAGTTAGTACGTATAATAAAAATCCGAAATTATTGAGGTTCAAAAAAGATAGTACATTTTTCTTGCCTGTAAAATAAGTCCGGATTTAGTTGGTCCAGGACTTGATTGGTGGCTTCATTGTCACCAAGGATCTAAACTCCTTCCCTGTTTCTCCTTTCTAATCCCCATCTCATAGCTAACACCTTCATGATTAGGAGAAAATGGCTGTTGTAATCCAGCCATCACATCCATATTCCAGGCAGCAGGAAGGAGGGGAATGCCTGATTGCTAATTAGCTGTTTTAAAACAGCTTTCCTCAAATCCTCACCCATTTATGTCCCCTTAGAGAAAGGATATCTACCAGGGAGGCTGGAAACTGTAACTTTAAACCCGGGCACATATATGCAACCACCATTTTCGTAGTTTTATTACCAGGGAAGAAGGGGAAAATGGATACTGGATAGGCAACAGTCTTTGTCACAGATATCTTAATATTCAATATGAATTATGTATGCATGTATGTGTATCTATAAATAGATGATAGATTTATTTTTTTTTTCAACGTTTATTTATTTTTGGGACAGAGAGAGACAGAGCATGAACGGGGGAGGGGCAGAGAGAGAGGGAGACACAGAATCGGAAACAGGCTCCAGGCTCTGAGCCATCAGCCCAGAGCCTGACGCGGGGCTCGAACTCATGGATGGCGAGATCGTGACCTGGCTGAAGTCGGACGCTTAACCGACTGCGCCACCCAGGCGCCCCAATAGATGATAGATTTATAAGGAGAAATATCAGATTATCACATGGAGGAATTATATATATGCATATATATATATATATATGTAATATATACATGCATATGCACGTATATGCATGCATGCACACATGTATGCATGCATATACGTGCATATGCATGTATATATTACGTATATATATGTATGCATATATATGATAATTCCTCCATGTATATATATATGCGTATATATGTATATATGTATGTATATATATGTGTATATATATGTGTGTGTGTGGGGTTTAAGCTTTTAAAAAAAATCATATATTAAACTTTTACCCATCTATAAATTTGTAGAGTGCTGAGTATCCCACCTAGACAGTTATTATTTAAGGAGTATGGGTTATGGGCTGTCACCCATTTCATTTAGTAAAATGCACCATTCTTGGTTCTCAAAATAATCTGCAAATTCCTTAATGTATTTATAATTAAAATAAAAGAGATCTCCACTGATCTCCTAAATAAGAAAAAAAAAAACCTTCTCTGAGGGGTTCTATTTTGGGTTCAGGGAAGATAGTGTGTGTCCCTAAGTCCTTGGCCTCTTAGTGGTATGACTGGGCATGAAACTGTAGTCAGTTGTCCCCTGCCCCCCTCTTTGCCACGCCCTGAAGCCCCAGGAATGAACAAGGCCTGTGGCTCTAAAGCAGCAGGTGTAATGGGAAGAGCTCTGGGCACCTGATTAAACTCAGTTCTGGCTGAATTGTGAAGGAGCTGACTTCCTTTCTTTTGGCCTCAGTTTCCTGATTTGTAAAATGAAGTAGATTAAATCAGTGAGCGTCGAGCAATTTATTTCACTGCTAGAGTAATCACTAACTTCTTGAAAGGTTTCTGAATTTGTACTGTCCCTGTCTTTTTTTTTTTTTTTTTTTTTTGGTCTTAGAAATAATTTTGAGTGAAGACAGGCATATATATCAACAAAAGCAAAATCACATTTTCCAGTTGTCCTGACAAAGAGGAAATTCCTTCAGTAGCGTATGCATCTACTCTGGCTGCCGTAACAAAATACCTATAGTTAGGTGGCTTAAACAACAGACATTGGTTTTCCCACAGTTCTGGAGGCTAGATATCCATGATGAAGGTGCCAGCAAATTCAGTTTCTGGGAGAGGTCTCTTTTTGTCTTGTGGACAGTCACCTTCTAGCTGCACCTTCACATGGCCTTTCTTCTGTGTATGCACAGGAAAGAGAGAAAAAGGTCTGGGGTCTCTTCCTCTTCTCATAAGGACTCCAGTCTTATTGGATTAGGGTCCCACCTTTATGAATTCATGTAATCTTAATTACCTCCCTAGAGGCTCTGTCTCCAAATATAGTCACGTTGGGGTTTGGGGTTTCCACATACAAGTTCAGGGAGAGAACATGACCCAGACAATCTATCACAAGTCATAACAGGAAGAGCGGTGTTCTACAATCATTTCTGTGTGATCGTGGTGACATAGGCAATAAACTACCTGTGTTGTATGCTAAAGTCTCAGACAGCTTCCTCATTTTTGGCCTAACTTATTCAAATTGTATAGGTTAGCTGACAATAAGACTGGATCATTTCTCCATGGCTCTTTCATTTTCCTCATTTAACTGCCTGAGAAAGAAAAGACCAGCTTCCTTTCAAAGGGTACACATTTATTTTAACATTTACTCTTCAGTGTCTATGTCTTCAGAGCAGAAGTCTACTACAAACAACATAATTATAATTAGTAACAACAAAAAAACACACCTTTGTCTTTCTATTTTAGGCATTTAATCAATTTTTTTTTTCCAGTAAGCCCAGAGAGAAAAAAAATCTAAACTTCACTGCGTGCTTACTCTGTGTTGGACATTATACTGGACCCTTTGCATAATTTGCTAGTTAAATCCTCACAACGGCCCTAAAGACTATTACTATATCCACTTACAGAGAAGGAAATGAAAAGTAACTTGCCCACGGTTATATTCATAGTTAGTAATGGAGCCTGAACTTCAATCCCGATCTGCTTAGTGCCAAAGCCTGTTCTCAGCAATATTATTTTGGGTAAAGCTGAATATATATGATTCCAAGTAGATTAAGAATCCTCTCTATTGTTAAAAAGCATGAACTAGAACTATGTGTGAATATGGAATGATTTCCAAGATGTATTGTGGGGACTTTGAATTGATACTTGCATATGGTATAAAATTAGAAGTTAATAAAAGTATAATAGTGACTAGTAAGTCTTGATTCCATCTTATTGCTTTAGTGTCTCCATTTTTCTTCCCAGTGGCAACCACTATTAGCAGTCTCCTTGTATTTTGTTCTAGAGATATTCTATGAATTTACAGGCAGGAGATAGACACGCATACACGTATTCTGAAAACACAAATGGTGGCTTATTATAAGCACTGTTCTGTACTCCCCCCCCCCCCCAGTAAACAATATATTCTCTCTGAGGAAAGAAATTGAAAAATTAAAGTGTCTGGAGTGAGAAGGAGACTCACTTCTCGCTGTGCACTCTATGAATAATTCTTTAACCATGTGCATGTGTTAATTTTTTTTTCAATTATAAAGTACACAGCAAGAAAACGTTTGCATATTCTTAATCTTTGGATGAAGATCTTAAAAACAAGTGGTGAAATTTTAAAGAAAACCAATTTGTTGTCCTTTTACTTATTTTAATTTTGTGGCACCATTAACTTTCTTGTTGAGGAGCATGATTTTCAGCAACATTTACTTTCTGAATTAAGCTTTGGCTTGTGATGCTACCGAAACTCACTACGAAAAGGAAATGTTGTGTGTGAAATACAGAATCCAGGTTTTGGGATAAAGCCTGGCCACCCTCTGGTGGTCTTAGTTTGAATAAAAATAGCTTTCAACTATAATAACTTTTCTTTATAGCAAGTCTTAAAGTCATGATATTAAGAGATAAAAAGGATCAGAATCTATCATACTTACTTTACAGATGAGAAAATAGAGTACCAAAGTGGTAAAGCAATATGCCTCAAAACATAAATCAGAGTCCTGACATTCAGTCCGCTGCTTTCTGCATTAAAAAAATACCTTAAAACTGGGGTGCCTGGGTGGCTCAGTTGGTTAAGTGTCCAACTTCGGCTCAGGTCACCATCTTGTGGTTTGTGAGTTTGAGCCCCGTGTAGGGCTCTGAGCTGTCAGCACTGGAGCCTGCTTCAGAGAGGACAGAGAGTTGGCTTGTGGGATAAGAAGGTAAAGATTTTTCTTGCGTAGGGGCAGCATTAAAGAACACCCAGAAATGTCAGTGGGTGTAGGGAACAAAAGAATCTTTCAAAAGAAATCTGTAGGCAATGCATGTTAGTGAGATGAGGAAGGGGAGATTTTTCTTTGTTATCTTCTTGAAAGTTTTCTCTTTGAAGGATAGTCAAGAAAAAACCAAATTCTAAAACTTTTCAGTTTATTTAAGAACATTAACTACTCTTAAGGTTTGTTTTTAATGCAGCAGACTTTTTTTTATTAAGACCATTTTTTAAGAGCAGTTTTAGGTTTGCAGAAAAATTGAGGGGAAGGTAGAGATCCCATACCTACCCTGTCCCCACACATGCATAGCCTCCCCCATTATCACCTGCCCCCACCAGAGTGGTACATTTGTTACAACTGATGAACCTACATTGACACATCGTAATCACCCAAAGTTATAGCTTACATTAGGACCCATTCTTGGTGTTGTACATTCTATGGGTTTAGTCAAATGTATAAATGACATGTATCCATCATTCTGAATATTTTCACTGCCCTAAAATGCTTTGTGCTCTGCCTATTCATCTTTCCCAACCCCCACCATCCCCACCACCACCACCATTCAATCCCAGGCAACCACTGGTCTTTTTACTTTCTCCGTAATTTTGCCTTTTCCAGAATGTCATATAGTTCAAATCATACAGTATGTAGCCTTTTCAGATTGGCTTTTGTCACTTGGTAATATGCATTTAGTTTCTTCCATGTCTTTTCATGGCTTGATAGCTCTTTCTTTTTAGTTCTGAATTATATCCCATTGTCTGGATGTACCACAGTTTATCCATTCACCTTCTGAAGGACAACTTGCTTCCAAGTTTCGGCAGTTATGAATAAAGCTGCTATAAACATCCATATGCAGGTTTTTGTGTGGACATAAGTTTTGAACTCCTGTGGGTAAGTACCAGGAAGTAAGATTGCTGGATCATATGGTGAGTGTATGTTTGATTTTATAAGAAGTCACCAACTGTCTTCCAAAGTGGCTCCACCAGTTGCTATCCCACCAGCAATGAATTAAGATTTCTTGTTGTTCCCTATTCTCCCCAGCATGTGGTGGTGTAGGTGTTCCAGATTTTGGCCATTTTAATAGGTGTGTGATGATACCCCAGTTCTCCTAAACAATTCTCTCAGTCATGTGGTTTCTAGATCCCTCACTGTTGTGCTTGCCCTTCATAGAAAGCTCTATTTATGAGGTAACTGAGGCTCAAAGAGATAAATTATTTGCTGAAAGTCACATAGTCAGCAACACTACAGCTGAAGTTTCTATTCATCATTACTTATAGTGAATTGACTCATAATATAGTGACTTCTTTTTTACTGTGAATAATACTGTATTACAAACTATAATAAAGAAAGGAAAAGAAAAGAAAAGAAAAGATAGGAAAAGAAAAGAAAAGAAAAGAAAAGAAAAGAAAAAAGAAAAGAAAAGAAATTCAAACAACACCATAGCAAGTGCAAAGACCCTGAGGCTGGAGACTGACTGGGTGTTTGAGGAACAGCACAGCAAAGAAACAAACAAAAGAAAAAATACTGTATTAGAAAATATCAAGGATCTCAGGGACTCTGAGAAAAAAGCCAGACAACTTCTAAGATTTCATTTTTCAGGTGAAAGCATTCCTGCCTTTCTAAGAGGACTGAACAGGTTTGAAGGAAGCCAGTATTGTTTTTATTTCTTAGTCAATGAAAATGAAATGATAGCTTTTGAAGAATATGCTGTCTTCCAGAGCTAAGAAATTCAAGGCACATAATGAGCACACTAGATTTTTAATGTCTGATGTTCAGATTTAAGATGATCATACATATTCCCTGTATACCTGGCAACTTGTTTCTCTAGCTAAACTTCTCTTTCTTAAGAATATATAAACAACATGGGGCACCTGGGTGACTCTGTAGGTTAAGCATTGGATTCTTGATTTCGCCTCAAGGTCACGATCTCACAATTGTGAGTTTGAGCCCTGCATAGGGCTCTGTGCTACTAACACAGAGCCTACTGGGGATTCTGTCTCTCCCTGTCTCTCTGCCTCTCCCCTGCTTGTGCACTTTCTCTCTCTCTCTCAAAATAAATAAATAAAAAGTAAAAATCCAAATATATAAACAACATATATAGTTCACAGAAATACCTTGTACTCTTGCATATTTATTCAAAAGTGAAATATATGTACTGATCTTAGAGGTTTATGCTTATTGTAAATGGTAAGATTTATGAATTGCTGAGTAAACCTTACCAAGAATCCTAGAAATGAGTGATCCTGCTTTGATTTCTCTCTCGGGTCATTACTAGGTCACTGTAGTCAGAGTCTTCACACTGCTTAGTCATGATGGGAATTATAGTTGACCTGGATTTCCCCATTGACTTTTCTACTTGGTGACCTTTGAAGTATAGTGTGAGCTCTGTTTCAGTCTCGACTTCAGTAGCAGGAAACTTCTGCTTTTTTTCCGAAACATACTCCCTCAAACTTATACAAGTCAGAAGTCACAGTAAAATCACACAACAGATGTTTCTGGCATATGATTCACCAATAGAGACTCTGTGGGCACCAGTCTAGAATTTTTCACCCGCTCCCAGGTACCCCTTAACACATTAGAACCATTTCCTACTAATTCAAACTAATTAGACAAGAACAATCTGAATGAGTAAAATCTTTAGTCATATACTTAAGAAAACCTTTCCATTATAATAATTTTACACTTATAGAAATATTACAAGAATAATTCATAAAATTATACTTGCCAAGATTCCCAAGTCCTTTACATTTTTACCATATTTGTTTTACCAATCTATTTGTACATGTCCATATTCCTTTTTTTTTTCTGAACCATTTGAAAGGTCATTCTTTTATAATTCCCTTTACCTTACATTATTTCCTATGTATTTCCTAAGAATAAGGGCATTTTCGTACATAACCACAGCATAGTCATAAAATTTGAGACACTTAAATTTTGCACTTAATTTTATCTAATCAACCATTCATATGTTTTCAGTGATCCCAATAATGTGTGTATAACAGCCAGCAACTCTATGCCTTGCAACTCCTCTTGGGCTTGGTAAACTCCTGTTGCAGAACCTTAAAGATCAACCCATTTAAAACCTACAAACCTTTTCAAATTTTTCCATTCATGCACCCCCGAAATGTTATGATTTCATAAGCAATCAGAAGTTAATATCAACACCAGAGAACAAGCATAAGCACCTTGCATCCATATAATTTCCGGCTAAAAACAAACAAAAAAAGTTAGAATTTTAGGCTGGCTTCTGCTGCAGAATTACAAATGTGCAGGTCCAGTTTGGCTTTTGAAATGTTTGGAATACTTCATTTCACCCTGTTATAGTCTATAAGGCCTCCTAGCTAGAAATGATTGATGTAGTCGAAACTCTTCTGTTTTACACAACTTCAGGGAAAGTATTGTAAAAGTCCAAGTGTTGTGTGACCTACTTGCATTTAAAAGATTAATATTCCAAGTAATCAATTAAAAAACCCACAAGGAATACATTTCTAGTCCTGGAATACAGGCAGTTCTTAACAGGCAGAAAATCAGATCAGTGGTTGATTGCGGACAGGGATAGGGATGAGTTTGACTAGGAAGGAGCACAGAATTTTTCTGGAAGGATTGAAATGTTCTATATGTTGATAGGGGTGTTAGTTCCATGGATATACGCACTCGTCAAAATAGACTGAACTACATACTTAAGGTCTGCTATGAATAGGCCTTTAGTAATGTAGTAGTAAGGTGTGGGGACAGGGGAAGCATTCTATATTCCTACAATTACATCTCAGTCTTAGCCTAGTTTGTGTCTCTGGAGTGTGAACCTCCCCAGGGTTCCTCAGTATTTTTCTCCCTTAAGTAGGACAGGATGTCTAGAATGGGCTGGGATTGGCTATTTCCCTTCTTTCATGTCACTTAGTAATCAGCCTAAGTTAGGCTAATTAGAATTAGCCTAAAATTCTAATGTGGTTAACTAGTTTTCTCTGAGGTCAGGCCTTGTTAAGAACAGAGTGCTCTGGCATGTTTCAAAATGGTTCCTTTACCTTCCACCTACCAGAAGCACAAGATGATTTTTCTCTGATATTTACTGTGGGAACCTAGTTGGCCTCATGGAGGTATCACTCACAATATTTTGGGTCCCTCCCTATGACTAGGTCCCCCCTGGGGTTTTTAACTCTAAGATTTCACCACACTGTGCCTCCAGTAATTTATTAATCCTAGTTCATGATTTCCTACCTAGGCGCTGGTTCCTCTGGTAGTCTCCACTGTTGAGGCTTGACTCTGATAAGTCGTGTCTCCCTGTATTCATCTGTCTATCTCTTCAATCTGAGATTGGGCAGAGGTTTGCTATGTGTCTTCCCCTCTCTTAAAAGTCCAAGAAGAGTAGTTAATTTATAGCTTTTTAGGATAGAGTAGTAACTTCCAAGCTCCTTACAGGTAAAACCAGAAACCAGAAGTTCAGGCTTTTTTTTTTGTTTTGTTTTGTTTTGTTTTGTTTTTAATTTTGAGAGAGAGAACAAAAGAGAATGTGCAAGTGCACACGCAGGAGAGGGGCAGAGAGAGAGGGAGAGAGAGTATCCCAAGCAGGCTCCACACTCAGCGTGCAGCCCGACATGGGGCTTGATCTCACAACCCTGTGATCACGACTTGAGCCGAAATGAAGAGTCCAATCTCAACCACCTGAGCCACCCAGGTGTGCACCCACATTCAGTATTTTTTTTAATGTTTATTTATTTTTGAGAGAGAGAGAGAGAGAGAGAGAGAGAGACAGAGACAGAGTGCAAGGAGGGGAGGGTCAGGGAGAGAGGGAGACACAGAATCTGAAGCAGGCTCCAGGCTCTGAACTGTCAGCACAGAGCCCCACGTGGGGCTCAAACTCATGAACTGAACCGTGAGATCCTGACCTGAGTGGAAGTCCAATGCTTAACCGGCTGGGCCACCCAGGCACCCATTACAATACTCTGGAAATTTATCCAGAAAACTTTTTGATACAGAAGATCTTTTAGAATGAAAATTTGGTCATTTATCACATTGGAAAATTCTGATGGTTCCCCATTGTTTAAATTACAGTCGAAATCCAATTCCATTGGTATGGCAGACAAGACTCTTCATGATCCAGCCCCAGTAGGACACTCTAGTCCCTCCACTCAGTATCCTTCACCATACCCCTTCTATCTGGTCAGGCTGAGTCCTGGCAGCTACGACCTCCTATGGATCATGCTTTTTCTTGTCTCTTGGGTTGCTCATGTTATTGCTGACCCTACAATGACCTCCACCTCCTTTTCTATTTAAATAAAATGTCATCATTTACACACCACAAACATTACCTTCCTTCTGAAGTTTTTCCTTCCATTCTTCCAATCCTCCTGAAAGCAGTGACAACTTTCTTTTTAAACACACACATATACTTATTTATTTATTTATTTATTTATTTATTTATTTATTTATTTATTTATTTATTATAGCACCTACAGTATTTTCATTACAATTGTTCAACAATTGTTGACAAGTTTATTACACTAATCTCTTGAGGGCATGGACTACATCTCATTGCTTTTGAAATCCACATGCCTAAAATTGTACAGTTAAGCTGGCCATATGACAAGGTTTGTGCTGGTTTACCTGGCTTCATTATTAACTGCACTCCCTTTCACTCTCAAAAGTGTCATATTTGACAAATTATATATAGTCACCTTCTGCATAGTATATGTTTGGTAAAGTTTTGAATGAATGGATGAGATTTAATTTGTCTTAATTAGCCCCATATCTGAACACTAGTATATACAATAGACTACATATACACAATATACGTAGTGAGAATTTTTAAAAATTGCTTATGATGTCTTTTTTTCCTTAAGCTTCAATCCCACCTGATTTAATATTGCTTCAAGTTACCTTGGGCAACACAGCATCAATTGCCTGTTTGGCTCGCTGCTTGGTTTCAGAGTTGCTGTAACTTGTCTTATTTTTTTTTATTAAAAAAAAATTTTTTTTTTTTAACGTTTATTTATTTTTGAGACAGAGAGAGTCAGAGCATGAACGGGGAAGGGTCAGAGAGAGGGAGACACAGAATCTGAAGCAGGCTCCAGGCTCTGAGCTGTCAGCACAGAGCCCCACGCGGGGCTCGAACTCACGGACCGCGAGATCATGACCTGAGCCGAAGTCGGCCGCCTAACCGACTGAGCCACCCAGGCGCCCCTAACTTGTCTTATTTTATAATCATCAGAAATACCTCCTGATGTCAATCTTCCAAAATCACAACGAATAAATAAAACCCCAAAAACGCGCAGTAAAGGCTAACATGCTAAAACAAAAGTTGTCACCTAACCCTAGAATCACACTGCCTCGTTAGGTCTAACACAAGATAGGTGGCGCAAATCACTTTGTTTTGCCCAAAACAAAGATGGACTCCGTAGCAGTCAGAGCCCTTTCCTTTCCGGACCAATCGAAATCCAGCATTCAGGGCACCGGGTGTCCTCACTTCCGCCTCGTCTTCCTGGGTCTCTAATTTGGCGAGTCGGGACTGTCCGCCTCTGATCCGAAACGGCTGTGGCAGCGCCAGGGCGGCGAGGCCCAGAAGCGGCGGGCGGGATGAGCGGGGCGCGCGTCGGAGCGGTGCGGACGCTGCGGGTGCCGGGCCGCCATGGCTATGCGGCCGAGTTTTCCCCGTACCTGCCGGGCCGGCTGGCCTGCGCCGCCGCGCAGCACTATGGCATCGCGGGTGAGGCCGCGCAGCGCCGCCGGGGCGGGGGCGGGTTCCAGCCGAACCCCAGCTTCACCCTGCGGTGGGAAAGCACTTCCGACAGTAGACAGTGCCACACGTGTACACCAGGGGGAGCCGAGGAGCGCGCGAATTCTGGCTTCCTCCTTTGTCCATTGTGGGGAGTGGGTCTGGGTCTATGATCCTTTTCAGTTACGTTGCGGAAGTAGCATCTGGGAGGTGCCTGCTGGCCCATACCCTTATTCCTGAGGGCACCTCCTCCACCTCCACCTGACCCCCCAATCCCACCCCCAGTCACACGCTTCCTGCCTTGAGCGGGCTCAGCGGATGTGACCCCTCTGGCCATTCGGACGGGACCGACAGCACTTGTAAAGGGGACAGTCCGCAGGGTCACCCGAGTACCTCCTAATGGGTCCACCTTCCTCACAGTCTGCATCCGGGCTGTGGGTCGTAAGAAGGATGGCCTTGAGCGGACGCTTGGAGTCTCCCCACAATTGCCATCATGAAATTGATCAAGTTCTGCCCCTACCTCTTGTTGTCTCAGGAGGAATACACACATTTGCAGGTAGTTGGAGGTTCAAGTTAACTCCTGCGCGCTCTCTTTCTGTCTCTCTCTTTTGTAATGTTTATTTTCGAGAGAGAGAGAGAGAGAGAGCCCCTGAGCAGGGGTGGGGGCAGAGAGAGAGAGGGAGACTGAGGATCCTATAAGCAGGTTCTGTGCTGTCAGTGCAGAGCCCCATATAGGGCATAAACCGGGAGATCATGACGTAAATGGGATGCTTAACCAACTGAGCCACCCAGGGACCCCAAGTTCACTGTCTCTTTTCAAGGACTAGATTGGAAGGTGGGATTCCATTCTTAAAATTTCTTCTTTTAACTTAAAGCTTACCTGTTATTTATGCACAGAAGCTCTGTGAGATAATTCATTGCATAACGTCAGTTTTTGATAGTTGTTTTTCTTTGGCCCTAGGGCGGAAAAAAAATGGTATGATTTCTAAAATTCAGAAGGCAAGAAATATTTACTTATATTTTCACCACTTAGCTCTTACTGCTTGCACTGTTACATTCAAGTTTACAATACTTACCCACCAGTTAGGTTGAAACTCAGGAGTTTGATACTTTAAATTAAATCCTTTGTAAAAACGTACAAGGAGGTGTTTTTGTTTTTTTTTTTTAAATACTGTTTAAATTGAGTGTTTTTCCTCCCTCAGTCTATATAACAAATACATCTTTTAAAATATGCTTGTCCCTTAGAAAAATAATTCATTTTGGGTAGATAACTAACCTACTCAGTACTTTACCATCTAGTATGTGGTAAATTCCACCAGGTATTTTGTTTTAAAATCCCATGCTGAATGTATTTCAGATTTATTAGCAAGGCAGTGTGATGCAGTAGAAGGAGCAGAGCTTCTGGAATCTGTAAGCCAAAGGTTTCTTGCTTGGAAATAGGGATTATGACACCTATTTGGGAGGTTTATGTGCCTGGCAGCCTGTCTGGCCATAGAATATTAATTCAGATATCTCTCCCCCCCCCCCCCCCTTTTAGGGCTGTGTCTGGGTCCCAAGCATAGGTGAGATAAGTTTAATATTTCACGGTTGAGGTGCAATATAGAAAAACAGAAATGGAGTGTACAGTCCTGATCAGTTTGTATACACGGTCTCAATAACTTTAGGGAGAAATTTGTGGTAGTAAAATTAGGTACTCATTCCTCAGCAACCTCCCCCACCCCCACCCTTCACCTTAGCTGTTCCCCTGGCAAGTTCAAAAGCATGATCTTGATTTTTTTTTTTTTTTTTTCTCCTTAGGCTGTGGAACCCTTCTAATATTGGATCAAAATGAATCTGGGCTTAGACTTTTTAGAAGGTAAGGTGGCTCTAATGATTAAACTTACAGGTATTCTCTTTTGCTACCAAAGCCTTAATATAATTAGATTTTGAATCTTTTTGATCAGTAAAATATTTTTTTCATTTTTAAATTTGTGGTAGAAGAGAAACTTCAGCATTTGCATATATAGAACTTATTTTTGCCAGTAAACTGTGATTATGTCATTTTTCTTCTAAAGCCCTTGTCTCTTAGTGTTCATTTATAAAGTAGAAAACTTTAACATAAAAAAATGTAAACTAGTTAGTATACTGTGTGACGTTTCTAACTTTGCTGTTTTCTTCACATAGTTTGGGTTAATTCATTCAGGAGCGAATTATCCATTTTGTGAGTTACCTAGCACTGCTTTCCGTTTCTTGTTTCTATGGCTGTCTTGACTGTTGGACTCATTAACACCTCCATCTGGGTTAGTCAATGTCAGAGAAAGGAAAGGAAACTCTGTCATGAGATCATGACCTGCTCACAGCTCAGGCGAAATTTTATGTGGGAAGTTGAAATTATTGGTCTAAATTAGTATTCTGAAGTGCTTGCTGCTCCCTCCTGTGAACCACACAAAAAACCCAAAAGAACCGCAAAACATTGAGCACCCAGGTATGGCGTCCTGCCCTCATAAATAGCGCCAAATTTCTAAATGGGAGACCGAATTTTAATCCAGCTCCACAGTTTTCTTGCTGTGTGACCTGGGATGTTCCTGTCACATCTCTGAACTCGTTTCTGGGTCTGTCAAGTTCTAGCTCTATTTCTCTTCCATAGTTGTGAAGACCATGTGAGATAATGGGTGTTAAAATATGTGATAAACTTGAAAGACTGTAAAATTATGGTTCCTATTTTATGTTCAGCTGCCTGTGCAACCAGATTTTTTTTATTTTACTTTTCCTGGTGTAGCTTTGACTGGAATGATGGTTTGTTTGATGTGACCTGGAGTGAAAACAATGAACACATCCTGGTCACCTGTAGTGGCGATGGCTCGCTGCAGCTCTGGGACACGGCCAAAGCCGCAGGACCACTGCAGGTCTACAAGGAACACACTCAGGAGGTAGGAAGGCAAGTCCTTCTGGGCTGATTGGTTTTGTTTTAGATGAAATCCATTTGGGGATGGAAACAAGGGGACTGGAAGTTTAAGCTTTAGTATTTCTTGCATATGGTAGATGTCATTTGTTATTTGATTATTCCGACATTAAGTACATCTTGCCCTAAGGAGCTAAGAAAGAAGGAAAGGTCAAGCTTCTTCTTAGTCAGTAAAAACGCCCCCAGTAGTAGGTATGCTGTAGCGCTGTTTCCTCCAGAAGAGGCCCATCTCTTTCTTCCTGCTGTAGGGTATGCTTGCCCTATACCGCCTTAAGGCGGAAGTAGGCAGACTTTTCACCAAGGCGTCACAAGATTGCCTTTAGGGCCGCAGTAAGGTTCCTAGGGATTTTCAGAATATAGTGGAGCAAGAGCATCAAATGCAGATTATGAGACAGAGCTTACTGAAGAAATTTGAAATCTAAACCAGTTCATGTATCTAGGTTCTGTGTGTATGTATACGGGTAGCACAGAAGATAGTTTGGTTTTCATATCCTTTAGATAAATACCTAGTAGTGCCATTGCTGGGTCGCAGGGTAGTTCTAGGTTTCATTTTCTTGAGGAACCTCCATACTGTTTTCCAGAGCGGCTGCACCAGTCTGCTCTCCCACCAACAGTGCAAAAGGGTTCCCCTTTCTCTGCATCCTCACCAACATCTGTTGTTGCCCGAGTTGTTCATTTTAGCCATTCTGACAGGTGTGAGGTGATGAATCACTGGGTTCTGCTCCTGAAACCAGTGCTACACGGTATGTTAACTAACTTGAATGTAAATAAGTAAATTAAAAAAAAAGAAAATAGTTTGGTTCTCAGTCATATAAAACTACAAAGGTATTTTTAATGAATGTGATGGGAAAGACATTCCCTTACGGTGTTTTGCCTAAAATGTTTCAAAATTTCCCTCAAGGTAGCCGTAGATCTTTCAATTTTACTTTCAGATTTGTGTCTAGCACAGTACCTGGCCCATAGAAGGCCTTCAAAGGATGCTTGTTAAATGCAAGAATATTAGTCGTTTGTGATAAAAAGATTAGTTGTGTGAAGATTCCAGAGTGTTAAGAGAGTGGGTTAGGAGTGACATTCAAGGTGACATATACTCAATTTAAGGTTTACATCAACATCTAGTTCCCAATGTGCTCATTACAATTTTTGAAAAATAGTTAACATTTGTCTTCATTGTCAAATAATGGGCTTATCAATTTGCTTAACTTTTTTGAAAAAAGATTGGACCCACTTCAAGTTTTTGGTTATGAAAACTTACCTTTGAACTAAGTATGCAGCTATTCGTATTTCATTGTGGAGGAAGTGTATTTAGCCATACATTTTGTAGTAAAAATGTGCCATGTGGTTAAGACCTTGCTTACTTTAAGAACATCAATGAATGGAGTGCCTGGGTGGCTCAATTGGTTAAGTGTCCAACTTTGGCCCAGATCGTGATCTCACGGTTCGTGAGTTTGAGCCTCGCATCGGGCTGTGTGCTGACAGCTCAGAGCTTGGAGCCTGCCTCGCATTCTGTGTCTCCTACTCTCTCTGCCCCTCCTCACCACTCCCCTCAAAAATAAATAAACATTAAAGAAATTTTTAAAAAAATTTAAAAAATCAATGATTGACTCTTGTGATATGATAGAAGCTGAAAAGTTTACAATGATGGATGCCCATAAAAAATATTAATGCAGAATGACAATGAGTCATGCATTTAATACTAGTTTGTTCCCTTTAGAAATTGCATTTATGTTTAAAATGGAACAACAGACTTGTCAGCTGAAGGGATCTATCTTTCTTTCCTTTTTCCCTCCCTCCCTCCCCCCGTTCCTTCGTTTCTTCCTTTCTTCCGGGGCACAATTGAACTTGATATATTTCCTTGTGTGTATTTAGTCATGCTTAGCCATTTTTTCTGGATTAGGTTACTGCAATAAGATTTTTCTTAAAATCTAGAATAAATTTAAAGCATCCCCTCCCCCATAGAATTGTGATTATGGGGAAAAATAATTTCCAGTTATGTGTCAGTGAGTCTTGTTGGATTTTACTACGAATAGGATGTAATATCCTTCACTACTTTTCACTACTATGTTTGAAAAGCATTCACTTTTTTTTTCTTTTTCTTTCTGGTTTTTTTTTTTTTTTTTTTACTTTGTTTAGTATTTTAAAGTTTTAACTTGTATTTAAAAAGCTAGATCTGTCCGTACTGGTAGCACATGTTTTGTGCCAGGCATATGCTAGTCTTCAAAATTGCAAATATGAATAAGACTCAGGTGCTAATCTCTGGTAGTAGATCTGGGACATGCAAGCAAACTAATACAATGTGATCATGTTGAAAAGAAGTGTCTAGAAGGTGCAGATAGAGAAACCAAGGACCGTCACAAAAGAGACGCCATTTGAGCTGAGTCTTGGACAGTTAGCAGGAGTTCACTGGCAGCTCAAGGGGAAGAGGGCAGTTTTAGTAGAAAAGAGCATCTCACAGGTGCAGATCTGTGAAAGAGCATGACATGTTCAAGGCAGTCACAGGTCCTTTGGTGTGACTAGAGCAGAGTGTCTGTGTGGGAATGGTGGGAGATGAGGCGGGAAAGGTGGGGAAGGGCTATATCCTGATGGGCCTTAAATGCCTGGTTGGGGTTGCACTGGATGCTTTGAATATTCAGGAGAGAGATGGATTAATTTTGTAGATTTGGGGCCACGCAGTATGGGCAGACAACAGGACATACACGGATGTGTAAGTATTAGCCATTTTCCACTTAATCCAACTTTTCCAGATGCTAGGTATGACTAGACTGTAATTTAGGTACTAAATTTTACTATTTGAAATGAAAACAAAGTAGAAAGTGCTTGTCTTAACTCAGTGGTTTTCAAACTTTGCCACATATAGAATCACGTAGGGACCTTTTAAAAATCTTCATGGTGGTTGGAGCCAGCCATCAATCGGCATGATTTAGATTCCGAGATTATTCCAATGTACAGTAGTGTTTAGAAGCCACTGCTTTAACTTCATAGGCATTCAGTTCTGATGACCTTATTATGTATATTGTCTAATATTTTGAGGGTTGTAGATTCAAAATGTAGATTTTAAAAACTACATAATAAAATGCATCTTTTGATTTACCTTGTGAAGTGGTAACCTCAAAGCTTTAAAACTTTTTAACGAAGAGAAAGTGATAGTTTTAAATAGATGGAAACTGTGATGGAATATTTTTGGGTCAAGAATGACCTTCACGCATGAATATGGCTACTATATATGTAGTCTCTCTGTCATACACTCATTGTGGGTCTCAAACATTGTGCCTGTCTCGAAAGCAGGTTGGTGAGTGAATCATATCTAGAAATTAGAATCCCATATCTCCTAATTTAGATCTAGTAGGAAACTTATGTAGGAGAATGATGCAATCTTATTTGATAATTTTAAATCATGTGAAACTAGAAATTTTTTTTTAGTTTAGCTATAATCTGATAGTCTATGAAATTATCCTATTGAATTATTGTCAGAGCTGTTTAAATATATGTAGAATTTACATTTTATGTAAATGTAATGTGAGACAGGGAGGAATTTTATATATATATCTGCATATATTTCAAAAAGAAACAATAGAAAGAGAATCCAAAAGCCAATAAAAATGGTTACCTTTAAAAAGGGTGGGGAAGATATCAGGGGAGGCAGGGGACAAGGATGGCTAATTTTCCAAATATAATTTATATCACAGTTTTGGCCTTGGAAAAGTTGAAATATTTTACAAAGTTAAAAATCACTGTTTAATTAAAAAGGAAAAAAATTGCTGAAAATTGAAAACAAGCAGAAAACACATTCATCTAGTGATGTATCAAATTGGCATTATAACCAGGCATTGAAAATAATTATTTCAAGTGACTTTAGAAATACAGTTTAGTGATTGTCCATGCCTAATAAGATATTTCTGATAAACAAAAAGAGTTGCAAGGAAGTTTTAAACTGCATTCAGAAAGATAAGTATTGTTATTTTGAAACTCTCATATCATGTAGGTTCACATATACCAGTAATTATGTTATTAGAAACCAAAAATTTTTATGTAAGAGAAAAGTAATATGAGAATAAAGAAGTTAAATAGAGACATTTAATCCTAAAACTGGGAAGTATCTGCACAGACTCATGATTTATTTTTCTCTGTTTAAAAAAGTCCATTTGTTCTGGTTCTTTGGACTGTAAAGACTGAGCTGCATTGACAACTCAGTCTCAGTGATATCCCTAGTGCCCAGATTGTTGCCTCTAAATACCATTTCCCACTAAAAGGATCTGGGGATCTTTGGAGAAATAGTTGATTCCAGGACTGGCAGGAAACGTACAAGGTGAATCCAAAACATCTTCTTGTGTCAGAAGACTGTGAAAGTCCACTGGGATCACATTAGACGTTTGGAACAGATAACCTGAAAAGGCTCTCAGTGGCCAAGGATGGACAATTTCAACATCAAAAAGAATGACAGCAATGAGTTGGAACACTATACACACAGAGAGATACACACATATGTATATTTCTACCCATTACATGGAGTTGTAAACATGAAAAAACAACAGCTGGTCATCACTGAAGATTACTAGGACAATGGCCTCATTCTGAAAATTGATAAGTAAATATGAAGAATCAAGGCATTTATCCTGCCTTTCTGATATGAATTTTATTGTGTGGTAATTGAATGGTTGATGTGGAAAATTTCTCATAACTGAATCCTGACTATAAAATGCAGAAGGAATAGCACAATTATAGAGTCGCCATTTAGTAGCCCGTAATGAAATAATGATTGTAGGCAAAGATTATCTATGAATGCTAAAACATTAATTTAATATTTATACATCTTTTGAACAATTTTGAGATCACTAAAAGTGGGTCAACCAGCAATTATACACCTAATGCAATAGGAAGCTTAAAAAAGATTGAACTGAATTGAACCAAACCTCTAGACCTAACTTCTAACTTAAAGGAAATGGGAGGAGTAGAGGAAAATGTTGACACCAGGAGAGACAATTAGCCAAATCCAGAATGCAGAAGATTCTATGGGACCATTAACTTTGTTTCTTCAACAATTATAAATGTCATGGGAAGGGTGGGTGGGGAAAACAAGATGGGAGAGGAGGACTTTCCTAGATTAGATCTAAGAGACATAACAACTAAGTGTAAAATATGGATTTTGTTTAGTTTTTGATTCAAATAAACCACCTGTAAAAAGACATTTTTGAGACAGTCAGGGAAATAAGAATGTGGACTGAGTTTTGGATGATGTTAAGGAATTGTTATTCATCTTGTTAGGTGTGAAAATGGCCTTCTGCTTATATAAACAAGAAAAATATCCTTATCTGCGTAAGTATTTATGAGTGAAGTGGTCTGATGTTAAAATACTCCAGCAGTCAGTCAGTCAGTCAGTCAGTCAGTCAGTCAGTAACAGGACAGATGAAGCAAGGTGGCAAAATGTTGATAATTCTGGAAAGTATGTGATAGATACCTGGGGATTTATTATATTTTTTCTTTTATGCACATTTTAATATTTCTATAATGATAAATTTAAAAAATTGTTTCACATTAAAAGAAATATGTAGCCTTTTCTAATCGCTCAGTAATTAAAAGTCAGTGTCCCTTTCCTTTGTATTGATACAGATAAGTATGAACATTCTGGACATAGTTTTTATTTGATGATTTTTAATTAAATAGACCAACTTAAAAAGGGCAGCACTATACAGTAGATTAAAAGCGAGCTCTTTGGGAATTGATTTCAGTAATAAAATTTGTCCTCTCAAACTGTGGTTTTGATGAGGTTCAGATTTCATAAAGCAACACAAAATACTGTTCAGTGTGTTTTTTTTTTTCTTTTTGCAGTTTCTCAATTTTCTTCATCACTGCCGAGAGTAATTACTTAAGATAGGCCTTTAGAGGACCCTGCTTTTAAAGCACAACTGCATTCCTCTCTTCTTTTTTATGCTTAATTGGACCATTAAGTCATGTCCACTGTTTGAGTGGGAGTGGAAAGGGGAATTGGAAATAGGGAAAGGTTGGAGGACTGGACTGATGTGAGGTGTGCTCTTCATGCAGATTTCTCTGCCCCTTCATTCATTCTAGAAACTTTGATTAACCCGACTGTCTGCAAGGGACTGTGCGAAGCCTAGTGGGGAAGATGAGTGAATTGGGAATGGCCCTGGCCCTGCTGGAGTCCTTGTCCTCTCTAGGGAGGGAGGCTTATGCTGCTGGTTACCTAATTTATAATGTGATAAGTGCTGTGAATGTATGGAGTGCTACAAGAGGAGAGGATCTTGTCTGCAGGAAGGGACCAGGATGGCATCCTTAAGTCTGAAGGGAGAGTAGGATTTAACTATTCAAGTGGAGGGGCGCCTTGGTGGCTCAGTCAGTGGAGCATCTGACTCTTGATTTCTGCTCAGGTCATGATCTTAACAGGTTAAAGAGTTCAAGCCTCACATCTGTCTCTGCTCTGGCAGCACGGAGCCTACCTGGGATTCTCTCTCTCTCTTTCTCTTTCTCTCTCTCTCTCTTAAAATAAATAAATAAATAAACTTTAAAAGATAACTATTTGGGTAGAGAGAGTCCAGAGGAATAGGGTTAGAGGCAAAGGAAAGTGCCCTCTTGAAGGGCGGGTACTGAGCCTGTGTGCCTGGAAAAGTCAGCATTTTGGCTGTTATGCTAAGACCAGTGGGAAGACACTGAAGATTTTTAAAAATTTACCATGAAAGATTTCATGTTTACATGAATATATGTAAGAAGTAAACACGTATAATGAATACTTGCATATTCATCATCTAACTTAAGAAATAAAACATTACCTATGCTTTTGGAGCCCCTGCTTACAGATGCTATCTTCTATCTACTTTTTTCTGATTCTACCCTTCTTCCTCCTCTTTTCTTTCCTCCCCTCTTCCCAGAAGTAACCACTAATTATGAATTTCTATTTCTGTTTTCTTTTCTTTTTCGTTTTACTACATATGTGTGCATCCCTAAATCACTCATAGTTTTGCATGATTTCGACCTTTGGGTAATAAGCAGCAGCATGGATGAATGTCAGTGTGGAGTGAAGATGGTAAGTTGCAGGAGCCACAGAGCATGATACCATTGAAGGGCTTTCTGGGGGGGAATGACGTTTGTGTTTTTATGCAATGCGGATAATGGATTGGAGGTGAGCCAGGATGGATAGGAAGAGCAGTTGAAGGATGCTACAGTCTAGGTGGTAGGTAGCTTAGGAGTTGATGGCTGTAGCCTCTTAAGAGAAATTATGTACAAACTTGGAACTATGGTCTTTTGGGATCCTGTCTCTCCTAATTAGTTGGCCTTTCTGTTCCTCAGACGTGACAAGCTTGTTTCCTGCTTCAGGGTCTTTTCCTAGTCTTCTGCCAGAGCCTTTCCTCTCAAACGTGCAGAGTTCTGTCTTTCCTGCACGCAGGTCCCTGCTCAGAGAGATCTTCCCTAACCACTCTACTGAGAAGTGACCTCTTAATTCTACATTGTTTTCCAGTCTCCTTCCTTTGCTTTATTTTGCTCTGTAGCTTTCCTTTAAAATCGCATTCTGAAATTATTTATTTATAGTCTGTCTTCCTCTGCTAAAATATATGACCCATCTGGACTGAGGCTTTGTCTTGTCTAACATTATACTCCCCTTCCCCTTGTGCCTTGTACACAGTAGGTGCTTAAGAAATACTTGTTGACTAGATTAGTGAGGTAACTTGAAGTTGGGATATTGGAATCTACTCATCCTTTTTCAACTCTCTCTCAAACATCTCTCTGACTGTAAACTTTTTTCAGGGTTAATGCCCAAACCCTGCTCCCACTAGACATTTCCACTTGACTATCTTGCTGTCACTTCAAAGTCAGTATGTCTAAAATTACACATTATCTTCTTTCCTCCAGTCTTCCCATTTTGTTAATGCCACCACCACTGATAGTCCCCAGGCACAAACCCTTGGTGTTATCTGGCAGTATTCCCTAGTCCTGATCCCTTGGGTGCTGTCTATGCCTGTATATGACTTTGTGGAGGCGGGGGAGGTGCAGTTCTGATCACTGTTTTCACTTCTGCTTTCTGCTATTGACATTTTAGCCAGGCCTCAAGGTCCTGCTTGGATCCTCTCTTCTGGGCATCAAGCTGAATTTTCCATCCCAGCATCCATTTTGTACTTATGTCTGTAGTTTTATTATTATTATTTTTAATATTTATTTATTTATTTTGAGAAACAGAGAGAGAGAAAGAGAGAGAGCAAAGTGGGGGGGGGGGGCAGAGAGAGAGGGAGAGAGAATCCAAAGCAGGTTTGTGCTGTCAGCACAGAGCCCGATGTGGGGCTCCATCTCATGAACCGTGAGATCATGATCTGAGCCAAACAACTGGGCCACTCAGGCACCCCCCCCCCCACTGTAGTTTGTTTGTTTGTTTGTTTGTTTGTTTTTTTAAGTTACTTTCCTGTGCCCTAATATTTTAAATACAGTCAAATAAAATATTTTTTGAGTTGTCTTTTTAAAAAAATGTTTTTAAACATTTATTATTTTAGAGAGAGAGAAACAGAGACAGAGCACGAGCAGGGGAGGGGCAGAGAGAGGGAGACACAGAATCTGAAACAGGCTCCAGGCTCTGAGCTGTCAGCACAGAGCCCGACGTGGGGCCCAAACCCACAAACCGCGAGATCATGACCTGAGCCAAAGTCAGACGCCCAACTGACTGAGCTACCCAGGCGCCCCTTGAGGTTGCCTTTATTTCTTTTTGTGTTATCCCACTTTCAACATCACCCTGGGGATCCTGTCCCTAGTTTTGTCCTAGAGTCCTACTGCTTGCACTTCGTTGTGTGACTGATAAGACAGCTGGCAGCAACACCGCCGTCAGCGTGGTTACCTTCTATCTTTTGTTCTCACTAGGGCTGGGTTCCCCTATGGGGGCTTTTGTAGTTTTAAAAGGTAAGAAGTCATAAGGTTTCGAATCCCGTGTCATACTGGACATGTGTAGAGGCAGTGGAGTGTGAGATGTTGATCTTAGTTTTTAGTTATATTTGTTCAGTTATCCTCTGAAATGAAACAGTAGCTCTTTATAACTACTTAGCAGTGATGCAGATTGTGAAGGTAAATTCAGATGGATAAACTATTTTAACTCCCATTTGTTGAGTGCTTATTATATTGCAACAAGCATAGGCATACAAGGTGGTTTTGCTCACATGACGGATCTTCCAGAATCTAGTAGGGATTTAACACAAGTTGTTGTAAAATATGGTAAATGTTGAATTATATGTAGGTGCAAGGTGCTGTTGGAGTGCATGGAAGGAAACATTTAAATCATGAAGGGTTTTATCGAGGTGAGGCTTATTTCATAAAGGCTGTGGTGGAGCCCAGTCTTGACAAATGAGTGGGAGGTCACCAAGTGGACAGTGGACAAGGGCTTTAAGTTCTTGGATAATTCACAGAAACAAAGTGGGATCAGTTTGGGCTCCCACGAAGGGCGAGACTAGTAAGGGCAGGCTTTTACTTCCCTAATGTTGCAGCCCCAGGTCATTCCAGTTCAACAGTGCCCTCAGGTAGCATGATGTAGAGTCAGCCTCACGTAGTGATTAGGGGTGGACTCTGCAGTTAGGCTGCTGAGGTTCAGAGTTCAGCTCTGTCACTTAACTAACTTTAGGAATTTGAAGAGTTTATTTATACATTTTGGGTCTTGTTATAGTATCTATTTCATAGAAGGGAAGATTAAATGAGATAAAATAGGGGCACCTGGGTGACTCAGTAAGTTAGGTGTCCGACTTCGGCTCAGGTCTTGATCTCACAGTCCGTGGGTTCGAGCCCCGCGTCGGGCTCTGTGCTGACAGCTCTGAGCCTGGAGTCTGCTTCAGATTCTGTCTCCCTCTCTCTCTGCCCCTCCCCTGCTCACGCTCTGTCTCTCTCTTTCTCTCTCAAAAAGAAATAGACATTAAAAAAATTAAATGAGATAAAATATGTAAAATGCTTATGACAACATGTGGCACATAACAGGTGCTAAATAAAGGTTTGCTATTGTGGTTATTTTTGACTGTTCACATCAGCCTAGAGTAGGAGTTGGCAAACTACTACTCATGGGACAGGGCCCAACCTAGCCTGCTATCTGATTTGTAAATAAAGTTTTGTTGGAACACAGCTATGCCCACTCATCAAGTATCAGCTATGGCTACTTTTGTGCTCTACTGGGGCCGAAAGACAGACCAAATGGCCCATAAAGCCCAATGTGTGTGTGTGTGTGTGTGTGTGTGTGTGTGTGTGTGTATACACACACACACACACACACACACACCCTCTATATATACTCTCTCTATATATATATTACTCTACAGAAGAAATGTGCCATGCCCTGGCCTAGAGGATAAAAGCAAACTCTTAGCTCACAATGACTGCTTCCAAGCCTATCTTTTTCCATCCATAACTAACAGATGGCCATGGCAGCTCTTTGGTTTTTGTTGCCCCTTCTTTATGAGCTGCTTCTGTTGCTGGATTGTGGTTTTTTCAGTGTTCCAACTGATTTTCTCTCTTTTTCATGAATATGGACAGCGGCAGGGCCAGGACTAGAATAGGGTGGGTGAAGCACTCATTTTAGGTACATGATTAAGGAGGACCCCAACAACTCAATAGTCAAATAATATCTTAATGCAGTAATTTAAAAAACCAGAAATACTGCAAAAAAATCTGTGATGAGAAAAATATTAAAGTTTTAAACAAAGACAGGATCAGTATTACCAATTTTGTTTTCTGAAACTAAGGTGCCAACATGGCTAGGCGTAGTGCCAGACAGCAGAGAATTGGTAACCCATATTTAAGCCCCAGCAAACTGCATATCCTGCTTCCTACATAAATATGGTAGCTAGAATTTTTAAGACTCAGAAGGATCTGCTGGCTGGTCACTTTTAGTGCTATATACTCGGGTGTATGTCAGGACTATTTTAATGGAGAATAATTATGCATATATGTTGTTGAACTTAGCTTACAGTAGTGATCTGTATATAGTCTGTTGTATAAAATGACAGAATGAAAAATATTTCCATAAGTTTTCAAATGGTTCATTTGAAATGGTTCACTGAAAGCAGTAAGGCCTAGATTAGAATAGCAGCATTGGGTAACTATAGCTGTTTACCAAGAGATTGGAAAGGATTACCTGGTTCCTCTAAGCTTTGTCTAAGAAAGGCCAGATAGCGTTATTAACTGAATTTTAATGCTATCTGATGGACACTGACCTGGCAAGCTTTTTTAGATGACTAGCTTTCTAATCTGCTTTGACATTTCTACAAGGTGCTGCAGTGATTTGTCAATAGGTGAAAAATATATATAATTTGTTTTAGTGAAGGAGGTTGGGAAATAATCTGTAGAACTCTGTTAGAATGGAATCTTATCATAAGGAATATGTCTGGAGGAATGGACAAAATGGCCTTTCCATTTCTCAGACACCATGGTGGAGATTTGTAGGACTTTATTTGATGTTTCAATGAAGTAAATTGGTTGTTCTAACTGGCTATCGCTGTTCTAAAGAGATACAATGTAATATTTAACTTGATGCTCTTTTGCTTTCTGAATGACACATTAAAATGTTTTTAGGTCTATAGTGTTGACTGGAGCCAGACCAGAGGTGAACAGCTCGTGGTGTCTGGCTCATGGGATCAAACTGTCAAACTGGTATGTCAGAATCATTGTATTTAAAACCAATACTCTCTTCCCCAAAGTTTCCGTTGAATTTTTTTTCTTCTCTTGAACATACTTCTATATCTTTTCAATTGCTCAGCTAATTTCTTTTCAAAAATCTGTATTAAAGCCTTTGTTAGAATTTAAAAATTTTCAATTTTTTGTCTGTGAACTAACAACAATTAACTCAGCATTAATTATTTTAGCCCCTTAAATACCATTTTGCTTTATATAAAAATAGACTGTAAAAAATCTTTGAGGGGTGCCTAGACGGCTCAGTCAGTTAAGTGTCTCACTTAGGCTTAGGTCATGATCTCACGGTTTGTGAGTTCACAGTGCAGAGCCTGCTTGGGATTCTCTCTCTCTTCCTCTGTCTCTGTCCCTCCCCTGTATTCATTCTCTCTCTCTCTCTCTCTCTCTCTCTCTCTCAAAATAAATAAACTTAAAAAAATTGAAATATGAATGTATATTACATGTGTATATGTAAATACATTTATAGAGGGATGCCTGGGTAGCTCAATCGGTTAAGCATCTGACTTTGGCTCAGATCATGATCTCACAGTCTGTGGGTTCGAGCCCTGCATTGGTCTCCGTGCTGACAGCTGGGAGCCTGGAGCCTGCTTCAGATTCTGTGTCTCCTCTCCCTCTGCCCCTCCCCACTTGCACTCTGTATCTCTTAAAAATAAACAAATAATAAAAAATATAAATAAATAAAATAAATAAAAATAATAAAAAAATAAATACATATATGCTGTATTGTATATTATATATTTGTATATATAAACATAAACTTGAATTTATGTCTAAGTAAATTGATCTGTTAATTTATTTGTAGTGGGATCCAACTGTTGGAAAGTCTCTGTGCACCTTTAGAGGCCACGAAAGTGTCATTTATAGCACCATCTGGTCTCCCCACATCCCTGGTTGCTTTGCTTCAGCCTCAGGTAAATAATTCATTTACCAAAAAAGCCTTGTCGTGAATGGTGGCCTTACTCTCCCCAGTAGGTGGCACTGTGTACTTGAGATTCGCAGGGAAAAGGGCCTTCATTACTATTCTTTGTGCTCTTTAGGATTGTTTCATTCTTTATCAACCTCTAGACAAGAATTAGCCAGGCCTGGATTACTTTTCAACTCCTAGTGAACAAATGTGGTTTGTTTTAGGCATATTATAACTGGTTATAAATCTGCCAAAATTGGGAAACATTCTAGTTCTTTTTATTAGCCACTGAGCTCCTTTGCTTAGATGGCATTATCCTTGGTTTGTTTATCAGAATAAAGGTTGCTAAGTCTGAGTAACAGTTACAAGAGGGTGTAGTATGTGCTAATTAATGACAAATATTTGTGGTGATTGACCAAGTAAGACAGTGACTCTTTATTTTTTACTTCTTTTATAACTTTCAAAAAATAAATTTATAAAGGAAAAACAAAAATAGTATCCTAGATAATCCCTATTCTGACCATATTACATAGTAAGGAAATTCAAACAATGCAGAAACATGCCAAATAAAAAATAAGCCCTCATCCCTCCCCCTCCATAGAACCACTGTTAATATTTTCTTGTATTCCTTTCTTGTATTCCTCCATAAAAATTCTTATTCTTATTTCAGAACATATGGTATAAAAATGAAAAATATTTATGGGGAGTATTCTTGAGGAAAATGTCAGATGTCTTTTGCTTAGTGGTGTTAGGTTTTATATGCTTATAGCTATAAAACTTTTGTTGTTGAAATTGTACAGGAAAATAATTTTATTTATTTTTTTAAAGTTTATTTAATTTCAGAGAGAGAAAGAGAGTAAGTGAGCATGAGCGGGGGAGGGGCAGAGAGAGAATCCCAAACAGACCCTGTGCTGTCAGCACAGAGCCCTGCGTGGAACTTGAGCCCATGACCTGTGAGATCATGACCTGAGCTGAAACCAAGAGTCAGACGCTTAACCGACTGAGCTATCCAGCCCCTCAGGAAAATAATTTTATTATTGTGAGATTGTGAGTCAGAAAATCTCCTTCCCTGGGACACCTGGGTGGCTCAGTTGGTTGAACATCCTGCTCTTGATTTCAGCTCAGGTCATGATACCAAGGTTGTGGGATTGAGCCCTGTATTGGGCTCTGCATGGAGCCTGCTTGAGATTCTCTCTCTCTCTTTCTCTCCATCTGCTTCTGTCCCCTGCTCGCTCACTCACTCTCTCAAAAAAAAAAAAAAAAAAAAGAAGAAGAAAAGAAAAGAAAAGAAAAGAAAATCTCCTGTCCCAAATTCATTTTCCCCATTGAAAACATTGCTGTTATAAAACAGTTTTTGATTGTGGAGATTTCTTAGTCGGCTTAGTCCAGTATTATAGTTGAACTGAGTGAATCAGAACACCATTCAGAAGTTCTTAGACTCTAGTTTTAAATAAACTTGATGGAAAAGAACATTCTCCAATTATATTTTATGAATTATACACATAAATTTATATTATATACTTAAAGTTATGAAATTAAAACAAATTTAAGATAGAAAAAGAGGTACACTACGTTTTTTTTTTTTTCATTTGATCTACTACCAATAAACATTTGGCTAAAGAATTTTCTGAATACTTTTTCCTTCCTAAAATCCCTGACACTTTAATATACATTGCTTCATTTTTCTTTTAGATAATTTGTGTAATGTATTGAGTGCCATTAAAGCTGTAAAAAGTGTAGAAATGAAACAAAGGTGAACAATTAATTGGCATAGGCAACACAGGGTTGCTCTGCCAGGCTGCCTCCTTGAGTCACTTCGCCCTTGACTCAGAGAACAAGTGGTAGGAAGGAGAAACCAGTGTCTGCTCAGAGCATTCCAATGTGAGGCATGATTAAATTAGACCATTTGGGGGAATATATTCATAAATATAATCTATATGACACTAATTACTTTCAAAAGTGTTTGTTTTAGAGCAGCAACACCTTATAGATTAATTGAAACAATAACAACAACTTTCCCAGTCTAGGTGATAGTGAGAATCTGATAATGTTAAGGTAATAGTTACTTTAACATTTGGACCTTGAAATGATAAATAAATGCACCTTAATTTTTTAAATGTTTTCCAATTTGATGAGTGAACAATGATACCTAATTTTTGTTTTGATTTGCATATTTGGTTATGAGGGATAGTGAATATTCTTTATATGTCCGTTGACCACCAGAGTTTTTCTTTTGTGAACTGCATGTTCATGTTTTGGGCCCATTTTTCTACTGAGAGACGTTGTTGCTTTTCTGTATTGATGCATGAGCTCTTTTTTTATATTTAGGAATTAGTCTTCTGTATCTTACATGTATTTTCCCAACTTTTTGTTTGTTTTTAAACATTTTATTTTATTTGGATGATTTTTTTATATATAATTTTAGAGAGAGAGAGCAGGGGAGGGGAAGAGGGAGAGAGAGAAAATCTCATGCAGGCTCTATGCTCAGTGCAGAGCCTGACATGGGGCTCGATCCCGTGACCCTGGGATCATGACCTGAGCCACCCAGGCACCCCTATTTTATCTGTATATATATTTTTTACTGTATATGCATTTGAATTTCTTGGTAGTCAAAGCTATCAATTTTTTGCCTGATAAGCTTCTGGCTTCCATTTAGGATGAATAAGGAGTCGGCTCAGTGAAAAGTGGGAGGCCTTGGCAGGCAAAGAAAGAGCATTCCAGGCAGAGAGAATAAGATGTCTACAAGTAAGAACTTGGTGCATTTGAGATACTGAAAGAAGGCCAGGGAGACCATCGCTTAAGAGGAAAGGGTAGTAAAAATGAGGTTGGGCAGCAGATAGGCACCCAGATCACACCTTACAGACTGGATTCAAGATTTTAGATTTTATCCTATGGACATGGGAAAGGTACTGAAGAGGTTTCAGCAAGTGATTTGATTAGGCTTGCATTTTTAAAAACTCATTCTGGTTATGTGTAGAGAATAGTTGGGAGATGAGCAGGTGTGAATGCAGGAAGATAGAGAGATGAAGGCAAGGATAATAATGGTGGCAGAAGGGCTGGAAGGAATTGGGCTGACTGGAGTGGTATTTAGAGATGGTTGTATAAGATGTAGAAGAGGGGAAGAGAGAAGGATAAGTAAAGAGTAACTCCTAGATTCCTGCAAAGGATAAAGTAGTGGGTGGTTAATGTCATAACTGAGGTAAGAAATACATTTGAAAGAAAAGATCTTGAGTTTGTTTTAGAGCACATTGAGCTGATGGGACACATGGGGTTGAAATGATGGGGGTTGACTTTGGAGCTGAGAAGTCTAGCCTTGTGAATAAATTGTGTCATTGGCTCATAAATGGTAACTAAAGCCATTGCGGTATGTCAGAGCACCCAGGAAAGACTAAATAGAAGAAAACTTAGACTAGAGCCTAGGTTGACAAACTACTGCCCTCAGATCAAAAGGACCCACTGACAAGTTTCATAAATAAAGTTTTATTGGAACACAGCTATGTCCATTCTTTTACAGATTGTATGTCTTTGTTTTGTAATGTTTATTTATTTTTGAGAGATAGAGAGACAGAGTAGGAGCAGGGGAGGGGCAGAGAGAGAGAGAGAGGGAGACACAGAATCTGGAGCAGGCTCCAGGCTCTGAGCTGTCAGCAGAAAGCCCGATGTGGGGGTGGAAGCCACAAAATGAGATCATGACCTGAGCCGAAGTGGGACCCCCAACCGACTGAGCCACTTAGGCTCCCAGACATAGATTGTATGTCTATAGCTGCTCTCGTGCTATTGTGGCAGAGTTGAGTAGCTATGGCAGAAATGGAATGGCCCTTGAAGCCTAAAATATTTACTGCTGGGTCCTTCACAGAAAATTTTTGCTCACACTTTGTATACAGTCTTGAGGGGAAATAAATAAATGGAAGCTCTTTTGTGCAGTCTGGTTGTTTAGGGGAAGAGAGAAGAAAATAGCTAGGAGAAGATATAAAATGTGTCCAATATTGTCTCCTCATTTAATTATCCAGCATCTCCAAATAGGCAATTAGTAGGATAAATTTCTTGCTAATAAACTATATCAGTGCCCTGAGTTGTTGAATTATGTTGAGTGGTTTCCATAGCAAATATAATGTCACAGAAATCCTTTTCTTTTATTTCTTTTCTTTTCTTTTCTTCTAAAAACTTAACAAATGTCCCTGAATTCTAAAATATTGTTAGGTTAAAGACACTTGGAGCTGAAAATCTTCAGGTAAATTGTATATTGACAAATATGTCCATTAGATTAAGCAATTTCTTAGATCCTACGATAATAGCAAATAATAGTAAATTCTGTGTATTGAGGTTAAGTCAAAAAATGTGCAATGATTAAAGTTAACAGCATTGTTTTCTAGAATGAAGAACAGCATACTTATAAAGTTATTACTATTATTTAAAAAATTTCTAGGTTGTCTGAGTCATAGTGTTTTGTCCATATCTGAGTTAAATCTTTTCCAAGATACCAAGTCTTTTGGGATGGGGCCAGTAATATATTTCTCATTGGCACATTTCCTTTTCCAAATCTGAATTCCTTCTTTGATTTTTAAAATTTTTCCGTGGCACAGCTAACTATAAGGTTGAGTGTGTATTAAGTAAGTAATAGCAATATTGATATGCTTGTTTGAATTAACTAACCCGTTAGCCTGCCTGTATATCTGGAGTTAGCCATCTTTATGCTTTTAATTTAGTGTAAATGCTAATGAGTTTCATGCTGATGGTTAATCAAGTCTGAAGATGACCATAGTTCAGCATAATGGTTATAATATTACTATTGGTGAAAAGCCCTAATGCAGAGTTCAATTAAAATTCTTTAAGGATGTGAATTAGATCGACATTAGCATTATTTTCTTCGAATAGGGATGCCCTTTGGCCTTATGTCCTATAGTTTCAAAGGATTCATTTCAAACCTTGGATGAAATGAGTGATGTAAAATAGATCTGTCTTCAAAATGAACTGGAACATACTTCCTTTCTAGTGAAGCAGTGAAGACATGTCTACTGGGAGCTCTAATTGGCAGCATTCATAATAAACTGGGATTAATAATGAGTATAGTTTCACATGTTTGAAAAAGTATTAGTAAGTAAAACTCCTCCAACTGATATATTTTTGAAAAAATTCCTTTACCTTACTATTGTATGTAATTTTGTTAATGTATACTATTATTAAGGTTCTAAAATTGTCTTTGTTTTTAATCATTGCTTTTTTTATGACCGTAACAAAATATGATGGTGACAAAATCTTGAACTAATATAACTGAATTTATTTAAGTGTCAGGTCAAATTGTGGATATTAGCCTTTTATTTGGGCTGAATCACACACACCTCTTCCTTCTACAATGGCCTTTTGTATGGCATGGTATACATAATATTAACTCTGGATGTTGCATATAGAATATTCAGTGTATGAGACTGAATAGAAGAAAAAGACTAATTGTGTATAGACAGTTACCAATATAACCACAAAACCTAACTATCTGCACATCGTAGATAGGTAATACATAAAACAGTGTTTTGTCATCACAAAGTCCATTTGGTTTAATAGAAAAAAGATTATCTGCTTAAAGACATTGCCTTCATGTGTTATATTAGAAATAAATGTAAGCAGTGTTCATATCAGCCAGGACTTCTTTGGTTGAAGGTCAAAGAAATTCTGAACCAAACCCCCTTAAGTAAGAAGCTAATTTATTTGCTCACATAGTTGAAATGTCCAGAATCCCATCTGGCTTTATACACATGGCTGGATGTAGGCCTTAGTGGATGTTCTTGCCATCTCTTGTTACGTGCTCTCTTGAGTTGAGTTGTATCAGGCATCATGTGAAAGGAAGATGGCAGCAGTTCTGAACCTTGTATTATTTCTGGTTTCTGTCCAGTAGGAAAAATCATGAGTCTCCTTCTCAGACATCTAGGAAGTTTCATTTTCTCTCATCTGATGGTCCATGTGAATGTTTCTAAACTAATCGCTGTGCCTAGGAGAGGCGGTTGTAGGGGGGGTTGGGGGGGGAGTGTAATATGTTGACTGGCTTGGGCCCAGCTTAGCTCCTGCAATTGGGAATGAGAAATGAGAGAGAGAGTGGTACTCAAAGTACATACAGCAAGAATGGAAAGAGTGAACGGTGATTAGGTTGAAGTGGCTGGATACATTCTAGGAGGCCGATACTCACTAAATCGTATGCACATCCAACACTTAAAATAAATCAGAAGGGATTTCATGAAAACCAAGCACTGGACGTATGAGCTATAAAATAGGTTTCTTTTTTAAAAAATTGGATAAAGTAAAGGCATTTTTTCTGCCATTTTTATGGTTTTAGAAACTCATTGGAAGGTTTATTAAGCATTTGCCATTTTCCTGAAATATTCCTCCATAATGATTTTCAAATAGTAACCTATTTAATAAGGTTGAAAAAATTTATAGTTTTTCTTCCACTCTCTTAAGAGGAGGGTTTATGGTACAGTAAAAGTTGGGGCAAGCTCTGAAGCTCTCACTGTGCCTTTGCTCTTTCATGTGAGATGAGACAATGTGTTTACCAACCTATGCACAGTGTATTAGGAGGTAGATGAATTTCTTTGCATATTTTCTTTACTTGACTTGTTTTCATATGTTTCCTATAGGGCATGTGTATTCTTTTACATAGCTGAGTCCCTTACACAGGCAAACACTAAAATAGCTTTTATTACTATTATATAAGATATGGGAGTAATGAGGGGTGCCTGGGTGGCTCAGTCAGTTAAGCATCCGACTTCGGCTCAGGTCATGATCTCGCAGTTCGTGGGTTCAAGCCCCGCATCAGGCTGTGTACTGACAGCTCAGAGCCTGGAGCCTGTTTCATATTCTGTGTCTCCCTCTCTCTCTCTGACCCACCCCTGTTCATGCTCTGTCTCTCTCTGTCTCAAAAATCAATAAACATTAAAAAAAATTTTTTTTTTTTTTAAATTTTTTTTTTTTTTCAACGTTTATTTATTTTTGGGACAGAGAGAGACAGAGCATGAACGGGCGAGGGGCAGAGAGAGAGGGAGACACAGAATCGGAAACAGGCTCCAGGCTCTGAGCCATCAGCCCAGAGCCCGACGCGGGGCTCGAACTCACGGACTGTGAGATCGTGACCTGGTTGAAGTCGGACGCTCAACCGACTGCGCCACCCAGGCGCCCCAAAAAAATTTTTTTTTAAAAGATATGGGAGTAATGGAATTATTAGAAGTCTAAAAACATATCTAAGGTTAATTTTGATTGTTGAGAGGGACATTGACAGTGAGTCCATCAGATATTAAGTGAATGTTCACTGTTTTCTAAAAGATACATTGAAAGGCACTGAAGATACATTGAGGAAGAAAACAAGACAGGGCTCCTGTCTTCTTAGAGCCACAATCCAGTGGAAAAGAGAGATGCTAAGAAACAAAAACTAGCAATGGACAATGTTAAGGAGTGCGAAGTTCTTTGGAGAGGTAACACAGTAAGTATAGTGGTTACCAACATGGACTAGAGCTGGGATGCCTGAGACAAAATTCTTCTTTACCACTATTACCTGACTTTAGTCATGCTGCTTAACTCCTGTCTCTCTTCATTCCTCATTTCGAAAATAAGGGTGATAATAATACCTACATCATGGAGTTTTGAGGAGCATTAAGTGAGTGAATGTGTGTAAAAGGCTAAGAACAGTACCTGGCACAGAGTAAGGGCTCTTTACATGCTGCCTTCTATTACCAACATGTGTGCTCAGAATTCTGTGGAAACACAGCTAAGGATTCTTGAGCTTGTCAAAGTTGACTGGTCAGGGAAGCTTCCCTGAGGAAATAGTATTCACGCTGTTACCTGTGAACAACTAAGAGTCCAGAGATGAGAGCTGGAAAGCAAAGGAACAGGAGGTGGCGAGAAAAGAGCATATTTGAGGAGCATTGGAATGGCCATGGAATGTGTATGCACCATAAGAATTACCGGTGTTTATCTGAAGAGCTTGCTCCAGGTCGACTCTAGAATGCATGGCTGTGTAATAACATACTAGGCCGGTGATGCCGAAACCTGGTTAACCATCAGAATTATCAGGGAGGCTTTAAAAAGAAACAACAAAATTCTGAGCTTCATCTTAGTCCTACTGAATAAAGTACCTCTGGGAGGCATATTTTTTTTTAATTTTTATTAAAAGAATTTTTTTAATGTTTATTTATTTTTGAGACAGAGAGAGACAGAGCATGAACGGGGAAGGGTCAGAGAGAGAGAGGGAGACACAGAATCTGAAGCAGGCTCCAGGCTCTGAGCCCTCAGCACAGAGCCCGATGTAGGGCTCGAACTCACGGACCATGAGATCATGACCTGAGCCGAAGTCGGACGCTTAACTGACTGAACCACCCAGGCGTCCCTGGGAGGCATATTTTTTAATCGCCCCAGCTGAATCTAGTGATCAGCCTCATCTGGGAAGCACTGTGCTAGTCTATGGTACAGCTTTGTTTGAGATGCCAGATTAATGGTTTGTTTCTGTAATGGGTGTAATGGGTGTTTCTGTAATTTGGTGTAATGGGAATTTCATGTTTCTTTTAATGTTCATCTCTTTTTTAAAAACCCACAGAATGGTTTCGGTGCTGAATTCAGAGAGGAAGTGGTTTCTGTAGTTTGAGAACGCCTTAGCTTTTTTTTTTTTTCTTCTCAGTTTTGTTAGTGATGGTTGAGTCTTCATCAATTTTCTTACTTTGTCTTCTTGCTTACAGACAGGAGCTTGTTGTAAAACATGCTATAATCTTTGCATCAAAAAAACCCTCAAATGTAAATTTCATGGTGGTGGAGCCCAAAGTTGCAAAATCTTTGTTTTTACAAATATCGCAAATAGTAGAAGCTTATATGATAGGTCGTCAAGATGTATTTTATGTCTAATCCTGTGGCACACATATGATTAATTATGCCACTCAACTGCTTATAGCAGTTTATATTTTAGGATAATATATAAGAATATAGCATTTAGATCATTCTAAGAATTTAGACACCTTCAAAGTTAAATGGCATTTGCAAATCTAGAACTAAATTTGTTATCATTGGCTAAGTTAACACAGGCCAAAGAGGAGAGTTTTTAGAGATTGAGATCTAGATTTCCCTTCCAAAGCAGAGTTCTCTAAAGACATTGCATTCTGTCTAGTTCATGATATGAGATAGAAGGGAAGAATATTTACGTCTTTACATAAAGAACATTAACATGAAGTAAACTGTCTTTTGAACCATGAAAACTAAGTTATTGCTATTACAGACTCCATATAATTGCAGAAGTCATAGTCATGCCTGAATGAAGGAGTCCAGTAGTTAAAAAAATACAAATAAAAATAAAAGAAAAAAACCCACCCTCATTCTACTCTTAGAAAAAAGTCCTGTCACATCTGATAAGCATCTGGCATTTCAATTCAATTCAATTATTTGGGCCCAATATGCACTTTTTGCTGCTCCGTTCTTCACAGTGTCAGATTCAGCATTTACGCTCATTCTCTTTACTCAACTTCCTATTACCTGATGCAGTTTGAAATTAGACATAGCCATAGGCAGCATTTCCTACTCCATACTGTGCACTTAAACTCACTGGTTCTGCTGCCAGTGGTGGGTCTGCAACTGATAAGAGAAGCTGGTAATTCAGGTGGGTCCATGGCACTATCACAGGGCCCTGGGAAACGTCTGGCTGGCAATGAAAGGCCAGTTGTCTGGAAAATGCAATTAAAACAAAACAAAACAAAACAATATAGATACAGATATCCTGGTGGCTAAGGGTTGAGTGAGTCATGGTACCATTTGGCCAGAAGCTGTCTCTCCTACCTGGAAAACAAAGGAGGATGAAGTAAGTAAGTGGAATTCTTAGCTCCTTCAGAACGGTTTCCATCTTTTTGTGTCCTTTTAGTTAGCTGCAAGAAGGGACACTCTAGACCGTGGCTTTTTTTGCGTGTGCGTGAATGTTGCTTGCATATAGTAGTGAGGAACCAAAATGTTGTCCCAGAGAAAATGGGAGTAGCCACCCGCCCAGTCTTTTTTGTTGTTTTGTTAAATCTTTTAGTGGAGTGTAATACACTCATGGAGCAGTGCATGATCTTAAGTGTATGACACAAAGAATTTTCACAGTGAGCCCATCTGTGTACCAGCAGCCAGATCAAGAAACAGAACACTTTGAGAGGCTCCCCTACCCCATTCCAGGATGACCACTGTCCTGCCTTCTAATAGCATAGATTCATTTCGCCTCTTCTTATACTACTCCTTCAGGTCTCTTTCATTCAACATTATGTTTTGTGAGACTCATCTATAATGTTGCTAGAATAAGTTACCTCTTGATGGCCTAGTCCACACTCGCTGTAAGGCTTTGGTACTCTAAACCATTCACTTACCCATAAAATGTAATTATTAGGATGAACACAGCACATTCAACTTTCAACAGTGCTTTAGTTGTAGCTGTAGCGGACTTTAGAGTTTCAGACCTGATATTAAATATAAATTTTTGAAAGCTTCTGTACATCATTTAGGTATTTCCTATGTTTTAGTGGAAGCCTTGTGCTCAACCAAATGTTCTTCTCTGGGGCTAGGCTTTTTCCAGACTGAAGCTTTAGGGGATTCCATTTACTCCCTCCATGATGGTAAGGGGTCTCCTTTGCCTACAGGTGTTAGAACTTGAGCTCTCTTAGGTCTTTGTAGAAGTTATTGAAAGGCAACCCCAGAAATGGAAGGGATGCTTGAACAGTCCCCGTACATATTTTCTGTCTTTAATCTGGACTTTTCTCTGCTTGTTAACTTCATTCTGCAAGCTGGCTTTCCCCAAACAGTGAGACATGTGGCCGTCAGCAGCTCCTCAATTTAATAATCTATGAATCCTAAGAGAGGGACTGCCATTTTTCCCCAAGTACCTACCTTTCACCTGTCATCTGTGGTCAGGACAGGGAATAAGATACTATGACTGGCCTTGCTTGGACCTGTCCCTGGGTGGTCAGGTGTGTTGAGCCATAGGTCTTTCTGGAGTCACATGGTGAGAAAAGGATGCTTGTCCTATAAGAAGTGTATTGCTAGGAAGTCCAAACACTAGATACCCACGCCACCTTGCTTTATATTCAGAAGGCTAGGGAGAGCCTAAAGATAATTTTACCAAAGGTATTTAGAATTTAAAAATTCTACTGACTGGTGGCTAGACATTGACTATGACTAGGGCTCCTGAAGATATTTGAAGCTCTAGTCTATATCGATTCTGAACAGTTTCCATTTGGTACTTTCAAACTCATCATTCCTTCCCATCCCCGTCATATTTACCTAGATCCAAAAATGTAAGTTCCTTTCTTTTATCAGAGTGGTTTTCAATCTTTTTTAAAGTAAGAAGAAAGGGGTGCTCGGGTGGTTCAGTCGGTTGGGCATCCGACTTCAGCTCTGGTCATGATCTCACAGCTCGTGAGTTCAAGCCCCGCATCGGGCTCTGTGCTGACGGCTCAGAGCCTGGAGCCTGCTTGAGATTCTGTGTCTCCTTCTCTCTCTGCCCCTAACCCACTCGCGTTCTGTCTCTGTCTCTCTCAAAAATAAGTAAACATTTAAAAAAAAGAAAAGTAAGAAGATGGGAAGAGGGATGGGCGATGGGCAAAATGGGTGAAGGGGAGTGGGACATGCAGTCTTCCCGTTACGGAATGAATGAGTCATGGAAATAAAAGGTACAGCACGGGGAATACAGTCAATGGTATTATAGTGGCATTGTGTGGTGACAGGTTGGTAGCTATACTGTGGCGAGCACAGCATACCATATAGAGATATTGAATCACTATGTTGTACACCTGAAACTAATATGGCAACTATACTCAAATTTGAAAAGAGTATGAAGATGGTATTTTATTTTTATTTATTTGAAAAAAATTTTTTGAGAGAAAGAGCATGCATGAACACATGGGGGGGGTGGGGGGGAAGGGAGAGGGAGGAGGAGAGACAGAAAGAGAATCTCAAGCAGGCTCAACACCCAGTGCAGAGCCCGATGCAGGGCTCAATCTTATGACCATGAGGTCATGACCTGAGCTGAAATCAAGAGTTGGACACCCAACCAGCTGAGCCACCCAGGCGCCCCTGAAGATGGTATTTTTAAATAAAAAACTGCAAAGCCCACACACAAAGCAATGATACATATGTGTGGATCCATAAAAATATAGTGGAAGTATTACAAAAACACAGACTGAAGGGATGCCAAATTCATGATCGTGATGACCTCTGAGCAAGGACGATGAGGAATGGGATTGAAACTACAATAGAGGTTTCAACCTTTATTTGTGTTACTACTTTTATTTCTAAAATAACCGTGGGGCAAATATGGTAGAATGGTGTATGTGTGTGTGTGTGTGTGTGTGTGTGTGTGTGTGTGTCTGTGTGTGTGTGATTAAATGTTTTTTCTCCAATTTATTGGAAAAGCATAGAAGTTAAAAGAATAATTCCTCAAGATTCAGCCAATATTGGCCATATGGCAGTTCCCCTCCAGTAGCATTAGGAAGCAGTGCAGGGTGGGTGTGGTGCACACAGGCTGGGGAGCCTGCCTGCCTAGGCTCTTGGTCCAATCCTGGTTCCATTGCTTGCTCTCTTGCGGGCATTATTTCACTTCCATGAGCTTCAGTTTCCCCATTTGTAAATTACTACAAAAATTACTTTTTATATTATCAAAATTTCTATCTCACTTGTTATGTTTTTAAAAAGTTAAGGCATATAAAATGTTTAGACCACCACCTGGTATATAGTAAACACTCAATAAATATTCGCTGTTATTCATGTTATTATAAATAGGGGTGGGAATGACTTCTAATCATGGGTTTATTTTCTGATTTTATTTTTAAAAACATTATCTCATTTAAACTTTATAAAGTAAATATTTTATCACAGGTAAGGAAAATGAGAATCAGGGAAGTTAAGTAATTTGATTAAACATCAGCAGGGAGGGGCGCCTGGGTGGTTCAGTGGGTTAAGTGTCTGATGACTTCTGCTCAGGTCATGACCTTGAGGTTCAGGAGTTCAACTCTGTGCTGACAGCTCAGAGCCTGGAGCCTGTTTCGGATACTGTGTGTCTCTCTCTCTCTCTGTCCCTCCCCTGCTTGTGCTTTGTTGCTCTCAAAAATAAATAAACATTGAATTTTGGTTTGTTTTTTTTTTTAATTTTTTTTTTCAACGTTTATTTATTTTTGGGACAGAGAGAGACAGAGCATGAACGGGGGAGGGGCAGAGAGAGAGGGAGACACAGAATCGGAAACAGGCTCCAGGCTCTGAGCCATCAGCCCAGAGCCTGACGCGGGGCTCGAACTCCCGGACCGCGAGATCGTGACCTGGCTGAAGTCGGACGCTTAACCGACTGCGCCACCCAGGTGCCCCGAATTTTGTTTTTTTTTAAACATCAGCAGGGAGCAAATGACTGAGCTGGATTAGAATTAAGCCCTAGAACTCCAGAGCCCCCATTGTTAATCTCCACCTTTCATTACCACCAACAATGCAATTCTTACATTTCTTAAACAACTTCCAAAGAAATCAGAAAAAAACCCATTGCCTGAAATTGCTATATTTAGATACATGACATATGATTTAGAATTGGGAATGTAGGAAAACATATATAAGTAAAAGACAATTTAAAATTTTAGCATTATTGTATACCATATATTAAAATATCTACTATGTGCTAGAGATCATGCTAAGTGCTTTACAGACACTTTATTACACTAAATTCTTGTACAGCCCTACATGTAGGCATTCTGTTTCTTTTTTGGAAATGAAGAATCGGTCTGAGATACTATATAGCTTGTTCCGGGTCGCACAACTTCTAATGGAATACAAGACCTGCCTGCCATCACACCATAGACTGTGTTCTTTCATCAGGCCTTACCAGCTTTCTCTTTGCATCAGTTATTGTTTATAATTTACCGTTGATATAGATGTATAGATCCTGAGTTTTGTTCATCTGGTCATTTTGTTGTTTCCTAATAGTTTATAAAAATTGAAGGCAAACAGTATATAAAACATTTAATCAGGGGTAACTTTGTGGAACTAAGCAATGTAAACCATTTTTGTAAAAATGCAAAATATAATCCTTAAATTCTTTCAACTTGTTTTTTTCCAAGGAGAAAAATATACCTCCGCCTGGCCCATTAAAATGTAGTAAACATAAAAGCTAAGTTTAAAATTTCTCTATTTTGGTAGACTGCCCACATTTAACAGTAAAACTGTTAGCATTTTGTTTTTATAGATTGTGCTGGTATAGGGTGCCACAGGGTTATTTACTGGAAGCTGAGGATTTTCAGGGCCTTTTCCTATCCTAAAGAGAAGTGCACTCTTAGTTGCCACTGTGTTTGTGTCAGTGTGAAATTCAGATTTCCTGCTTTGAGTAGATCTAAAAACATTGTCATGGCGCATTACTTTTTGTAGTTCATCACTTTTAGTAGTTCCTATGCATTATAATAGTTAAAAACCGTGTGTGTGTGTGTGTGTGTGTGTGTGTGTGTGTGTGTGTGTGTGTGTGAGAGAGAGAGAGAGAGAGAGAGAGAGAGAGAGAGAGAGAAGACAGCAGTATCCTAACGGTAAAACAGTGTATTTTTCCTCAATTTATCATCATGAGTACAATGTCACTGTGCATCCAAGTGGTGTGATGGAAAGTGATCAAGTCTTTATCTTTCATCAGGTGATCAGACGCTGAGAATCTGGGATGTGAAGTCAACAGGAGTCAGAATTGTGGTTCCAGCACATCAGGCAGAAATTTTGAGTTGTGACTGGTGTAAATACAATGAGGTACCCTGTCTGGATCTGTCCTGAGCTGCTGAGCCCTTCCTAATGTTGAAATGCTTTAGATTTTATTTTATCCTTGTTTGTGTGGACTTTGATGGTGTTTATGGACCATTAGGTTAAAGGCAGTCCCTCTTCATTTGTAATTGATGACTGTGAGCGACCCACATTAGCATTAATTGGATTTAAGTGCACATAAAACAGGCACGATAAGAAATAGAAATTCTCAAAGTTCAACAGTGCAGCCTTACTTGCGTGTTTGGGACACTGCTTTACAATTTATGTAATTTTTTTTTTTCCTTTATTGCTCTTAACCCCACCAATTTGTATCATCTGCTATTATTTCTTGTTCGCTTTGCTGGTTAGGCTGCTGAACTGTTTTTAACTTGATTTTTAGTTTGGAAGTCCATCAGTTTTTAAATTTTGTTTCATCTTCCCATATAAGCCTGACCAAACTTGATGCTTCAATAACAGTGTCCATTTGTGCCTTTTTGCAAAGCTTCAGTTAACCACATGAGCATACGAATTCAGAACAGAAGTGGATTAAACATGAATTGATATACTGTTTATGTCCTAAAGTGGTCTGTTGACTGTGACAAATGGAGAAAACATACGCCTGTTTTTTCTCAGTTTTAAATTTATTAATGAAAGTTAAGAGGGCATTGTATTGGCAGAGTTCTTTAAAAAGAAATAAGATAGATTAAAAGTAAATGGAGTACACGTTCAATAATAATACTTGATCTAAATAAAAATTTTAGGGGCGCCTGGGTGGCGCAGTCGGTTAAGCGTCCGACTTCAGCCAGGTCACGATCTCGCGGTCCGTGAGTTCGAGCCCTGCGTCGGGCTCTGGGCTGATGGCTCAGAGCCTGGAGCCTGTTTCCGATTCTGTGTCTCCCTCTCTCTCTGCCCCTCCCCTGTTCATGCTCTGTCTCTCTCTGTCCCCAAAATAAATAAAAGTTGAAAAAAAAAATTAAAAGAAAAATAAATAAAAATTTTAGTGCTGATAACTGCAGTTCAAATTTCTGTCATCGTAAATGAGTTTTCCATATAGGAAAATGAATTGTGGACTATATGTTATACTTTGGGGAATTCTAAAAAAAGGTGCTGATACACAGTTGAGAGTTGTTAATTTTTTTTTTTTTTTTTTTTTTTTTTTTGCTTTAAATCATTGAAATTTTTTCCTCAAATGAGCTTACACTGGAACCCAGCACATTCAGACAATGAATTGCTGCTTTGGTTGACATGGGATGGGGCTGACTTTGGAGCCAGCACGTGCCCCAGTTCACCCAGGAACTGTGAGTTCACCAAGGACTCTAGATGGAAGGATTGGTAAAACCTGACTAGACAGAACAATCACCACTTTTTACACAAGGTCTCAGTTATGATTAGATATTATGTTAAGACATGGCTCATGAGAGTGGGGCACAATGATTGAATTAGATTTAGAAAAACATAACCTAATTTGTACCCTTTGCCCTTCCCCCATATTCCTAAGTTAGCAGGCCTCTTGCCCTTTAACACCTGGTGAAGCCTCAGAATACACTGAAGAGAAAGGTGGGCTCATTTGTCAGGCATGATTTTTAACCCCTTATGTCCTTATTGATACTACTAAAGGTAGAATGGAGACGCCACAGTGCTTTTGAGACTACACCTTGTTCTGACGTGTGCACTGCTCACCTTTTTGTGAATCATTTTGCAGAATTTGCTGGTGACGGGGGCAGTTGATTGTAGTTTGAGGGGCTGGGACCTGCGGAACATACGGCAACCAGTATTCGAACTTCTGGGTCACACGTACGCTATTAGGAGAGTAAAAGTAAGTGTTCATCTTTCTATGGGTAGAGCATAAACAGAAACATTATCAATGAAGCGTATATAAAAGGTGTTTAGAGGTTGGGAATATTGATTCTTTTTGTGCATATTTTTGTTAGCCAATTGATGATTAAAAAATGAAAGCTAAAATTAGTTAAAAATACTTGAATAATTACTGAATAAATTGGGACAATGTAGCCAATCAGTGCTTAAGTTTAATTGCAAATGTATTTTTATTCTGTCATTTCCATTCTACTATTCCTTTTCATGTGTTTTTAACTAGGTAATTTGCTTTTTGGTATTTTTGTTGAAGTTTATAGAGAGGTGGCTAATTCCTTTCTCTAACAGGGTAATACGTATGGATATTCACAAACATTTGGGGTATAGAAAATTTTCCACTCTGCAAACAGCAGAGGATGAGATAAAGATAATTTTTTTCTGCTACTCCCAAGAAATTTGCCTGGTTATAAGGTGGCTTATGTTAGTTTCCCAGCTTTTATTGGTAGGTTTTGCTAAGTCACTGCGGAAAACATCTTATTAAGTGACATCTCCCAATTTCATTTTTTGTTTTATTACATTATGGGTAAAGAAGTACTTTATTGATCTTTTAAATAATTGGGTTATTCCTATTTTAAAAATTCTAAATTTTAGTTAAATTAATATTTTAATTTTTATTGGCTGCAACCCAACATATGAGATGCAGCGCCATGTTGTTTTTAATGGTACACAGGTTTTGGTAGTTGGGAAATACTTTCAGTATTTACTTCACAAAGCTTTTGAGAATGAAACTCCGTATTCTGAAAGTATTTTGTAAACTATAAAGTATATTTGAAAGTAGTTTTATTTATATATATAACCATTAAAATACTGGAGAGAAAAAAACTGAAGAAATATAATTATAGTGGGAAGCCTGTTAAAGTATGTTGATTATTTGTCTAAAAGATATTCCTCTTTAAATTTGCAGTTTTTGTCCTTGTTATCCTTTTCATTAGCTGTGATGTATGAATAACATAAAAATTCTTTTAAAGATGTTTTTATTTAACATTTAAATGATTATTTGATACTTGTGCCAATAGCAATCATAATATGTGTTTGTAACATTGGTAAATTATATAATTATATATTTGTACTATCACATACTTAAATCCCTTATATTTGTAGGAGTTATTTTTGGATAGGCATTATGAAATGTATTTAGTTTTTCCAGAATAGCCACCCTTTGGGAATATTTTATTCTAAATAAGTGCTAAAATGCTTAAAGAATGATTTTTCTTTTGAGAATATAAAAGTAAATGTTTTTCCTGCAGATGATACTTAAAAGACTAGAAGATTTTTGCCTTGAATTAAGGCATGGAAGGTTTGGGAAAGCAGAATTTTAAGTGACAGTCTTGACTAAACTTTAATTTATTGTAATGCTTGTGGGAATAACCTTATGAAGCAGCAAGTTATAATGACAGCTAACTTGAGAAAGTTTTGTTTTGTTTTTGTAGTTTTCACCGAAAGTTTTGTTTTGTTTTTGTAGTTTTCACCGTTTCATGCTTCCGTTCTGGCCTCTTGCTCCTATGATTTTACTGTAAGGTACGGTGGTTTTTATAAGTTACATTGTGAAATACTAAGTAGCATTTGTATCTTTTCAACTTTTATGAAAGATAATGTGTTTATCGTACTAATAAAATGATATGAGCTGGACACATTTGAATATTTGCCACTGGGATTAATACTGTATTTTTTCTGTTTTTATAACTGCTGCATACATAAATTCTTTGCTATTTAAAGATAGCCTTGCTGCTCCATTTAAAAGCCTTTTGTCCTGATAGTTATTCCTGTAATGACACCTTTCTACACAGTAGGTTGTGTAGCCAATTTCTTTTAAATTTAGATTTTAAAAATTGTGAAATTCCATTTCTTCAGGGTTAATTATATGAATCTTAAGACTGAGATTGTTATAGTTGAAAGAATCAGTATATGTATGTTTGTGAATGTATGTAGATGAGTGTGTATATGTGTGTGTGCACATATGCATCTATGTATGAATATATATGTGTGTGTATGTGTGTCTCTAGCCATACATCCCAGTTCCAATTCTACACTACACAGTATTTATTCTATTTTTTCTCCTTTTCCAAATTTGTAACTCCTAATTCCCATTATCCCACTTATTTGCAAACCCTAGAATGCTCAGAAAGCAGTTTCAGAATTGCAAAGCCATGTCTCTGTGAAACAGAATCTCACTAATTGGAGTTTTTTGCATCTCTAACAGTTTTAATTGGGTCTTTCTGATTTGGGAATCCTATGAAGGGACATATTAAATCCATTTCTGTCCTGTTTAAAGGGAGAAACCTAGTGACTACGTATACTTTCTTTTCAGAATTGTCATCATGATCTTAACCCTACTGGCCATTCCCTGTTTTATCTGTATACTTAAGTATCCTTGAAGACTCAGTTGGGAAATGCCCGACTTTTGTAGATGTAGATTTGTCGCAGGAATATTTGTTAAGACTGGGCTTTTGAATATGAATGTATTACTCTAAAATCTTGTAGGCAACTAAACACGCTCAAAAATGATCACAATGTGAGGCTCACGGCCTTTTCTCTCCATTTCTAAGAATTAGGCTTTGCTTCTTTCCTGAATCGTGAGCAAGACAGAGATTGGAAGATAGATGTTTAGTGCTTCTGGGCAGAGGAATGACTTAGGTCATGATTCTGTGAAGTGCTATAAGATCAAAAGTGTCACAGCTGTATCTGTAAGCATTTGGAAAAAGTGAAATTATAATTAAATAATATGAGATCCTTAACGTATAGGTGGAAACGACATTTAATAGGTAGTTTTCCTATATAACTTAGAGTCCAGGTTTCTTTATATGTAAAATGGAATTAATATTGTCTATCCTCACAAGATGATTATAAGAATTACAGAACAAGACATGCTTAAAAATACTGTGCTAATTTTAAACTGTTTCCAGCCTTTGCTTCGCTTCTCAAGACACCTTACCAACCCTATTCAGTAAAAGACCTCGTTTTTCTCTTTTTTCAAAAAAAAAAACCAACAGAAAACTATAGGGCTCAAGCACAAATTATCTCAGTTTCTACCGCAAGCCTGCAGATTATCTAAATCTGTACTAATCCATTCCTCTGCTACCCCTGGACATGAGTGCTCTTAATCCCATATGCTCTTGTTTTTTTCAGAACTTTACTCCTTGAAATCACCCCTTCTCCCTCCTACATCATTAATCTTCAATTCCCCATTGACTTCCTCCTTAGCCTGTACCTTGTTCCTTTATCCTGTATTTTCCTTTAATTCTTCTCTTATATTTCTCTTGCCTTCCCAGCCACGCTTTTAGTGTCCCCTAAGCTTCCATTCACCTGGGCCATTTTAAGGTCTTTGGGACTATTATCCCTAGTCACGCCTGAAGCCTGGTATTCTTTTTATTTTTCCTCTGTAAAAATGGTAATCATTTTCTCAATATGAAGTGGATTAAAAACTTAAACTAACTTCCATCAAAGGCAGTATGTAGAAGCAACATCCTCTTTTTTCCAGAAAGAGAATTTTAATTTTAACATACATTGTGGCTACTAAATTACTGTTCTACCTGCAGACTAAATGTAACTGGAGGTTAATAGTTGTGTATTTCAATATAGGACTGTCAAAGACTTTATTATGAGAAGGTGCATAAACAGAAGAAGAAAAAATCATTTTTTTAAAATTTCAGTTTTGAATATAGGTACTATATTTTGTAATTCTCAAAACATGCTGAGAATGCGGCTTTAACTATACTCTAATAATGTCTCGCATTATTTGTGTGTGGTGACCACTCATTGGAAAGGTCAGAAAAGATATGTTTTTGGTAGATTTTCTTACCCCATGTGATATGAGTTAAATTTATCCTCTGAAGAATTTTAAATCTCATTGGATTGATGATATTTTTAGTGCCAGAACATTCATTTTAATAAAAAAAGATTTAAGACAAAAGACCACCCGTAACTTGTTTAATTTTTAGCACTGATAATTATCTAGTTACTGCCTCTAGGTTGGGCGTGGCTAATTTTTGTAACATAAACTCTTCAAATATAAGATTTCATCTATTTGCTCATTTTTATATTTTATTTAGTTTTTTAAGGCCTTAAAATTCATTTTAAAATAGTTCCTATTGGGGCACCTGGGTGGCTCAGTCGGTTAAGTGTCTGACATCCAGGTCATGATCTCACGGTGTATGAGTTTGAGCCCCACGTCAGCACTGCGTGAGCAGCTTGGAGCCTGAACTCTGCTTTGATTCTCTGTCTCCTTCTCTCTCCCTGGCCCTACCTTGTTTGCTCTCTCTCTCTCTCAAAAATAAATAAATATTTTAAAAATAAATAAATAAAATAATTTATATTGTAGACATTATATCCAAACTGATGATGTGATGGATATTTTAGTAATATAAAATTCAAGTTCTATATTTTTGTTTTATGTAGATATACTATCATATCTAATAGAAAGAGCTTTAAGTAGTTTACCTATATAGTAGCTCATTATGTTTCACTGAGTAAATAATAAAAATCTAAAAAGTAGTATGCAACACAGCATATGAAATTATTTAGTGTGTTTAGATTAAATAAAAACTCCAGCCTTTATGAAAATACCAGAATTCCCGTTAGCTGATGGGCAATATGCTCGATAACAGTACATGTTGGTTCTTTCTAAACTTCACTCAAGATAATAGTACTAAATCTATAATATTTTGTAGTGAATTATTTCCATTCTTCTGTGAATGTTATCACCGTAGATTTTAGCATATTATCTTCCTCTGATGTGCTGTCCATTAGGTTACTTCTTTTTCTGCTGAGCCATGTTTGCCCTGAAATCATGCATGAGCGTGATTTGAATTCGGAGTGCTTGTTTTTGGTTTCATACTAAGTAGATTGTTGCATAATCCCAGTCAGAAATCAAAAGATCTGCTATGTATGACAGCCAAGCAAAAGTAAAAGCTGCTGTAATTACATTTTTTCATTAGGAAAGGCAACATTTTGTCTCTTCCAGGGGTAGCAAATCTTCTCGGATATTTAAAGATAGAACTTTCATAAATTGATAAAAGCTAAAATGATCAAATTAGCCTTAGACGAATACTCTTCAGTTTCATGATACTTTTATAAATACTCTAACCTTCCAAACATTTTGTTGTCGATGGTCTTTGGTAGCAAGATACCAAATAACAGTGTTTCTTTTAGACTTACAGAATTTTTGGCAAGAAAAATATGAAGTGAGTTTTAATTCCAGTGTTTTCAAACTGTGTTCATCCAAGCATGTATGATGTGAAACTCACTCTGCCTATACCAACAATGTTAATGTTTCCAACTCAACTGTTAAGCTCCTTTTTGTTTACAAAATGGTACAGCTGTACTCTGTGCTATGATTCAGGCATTTTTATAGAATGTCTGTTATCTGACAGCCCTTGTAATAGAAGGTTCAGAATATCTTGCTGAGGAAACGATGAAAGTAAAGGCCTGCAGAGAAGTAGAAACACACTAAAGGGAGTCCTAAGCATGTCGTTTGCGTTGGGGTTAGTGGGAGTAGCCGGGAGCTATGTAGTCACAAATACAGATTTGGGATAGTGGAAAGTCCAAGTTACATGGACTAATTGTGGGCTGGCACATTCCCTGATAACATAGGAGTCAGGACCACGGACTATGGAGCCCAGCTGCCTTTTACTTTCTGTATAAACTTGAGCACACTATTTTAAAATGGCATAGCTCAAAGTCCTCTTCCTTAAAATGGAGAGGATAATCGTACCTACCATATAGGCTTGTTATGAGGATTAGATGAGTAATATACACATATGCTGGCACAGAGTAAGTGCTATGTAAGTGTTTGCTACTATGGTCAGTATTACTACTACCAGAATGGATGACGACAGAAGACCATCCCTTTGGGGTTGAGGCCCATTTCAGCTCTAGTCTCCAGCGGTGAGATAATAATTTGTATTTCATGGCAACAGAAGCAGGCAGCCTCAACCTGGCCTTTTGTTGTCCTCTGCCTCCTTGGAGTTCAGTTTCTTGGTGACAGTGTGAACCTTTTTTGTCAACGTGTTCTCCAAGTACATAACTTTTAAATTTAGTGTCAGTTCTGAACTCTGAAATTATAAATACAAGACACTAGCATTTTTAGCAGTCCTTTTCTTCTTTATAAGGCCTGATAATGATACAATTTAAATTTATTCACAGTTTGTTAATTCAACGTAAAACACAGTAAGGGCTGACCAGCGGTTTCCTGATAAATGTTTAACAGCTGGCTCTCTAGGTAGGTGGGGGCAACCTGATTTGTGGTGTTGGAAATATAAGTTTAGTGGCGTAAGCCTTCCCACTGTGGCCAATATCAAGCACTCCACTGGGGCTGGTCTAGACCTAGGTGATTGCGATCTTAATGATTATTGATTCTACAAAGCTTTTATGATTGTAGTATGTGTGTAGATGTGTATTTTCATTGAAAAGTGTCTGGAAAGGTATATACCAGATAAACTTGACTTAAGCATTCTTTACCTCCTGTCCTCTCCGTGACTTTTACCCCCTTGGAAGAACACTTTTACCCACTTACTTGTATGGAGGTGAAAGGACCTGAGGCTTAATGTGTGTGTTTCCCTAGTTACATTGACACTTTAAATTAAACCCGCAGTAATTCTTAGTAGGGGCATATTTGGTTTTGTGGCAGTGCTGGGGGTCCCGGGTCAGTAGCGCCCTACTGAATGGATTTCAGGCAGTAGGAATGCTGAGCAGGATAGGTCCAAGAGGAGAAGATTCTTAGGCCTCCACTTCTGCCACATCGATATCTGTTCTTATATTTAACTTATTTTTGATTAGCTATGTCCAGTTGCAAAGTATGTTGACATACAGTATTTACTTTAATCCGTACAACGCTACCGTGGGTGTGTACTCCCATATCCAGAAGGCAGTTGTCCCAGGGAGGCGGAGGGGTGGGCCATTATCACACGGCTGGCAAGTAATGGAGCCAAACTTGAACCGAGATCTTTTATTTCCAGATCTGGTACTTTTTATATTCCTCAATACCTGAGCACATCTTGTACGTCCAGGCCTTTATGTACTTCCAAATAACATAATTTTCCCCTGTTACGTAAACATTATCTCCTTAGGGACTAAATTGCCAAAATACAGTATTGTTTCTAATACCTATAGCTGTTTCAGAGTTGAAGTATTCGACATAATTGCGTCTTGACAGTGGTGGACACATAAAACAAGCATGGATTTAAAAACCTTTCAGAAAAGGGGCGCCTGGGTGGCACAGTCGGTTAAGCGTCTGACTTCAGCCAGGTCACGATCTCGCGGTCCGTGAGTTCGAGCCCCGCGTCAGGCTCTGGGCTGATGGCTCAGAGCCTGGAGCCTGTTTCTGATTCTGTGTCTCCCTCTCTCTCTGCCCCTCCCCCATTCATGCTCTGTCTCTCTCTGTACCAAAAATAAATAAACGTTGAAAAAAAAAATTTAAAAACCTTTCAGAATTAAGAAATATGTGTATACAGATACACATGTAACTGTATATACAACCGAGCATACACGTATGTGTACACATTTTTGTTGAAAAGCGTTTGGAAAGATCTAACCAGAATTTAAAGAAGATTACTGATAGGTGGGATTTCAGGTATCCTTACCTTAAATTTTTTTCACTTCTTTAATTGGAGTATAACTTAGGTATGTTTACGATCTTGAATCTTTCTCAACAAAAGTCTAACCTTCTCTGACCAAGGCTGACCGTGTGTAAGTTATTGAACTGCCTGTGTAATGTAGAACTGTCCTGAGAAACCGTGGCCCCAGAAAGTTTTACTTTATAGTTTCTTTTACTTTTTATGTTTCTCTCTGCTTCTTCACTTGCAGATGGCATGTTATTCTGCTTTTATATGTACTATTTTTAATCTCACTTAATATAATTCACATAACTTAAAAATAGCCATTTTTCACATACACTCACTTTTCTGTGTTTTTTTTCTTTATTTTGGGTTCTTGTTCCTCTCAAAAGTCAGATTCCTAAACACGTGCAGTGTTACTAGGGTAAGTACATATCAGATGTCCTTGTGTGAACTATATTACTATGTTATTGAAATATATTTAAGTCCCAAGTTACAAATAGGATCTATTCCTGGACATACAACATAGTTAAACTTATATAATTTTAAGTTTTTATTGGGAGAGATTAGATTAGACAGTCTAGGACCAAGACTTCGTAACTATTTCATTCAGAAAGAACATTTAAGTTCAAGATACAACAGAATTGCTAACTTTTTCTAAATTATCTACTCATAGATTATAAGTTAATAAAATTCCAAATTTTGAGAAAGAAGTACTAAGTGGGAGTAGGAAATTATCTAGAACCAGCACTATGTCTCCCCATTCTTTGCTCTCTGGTGACATATGGGAAAGCGCTATGGGTTCAAAATCCTTTATGTGGTGGGGTGAACATAGGTTCTTTTGAGTCCATTAGACTTGGTGATAGGCCATTTCCTCCATTTAGTAACTGTGAAAAACACGAAATGATACCTGCTTTGCAGAATGTTCAGAATGTTAAATGAAACTATAAACACTCTTGGCACATAACAAGTGCTTAAAGAAATAGCAGATACCTTGAGAATTGTTATAATAAGTTTCCTATTTTAAAATGTAAGTACTGTAGGGAGAGTTAAGGTATTCATCATTCATGCCTTACCTCGCCTTACTTTAATAAGATAATTATGGTGCTTAAACCTTGGAGGAGCACTGTGAACAGCAGTTCTCGTCACATTGTGGAGATGGGATGGGGGAAGCACACTGTGTGAAGGTGCAGCATGAGCCAGATCAGTGCACGCTGGGCACAAATACAAAGTTGAGCATGTGTGGACCACTGTATTCAAATCCATGACCACCTGACCAGTTCTGCTTCAATTCAGCCTGTATTTTTCTCTAAATTATTATATATTTGTTTAAAAATTATTGCTTAGGGAAGCAGCATGTTGTAATAGAAAAATAGATCTGGTTTAAAATCCTGGATTTGCCATTACTAGGTATTCTTATATTTAATCTCTTATAAAGACACTTGACCTCCCATTGTTTCCTCGGTCATAAAACATATTATTATGAGATTTATTTATTTATTTTTAATTCTTTTTAACGTTTATTTATTTTTGAGACAGAGAGAGACAGAGCATGAATGGGGGAGGGACAGAGAGAGAGGGAGACACAGAATCGGAAGCAGGCTCCAGGCTCTGAGCCATCAGCCCAGAGCCCGACGCGGGGCTCGAACTCACGGACCGCGAGATCGTGACCTGAGCTGAAGTCGGATGCTTAACCGACTAAGCCACCCAGGCGCCCCAATGAGATTTAAATATCAGTGTATGCAAGCCTGTTCCCATAGTGCCAAGCCCATATCAAGCACTCAATAAATTTTAGTTCCTTCTCTTTTTCATTCACATATTTATAAGCCTCAAACTTTGTACTTAGTAGTGTATCACTCACTGTAAATATATGCTCTTATATTTCTGATCACAATTGTTAAAAACAGGAGCGCCTGGGTGGCTCACTCGGTTGAGCGTCAGTTCTTGATTTCAGTTCAGGTCATGATCTTTTTCTTGGGATTGAGCCCCGTATCGGACACTGAGCTGAAAATGCACAGCCTGCTTGGCATTCTCTCTCTCCTTCTCTCTCTGCCCCTCCACTGCTCCCTCTCTCTCTCTAAATAAATTTTTAAAAAAATTGTTAAAAAACAAGCAGAATCACAAAAAGACACTCAAGTTCTGATTTCTTCAATTTATTTTTAAAACATTCAGCAAAAGTATTCTTTTATATGTGTATGTATAGAGAAAGATAGAAAAATGTAAAATTTTAATAATTGGTGAGTCTAGACAAAGAATATATGAGTGTTCACTGTGTTCTTTGTAATTTTTTTGTGGGTTGGTAATTTTTAAAATAAAAACATTTGAGAAAAATAAGCTGTATTTGCTCATGTAAAATAAGACACTGAAAATGTTTCTTACTAATACCTTCTCATAAATGTGATATTTAGTGATACTGTTTAATTGTGAAATAAGATAAATAGCTTTATTATGTTGCATGAGCAGGAAAATGGTCTTTAATCATATTGTAGTAAACTTAGAATCTTAACAAAGCAGCAGACACAGAAATGCCTTTTATCTTTGTCGCATTTACTCTCATGGGACTTGCCTTTATATAGTAAGTGTCTTAACTTTGGTGTGGTTGATGGGCTTTTTTGATCCTTATGTTTATTAGCACAGAGATTTCCACAGGCAGACACTTCTCTTTCTTCCCCTTCCCCATAAAAAAAGGTCAGCCAAAGTCAACAGATAGTATAGCTGAATATGTATTCTGCCTTGCAAACCTTTCATTTCAACTTTACCTAGTCCCCCTTACCCACAAAAAAAGGTCAGTGAAAGTAAATAGGTAAGAAACGCGGCTGAGTGGGAGCTCGTATGCAGTTTCAAATGATCATTTTACCTCATCTTTAATTTTTTTTTAATGTTTATTTATTTTTGAGAGAGAGAGAGAGACAGGACGTGAGCGGGGGAGGGGTAGAGAGAGAGGGAGACACAAGATCTGAAGCAGGCTCCAGGCTCCAAGCTGTCAGCACAGAACCCACAAACAGCGAGATCATGACCTTAGCCGAAGTCAGATGCTTAATCTTAACTGAGCCACCCAGGTGCCCTTACCTCATCCTTTAAGATAGTTCTTAATTCCTCTACATTTGTTTATCAAATCACAAGAAATTATGTGGCTAATGATATGACACTATTTACATCTGAGGAATGGTGATTGAATCCTTAATGTGATCAAGGAGTTGTTTAATATTCTGTGCCTGTCAGATATCTTAGATGGGTCTTTGTAACTCTATCACAGGTTTTGCTTCGTGGCAAAGGTTCACTAAACTTCACCACTGATGTTAGGAAAGCATCTTAACGTAGTTGTCTCTGGTTTACTTTTCAAGAATGAGAATATTTGCATTCATATATTTGCTTGATTCTTCTAAGGATATTTTGGTACTGAATATATTTTGTGTTAATAAAGCACATTGCTTGTTTACAGGGTAGGTAAGATTGTCTGTTTTGTTGTTTTGTCCCTAGTACCTGGGACATGTATATACTAAACTTTTAGATGTAAGTGAATTTATGTTGCATGGAAAGTTAAATTACTCTTTGCTTACTCTGGATGTAAAAGCCTACAATAGTTGCATTTTGATATGGCTTTCCCTTTAATTTTATTTGAGGTAGTCATTAATAAAACTGAATTTAAGGTGGAAAGTTCTGTTGGGATAAGAAAGTGATATTTTTGCAGGATAAATCTTGCAGTTCTATTGCATTTAAGTTAGCACTGACTAGATCACAAAATTTTGCTACTTAACAAATTCAGGGCCATTGTATTGGTATCCTGATTGTCACTTAAATTTACAAATTGATTTTTTTTATTTTTCCTCCTACATTCAATTATAATATGCAATTTGATAATCTCTTTAATAAATAATGGTCAATTTAATAACTCTCTTTGAGCTTCATATAACTAACGGTTAAGGTATTTGTATGTGTGAAGCAGTAACTCCCAAGTTTGTTGATAGATTGATGTTTTTATGTATCCCAAAGGGTTTTTCCATTTGACTTGTTTAAATTAGAAAAGTCTTGTGTTGATTATTGTTTATACTGGAAAGATCTTTTGATGAAATGAAGCATAATTTTACAAGTTAAATGCCAGGTGAAAAATGAAAGTAATTTTCTGTAAAATGAAACAATATACATTAATTAGAAAGAAACATATATAAGACTTTTTGATTTTAAATATCTTGATTTATAACTGCAGAACATTTTCAGAATTATTCAGTACTAAAATGTTTCATTAAGAATCAACCCAAATCCGTGTCTAATTCATAACCTAATGCAAGCACATGAAGAGACACTTAGATCTAAAAGGAGTGAGGAATGTTAAGCCTTAGCTTTATACACTATAAGTCACTGCTTTGAACTTTAAATTGTGTTGATTAGTTCCAACAGAAAATTTGTGGAGTTTGCCAGTTCATTTGCATTATAATTTTTAAAAACTTATGTTTTGCATTTTCAATAGGCAACTGAGTGGCTTTTGTTGTGTATGTTTACATTTTCTAATGCAGATAATGCGTTGTCTCATCTTCCGTAGCAGGAGGTCAAAGAATAATATGTGAAAATGAAAATAATCAATGAATTCTGTGAGCATGTTATTTGGAAATATAGAGCAAGTAAGTACAGAGTATCAGAAGAAACAGCTAAAAGAATGTAAAGTGGTTGCCTCTGAGGTGAAGGGTTGAGAGACTGTTCAGGAAGCTGCTGTTCTCTGTCATAAACCTTGTAGAATTAGTGGACTCTAATCCGTGCGATTACAGTTTTTAAGAAAAAGGTAATTGGGCAGAAAGCCTCAGTGTTCCCCGCTCTATCTGTGCACATAGTGAGCCTGTTTATTTAGATCAACCGGGTACTACTCGTCAGTAGGTAGTAGTTTATTCTGTCTCCTAAAAACTCAAGGATAAATAATTCACCCTTGAGGTCTGTCCTGAATCCCCAGTCTGGATTGCAGCAACACTAAATATTCTAAAATTGAATCTTAGAGATTTGACCTAATGGAATGAACCATACAGAGAATAAACACCAATAATTACTAATCTAATTGTCTCTTATAATTCAGCAGCATCCCTTATGTTTCTGCACTATTAGGGCAAGTTATGCGTGTGTGCATGTGTCAAACAGAGACTATCTGGAGCTAGCTTATATAGAAAAGGTGAGATGTTTCCCGGGATCTGGGGTCCCTCGGAGCGCCAGGGCAAGAGTGCAGCAGGGGGCAAAGGAAGGTACTGAAACTGCTTTGCTCAGGTGCCTGCTTCTCATTTCTCCTCTTTCCGCACTGAGTTTTTTTCCTCAAGCTTTCATGTCCAGTCACCAGAAAACGAACAGAATTATTTGGTCTGCTCCGTGTGTTTTTCTCTTTCCCACATTTATCCCCTGTATCCGTCCTCTGCTGACAAAGGAGTTGTTCAGTAAAGGAGATCCTTGTGAGCTGTGGAGACATCCCGCAACCCGACAGCCTGAGTGGTCTTACTCATAAATGCTTAGCTGCAGAGATGAGGATGTTAACAATTTCGTAGCGATAACAGTTTCATAGCTAGTGAAGGACCGAAGCCCAGGCAAGCAGCTGCTGTCAGTTTGGCTCTTCAGCATTTAGGTACAGAGTTCTCCTGCAGCCTCATCCAGTCACACTAGGGTCTGTGCTTTTGTGAAATAATCTTTTGCCACATTTTCGTAGGTAGTTAACCTAGGTAGCCACGTTTTGGTGCCAGTTACAGTTCAGTTTAACATAGACTAATCTCACCCCGGGATACTGATAATATTTCATGCTATATGGGGTTCTTCCCACCTCCTTTAGATAGATACTTGTTTGAAACTTTATTGCAAAATTATTGTATGGCTCTTCAGTTTGTACCAGTAAGCAGTAAACAAAGCCTATAAGAGTTTTGTTTTTTTCTTTTTTCTCCTCTTGTTGAGATGTGCCATTTTTCAGAAAATCATACTGTATTCCTGCAGATTGCAACCATGAATACTTTCAGAGCAAGCTTTCCATCAGCTAATGGTTTTCTTTAATTTGTCAGAATACACTAGGCTTTGTGTTATATATAGCTCCTGGACTTAAAGGTTTTTTTGTGATCAAGTGGTATAAGTCCCTCTAAAATACTGATCTAATGAAAGATTTAATTGAAATATAATGAATTTATTTTGATAGAGAATCTCAATTCTAGAATTTTGTAATTAACCTTGAAAGTTTGTAAATATGGTTTGTGGATATTTGTGAATGAGTTGTTCTAAAAGTCACCTCTAAGGGGTGCCTGGGTGGCTCAGTCAGTTAAGCGTCCAACTGCAGCTCAGGTCATGATCTCGGGGCTGGTGGGTTTGAGCCCTCCGTAGGGCTCTGTGCTGATGGCTCAGAACCTGGAATCTGCTTCTGATTCTGTGTCTCCCTGTCTCTCTGCCCCTCCCCTGCTTGCACTCTCTCTCTCTCTCTCAAAAATAAATGTTAAAAAAATTAAAAGTCACCTTTGAAAATTGTTCAATAATTCTTCAAAATTAATCATATTTTTCATTTAGCAGACAGTATTTTTCAGTTTTAAATTTTATGTATTACAAGTTCAAAAAATAAACAATTCTCCAATCTAGTCATGCAAACAAATGAGCATTAGCACTCAGTCAATATTCTTTAGTTAATGAATGAAAGTTTAACTCTTTACAAAATTGTTTTGCTAGTGTACAATTTCTATGTTTTAATCCCCTTCAACAGCAATACAGACAATAAAATAATAAGCCCATGATGCCATATGTTCTACTCAGGTTCACTTCAAAAAGATGGGAATCTGTGAGGTTACAAAAAGATCTGATGGGTTGAGTGATACAAAAGTCAGGAAGGGACAGCAAAGTAGATGAGAGATGCAGTAGGTCCATATAAAAAGTATTAGGACAAAGGAAAATTTCTGAACTCTTTGCCATAGGAGTTCAGATTTATTATAGCTTGTAATTTTCTTAGGGTATTGGTTTTGAAAGTAAGCTGGCAGACTAATGGAGTCTTGGCATGGGCTTTGGCTAATGGAATTTTCTATGTGGTTTGAGGAGTATGGGGAAAGCCTGACTTGGTCTAGGTCCATTTGAACTTTCAGGGCATTAATCAGAATTACCTGAAGAGCCCCAGATCCTGTCCACCTACACTCCAGATTCCTTGGCACAGCCCAGAGAAAAAGTGAATGGCAGTATCTTTCAGTAGAAAAAATTCCGGGCGTAGTGCCAGTAGAGTCGTACATTGGGACTGCCATTTATTAGCTGCGTCACAATGGTTGCTTAATTTCTAAAGCAAATTCTTGAGCCTCACTCCATACCTTCTAAATCCGTTTTTCACAAGCACTCCAGGTGATTCTGATGCAGAGGTTAAGTTTGAGAACTGTGGGTCTAGATCAGTGATTCTCAATTAATGGGTAATATCTGCTCTCCCCACGCCAACAGAGGTTCTCAACCTTGACTGTGTATTACAATCATCTGGAGAATGTTTGAACCTCCCAATGCCCTTGGCATACCCAATTAAATTAGAATTTCCAGAGATAGCATTCACACGAGTAGTTTTTTAAAGTTTCTCAGTTGATTTCATTTAGTGGAGGTTGAGAACCACTGCCCTGTTGGTTTTTCCCTTGCCTCACCTTCTGCCTGATATCACTGCTGTTTCTTTTTTTTTTTTAATTTTTATTTATTTATTTTGAGAGATGGGGGACAGCATGAGTGGGGATGGGGCGGAGAGAGAATCCCAAGTAAGCTCCATGCTGTCAGCGCAGAACCCAACACAGGGCTTGGTCTCACGAACCATGAGATCATGACCTAAGCCAAAATCAGGAGTCTGATGCTCAACTGACTGAGCCAGTGAGGCACCCCTCACTGTTGTTTCTGATGGGAATTTTTCAAATCTGTATCTGGGGAAGTGCTGTTTTAGGTGGTGATTCCCAAACCTAGTTGGTTGAGTATCACCATTTCCTGGGAAGAGATTTTTGGATTCCATACAGATCTACTCAACTGGAATTTTTAGAAAAAATTCCTCAGCAAAGAGGAGGAACAAGTCTCTGGTCCATCATTTGGGGACCACATGTATAGGTGATTAAAAAGTGAACTCATTTTTGAGGTTGGCCATTGTCCTTTGTTTATCTTGTCCTTAATATACTCATTTAATTTATTTTTTATTCTTTAGTTCAAGAAATGTTCTTTGCGTGTCTGTGTGTCAGACACTTTTTATGTGCAAGAAATACGAAGAAGAATAGGACACTGTCCCTGAATTCGAAGAGGTTTAGTGCCTTTGAGAGGAAAATAGATCTATAAACAAATGCATTGCTATTATCAGTACAATGATAGAAGCCAGAAACATAGGAATCATTATTTTTTCTGTCCCATCAGTCATTATTGTTTTTTCTGTCCTATGAATTCTTCTGCCTGAATGCATCTGCAGTCCATTAACCCTTCATCATCACTCTTGCCACCTTAAATTCAAGCCACTATTTTCTCCTTTTGGACCCATATATGGGAACTCTCTACTCTGTTCACAATTTTTCTGCAAATTTAAAACTATTATAAAATTTAAAAGTTTACTAAGAAAATGTTTTTAAAGAATGTAGAGCCCACTAGATAAATCTCCTTCAGTGTTTTGTTTTGTTTTTTATACTTCAGAGAAAATCCCAAATTCTTCACGTGGGCTAAAAGACCTTTGTGATCCGACTCTGCTTACCCTGTGTGACACCCTTGCCCTTTCCTTGTCCCAGCCTCATGGGCCCTCTGTGTCACACACCTTTTTGCCCCTTGCTTTCTACCTGCCTAACTCCTCAACCTTCAGATTTCAGCTCAGTGTCAGTTCTTGAGGATGTCATTTGTCCACCGTCCGGCGTTGCCTTTTGGGGCACTTGTCAGTTGCAGTTACATTTATACCTCGGTGGTCCTTTAAAAAATGTCTGTCTATCCCATCAAACTCAGAGCTGCTGGAGTGAGGTCATATCTCTCTTGCTTTTGGTGCCCAGCACGGTACCTGGCACACACGAGGACTCATAAATTGTTGAATGGATGAGTAATTCAGTGATGAGAAAAGAAGCTTCTGTGACAAAAATATTTTGCTCATCACCCCAGAGATCATGAGACCCAAGCAGTGCAAACAGGGAATTATATTTGTTCCATTTGCTTAGAATTTGAAAAACACCACTAAAATTAATGTTACTAAAATTAATTAAAATTCAGCTTGACTAAAATTAATGTATATGTAAGGCATGGAAAAGTAGCCTAAAGCTTTGCCCATCTCTTTATTTGTAGGTAGGAAAGACTCACAAAGTATTATGGACTAACTCGTAAGTTGAGAACAGGGAAAGAAAAAGAAGAATTTTGAAGAGTATTATCAACCTTCCACTGAACTCATATGTTGGCAAAATTTCATGAGTGTTAGTATAGGGATTTCAGATTCCATTGAGTAAAGTAAAAAATAATTTCAATTTAATTTTTGAAAGAGTTTAGATATTTTATTTAACACAGTGCTACATACTTGCTTTGTTAAAGAATTGTGGAATCAAAAGGCAAAAAGGAACTCAACCAAGACATTGTACTGTGATGAATTTTTCTCTCTCTCCATTTCCAATTTAAATGAAAAATGTTCCTACAGTTCTGTAATATTTTGAATCATTGGAGGCCTGTCCAGTAGATTTACTTCCCAAGAGAGAGCTTAAATAGTCAGTGATTTCATCAGCAAAGAGACAAAAAGGCACCAAGTAGTATATGTGCTGGACCAAAACAAACATTACACTTAACGATAATATGCCTTATTTGACCAAGTAGTGATATATGTAGCCCGACGTCTCCAAATAAAAGGAGCCTATTTTGCTTATGCGATAGGCACATGAGGGCCCTCAGATCTATGGAAATGTACTGGACCTCTGAATCCAGAAAAGATCGCAAGGAGACACCTTCCATGCCCCCTGAGTTGCAAATGTGAGAAAATGTGGAGAAACACTCACCTCCCTCTTACTGCTCGCCCTTTCTTGGTGGAACTGGAATGGAGAAACCTAGAACAGTCCTGGAAGTGGCCACGTCAACGCATTAACAGTGTTGGAGGGTGGGAATGAGGAAATGAATGGTATATTTCTTTTGTAATTCAAAAAACCATTAGCAAGGGAAAAATGAGTTATTATTGTGTGTAAACACATTGCTTAGCTTTTGATTTTCTCAACTTACTTAGCTTGTGCCATTTACTGTATTTAACTTGATAGTATTGATATTTTAGCTTACTGAAAATTATTTTTAAATTATAAATATTAATATTAATCTTCCTGATTGTTCTGGCTCCTGATCCCCTCGAGGTTAAGAAAGTCCAAGCCCAGGTCCTCCCTGTTCAGCAGACCCTCTCAAGGCAAAAACTGGCTCACTTGTTGATGTGCTGCTCTGGGTTCAGTCTAGTTTTTACTGGAGTGTTCTTCACTGATGCTCTTAGTTTTTGTGGTGATGTTTGTTTTTAGGTGTTACCTAGGATTTTTTTTCAGTGAGAATGTTGATCTAGACATCTAGGTAGCCATTCAACTGGAAATGAACCTCTCATAAGTTTTGTACCATAATTTTTGTACACTTTGTGTATTACATAATTTCTATCCGAGCTGTGAACTGGATGTAATAAACTGATAGCACTTTTATGTCTTTTGCTGGACTAACACTCCCTTCACCAAATTGTGTCCTTAGAGTTTTAGCATGCATCTCGTTTGATGAATTTTTTGCAGATTGCAGGTAGATACCAGATAGTTTTTCCCAGGTTAAAGTTATGATGGGTGTGACTTTGTGGTGTGGAACTGTGTGATGCCATGACTGCCCGTCAAGCTATGTATTAGAGCAAATTCAGCTTGACTTTTTTTTTTTTTGTTTTATTTATTTAAGTAATCCCTGCACCCAACATGGAGCTCAAACTCATGACCCAAACAAAGATCAAGAGTCACTCCCTCTACTGAGTGAGCCAGCCCTGTGTCCCCAGCTTCAGTTTTTGAATAGAGTTCCAGCCCTTCTGTATATGGGACTTCCCTTTTTCATACTTTCAAGCTGAAGTTGGATGGTTTCACACATGCATCCTTATTGGGCATCCTCATTTTCTTAAGGCCCACCTGTCTTGCCCTCGGTGCAGCCTTTGCGTCAGCTGGTTCAAAACAACAAAAATAGTAACAAAAGCTGCATCCCAGGAATTTGTCAGGAGGGTACAAATGAATCCTTTTGTTTTTTTTTTTTTATCCTTAAAAAGTTCTACTGAAATTTGGAAACTAATTTTCATGCTTTGTCTAAAGACAAATGCCCATCCATTCTATTGAAATGAAACCTAAATCCCAAATGAAGTCAGAAAGCTAAATACTCTAGATTAAGATGACTTTCCCTTAGAATGATTCTACTAACCTGTCCTTTGGGGTAAGGCCATTGACTCGTGAGTAGCAGCCTGTGAAACAACGTCTCTGTGTTTCCTTAAGAGATGTCGAGGATGCTTTTCATTTTTGTTTATCAATCTCCTTGCCAGTTCAAATTTACTTCCCTGTCCTCTTCCTCTAACTCATTTTTTTTGCCATATTAAATACATATTTTTAAAACCATTTTGAATATTTTTTGGAACATAGTGGGCATATACAAAATCATTTGATTACTGTATCAAATAATGCAAATCAGTGAATAACCATGTTTTAGAAACCAAATTACATGATGACTTATTTACTCTTGCTTATATAAACATTATCAAAATCTAGAAAATTAGATTTCAGTACAATATCTATCTCTTGACCCAGAGGAACAAATATGCAAAGACAGTGGCAGCCGCTATCATGATTTCTGAGAAGGACTGCAGCTTGTTCCCTCATTTATTTGAACAGGAAATTTTCAAAAGTAAAATCACTCTCCTTCAATATTTTGTAGATTTCAGTAATCTGATAAATGAGCTATTTATTCATTGTCTCTCTGGTACCCACACAGTGGTTTATCCATAGCAACAATCCTTTTCAAACTTAATAAGACCAACCCTGTATTTATTAGGGAAATAATACGACCAGGTAAAACAAACTATGGCTGTTGGTTCTGTGTATTTACTCTCTTTCAAAGAGATCCGCTAAACCTTCAGTGTGTTCCAGGTTACAGATCATTAGGGAGGCTGCACTGGAGTATGACTCTATGATTCTGAATGTGACATTTTTATGGAGTGTTTAGAGTCAAATAAGAAAGATGATGAGCAAATAAAGCTTTAGAAATAAAGTACTATTTTGTGTATTGAAAATAGGGCCAAGTTCCTCTGTACAGTAGAAATCAGAGGCATATTATGGTAAATATTACCACTCCCCGTCTATAGAGGATAAATAGGATACTTAATATTGGCCCAGGAGAACACATTTCAGTTTTTCTTGACCCTAGAAATTACATTGATGTGGAATTTATAAGAAAGGCTGCACCTCAAAAAGAAACAGTTTCAGAATTACAGAGAACAGATTCTTCTTAAAGCATCTGAATTGCTGTTGAAATGTAAATTAAACCTAAGATCTTTTCATGTCAGTTGTTGAGAAATGAAGTAGCATTTAAAATTATAAAATGTTAGCGTTCATGTAATCCAATATCCTTATTTTACAGTCATGAATGCTTTTAGAAATTGCTACAAAAGCCTAGTGTCTCTCATCTTAAATGTCCTTGTGCAATATAAAAAAAAAAAAATGTTTTAACTAAAATTTGTTAAGCTTCTATCCTTCAAGGTATACTAATGGAAATATAATAATCTTTTACAAGGGTAGGTTGATTAATAATTTCAGTTCTTTATGTAAGAGAATGGAGTACATTTTTTCTTTATTAGATTTTTTAAAGTAGATCAGTAGTGGGGCTCTGTATTTATGAATTGGTTGAAACTGTTTTGATCAAAACTCTGCTATGGTAAATGTTTGTTTTTTCTTAGATACACTTTTTGGTAGTTTTAGCACTTAAATTATTTCCTTCTGTTTATATTCACAGATTCTGGAACTTTTCAAAGCCTGATCCTCTTCTTGAAACAGTAGAACATCATACAGAGTTTACCTGTGGTTTAGATTTAAGTCTTCAGAGTCCTACTCAGGTAATGGGTGCAGTCTCTGGATTTTTTTCTACCCATACAGTTCACAAATAGCTCTATGTGTGGCCTGTGTTGCTTTTAGGAACACACTTTTGCCTTTAGGGCAGTACAAAGTACATTTACTTAATTAACCTGATCTTTTTGTTCGATAAATATGAGCCTTTGAGTAGGCCTCTCCCAATGGAAAGTATGACAAGAGAAGAATGAAATGGGAAAGGATTGTCCTCAGAGGTTGGTGGGAGTCAAGACTGTCCCACTAAGCAGTTGAGATGGTGGGTGGGTCATTTTTCTGTCACGACTGTCACCCTCTTCTCCACATGTCAAAAGAGAGGCTTCTGGTGGGGGAACCAAGTAGAGTAGAATGGCTACTGTTTTAATTAATAAACTTTATATTTTCCCCCTTTTGTTCTCTTAAGGACTTGAGAGTCAATATTTTGGACTTTAAATATTCTTCAGGGTTTTCTTATGCTGTGTCAGTTTTGGAAATTACAAACTTAGGTCAGAAACACAATAGTATTTTGAGTTATTAGGTGCTTTATAACACAGACTATGTGAAAACACCAACATATTCATGAAACAAAATATTATGTGGAAAATGTAGAATATGACTAAGAAATTATGTTTTTATGATGAATTTTATAACTTCGACAAGAAGCAAATCCGATTTCTTATTACTGTATTCTTAAATTTAAATGGATACTTGTTTTTTTTTTTAATTTTAGGAACTTAAGACATAATTCTCATCTTAAAATATTCTCAGATAAATAAAATAATCTCATTAGACATTAGAATATTCTCATTAACATTAGAATAATTATTTTTACATGACTTAATGGCATCTAAGAAGAAAAGAAACTGAAGTAGTGATGGGCAAAATAGCATTATCTTTAATGTAAATACAATGTGCTTCAAATTAACTAGTTCCTTTCCTGAGAAATACATTTTTATAGGTGAAATAGGTATTTTATTTAATAAAATAACCATACCTGTTTGCTGTCCCAGTTAAAACAGTTGTAATGTATGTATTGAAATGTGGCGATACCAAACAAAGGATCCTGAGTAAATACTTCCCTTTTCATATATTTCTGTGAACCCATGCCACAGAAGTCCCAAACGGTGGCCTCCTTGACCTACACAGTCACGGCAGTTCCTCCCCCAGAGTGCCAAGTGTTTTCCAAATTCTCCACACATGAACCACCTTATTAAAAGGAACTTTATTTTCATAGGATATATTAACCATACTTCTTTTTTTTTTTTTTTTCAACGTTTATTTATTTTTGGGACAGAGAGAGACAGAGCATGAACGGGGGAGGGGCAGAGAGAGAGGGAGACACAGAATCGGAAACGGGCTCCAGGCTCTGAGCCATCAGCCCAGAGCCCGACGCGGGGCTGATGTATACTTGAGAATGGAAGATATTATTTCTTCCTGATTTATGGCATATTTCTCAACATTAGAATTTAAGAAAAATATGTCTGTTTACTTGTCATATTTTTAAAAATTGAGCATTAAGATTATCAACTAAAGTTTATGTTTCTCCCTATTCTTCAAGGTCAGTCAACTTTGCTTTATATAATTTTTGCTATATATTGTAGGTCATACAAATTAAATATTGAAAGGTTTTTATTAATAGATCTTTTATTATTAATGTATTTTTAATGTTTTGAAAATATTACATAACTATTTTTCTGTTTCTCTTGATTTTCTTTGACATTCATTGATTCTGTCTTTTATTCTGTCACATTTGTTGAGTATCTACTACAGCTGTGCAGGACTTAATTACAGTGTAGTGTGATATGTGCTAAAACAGAGGGAGGCAAAGGATGCCTTGGGAACATATGCCTTTATGCATATTTGTCAGGTGCCTACTAAATGCTGGGTCTTGTCCTAGGCACTAAGAATAAACCAGTGAACAAAGCAGACTAGATTCCTGCTGTCATGGAGCTTCCATATTATGGGAGAAATCGAATAATAAAGATGATTCAGAATGGGAGCAATTTGATAGAGAATGATGGGGTACTTTTGCTTGAATGGTCTGGGGAAGACTCTCCAAGAAAAGTGAAATGTGAGCTGATAACTGAACAGTGAAATGAAGCCAGCCATCCACAAATCTAAAGCAAGAATGTTTTTCACAGGGGAAACAACTGTCAAGTCCTTGAGATGCCAATGGGTTTGTTATTATTAAGGGACAGAAAGAAGGCCATGGTGGCTGGATCCTACTGAATGAAGGGGAAAGTGATAGGAACTAAGTAGGGGCCAAATTGTGTGAGGACTTTTAGGCCACACTGTGTTTCATTTTCTTTGTTATTGCCATTAGAGATTGAAAAGCAGAAGAATTATAGAAATTGATTTGTGGGTTTTCTTTATTGAGGTATAACTGACATTTCAGATGTACAGCATAATGATTTGACATTTATACATATTGAAAAATAATAAAATCTAGTTAACACCTGTCACCACGCACAGTTACAAAAAAAGTTTTTCTTGTGATGAGGACTTTTAAGGTCTCTCTTAGAAACTTTCAGGGGCGCCTGGGTGGCTCAGTCGGTTAAGTGGCCGGCTTTGGCTCAGGTCATGATCTCGCGGTCCGTGAGTTCGAGCCCCGCGTCGGTCTGTGTGCTGACAGCTCAGAGCCTGGAGCCTGTTTCAGATTCTGTGTCTCCCTCTCTCTGACCCTCCCCCGTTCATGCTCTGTCTCTCTCTGTCTCAAAAATAAATAAACGTTAAAGAAATTTTTTTTTAAAAAGAAACTTTCAAATATATAGTACAGTATTATTAACTATAGTCACCATGTTGTATACTATATACCCAGGATTTATTTATTTTATAAGTGGAAGTTTGCAACTTTTGACTCCTTTCACCCATTTCTCCTACTCCTCACTCCTTGCTTTCTGGTAACCACCAATCTGTTCTCTGTATCTATGAGCTTGGTTGTTTTGTTTTTTTGGTTTTTGAGTTTTTTAAGATTCCACATGTAGCAAGATCATATGGTATTTGCCTTTCTCTGTCTGATTTCTCTTAACGTTATGAGTTCAAGGTCCATCCATATTATCAAAAGTGATAAGATTTCATTCTTTTTTATAGCTTAATAGTTCTGTATATATGCTTTATTTTCTTTATCCATTCACCCATTGACAGACATTTAGTTATTTTTATATTGTGGCTATTGTAAATAATGTTGCAATGAACATAGGGGTACCTGTATCTTTTGAAATTAGTGTTTTCATTTTCTTTTGATAAATACCAAGAAGTAAAATCACTGGAGGGGTGCCTGAGGACTCAGTCGGTTGGGCGTCCAACTTTGGCTCGGGTCATGATCTCACAGACCATGAGTTCGAGCCCCGCGTCAGGCTCTGTGCTAACAGCTCAGAGCCTGGAGCCTGCTTTGGATTCTGTGTCTCCCTCTTTCTCTGCCCCCTCCCCTGTTCATGCTCTGTCTCTCTCCATCTCAAAAATAAATAAAAACATTAAAAAAAAATTTTTTTTTAAATCGCTGGATTGTATGGTAGTTCTATTTTTAATTCTTTAAGGAACTTCCATACTGTTTTCTATAGCAGTTGCACCTATGTACATTCCTACCAATAGTTTACAAGGGTTCCCTTTTCTCCACACTTATTGCCAACACTTACCATTTCTTGTAATTTTGATAATTGCCGTCTTTCTTTTTCAGAAAAATGTCTATTCAGAGCTTCTGCCTGTTTCTTAATTGAATTATTGGTGGTTTTGCTATTGAGTTGTAGGAGTTCATTGTTTATCTTGGATATTAACCCCTTATCGCATATGATTTGCAAATACTTTCTCCCATTCTGCCTTTCATTTTGTTGATGATTTCCTTTACTGTGCAGAAGCTTTTTAGTTAGATGTCGTTCCCCTTGTTTATTTTTGCTTTTTTTGTCTTTCCTTTCAGAATCAAATCCAAATTCTTGTTGCCAAGACTGATGTCAAGGAGCTTACTGCCTGTGTTTTTTTCTTGGAGTTTTACGGCTTCAAGTCTTTAATCCATGTTGAGTTAATTTTCGTATATGGGATAAGATAGTATCAGGTTTCATTCTTTTATATGTGGCTGTCCAGTGATTTGTGTTCTAATTTTATTTTATTTTTTATTTTTTTTAATGTTTATTTAATTTTGAGAAAGAAAGCAAGTGGAGGAGGGGAAGAGGGAGAGGGAGACAGAAGATCCAAAGTGGGCTCTGTGCTGATAGCAGAGAGCCCAATATGGGGCTCAAATCCACAAACTGTAAGATCATGACCTGAGCTGAAATTGGACGCTTAACTGACTGAGCCAGCCAGGCACCCCTGATTTGTGTTTTTAGGAGATCGTTCTGTCTGCTATGGGAGAATAGATGACAGGTAAAGCTGGGAGGGCAGCTTAGAGTGACTTGATGTAATCCAGACCAAAGATAATGGTGACTTAAAATCTAAGAGATTTTGAGATGGAAAGTTTCAGCATATATTAGCTTGAACCTTATAAAATTGCTGGAAATTTCACATGGTTTACTTTGGAGATAGTAAGTAGGATTTGTTGATAGATTACAAATGGCCATCAAAGAAACAGGAAAATCAGTGATTACTCCTAGAAAACAAAGATCTAGAAAACAAGGTGGACAATGGCTTAATTTGCCGAGATAAGGGAAGAAGAGGTAGCTGAGATAAGGGAAGAAGAGGCAATTTGGGATAGGAAACAATCTGGAGTTATGTTGGAGATGTCTCCTGTTAGACATTCAAATGGAGATGTTAGGTAAATAGATTTAGGCTTGTGTACCTCAGGGAAGAGTTTAGTGTAACAGATACAAATTTGGGAGCTTTTGGCATAAAAATGATATTAAGAGTCGGGGGCAGGGGCGCCTGGGTGGCGCAGTCGGTTAAGCGTCCGACTTCAGCCAGGTCACGATCTTGCGGTCCGTGAGTTCGAGCCCCGCGTCGGGCTCTGGGCTGATGGCTCAGAGCCTGGAGCCTGTTTCCGATTCTGTGTCTCCCTCTCTCTCTGCCCCTCCCCCGTTCATGCTCTGTCTCTCTCTGTCCCAAAAATAAAAAATAAACTTTGAAAAAAAAAAAAAAAATTAAAAAAAAAAAAATTAAAAAAAAGAGTCGGGGGCAGATTAAAATTCTCTAGAGAGAGTATATAAATAAAGAAGAAGCTCAGAAGGAATTCTAGAAGTTTGAAAGAAGAGAATCCAGTAAAGGGGATTGAGAAGGAATGGCCAGTAAGGTTAAAGAAAAACTAGAAAAGTATAGTATCTTTGAAGTTGAAAGAAGAAAGTAATTCAAGAAGGAAGACACTCCCACGTATTGCTGGTAGAAATATAAAATGTTGCAGTCACTTTGGAAAAGTTGACAGTTTCTTAAAAAGTTAAATGTAAATTTACCATACATTTCAGCAATTACACTCTTAGATAACTAACAAAAAGAGATGAAAATATAGGTCTGCACAAAGACCTGTGTGTGAATGTTCCTAGGCAAAAAGTGGGAGCAATCCAAATGTTAATCAGCTGCTGAAAGGGTAAACAATGTGGTATATCAATACAATGGAATGCTATTCAGGAGTAAAAAGGAACAGTTTGATACGTGCTACAACATAGATTAATCTCTGAAGCATTATGCTAATGAAAGAAGCTAGATGCAAAGATCATATGATGTATAATTTCATTTATAGAAAATGTCCAGAATTTCTCTGTACAGAATTTCTCCAGAATCTCTATCTGTAGAGATAGAAAGGAGATTAGTGGGTTATTTGGGGTAGGGGATGAGAATGGGAATTGTCTGCAGATGGACACAGAGGATTTTGGGGGGAATGATGGAAATGTTCTAAAACTGAATTGTGGTGATAACTGAACAGCCCTGTAAAGGCACTAAAAATCGTTGACTCGTACACCTAAAAATGGATACATTTTATGGTATTTAAGTTTCACCTTGGTGAAGATGTTTAAGAAAAAAAGAAATGGACGTTCTGATATTCCCTAAGATATAAAAAGATGAAAAAGCATTCTTCCACTGTAAAAATAAGAAAAAGTCAGACAGACTACAAAATCAGACTTTGAACCCATCAGAGACCTGAGGTGGTAGGGCAAACAAGTGGCCTGAAGTCCAAGGAGGGATAGACCCCTCCTTCCAAGGAGAGATGGGACACCAGGACTGCTTTACTTGTGGCAGAGCACAGGAAGAAGATACAGCTACTATACAAATATGAGATCCAGTGGGACAAGAGGACATTGTGTGAACAGATGAGGGATTTCAGCTGAGAGATAAAAATATAAGAGAGAGTCAAATGGAAGAAGTAGTTTATTTATAGTATCAGAGATGCAGTCCCTCAGTGTTCCCATCAGAAGACTCATCAACGAATTTAGAGACAGATAGGTCACTAGAAACTAGCCAAGCTGAAACAATATGAGAAAACAAGAATGAGGGAAATAAAAGAGAGCGTCTGGCATCTGTGGGATAATATCACACGTTCTTACATGTATGTAATTGGAGTCCCGAAGGGGAGAAAGCAAATAGGGAAGAAGAAATATTTAAAAACAATTTTCCAAAAATAATAAAAGTCAAACTACAGATTTGAGAATCCCAGAGAGGATTTAAACAAACAAACAAACAAAACAACACATCAAGGTATACCCATATTCAAACTGCTAAAAACCAAAGATAAAAAGAAATTTTTAAAGGCAGTCAGAAAAAAGAAATATCCAGGAGAATCTAGATAAGAATTACAGCAGACTTCATGTCAGAAACTATGTAAGCCACAGGACAGAGGAATGTCTTTTTAAAGTACTGAATGAAGGATGTAAAGAGGGATCTTTTGACTATAAAGAGGAAATTTCAGACAAAAGCTGAGAGCACATCTGTGTTACAAGCAATGTTAAAGGAAGTTCTGTCAGAAGAAATATACTCAGACCAAATGAAAAGAAAGAGGCAGACAGAGGGAAGAGGGGAAGAAGGAAGGATAAAAGAAAGAAGGGAAGGCAGAAATGATGAGAGGGAAGGAAAGGAAGAAGAAAAAAAGAAAATACAGTAAAACCTTGGTTTACGAGCATAATTCGTTCCAGAAATGTGCTTGTTGATCCAAAGCACTTGTATATCAAAGCAAATTTCCCCATAAGAAATACTGGAAACTCATGATGATTCATTCCACAACCCAAAAATATTCATATAAAAATGATTACAATGTTGTAATATAATACATAAAAAATACAAAATATAAAGAAAAATAAATTAACCTGTGCTTCCGTTTGAAAACCTTTGTGGCTGGTGTGATGGAGACAAGAGAGAGGAGGGTTATTGTGTAGGATAACTTTCACTATCACTGACAGAATCACTGCAATCTATTGGCTCAGTGGAATCTTTTTCTTTTCATGCAGCTTTAACAAGGAACCTATCCAATGACACTTGCTTTTGCCTTCTTTTGAGGATTTCACAGGAAATGTGACATTGCATTGTCATTAAACAGATTTATGGTTTGCACTGTCACAGCCTTACTCAGGTGGTGCTTTTCTACAAAATTTTGCAGTTTCCCACATTTTATACATCTGCCTAATATCATTTAAAGTGAGGGATGCCTCCACCTTTTTCTCCTCCTCCTCTACAGACAAGATGCAGACATAGACTTCTTACAAAATCTTGCAGTTTCGCCCGTCGCATACCTCATTTGTACTTCTCGATGATTTCCTTCTTAGCTCCCACTGTAATCGTCTCCTTCTTCTTACTGCCTTTCCTTTCAACCTTTTTCTGCATGGGGGCCATTGTATTTGCTAGCACAGATGTTGACTACAGTACAGTATTAATAAACTCTTGTCATATACTGAATTTAATGTAATTGGCAATAAGGCAGCAGAGAAAAGGGCCTATATCTGCAGGCAGCCTGAGCTAGAGTGAAGCAAAGCATTCCTAAGCTTATTCTTGTATGGAAAAGCAAAGGACTGTCCATAGGTACTTCAAAGTGATAAAAAATACACTAATGCCAGTTGTGGGCACCTTCCAGTGTTCTGAAAAGTCACTGATTTCTGCCAAACACCATGGCCTGAGACCAAGCATCTGAGCATGGGAGATGATCACCCACAATACCACAACGAGAGAGAGAGAAGAACCATTGACTCAGTTGTGATCATGTGATAATGAGCATCACGTACTACTCATATCGCAAGACATAGCTTGTTTATCAAGTTAAAAATTTATTAGAAATGTTTGCTCGTCTTGTGGAACACTCACAGAACATTACTCGTAATCCAAGGTTTTACTATAACTGGAAATGGCAAAAAGTAAGTAAATATACAAGACAGTTTTAAACTTAACATTAAGTTTTGACCTAAAACAAAAATAGGATTGTATGCAATATATTTGCATATAGTATATTATATAATTCATAGTATATGCAAAAGTTAAATGTATGACAACAATAAAACAAGAAAGAGGAATTGGAACTACACTATTATAAAGTTATTACTATATATAAAGTCATATAATATTTGAAGGTAGATTGTGATAAATTCAAGATGTATATTGTAAACCCCATGTTAACCTCTAAGAAGTTTTAGAGAAGGAGCTATAACTATTAAGCTAATAGTGGAGATAATTATGAAAAATATCAATTATCTTAGCATAATCAAGGCCATATAGAAAAACCTACATCCAACATCGTGGTGAAAAACTGAAAGCTTTTCCTCTAAGATCAGGAATAAGACAAGGATGCTTGCTTTCACCATTTCTATTAAACACAGTATTGGAAGTTTTAGTTAGAACAATCAATCGAGAAAAAGAAAAAAAATGCATCTAAATTGAAAAGGAAGAAGTAAAATTAATTTCTTTTTGCCAAGGACATGATCTTATATGTGGAAGCCTTTAAATCAAAGTATTCAAAATTATACTAAATGTAAATGTTCTAGGTGTGCCTGGATGACTCAGTGAGTTCAGGCACCATGTTGGGAATTGAACTTACTTAAATAAAAAAGGAAGGAAGGGAGGAAGGGAGGAAGGGAGGAAGGAAAGAAAGAAGAAAGGAAGGAAGAAAAAAGAAAAGAAAGGTAAATGATCTAAACATCCAAATTAAAAGACATTAAAAGTGGTAGATATGTGAGAGATTTTGAGAAACTCACTAGGTCCAGACTATTGGATTTGGGATTCAAAGAAGCTTTCTAACTCCCAAGTTCTAGGATCTAGTTACTTTCTGTATATTTTCAGTGATGAATTTGTCTATGCTTCTCCCTGTGAATTTGTCTTTAAAAATTTATTATTCTTTTTTTCAAACTAAGATGATGACCTCAACCAGTATATGTTTTACATATCTAGCATGAGCACATTTTAACACAAGTATTTGTATTGTTTATGTTATTAATTTATGTTTTTGCCAAGTAGAATTTAACTCCTTTGTAGGGAGATACTAGTTAAGTTCTTGGTGCATGTCCCTATTTTTCTCACACTTACTTTATCTCAGTTATCTATTGCTATAAAACAAACTCTCCCACAACTTAATGACTTAAACAATAATTTTCTTTGCTTACAATTCTGTGAGTCAGCAATTTGGGCTGGGCTCAGCCAGGCAGTTCTGTTGGTCTCACCTTGGGTCCCTCATGTGACTCCGGTCACCTGGTGACTTAACTAGAGTTGAATGGTCTAAGGTGGCCACACTCAACGTGTCTAGGGTGTAGTGCTGGTTGTCATCTGCGTCACGTGTCCCCAGATGAGCTCAGGCTTCTTCACTTAGCAGGTGTAGATTTCCAACAGGGCAAGAGTAAAAGCTGCCAGGTATCTCCAGCACTAGATTTAGAAGTTCACACGGCAGTCCACCTGTTGCAAAGCAAGTCACGAGGCCAGCTCAGAGTCAGAGAGTAAGAAAAATAGACTCCATTTCTTGGTGGGAGTAGCTGCAATGAATTTGTAGCCATTTAAAAATCCATCACATTAACCTTTTGTTGGTATAGTTGGCAGTTTAAGTTATTTTTGACATATTTATCCTTTATTCTCACGATATGTGGTCAGGTTTACTGATTGCATGTTAATTTCACCCTTTGTTCATATTTTATTCCCTTAGAAAGTATCTTTCTCTCACCTTTTAGAAAGTACCTTCCCATCTGTTTTTAAAAATTTGTTGTCTCTTGTGATCTTAACAGCCATAGGACTTTGCTGACGCTATTTTAGGTCTTTGTGTCTTAATATATTCTTTATCTTAAGAGAGATTTATCTGAGTTCTTGTATTTCTAATGCCTTTTTCTTTTTTTAGCGTCTCTTTTCTTAGAGATCTGAAAAATGAGATCCAAAAGCATTCTTGTGTTATACCTCCTTTCTTCTTGACAGACGTAAGATCTTGTCTTTAAAGGTTTAAAACTTGACAAATAAGTACCTCGGGTCATTCTTTGAGGATAATTGCTGAAAAATGCTCTATGCCCCCTCTTGTTAACCAGGCTGAAGTTATCTTTCAGTTCAGAAAATTTTTCTTTGATTTTTTCCCCTCTGATCATGATTTGTACAGCTCTGGCATTTTCTCTTTTCTCTCTTATCCTTATTACTTCTAAATTAGATACCCTTTTTCTGTTTTTAGACATATGATCCTAGACCTGTAATATTCCCGTTTGTATAATTAGAATTTTCTGTATTAATATATTTTTAGAATTCCTGACTTTGTGCTCTGCAGTATCAACCTTGCTCCTTTGAATGCTCATTGACATTTAATTTAGTACTTATAATCTGAGAATAGGTTTACATATTGTTACACATTCCTTTTGGGTGACAGTTATTTCTCTTTTTAATGTCTTTTAAGGTAGACATTAGTTCATTCCAAAATATAATCTCTATGTTTCATGAAGTTGATCTTTTTTTTCTCATGATGAAATTGGGAAATAACATTCAGAAGAAAGAGAAAATATTTCCATAATCATGCCACTTTAGAAAGAATCTCTGTGATACCATATTAGTATGTTTCTTTCCAGTCTTTTTTCTTTTTTTTTTTAGAAATTTTTATTTGAAGTGTAACATCCCTGTTGGAAAATGCATTTATTTATTTATTTATTTATTTATTTATTTATTTATTTATTTATTTATTGAAAATGTACATATTTTAAGTAAGCAGCTCAATTAAGTTATCAAGAAAGGACCACACCTGTGTAACCTCATTCAGGTGAAGATATAGAGCACTACCAGCATCCTAGAAAGCTCTCTTGTGTTTCCTCCCACATCTTGCTCCCTTATCCTTCCCCAAAGTAACTACTCTTCCAGTCATTTTCCATATATATGCATATTTTTCATAGTTGTGGTTATATAGGTAGATTTATCTTCTGGGACTCCTAAAATTCTTGATAAATATAATCTCAATTGAGTGGATATCCTAGGCTATCCATGATAGGAACATGTATGCACTAAAAAAAAATTTGTTTAATTGGGCAAAAGAAATTTTGTATATTTTCATTTTGTTTCAGTGGAAGATGCTTAGATTTGGTTCTGATTTAAACTAGTTCTATAGATGTGTTTTTAAAAGTACCTTTGACTTTGTTGACATTTTAGTAAGAAAATATTAGGAATACATACATATATTGACATTATATTGTACACCTAAAACTAACATAATGTTATATGTCAGTTAATCTCAATTAAAAAATAAAATTGTAATGAAATTTTTAAAAATTAGGTGTCATTTAAAAATTCAGCTCAGGAGCGCCTGGGTGGTTCAGTCAGTTGAGCGTCCGACTTTGGCTCAGGTCATGATCTCACGGTTTGTGAGTTCAAGCCCCACATCAGGCTCTGTGCTGATATCTTAGAGCCTGGAGCCTACTTTAGACTCTGTGTCTCCCTCTCTCTTTGCCCCTCCCCCACTCACACTTCTCTCTCTCTCTCTTTCTAAAAAATAAATAAACATTTTTTAAACATTTTTTTTTCAACATTTATTTATTTTTGGGACAGAGAGAGACAGAGCATGAACGGGGGAGGGGCAGAGAGAGAGGGAGACACAGAATCGGAAACAGGCTCCAGGCTCCGAGCCATTAGCCCAGAGCCCGACGCGGGGCTCGAACTCACGGACCGCGAGATCGTGACCTGGCTGAAGTCGGGCGCTTAACCGACTGCGCCACCCAGGCGCCCCTAAATAAACATTTTTTAACAATTAAAAAAAAAAGATTCTTTCTCCCCTTCCCTCAGCCCCTCTCTCCTACTCACATGCTCTCTCTAAAATAAAATTTTAAAAAAATTTAAAAAAATATTCTTTCTCTCTCCCTCTGCCCCTCTACCCCACTCCCCAGCTCTCACTCTCTCTCTCTCAAAACTAAAAATAAATTAAAAAAAATTCAGCTCATATTTTGATTCAAACTTTTATGTCTACAATCTTAGATGTAGGTTGGTAGTGCATAAAAATATTTTGAAATTCTCAGTGTGAGGTTGGAAAATTTGATTTTAGAAGAAGACCAGCATTATTGGTAGTAGGATAACCATATCTATTTCACTTTTTATGTGAGGTGATATTTTCTACATTTGTCACAGACTGGCTTTAGAGTTGAAAAAGAACATGTGCCAGAAGCATCCAGTGTCCTCAGGCATTCGTCTCTGTTGTTTCCTTTTTGATGCTTTCATAGTTGTGTGACTTTTAGCTTAAAATTCTGGGGGCGCCTGGGTGGCTTGGTCGGTTGAGCGTCCGACTTCGGCTCAGGTCATGATCTCACGGCCCGTGAGTTCGAGCCCCGCGTTGGGCTCTGTGCTGACAGCTCAGAGCCTGCAGCCTGTTTCAGATTCTGTGTCTCCCTCTTTCTCTGCCCCTCCCCTGTTCATGCTCTGTCTCTCTCTGTCTCAAAAATGAATAAACGTTCAAAAAAAAATTAAAAAAAAAATTCTGTAACAAGGGCCAGTTTTCCCCCAGGTGTAAAGCATTCCCAGGCTCAGCTTTGTAGGTTCTTGGATGTGTTCCTAAGTCGGATGTGTTACCCTGTGTCTACAGCCTACTGTGCTTCGTAGACAACCCTTAGCAGTGAGAACTTCCAGAATTGTTCCCACCTTAGTCTCTGCTGCCTCTGGGATCCCAATATTGAATCATGCACTTTTCTTACCTCCTTGTCATTGTTTCTGAAAAACCAGGCAAAATTGCTGACTTGGCACACTACAGTTTACTTTTTCAGAAAAAAATTTCATCTGGGTTCTTGGTCCTACTCAACTTACCTTTGAAGTCGCTTTGATTTTTTCAAAAATCACGTTTTGTGCGCATTCTCCACGTCTTTTCTCAGCCTTCCACAGTATCATGAACACTCTGAACATTTGACTTTACTTCCTACTTGATTGTAAAAATAGACAAGAATGAATAAATATCTTCTTCCATCTCTATGACCTCACAATATTTATGTTCTATCTCTGTTTCCCCTTCTCTCCAGCGGGTGCCTGATTTTCTCACTGGCTTCCTCATCCAGGTCTTTCCTCCCTCAGTTGTACACTGTGTTTCAGATCTTCATTCAGTTCTGTTGTCTGTTTTCAAAACTCACTTGGCCTCACTGTCATATCTCCCTACCAGTAAATTTGGGTTTTCTTCCATTATTAGACATCAAGAATTAGTAGGTTTACCTGCTGCTTTTAGTTCTCAAAATCATCATTCTCTTTTTAAGCCCCTATGTCAGTCTGCCTCTCATCATTCAATTGAAGTTAAGCCCAAAGAGGTCACCATAAACTCCTAAAAACCAAGTTAGCCTTTTCTCACACTTCTTTCTTCTTTATTTATTAAAGAAAAATCTTCCCCTCCTATTACTTTAATGCTAATTGTGCTAACCTCATCTTCCTAACCCCTTTGCCAAATGTCTTTATCTCCTTTGCCAGTTTCTTCCTTACAATCCTTACAAAAGTAGACATTCTTCAATATCCAATTCTTAGTCCTCTTACTTGTATGTACCTTTTCCTTGAAGCTGTCATTTTATTATATGCTAGTGATTCTTGTCCCATTTATCCAATCGTGTTTACTGTATGATCTCAATAGATGTCTTACTTTTTTTCCTCTGGTATTCTTAATTGATTGCGTGATGGGCTAGACCTGAGAGTCATTCTAGTTTTCTTGCCTCCCTAAATTCAAGTGTGCATCAAGTTGATGAATTTTTCCTCACCAATATCTCTGAAATCTGGACCATTCGTTCCCTTCTAGCTCTGCTGCCTTAGGTAAGCATTTATTAGTATCTCTGCTGTGGTTACCACAATAATCTCCTAACTGGTCCCTAAATTCTTTTCATCATTCCATTGATTCTCAACACTGCTTCAGGGGAGAGCTTTCCATAATGCAAATCTGTCCTTTGTCGGTGGCTTCATTAAAGGTAGGAACAAGACAAGAATCACTATCTTTACTACTGATCGTCAACATGGTTCTAAAAGGTATAGCCAGTCAGTAACAGACGAAAACAAGATAGGATATAAATATCTTTAAAAGGTAGAAATATTGACATGGCGTTCTTCATATTGACTCCATATGATTGTCAGTGTTATAATCCAGAACATCAGCTTTGAACCTATTAAAAACAATGAGAGAGTTCAATAAGATCAGTAAAAATAAATGTACAAAAATGAATACTGTGTAGATGTCAATAATCATCAGTTAGAAAATCAAATGGTAAAAATTACTTTTGCGGGGCAACAACTGTGTGTGCATGTGTGTGCATTTGTGTGATGATACGCAGAGGAAAACAAATTTTAAATGTGCAGGATTGTAGGTAAAGAAATTATGTGTATTTATCAAGAGACCTTTAAAAAGGTTAGAATAAGTGAACAGACCTACCATGTTCCTGCAACAGAGTACTTTTTTTTTTTTTCCTCATCACTGTCCTGTTTTATGTGTTTCTCATCTCATAAAGATACTGCATTTGCCTCGCAGCAGGTCTTTCTCATTTTGGCACTCATGATCAGCCACTCCTGCGACACTCTTAGCTACTCTGTTATCCTTCTGCCACCCTACTTACATGCCTGCTTTAATTTACAAATCAGCACAGTTAAATTATCACCTTTAGCATGTCATCTAGAAACCTGCAAGAGGCAGCCCATTACCTTCAAGATAGAGTCTGAATTTCTAATCTTGCTTTTAAGATTCACTATAATCTGTATTGCTTTCTGTTTTTTTTTTTTTTAATGTTTATTTTTGAGAGAGAGAACGCATGTGGGGTAGGGCCAGAGAGAGAGGGGGACAGAGGATCCAAAGCGGGCTCTGCACTGACAGCAGAGAGCCTGATGCAGGGCTTGACCGTATGGACCATGAGATCATGACCTAAGCGAAAGTGGGATGCTTAATGGACTGAGCCACCCAGGTGCCCCATATAATCTCTATTGCCTTCTAATTTTATTTCCCACTATCCTATGTAATCCCTCTATTACCTACCAGTTGTATTTTGTTATTTGTCATCTCCATATTTCTTCTGCCTGTACAAAGTATTTCTGCCTTTCAAAGTCCAGAACAAGTTGTTCTCTTCCTTCTCTTCTTTCCTTTTTTGCTTCAGTAAATATTTGAGCGCCAACTCTCTACCAGGAGATACATAGTAGATTAATGCAAACTACTTGATGTATATGTACTAAATAAATATTGAACGAATGAGCGAGTGAATGAATGAATGAATGAAAAGAATTTGTTTTAGTATATCCGTCAACTCTTTCCTTACTTAAACTCCATAATCATTAACATGATAAACTATGTTCTTCTCTATAGTCACTTCCTACTATAAGTTGGTAGAGTAGGTAAAACATGTTCTTTCTCTAGCTCATAATTTAATACACTTCAACATAATAACCAGTCTGCCTTTTCCAAATTTAGAATTGACTGTTAGAGATTTTTTTTCATTCTCTCTATATCCTTCTGCCTGTTTCTTTTGTTCATTTTTACTAAAGAGGCCATATGTCATACAGATAATTACAATAAATTGAACAAGTTTCCCAAGGGCAAAAGCAATTGTCCACAAAATTGAGAGAAAAGAGTATAATGAGAGAAAAGAGTATAAATAGGAAATGGGAAACTTGTCAGTACACTAAATCTCTTACTGGGACAGTAGGACTTTCTTATATTAACAGCCATATTAAATCATTTGAAATAAGTTACCTTATCAGTGGCCTGTGTAAACATTTAATACAATGGAAAGAATTGATAACATTAAGGACTATAAATGCATTTTCTAAATTATACATGTATTTAAAGCTATTTTCATTACAAGGTTTCCTTTTCCAAAATTTGCATTTCTATAACCATTATTATTCTGGATGTTCTATAAGAGGTCTTATTTGATCCACCAGTGGTATATTTTTATTATAAACTTTCTATCGACTGGATTTGTTTATTTAATATCCTTGGGCCTGCTGTAGAATCTAGCCAGTACTTTGCACATAGGAAATGCTGAAATATTTGTATAATACAGTTGCTCCCAAGCATTCTGTGTGTGACATTGTCATGATGTGTATGCCATAGCTGTATTTAGAATATATAGGCTAATCAATAGGCTATATTGATAATACATTTCTATTCCATTTTTAAAGAAGCCTTCATTATATGGTTTAAAGAATTGACATAGCAGGAAATTCGTATTTCTAATTAGTGTGCTTATTCCTCAAACTTAGAAATACTTGTTTTGCTATCAAAAGTGAAAATAAAATAACTAAAAATATAACTTATATGGAACTTTATCCTATTAGTTATTCATTATGTAGAAGATTTTAAAAATAATGATGAAGAAGATTCTGTCTTCAAGTTTCACATTAAGTAAAGAAATATAACATTTTGACAGACTACTTTTCCTCTAACGTTGATAACTATAATTTTGAGTTTTAACGAGAAGATGTGCATTTTGATGTCAGATGAAAGGAAATTCAGACAGCCTAGGGATGACACATACTACGGTAGAGGCTTGCAGGTTAAGGAATCAATTTTCCGCTTGAATATCCTTGGGCAGAAGGGGCTGAGTCCGCAGGCTCCAACCCCGTGGTGTCCACATACACACTCACCGTCAGGGGAGAGGGTCAAACGAGATAGGCCTTGGCAGCCAGCCTTCATGAAACCCTAGATGGGAGTCAGACACGAGTCAGAAAAAAGCCTATTTCAAAAGATTAAGAGTTTCATCTGAGGAGTTACAATGCAATTTAGCTGTCTTAAAGCTAGGACTTTTAGTCCTTCATTTATTTGTATTTATTCCGCTGCCTAGAACACGTCCCTTCTCTCCAGTGTGTCCCCACCCCCACAAACAACAGCAACAACAAATGCTGTCTGTCTGAGGCACACTTCTCCTGGAAGCTGCAGCTTAGATGATGTTTCTCCCTGAATACATCCACTTTCCTCACATTTGGTTATAGTGACCCCTTCCCTACTTGTCCTGGACGCTATAATTCCTCTATTGTTGCCCACATCTCGCTGCATTGTCGGTGTCTGTTTACTTATTCATTTCTCTGCTGGACTCCAGATCTGTGGAGTCAGAGATCAGGACCATCTTGTTTACTGTAGTGTCCTCAGCATACTTCTGACGGAGGACATGCTCAATAAATATTTGTTAAATAAATGAATATATGTGTGTGTGTGTGTGTATATATATATATATATATATATATATATATATATATATGTACATATGAATTATGTTTTTTATGGCTTTGTAATGCAGAGGAATAGTTGACGAACAGTTCCTGGGACATAAAAGAAAGCTGTCTGTGAAGTCTCTTTAAATAATATTCATGACACTCAAAAATCCTGTAAAACCTATACAACCTATTGCCTTCACTGAGATCTCTAACCTCATACCTGACTAGGTGCTCCTCCCCATGAATGAGACTCTACCCCAGAAAGTCCTTGGAGGAGGAAAACCAGTGCTCAAACGTGCATTCATTCATTCATTCATTCATTCAACAGGATTTACTAGTTTTACCATATATAAAACGTAAGGAATACAGATTTGGTCAAGATAGATAATTGCTGACTCTAAAAAAAGAAAACCCTCTTCAGGTTTAATTACACAGAAAACCCTATTCAGGTTTAATTACACAAAAATGTTTACATCCATATGTGAATGTTGTTAGAAAACAGAAACCGTATTACCCAGCATGCTTTCATTTTCTTCCTGGTCATCATAAAGCAACAGGGCCTGATTTATTGTACAAGTGTTGTAATGTGTTCAGCTCTAATGCCTGAAAGCTTTTGCTCTATTTGTCCCTTTTATAACAGACTTTTTCCCCCTAAATCTGTATTTTATTTTGTCCTGTGCATTAATCTCTAAACCACTTCAGTCCATTTAGAACTCAACAGGATGGGGTGTCTGGGTGGCTCAGTTGGTTAAGTGTCCCACTCTTGGTTTCGACTCAGGTCATGATCTCAGGGTTCATGGGATCAAGCCCGGCTTGAGGTTCTGCACTGGACGTGGAACCTGCTTAGGATTCTCTCTCTCCCTGTCTGTGCCCTCCTCACTCACACATTCTCTCTCTCTCAAAATAAATAAGCTTTAAAAAAAAAACAAACCTCAACAGAGTGCAAATATCAAATACAATAAATAAATATATTGGTTTTAACCATAGCTTACATGATTAATACAATTTTCTCATGTTTTTAAGTAGAAATTGTGGATTCTGGCTCATGTAGAACAGGATCACGAAGCTACATAAACTCTGGGTGTAGGAATGCTTCAGGGAGGGCTGGTGTTTTTCTTCAAAGATAGTTTAGTCGTGTTTCTTTTTCCTTAGTTCTCCTCCCAATTCGCTATCTTCCTACCACATATCAACCTACCAGATTTGAACCTTAAATTTTAAATAAATGTGAAAATATGGCACAAGATGTTTTCCATTATATTAGTGGCAGATGAACTTTTTCTTTCTCAAGAAAGGAAGAGAATTCTCCCTCAAGAATATTTGAATCCGGGGTGCCTGGATGGCTCGCTCAGTTAAGCATCTAACTCTTGATTTCGGCGCAGGTCATGATCTCACGGTTCATGGGTTTGAACCCTGAGTCGGGCTCTAGGCTGACAGTGTGGAGCCTGCTTGGGATTCTCTCTCTTTCCCTCTCTCTCTGCCCCTCCCCTGCTCGCTCACTCATGCTGTCTGTCTCTCTCTCTCAAAATAAATAAACTAAAAAAAAGAAGAAGAAGAAGAAGAAGAAGAAGAAGAAGAAGAAGAAGAAGAAGAAGAAGAAGAAGAAGAATATTTGAATCCTACAAAATTTGGGATTTTTTTTTAATCAGCAGCAAAAAAATTCCTGCACTTGACAAAAGCCCAGTTAAGAAAATTGATATACATCAGCCATTCTCTATCTGGGGTTCTCCATTCTGGCTGCATTTTAGAATGTTCCCTAGGTGATTATAATACTCAGCTGGGGAATGCTCTGGATTAACTTCTTTTGAGAATCTGAAGAAAATGATTGATTCTTTCTACCCTCCCACCAAAATATATATACACACAAAATGTTGCATTTACAGACTCTCTGAATTCCCTCTGTGAGCTTGATTTGGAAATCCCAGGCTGTACATCAGCCCTGGGTGATACCAATGAAGCTGACCCCCAGTACCACACTTTGAGAACCAGTGCTTTGAGGATAGGGACCAGCCCTCTGTGTTTTCACAAGTCTCCCAGGTGATTTAGTATGCTTTAGCACACTAAAGCTTGAGAACCACTGCCCTAAAGAAAGACTTCCAGAAAATGACAGTTGAATAGAATGCTTTTGGCTTATTTCAGGGTTAGATGTTTGAAAAAACAGCCATATGAAGAATGACTTTGTATTTTTTGTAAAACCACTCTTTCGGCACTGAATGACTTTTGTGATGGGAGCATGTTATATATTTCTCTTATAGCCAGTCAAGTGGTAGGAAAAATTTTATCTCTTCCAATGAACTCGTAAAATGATCATGATATTTGCATATCTTACATTATCGTTTGCTTTTTTTTTTTTTTTTTTTTGCCTTTGCTGCCAGGAGATGTAGAGCTCAATTTCATGCCCAATTTTAGCAATTATTCTTAGCTTTGTTTTCTAGCATAATTATCTGCCTATTCTTTCATTTCATGTTTGTTCTTTTAATGAAATGGCTTTTCTGTTACCGTGTTATCTCCTGTGAGAAAGCAAGGGTCGTTACGTTCTATAGAAATAAATAATGGTTACCCTGTCGAGGCAAATAAGCTATATTCCTGTCTGTGGCCATGTTAAAGAATAATTTCAAAACAGCGATCATGACTCTCACACAGATGTATTATGAACATGGGTTAAAGATTTATGCAACTCATGATAGATTTTACAACTAGCTCAGAAGAACCAAAGATCAGACATATATAGACAATCACTGAATGCTGAGATGCACCTACTAATAGTTGCAAAACTGGTTGATACCCACAGGGCAATAAAGTGTAATGGTTGGAATTCACTCTGGGGGGTAGGAAGAAGCATCAGTTGCAGGTCCACAGGACAACATTCACTTGCAACTTTAATGGATGAGAATCATTTGATTACTATCAGTTTTCTATGACTTTCAGAGCTGTAAAATAATCCAGTCAAAGACCGTGAAAGGCATAGACCCCTATAGAATCAGGAATCCTGTGGGGCCCTAGGACAATGCCAGCATTTCCCCAAAACAACACCTAGCAATCTTTTTGCTGATGGCCGTCTTTCAGTTTTCCTGACAGCAAGGTAATGGGCAAGGAAGTGAGTCCTCATATCGGAGACTGAAACTGAGAAAGAGGATCTTTAGTAGATGAGAAAGGAGATACCCTATTATCGTCTTCTCATTCTGTATCCCGGGTGTGGCCTTGAAGGAGTCATCATAGCCAAGAGTGCCTTCCTGGAGACGGGAGGGAAAGATGGCTTTTGTCGTGAAAAAGCAGGATAGGAGCTAGGAAAGATTCCTCACTTTGTGTGACCGGCTAAAGAATGAGTCAGTCTCTTCCTGTAAAGCAGATTGTGTATTTTCATGGCATTCGCTCTACTTTTCTATCTTTTGGTCTTTTTGTTAACCCTTATTTTTAGCAAAGTATTTTTTTTAATGTCTTTCAGGCTGGCCTCAGATGGGTAATCAGGGACATTAAGAAAGAGCCTGTGTTTCCTCTCAGTCACAGAATTAAGTGGGAAGCAGAGCCTCCAGAGGCCATTGAGGTGGTGGTGGTCATTAATGAGAGCCCTACCCACCACCGCCAGGAACCACACCGTCATCTTTCCTTACCAGGAGATCTGTGCCTGCCTACCTCAGAGAGTCAGGAGCCTCTTTGTTGGTTTAGTAAAGTGCTTTTCTTCTTACATCGTCGTCATCATTATTATTATTATTATTATTATTATTATTATTATTATTTTAAGTAGACTTCACACCCAGCGTGGAGCCCATTGCTGGGCTTGAACTCACAGCCACCCAGGCATCCCAGTATTGTTTTTTATTGTAAGCTTTTTTAAACTTGTAGCTGGGGGTTAATTAATCAGTTAATGGAGAAATATTATTTGCATTAATTTGAATCAACTTTTCATAATTCTGTGTCATTGCAGTTTGGGGTCTTTTTGATATGCCAATTAACTTATAGATTTGTGAACATTTACTGATTCATTGGCCTTGGCATTTTTTAGTTATTGTAAGTTGAGTAAATAACATATGGAAAGGTCTAGCACTTGAAAAAGTATACATAGATCAGATAGGGGTAAATTAATATAATGATCTTTGTATCCCATGATATAAAAACTTATAATTGCAGGATTAGACAGATAAGAAATGTCAGTTTGCCTTTTATGAAGCACTGTTTATAGTGAACTGATTGAGGTTCTGGTTCCAGCTCTGCTACTCTAGTATGAACATGAGAACATGATAATCTCTATAATCTTAATCTGTAAAATACATTATTTGAGCTAGTATCTATTGAGTCACTATTGTTATACCAAGACATGATCTATGCCCTCAAAGAGCTGAACACATAGCAATAAATACATACAGCCGAATAGTGCAGGTGCTATGGATGACAGAGAAAGTGATGCTTAAATGATTCTTCAGAAGAGAGGTATCATCTCCAGGCAGAACAAGGCAAGGAGGAGACAGAAGGAGAGGGAGAAGAGAGGTTACTCAGGAGGGGATTGGGAAAAGGACAAGAGCACAAGGACAAGAGGCCCAGACTTGACTGTAGGCTCTGCAATAAGAAACAAAAGAAGTAGGTAGCAACCAAATGTTGAAGAGTTTGGTATTTAATGCTGAAATTAACAAGTTTGACTAAAAGGTCTCTACTATTCTCTATAGTTGGGATTCTGATCTAAAATACTGTTATTGAGTGATAAGGAGTTAATATATTCAGATTAATCTGAGGGCTTCTTGGACGCAGTCAGTTGACAGCCAGATGATTAGACTGTCCACTAAGACTTTGAGTTCCCTTGTGAAACTTGTAGCCTTTGTAACCATTAAAGGATGGGAAATTGAGTGAAAATACCTTTAGTCAAAATCTCTCTCATGCCACTTCATCCTTCATGTCACTGTCTACATTTTTTCTTGTATTGTTTTTTTTATTGTGAAAAATTTCAAGTGCCTAAAAAGTAAACAGAATAGGATAATGAACTTCCATTACCCAGCATAACAATGATCAACATTCTTGTTTTATTTATTCCACTACTCATGTCCCATCCCCATTCAGTTATTATTATTATTGTCATTATTATTCTTACTACTTCTAGGTATCATTCATATACATCAAAATGTACAAGTCTTAGATATATGTTTTGACAGATACACTCTGTAATCTACATCCCAATGCAATAGAGAACATTTACATCTTCCTCCAAAATTCCCTTTTATCTCTTTCCAGTCTCTCCCTATCCCCATATCCACCTCCAACTAAAACAAAACAAAACAAAACAAAACAAAACAAAACATGACCCTATTTTTTTTTTACCTTAGATTAAGTTCTGCCTGTTTTAGAATATATAAGATATATATAAAGATATGATGATATATATTATGTTTTCTTCTTAAAGGTTTATTTGTTTAGCTTTTATGTTTAGGTTTATGGCCCACCCACCGGAAATTATTTTTTGTTTATGGTGTGAAGTTGGGGCTGAGGTTCATTTTTTTTTCCCATATGGATATCCAGTTCTAGCACCGTTAGTTGTAATGACTTTCCTTTCTCTATTGAATTGTTTTGGTACATTGGTTGAAAAGGTATTTTCCAAGTCTGGAGTCTATTCCTGAACTCTCTTCTGTTCCTTGATCTACTTGTATATCCTTATACCTATATTGCACTGTTCTGATTACTATAATTTTATGGTAAGTCTTGAGTCAGGTAGTGTAAATAGTACAGTTTTGTTGTTCTTTTTCAAGATTCTTTTGGCTGCTTTGGGTCCTCTACATTTCCACATAAACTTTAAAATTCATCTTGTCCGTTTTCATTAAAAAAACCTTCTGAGATAATGAATTATTTACAAATTATTGGGGGGGGTAGAATTAAATTGTTAATGATATGGAATCCATGAACATAGTTCCTCATTTATTTAGGCCTTCTTCAATTTCTCCTAGCAGTGTTTTCATTTTTAGTGTGGCTGTTTTGCACGTCTTTTGTTAAATGTGGTATTTTGTTATTTGATACTATTGCAAATGAATTTTTCAATTCTGTCCTGCTAGTATATAGAAATACGGTTGATTTTGTATGTTAATCTTATACTCTGATACATTGTGATACTCACAAGGTTTTTAACACAGTTCCTGAGCACCATGGGCTTTCTTCCCTTCATGTTTTTATGATTTTTTAGACCTAAATTTCCTTGTCTCCCGTGTCTGCCCCTAAAGAGGGCCAGTGTGAATGTCACAGCATTTGTGAAGTCTTCTGACACCACCCCACTTGGATTCAGATAGTTCCTCCTCTGAGAGTCTCTATTAGAGGACTTTCCACTTTGGGTCTTGTGTGAACCATTCTGTGAAGGCAAGAGCCATACTTTATCTCCTTTCTATCCCCATAATACCTAGCATGGTGCTTTGGTTCCCAGTTTACGAGTGGGTTTTTTCAACATTTACCTTGGGACACAGAGGGGATTATTTGGTTCGGAGGTGAGGTGGGGCCCAGGTAAGGTCATAGGGGACAGGAAATCCTTACAGGCAACTTCTATCAATTGGAAACAATCCGTGAAGTGTATCTGAAAAAGGGAAAATAGACCTTCCTATTTAAAATAATGGTTACCAGTGGGTGAATCTACTCCCACTTTAAATGACTTCCGCATTTGCTGCCTATCTGGAACATTTGTAGATTATGTTTCTTTTCTTTCTTTTTTTCATTTTTTAAATTTATTCTCAAGTCAGCTAACATACAGTGTAGTCTTGGCTTCAGGAGTAGATTCCAGTGATTCATCACTTATATACAACACCCAGTGCTCATCCCAACAAGTGCCCTCTTCAGTGCCCATCACCCATTTTCCTCACCCCCATCGACCCTCAGTTTGTCCTCTGTATTTAAGAGTCTCTTATGGTTTGCCTCCCTCTCTGTTTTTATCTTATTTTTCCTACCCTTCCCTTATGATCATCTGTTACGTTTCTCAGATTCCACATATGAGTGAAATCAAATGATTTCTCTGACCTATTTCACTTAGCATAATACCCTCCAGTTCTATCCACGTTGTTGCAAATGGCAAGATTTCTTCTTACTTCCTTTTTGTTTTCTAGGTGGCTGATTGTGCTTGGGATGAAACAATAAAGATATATGATCCTGTTTGCCTTACTATGCCTGCTTGAGATACACTCTTCCAGTCAGAAACAAAGGAGATTGTCTGAGAACTACTTAACAGGGAATAAATGAACTATTAATGACATAGATATGCTTTTATATGCTATGCAGATTTCAAATTTTAAAAATTGACCCTGGATTCAGTTTTGAGGCAGCTGATAAAGACTTTGGCTCACCATATAAGCCTGGTACATAAGCCATATTTCTTAAAATCCTAAGAAATAATTGATGTGATGGAATATCTTGTAGTATCCATTAAACTGTAATCTCTGTGTTATAAAGTGGATTAAAATATGGGAGATCTGTAGATTATATTGTTAGTGATATATTTCATTTTTAATTTGCCACTTTTGATGTAAAATATAATCACTGCTGTTGGTAAAAATCAAAATAAACTACATCTCTTGATTACTTATGATTTTATGACATCCTATCAAGGTTGCTTTTTCTAACATAGTATACATATGAATATAGTGCTATATGTGATATAGAGGTATCTATGGTTCAGTAACAGGGCTCTAATATAGATTTGATTTATTCAGCAATATTTATTGAGTGTCTACTGTGTTCTTGACATAGAGACTGAATGAGACTGTCTCAAGGATGGGTGGCATGCTTTAAGAACATGGAATGCTATGAGTTAAGAGCTTACATGTTTTTTATATTTATTCACATCTTTTTAGGTAGTATAAGCTTTGCTCTATATTTCTCTTTCCTACTTTTCTACCATCAAATTTTTTAAAAAATTGGTCACTGGGAAAAAAGTGTTAGGTCCTAATAAGTTTCAAGCAGTTGCCCTTGAAAGTAGCCCTAGGTAATACTATAAACCCTCCTTAGTACCACCCTAAATCTCCTTGAAAAATCCCTAAGTGCAGATGACCTGTAAAAACAAAATGTGTGGAAAGGGAAAAATTGGTAAAACAAGCAACTATATAATATGATATTTTGTCATTAAATTTTTAACAAGGTTTTGAGGATTCTTAATTTTTTTAATGTTTATTCATTTTTGAGAGAGCACAAGCAGGGGAGGGGCAGAGAGAGCAAGACAGAATCCCAAGCCGGCTCCAGGCTCTGAGCTGTCAGCACAGAGCTTGATGCAGGGCTCGAACTCAACAACTATGAGATCATGACCTGAGCAGCAGTCAAAGCCCAACCCACTGAGCCACCCAGGCGCCTCACTGAGGATTTTTAAAAAGCAAAATATACTTGCAGTAATCACAACAAAAATAAATTAGAACCTATGTATGTTGCCTAATTAACATATTTACATTGCACATTTACTTGTTCCAGAAAAAAAATGACAGCTTACAACATACAAAAACAAGATGACACAAAAGATAGAAGAAAAGGAGACATAAAGTGAAGCCATGAGTGGAGCTTAAAAATCTATGCCTTGGGGCGCCTGGGTGGCTCAGTCAGTTAAGCATCTGATTTCGGCTTAGGTCATGATCTCACAGTCTGTGAGTTTGAGCCCCACATGGGGCTGTGTGCTGACAGCTGAGGGCCTGGAGCCTGCTTCAGATTCTGTGTCTCCCTCTCTCTCTGCCCCTCCTCCGTTCACTCTCTGTCTCTTTCTCTCTCTCAAAAATAAATAAACATTAAAAAAAAATTCTTTTTAAAATCTATGCCTCGGGGCGCCTGGGTGGCGCAGTTGGTTAAGCGTCCGACTTCAGCCAGGTCACGATCTCGCGGTCCGTGAGTTTGAGCCCCGTGTCAGGCTCTGGGCTGATGGCTCAGAGCCTGGAGCCTGTTTCCGATTCTGTGTCTTCCTCTCTCTCTGCCCCTCCCCCGTTCATGCTCTGTCTCTCTCTGTCCCAAAAATAAATAAACATTGAAAAAAAAAAATTTTTAAATCTATGCCTCAAAGTGCTTTAGAAAGTTGCTCCTTGGAGCACCTGGGTGGCTCAGTCAGTTAAGTGTGTCTTGATTTCAGCTGGGGTCATGATCTCCCAGTTCATGAGTTTGAACCCTGCCCCAGGTTCCTTGCTGATGGTGTAGAGCCTGCTTGGGATTCTGTCTCTGCTCTCCCCCTCCCCTGCTAGCTCTCTATCTCTTTCTCTCAAAATAAATAAATAAACATTAAAAAGAAAAAAAAAGAAAGAAAGAAAGAAAGAAAGAAAGAAAGAAAGAGGAAGAAAGAAAGAGGAAGAAAGAAAGAAAGGGAGGGAGGGAGGAGGGAAGGAAGGAAGAAAGAAAAAGAAAGAAAGAAAGAAAGAAAGAAAGAAAGAAAGAAAGAAAGAAAGAAAGAAAGAAAAAGAAAAAGAAAGAAAGTTGTTCCTAGAAACATAAATAGGAAGCCTGGTTGAGTACACAGTTCAGTGCCCAAGACCTAAGGCAAGGACTTCATCCTAGTACCATGCCTGGTACCTAGAAGGTGCTCTGTAAATATTTGTTAAATGAATTAATGGTCTGGGGGGAAAGTACAACTTTTTTTTAAATGTTTATTTTATTTATTTATTTATTTATTTATTTATTTATTTATTTGAGAGAGAGAGAGAGACAGAGAGAGAGCACGTGAGCAGGGGAGGAGCAGAGAGAGAGGGAGAGACAGAATCCCAAGCAGGCTCCATGCTGAGAGTGCAGAGCTCGACTCTGGGCTCTGTCTCACGACCTTGAGATCATGACCTGAGCCGAAATCAAGAGTCGAAAGCTTAACCAGCTGAGCCACCCAGGCATCCCAACTCTTTTTAGTCTTAAATTGTTTTTGAGAAGCCCCCTAACGAGGACACTGCTTTCTTAACATGAATACAATGTAAGGAACAAGGAGCTCAGACACATCCTTACAGCTGTCGCGATGATGAGCCTCGTCAATCTGTTTCTCGCTTCCCTCCAGAACTAGTGACATCACACTAAGTACAGTTCAGTAAAAGCAGGTTCACAGTGGGTGCTCTCTGTATCAGCCAAATTTTACATAGACCTTTAAAAACACCTAACCAGATCACATTTACTATGTGAATTTACGTTTACAATGAAATAAATTACTTATTTATTTTCCTTGTAGAATGCGAGAGAGTTTATTAAAATAATCTGTCATGTATCTTTTGAAGCAGATACTTGTGATTTAAAAACTACCATCTCTTGATCTTTCCCCCTCAATTTGTAGGATGTTAGAGGTGTGTGGAACAGTAACTCTGTAATACTGAACTCAGATTCTTAGAGTCTCACAATATGAGAGAGTTTGGGTTTATCCAGTGGGTTCCCTGGAGCTAAGATTGGAAAACTAGAAGGAAAGGGGCTGGATTCTCTCCTGAAAGAGAATTCCCGAGATTTTTAACTTCTTGGTAGTTCACAAGCCGGGCAGTATCTGGACAGCATTTGTGTCTTAGCTGTTGAGCTCTTAGCTTTCATCCCTCCTGCCTCCCCAACTTCTTCTGTGATCTGGGCACAATGTGAGATGATTTCTGTATGTTATTTCTTTGATTTTTATAATGTCCCTGAAAGGAAGCCCTCCCAGTTTTCCAGACAAAGAAATGAAGGCCCTCAGGAGTCCTAAGAGCCAACAGGTATGAAGCTGGAATGTGAAACTTGCTCTGACTGGATCCGAACCCATGGTCCTGCCACCTAGCCTTCCTTTCCTAGGAATAACAGAAATTGGCCCTCAGAGAAGTAGTAAACGTGTGGAACTCTCTGGTGACTAGCTCTTGATCATTCCTGAGAGAAGCGACAAAATGGAGTTTTCCAAGTCGAAATTGCTAAGAAGCTGCCCCAGGGTCTGGAGTGACCCTACCAAGGTATGTCACCCCCAGGGACATCCAGGCTGAGAGCCTACTGTCTCTTCTGCCCATGGCACTTTTTTCTTTTTTTAATTTTTTTTTTTTCAACGTTTATTTATTTTTGGGACAGAGAGAGACAGAGCACGAATGGGGGAGGGGCGGAGAGAGAGGGAGACACAGAATCGGAAACAGGCTCCAGGCTCCGAGCCATCAGCCCGGAGCCCGACGCGGGGCTCGAACTCCCGGACCGCGAGATCGTGACCTGGCTGAAGTCGGACGGTCAACCGACTGCGCCACCCAGGCGTCCCTGGCCATGGCACTTTTTAACTGACCAACTTGGCTATCCTTCAGCTTCTCCCAAAATGAACTCAGTGATTTCTTAGCAGGCCTCTTGTTGGGTGAGATAATCCACTTGAATATTTTTTTGCTTCAGAGAGATGCTGAAGTCTGTGTCTCCTGCCTCCCCCAGCCAGGTCTCCCCACAGCTCAGTTTCTTCTAACCAAACCCAACTTTCTCATTAATGGGCTCCTCTGGCACATGCTTTCCCATGTGCCAATACTCTCCACCCAGGCGCTCAAGCTAAAGACCTAAACCCCATTCTTGTGCCTTCCCTTTTTCCCACCTCTCCACTCGAAGATGCATCACATAAGTCCTGCCCCTTTTCTCCCCTAAAATATTTCTCCATTCTGTCCCCGGCCTTCAATCCAACCACCGCTGCCCCGGTTCATGCCATTGTTAAGTTTTCTCTGGACAATCCCAGCAGATGATCCAGTCCCTTCCCAAATGAGGTATCTGTTTCTAGTTTTGTGCCCTTGGAGCAATCCTCCCCAACACAGCTGCTGGAGATGGATCTAGAAATGCAATCTGATGACATCAATCGGAGTGTAAAACCTTTCTCTGCCTATAGGATTGCCCTCAGGAAAAAGTTCAAGCTCACTCATCAGACTGTGGTCCTTTGGGGCTGGCCCCTGCCCCTCTGCAGCATCGCATCTGTCCTTGTGGTCACCAACTTTGTGCGCCACACCCGTGTGCTCACAGGCTCCCCTGAATAAATAATGCAAGTTTTCATTTCTGCCTTTGTTCAAGGCAGTCCATGTGCCTGGATTGCCCTGTTCTTGGCTCAGTGAATCATTTTTTATTATAGTTGATACGTGATATTACATTAATTTTTAGGTATATATTGGTTTGACAAATTCTTATCCATCATTTGAAAGTCATGTGAAATGACTAAAGAAAAGGACTGATAACATACAAAAATTAAAATAACAAAACACACCATTAGCAAAGCTAAAAGAAGACACAGTAGAAGGTGTATTTGTAACATATGTAACAAATGGTTTAATATCCACAATTTAAAGAGCTCTCAAAACTCACTGAGACAGCCAAAGGTAAAAGTGGACAAAGGATATCAATAGATAATTGACAGATGTAAAAATGCAAATGTTTAATACAATTTAAAAAAAATACCCAAACTCTGTCTAATTTGATGATAAAGAAATGCAAATTAAAAGATTTGATTCTATTTTTTTGCTTATCAGTTTGGCAAACAATAAAATATTGCTAATATCCAATATTAGTGAAAGTGAGGGCACTGTTGCATACCTTTTTGGAAGGCATTTGGCAATAAAAAATTTAATTTTTTTCAAGTTTTTTACTTAAATTCTAGTTAGTTAACATAGTGTAATATTCTTTTCAGGAGTAGATTTTAGTAATTCATCACTTAATATGACATCCAGTGCTCAACACAAATGCCTTCCTTAATGCCCCACACCCATTTAGCCCATCCACCCCCCCCCCCCATTACCCTCGGTTCTCTATCGTGAAGAGGCTCTTATGGTTTGTTTCTCTCTCTTTCTTTTTCTCCCTTCTTCCTATATGTTCATCTGTTTTGTGTCCTAAATTCCACATATGGGTGAAATCATATGGTATTTGTCATTCTCTGTCTGACTTATTTCACTGAGCATAATATCCTCTAGCTCCATCCACATCATCGCAAATGGCAAGATTTCATTCCTTTTGATGTCTGAGAAATATTCCATTGTGGGTATATATGCCACATCTTTATCCATTCATCAGTCGGTGGACATTTGGACTCTCTCCATAGTTTGGCTATTGTGTTTGTTTATTTTTGAATTTTTTTAATGTTTTTATTTATTTTTGAAGGAGAGAGAGAGACAGAGCATGAGTGGGGGAGGAGCAGAGAGAGAGGGAGACACAGAATTCGAAGCAGGCTCCAGGCTCTAAGCTGTCAGCACAGAGCCGGATGCAGGGCTCGAACCCACAAACTGAGATCATGACCTGAGCCGAAGCTGGACGCTCAACCGACTGAGCCACCCAGGCGCCCCAATGTTTGTTTACTTTTGAGAGAGAGAGAGAGAGACAGTGCGAGTGGGAGAGGGACAGAGAGAGAGGGAGACACAGCATCTGAAGCAGGTTCCAGTACAGAGCTCGTCGTCACATGGCTTGAACTCACTAACTGTGAGATCATGACCTGAGCGGAAGCTGGATGCTTAACCGACTGAGCCACCCAGGCGCCCTGGCTATTGTTGATAATGCTGCTATAAACATTGGGGTGCACGTACCCTTCGAATCTGCATTTTTGTATCCTTTCAGTAAGTATCTAGCAGTGCAATTGCTGGATCATAGGTTAGTTCTATTTTTCACTTTTCGAGGAACCTCCACACAGTTTTCCAGAGCAGCTGCACCAGTTTGCATTCCCACCAACAATGCAAGAGGGTTCCCCTTTCTCTGCATCCTTACCAACACTTGTTGTTTCTTGTGTTGTTAATTGTAGCCATTCTAACAGGTGTGAGGTGGTATCTCATTGTGGTTTTGATTTGTATTTCCCTGACGATGAGTGGTGTTGAGCATCTTTCATGTGTCTATTAGCCATCTGGATTTCTTCTTTGGGAAGATGTCTATTCATGTCTTCTGCCCATTTCTTAACTGGATTATTTGCTTTTTGGGTGTTGAGTTTAATAAGTTCTTTATAGATTTTGGATGGCAATAAAGATTTTAAGTTACAGACTCAGCTGTTCCAGTCCCAGGATTCCCTGTCTGTACCCTGACACCCCAAATACTAACAGAGTATGTAAGAACAAATGTCCAAGGGTATCCATTACATCATTGTTGGGTAAAATCTAGATGCCTGTCTACAGAGGAAAGGTTATACTATAGAACAGTCATTTAAAAGAATAAGATAGACCAATGGAAAGACACCCTGCTATTGATATGTGTATTAGTTATCTACTTCTGTGTAACAGATCATCCCAAAACATAGCAGCTTAAAACAAACATTTATTTATCTTAGAATTTCTATAGGTCAGGAATCCAAGCGTAGCTTCGCTGCGTTGTTCTGGCTCAAATGTCTCAGGACAGTGCAGTTAAGCTGTCACCTGGGTCTGCAGGTATCAGAAGCTCAATAGGGGCTGAAGGATCAGCCTGGATCAACCTGGTTGTTAGCAGGCCTCACATATTCACCAGGTGGGACCCTCCACAGGTGGCCTGAGTGTCCCTGTAACATGGCATCTGGCTTCCTCCAGACTGAATGATAAAAGAGAAAGAAAATTCAAGACAGAAGCTTCAGTCTTTTATAACCGAGCCTCGGGGAGTGACACCATCATTTCTGCTGTGTCCTATTGGTCACACAGACCAGCCCTGGTAAAAAGTAAGAGGGTTAACCAAAGGTGTGAATACGAGGAAGCAGAGATCTTAGGGGCTTGTTATCACAATATCTTAAAATATTATTTTTAATGTTTATTTTTGAGAGGAGAGAGAGCGCGCACACGAGTGAGCGGGGGAGGGGCAGAGAGAGAGAGGGAGACACAGATTCTGAAGCAGGCTCCAGGCTCTGAGCTCTCAGCACAGAGCCCAATGTGGGGCTCGAACTCATGAACCTCGAGATCATGCCCTGAACCGAAGTAGGATGCTTAACCAACTGAGCCACCCAGGTGCCCCACAATATGCTTTTTAAAATAGCAAATTATAGACAAATATGTAAAAGTCCTAATTTTATTATTTTTTAAAAGGGGATTCTGTTTGTGTAAATATATATACATAAAAAACGTAAAGGTTTATACCAGTACCCCCCAGCTCTGTGCAGTGGGGTTGGTGTGGGGTTGGTGGTGGGGAATACTGAAGATAGCATGTTTAGTTATTGTTATAAAGTTTGTTTTCCTTTTACATACTATAATGTGAATGGGTTCCTTTTTAAAAATTTATTTATTTATTTTGAGAGAGAGAAGGTGCACAGGGGAGGAGAAGAGAGAGAGGGAGAGAGAGAATCGCAAGCAGGCTCTGAGTGGAGCTCGATCTCACGAATTGTGAGATCATGACCTGAGCGAAAATCAAGAGTCTGATGTTTTAACCGACTGAGTCACCCAGGCGTCCTGAGAATGGGTTACTTTTACAATTAAAAATAATGATGGGGCGCCTGGGTGGCGCAGTCGGTTAAGCGTCCGACTTCAGCCAGGTCACGATCTCGCGGTCCGTGAGTTCGAGCCCCGCGTCGGGCTCTGGGCTGATGGCTCAGAGCCTGGAGCCTGTTTCCGATTCTGTGTCTCCCTCTCTCTCTGCCCCTCCCCCGTTCATGCTCTGTCTCTCTCTGTCCCAAAAATAAATAAACGTTGAAAAAAAAAATTAAAAAAAAATAATAATGAAATAAGAACATATTTCCTCCTCCAGGAAGTCTTCTCTGATACCCCCTTCTAAAGCTGATATTATTTCCCTCCTTAGCGGTCTCTTGTTTCTGCCACACGACCCCACTGTTGCATATGCATCATTGTGTTGCCTCACCTGCACCTGCGAATTCCTGAGAAGTAAGATGAGGGCTCATCTTTGAATCCTCTGTGGCTAACCAAGTGCCTGGCCCAAAATACTTGCTCTGCATGTTTGCCAAATGAATGAACTGAAGGATTTATTTAATGCCATCAGTATGTATTAAGTAGCTCCAAAGATAATGGAGCTTGAGTCTAGACCCTTGGTACCAGTAGGTCAAATAGCTTTTTGACCTTCAGATCTACATTCTTGTTCAATTAACCTTGCTAAACATAGTAGTCTTGTTTTTCCCATTTTTCTTTAGGAGATATCTAGTAATTGGTGTGGCTGATGGTATTAATTTTTTTTAAATGAAAGCCCTAATGGAAAAGAATTATATGCAATAAAGTGGAGAAAATGAACTGTTTCATGCCAATGTAGGTTTCAAATATTAAGCAAAATTTTCTTGCCTAAATGAGAAGGGTGAGATAGCTGAATCAGCCCCAAATCTTTTACCTAATGTTAGTATCACAAATGGAAGCAATTATAATTGCTGGCAGAAATGAATCATTCCCAAACTAGGTCTACGCAGACAGGTCTTTATTATGTTCACTTAAGATGGCTTAAAGAAACCATCCTTTAATTGGAATGGTCCCCAGAAGCAGAGATCTGGTATTTGCTGATTTCTTTAAAGAGTTAATCTTCAAAGTTTTTTTTTTTTTTTTTTTTTTAAATCTGAGTATACTTTGTATGCTTTGTATATATGCTTATACTACACACATGGGGTCCCTTGCTTCAGACCCGATTTCCTCAAGAAAAGAACATCCCATGAAAAACAGAATCCGTGAAGCAGCCACTAGTGTGTAACCATAGCTATTAGCAACAGAAACAAAGAATTTCCCAGGGAACCGGAAGCATAGGTTTCAGTACATTGCTTTCCAGAGGTATTCCTGGAAAGTTGACACACTGAGCCATTTGTAAGCATTTTCTTGAGTGTCCACTTGAGGGGGTGGGGGGCGGGAAAGTGGCCCTACCAGGCGCTGGGCACGTGAGCTGGAGGACTGGTTGAGACCTAGGTCTCTCCCACCAAAGTGAGCTCCCAGCTCCTGGAAAGCTGGCCCAGAATAAGGACTGTGGTGATGCTGCCAATACCCGATGTAAATTATTTTTCTGCTCTGGTAAAAATTGTCGCGGCTTCAACATCTGGGCTGGAAGTGTCTCCTTCAGCACAGAGGTGGAAGTGTGGAGGAGAAGAAAGAATCACCAAGGAAATGGTTCGTGCATATTAGTTCGTGCAGCAGTTCAGGGTTAGGAGGTTGGGATCCTGCTGCAGGTGGGTGGATAAGAAAAGTGAACGAAAGGGAGAGGTGGTTCGAAGCAATTTGGAGCTCTCTTCCTCGCTCCCAAACCCTAGCCAAGTCCATAATTTTTAAGCAGGGCGAAAACTGTGCCTGGCTCTTGGCTGTGATCTGGGCTGAGCGAACCCCTTTGCCGCTCCTGAGTTTCCGGGTCTAGGAGTTACTTTCAAGGGAGCGAAATTCAGATCAAAGGGTCACAGAAGCTTTGTACCCGAAGTAATTGAGAATTCCCTTTTTCTTCCGGCCGGACGAGACAAGTAAATAGTTCTCAAGTCCTGCCGGGAAGCCGACCTGCCCTGGCCGGGGGTGGGGGAGGTAGGAGGTAGGGGTTGTCCTGCTCTCCAAAGCAGTCAGTCAATGACTACCCGCTAGGCTGCGTTCGGTTCCCGGGGATCCAGAGAAAGCTACGTCCAGTCTCGGCTCTGTCTTGGTCCTGGGTTCCTGCCCCCGCTACGCCCTCTCTCCCCTGCCAACACACCCCCTCCACCTCCGAGCGAGGCCAGTGGCTCCCGCCCACCCTGGGGCACCGTCGCCCCCGCGATCCACCAAAACGGTGGATGGTTCTCCCTCCCGAGACTTAGTTTCTGCTTTTACGCTCATTTCACGGCTTTGCCCCACTTGGAACGTGTGCCCTTGCCTCCGCCCCCAGGCTACGCAGCCCGGCGAGGCCACGGACCCTCCCCCCTAAAAAAAAAAAACAAAAAAAAAACCCTCCCCCCCGCGCGAGCCACTGGAGTAATCCCAGGTCCCTCCCTGGAAGGCGCACTGACTGGGGAGCGCGTTGCCCGCGCGGGGAAGAAGCCAGCCCTAGCGCCCTAAAGCACTCCGGGGCGGCGTCCTGGGGCCGTGGGTTCCTTCAATGTGGGGACGTTGGCGCCCGAGCACCGGGAAGCCCCGCAGCCAGCTGGCACCGACTTTTTTCCATTTCCTGGCCGACAGTTGGGCATGGTCCGGCGGCTGCGCCGGGAGGGACCGTGGATAGAAAAGCGGCTGAAGCTGCGGGTGTGGGGACGGGGGAGGGTTGCTGGGGGTGATGTCACTTGTTGCGGTTCTCGAAAACAGTGCTCGACCCTGGAGGGCTGTTGTTTCTAAAATCTTCTTTGGCTGTGCCCGGGATCCCCCAACCCGCGCTCCTGGGTTCGGGGCTGGAAAGAAGAGGCGAGCGGGAGCCTCTGGCTTTTGCGGAGGCGGGGCGGGGGGGGGGGCGGCGCCCAGGGGTGGGCGCTGGGGTGCCCGAGAGGTGCGAGTCCGGTCCCGCGTGCGGCAGCGGCGGGGGCTTCCAGGCGCAGAGCGTCCGCCCTGACTGTGAAACCGCGCGGGACACAACCCATTTGCAGCTCGTCACATACTTACAAATCGCTGTCGCTAGGGTTCCCGCCACTCCTCTCAGACCAGCCCCCCCACCCCTGCCACTTTTCGGAGTCCCCCGCCCCCGTCACTGCCTCCCGGGAGCTGCGGGGCAGTCGGACGCGGAGCGGTGGAGCGGCGAGGACGCCTGGCTGGAGCTACCCTCTGCGGGGAGCCGGCGCCCCCTGCCCTTGGCCGCGGCATTGGGCGGGCACCCCCGCCGCCCTCGCCCCGCTGCTCCCGGCTCTCTTCTCCGCTCTCCTTCCGCAGGTCCCGGAGCTCCGCCACCGCCGGGTGCGGCGCGGCAGGCGCGATGCGGCAGCTCTGCCGGGGCCGCGTGCTGGGCATCTCGGTGGCCATCGCGCACGGGGTCTTCTCGGGCTCCCTCAACATCCTGCTCAAGTTCCTCATCAGCCGCTACCAGTTCTCCTTCCTGACCCTGGTGCAGTGCCTGACCAGCTCCACGGCGGCGCTGAGCCTGGAGCTGCTGCGGCGCCTCGGGCTCATCGCCGTGCCCCCCTTCGGCTGGAGTCTGGCGCGCTCCTTCGCGGGGGTCGCCGTGCTCTCCACGCTGCAGTCGAGCCTCACGCTCTGGTCCCTGCGCGGCCTCAGCCTGCCCATGTACGTGGTCTTCAAGCGCTGCCTGCCCCTGGTCACCATGCTCATCGGCGTCCTGGTGCTCAAGAACGGCGCGCCCTCGCCCGGGGTGCTCGCCGCGGTGCTCATCACCACCTGCGGCGCCGCCCTGGCAGGTGAGCCCGACCCCCGCCCGCCCCCGGCCCACCCTACCCCACCGGACCGAGGCTACGAGGATCGCTTCGTGCCAGGCCCGCACTTCCAGTGGGGAGACCGAGGCAAAGAGAGACTTTGAATGTGGTTGCTCGGCTCGCGCACGGGACTTCTGGGACCCCGCCGAGCCTTTCCCGGCGCTCCGACTTCCTCCTTCAGAGCGTACCCCTCCCCCCAGTCCTGGCTTCCGACCCCCGCCCCTGCCTAACTAGCTATCGCCCTCTCCGCTTTCCCAGCTCACCGCCTCCCCTCTCCACCCTCCCCTCTCCTCCGCCCCGCACCCCTTCCTTCCTCCGGGAAGGGTCGAGAGCCGCCGGAGCCGGGGCAGACTGGGTTTGCAGGAGGCGGGGGCGATGAACTTCCCTGGGTCACGCGGGGCTGGAGTGGTGGGGGGGCGGGGGACGATGGAAACCAAGCTTGAGCCGCCTGAGCTAGTTTAGGGTCTCTGGCCCCGCGCGAGGCGCTCCCGGCGCGAGGAGGGGTGGGGGCGGGGGTGGGTGGATTAAGACCCACGTGAGGGCCGAGCTTGAAGGACTGAGCCGGGTGGGAGCCGGCGGGAACCGGGAACCTTCACACGGAGGTCGAGAGGGAGGCGTTCGCTCGGCGACCAGCCCGCCTGGGGTTAGAAGACACTGGCTGGGGATCCGTCTTCCTTCCGCGGCCCAACAGAGCGGGGGCAGCGTACGAAGCTCCTGGGTGACCTCCGTGCCTACCCCGAGGGTATCTGCTCCCTCCCGGTCCTTTGTCGTGCACAGAACTAGACAGGGTGCCCCCCCCCCCATCCCGCCCCGGATATGCAGGAAGGCGCCTCCGCTCATGCTTGGAACTGGCATTGGCTGAGCCTGGCCTCTCCGGTTTATGCCCGTGGACAGACCTGGGACGCGAACCCTGTCCACTCTCCAAGGCTAAGCGTTGCCCCAATGAATACCCACCCGCGCCAACCCGGTGTCTTCTCTTTTTCCTTCCTGCCCTGGCTCCTTGGTTCTCTGGGGCGCTCCAGGAGCCGGCGACCTGACGGGCGACCCCATCGGGTACGTAACGGGCGTGCTGGCAGTCCTGGTGCACGCAGCCTATCTGGTGCTCATCCAGAAGGCCAGCGCCGACACGGAGCACGGGCCGCTCACCGCGCAGTACGTCATCGCTGTGTCCGCCACCCCACTGCTGGTTGTCTGCTCCTTCGCCAGCACCGATTCCATCCGCGCCTGGACCTTCCCCGGCTGGAAGGACCCGACCATGGTCTGCATCTTCGCGGCCTGCATCTTGATCGGCTGCGCCATGAACTTCACCACGCTGCACTGCACCTACATCAACTCGGCGGTGACCACTAGCTTCGTGGGCGTGGTGAAGAGCATCGCCACCATCACAGTGGGCATGGTGGCCTTCAGCGACGTGGAGCCCACCTCTCTGTTCATTGCCGGCGTGGTGGTGAACACCCTGGGCTCCATCATTTACTGTGTGGCCAAATTCTTGGAGACCAGAAAGCAAAGCAACTACGAGGACCTAGAGACGCGGCCCGGGGGAGAGGAGGCACAGCCAAGTGGAGATCAGCTGCCATTCGTCATGGAGGAGCTGCCCGCGGAGGATGGAAATGGAGGGTCAGAAGGGGGCAAGGCAGCAGGTGGCTCCACTCAGAAGAGTGGGCCAGAGGCAAGGGGTGGCCCCAGAGGAGTCCCGCTGGTGGCTCAGAGTTCGCAGATCACACGCGGCCCGGAGGAAGTGAGCAAGAGGTCACTGAAGGATGCTTACCTCGAAGTGTGGCGGTTAGTCAGGGGAACCAAGTATATGAAGAAGGATTACTTGATAGAAAATGAGGAGTTACCCAGTCCTTGAAAAGGAAACGCATGTATGTATATATGTACATACGCTTATTTTATATGTTCGAGATACCATATTTTAATGAGGGGCCGCACAGTTTTATTCTTTGAGGAGTGGGGAAGGGAAGCAAAGAAAGAAGCTGAAACGCACTGGCAGCAACAGAATTAGCAGCTGCGTGAATTATTTAGCCTGAGTTTACCTGAGGCATCACAGAGACAAAGGAATGTGAAGGTGCTGAACAAAGTGAGGCGGCGGTCTCAGCTGCACAAGGGATATGTTCAGTGCAGGCTGCACGTGAATTTTCTGTCTTTATAACCATAACCGAAGGGCGGCATGCACTAGGAGTTCCTCAACCCACCCCCTCCAGAGATGGAGTGTAGACAGGATGACAGCACTTAATAAGCTCAAAGAGGACATACGGGGATACATCTTCAGTGATAGAACTGCAGTGTTCATGGCCAGCTGAGCAAGAGTATGTTACTGAAGTTATTATGCACATGCATATATACGTACGTATATACGTATACGTACATATATACACACGTATATATTGAGTTGACGTTTACTGTTTATAGTCATCTGAAATATCAGGTTTACTCTCATTTTTCTTCACTCAAAAAAACAATTAAGTGCTGTTACTCTATTATATATTGGTAGAAAATGTTAAAGCTGTTTTGAATATATGAGTTCATAGCTTCAAACCCGAAGGTCGAAGTTGGCTTTTAGTAATTATAAAAATATTTTAAAGGTTGTTTGGGTTCATTGCTTCATAATATCTATTATTGAATGCCATAACCTTTTGAGAAGCCAGTCTTACTGCGTCCTGTATTCTTTCAAGCAAATGCAAAGGCTGAGAAATAATTCGGTGTTCACTGAAGCCCAAGCAGAAGTGAGACCATCCAGTTAAGCCGGCTCTCCCGAGTCACCCTGCACATCCCAGACCCTGTGACAAAAACAGCAACTGCTATATTCACTTTATGATATTTTTCTATCTTAAATTTGTCAAAATAAAGTATGAGTCTCTCTGCTAAAAGATACATTGTTATACATTTGTTTTAGACACATTTGGGCTCTATTGTTGTGGTGTAGTTTGTGCCTGTCTTCAATGTGTGGTGTCTGATATCCTGTGTAGGGGCCACCCCATGGAGAAGTTCCTAAATTAGCTTGGCAGTCCACTGTAAAAGTAACAACAACCACCACCACCAGGAAAACATTCTCATTTTCCAGTCAAGGGAACTGTTACAAAGTAAAATAAAATACTGTCTCCACCCGAGGTAGGAAAAGTCCTCCACGGCCAACATCAGTTAATATGGAACCTGGGTTGTAATGGTAAAGAGCGCACCCAGAGGGAAGTCTTTCTTTCAGCTCCCTCCAGAGAGGTAATTTGAGAGAAGGCACTTTCATTATTTGCCAGCATGTTCCTGAGGCTCTCAGATGGCAGTATCCTCTATGTTTCGTTATTTTCCAAAACATCCCAACAAAACGCAAAGCAGACTCAAAAACGGAAGTCTCAGCTTCATCAGTTTGGATCCATACGCTGGGTAAGCAAGTGGTAACTATGGCGGTTTGTGATTGGTGCTGGTTTATTGGTTGTCACAGGCAAGTCATCATTTCCATAGATACCTCTACAAGCCATTTAAGATGTAAGAGCCCTCATATGTCTGCCGTTAAAGACGGTTGGCTAGGGTTAGAATGACTTCTTTAAGACGAAGCATGAATTTTAATGTCAACATGCCACAAGACCATATCCTGTTGCATTTCTGTGAAGTAGAGAATTAATGAAAAGCCCCAAAGTTGAATGAAATATGTGTATATATATACACACATATATATATACATTTAATACTATTAAAATGCCATTCTCAGAGAAAAAGATAGCATGATTGGTTTTCACTGAAAAAAATTCCCTTTTGGTCAAAACTGTTGATTCGCATTTATTGCAGAAAGATGAACTCTTTCCTGTCAACAAACTTGAAGAAATACTCTTATCAGTTAAGAGTTCTCCGGAGAAACAGGACCAAGAATAGATACATACATCTACAAACACATACACATATACATATATACATATATTTATATATTCATATACAAATGTATCTGTAGATAAACAGAACCATGAAGATTATATCTGTATCTCTCATATCTATCTATCGTCTATCTATCATCTATCTCAGAGAGGGAGAACAGGGAATTGGCAATTGTGGGGATTGGCAAATCTAAAATCTGTGGGGCATGTTGGCAGGCGGGAAACTCGGGTAGGGTGTTTATGTTGCAGTCTTGAGGCAGAATTGTTTCTTCTGCAAACCTGATTCTTTGCTTTTAAGGCCTTCCGCTGATTAGATGAGGCTAACTCACATTATGGAGGGTTTATCTTCTTTATTCAAAATCTACAGACTGTAAATATTAATCACATCTAAAAGATGTCTTCCTAGCAACAACTAGATTATTGTCTGAGCAAACAACTGGCCCCACAGCCTGGCCAGGTGGTTATATAAAAGTAACCATCACAGGCACTTATACTGGGAGGGGACAGTGGGGAGTGTGCAAGGATAGGAAAAGCCCAGAAAGATCAAAGGTGGATGTTCTGTCACATCCATTAGTTTGGGCGAAGCTTGGGAGTCTCTATGTGATCAAAAAAGTAAGCCATAGCACAGGGCAGAATGTGAGTCAGTGCTTGGAGATCAGCCACAGGAGAGCATGAGCAGGTGACAGGCCTTGCCTGGCTTCTGAATCCTTCTTCTATTGACAGTAACACTTGCACCCACCTACAGACTCAGGTCCACTCTGACCTTCGGGCTCTGGCAAGGCCTTGAGTCAGGCAGGAACAAAGCTTCTGAGTAGCACTCCAGGATATTACCGTGGGACGGACCCAACTGGAAATCCCCACTGTTGCTCGGCTAACCCAGTCTTTGTGCCCCATTTTGGACAACTCAGAGTCTCCTCTTCTCTGAGATTATGCCCCTAGTTTGCATGTATTTGGGTGTCTGGTCTCTGCCTTGACAATCTGTTCCTCTCTCAGCTCTTCAGGATGGAGACCCTGCCTCACACTCATCTGCCATTTATCAACTGGAATCTGTCTGTGGACTATATACCACGATGTCAGACAGGCATTCTCAACACTCACCCCACTGCTGGCCTCGCCCCCTACTTGCTGTCTAGCCGTCTATTATTGAGGCACAGATCGTCCAAAACACTGGGGGAATGATTGCCCAGAATGTGCAGGTGAGAGGGTGTGTATGTGTGTGCTACTGTGGGTGGCTGAACAGAGCTGAAATAGTGGCCTAAACTTCTGGAAGACTAGCCATCCCACAAAAGTGGTCATGTGTTGTCAGAGTGCCTAATAGCCTGTGTGATTAATTGCAACACTTCAGGGAGCTGAAGGTAGGTGAAACTTACGAGTCCTCGACTGACAGAAGACTTTTTTTGCACTGTACTTTGGGAAGATTCTATTGACCTATCTTTAACCTCACTGGTTCTTTTGGGGGGCATGTCCAGTCTGCTGATGGACCCACCAAAGGCATTCTTCATTTCCGTCGCAGTGTTTCAGTTTTTGAAACTCCTAGCATTTCCTTTTGATTCTAAGAATTTCCATCTCCCTGCTTAAAGTTTTTTTTTTTTTTTTTTAACATTTATTTATTTTTAAGAGAGAGAGAGAGAGCTGGAGAGGGGCAGAGAGACAGAGAGACAGAGAATCTGAGGCAGGCTCCAGGCTCTGAGCTGTCAGCACAGAGCCCGACATGGGGCTCAAACTCATGAACCACGAGAGTATGACCTGAGCCCAAGTCTGATGTTTAACACACTGAACCCCCCCGGGGGCCCCTCCATCTCTCTGGTTAAACTACCCATCTGCTCTTGCATATTGTCTACTTTTTCCATTAGATCCATTAGCATATTAATCATAGTTATTTTAAATTCCCCGTCTGATCATTCCAAAGCCTGTGTCATATCTGAGTGTGATTCTGATGCTTGCTTTGTCTATTTAGGCATATTTTATCTTTGCTATTTAACATGCCTTATGAATTTTTTTTTTTTTTGAAAGCCGGATGATGTGTGGGATAACAGAACCTGAGGTAAATCAGCTTCTAGTGTGAGATTTCATGTTAACAGGGCTACAAGGTGGGCTCTGTTTAAAGTTTGCCGCCCGCGTGGATGCTTCTAGTGTCCTTGCTTTTATCTCCCTGTTTTCTTTGGGCTTCCTCCTTAGATAGAGTTTGATGCACCTCAGATCTTTCAGCTGTAAACTACTCTTATCCTGGAGCATTGTTGGTATATGGTAAATGATACAGGAAAGGTGTTCTTATTATTGTCATTTAGTGGCCTGTGTCCCTGGATTGTGACCAGTGTTTCTTAGTCGTTTCTTTTTTTTCTCCTCTTAGATGAGAAAGGTGGGCCAGAGGGGCCTGCGGTGGGAGAAAGCAGAAAACCTTTCCCTGGGGTGGGATAAAGCTCTGGTAAGTCTTTGCATCCAGAGAGTAGGCCTTTTATGAGAACCTTCTGGGCATATTTCATAAGGATTTCTCTTTCCCTCCCTCTGCCGGAGTGCCAAGGTTCCTGGAAGTCAAACCCATGAAAATGTGGGTATCCCGCTAACACTTGGCCCCCAGGAGTGTCTCACTCTCAAGATAGTTCATATTCAGCCTGCAGGAATTTATAAAATTTACTATTTAAGTGTTCCTACCAAATCTACAGCTCCAGTGGCTTCTGCTCCGGGTCAAGACTCCACTGTAATGTTCCGGATTCATCTGTCTGTCCAGATTCCGGGTCTGGCAGCATTGCCTGCAACCTCAGTTCCCTAATGGGGCCTAGAAAAGCCATTTAGTTTCAGTTTGTTCATCTTTTTTCTCATCGTAGCAATGGTAGTTACAACCTCCCAACTCTTTACATGTTGGAGCTGGACCCAGAAGTCCTGCCTAATGACTTTTGGCGAGCCTGCTCAATTTCTGTAGAGACACAGGTTGTGAAGGGGAAGCTGGACATTCCTAAGGAAGGCTCCTAAAGAAATGAAAACGTCCACAGCTGCTGGCCCTTCTTATAACTCCAGGTCTCCTTCCCCTCGTGTTGAGTGTTGACCGCTCCTGTGCTTAAGCTGTGGTGGTTTCTGCATGTGAGTGTGGGAAACTTTTGAGTCCAAGTGCATTGTGAGCAAGAGTCAATGCACATTCAGATTGGTGCATCGTGGTAGTTGTCATTAGTATCACTCCCCCTTTCTCTGTCTTGGGGTCCGTCGCTTCTGCACGACAGAAATTTCTTCTACTTCTAGTTTTTATTTTACCATGTTTCAACTACCTACTATGATATCTGAAACTTCCACGTTAGCCTCCGAGTGATAATTGCTGACCTGACTCATCTGTTGCCTTTGTCTCTAGATACCATGGTACGTCTGCCAAGCTGAACTTCATAGCATCTGCTGAAATGGTCCCTTCTCCCTGGCCACAGCCCTCACCACCCCTTACACACATAACAAGTACTTCTGATTCTGCATATATGCCTCTCTGAATCTGCTTCGTTTTGTTCCCGAGATCCAACAGCAGGGTTTGGAAGAAAGCCTGAGAGCAGAACAGGCTAGAACATAGAATAGATGCACAACTAGTAAAATGAACTCGCAAATCTCCCCTGGGGAACCATCCCCTCTCCACTTCTGGGTTAATGTAATTCAGATAGTGTTGAGCCCATCTTTCTACCCTCAGTGTGTGACTCCAGCCAATGCAGTCAAAGCATTTCTTGGAAGCACAATTAGTTCAGGATGGTCATGGGACCTAGTCAGAGCCAAGGAGATGCAAGGATACTTTTGGCAAGACTTAAGTAGTGTGTTTTTGTTTTGTTTTGTTTTGTTTTGTTTTGTTTCTTACTGGACTTGAACCTGGGAGGATGGGGTGGGGTGGGGCAGATGTGCTGTTGCCACTTCGCCACGAAGAAAAGATATAATAGAAAGGAAACAATACAGAGTCCAAGTAGACCAGGGAGGTAGAAAGAGAAAGAAATAAACTGAGTTTTGGTGACCCCACGTGGCCCTGGAATTAAGCTTTAACTTAACACTGACCCTCAGGTTGTCAGGCACATACTACAAAACCTTTTGTTATGATTTGCTGACATCATTTCAAGTTGGGATTTTTGCCACTTGTATCCCAAAAAGTCCCAAGTGGCACAAACATAAATTAATGGTTCCCAGACAACAGGGAGAGTAAAGGACCCAAAGAGGTTTTTTGTTTGTTGCTTTGGATTTCGTTTCTGATTTCTCACCGCAAAAGCTATGACGCCCTGAGCCCAACTAAGGATTAGACATACCTCTCTGGTCTCCTGCTAATTACCATCTAGCATATGCATGTATCTCCCATGGTCTTAAACAGCCATGGTTGTATCTACCGTCTTTCTCTTCAGTTTACAATTCAGTTGATTCCTACATTCACGCTTCACAAAGTCACTGGATATTGGAAGAATTTGTGTATTGCAGACTGTTAGAAATACTACTACTTGAGGCTTTTGTTATAGTGCTTCCTATTTCCTAAGTGTTTTACATGTACTAATTCATTCAGTTCTCACAACACCCCTATAAGTTGGCATGGATATTATCCCATTCTTACAAAGGGTGAACTGAGGAATGGAGAGGCTGAGTAACTTACCCTGGTCTCATAGCTGGTAACCTGTAGATGTGGGTTCAGATTTGAACCCAGAGAGTCTGGTGCCAATGCCTGTAAATTTCACAGACATGCTATTCTCAGTGACAAGCTTTCAATCTGACATCATAAGGCTGGAAATGGTGGGAGTTCTGGTGAGCGGCCACAGCATTTGTTGATTCTGCTGCTCAGTGGGGATCCTGACTCTACCCATAATTCTTTTCTGCTGTTCTCAAAAAGGAGAAAGATACAACTTTATTTCTAGAACAACCTATACGTGTGTGTATGTATACATCATCTTCTGCTTGTGAGCGCTAAGGGACCCAGGGAGGCCCCATGAAAAGCAGAGTAAAGAAAGGGGCTCAGATGCTATTACAACAAAGCATCCCCAAGCTACCCAGCCTTTTGGGCCAATCTCTTTCTTCGTAGTCAAATATCCTTTATATATAACCTTGAAAGTACAGACCTTTACTAGTGTTTCCGAGGATTCATTGAACATGATCAGTGTAGCTGATTGCTTCTTGCTCCCTGCTGCTGTGTTGATCACTTAAAAAAAAATACAACTTTATTGAAATATAATTTACATACCATAGAATTTGCTCATTTTAAGTACACAATGGTCTTTAGTATATTTATAGAATTGTACAACCATTACCACCGTCTAATTTTGAAACATTTTCATCATTCCAAAAAAAGAAATCCTGTACCCGTTAGAAGGCATTAGCCATTCTTCCCCAATCTCCCCAGCCCTTGGCAATCACCAATTTACTTTCAGCCTCTGTGGATTTGCCTCTTCTGGATGGATGCTTCTTACCATCCTGAAAGTGTTTCTTCAGACTGCTTTTCCTAACTGGCCCCTGCACTCCTGTTTTTACACAAGGTATTGTTAATATAAAGCTGACATTGAGATGCAGTTGACAAGATTTACCGAATGCTTGAAACTACCCATCATAAGGGCATTTCAGTGTAAAAAGGAACATTTGAAAGTCAATATCAGAAGTCCCCAGTCTTGGAGTCTCTGAGCGTCCCTCTCTCTCCTTGGGCACAGCCTGCTGCTATGTGGCAAGGCCTTCTTCTCTCAGAACAGTCCCTTTTCCCATAGGCACCCCTACCCCACATTTAAGCCCCCTCAGTTCCTTATTTGCTCAATATGTTTCTCCAGAAGTAACTGGAAGAGCTGTAACACTGTCTAGAAAACAAAAGGGCAATCATTCTCCAATATACTTTACCACCTCCTAGAATGTGGAAAAGCCATAGTTATTAAAACATCCCCTCCCTCTCGTTCCACTCCAGAGAGAGAGGGAGAGGGAGAAATTATTCTGGAAAATTTTGTTAACTAGTGCAAAGCTGGTTGCCTGCCCACCTATCATTCCCCCATCCCTCCCCCATTCTTCCTTACACAGAGAACTCTAACTTTGGTCAGATAAAAGCAATAGTGTGCTCAGAGAGGGTGGGCCAGTCCCCTAGTACATTAATCATCATTCTTCGAAAGCCATCATGGTCGACCCACATCTCTTTGCCAATCATTGGTCAGGGCTGGGCCTGTGACCCAGCGAGCAAATGAGATGAGTAAGTGTGCTAGGGAGGGGTTCTGGGCAAGTTCACCCGGAAGGAGAAACTCCCTTTATCCTGCCTGAGCACGCAGTTAGTGAGGATGTGATGTCTGAAAGTACAGTAGTCATTTTGCAACCAGAGGGGACACAAACCTCAAGATGAATGGCAATGTGCTGAGGAAACCAAAAAAAATGAGAGAAAGAGCCTGTTCACTGATGCCTTCCTTGTATTGCTGGATTAACAACACAGAACTGCCTGTGTCTGTATTTCTTGTTATAGGAGAGAATAAATTCCTATTCTAAAGTGCCTTTTAGTTGGGCATTCTTTTTCTTTCAATCAAAAGCTTCCCAACTGATATAATATCCATTTGATAATGAATCTTGCTTCAAAAAGAAAATATACTTGAAAAGTAAAACTTTTTTTTCCCCATTGCAACACTAGTTTTCATCTATCCATCTATCCATTATCTATTCCTTGATTCAACAAACATTTATTAGGGATTATTATATACCAATTTCTGAACCGTCTATTTCCTTTTTAATATTTCTGTATAATAAATGTAATTAGTGGTTTTATATACATGGACAATTATGTCTAAAAAGGCTAGTTTGATAAATACTCATCGAACATTCTTTGAAAGGGCAATACAAACCCTAAAGATTATCTTCAGAAGTTTATCTGAAAGACCAAAATGGACCATTTCTTCCCATATTCACCAAAATTTTAGAAGTGAACCAGAAGCCCTATCAAAATTGTCAAAAGATATGGACAGAAAACTTTTAGCAAAAGAGATCCAATGGCTCTTGCATGCCTGAGAAGATCCTGAACTTCATCTAAATAGGAGAAAAACAAATTAAACTACAATGAAAATATGTTTGTCAGTGAGGGTGTAGGGACGTTTACAATCTCATAGGTTGCTCATGAGTGGGCATGTCTGTAGGGCCTCTATAGAAAGTAGAGCACTTGTTATGGCTCAATGTTTGACTCCCCCTCCCCATTCATATGAAATCCTAACCACCTCCCCCCACCCCACTCCCATGTGCTAGATATTGGGGCCTTTGGGAAATAGATAGGTCATGAAGGTGAAGCCCTCATAAGTGGGATAAGTGCCTTTATAAGAAGAGACAGGTGAGCTTGCCTCCTCTCTCTGCTCTGCCACGTGAGGATACAAAGAGGCGATGGCCATTTGCAAACAAGGAATCAAGCTCATGCCAGACACTGGATCTGCCAACACCTTGATCTTGGACTTCCAGCCTCCAGAATCATGAAAATCTGCTTCAGTTTTTTTTTTTCTTAATGTTTATTTATTTTTGAGAGTGAGAGTAAAAGCACCAGCAGGGGAGGGGATGCAGGGAGAGAAGGGGACAGAGGATCCCAAGCAGGCTCCGTGTTGACAGCAGAGAGCCCATTATGGGACTGGAACTCATGAACCCTGAGATAATGACCTGAGCCGAAGTCGGATGCTCAACTGACTGAGCCACCCAGGTGCCCCAAATTTCGGTAATTTTTAAGCTACCCAATCTGTGGTATTTCGTTATGACAGCCCAAAGAGATGAAGACAACGATTTTGTTTTAGATGAATATCTTTGATGGGAATTGCATTTTCCCCGGGCGGGTGGTGGTGGGTGGGTGGGGGGGGGATTCCTACTTCCTTCTTCCTTTCAGTACTAGAGCACCCTGTGCTTTAGCTGAGCACCTGCTGCTGACCTTGGACTACTCTCCTGTCTCTGCCATGAACTGCAGCCAATGGAAAGGGAAGGGAAGGGACGTGGACAATGCCCACATCAGTTGGTTACAAGAAACTTGCTTGTTGATGAAAAAGTTTTGGAACAGACAGAAGTGATGGTTGCACAAAATTGTGAATGCGATTAGTGCCATTGCACTACACTTAAAACAAGTTAAAATGGCGAACTTTTATATCCTATATATGTGTTAGTCTGCTCAAGCTGCTGTAACAAAACACCATAATAGTGGCTCAAACAGCAAACATTTCTCTCTCATCGTCCTGGAGGCTGCACATTCCAGATCAAAGTGCCAGCATGATGAGAACCTGCTTGCTGGCTTGTAGACAGTCACTTTCTCACTGTGTCCTTACACAGCCAATAGAAAGTTCTGGGCTCCTCATCCCCTTATATGGGCACCAGTCCCACTTGGGGCCTTCAACCCATGACGTCATCCAAATCCAACCACCTCCCAAAAGTCCCACCTCCAAACATTGCCACATCAGCGATTAAGATCTCAACATATAAAGTGTGGGAGGACACCCTCAGACCACAGTGATATATTTTAATCACAATTTGACAAAGTAATAATGCATAATGAATTATACCAAAACCCATTGAAATATGTGCTACGTGGGTGGATTGTGTGGAATGTGAATTATGTCTCAATAAATTTGTTTTTTAAAAAGTCCAAAGAAACCTGCTTGTCCCTACCTCCCTCTCTTTCCAGTCTCACAGCTCCACTGTGGCTGCAGCACAAACTCAGCTATGACAAAACGTGGGGATGTCAGAGCACGTACAGAAGAAAACCAGGGCGCTGAATAATCCTGCGCATGAGGCTTTCTGCCACTGCAGCCCTACCCTTCACACTATTACAGGAGAAAAGTACACCTGTTTGTTGAGCTTTCGTACTCAGAGTTCTTTGTGGTTCGGCAGCTTAGCTGGTATTCGAACCAAAACACTGGCACCTCACTTCACTTACGGAGAAAGACAATGGTTCACTTAAAAAGAGAGAAAGAGAGAGAGAGAGAGAGAGAGAGAGACTGAAGGCCTTTTCCTGCTCTCTTTCTTCTACTGCTCCCCCAGGGTTCCAACTTCCTCTATCTGCTAGGTAACTTTGCTCTTAATTTCCAGAACTTCTGAAGGCACGGTACTGTATATAAGAATGAACTACACTATTCAATATTTTTTTTATTGATTTCATTAAGAGCTGAAGAGAGTTTCAGTGAGGACAATATTCTACGGCAGAAATCAAATAAGAATTAGTTTGTGGGTTATGCCAACAGTCAACTGATGATATCAGCTATGTTCCAGAGAGCAAAAACAACTTTTTTCCCTAGCTATCTGAGGAATGCCTATTTGTCATTTGTTTCTTTTATTGCACCGCGGAAAAGATTTTAGAAGATGGAAACAAAAGGAAAGAAGCCATCATTTTCATCAAATCCCTCCTTTACACTGTAAACTAATTCAGTAGGTCTATAAAGCTTGCAAATTGTAGCAATGGATTAACCTCAGTGATATGTTCGGAAAATAATTCATAAAATAAACATGATGCAACAGAAAGAACAATTACCTCTTAGCAAAGGGCATGCCTTTGATTTTGTCCTGTCACGTGATGTAATTCCAAATGTGTCTGACCCATACCTGCCTCTGAATCAACCTTCTCATTTGGTGTGATGGAAGAGAGAACGCTTGACTTTAATCATTTGATGTTGAAGTACCTGGTTGAAAAACAAAAAACAACACAAAAAACCAATCATCTGGATGCTTTTGTGCCTGGATGCAGAGCACCTAATCTAGAGTTATGCGGACAGTGGAGCAAATTTCTTGCTTTTTGTTTGGCTCTTTGGCTTCACAGAGAGAGAGAGAGCGCGAGCGAGAAAGAGAGGGTTTCCTTGTATCAAAGATCTCTTCATGAATAAGAGGTGCTGTTAGTCTTGGAGCTGGCTTTCCACTGCAATTATGATGAGTCTAGAGTGCTAATCTATTGTGTGATATAATACAACACTAGCAGTTATAAATCTCTGCTGTATGGCATCCCTGTCTGGGATTAGTGGGAGTTAACACTACAAGTCAAAAGTCCTGGCCGTCTGTGGAGGGCTTTCACACTGATTGCCCAATTCTCCAGAGGGCTACTATTCTTTCTCACCAATAATTTCTATATCCAGTTGCCTTTAAACAGCCCATAAGCAGCAACCCAACTCAAATAGCTAGTTCCCTATTTTTCTTTAAGGGGTAACGTCCAATGTTCAAATGAATTGAGTAGGCAAATAGGGAAAAGTTTTATATTTTCAATTCACCTAGTGGCTGTCTTCCAAAATGTGCAATATATTTTATAAATGTTATTACCCACTTGGTGAGTGGCCATTTCCAGAGACACTTCCAGTCATTGCGGTGGCATGAAGGGATATTCACTTTGCCCAGTGTTACCTAAGCTTTCCAGAGTGCTGCTCTAATCATAGGATGGCACTACGTCTTTCATTTGCTGAATGACTTGGGAGGCAAATACCATCCCCTTCAATTCCACAACCACATGGAGGGATGATTGCAGAAAGGGAGACAGTCGGCCAGACGGCTCACCGCACAAAGGCAGGCATTCCACTGCCTTATCTGCCCTCCTCCTTCCCACTGCCCAACACGGTGCCTGCAACGTGGACCGGCACTCAGAAAGTACTTTTTGACTGACTGACAAAAGAAATCCAAGTCATGAAATCAAAGTATAACTTCAGTATCCTCATTCGATTGGAAACTACAGTGGATTATAAACTCCTTTTAAGATGGTCTGATAGGTAAGCCTGATTTCCCTATAGTGCCATTCTTGGAAAATAAAATGCTGCAAATTGAATCTGCCAGATAAGGAATAAAAGGCAGAGAGGCAGGATGGCTTGGTGCAGGCTGTTCGGAAGCCTGCTCAGCTTGGACAAGAGCAGTTGCCTGGCATTCTTGGTGCCCCGGGGCTCCAGGCAGGCAGGTTTTTAGGAGACCTGCCTCTGCTCAATCCAATAAAAATGTTCATAAAGAAACTTTCTTCTGTTTTTTTTTTTTTTTTTTTTTTTTGGTGGGCGGGGGCTAGGATACTTGTCTTGAAAAATAATATGGAACATTTTTAACAATTCAGACAGGGAAAGTAGAAATAGGTCAGACAAAAAATGGAGGGTGAAGTTGTCCTGCCCTTTCTTTAATCTTTTGAACAGTGTTTGAAAGAGCTCTTGGCAGATGAACAAATTTGTTCTGTATTGTGGAGTTAATATCTGTGCCAGGATTTCTGTCATCCCTCTGGGGGTGGTGATCAATATAACTAATAAATAGCAAATGACTAGACGGAGCCCACTGGAGGCCAGCAGTCTCCCTAATGGGGTAATATAATAGATGACGCCCTGGGATACTAGTCATGCTGAGTTTGGAGAAATGTGGGCCTTAATGGAACAGTTAGCAGTTACTAAGTTAGCAGTGAGTTGTGTTAGTGAAGTTTGGCAACAGACAAGAATAACAAGGAAAAGAGACAGTAAGAAAGTAAACCAAGTGAATCAGGAAAGAAGAAGCCATAGAAGAAGGTGAATGAGCGGCAAACAAGAGACTCCCCCTCTTTTTAGACTAATTTTTAGAGCGGCTTTAGGTTCACAGTGAAATTGAGAGGAAGTTGTAGAGATTCCCTAAGTTCTCCCTGCCCCCCACCACATGCACAGCCTTCCCTATTATCAACATACCCCACCAGTGGTACAGATGTTACAATTGATGACCCTACACTGACACATCATGATCACCCAAAGTCCATAGTTTACATTAGGGTTCACTCATAGTTGTTCTAAGTGCTGTGGGTTTGCACACAGGTATCCATCATTATGGAATCATACAGAGTATTTTCATGGCCCTAAAAATCCTCTGTTCTCTCACTATTCATCCCTCTTCCTCCCATCCCCCAACCTTTGGCAACCACTGATCTTTTTATTGTCTCCGTAGTTTCACCTTTTCCAGAATGTCATATAATTGGAATCATTCAGTGTGTATATCATACAGATTGGCTTCTTTCACATCGTAATATGCATTTAGGTTTCCATGTCTTTTCATGGCTTTCATAGCTCCTTTCTTTTTAGTGCTGAATAATATTTCATTGTCTGGATGTACCAGTTTATCCATCACCTACTGAAGGACATCTTGGTTGCTTCCAAATTTGGGCAATTATGAATAAAGCCGTTATAAACGTCTATCTGTGTGTAGGGTTTTGGGCAGACACAAGTTTTCAACTTCTTCGGGTAAATGCCAAGCAGTGCAATTGCTGGATTATGTGGTGAGAGTATGTTTATTTTTATAAGAAACTGCTGAATTGCCGTCCAAAGGGGCTGTAGCATTTTGCATTTCCACTAGCGATGTTTGAGCATTTCCGTCCTCCCCATCCTTGCCAGCATTTGGTGTTGTCAGTGTCCTAGATTTTGGCCATTCTAATAGGTGTGCTGTGGTATCTCACTGTTGTCTTAATTTGCATTTCCCTGATGACACATGATGTGGAGCGTCTTTGCATATGCTTACTCTCCAACTGCATATCTTCCTTGGTGTCTGTTAAGGTCTTTAGTCCATGTTTAAATGGGGTTGTTTGTTTTCTTATTGTTGAGAAAGTAAACTTTTTTTAAAGGACAACCGAAGAGTTTGTTGAGTTGGGGGGGGTGAACCAGTGACCTGAAAGATGTCTAAGATGCCTTACAATGCACCAGTGCTACAGGGTGTGTATCCGGTGCTAACAAAATTCTAAGTCCTACCCGAGAGAACCTCTGATTAAAACACAATGATAAAGAAAAAATATGTAGTCACTAACTCAAATGCAAGGAGAAAAGATGCATATGGATAGAGATGTTATTGGAGGATCCAAAAGAAGTTCTGGGTGCAGGAGAATTCTTTTTAATTTTTTTGTTTAATTTTTTAATTAATTTTTTAAATTAAAAAAAAATTTTTTTTAAATTTTTAATGTTTATTCATTTTTGAGAGAGGGTGTGCGCGCGCGGGGAGGGGGGTCAGAGAGCGAGGGAAACCCAGAATGGGAAGCAGTCTCCAGGCTCTGAGCTGTCAGCCCAGAGCCTGACGTGGGGCTCAACTGATTTTTTTCTCAACCAGAAAAATTAAGGAGATCTTTTCCTTTAGAAGACAATTGACTAATTGCTGAAATAGGAACAAGACCTGATTACCAAGTCCTCCAGTGGTGTTAGCAGGAATTTCAAGAATTGTATGGAGAACTGCAGGCCATGACTATATGCTTTGCAACAGGTTCACACTATTACCCAAGTGGGCATCAGTTTTTCTCTTTGAAAATTGGCATGACTAAAGAGCTTCAGAAGAAGGTTGCTTTGTTTTAAAACTAATGAGTACACCTCTGTTAATTTTTAAAACCTAATATATGAAAATGTGACTAATGAAAGAAGTAAATGATTTGCTTTATAGGGGTGTTCTGAACACAGTTTCTTTTATTTGAATAGCCTGTCCACCTGCCTCAAGCCTATCCTAGAAGGGTCTGCCTCAACACTTGTTATAGGACTTTCACGCTGTGTCGTATTTTTATCTATGTTTGTGTCCCCACTAGGCTGAGCTGCCACAGAGCAGGGCTTGGATTTGTCCATCTTTGTATTCCCAGGGACTGTGATTTCTAGTACCTAGTGAGCATTTATTTAGTACGTGCTCACTCAATGCATGAACCCCTTCTGGCTCAGTGATAATATGTTCTGGCTTAGTGAAACTATTTGTTTAAACCAATCTAAATTTCAACAACACATTTACCATGAAAATCAAAGAAACACCTGTAATGAAGAAATTCACAGGTCCTTTAGTGGCAAACCTTGAAAAAAGGTGAGGCACTGAAAATCCGTCCTGAATTTCCTGCTATTGTATTGTCAAATATCAAAGCCAAATTATACTGCAGACATCCAGTTAATGCTTTTTCTCTTTTTATTAAGTTGGCCTTTTATCTGTTACTTGCAAATTATGTTGTCCTCAATCCTGGGCAAGTCATTGTTATGTAAGCTGGCCAGTTAGGGACAAAAAACTTTGTTGTGTTTTCAGGTTCAGTAATGGAAAAAAGATCCTTGGGGAGACTAGCATAGCTGGACAAGTAGGGATAATCCAGCTACGGAAGGATAGTAAAGGTGGCTTTCTAACGTGGCCTATTTGATGGAGCTACTTTTATGTGGCTGAGGATGCATTCAGATGCCTGCCAAAGCATGCCATTAGTTCTGGATGAACAATAAGACCCGCAATTTTTATTGGCTTAATTTTGGGGATTTTCCCAAAGCTGGAGGTACTCCATTTAAATCTCCAAATCTTTTAATTAGCCAACATTCCTAAGCAGGCTACAATTTCTCCTGACTGAACGCTCTGAATATACAACATGGAATTGCAATATACCTTATTAGATAATTACTTAAATGAGATGCCCATACTTGTGTTGAACAGACATCTTAATTAGCAAAACAGATATGTCCATATTTTGCATCTAAAATAACTTAATAATACCACTGTTCAAGCTTTATAAAGACTTTCGTCTCTGAGAAGGTCAGTGAAATCCTTACATTGTTCATTTGCACGCATCCCAGAGTACATTCTTATTCCTTCTACTCATGTCATTCTTAGGGGTTTGCTTAAGAGATGTGTTGCACTTTGCTGAGAGGATAATTTTCATTGTCAGATACATAAAATGATGTCTTTCTGAGAGTGCAAATTAGTAAAGCTGAGAATAAGAATTTGCTCTAAAATATTTTGTAGAGAAGCATTTAGCCTGGTTGTGATGGTTTTGATAGCTGCCCACAGGAGAAAAGTCTTACCTTTTCTAAGATGGATTATGATTGATCCTTGTCTGAAGCTATCAGTAGAATGATTAAGGGAGAGTTGTTGACCTCTCTGAATATACTCAACTTTACAGAATGGTTGGTTCATTTATTGTCTGCAACACTGGTTTAAATTTGAAAAAGGCTATTTGAATTTAGGTAATATGAACATTAATAATGCTAATTAATAATGCTAAAGCTAATTAATAATGCTAAAGCTAATATGAACATTAATAATGCTAATTAATAATGCTAAAGCTAATTAATAATGCTAAAACTAATATGAACATTAATATGGTCTATTGGGCTTTTCCCTTTTCTTGGACCAAACATCCAATTAATAAATATTTCTGCTGCATTATGTTGTGTACGGCACTTTGGACAAGCAAAGAAGTGTAAGACTTAGTTCCTGCCTTCAAGGAGCCAACATTCTCCTTGGGAAGATAAGACATATGCACGTGGCAAGTCGCCTACCAAATCCAAAATGCCACATAAACCAGTATCAAAAGCAAAACAAAAGGGAACAGCCCTTTAATTTGCTAACTACAGATGTTTGCTCCAAGGCAGGATAAAGTTAGTAACTACCAAAGCTGGGCTAATTTCACTCCCTCGGTAAGTCTCTAAGATTGAAAGGTTGGAGGCATGTAATTTGGGAATGAGAACTGTCTACAGATAGCACCAATCTAGATTGGGAGCCGGATCTTTCAGATAGGTAGCTGAGAATAAGCTTTTACTTGCATAGAAGAAAAACTAATTTCCCAGAGATTACCTATAATGACTAGATTTATCAAAATGACTTTTGGAAAGAGAACAAATCGTTGCAGCAATTCCCAGGCATGCTGGAATGGTTGGCTACAAAGCATGGGTAAATATAAATAACAAAAATGAGACCACTTTCCACATGCCCAAGATGCATTATTATTGGTTTATATCATTGTGACCTAACCGCCATGGCTGATGTGCTATAGACTTTCTGGGACCAAAGTCTTGTTAATCTTTCTTTCTTTCTTTCTTTCTTTCTTTCTTTCTTTCTTTCTTTCTTTCTTTCTTTCTTCCTTCCTTCCTTCCTTCCTTCCTTCCTTCCTTCCTTCCTTCCTTCCTTCCTTCCTTCCTTCCTTTCTACACTTTCTTCTTACTGTTCACTCAGGGATTCTCTGGATTTCGCCATCGGAGTCCTACTCACATAGAGGGTCCTCCCTTCCTCCTTCCCCTTCAGCAAGTAAATTCATAGTTCTCAAAAGCAGTTGCTCTCCTGCTCATTCTTACCCTGAGATTAGCTCAAGAGCTATTTCAAACCATTGTTCCTTCAGATTAGAAATGATTTAGAACAAGATCAGGCTCTGAACAGTGGTGTATGCCTGGAGAAAGTTAGAATCCAAATACAGCTTTGTACAAAACATCATTACTAATGCCTGAAAACCAAGAATTGAGGCTAAGGGCCAGAGGTGGCTAACCATACGACCAGTACATAACACATGGAGGTATTGGGGACCACTATCACTTTCAAACACAAAATTTCCTATTGTTACAGAAAAAGGAATGCAGAAAAAGTTATGGGAAGAGAATGAGGCTGCCTCAGAGAACTTAAACAGGAGTATTTCAGGTTCCAAGCCACCAACAGTTTTAAAAACTCACGAGTCTCCACTAAATTGAATTTCAAACATATCTCTACCCTGATCTATTAATGAGGACAGTTTGACATTCGCTCAGGTGAAATAATTTAAGTAGAAGCCATGTGACATTATAATCAATTTAAGCAGCTCTTTAACTGCTTCAAGTTTGTCAAAGTGTTTTACAGTTAAGCTATAATTAGCTAGCCCTTCTAAATTCACTGTAAGGCAGAGAGTTGAATTTCCAAGCAAGCTTTATATCTGTGGAAACGAAGAGCAAATAATTTTCAAAAGGAGGCAACTGCTTGGGCCCTGGTTTCAGGCATGTGTTCGTCTTATGAAATTCATCAAAGCTAAATATTTAGGGTGTGTGCACGACCGTGAATGTGCGTTGCATATCAATGAAAAGTTAAAATAAAAAAATATATATCTGAAGAAACCTGGTGTAAAGAGAACGAAGAAAAATCTCCTTAGCAGACTAGCTCTTCTGAAACTACCCAGGAGGGGCCTTTGTGTAATGGGCCTTCAGGGTGCTGAGCCAGGCACTAAAGGTGCTAAAACGAACTCAATTCCTCCTATACTTAAATTAGAGTTTGAAAATAATAGAATTGTGTGCTCAGGTGTGTAGATGAGATTAAAGTGGCAGGAAGAGAAATAGATGGATTTTCACATGGCTTATTTACCAAGTGGTTTGCTTCTTCAGTGGAACCATGGGGTCCTGACTACGCGGTGCTCCAGAGGGAGTAAGGGAACCATGACCCTGACCTCCCAGACGGCAGCTTTCATTTACCTGAGGAGGAAATAGGCTCCACAGGTGAAACTACAGGAGGGTTGCAGACTTTCTCACTCCCCAGGCCTCAGTGCTTTGGATCAGATAGACCCGGAAGCAAAGTCCAGCTCTATTGTTTACATACCATGGGCAGTGGGCAAACCAGTGAACCTTCCTGACTCAGTTTGCTCAGTTGTTCAAAGGAAGAAAATGCAATAATGTCCGTGTTGTAGAACTTCTGGGGTGATGAAAGAAAAAACACATAAAACTGATATGTAGTAAACATTCCATAAATTTCTACACGACACACACCATTCTTTTTTTTTTTTTTTTTTTTTTAGGTAGGCTTCACACCCAGGGGGGGAGCCCAACCTGGGGTTTGAACTCATGATCCTGAGATCAAGACCTGAGCTGAGGTCAAGAGTCAGACACTCAACCGACTGAGCCATGCAGGCACCCCAACAGACACCACTCTTTTTATTTAAAACCTGAGAACTGGGCTAGATTAATTCCAGAGTTCTTATCGGGTAGGAAGTAGGAGATGGCGCATTCTTGAAGCAAAGTTCAAGTCTCTTCCTCTCTCTCTCTCCCTCTCTCACACACACATACACACACTCTCTCTCTCTTCCTTTGAACTAGATCTCCTAACGATTTTCTGTCCTTTCTTCCTACTTGGTTTCAGTGTCGAGTGTCTTGAAATTCAAGTCTGCATTGCTGTTTCTGCCTTCCCTTCTCCCACTGGTCGTTCAGTCTTTGAGACCAGGGTTCTACCCAGACCACTCCACTAAACTTCTCTGCCAGGATCCTCAAAGATGCCATGCTTACAAAAGCCAAGTCCGTCCTTTAGTTCCTGTTGATCACTCTCTTTTAAAACACACTTCTCCCCTTGGCTTTTACATGGCTCTCCTGGCTTTCATTCTGCCCCCATCTGCCCATTCCTTCTTGGTCCGGTCTCTTCCTCAGGGACCCTTACAGGCAGGTGTTCTCCAGGGCTCCGTATCTTTCCTCAACCACCTCTTTCCCACCTGTGACTTCTCCTACCCACTGGATGGCCCCCGAATGTGTCTTTCTACCTTGCCCTGTCTCTGGAGCTCTAACTCTAGATTAATTGCCCATGGGATGTTTCCAGTGATTGAACTCACCTCATTTCACCTGTGCCCACCTTTGTGGCTCCCTCCACTGCCTCCTACTCTGCCAGGAGACCCCCTGTTCCTGAGCCCCGAGTGGCACCAGAATCTATGCTGCCGCCTTAGCTGTCACTCACTTCCGGCATCCGATCCATTGCAATGTTTGGTACCCTCCTTTCTTATAAATACTTTTGAATCACATGCGTTTCTTTGTCCTCACACTCACTGCTCCAGCTGTACCTTTTATCCTGGTTGGTTTTCCTGATTTGAGTCACTTAGAGAGGAGGTGGCAGTCTATGCACAACACTGACGCCACGGATGCGAATCCGATTATTGCCTTCTTAACATTTCTAGTATTCACTTCCCATCTACTTCAGAATGAAATGCAAACTCTTAGCATAGCCTCCAAGACCTTCTGTGACTGGCCCTGCTTTCACTTTCAAACTCGACTTTTCTGTTCTATGTCTTCTGTCCAGAAAAGTCCTTCCTCTTTCCTGGACAGCTCCCATCCACCTTTCCAAACACAGTCAGCTGTCAGCCCCTCTGGGGAGGCTTCCTTCACCCTCCACACCCCATCCCCAGCTGGGTCGGGTGCCTGGCTCACGGCATCAGAGACATTCTGCTCTGTGTTGTGATTGTCTATGTGTCTGAATTTTTCATCAGACACAGGGAATGTGTTCCTTCATTGGTCTTCCCAGGGCGTAGCACGATGGGCCAGTCCCTCCTCAAATGCAATCTGAGTGAGTGACGAGTGGTTACGGCGAGTCTCTGGAAAACTTCCGTGTGGCTGTGGAGATAGATGTAGGGAGGTATGAGTGTGTGTGACCAAGGTGGCTTATCGACTCCTCCACAGTCTAGAACTAGCTCCAAAATCATTTAAATAATAATAAAAAAAAAAAAACCGAGAAGTTCATTTTCCCCCTTATCCACCCACATTAAAATTTCACTGCGACCTGAAGACTAAAAATCATATAACTTTCTGTTGCTTGCGTGACCGTGTCAAATGATTTGAAACATGTCACGCGTGAGCAGTCTCTCCGGTGGGTCTGACACCCACGGGATCAGATTCCTCTTCCCCTTTGCTTTCCCCTCCTTAATTTTTCTGAAACATGTTATCTATTCCTGTGAGCTTTTTCATTCTGGAACAATTCTCTGATGAAAACATCCCCTTCGTCTTGTTCCAAACCTCCCTCTCCTCAATAAACCTCCGCAGGGAGAACAAAGGTGATGACTTTTTAAAAATGTTAATGAGGCACCTAGAGGAGTGACATAGAATGAGATTTTAATATTACTCTTGAAAGAAAAAAAAAAAAAAACCAGACAACCCGTCTGAAGCTTCCTCTGGAAATGCATCAAAGGAAACTGTTTGGGATTTAAATGTAAATTGTGAAACAGAAGACAGTGTCCATTAGGATGAAGTGCTCCCAAACAGGAGCCCAACAATCCCATCGAAACAAAGAGTTTTGTTCCTTTGAAGTTAACTGAAGGCTAGTTATATTTTTCACCTCATCTGTTTTCCCTCAGTAATACTAATATAGAACGGAGGGTAAAAATCCAAAGGCAAATGATAAAACTTAATCTTATCTTTATTACTAAGTCTATTTATTGTTGTTTTACATCAAAGTCTAGATCAATTTAATTTCCACGGACAATGATGTTCATTTCATGACCGGGCTATGAAGGAACTCACTGAGTGAGAGAAACAGATAACGGCAGAGGAACATGCAATGCTAAGGAGATTCTGTACCTTTTGTGGAAATCAATGTCTGTAAGCAGCTTCCATACAATTATAAAATTCATTTTGCCCAGATGAGAGAAAGCCTTTGGGAGCTTCTATTCAGTCACAGAATTCCTCCATGTTTAGTGGGTGTTTACTAATAAAATGGGAATGAGTCAGTGATTATTGGCATCCAATGTGTTTTACTGCTGATTGCCAAAAGCCCAGTTTTCTCTACAGAATTAAGATCTCTTCAAATTCTCTCTCTCTCTCTTTCTCTCTTTTGTTTTCAGTAAGCATGGCCATTAATGCCTCAGCTGCTGTGACCAGGCCCTCTGTCACCTGCTGCTGTGGCCAGTACTGTTGAGATCATTTGCCAGGGAGGAAATAATGCAGAAGAGAATTGAGAGTGGGCAAAGTGTCTCTTTGGGAGATATATTTGACAGGGTCTCTTCCCTGTCCCTTCTTCTTCTTTTTTTTTAAAAATTTTGTCTTTTAATGTCTGTTTATTTTAGAGACAGAGAGACAGAGCACAAGTGGGGGGAGAGGCATACAGAGCCAGAGACAGAATCTGAAGCAGGCTCCAGGCTCTGAGCTGTCACCGCAGAGCCTGATGCGGGACTCGAACCCACGAACCATGAGATCATGGCCTGAGCTAAAGTCGGACACTCTACTGACTGAGCCACCCAGGCGCTCCTTCCCTGTCCCTTCTTATTTCACATTTGCCCAAGTTCCAGTCCTCCAAAGAGGCCTTCCTTGCCTCTCCCTCTGAACGTGCTTTGGTTCTACAGCCCTCAGCAGCTGCATCTATACCGGTACTTACTGGTGGACTTCTCTTTCGTTGTTCTCAGATGATTGACCATCGGTAGATTTGATTTCCTCAGGTTACTTACATATTCTCTAGGAGATTGGGTTTCTTAAGTTGGGAGTGGAGAATAGATAAAATCACCTCTCTATGGACCATCATTCTCTATCAGTTAAAGTGACCCTTGCATTGGGATAGTGTATTTATCATGAGTTTTTATACTATTGGTTTTGTGGTCTAGACAACACCATTTTCTGGAGGATGAGGTCATCGATGGGATCAGTCATTAGAGGAAAATCTGTAGCATGTGAATGTTCGTGGGAAGTGTAGAGAAAAGAGTCACAGGAAAACTGTGGAATTGGGAGTTGGTTGGGGTTTTGACCAGTAGGTCTTAAGGTGTCCAGGAAGTAGCTCCCAAATGGTAGATCACAAGATGGCAGTCTCCGCACACAGCTAGGCTGGAAGGAGAGGAGATTATGAGTTTGCAGCTCTGGGTTTGCCTTTGGGGTTAGGTTAGATTATAGAGACTAAGGTCATGAAGAGCATGCAATGCTAAGTCAACTAGGACAGGGTCAGATATCAAAGTCCAGGGGCAGAATGTTTGTATGCTTAGTCTCTTCTCTGCTTTCATTTCCATTTTGTTTTCTGAAAATCTTTAGTAAATTTTTTGAAGGTTTGAGCCTATTTCAGATATGCTAGGGGGAGCTAAGAAAAGGTACAAGCTTGGGTTACCACACTAGGCTAGAAGTTAATCTTTTCTCCTAAAGGGTCAGAGAGTAAATATTTCAGGGTATGTGGACCTGTCAAAAAATGGTCTCTGTCACACCTACTCAACTCTGCTATTTTAGTGCAAAAGCAGCCGCAGAAAACACATACATGAATGAACATGGCTGTGTTCCAATAAAACTTTATTTACAAAAACAGGCAGCAGGCTGGCTTTGGTCTATTCGTCTTACGATGCTATAGACCGATAAAGGGGGTATAACCCGTCCCTGGGGCCGGGGTAAATGGTGGTTGAAGTAACAGAAGAGAAACATAAGGCCCAATAGCTCAGGAGACAGGCTGGAATCTCCCTCGCTGTCTAAGCCTTGACGGTTTGAGTTTTAATTTTATTAAGACTCCATACCTCCCCAACTCCATCCCTCTCAAAACAAAAATAGTAATATTGAGGTCAGGAATTTGTTTTCCTATTTGGTTTCTGCTTTATCCCCTGCATCTACATAGTTGCCTGGCATATAGTAGGTACTCCAAACATTTGTTAATAATGAATATTTGAGTCAATAGAACTCTCTTACATCGCAGGGGTGAGTGAACATTTAGCATCTCTGCGACTCTAAGCATGACTCAGGACTTTATCTTTTGTCGTTAATAACAAGCAAATAAACAAAAATACCAGTTTTGGTGTTGCGGGACTGGAGAAAATACGCAGAATAAGAGAGGAAGAAGTCAAATATATCTTCTTAATTTTAAGCTAATTAAAGGTGAGCATTGTGTTTATTCATCTCCGCATCTTGTACAGAACTGTGCCCTGTGTAATCCACACTCAGTGTCAGTAACTGGATGCTTGGGGGGCAGAACTAAATCTCGCAGACAGACCCGAACAGGGGACAGTGCATGGTCTGAAGGTTTGTCCCCCAGAATTTGGATGTTGAAACTTAATGCCCAATGCAATAGTATTAGAGGTGGAGGTCTGGGGGAGGTGTTTCGGTCACAAGAGTAGAGCTCTTATGAGTGAGACTAATTATCTCCTAAAAGAAACCACAGAGAGCTTGCTTCTCTCCTTTTACCATGTGAGGTGACAGCAAGAAGGTAGCCATCTATGGACCAGGAAGCAGATCCTCGTCAGACACCAAATCTGCTAGTGCCTTGACCTAGGACCTTCCAGCCTCCAGAACTGTGAGAAATAAATTTTCATTGTTTATAACCCCACCCCTGCCAGCCAGTCTGTGGTATTTTTGTTGTAGCAGCCCCAAAGGATTAAGACAGGCTGGGGAGGAAAAGGAGATCTTCACTAGGTTTCTCACAGAATTATCCATCGCACTCATGTGGAAGCCAGCCTTCCTGCACATTTTAATATTGTCACTAATGATGCCCTTCTGGAGGCCATGCTGTTAGGTCACATTGTACTGCGTTCAAAGTATTCTGGGGACCAAGGACTTCTCTCCGTGCTTATTGTCTTGGAAGGCAAGGTCACTGCCCTTTTCAGGTTGGTTTTGGAAAATAGGGCCATTCCTGAGCACAGAAAGGGCACATTGCAGTGTAGGTAGAGGCAAGAGGGCGGCAGGAGAGGACAGACAGGAGGAGAGGTAAATGTCTGCCCCAGCTGTGCGCACTTGCACACGTGTGTTCTTGCGTGTGTGCCTGCATGTCTGAGTCCATGTGTGTGCACATAAGCTAGACGACATGAATGCGTGTGAAAATCCTGCCTCTCCTTCTCACATCCGACCTCTGGGACCGATAATGTGTTTCAGTGACTACTGCCTTATTATGAATTGGTTTATCAGGTTCCCTCTTCGGTGTCTGAACATAGCAGTGATTCGATTGGCGACCGTTTTGCCAAATACTTCACATGTTCCCTACTTTAACCTCCCCGTGCACCTCTGTAAAGCAGCATTATTTTTTGCTGTTTACTACTGGGAACACAGGCTCAGAGAAATAAAATAGTTTACTGAGGTGACTAAGTAATAAGTGGAAAGGACTAGGGTGAGGCACCTGAGGCACAGGGGCAGCAGACTTGAAGGAGGCAAACTCTCCGGTCTGTGCAAGCACAGGTGGATGCACTTGAACCTGGGGGTGAGTGTCTCAAGTATTTGCACCCTGACCATCCCAGGAATTATGCTTAGTTCTTTCTGAATGCAGAACATGCATTCAGAACATGCATGCAGAACATTTCTGACCACTGCACCATAGCCGAAGGCAGACATTCTGGATGGTAACACTAGGGATGGAAGAAGTGTAGGTTGGAATAAGGCAATCCAGTGGTCTTGGAGCTTTTTGCTTATATGTCCCCAAAGGGAATTTTCAAAAGCTATGTGTTCTTTGCATCTGTTTAAGTTGATATCTAAACACTTTCAGCTTATGTTTACATAGTTGCAATGAATGTAATTTCCACTTTTATTTTATTTGAAATAAACTTGACATGTAATTTTCAATGCATTTAACTGAGCCCAAATTCCACAGTGATAAGAAAGACATGGGCATATGTGAAGGGAAATTTTATATCATCCCTTTTTCCCCCTTAGCCCTTTTGAAATCATATTTCTATTCTATTCTTCATAGAAATTTTATCCTAGTGTTTTCTATGCTTGAAAATGTCAAATATATTTCTGAAACAAACGTATGTATGTAAATTGAAATTAATTTTTTATAAGATGTTTTTAAGTTTATTTATTTATTTTGAGAGAGAGAGAGAGAGAGTGCATGAGCATGAGCTGGAAAGGGGTAGAGAGAGAGGGAGAGAGAGAATCCCAAGCAGGCTCCATATTGCCAGCACAGAGCCCCATGCAGGGTTCAAACTCATGAACCGTGAGATCACAATCTGAGCCGAAATCAAGAGTCAGACCCTTAACTGACCGAGCCATCCAGGAGCCCCAGAATGAATTTTTTGACCCCAGGACCCTAAGCGTAAAGACTTTCTTCTGCATTTATGGCAATTGCTATTAGTACGCAATAGGTCCTCAACATCCTTATATTACAAAATAGTTACTAAATATGAAAGTAAGATGCTATTAGAGCTATCTCTTAAGGAGATAGATGGGTATTTATAAAGTTATTTCATGTGTTCGTAGATGATTACTTATGGTAGAAAAAGATAGGGTTCGGTTCCAATTCTCATGACATTTATTATTTGCATAGATGTGTTGAGAAATTTTGTTCACTGAATAAGTAGATGGTAATGGAAAGATTTTTGTTTCAGGAAAGTCACTTGCTTCTCCAAGATATATCCTAACAAAATCATAGAGTGATCTATCATGAAAATGATTTTTTTTTTTTTTTGAAAGAGAGAGAGACAGTGCAGGCATGAGCTGGGGAGGGACAGAAGGAGAGGGAGAGAGAAAGAGAATCTCAAGTAGGCTCCAGGCTCAGCGAGGGGCCTGAAGCAGGGCTCAATCTCATGACGGTGAGATCGTGACCTTGGAGAAAATTATGACCTGAGCTGCAATCAGGAGTCAGATGCTTAATCGACTGAGCCACTGAGGTGCCCCTATCGTGAAAATGATTTTTAATGATTTATCAGCTCTTCTTTTAAAAGAATCAGAAGCCACTTGACTTGCAAAAAAAGGATTTGTTAGTCGGCCATCAGAGTCTCAGCACCAACACTACTATTTCAAATTGATTTTATCTTTCTTGCCTCAGAGTGTTAAGCCCACAACTACATTGAGTCCTGATAGATGAGAGATGTGCCTTCGTTCTTTCAGGTGAGAGAAGGGTGCCTGTGAAAGGGGAGATGGGAACAGAGAATCAGAGGACATGTGGACCACAGGCTCTTTCTCAGGTAGTAAGCTTTTAATAAAAAACCCATATGGCTGCTGAGGATCTGGGAACTGATTCCCACAATACTACCTGTGCCCCTTTTTGAGGACCACTGGGAATAGGGCATGATGAACATCAGTTGAAGGATGAAGGGGAGGTGTGTAGGGCATATAAGTAGGGTATAGAAAGGACAGTATTGGGGGAGGAAGGAAGCACCAGTCAAGTGGGAAAATAGGGGGGAATTCAAAGGGCACAAAAGAATTCACATTATGGGCGCCTGGGTGACTCAGTTGGTTAAGCGTTGGACTCTGGCTCAGGTCATGATCTCACAGCTTGTGAGTTCGAGCTCCACGTCGGACTCTGTGCTGACAGCTCAGAGCCCGGAGCCTGCTTTGGATTCTGTGTTTCCCTCTTTCTCTGCTCCTCCCCCTCTCGTGCTCTTGTCTCTCTCTCTCTCTCTCTCTCAAAAATAAATAAGCATTAAAAAAAGAAGAAAGAATTCACATTTTGATGGCAACTGGCCCCACTGTGTCATAAATTGGGCATTGACTCACCCTCACCAGCATGTTTAGAACATAGTATTTTATGTCTTGTGTGCATTGGACAGGCTGATTTATTCTGGGTTTCAATCAAAAAAGGAATAAAGATTAAAATTAGAATGAGAGGTCTACAAAATAGGTCAAGATTAGAAGATAGAAAGGGTACAACTTGGAAGGAGGAAAAGGACTTAAGATAAAGACCAGGGAGGTTGCTGCTCTGTCCCTGGTTTCTGTTTGCACTGCTCTAGCAGCAGATGTTGCTTTATGCGTCTCAAATTAAATTAAAGTGTCCTTAGAGCCGGAATAATGCAGTTCAGTTATCTTTCAACCAGAGCCTACGATCTCTTGACACTTTCAAAACTGCTAAGTGTCTTTATTTTGTGCGTAATACACACGAAAATTTCAAGTGTCATTCAGCAACAGGCCATTTCTGCGATCAGTCTATTCATTGGCAAATTGACAGGTCTGTATAAATTCAGGGCAATGTTTGCTATCGAGCTTATTATACATTATTATCAATGTAATTCAAAATAATCTGTGTTAAGATTAGGCTCTTTAGGTGGAACAGCAATGAAGCTAATTTTTAAAAACCATCTTTGAATAGATAAAAAATAATAAAATTAAGTTTTGAAATCTTTGCTGTAATTCAAAGTTTATGAAAGCCGTTAACTTATTTTGATACTTAACTTTAAAACTGAAGGAAATATCTAAAAATAGTCTCATGTTGAGCACACTGCTTTCAGCTGCATCTGCCTGTTTGCAGAAACGCTGCTTTCTTCTAAGCATAGGTGTTTATCTGGTCATCATATCTTCACGAAGGAAAAAGCAAATGTTATATTCACACAATTATAAAAGTATCCTGCGTATAGGATTTCTACTTAAATGAGAAGTCAAAAAAAAGTCCTGAGACAGAGCCTTCCCTTATTAAATTCTATAACCTGCTCCTTGCTGATGCCAGTTATGCAAACTGATAATCCAGCTCTTAACTCATAAAATACAGTAGATGGGGAGAAGGTTTCTATTTTGGCTTTACGTTCATTACTTTAACAACTTTTTTCTTTCTCTCCCCAAATACAGCTCATTAGCAAATGCCACCTAAATGGTACTTCCTTTGTGACTTTGCAGCTGTCATTGTTAATGCATTCATCACCCCGAAGTGCTCTTGTGTATTTCTGGAAAGCTTTTCATCTGTTTAAGCTTAACAAATGGAGCTGTTTAACCTATGAAAATACAGTAGCATAGTTACTTGTTTTTTGTTTTTTTTGTTTTTTGTTTTGTTTTTTCCATCTTTAAGTTGCATCTAAATGAAAGGTTCTGGCTAATTGGTTCTAGGAATAGTATGAAAAGCAGTTCTAGAGAATTTCTCCCGGTAATTAAGCGGAATGCACTTCTGGCCCTCTCGCCGCGGACCTCACACAAAAGGCATGCCTTTCCATGTGGCGGCCTGTGCTTATCTCAACCAGCTTGGTGGTAAAGGGCTAGGGCGGTAAGGGGAGGAGGAAAAAAGATAAATGTGGCACAGAACACGCCGACCAGTGCTCAGGGAGGAAGGAGGTGCTCCAACAGAAAGCGGAGCCAGGGCAGGGCTGTCTTCGTGGCCGTCGTGCGATTCTGATTTATCTTCGAATTTGTGTCTGTTAAGGGAACTCCAGTGGGACAATAGATCAAAGCCCGGGAGCCCGGAGCCTCTCACCGCCTCCCGCCTCCGGGAGCGGGAGCGGCCGGAGGCCAGCTGTCTGGGCCGGGCGCACCCTCCGCAGGCCGCCCCCTCCCCGCGGGCCCTGGCCTGGGAGCTGGGGGGCGGGGCGCGCGCATGCTCCGTGCGTGCGTGGAGCCCCCGCAGGGTCCCTGGGGCCACCGAGGGTTTGCAGTCGCCCTGCGAGTAATCCTGTGCTCTGGGAGTGTGGTATCAAGTAGCAAAAACAAAAAACAAAAAAACACAGCATCGCGAAGGGGCAATAGAGAAACTGTGGGGAAAAGGGAAAAGCCATTTTGTCTGTAATTTTGTTTTGCTTTTTCCTTTCTTTCTTCCGTAAGGGGCCCGCATTTTCATTTTGCACTGGGCCCTGCAAAGTAGGTGGCTGGCCCTGAGCCAGGGTATTGAGACGCCACCAAAGCCCACTGCTCATCGCAAAGCCCAGGGTAAAACAAGCTAACCAACGACTAGAACGCTCTGTCTGCCTTCCGGGAGGCTGGCATCCGCTGGTGAATTCAAAGTTTCCTTGGCCAGAGTCAGAGACAGTGAGGAAATCATCTAGATGTTAAACCAAAGGGGCAAACTGAGTGAGGATCAGAGCCACGGAGGTGCGGGGATGGAAGACGTGAAGTTTGGTTATGCTGAGCTCGGACTTTGAAGCCAGGTGGTCGGGGTTCAAATTCGTTTCATCAATTAATTATACTGATACTCTAGCCAAGTCACTCAATTACTCCGAGCCTCCGGTTCCTCATCTGGGAAATTGTTTCTCTACCGGTCTGATATTTTGCTTTCCCCCATATCTTTAAAATTATTATAAACATGGGTCTTCAACTTAGGAGCCTTTTTATCTGGTTTTGGTTAAGGTAGGCCTTCCTTCCTTAATCGGTGTCAGGTCTTCTTAGATACACCTGTAGTGGTTGTATGAAAATCTTAAGTTTCAAAAAGACACTTCCTGAAAAGACCAAAAGAATATATAAGTGGTCGGGGCTCCTGGGTGGCTGAGTCGGTTAACTGTCTGATTTCGGCCCAGGTCATGATCTCCCCGTTCGTGAGTTCGAGCCCCCTGTCGGGCTCTGTGCTGACAGCTCAGAGCCTGGAACCTGTTTCAGATTCTGTGTCTCCCTCTCTCTCTGCCCCTCCCCTGCTTGTGCTCTCTCTCTCTCTCTTTCTCAAAAATAAATAAACCTTAAAAAAAAAAAGAAGATATAAGTGAAAATAGAAGTCCTTTAGAACTGAGGAAAATGTTTCGCCATCTGATATTAGACAAATTTGAATACATAAATACAAATTACAGTCAATAAGAAAATTTCGCAAACTACCTTAGAAAAAGGCAAGACAAGGCAATTTTCAAAAGAATGATTAATGGTAACTAACTAATAAATAGTCAATTATTAATCAAAGAAATAGAAATTTGAAAAGCGATGATACTTTCACTTAGCCTGAGGAATATTTTTCAGTGTTGGCAAAAGTGTGAGGAAATAGACACTCTCATACCCTGCTGGCTGGAAGCCTCTTGGAGGGCAACTTGGCACCAACCTTTGAAAGTATTAAAAAATGACTCTTTGACCTGGCATTTTACTTACAGGAATTTATCCTGAGGAAGTAATTAGACTTGGATATATCTGTTTATAAGGATGATGGTCACTGTTTACAATGGTAAATGGCCTAAATGTTCAACAATAGGAGACTGTTAAATATGTAAATATATATTTTTTAAATGTTTTACTTATTTTTTCAGAGAGAGGGCAAGTGGGGGAGGGGCACCTGGGTGGCTCAGTCGGTTAAGTGTCCAACTTCGGCTCAGGTCATGATCTCATGGTTTGTGGGTTTGAGCTCCTCATCGGGCTCTGTGCTGACAGCTCAGAGCCTGGAGCCTGCTTTGGATTCTTTGTCTCCCTTCTCTGCCCTTCCCCTGCTCTCTCTCTCTCTCTCTCTCTCTTAAAAATAAATGTAAAACAATTTAAAAAAAGGTATAAATAATAAATACTATTCTATAATAAATAACATAAAAACATATGAGTATATATATGATGAAATATTACAAGGATTATTAAATTGTAAATATATATTAAGAACCTGGAAAGAATTTTTCATTATATTTTTAGGTGAAAATAGCATGTGTAGTTTGGAAAAGCAGTACAGCATAGTGGTTTCATGCATGAATTCAGAAGCCAGACTGGTTGGGTTTGACTCATGGCTCTGCCCTTTCCTGGTTCTGCCCCTAAATAAAGCTATGAGTAAATTACTTAATATCTCTGTGGCTTGGTTTCCTCAGCTGTAAAATGAGATACTATTGGCAGCCTATTTCACAGGGTTGTTTTGAAAATTAAGTTAGTACATGTACAGCACTTAGTATAGTGTCTGGCGTATGATAAGTTCTCATTGTTAACTTATATTTTACCATTTTATTAATTATATATGCATAAAAATGCGTGGAGGGATATATATGAGAATGTTCCCAGTTGTTATTTGAATTGGAATTTTGAGTTTTTTTTTTTTTTTGCCTTGCTATATATACTTTGCTGTATTTTCCAAAAAATTTATAATGAACATGACCTATGATCAGAGGGAATAACGAAGGTGATTCCATTTTTTTTTAAGACAGTGCAAGCTTCCTTGTCTCTAAAAAAGACAAAATGAGGTTGCCTGGATATCTACAAAAGTAGGATAGGAAACACCCACCTCCAAGGACTCAGAAAATCTTCTCCTGACACAAGGGATAATAAATGTGTGAAGAAACATTCAACTTCTCTATTAGTTAAAGCAAATATCAGAATTCCAACTAATGTGTTTCAGTTACCTTCTGACATCGTATGATTGTTCCAATGTTGCCTTTCTAATCTCAGTTATACGTTTCTAATGAAGATGAAATGTAAGATAATGCCATTGGTGATAGCACAAGAGAACATGGATTGTTAATAAGAATAGCTAACACATCACATTCATTTAACATCTTGTAAGCACCTTGACAAAGTAGGAGCTATCATTTCCCCTACTTTACATATGAGGAAACTGAGGCCCAGAAATATTAAGTAACTTGCTAAGTAACATGCTCAGAAAAAGTAGAGGTAGGATTCAAATCCAGTCGGAGCCCAGAGCTATATGATAAAAAATTCAAAAATAAACAAGTGGGAAAAAAAGAAAGGTAGACCTGGAACATTGGGGAGGGACTATCGAATCAGCTGTTTTAAGTACTTTCAGGGCAAGATTTTATCTTAGTTGTCTCAAATTCTCAGACTTTTACTCCACATCTGATGCATAATAGACACTTATAAATGAATGCCTGAATAGTTCGTAGGCCTGACACAGAGCAGATATTCTTAGGTTCTTAATAATAGGGACATGGTTGGACACTCAGATTTGTAATTAAAACAAACAAAAAAGCTAAAGACTCTTCTAAAATCAAAGGAAGACACTAACAGAGAATGTAGAATATGGCACATGAAGGGATCACTTCTTCCAGACCCATACTCTCTTCTCTTGGAGACTGCTTAAACTATTTATTAGTGGTTCCTGGGTCTCTAATTAGAGTCCCAAGCATTTCCTTCTGTTTCCCAAAGGGTTGGAGTAATGCCCTGAGGGCTTGTCACCATAGTCCTCTACCCCTTCTAATCAGCCAGATGGCAGCTGCAGGAAGCGGCCACTAACGCAACAATCCAACAATCGCAGGGTTGTGTTGACAGTGGAGGTCTTCAACTGAATGGGGACTTGAGGAAGCATATGCCCTGTTTCTGAGCCTGGGATGTTAGGATTCGCTTTTGTCAGTTGGGCTTTGTATATTAGTTGTGAATATTTGCTATTTGATTATGCTAATTTATTAGGCTGAAATTGAACACCGCTTTCAAAATAATCCTTCTAGATGATAATTTCATGTTAGGAACATTGATAATTTGTCACTACTCTTAGTATTCTAAAAATTTTACTCACTTTATTTTTAAAGTTTATTTATTTTGAGAGAGAGAGAAAGTGCAAGCTGGGGAGGGGCAGAGAGAGAGAGAGAGAGAGAGGAGGACAGAGGATCTAAAGTGGGCTCTATGCTGACAGCAGAGACCCTGATGCGGGGCTCAAACTCACAAACTTGTGAGATTATGACCAGAGCCGAGGTCAGATGCTTAACTGAGCCACCAGGTGCCCCATAAAAATTTTTACTGACTTTATAAGTGGCTCAAGGTGTGGGTGTATTTGTGCTTGTATATTTATTTACTATTCTTATGTGGGAAATTGCATAAAAAGAAAACGCACTCAGACTCTTTAGTAGCCACTTGTAAATCTCATAACCCTTAAGGGAAAAGTGACCAGAGAAATGTGACCACCCCCAGAGATTTTCCTGGCCGTTGTAGACCTCAGTGTGGTCTTGGCTTCCCTCAGCAAAGGGGCAACATACTGTTGAGATGTGTTAATAAAGAGCAGAGAGTCTAATGAAAATGCCAGTAGGCTCTTTGGGAAGCTGGCAAATAGAGTATGTTGTGAATGTGGACACAAGCGGAAGAGGTATCCACAGGTCTATTATTAGAATAGGGACAATACCCAGTGTCTTTAATTGCTGAAAGACATACACCTGCCACTTAATTTCCTCAGTGTCACCAGTGAATTATACCTACTATTAGACAGCAAGAACATTTGTTCATTAGTTGCCTGTTTGTTCATTCATCTGTTTATCCATCATCCATCCATCCATCCATCCATCCATCCATCCACCCATCCATCTATCCATTCATCCATCTATCCATCCATCCAAACAGTTGAACAATTGAATGTGACATTTAAAACTGTTTCCAACAGGCTTCTTTTGTTACTACAAATATTCCCTCTTGGAAACCATGATGTGACATGATTTATGGTTAAATGGATTCTATTTTCCTATTAAAACAGCATTATAATTGAGAGCTTGCTTCTGTTCACAATGTCAAAAAATTATAAACAGGACTTAGAATACTTAGCAAAAGCACTGATATAATAAGTAAAACCCTACAAACCTCTATAATCTATTATATAGTAGAAGTATATTCCAAGCTGTTGAATCTTAGGGACAGAAGAGACTTCGGTAATCTTTATTGCCAAGAAAAGCAAAGTTCAGAGAGAGAAAAGAACTTTCTGGGTGTCACCCACTTAACTCAGAAATGTTAAAAATATAACCCATGGTTCTCAGATCCATGTTCTTTTTCTGATACAATATGCCCTCCCTCAGAAAAATCCCAAGATTTATTTAAGGTTGCTTAAATAAGAGACCACAATATATTGCAAAATATGTATATAACATATAACATGTAAACATATAACATAGTTATATATCATATATTTCATGTGTCTAAATTAAATATCTAGCCAAAATCAATATGATCAAAATAATTAATTTATAAATTGTGTGCTTTGTTAAGATCCATTAAAATACGGAGGGAACATTGTGGTAGCCCATTTCTCTTAATAAACTACTCAGGAATATCTGAGTCAGTAATTAAGTGAACTCCATCGTCTGTCTGACTAGGGTCCATCGGTTCTCTCTTCCTCCCTCACAGATGTGGGCCCCTTCCACTCCTCTGCGCCCGTAGATTAATCATATAGGGAGCAAGAAAGGGAGTGAGAGAGGGAGGGATGAACTCTAGGGCTGGTCAGGTCAGGACAGGTCTAAGGAGGAGTGTACCTTTGCCTGAGGTGGCTCTGGAAAAGTCACGTAACTCAGGCAAATTGGTCAAGAGGGGAAGGCTGTTGGAGGCCCTAGGGGAGCTTCTAGAAGATGCCCTCTCTCTTGAGATTATTTTTCTCAGGACTGAGGTTTGCTGAAGCATCTCATTACCAACCCAATGAACTAACAGTGAAGTGAGCCAATGGTGTTTATTATTTAAGCCCACTGAATATTGTCCCTTGTTTGTAGCTCCAGATGGATGCAAAATGCAGGTGCTTCCCTCTTTCCTCCCTCTCTCCTTCCAGCCAGTATATTGTTATTAATGCTTACTATGCACGTGCATTCTTCTTAGCCTGAAGGATATCACAGCGAAGTTCAGAATCCTTGTCCCCAAAGTGCTTACAAGTGTAGAGCAGCATTTAAACTTTTTTTTCTCATCATCCTCTCTAAGGAGCTTTTTGAGATGTATTTTTATAATGCCATTTCATGAAAATTAAAAACTTTTAATGCTTATTTACTTTTGAGAGAGAGAGAGAAAGAGAGAGAGAGAGAGAGAGAGAGAGAGCATGAGTGGGGAGAGGCAGAGAGAGAAGGAGACACAGGATCCGCAGTAGGCTCCAGGCTGTGAGCTGTCAGCGCAGAGCCTGACGTGGGGCTCGAGCCCACAAACTGAGCCAAAGTCAGATGCTTGCTTAACTGACTGAGCCACCTGGGCACCCCATTTCATGAAAATTTGATGTTACAGATACACTCTATATCTCTGTGTGTAATATATATATGCCTTATATATTAAAATAGTAAGATTGTTTTTGTTCCCCAAGAAGCAATTGTTGCCTCCTTGGGGTGATATACCTCCATGAAGAATGATTTAGAGGGAGAGATGGAAGAAGGCCATTACAATGAGATATATTATGAGTAGAATGTCTCCAGGATGGGGACATCTACTCATTCACGGAAAGGAGGGACTTTGCAGTTTCTTTTAGAAAATAGCCATTGCAACAGAGAAGTATTTAAAAGAATCAGCATGCACTTTCTTTGGTCTTAAATTCATTCTGTTCCATTTGTTTCTTTCCTTTCCCTTCAGATTCTCCTGCAGCGGCAGCTTCTGACATCCCGAGAGGAGAAAGAACAAAAGGGCAGCCAGGGAAGGTGAGCCGGTGCCGGCAAGGAGGCTTCGGGTCGGGAGCCTCAGTTTTGGTGGCAAATCATCTTTCTGTCATGTCTCTGAAAGGTCTTTCCTATCTTTCTCTTGGTTTTCTCTGCTACCATGTTTATAAGCCTGCGGTACCTCTGGCCTGGGCAATCATCTTTCTATTTTTTTATTTATTTAGGACCAACTGAATTTCAAGTACTTCCTATTACAGTCTCAATCAACACAATAACTCTGCCAGTTACATATTAATGCCTCATTTTATAGACAAGTAAACTAAGGCTCAAGGGTTTCAGTGACTTGCCCAAAGCTAGACATTGGTAGGAAGAAATAGAGCTGATACCTAAACCCAATTGGGCAACCTATGCTCCTGCTCCTTCTACTGGAGCAAAAATACTGTATATTTTTGCAATATACAGTAAAACCTTGGATTGTAACTTGTTCTATGAGTGTTCTGCAGGATGAACAAACATTCCTAATACATTTTAACTTGATAAATGAGTGCTATCTTGCAATCCCAGTAGTACGTGGCACTGAACGTCACATGATCACAACAGAGCCAATGGTTTTTGAAATTCGCTTTGATAGACAAGTGCTTTGGATTACAAGCATGTTTCTGGAATGAAATACGCTGGCAAACCAAGGTTTTACTGTATTTTAATGCATTTAAAAATTATGCATGTGATAAATGAATACTTTCTTTTTGCAAAAAAAAAATATATTACAGGTTAATATTCCCATTAATCACTCTTCTCTATTCCTATTCTCCCCGCCCCTATGCCCCAAAGGTAACCACAGTCGCAGTTTGCATGGATCGTTCCAGTTCTCACTCTAGGTATTTCATATGGCTCTTTGTGCCCCACCACACTGGAGGGACCAATAAAGTGCTCTCAGACATGGGACCCACTGCATGGGTCACCTCCTGTGACGCACGCCAGCTCCTCATGTGGCTGAGGAGCTCTGCTTGGTAACTGGTTGGTTTGCAAATCCTTCTCATTAAACTACAAGTTTATAATGTGCACGAGGTTCTAGCCTCTACTCCAGACCAGGCAGTGAATTTTCGGTGTGTTCCATTTGGTTTGTGTTTCCATCTCTCCCCTCTTTACATGATTTCTCCTCATCACCTTTTAACCAGAACACTTGGGTCCATTTGTCTAAGATAGCTGTAGTTCTCTTTGTAGAAGATACTTCAGTAAGTATCACTTTGTGCTGTAAAATAAGCTTACTATAGCACTTACTACCTTCTATTTTTGCACCTTTTTTTCAGTTAGTAGAACTTGTGAGCTAGCAATGGGGAAAATAAGTTATTTTGAGGTTGCCAAACTTCCTGAAATCAGCCCTGGGGATTATCACTAGACTAGATATACACGTTCACCCCTGCTGCCTGTATTCTGAGTCTCCAGCCCCTTCATGGTCCTGAAGTAGGACGTTCAAGAAGGAAAGGGACACATTTATAAGGGGAGAGACTGGCGTTGCTGACCCTCACGGAGATAAGCACTTGGGGCTTGGAATCTGGACAGCCCAACCTGGGAATATGTGGCTGTGTGCCCCAGAGTCCTCAGCCAGCGTGCAGATCTTTAGGTAGAGTTCCCATGCAGACCCTGCGTGACACGGATTCCATGGCCATAATGCTAAGGTGGGGGGGGGGTGGCTCATCTTGGCTGCACAGATGGAAGTCAGACCCCAGGGCTTCCTTGTCGCACTTAGCAGACTATGGGCAAAGACATTTGCTCTACATTAGCGTTACTTGAGACACCTGACCAGGGGGTTAAACTAACTTGAGGAATGTGGAGAATAATGGAAAAAAAACTGCTACTGCTTACCCCTCCTTCAGGTAGGGGCAGGGAGATTAGAGCAAGCAAGCCACTGTGGTCTGAAATTGCCCCACACTCTGGGAGTCAGAGGTGGGCAGTCACAGATGCGCCACCCTCTACCACAGGGGTAGACACCACACTTTGGGGGCTTGTCAGAGCACATCTGGTTCCTGAGGAAGGAGGGCCGAGAGGAAGGTGAGTGGTCTGAGAGATGAGAATAATAGAGTATCTGGGGGTGCCTGGGTGGCTCAGTCGGTTAAGCGACTGACTTTGACTCAGGTCACGGTCTCGCAGTTTGTGAGTTCGAGCCCCACGTCGAGCTCTGTGCTGACAGCTTGGAGCCTAGAGCCTGCTTTGGATTCTGTGTCTCCCTCTCCCTTCTGCCCCTTCCCTGCTCACACTCTGTCTGTCTCTCTCTCAAAAAGGGAAGAAGAAGGAGAAGAAGAATGGGGTATCTGGATGCAGCTTTGGTCAAGTGTGCTATCTCCATTAATTTTCTCTGTCTCAGGGCTGCTCGTAGTAAAACCAGCCAGTATATATTTTATTCAGCGATTGATCACGAAGTCCAGTTTATAGACAGAGATGTGCTATAAATAGCTGCTGCCACAAGGTGGCAGTAGCATCTTCTCGGCTGCGTTCACTAGCCTAGTGGGTGCTTTTTCTTTAACTGTGAAGAAATGGTTTTCTCCCAGCTTGTACTTCTAGAGACAAGTTGCTCTTTGAGAAGCTTAGAAGCTTTACAATACTTATTGCAGGAGTTTTCTTAAAGTTTCTCTTTTCTTAAATCAATGTCTGGGAAAATGTGAGGCTATGCATTAGTGGGTAGCTTTTCTGTCTTTTCCTAATGGCAAATATTTTAAATCTAACTCCTTGTGTCTGTGAAGCCAGTGGTTTTGCAACAGGAATAAGGGACAAGGGAAGGTGACCAGATATTCTAATTGAGACAGACAGCCTTGGTTCTGGCAGTGAGCTGGTGGCTCTGGAAAAAGTCCCAGGCAGGCTCTGCTCTGCCCCTTATCTGAACCGAGTTGATGAGCTGGCCCCCTTCCAGAGGAGGGTGACCAGAGCAGAGAGGGATCTGGAAACCAGGCACGATGGGGACATGTGGAAGAGAAGGGGCATGTTTGCCACGGAAAAGATGATGTGAACATTGCCATCAAATATTTGAAGGGCTGTCATGGAAAAGAGGTGGTTGGAATCAGACTGGTTAAATGCTGGCTATGGAAGTGACCTTCGAAATCCCATCAGACACACCCCTCTATTTCCAAAAGGGGGAAATAAGGTTGAGAGGGTGACACTTGTGCAGTGTCACACAACCAGCTGGTAACAGACCAGCTAGGACTACAATACAGATCCTTGAACGACACCCACATATGGTCACCAATCATGTTGGAACTGTACCTGGTTGGGAAAGGCCTCTGTTTAGTGTTGAAACAGAAACTGGATGTCCATAGAGAGAGTTCCTGAATCACTCAGAGAGCCGGCCACAGCCCAGTCACCAGAAAACTGTTTTCAATATAGAAAACTTCTAATATTTTCTACTTCTGTGTGGTCGCCATAGGATTCTCAATAACTGGCAGGTAACTCAGGGTAACGGAAAGTTTGTGTGTGGTTGGACAAGGTGGAGGGGGTGGTCCGACAGGAGGCTAGCAAGATCTCTCGCCCAGGGTTCCCTGGCGTCTGCCCTTGCCGAGTCCCTAGCCTCTGTCTTGGGGGAAAGAGGACAGCAGAAAGGGGCACTGCAGCCTTCTCTAGACAGCACCCAGGCCCTTGGGGAGGGAACTTGTGATGTGAACTTGGAGCTCCCGTAGTCAACTTCACAAACTCCACTCTTGTCTCTACCCCTGAAAAATCCGTCGTAAGCAATATATGATATACGTGTTTTATCATCTTTCCATTTATTGGTTTATTGTCTTTGCTGAGGTGTCTGGATGACCTAGTAATGTGGTTTCATCACACCTGGTGTGGCTTTGATTATCACCTGGATGATGAAGAAATGGGTACAGGCTATTTCCTAGATACAAAACACACAATAATTAAGCGCCTAATGACTGTTTTCTTGACATGGAGAGGAGTGGCAGCAGCACACTAAGAAAAATGAGGTCCTTCCACCGCATTTAGCCAGAGAATGAACTGGCCGTGCCAGAAGAAATCCGGCGACCTTGCTTCCCAAATGTGTCACACATTAGGGGGACCGAAATGACGTTTGGTGGGAAGAACATTTTAAAGGGAGTCGTGTATATGTCTTTAAGTGCGTTAGAAATGTACAATTAGTATGTTAAATTCGTTTGCTTAGGATGGGGCTAAAGAAATTGCTGAAGTTAAAAAGGTAAGTAGATTAGCAAAATAACGGCTATCACGAAGTGCTGCGTGCCAAGTCACATACCGAGTGTTTCCAACGTGGCGCTTCATTTATTCCTTTCTAGCCACCGTAGGAGTTGGATTCCATTTTACGCGGAACCAACCTAAAGCAAAGGCAGTTTTCTTAACTTGTTCCAATTCAAACAGTTGGAAGGGGCAGACCTGTCTGAATCCAAAAAACCCCGGATCTGCCTGGATTTGGGATATGGATTCCTCACCCCATGAGGTAGGACTCTATAGAATGTAATCGCCACCCCACCCTCAACAGAGGGGCTTTGTTTTGGCTGTAACCCAGCACAGAGTAGGGCCTCAATAAGTTTTCGTTGAATGGATGAATGAATGAAGGAATGAATAACATACAGTAAACATCCTCAATTGGTATGGGTATGCCTGATGCTTAGGAAACCTTGACCCAGTTTAATGGTTTTAAAGTGTGTCCTCAGGAACTACCCTGGGGTTCAAGCCACAGAAGAATTGCCGTGGGGGGGGGGGGTGCTGTGAGGGTAGGGGAAGGCCAGGAGGCTGGCTTCCATCCGTTCTCCCAACTCCCTCCAGGACAGCTCCCTTTTATCTATTATGGCCCCCCTTCCTTCTTCAATTTTTTAATAAGTCTTTACTGCTACCACAATTAAAAAAAAAACAAAAGAAACAAGAAAGCCAAAAACAAAACAAATGCAAAACCTCCCAGGGACCTAGAGCAATAACATCACCAAACCAATGAAGAAACCAGGGTGGGGGTGGAGGGGTTGCCTGGGGCTCAGTCAGTTAAGCCTACGACTTTGGCTCAGGTCCTGGTGCTGAGCCCGGTGTTGGGCTCTGTGCTGACAGCTCAAAGCCGGGAGCCTGCTTCAGATTCTGTGTCTCCCTCTCCCTCTCTCTGCCCCTTCCCCACTTATGCTCTGTCTCTCTCAAAAATAAATAAACATTAAAAAACGAAACAAAACAAAACAAAACAAAACCGGGGCCCAGAGAAGTAAAAGATTAGAAGGAAGTTAGAACTTGAATCCTATCTTTCTGACCCTTTGCCCAGTGCTTGTTTCATAACACTTAGAAAATTATGTTCGAAGCACGTTGGAAAACACCGCTGTAATTGTGATGCTATTTCTTGTATGTAGAGAAATAGCTGTAGGGATCAACCCTGGCCTACATAAAGATGCATTTTAAATGCTGGGTGTTTCTCTTTACAAAAATGTCTTAGGCGAGCCCAGTTCTCATCATTTATTCCTGCATAAAGCACAGCTAATTTGGAAGTACAAATTTAGGAGGAGTAGATGGAATTAGCCCATCTTATTCAAAAAAAGTTTTAGGACACGATGTAATAAAATATATTGCTCAAACGAATGTAATTTAATAAATCATCATTCAAACCTTGAGCATAGATAAAAGATAACATTATTATACAAGCCATGGTAAGTGCAAGATGAACTATAGATAAAAAGAGGCAAGTTCAGTGGTTGGGGGGAGGGTGGCCAGAAATTATTTCTAACTGGGGTGGCTTCAAGGTTTCAAGGTGTCAGCAACACTTGAGGGGGCCTTGAAGGATTGTTGGGGTCCATCCATTCAAGATATGGTGGGGAAGACTTTGGGTGAGGTGGGTAAAGATTTTGGGAAAACATTTATGATTGGAGCTGGGGCACTAGGCTGGTGGGTGGGGAATGTGTCCTCGGGGCAGAATGTCTGTTACGTCATTTACTTGAAGTGAATGATGGGAAAGAATTTGTAAACATTTTTAATAATGTGGGAATCAAAGACAAGCATTATCAACAATAATAACCTTATTATTTTTTTTGAAAATACAGTTTCCTTCAACTACATGCAATAGAAGATTTTTATTATTCTTTAAGATCTATAATTGTTTTTAAAACACACATTTGTCTAGTTTTCTAGAATAAATGTAAATTGTGAAATGCAAATAATTTTTAAAAAGCTACATTGTATTTTAAATGAATGAGATTTTATGATTTAATGTGATCATACTGGAAATTTTTGTTGTTAAGTAATAAGTCACTATATGTGTGGGAATTACTATGTTCGTGTTTTGGAGGAAACAGGACTTGACATATTCTTTCTAAAAATAAAACTTTGTGAAGAACAACTTGGGGGGGTTACTAAGAAAATTCAGAAAAGGTAAGTAATGAGGGAAAAGTATTAAATATTAAAACAAATGTAAAAAGCTTAATAAATAGCACTATACTGGTGTAATATTAGATATAAATCAGTGGAACCAAGAAGCATGGATTTTATATATAATGAAGAGGGTGTATTAGTTTTCTAGGGCTGCTGTACCCCAGTACCATCAACTGGATGGCTTAAAACAACAGAAATTTATTCTCTCCCAGTTCTGGAGGCTAGAAGTCTGAAATTGAGATGTCAGCAGGGCACTACCCCCTGTGAAGATTCTGGGGAAGAATCCGGCCTTGCCCTCTTCCTAGGTTCTCATTGTTGCCAGCCACCCTTGGTGATCTGTGGCTTGCGGTGGCATGACCCCAATCTCTGCCACTAGGTTTACATGGCCATCTTCTCCCTTTGTTTCTCAGTCTTCAGATGGCGTTCTGTCTGCATCTGTTTCTTTTCTTCTTCTAATAAGTACACAAGTCATATTGGAAAAGGGCCCACCCAGCATAATCTCATCTTAACTAATTACATCTGCAATGATGTAATTAGTTCATTATGAGGTCCTGGGTGTTAGGGCTTCAACATATCTTTCTGGGGGACACCTTTCAATCCATAACATATGTCATCATAAAATAGTAGGGAAAGAAATAATTGCTCAATAAATGACAATGAACTCTTCGGGGGGAAAAAATAAACTTAGATGGATACTTTATACTTTAGCCCCAGATAACTTAAAATGGATTCAAATTACACATAAAATAAGAACAAGTAAAAGAAAAACAGAAGAAAAATGTAGGTGCATTTTTATTGTATCATAGAGTCAAAGACTATAAAAGCAGCGATAAATGTTTGTAAACATCTAAATCTGTCAAAAAAATTGAAAAAATTAAAATATCAAAATAAATTATAAACCAGGGAAAACATTTACCATAAGTATGACAAACTCAATAAGAAAACAATATTAAAGCATCAATAGAAAAAAATAGGACAAAATTATGAAGTTAACATTTCCAATCAGACTTTTTTTTTAAATTTTTTTTAACATTTATTCATTTTTGAGACACAGAGAGACAGAGCATGAATGGGGGAAAGTCAGAGAGAGAGGGAGATGCATAATCTGAAACAGGCTCCAGGCTCTGAGCTGTCAGCACAGAGCCCGACGTGGGGCTCGAATTCACGGACCGAGAGATCATGACCTGAGCCGAAGTCGGACACTTAACTGACTGAGCCACCCAGGCGCCCCTCCAATCAGACTTTTGTCTCCAACTGTCCATTGAGACTGCTCCTGTTGGGGCGCCTGGGTTGGCTCAGTTGGTTAAGCAAGCATCTGACCCTTGATCTGGGCTTAGGTCATGATCTCACAGTTTGTGGGATCGAGCCCTGAACTGGGCTCTCCACTGACAGCACAGAGACTGCTTGGGATTTTCTCTCACCCTTTCTCTGCCCCTCCCCCACTCTCTCTCTTCCCCAAAATAAATAAATAAACTTAAAAAAAAAACCAAAAACGCTCTTGTCAAAGTGACCAGTGCCCTTCATCTGGCTAAATCAGTCCTCAGCTCTCACCTCATTTGATCTATCTGTAGCATTTGATGTTGATCCCACGTTCTTTGAAATGTTCTCTTCCCTTGGTTCTGGAACTCTGTCCCTTCTTGGTTTGTACCCTGGTCACCCACTATCCCTCATCCTTCTCAAGTCTGCCCTATCTCTCGCCAAGGTGCCATCTTCCACATGGTTTGCTCTGGCCCCAAACCTGAGGGGTCATTGTTGGCTTCTCTACTTTCTGAGCAACCACATCCAGTCTGTGGGCGAGTTGTCTGTCTTCAAAATATATCCTGAGTCCCATCTCTTCTCCATACTTGTACCACCATTATCCCAGGTCAGGCTTCCATCTTCTCTCCTGGGCTGCTCTAACAGCCTCCTGTCTTGTCTTCTTGCTTTGTCTTGTCCCCTATAAGTAAGTCTTCACAGAGTGGCTAGAGGTTGTTTCTCTGCGATAGGAAATACAAACACAGGGTAAAATATTTTTTAATTAAAAATAAGTTAAAGCTTTCAGTTTAAAAATTATCCGAAGAGAATTAATAATGTGAAAACCAAGTCGAACCCTCTCCCGTCCCCCATCCCATCCAGTTCCTTTCCCCAGAGGCAACCAGTTTCTTGCATTTCCTTCCAGAGTTATCCCGTGAACTCACCACCATATTCATTTCTTTTCATAGATCGCAGAATACTGTGTACAATGTTCTGCATCTTGCTTTTTTTAGAATGACCTGCCGAAAATCTAAGTCAGATCAGATTATTCTAAAGCTTAAAACTGTCTAATGGCTTCCTGTTACACTTACAACAAAATTCACATGGTCTACAAGGCCCTACATGCCTTGTCCCCGCTGCACTCTGCCTCTTACCCTCACCGACTTTACACTAGCCCATTGGCCTTCCTGGTGCTCTTCAACCAGAACAGGCTGGATCTCTCCTCTGGGCCTCTATCCTCTATGTTTCGAGTGCTCTCTCCCCATTTTCCTTTCCTTCATTTCATGGAGGTTTCTGCTGGGATGTGACCTGCACAGAGAGGTTCTCCCTGATCCCTTATTCAAAATAGGCGTCCTTACCTCTGTCCCTCAGCACTGTTCTTCCTTGCCTTGCTGTCTTTTTCCTCACAGCTTTTCTTCTTCTTTGTTGAGATTATGTTAACTCAGTTATTATGTTTCCCTACCTTGAATGAAAGCTCCATAAGGAAGGTACTTTGCTCACTACTGTATGTCCAGAGCTGACAGCTGTCCTTGCTGTGGTGGCATTTGATTAATATGAACTGAAATGAATAATGAAAACAAGATAATTTCACATATGCTATTGGCAGAACTTAAAGTTAAAAAAAAATGCTAATAGTACTGATAGGGACTGCTGGTAGGATTCTAGATTGGCATCATTTTTACCCTGAAAATAATTAGAAAATATGTGGTAAGAACATTAATAGTTATGCATCCTTTGGGCACATGTCTAGTAATCTATCACAAAGAAACATTTTGAGCAAGATGGGAGGAAATTGTTGTACAGAAGGACGATCATTACCCACCAGGGATTAATGAAATAAATTACTATAAATACATAAAATTTGGTATTATGTAATTTATTAAACTCTTAAATGTCAAATGTGTATAATGACATGGGGAAATTGAACTCTATAATACTAGGGAAAAATACCATATGATATATAAAAAGTTTGGAATCCGTGTAAATTTTTTTTAAAGTTTATTCTATCCATTTTGAGAGAGAGAGAGAGAGAGAGAGAGAGAGAGAGAGAGAATCCCAAGCAGCCTCTGCACTGTCAGCACAGCTTGATGAAGGGCTCCAACACATGAACCTTGAGATCATGATCTCAGTTGCAACCAAGAGTCGGACACTTAAGCGAGTGAGCTGGTGCCCCAGTGTAAATATTTATTAATAGGAGACTGATGAGGTAATATGCAATGTTGAGGCAATGGAACATTATATAGCTTTATATCCTTGTTGTTTTTTTTTTTTAATGTTCATTCATTTTTGAGAGCAAGGGTGGGACAGAGGATCCGAAGAAGGCTCTGAGCTGAGAGCAGCTATCCCGGTGTGGGGCTTGAACTCATGAACTGTGAGATCATGACTTGAGCCGAAGTCGGATGCTCAACCGGCTGAGCCACCCAGGTGCCCTTTATGTAGCTTTTAAAAAGGATCTTTCTCTAGTGATATTGTGGGACTATATTTATAGCAATCAAATAAAACAGGGTGCAAAGCAGTGTGGATAAGAGGCTCTAATTTATACTAAAATTACATACACATATTTATATATGTATTACTTTCTGAAAGAATTTCAAAATAAATTCCTTATTTTTATTTTAAAAATAAATGTAAGATAAACTGGCAACTAGTTGCCTCTGGTGAATGCACCTGGGTATCTGGAGTCTTTTATTTTTGGTATGGCCTTTTGAATTTAATGCCACATGTGTGTTTTACCTATCCAAAAACATATTGAAATGTAAAATCTGTATATACAATAGGATAACAATAAAAAGTATGTCTAAATATATGAATAAAAAGACACGAGGATAAATAATCTCAAAATGTTAGCAGGGATTTTCCTTTGATGCTGGATTTACTGTTGATTTTTATTTTCTTCTTGTAGTTTCTGTATTTACCCAATACACATGGATTGTTTTTATAGATAACAATATGTTGTTAAAAACCTACTCATTTCAATTTTTTTTTTGCAACTATAAATTGTTAAAACTGAATTGGCTTTATGTAGACTTATGCTCCTAGTATGCTAAATTAGTTTTCTAAACCGATGTAACATAAGTCCAAAAATGCACAAAGTTAGCTCAAGAGACTGTTTATATGTTGGAGATATATGACCATAACCTCTTTTTTTGTCTTACTGCATATCTCAACTTTCTGAATTTCCTCTTCACAACGAATAACACATCCAGCGTTAGTTTTGACGTCTTCAGTGGGATCTCTACGTGGCTCAGCTCCCCAAGGAGAGATCCCCTTTGAGAATCTTCAGATCCTGGGAACGAGGGTCAAAAGTGTGTAGACAGAGACGCCAGGCCTTTAGAGAACTTCCGCCAACTTGGGGTGCCTTTTCACGTGTTCCGCAGTGTTCTCTTCCTGCCTTTACTCAAACTCCAGTTTGTGTCTTTCCAGTGCATCTGGCTGGAGTGTAAAAGCACCGAAGCTAATCACCTAACCACAGGTGTGGATCACCGATAGGATCTTAAATGAGGGCTCAGGAATTTGGCTGCGTGGAGCTGTGCCTGTGTTGGTTCTGGAAAGGGTGGGGAGAGACTTTTTTCTTTTTGGGGTGAAAGCAATTTCCAGTAATCTTCCTTGCCGTTGTACTTAATTTCACTCCTCAGAAAACGTAAGTAACTTTTTGAACCGAGTCACCCCAGTTCACAGTGCCCGCGCCTGGGAAGTGACCAGGGGGAGTGAAGTAGGCACGTCGATCACGGAGCAGCCAGTGTAGAGTAAGAGAGACTCCGGGCTTCCGGGCTCTTCCGGTTCGCAGTCTCTGATTTGTGACTCGGTTGGAGCAGATCTTGATTCTACCTGCAGATGGTCTACTTGATATCTGTCCCATGAGTCTCAGAGTTTTTGCCTTGATGGAATCTGGTTAGTATAGTCAAATGGCCATCGCTAGGCTAGTTGAGCCTGTATAAATTGTCAAATATAAACTGATAAACAGGGGCTCGTTTCTCCCAACTGGCCCTACTGCTATGGCAAGAGAAGGGAAACTGCCAGATTCCAAGCCTGTGCTCTGAACTCAAGTAAGTATTCTGAGGTAGAGAAACTGAGCCGGGCGGGGCACAGGCGCAAGCCAGTTGTGCCCCAGAACGGTGGAGTACGTGGACACGTCAAGTTGTCTTAATTTCTCTAAAGAGACAGGGCTCTCTGGGAGGCTGAAAACAAAAATGTCAGGGGAAGTGCTGAGTCAACATATATTGGCCATCGCTGTTTGGAAGTGGGTATTTTAAGCCAGTCCCCCTCTCATTCCAGTGCTTCACAGCCCACGTTGCCTCATCAGTTTTTCGGGGCACGTGACCGGGTTGATTGGCCAGCTTCTAGACCAAAAGAAATTGTGCATTCACCTCTGGCATTTGTCCCTCTGGAAAATGAGTGGACTGCACAAAACTATGTAAAAATCCTCCCTAAAATCCCCAGAGGAGATCATTTTCTCCTAGACTAGACAATGGACACCCTCTTCTTGTGTTGTCTGCCTGATTAGTTAACCTGGGCATGAAATTCTGGAGTTTCTCTCTCGCTTTCTTTATTCCCTCTCTCAGCCTCTCATTTTGCTTTTCTCCTTTTCTCGTCCTTCTTCCTCAGAATCTAAACAAACTACTCAACTTGCCTCTTGAGCCTCCATTTAGGATATTTCTCAACTGAAGCATGGTCTTGGGGCGCTAACCCTCGATTCCAAGCAGTTTATCAAAATATTTCAGTATTTTCAAATAAAAATAGAGCACTTCTGCAGAGGAATCCTAGTGAGTGAAAGTTTCTCTAGCTCTTTCCATGTACTTCGTAACTGTTAGTGATGTTATGGAGCTTGCAAAGTATAATGTTAAAAACAAAACATTATTTCACTGAAAAAAAAAACCCCACCATTTATGGTGCAATCATTATGTGTTGAGCACTCTCCAAGTGATTTCCTTGCCCTATCTTACTTACTTTTCTGGCAACCCTATAAATAAATGTTTTACTCCTTATTTTGAAGAAAATGAGTCACAAAGAAGTTAAACAGTCTTGGAAATCATACAGTTGGTGATGGGGCTGGGGTTCGAACTTAGTAGTTTGGTTTTTACTACATAGATCTAAGGAAGCATGAAGGAAATTGAGTTTTGAGCCAGATGTTGATGGAGAAGCAGAAGAGAGTATTAGATAAGTAAAAGACATTTGGGAATAGGTACTCAGATACTGTTTTATTAATTTATTAATAACTCTCTGTTTTAGAATTGCTTTTTATTTGGTGTGTGTTAGTTCAGGCTCAAAACAGTTCTTGACTTCAGGTTTGAGTTTTTGTCTTCCAACCAATTCAGAACCCGAGGAGGACATTGGGGTGGGCAAGGGGGGTGGTTAGGCTCCTATACACTGTCTAACCCATCTTTCAGCTCCTAAATGAGGGATGGTCCTTCAGTCTTGGCCCTTAGACCAAGGACCCACGTTACCCTCTTGGATACCACTTTCTATTTAGACACTGTCATCTCTACCTGCACCCTCTGCCTCCTCCCTGTCATGCCTTCTAGCCCCTCTGACCTCTGCTGCCTCTAGAAAAGAAGACCACTCCCTCACCTGTTCTGGTGGGGGGTGGGCTGGAAATAACCTTGGGTATTGTATGTGTAGCCTCTGGAAGACAATCAAATCACATACACTCCTAGTGGATTTTCTGTGCAGTTCTGACGTCTTCCGTCTAGAACTGCACACCCCAATGCCCTCTATGTTTTGACTTCTCTAAGTGCCAAGCCCAGGAGGGTGCAGGGTGGCGAGAGCCAGGAGGGGATAGAAACCATTTTTCTGCTATAAGCCACTCATTTTACATCTCTGTTCTCCTGGATATCAGCAATGGGTACACATTAATATAAAATCTATTTTTTGGCAAGTGGGAGAATAGTGACTATTGCTTGGAAGGGATCACATAATTTTATATATATTTCTTGTTTAAAACAACACATCCAGAGAATTATTATTACTACTATCACACCATTTTTTAAAATATAAGAAGGGTTTCAAATCTATTATTTTACTTATTTATTATTTTCCTTACATGAATCCTCATAACAATATTTTAGAAGGTAAATTAGGCATGAATATCTTTGGGAATCACACGTTCGTATATTGTCCTCTTTGCTACTTAACGTTTGCTGACCCATGATTGCTATTTTAAAGAAGGCTATCTTACTGTATCTGGCTAGTTTTTCTAACCTGTTTTCCAAGGATTAACCTCTATCCTATTCTTTTTTATTTCTTGGATTGATGGGATAGAAACATATTAAATAATAGTTTTACATCTGACATTTTTTTATTGGTACTTATTTTATTTTTTAAAAATATTTCATTTTTAAATTTAATTTTATTGTTTTTGGTATTGATTTTAAAGACAATGGCTCCAATATTTCCCCATTTTTTCCATTTCCAAATTTTATTTTCCTTTTGCATTTTTGTGAATGCTTACCTTTTTTCCTCTTTTTGATAGCAAAATTATTATATGTTATAAAAGTTTTGGAAAATATAAAAAGGTATAAAGACAAAAATACAAATCACAGCTAAAAAAAAAAAAATTCCACCTAGAAGTAAGCCTATAAACAACTTTGTGTATATTCTTTTCTATCTTCTCATGTTATCTCTATTTTTATAGCATCATAAATTGTTAAAATTCTTAATTGTTATACATTTTTAATGTTTATAGTTTTCCTGTATTTTAAATGGTGTAATGTTAAGCCTCTACTAACATAAATATTGAGTACATCTGAAATTTCTACTAAAATTACCTAATCAGTTTTAAGGCTTTTGATGAATAATTCCAGAAGGTTATCCAGAAAGTTTTACCAATATATGCTTCCAAAAACATTGCACGAGACTGTATATTTTACCAACCCCTAAACAACCTTAGGTGTAAACACTATTTCAATCTTTGCCTACTTGATGAGTAAAAATAGTACTCTAGCACTGTTTTATTTTGTATTTTAATCTTTCATGAGGCTGAGTATTTTGTGTGTTTGAATTGCCTTTTCACATTCTTTGTTCATTTCTTCTTACTGAGCAGCTAATTAAAAATAATTCTTATAAGATCTCTTTCTATTCTAAAGATATTAACCTCTTTTCTATTACATACTATTATTGGTTTGTCATTTGCTTGTTTTTGTTTCTTTGTTTCTTTTTGAGAGAAAGAGAGTGCAAGTGAGAGAGGGGCAGAGGGAGAAAGAAAGAGAATCTTAAGCAGGCCTTACACTCAGCACAGAGCCTGATGTGGGGCTTAATCTCACGACTGTAAGATCGTGACCTGAGCCAAAATCAAGAGTCAAATGCTTAACTGACTGAACTCGCCAGGCACCCCTCATTTGCCTTTTTAATGATATTTTAACAATTTTTTTAAGTTTAAATATTATGGATTGTTATCAAATTTTACCAAATCTCTATTGATACCTATTGATAATTTTCCTATTTTAAAATATATAGATGTGATATATTGCAGTAATAAAGATAAACCATATGGACTACACTTGTGTTCCATAAACTCTACTTAAGCATTATATAATTTCTTTGAATTTTACAGTACTTTCCAGGAGAACAAATCATGTCATGTTATTAGAGATACCAATTGTTTTCTTTCTTTCTTCTTTCTTCCTTTCTTTCTTTTTTTCCCTTCCTTCCTTCCTTCCTTCTTCCTTCCTTCCTTCCTTCCTTCCTTTTTTTCTTTCTTTCTTTCCTTCCTTCCTTCCTTTCTTTCTTTCTTTCTTTCTTTCTTTCTTTCTTTCTTTCTTCTTTCTTTCTTTCTTTCCTTCCTCCACATCCAGAATGGAGCCCAATGCAGGGCTGGAATTCACAACCCTGAGATTAAAACCTGGGCTGAGATCAAGAGTCAGATGCTTAACTGACTGAGCCACCCAGGTGTCCTGATTCCAACTGTTTTCTGCCTTGGGATTCTTCTGTAGCTGAACAACCAACCCGGCCTCCCCACTTTCAAGCATCAGGTAACTGCACTAGAATTGGCCCCCCGGTCAGAGGTCCCTCAGTACACTCCCAAATGGCCAGGCTGTCACGACTGTGAGTCGTGCCAATTAGATTTTCCTGTCGGGGACTTGGGACACTGAGTCAGTCAGTGGTGGGTATGTGATCTGAAGTGCGTTGAGTCACATGCCAGATGAACAACAGATATCCAGGAAACCTTGTGGTTTCTGAGATGTAGAAGGCATAGGGTGGGATCCTGAGGGCTTTTGAGTTTCTCATGTTTCCAGTGAGTCTTATTTATACTCTCCGCCCCTGGATTTTGTGAGAACCTCCAGAGTTTTTTCAACCATATACCTTCTCCTTTACTTAAGGAAGTTGGAGGTTCTTGATTTACGCTGCCAAAAGCTAACACGCACACATCATCTTGCTGGGTTGAAGTTCGTGACTATGTAATACCAGAACTCCAGGAGGTCACTGGCCTCCTAAAAAACAAAAAGGGTTGAACTCAGCACTGAATGATCCAGACGTTTCCTTCCAGCCCTATACTTCTATTTGTTTATGAAATTAATGGTGCTTTTTATTGGGACATTTTGTAAATTTAGCTTGGTAGAACTCTAGAATGACAGAGATTCAGTTAAAACCAATGGTCAAGAGGGAATATGTTGAGACAGACCTCTTAAGATAGGAGGACGTTTCTCATTTTCAAAAATTTGTATTTCCTTAAAACCTGAAGGCATATTTTGCTTTTCAGTCTTTGAATTGAAGCGGTACCTCTCCTTCCTAAACAGTGGAACTGTAGCTGTCTGTCTGTGCTTCTCTTCACGTACCTCAGACTGGGCATCTGGCAGTGACAGGTAATCAAATCATATCAAGGGACACTGAGCCAGCCATCTGTCCTAATTTCAGCCCTCAGAAGTAAGCTATTGGAAAGGGATTCAGCTTTTCATCTTGAGCTTACAAGCCAGCACGGTTCAATTTCCTCAATGAAAGTATTGATTTAGTCGTTTAAAAATAATTCCCAACCCTGCTGACATCAAGGAGATATGCCTCATAGCACCGAGATAAAAGATAATCATGCTGTGAATAAAGCTGTTAAATTTTCTTTCACACACAAAACAAAACTCTCAAATGCATGTCTTAAATAGCCAACAGAAAAGAGCAGCAAGCTAATTACGACTTGAGGATTAGGAAAGTACAGCACTGGGAGGTGATGAGGGGGTTGAAGGTGACAAACTGTGGTCCCCCTGAAGCCAGTGCCATTCTGGAGTGTTCCTCCTACTGATGTTGCGAGATATGAATGACAGCCCTAAATCAACACTTTGGCTGACATATATTTCATATTTTGTTCATCTTTTTGCTATCGAGATAGTGGCATTCTCTTCTTATGGTGATTATATTTGTGTGACGTTTAAACTAATAAGTGTATTTTTATTTGAAGTATCACATTGTATTTGAACTATCGTACAACCAGTGTCAAAACTGATTGGCTTTTACTTTTAAATCCCTAATATCTTAGTCAGTTTGGGCTGCTATATCAAATTATCATAGTCTGAGTGACTTAATGCGCATTTATTTCTCATGCTTCTGGAGGCTATAAGTCTGAGATCAGAGTGCCAGCAAGCCCAGGTTCTTAGTGAGGGTCCCTCTTCCTGATTATGTCCTCACATGGCCTTTCATTGGTGCATGCATAAAAATGGGGGGGGGGTATTAACAAAGGAATTTTAAGGGACACAAGCATTCAGTTTATAGCAGCTGGTGATACCTATTCTATTCAGGGATCTGTGCATTGCATCTTAGGTTGGATTTCCCAGAAGTGGACCCTGAGATTTCCCAGCCCCGGAGAGAGGAGGGACCCCATGTGAAAGTAGTTTGTTAGGACACGAAACCGGTGGGGGATGGGGATTGGCACGTGTGTCATATCAAAGTCCCGCAGGGAATAACCCTTACTCAATCCTGCAGTAAAACCGTCCTGATTAGGGCAAGGGTTACAAAGAGCACCCAGGGGGTGCACATTCTTATGAAATTATGACTTTTAAGCCCAACAGGCTGGGAAATCTGAGGGCAGCCCTCTAAAGAGCTGGTTGGTAGGCGTGAAAGTCCCGTTGAGAGAAGGCTTGTACAGGAAAGGGATCCCACAGCACATGCGTGGAGCACAAACAGCGGATTCCAAGAAACGAAAACGGACTCGAGCTAACGTCAGTAAAAGGGTCTCGATTAAGATTGCATTTGGCTGCATGTGTTAGAAGCCGGACTCGGTACTAAGGAGAAGAGTTTGTGTTTCTAATTAACAGGAAGTTTAGAGATGGGCAGTGTGGGATTGGTGTAGCTGCTTCCTGATGTTCTGAGTGATCCGGGTTCCTACTCTGTCTTCTTGCTTGTTGCTTCAGGATGGCCAGATACCTCTTCTACTTCCAGCCTCATGCCTGCATTCCTGGCGGGAAGAAGAAGGGGACAGAATGAAGCCCACGTGTATCAGGAAAGCAACCATTTCCCAGAAATCTCTGGCAGACTTCTCGATTATTTTTCATCGGCTCTGAATTCCGTACTTCCCTTTAGATGTAAGGAATTTTGGGAAGGTGGCACATGGTGTCCCTGAAAAGAACGATTTGTCTTTTAGTAAAGGATGGGCAGTGACTGGGTATCCGGCAGTGTCCATCCAGCAGAGGTTTTTGTTTTATTTTGTTTTTGCAAAAATACAACCGGCCATCTTAAGGGCATCCCAGGCCAAGATGCAGGCACCCCTTGAATTCCTGGGATTGTGCCAGAACTGGCCGATGAGGAGCTTGTATTCTGTAACTTAAGTTTGAATGGACAATGGAACATGCACCTGCGCAGAGGAGATACGTGAAAAAGCATGCTTTCACGTTGACCTGTAGCTGGTGAGCAGTGGGCGGAGCGCCGTTAGCGTGGCTCTACACGCCATGCCCCGGACCTGAGTTGGGCTGGGTGTGGTGGTGGTGACGGTGATGGTGAGGGCAGCCACAGCAGCAGCAGCAGGGGCAGCAGTAGTCACAGCCCTGGAGAGAGGAGGGACCCCAGTGCCAGGATCCATGGCAGGAGGCCAGTTCGCCAGTGTGTCTCTGGAGCCCGTCTCTGGGGCATTGGCACAGATCTTAACGCTTTGGCCAGGAACTCTTAGAGCTCAGGTGGCAAAACTTTGTCAGCAAAATTATTACAGAATGAAAACGTACACATGGACATTTCAACAAAACCTGTTAAGGAGGAATTAGAATTCTTCATAGTTTAAAACCTCTGTTTTCGCTAACTGCTGCAGCACCGTAAAACAAATATCCATAAACTTAGAAACAGAAATTAAATGTAACGATGATCACACTTCATGAAATAGAACGCTATTTTCCTATGAAGCATCAGATGAAACCGTTTTAATGAAGATAATTTTGAAATTAGTTTTCCTTTGTAATTGAATATACAGTGATAGAATGCGTAAACAAGTATTTGAATTATATATAAATCATGAAGTCCATTTCTTGTATAACCTCCACAAATTACAGGAAATGTAAGAAGAAATGTTAAAATGCCATGGTATAAGTTTACATTTAAAATTAAATTTAGACTGACATGAAAATGATCTGTATGAAGACAAGTTTTTTTCAGAAAAATTGTTCTGCAAGAATCATCAGCTTTAGATGTACTAATATTTATATATATATTTCTAATATTTATATTTTAATATAATTAATTGGAAATTTATCCCAATGTTTTCATAGCCTATAAAATACTCTTTTATGTAAAGTTTATTTATTTTGAGAGAGAAAGAGAGAGAGTGAGAATGGGGGAGAGGCTGAGAGAGAGAGAGAGAGAGAGAGAGAGAGAGAACTTCAAGCAGGCTCCAGGTTCAGCAAGGAGCCTGACAGGGGGCTCAATCCCAAGACTGTGAAATCATGACCTGAGCAGAAATCAAGAGTCTAATGTTGAACTGACTGAGGCACCCAGGCGCCCCACCTATAAGATACTCTTAACAGCTTCAGTAACTGTGGCATCAGCAGACAAATCCTCCTAAATATTAAAAATCATCAAAAATTGTTTGCAATCTTGAATTTTCCAAGAGCAACTCACATTGCTTTCAATAACATAGATTGAAAATGAAGTTGCGGGGCGCCTGGGTGGCTCAGTCGGTTAAGCGGCCGACTTCGGCTCAGGTCATGATCTCGCAGTCTGTGAGTTTGAGCCCCGCGTCGGGCTCTGTGCTGACCGCTCAGAGCCTGGAGCCTGTTTCAGATTCTGTGTCTCCCTCTCTCTCTGCTCCTCCCCCGTTCATGCTCTGTCTCTCTCTGTCTCAAAAATGAATAAACGTTAAAAAAAAATTAAAAAAAAAAAGAAAATGAAGTTGCTAAAAGTAAAAATGTTGATGATTTAATAAATATATTTGCAGAAATGAGCCAGAAGAGTCTTACAATCAATCAAGCTATCACACTAATGAAGCTTTATTTATTATATTATAAAGATCATGACACCAAAGATATTTTCTTCAGTTTGTAAGTTTATACTGTTACCTATGTATCACAATTACCCCTACTTATGGACTGAATTGTATCCCCCTGCCAAATCCATATGTTGAAGTCCTAACCTTCTATGTGACTCTATTTGGAGACAGGGCCATTAAAGAGGTAATTAAGGTTAAGTAGGGTGATGAGGGCTGGGCTCTAATCCTGTAGGACTAGTATCCTTATGAGAAGAAAAGTCACTAGACATCTCTCTCACTCTGTGTGTGTGTGGGTGTGCGTGTGCGTGTGTGCATGCAGAAGAAAGGTTATGTGAGACATGGCAAGAAGGCAGCTGTGTGCCAGCCAGGAAGAGGTATCTTATCAGAAACCCTGACAGCACCTTGATCATACTTAAGACTTCTAGCCTCCAGAGCTGTGAGAAAATAAATTTCTGTTGCATAAGCAACCCAGTCTGTAGAGTTCTGTTAAGGCAGCCTGAGATAATATGCCCGTATACATTTTATAAATAATAAAATATTTTAAAGGAAAAGCCTTCATATTTCAGTACCTTTAATGGCATTTTCCCCTTGCTTTCGAACAAAGGGCTCCACATTTTCATTTTGCACTGGGTTCTGAATTATACAGCTGGCTTTTCTCTGAGTTGAAGTCACACTTTGTGCATCTCCTAAGGGTTTCAAAATGGTTCTTCTCTCTGCTTCCTCTCTCCCCACATCAGCTTCTCCTGATCGCATATAGCCCAACAAGGCCATTTTCATCCTGACTATACGACCTTTTGTCAAGTGTTCAACAGTAACCCATTAATTCTGCCTCAGAGCCCTGACTCTCCATTTCTGAGAGAAAGAATATAATTGGCTTAGCCCAACTTATGGATTGTTTGGTCTCGTATTGGATGTCCATCTGTTCCAACTGGCTGGGGCCACACACACATACCTGGCTGGCCTGGCCTACATTTGCAGGGTCTAGGTGGCCGGCAATTTCAAAGGAAGTGCTGTGGGCTGGGCTTGTGTTCTCAATTGAGGCAATTAAAATGCTTACATGGAGGATAACCTGGCCTCACTTCCATGCTTAACTTATTTTTCCAAGGGTGTTCAGAATCTCCACTCCTAAATATAACCAACCACAGTTTATAAAAGAAAAGCAGAAACCAGTACTGTGTTCTGAGAAGTATTTCAGGGTTGCGTGGCTCAGCTCTCCATTGACAAAAAACACATTAAGAATAGGATTAGATAGAGGGGCACCTGGGTGGCTCCATTGGTTAAGCATCTGCCTTGCACTCAGGTCATGATCTCCCAGTTTGTGAGTTTGAGCCCCATGTTAGGCTCTGGGCTGACAACTCAGAGCCTGGAGCCTGCTTCAGAGTCTGTGTCTCCCTCTCTCTCTGCCCCTCCCCTGCTCATGTTCTCCCTAGATAAATAAACATTAAAAAAAAAAAAAACAATTAAAAAAAAAAGAATAGAATTAGGTGGAGATTTTCAACAGAATAATGCAATGTCCATGCATTGTTAGTTGAGGATCCTCTAAATTTATTTAACATGGATTTTTTTGCTAACTCATTTAACATTAAACTGTGTGTAAAAAAATTAAACAGAAAATGTATAAATAAAGGTAGCAACATAAAATATTTTCCAGTGAGATAAATTTTAATAACATTTTCTGGCAAGATTCATATTTATCATTTAAAAGATGTAGTAAAATCACAGGGCACCTGGGTGGCTCAGCTGGTGAAGTGTCAACTCTTAATCTTAGCTCAGGTCATGAGCTCACGGTTTGTGGGATTGAGTCCCACGTGGGGCTCTGTGCTGACAGGGTGGAGCCTGCTTGGGATTCTGTTTCCCTCTCTCTCTGCCCCTTCCCTGCTTGTGCACATTCTCTCAAGATAAATAAACATTAAAAATTTGCAGTAAAACCAAGAGTTTCTATACATTTCCAGAAGCAAACTTGAAAGATTCTGTTGAAATCAAAGGACAAATTAAAATCACTGATTACAAAATATTTGAATATAGCAGCACCTTAGTTACTTGGAATTCAGGCTTATGTACAGCTCCTACGATCTGGAACACAGCGATGGAACAAAGTTCCCCGAAGTGTTGAGACAGCTCTTGCAAAACCAGTGCACTGAAGCTCATTTGCTTTAATTGTAGAAGAGGGACCCAGGCAGAGCCTTTTCACCTTACTTTATACGATTCTAAATAACTTTGACGGTCTGGTTTGGCAGGCCACAGCAGATTAAAACAACAATTTTTTAGGGGAGAAGAGATGAGTGAACGAAAGGCAGATATGCTGCCCAAACACAAAGTGTTTATTGACATCAGAGAGGAAACTGAAAAGGAGAAACTGTAAAATGTGTCGTGTGGAGACATTCGGTACACACATATTTGACCTACCATTCTTGCATATATTTAATGAGCATGCATTTAATAATGCCTGTTATTTAGCCTTTTGCTACGCTAGGTGCCCAGGATACAGAGATTGAAATCTCGGCACCTGCCCTCAAGGGTTTATAATCTAGCAGAAAGGTTGACAAATAAAAAGGCAGTGATGATAGTATGGAGAATGGTTAAGTGCTAGATAGAACTGAAGCCTGGGTGATGGGCCAGAACGCGTTTAAAATATTACAGGCACGATGCAATGAAGCCCTAATTAAGACAGCAGCAGTGGAAATGCAGAAATGTGTACGATGTGAAAGATCAAGAAGGTAGACTTTCCAGGTCAGGATGACTGATTGGATCTGAGGGATGAGGGAGAAGGAAACGTCAGGGATGTCTCTCAGATTTCTGGCTGCTCCAGTCTCTCTAGGGGGCCTCCTCTTATTAGGGCTGACATTTTAAAAGAAGACTTTGGAGGGGTGCCTGGGTGGCTCAGTCGGTTAAGCATCCGGCTTCGGCTCGGGTCATGATCTCACGGTTCGTGGGTTCGAGCCCCGCATCGGGCTCTGTGCTGACAGCTCAGAGCCCGGAGCCTGTTTCAGATTCTGTGTCTCCCTCTCTCTATGCCCCTCCCCAACTCATGTTCTGTCTCCCTCTGTCTGGAAAATAAATAAACATTAAAAAAAATTAAAAAAAATAAATAAAAGAAGACTTGGGAGTCACTGGCAAAAGGTCAGAGAAGTGTGAAATCCATTTAGCAGTGATTTTTTTCTGTTGGGGAATAAAACACCCCATTCTAAATGAACGGTATGCAGAGAAGTCCTTGTAAGTTCCTTGAGGGCAGGGCACAAGCCATTTATCCTTGTATCCCCAGTGCCCAAATATGGTGGATGCTTAATGGTAATTTATTTATTTGACTTATAGAAACCAATTTAAATCACTTTGACCTTTTCTAATCATCTCCCTTGAGGGAGTCAGACAAGACTGAGGAAATTTATAGAGGTCTTTTGTCCTTGAGCAGATAGCTATTGGCTTCAGACGTATTTCTTCTCTTTCAAACAGAATTTTTCTTAAGGGAATCGAAAGGTCCATGTTGTCTCATTGGATCAGATCTTCTGAAGATCCTGACAAGCAGCCTTTCCATCTCCTCAGGTTTCCTAAGGCTTTTACAAAAATCTTGGACACTAGTTGGCTCCCTGACTCTGACACTGTGGGGTACAGAGGGGGGCAGGCCATGGCACCTCAGGGAACTGGGGGTGGCCTTGTGTACTCACAGGCACTGTATGCTTACAGGTTTAGGGATGGGTGTGCAGAAGCCTGTCATTCCCTAAAAGAAAGGAGGCCTCATTCAGCCGACCTCAGAGACCGAAAGGTCCCCTGGAACCTTCCCTACCCCTAGAAGTTTCCCCAGGGGTTTCTGTTCAGAAAAGAAGCTCATCTCTGTGAGGCAACTTTGGAAACAATGAAGTCAAGATGCACTTAAAAGAGAAGCTCAGAATTGGGTCAGATTAGGATGAAGGGAAGAAATACTCCAGATGCATTATGAAGCTTCTCTGAAAAGAACTGTTTTCATGAGTTTAATCACTGACATCTACTGAAGCAATGTTATTTTTTCATTTGAATGTTTAATTTTGAAAGCTAAGCTTGAGAAATAGAAGCATTTTATCCTTTATCAAATAGCTGTGAGTCATGGCTGATATGTCTGAAAAAATCAGCTATAAAATCTCAGTTGGCTTTGAAGCAGGAACAAAAACAAAATAAAACAAGAATCAAATCGCACAAGGGAACCCAGCTTCCAAAAACACTCCCAAGAATGCTCACCCGTGCCTGTGGAATATAACATTCCATCAGATGCCAAATGTGTGAATTTACATAGATGTTGTCATTATAAAATCTGTGGTTGGATGAGCATCGTGCCTCAAGGGCACTGGTATTTAAACGAAAACCACACTGGGCAGTGGGTGTTCTCAGTCCAGTTTTGTGTCCCTTGGTTGCAGAAGACATGTTTTTAAAAATTTCTTTTGAATCTTCCTAAAGCAGCCATGATTTTCTGCAAGCCTGAAAGTTGTTCAGTGTTACTGGCTAGTTGCCTAGAAAGCCTCCTTGGAGGTGAGCCTTTCCCATTCCAGCCACCTCTTTGTGGGGAGATCATTCTGGATGCATTTAGCTGGAGGGGGGCCACCAAGGAAAAGGTGCACAGCCTAGCTCCCGGGGTGGGGCAGAGGGAGGCCATGGTGGGACAGGGTGCTCATCACCCCAGCCAGGGGGCAGGCAACTGGGAGAAGACGTGGTCGGCCCAAAGCCAGCCCTGGGAGCAGGTGGGGCCTGGAAATAGGCAGGCAGAGGAGGTGGGTGGGGGGCAGCAGGATACGGGTGGGCAGCCCCGGGCCTAGTGACTAACCCCATTCCATTTCTGAATGCAAGGCCGCGGTCACTGCTCACGCACTCTCCTGTTAGGAACCATCCTTGCCCTTAGCGGAGGGTGATGAAGACATGACAGGCTTTCCTCTGGGAAGCCCGTGGGATCAGAACGAGCCATTTTTGGATACAAATGTCAGTGGCTTTGCCTGCGGCAGTTCACGGAAGACATAATTGCTGTGAGCTGCCTCCCTCCACCCCTCTTCCTGCACTCAGCCACCCACCTCCCTTGAAGCTGATCACAGACTCCAGGGAGCAGAGGGAAGGGCAGGCGGTAGAGACTGCTCCTTCTGGTTCTTTCCCACTCCCTCAGCGGGAGGCTCTGACATTTCCAGAATTCAGACCCCAGAGCTGAGCGGGACTCTAGTGGGCAGAGGGGAGACCGTCTCCCATGGATGTGAAGGCCACGCGGGCAGTTCTGGAAGTGAGGGCAGTGTGTGAACCAAACCCCAGAGCCTTCTCTGTCAACCACGTGCTGAGTTTATGCATTCTGAGGGAAATTCTGGGCTTCTCTGAAATGTGGCTGGGGGAAGAGAAGGCGTCTCCAAGTTTAATTCTTGGGTGCTGCCTTCTATACCTCCTTTGGAAATACAGACTCAATGCAGAGAGATTTATGTTTACCAACTACCCCCATCAGATATGTGGGGTCTTTACTAAATCCTCATAAACTTTGTAACTTTAATAATTCGTTTCTATCATATCTACCACCTAGCCTCAAGTGGTATTTAACAGGCAGACTTCTTGAAGGGCAGGACACTGGCTTATGCAGTTGTATATTCTTATTTCAGATTCTGTACAAACCAAACGTGGCTTTTGTAAGTGAGCATCGTTCTATTAAAATACTGAGCATTAAAATACTCAGAAAATTCATCCCACTGACAACTAGAGTTTACTTTGATCCTTGTGGGCTTTTTTTTTTTTTTTTTTTTTTTTTTTTTAAGGCTTTATGCCCAGCGTGGAGCCCAACGCAGGGCTTGAACTCATGGCCCTGAGATCAAGAGTCCCATGCTTAACAGACTGAGCCACCCAGGCACCCTTACTTTGTTGTTGTTGTTGTTGTTGTTTTAAATAATTTAAAGCATAAGGGTTCACAAGGTTGTAAATGCTTCTTTTTTTGTGACTGAGTTGAAGAGCTATCATAATTCTATGGTCATAGACTCTACTATTTCCTAATTTTAGGCTAGTCCACAGCTCAGGGGACTACTCACTTTCAGCAGTATTCATCTGATTTTATTCCCTTATTTCAAACACAAATACGTTTTTGACTGTTCCTGTCTGATCTTATATACTGTGCCTGTACTCATAACATGAGTGGAAAGATACCATTAATTTAATTTTCATCATTCCATCCTAATTACTTTTTCTATGAGGCTTTGGTCTTTAAAATTCAATAGCCTACAGGCCTCTCTGTTCCTGAGGGTGGTGCTGATAACAGAGAAAGTAAATGTGCTCATAATAAAATTTCCACACTTTTCTTTTTAAAGTGTCACAAGTAATACATGTCCATGATGAAAATGAAGAAGCATGTAAGCAGAAAGAAAAACTATGCGCTTATATGTATTTATAAATATATATTTATAAGGATGTCCATGTATATTTGTAAAAATGTGATGCTTTTCATCACTTTTTAATATTTTCCTGTTTAACATGAACATGTGTCTATTCTAATGGCTGACCAATTTTGTCTTGTATGGATGTAATACAACTAATTTAATTAATCTCTTATTGTTGGAGATTCAAATTATTTAAAAATATTTGCTATGGTAAATGAATATCTTGTTGTTACATTCTTGTGCATTTGCTCAAGTATTTTTGTAGGATAAATGGACCCTAATTTTCTTTTTGATCATACTCCCCTCATGGCCTTAACTTGTCCCCTTTCAATGGGACCTGATTGTGCCAACACAGAAGATAGTACTGCCTCTACTGGATTCTTCATATTAGTTCCTTGACCTTGATTCTTCATTTTAGTTGCTTTATCTCCAGAAATGTCTCATTTTGGGTTTTTTATTCCTTTGCTAGAGATTATATGGAGCTTGGTCAAAGTTATAGTTAAAATTTCTCTGTTGCCTCCTGTCTCTCAACATTGTTCCTCTGCTCTCTATTTCTTTTAAGTTTACTTATTTTCGAAAAGAGAGAGAGAGAGAAAGAGTATGAACGAGGGAAGGGCAGAGAGAGAGAGGGAGAGAGAGAATCCCAAGCAGGCTCCGTGCTGCCAGTGCGGAGCCCTGTGTGTGGCTCGAGCCCACGGACTGTGAGATCATAACCTGAGCTGAAACCAAGAGTCAGATGCTTAACTGACTCTTGCTACCCAGGTGTCCCCCTCTGCTCTCTCTAAGTGCCCGCATTTCCCAAGATTCTATCCTTGGTTTCCCTTTGCAGTCCACACACCTCCTCAGCCAATTCTTCCTTTCATTCTAATTTATGAGAAGGGTTAATTCTTGAGTTCTAGCCTTTCCCCCCAATTCTTCAACATATACTCCCGACTACCACCTTGGCATGTCCATATGTGCAGGTATCTTAAAGTTAGTATTCCCCAGACTAAACTCATGCTTTAGTCCAAAATCCTAGCAAAACAAAAACAAATACAAAATAAAAAATAAAAGCAGCCCCTCCCCTCTAAAACCCAAACAACTCACTTTCTCCTTCCATGCTTTCTCTTTTAAAGTAAAGGTGCCCCTTATTCACCATCACACAGTCATCCAGATTCAGTCAATTGGCATTTATTGGTTGCATCAAATCATGTCACTCTCCTGCATAAAACTCTCTAGCGGCTTCCCACTGTCATTAAAATGTTCCCCAAACTCCTTACGGCCACCACAAGGCTCCTGGTCTTTACCTGCCCCCACCCTCATCTCCTTCCAGGCCCCTCCAGGTTCACTACACCCTGGCTGCCTTCTTTTTGACCTTCCCTTCCAAGCGCAAGTGTTTGTACATCTCAGAGACTTAGCACTTGCCCTTCCCTCAGCCAAGAACTCCTTTCTGTATTGTGCCATTCGTGTTATAACTAAAAGCTTATTGCTAAACCCAAGATCACCTATTCTATGTTTTCTTCTGGAGGTTTTATAGTTTTGCATTTTTAAAGTTAGGTCCATGATCCATTTTAATTTTTGTGAAGATCTCTGTCTAGAATCTTTTTTTTTTTTTTTTTTTTGCATACAAATATCTAATTGTTTCAATGCCATTTGTTGAATATATTATCCTTTCTCCATTGATCACTTTTATGTCTTGATCAAAGATCCGTTGATATATTTGAATGGGTCTTTTTTGGGCACTAATACATATAATTCTTTTAAAAAAATTTTTTTTAATGTTTATTTATTTTTGCGACAGAGAGAGACAGAGCATGAGCAGGGGAGGGGCAGAGAGAGAGGGAGACACAGAATCTGAAGCAAGCTCCAGGCTCTGAGCTGTCAGCACAGAGCCCAACGCGGGGCTCGAACTCACGAACTGGGAGATCATGACCTGAGCCGAAGTCGGACGCTTAACCGACTGAGCCACCCAGGCGCCCCACTAATTCATATAATTCTTAAGATTCATATGTCCCATCAGGAAATATTTATTGAGCAACTATTATATGATAGACACTGTTGTAGGTGCTGGAAGCATATCAGTAAAAATTAAATAAATAAATAAATAAATAAATAAATAAATATCCTTGCATTAAAAAAATCCCTGCCTTCATGGAGTTTGTATTCTAGAAGTCAAGTAATATATAACATATGAGAATATTTTTATTTTATTTATTTAATTTTTTAAGTTTTCTATTTCATTATTTATTTTTAAGTTTGTTTATTTTGAGAGAGAGTGACAGAGCAAGAGAGAGAAAGAGAGAGAGCATGTGCCTGTGGGAAAGGGCAGAGAAAGAGAGAGGAGGAGAGAGAATCCCAAGCAGGCTCCACACCATCAGCATGGAGTCCACTGAGGGCTCAGTCCCACAAACCCATGAGATCATGACCTGAGCTGAAATCAAGAGTAGGACACTCAACTGACTGAGCCACCGAGGGGCCCCCGAGAATAGTTTTAGTTACTCACATTTCTTTCCCAAGTAAGTACAGCACGCGCTTAAATGCCTGTATCTCCGTTTATGTTTCTCAAAGCATTTGTTCATCACAAATTTGAGCTAAGTGCTGCTCCCTGTGCAAGGTGCTGGGTATTTGCAGATGTGCCCTTCCCTCCCACCTCTCATTCCGTGTTCATTTCTTCTATCTGTTGGAAAAGCACAATACAGTTAACCCTTGAACAACGCAAGTGTTAGGGGCACCAGCTCCCTGCACAGTTGAAAATCCAAGTACAACTTTTGATCCTCCCAAAATGTAACTGCTAATAGCCTACCATTGATTAGAGGCCTTACCAATAACATAAGCAGTTGATGAACACGTATTTTGTATGTTCTATGTGTTGTATACTGTATTCTTACAACAAAGTAAGCTAGAGGAAAGAAAATGTTATTAATATCACAAGGAAAATACATTTACACTACTGTACTCTATTTACTGAAAAAAATACGAATCTAAGTGGACTCATACAGTTCAGACCTGTGTTGTTCAAGGGTCAACTGTAATATAATTTTTAGATTTAGGCATATCTGAGATGTCGAGTGCAGTAAGACATGAAATACAGGCTGAATTATACTTCACAGCTCACTGTGATATTTCCAGCACAGAAACTCCATTCCAATGTTAATGGCCTTGGGGTTTTCTGGATAACTGGATGAGAACAGATAATATTTATTCAGATTGAAGGGTCATATAGACAATGTCTTCAAAATGTGAATTGCTCTTTCTTGATCACTTATTTGTACTTCATGGATATATATTTGTCCTAGTAATATCTAGTCCTCGTCCAGAAGTCAGAAAGAGATTTACAGAAACAAGTTGCCTTCTGAGCCTTGTTTGTGTACAATAATCTTCTGACAACCCAAAAACCTAAGAAAAAAAAATAATGAAAGAGGCTTGCTAAGCAGGAGAGCAGTGAAAAGGGAAAATTAAAAAAAAAGATGACATTTCTAGGCTCAACCTAATTTGGGGGAAAAGTGAAGGCTCAGAACCGTCTGTCTGGCTGAGAATTTCTAAGCTCCTATGTATCACATTGAAGGAAAGCTTGGTTCCCCTTAGCTACACAAAAAAGGCACGTGTATGGCGATTTTTGGAAAAGAATGAGTTACTAGCTAGTGAACTACTTGGAAGAAAAAGGAGAAAAGAAATGGGGCAAATAAAGATGATTCTAAATATTGTTTTTTCATAGTAGATATTTGGAAGGTGGAAGAGACCTTAGAGACCATCTCTTCCAAACCCTTAGTTCCATGGAGGAGTTCCCTCTGCAGAAGTCTTAGCAGCAACGAGCCTGTGTTGGAACGTTTCCTGTAACAGGGAACTTAGTGCTTCATCTGGTCAAGAATTAAGAGCTGCCCATTAATTATGGAAAGCAGTGAACTGAGTTCTAACTTGTAGCAACTCCCAGATAGGTGTTTTAATTCCATTCTCTGAAGCAACAAATGCGTGTCTAATGTCCTCATTCATAGGAGGTCCTTTGCAATGGCAGCAATCTAGGCATCACTAAGTTCTGGATTCCCCCCACCCTTCCCCTTATGTCCTGCCTACTAGACCCTCTTTGAGATGTTTTCTGTTGGTTAAAGCCTTTGTTAAAATACGATGCTCGGAATGAACATATGTTCCAGAATTTTGAGGGTTTAAATGATGGAGATTTCTAAGAAGAAAGATCAACAAATGTCTTTATTGTACTTCTGTTAAATTTTGGGGGGGAGTAAAGTTAAATGTTTAAAGTTTATCATTATGCCTGAATTAAAGGTGTTCCACTTACAGGTGTTGTTGAGCCTCTGACTCATGACCTCAGGGTGGAGAGTTCAAGCCCTGCACTGGGTTTGAAGATTACGGGAAAACAACAACAACAACAAACAGTCTGTAATTTCACAAATCTCTCACTTTGGAAGCTGGTGGCAACAAGCTGGCAGGAAATATGGCACTTAGGAAAAGCAAACACGCTCTATTTGCTAATGATCACTAAACATTTGTAACCAAGGTAAGCTTATTACAGAAAGGAGGAGTTAGCTCAAGTGTAAGGGCAGAGCATTTAAAAATCCTAACCTTCTTTCTTGCATGCTAAAATCAGTTAACAGAGATCAACTATTAGCTGCTACAGAAGGAAGGGAATTGTTTACACTATGCGATTTTTGTCAGAGTGACTGCTTGACTGCCTGCCTGTCCGAGATTTTATTACTTATTAACTCATGATTCCCAGTGAGTAGGAGAAGGCGCTTGGATTTCTAAAGTTTGTGTGAGGCTGGTGTCCTCATTTTTCTGCCAGGGCTCTGGTATTCGCTCTTTGAATAAGGGCAGTTCTCAGCAAAGCCAAGGTTTTCCACGCATGCCCTTCACTGTGCACACCCAATTAACGAACGGTTAATTTCTGGTTTCAGATTTTGGACATAATCAAAACGTTGGATACTGAGAAGCTTTGTAAACAGAATAAGACCGTACGTGTAGTTGTTTCTGACTTCCAAGGGAGGACGTCTAACAGCTCTCAGCTTCCAAATGCCTGGACCAATGGCACAAAGCTGACACTGATTATGGAACCCATGAGAATGCACAAAATTCAGGAACGCTGGGGCCCTGTTATTGGTTTTTTTTTTTTTTAAACAAAATATTCATACATTAGTGTTTGTGGAACATATATACTCAGTTTAAAGGAGAATTACCAAAGAAATACCCAGTTTCTTCCCATGTTTAAAGAGAACATTGAACCAATTCCACCAAAGCTCTTGAGCCCCATGTGCACCCCCAGTCCGCGGGGGAACTGCGGTCCTGCACTTCCACGTTAATCATTTCCTTGCCTTTCTTTTCTTTTCTTTCCTTTCTTCCTTCCATCCTCCCTTCCTTCCTTCCTTTCTTTTTTTTAAGCCCTACCCCAACCTGGGGCTTGAACTCCCCTCCCTGAGATCAAGAGTCGCAGGCTTTCCCTGCTGAGCCAGCCAGGCACACCCCGTCTTTGCCTTTCTTTATATACTTTTTACCACATATATATGAATAGTGTTTAATTTTGTAAGCTTTGGGACTTTATGTAGATGGATTTATCCTTTGTATAGTCTTCTAGGAATCACTGTTTTTTTTTTAAATTTATTTTAAAATTTATTTATTTATTTTTGAGACAGAGAGAGAGCATGAACAGGGGAGGGTCAGAGAAAGAGGGAGACACAGAATCTGAAACAGGCTCCAGGCTCTGAGCTGTCAGCACACAGCCCGACGCGGGCTCGAACCCACCGACCGCGAGATCGTGACCTGAGCCGAAGTCAGACGCTTAACCGACTGAGCCACCCAGGCGCCCCTAGGAATCACTGTTTTTGTTCAACATGTTTGTGAGAATCATTCATGTTTCATGCATAGGTATACTTGATTCATTTTCATCGCTTTCTCCTGATGATAAATATTAGTGTTTCTTCAAGGTTTCTTTTTTTTTTTTTTCTTCAATGAATACTTCTTCATTGAATACTTCTTCATTGAATACTTCAATGAATACTTCTATGCAAATTTTTGCATGTGTCTCCTGGCGCTCTGTCCATTGCTGACATTTATCAAGCACTTATTTTTGCGTCAGGCACTGTTCCAAGCACTTTCAATGTATTGATTTATTTAAACCTTCCACAACCCTATGTGGTAGGTATAATTATTATCCCCATTTCACAGATGAGGGAATTTGGTCCAAAGAGGTTAAGTAACCTGCCTGAGGTGAGAAGTCTGAGAAGAGATAGGGCTGGACTTTGGACCGAGCTTCTTAGCTACAGAGTCTATCCTAGTCAGTACAACATCCTGATCCTTGTGCTAATCAATCACTCAGGTAATTTGAGAAATTCTAGGGTTTTGTTTTGTTTTGTTTTCATTTGTTCACGTGTATCTTTGTTAGTCAAATTGTTAGTAAGATGAGTCAATTGTTAGTCAATTTTGTTAGTAAATTCTTTTAGAAGCACAAAGTCAACGAATTTAATAAAGATCCCATGCCTCCCTTTTGGGGGTTGGGATTAAAATTCCCATTGTTTCTCTCCCCCCCACCCCCCCGCCACAACATCTAATATCCTGAAGTATCTGCATTTTGAATCAATTTCAGAATGGGGAAGAATGTACTTCACGAAAAGAAGGATTACTATGTAAACTATCTTAACTGTATGAGGCTTTGAAGACCAGTGGCTAATTTATATGTCCCACAGAGAGCAGTTTCAGTGGCAGGCAAATGGTGGATGGTATTTATTCCCATCAGTGTTCATTATCTCAATGGCCTGCGTATGAAAACATAAACATGAGCCATATGCACGTCTTCTGAGTTGGTGGGAAGCCTCCAAGTACCACCTAATCCAGAGAATAACAGGTTGAGAAATCAAAAGAAATCTGCTGAGGAAATAAGGGAGAAAATACCTCATTTGCTTCCAAATTTAGCAAAGAGTCAGAGACAGGTCTTAGATAGAAACACGGACAGTCATTCCTGAGGACAGAAGGAGCCTCCCTCTACCTACACAAAGACAACATAACACAACAGCCCTCACCTCTTTCTGAAGCCTTGGATGTAGCAATATGAACCTTAACCTGGCATCTTTACTGGCATTCAGAAAGGAAAATCAACTGGAAAATCTGTTACAGACTAAAACTAGCAGAGCAAGAAAGAAATCTCGCAGCTTCTACAGGTAAAGGAGACTGGAGAAATATCAGTGAGAAACATGAGTGTTCATCCAGGCTTAATAGTGCGAGCAAGGTTGTCTTCAACCACTTTCACCGAAGGTCCTGAAGACAGGAGGCCAATACCTCAAAGGGCAGATAAATGACCACCTAATAATCAACCAGCCGCTCTGCAGAGGTAGTGATTTTCAGGAAATGACATTTTGGAAAGGTTCAGTTATCTCTAAAGGACTCACGGCACTTTGCTCTTAACAACTCCAATTTTTGGTTGCTGTTTGACTAAAACAATTTTAAAGCGTTAAATTTAGAAAAAAGAGTTCACAATCTGCCATTTCAACAGTTTCTAGTTTGACTAAGACTGATGCTTCATAAAGTTAATCCAAGTATAGTTAAGATTGTTATATTTTTTGAGTGAGAAGAGCAAGTTATAAAAGAGTTCAATATGATCCCTCTTTTTGGGAAAAGCATATACCTATAAACATGGAGAGTATCTGGAAAATTCTACACCAAGATTCATCAACCTAGGCACTATTGACATTCTGGACAAGAGAACTCTCTGCTCCAGGGGACTCCCCTGTGCATGGGAGGAAGGTTAGCAGTATTCCTGGTCTCTCCCCTGCCCCTGACATTAACAGCACCTTTCCCCTGAGTCCTGAGGATCAAACATGTCTCCAGCCATTGCCAAATGTCCCCTGGGGGGTGAAATCATTCCCAGGTGAGCGTCATTTCTCTACCTTAATGTGTTTACAGCAGTTAGACCTGGGATGGTAGATCATAGGTAACTTTTATCCTTCTCCCCTTTATTTCTAGTGACTGCACACTGAATATGCGTATTTATCTTCTATAGTGGAAAAATAAGAACTACCATTAAAATACCTTTCACCATGGCACTCTTTGGTAAAAAAATTACGGGCACATGCTTTGGAGCAAGGTCTTTGGAAAAAAAGAAAAAAAAAAAAGACATAAAGCTAGAAGATTCATGGAAGATTTCATGAAGGGAACCACAAAGAAAATAGAGAAAAACAGTTCTTCCAAGAATTCTTCTGCAAAAATTCATCTCCAGACAGGAGGGTGGTAATGTGTGGGCCAGAAAGAATTTGATTTGTGATCTGGGTGTACTGATTCACGCTGATGGAGCCCTTTCTTCAATGTTCTCATTAGATTTACCATGCTGGACAGACTTGCGCTCTGGGCTGTACAACTAGTTTTTCTCTGCATTAATTTCCTTGAGTTGAGCTCAGCCCGGGAGCACCAGATCTTTCCCATGTTGTCGGCTGAGGGGTAAGTGTCCCTCTTCACGTCCTTCCTTCCCATACACATGATATGGCACTAGATTTCACTCACTTTGTAGCAGGTGTATTTTCATTCACCCAATTTAGAATTTATGGCGTGCGGAAATAGAGCCTCTAGTTGTTTTCACGAGGAAAACTTACCCAATGTGGAAGAGGTAGAAGCAACAAAATTTTTAAAATGCTCACTACTTCTGACACGCTTAGGATGGCAAGAGATGATGTAAACGCTACTCAGAATTAGATTCCCTTTTATAAAACCACTGACGATTTCACTCTGAAGGCATAAAGGAGGGAGCAAGTTAATGATTGTGCTTTTAGGTAAGAAAAACAGGGTGAGGCAAACTCTGCCTTGGAGTTGAAACAGTCATGTCTAAATGGCCTTTCTGGAGCTGAGCACACGCTCTGGCAGTTAACAGTAAGTACACAGTGCTCCCTACACATCAGACACTGTTCTAGGTGCTTCTATGGTCCCGTCTTTTCATCTCAAAACAGCCCTAAGGGAGTTGTTATCCTGATTTCATAGACGAGGACACTGTAGGACACAGCAGGTACTCAAATAAATCTTTTGTGAATAAAACCAAGAAGCCAAGCCATCATCAATCACTTTGTTCTCTTTCTGCTTTTAATAACGACTCGTTCTTTCCTACTCCTGAACTTCTTTTACAGTTCGTGTTAGAAATTTGGTCTTCAAAACCAGCAGAATCATGTCTACAGGGGTTGAGAGGAACAGGACACTCTAGTTAATAGGATTATGGTCTAAATTAAATCATGAGCTCAGAAGCTGTTTGGATTTGCGGGCAATCTCAAAAGACCACGACTCCATGGGGCGCCTGGGTGGCGCAGTCGGTTAAGCGTCCGACTTCAGCCAGGTCATGATCTCGCGGTCCGTGAGTTCGAGCCCCGCGTCGGGCTCTGGGCTGATGGCTCAGAGCCTGGAGCCTGTTTCCGATTCTGTGTCTCCCTCTCTCTCTGCCCCTCCCCCGTTCATGCTCTGTCTCTCTCTGTCCCAAAAATAAATAAACGTTGAAAAAAAAAAATTAAAAAAAAAAAAAAAAAAAAAAAAGACCACGACTCCAGAACTCATCTCTCCTCCCAGGGTTGTCTGCCTGTGCCAAAAATATAAATAGGCAAATATGGATGATACCTGTTTTCCTGCGAGAGCATCAGTGGATTAGGAGTTCATGATTAAAACAAATATTTATTAAGGTAAAATAATATGATATTGCTGTTCCTCAGGTCAAAAACTGTCAAATGTCTATAATTTTATATGGTTCAACTTCATAGATTCTGTCGTATTTTAATGCATTGGCTGCAGAGTTTAATTTTCTAGGTGAATGGTAAAGGAGAGGAAACTGGTTAGTGGAAATTAACTAGGTTGGTAGTGTTTTATAGTGTATTTTATTTTTCTTACAGTAAATTGCGTCAAATTTTAATACGTTCTCCTTTACATATTTATTTAACTTCTTTCTTTTGTATATCCTTGTTTGTTTATTGATTTTAAAATTATGTAGATAGGGGATATTCATTCATACATACTCCAAGGAACCTTTGAGGCATTGCTCATTCAAATAGAATATTTCATATTATAATAGTAACGTAGTGTTTCAGCTGCTAAACATGTGTCAATTTATAGACTACGTAAATATCTTTTTAAGGGCACATTTCCAAGGGCACCTGGGTGACTTAATTGGTTAAGTGCTCAACTCTTAACCTCAACTCAGGTCATAATCTCAGGGTCATGAGTTCAAGCCCTGCGCTGGGCTCTGCACTAGATGTGAAACCCGATTAAAAAAAAAAAAAAAAGAAAAAAAAGAAAAGAGAAAAGGCACATTTCTAGAAATAAATGTACTGTTTTATCACAAAAGGTGGCATTTTCTTTCAGGTTAGTCCCCTACTAAAAAGTGCCTATTAAGTTACTGAGAGGACATTTTCTGACTACAAAATCATAATAACAATTTATCTTTCCACTCCAGAAGTTCTCACAAAATATGAATATGGCCACTTAAAGTAGCCAAAAGCGTGTAATTTCAAGGTCTGTGCCTGATTTGCTCACTCTGAACTCAGATTATTACAACTGAATAGGGGGTTGGTGTCCTTAAATGTGACCAACTGACCACCAACTTAGTGGTATTTGTATGTTTTCAGTACTTCCTCGCTCTGACAATAATCCAAATTCTAAAAGAAGAGTCATATTTCTGAAATGAATGGTCTTCATGAGATATTTTTCTACAGTGCTATATGCTTGTCAAGTGCCCGGAAAAATAATTGCAGAAGTAAGCTTGTTACACAATAATAAACAGAGAGGCCATACATAGCCCACTCACCTGCAGGAATTCTTTATCCGATTTGGCAAACATTTTTGAATGCACACAAAAAATGAGCCGGCCACTGCATTCCAGATACCGGCCCCCCCATCACTATAAGAGACCCCATGCATGACCCAACTCCCTTATGAGGCAGGATGAAACCAGTCCTGTGAGAGCAGAGAAGAAATAAGTACTTCTCACTGACAAATCTGAGTCACATTTCTTGTATCCCGCATACTTTATTTTTCAGTCCCTTATACGTTTGCACCCATGTGCCTTGTAACAGTAGGGGTGTGGCAAAGGGAAGTTTGGGTGTCAGTCTTCCATCTGCACATAGAGTCCCCATTCCTCCATAAACTTCAGGAGGTCGGTTTCCTTGTCTTCCGACGGCTTGTCTGGAGCCTGCTCCTCATACAGTCTAGACAAAAGGCCCTCCTCCACGAGCTCCTTGGACTCAGGCTGCTTGCCTCCCTCTGAGCCATGTTCAAAGCTGGGGAAGGACGGTATGCACAGCCTGCCGGTCCGAGGGTCCCAATCCACCAGTGTGGTCGACGGCTCTTCCTCTCGCTCCTCTTCTGTGCCCACGTGCTCCTGCAGCAACTGGTCCAGGTCTCGGAGCTGAGGAGCATACGAATACAGTGGTGCCTGGGGGCTCACGTCTGCCAAAGCAGCCTGTTGCTCAAAGAACGTTCCTTGTAGGGACACCTTCTCCTGCAAATTGAGCTCAGGGCCGCCAGGCCCCACACAGACGTCTGCAGCTCTGACATCATATTCGTATTCAACAACTGCCTTCTCGGTGGGTATTGCTCTGCCTGGCGACCCTTGCTGGGTTAGGGAAGTGCCCTGGGTGCTTTCCCCAGAGTCACAGGAAATGTCCACCAGATGTGAAGCATACCCTAAGTGTTTCACCTCCATTTCCGCCTGACGCGGCCGCTGGTCCCCGCCGGGCTCATCCCCATCCGACCCATCGTCGCTTTTTTCCACTACATCCTTATGAGAAATTTTAGAATCCTCCAAAATATTGAGGGTGATAAAATTAATCACAATTTTTTCAGCAGGTACAAAGAATCTTTTGTCAAATTCATTTCCATAAATCAAAATCTATAAAGAGAGAAGAGAATGGTTTTCACCTTTTCACTTGAGAAAGACATGAAAAACAGCTGTTAAGTAGAACTTATACTGTCATCAGATAGTTTTAAAGACCTATTCTTACCCACTCATGGAAGTGAAAGTTATTCTTGGAATAAACAGGAAGCCTCATTCATGGAGGCGAGAGACCCAAGACTCGAAAAAGGCATTGGAAGTGAAAAGTGGTTCCCTGGGTGAGTGTTTATCCGACCCAAGGATCAGGGTGAGACAGTGCCCTTCCCTCCCTGGCTGAGGGAGTTCAGGGGAATTATTTAATTTCTTGAGTCTCGTTGTTAATTCTGTAAAATCTGGATTTCTGCCACGTGAGAAGTGGTGAGGACCGAGTGAGCTAGTTTTGAAACTGCTTTGTTAATTATGGGTGATGACGTATTTCTTAGTTAGCTATGGTTCCCCAGGTTACCAGCCCTGTGTTGGATATACTCCGGACATGAGATGTGGGCGGGCATGAAAACTGCATGTAAAAAAAGAAATACGCACATGAGTAGGGATGGTTTTACTCATTCCCCGGATACCACTCTAATCACAGTATAATGAGGCCAAAAAGGGAAATTCGTCTGCCTGTTTCTGGCAGATAGAGAAGCTCTAAATCGTGTCAGGGAAACTGGTTTGAGATTAAAATTGTGCTGGGGCTATGGGGAAGGTGACTGTTTAGATGGCAAGTCATGAATTATGTGACAATCCTCATTGTCCACCCCATGAAGTGATTCCATTCAACACTACAAAATATGACATTCAGGGGCGCCTGGTTGGCTCAGTGGGTTGAGCGTCCAACTCTTGATTTCGGTTCAGGTCATGATCCCAGGGTTGTGGCATTGAGCCCGATGTTGGGCTCTGCACAGAGCTTGGAGCCTGCTTAAGGTCCCCCCACCTCTCTCCCTCTGCCCCTCCCCGACTCGCTTGAATGCAAGCGCGCGCGCTCTCTGTCTCTCTTAAAAAAAAAAAAAGACAAAATACGACATTCAGCCTCATTCCTTTACAAAATTTTGGTTCCAGAAAGCCACTTGTGATCAATTCCCTTATGAATTTTCCTCCCAGGAAAGGTCTCCCTGTGCCATTAGGAAGCTAGCTCTAAAGCCTAAAAGCAGGCAGAATAATAGAAATGTTTAAATGCCAAACTACCAGCTTGCATTGCGTACATGGATGCATTGTGCATATGTGAACATATATTTTAATAACAGGCAAAGAACCCATTTTATCATTGAAATATGCCCAGCCCTTCAGAACCCTTCAGTGCGCAGTCCAGAAGCATAAGGTTTACTCCTTCTTCTTCTATTTTCTTGCTCTCCTTGCTGTGAATGATTGTCCTGGCCATTTTCCTATGTTTTCCACTCCATGCCTGTCTCTGGCCCTACATCCCACCCTCCTCTTTTAGACTCTCCCCTTGGCTCCCCTGGACAACTGCCACAGTCTCCTAGCTGCTCTTCTTGTTTCTAGTCTTAGTCCCTCCAAAGCTGTCTGAGACCCACCATCCAGTTGGATCTAAAACCCGATATTGACCATGAAGCTTCCTACTCAAAACCCCACAGAGATTTCTCCTTGCCAACAGAATGTAAAATCGAAGCCCCTTAGAATAACATCCCGATTCTCCTGTCCCCTGGCCCTAACACCCCCCTCTCCACTTTCACTTCTGTAGCTCCTCATCAGCAACTGTATGGTTCAGCAAGACCATGTGGTTTTCCAAACATCTGCTCACCTTGGTCCCTGCTGGTTTCTCTGCCAGCAGTAGGTGCCCTCTTACCCCCCTTTCATAACCAAGGCAGGGCATAAAGCTTCTCCTGGACCCTAATGTGGGGTTCAGTGCCCTGCCTGTGTCCCTAGAGTCCTCAGTGCCTGCTTTCATCTTAACCTTCACATATCATTTTGAAATTCGAGTCCTCAACTGAGCTTGAACGTCTGGAAGGGCATAGATCGTGACTTAATTTATTTGTGTACCTCAAGACCCGGTCTAATCTGCTCATTAAACCTAAAATCTTTGTCAAAGCTGAGGAATCTTTCTCTTTCGTTATGTTAGTGAGTTAACCTAGTGCCAAAGTGTTTCTTTTTTAATTAATTAACTCTTTAAACTCACCCTGCTTGTCAAAGGAATGTGTCTGTTCTAGAGCCTCATTTTCTACTCTGCTGAAAGTGAGTGGTTATAATGACTCCTGCCACACTGAGCACTCACCAAATTTGCTGGGTGTTTCTCTTTGCCAACATGGATATATCTGTACATGGAGTAGCCCATCACAGAAAAAATAAACACGGCAACAGATATGGGCAAAACATACCAGAAGATGATTTTAACCTTCAATGCTGATGTTTGATCTGTAACAAAAAGGAGAGGGATAGATAGTTGTGATGCGGTATGGTGGGAAAACATTGGCAATGTCATGAGGCTTTGGGCCAGTTACTTACACTTAGGAATTCAGTCTTATTTATTAATTGAGAAGCTTGAACTAAACGTGATAAGGGGTTTCAGAATTCTTACTCTTTGACAATAGCTGGTCTTAGGGAATCATCTGGACTTACGGATGCCTTAACAACCCCATCAGCAGACATTCCAACATTTTATGTCTGGCTATGAGATTGATGCTGGGTCTTATATATCTGAAGCTAAGTGTGTCTAACATTCAGACAACTCATATGCTTTAAGCCAACCCACAAAACCCTCTTGATAGGATCCCATTAAGCTGCCCCACTTTTCCATGTACTCATTGGACTCAATCTTTTCCATAGACTCAGCAGAAGACAGGAATGTATGGCATCACCTTGTGTGTTATTAATAGAACCATCCTCAAGTGGGTTGGCTAGACTTTCTGGGTAGGGAGCTTGGGATGTGTGTAGGGAGGTGGCTGAGCTGGTGTGTGTGAGGATGGGCAGTTACTCCTTTCCAGGTCCTGTTGCACTGTCGGTTCATGATGGATGAAAGTCCATAGGGGACTGGAAAGACCTGGTGAATAGCTTTTGAGAAAGCAGTCCTGGCCCACCATCAATCAGACTATACAGTTGTGAATAGGGCTTATTGTGACTCACTTATATTTGTTGCACTCCTGTAGAATACTAGAAGTTGTGATGGATATTTTTCTGTCCCCATTTGGCTAATCCATGGTACCCAGCTCTTTGGTGAGATATTCTAGATGTTTCTGTGAAGGCATTTTTAGATGATATTAGCATTTAAATTAATAGACTTGAGTAAAGCAGATTAATTGTAAAGATGAAATCTTTATAATGTGGGTGGGCCTTATCCAATCAGTTGAAGGCTTTAATAGAAAAAGTAGTGACCATCTCAAGAAAAAGACAATTCTTTCAGCAGATTACCTTCAGACAAGAACTATAACATCAACTCTTTCCTGGCTATCCAGCCTGCTGGATTGCCCAACATATTTTGAGCTTATCTGCCTCTACAATCATGTGAGCCAACTCCCTAAAGTAAATGTCTCCATATATATATATATATATATATATATATATATATGAGAGAGAGAGAGAAAGAGAGATGGGTTCTGATTAATAAAATCAGAGTGTCATAGGAGCTCTCTAATCTATACAGATGTTTGGATACTCTTGATGCCTAGGCCTGAGACAAAGTAGCAAAGTCACAATCCAGTTAAATACCTAGTTAAAGATTGGAAATAGAAGTGTCATGGACAATGAGGGTGGTTGCCAATAGCCAGTGGGAAAAGTCCAGGACCAGGTGTCCAAATGCAGGCTCTTCCACCCCAAACAATTCCTGACGAGCACATCTGTCCTCAGGTTCCACATAGAAAGGTGCCAACAGCACAGCGCAGATGTTCAGGTAGCCAAGCGTTACCTGCCCCTACATCAGACTACAATTCAGTCTAGCCCTCTTAATACCACCTCTGGTCTCGGGACTGAACTTGCCTAATTGAAAACCGCCATGACGACATTGACGGATGGCACTTAGTATGTAACAGCACATGTTCGCCACAAAAAAAAACTAATAAAATGTGTCTATATTTTAGGGATTGGGGGACTGTGGAGAGCAGAAATATTTTTCAAAGAACAGTCCCCAAAGAGGTAGTATGGCTGGGATACCATGGAAAGGTCGGAACCTGAAATGATGCCTCCTTATTTTGTGACCTTTCTCAGACTAGTGAGACAGGTGGTTCCACCTGTTCCCAGGAAGGATTTAATTGAACCTGTACTTGGAGCTGCTCTCAATCTGCCAAGTGCTCAAACGATCTCCACTGGAAATGCATCCCTACCTCCTGGCCACTGATCAAGCTCTTCGTAAACGGAGCGCTTTTTCCAAACACAAAGATGATCTCTTCAATCTGCTTTGTTTTGCCTTTTGCTTGCTTAGCATTTCCGTTTTATTGGCCACACGGCAGAGCCCCCTTCATTTTAAAGGGGAAGGTATGGTAAGGATAGAGATTCAAAAATAAAGCCTTTCACTTTTGATATGTACTCACAAAATCCCCTTTCTATTCCTTGGGACAGTTTCATCTTGTAATGCGGGTGGTGGGAGGGAGGATGGAAGCGGGGCTCCTGTCACCATTGTGATCCCAGAGCTGGCGATGGGACCGGGTTGGGGGAAGAGGTGTGGCACTTGTCGTAGGCCAGCATGTTTGGAAGGAGGAAATGGAAGAATGATGGGTGAAGAGCCATTCGATGAGGGTAAACTTGAGGGTTTATTTTCAACGTTCAGGCTTTGAGTTCAAGCTCCTCACAACTGTGGGGAGGAACAAGAAGACAAACACCTCGCTCTGAACTCTGTGTCTCCTAACGGGAATGAGAATCTTCAGGCAAGTTCAGAAAACAGGAGGAGAAGACAAGAGGAAGGAGAGAGAGGCAATGGCGGGGGGAGTAACTGCTGATCTGCTGACCCCAGACCCTCCTGCAGCCAGTGAGTGACATCTGAATACAACTTGCAGAGCCTGTCATCTGCATTCCCGAGGGAGAGCAACAACTGCTGTCTTCAAGTGTTTCTAGGATAATGTTTTGTTTCTAGCAGTGCAATTTGATGTTGAAGACCACAGAACTTCTATTGACAAAAGTGATTACAATTAAAAAAGAATAGACATGCGTAAAAATTCTCAATTGTTATTTTCCCACGGAAGAGGCTTGTTGGCATTGGACACCAAGGGACGGGTGCTGAGAGTTCCCCAGGGGGAGCAAACACACCCTTCACGTTGGCCAAGTTCAATGGCCAAGTTTCAATTCCAGGCTGCTCCACGCATTTCTGGTGATGGTTGTTTCTGCCTCTGCCTCAACTTGTTTCTGGTAGATATGGGTTTGTCAAAATCTTGTTTAGAACTGCCAACCTTCTTCTACTTTGATCAGATCTCCTTCGCAGACCAGCTGAGATTTTTTTAAGCTTACCTTTCTGAGTACGGACACACTGCTTCTCAGAAGGCTGAGCAAGGCGAGGGGGCCCTGGGACAAAGGTCTCCACACGCACGCAGTACAGGGTGTCTGGCTCCAGCCAGCTGAGCACCAGCGTGCGGTTGGTCACACACTGGGACCACTAGGGCAGAGGATTGCAAACAGCAGTTAGTGCCACAGAATCCCAGCACCATCCCAGGCAGATAGCTCTAGAAGGAAATAAAACGCTAAGATACCCCTAAATCCTTTGTAATCATTACAAGCTTTTCTTCCGCAACAGTTTTAAAACATCCCTTTCCTTGAGCTCGGCAGAGCATGATCAGGAAATGGACCCATTCTGGGAACAATTCTAAATAATAACACATGGATGGATTTCTTAATCTGCCTTGTCCCATGTTCTTGCTGACATCTTTTTTTCTTGCGTGGAATGTGACCGACAGATGTTATGCAAGTAAAAGCTCTCCATCAAAGTGACGTGGACAGTGGTTCTCCATCTAATAGCAACATCAGATCCCATTAACAGAGACTCTGTAAGGGAAACCTGAAGGAAGTTCTCGAGTTTTCTACGTATTGGCTTCCACTGCTTCTTGTATGGCATCTCTTTTGAATATCGTATCTTCTCAGGTTCACATGCGTCAGGCTGCCTGTTCCAGCACTAGCTGCAAAAAGTAATGCCGATGATATGTCCCCATTCCAGGCTTACCGTTCTATTAGACTTAGCATTATATACGGACACGTTGTACTTCAGGTTAGAGTAAATTTGTTGCATGGAAATAGAACTTTCTTCTGGATTTCTCTTCCACTTCTCTGGAGCCATCAGAACAATAGAAATGGATTTCTCATCTGTAGATAAAGCAACTTCTGGCGGGCCAATTTGTGCTTAAAGGGGAGGGGAGAGGGAATGATCATGTTCAGAGGTAGAAATCACTGTGGATAAAACTACAATATAATCCTACGGGGATGAAAGCCCTACAGCCCACCTCTTAGTTGAGATGCCTCAGAATGCTCTAAGGTGGGCCCAAGTTACGCTACATCTTGAAACGATCCCTTCACACACCCTGACACAATTTTAAAACAGAACATTCAAGTGTTGTATTTACTTAGTTCCTAGTCACATGGGTAAACAGATGGAAAATAGAATTAAAAGTGTTTACGGCACTCCTATGACATCAAATGAAAAGTTGGTGATAAATTGCATTAATACGAACTGTAAGTGGTGAAAATCAGACATGGAGGAATGAACCACTATTAAAAGACCTCTGAAGGGGCGCCTGGGTGGCACAGTCGGTTAAGCGTCCGACTTCAGCCAGGTCACGATCTCGCCGTCCCTGAGTTCGAGCCCCGCGTCAGGCTCTGGGCTGATGGCTCAGAGCCTGGAACCTGTTTCTGATTCTGTGTCTCCCTCTCTCTCTGCCCCTCCCCCGTTCATGCTCTGTCTCTCTCTGTCCCAAAAATAAATAAACGTTGAAAAAAAAAAAAAAAAAAAAAAACCTCTGAAGAAGCACCTGGGGGGCTCAGTCAGTTGATGTCTTGATTTTGGCTCAGGTCACGATCTCATAGTTTGTGAGACAGAGCCCTGTATCAGGCTCAGCACTGACAGCAGGGAGCCTGCTTGGGATTCTCTCTCTCTCTCTCTCTCTCTCTCTCTCTCTCCCTCTGCCCCTCCCCCGCCCATTCTCTCTCCTCTCTCTCTGTCTCTTTCTCTCTCAAAATAAATAAATAAACTTAAAAAAAGACCTTTGAAGATGTGATTGGAATGACCTATAACAGAGGATTCTCAAACTTTTGCCACAAAAGTCCATACAGGAAATGTTTTAGGCTTTACAAGCCCTATGATCTTTGTTGCAATTATTACTTATATAAATGTAAAAATCATTCTAAGTTCTTGGTCTGTAGAAAACCGGAAAGGTGGCAGTGCTTCATTTGGTCTGAGGGCATAGTTTGCTGACTTCTGATCTAGAAGGACACCAGAGGACAGGCTCTGGCCCCAGGACTTGAGGGACCAGTCCTTATAAATTTCATGATGTCAGCTTATAAATTTCATGATGTCAGCTCTGAGTGGGTCCTCTACACCTGAGTCAGCCACAGAATAGGAGATGGGAAAATTTAAAAAGCAAATATCAGGATGATGCTGCTTTAATTCTGAGTTACACCTACAAATTACATCATCACACTACCAAGTGTCTAACAAAAAGAGACTTAGTTTAGTAATCAGAGCACCTTGAATCAATCTTGTGGACTTAACGCCATGGTTTATAAACCCACAGCAATTAAAAAAAATATCTGTCAGTTCCTCAAATTTCATAGTCCCCACTAAATAACCAAACAAAATTGAACTTGGATAATATTGGCATCTAGTGTTAATTTTGGACCTGGGAGAGATCCTAGTGATGACTCAACCAAGCTTCTCATTCTATAGATGAAACTGCGATCCAGCGAGATGAAGCCCCTTGGGCTGGTCATTCTTGGAGCTGAGGGACAGAATGAGAACAGAGCCATGCAGAGCACTGGTCTCGGGCGAGGCTGTCCATGAGTCTAAGACTGTATACTCGACGGTCAGATGAATTTGATATTATACGTGTTTATAGACAATTGTGTTACTTACTCTCTAAGAATGGATAGAATCGTCCGGTTTCTGCCCATTTGGAACAATTCGTTTCCCAAATGGCCTTAACTTTGGCATAATATTGATGTTCATAATCGGAAGTTTCCACAGAGAGATCACAGCAGGTCCTATTGATATTTCTACATTCGGATTTATTCAGCCATTTTTTTTGCCCATATCTGCTGAGAAAGAAACTGAATTAATAACGAGGTGCCCTCTGTGCTTTACAATAGAGGAAAAAAAAACAGTCCTTATGCAAAACTGAATGGAAGTTAAGGCCTTCTCTGCAGAACAACAAATGTGCCTGTCATTGAGATAAAAAGGAATCCACGTTTGCTGCTGGCAATTTTTTTCATGAGCTGTCAGGAACATGAGTCAGAGTTTCTGCAAGCACCTTTCTTTTCTGTGAATTATAATGTGGATCGTACATTTTGAAAGCATGTATTTTATTATTATTCTTGGGCTACAGTAAAAATTCTACGTATTGTGTGATCAATTCTTCTAGTAATTATCCACGTAAGTTTTTAGTCCGCCATGCCTACAAAGGTCAATTTGATGGGTTGTTTTAAGAAAAATTAGTCATTTTTTTCTTGGAAGAAAAATTACCTTGACATTCTCATAAAATTTAAAAATCTACTTGCTATCAAGGGTTCTAGGGAAAATTCACTAGGTAGAAGTATATGCCACAGTAATTACAGTGATGATGACGACAGTGACTACGCTGTTTATATTATTTCTCCTTTCCTTTGTTGAAAACACAAAACCCATAGCAAGGAGGGAGGGGGAAATACTTTTAGAACTTTTCAGGGGGGGAGACTGAGGGATAGAGAGATTAAGTGACGCCGGATGAGCCAGTGTGAGAGACCGGGTTGCATGGGAGGCAATGAAGGGATTAATGCAGGTGTGTTGGGGTTCTAGAAAGCCAACTGGTGTAGCATGGAGAATGCAGTGGGTTAGGAGTGGCAGCCTGGGGAGCAGCTGAGAGGATACTGCAGTGGTCCAGGTGGAAGATGTAGGTGGCTTGGACAAGGACAGTGGTGGCAGAAGAAATGACAGGACAAAAGGAAGAAATGTTGGGAGCCAAGACTTGGTAATTGAGGTGAGCAGGTGAGAGATGAGGGAGATAACGATGTTCAGGATGATGTTTCTTTTCTGTCTGGGACAGTGGTCATGTTTGCCAAGATAAGCAATGCCAAAGAATGGGTTTGGGATATGTGGAGGACGGATGGGAGGAAAGAAAGGTAACAAGTTGTGTTTCTGCCATGTTGAACTTCAGGTATGTGAAAGCCATCCAGATGCAGATGCCCAGTAGGCCCTGGGGCTCAGCAAAGGGGTGGGAGTGGGAGGCAGTGATTTTGAAACCAATGGCACAAAACTGCTCATTGAAGGCACAGGCGCGAATGAAATTATCATGGAGACAAAGCAAAGCCTAGGATAAAATTCCAGGCTCATCAGGGTTTAAAGGTTGGATACAAAGTACCGTTGGAAATAGCAGCTAAAGAGGCAGAAGGAGAAAGAGAGATCACAGAAGTCAAGACAAGAGTATGTCTTGAGAACAAGGAAATGTCAACTTTATTAAGTGTTGACAAAGTTTAAGGGTATCCTCTCTTTTCAGAATATGGCAACAGATTCGTGAAAGCAAATGTCTCCTGTTTCATAAAGTACCATACATTCCAGAAGGCACTAGAAATACAGGTAAGATCCTGTTGACCAACTTCTCCATCAAGTGGTTACCATTGCCTAAGGGGTTTCAAAACTTTTTGTGGCTGTGAGCCACAAAAAGAAATCTGTTTTATGGGGCACCTGGATGGCTCAGTCGCTTAAACATCTGACTCTTGATTTCAGCTCAGGTCATGATCTGACAGTTCATGGGATTGTGTCCTGCGTCTGGCCCTGTGCTGACAGTGCGGAGCCTACTTGGGATTCTCTCTCTCCCTCTCTCTCTGCCCCTCCCCTGCAGGTGCACACTCTTTCTCTCTCTCTCGCTTTCTGAAAATAAATAAAGAAATATTAAAAAAAATTTTTACACTGGGACCCGGCTCCCATAAACACACATATATTTAACATACTAAAAACAAAGGTTTTATAAGATAATATTTAAACTTGACTACATGCCATGAATTCCGTTATTTTCCACTCCAATCCTGTTCATGCCATTCCAGTCCCTTCTATAAAGATAATGCTAGTTATATCCCTCAAAATTGATTTCATGGTCCATCAACAAGTCTTGACTTATGTGTGGTTTGAAAAATACTGCCATCACTGATTTGATGCTCTCTCCTCAAACTTCCTTATTCTGCCAAGGGCAGGGCAACTTCCCATGACAGAGGTGGGTGGAGGAGAAAATACTCTTTCCCGGATTCTGGACAGTATGCTTTGTAAGTCTTACAAACTGATAGACCTCAACTATTCAATGAGTACTCCAGTAATGATGTTTATGCAGGGCAGAAAGTCCTCTGGAGCCCTCAGTGGTCTCTGACTGGTTTCTAGTAATGGCAGTAAGTGCTTATTAAGTGCTGGGACCCATGCTTAGGATTTACATGCTTAATCTCATTTAATTATCCTAATGACCCTAGCAGGTAGGTGCCATTATTTTCACCCTCTTGTACAGATGAGGAAACTGAGGCCCATGGAGACAAATTCATATGACTACTAACAGGCGTATCTGGGATTTGAACCACTCTTCCCCAATGCCAAAGCTCGTGCTTTTAGAACTACACGATATTTTTTCGGCATTAAATTCTTTTGACAGATAGAATTTAAACTTTTGTTAAAATTTCATCTTTTGCTTGGAAACAAGCTTCACTCCAAAGGGTAAAAAGCATAATATGTAACTTGCCCAAGGATACCTGGGTAGGTTCCTAGGCTAGCTACAAACCACGGACTGTTGACCGTGCTGCTGCGCTTGGGAGCCTTGTCGGTGACATATGCTACTCTGTATTCTTGTCATCTCACACGTGCACAGGCATGTAAGGCCTCTAACATGGCAAGTTTCTTTTAAAATACTCACTTCTGAAAGTTGTACCATCTAAACTATTTGCTCTCCCAGAGCAGTGATGACTCTGCCTCTTTTCTCGTTATCCTTTTCTGAATCAAAGGAACATGTAAAGGACAGAGCAAGCTCTTTGCTCCACCTAATAGAAAAGGAGGCCAGGGCATAGTCAAGAGCCATTTCTCTTTGCAGGATGATGTCTTCTTTGCTAAAACACCAGCTTCCAGAGAAACTCCTTGAACATGAAAGTGAGATTCTGGATAAATGAGGTCATTGTGAATAGCAGCTGAAATATTTCACTGCCTTTAGTGGCCAGAGTTTTTTTTTTCAAAGACAAAAATGGCTTTCTTTCTTTTCAAATGTGGTATTTTTTAACTCAATCAGAAAAATATAATCAAGAGAGAGAAAGAAATAACCCTAAAACCTATTAGGCCAAAAGCAGTTGGCATACCTGATTCTGGACGTCTCATGCTTCTCTATACACACGGGAATGATTATATGACTGCACACAGAGGCAATAACTAGATTATACCACGCATATCATTTTAATCAAAGCTGTAAATTTAACTTGATTTGAACTTGAATAGAAAAAAATTGAAGCGAAAGTAAAGGAATTGCTGTGGTTCATGTGTTTCATCACCACAAGAGATACTAGTTCCTAAAAGATATTTTAAAATAAGAAAATAGTTTATGAAAAATATTGGGAGTTTAGTTATTAAGATAATGAAATATTTTCAGTTTAGATCACATTTAATGGCTTCCTGCTATGAAAGTCTGTACATTTAAAGTTTTCCCCTACCTCCTAAAGTTCCATAAGCACATTTCCCATCACTGTTTAGTCTTAGCTCTTCACTCAGATGGTTTCGGTGTGTTTACCACTCTTTTCACAGTGACAAATAATGTTGTCAGTACTAAATTCTTCATCCAGGTTCATCTTTATCTCTATCGGACAGATATCATCTTTAGTGAGTGGTTTTCTCCCCCTCAAGAAGGTCTCAAGGGAGTACCATCCTGAGATCTCTCACTTGCTTGAAAATACATCTGGTGAACTTGACAAGAATCCCAGATCACATCTATTTCTCCCTTAGAAGATGTATTGCTGTCTTCTGTCGAGTTTTGCCAGACGGAAATCACCCCACTCCCCCTGTTCCGTCCCACTTGTGTCCCGCTCTTGCTATGATCATCATAAAGTACTTCATTTTCTTAAAGTTCAATAACCTCACCAGGATATGTCTTCCAATGCTTTTATTACATTTTCCTAGACAGAGCATGCATTTATGATGTGTAATTCCAGACAGTAATTATCACTTTTCAATTATTCCTATCAGTTAGCTATAGGTTTTTCATCTCTGTAACATTCTTATTTTCCATCTTTTCCCTAAGTTCTGCCCACTTGCCTTAAAAAAAAAAAAATTCTTCCTTTTGTTTTAGAATCTCTTCTTTGTTTGCTTTTTCCTTCCTCCTTTCCCTTCTCCCTTCCCTTCCCTTCCCTTCCCTTCCCTTCCCTTCCCTTCCCTCCCCTTCCCTTCCCTCCCCTTCCTTCCTTTTTCCTCCCTCCCTCCCTTTCTCTATCCTCCTTCCTTCCTCCTTCCCTCTCTTCCTTCCTTCCTTCTTCCCTCCCTCCTTCCCTTTCTCTATCTTCCTTCCTTCCTTCCTTTCTGACTTACCATTAGAGATCATGTTATGTATGATTCAAACTATGAACACTTATTTGTCTGAATTTTTCTCCTTTTTCCATAAGAAAGCTTTTCAGGATCTTTTCACTGTTGTCATCTCCCTCTCCCTCTCCTTCTCCTCTTCCTCCTCCTCCTCTTCCTTCTTTTTGTCTTTCTCCTTTGCCAATAATTATGGAGAAATGCTGTGCCAGGTTCTGTGGGACTATTACTCTTTGAACAGGGCCAGCTATTTACTGAATATTAAGTGAATGGGTATAGGAGTGTGGGAAGTCAGACACCTGTTCTCTAAATCAGATCATTCCCTTTGCTGGAGAGCCTGCTCACCCTCAAGTTTTGGAATTACAGGAGGCTGATGTGCCCCATGGCACATCAGTAAGTCACGGTCCCCCTAGGCTGCCTCCCAGCCATCGTCACCTCCCCTCCCTCCTGCACCCACCTCACTAGGGTGACTGGGCCTACACAGTGGATATGTCATTTGAATCCCTTTCAGCTCCTCTGTCTCTGACATTCTGTGGCACTAACTGGGGCTCATGGGGACACTTCCTCAATTTCTGGTGGTGGAAATCCTTAGATTCCACATCCTAAGACTGTTAGGTAAGCCTCTTAGTACTATGACATTGATTCTTGTATAAAATTATTTTCTACTGTTGAAGTTCAAGAAGATTAGACAGTGTCAGTGTCTGTGGTTGTTTTCCTTCAGATTTCACAGTATTTGGCTTATATCCTTCATAGTTTATGGCTTGGGGTTTGGCCATTTCCTCTGTTTCTTTGAAGATGGACACAGTCTATCTGTTTTGCATTCTTTCTCGCTTTCAATGACTTTTGAGGGAGGGATACAATGTGAAAATGTCCGTCGCACTACTATTTTTAATAGGAAGAGCTAGTGGCACAGAATTCTGCACTCAGTTTCACTTAAAATTGTCTGTTAGTAACAGTAAGTTTAGACATTTCAGAGATGATGGATTTCCTTGTTTGCTCAGCTGCAGAATAACATTTTGACCAACTTCTCTCCTCCATTTAAGTAACTTTCCCTCGCCTAAGCACCCAATGCTTCTGTCTCCACAAAGAAGTGTTTTTCTTTTTTTAAAAAAATTTTTAATGCTTATTAATTTTTGACAGAGAGAGAGAGACAGAGCATGAGCGGGGGAGGGGCAGCGAGAGAGGGAGACGCAGAATCCGAAGCGGGCTCCAGGCTCTGAGCTGTCAGCACAGAGCCCGACGCGGGGCTCAAACTCACAGACCGCGAGATCATGACCTGAGCCGAAGTCGGACGCTCAACCGACTGAGCCACCCAGGCGCCCCAAAGAAGTGTTTACCTAATTTAATCTAGCAGAACGTCCCAAGAGAATTTAGTATGAAATATCTAAAACTTTTCTTTTTCCCAAATGCATACTTAATACAACAGATGGTTTATCTTTGCACAATTAATAGGTGCCTGAGTCTTATGTGTATAAACTATCAAAAAGGAAAAGAACTAACTTACATGAAATACTGCACAGTGTAAGTAAGTTCAGCTTCTTGTAGACCCTCTGGCGGACTCCACTGTAGGATATTCCTCATGTTTATGGAAAAGAAGGTGATATTCGTAGGCTTAGGTAAACCACCAGAGACGCAGGGAACTGCAAGAGGAGAGAAGAGCTGAGGTCTTAATGGAGAAAAAAGAAAACGAAGTCCCTGTAGTAGATGGTCTTCAGACATGGCCCCCACAAGCCACACCTTCTGGGCCTCATGTCCTGTGTATTTCCTCCCAAACCTGAGCTGACCCCATGGCTCACTTCAACCAACAGAACGTGACGGAAATAAGTCCAGGACTGAGGCTTAAGAAGGTCTGGCAGCTTCTACCTTTGCCCTTTGGAACGTCCTGAGCTGCCATGTAAAAAGCTGGGCTACTCTGCTGGAGAAATCACATGAAGAGGCCACACAAAGAGGGAAGCATTCAGTGGTCCCAGCTGGGCCCACCTTTCCAACCAGGGGGCCAGAAGGAAGCCACCACGGACGTTCTAGCCCCATCTGCCGTAGACTGAAGCTGCATGAGAGACTCCAAATAAGACCAGCAGAAGAACCAGTTAACCCTCAGATTTGTGAGAAATAATAAACTGATTGTTTTAAACTACTGAATTTTGGGGTGGTTTGTTGTGCACCAGCAGATAACTGAAAGAATTCATTTGTTAGATACAGAAAGAAAACTTAGGATGGATGGCCCTGACAGGTTCGAGTTTTGGAGGTTGGCGTTAGGGGCAGCTTTGCTAAAGTATGGAATAAAGCCATAATTAGAAAATAAAGCAGTGAAAGAAGACAATGCTTTGAATTAAATGCTGAAATTTTCACATAACTGTGCTTTAAGAAAACTATGCTAGAGGATTCCCTTGTAGAAGTTCTTTGTAGAGAAATTATAAAGAATTGAGTCACTCCCAACAAGTTCAAAAAGGACGAAAGGCAAGTGGAGGGTAGTTTCTTATAAAAGGATAGTCTTCCATATGACAAATAAAACGAGGATGATCCTGGAATTAAAATAAATTAAAAAGATCACTGGTAACAGGTAAGAATCGAAATATTAATTTAAAATATTGGAGAGGCTCCTGGGTGGCTCAGTAAGTTAAGCGTCTGACTCTTGATTTCGACTCAGGTTGTGACCTCACGTTTCGTGAGATTGAGCTTCGCGCTGGGCTCTGCACTGACCCTGTTTGTATGCACTCTCTCGCTCTCCCAAAATAAATAAACAAATTTTTAAAATTCAGTAAAATAAGGTATTGAAGAGATCACAAAGTCCTGGGTAATAAACAGTCAGATTTTATAAACAACATGTCTTATTAGAAATACACATTTTAGTCATGGAACTTGGAGAGTAACAAGTTTTGACCCTTCAATCCAACCTTAGGAAATGAAATTTAGCCTACTCACCAAAGACTGGTCAATTCTTAGCTAAAGTCTCATAATTCTTGTGTAAATTTGCTGGGACTAATTTGGAGAAGGAAATTAGCTTTATCCTGAGGGTAATCATTGGTTAAGATTAGGACTATGCAACATATTATAACTCCACAAACCAAATGAAAAGAAAAAAAAATTCTTCAGAGTTAAATTTTGTCATAGAACCCGGTTTCTAAGCCAAAATAAGCTCTTTAACCGTGTAGCAGAGTAACCAAAATATAGGTGGTTGAGTATGTGTTTGGGTGTATGTGCATATGCTATATACACATATATGCACAATGGCTCCTACTTTTAACCCTGATCATTTTTTTAAATATCTGTTTTATTTTTAAGAAGAAAGTTAAATACTCAAAGAGAAGCCCTATCAGCTGATTACTGTGTGGGTTTGAGTCTGGTAGGAGTAGAGAGGATCTCAAAAAACACAGCCTACTCAATGTCGTCTTTGATTTCTAACCTTTTAACTCTTTGGAACCACTGTGTTTCAACTGGTATTGGCTTTTTTTTTCCTGGAGATTATAGGCCGTGAATAATTATCAGTGATTTCGTACTGCTCTGTGCTGTCAATAGGTTCTGATTTTTAATCAGATTTTGGAGGATGAAACAGAGAACATGGAGAGGCAGTACCAGGAAATATAGTACTTTTCAACCCTTCAGAAGTGAGGAACACTTTTAACATAAAAAGCTCCAAAGGGTCTTTTCAGATCTAAAACCTGGAGTTCTATATGTTTATATGACACATACATGTGAAGAGTGGTTAGCATCTTGTAAGAACTAAACTTAAAATAGACCGTGTGTTATAATATCACAGATGGAAAATATTACCAAAACGTGACTTCACAGAACTAACTGATAAGAAACCACAGTATTTGGTTTGTGGCAACTTGAGTTTGGAGATATAAAACACAAGTTATACTAGATATTATAGTCTAGGCACATGTCTCCGTGTTTAATCTATACAAATCTTTATCTTCAACAACACTGATTTCTGTTCATCTTTATTTTTAAATGTATTTTTAAGTTTTTTTTAATGCTTATTTATTTTTGAGAGAGAGACACACACACAGAGTGCAAACAGGGGAGGGGCAGAGAGAGAGGGAGACACAGAATGCGAAGCAGGCTCAGCACAGAGCCTGACGTGGGGCTCAAACTCATGAACCGTGAGATCATGCCCTGAACTAAAGTTGGACACAACCGACTGAGACATGTTCAGTTGTTCACCCTTAAGTGAAAATAAACAGTTGACAGAATTCTCAAGATTTCTAAGACCTACTTTAAAAATTTTTAAGAAATAACCTGGAATAAAAAAAATGGATTGTTCATTCCAATTAACGTAACTTAATTTTCTCGGTCACTGTCACGGGGGAAACAAAGCATGAAAAAGGAGGTCACGTTCTGGTATCCCCCCATCTCTGTCACACCGGGACACAAAATATTCCTTGTTATGACATGGTCTGCAAGTTTCTGAACCATTTTTTATCAGAGTAAATTAAGCCATGTAATCATCTTTCTTAACATCTTGACTGTCTGCCTTTATTTCCAGAAATGGATATTTATCAGTTTTGGGGGGAGGGTTGATAGTGATTTATTTACCTGTATCATTTATGATATTTGTTAATTGTGGAATTTTAATGATTTATCTTTGATCAATGGAAATAGATATTTCTTGCTATGGTGAGGTTTGACCTTTCCGCAAAGAAGAGTTATAGGGACAGCTTGCTCCCTTGGATTAGTTCTGGTTGCAGTAGGACATGAGAGGTCTTTAGGCATGATTAACAATTATGTTGATAGTGAGATCCATTCATGACAGGCTAAAAGATTTTATTTTAATAGTAGATATAGTATGTGAATAAAACTCAATTTGCATAAGACTTTAAAAATTTTTTAATGTTTATTTTTGAGAGAGAGAGAGACAGAGTGTGAGCAGGGGAGGAACAGAGAGAGAGGAAGACACAGAATCTGAAGCAGGCTCCAGGCTCTGAGCTGTCAGCATAGAGCCTGACACGGGGCTCGGACCCATGAACCATGAGATCATGACCTGAGCCGAAGTCGGGTACTCAACCGACTGAGTGACCCAGGTGGCCCTGCATAAGACTTTAAAAAATATAATAAATATGAAAGCCTTTATATGTCATAGTATTTAGTTGAAGTGAGCAAATGGCTAGCATATAATGAAAATAGTAGCTAACCTTTATTGAATCCTTACCATGTAGCCGACACAATTCTATGCGCTTTATACAACCAAATCATACAATTCTCATAACAGCTCTATGGAAGGTACCCTTATTATCATCTCCATGATACAGATAAGGAAACTGAGGCACAGAGAAATTAAGTTGCACAAGTTCACCTAGCTAGTAAGTGGAGGAGTTGGGTTTAGAACCCATACTCTTAACCTCCTCACTCACCTGCTACCTCTTTGCAAATTAATCCTTATCTGAATTTAAACAAAGAGAAGACTGATAAGAAAACACATATTATCTTATGTTCATATATAAAATAATTTAAGTTTTAATAAATATTTGATATTTACGTAGTCAGTAAATTTCTTTAGATCCCACCACACCTTGTAGTAGGAAACCCTTTTCCTTTTCCTTTCAGAGTATTGTCTTTTATTTCTGCCCATATCTGATCCTGCAGAATGCAAATAGGAATTCTATTTTTTTTTAATGTTTATTTTTGCGAGAGAGAGAGAGAGAGAAAGAGAGAGACAGCATGCAAGCAGGGTAGGGGCCGAGAGAGAGGGAGACACAGAATCCGAAGCCGGCTCCAGGCTCTGAGCTGTCAGCACAGAGCCCGACACGGGGCTTGAACTCATGAACAGGAATATCATGACCTGAGCCAAAGTCGGATGCTTAACCGACTGAGCCACCCAGGCGCCCCAGGAACTCTATTTCTGCTTTGACACAATCCCAGGACAACGTATGGTGACCAGAAAAACAGATTTTTAGAAGGCTGTGTTTGAGTCTATTCTGGTGTCTTTTTAGTTGTTGAGTACATCCCCTCTATCAATTTGAAACCACAGTAACACTTAAAGATGTAGAAATATGTGTATCTTCCTTTGGCCTTGGGCTTTAGCTCTTTGTCTCCTATACAGAATACACTGTAGTCAATCCCCCTTATATTGATGAGAAATTTCGGTTCAGTCATCATTTTATTTATTCACTCAACTAATATTTGTTAAGTGCTATTACAAGTTGAATTGTGTTCTCCCCAAAAAAGATATACTGAAGTCCTTAGTAGTTAAGTAGGTAACTTAAGCAGTTAAGTAGTTAAGGTGAGATCATACTGGAGTAGAGAGGACTCCTAATCCAATATGACTGGTGTCCTTACAAGAGCATATGAAGACACAGGGACACAGGGAGAACGCTCTTTGCAAATGGAGGACTGGAGTGATGCTCTACCAGCCAAGCAATGCCTGGGACTACCAGAAGTTGAAAGAAGCAAAGAAGCAATGTCCTCTAGAGGCTTCTGAGGAGCACAACCCTGCCAACACCTTGGTTTTGTAATTCTACCTCCAGAACCGTAAGAATAAACGTTGTTTTAAGCCACCCATGCTGCGGTACTCTGTTAAGGAAGCCCCAGGAAATGAATACAGGGGCTACTATGTAGACATCTCGTGGTGAATACACATGTGCTCCTGACTAGAGTTCCCAGACTAGAAAGAAGAGGGACAATGTTAACAATGTACTCGTCGCCGAATGAACAAACATGTACTCGTAAATTTGGTGATCAGGCTATGAAAGGGAACAAGGTTGGAGCAGTGGGTCACAGAACCTACTCAGATAGGGTCTTAGGAGCCAGCTTGGGCTGGGAGGGCAGGCAAAGGCCCCTGAGACAGGAAAAATGTCATCCCAAAAGACAGCTCCTTGGAACGATCAAAAGACCAGTGTGTTTGAGGGGCGCCCGAGTAGCTCAGTCAGTTAAGCTACTGACTCTTGGTTTCCCCTCGGGTCGCGATCTCATGGTTCGTGAGTTTGAGCCCCGCGTCGGGCTCTGCACTGACAGACCCTGCTTGGGATCTTCCGTGTCTCTTTCTTTTTGCCTCTCCCCCTGCTCATAGTCTCTCAAAAATAAATAAATAAACATTAAAAAGAAAAAGACCGGTGTGTTTGGGGAAAAAAGTGAGGAAGAGGAGAGTGTGGCCAAGAAGAAACTTTAGTACAAAGGTGCTAGAGTCCCCATCTCTGCGAGCCCTGGGAAGGAATCTGGATTACATTTGAAATTCAGTGGGAAAGCATTAATGCCTTTTCAGTAGGGGATGCCCTGAGCCTATTTACCTTTCAAATAGATTACTTCATTACTGGGGGTAGAAAAGATCCGATGGGGGCAAGAACAGAACTGGAGGGACCGGCAAGACCATCAGTACAGCAGTCTTAGTGAGGAAGGATGGGCTTGCCCCCAGATGCTGGCTGTAGATATGGAGATGGGGGGGGGGGGCAGGCAGCTCGAAGCCCTGTTTTCAAAGTAGAAACAACAGGACCTCCTGATGAAGCGGAGCTACAAGAGTCTCATCAGCAACAGCATTACTATGTTATGAAAGCTAAGTTAACAAATGAGGATTTATCAAGGAATACTTGCCTTTTATCTGTTTTGATGATGCAAAGTGTAGAATAGAATAGAAGTAGCATTAAAAATTTTTTTTTAACATTTATTATTGAGAGAGAGAGAGAGACAGAGCATGCGTGGGGGAGGGGCAGACAGAGAGGGAGACACAGAATGTGAAGCAGGCTCCAGGCTCTGAGCTGTCAGCACAGAGCCTGACGAGGGGCTCGAACCCACGAACCGCGAGATCATGACCTGAGCCGAAGTCGGACGCTTAACCCACGACGGAGCCACCCAGGCGCCCCTAGAATTAGCATTTTTTAAAGAAGAAATGGCACACTTTCATGAAAATGATTGATAACTAGTGTTTTCTTGGGGTTTTTAAATCTTTGTGAAGGTTTTAGGTACTATGTTTGTTTCAAGTTTGGAAAACATAAAGAAGACACCCCTGAGTAAACATTTAAATTGCCATAAGTCATTTTTCTACTCTGCCAGTACTGATAAGATAATTTATTCAACACTGAAGTGAAAATACGTCACACCCACACTAATATCAGGAGTCATGTGCCAGCTTATGGGTAACAAAAGCATTTTTTTTCCACACAGATTTATGGCCTGTAAGTACAGGTCCGATTCCTTGACATTCTGTCCATTTCACATCCTAAATCATAAAGCTGTTGGACTGGCACACGGAGTTTTCCAATACCTTGTATAGATACAGGTCTCAGGTGTAGTGCAGTGGTATGTAACATTTTCTAGTGGCCTCAAAGCTAATCCTACGTCCCTGCAAGAATGTTGCAGTTTTAACTATATGCCTGACAGTAAAAGATATTTCCATCTTGCTGCACTGTGGGAAAAGCCTATGCATAAATTAGTGCCTGATGAACACCCACCAAACGTGGTGAGGTTTTCAGAGTGAACTCACGAAGGGTCAGGGTAATCAGGCTCAGGGTTACCCAAACCTCTGTCTTTGGGGGCTGAGGCGTTATGACTTTCCTATCACAGACTGTATGTTCATTCAGCAGTGAGCAAAACAACCAGGCTGTAAGAGGCTCAGCAGTCAAAGGCATCCACCTCTGGTGAGTTCCCCTTTGGGGCCATTCAAGTTTCTCAAGCCTATGACTAACTAGGGGACCTCAGCACAGAGGACACCCGGCCCAGCCTTGCCCAGAGACAGTCTCCAGTTCCCAGTCCCCTCTCTCCTTCTGAAGCTGGAGCAGAGCGAAGGAATCACCACCCTCTGAGCTGTTGGACACTGGACTCCATGACTTACAGTCTTTGTAGCCCCAGTGCCTGGTGAATGAATGCTTTTGAACTGAACTAACCAGGGGCTAGTGGGACTCACATAAATCCTGGAGACGGGGCAGGACCCAGAAGCACATGTGCACTGAATGGGGATGGAACACCCTGAACTGCCAAATCTCGGTGGTACCTTGAAACCGCCTTGGTAAACCTACATTGTACCCAGGGAATCGTCACCAGCAGCAGACACTCCACAGATGATTTTTCTTAATGTTTAGCTTTATTTTTGAGGGAGAGAGAGCGAGAGCGAGAGAGCAGGGGAGGGGCAGAGAGAGGGGGAGACACAGAATCCGAAGCAGGCTCCAGGCTCTGAGCTGTCAGCACAAAGCCTGATGCGGGGCTCGAACTCACGGACCGTGAGATCATGCTGAGCCCAAGTCGGATGTTTAACTGACTGAGCCACTCAGAAGCCCTTCAACAGATCCTTTTGAATGAAGGAACAGTCATCCATGCATGACAAGTGGCTGCTACCTATTGTATCTTTTGAAATAGGAAAATACCTTAATATGTCTGTATCAATCCTTTCTGTGGGGAGTGAGGGTGAAAGAGGTAAGAAAAAGCACCAGAGGGTGAGTAACTAATTTCGGGAAGCAAAAGCTGTAAATAACTCATCCTGAACACACCAAGTGAGAGCCAAACAGCATTGCTGCTTTTATGCATTGATGCAATCCCTTAGATATTGTTCTAACGTCACCATGCCAAAAGGAAAAGCAGATTTTCTTTTGTCTCAAGTTGTAAATCATCTCTCCTGGAAATTATTAACTCCTCTCTCTTTTCCTCCTTAATTATATATCAAGTGTTCTTAAAAATCAGTCATCTAGGGGCGCCTGGGTGGCGCAGTCGGTTAAGCGTCCGACTTCAGCCAGGTCACGATCTCGCGGTCCGTGAGTTCGAGCCCCGCGTCAGGCTCTGGGCTGATGGCTCGGAGCCTGGAGCCTGTTTCCGATTCTGTGTCTCCCTCTCTCTCTGCCCCTCCCCCGTTCATGCTGTGTCTCTCTCTGTCCCAAAAATAAAAAATAAACGTTGAAAAAAAAATTAAAAAAAAAAAATCAGTCATCTAACAACAGCCCTTAAAATGTGAGTCAGGAGCTACGTACCTAAGAAAAGATATGCAGCTGTCTATAAAGGCGAGAGCATGGTTCGGTGTTAACATTAGTTCCTGTAAACTTGATGATTTTCCCTTAACCGCCATCTCCACTGTTATTTCTCTACTGTATCTTTGCCCACTCTCTGCCGGATGTGTGTGCTCCCTCACTTTTCTCTCTAATAATAGTGTACATGATATAGGGTGGTCACTGGCCTTCTCTCTCTGGCTTCTAGTAATTGATTATGTGAGTTGGTCAGAGAGAAGTTCTAAGGCGAGAGTTCTAGAGCTACACTGGGGTCCACTCCCTTCTCCACCACTTACCAGTCGTGCATCCCCAAGTTAGTTATTTATGTCTGCACCTCAATTTCCTCTTTCTAAAACAAAATAATACTATCTGCTTCATAGGCTTGATGGGATGATTAAATAAGATTCTTTCCAGGGCGCCTGGTTGGCTCAGTCAGTTAAGTGTCCGACTTCAGCTCAGGGCATGATCTCACAGTTCGTAAGTTCAAACCCCAGGTCGGGCTCTGTGCTGACAGCTCAGAGCCTAGAGCCTGCTTCAGATTCTGTGTCTCCCTCTCTCTCTGCCCCTCCCTGCTCACATTCTGTCTCTCTTTCTCAAAAATAAATAAACGCTAAAAAAAAAAAAAAAAAAAAAATAAGATTCTTTCCATAGACCTCTTGGAACAGTGCCCGGCACAAAGAAAGGGCTCAATCATTATTAGCTCAGTGTTGTCCTCGATAGTTACTATTCTCACGTTACAGCTGAATAGACAGAGCCCCAGAGAGGCTGAATGATTTGGCCATGGTTATTCAGCCATTTGGAGGAATCCTTGGTTGAGTTCAAGTGTTCTGACCATGACTGGGCTCCTATAGTAGGCCACTTGCCTACTGCCTTTCAGAAATGATCCTGAGAACACAGTTGCAGGAAGAAGGGATTGTATGATCATTATAGATTTTGCATGTCATAGATGATTGCTTCTAAGGAGAGATATAAGAAATTCAATGAGGAAAACCCAAGTATTTCTTCTTCATTGAAGCTTTTCCTGGTGAAACTGTACATAGTCATATCATTCATTCAACATGTTTACTAGGTACCTACCGTGTGCTAGAAAGAGTGCTGACAGGCGCCAGGGCAGTAGAGGAGAGAAACACACAGAAGGCCTTGCTCTCAAGGAGCAGACAGGATCTGAATCTGGGACATGATCCATCAATATATGCTTTCCCTGCCAGGTATGTGAACATTTATGTGGATGAGTGATGCATAAGTCATACAGAAAAAGCGGTATTATTTCTTTATAGCCACACCTCAATAAATAAATTTATGTGCTTAAACATGTTTTTGACTACTGCTGTCGGTTCTTGATAGCAAGGAGGCCTTAGGAGATTGGAGTTGACCCATCAAAGACAGTGTGCATCTTCCATGTAGTTCCTGTGGGAGGGTTTATAATTATTGCTAGGGTATTGCTCAGCTCGTGGCATTTAGGGCACACTTCCTTTCAGCTATAATTGTTTTCAAAGGTAACTTACAAACATATGACTATTTCCATCTCATTTTTTTTTTATAATCACACCTTGTTTTTGCAAAACCATAACCCGACTTCTCATCTTGATTACCCAAGTTTGTTGGAAATGGCTTGGAACGCGTTTGAAAATTAAATCCCATCTCCAAGATGAAGGTTTGCCACTTAATGGGTTATTCTGACCAATGCATGCAGGCTCTACCCGGAACTCTGAAAAAAGAAGCTTAAGAAATACATTGTTGTGAGATATTTTGTGCATCGCCTTCTAAAATGCCTATCTTGAAGACACCATTAACTTGAATATGTCAGCCCTGCTGTTAGAAAACCAGTTGCACTAAGTTATATCACCTCTCATATAAATGTCTTCGTTTCTAGAAATTAGCCTTTTAAGGACAGGAACTTGATTTTCTCCACATTTTGTGATCTCTCTAAAGTAGCTTGATTTGTAATAATGAACATCAGAGTATCTGGAAAAGTAAGGTAGATTCAAATGTAGGTTGGAGTCTATACTATTGATAACTTGCCTCAGAAAGGAAATGAAAGTAAGAAAAGAGTCAAAGGCAAACCATTTGGGACCACTAAGTTATTAGAAAGAATAGCTACTGGGAATTCCAAGTTGAATCAGCAGGTATTCATTAAATATCATCGACTTTATTGTTCAAATCATTTTCACAACTAGTATTTCTTTATATTCTCACGGAAGCCATTCTTTCGTCAATACCTTCATCACTTGAAATTTTCAGAGGGAAAATCACCAAGCTAAAAATAGGGGAAAAAACATGGAAAAAGTAAGAGAGTTTCAAATATAATTGGTGGAAATTTGGAAGTAGTTATTAGTATTTGCTTCTGTTCACTGTAGACTGGAATTTTGAGGGAAATGAGGCTGATTAGTGTGGTCCCCATTGTGATCTCAGATTTTCCTGCTGAACAAGACAAGGATAGAAGCAGACAGTAGCCATCAAAAACAGTCAGGTAAATTTTTTTCAATAGGCTAGCTCTCCTCTCTAGTGACAGGTAGATGCTTTGATATTTTGGAGAATGACTAGAGTAGGGTTGAATTACGCCTTGAAGTTGTGTAACTATATGCAATAAAATGAACAGACGTTGCACGTGCTGCTTAGGCCACACTGAAGATCAGCTCTTTTAGGTCCTTAACTGCCACAAGATGTAAAAAAAAAAAAAAAGAACACTGGTGATGAGAAAAGCAGAGCAACCATGAAGAGGCCACGCACAAGGAAGAATCAAAGGCACTGTTGCACTCACAGCCTTGGAACTTGTCCATGAACAACTGAGTGGATCAATTAAGACACTGCCTTTGCTCACTAAAGCTAACAGGGCCTTCAAAGGACTGTGTTGATTAAGGAAGTGGGAAATAGCACCGAGGACAGAAGCCCCAGCTTGCAAAACCACAGCTGTAACAATTGTGCCTTTTGATAATTGTTTGTGGTTTGATTCAGTATTGCAAAGAGCCCCACAGACCACAGTGACTTGAGGCTGCCAATGACCTTGAAGTCAGGCCGTCCTACAGCTATGAGGCTTCCTACTCCTGCCCACTTTTTGTTTGTTGATGTGTAGTTTTATAAAAAAAAAAGAAAAAAGAACTGAAAAGTATATAAGAAAGAACTGTAGGTGTGAAAAAAGAATATTAACTATCTGGTAATTTATAGACTGACTATGCTTAGAGCAGGATTTAGCTTTTTGGGTTTCCGAGTGAATATAAAAGTTATGTTAACACTATACTGTTGTCTATTAAGTGTTCAATAGAAATAGAAATGTACACAATTCAATTAAAAATATTTTATTGCTAAGAAATGCTAACCATCCTCTAAGCTTTCAGCAAGTCACAACCACTGATCACAGATCACTGAGAACTATAAGAAATATAACAATAACTGAAAAGCTTGAAATATTGCAAGAATTATCAAAATGTGATACAGAGACACAAAATGAACAAATGTGGCTGGGAAAATGCACTGATAGACTTACCTGCTCGACACAGGGTTGACACAAATCTTCAATTTGTAAAAACTGGACTATCTACAAAGTGCAATAAAATTAGATATGCCTGTATTTTCCTGCTAAAATCTTAAATGAAAAAGACCTTAATTTATATTGAATGATATTATTTTATATAATATGGATGCCAGCCTACCTAGAACTATTTATTGAATTTTGTTTTTCCTAAAAGCATTTAAAAAAATTTTTTTAAATGTTTATTTATTTTTGAGAGAGACAGAGACACAGCATGAGTGGGGAAGGCAGAGAGAGCGGGAGATACAGAATCTGAAGCAGTCTCCAGGCTCTGAGCCATCAGCACAGAGTCTGATGTGGGGCTTGAACTCATGAACTGTGAGATCATGACCTGAGCCAAAGTCAGATGCCCAACTCACAGCCACCCAGGGGCCCCTAAAAGTGTTTGAAGTATTTGTTCATAGTAAGACATTTACTTTGAAATCTCATTGCTTTTCTAATGTATCTTTTCTCAAGTAGGGCAAATGTGAATTGATATATATATATAAAATTATATATACATATATATATACGTATATATATATATATACGTATATATATACACACCAGCAACTCTTGTAAGTCTCAGTTTAAAGGACCCTTTTTATAGAAAGCCCTGCCTGACTTCTAGACTCAATTGGTTAACTTGTTCTGTGCTTTTTTTTTTAAAGTGTTTTTTTTTTTTTTTTTGAGAGAAAGAGAGAGAGAGAGAGGGAGAGAGAGAGAGAGAGAGAGAGAGAGAGAGAGAGAGAGAGAGAGAATAAACCCCAATCAGGCTCCATGCTGTTGGCACAGAGCCTGAAGAGGGGCTTGAACTCACAAACCGTGAGATCACTGCCTAGGCCGAAATCAAGAGTCAGACGCTTAACCCATTGAGCCACCCAGGCACCCCTGTGCTTGTAAAGAGCTTGTTTTTCTCAATTCTGGCATTTATACTTTATTTTCTTTAGGCTTATTTATTTATTTTGAGAGAGAGAGGGAACAGGAGGGACAGAGAGAGAGGGAGAGAGGGAATCCCCAGCAGGCTCTGCACTGTCAGCACAGAGCCTGATGCAGGGCTCAAACTCACAAACCTCAAGATCGTGACCTGCGCCAAAACCGAGAGTTGGATGCTTAACAGACTGAGCCACCCAGATGCCCCTGGCATTTATACCTTAATGTAATTGCCTGTCTGAGACCAAAAGCTCTGTGAAGAAAGAGACCTTGTTTTCTTGTTCACCTCAGTGCCTAGACCTCTTCCTGATATGTATGAATGAATGACATTGCATGAATAACAAGTGTTCAAAAGAAAATTATTTAAAAATCACAGTGTGTCAAGTTATATATTAATTCCTGGGAACTCCAAATGGATGCATGGGCTGTTAAGGTAATTCTTTTTCATTAAATCTGATCACCTCAACTACCTTATCCCCCTAAGTTATTTGCTCCTGAGCTGAATGCAATATTCTATTTTGCACTTAGAAATTAGGAGCTAATTTTTAATAACAAAGTAGAGCATTTAGTAGAAATTTAGTGGGCCTTTTGAAACACATATATTTTAATCAAAATTGGAGGAGGAGGTCTGGCTTGGAATTAGATGGATAGTTAACCTGAAATATGAAAATGGTCCTTGTTGGATCAAGGGTGAGGATTTTGTAGTTGAAGTGCCCCTCAGAGAAGCCGGAGGTAGAGATCTCAGGAGAGTGAGCCCCTCTGCTGAAGAAATTTAAACTTCACTGTCTTTATTACATACCTATTGATGGCTTTCCCTTTTTATTTTTATTGAGGTATAATTGACCTATAACATTATCTTCGTTTTAGGTTTACAAAATAAAAATTCAACATTTGTGTATATTACAAGATAGTGGCTCTCTCTTATGTTCATGTTATGGAACATACAAGAGAAGACCTCGTCTCTGCCTTCAACATTCTCAGGGGAGGCTTCCAAGCATGACGCTCCCAGGAAAGTTGTCCTTCGGCAGTGGCCATGTTGAAGAGGAGAGCCACTGCATGGGGATGAAAAGGTCGCTTTTCTCCACTTTAGAAGCCAAGCCCACGGATCCTGCCCTATGAGCCTGTGCTCACTGCCCTGTGAGCCTGTGAGGGTATGAATTCAACTGTGCCTCCCAAAAAAAGTATGTTGAAATCCTAACCCCCAGTACCTCATAAAGTAACCATAATTAGGTATAGGGTCCTTGTAGAGATGATCAGTTAGAAAGAGGTCATTAGGATGGGCCCTAATCCAATATGGCTGGCATCCTTATAAAAAGGGGAAGTTTGGACACAAAGAGAGAAGATTATGTGAAGAGACAGGGAGAGCGCCATGTGAAGGCAGAGAATTGGAAGGATGTTCAACAAGCCAAGGAAGGCCAAAGATGGCCAGCAACCACCAGAGGCTAGGAGAGGGGTCTGGAACAGATGTTCCCTCATGGCTCTCAGAAGGAGAGCTGCCCATATCTTGATTTCAGACTTCTAACTTCCAGAAACATGAGATAATAAATTTACATTATTTTAGGCCACCAATTGGTAGTATTTTGTTATGGCGGCCTTAGAAAACTAATCCAGGAGGTGTCATTTGCTCGCTTCTATCGTTCCTCAAAAATGAACACGATGCTTATTGAGGAGAATGATAAATTCCTTAAGGGCTGCCAAACCTCTAGAAAGTAAAGATGAGGGGACTGACGTAGGAGATCATTTAAATGGGGGAAATGATGGAAACAAATGTTTTAACTAGGACGACGCAGTCACCAAAAAAACCCTCATGTCACCAAAATACAAATGTAACTGTATGGGCTGGAACTCTGAGGAGGCTGAATGCATAGTATACATGTTGACAATCTGGAAGTATAAGGACAACTTACTGACAAATCTGTACACGAAAAATTATGCTATTTCTCTGTGACTGGACGTAAAGCTGGCATTTGGGAAAGGAGCGTGTGTCTGTGTGGAAGCCGTTTTGTGGCTCAATGTGTAACGCGGTGACCATCACAGGCAAAAAACAGAACCAGAGTCGAATAGATAATCAGCAAAAATTTTCTTTCCAGGAAAAGGTATCCAAAGACCCCCATCACAGACCTCACAAGCTTTAGATGAAACATTATGCCATATTTCCATCCTCTATACTCTGAGAAGCCAACAGAAAGGAAACCACTTTCGCAAAGTGAGATTGTCTTAATGTGGAAGTCTGAGTTTACATGAGGGGTCAGAGTCTGTGTCTCCTAGGAGAGGAGAACAGAGAAAATGAGGGCACCTTATAGGCATCAGGAACCCTGTGTTCACCAAGAACCTGAAGCTGAGTTATTTAAGAACAAACACGCCAGGTGTAGGGCTTCGAATGTAGTAGACCAGCCATGTCATCACGATCTACGCGGAGGCAGCCTGGGAGCTTGCAGACAAACTGGAACACACACATACTAGAAAGACCAGGAGAGAGAGGCTGGCATGACATGACGGGAAAGGTGGTTAGCGGAGAGGAAAGAAGACACAGATGGCTACATTCAGTTACCTGCACAGCTCGTCCCGCATGGCCTTCGCAGCATACAGCGAGCACCAGGAATGGGTGAAGGTCAAAGAGATTAAGAACTTAGCTCATTATATGGAAGAACATTTTCACGGTAGGAAGTCTGCGATGACAGCACATCCCACCTTGAGTGCCATGCAGTGAGTTGCCCGTAATGACAGGTACTCAAATAGCAGACAGGCAATGACCTGGAAGTAAAGCCACCAAGGAGATTCACTGGAGAAGCAGCTGGATGGGACTTGAACGTCCTGTCACCCCCAGGTTTCTATACCCAAAGGAATTCTGAAGCTAAAGCAGAGGAAGGATTTAATTTTAATGTCTCCAGCCAGCAATTTTTTCCTAAAGTTTTCTTGTCCTCCAATTTTATAAGTAATTGACACATCCTGGAATTGGTTATAGTGATTTAATTCATTTTTCTGGTATCAGCATTTGTGTCAGATAATCATAAATGTGGACCAAGAACAAGTAAGAATGCTGTCAGAATATCACAATCATAGCATGAGTGTAATGTTAATAAGATGGATAAAATGATTTCACTCGTTAAAATCTGATTATTCAGATTCTAAGATGTCTTTTTCTTTTTTTTAAATAATCATGGAAGCGAATATGTCAGTAATACCTGGTAAAGCTGTGCAAAGAAGAAAAAGATGCAAATAGAAAATCATTTTAAAAATAACATGTATGTAATGAAAGGTGCTTTTAAGCAAAAAATGCAAATTTACTGAGCAGTATTTTGTGAAAAGTACTATGCCAAGCACTAGCAAAGGCAACACACAGATATGCAGTTTTATTTATTTAAAATATTAAAATAGGGGCATCTGGGTGGCGTAGTTGGCTAAGCATCGGACTCTTGATCTCAGCTCAGGTCACAATCTCATAGTTTGTGAGTTTGAACCCCACACTGGGCTCTGTGCTGATGGTGTGGAGCCTGCTTGGGATTCTGTCTCTCCTTCTCTCTGCCCCTCATCTGCTTGTGCGTGCTCTCTCTCTCAAAATAAAGACACCTTAAAAAATTAAAAATAAAATAAAATGTTATAAAAATAGCATAATGTTTTACGTTGAAATGCTTATGCTAACGTATTTACTTTATAATACTAATAATTCCATCCACCTATTCCTTTGTCCAGAGTTTATGTTTCAATGGAAAATGTATGTCCTACCCATGGCTCTGACAGCCAGAGCTATACGAAAAGTTACACTCAGAACTGTCACTCCCTCCTCATCCCTACCCCCTTGTTCCTATACCACACCACCTGCCAGAGGTAACAAATCTCTTTACTTATTCTCTGGAGTGTGAATACTGCCTTTCTTGAATTTATTCTACAGGAAGATCAATGCATAGTTATAGGCAGTGGATGCACACATTTTGAAGACTGAGGCTGATGATGTCTACAGCTACATGCTTGGATCTGAGGCACATGATTTTCTCCAGACAGGCTGGGGATGAGCCTCAGCTGATCAATGTGGAAGCCATGCAAAGATACAAGAAATTGCCTCATGTCTGCTCCAACATAACAGTAACTGCAGTGAGAATCCCTGCAGACACCATCTTAACCAAGTGATCAAGGTCAACACCACCACCAAGAAGACATTGATATCATAAATCCTTGGCTATGACGCACTGAGAAAGACAACACAATTTGCTCAAGAGGAATAACCTCACTCTAAACATGAAGAGACATCAGATGAACCCAAATGGAGGGACATGTTAAGGAAAAGATGGCACTCCAAAGTGTCACGGGCATGAGGAACTGTTACAGATTGGAGGACACAAAGGGGACAATGACAGCTAAATGTAAAGCGGGATCCTGGAACAGAAAAAGAGCCTTAATGGAAACATTGTTGAAACATGAGCATGGTCTACGGTTCAGTGAATGTATTATACCAAAGTTAATGTCCGGGTTCCGAACATCGTACAATGGTTATGTAAGATGCTAAACTCGGGAGAAACTGGGTAAGGGATTTATGGAAACCCTTCTGTTTCTGGAACTTTTTTTGTAAGCCTCAAATTATTTCAAAAGGAAAAGCTACAAAAAAATAATGAAGGGAATTTTGTTAGTTCACCGGAATCGTTTGTGTGTGTACAAATAACTTCTCAGTGAAACAGAATACCCAAATGCTGCTGTGTTGATATCAGAGAAGAGACACTTCAACAAATACCTTCACCGTGCTAATATAGTATATTAGTCTAATAAGCATAGATAGGTGTAGTAGTAATATTTAGACTGTAATCCAAAAGCTCCAAAACTAAAGTTAGGCTCATTTGTTCACAGACATAATAAACTCCATATTTTTTTCTTTCTTCAGGGATTTTGGGGAGATCTCCTTGATGAAGGCATATTGGAGGTGAGATGCCAAGCGTGAGCAAGCAGTTAGCTGGGACTAGAGTGGGTAGGAGCACTCTAGCAGAGGGAACTACAAGTATCTCATTTCTCTGAGATGAAAAGTGGTTTGGCTTTGTTCTAGGAACTGGAAAAAGGCCAGTAGAGCAGGAAGCAAGCGGTGTGAGATAAGGCTGAGAATCTGGGAGGAGTGGTCCACAAAAAACATTGTGGGGGAGGTCAGAATTATTCTACAGCAATCGGGGCACCTGGGTGGCTCAGTTGGTTAAGCGTCCAACTGTGGCTCAGGTCATGATGTCCGGGTTCATGGGTTTGAGCCCCGCGTCAGGCTCTGTGTCGACAGCTTGGAGCCTGGAGCTTGCTTTGGATTCTGTGTCTCTCTCTCTCTTGGCCTCTCCCCTGCTCACCCACTATCTCAAAAATAAATAAACATTAAAAAATTAAAAAAAAAAAAAAAAAAAAACCCAAATTATTCTACAGCAATGGATGCCCCCGAAGGGCTTGAGGAGAGGGGATACGGGACCTTGGAAAGTTTTCTCCTGCTCTCTCTTACTGGCTTTGAATGCTTTTTATATAATGCTGACTACAGCTCTTTATGTTCACTGAAGAATAAGTATGGGAATGAGCTGCCAGGGCAGAGTTTGAAACGTACAGGAATAAAACTTCCTGGTGAAACTTCTGTCCCTGGAGAGTTTAGAGAGTGAAACTGAGCATGTGTCACGCTTGCATCACAGATGTTCTGAATTCCATTAAAAGCTTACCTGAAATGAAATATAACTATTTTCCCAGAGTGTTGATGTCTTTTTCTCTCACTCTGAGTGTTTGGTATTATACAGTCTGACCCAAAGCCTGAGTTGGGTGAATGAATTTTTGTGCCAAAAAGTTCAAAAACTTAAAGTATTCACCTGCCCAAGAGTGGCAATGTCATCCAACCCTTAGAAAGCTCACATTGTTTGGTGCATATTGTGGTTGGTCCATCAGGATAGAGGTCACTCGCTATTAAGAGGTAGGTATGGTATCTAAGTAGCTTCTAACCTGCTTTTTCCAGCGGTCCTTAGGGTACCTGAGGACCCAGAAGAAAATAGCACCTGGGTCTCGTGGATCAGAGAAGAGTTTCATCTGGGCTTTGTCAAGCCGAGAATATTACTGCCTTCTGTTGTAAGTCCCCAACCCGATTATGGAGCACACTTTATGTCCGTCTTTGATTACAGAAACAAACAAATTCCTATCTGTTAGTTTAAGCCTCAATATTGGCGTAAGTCAAGAGCAGTCTCATCCCGTTGAGCCTATGTAGGAAATAACTAGAAAATAATACAATACAAAATCATATGATAATATATTATAAATAAGTTTATAAACACAAAATAAAATAACCATAATTTTAAAAAATAACCATAATTTTTGATAAATTTAGGATTTAGACGAGAAACGCATGGGGGTATAAAATCTATTGTTGAAAAATATTACGTTTTGGAACTGTATTGAACTTCTTGCATGTTTACTGAAGGGCAGTTGACACACAATGTTACATTAGTTGCAGGTGTAGACATAGTGACCCCACAAGTCTATAGTTACGCTATGCTCATAGTGATCCCACAAGTCTATAGTTATGCTATGCTCACATGTAGAGCTGCTGTCACTCTACAGTATTATAATACCACTGACTCTATTCCCTGTGTGGTACCTTTTATCCCTGTGATGTATTCATTCCATAACTGGAAGACTGTATCTTCCCCTCCCCTTCACCCATTTTGCCCATTTCCCAGCCCCCCTCCCTCTGGCAACCATCAGTTTGGTCTCACTATTTATGAGTCTGTTTCTGCTTTTCGTTTGTTTCCTCATTTGTTTTATTTTTTAGATTCCACACATAGTTAAATCCTATGGTATTTGTCTTTCTCTACCTGACTTATTTCACTTAGTGTAATACTCTCTAGGTCCACTCATGTTGTTGCAAAGGGCAAGATCCTATTTTTAAAAATTTTCTATGTTTTTATTTATTTTTGATAAATAAAATAAATAAATAAAATTCTTTTTTTTGAGTGTGTGTGTGTGTGAGAGAGAGAGAGAGAGAGAGCGCACAAGTGGGTGAGGGAGAGAGAGAGAGGGAGACACAGAATCTGTAGCAGGCTCCAGGCTCTGAGCTGTCAGCACAGAGCCCAATGAGGGACTTGAACTCGTGACCCACAAGATTATGACCTGAGCTGAAGTCCAACGCTTAACCTGCTGAGCCACCCAGGAGTCCCTAGATCCTATTCTTTTTAATGTCTGAGTAATATTCCCATGTGTGGTGTATGTATGTGTGCATCACACCTTTATCCATTCATCTACCATGGACACTTGGGTTGCTTCCGTAATAACTGTATTGCACATAACTTTTTCTTTGACTACTAAGAACACTGCACTTTCACGGACAACTTTCTGCATTCACTGTTGTTCAGCTCTGGGTTAACAGTAAAAGTTAAAAGCCTGAACCACGTCTCTACAAAGTACAGTATCCTGGGAAGCTTTGCTGGTTTTAATTAAAAAAAAAAAAAAATCCCAGATATCTTGCTTTAAAAAAAACATCTTTTTCTTATATATCAGAAAAGCAGAAGAAAGAAAGAAATCAGGTTAATGAATCATCCTGGCTTACTGGATCCCACTTGGTAGAATTTAAACTTAAAAACACAGCAAAACACATTTCGGTTACCTTATGTCAACAATAGAAGTTTTGTGATTTCCGAAACATCAAAGAGCACTTACCTGTAGACGGTCCTAACCACAAAGGGGGAAAAAAAATGACGTGCTCAGGAGAAGTGATCTTATTTTAGAAACACTGTCGCTTTCTAGACCCTGTTCTTTCCGAGCAGACCCTTCCGGGGAGTCCGGTATAAAGCGCCGTGGTCACCGCCGGCCCCGGGGTTGGCCCCTGTTAAAGGGCGGCAGGTCGGTGCGGGCGAGGGCGCTGCGCGGGGTCACTGGCGCCCAATGCAGGCTCCGAGCTGTGGGTTCCACTCAGAGCCACCACTGTCACACTTCCTCCGCCTCCCTGCCACCCGCGCAATGGAAAGTGTGAAACGCTCGGTCCTGCAAACTTGACTCAGAAGCAGGCGCGCGGCGGGCTGCGGCGAGTTTCTCCGGGGGCTCGCGGCGCAGACCCCCAGGCAGAGCCAGCGCGACACCGGCCGGCGGACGAGCCGGTCGGCGCTGCGCCGTCTGCGGAACCGGCCCGGGAACGTCCGCGTCCCGCACGGGGCGGCCCCGCCGCCACCGACCTACCTGCGCATCCCGACGGCGCGGCCGCGAACAGCAGCAGCGGCGGCAGCAGCAGCCGCAGGGCCGCGCGCCCGGGCGCCTGGACCCCTCTGGCCGCCGCCCTCGCCGGGGGTCGGCGGGCCCACATGGGCGGCGGGGCTGGGTCACATCCCCGCGGGCGTCCCGCAGCCTCCCGCGGCCCCCTCGAGCCGCGGCCTCAGTCGGCGCCCGGCACCCACCGCTCGGGCTGCGCGCGGCGCTCACGGTGGCCCGGCGCCCAGGGAGGCGGTGCCGCGGCCGCGCCCCACCCGCGTCCCGCCCCAGCCCAGCCGCCAGCGCGATCTCCAGTCCCCAGGCACGCAGCGCCGAGAGCCTGACCGAGCATCCAGGGCCCCAACCAGCGAGGGCACTGGTGCAGGGAGGACCTCACTCCGGGGAGGAGAGTGAGGGCGGCGCAGGGAAGAGGGGTTCTGGTGTTCGGGCCTGACTGTGACATTCCTCTGAATGTGAACTGTGGGAGTTCAGTACCGGAAGAATGAGATGGACGTTCATCTCTCAACATCCCGCCAGGCACTCTGCCATGCATTGTATTTGATTTCACGCAGTCCCCACCACCCGCAACTAGGTACTGTCCCATTGTACAGAAGAGGAAAGGGAAGGACGACGTATCTGCTTGAATGAAGTCTCCAGGCTTGTCAGCAGTGGCCTGCAGATGTCCACACAGGCCGGGTTCTAGGTTCCAGGCTCTTCATAACGGGATGGTGGGGGGTTGAAATTAAGAAACGTGTGCAGGGGCGCCGGGGATGGCCCAGTCCGTTAAGCCTCACAATCTGGATTTTCACTCAGGTCCTGAGCTCAGGGTTGGTGACATGGAACACCCTGCGGACTCTGCTGACAGTGCGGGGCCTGCTTGGGATTCTCTCTCTGTACCCGCCCCCCGACCCCCACCCTTCCCCTGCTCTCGCTCTCGGAAAATAAATAAATAAAACATTAAAAAAAAAAAAAAAAGAATGTGTTAAAATAGTTGAAGTAGTATAAAGAAAACCTGAGAGCCAGTCTCAGCTCTGGTCCTTAAGAGGAAGTTGTAAAGGCTGGGAGATGTACCCAGATGTACCAAATTAGATCCCTAAATTTAGATCAACTACCTCCATCCTAGAAAAAAGAATCTAAAGCAATTGAAAAGAAAGAAGTCTTTTTGCTGGGAGGAAGTGAGAGGTCGGCCAGGATTTTCAGAGTTCTCTAAATATGTTACTTCCTTCTCCCCGAAAGACTTGGAAACAGAGGTTAACAAAATCCAGGTCAGATCGTCCGTTTGGCTGGGACTTCGGCCATGTGATGCAGAAGCTGGGACCCCACCTAAACGTTTGTCATCCAGGTCCTTTAGGCTCCACCAATAGGGGGCGCTGGAGGCATGCTGGCAGCCAGGGGAGGAGCCAAGGGGCCGGGCTTCCTATTGGCTGTTCTTGGCCACACTGCCCCACCGTGTCCCTTCACCCCAGCAGGAGCTTCTGGTTCCACACTCCCAGAATCAGCCTCATTCTGCCCCCACAGAGATTCCAGCAATGGGCTGACAGTGCCCATTCTCAGAAGCCAGAGCTCCAGTTTCCGGGGTTCCTTCTCCAGGATGTAACCCCCACATCTTCCCCTTGTTCTTTCTGCCCTGGGTGCTGAAGTTGCTTTTGTAGTTACTTTCACTGCCTCAATCTGAGAATCCCCCCTTTTACATTTTTAGTTCTCCAATATCTGTTTCATCAATTCTACAGAGCACTTTTTTTTTTTTTCCTGTTAAAATAACTGGTATGGTTTCTGATCTCCTGGCTTGGGTCTTACTGATTCAGTAAGATTTAGGAAGGACCGAACACTTTAGGAAGGACTCCATGTGAGCAGGACATCATCAGCATTGTTGTGAGTTGCTGTTGTTCTTATTATCCACGAATTATATTAGTATAGCTTCATCCTTATTTTAAGTCTTGTGAGTTAATGTGACATGTATTTGCCACAAAAGTATTTTGGGCCAAATGATTTTTGGTATCTAAGGTTTAGGACTTGTATGCATTTCTGTTCAAATATGAATCGTTTGTGGCCCTAAAGGGGCTAATGCAGAAAGGTACTAGCCCTTCCCTTCTTAACTTGAGCAGTAACACTTCGTTGTTTCTCCACTAGGAAGTGGAAATGAGTAGGGGTCCTTCCCCCTCATAAGCGGGCTACCCTTTGTGAACCAACAGCCTTCTGTACATCCGCCTTCCCTCTGGCCCTTCTCAGGTTCCCCTTTGCACTTAGCAGCATGTCGGAATCTCACTGGTTTCCTACCTGTTATCAAATTCACCACTCAGTTGATGCCTGTGGTTTTTGTATGATGAGTGTGACCTAAAAAATTGCTGAGTGTTCAGTTGATGTTTCCCATGCATTAAATTAAAGACTGTAGTCATGACTCCTTTTGTTTTTACCCATGACCTGGAACTCAACTTAGGGAGTTTCCTTTGTACCTTCAAATTCTTACCCTCTTACCCACCCTGTGAAAATCAGGAAGAGACCGTCCAGTACCCTCCCAGTCGAAATCTTCCCAGTCAAAATAAATCCTAGTACATCCTTCAGATGATTTTTGAAATGACTCAACACATCCAAACTGGTATTTTCTTCTACTCATGAAGATTACAACCTTTCTGGGTTTTTTTTCCCTTTGGTGCTTTATTTCTTTTATTAAGTTTTTTATTTTAATCCCAATATAGTTAATACACAGTGTTATATTAGTTTCAGGTGTACAATATAGTAATTCAACAATTCATTGCATTACTCAGTGCTCATCATGGTAGGTGTGCTTTTAATCCCCACCCCCCACCCCCCCCCAACTCCCCCACCTCCCCTTTGGTAACCATCAGTTTGTTCTCTATAGTTAAGAGTCTGTTTCTTGGTTTGTCTCTTTCTTTTCTCCTTTACTCATTGGTCTTGTTTCTTAAATTACACATATGGGTGAAATCATATGTCATTTGTCTTTGACTGACTTATTTTGCTTAGCATTATACCCTCTAGATCCATTCATGTTGTTGCAAATGGCAAGATTTCATTCTTTTTTTATGGCCGAATAATATTCCAGTGTGTGTGTGTGTGTGTGTGTGTGTGTGTGTGTGTGTGTGTATGCCACATTTTTTTTTCATCCATTAATCTATCAATGGACACTTGGACTGCTTCCATAATTTGGCTATTGTAAATAATGCTAATAAACATAGAAGCCCATGTATACTTTTTTTAATTCAATTTTTTTAATGTTTATTTTTGAGAGAGAGAGCACACGAGAGAAACAGAGACAGAGCATAAGCAGGGGAGGGGCAGAGAGAGAGGGACACACAGAATCAGAAGCAGGCTCCAGGCTCTGCGCTGTCAGAACAGAGCCCGATGTAGGGCTTGAACTCATGAACCATGAGATCATGACCTGAGCCGAAGTCGGACACTTAATCGACTGACTCACCCAGGTACCCCTGCTTGTATCCCTTTGAATTAGTGTTTTTGTATTTTGGGGACAAATACCCAGTAGTGTGATTACTGGATCGTAGGGTAGTTCTATTTTTAACTTTTTTGAGGAAGCTCCATACTGTCTTCCACGGTGGCTGCACCAGTTTGCATTCCCACCAACAGTGCACAAAGGTTCCTTTTACCCCACGTCCTCGCCAACACTTGTTGCTTCTTGTGTTTTTGATTTTAGCCTCTCTGGCAGTGTGAGGTGATAGCTCACTGTAGTTTTGATTTGCATTTCTCTGCTGTTGCATGATGTTGAACATCTCTTCATGTGTCTGTTGGCCACCTGTGTGTCTTCTCTGGAGAAATATCTAGATGACAATCCTTCTTGCCATGATTTACCACCTACCGAGATCTTAATTTTGTGGAGTCTGATGTATGGGATTTTAGGCTTTCTGATCAGCACAGCTATAAATCAATACCCTGCACCCTCAACCCTAGTACTAATACCACAAACAAAAATACAAACTTTTTCTATTCCAGTTGAACTCCTAAATAGTTTCCAGGGATGATACATCATCAGCACTATCAGCACCATTAGGTGAAGTTATTGAATTCTTACCTTGAGCTAGGTAGTATGCTAAGAATTTTACACTTACCACCTTACAACAATGCTAGGAGTTAGTCACATTACCCTGAATTACAAAATGAGGAAACATGCTTGGACAGGTTGTTCACTTAATAAACGACAGAACTGGGATCTGAAGCCTGGTTAATCTAATTTCAAAGTCTGTGTTTGTAATGACTTCCTTATATGCCTCTGCACCTAAGAAAATAAAGGAAATACATTTACCAGGTGAACTGCAAAATAACACACATACAAAGATGTATACTTACTAATTTATGGAAAATGCAGCATTGGTGTCACTTCCATATTGTAAACTACATTGTGAATGGAAACAGATGCCCGTTTTTTGAACACTCAAGTATGGCCAGGGGCAGGTCCAGAACGTACTAAGAATCCAAAAGTAAACCTGAAGGTTAGAGGGCAGGCCATTTTGGGGGGAAAGGAGGAAAGGAGAGAGTCCGGGGGAGATAGTAAGCATCCAGGACTAAGGAGATTTCTGAAATCCTTTTAGTCTACTCTGCTGTTCTCTGTGGATATTTGGGACCCCTGACAATGTTTACATTATGCTGTCTGCTCAAATCTAAATAATATCAAATAGTTAAAATCTTATAGAATCCTATCTCATCAGATCTTCCTCCAATTCTTTCAAAAAAATTTTTTAGAAGTGGTCCACGCATTAAAATTTTTTGTAGTTGGGGGCGCCTGGGTGGCGCAGTCGGTTAAGCGTCCGACTTCAGCCAGGTCACGATCTCGCGGTCTGTGAGTTGGAGCCCCGCGTCAGGCTCTGGGCTGATGGCTCAGAGCCTGGAGCCTGTTTCCGATTCTGTGTCTCCCTCTCTCTCTGCCCCTCCCCCGTTCATGCTCTGTCTCTCTCTGTCCCAAAAATAAATAAACGTTGAAAAAAAAAATAAAAAAAATTTTTTTTTTTGTAGTTAAGTATAATACACATACAGAAAAATGCACCAAGACAGATGTTACAGTTCAATGAGTTATCACTAAGGGAATACGTTGGTAAGCATCACCCAAGTCAAGAAATAGAACAATGGTAACTCTACATGGACTGTCCTCTTAACCCTTCTCTTCTCCCCAAAATAATTCAGTGTGCATTCCATTGTATCTGGCTTCTCTTACTCAACATTATGCTGAGAATTATCTGTTACTGCCTGTAGCTTTAGTGCAACACTATAAAGTTATCCATTATGTAACTATACTATAATTTATTTATGCATTTTCTTTTGATGACATTTAGATTGTTTCCAGTTTGCAGCTATTGGCAATAGTGCTTCTTGGAACATTTTTTTTTTTTTCTGGAACATTCTTATTTGTGTCTCTTGCCTAGGTGTACATATTTCTGGCAGGTACATACCCAGAAGTGTAATTACCAAATCATAAGACAGACATAATTTCTGCTTAAGTAAATAATGCTAAGCCTGTTTTCCAAAGTGGTTATAACAATTTACACTGCATCAGCAGCAAATGACATTGAGAACTTTTTCATAAGTTTATTAGCCATTTTGGATGTACTCTGTGTCAAGGATCTGCTCCTGTTTCTTACCTATTTTTTTTATATCATATCTTTTATGTTATTTTTGTTTGGAGAAATTTGTTACATATTCTGAATATTAAGCCTTTGGCAGTTATATAAATATTTCTCCCCTTATTGTGGTTTGCTTTTTTACTCTCTCAATAGAGTAATAAAAGTCCTTAAATGTAATATAGTATAATTTACCAATGATTTCTCTTATGGTCATTGTTTTTTGTGTCCTGTTTAAAAAATGTTATTCCGCCCTAAGATCATGAAGATATTCTTCTAAGTTCTTTTCTGAAAGCTTTATTGCTTTATTTTTCACATGTAAAATTATGATCTGCCTCGAATTGATTTTTATATATGATTTAAACTAGGGGTTCAAATTTTATTTTCTATATGAGTCTGACTGTCCCGGCACCATTTACTGAAAAATCATCCTTTCCTTAAAGCATCATCTTCTTCATAAACTAAATGTCGTTCATTAACACATCTGTTTATAGACTCTGTTCAATTGGTCTCTGTCTATTATTTTGCCAAATCCTACACTACTTTAATTATTTTATTTTTTTCCCTTTCAGTCCCTCTACTTTGTTCTTATTTGAGTACCTTGCCTATTTTTTGCCCTTTGTATTTCCACGGAAATTTTAGAATCACTTGTTAATTCCCACAACTGGAATTTTTAAAGTTTTTTTTTTAAATTAAAATCATAACACACATAAAAGAAGGTGCTTAAAGCACACTAATCTTAACTTTTCATACATGCACAACCATGTTACTAACCTGAGATCAAAATCTAGAGTATTTTCAGCACTCCAGAAGATTCCCTCCTGCTGCTTCTCATATACCTCCCAACAGGAACTCACTGTTTTGACTCTCATTACCATCTGATTAGTTTTGACTGTTCTTGACCTTGTTATTAGGAGAACCATACAGTATGTATTCTTCTGTGTCTGGCTTTTTTTGTTCAACATAATGTCTTTGAGATTCTTTCATGTTGTCCCATGTATGAGTAGTTTTATTTTGTTTTGTTTTGTTTTGAATTGCTAGGAGTGTTCCATGATAAGTTGTTAATGTCTGTTCATTTTTATGCCAAAAGCAAATACCAGGTTTCCAGGGCAGAGATCAGAGTTATTAGTATTACCTACAGCAATAACTGCGTCTGTTCCCTCGCTCCATTCCTCTCTCTCTCTTCTGGGGAGACGTGGTGAGAGCTAGGTGGGTTCTGTGCATACACTACAGGAGAGGAAACCCAATATTATTATAATCTGGAAGCTTAGATTGACGACACACTGCTTAGCTGCTGTCCTGTCTTTCTGAGAGAGGGAGAGAAACTCTTTGTCTCTAAGGTTAACAAATACTTTGGAGAGTAAATGAATTCTTTCAGGAAGGCAAAGGGGAAAGTCCCTACCTTGGACCGCAAACACTTGGCTCTGGAGGAGGTAAGTTTTATCATCTTCTGAATGAGAACATATGGCTCCAGGTCTAACCCCCTTGCAATTTTAAGGAGCAGATGAGTCAAGGAAGAGGAGACATTCTATGGTGTGCCTTTTTCCTTTGCTTAAGAAGACAGACTGTCCAGAAGTTGAAAATATTCATGGATCACTGTTTCCCTGACATTCCGTTATATGAATTTACCACATTTGATTTGTCCATTCTTCTGTTGATGGGCCTTTGGGTTATTGCTTGTTATTGGGTTGTAAGAGTCCTTTATGTATTGTGGATATCAGATATGTATGTTGCAAATATTTTCTCCCAGTTCATGGCTTGCCTTTTAGTTTTTACAATCATGTCTGCAAGAGCAAAATTTGTAATTTTGAGAAAGTCTATTTTTTCAATCTTTTCCTTTATGGTTGTGTTTTGGTGTCTCATCTTCAGAAATCTTTGTGTATTCCAAAGTTGAAAATGTTTTCTAGAAATTTTGTAGTTTTACCTTTTACAATTAAATCCACAATACACTGTAAGTTAGTTTTTATGGATGGTATCAGGAAAAAGTAGAGATTAATTCTTTATCTCAGGCAGCTGTCCTTTATTTCTGTGCTATTTGTTGAAAAGATTTTTCAGTCCACGTGAAATTGCTTTGGTCACTTTTTTTTGGAAATCTGTTGACCATATGTGTATGGGTCTATTTCTGGATCTCTATTCTTCTCATTGGTCTATTTGTTTATTTTGAGACGAATACCACATTACAAAAAATAAACTTTTTTGTATTTATTTATGGACTTTTGTACAGAAAATTTGCAAAGGCAGTACAAGGAATTTACATACTTCTTACCCAGTTACATTACCACAGTAAATTTTCTAAACTAAGCGAGTCACACTGGCATATTACTGTTCAGTAAACTTCAGACTGTATTTGGATTTCTCTGATTTTTTTCCATTGCTGTTCCAGGATCCAATGTAGGGTACCATGTTGACATGTTTCCTCAGTCTCCTCTGGTCTGTGATACTTTCTCAATTTTTCTGTGTTTTGCATGACCATGGCGGTCTTAAGGAGTACTGGCCACGTATCCTGTAGAGTGAAAAAATATCTATGGGTAAATATTAATGTGAGAGTTTAGCAGGGTTTCTAGACATGAATTCAATTTCCAAAAAACAATTGCATGTCTACACACCAACTAGTAGAATGTATAAAATTCTAATGAGTGACATCGAAGAATATTTTTCTAGACATAGAAATGTAGATTGTGGTTATGGGTTGAGAAATCAATATCTGTTAAAATTAGGTCATAGATACAATGCAATACCAATGAAAATTTTAACAGATTTTTGTGAAAGGTGATTATAAAAGTCTTGACAAGGTGATTATAAAATTCATGTCAAATCTCAAAGGTCCAGAATTAATAAAGACATCTTTCCAAAGGTTCAGATGGGAGGACTTGCCCTTTCACGTGTGAAGTTATTATAAAGGTACAGTAAGATCATGCGGTAGAATAAAGGATCAATGAAACAGTCTGTGGAGTCCAGCATTTACACACATTTGATAAAAGAGAATATTTTAGATGAGTGGGGGAAAGAATGGGATTTTCAGTGGATGGTTCTGGGAAAATTGGTATCAGCAGGTTTGTTTCTTCTGAGAGGGGGAGTAAGGGGGAATCTGTTCCAGGCATCTCCCCTAAGCTTCTGGTGGTTTGCTGGTAATCTTTGGTGTTCCATGGCTTGTAGATACATGACCCCAATCTGTTAACCTTGTGCCACATCACCTACAAAAATCATTTGAGGTGGATTAAAGAAAGAGCTGTTATAGGTTAAATGATGTCCCCTCCCTAGTTCTCAGAAAATGAACTAATTTGGAAATAAAGTTGTTGCAGATGTGAATTAGTTAAGTTCAGATGAGGTCATACGGGAGGAGGATGTGTCTTTAATCCAATATAACCGGCGTCCTTACAAAAAGGAGAAATTTGGATGCAAACATGCACACAGGGAGAAGGCCATATGAACATAAAGGCACAGATTGGGGTCACGCATCTACAAGCCATAGAACACCAGAGATTACCAGTAAACCACCAGAAGTTTAGGGGAGATGCCTGGAAGAGATTCCCCCTCATTCCCCCTCTCAGAAGAAACAAACCTGCTGATACCTTGATTTTAGACTTCTAGCTTCTGGAACCAAGAGATAATAAGTTGATGTCATTTAACCCACCTTTGTGACGGCAGCACTAACAAACCAATCCAAGAGCTGTGAAGGCAAAGCCAAAAAAGATTTTAGAAGACAGTATAGTAGAGTATCTATATCAACTTAGAGGAGGAAAGCATTTCTTAAGCATAGAAAGCATTAACTATAAACAAAAAAATTGATGTTTGACTACATTAAAATTAAGAATTTCTGCTCATCAAAAGGCAATGAAAGAGAGTTAAGAGACAAGCTACAAATTGTAAGACTATATATGCACCATATGTAGCATAATGTATCATATATATTATATAGAATATATATTATATATACATATATAATACATATACATATTATATACATATATATTCATATATACATATACATATATTCATATATACATATATTCATATATACATATACATATATTATATACATATATAATACATATACATATTATATATAATATACACGTATGTATACAGAATATATGTATATATATTTCTGGATACTAAACAATTTTCATTTAATTTCAAAGAACACTTTTCACTAAGAGATTTGTGATGTTGTTTTGGTCATTTCTTTTCTATTCTGAGGTTCAGAATTACTGTGGAAAATGGAACACTAGTCCTAGAAGAAACAATGGCTTCCGGTAGGGTTTATAAACACCCACAGAAGTTATGTTCATCAGTACCATACCGAATGGTGGCAATAAAGAAGATGAAAATTCTTGAAAATATTGAATGACCTTGGCATTTGTGATCATCAGAAAGTTCTCAATGCAACAACTGTTGGTATAATAAGTCCAGCCGGTGGTTGCACCTGCTGGGAATGCTAATTAGCTAGAGTATGTTAAAAGAAACCAAAGATTCCTCTTTTCTGGTATGGGAAGACAAAGCACAACACTAATAATTTGCTTTAGTCCAAATCCAGAGGTAGTCTGGCTTTACTTGGTAGTAGCATAGTTCCCTCTGCTGGGTAATTTAGGGAATTCAGATTTGAAGACTTTTTTAGGTTGGCACATAGCTCATTGCAGAGTTTTTATTTCAAAAGGAGAGACCAAGATAATACTGAAGAAGAATGAAACTGGACAAGTTACACCAAGATATCAAAGCTTACTGCAAAGCTCTAAATTAGTAACTTAGAATTCATTAAAATTAACAACTGCTGTTCATCAAAAATACTGTTAGAGAGTGAAAGAGCACAAGCAGAAGGTATTTGCAACGTATATGCATGTGGAAAGAATGCAGAAAATATGAATAACCCCTACAGACCGATGAGAAAAAGGTAGACCACCCAATATAAAAAGGGGCAAAAGTTTTAACAGGTACTTTAACAAAAAAAAGCGATTAAAATGACAACAGGCCTTTGAACATCAGCCTCATCAGTCATCAGGGCAACACAAACTAAAAGTGCAACGGGATACTAATACCCTCCCAATATGATGGTTAAATGATACCCAGTGTTGGTGAAAAGTTAGAGCAACCAGGACTCTCATACATTGTTGGTGCAAGTGTTAAATTGGTACAGCTACCTTGGTAAACTGTTTAGCAAAACTGCTTCTAAAAAGGACCGGGTTCAGGGAGAGATGATCTCTGTAGTTGCACAGGGCCTGAAGCTCAGCAGAGCTCTATTGCATGGTTTAATGCCCTGCTGGCCACATCTTGAAATTCTGAATGATTTTCTCTTTAAACGTGTTTTTGTTTGTCTGTTTGTGTTTTGTTTTGTTTTGTTTTTGGTAAGTGAAGTCTTGTCGCGAGTAGGGACCATGCACCTGAGCAGGGAGGTAGCTATAGCCTGTGGGTCTGCCATTGTTCTTTGCTGCCTCAGTCACCTACAGCATAACACCATGCCCGCGAGCACCAAATTCTGTGCAGCCCATGCCTGAGCGGTCACTCAAAGGAGTACAGGGTGCATGGGTGCTGCTGACATCCCCAAGGAGCCTCGTTTCCACCAGAACCAGAACTTGCCCTGAATGTAGAAAGAAGGCAGTGCTGTTTTCAGAAACATGAAAAACCAAAGAATCCTGTCATATCCTTTCTTACTGATGTCACTTCCCTGCATTAGCCAAACACATATGCAAGAAATAAGAACATGGAAGGAAAGGAAAAGATAGGGCAACCTACAGTTCTTTATCCTTTTAGTCCTTCTTTCTCACCAGTAGGCGGAGGGTAGGAAGTGTTGGTATAATGTGCACATACCAAGAAACAAAATAAAGATATCTGATTTAGGGGGTGCCTGGGTGGCTCAGTCGATTAAGCTTCTGACTTCGGCTCAGGTCATGGTTCGTGGGTTTGAGCCCCAGTGTCAGGTTCTGTGCTGACTGCTCAGAACCTGGAGCCTGCTTTGGATTCTGTGTCTCCCCCTCTCTCTGCCCCTCCCTGCTCACGCTCTGCCTGTCTCGTTCTCTCTAGCTTGAAAATAAACATTAAAAAAAATCTGATTTACAAAATGGAAGAACATAAGGGAAGGAAAACAAAAATAATATAAAAACAGGGACAAAACATAAGAGACTCTTAAATATAGATAACAAACTGAGAGTTTCTGGAGGGTTCGTGGGTAGGGGAATGGGCTAAATGGGCAAGGGGCATTAAGGAAGGCACTTGTTGGGATGAGCACTGGGTGTTATATATAGGGGATGAATCAGTGGAATCTACTCCTGAAATCATTATTGCACTATATGTTAACTAACTTGGATGTAAATTTAAAAATATATATATCTGATTTAGTTCATTGTAGCATTTTCAGTGTTCTGTTAAGAATGGAATCCGTATGCACCTACAACTACGAAATACAAACTGTGTAATTGCAGTGATTCTCATACAGATGAAATGCTTTTACATTTGCATTTAAAACTGCCAATGAACAGTATAACGGGGAATGGTGAAATCCATGCTAATATCTGAACGTTTTAATTTTTCTTTACTTAAAGTGACATTAAACGGCAAATAAAAGAACACAACAAGTTGAGAGAGATCGTGGAAAAGAGGAAAGAGTTTTATGTTTTAGTACCTCGGATGGCACTTTCCCCTTACCTTTTAAGCAAGAAGCCTTGCATTTTCATTTTGCACTGAGCCCTGCAGATTATGTAGCTGGCCCAGTTTATGAATCAGTAATTTTAATCCTGGAGACGTACTCAACAAAAATGAATGCTTACTTTTGCCAAAAGACACGTATGAAAATGTTAGTAACAGATTTATTCATAATAACCCCAACTGAAAAATAACCCAAAAGTTTACCAACAGTAGAACATATCAACCGTATATGTATATATCTATACTAGAATACTAGCATACTAACAATACTGGCAATAATACTAGCAATGAAAACAGATTATTGCAACAAACAGCAATATGAGTGAATCTGACAGATGTGATGTTGAACAAAAGAAGTCAGACATAAAAAGAGTATATACTCTGTGATTTCATTTATGAGTTCAAAAAACAGACTAAACTAAATACATGCATAATGACGGGCAGAATAATGATTACCTTTTGGGGGTTGTGAGAGGGAGGGAAAAAGAGAGACTTCTGGGGAGCTGGGAATGTTTTATATGTTAACCTGGATGGTAGTTAAATTTATGCGTATGTAACATATGTAAAAATTAAGCCAGTTGAACCCTTAAAGATATGTATAAATCACGCCTCAAAAAGAGGGAAAAGGAATAAATTATCTTTCTCAAAATTGTGTCCTTATTATATACCATGATAATTGTGAAACTTTCTGCATTGCGTGCCTGTGAGAGAGAGAGAGATACAGAGAGAGGCAGACAGACAGAGGTAATGCCCTTAGCTACCACTGGGTGGCCTATTGTTCCTGTTCCTGTTGAGTGCACTTGGGTAAGAGACCTAAGGAAGCATGTATCTGTCTACATTCCCGACTGTTTGCCTTTTCATTGACATAAACTGTTTGTAAGTAGTGGCATTTTGTTATTATAGGGCACTATTTTATTTTAGGTCTGAATTCCTGATTCGAAGATCGCCTGTAATTAACTTTTGCACTCTTCTGTCTAAAGTGTGCAAGTTGAGTTTAGGCTCATAGCTTAGGCGTTCATGTATAATTGCTTTCCTGTATAATTATTTTTATTTCAATACTGATGATCTCATTTTCTTTAAAAAGTTTATTTATGGGGCGCCTGCGTGGCTCAGTCGGTTGAGCGTCCGACTTCGTCTCAGGTCATGATCTCACGGTTGGTGAGTTCAAGCCCTGTGTCGGGCTCTGTGCAGACAGCTCGCAGCCTGGACCCTACTTCGGATTCTGTGTCTCCCTCTCTCTCTCTGCCCCTCCCCAGCTTGTACTCTGTCTCTCCCTCTCTCAAAAATAAATAAACATTAAAAAAATTTTTTTTAATGTTTATTTATTTATACTTGAGAGAGAGAGAGCATGAGTGGGGAAGGGGCAGAGAGGGAGACAGAGAATCCCAAGCAGGCTCTGAACTGTCAGCACAGAGCCCAATGAGGGGCTTGAACTCATGAACCAGGAGATCATGACCTGAGCTGAGGTCGGATGCTTAGCCAACTGAGCCACGCAGGCTCCCTGTAATGATCCATCCCATTTTTAATTTTCTCTAGAATCTTGATTTCATATGACAGTTATTTTTATCACTTGCTTTTTTCTATGTTTGGAATGTTCCTCCTCTGACATACACATTATCTGACCCTTAATTTCAGGGTGCTGCTCAAATGTGCTCAGAGAGACCTTGTATGATCACCATGCCAAATAACACCAATCCCCTTGTCAGATTCTATGTTCTTACCTTGTTTCTCTTGTTTCTTTTCCCCCCTCCTTCCTTCCTTCCCCCCTCCCTCCCTCCCTCCTTCTTCTTCTCTTTCTTTTCTTTCTTTCAGCACTTAAGATGACTTGAAATGTCTATATATGTATGTATACTACTGTCTTGTCTTCTCCAGTAAGAATGTAGCCTCCAAGAGGGTAAGAATTCTTCTGTTGCTCACTGCTTGGCACCTAGTAGGTACATGATGACCATCTGATGAAGGAATGACAAAGCTTGGTCTCAAAACCAAGAACAAATATAATTTTGGAATTTTACATTTTCTCATCTGTTGAACATTAACATCTCTTAAATTTTTGATGCGATTTAAAACATTGCAACTCTGGAGAGATGAATGATTAGGCCGAAAGAAAAACCCAGAAATGAGGAAAGATAAATATGATTGGTAGAACCCGGTTGGTCTGAAATGGGAATCTTCCTGGAGTTTCAGAGGGTTCCGAGGTTGGAAGGACAAAGCAGAAGTGAGCATCTAGGGAGAAGAGTGAGCCTCATCCTCGTGTGCACCGCACGCACGTCAGAAATGCACCCCGCTTGCCACTGGATGTCACTGTTCGCTCACGCTCTGGAGTGGGGTGTCCTCCCTAGTCCCTCTGTGCATGAATATGTAATGTGTTAGTTTACAACCGTGACAGAGGGCACAGCCTCACCTGTGCAGGCTTCCTCAATATGGGACCACTTACTGTTCCTCCATAAAATTGATGTTCGGTTCTGAGCGGCACAGAAAGGTGTAGAAGACATGAGGGATCTCGAGGGCGGCTCTCCACTCGGGTCTCAGCCTTACAGCCAGGCTCAGGAGCAGGAACGCAGCTGCCAGGAGGAACAGAAGTGCCATTTATCTTTCATTCAAGAGTGACTGACTCTTCTACAGGCCCAGACTTGGAAGCAGGGACAAGGAGTTATTTGGGTTTCACAACTGGTTTAGATTACATTGGAAGGTAACTCTAAGATCCTTCCATTAAAACAAAACAAAACAGGAAATGACAAGTAGGGCTTAATGAGTAGGTTATGTCAGAACACGACAGTTGCTCTCACTTTGAAAGAACTTCTTAACAGCTCGAGGTTACAGCCTGACTCAAAAATGTATCTTCAGCCAGTCCCATTAAGCTGTTCAACCGAAGACATTACCTGTTTGCCTCCCATACTTATCCACACATAGAAACAATAAAGTAGGCAAGTTGCTACAGCCTTCTGACCCACTGCTTCCCTCCTGCCCCTTTAAGCCTATCCTCATATTTATCCTTCATATCAAGGTATAAATATAGGCATTTGCTACACCCCCATTAGGAGTATTTCCTTTAAAACTCACTTATTCAATTTTTCAACAACTTTTTTTTTTTTTATTTTTTTAAATTTTTTTTTCAACGTTTATTTATTTTTGGGACAGAGAGAGACAGAGCATGAACGGGGGAGGAGCAGAGAGAGAGGGAGACACAGAATCGGAAACAGGCTCCAGGCTCTGAGCCATCAGCCCAGAGCCTGACGCGGGGCTCGAACTCCCGGACCGCGAGATGGTGACCTGGCTGAAGTCGGACGCTTAACCGACTGCGCCACCCAGGCGCCCCTCAACAACTATTTATTGAGTACCACCTTCTAAGACTGAGCACTGTTTTAAGAGCTGGGGGACACAGCAGTGACAAAGGACATTAAGTCTCTGTTAACAGTGGAGCCCACCTTCTAGTGTCTAAATAGAGATTAAAATCTTAAACTAAAGGGAAATGGCCCAGGTTGTTTCTGTTGACGTCAACCAGTAAGTGGAGATGCGTTGGCCTTCCCATCACCCGAGAGGGTGGTTTGACAGCTCGGTGAGTGAAGAAGGTTCTAGAGAGAATCACCGCATCCCAGCATGGGCCACTCCATCTACCTTCACGAGTGCACGGACTCACTGCACAGGCCTCTTCACAATGTGGGATCACTTACTGTTCCTGCACAAAATTGACTTTGGGTTCTTGAGCAGTGCAGATAGCCTTTCCTCCTGTACATTTTCGTTCTCTCCAATCGGTTCACAAATAGCAGAAGAGATTTTTCTTTTTTTAAGGCAAATCTCTTCTTGTAGCTTTCTTGCTTCAAACCCTTCAGTGCTTTATCATCACTCTTAAGATAACAACAGTCTCTGTTGTGCTGTGACTTGTCCCCTGCCTTTGCCTCCAGCCTCATCTGGTTCCTTTCTTCCCCTATTTCATTTCCACTCTCTAGAGATTTATTGGCCACTCTCAGTTCCCCTTAGTGCCAGGCACGTTTCTGTACCAAAGGTTCTGTAGATGCTATTTCCTTTGTCTGGAAGGCTCTTTTGTAACCATTCTTCCCCCTCACACACATACCCCTTAGTGTTGGCTTGAACTCCAGTCACTTCTGCAGTGAAGTCTGTCTCCCTCGATGAATCAGGTTTCCCCTATTCCGTAGTCCTGATAACAGTGATGCCCACTGCACCTCTCAGATGCCTGAGTCTGTGCACTGCCTTTCCTGTCATCTTATCCCAGTTCACCGTCGCTGAACCCTTTGACGGTTGACCCATACAATGTATCAGGGTATCAGTTTTCTACTTACCACCCTCGGTGGGGTCCTCATTGCCAGCTGGCCAGTGGGCAATCTATCTCCAGAATCCCATATCAGAGTCTACTTCCCCGAAACCATTGCTGTAACCAAGTGTCTTTAGTTGGGTCCTCTGGAAAGAGCTCTGAAATGGAGACTTATGGTTGGTTGTTTATTGGTGAATGCACCAAAGATCAACACTGGTGATGGACTGAGGAAAGCAGTCTGGGTAAAGTGGGGCTGAGGTGTGATGTAGTTGTAACAGAAGCTTCAGCCAGCCCCATCAGGGGCTCTGGAGCCGGGAGGGCCCTTTACGGTTGTCGCAATTGAAGCAAGGGGCTGCCGGGCTTTGTAACTCTACCTCCGTGAGTCACTGGGGGGGGGGGGCAGCTGCTCCAGAGGGAAGCATAAACTTGGGTAAGGCAGCTTCTTTCAGCCAAGAACAGTTATTATTGTTATTACTGCTAGATGCAGTAATAAGATGAAAACTAGCCAAAAAGTGGCAAAAGGTATTTTACCATTATATTTAATATATTATGAATTACTTCATCATTTTTTAAGTTGCTAAAACTGATGCATCCTTACTACTTAACATGAACTTTGCCATAGCAAGAACTTTTAATATCTGCCTTATACATTTTTGTATGTACATTATCTGCAGATTTCTGGAAACAATAATTGCAAACAGGAATGGATTTTTAAATGAATGATTCCACAGCTCTCCAGAAGCATGCTAAATCCTATACCGTGCATTCTATAATTCTGAATGGGACATTTATTTCTAGCCCCTTGTAGTCCCAACTGTGTAGTGAAAATTGAAATGTATATCACCTGGATTGCCATCATATTCTTTTGTCTATTGACCTAATATTTTTAAAAACTTTGGATCATTATATATATTTTTTCTTTTTCATTTTTAGAAAGAGAAAGCACATGCAAGCAGGAGAGAGGGGCAGAGGGAGAGAGAGAGAATCTAAACAGGCTCCAGACTCAGTGCGGAGACCTACCCGGGGCTTGATCCTGTGACATGATCCCATGATCCTGAGATCATGGCTTGAGCCAAAATCAAGAGTCCCCTAGATGGTTATATGGTGATCTTAGAGTCTGTTCACTATTTTTAGCTGTGTTCCATATGAATCAGCTATTCCAATATTCAGTCTAATGGGATTAGCACAGGATGAGAGGTAGCCCTGGTGACCAGAATCTAGTGTGGGTTCTAGAATGAGCCTCTGTGTTCTCTTATGTGAAAAAGAGCTAATGTTTATATCAGATAGTGCTGTGAGATCAGCTAAGAAAACCTATGTAGAAGAGCTTTGAAAACAGTGAGATTTTAAAATGAAACCATTATTACTAAAAAGAAACATATAAGGAGAAAGAAATGTAAAATACACTAATTGACTGTGTGCTGTGTACCAGGTACTTTATACAGATTATTTCACAACTATGCTAAGGGGCAGGTATTATCATCCCCATTTTAAGGATGAGAACACTGAGGCGGAAAGAGCTTAAATAACCTCTTAAAGCCACTGACTAGTAAGTGTCTGAGCCATGATTAACGCTTAGTTTAGGATTCCAAGCCCGCCTTTCGTTCGCTTCACCAAAGTTGGTTTTCAATTAATTGTGTATAATCTGTGCAGATCGGTTTACTACTGTAAGTTTTTCCATCCCTTCTCCCGCCTATCTCTTTCCTAGTCATCTCCAGTAGTGCTCCTTGAAATCTCACGGAGGCAGTGGGTTACGATGTAAAATCTCTTGCTTTGGGCATTGCGGTTTACCTTGTCTCTCATATTTGTTTTAGCTCGAGAAATCTGAACTCGAGAATGCATATTACCACTGCTAGTCATGTGTATCTTTCTATATCTAATTTCAGTCCTTGGAGGGAAGAAATTGGTTTGAGGATGCATCTCACAGGTCAGTTCCAGAAGGTCAGGAGGTGCAAATGAGCTGAGCTGTTGATTCAGCTGAAGTAATTCTGATGAGCACATGCTTGCATGCAGGTCTATAATGTGGTTCATCTCCATAAAATCCCAAGCTTTATGGGTTTGAAAGCATTAACTCATGTCTTAGGAACATCCCACATAGATTATTATAATTCTTGGTATGCTGCCTGACCATCTGCTTACCTACAGGAATTACAATCAGATAGAATGGCCCCGCTCAAATCTAGGCTCAGAAAAGAAATATGAGAATACCTGAGTCTTTTTGTTTTGTCGAAACAGCACTATTTTTGTACACCCTGCCCAGCATAATAATAAAAAGTATGTTAACTTGGGATTTTTTCTTGCTTCAAATTGATTAGAGTAGGACCGTAAAGTTCTTTCTCCTCCTCTTGTTTTTTTTTTTTTTTTTTTTTTTTTTTATGAGAATGTATCAACGATCTCATGCAGCATGCCTGTAAATTAGTGATATTTAAATGCTTGTTGCCTTGTATTCTACAAAGGTGTCTACCTAATTTCCGTTTGCAGATTTAGCTAAATCACAGGGAAAAAATTTACAGCAGCTCTATTGGGTCACCTAGGCATGGTTTTATTTAAATTTTTTTTTTTTTAACGTTTATTATTTTTGGGACAGAGAGAGACAGAGCATGAACGGGGGAGGGGCAGAGAGAGAGGGAGACACAGAATCGGAAACAGGCTCCAGGCTCCGAGCCATCAGCCCAGAGCCTGACGCGGGGCTCGAACTCACGGAGCGCGAGATCGTGACCTGGCTGAAGTAGGACGCTTAACCGACTGCGCCACCCAGGCGCCCCTAGGCATGGTTTTAGTGGAAGAAAGGAAAAATGTGAAGCGGAATGAGCAGATTCTCTTTATTTCCTTTACCTCTGATAATGAAATATTAATTTTTTATGCACTTTGATAGCTAAATAACTATCAGATAGCCAAGCATCTGACTTCAGCTCAGGTCATGATCTCACAGTTTGTGGGTTTGAGCCCCGCGTCGGGCTCTGTGCTGACAGCTTGGAGCCTGGAGCCTGGAGCCTGCTTCGGATTCTGTGTCTCCCTCTCTTTCTGCCCTTCCTCTGCTCATGGCTTGTGCTCTCTCTCTCTGTCTCTCTCTCTCTCAAAAATGAATAAACATTGAAAAAAGTTTTTAAAAAAAGACTATAATGAGATTTCTGTGAAAATCATGATGATCAAATATTCATTTCTTAGTTGCATGCAAACAAGATAAAAATACTAAATTTCAACTCCCCTCATCCATTCCTTTCTTCACTTGATCTCATATGATCACATGACTATCTGGGTACAAAATCCGGATGGAATCCATTTAGTATGAGAACTACATTTTTCCCGTTATTCTATTATCATTTTTTGCTACTATGGCAAAGACTGATCAGAACACACGTGCATGTGAAAGTGATGTCATGACTTAATGCCTATGTGGGTTAGTTATCTCCTATCCATCGCCAGAGATTATACACTTAACCTATGGGGCCACTGGAAGAACCAGACGAAATAGTGTAAATCTGTGATCACTCTGGGATCATCAAACCTCAGAACGATCCCTCTCTTCTCTTCTTCGCTCCTCACTTCCTCCTGCTTTCCTAACTTCCACAAATATTTTATTGATATACTGTAAGCACTGGCAATTTACCACTCTTGAGGACGCAAAGAGGAGCAAGCAGACACAGTACTTTCCCTTAGGAATATCACAATCTGTCATATGATTTCACTCATATGTGGAATTTGAGAAACAAAACAGATGAATATAAGGGAAGGGAAGTAAAAATAAGATAAAAACAGAGAGGGAGACAAACCGTAAGAGACTCTTAAATTCAGAGAACAAACTGAGGGCTGCTGGAGGGGTGTTGGGTGGGGGGACGGGCTAAATGGATGATGGGCATTAAGGAGGGCACTTGTGGTGAGTGCTGGGTGTTGTATGTTAAGTGGTGAATCACTGGGTTCTACTCCTGAAACCATCATTATATTGTATGTTAACTAACTTGGATTTAAATTAAAAAAAAAATTTTTTTAAAAGGGAAATTACACTCTAGTGGGTGAGATAGACATTAAACAGCTCACTCATGTCACCAGAACCCATGACGTTACAGTTGCAGTAAGTGCTATGTCTAAAAATTCCTGGATGCTGTGGGGGGAAAATGTATTAGTATATTCTTTCCTTTTTGAAAAAAATATTTATTTTATTATTATTATTTTTTTGACAGAGAGAGAGAGAATGCATGCACAAGGGAGAGACAGAGAGAGACGGAAAGAGAGAATCCCAAACAGGCCCCGCACCCTCAGCAGAGCCTGAAGCAGGGCTGGAACTCACAAACCTGGAGACCATGTGCTGAGCTGAAACCAAGTGCTTAACCAACTGAGCCACCTGGGTGCCCCTGTTTTCTTTTCTTTTTATTAGTATTTCCTTTTCTTGTTTTGAAATTGAAATATAATTGACGTATAACATTATGTTAGTTTCAGGTATACAACATAATGATTTTATATACATATATAAATCCATATATATATATCCATATATATATATCTATATCCATATATATATATATATATATCCATATATATATATATATATATATATATCCATATATATATATATATATATATATATATATCTCAAAATGATCATCAAAATAGGTATAGTTAACATCCATCACCACACAGTGTTTTCTGAAATGAGATTATTTCTTTGCTATTTTGCTGTCAAGAAGAAACATTCTGGAATTCAACAAGCCATTTCTTATCACTTCGTTTCTGTTCTTCTCTCTACTTCTTAACCAGTCCCAACAACTGCCCATTGGTGTTTTGAGCTAATGCAATTTTATGAGAAAATAGTCATAGTTCTAATGCCTTTGCATAGCCCAAATACCATTATATACCTTTGAAAAGGACAATTTAAAAATCATATTTTATGTTTTCATTCTATTTTTCTTAGACATGACTCTAATATTGTCCTGCTTGGGTATGTGTATTTTTTCAAGTATTGCTAACTTCCACCTGAAGACAAAAGTCTGATTTTTATCAAGGCTCAAAGAACTTCAAAGAGTTTTGTCCTTAAAACAATGCTGGTAGGTAACTAGGGTGGGCTGCAGGGGGCGCCGGAGGAGAGAGGTGTTTTGGTGTTGGGACAGGGCTTGTAAAAGTAGGAAATGGATTGGCGCAAACCCTAAGGCCCCGAGTTGTCTGTGTGTGTGTGTGTGTGTGTGTGTGTGTGTGTGATTCTGGTACTCTAAAGTCTGGCTTTGAAGTGTAGCTATGGAATTCATTATCAATTGGTTTATCCTCCTCTTGGTTTATTTATAGAATTTTTCCCAGTGTGTGCCTGTGAATATTTATTCTATGGGATGTTAACAAGTGTTAATGTGGGGGAAAACAACAACAACAACAAAAAGCCACAAAACTGTCCATGGTCAGATAAGTTTCTTTACTGCCAGACTTCTCAGAAACTTTAAACACCAAGGCACATTGTGAAGTATCAAGAAAGGAATCATAGACAGTATCTATTCAACTTTATTTGATGATTAACCTTGTTTTTATAGAACATCTTATAGGAATTAATACTGTCTGGAATGAAGTTTGGGAAACAGGCTTAGATTACTTTCTGAGTAAATTGATTCTTTTGAGGATACCAGTGGATGACAAGGAAGATGTTTCATAACCTATAGAATAGTAGAAAACAAATTAAGTCTGGATTAAAGTGTTGTTATAGATAATTTACAAAATGGCTCATTCACAGGGAGAAAATCACTGAGGATCAAGAGTTACTATGATTTAATTTCACAAAGGAATGATGAACATGGGCACTAGTGTAATTTTTTACATACATTGTGAAATTTGGCAATTGCAACTTGTTCCTAAGTATTTTAGGATCAATTATGTAAAGTAGAATCATTGTTATTTTGTTTCTTTCAACCCAACACAGCTGACTTTTAAAAATTCTAGATTCACTCATTTGATTTAAGTAGCCCTAGTTTGAAGTAGTTCCATCCTTCTTTACTGCAAATGAATTTCCTGGTTAGGGTATGGCTTCACTGGAGATGAATAAAAGGCAAACATAACTGAATGCTGCATGATTTCATAACTCTGTAAAAACATATCGACCAGTTTGAATTGGTCTATGAAGATCTCTTTCTGTTTATTTCAATCCCAGCCTTCCTAATTACTCTAGCTCCTGTGTTCAGTCAGACTTTATGGTGTCTCTTTTTGGATTCTAATTCCAAATTCCATTTCCTAATTTATTGATAGAGGCAAAAACTACAGTTGTACTTCTTTTTTTCTCTCTGGCATCTGAAAAAAAAGTTTGCCGTATTTTCTGAAACTAGATTCTTATTTCTTTATCATCCTTAACTCATTAGCCATGTAGTAAGAAACTTAACAGATAAAGTAGAAACATATTTCAGCTGATTGGAACCATCCCTATTAGGAGTTAAAAAGAGGACCCCAGCTTACATTCCAGTGTGAAGGTAGGAGTTTCTTAGGTACTAGAATTGAGGAATGGATTTAGACATCAAAATTTTCATTTCCACCATAGCGTTCAAACAGAAATCTTGTTTTAAAAATTAAAATGCTCTAAAATCTCTGCTCAGAAAGTGTACCAGATGAATAAATTGTTATAATACATTTGCACATAATGAAACATTGTCTAACACTGAGTAATGATGGGAGAGAAGTGGAGTTTAAACTCACCTCTGTCCTAGGATGTTCTCATATCAGTCCTGGGATATGTCCCATATCATGGGACATTCCTTATTGTCAGTTTGGATTTCAAAGTCAGCTCAAAAGGAGGATTTCTTTCTTCCCTTTCTTTCTTTTATTTTTTTAAAGTAATTATCTATCATCATGACATAATTATGATTGCAGTATATTGATTTTTAAGATGTAAAGAAAGCCATTTATTCAACAACTGTGGGTGGTTGGGTATCTGATGTACACAGTGTTCTCTCTCTTTTTCTCCTATCATCTGAGCCAGGGAAACATCTCAACACAAAGGGAAGGCATCCTCTTGGTGTTGGGATGTACACAGCAGGCTATGGAGCACGTGGCTAGGACAGTGGCTTGGGAGAGCTATGGTTCACAGAAGGTGAGGGCTCAGCTAGTTTCATATGATCATTGATTAATTCAGTTATTCATTCAGTGTAGACTGAGCATCTACGGTATGCCAGGAAATATATTTGCAAGGTCAGATCCCTGAACAACTCAAAGTCAAGCTGATGCTGAAATTGCTACCCAGCGCTAGGAAGCCTGGACATTGCCTCGGGAGTGACTTAGCACAAACAGGTAGAGGATTTTTATAATAACGTTCCAAACCAGCTTTAGTTCTCCCCTGATGTTGTATTTAAAGAGCTGGTACTTTAACGGTCTGGGTAGAGGTTTTAATTCAACTGGGACACTGGTTGCAGTTAGTTCATGGGCAATTGAGGATAATGCTAACAATTTCCTACAATTATTGAAACATTATACTTTAGGAAGAGCTCTCATAGCAATTAATTGATTTAGCCCTTATAATTCTGTAAGGTAGAAGGCTCTGACCTGCCGATATCACATATGGAGTAACGATCAGGATCATCTGACTACATGTCCGTTCTCATCTCTTTCCCCAACTTGCCTTCCCAAGGCTTCGAGAAGGGGTCAGCCAACTACAGCCTATGGGCCAGATCTAGTCTGCGGGCCAAATCCAGCTGTTTTTGAACAGCCTGAGCACCATGAATACTATTTATATTTTTAAAAGATTGTAAAAATAAAGAATAATATGCAGCAGAGTCAGTATGTGGCCTGCAAAACCTAAACTATTTACCATCTGGCTCTCTTAGTCCATTCAGGCTGCCACAATAGCATACCACGGACTGGGTGGCCTCTAAACAAGAGAGATTTATTTCTCACAGCCCTGAAGGCTGCAAGTCCAAGATCAGGGTGCCAGCACAATCAGGTGAGGGCTCTCTTCTCAGTCACAGATGTCTCCTGTGTCCTCACAGGATGGAAGTGGCAAGCTAGCTCTCAGAGCCTTTTTAAATTTGTTTTTTTCAACGTTTATTTATTTTTGGGACAGAGAGAGACAGAGCATGAACGGGGGAGGGGCGGAGAGAGAGGGAGACACAGAATCGGAAACAGGCTCCAGGCTCCGAGCCGTCAGCCCAGAGCCTGACGCGGGGCTCGAACTCATGGACCGCGGGATCGTGACCTGGCTGAAGTCGGACGCTTAACCGACTGCGCCACCCAGGCGCCCCTCTCAGAGCCTTTTTAGAAGAGCCCCAATCTGATTCGTGAGGATTCCATGACTCCTCCCAAAGGCCCCTCCTCCTAATAACATACCTTGGGCATTATATTTTCAACATATGAATTTTGGGGAGGACACAGACCATTCAGACCATATAGCACTGCCCCTTTATTTTAGAAGTTTGCCAGCTTTTGGATTAGCGGCTTATGCATGGGTCTTCATGCTCTTTAGAGACGATTAGTATCATTCACTCTGGAAAAAAAATTGGAAAAATTAATAGTAATCCAAAAACCTGTCAAAATTCTTGTAATATAGTCTTAAAACCAAGCCAGAATGGGCCTACTGAAGAGTATGAAGAATGGCAGCTGAAAAATGGGTTACACCTGGGGTGGCTCAGTCGGTTGAGCATCCGACTTCGGCTCAGGTCATGGTCTCACGGTTCCTGGGTTCGAGCCCCGCCTCGGGCTCTGTGCTGACAGCTCAGAGCCCGGAACCTGTTTCAGATTTGTGTCTCCCTCTCTCTCTGCTCTTCCCCCACTCATGCTCTGTCTCTCTCTGTCTCAAAAACAAATAAACATTTAAAAATAAATAAATAGATAAAAATAGGTTATACCTGGCCCTGGACTAGTAATGTTTCAGAACTAGCTTGCGAGAGCTGACTGTGCATGTCTGTTCCTAGCTCCAAATCTAGTGATGTCAACTTGGTAGCTTGACAAGGCCATGAGGGAAGTAATTCCACCACAGAAATTGGCAAGCTCTACCACTTGGGACCTTTTCTCCCCAGAAAGCTGGTTCTGATACATTTCCCAGTACGCCTCTAAACACACGTTATTTGATGTCTGAAGTCATTTATAGCCCAAGCTGATGTACTCATTCTGGTAATAAAAAGACTTGAGTGTTTTAATTTCATAGAAGCTAAATTTTGACATGATACTGACAAATTTTCTTAGAACCCAACTCATCTATGTAAGGGGAATAATACAATTCACTACACTGTTGCCTTGTGAGAGTTGAATGTGTTAATATTTGCAAATATTCAGGAAGTTTTCAAAGGTGGAACATTTAACGCAGTGTTTACACATTCTAATTATGCTATCAGTGTCAGTCTTCATATCCAAATTCCAGCTCTGTGAAACAGAGCACATTCGGACAAATCGTATCTAGGTCCCATCTGGAGACAACTTTGGCTTGGAGTCAGAAGAATGCACTGTTCATCCTGTTCCCCCCTTTACTGCTTTGCATCTCAGGCAAGTCAACCTCAGTATGGCTGACTCTACCCATTTGTAGAAAGAGCTTAATGTCACCCATCTTGCCAGTTGGCGGGAGGATGAGACAAGATAATAGATGGGGAGGCACTTTGCTAATGGTAACACGTCACGCAAACATAAGGTATGATTATCTTACAACAATAAGAAATTGAAATGCGTGTGGTAAGACTCAGCCTGACATTCTGTTGAAAAGAAGAAATAAATGAGTCACATCTTCCTTTGCCTCTCACCCTCTTCTGTCAAAAGTGGTGAATCACTGGCCAAAAATGTAAATGAGACTGTCATAAAGACTGATATGGAAGTTTTTATTCCACTTCAAGAAGCTCTGATGGCACTCTGTGTTATAGTAAAACTAACCTATTGACTAGAAACCAAGGTATTGAACTCTACTGCTGTAGAAAATAAACATGTATCTCTTCAGTATAGTTCATTTATTTTTCTATTATGTAAAATATTATTTTTATTAAAACATTATCTTTATACTTTAAAAAATATTAGTTGTGTCATGCATTTGCACATATAAAAACATTTGCGGGGCGCCTGGGTGGCGCAGTCGGTTGAGCGTCTGACTTCAGCCAGGTCACGATCTCGCGGTCCGTGAGTTCGAGCCCCGCGTCAGGCTCTGGGCTGGTGGCTCGGAGCCTGGAGCCTGTTTCCGATTCTGTGTCTCCCTCTCTCTCTGCCCCTCCCCCGTTCATGCTCTGTCTCTCTCTGTCCCAAAAATAAATAAACGTTGAAAAAAAAAATTTAAAAAAATAAAAATAAAAAAAATAAAAACATTTGCACAATATAAAAACAGTTTTATATTGACATAATTTTATTACTATTGCAAAAGTTGGTGAAGAAATTTGTTGTAAGAAGCTGTTGTTTGAAAAAAAAATTTTAGTGTTTGTTTATTTTTGAGAGAAGGAGAGAGAGAGCATGAATGGAGGAAGGGCAGAGAGAGAAGACGGAGGATCTGAAGTGGGCTCTGTGCTGACAGCAGAGAGACTGATCCGGGTCTCAAAACCATGAACTGTGAGATCATGACCTGGGCCGAAGTCAGATGCTTAACCAACTGAAGCACCCAGGCATCCCTGTAAGAAGCTATCTTAAAAATAATTTAATTAAAATGATAAAAAATGAATAAAGTAACTACGAATTAAGCTTACAGTATACAATTGAGTTGGGAGAGAGCAATTATTATTCTTGTTAATATTTGCTACGAGCTCTGGAATCTTGCTACTCAGACTTTAATGTATTTGTGAATCAACTTGAGACCCGGTTAAAATGCAGATCCCGTTGCAAAAAGCGGGGAGGTGGGACCCTATACACTGAATTTCTCACAATCACCCAGGAAATACCCAGTGCTTTTCTGCAGACCACCCTCTGAGTAGAGGTAGAGGCTGTGCGATATTTAGTGGAGGAAAAAGATTTTTTGAGTCTCTGTTGATTGACTGCAGATTCTATTCTGGCCGCCAGTGGTTGAGGTCCTCAGGAGAGAACGCCTTTCTTTTTGCATAAGTTCTAAATTACTTGAAAAGGGAAACAAAGGGTAAATATTGAAGCAAGAGTAACACCTTTGTTACTGGTGGAAGTCTAAAGTGAAGAACGTAGCTTTGTGCGAGAGCCACGTGAGAGCTCTCAAAGTCACTGAGAAGTGCAAGCTTCAGCTTTAGTTTTACAGTCAATGTGCAAAAATACTAGTTAAAGAAGGAGGATGGTTGGTGGAAAGTTGAGTTTCTTCTGAGTTTCAATCTACAGGTCAGTCAACAATTGTTACAGAAGATCCAGATAATTTGGAAGAAGGCTGGTGTCTTGATATCCCAATATAAATAATATTTCCTAGGCACAGAAAGCAGGTTTTCAACCACACTGTAGTTGTTAGCCAGTTTCTGAGGATTTCTGTGGGTATTCACCATCCTGGACTGCCTCGAGGAGTTAGCTGGGTCCTGGGTAGCTTCTCCTTCCCATTTGAGAGGCTGCACCCAAGCTCAGTTTCCCATGGGACCAGTGACTTCCTCTCTCATCTCCAACCCCCACCAGACCTCAAAGAGACTACATGGAAATACCTCTGAAATCCATTGGCAAGAGAGCAACAGAAACATTGTGTATGTGTGTGTGTACAGAGATGCTTCTTTATTAAAACACAGACTCCAATGTGTAAGTCACGTGACGATACCCCATGGCCACCAGCCATTGTATCAGAAGGTAAGTATTTTCCCTTCAGATGATATTGAGGATCAGTTGTTCAGTTTTTAAAGTTAAATGTCATCTGTCTTTTGAATTTTCATTGTGGTTGTAAGCCGGTAACTAAAAATAAACGAGCAAAACAAAATAAACCCCAAATCACTGCTATTTGTCTCTCCAGACTGCTCTTATCCCTGACATGAAAACTCACCCCGGACAATTTTCTTGATAGGAGAACTTTCATTTTTTTCCTTCCTGCTCCCCTTCCTCTCTCTTCCTTTCTCCTTCTCTTTCTCTTTCTTTCTTGTGGCAAATGTATAATGTTCTATTTATGTGGTTTTAATGTACCTGTGAGGGTGAATTTTTTTCTCTCTCTTTCTTACTGTCTGTCCACCCTCCTGCCCCGACCACCTCTTACGTTGGGAATGAGGAGGTCAGAAAGAATGATCTCCTCTTAAATGTCTGATGAAAATAGACTAGCCATCCCATAATATGGAAAGACATTTGTATCATTTATATTCTAGGTTGATGATAAAACCATCTTATAAAATTGGTTAATTATGCTGGGGTTCAACTGTTTATCATGTTGGAAAAGTGGAGTTTGGGGATGATCTAAGGTAAAGGAAATGTTGGTAAGGGGAGACTCCATTTATTGCTTCTACCAGCAGTAAAATCCGAAGCCTTGCAAAATCTCAATAGTGCCCAATTGCATAAAGCCAAGTTAATTTTCCTTGCATCACTGATATTTAAAAGCCACTTAGTGAGCCATGTTGGGGACACCTATGTTTTGAAGCATGTGAGGAAACAGCTGTGATCACATTTATAGTAATCTATTGAGTAAGACGCTTCAAATTCAAGATGTGTCCTTTCAAATTTGTAATGTTTACAGGTATCTTTGTATCCAGAGTACCTAAAAAATGAGGTAAAATCATGGAAACTCATTTTTCTCACTTTCTTTGCTTGTTAAAAACCCTCTTTCCAACTAATGCTTTTTGCATGATGGTTCTTTCCCTCCAATTTCCCAAATATCTTCAAAATCATGTTGGGGCGCCTGGGTGGCTCAGTCGGTTGAGCGTCTGACTTCAGCTCAGGTCATGATCTCTCACTCCGTGGGTTCGAGCCCCGCGTCGGGCTCTGTGCTGACAGCTCAGAGCCCGGAGCCTGCTTCGGATTCGGTGTCGCTCTCTCTCTCTGCCCCTCCCCCACTCATGCTCTGTCTCTCTCTCTCTCTGTCAAAAATAAATAAACATAAAAAAAATTAAAAAAAAATCATGTTAAAGTCTTCAATGACTCCTTTCTGTGCCAGAGACCCCATTTCTTACCAACTTCAACGTGCAAACCAACATGCCGACGTCGGTCTAGAAAATGGTAAAGGGGATGTTACCTTTCAAAAATAAACAGAAGAAAAATGTAGGTGCCCAAATCCAATAAAGAGCATACATGTCACATCATGGTGTTGTAGAAAGACACCAGTTGTGTTTTCAGCATCGCTGGTATTTATAAGTCACTTGATGAGCCATTTTGAGACATCTCTGTTTGCAGCATGCAAAGTTAACAGCTGGGTCCCATTTATAACATTCCACTCAATAACATGCTTCAGAGTCCGTGTTTATAATTTCAGATTGCAATTTATAGGCATACTTGTCTCTAATCATAAGCCTTTTTTTAAGTTGGATAAAATCACTGAGGAGAAGCCTTATCATGCTACTGCGTATCTTTTTAAACTCTTTTTGCAAGTATTATCATTAGCATGATAGGCTTTTCTTATATTGCTTTAGTTTTTAATCATCTTAAGATCTTAAGCTGTTTCCCTTCCTACCAGAATCATAGCAGCCTTCTTTCCATACCAAGCCTGAAGTACAAAAATATAATCCTCCAAATAATTGAAAACCACTCTTTAACTTGCAGTGTTGAATCTTATGACGCGTCTTGTTGAATTCTCCAGTCTTTGGAGCATAATATTTTGAAAAACAAAACAAAACAAGACAAAACAAGACCAAACAAAACAAAACACATGGTCTGTGGAGGCTGACTGATCTGCATTCAAATAGCTATTCAGTTAGAGCCCTTGTGCTTGACCTTACTGGAAATGGATAAAATAATGTCAGTTTTACAGAATTGTTTCCACGATTAAATGAGAATGACAAGAAGAGCTAAGATACATGAAGGCATTCCTATGCGCTAGGAATTGTTGGGGAGGAAAACAACTTTTCCTCTACCCTTAGGTTCAGTGTCTGGGAGCCTGTGAATTTAACTGACCAAAGACAGATTAAAAGGTTTACATGCACAGGAGTCCACAGGAAAGAAGTGAAACTCAAAAAGGTGGTGAGCCTTGAGAGCTTATACACCATTTTCACCAAGCAAAGAGGGTTTGGGTTTCAAGAATTTATAAGTTGTGGGGAAGTAACAAAGAAATACACGGCAGAACTCATGAGAGAGAAAGGTTTTTAGTAAGGTTCGTTTATGCAGACTCATTCTGGTGCTCTCTGTCTCTTGCAAGAGAGGTGGTTTTCCTCATCCTGGAGCAGGACGGTGGGGAAATCTTATTCCCCCTTTACGAAGGGAAATGCCTACCCTGCATGTAGGCAGAAGAGGGGAGGGCAGAGAACTCTTCTTGTGTCTGCTGATTCTTAATTGCTTTTAGTTCAAAATAATGTCTATGACGAAGTGGCATATTTGGGGGTGGCATATCTTGAACCCTTCTGTATTGTGCTGACAGCTTCACGTTGACTTGATCCTTCACCCAGATCAAGTACACATAGAAAAGCTGCCACATTAAATATGAGGCCAGAGAAATGTGAATTTATTCCCTCTTTCTATGCCATTACACTTTTTGTAAGAGATTTTTTACATAACAAACATAATAGCCTATGGGACACATCCTAACATATTTTACCATTTCCCTATAGTTGAAGAGCATTTAGATTGTTTTTACTCTTTGTTTTGCTGTTAAAACTTACACTGCAGGGGCCCCTGAATGGCTCAGTCGGTTAAGCGTCAGACTTCAGCTCAGGTCATGATCTCGCGGTCTGTGAGTTCGAGCCCCGCATCGGGCTCTGTGCTGACAGCTCAGAGCCTGGAGCCTGCTTCTGGTTCTGTCTCCCTCTCTCTGCTCCTCCCCTGTTCTCTCTCTCTCTCTCTTTCTCTCAAAAATGAATAAACTTTAAAAAAAATTAAAAAAAAAAACTTACACTGCAGTGAATATCACTGTACCTGAATTCATATTTGCATTTAAAATTTTTCACCCTGAGTATAGAGGGCCAGAAATGCAATTACTGAGTCAAAGGATATGAACGCTTAAAAGCAAAATTGTTTTCCAAATTGGTTACCCTAACTTATCAACCTCATCTCATCCTTGCTATTATAATTTAATTATTTTCTGGTTGATGGTTGTAGAATGTTACTTTTTTTTACTTTAACATTTTAACATTTCTAATGAGCCAAATAATAAAAATATTTACTGGCAATTTGTATATCCTCCATTAAGAACAATTTATTTATGTGTTTTTCTTATTTATCAATGTTTTGATGTTTTTCTTGTTGATCCCCAAAAGCTCTTCATATATTAAGATTAACTCTTTGTTCATTATTTGTTCCAAAAAAAAAAAAAAAAAAAAAGAAATCCCCACACCTTGCTGTTTGGCTTTCAATTCAATTTATATTAAATTTTAAGATTTAGAATAATTTATGGTTTTATGGGATAAAATCTAGCAATTTTTTTCTATTATAACTTCTTTCATTGTTTTTATAATCTAAATCCTTTCACCTTCCAGAGATCAGAAAAAAAATGTTGAAGTCTTTTCCACGTTTATTTTTGGTTCGACTTTTTTTCAGTTCAGTTCTCTATTCAGTTTAGACTTTCTTTTGATGTGTGGTGTGAGAAAAATATCAAAGTATTCTTTTGAGTGTTCCACAAAGATAAGCCCACATAACTTGGGTCCCGTTAAAATTAAGTGAACAAAGACATCTAAAACAAAACTCACGAAGCCAAAAAAAAAAAAAAAAAAAATCAATTAATGGATTTCTTTTTCTTGGAAAACTGTCTTTGCAAAAGAAAGAAACTTAGAAAAACTTTATGTAAGCTCAGGCTTAGCCCAAGATTTAAAAAAAAATATTTATTTATTTTTGAGAGAGAGAGAGAGAGAGAGCGAGCAGGGGAGGGGCAGAGAGAGAGAGAGAGAGAGAGGGAAAGAAAGAATCCCAAGCAGGCTCTATGCTCTCTATGCTGTCAGTGCAGAGCCTAACACGGGACACTGTCTCCTGAACAGTGATCATGACCTGAACTGAGGTCAAGAGTTGGATGGTTAACCAATTGAGCTATTCAGATGCCCCTAGCCCAAGATTTTTAAAACACAGAAAATCCCTTTTCATCTTAATTATTCGAGGCATATAAAACATTACTTTTTCCTTATTCTAGAGTATTCATATTTGTTTCTCTTGCTACATAAAAATGTTGAGTCTTTATATCTATATCTGTAGCTCTATCTATCTACGTACATGTATATATTCTTCATGTGGCCACTACTCACCTTCTAAACCTTGTGAAAATGAAATGATCCTCCAGGTGAATGAGAACTTATAGTCATGATACACAGGACTTGCTGGATTAATTCTCTGGCATGCTGCAAGTGAAGACCTCAGGAGGGTATCCTGATTGAGATTGAAGCATATACATAAATAAATCCCCAGCCAATGCTTGATTTGAATAGATATATGGGAGCTGGGGACAGAATTGACCAGATGCTGGACCATATGATAAACACAGAGGGTCATGGTGTGGTATAAAAACCAGGCATTTATATGGTACAGCTGGCCGTGCATAATCTTCTACTAATTTATAAGCAGGAGCATCTGTTCTCTAGTCTCTACTCTTTCCAATTTTCTAACGGCCTTCTCCTTGAGTCTCTTGTTTAATCGAGCAGCTCCCCCATGCTGCGGGAAAGAAAGGGGGGGTGGGGATCACCGGCAGGGGAAAATGACATGGCCCTGAATCTGCCTTTCAGAGAAGAAAGGGAGAAATACCTCCGGGAAGATTCTTGGTCTCATTTTGAATAAGACTTCCTAAGTATCCAATGGCATTTTGAAAATGGTCTTGAATGGAGTATCTTGGGCTGCCATCATTGGGCCGGATCTTTATAAGAAGAGATTTCTCTCTGTCCCTTAATCAATACAAGGAGATTTTAGGCCACATTACAGCCTCACATTGCTTCCAGTCAGAGTTAGTATCACTTTCTGTTTAATTTGGATCCACCAGCTCTCCTGGAGGCTACGCAGGCAAAAGAGGGAGGCAAGAGCTATGATGTCCTTGTCACCATACAACTTACCTCAAAAAACCAAAACAAACCAAAATAAACCAAAACAAAAGCTTTTGCAGAGGGTCTATCTCCCTATTCACTGTTCTTCCTTTCTGTTACCATTTTTCTTTCTGCTTCTTGGCAGGGCAGGGGGGTGGGGGATTATGGTCGTGGCATGCCCTTCATAATCTACTAGAGCAGATGATGAATGGCAGTAGTAGTAGACTGCCTCTCTGTTGAACTTCACTGATGTCTTAGGTGATGGGAGCTTAGAAATTTTTTTTTTTTATTTCTTCAAAATGGACTTCTACCACTGATATTAAAAAAGTCAAAGAAATGAACGTCTTAATGATGGAATTTTGTTTTCTGGGACACAGAGATAACATAGTTTAAAGAGAAGGAGCACTGTACCTTCAAATAATACCATTTTGGAAGAAACTCCATTGGTCTAGGGGCTTAGAAGGGTCTTGGGTCCGTATTTGGCCCCTAATAGTATTGTGATGTTTGTCCTGTCACCTAACCTCTCTGACCCTGTATTTCCAGAACTTAACAAGGGGGATAATAAGAACTCCAATTCATTTTACACAAATACTTTTTAAGATACAAAAGGTATCTAAAAGGTACCTTTTAAGATATAGGACATTAGACAAATATAAGTGACCATGATTAGATCCATAGACATGTGAAATGTTACAGCTACATGAATTTGTCTAATTTATATAAGTAATATAACTCATCATCCAAACCAGACTACTTTGAGAGAGAGTGGGGGTGAGAACCGCACAGGAAGCCGTGATAATAGCAAACTGTCCTGGGAAAACCTAGACATATGGTCTCTGGCCATAAGAGACTCTAGCAGCCATATGCTGTAATTACTCATAAGACCAGCTTTGTCCCTGGACACTGTACACACAAGAGAGGAGAGAAAAATAAATAAATAAGAGGCCTTTCTGCCAATATGTTATTATGTGTTGGGGGAAACTGAGCACGTTCAAAACACTCAATGATGTTATACGTGATGACCCTCCAATGTTGCCTTTAAAAAAAAATGTTTATTTATTTATTTTGAGAGAGGAAGTGCACACATGCAAGCCAGGGTGGGGCAGAGAGAAAGGGATAGAGAATCTTAAGCATGCTCCTGCTTTCAGCACAGAAGCCATGGCACGATTCCACGAATCGTGAGATCATGACCTGAGCCAAAACCAAGAGTCGGACGCTTAACTGACTAAGCCACCCAGGAGTCCCTCCCATGTTGCCTTTTGACCCAGTAACACTTTGGCCATTTGTACAGTGGCCTCCAGCCTCCCCCCATCCAATCGTATTCATAGAATAATAAAAAAAAAACCATGCCAAGTGATTGAGATAATTTCTGCAGTGCTTTGCAAACAGTGGGCAAGGGTCAAGGCAAAACTGTGACCCTATGGATTCCTTCTGACCGGTTCCTTCAGCTTTACCCATTTCCCCTGGGGCATGCATGTTGTCCTTGAATGCCTGTGACCCACCCCACCATATCCTGCTCCAACCTAAGATATTCACTGATGGTGTTCTGCATTTGATATAATAAAGTTTTCCCAAATCCTCTGATCATAAGAATCACCTCTGGTGCTCTCCTGGTGATTCTGTCACTAGGGTTTGAGGTAGAGTCTCCTTATCTACATATTTAACCAAGCTCCCAGGTGATTTTTATGATCACATGAGTCTGAGATATATGATTTAATAAATATGAAAGTAGAAATTTGCCTTCCAGATAATTTAAACCAGTGGTTATTAAAATGTGGCTTTCCAGTTAGTATCTAAAATCTATAAAGAACTTACCAAACTGAACGCCCAAAACAAACAATCCAGTGAAGAAATGGGCAGAAGACATGAATAGACACTTTTCCAAAGAAGACATCCAGATGACCAACAGACATATGAAAAGATGCTCAACGTCACTCCTCATCAGGGAAATATAAATCAATACCATCTCACACCAGCCAGAGTGGGTAAAATGAACAATTCAGGAAACAACAGATGCTGGCGAGGGTGTGGAGAAATGGGAACCCCTTGCACTGTTGGTGGAAATGCAAACAGGTGCAGCTGCTCTGGAAAACAGTGTGGAAGTTCCTCAAAAAATTAAAAACAGAACTACCCTATGACCCAGCAATAGCAGTACTAGGAATTTACCCAAGGGATACAGGAGTGCTGATGCATAGGGGCACTTGTACCCCAATGTTTATAGCAGCACTTTCAACAATAGCCAAATTATGGAAAGAGCCTAAATGTCCATCAACTGATGAATGGATAAAGAAGATGTGGTTTATGTATACAATGGAATACTACTTGGCAATGAGAAAGAATGAGATCCTGCCATTTGCAGCAATGTGGATGGAACTGGAGAGTATTATGCTAAGTGAAATAAGTCAGTCAGAGAAAGACAGATATCATGTTTTCACTCATATGTGGATCTTGAGAAACTTAGCAGAAGACCATGGGGGAGGGGAAGTGAAAAGAAAAGTTACAAACAGAGAGGGAGGGAGGCAAACCATAAGAGGCTCTTAAATACAGAGAACAAGCTGAGGGTGGATGGGGGTGTGGGGGAGGGGGAAAATGGGTGATGGGCATTCAGGAGGGCACTTGTTGGGATGAGCACTGGGTGTTGTATGTAAGCGATGAACCACAGGAATCTGCCCCAGAAACCAAGAGCACACTTTACACACTGTATGTTAGCCAATTTGACAATAAATTATAGTACAAATAAAATAAATAAAATTAAAATAAAATAAAATAAAATAAAATAAAATAAAATAAAATAAAATAAAATAAAATAAAACACGGCTTGCCAACCAGCAGTATCGACATCACCCGGGGACTTGTTAGAAATGCAAATTGTTGGTGCTATATTGAGTAGGAACCCTGGAGGGTGGGGGGAAGTGACCTGTGTTGTAACAGACCCTCCAGATGATTCTCATGTAAAGTTCCAGACCACTGATTTGGGCCAACCTTTTTTTTTTTTGTCCTCCATTTTACAGATGAGGAATGTTGACACTCTTCTCTCTCACTTTGGGATCTCGTGTGTTGAGAGAAGGACAAGTGCTGGAACCCCTGGATGATTGTGAACAGGGCAGAAGACAGACGGTAGGGGGCTACTGAGCATGGACATCGGTGAGGATGGTCCACCACTCTGTCTCCCTGCTCCCAGAGCGAGGGCTCTTGTGAGTGTCGATAAGGACTCATGTTTGCCAAAGGACTGCTAAAAGACACAAGGCTTCTGAAGAACCACACCCCTGTGGTAAACCAGAGCCTGGGTGTTAATAGCGACTCTCCACTTAAGAAATCCCCTGAGAACCCAGACACCAAGAAGCCCCAGTTCCTTCCAGAGAAAGACATGTTTCACTCTTGGCGAAGTTTCAGCTCTGCTTTTGGTGGTTAGTCTCTGCTGATTCTCAGGGTGGTTGACAAAAGACTCTTCTAACTAGCGCTGCAAAAGAACATCTCAAATTGTAGCCAGATAGTGATGCAGCTTGATTACACATCTTTCCCTGTCACACTGAAAGAATGAGTGCTCAGCAGATAATTCAGACATTCCTCATAAGCCCAAGACCAGTGTTCCCAGACTTCAGTCATTGACTACAATTTTCACAATGTTTTCCATGTTCAAGTACTAGATGTGCTATTATTTATTTAATATTTTTCATTTATTCTATTTAAAAAACTGTTTTAAAATAGTTTTAAATTTACAAAAAGTGTATGAAGCTAGGACAGAGATTTCCCATATACCCCTCACCTGGTTTCCCCTATTATTAACTTCTTACATTGGTAGGGTATACTTGTCACAGTTAATGAATCAATATCGATGTGTTATTGTTAACTAAAGTCCATATCTTATTCAGATTTCCTTAGGTTTTACATAGTGTCCTTTTTTTTTTTTTCCTGTTTCTTGATCCCATCTAGGATATTGCTAAATTAAATTCATTCCTCATATTACATTTGGCTCCTAACCCAGACCTACTGATTGGTGATCTAATGCAAAATGATGCTACTCTGGTTATTACTGTTGCTGTGAGTATTAAAGACCTTTGTCTTTGACCCGGGAGTCTCCTGGCAACTGCCAGCATCAAAGAAACTTTGACAGGCCGACTTGTTAGCTTACAAGTAGGGTACAATACCAGATCTCTGAAAGTTCCTAACATTGTGTTATACAACTGAAGTATTCAAAAAGGATATGAAATATATGAAATTCATAAACATGTAAAATAATTCAATTAAGTTGGGAAAGGCCTCAGAAAAGGTGATTGTTAAAAGTTGCCAGATTTATAAACAGAATAAGATTTATGAGTTGAACTTAAAAACTCAAGGAAAAAGGGTGCCTGGGTGGCTCAGTCGGTTGAGTGTCCGACTTTGGCTTAGGTCATGATCTCACAGTTCGTGAGTTTGAGCCCCACGTCGGGCTCTGGGCTGACAGCTCGGAGCCTGGAGCCTGCTTTGGATTCTGTGTCTCCCTCTCTCTCTGCCCCTAACCCACTCACACTCTGTCTCTCTCAAAAATAAGTAAACATTTAAAAAAAATTTTTAAAACTCAAGGAATAACAAGGGACTTGAATTTATAGTTTTCATAAATTAAAATATTAATTAAAAAAAAAAGCACAACATTCCCTGAGTAAGTTTTCTGTCACAAAAGCCACTGTAAAGGATGCCATAAAACTCAAATAGATAATATTAGACTGTCTGATCTTGGGTTACTGTCATATGAGAACCCATCCTCAAAGTGAACTTACCCAGAGTATTTATGGCCAAGAATGAAAAGCCATACTACTTTAAGGGCATTTAGCATATGACAAAGAGCTTTAATCCAAAGAATGAATCTCTAATGGTGGAATTTGGGCACCAGTGTGGGACTAATACTCTTTAAGTCATGTTATGAGTCAAGGACCTATTTTTCAGATTCAAAGGATAGAGCACAGTCCTATCTTGATCTCTGCTGAATCCTCCTCGATTAGAATGGGTGCATAATTGATGCTCATTCAACATGTGTTAAAGCATTGGAAATGAGGGTGCCTGGGTGGCTCAGTTGGTTAAGCATCCAACTTCAGCTCAGGTCACGATCTCGCGGTCCGTGAGTTCGAGCCCCGCGTCGGGCTCTGGGCTGATGGCTCAGAGCCTGGAGCCTGCTTCTGATTCTGTGTCTCCCTCTCTCTCTGCCCCTCCCCCGTTCATGCTCTGTCTCTCTCTCTCTGTCTCAAAAATAAATAACATTAAAAAAAATTTAAAAAACATTGGCATTGAACTAATTAATGATTTTAAACAAGAGAAAGCTATGATCAGATTTTAGTTTCAGAAAGGTTATTCTGGCTATCACATGAAAATTAGACGGGAGAGGGCAAGTCTAAATAGAAAACCAAAAAGGAAGTCTGCGGTAAGTGAACTTGATAGTAGACGCCCCGCAGAGGCTTCTAGGGTTTTGGAGCAAAATTTTACCCTCCTCAGCAAATAACTAGTCTGGTTCTGGAAAACAGCTATTGGTTGGTCCCCAGGCACACAAAGAGGCCAAAAGCCTGACCAAGTGCAGCTGTGTGACCACATGACCCAAGCTTCCCATCATTAATGGGTATTCTTTTGGACTATCAAGCTGGGAGGCAGGAGGGGCATAATCAAGACTGGACCCAAGGGCACCTGGATGGCTCAGTTGGTTAAGTGTCCAACTCTTGATTTCAGCTTAGGTCATGATCTCCCGGTTCGTGAGATTGAACCTGCATCAGTCTCTGTGCTGACAGTGCCGAGCCTGCTTGGGATTCTCTCTCTCTCTCCCTATCTCTCTGCCCCTCCCCTGTTCTCTCTCTCTCTCTCTCTCTAAGTAGATAAACTTAAAAAAAAAAAAGACTGGACTCAAACATGTTCTTAGAGCACAAATAAACTTCAGCACCTTGAGAACCGACAGATAAGATGATCCATTCTGTAAATATGTAACTTACTCAACCTCTTTCCCACATACGCCAGCTTTCTCAATGCTCTCATGAACAAATGTCCATGCAGGAGAGACAGAGGCTATTATATATGGCTCAAAAGCATGAGCTTCCTGTCATTGAGGCTGGCCTGACTACTGCCATTCTGAGTGCCCATACTGGCAACAGCAACAAGCAACCTATGAAGTCTTTGTATGTTGCCATATTTTGGAGGAGGCAGTGATTTGTTCCCAATGGTATAGGTGCAATAGATTTAGGTTTGCTTTTCTAGCCCACCATGTTTCTGTTTGGCACAGCATGTGTGGACTTACTGAGTGTCTTATTCCCCATGTTGTGTTTTGCCACACAGCACTGCTTCTAACAAAAGTAGTCTCTTTGTAGGAAAAGAAGTCAAGCAAATATATACAACTGTCTACCTGGCATCTCTTTGGGGATGTTTCAAAGGCACTTCATGCTCGACGTATCCAAAACTAAACTCATGATCTCCCACAGCCCAATGCTCGTCCACCAGTTTCTGAGTGAATGACACTAGCATCTACCTCAGTATCATGCTTTGTACCCCCTCCTCTTTCATCCTTCATATCTAACTTAATATCCAATGATTGCCTTCTAGACGTTTCTTAACTTCATCTACTCTTCTCCATTTCTACCATCCATGCTGGATGGAACTTTCAAGAAGACTTTGAATTATGTTATTAAATAAAGACTGCCATATCTTCTGCCTTGCTTTTGCTTCTTTGTTCCAATGGCAGAGTGGATAGGAGCCCTGGAGGTGCAGAAACTATCTTGTAACCACAAGGCGACAAGAATGTAGACAAAAGCCTGCATGTAGAAAGATGGAAAAGTGGAAAAACAAACTGAGTCTTCAAGGACTCATTGCATGCCATGATGTGTCTGAACCACCTGTCCTTGTGTAAAGTTCTTTCTGCTTTGTGAAGCAACAGTTATAAGGGTTTAAATTTTACTTTTTGAGGAATGAGAATTTTGTTTCAAAACAGGAAAAAAATTATCATGTTGTGATGTGTGGCTCTTTGACTCAAGCTAAAATGGTTCCAAAACCAACACACTCAAATCCAGTATTACCCACTCTCCTAATCTAATCAACATCAAGAGGTAGAAAATAAAATTTTAGCTTTATACCAAAAATTTTAAGATTGTTTGGGAGTGTCAGTCCTGTTTCAGCTTGAGTCTCAGCGAACCTCCCTTTTCTCATCTAACACACACAGATGTGCACCTACACACCTCTGAATGTTTTGGATATAGGGTTCTACCAATCCCCTAATGTAAGGTTGTATTCACCCTTTCCTGAGTTCCAATTTGTCACTGTAAAGGGACATCTTAGTGGTCTGTGAGATATAACAATACGATAAATTTGTAAGATTAATTTGAAGCCATACCTTAAATACATCTTTACTTCTTGTTCAGACAACACACTAGTGGTGATGGTGCTCTCACTTTTCATAATTCTTGTATGCACCACCTGCCCTCAGATTTTGGTCTCTAAGTCTAGCCTCCAATTCAGACATAGGACTCTTTAAAGAGTCCTATAATGATGACCACAAAAAAAAAGTCAAGATGGGTTTGGAACATCCTATTTTTTGTCATAAAACAGGGTCTAGAGCTAGAAGGATGTCGTGGAAGGCAGCCTAAGGGGGTCCCCAACAGCTAAGTCATGCTCATTTGAGAACAGATTCAAAACAAAGCTTAAGAGAGAAAACTCAGGGGGCCCCTGGGGGGGCTCAGTCAGTTAAGCATCTGACTCTTGATTTCAGCTCAGGTCATGATCTGGCAGTTTATAGGTTTAAGCCATTTTTCTACATTTATTATTTTTTAAAATTTTTTTACGTTGATTTTTATCTATTTTATCTACATGAGCAGGAAAGCTACTAATTATAGCTACTTACTTGCATAAAACTAATGATAAATATTTGCACTTTAAAAAACTAGTAGCAGTTGATGTCTACATATGACAAGGGACAGCTAGTGTCACAAAACTTAAAGGCTACTACATTTGAAGAAAGACATGTCTGAAAAATTGAGAGTTTTTGGAAGTGGCTGGGATATGAGTGAAAATGGTTTTACAAAGCATACTCAGTTGATGACCAAAGCTCAGGTTTAAATGGTCTTAGACTGGGGCGCCTGGGTGGCTCAGTCGGTTAAGCATTCGACTTCAGCTCAGGTCATTATGTCACAGTTCCTGGGTTTGAGCCCAGCGTCAGGCTCCATACTGTCACTTCAGAACCTGGAGCCTGCCTCGGCCTCTGTGTAGCCTTCTCTCTCTGCCCCTCCCCTGCTCGTGCTGTGTCTCTCTCTTTATCTCTGTCAAAAAAATGAATAAACGTTAAAAAAATAATAAATGGAGCACAAACGATGTACTAATATTATTAAGAACATATTTCCTTCATATGCTAAAACCCCTCAAACCCCTCGAACCCCTCCATCTGCCCACTCCTCTCTGCTCTGGGTTCCATAGCCTCAACACCACTAGGTCCCTTCTGTTAAGGTGACCTAACTAACCATGGGTTCTTTGATTCAATACAAATATACTGAAAAATACTCTGTGCCCCACATCCAGACTAGGCTGACACAGTCCACTCACAGCCCTAAACATCTGTTCTCTTGCCCTATACCGATACGTGTAGACCATAGGATGACTCTTACACTTCCTGCCCTATATGTGTGTGGAGTGGTAAATTCTGTTCTGAGTATACCTGAGCAGACAGCTTCAGACTGCCCTAGGAGGACCTGGAATGTACAACTGCTTAGTAAGAGAAAAAACAGATTGAATCGTCAAATCTTCCTTTCGTTACGCTAATTAAACCAAGACGTGTTTGCATCCAAAGCATCGTTTTCCAAAAGCATCCATTTTCTTGCTTTGTTCCTGCTCCAAAGTATCTTTCCGGAAGTGTTTACAAATCTGGGTAGGCTACACAGCAGTGGCCAGTAGTAGTAGCTAAGACACATTTTGCAGGACTGAATGCTACTTTTTTCCCCTTAATGTTGTGCCTCGTAGGTCTAAGTGTAATATGAAAGGTAATACCATTGCTTCTCTAGATAACCAGAGGGAGATAGAACACTAGAATTGTGAGTTGTGTTATTGTTATAAAATATATGATATTATTTCATTGAAATTTCAAGAGTTTTCAATTTAATTTAAATGATTTTGATATTTAAATTTCATTAATTATAGATATAATTTTATCAATTATAAAGTGGCCACTAATTATCCTTTTACTTTGCCTTTTTTAAAAGAAGAGATCCTGAATATTTTTAAAAATTTTTTTTAACGTTTTATTTATTTTTGAGACAGAGAGAGACAGAGCATGAACGGGGGAGGGGCAGAGAGAGAGGGAGACACAGAATCGGAAACAGGCTCCAGGCTCTGAGCCATCAGCCCAGAGCCCGACGCGGGGCTCGAACTCACGGACCGCGAGATCGTGACCTGAGCTGAAGTCGGACGCTTAACCGACTGAGCCACCCAGGCGCCCGGAGATCCTGAATATTTTAACGGAAAATAGCTTTATGGAAATAATACAATAATCATTTTTATATTTTATCTTAACATTTATTTTAATAGATATGCATAAAAATATATCCAAGTTCACAATTAACCAACTGAGCCACCTGGGCACCCCTTACTATCTTACACCTCATTTTCAAAAGTACAGGCTTGGACTGCCAAAAAATTTTTAGTCTTGAAATTTTAGTCATTGATTTAAGAGATTATCCAAAGTAAACCTGTGATAATGGCATTAGCATTGTTAATAAAAATGGCATATACCTAGAATTTTGGCCCCAAATCCAGAAGCATTCTTTGTGCCATGCATGGTACGGTTAGAATCTTTTGCCAAGAGACAAGGCCAATAGTAATGACATTCTTTGGAACAGTTCCGAGATTACATAAAATATGTTCATCTGCCTAAAGAGGAAACAGTTTGATGAAGCACATACAAAATTTGACCTTATAAACACTCTCAAAGAATGAGCATTCTGAGTAAGTGCTGTTAACTGAGTTGGTTTTTAATTCAGATGAGATGCAAGATACCATGAAAGAGTAGTGTGAAAACAGCTGTTCTCCAAAAAGAAGATCATGTACTTTAGTGGACTATCAAAACAATTTTGAATTTTTGTTCTCTGCAGTTATTTGCTGTGAACCCTTACTGGCCATTAGATAAGCAAAACCTCCTAAAAATAAAATAAAGGCAACAAAATCAGTCTGAGTTTGGCTGTTTCACTTTTCCAAAGCAGTCTGTGGGCCTTGGTCGAGGAAAATTTCTCCAAGAAAACAGTAAAAATTCTATCAGAACTACAGTGCGTGTAGGTAGGTTGCTCACTTGACATTACGGCCAGCAGAATACAAAATAAGTGAAAATCTTGACTAAAACAACATAATTGGTAATTGTAGAATGAAGTGAATAGAAATGAAGGCATGAATAATAAATATTATGAAGTAAGTGATGATAAAAATAGGTAATAATGTATGAATCACATACCTCTTTAGTTTGTTACACATCTGAAAGGCACTGGCCCATGAGCAGAACGCTAAACATATGTAACAATGACTAAATTCGGTCATCGTTGATATTTGGCCAACTCCGAGTCACATAAAAACCATAGTTTTCCACAGTTTTCATTTTGTGCTTATGAAGGCACATTTATCAAGATAGATTGATAGCATATATTTTATTTACCAACTTATTTGCTTTTGAAACACTCAGGTTTATGAAATGTGAGCCTCATTGATTTCTGCTTTTCCCTTAGTTCCTATAAATGTTGGGAACAGTTCTGTTCTTCACAAAGAATTGGGCCTCTGGTACACAGGGCCTCCCCGAGACAGACCCCCACTTCTCCCCCAACACACACCTAACAGGAAGTGAAAGGGCCTTCTGTCTTCATCTCAGAATTGCTGCTAATGCACAGAGCTGAGACCCACATGAGGTGAGTTCCTCCCAAAGTTAAAGAGTAGAGCCAACTTCTGTCAGATATTTTTCTCCCCAAGTGCAAAGTGGAGGCCAAGCTGGTCCTCCAGTCCTCATTCCTGTTCCCTCTGCCAGTTTATATAAGCAATAATAAAAGTGCACTGAAAAGAGAGGAATTCATAGGAGACATGGTGCTTTCCCCACCCTAACATCTGAGGGGAAGTCCAAGAGGGCAAATCCTGCTTCAAGGGGAGACTAGCGTCTCACCCCTGTCTGGTACTTGCTGACCTGCCACCACTTAGAAGCTCCCCCAAGTGCTCCAGAGAGAAGGCTGGTGGGAGAGCTCTCGTGGGGAGTGAGGTGGCTGAGAGTTCTTGACTCACAAAAGAAATACACGTGTTCCTAAAATTTCTGAATATACATATTGGTGCCTGCCTTCCTCCTGAAAAATTCTGAAAGGGGGAAGCTGGCTAGTGTAGACTCGGATGGCTGCACGAGGTGGGAGGGAAGCAATAGTTTCTCCTATTCAGTACCGCAAGGTGGTGATTTTCCCAAAGACGAGTAGGTAACTGGGTTTGAGCTGTCTTGGGACCCAACACCAGAGGGCTGCCACAGCAGAAGAGTTACTCAAGGAGTCACTTGCTCTGTATAGGGTGGCCTGCTGAGAGCAGAAAACGGAGGAGGTCACCAAAGATCAGCAGTTGTAGTGGCCGGATTTCAAAATGGCCCCCAACAATCCCTGCATCCTGGTATTTACAGCCTTGGGTAGTCCTCTCTCATATCGTACCTGACCTGACCATGATGGCAGAAGTGAGGGTGCGTCACTTTTGAGACTGAGTTATAAACGACACTGCTGCTTCCATCACTTTTTCTCTTTCTCTCTCTCCCTCTCTCCCTTTTTTTCTCACGGATCACTCGCTTTAGGGGAAGCCAGTGTCATGTCATGAGCAACCCTATGGAGAAATACATATGGTGGTGAACTGAGTGAGGAGGTCTTCTGTCAACAGCCACCTGAGTGAGCTTGGGTTTCTCTTTGTATTCTTTAGCCCCAGCTTGGCCTTGATATGACGGTATCCCCAACTGACAGCTAATCTTCAATCCAGGGTTGGGGGAAGGTGGGGTAAGTGGAAGGAAAAGAGAAGCTTTGAAGTGGATGTGGTGTTAAGGTTTTGGCTTAGCCTAGCCTGGAGTTTTTAATACCTGGAAAGTTAGTTTGCCTGAGATGACAAAAGTTGGGGAAGGGACAGGCAATGTAGCATGAATAGAAGCTATGATGAGAGACAATTAAAGCCATTTCCTGTTTATATCCTCCATCAGATAAGCTCATTCAGTATAGGAACAGGCTAGGTAGTAGATGTGTGTGTGTGTGTGTGTGTGTGTGTGTGTGTGTGTGTGTGTGTTTCCTGTGATATAGAAAAGAGGTAGGCAAACTTTTCTGTAAAGTTCTAAACAGTAAGTATTTTTGGCTTTGCGGGCCACATATGGCCTCTGTTGCATATGCTGAAAAAAAACAAAAACTCTTCGGAAATGTAAATACCACTCAGCTAATGGGCTGTACAAAAATACAAAATTCAGGCCAAGGGCTGGATTTGGTCCTTGGACAGTACTTTACCAACCTTTGATCTGCGTGATATACATGAACAAAGAGACACTAAAAAGAAAAAGTTATCAGTGATAAAATAAAAGTTGTTTAAACTGAAGGATGGCATGGCCAGACAAACTAAATCTATATTGAACAGAATGAGTAACGTGAATCTTAAAAATCTTGAAGATTTAAAAAATGTTAAAAAATACCCATTTTATAAGATCAAAACATCCTAAATGCTCATATTGTTTTTAATGGTGTCTTAATATAAGGTCATCTATGGCTCTGCACATAAGTCCAAGGCCCTTTTGAAGCTTGACAGTGAATAGCTAATTCCCACACAATGAACTTAGGCTATTTGGAACAGAGAGGGACCATGACAAGGCCATTAACTTCCACATTTGATGTGTTCAGAGCCCAAAAATCTTATGGAGAGTATAATTTCTTTTTCTGAATAATGACAATAAAACAACTCCTTTCTTGGAAAAATACATTAATTCCGTAGTCCAAAGTGCTGTTTCTCACACAACCCTTATTAAATACTATTTAGCCCCTTAAAATTTTGGCACTCAAAGTGCCATCTAAAAACAAATATTGAGGCACCTGTGTGGCTCAGTTAGTTAAGTGTCTGACTCTTGATTTCGGCTCAGGTCACGATCTCACGGTTTGTGGGTTCGAGCCCCGCATCGGGTTCTCTGCAGATGGTGTGGAGCCTTCTTGGGATTCTCTCTCTCCTTCTCTCTCTGCCCCTTTCCCACTTGCACTGTCTCCGTCTCTCTCAAAATAAAATAAATACACTTTAAAGTAAAATAAAATAGAATAAAATAAAATTAAGACAAATATCAGTTCTAAACACCAAGCCCAAGGAGCAGATGCAATGGATATACATTTTTGGTATGTTTTAATTCTATTTTTATAAGTTAGGAAGCGGTTTGGAATTCTAATTCACGACAGCTGAATTATAAGAAGGTTCAGTCCATAGACACAGCATGTAATGTTTTCTTTCCTCGTTGAGAGGAAATATTTACGTTTAGGGAGGAAACGTTTATTTGCGTTAGCATCTGCCTAAAATTCAGTGTAGTACTGAAACCTATTGCCTCTAATAAATGGGAAAAGTATGAGAAAATAAATGCCGCTTTTAGTGACTTGTGGAAAACGGAGCACCATCACACAAAGTGTTTAATGAAAACAAAAGCAACAGCAACAGCAACAAAAAGTGTTTTCTGTGTTTAGAAGCAGAACCTTATTGCACTTTTGGGAGGGGAGTGAGGGTAGGATGAAAATTGAAATACCTTCCAAGGAGGCGCTAATAAAGTCATGGATAGCAGAATCAAATAGAATCCTAAGGGAAAGTTAGGACAGATTAGATTATCTTTCAATGTTCAGAATGACAACAAGGCGAAAGTTTCACGCATTTGAGGGGTTACTTCATTGTTTAAAAACGGTTTTAGAGTGGCCTTTGGGACATGCATTAGAAACAAAGTACTGGGTTGGTGAATCATGGGTTGATCCAAAGTGGCACTTCTGATGTATATGTCCATACACTTAACATAATTCCAACCCATAATCTAATCCTTATGCAAATACATGCATATCTATTCATATACATACATGTAACTTTGCATATCAGAATCACTTCCTAAAGAGAAGAATCGTGTTTTCTTCTTTGACATTCAAGAAATCTTCATTTTTTGCTTCTCTCCCAAATTTAACTGTTTAAAATAAAGTTTTACCGCTTTGAAAGAATTCTACAGTGCTCGAATAGCCAGACATAGACTCCTACTGTACTCATTTGGAAATCCCAATATGTTTCTCTTAAGACTTTGGTTTGTGGATAGTTGGATGTGGAGGGAAAAGGAAATGAAATGCAGAAGAGGTTAAAAGGAGTTTGCTCAGAAACTATACTTTTCTGTATTCTACTAACTAACTTATGTTTCTCAAATTTTGGTGAACTTAAAATTCCATGAGAAGCTTTTCCAAAATACATGGGTATAGCCCCCAAACACTGGAGATTCTTTCACTGAGTCTAGGGCAGGGGCTGGCCAACTTTTTCTGTAAAGGGTTGGAAAGTAATTATTTTAGGCTCTAGGCCACATAATATTTGTTGTAAAGGAAACCTGAATATGTCACTCCAAAATATGCCTCGTTGACACAAAAAATTGTGAGCTGAAGGCAATTAAGAAGCAGCAAACACAGGAAAACTCTCTCCCTTGTCTGCCTAAAGGCAAGACACAAATTCTCTTTTTACTGGAGACGGACTTATCAGCCCAGAACGGCACCACGGGAGTCTGCAAACAAACCTTCTTCCATTAGTTTCCTCCCATATATTTCCCTTACCACAGTCTGTCGCCCTTGGAAGCCTACAGCTGCTTTCCTGTGTCCTGTCACGTCCCTGGAAAGGTATTGTTCTTCGTCGAAGATGCTAGATAAGCTGGAAAGCTGTTGAGTTACTCTTTGCTTATGTTCCTCCCTCGTGATGGGCGCTGCACGCGTTAATGAACAATTTGTTTTTCTCTCGTTAATCTGCTTTTTTGTGGAGTCCCAGCTAAAAACTTCAGACAGGCAGAGGTGAAGATCTTCTCACCAACAGTCACAACCACTTAGCGGGAAGGACCACACCAGCCCAAGACCAGCCAGAGACAGTCTGTCAGAAAGGGGGCATGCCTGCGTTCCAATAAAATTTCATTTACACGGTGGATTTGGTCCACATGCTTATTATCTGCCCATCCCTGACGTGGAGTATGGCCCAAGTATACTGTATTTAGAAAACCCTATGGTTTGATAAGGTGCTAAAAAAATTTGTAAAAAAAAAATAATAATAATAACAAAACCCAACAGAAAACTGACAACAACGTAGAATAGGTAGTTACAAAAAAGAAAAAATAAAATTATTTTATAAAGAAAGGAAAAAATTCAATATAATTAAAGAAATGAAAAGTGAAACAGAACACCACCTTTTGTCCAATAAATTAGCAAAGACTACAAGATCTGATAAAGTGTACTTCCGTCAGGCTGTGGCAGAGCAGGTACACTCTATGTCCTCAGTAGGAGGATGAATTAGTACATCTTCAGAGGCAGTTGAGGCACAGCTATCAAAATTATGTATAAAGAGGGTTTACAATCGCAATAAATTAAGAACCATTTTAAAAATTCACCAACTGGCGGGGGGGTGGGGGGGTCGGTGCGCCTGGGTGTCTCAGTCAGTTGAGCGTCCAACTTCGGCTCAGGTCATGATCTCACGGTTCATGGGTTCGATCCCCGCGCGGGCTCTGTGCTGCCAGCTCAGGGCCTGGATCCCGCTTCAGATTCTGTGTCTCCCTCTCTCTCTGCTCCTCCCCTGCTCACACTCTCTCAAAAATAAATAAAGATTTAAAAAAATTTAAAAATCCACCAGTGGGGCACCTGGGTGGCTTAGTCGGTTGAGTGTCCGAATTTGTTTCAGGTCATGATCTCATGGTTCATGAGTTCGAGCCCCACCTCTGGCTTGCTGTGCTGTCAGCACAAGAGCCCGCTTCAGATCCTCTGTCCTTCTCTCTCTGCCTCTCCCCTGCTGGCGCTGTCACAAAAAACAAACATTAAGGGGCGCCTGGGTGGCGCAGTCGGTTAAGCGTCCGACTTCAGCCAGGTCGCGATCTCGCAGTCCGGGAGTTCGAGCCCCGCGTCGGGCTCTGGGCTGATGGCTCAGAGCCTGGAGCCTGTTTCCGATTCTGTGTCTCCCTCTCTCTCTGCCCCTCCCCTGTTCATGCTCTGTCTCTCTCTGTCCCAAAAATAAATAAACGTTGAAAAAAAAAAAATTAAAAAAAATAATAAAGATAAAAAATCCACCAAGAAGGACATGGTTGAAAAATTCCAGAATGTGTGTTCTGCCTGATAACTATATAAATATTATGAACAATAAAGTAGAGCATACTATGCTGACTATGGCTGATTATCTCCCCAAATCATTCTCTCCCTTTTTGTTGAACGGGGCTGCCCTGTTGGAGACGTTTGTCCGACTCCTGGCAGCTAGGTGTAGCCAAGTGCCTAAGTCCTCGCCGATGGGAAACGACTACAATGGATGTGTGTAACTGCCAGTTCATCTTCTTAAAGATGTTTCCTTTGAATCATTCATCCTTTTTCTATTTCTGTGGCAGCTTAGAAAGCTATGTGTTCGAGATTACCACTCCCCTGCATTCCAATGGGTCCCTGAATGGTTTCCTGGGGCAAAACCCACTTTTCAGCCCTGCACTGTAATGTGAGAAAAAGATACCTACCATACTTGAACCAGGATGTTTTGGATTCTCTTTACAGCAGCTTAGCACGTTGCCCTAAACAGAAATGGGAAACGGTGCTGTCATAATTAAAGCATAAAATGTGGCATTTGTATGATGACAGAGCGGCAAATGATGGAGGTACAGGTATCTTGGGCTCAAAGGCTTGTTCCGGTTGACACACACATTTGGAAAAATGATCATCGGCAGTAATGGGGAAAGCAGACCACCTCCTCTGCTTCTGCAGAAGAAGCGCTTGGAAAGAGTCAGAATGTTGACCTGTGTTCACTGCTCTTTGTCGTTTGTTACAAGACTTTTTAGAAGGTGGTGAACCTAGGTAAGAATTGGCAAGTTTGTGAACACAGATGGAAAAAAATAGCCTCCAGAAAAAGGGAGGCTCATAAGGTTTGAAAAGCCAACTCATTCTACATCCCACACTGGAGGAGATAAACCAATGATCAGAGACTTTCTCAAAGGCCTGTCAAGACTCCTCAAACAAAGAGAAGTCTTTGACAAACAGCACATTCAGAGCGCTGCCTTCCTACCCAAGCTGATTTTTTTTTTTTCAGGTGACTTCAAGGTACCTGCCCTTCAAAGGAGGAACAGTGTGTCCGCCTCCAAGGCAGGAACTATGTCAGTCTAAAACCCTGTGTCCAGACAAGAACTTGGTTCTGAAGTCTGAAATCAAGGCCCTGGGAGGGCATACTCTCTCTGAAGGCACTTGGGGAGGATCCTTCCTTGTCCATTCCAGCTTCTGGTGATTTCTGGCAACCCTAGGCAATCCCTGTTTCATGCCTTCGTAACTCCAGACTCTGCTTCCATTTTTACACAGCTGCCTTTCCACTGTGTCCTCGTTTTTTAAGGCCATCAGTCCTAAAGTTACTTCTGGATGAGTTAGAATGTCTCATAATTATGTCACCTTTTGCGAAGCTGATTTTTTTTTTAATTTTTCTTTTTTTTTTTTTTTTTGAACGTTTATTTATTTTTGGGACAGAGAGAGACAGAGCATGAACAGGGGAGGGGCAGAGAGAGAGGGAGACACAGAATCAGAAACAGGCTCCAGGCTCTGAGCCATCAGCCCAGAGCCTGATGCGGGGCTCGAACTCATGGACCGCGAGATCGTGACCTGGCTGAAGTCGGACACTTAACCGACTGCGCCACCCAGGCGCCCCGCGAAGCTGATTTTTAAATGCTGTCTGATCAGTCTTACCAATAGGTGGCTGGACTACCTACTATGGTCATTCTCTGGTCACTGATCACACGCATCTGTGTTACTGAGCTAAATGACCATCCTTCTGTATTAATTCTATTGGATTTGTCTTCCAAAGGTCAGATCTTGGATGCATACAAAGAATTTTTCAAGATGTTTTACAAATAATCTATGACAAACTGTTGTTCCCTGGAGGTCCTCCAGGCAAAAGATGTATGTATGTATGTATGTTTGTATGTATGTATGAATTTAACTTTATAAAAAGAAGAGGCTAAAAATAATTAGGTTTGGTATGGTCCATATTTTTTTAGTTAGTTCAACACTATTGTAAGAGCTGCATGGGAAAAGCTGTCAAAGGAGAAGCTCAGCCTTTTGTAGATTAATTCTGTCTTGGTACAATATTACTGATAAATGTGTTTCCGAGCATGGATAACTTTACAGGATAGATTAGAAGGTTCTGGAAATTTATGAATGCCCTGATTGTCCATAGGCCATTTTTACCTTCAGGGGAAATACTGATCAAAGGTAGTTATATATTAGTATATATAGTATTATATATATATATATATATATATATATATATATGTGTGTGTATATATATATTAGTATATATATAAGGTATTTATATGTTATAGAAAATTTTAGTTTCCTCCATTCTGTATTGGCAGCAATTATAACAAATTAACTGCAGCCAGTCTGTCTTCTCATAGCCAAATGGTTTCGATCTTCCTCCCATACTTGCCTGAAGGCTCTACCATAAGCTATAATTCTAGAAATGGACCTTTAAGAAGAAGAAGAAGAAGAAGAAGAAGAAGAAGAAGAAGAAGAAGAAGAAAGACAGTTTCAGAAACTTAGTGGCAAGGACTCTACCAGATACTTCTCCATCTATTGTTACTTCAAAGACTAGACTCAGAATAGCGTAGCTTCTGAGTGGATAGTGCTTAGATGGCCGTTTGATTATACCATGGGTCTGACTTGGGATTTCTAGAACTCTCTTCAGTCCAGAAACAGATGCACTCAGGAACACAGACTACTCACCCCCAATATCTGAGATGCAAGAATTCACCAAATGAAACACAATGAACTTGTGAAAAATATAGAAGTCATTTTTTTGGATTAATGTTAGTATCAGTTGCAGTGTTATATTTTGATAGATCTATGATAGAAATTGCTACTTAATCTATCTTGAACCTTTCTATGTCTAATACTACCTAAGTAGAACATTCTTGAAAAGTTATCATTCTCATTGAGTCCTTGGAATTCAGACACAATTATTGCTAGAGAAACTTTCCCCCTTTAGTGCATAGAGTCAACAATAGCCTTTTTTAACCAGAAATAATTTGATGAATTGATAGCATAACCTAATTGATTTTATTGAGACTTTCAATAAGTTTTTAAAACTAGATATGACAAACTCACCACTTTGGAACAAAAGTTGTACTTCACTCATAGAACCAATGACTATGAATCTCCCTGGTAAAAAGGTCTGGTACCTGCTTTGATTTACAGAGATACAGTCTTATGTAGTAAGGAAGGTCAATTCCTGACAGGCTTGGTGTTTGTTTCTTTGTTTTTAAGTAGGGTCTACACCCAATGACCAATGTGTAACTTGAACTCATGATCCTGAGATCAAGAGTCACATGTTCTACTGACTGAGCAGCCAGGAGCCCCAGGCTTCATGTTTTAGAAGACTTTGGGGACCTTGAAGAGAGAGGAGATCATCCATATTTATCCATGCATTTATAAATATGCATTTACCTGCATATTTAATTGCAGGTAAAAGTTGGTGGAGATGAATTTCTGGGTTTAGTTTTTTCATCTTGGAATAGAAGAACAATTAAAAAACATTTTTGGAGGGGCACCTGGGTAACTCAGTTGGTTAAGTGTCTGAATCTTGGTTTCAGCTCAGGTCATGATCTCACAACTCGAGTTTAAGCCCTGCATCAGGACTGTGCTGGCAGTGTGGAGCCTGCTTGGGATTCTCTCTCTCCCTCTCTCTCTCTGCCCCTCCCCAACTCACGTTCTCTCTCTGTCACCCTCTCTCTCAAAAAGAAATAAATTAAAAGTTATAAATAAATAAATAAATAAATAAATAACTTTCTAGAAAGATGGAGACTATTGAAAATACAATTTCTACAAAATTTTGAGAAAAGTTAATCTTCTGGTCTTAGTAAATGCTTAAATGGGTCCAGCTGGAGATTTGCTGATTATACCACAAGTTGGCTTCTATATATTAAATAATGGTTCTTGTTGCATCTATGTAAGTGCATCAGGCTGAAATATATGATTATTGATGATAACAACGAAGGAACCACTAATAAAAGATATCTATAACTTATAAAGGGAAAGGGATGACAGCAATCCTTTCGTTGTAAAACAGGCTTATCTTTGACCCACTAATTACTATTTATTAGGACATTTTACAACTTCAGATGGATGTTAACTTTTAGAAAATCAAATGGCATGTAAATTATTGTCTCTATAGCAATGCAAATGCTCTTTCTTCCTATAGAGACGTATATGATTTTCAGAAGATAACCCTAAAAGTTATAGTTTCACTGACCTGTAGGACATCAACTAGGTTTGTCTCTAAATTAACATTCTTTCTTCAATGACTGTAAATACTTCTCTCTCTCCTGTAGTCCTTTGAATAAGCCTTACCATTCTTCCGGTACTCTCATTCATGAGTTAAATCTTTATTATACACTCACTTAAAGACACACACACACATACACACCACTGAAATGTGACTAAATACCCACCAATATAGCTAAAATTTAAAATATTAACAATACCAAATATTTAGAACAACTCAAATTCTCTTGTCTTGCTGGTGTGAATATAAATTAAATAACTACTTTGAAAAAATGGGTTTGTTAGTACTAAAGCTAAACATACTTAAACCTAATGACCTACTCCTGGGTAGATATCCAATAGAAATCCATGAGTATGTATACCAAAAATATACGTAAGAAAATTTGTAAAAACTTGATTTGTGACTGCCCTAAACTGGAAGCAACCCAATGTCCATGAATGGAATAGATAAATTGTGTTTTAAATATACAATGGAGCCTCCGCATTGATTTCAAAAGATGCACAGTTGATATAAGCTACAACATAGATGGACTTAACAGACTAACATTAAATGAAAGCAGACAAATGCAGAATACTACACACTGTATGATTCTATTTACATGAAGTTCAAAAACAGGAAAAGCTTGTCTCTGAGATAGAAATCAGGATGTGGTTACCCCTTGGGAATAGTAAATAGGAGGGCTATGCAAAGAAGCCTTCAGCATGTTGGAAATATTCTATATCTTGACCTGAAATACCTACAGAATACATATGTAAAAAAGCATCGACCTATATTCTTAATTCTTGCATCCGTTTTGGGATATAAGTTATAGCTTAATTTTGACAGAAAGAAATAAATGCATTTTGGATAACTCACAGGCTCTCTGGGGGGTGGGAGTGGGGCAGGGGAGAGAATCTGATTTGGAACCTGCAGGGCGGGAACAATGTGCCAATGTGTTGTAGACTGGCCCATTAAAGACTCCTGTGCTGTGGCGGGTGTAGCCAGTGCAACTTATACCTTAAAGTTCAAACACTAGCCATCGGAGGCTGCCACCGAAATCAAAGCCGCAGCTGTCACTGTGCCATTCTCTCACCACTCTGGCTAGAATGGATTCTGCACAAGACTGCCCATGTGCAACCTGTCTTGGGACAGCCCGGGGCAGGCCTATCAGATTGGCCGAGCCTCCCTACTTGCCCCTTAGTTGAAGGGAAGTATGGAGAGAAAGTACCTGTTACTATTTCATAAACTGGAGGGATTCCTCAAACATAAGATGGTGGTTCCAATATGAAGCATCCTGAAAGAATAACAAATGTCGGCACAGGGCGGGTAATTCAATTAGTCAACAAGTACTTAAAGTGTGTTTATGTTGTACTAGCCATTATGCTAGTGAAGGAAATCCTTAGGCTGCTTTCCTACGAGATTATTTCTCCTCGCTTATTTGCAGGAAGGGAAAGGAATTTGCGTCAATTTAGTGTTAAAGTGTTGAGAGATAAGGTTCAGATCTTGGCAGTGGGCCTTTTCCTTCCAGAGCAGTGTGAGTTCACTTTTCTTTTTATAGGTTTATGAAAAGCAAGAGTAATGATCTCGACTACCTTTTCCTTGAAAGAATGGAACACTACTTTTAATAGTGAACTTGAACCAATGAAACACTATATACATTAATGGCAATGGGTCCCAACCTGTAGACATCTTGGCAAACTGCCAGTATCTTGCCTCCACAGCTCCATTCTTGCCACTGTGGCAAAAACTGTTGATGGCCTAGGATCTGTGCCCTGGAGTGAAGTACAACATCCAAATATAAGAACAGAAATACACTTATAGGCTGGTGTTCTGTTAAGGAGTTGACAAACAATGTTTCTGGAAACATTCCTCTTTGCTAAAGTTATTTTGAGAAAACAAGAAATAACAGATTAACTTTAAAAAAATTTTTTTGATGTTTATTTATTTTTGAAGAAGAGAGAGACAGAATGTGAGCAGGGAGGGGCAGAGACAGAGGGAGACACAGAATCCGAAACAGGCACCAGGCTCTGAGCTGTCAGCACAGAGCCCGACGTGGCGCTCGAACCCGTAAACCACGAGATCGTGACATGAGCCGGAGTCTGAGGCTTAACTGACTGAGCCACCCAGGCGCCCCTCAGATTAACTTTAAGCAATGAAAAATATTGTTCTCTATGCAAATATGGAAGATAGAGGTGAAGTCAGGTATTGGCTGGAATTTAGACGAAGTTTACAAAGTCCTGTTCTCAAATCAGTAGAGATGACACCCTAGGAGCCTATAATGGCAATTGCTGTGTGTGTGTGTGTGTGTGTGTGTGTGTGTGTGTGTGTGTGTGGAAGAGAGAGAACAAGAGAGCTGTAAGCATTTGAAACAAGTACTGAAGACATAGTCGCTGTGGTACATGGAATAGAGTCATTAGCACTGTACTGGGCATATATTAGGACATCAACAAATATTTGTGGCCTAAATGTGGAGCATTCTAAAAGGACTTTTTGGCCTTGAAGATTATATTAATAGAGCAAATGGCAGATACTGGCCCTTTGGTTACAGTATTCACATAGCTATGTGATTTCTTTTTTTTTTTCTTTTTTTTTTTTAAATTTTTTTTCAACGTTTATTTATTTTTGGGACAGAGAGAGACAGAGCATGAACGGGGGAGGGGCAGAGAGAGAGGGAGACACAGAATGTGAAACAGGCTCCAGGCTCTGAGCCATCAGCCCAGAGCCCGACGCGGGGCTCGAACTCACGGACCGCGAGATCGTGACCTGGCTGAAGTCGGACGCTTAACCGACTGCGCCACCCAGGCGCCCCAGCTATGTGATTTCTAAAGAATATCACATGGGACCTTGATTTGCTGTTATAAAAATGGGTAGAAATGAAATTGCACATGTATTTAGTGCCAAGGTAGCTGAAAAATGAACCAAGTGATATCACTAAGTTGAGAATTTGCTGAACACAAGACAGTGGCTGACTCTGTCTCTAAAAAAGCCTTGAGCAGGACAACACATGCACTTGTAGGGTTTTCCTGAGTTCAGATTTCATTAATTTTATCATCTGTAGAAAGGTACGCTCTCTAGCAATGTTCCTCTCAGTATTTAAAAGTGATAGGGGACGTGGACAAAGTTTACTTTTGTTAATATAGCACACAAGTCATGCCACACACGCTTGTTACTTTATTCTATTAGTTAAGGATCTCTGGGTTGAAAGTGACAGAAGTTTAGTGAAAGTTAAAGTAAGGGGGAAAGGCAAATTATTTGCTTGCTCCAAGCCAGAGTTCAGCAGGTTGACTAATAGTGCTGCCAGATTTACTTGCATACCATCAGAAATCTCTTTCTCCACCTCTGCTCTGCTTTCTTTACGTTCACTTTATTCACGAATGGGCTTTCTCTTTCTGGCGGCAAAGTTGGTCTGTGTGGCAGCTCCATATCTAGCTGATCCTTACTGTTCACCATCCCAGAGGAGACAGCAGGCTTCTGTATCCCACTCTCAATATTTGAAAAGAAGTCTGATTGACCCACCGAAGATAAATCCCACCAGGGGAAGACACCGTGCACGTGTGCGGGAGACCCCTTTGATAAGGTGACAAACAGGGGCAACGGAAGAAGAACAGAGCTACGGGGGCTGTCTTGCGGCAATCTTGGGGTCAGTGGATGAAATGAGGGGTGACTGCAAAGACGGACCAGCTACGCAGTGTCCACCTTAGCTGCTGTATGCCTCTTCTCACCATCACCCACCTTCCTAGACCTCTCACGGGATCATCAGCCTTGGGTACTGTATGATTTCAAGGGCAGGGAAAATTCTTGCTATTAGTCTGCAGAGCAACTTGGAAATGGAATTTACCAACAAGTGAAGTTTGCCAATCACTGTATAGACCTAAGAGATCTTTCCAGTGATTACATACGTTCCAACTGTGCCTGTCTCTGAAAGTAGAGACAGTATGTTCCAGCTGCACAGTATGTCTGGAATTAGTTTTACTCAAGGCAAAGTATACTGCTCCTGATTAATTTTTTATAGATAAAAAGCCCCAATCCAAGTATCTGGCAGAACTGGCTCATGGTTGCTTTCTGTCACCAATGGGGGGGTCAGAAAGGAGGAAGGCTTAGACAGGGGAATTGGGGCATTCCATGGGAATGCCCGATGGACCAGTCCCTGCCCACATCAGGCCCAGGAGTAAGAGAGGCTAGCTATCACTGAAGTGGTGAAAGGGACTGAGGTCTTAGCTTTAAAAAATTTGACACTTTGGGGGCATTGGGGTCAAGCTCCCTCCCCCTGGATCACCCTCATTCTGTAGAGATCAATTTTGGTTGTTCAGTCTGGGCAACACCAAGCACTGAGTTTTGTAGTCAGTTCTGTTACTGTTTAGAGACAGAGGCCCACTTTCCTTTCAGGGGCATGTGGTCCCAACCAGCACGATAAAATAGACAAAAGAAAATCCACTGAAACAACGAAAAAATATTCTCTTCTCTTCTCCAAGTTCACTTATGTCCCTGGGTAAATGGCAGATAAGTAAAGGGAATCACAGAGTCTGGTGTAAGAATTTCCGTGGTTCCAATTCTAAAAGACTTGTCTAGACTTCATTCTAAATCAGCTCTTTAAGTCATAAGGTTGTTTTGTTGCTGTCATTGTTGTTGATTTTGGTTCTGGTTTTTTGATTTATTTGTTTTTTGCCTTGAAAACATTGGGTCTTCTGTTACAAAATAAATTTCTGAATTTTTTCTTGAAAATCAAGATACCATACAAATTATTGAGACTAGCCTTAGAAGCAACTTGGAGATGGTATTTTCCAACTAGTGAAAGTTTGCCAATACCCGTATAGACTTAGATCTTTCCAGTGGATACATACTTTCCAACCATGCATGACAAATAGGTGCTATATTGGTGCTGCTCTACTTGTCTCTGAGAGCAGATGGCTACTCACCAGCTGCCCAGCTGTCCCATTAGATCTTCTGGCCCCCACTGCTCTCTTGTCCTAAAGACCAATACTTGCCCTTCTATATACCGACTGACATTACAGAAAAAAAAAGTCCTGAAGTTCAACAGAGCAAAACTGACATTTAAAAAAAGGTATTTTAACTAGGAAACTAAAGGGATATCTGTATGTACCAAATCCCAGAGGAAGTTCTAGAGGGTCTGATAAAAAGCGCTTAAGCTATGGAGTAGATAGATGTGGTCTATTGACCTTATCAAATCACAACCTCTCAGATGTTCGCCTATAAGGTGAGTGACCATCTATTTCATGATAACCATGACTGCCTTGTGGCCAAGTGTGAGGGCTAAAGATACAGTGTGGACTGCAAATGTGGACTTGTACAGACTGAAGCCTGGACCTGCTGAGGGATGTGCCTGGAGAAATGACCATCCCTTCATCCAGTTTTATGGTTAGTTCTTGGTATTGGGCTGAGATTGTCTCTAGATCTGTGCTCAAATTCATTTTTTTCTGACCATATGGGAGAGCAATGAAACTAATTCTCTAGCTCCTATTCTGTCTCTTATTCTCTCCCTCCATGCAATTCTGGTAATTTTTAATCCACCTATTATTGTGTGCAATTGTGTATAACCCGAACCAATTACTGTATTGTTATCACGTTTAGGAGCAGTTTTCATGAGGAACTGTACAAATATTCTATGATATGTATCTCTTCACAAGAAGGACAACCTTAAACACACATACAAGACTGAGCCCAAAGTGGAGAAGGCAGCTTTTTGTTGCCTAACCTGAGCATTAGGCCAGACCTTTGCTCAGGGGGCAGTGGAGCTTCTGGAAGGTCACTGTTGGGTTTTCTTTGGCCCTATAATCTCCACTCACACCAGTCCCTCTTCCAAATAAACCTACCACCCACTGTATGCTTTCAGCTTCAAGCCAACTTCTCTACCTGGTCCCCAACCACCCTCCATACCCCCCCCACTCAAACTGTCATTCATAACATCCTTGTGCAGAGAGAAGGCAATGGTGCCACCAGCAAGGACCCTTTGCCAGGAGGGTTGAGTGGTAAGTGTGGTATAAATTGGAGTCAAAATTTCTTTTCACTTTGTTGCTGAAAGGTATTTACTTGATTTTGAGAATAAGGATGAATAATTTTAGGGTAATATTAAGAAACAAAACAAAACAAACACAGAAAAGAAACCTTTAATGTGAGTATGTATTAAATGAGGGAAATTGTATTGCATAGGATTCCTTTGGTATTTAGATGTTATTGTCAATATTAATCTAGATACTAATCCAGAGATCATGAGAAGTCTTTTTTTCAAATGCTATTTGTATTTACATAGAATAGAAGTTGAAAGAAAATATTGGCTCATTAAGTGGAAATATTTTGTAACAGAAAATGAATGTATGAAAAAGTACATTCATATAAAATAGGAAATCCATGGAAAATATTCATTCATGTAAAAGTTCCATTTATGTAAAAATTGGCATATCTATGTCAAGTGAACTGTCTCAATAGTGAGTGAAAAAGAATTGCTTCAAGATTGCTTTTATCTGTAGCACTCTCTTAAAAAAAATTAATCCAACTCTCTTTTGTTAAATGTCTACTATTACCTTGTCTCTTAAATGTTTATTCAGCTGTCTTAGAACAATGCAGGCTGTGGTTGGGATGTTACATTCAGAGACAAAGTTCCGCATTCAGAGAGGACTTTATTCTTTGCCTCCTCTTTAAATTCTAATGTTTTGAGCCATGTTGCTTAAATTAGTTTACCAGTAAAATGTAAAGGAAGAAAGAATGGGTAAACAAAGAGTTCCCCAAGGTGTAATTAATGGTGAACACCGCCTCAAGAAAATATAAGCACAACTTTCAGTGAGATCCTTCAAACATGAGCCATCCCGCTCTCAGAGAGTTTTGATTTCCATATTGTGGAGCACTCCAGAACCCTTCAAGGAAGTTCCACACATTTCTCTTCACTTCTCCGACTTCTTTTGTCTAGCATGGGCTGGTACATTTCAGCCACTACACAGTAAGCAGTGTGAGGTGCCAGAACTCCAATTTCAACAACTCTGTGAGCTCCTTCATATACCTTTTGTTCCTGTACATAAAGGGAAAAGTAAGATGACAAATGGCTTTCAGTTAGTCACTGATTTGCTCTATTATTAAGAAGTTGTCCACGGTCTCGGTAGTGGTTGGATTATAGGGTTTCTTCCCAGACACATCCTCTTTCTCCAGAGTCCTAGTTCAGAGCCTGATAAAGGGACAGGTCATGGCTGTGTACATGCGACATAAGGGCTGTTGACTGGTTGACTCAATGGCCAGAATCCCTTTTCCAAGAATTTATGCTGTGCAGTGAGGAAAATGGAGGAGACTTGGAGACCACTGTAGACATGCAACATGTGGCCAGAGACACGGATCAGGATCCTTTAAGACTCTCTTCTCTATCCGTCCTTCCCTGTCCCTTCAAAGCCCGGCAGCACTTTATTTCCTGTTTCTTCCTGTCCCTAAGATCACTTGTTTATTGGGAGTTTTATTAAGCTCCTCCCTTCCCTCTCCCCTTTTCTATTTGAACCAGTTTGAGTGAGTTTCTGTTCCTTACAACAATAGGAACCTTGTCTTAGATGGACACCAAAAAGGAACATTCAATTAACTATGAAACAAGATAAAGGCACATATGGTGGATTAAAATACTATAACAAAATTGGCCTAAATATATAATGCTGTGATCCAAAAGCTACTTAAAAAGAGTGTATAAAATCCATAAAAATTAGTATTTGTGGTCATCAAATGGAATTAAATATTGTTAACACCAATCTTTAGATATGCACCAATCTTTAGATAGTCACTTTAATTTCTTCAGATTAACTAGGCAGGATGAAGTGGAGACCAGCTGAGCAAAGGCACAAACACACACACACACACACACACACACACACACACACACACACACAAACATCTGATGGTGATGCCAGTCACAAATTGCTTATCAATGAGGGTGGAAGTGAAAAGGAATTGAAAAAAAAAAGGTAAAGAAAAGTAAAAGGAACTGAGTGGCAAAAGAATGGACATACTTTAGAGCTAAAATGTTACTTAAATGAATAAAAGAAAAATACCAAACTTACCTATTCACCTGAACTTACCTTTCCTATTGAATTGTTAATTATAAAGACTCGATATACTAGCTCATAGTAATTTTCTATTGATACATTTTTTCCTTTTTGGTCTCTATATGGTAAACCTGGAGCATGAAGAATCACCAACAAAGATCCATTAACTTGAGTTATATTCATGACTGGAGGATCAATTTTCGCTGGAGAAAGAATGGGAAAATTTGACAAATCATTAAAATAACGTAATATTTCACATGGACACATTATACATAATAACAAGTCACTACTAAGTTCAGAGATCTGGTAAAAATCATTATGAAGAGATACTCTGACACCTAAAATATGCATGTCTGAGAATTCTCTTTAAAGATAATTTTTTATTTGCAAAGACTGGTACCTCCTGATTCAGCTTTGAGAGGACATTTATCAATCATTTCCCCAACTCATAGTGATTGTTTTGTAAAATGAGGTGTAAAAAGTTATTTGGGTGGAGATTTCAAATATTTTGTAGGTTCTTAAAGATGTGAAATTTCAAAGCAGCGTTAAAACCATTTGAAGACTTGTTGTTATAAAATTAATTCAACAGGGTTATGTTACGTACTATGGAAGAGCATGGCAAGGATCCAGAGAGAGAATTTTCGGTCCTTGCATTTTGATATGATTAACCAGATCATTATGAACTAGGAAAGAAAATTGGATAAATTAACACTTTAATTTTCTTCAGATTAACTAACGGCAATTCTAGGAAGAATTAATTCTATGATGGATTTGTTGTTGTCTTCCTTTTTGGTATTCGTTACATATTTTCAGTTTGTAAATTCATATCTTTTATAATTCTTGAAAATCAACCATTCTTGATAGATAAGAATGATGATAGCTAGACAGCTAGACAGCTAGACAGACAAGTGCATAAAGAGCTATATATGCTTTTCTTCTGGAATTTCAGTTCAACACCTGTTAGAATTTCTTACTTGATTCTCTATATATCTTAACTTTGGTTTTTCCATCTGTTTTCCTCAGCAGAGTATTCTGAATGGCTTTTTCAGACCTGTCTTCCAATCCACCAATTTACTATTCAGCCATGTCTGAACTGGTCTTTAAGTCTCCAAATTATTTTTTTTTCATTTCAATGATTTTTTTTTTCATTTTGATGAGCTCTGGGTCTTTTTCAATCTATCTGGTCCTAAAAAATAATATTTTGCCTTTGATTATGCTTTTATTTTCTCTGTTATATCTTTAAACTTATTTATTTTGCTATATGCTTCCACTATTATAAGTACTTGAAGTGCTAGTAAGGTAGATGACTATTTCTTCCAAACTTGCTTATATTGATCTACTCCCTTGTGTTTTTGTTGTTGAGCACATGTTTAAAGTTGATTCTTTTTTTGCTGCTTTGGTTTGGATTTTTTGATCTAATTTAACTTAATTTTCTTTTTAAATCGGGGGACAGTGTGAAATTCCCCACGAACAGAAATTGTGCAGCTGAGTTCCCCTGCTTGAGGAAATTGCAGGTGTCAGAAAGACCTGAGTGCTTTGGATGACCTCTGCCTTGAGAGAACCATGTGATCATGGTATCTCCTCTGCCATGTAAGTATGAATTTTAAAATTAAAAAAATTAATGTCTATTTATTTATTTTGAGAGAGAGAGAGAGAGAGCACAGCAGGGGAGGGGCAGAGAGAGAGACACACACACACAGAATCCGAAGCAGGCTCCAGGCTCTGAGCTGTCAGCACAGAGCCCGATGTGGGGCTTGAACCCACAAACCATGAGATCATGACCTGAGCCAAAGTCGGACACTCAACCAACTAAGCCACCCAGACATCCCTGAATTTTTAAATTTTAAATAAACTTTCATTAGCCTATAAGATAGATACTGACAAATAAGTAAATCATATGGCTCAACAAATCTTTACAAATAAACACTCCTGAATAGCCATCATCCAGATTAAGAAACATTACTAGCACCCTAGAAACCTCCTTCATGTTTTCTCCAATTACTTAACCCCAGAAGACAACTACAATTGTACTGATTTCTATGACCGCATATATCAGTTTTTGAAACCATGCAATATACACTTCTTTGTGACTGGTTTCTTTTTCTCTCTCTATATATATATCTAGATCTAGGTCTATAGAGAGATATAGATATAGATAGATATAGGTATATAGATATATAGTTATATAGATATATAGATATAGTAATAGGTATGGATATAGATATAGGTAGATACAGACACAGATACTTAAATTATGGGCTGAATTGTGTCCCCTGCAAATTCATAGGATGAAGTCCTAAGCCCCCTGTACCTCGGAATATGACCCTGTTTGGAGACAGGGACTTGGAAGCGGTTAATTAAAGTAAAATGAAGCCATATTGACTTCATGGGTGGTATTGGTGGGCTTTACTCCAATATGACTGGTGTCCTTATAGGAAGACACGGACATGCGTGGGCACAGAGGATGACCATGTGAGGACACAGAGAAAGAAAGAGAGAAAGAAAGAGAGAAAGCCAAGCCAAGGAAGAGAGGCCTTAGAAGAAACCAAACCTGCTGATACTTTGGTGTTGGACTTCTGGCTGAAGAACTGTGGGAAAACAAATTTTTGTTGTGTCACCCAGGGAATCTATGGTATTCCGTGACAGCCCTACCAAACTAACGTATATATTATGTAGCATATATATACTAATCAATATTGTTGCATGTATCAAGAGTTCATTCTTTTGATTGCTATGTAGTATTTTTTTTTTAATGTTGATTCATTTCTGAGTGACAGAGCATGAGCAGAGGAGGGGCAGAGAGAGAGGAAGACAGAGGATCCGAAGCAGGCTCTGTGCTGACAGCAGCAAGCCTGGTGTGGGGCTCAAACTCACGAACTGCGAGATCATGACCTGAGCTGAAGTCGGACAGTCAACTGACTGAGCCACCCAGGGGCCTCTATGTAGTATTTAATTATATGTATATCACAATTTATCTATTGACAGGCTTAGGTTGTTTTATGTAGGTTTAGTTTTTATAGATATTTGCATGCTTCAGGAGACCCACCAATTTATATTCCCTTTAGTGGCATATGAAAGTTCCCATTGTTCACATTCTAACATTTGGCATTATTATTTTTTAAAAAATTAATTTGGGCTATTCTGGGAAGTGTGTTTCGTTGTGTTCATTGTGTTTTTAAGTTGCATTTCCCTGACGACTAATGGAGTTTCACGTGTTTATTGGCCATTTGGATGTCCTCTTCTGCGAACAGCTGTTCCAGTCTTTTGCCCATTTTTTTAAATTGGTTTCCTCGTCTTCTTCTAATTAATTCGTAAGAGTTCTTTGTACATTCTGAGCACGGTTCGTTGTCAAATATAGCACTGTGAATATCTTCTCTCTGGGATTTGTGTTTTCATTATTTTAATGGTACGTTTTGATAAACAGAAGTTCTTAATTTTCGTGTAGTTCAATTTATCAGTTATTTCCTTCATCAGTAGCACTTTTTGGGGATCTGGCTATGCCAAAGCCATGAAAATATTCTCCCATGTTGTGTTACAGAATAGGAGGCAGCAAATATTCTCTGTAAAGGGCCAGATAATAAATACTTCAGGCTTTCAGGCCGCATATGTCTGTGGTAACTGCTCAACTTCGCCATGGCTTGCAGTGCAAAAACAGTCACAGGCAAAATGTAAATGAATGGGTGTGACTGTGTTACAAAAAAACTTTATTTACAAAATTAGAAGCAGGCAATTTGGCTCACAAGCTGTAGTTGCTAAGTTTTATTGTTTTCGTCCAGCCAGACTCGGTTTTGTAAATGGATGACATAGGGGAACAAGACTTATTATTTTTCCAACTGATCTAATCTCGTTTAGACCATAGTGATGCCACTGAACTAAACTATGAACATAAATCAAATGATCGTATATGTGGGTTGTGTTGCTTCTCAACACTGTATTTGGTTTTGTGTCTGCAGGGTATCCCTGTGGCACCATCAACCTGGTACAATCTCAAGATGGTGTTTTCTGAAACTCAAAAGTTCGATATATTTGAATCTCAAGCCTTTATGAATTTAGGAAACACCTGACTGCTGACAGAGTGGAGACAAAAACACACAACCTCCTTTGTTTCCTCTCTTTCTCAGAAGGGCTCTCCCTAGTCTGTTCTTTTATTTATAGGAGCTCTTCGAGGGTCTAAGATTTTATGAGGGTACTAGTTGTAACTCCCCACCTTGTGTAGACCTACAGCCTTGTCTCCTGCCCCAGGGGTGGGGGCTGTTACCACTTAGGGTCTAGTTCCCAAGTCTGGGAAAATGCCCTCAAGGACAGCAAGGCTTCCCTTTGTTTCCCCTCTGGTTTTCCCTCTGGTTCCAGTTACTTTGCTTTGGAGGCCCAGGAGATTTCCTTTATTTTCTTTTATGTTCTTCTGTAGAGTTAAAAAAAAGGTTATGTTTTATCCAGACTTTCTAAGCATTTTAGAAGAGGACAGTTTCTACCATCACAAACCCCCACCCCATCCCATTTACTCTGAAACCAAAAGTTGTTAATTCACTTTTCAATTGTCGGAAATTTTGCCTAATTGTTTTGAAGGTGAAGGATTTCCCCCTTTTTTACACTTTAATTTTGTGAAGTGGTTGATATTTAATCCTGTTTGTGATTTCCTTGCTCCAAATTTGAGTGATCAAGTTACCGTAGACCCCTTGTCTGTCTCTTGCAAGGTGAGAAGAGTTACTGCTTTTTGTAGGCTAGTTTAATGTATGTTTAATGTTCTCCTGGATAAAAAACATATTTCTAACATTCTTGTCACATATCTAACACCAAGAAAACAAAAACCAAAAAAAAAAAAAAAAAAAAATCCAGTCCTCTTTTTAAAATGTGACTCAGAGTTTAGACTTACTTCAATTGGTAGACATTAGTTAAAGATGAATAATGGCAAGGTTAAATACTACTGTGTATTTTCTTTCTCACTAATGTATTTATACATAAACTGATAATCCTTGCCCCTTCTGGCCCAAGCTGTTATTATTGAAGAATTTTCTTTTAATTATATGCATGCAGAGCCTGTCCTTTGAATGTATGCATTCATTATCTTAAATTTTTATTGTTTAATGTGATATTTAACCTTAAATACAGGTGAAGTATATATTTCCAGTGTTGGCCTAGAATTCCAGTGAGCCCAGCTGCAGATATCACAGGAGCTCCTACTGTGTGGTCCATGATGCTTAGCTTTGTAACTGAGTGACCATTCTTGACCCATGCACTGAATTGTGATTTTGTTACAATGGACAATTTAAGATTACTTCATCTCCCAAGACCAATTCATTCGACTGCTCTCTCCTTGAAGCATTAGCCTCCCGGAGCATTCACAAATATAATGGACTCACTGGTTTCCTCCTACTTTGTACTCAGGCATCCTTTAAATACTTGGACTTATTCAACTCTCCTCAATACTTTCTGCCTAGACAATCCTATCAATGCCCATTGTACTACATGCAAATGACTCACAAGTTTGTGTCTAATAGAGTCCTGGATCTGTATAGCTATTTCCCTTAGATATCTGAAAAGCATGTTAAACTCAACATATTCGAAATTGACTTATGCTCTCCATTATTCTGCATCCCATCAAACTGGTCTTTTCCCATCGAGTGGCATCCAAAAATATCTCAGTGATTCATCCGGTTATGCAAGCCAGAAGCTTGGAAGTCATCTTTGACATTTACCTTCTTCCTTACTTCTTTATGCAACCCATCTCCAGGCCCTGCCAATTTTTCCTACCAAATGTCCCTTCAATGATAAATTTTCTATAGTCCTTTCCATTATTCTAATTTAAGCCAAATCCTGTCTCTTACAGGCCAGTACAGGAACTCACTAACTCACTTCCCTGTATCCAGTCTCTTTGTTTTCTGATCTGTACTTCCCAAATACAGCCAAATTGATCTTTCCAATACACAAATCTGATCACATCATCCCCTGATTAAAATCACTTTATATCTTTCTGGAGGATGCTATAACTTCTTAATGAGAAAATTCTCATTCCTGGTCTATCTCTCCAGTCCCATCTTATTTCACAGCCCCTCTGCCTGCCCCTCATCACCATGCAGCTGTCTTTCAGTCTCTTGTACCTGTCAGGCTTCCTCCTGCTAGAGGGCCTTTGCCAATGCTATTCCCTTTGCCTGGACTTGTCCACCTTTTCTTATCTAGTTAACTTCTATTCATCTTTAGATACCATCTCAAGTGTCATTTCCCCAGACATGCTTTTCCTGACATCCCTGATCATATCCCTCCTTGACTAGGCTCTCATAGCACTGTGGGTCTGTTTTGTGCCACCTGTCATTGGTATCATTTTATGTTTATTTGTATTATTATTTTATTAAAGTCTGTCTTCCCTGTTGAACAGGAATCTCTATGAAGAAAGAAACTTCTTTGTGTCTTCTGTGCTTGCTATTTTCTCCCCAGGACCTAGTACAATGCCCAGAACGTAGGAATTGCTTTATAAATACTTGCTGAAGGCATAAAGTCATTCAGCCATTACTGAATGATTTTTAAGTCATTCCATTAGAAACTCAGATCTATTCCAAAACTCCACAACTATTTTCAATTCAAGAAAATATGGCTTAAATAAGACTAAAATCATATTGAGCCTCAAATGCTGCTTTAACTTAAGTTTTTTTTTTTTTTTTTTTTTTAATGTTGCGTTGTCCCTAGATAGATACCAGGAGTCAGAACTCCTTAACCTAAAGCAACACCCTGTTGTTCAGAAATGGATCTCACATTAAGTCAGTGCATCCAGTTGATTCATTAGGCCTGTATCATAGACTCTAGGAACATGCTGTTCTATTATCCCTAACAACATGCTTTTCAAAACATTTTTTTCAGAAAGCCTCAGGACCTGTGGCAGGAGAGGCAAACAAAGCTGGAGGTAAGGAAACAGGCAAGTGAGCAGGGCTCTTGCTGTCTCTTCAACAAGAGTAGCTCCAGTTTTGACTATGTGATGCACTGCTTTCTTACTCTTCTTCTTAAGTGGTCTTGGAAGAAGGTTTTTGTTGTTTTTTAGAGGTTTGTTCCTTCCTGGGGCAGTCATACAGAAAGAACACAAAACCTTCTTAATGCAACACTATCTCAATTTAGGTAGAATTGAGTCAAAACTTCAGCTCATCTCAGCCAACATCTTTGGCTAATCTTACCAACTAGCCTAACGGATCACACTCAAGAAAGCTTTGTTTGAGAAATAAATTTGAAGTTGACCCCATCTGTAGGTTTGAATATAGTAATTAAACTACTCTGCAAATTCCCCTCAGTGCTGTGTATCAGCCTAGTTGTGCAGTCTCCTTTCCTCCACCAGAGAATTGCTGAAGTGAATTGGGCTTCACTCTCAAGTTATTCCAAGAAATACTGTACTGGAGGCCATGGGTAGTTTACTCAATTGCCATTCTATTCTCTTACTGGTTGAAGATTTGCAAAACTAAAGATGTCTTTTTCTAAATTCAATTCCATCTAGCATTCTGGACATGATCTAATTAGTTTGGATTTAATTGGACATTACACTAGTTAAGGTCATTAGGGTGAGATTTGGAAGCAATGATGCTACCAGTTTTATGATAAATCTTTCATCCTTTCCCAGAGGGTAATTGTGAATTGGAGAAAGGTAAGTATAGACTCTGGCCAGTAATGGGACCCTGGTTCTCAGTTGATGATAATTTCTGGGGACTCAGAATACCTCTTATAGTGCATTCTTATAGTGGTCAGGCAATGAAAGTAAATTTAATAAGATATACACCACAACTGACAGAATTCATTTCCATTCTGGTTCCCTGATCTGTGGCATGGGAGTTATGATGGGATGAAAGGCCAAGTGGAAGCCAATGGAATTTCTCTTTTGAACAAAATTTGTCCATCAAAAACACCTTGAGAAATGCCGGGGTAGTGAAATGTGTCACTTCTCCCACTTAAGTCATTTATTTGAATTGTACCCTCCTCTCCCCAAACCATGGATCTTAAATAATTAAAGAGATAATTGTACATGTACTCAGGTGACGACCATGGTGTAATTGCTATTCAGTTACAGTGTCTCTGTTCTGGAGCCAATCAATAGAGCTATTGTTTGGGGGAATTTTTTCCTCCTTTCGTCCAATAATTAGAAAGCATCAGAACAATTTCTTTTCACTTGGCTTTCATTGTCATCTGGATCTTTATCACATACAGTCTACAGAGTCTTTGATATTTTTACCACGGGATATCATGACACTGATTGGACTTGGTATGCCTAGAGTTCTAGGCACTATAGATGCTTGAGTAAGAAACATGTTATAGAAACATGTTGGAGTAAGAAACACGTTGGAGCTATATTTCCTCTGGGGTTTGTTGAGACATTTCCTCTCAAGTGAAAGACAAGCTATTTCACTTTGCATCCCCTACTGCTAAGAAAGGTTCACTGGGTTTGTTGGGCCTCTATGCATTTTGTAGGAAACACATACCGTATTTAGATGTGCTATCCATTTGCAAAGTAACCCATAAGATTTTCAGCTTTGAGAAGGACCCAGACTAAATGACAGACTTCTCAACTAGTTCATGTTGCAAACAAGCTACTCTACCACTTGTCTTTTATGATCCAGAAAATCCAATAATCTTCAAAGTATCTGTGACAGATCAGGATGCTATTTAGAGACTGTGGCAATTCTAAGTCCCTGGATGTTTTGGAACAAAGTCATACCCACTTTAGGAAACAACTATGTTTCTTTTGAAAAAAGCTCCAGATTTCCTTGTTCCTGAACCCTGATAGAAAATGAATGCTTGAATCAAGGGATATCAAGGAGCCATGTGGTCTGAGTTTCCTATCACAAACTGGATGTCCTCTGATACAGAAACTCATAAAATGCACAAAAACATGCCAACAGTAAGTGGAAACAGATTATAGGAGTCTAGCCTCTAGCAGGTCTTAACATCAAATTAATTCACAAAAGTAGGTGGTTTATCCTCTCAGCACAACTACACATACTGTCTTATCACTTCTTCCTCCTTTATAGTTATGGCATCTTGAGGAGTCCCCTATGACTAGTTAAGAAGAAAAAAAAGAAGCCTGTTTCCCAGAAGGTTCTGCATGACATGATGACACTGGCCAGAAGTGGACTGCTACAACATTATATACACTCAGTTGGTGGCAGGAGGTCTGGGTAAGAGGTATGTGGAGGGACCCTGAAGCAAATATTTCTGTGTCCATATGAATGCAAAGCAAAATACACCTACCAAAAGGAAGCGTTCAAAAATCTAGGTGGATATGAATTTGCAAGGGACCCAGAATAGCCAAAATAATCTTGAAAAAAAGAAGAACAAAGTAGGAGGGCTCACACTTTTCAATTGCAAAGTCTGTTCCCAAGCAATAGTAATTAAGGCAGTGTGGTACTGGCACAAGGATAGGTGTATAGATCATTGGAATCAAAGTGAGAACTTAAAAATAAACCCACAGGTCTATGATTAACTTTTTTTCACCAAGAGCACCAAGACCATTTGGAGGGAAAAGAATAGTCTTTTCAACAAATGACACTAGAACAACTGGATAGCCATTTATAAAAGAAGGAAGGTGGACCTTTACCTCACACCATATATAAAAATGAACTCGATGGAAAAAGATCAAAATGTAAGAGCCAAATCTATAAAACTCTTTTAAAAACTTCAGATAAACCTCCACAGCCTTAGCTTTGGCAAGAGATTCGTAGATATTGAACCAAAAGCACAAGCAACAGGGAAAAAATAGATTGACCTCATAAAAATTTAAAAAAATTTGTGTTTCAAATCACTCCACCAAGAAAGTGGAAAGACAAACCATAGAATGGGAGAAAATATTTGAAAATCATATATCTGACTAAGGACTGGTATCCATAATATATTAAGAGCTCTTACAACTCAATAATAAAAAGACAATCTAATTTAATAATGAGCAAAGGAGCTAAATAGCTAATTCTCCAAGAGACGTTTGCAAACAGCCAATATGTACACGAAGAGATACTCAACACCATTAATCATCAGGGCAATGCAAATCAAAACCACACGAGATACCACTTCATACCCACTAGGACAGCTATAATCAAAAGGTTAGGTAAGTGTTGCTAAGGACGTGAAGAAATCATAACCCTCATACACCGCTGATGGGAATGTAAAATGGTGCAGCTGCTTTGGAAAACAGTCTGGCAGTTCCTCAAAGGATTAAACCTAAAGTCACTATGAGGTCTAGGGATTCTACTCCTACGTATACACCTACAAGAAATAAAATCATTTGTTTACACACAAACTTGACACGAGTGTTCATAGAAACACTATCATAGCCAAAATGGAAAAACAATTCAGATGTCTATCAGCTGAGCAAACTGTGGCATATTCATATACTAGAACATTATTCAGCCACAAAAAGAAGTGAAGTGCTGATACACGTTACAACATGAATGAACTTTAAAAACATTATGCTAGGTGAAAGTGGCCTACCATGAAAGACCACATATTATATGATTCCACTCACGTGAATTGTCCAGAACTGAGAACTCTATAGATATAGAAAGTAGATTAGTCATTGCCTTGAGCTAAGGGACTGGAGAAATGAGAGAATAGGATGGTGATAGCCGAAGAGTGGGGCGTTTCTTTCTGAGGTGATGAAAATGTTCTAAAATGGACTATAGGTGATGGTTGTAATGTCTGTGAATACACTAAAAACCGCTGAATTGTACACATGATATAGGGAAGGTAAGGGGTGCCAATTATATCTCAACAAAGTTGTTTTAAAAACTCCAGGTGGAGGCAGTGAAAACTCATTTCCCCAGTGTCTCATACTTGCTCCATAGGCTCATGAGCAAAATGGTTGTGTGAAAGGAACGGAGACTTTATATAGATTTAACAACATGGACTTCCCTTTTCAAAGCTGGATTGACACCACTGAATAGAAGAGGACCAGTGCTGAACCCCTAGTATAGTTCACTTTATATAGTAGATATATATATATATATATATATATATATATATATATTTTATCCCTTCCAACAGGGAGGGGAAAAGAGACAGGGGAATAGACACTTTTCTGATTATAGATTTGTCTTCTCTGCATCAACGCTTTAATCAGCAGCCCCCCTGACCACCCACCATGAATGTAATGGATGCCTTATTCATGAGCATAGTACCTGACGAGACGTTGTTTATGACGGAAGAACTAAGTCAATGTGGAAGAGGCGAAGTCACTCTCATACCCACAGGAGTATTTGACCTTCTGATATATCCCATCACTTAGAAACCCCTGGTTTTATGGGAAGGTAAAGTGGCTAATTGAAAACTCAGTTTGAGAGCACCTTGTGAAGTTGAATGTGAACTGGTATATGCTCTAATCTTGTGACCAATATATGGTGCTATTTCTTCCGTAGACAGCACTCACCAGTCTAGGATATAAGAAGTGGAAATGGGAGGGGCAATTCTTGCTGTGAAACATGATGAGCAACTCATGAAATGGCTTGTTTCCAATACACTTGATTAGAACAAAAATGGTTTCAAAAAATTGGAAATTGAGACCGCCTCCTGACTCTTTGGAGCTCTTTATGCCATTTAAGCAACACGGAGAAAATGAGATCCTGTGTTGTCTAGGGCAATTGGTTCTGACTCTCCAGGGGAAGCAGAGCTGCTATATACACAACAGGGTCAGGTAGAAGTCTGCTGAGTGTCCCCTGGGATGCCTCTTAGAACTCCTACTTTCCGTGATAAAAATTAATGTAAAATTATGTTCAACTAATATGGTAAAGATTAAAAAGACTTAAACTCCTCAAGAGTGAAGAGCTGAGGTGCTACCTGGAAAGAAAGCAAATGTTGAGTTAATAATGAGAAAAGTTATAAATATTAACTACAGCTACATGACTAGTCGCAGTTTTAAGGACTGTTGTAGATATCCATATTTTCTTTCTTGTTTTGTTATGCATGTTTTTGTACATGTAAATTAAGCGCTTTCCTTTTACTCTTTCCCTTTTGTTCACTATTTTATATAAGGTCGGTTGGTCATGGTTTCTTATAACTTATATTTTAGGTTATATTATTCTAGGACTATGACTGAGAAAAAGAGTATATGTCATTGAGGAATGGATACAAGAACAAGCTTTTGGTCTTCCCTTTGGGGAGATGACTAAAAGTCTTAATTTTGTCAACAGAGAATCTTTCTGAAGAGTATTTTCAAGAACTTATTCCCCATGCTCAGAAAAGGACTAGACTTCTTTCTTAGTGTCTAAAACTACTTTTTTGTCCTAGCAGGTAACAATTGGGTAGCAGGCTAGACTATGAGCTCTGCAGTCAGATGCCATAGAATGTGAATCCTGACTTGGGTTGTACAGGCCATGAGACCTGGCCACCTACTGGAGCCTCTGTGCCTTGGTTTTGTGGGCTATAAAATAAAGATAGTAAAAGCCATCTTTGGGGGTTGTTCTGAGAATTAGATCAAAAGAGATGATGGTGTAGACCTCAGCAAAGCACAGGGCCTGCTCTATGGGGCTCCTTGGGGTCAGGAAGAGCAAATGTAAAGGAACTCCATGGAACTCACTTTCCCACCAGGGAGTGAAGCGCTGCGTCATGGTCCAGCCTGAGCGGATCCCAGCCGAGATGGTCCTCACCCTTCCATAGTAAGGTTCCTGTATATCTGATGTTTCATTGGTAAGGTCACAAAAGGATTCGAGAATACCCCAACAGTCCTCTTTATTTTTCCATTGTCTCTGTCCATACCTATAGAAGGAAAAGACAAAAATCTGAGGGTTTTTTTTTCTTCCCATTGAAGGAGTCATCCATTTTTTTCAGTCTATGAATATTTTTTTTTTAATTTTTTTTTTCAACGTTTATTTATTTTTGGGACAGAGAGAGACAGAGCATGAACGGGGGAGGGGCGGAGAGAGAGAGGGAGACACAGAATCGGAAACAGGCTCCAGGCTCTGAGCCATCAGCCCAGAGCCTGACGCGGGGCTCGAACTCACGGACCGCGACCTGGCTGAAGTCGGACGCTCAACCGACTGCGCCACCCAGGCGCCCCAGTCTATGAATATTTTAAATGGGTTGAGATTTGTCCTCCAACATCAGCACCCCTGTGAAAGCTTATGGCTACTCTCATCAAGTATCTTTTACAAATATTTTATTCTTATTAATCCAAGTGTTATCTTGCTGAAAGAAAAACTCCACACAGACACCTTCTGTATCCATAGCAAAGGGGTTTCAGGGTTTTTAATACTTAGTGAAGTTATTCTTCTAGTATATGAACCAACTTCCACTTTTGAGTACTAGCGTCCCACATCCTTAATGCTTCTGAGGTTTCAACCCTGTGGTTTTCTTCACTTCTCATCAGCCTGCTGTTGAGTAACGTGGCTGATTCTGAGAAGTCGCTACCACTTTTTATCTCAGGTGTTGCTTACCCAACACATCTGGTCACTATTTTTGTTGAAAATGGGGCAGGGGTTAATAGTGAGGAAATCCTGTAATTAGCAACTAGGTGTGAAGGAGGGGAGCCCATGATAGAAAGGTCTGAGTCAAAGAAACAGGTTGACTCAGCCCAGGACTATGGGACGATGTAACAGCAACAGGGAAGATTAAAGCTTCCCTTCCTTTCCCGTCACAAATCAGAAAAGACACAGGAAGACGATGGTGGAAACAGAGTGGAAATTAGAAGCTGGGGTGAAAGTCTTCCCAAAATGTTTGTGGAAAGACTTGAAATCTAGCTTTCTGGCCATATAATGAGGAATACTTCTGGCCTCTATACTCTGTAAACTATATAATGGCAACAGTGGCATTTTATCAAAGGACACCATTAGAGCAAAACCAGTGACATAAATTGAATACAGTTTGATGTCTTTCAATTGTCATTTATTGTTGAGACATTGTCTTTGCTAGCTACATTTAGTTGTTGTGGTTGGCTTCTCTTCTAACGTGGCAGCTCATTTCTTGTCTTATCCCAAAGGCATGTATATTAACAGTAGACCCACATGGATGGAATAGTACCATGTGCTTTCACCAAGTGAAAGATCTCAAAAAATATAAATCTGCATTGTGCTCTTGAAAATATGATATAGAGAGGAATGGATCCAGGCATTCTGAGTCTCATACAAGTTTGGGAGTATTCTTTAAGAAAAAAAAAAACATGGGGCGCCTGGGTGGCGTAGTCGGTTAAGCGTCCGACTTCAGCCAGGTCACGATCTCGCGGTCCGTGAGTTCGAGCCCCGCGTCGGGCTCTGGGCTGATGGCTCAGAGCCTGGAGCCTGTTTCCGATTCTGTGTCTCCCTCTCTCTCTGCCCCTCCCCCGTTCATGCTCTGTCTCTCTCTGTCCCAAAAATAAATAAAAAACGTTGAAAAAAAAATTAAAAAAAAAAAGAAAGAAAAAAACATTAAAAATATAAAATCCTCCCATGGGATCTTAAAGTTTAATCTTCATTAGTTTCATGGTAAAACAACTTCTAATCCAATTTTAACATTGGACCATAAACAGGCCCTATTTATACCGCCTAAGGGGGAAGTATAAAAAAAATCCCTATATTCTATATGCTGGAGTATCTCCAACTATGCACAAATCTGTTTTTAGAATGGAACAGTTTTTATTGGAAAGATGCATAAATTTTACAGCTGCTACACAAAATATGTTGAGAAAAGCAGCAGTATTTAGAGACTGAGAAACTTCTGGAAATAGTTCTTATGAGGTTAGCAAGAGGTTAATTAATGGGAAGATCTGACCTCAAGCCTACCCCCATGCTCGAGAGACACGGAATAAAAATTATGGAATAAAAAGTGTGATGTTGGTCCACAGCTACATCTGATGTTCTGAATTTCTAAGAAAAAACTCATGGGAGCGAAAGTGCAATATCTCCTGTCTCAGTATCTCTCATCCAGCATCTTAAACTGTGAAAGAGAAGGAGGAGGCTCGGAAAACCCCAAGAAGTGTATGAGTGGGAAAACCCGCCATTTGCAAATCAGGAGCTTGTGTGTCCAAGGCCTGGATCCAGGGAAGGAATTGATTGCATCTGATGTTTTTTTTGTTTTAATTTTTTTTAAACTTTATTTATTTTTGAGAGAGAGAGAGAGAGAGAGAGAGAGAGAGAGTGTGAGCAGGGGAGGAGCAGAGAGAGAGGGAGACACAGAATCCCAAGCAGGCTCCAGGCTCCGAGCTGTCAGCACAGAGCCCGACAAGGGGCTCGAACTCGCGAACTGTGAGATCATGACCTGAGCCGAAGCCAACCGACCTGAGCCACCCAGGCGCCCCTATTGTATCTGAGTTTTGATAACAATCCACCAGAAACATCCTGAAGAGCCCAGAGAAGAGCATGCAGCAGCACGCTCTGGTTTGTGTTTGTGCTTACAGGAGCCATACGTTTCTGAAAAGAATTTTCTAAATTTTCAAAAATGGCTTTTCAATTACAAAATATACTGTGTACACTCATGTCCATGTGTCCCACAGCTTGTTCACCGATTATCAATAGCATCAAGTTAGTTGAGTGCCTACTATGAGCTAAACTATGTGCTTCCAACATTCACTAGATAAATATGTACTGAGAGGCCTCTATGTGCCGGGCTCCGTCGTGAAGCCAAAGGCTTGGCCTGTAAGATCTCGGCGCTGGGTCTCCAAGGGATGAAGCATCTCCCCAACAGACTCACATCATCATGCATTTTGTGTCCCCAAGGAGACACGGCACTCCTGTCCCCACCTCTGCTTCTCAACCTCTCTGAAACTGAGAAAAAGATCCTAACGCTCCACTGCATTCTCGAACATGAAATTCTAGTGACCATCTCCATCAGCTGGAGGAAACGCTAATTACTTACATTTTATACTGTACGAAATAGATACTGCTGTTGCTGGTACAAGCCCTCCCAGGCTGCCAGTGCAAAATGTTGTGGAAATTTCGAGACTGAAAATGTACTCGCTGAGGCATCAGGGATTCATGGGCTGACTGGGTTTCTGGAATAAAAAGAGAAGGAAAAACATTGAACACGGATACAGGCACGATTGTTATTAGCACTACTTTTCAGTGTAATACCGGCATCAGGATCTCCTAAAATAGTTGCTGTAAGTGCAGGTGGTGGAGGTGAAACCTAGAAGCCGACATTTTGGACCTTGAATGCGACGATTTTTATGCACACTAAAGTTTCAGAAAAACTGTGTTCCTGACTACACAAACGTAAGGGATATCCTCCCACCCCATTCCCAAGCTCCAGAGGAAGTAAATGGCAGCGAAGAAAATATTGTCCTCAGGTCCTTCCATGATGGCAAAGGAATATAATGACCAAGATGAAAAGCGCCACACCAAGGCCACTCACCCACCTTCCTTATTATTTTATTTTATTTTATTTTATTTTATTTTATTTTATTTTATTTTATTTATTTTTTAAATATAATTTATTGTCAAATTGGCTACCATACAATGTGTAAAGTGTGTTCTTGGTTTTTGGGGTAGATTCCCATGGTTCATCACTTACATACAACACCTAGTGCTCATCCCAACAAGTGCCCCCTCAATGCCCATCACCCATTTTCCCCTCTCCCCCACACTCCCATCCACCCTCAGTTTGTTCTCTGTATTTAAGAGTCTCTTATGGTTTGCCTCCCTCTCTCTCCATTTGTAACTATTTTTTCCCCTTCCCTTCTCCCATGGGAACCAAACCTTCCCCCTTCTGTTAAGTTTCTCAAGATCCACATATGAGTGAAAACATATGGTACCTGTCTTTCTCTGACTGACTTATTTCACTTAGCATAATACTCTTCAGTCCCATCCATGCTGCTGCAAATGGCATGATTTCATTCTTTCTCATTGCCAAGTAGTATTCCATTGTATATATAAACCACATCTTCTTTATCCATTCATCAGTTGATGGATATTTGGGCTCTTTCCATAATTTGGCTATTGTTGAAAGTGCTGCTAGAAACATTGGGATACATGTGCCCCTATGAATCAGCACTCCTGCATCCTTGGGATAAATTCCCAGTAGTGCTATTGCTGGGTTGTAAGATAGTTCTATTTTCAATTTTTTGAGGAACCTCCACACTGTTTTCCAGAGCAGGTGCACCAGTTTGCATTCCCACCAGCAGTGCAAGGGGTTCCCGTTTCTCCACATCCTCTCCAGCATCTGTTGTTTCCAGAATTGTTAATTTTAGCCACTCTGACCCATGTGAGGTAGTATCTCAGTGTGGTTTGATTTGTATTTCCCTGATGAGGAGTGACGTTGAGCATCTTTTCATGTGTCTGTTGGTCATCTGGATGTCTTCTTTGGAAAAGTGTCTATTCATGTCTTCTGCCCATTTCTTCACTGGATTATTTGTTTTTCAGGTGTTGAGTTTGGTAAGTTCTTTATAGATTTTGGATACTAACCCTTTATCCGATACGTCATTTGCAAATACCTTTTCTCATTCTGTCGGTTGCCTTTTAGTTTTGCTGATTGTTTCCTTCACCGTGCAGAAACTTTTTATCTTGATGAGATCCCAATAGTTCATTTTTGCCTTTAATTCCCTTGACTTCCGAGATATGTCGAGCAAAAAATTACTGTGGCTGAGGTCAAAGAGGTTGTTGCCTCCTTTCTCCTCTAGGGTTTTGATAGTTTCCTGTTTCACATTTAAGTCTTTCATCCATTTTGAGTTTATTTTTGTGTATGGTGTAAGAAAGTGGCCCAGTTTCATTCTTCTGCATGTTGCTATCCAGTTCTCCCAGCACCATTTGCTAAAAAGACTGTTTTTTTTTCCCCCACTAGATACTCTTTCCTGCTTTGTCAAAGATTAACTGTCCATACATTTGTGGGTACAATTCTGGGTTCTCTATTCTATTCCATTGGTCTACGTGTCTGTTTTTGTGCCAATATCATACTGTCTTGATGATTACAGCTTTGTAGTAGAGGTTAAAGTCTGGGATTCTGATGCCTCCTGTTTTGGTTTTCTTTTTCAATTTTACTTTGGCTATTTAGGGTCTTTTGTGGTTCCATACAAATTTTAGGATTGTTTGTTCTAGGTTTGAGAAGAATGCCGGTGCAATTTTGATTGGGATTGCATTGAATATGTAGATTGCTTTGGGTAGTATTGACATTTTAACAATATTCTCCCAATCCATGAGCATGGAATGTGTTTCCATTTCTTTGTGTCTTCTTCAATTTCCTTCACAAATTTTCTATAGTTTTCAGCATACAGATCTTTTACATCTTTGGTTAGGCTTATTCCTAGGTATTTTATGATTCTTGGGGCAATTGTAAATGGGATCGATTTCTTGATTTCTCTTTCTGTTGCTTCATTATTGGTGTATAGAAATGCAATTGATTTCTGTACATGGATTTTGTACCCTGTGACTTTGCTGAATTCATGTATCAGTTCCAACAGCCTTTTGGTGGAGTCTTTCGGGTTTTCCATGTAGAGTATCATGCTGTCTGCGAAAAGTGAAAGTTTGACTTCTTCTTTGTCAATTTTGATGCCTTTTATTTCCTTTTGTTGCCTGATTGCTGATGCTAGAACTTCCAACACTATGTTAAACAACAGTGGTGAGACTGGACATCCCTGTCGTGTTCCTGATCTTAAGGGGAAAGCTCTCAGTTTTTCCCCATTGAGGATGATATTAGCTGTGGGCTTTTCATCTATGGCTTTTATGATGTTTAAGTATGTTCCTTCTATCCTGACTTTCTTGAGGGTTTTTTTTAAAGGAATCACCCACCTTCCTAGGAGCCATTATGTTACGGCTACACTGAGACAAAATCTGGCCTGGGACCATTTTTGACTCTAGGAACTCAGCCCAGAACTCGGTTTCTCCTTTCTCAGGTTCTTTCTCAGTCTCTGCGTCTTGCCTTATCGGCCTCTAACCTCTACCAGGTGACCTGGCTTTATTTCAGGTAGATGAGCCTTTGCCGCCCCAGTCCTAAATGGCTGCACTTATCAGTTTGCATCTTGGCTCCAAGAACCCAAGCATAATTGCTGAGATGAACCTGTCCGTGCTATCAAGGGAGACTGCCCAAGACCCTGTTGTGTTCTGAAAAGAGTCTCGGCAATAATTGTGGCAGGAGAGGGGATAATTGTGTATTGGCGTGGCTTGTGCTTTCCTCCACAACTGATTGAATGAGTGACCCAATCTCACCTGCATTCAGTCCTATGGAAGCAAGGGATCTTGACAAAATTTTGTTCTAGAGTCTGCAGGAAACTAGAATATGGCACTAAAATATGCCTCTTTGACATAAAAAATACTGTGAGCTGAAGGCAATTAAGAAGCAGCAAACACAGGAAAACTCTCTCCCTTGTCTGCCTAAAGGCAAGATACAAATTCTCTTTTTACTGGAGACAGACTTATCAGCCCAGAACGGCACCATGGGAGTCTGCAAACAAACCTTCTTCCATTAATTTCCTCCCATACATTTCCCTTACCACAGTCTGCCGCCCTTGGAAGCCTACAACTGCTTTCCTGTGTCCTGTCATATCCCTGCAAAGGTATTGTTCTTCGTCAAAGATGCTAGATAAGCTGAAATGCTATTGAGTTACTCTTTGCTTATGTTCCTCCCTCGTGATGGGCACTGCACGCGTTAATAAACAATTTGTTTTTCTCTTGTTAATCTGTCTTTTCATTAAGGAGTCCCAGCTCAAAGCCTAAGATGGGCAGACTTGAAGTTTTGCCTCCCAACAAGTGCAAATTTTCTGATCAGGGATAGGAAGTCCAGCAGAAGGAGAGGACGTCGGGAAATATATCCTGCTTTTTTCCCTGGGTACATCTTCCACCCCTCACCCCTCCAGGGTGGCCTCCTGACTCCTGCTTCCCCCTGCTTTGTGTGGTCCCGCCTGAGGATCCCTGCACTGGCCCTTGCTCTCCCCGCATGCGTCATTTCTTTACCTCCTTCAAGTGTTTGCTCAAAAATCACTGAGATGTCAGAACATACTTCTGAGCCCTGAGCCCCTGATCTCAGCTCTGAACATTTAAGATTTGTTACAGTCTAATAAAGGAGGCTGTTTCCTTACGTATTTGTTTTTACCAACCAAATACTTTTATTTGGTTTGTTTGCTTTTATTTTTCTTTTTTGGAACTCCTCCAGTGCATCAAATGCTGGTGTGTTCATGGTAAGAGTCTACGGCCAGCGTTGATTTTTCTCACGGGCATCACTACCGGATCAATCCTGTATAGCACGTAAGCATTCCAGAAGTCTCAGGACACGATGCACACAATTTCCTAGAGGCTGCGCCTAGGGCTGATCTGCCACCCCGAGGAGTGTCGGCTCAATGCACTTTATGTCCTCCGTCTCTGGATTTCTTTTCTCACTTTTACACCACCACCTCCGCCACCACCAACAATAATAGCAAATCTCAGTGCCGGCACCGAGCGCTTGTACCTGCATTAACTCACGTAACCTGCCCAGCTCTTCTCTGAGAGAGGTACTCTTGCGGTCTCCCTCTTCCAGACAAAATCGGTGAGGCTGATTTTGTACCCAAGCATCTGGCTACAGGGCCTGCCTGTCACCCACCACAGAAACCAAAAGCAGAGCCTCCCTCAGGAGAGAGAAGTTAATGGTGGGGGAAGAAAAAAACACTGCACTGAGAGCCTGAGGATATTCTTTCTCCTCCTCTTTCCCTCCTCCTCCTTCTGGCTGGCATTCACTGATCACTGGACATGTATGAACATCAAACATTTATCAGGCACCGTGCTGGAAGCTTTATGTCTCATTTCGTATTCACAACCACCTAATAAGGTAGGCATTTTTAATACATGTTACAGATGGGGAAGCTGAGGCTTAAAGACTTTGTGGATCTTGCCCAAAGTTACAGGCCTGGTAACATGTAGAGCCTGAATCATTTTGGTAGTGCTTGAATTCCTGCCATATTTGGCTAAACAAGCCCTTGCTTATTGCCGCAGACCAAAGGTGCACTGTACTCAAATCCACACCTTTCTGAAAGAAGAGGGATTGAATTGTTTTTATGTTACCAGCCACTGAGTATAGTCTTAGAACAGTTACTTGAACCATTTACACTGAGAGGTACCTGTTAACTGGGGGGGTTTAATGGCCTTGATCAGAGGTGTCTTGGGGTAAGATGTTCTCTGCTCTTGAAAAGTCCTCTGTGAAAACCAACAGCAAATTCTTACATGTAGCTTATGGTCTCTATTCTGTGCCAGGCACTGTTCTAAGCACTCAGTATATATTAACTGATTTATTCCTCCCAGTGACTTACAATCCCCTTTCTACAGATGAGGACGTTGAGGCACAAGGGGGCCAAGTCAATTGCCCCAGGTTTTCTAGATGGTAAACGACAGAGCTGGGATCCAGACTCGGGCAGTCTGGCTTAGGGGGCTGCTCATAATCACCATGCCACAGTGTCCCTTGAAGGCAAAGGAAGCGCTAAGGAGACAGAGAGGTGGGTGTCCCTATGTCCTGGGTGAAGTTTCTTGAATGCCTCCTCTTTGGTAGCTACTTATTAAGGCCGCATGGCGTTAGTCAGGCTGCAGACAGAAGTTGACCCCCTGTCTGTTCTGATCATTTCACGACAGAAGAAAGCTGACATTTTTACAAAGCCCAGAGAAGCACCAGTGCCGTTTCTAACAGTCCCTTGAGCAGACTCAGAAGACAAAGCCGTGAACAATTAAAAAGAAATGAAGCACTTACCCACTACACCAGTCAGGAGGAAACTGATGAGGAAGCCTAGAAAGCAATGTTTAGGCGTCATGGTTGCAATGCGACCGGTCAGACAACCAGTGCTGCCCTCAATGAGAGCACAGCTCTGGACAGAAGAGGAAACTGTAGAATCCTCATGCCGGACATCCCCTCGTGGGTTTAAGCGGTTCCTTGAAGGAACTACAATTTCATTTTTTAAATACATTATATTACTTATTATTTTGAGATTCTTATAAAAGAATAAAAAACCACCAAAAGATAGGTGCACTAAGTCACTTCAGTGTGGCAGCTTGTTTTTGTTGGGACTGGGACTTAGTTAGCTTTGAAAAGCCAGAACACTGAGGATTGGCGGAATGGAGGGCAGGGTGGGGCAGAAATTGTGCAAGGCACTCAAAGGTGAGGGAATAAAACAAGTCCTGAGCCTTCAGGGAATCTAGCCTCGGGAGGCAGAGAAGCTGCCTGCCAGTCACCAGGACTTGACTGGCAGAGTGATTCCCGAGAATTGAACGTGGCAGGTGTAGCTATCTGGGCTCCTGGCAGTGGATTGAGCTGGTCGGGTCTCTGGGAGATTCTTCCTTTTCCTCCCTTCTTGGAAGCTCTCTGACTAGCCTCCCTGGTACCTCACACCCTCCATACCCTCTGGCTCTCCACAGAGCTCCCTGCCCTACTGGTCAGTCTTCCCAGTCCATGATGGCCTTGGGCCCCACTCAACTCATGCTTTTTCTTTTCCATGCCCACCCTCCATTTCCAGCAAGCTGATAAAGATTTCGAGCTGTCAGACTAAATGTACCCTTAAAAGGTTGAGTGTGGAGAACAATCGTTCTGAGCTGCATTCTGTCTTTTTCCATATCTTCTTTGAAATCTGATCGAACTAGGTCATCTGTTCTTTGCCTATGATTCATTACACTCATTTTTCTCACCTATCTTTTTAACCGCATGGTTTTAGAGGCACCGGAATTATACTGAAAGCACACGAAGAAAATCATCTTTTTTTTTTTTTTTTTTAAATTAGGATTTTTAGGTCAAAAGAGGAAATATCTTCTTAGTCTCTTTTAAGTTCTTGGAAGAACAGCCTCTTGAGTGACTACTAGGGAGGGTTGCTAAGCAGTTCTCATTCATTCAATAAATTGAACAAAGATTTGCTGCCTTATCACGTGCCAGGAATTATTCTCAGCAGCAAGGGTGTAGCAGCAATTCAGATAGACATTACCCCTGCCTTCCAAATCCTACTCAAAGGGGAGTAGACGTAGCTGCCGGCAGTGTGGAGGGGTTTGTGAAGATATGCCGGATTTCCCAGCACCTCCGTGCTGTGTCCCACTTCTGAAGCAGACCCCTTACCTCCTCCATGTGGAATTTCCATTGCTCGTAAGCAAACCGAGGCTTTCAAAGAAGAAACATGCAACCAACCTCAGGCCCCCTTTGCACCGTCTTGCTGCTCCTTGTCACAACTCCAGGGCTCTCAGCAGTACCTACTTACTCACCCACGTTACCCAGCAAGGTCTAGACTTCGCATTAACCTTGGTTTTTAAGTAGGGGGGGCGGGGCGAAAACCTGTGTTTGCACTCCTGATGTTCAATACCTTCAACACCAATTAGCTCTTGTTTGGAAACAACCCAATCGTTCCAAATTCTAGCTAAGGAAACAAGAAACTATTTTAATTCAAGGTTTAATGAGTGCAGCAGAGAATAAAATTGGTGTTTGTACTGGTTTACTGACTTTGTAGAACAAATAAGGGGCAATTAGAAGGGAAGGGGGGGAAGCACAGAATATACTAAGAACAGAATTCTCTCAAAGATGTGTGAACGTTTGTGCTATGTTAAATTACAGAAACTAAACCAGTCCTGTCACCATTCAATGAGCTCCCTAGTTGTGTGATATCATAATCTGCATAGATGAGAAGATAAAATTAAATTGTAAATCCCACCTATTTGGAAGCAGAAGAATTTATACAGAATTCTTTCTTTTAAAAAAAAAAATTTTTTAACATTTATTTATTTTTGAAAGACAGAGAGGGACAGAGCGCAAGCCGGGAAGGGGGAAAGAGAGAGGCAGACACAGAATCTGAAGCAGTCTCCAGGTCTCTGAGCTGTCAGCACAAGACCCTGATGTGGGGCTTTAACTTTTGAACCATGAGATCATGACCTGAGGCAAAGTCAGCTGCTTTACCAAGTGAACCACCCAGGCGCCCCAGTACAGAATTATTTCAAACGAAATGACATTTGCTTTGGGAAGTAAGAAAATTACAGATAATAGGAGATCTCTGCTCTACTTTGCTTCAAGCCTGAAATACTGACTTCCAATGCATCCCCCACCTTCCCCCCCTACTCTCACCCCCTCCAGCCTATCGGAAGAATCTACCTTGACAGTGACAGTGGGTGCCTCCATCATGCTGGGTCTGGAGAGAATTTGCCTAAGCCCCTGCCTTGGACAGACCTGATTCTTTTCTTTTCTCCTTGTGGCTTTCAGCAGACCAACAATTCACCTAACTGGGAAATCATTATTAATTATTTTTAATGTGATATGGGATTTTGGTTATTAGAAATACATATTGAAGTATTACAGATAACATGATACAATGCCTGGAATTCACTTCAAAATAATCAAGGGGTCAGGAAGAGGGTCACCAATCAACCCCCAGCCGAAAATGATTGACACTAGATATTGGGTACACGGAGATTCATTATACTTTCTACTTTTATATATATTTGAAGTTTTTCATAGCAAAAGGAAAAAGATTTTAAAAGTTAAATCTATAAGAGGCCATCTTTATAAAACTTCGTTTGATAATCTGAATGCCATTTTAGTGTTGACAACAAGAATGAATAACTACGGGCACTGTGTTACATTCTTTCCATGCGTTATTCTAGTTAATCCTTATGACAAGCCCAGAAGGTCAGTATTATTATCCTGATATTACAGATGAAGAAAATGAGACATAAGTGCAAAGAACCTGACTAACTCTATAGCATATAGTGACAGAGCAAGGGGTGAAATCAGGTCTGGCTGACCTAAGGGACCTATTGTAAAATCACTATGTGTTGTTCTTCACTTATAATATTTATTCCATAAAGGGATAGAATGCTGTCAGTGAAAATTTGGACATGCAGCCCTTTGTTTATTCACTCAAATGAATGTTTACTGAGCCTATGCTGTATCCCAGGCACTGTGTGAGGTATGCAGTAATGACAAATGGGCTGAGCCAGTCCTGATGGGCCAGCATCATTTTCTTCAGCCAGGTCTTGGTAGTGAAGGGCCACATGTTCCTTATTCTCCTTCAGAAAAGTGTTTAGGGGCCCATGGGTGGGTCAGTTGTTTAAGCATCTGACTTTGGCTCAGGTCATGATCTTGCAGTTCGTGACTGTGAGCCCTGTGAGTTCGAGCCCTGCGTCGGGCTCTGTGCTGATGGCTCAGAGCCTGGAGCCTGCTTTGTATTCTGTGTCTCCCTCTCTCTCTGCGCCTCCCCCACTTGTGCTCTGTCTCTCTCTCACTCAGAAATAAACATTAAAAAATGAAAAGAAAAAAAAGAAAAAAAAAAAGTGTTTAAAAACTGGTGTCCTGGACTGCCTCAGTGGGGTATATCCAAGGGGTCAGATGGACTGGGTTTCTGCCCCAGGTTCTTTCCCTCTTCCTATTATTTGGTAAGCAGAAAGGCCTCTTTTTAAAGTTAATAAAGAATAGTAACTTGAAATCCACTCTTCTCCTCAGACCCACAGAGAACCATATATTTGTAGTACCAATAACTGGGAGCTATTTGTTCTTTCTCATGCTGGGCCCTCAATAACTCTGCTGAATAATGCCCATGACCTTTAAGCAGTTCTGAATTCTGGAAATAGTTGGCATGAATTTCAAAATAGCTTATGGACTTAAATTCAGGAAAAAAAAAAAAGGAACTCTATTGTTGAAATACATGCAATAAACACAGTGACCAATCTGATCAAGTTCAACTTTGATTAATTTTTTGGATCATGAACACTAATACATTATTTAAAATTTCCATTCATAAGACTTAGGGCTTCCTTATGGTAACTTTTCCTACTCTTCACTCCTGTTGCTCTGAATAAAAAGACACTATTGATTTTACTTTGTTCTTGACCAAGGTCTTTTACTGACCCTGAAAATCCTACTGGATATAACGTGCCATTTTACCCATACACTAGCATGTGCTTGGACTTTGTTTCAACTCTGGAAAGATTTTCATGGTGGAACCAGATTCCAGCCAGTTGGCACCCCTCTGCTGCAGCCACTTGGGTCCCTGCCACCACCGTCTCTTGCCTGGGTTGTGGTCACAGCCTCCTGTCCATTCTCCCCACCTCTGCCCCTGTCCTCTGCAACAGGAGTGTTTCTCTAAAACACCAGACTTTGTTCAAAACCTTCTAATGTCTTCTCATCTCTGTCAGAATACAAGTCAAAAATCTTATAGTCACCTACCAGACTCTAGGTAATCTGGCCCTGTTATCTCTAAATACATCTCCTTTATCTCACCTCCTAACCCACAGTGCTCCAGCCCTGTGACCTTTTTGCTGACCTTTGTTTTTATATCAATACAAGTATTTACACTAGGAATTTACTCTGAAATGTATGCCGCAGGCTCCCTCTTTTGCTCTGAAGTGGGATATATTCTTTGTGTTCTTTTTCTTAACAATTCTGCAATATAGATTGTTTTAATTTTAATGATTTCCAGAGAAAAAGAAGATGCTGACTTACGCAATCACGTGCAATCTGGAAATCCCCCCTTTTTTAAAAAGTTTATTTATTTATTTTGAGGGAGGGTGAGAGAGAGAGAGAGAGAGAGAGAGAGAGCGTGCGCGCCCAAGCTGGGGGAGGGGCAGTAACAGAGCAGGACAGAGATCCAAAGCAGTCTCTGTGCTGACAGCAGACAGCCTGATGATGCAGTGCTCGAACTCATGGACCATGAGATCATGACCTGAGCTGAGGTTGGATGCTTAACCGACTGAGCCACCCAGGGACCCCCAGAAATCCCCTCTTATTGCTTTGCTTTCTGGAAGTTGAACGGCAGAAAGCTGGATTAGTATTCATTACTATTCATGAGCAAAGATAAAATATGGCCACACAACTGCTTAGGTGTAATATCCATTCAACAAGATGTACACTGAGCATCTAAACAAAATTTAAAAACCCTAATGAACATCAGACTAACTAAAATACCTTTTGAATTTCAAAGTAATGACTTTGTCTTATTTTACTGTAGTGTTGTGAGGAACCACCATAAGCAACTTATTAGAGTGTATTTCCAGCTTCACCTAAGGCTATTTCTGGAGATGGCCTCTGGGTTATCAAAGTTAAAGCATGACTTATATTCAAAGACAGCTGGAAGGCGTAATGTGTCTTTTTTTTTTTTTTTTTTTTTTTACACCAGAAGCTAGAGACATCAGACCACAGTGGGAAAAGCTGCACTTTGAAGTTGAATAAAGCTTGAGTTCGAATCCCTCCAAATAGATCTATCTCAGCTTCATCCACTTGTGATGAGTTTCCCATCCTGGTACGCAAAGACCCAGAGGAAGTCATTTCTTATCCCTCCCCAAATGCCCAGACAAATCCTGAGCACAGACTCAATTCACTTAATTTCTGGGGTCTCTGAATTCTTTTCCTGAACCCATTTAAACATCCTACATTCAAAAGGTACAAACCTTGAGTTTTAAGGTAAATAAGTCCTGGGGACTTAATGTACAGCATAGTGACCAGAGTTAATGATGCTGTATTGTATATGTGAAAGCTGCTAAGAGAGTAGATCTTAAAAGTTTTCACAAGAAAAAATTTGTAACTATGTGTGGTGATGGATGTTCCCTAGACTTACTGTGGTGATTATTACACAATATGTACGAACAGCAAATCATTCTGTTGTATACCTGAAACTGATAGGTCAATTGCATTTCAGTTTTTAAAAAACCCGCATTCCCCAAAGGAGGGCTCCACCTTAATATTGCGGAGGGTGCCCTAGCTTCTCCCTACCTCGTTTCCTTCCCTCAGCCACACACGACTCCAACAGAGGTTCCTGGGCAAGGCTGCAGGGTCCAGGCTCCCGGGCTCCAGCCCCAGAGGGGCACTTTGCCCAGGCTCTGTGGCACCCCTGCACCCCACTGCCCTAGCTCCAAAGGGTCCCAGTCCTGCCATCCCCCCATGTTTTAGGTGCATTCTGATTTCCTACTATATTGTATTCCCAAGATATACCTCTTTGGTTTCTAGTTCATCAAAAACCAACTTTGCCGTGCCCCGGTTTCCTCACTTGGAAAAAATTGTGTAATACCTGCCCCACCAGCTAGTGGGGAGGGCTGATAAGAGAAATTGGCCAAACAGCTGCCTGTAGCAGAGGCAGGGTAAACAGTCCTCCCTGCAGGCTTGGTGAGTGGGGGACGGCTGCCACAATGTTCCCTGAACATTCAAGCAGGAGTCAAGCAGGAATCCTGCTGTGGAGAGCAGGGAGAGGGAGTCAGACTGGCTGCATGTGAGCCCTACCCGAGAACAATGGAGTTGACGGGAACAAACAGCTCTATAGGTGGCATAACACAGGCAGAATCATTACGCTTAAATGTCACTTCTTCAAGAGGCTGGATCTCAGCTAGGTCCCCTTGTCATGCTGTGGTTGCACCATGTGCTTTTCCTTCATTTTATTTGTCCGTTTGTTTGTGAGGAAGAATTTGAAGATTTAATTATGGTTTCCTTCCCGCACTTTGGCATCTGATCTTTATTGGGTGCTTGCGTACAGCCCTTGCGAGTACCACGCGAACGGCTCTCTGAGCTGATTTCGTGCCTATGTTGTGCACCTGCACCTAGTAAAGCAGGGCAAAGAGAAGCCAAGGGACTTGCTCTAAATCACTTGGTGAGTGGCAAAGTCGGGGTTCTAACTCAAGGGTCTGACTTGGGAGCCTTTGCTCTTCATTAACCACTCCCCCAACACGTATAGCCTGGGGGCTACCGGTGCGTGCTTGGCTCTCGGTGGGTGAAAACACATCGACCGAAAGAAGACATTTCTTAGACCACATCCTCATTTGAAATTGATCCTTGTCTGAGATTTGAATTTAGAGCATCCTTCTCCAGCCATCGTTTCTAACTCAGGGTGGGCATCAGGGCCTCCTGTTGCTCAGGTCCCACACTTCACCCCTGCCCATTGGTTTTTTTTTTTTTTTTTTTTTTTTTTTTTAATTTTTTTTTTTTTTCAACGTTTATTTATTTTTGGGACAGAGAGAGACAGAGCATGAACAGGGGAGGGGCAGAGAGAGAGGGAGACACAGAATCGGAAACAGGCTCCAGGCTCCGAGCCATCAGCCCAGAGCCCGACGCGGGGCTCGAACTCACAGACTGTGAGATCGTGACCTGGCTGAAGTCGGACGCTTAACCGACTGCGCCACCCAGGCGCCCCCACCCCTGCCCATTGTGTGTAACATGCCGTTCTTGGCCTCTCGCCAGCAGGTAGGGTTCCCTCTCCTTCCTGGAGCTTCTGGTCTGGTAATCCCGTGCTCATTCCCCTTATTTTGAAAAGATGGCTTTGCATGGGGTAGCTACGTGACAAGATACAGGTTCTTCTTCCTCTCTGAGCCTGTTTCTTCATTCATGAAACATGGGTAATATGGGATCTTAGTAATGAGATAGCACACGTGAAACACTCAGCATCGTGCCTGACACGCAGTAAGGACTCAGTAAATGTCAGTTGTTGTTTGCTCCTCGGCTCCAAACGTCATGTGACAAGAGGCAGAGGCTGGTATGATACGGCTAAGATTTAAGGCAAGCTGAGGTTTGCCAGTAATCATGAGAGCTAGGAAGAGGCAAAGAAGGATCTTCCCCTAGAGCTTTCTGAAATAATCTCACCCTGCCTCTGGATAGTGAGAGTATAGACTTCATTTATACTTCGTTTGAGAGAGCACGAGCAGGGGGAAGGACAGAGAGGGAGAGAATCCCAAGCAAATTCCATGCTCAACAGAGCCCGACGTGGGGCTCGATCCCACAACCCTGGGATGATGGCCTGAGCTGAAATCAAGAGTCAGACGCTTAACTGACTAAGCCACCCAGGCACCCCTTCATCTGTACTTTTAAGTGAAGAGAAATATTTCTACATGGTTTGTTAATTTACTCAGAGAGGTGTATTTAAAAATTTGGGGGGGATCAATTAATTCATTTGAATCTTAAAATTACTACCCTCTTAGTAATTCCCAGGAACTCCTTGTGTAATATAGAAATCAACTCTTGGTTTGCCTCTTGCTGGGACTCTCTCTTCATACTACATGCTTCTCAGGGCTCCCACCCACCCCAATGGCTTTGACCACCATCGTTATGCTAGAGACCCCTCAATCTTAATACTCTACAAAAAAATCTGCCTTTTTGTTTCTTCCCCAAAGAGCTTGGGACAGCATTCTGTACATTGGATGTTAAATATTGAAATACAGACGTAGGGGGCGTCTGGGTGGTTCACTTGGTTAAGCGTCCGACTTCGGCTCCAGGTCATGATCTTGCAGTTGGTGAGTTCGAGCCCCATATCGGGCTCTGTGCTGACAGCTCAGGGTCTGGAGCCCTGCTTCAGATTCTGCGTCTCCCTCTCTATGCCCCTTCCCCACTTGCACTTTGTCTCTCAAAAATAAACACTAAAAAAAAAAAAAAAAAAAAAAAAAAAAAAAAGAAATCCAGACATAAAAGGACCATTCTTAAAGATTAGATTATTTTAGGACTGCTTTGAAGATTAGATATGAATAATTACGAAACAATTCTATCGTCTTACTACGTGGAAACAAGCAAATGGATAAAAAAAAATATCAGGTTAACTGCCTGAGTGCTTGAATAAATGAGTACAAAAATGAATTTTAAACATACTTTATTTACAAATATCTAAATACAACGTTCCATACAAAATATATACATGTGTGTATTTACATATTCTTTATGAAGTCTATTGACTTGCATTAGATTTTGAATTCATGTTTGGAAAACTTTCACGATTTCTTCTCAAAGTGAGCATTTAAAAATACTATGGACATAGCCTTGCAAAAACAAATAACATGCTAAGGCACAGAAAAGGAAAACAAAACAAAACAAAACTAGTTTACAACTGGAGGTGATTAGAAAGGACATGAGGCATCTCACGCACTGTTGTAGGAAGTGCGTGTTCACTGATAATGCAAGCTGGATGGAAAAGTTCCTAAAGTTCCTAATGTGACAATGGTTTGTTTCTTTACAGCTTCTGCAGTTTTCGGGCCAAATCTGACAGTGCCACAGAGGCTCTTTGCCCTTTATGTAAACCAAAATACTACTGTATTTGGTTAATGTCGACAAAGAAACGGCTTCTAAAATCATGATCTCTTCACGAAATCGAGGCAGAAAAACCGTCTGGGGAAAAAGGTAGATCCTTCTGAGATGGCGCATCTTCTCTGATCTCAGGAAAACTCTTTGGAATCTGCTGTAAGTCTGTAACCGATCAAGGATTCCTTACCGCCTTCATCCACCAGCAGATCCACTAATACGTGCGGCTTGTCATAACCAAAGGAGGTGGTCGTGTTTCTCAGCATTACGGACTCCTGTTCCTCGGTCTTTATTTCAGGTTTACTACTTGGGGGAAATTCTGAGTCCGAGAAGCTCTGCGATTCCACAGTGCCACTCTCGGAACCATTTCTGGAGTGATAGGAGTTTAAAGCCACAACACAGGTTTCAGACTGGTTACTATTTGAACGGACAGAATTCTCTCTCATTACCGGGGTCTGAGGGCTATCAGGAGCCATGTCAGAAATAGTCCCTTCAGGGGTCACCACTTGTAGTTCTTCGTGGTGTCCCATTTTTTCCAGACTGTCTTCAGCGGGCAGATCGGAAATTGTCGCTGGAGACAACTGCTCTTCCCAGACCATCTTCTCATTTTCTGAGACAATCGGTTGGTAGGTGATGGGTGATACACATTTTGATTCAGATTTTGTCTCCGAAGAGGCATTTTTCACCACAGAGAGCTAAGGGAAGAAAAATAAATGATGAAACATAATGAATTATTAAACTTAAGTGCACATCCTTAAAAAGAAATGCTCTAAGAATAATGGTCAATGAAATATACTACCAAATGGTATATTTATGGTAATAATATAATGGCATCTGGTGGTTGCCTTTTCTTGCTTTTTAATAAAATATGCTATATTAAGATTAAAAAGAAGTTTTTAGAATTTTTAAAAAGTCATCCGCCATCCAACTAGTCCATGTTGCTTTTTCTATGTGACTTCACACGTATGCACATTACATCTATAGCCGGAGAATACCTACTTATAGAATATTCTCACCATTCGCCTTCATAATTACAATTTTTATTATAATCTTCACTGCCTCCTGATTTCTCTATCCTGATTGATTAACGTAATTTCTCTAATCGTAGATATTGAAGTGTTTCCTATTTTTATGATTTATGGAACGTGCTGAAGTGAATATTTTTACACATCTTTTTATTTATGAAGCGGCTTTATAAGAATAAATTCTTGGGGCACCTGGGTGGCTCAGTCAGGTCAGTGTCCCGACTCTTGATTTTGGCTCAAGTCATGATCTCGTGGTTCATGGGAATGAGCCCCACGTTGGGCTCTGCACTGACAACAAGGAGCCTGCTTGGGATTCTCTCCCTCTGTCTCTCTCTCTCTGCCCCTCCCCTGCTTGTGTGGGTACTCTCTCTCTCAAAATAATAAATAAACATTAAAAAAATAATAATAATTTCTTGAAGGTAGAATGACTAAGTCAAAGGCTGTGGCACGTTTATGACACTCCTACACCCTCTACCCATTATATGTTTACCTTCCCACCAGCGCTGGATTACTTTTCCCACTTTCTACCAGTTTACTACTAGCGGAAGTACTGAATATTCAGGTTTATTTTTCCTTCTCTAGTGGGTGTAAAGTTGTGGACTGCAACGTTGCGTTCTACTTAACTACTTACTTACTTAGTATGGACAAATACTAGAATTCACACGTGAATTCTCTCCTGTTGAGAGAAAGGTGTTTTCAATACAAATTGAAAAGTCTCCTTTGCGTATCATGGATATTGTTCCTGTTATATTTCATCCAAGTAGCTACGATCCTGTTACCTGTAAATGGGCTTTTCATTGCATAAAGGCTTTTATTTATTTTTGGAATGTTTATTTATTTTTGAGAGAAATAAATCATGTTTATTTTTGAATGTTTGTTTATTTCCCACGAGGAGGGGAGGGGCAGAGAGAGAGAGGCAGACAGAGAATCCCAAGCAGGCTCCACACTGTCCGCACGGAGCCCGACACAGGGCTCAGACCCACGAACCGTGAAATCATGACCTGAACCAAAGTCGGGACGTTCAACCAACTGCACCCAGGGCATCCAGGCGTCCACACAAAGGCTCTTAAATACTAGACATTAAAATGTGAAACTTCCAGTCTCATGTGTGACCGCCTTTTCTTCTACAGTCCAACCATAACAATAGTGTTTCTGTATTTTGAGATTTTCAAACGTCATGCTTTCTTGATGCTGGGCTTTGGCACATACTGTCTCTCAGTACCTGCATAAACTCTTGTCTTTCCATCAAGATTGCTCAAGCCTCACCGCCTCTAGAAAGCCCACAACTAACCAGCACCCTCCAAAGGTGGATGAAGTCCTTGCTGGCCTGTATGGAAAGCTCTGTGTTTGAACACTGTTCACTCACTGAATACTTATCTTTTTCTCCCACTACTCTTGAAGCTCCTTAACAGACTTATCCAATCGTGTTCTTGTTTTGTGCATATACGAAAGCACACGATGTGTAGTAAAAATTATGGGGTTTTGGATGGGTGGTAGATTGAGTGATTGACGATAGGTGATACGCTGCTGATCATCATTCTACTTAAAAAATTAAACAACTCTCAAAAAGGTCCAAGTTAACGTGTTAGTGTATACAATTAAAGAAAAATATTTAAATATTTTACCAGGGACTTTGGTAACATGATGGTTCTTCTCTTAAAGGGATTAATCTTCTTAGTGTAACAACATACAAATACCACGACGAGAACTACAAAAAGGAAGAGAACAGCAACAACTGGAACCCAAACAGAATCTAAAAAAAAAAGGGAAAAATCACAAATTAGAATTAAGATGGAATGCTGCTGTCTCTGTGAAATAGTTATAAAGCCTTAGTGCTTTGCCCGTCACGTGATTAATATGGTCCGGACTGCAAAGAGCACTTGCCATAGAAGTCAGATGAGGTGATCAAAGACTCAGGAGCCTGTCCTAGAGACCAAGGTGATTCTTTCCAGCTCTGCGATTCTCCACTTTCTGCAACCATACCTTCATGATGCAAAGTGGCTAGAACAGATTTTTCGTAACAGTTTTCTTGCTTTTTTATTTTTTAATCTCTTTTCACGTGTACTTTTTTTGGAGAGAGACGGACAGACAGACAGACACAGAGAGTGAGTAGGGGGAGGGGCAGAGAGACAGGGAGACACAGAATTTGAAACGGACTCCAGGCTCTTGAAACAGACTCCAGGCTCTGAGCTGTCAGCACAGAGCCCGACGTGGGGCTTGAACCCACAAACTGAGAGATCATGACCTGAGCCGAAGTCGGACGCTTAACCGACTGAGCCACCCAGGCGCCCCTCAACAGTTTTCTTCATGCCCTGAATATAGGGTGTTTCCAGAGTTACAGTTTTCTCTCCATTAACAAGGCAACAAGGCAAAAGAAAGTTTAAAAATCGATCCCTTAAAAAATTCTGGCAATATCTATACCTTTTAAAATAACTGAATCCCACTCCTCAGAATTTTGTTACATTTTATAGTCACTTCTAGATGGCAAGTACTTGTAAAGACACACAGACAGGAGCTGTTGCGCAGGAACTAGGTGCCCTTCAACACAAACCAGAGACAATAACATACAATGGGAAAGATTTGTTTCAGAGCACATTTATAATCACTGCTGTGTATTCTGCTCTAATGCTGCTTTTTATTTTCAAAGCACAATCTTCCGCGTTCTAGCTGCACAGTCCTCTCTTTCAAATGAACAGTCCTCTACAGATCACGGTGGTGTTTGACCTCTCTACCGGCATCTTATTACCTTTGATTTCGATTTCAAAGTTACCTTTTTGGAACAGCGACTCTGGAAATTGCTACTAAGGGAATGCTTGTATAACACATTTTATAGGATGTGGAAAAAACGAAGTTATTACGGCAGTAAAGATCAGATAATGACATAACTAACATAAGCGCTGCGTTTAGAAGCACAGTCCAGGGCGCCTGGGTGGCGCAGTCGGTTAAGCGTCCGACTTCAGCCAGGTCACGATCTCGCGGTCCGTGAGTTCGAGCCCCGCATCAGGCTCTGGGCTGATGGCTCAGAGCCTGGAGCCTGTTTCCGATTCTGTGTCTCCCTCTCTCTCTGCCCCTCCCCCGTTCATGCTCTGTCTCTCTCTGTCCCAAAAATAAATAAACGTTGAAAAAAAAAATTAAAAAAAAAAAAAAAAGAAGCACAGTCCAGGCAGGCAAGGAAACTGAGCCACAGTGGTGCCACCATGTGGCCACCGTGCCAGCCCAGTTTATAAACCACATTTTAAAAAACTAAATCTAAGGCATCTGCATTATTTCGAATTTTGTGTGTTAGTAAGAACTTTATTTTTCAAAACAACACAATCCAAGAGAGTGTAAAATGCACTGCATTGCTTTAAGTCACCTATTTGAAACCCTTGTCCTAATGATCTAAAAGTTATCAATATTAGGGGCGCCTGGGTGGCTCAGTCGGTTGAGCGTCCAACTTCAGCTCAGGTCACGATCTCGCGGTCCGCGAGTTCGAGCCCCGCGTCGGGCTCTGGGCTGATGGCTCAGAGCCTGGAGCCTGCTTCCGATTCTGTGTCTCCCTCTCTCTCTGCCCCTCCCCCGTTCATGCTCTGTCTCTCTCTGTCTCAAAAATAAATAAATGTTAAAAAAAAAAATTAAAAAAAAAATAAATAAAAGTTATCAATATTAAATTTTAGGCCTTTGGTCTAGTTCTTCAGCCTAGATTCCCATTCTTCAAAAAGGTACTTGTAACAGAAAATTTTTGTTCCCAGGAGATATGTTCTAAAAGCAGGCTGACAATCATATATACACAAAGACAGTTATCAAAGCATGATCTATCATAGAAAAAATCTGTAAGTAATCTAAAAGTCCAAAATTGGGGAACATTAAATAGAATACACGTTCTACATGATGAAACAGTCTAAAGATATTAGAAAATAGAATAAAGTATGTGAAATAAAATGGAAAAATACTTATAATAAATACTTAAAGCAGTACACAAAATTATATACACTATACAATATGATCACAGCTATGTAGAAAAAGAGAACAGGATGAGAAAAAAAAAACACCAAACTGTAACTGAATATTTGGATGACAGAACTATCGATAATTTTGTTTTCTTCTCGCTTTTTAGATTTTATAAATTACCCGTAATGAACATTTAAATTTCATAACTGCAAAGAATGGCCCTAATTTCAGCTAAGGTAGGTGCCCCTTGAGAATGTTAGTCCTAAAGTTCTATTATATGTACCCCCTCACACAAAGAAAGTATGATGAAATAAACTTATTTTTAAATAAACTTATCAATATTTATTTTTGGATATTAATTTCTAGTATTTATCCAGTTCACATCACATAAGCCAATGAATATTTTTGCTATTCAGTTTTTAAACTTGCCACCCCCACAAAGAACACTGTAATGGGTATATAACACCTTGCCATGTGGAAATAGTTAAGTTGGCTTCTGTCGCTACGTGCAATCCTGAAGTGCACGCAGTTTTAGGTGTTGTATTTCTTTCTTTCCTAGGTCAAAAGGTCATCATGTGGCTTTCTTTAATCGGCCATTTTATATCTTTTAATGCCTGAGAAATGAGCTTATTTGTACTTTTGAACTTCTCTGAGGAATGGAACCATTGCAGATTTTTAAACGAACAGAGATTTATTGAAACTGCCTCTTTTCAACACCTAGCTCGCTCATCACTCCCTGTATTTAGGACAAAACCAGCAGAAACTTGCCTTCCATGTGTTTGTCACCCAAAGTGGTAACACAAAGTTCTTTGGACTGTTCAGTTGTAACAAGCCATGTTTCTGAGAATCCTTTTGTCCAAGCACAGTACTCAGAATCCAACGAGGACACTGGGACAGTTAGATAGCACTGAGTCTCATTGCAATTATCTTCCTCTACATCCGTTTTATATGAGGTCTGCATGGGAACAAACGACAGTGAAAATGTGTGGCTTCTTTTATTCTGCAAAAACAAACAAAATCACCTACATTTACCTGATCAAACCCCTGAAGAGAATATATGGGATGAAAGTTGAACCATGTCTGAAAATAGCGTTGTGGATATCAAGTAGTAAGTCAATTTTGTTGTTTCAACACAGCATTATGAAATATCTCCAGTAAAATGTTCTTTTTAGGGATCATACATTTGAAAACTCAAATAGCAAGAATGTCCACTGGTCGTCGTTAAACCAGCAAACATTCATTAGTCCCATTCCAGTAGTGCTAGAAACAGGTGGGGAGAGCTATAAACCCATCTGTAGGAAGAATAAGAAAGGTATTTTGCAAAGACTGTAGCAGCTCTTGGCCGTGGTACACAGAAGGGACCGAGGCAGTCTCTGGCAGTTTACCATTCATTCCGCCAAAGTGTGCGCATCACCTGTGCCAGGTAGGGCCTGAAGACGCGAAGGTAGGACAGCAGTACCTGACCTCAAACAACTTCCGCCAGAGCCGAAAGAAATGTGAGTGATGAGTAGTGCAAGGGGGACCGTTAATGGAACTGGGAATATCCAAACCACAGAGGAGCAAACAATCTTCCGTGTCAGAAAAGACTTCAAAGGGGAGATGAAATGCCAGCTGAACACTAGAAAATGAGTAGAAATTTGCCAAAGGTGAGTGGGCGGAGAAGGGCATTCCGTAAAGAGCACGGCACCCGCAGGGAACTAAGAACACAACAGCAGTTCGCCAAAGCACAAATACAATTCGGGTGAGAAGGGACGGGGAGACAGAAAGCTGGAAAGGACGCAAGAGGCCAAATCACGAGGGTCTCACAGGCCACGCCACGAGAGGGAATTCAGGCCTTAACTGTGTGGCTGGTGGGGATTTGCTAAAGGGTTTCAGGCGGTGAAGTACTATGGTTAGATGTGCACGTCAAGAGGACAACTCTGCTAAGCATCTAGAGTCAAGTTTTAAAAATCTAAGTCTGATGTCACTCCTCCCGCTTAAATCTTCCCAGAGGCACAACACCTCAGTCAGAATAAAAGTCAAATCCTTCCAGTGCCCCACCGGATGTGGCCCCCCCAGTGACCTCTGACCTCATCCGCTCCCGGGCTCTGCTGAGTCCCGCTGCTCTTCACGTGCCCAGTGTGCTTTTGCCAGATTCTCTGCCTGAAACATTCTCCCCAGATGTGCCCCCTGGAGCTCACCTCCTAACCTTCCCCTGCACTGGCCGCAGTAACACCTTCCCTGCTCCAACCACCCTACCGAAGACCACTAGCGCCCCCAATGCTGCTGCCCATCTCCCCCCTCCCTGCTTTGTTTCTCTGCTTCGCGCATCACCAGAGGTTTGTCTAGAACACGCAGAGCATGTGCTTGACAAACACTATTAAATAAAGCAGCGGCAGTGCCGTGGAGAATGGATGGACTAGCACAATTCCAGTCCAGGCGTGGGCTGCACACCGGTGCCAGAATGCAAGTACATCCCCACCGCAGTACTGCTACTTTTTCTTTCCAAAACAATGATTTCCGATCACAGCTTCATGTTACGTTACATCACTACCAATGCAGAAGGAAAGATTAAAATGATCCTCACTTTGCCAGGGAAGAAATAAACAGGTTTAAGATCCTCAAACAGGACCATGCTGTTAAATGAGGCAAAGACACCAGTGCTAGTGATGAACTCCAAGCCAGTTCCCTCCACCAGCACTCGTTTAGGTCGTGTTTCTTTTCTTTTCTTTTTTTTTTTTTACATTTATTTATTTATTTTTGAGAGAGAGAAAGACAGAGCACAAGAGGGGGATAGGCAGAGGGAGAAGGAAACACAGAATCCAAAGCAGGTTCCAGGCTCCGAGCTGTCAGCAGAGCCCGATGCGGGGCTTGAACTCACAAACTGTGAGATCATGACCTGAGCCGAAGTCAGATGCTCAACCGACTGAGCCACGCAGGCACCCCTAGGTCGTGTTTCTTAACAAAACCTATGGTAAGGTCTATGATCCGTAAGTCTTGTCTGAATGTTCATAAGCATTCTACTATTGTTACACTACATGCGGAAACAACTTCGCGTGAGCAACAGAAAACCTGCCATTTTGGAAAAGATGAAATGGAAACACATACTTCATTTCCATTTATTCTCAGATGCACCTCGTACTTGAATGAGTAACAATTTTCTTCACCATATATGGCTACTGGCTCCATTCCACTTATAATAGCTAAAGGGTGAAATATGTCAATAATGATGTGTTTTTCCATGTTTCTGATGCCCAGTTCAGGTGGTCCAATTTTCCCTGTGGTTGGGGGAGGGGGGGCAGGGACAAAAAAAAAAATGCAGAATTAGTATTCACCTGGAACTTTATAATACATTGCATAAAACTGCCAAAATCAATCAACCTACTCTTTCTGTTGTTGTTCTAATGCAGGATCATGTTTAAACCATTCCACAAAGATCTAGATGATATTCTATATGTTCTTTTTTTAAAAATTTTTTTTTTTCAACATTTATTTACTTTTGGGACAGAGAGAGACACAGCATGAACGGGGGAGGGGCAGAGAGAGAGGGAGACACAGAATCGGAAACAGGCTCCAGGCTCTGAGCCATCAGCCCAGAGCCCGACGCGGGGCTCGAACCCACGGACCGCGAGATCGTGACCTGGCTGAAGTCGGACGCTTAACCGACTGCGCCACCCAGGCGCCCCTCTATATGTTCTTAATAAAGGGGCGCCTGGGTGGCTCAGTCGGTTAAGCATCTGATCTTGGCTCAGGTCATGGTATCTCACAGTCTGTGGGTTCAAGCCCCACGTCAGGCTCTGTGCTGACAGCTCAGAGCCTGGAGCCTGCTTCGAATTCTGTGTCTCCCTCTCTCTCTGCCCCTCCCCTGCTTGTTCTCTCTTTCTAAAATAAATAAACACTTTTAAAAAATAATTTAAAAAAATGAATGTTCTTAATAAATGTTTAATTAATCTCAAGCAGAAAGTATTCTTATCTAACCTAAACTTCTCTTTAGCAGTTTAAATTCTAGTCCTAAAGGAAAACAAGCAGTTGGGTCATGAGCTCTGGTCCTGAGTTCTGGTAAAAAAAAAAAACAAAAAAAAACCAAAAAAAAAACCCTTACCATAATAGAAGCTCTGTTAAGTTATTTTTCCTTTTCCTTTGGTTCTGGTAGATTAAAAAGGAAACCTGTTCTCTAAAAAATGTTTCAGAAAAGGCATTTTAGTTACCTTTGAACACTCACTGAAACTCTTTGTACCTCCGACACCTATAGATGTCTGGCATGAGGTTCTTATAAAAGTTTGCTAAATAGATTCAATTTTTAGAGTGAAAATCAAAACCAGATATTTATTCACTTCACAAATATTTATTATGTGTCCCTGATGCTTGAGACTTTGCTGGTGAGCCATTTACCTATTCTTCACATATTTATTGCACACTTACCATGTACCAGGCAGGTTTATTTTTATCTTCAGGGCCTGGCATATTTTCTAGCACATAGTGTGCCCTTGATAAATCTGTGTGGGAAAAACCTGATATACAGATGGGCACAGTTCACAGATGACAAAGGCACGGGCTCGAGGGAATAAAATTATTTCAAGGGCAAGTGGAGGAAGGGCCAATGGAAGAGACTGGGTAGGCACAGCTGAAGCGTAGGAGCAGAATCAAGGCCATAGTGGAAGGAAAGACACGTGGCAACTGAAGAAGGGAGAGAAGTTGAATGGCAAGGCACAAGGGCATAGAAGACTAGGGAGGAGTCACATGATTAATCACTTCTTTACCCACAAGTGAAAGTAGGAGAGCTACAGGTAGGATTTCAATCAGAAAAGAGGAATTGGTGCTGAAGATTCTGGAGCTTAAAGTTATAACTCAGATCAGGTATGCCATGGGGATGCGATGCTGACAGGAGAAAGGGCTGATAATCACTGGGGTTGAGGAGACTGCAGAAATCTAAAATTTCTTAATGTATTAAGTTGGTATATAAAATTCCCAAGGGCCTTGGGGACTGGGCACACGGAGGAAGAACGAGAGCAGGTGCCCCTGGCCTCGGTAAGTGTAACCGAGCAAGGAGCGTTGGAGGAGGGGAGCGGGGGAGGCCGGTGCAGAGCCCAGCAGGGCAGCACCGATCCGTGTTTACAGGGAGTAGAAATGCAATGGTTTAGACGGGGCAAAGTGATGGGCACCTCTCATCCCTATTTTGTGGAGCTCAGGGAAAGAGGAAGATACAAACTCCCTAAATTCTTCCAAAGGTTTTCTGGGCATTGCGATAATTTTTAGCAAGTGCTAATAAAAGCAAATACATACAGAAGACGTGTGTCAGTATTTTCAAATTTCAAAATTCTACTCACCTTGTTTACACAAAATAAATTCTTTGGACTCTGCATAGGCTGATTCTTTTTGTCCAAGTCTAGCTTTAATTCTGGCCCAGAGAGAAAGCGATGGATCGGTAATTGCGGAAAAGATATTACAAGAATGATGAGAGGTATTGCAGGCATCAATCCAGATTGCCTCCCTAAAATGAAGACGAGTAAAGAAACAAGGATAACTTTTGTTAATCTGTACACTTCAATCATCTCTGTCTGTGCTTTGCTTTTCACTCACAGCATGGAGCTGGTAGCTGGTCGAAAGAGCTAAGAACAGGACGGAGAAGCCGGACAAAGGAGGAAGCCCTTACTCTGGTTAGAAGTCCTATAAATTCCTTTACAATAAAGAGGCTCAATTCAAAATACAACACCTGAACAAAGTACATTCCATATGTAATTGTAAAAAATCTGGTCTTTAAACAATTCTAGATTCTATTAATATCGATAATCATTACTTGATTGCAGAACCTAACACATTACAAAGACTCTTAACAGGAACTCCTAAAATTGTTCTGAAATTCTCATCTTTCTGCTAAACAACACATTCACTATGGCAAGTAAGATGACCTCACTTTTAATACGAATTCTGAGCTTTATTTGTCATGCCTTGAAAAATTCTGAAAGTTGCTGAGACTCCTCTACTTGAATTTGACAGGAAGAAGAACTAAAAGGCAGGAAGTCTTGTGAAAATAACTAATTTGCATCCTTAGAGCTTCTGGAAGTCTACAAGCAGTTTAGGAAGTTCTGCCACATGGGAAAGGAAGATGATGGGGCAAAACACAGTCATGGAAAGTACAAAGACCTAGGCAAAGTAGAATAAAAAGGATGAAAAGAGTTAACACTTACCCATAGTTCTTTACCTGTACGATAAAAACAGGGGTCTGTGACATGGTCGGGTAGTCCCAAGATAGGACAGTATTAAAGTTATAGGCCTTAATTTCAATATTCGTTGGTTTTGGCACTGTAAGAGATTCAAAAAGTAAAATGGGTAATTGTAAGAAACTAACATTAACATTAGAAAACCTCACAAAGAGCCATGGTAGCCGAATACGTATTTTGAAGAAAGGTAGAATTTGCCAGAACAGACTATACAATTATTTAATTGAGATGTATAAAAATTAATTTTATTGGAAAATGTATAGAGTTCTGATTCACTTTAAATTACTGAAACAACACTGGGATACACGGGAAATACAAGTATCGTAAAGGCCATAAATTCCTCTCATGTTTTGGGAGTTTTTATGAACAGATGCACTACCTGTTGTAATAATAATCCTGAATTCATTTAATCACTAGCATTTCCTATATTTGATACCACAGATTGCCTTCAATGTCTAGAGAGCTGGCTACCCCAAGCGATGGCCAATTTCAGTCTAAAATACCATCCGGGCTCTCAACTCTCTACCCGGTATCGTTACACACGTTCAGCACCTCGTCTCTAGCCCAGGAATAGCAGCCTAATAACGGCCTGAAGGAGCCATCCACCACTTGAGTTTCACTAACATTTTGCTCTCTGGGGTGTGCAGGGCTTTTCACAAAACACGCCCAATATTTCTTCTCCCTTTTGCTCTTTTAAACCATTTTAGAAAGGGTTTGCTAACGTGGGAGTCCCATGAGAGAACAGGCAGAAGTCACTTTAACATCTTGTTACTATTTGTGAAAAGCAGCCACGTATTCCCCCCTGCTCAGTGGAGACGGCTGTTGTCTATCACCCCTTGGAAAACAAACATACACATACATCTCCTCCCTTCCTCCTTTTCTTTCTCCTTCCTTCTCTCCTACCCTTCCCTTCTTTATGAGCGAACATGAAGATACAGAGTTGGTGACACGACCTCAATTTTAAGATTATTCAATCCTACCTATCTGAAAACCATTAAACATAATATAATTACAATTAAAATAAATGAATAGCAATGTGGTCAGTGCAGTGGCTTACAAACATAAGTCATCATCAGCCTCAAAAATTCTAAAAGAGGGGAGCCTGGGTGGCCCAGTCAGTTAAGCGTCCAACTCCTGATAACAGCTCAGGTCTTGATCTCAGGGTCATGAGTTCAAGCCCTACACTGGGCTCTGCATTGAGCATGGAGCCTACTTAAAAAAAAAAAAAAAAAAAAAAAAAAAAAAAAAATCTGAGAGCTAAAGTGTTTTTTTTTTTTAAAGGTACTCCAGCTGATAATGATGATTACTTAGGGTTGTATAACGTGGATGGGCTCCAATAAGAAAAATACTCCCTGGGCTGGACATTAGGAAGTGTTGGGTTCTTTCTTCGCTATACTGCTAGTCATTTCAGATTTCCTGATCTGTCACGTGAGGTGTTAATTTCACATATATCAGGTATTTCCTTACTATTAAAGGAAACACCTCCTAGATTTTTTCCCAAAGCAAAAATTCCAATATTCAAATCCAAGCTGGTGCATTGCTTTAATTTCCAATTATTTCACACTCGTATTATCTTTTTTTAAAATCTTTATTTATTTTTGAGAGAGAGACAGAGTGTGAGCAGGGGATGAGCAGAGAGAGAGAGGGAGACACAGAATCCAAAGCAGGCTCCAGGCCCTGAGCTGGCAGCACAGAGCCCGACACGGGGCTTGAACCCACGAACCGCAAGATCATGACCTGAGCCAAAGTCAGATGCCCAACCGACCAAGCCACCCAGGCGCCCCTCACACTTGTATTACCTTTTTAAAGCAGAACACGGATCAAGAATTATTTAGGTAAAAAATACAGACTTATGGGCAATTAAATTCTAAGGTCTTTCCTCCCCCCCCCCCCCCTTTTCTGGCTATTTTCTTCCTTGATATCAGTGGTTTTCAACAAGAGATGATTTTTTTTTTGTACCCGAAGGGACATTTGGCACTGTCTGGAGACATTTTTGGTTCTCACTACTGGGTGTAGTGGTAGGGTACTCGTAATTTTTTTTTTATTATTTAGGAGGAAAAACGAATTTAAAAACAATATTTTTGATACTCCAATATATTTTTCATGGCTTCTCCCGCAATGAATAGCTTTGATTACTGCCAAAATGTCTAACTTCCATATTACTTATTAAGCAGTGTGACAATCTGTGCCAAAAGGTCGAGATTACGAAGCTGGGAGGATGTCTCACAGATTCAGATACTACATACTTATCCTGCGTATGCGCTTTCTGCAGCCTGTGATCAGACACCTGCAAGTTTTCCATTTGCTCTTCCTGAAATACAGCTGACAGCTGTTGGTACCTATCATCTTTGGTTCTCTAAGCAATTTCCTTGCAGGTGAGCCAGAAAGCACTGGCCTTGCCAGATTTAGCCCTGGTTCTTCTCTTTTGCTTTTTGGTAGAGCAACCATGACCCTACTTGGCAGGGGGTACCGGAGCTTTCTTTTTCTAGGTTTTCAGAAATGTTTTTATATGCTTGCACCTTAATTCATGAAACGACCTAGTCTCAAACAGTTTATAATCTGTGGTTGAGAAGGAAATACAAGGCACTCCCCGCCCCAGGTTCAATTCAACATTAATATCAAATAATATCCACACATATACACCTAATTTTCAACCTAAGATAGGTACTGGATGCTAAGAAAACTCATAATGAATCTGAAATTCTCTCAGAAGCCATTTCTTAATTTCCGCCTCCTTTGCCTCTCCAGAGGCTGAGAATTTTCAAACCACCAGGTTCTGGTTCTTATTTAACAGTCATTCTCCTGCCTACTCTCTCTAGTCCTGCATTTTACTCTAAGAAGCAAGAAGAAACCACGTGGCACCTTCAGCACTGCTCGGAGACCTCCCCGCCAGGTCGTGCCGGGCACCAGGCACATTTCCTATTCTACAGACTCCCTGTTCCTGAAAGCCCACAGCGTGGCTAAGCTTTCTGCCTCTGGTAACTAGGACCTGACTTCCTCCAGTTTCCAGTAAAAGTGAGTTCTTCACTGCCTTTTGAATCTCTTAAAAAAAAAAAAAAATTATGCCCAATAGGAATGACTTTTAAATTGTATAGACTCCAACTGAGATTCCTGTATTTGAGAAACAGGCATATAGAAGCCAACCTATATAAGAGTATTAAGTAAAGTGCATTTATATTTAAGAAGTTACTGAATCATAATTATAAAACCACACACAACAGTAGACGTGTATATCAGATTAGTTTTTAATGTGAATCAAATGAGGTTTCCCATAATTTAAGCAGAAGCTTGCCCTGGTTAGACTAGAACAAGGGCTTAAGTCACAGCTTTCAAAGCAATCAAGACAGGCAGGTAGTGGAAGGAGGAGGGTCCAATGGATTGTAACAGACAGGCATTACCATTATAGTAAAGGAGAAACTCGGAAGTAACCTGTGGTTTTAATGCTACCAGAAGAGAAACCGTGTGGTTATTACACATCTGCCTTTGTCATTATTTGCCAAACTCGTATGGTAAACAGCCATGAGCAGTTTTCTCGTTGTTTCAGAATTTTGTGACCTAAAGTTTAAACTGTTATACATTCAGATTAAAATAATGAAGGCTTACAGCAAATTTCTATTCATAAGAAATTTACCTTCTATCAATAAAAATGTGTGGAGAAACAGCAAGAGGATTATCTATAGAGTTTAGGGAGAGATCCTACTAGAGTATCTAATGAAGTTAAGTAATGTTATGGATTTCTCCATCTCTGGAAAATGCCCAACTAGCTTTCTGGGACTCCGGTTGTTTTTGGAAATGGATTCAGTTATTTGATGCATTGTGTCTACAAACAACCCAGAACAAACTTCAGCTGTTTTAAAATCTGCTTCCCAGGATGCCTCTTAGGGGATTTAACAAAACTAAACAGAGGAAAGAAGAATCAGTTCTTTATCACATTGGGGGGGGGGGGGGGAAGGGAGAGTTCTGGTTATAATCAACTGTTTCCTCTTGATAAACTGGGAGAGACAGGATATGGAAAAAGAGCAAGAGGAGGACAGAAAAACTGACGGAGATCAGCACGTGAGGGAGCAGCGCCACAAACAGGGCAATGGGGATGTCACCGAAGACCAAAAGCCAGAACGGCTCTGTCCTAATTGCTGGGGACAGCAGCAGAGGGGAAGCAGGGAACTACAGACATCTCCAGGTCTCTTCTGCGTGGATGCTAACCGGAGAACAGGCTGCACCTGCCCCCCCCATTCCATAACCACCAACAGCAGTCTGCACCGTGACTGAAAAAGCGACAGCCACAGGAGCTCTTCACCAATGTGAACACAGCAGCAAAGACTATAAAAGATGGGCAGAACAGAGTTCTGCAGTCTGAAGACATCCGTTTGACAATCTGCCTGCCAACCTCTCTACGGGAAGGACACGCTGAGAAGCATAAAGAAAGATACAGGGGTCAGGAATTAAATTGTTTTGGGGGATTCTACGCCATCTGACACTACAGGTCAAACACAAATGCTCCAGATGAAAGCATCCAGACCCTTCTGTGAATGAACAACTGTCAGAGAAAAGTTCTAACACTTTCCCCAAATGAAAGATGCAGGGCCACCTGCATGTTTTTACATGCAGGGGTCTTACATGCGTGTAAGATGTTTTTACAAAGGGTTCTTCCTTCATTGCAAACTGAAAAATGACATGAAAATTCAGGGGAAAAAAGTGAAAAATACCAAATCAAGACTTATGCATTTCTTTCCCAGAATATATTATGATTACCTCCTGAAAGATTGTATAGAGCTGACAAAATAGCTATTTTCTTTTTCTTTTTAATTTTTTTCTTTTTGAGAGAGAGAGAGTACACACAAGCAGGGGAAAGGAGCAGAGGGAGAGATAGAATCTTAAGCAGGCTCCATGCGGGGCTCAAGCCCATGACCCCAGGATCAGAACCTGAGTAGAAATCAAGAATTGGACGCTCAACCAATGAAGCCGCCCAGGCACCCCAAAATGGCTATTTTCTTAATGCCTTCCAAATTTTTCTCTTAGCAAATAACAGCATCCTCTAGATTTTTTTTTTTAATTTTCTTTTAATGCTTATTTATTTCCGGGAGAGAGAGAGAGAGAGAGAGGGAGCGAGCATGAGTAGGGGAGGGGCAGCGAGAGAGGGAGACACAGAATCCAAAGCAGGCTTCAGGCTGTGAGCTGTCAGCACAGAGCCCGATGCGGGGCTCGAACCCATGAGCTGTGAGATCAGGACCTGAGCCGAAGTCGGACACCTAACCGACTGAGCCACCCAGCTGCCCAAGCAGCATCCTCTAGATTTAAAAATAAAGACGTTTTAAGAATTCTTGCACATGTTTCTTGCACATGTTTCAAGTGTTCATAAAAGTTTTGTACATGAAAATACATTTTTTTAATTCAAACATTTCAGTCTTTTCGGGCTTTGAATCATCCATCACTTTGTGAAACAAATACAAAAACAGTCTGTTTTCTGCTTCTGTTGCTTTCTTATACCTTCGGAAAAAAAGTGTCAGAGCTAAGGGTTCAAATAATAAAATAATTATTGTCCGTAATAAAATTATTACTCTCTACAAAATAGTTCCTCAGCTGAATCAATACGATCAATACTCTTAATATCTCTGCAGTCTGCTCGTCTTCCTGTGTGTCTTCCGGATCTGGTTTTATCATTCACTCTTTCTTAAGCTGTGGAACCCAGAATACGACAGACATGAATGAAATACTATTCTTCCTCTTCTTCTTAAACAGATGGACATATCAACTAGTGGCTTGTGCTGAATTTATAATTACCCCAAATCCCCCCAGATCTTTTACTCAAACCACCACCCAGTTAGTGCTTATCCAATAAACATCTGCTCAGCCACTTTCTGACCTGAAATGCAGGATTTTACACAGGCTCCCATTTATTCGGTTCCATCTAGAACAAGTGAGCGGCTGAGCCTATTTTAAATTTCTCATAGTTGAAATGGATGAGTTTGATTTCTTTATTTTTTAAATTTAATTATATATATATATATATATATATATATATATATATATATTTTTTTTTTTTTTTTTTTTTTTTTTTTAAGGTAGGCTTCACACCCAGTGCAGAGCCCAACACAGGGCTTGAACCCATGACCCTGAGACCAAAACCTGAGCTGAGATCAAGAGTCGGATGTGCTCCACTTTATTATGCATTGTCTTAGTTAACCCACACAAACCATTGTACAAGGGAGTTGAGATTATTACACATATTTTTACCAATGAAAGAACAAAGGCTTAGAGAAGCTACTTAAAGGCAAGACAGTGTAAAGTTTTACTGGTTTTAGTTAAGAAAAGCTACTGAAGCATCATTTTTATCATAGTTGAATAAAATAAGAAAATGACCTCCATATATAAACTGGAATTGGAGATGATTATTTGCTGATGACTTCACAAGCATCTAATTCAAGTAGTTTTACCTGATTTATCATACTACCACAATTATTATGACGGCCACTGTGAAATCTGAACCATGTAATGAAAGGAAATAATTTCTTTGGAACGGACAACGACTGAATGGGTATCTACCGTTCTGATTACTATGTGTTGGGATAACCCAAAATAAAGGGACTCCCGTAGTAAGAAAACTGTAAGCAAACAGATTCCTTCCTGTCAGGAATTCATTTAATTCTGGTTCAATTCTCCTTCTGTTTCTCTGTCCACTTAAAATGGAACCATTAAAACATTGGTCTAGTTCCTACAACAACGGTGTGCTGCTACATTGTATCAGATAGCTTGAGGTTTTCCTAGATATAGAACCAAACTGTGGATCTTTCAAAGTCCATACGGATCATGTTTCAGAATAAGCTGAAAAAGAAAACTATTAGCCTGTTCAACAAATCTAATTAAAATGCACTGTCGTAAGTATTCTGAATTTCTGAAATAAGTAAAAATAGGATCCAAAGAAAATCAGGAAAAATTCAAGCACACCCAGAACATTATCCTCAAGTCAGAAAAGAGGCTTTCTCTACTTTATCAGTGGAGAAGGTAAGTTAAGAGCCCCATATCTGTGCAGAAGTACAGTGTGCTCTTTAGGTAATACCCAGAGTGGAAGAGAAAACTCTAAGAAGGGAGACACTGATTCACTTCAACATATATATGCTACTTTTATAGGTAAAACCGTATGAAAAGCAAAACACCACTGATTATTAGACAGCACACATGGGTTCATTTTCCCTATCCATTCCCTAAGAAATATTAACAGAAGCCCATAACTGTAACACAATACATTCCCAACCACTTAGATTTTGCAGAGACTGGCTATATTCTCTTGCCTGCCTTCCTGTTCCTGCCAGATTCCCTCATCTGAGATGAACTACTAAATATACCAGTGAAACTCAACGCTATAAGATACACACTGAGTGTGCATTAAGTGTCAGGCACTGGTGAGCCAAGAAAGCTAGCCAAGAGCCAGAAGTAGGTTGTCCTAATGGGTTTTCCTCCTAATCTCTGGAGACTTTACATTTTATTTTATTTTATTTTATTTTATTTTATTTTATTTTATTTTATTTTATTTTATTTTATTTTTTTTTGAGACTTTACATTTTAACGTTTATTTATTTTTTGGGACAGAGAGAGACAGAGCATGAACGGGGGAGGGGCAGAGAGAGAGGGAGACACAGAATCGGAAACAGGCTCCAGGCTCTGAGCCATCAGCCCAGAGCCTGACGCGGGGCTCGAACTCACGGACCGCGAGATCGTGACCTGGCTGAAGTCGGACGCTTAACCGACTGCGCCACCCAGGCGCCCCGAGACTTTACATTTTAAACTAACTTTAAAAGCCTAGGGAACACAGCACAAACTAGGGAAATACACTGTAAAAATCTAGGCAAATGTATTGAAAATGCACTGAAAAAAGGAGGGTTGGGTGGGGGGGGGGGGTCACTAGCTCTTGTGTTTACAAAATGCTGGGGTACAGAAGGCCATAGGAGTAGATGTTCCTATGGGAGCAGACAGGGGATACTCCCAGGGCTGGCTTCAAGGATATGCAAATTGTGTAATCACAAGGGGGCCCACATTGTTCTAGGTGTTGGAATACAAAAAATGGGAGTTACTCGGTTTCTGCTTTTGAGGATCATGATTATACAGCTAACAGCAAGTGCTAGGAACTGTTGTTAACTTCTCATCCCATCCCGTTTTCACAACCATATGATGTAGGTGCTATTGGGCATCTCCATTTATGGATGAGAAATCAAGGCACAAAGAAGTCTGCCCCACTTGTAGAGAGGTCACTGGTACTCAGCAGGGAGCTTGGCAGCTGGGCTCCAGAGTCCAAGTTCTTAATTAACCACTCTGCAAACTGCCATTACCTAGGGCAGCTTCCTTGTCTACAAGGACAGTTGCCGTATATTGTGGTAAGAGCCTGGACTTTCACACAAGCTACTGGAAAGCAAGATAGCCTGGCTCAGGAGGGGCCATACTCAGACAGGTGTGGCACATAGTTTAATGCTCCACCTACATCAGGAACCCTAGATACCCTCTTCCTCTCTTCCCACACCCAAACACCGACTCCTGCTGACTCTGACTTTTAAATGTTTTTCAAGCTGTCATCTCTTCTCCATTTAAACTGCCATTTTCATCAATTCCTCCCGACTTAAGCAGCGGCATAACTGGCCTCCCTCTTTTGGGTCTACCCCCAAACTACTGTGTAAGATGAATGGTCTTTCTAAATGGCTTCACTGATCCTGCATAAAATCATTTGTCTTCTTAAAATCCAGTGACTGCCCACCAACTTGAGCAAGGTATAGTGAGTGAGCATATTATTTTGTTGGCTCAGCATCAGTACTCCCTTCAGGAACATTATTTCTCTTCTGGGAACTCCCCCACCACCAGCCTCTGTAACATGGTCCTTCCCATGCCAGCTGGTGGCTGACCCAACCAAGCTGGGCAAATCAGAGCCTTCCCCTGGGATTCTGTCAGAACGGTGGAGGCTGCAAGATGTCAAAACCCAAACATCCATGGTTCAACATCCATGGTTCCTGCCAAGTAGGAAAAGGTATCCACATCCAGAGTCAATAATAAGCAAAAGAGTGTCTTGGCACTTTTGACTGACTGGTTCAGCTCTCTGAGGCCCAGATGGCACCTACGCCTTTCTAACTGTTGCTTGGATTCTCTAAGCCAATAAATTCTTCTTTTTGCCTAGGTTAGCCAATGCTATGTTGCTGTCTCTTACACATGACAATGCACTTCATTAACTGGTTCCTACCTCTCTCCCTATCTTAACTTCCCTTGTATCCTCACACACCTATTCTACAGTGATAACCCTTAGTATTCCACTAATTCAACATGCTGTTTCACACTTCTCCCTCTGCACACACAAGTGTCTCTCTACCTCCAGCTCCAGCTTCAACTCTGGGGTGATCTTTCTTTGGGAAGTCCTCCCTGAATCCCCTCGTCAGAGTCTGGTACCTCTATCTTGCTTTCCAGTGGCTTGTGTGAAAGTCCAGGCTCTTATCATAATATATGTCCTTGTAGACAACTAAGCTGCCCTAGGTAATGGCAGTTTGCAGAGTGGTTGAGAACTTGGACTCTGGAGCCCAGCTGCCAAGCTCCCTACTGAGTACCAGTGACCTCTCTAAAGTGGGGCAGGCCTCTTTGTGCCTTGATTTCTCATCCATAAATGGAAATGCCATATGGTTGTTGTGAAAACGGGATGGGATGAGAAGTTATCAGTGTGTACCCAGCACTTACTGTTAGCTATCTAATCATGATCCTCGAAAATAGAAACCGAGTAACTCCCATTTTTGTATTGACAACGTCTGGAACAATACCTGTCCCAAGGAATGACTAATTGCTTGTTTGTGTGACTCTTATAGAGCACTCCAAAGGACAGCTGGATACGAATACAGCACACCTAACAGGAGCTCACAGAGGAAGTCATAATACAGAGGTTTGGACCCAGAGTTGGCCAACGGTGCAGGAGGGTGGGTCTCCTTGACCCCTTCCAGGCAGCTGCTAACTGTGGGCACTGAACAGACACTCAAGACTGATGGGGTTTCTGATATTTTAGATTTAACTCTGTTGCAGGAAAGATTCGCTGATTTCACTGGAGTTCCTAATCATCATTACCCCGAGCTTTGGAAAGCGTATTCCCAGCACTTATTTCCGGAGAAATCTCAGCGAGCAGGAGGAAAAAAAAATGCTCGGAGGAACTAAGCTAAGTGAAGAGACGCACAGCCTGACAAATCCGCTCCTGAATAAACACACTACACGACTTCCAGACTTAGATGTAAGATGGCCAGTCACTGCCACTTAATGATTCTCAGTTGGAGAAAGAACAATTCTCTCTTAAGGATTTTGGGTCCACCCTAAGGATATTTAAGTCATGAGCGCTGGCCACCGTCTACAAAATGCTGATCGGGAAACTCACTTATTTGAAAATGACTTAAAAGAACTGGAGGACCGAGAGGCGAGTTTTGTCATTTCGGCAACAACGGAAGAGGAGAGAAAAAGGGAACTTAAGTCCGCGGACGGCGCAGACCTGCGTGGCCTTCCCGGCGGTCGCGAAGACGTTCCGGGGCGACCGGGAACCCGGTGCGAGGTCTGAGGCTAAGTAGGACGCGGCCGCGCGGGGCGTGCTTCCAGATTCCTTAGTCGGGTCCCCTCCGCCCCCCCCCACCGGCCGCCGCCCTGCCGAGAGCTACATACCAGAAGACAGCTCCAGATCCGCGGCGTTAATCTCAGCCCTACTCCCGACCTGGAAGACGAGGACGAGCAGAAGGAGGAGAGCCATGCTGCCCGGGGGTGCCTCGAGGTGCGGCCCTGAGAATAGGGCGTCCAGCCTGCAAGCCGACCCCCGCGTCACTTCCGGACCAGAGGACCAACACTCCAACGGGAGGACGGACCCGCAAGCAGTGGAGGAGCCAGAGTGGAGAGGCGGGGCCAGAGCACGAAGGCGGGGCCCCGGGGGGCGGGGAGACCAGGAGTGGGCCAGGCAGCGGGATAGGGCGGGAAGGCGGGACTGGGGCGGGGAAACTGGGCCATGGGAAGGGAGGCGGAGCCAGGGAGGGGATGCCAGGCGTGGACTGGGCAGCGGGATGGAGCGGGGAAGCCGGGCGTGGGCGGGGCAGTGGGGGCTGGGGCGGGGAGTAGGAGGCAGGGTGGGGAAGCGGGGGGCGGGGGAAAGGGGGGGCGGGGGGCGGGGCCAGGATGCGGCCTGGGGGGCTGGGGACCAGGACCTGAGCGGGAAGGCAGGACCCCTAGTGCCGAACCGGGCGTTGGCTAATAGGCAAGACTAGGACCGGAAGGCAGGAAGAGGCCCGTTCCAAGGACGCTCGGCCTTAAGGGCATGGAAGTCTGTGGTCCTGACAAGGGCCCACAGGTTTGTGAGGAACTTGAGTCCAAAGGTTACGTTCTTTCGATTCGGCACCACCTTCCGCGATTATTCTTCCTGTTTTTGCAGTGTTCTGGGGTTGCAGAGCTTTTCCTGAGGCCACAACCCAGCCACAATCCTAACCTTACCCTGTTAGACTTCACCATCAAGGCGTCTGGAAGCCTGGGAGTTTAGAACGCGAAGAGCCTTAAATGCCTTCTCTAATCCCTGCATTTCTGTTCGAGGAAGCTAAAACTTCAGTGGTGAAATGGTTTGTGTAGACAGCCCATATCGAATTGGCTTGGCCCAGAACTACTTTATCTTTGGAGGAAAAACAACTTGTGTTATCTTTTCAGCAATTAAATATCACATAGCGATTTCTTAAGCAACCTCTCATCGTGTGATCCGCCCTCTTTCCTCCCTGACCACATCACCTATTACTGGGCATTTCTCCTATATTGATGTTTATTTTCTCCTCTTAGAATGTAAGCTCCGTCTGCCTGAAGTCTGGCACTTGGTTGGTATTTGCTGAGTGAAAGAATGCCTGCAATATTTTAGAGAGAAAAAAAAAAAAGATGCTCTACAAACTAGAGAGGAATTATTAACAGGATCATTTTATTTACATTAATAAATGCCTCAGCTCTGAGACTTCTGAAACTTCAATGAACATATGAACCACTTGTGGATCTTGTTAAAATGCAGGTTGATTTAACTGGTCTGATTCAGCTGGGTCTGGAGATTTCTGCATTTGTAACAGAATACACAGAGAATGCCCGGGGCCTCTGACTCTGAGACCATACTTTGAATAGGAATGCTTCAGCTCCATCTAGACCAAGTTTGGGGGAATATTTTGCTTGGTATTTATGATGCCCACTGTCTTAGTCTGTTTGGGCTGCTTTAACAAAAAACCACAGACTGAGTAGCTTATAAGCAACAGAATTTTACTTCTCACATTATGGAGGCTTGAAGCCAAAGATCAAAGTGCCAGCATTATCAGGCACTCTTCTGGGTTAGAGACTTCTAGTTGTGCCCTCCCATGTTGGGAGAGGGAGAGAACACTGTGGAGCCTCATTTATAAGGGTGCTAATCCCATTCATGATGTTTCCATCGTGATTTAGGCACCTCCCAAAGGCCACATCTCCTAATACTAATACATCTCCTAATACATCTCTAACTCCCCTTTGGGAGTTAGAATTTCCACATCTGAATTTTGGTGGGGGTGGGGGGGGCGCAGACATTCAAACATTAGCACTCACTATATGAAAGGTACCTAGTCATTGCAAGCATGCAAGGATGAATAAGAACTGATCTTTGCTGTGTAGGGGTTTATGGAGTAGGACAAAACATAATCCAGTTCAGTAACTATTTTTTAGTAGCCATCACTGGTTGGGCTATCCATGAAATGGACCCAGCAGGGGAGATTAGCATGCAAAACAGGCTGTTGTGTGCTCTTGGGATCAACCTCTGTGAAAGGGAGGGGGAGGAAACAGGATTGAGCAGAGGGAGAGATTGATCTGTGATGTCATCCTAACAAAGGCTTCAGGGGACCTCTGGGAGCTGGGATGGCCTTTGAGAGGGAGGGATCATGAGTTGATATGAGTGGTTAGGCCTTCACCTCCCAACATTGATTGGTCGTTGGATACACACCACCCCTGGAAGGAGACGTGATTTGAGCTTGTCCGTTTCTTTAACTGAGGCATTATCCAAAGAGGGCTGACAGTTAAAGGGTTTTGCCAGCACTGCTCCCAGCAGCAAGGAGGGATGGGGCTAAGTCTTCTGTTCCTAAAGGGGGATATGATCAGAGCTTCAAAGTCAGCATCCACCATAGTACCTATCCTTCTGAGGCACCTTGCTAGTCGCTTGGAGACTAAAGACGTTTATTAATTCACTAAATATTATTGAGTGCCATTATGTCTATGCAACCCTGTTATGCACCGGGATACAGACCTGAATAAGACCGATATGCCCCCCGCCCATGGTGCTTACAGTCTGTGAGCGATTAAACAAGCATTGATCAAACTATCACGTAACTAAATACTAAAATTGTGGTCATCCTTATCAAGGAGACCAGTGGATTTACAGGGAGTAAACAGAAACTTGGTTTAGACTAAGTTTGAAGGAAATTCTCTCTTAAGGAAGTTATAATCATGACCTGCAAGATAAGAGGGAATTCATTTGGACAAAACTGGGGCATGGGGACTCACAGGCTAGTATGAGAGGTAAGAGGATGATCAGTAAAATATATTTTAAAACCCAGTATATAAATCTTACATAGCCACACAGAAAGCAAATGAGCAGTGCCAGTTTCCTTGGTAAAAATCTTGTGCCTATCCAAGTATATCCTTGAACATCCAAGTATATGTTGGTCCCCACTATGTCCTCTGGTGAGTTTTTAAAGCCAAAAAACAAAGCAAAACAAAACAAACCCAATGTAGGGTAAGGGGTGAATAAGTCCAAAGCCAAGTGTGAACTGAAGTGGCACTCAGAAGCTAAGGCTGCATTTTGTAGGTCAAAACAGGAAATTAATAGCCCAAATAAAATAATTTAAGATGCTAGAACTATGATGTAATGAGAACAGAGGGTGAGTGTGCAGCACAAGCTATGCACTTTGGGCTCCTGGCAGGCATTGTGTATTTCCTTCCTTTTTCCTCTAGAGCAGAAAGGTCTGCCAGTTTCCCTTTAAAGGCCACAAACCGTCCAATTATTCTATGAACTATTCTATTTCCAATTCTAATTATTCTAGGAACTATGACTAACACTTCCCCACCCTCTCACACTTTACCATCGCCTCTATCCTGCCCCTTACCTACGTTTTCACCACAGAACGTATTACCATCCGTATGTGTGTAAATATATATATCTCCAGATATATAAGTATGAAATGGTGGTAATCGTTACCAAAGAGAGCAACGAGGTTATTAGAGCACAGATTCTCTCTCTCTTCCACTAGAAAGTAAGCTCCTTATTTTCTTCACTGCTATACCTTGAGAAGCACCTATCACTACACAAATATTTATCGAATAAATATATGAATGACAAAGCAAGCTTGTGAATAGATGTGGGATTAGAACAGATACAGTTAAATTTATGGTTGATTAAGCTATAATTGGGTCACTGATGAGAATTTAGACCATTTGTTCTTGCCCAGAACACAACCCCCTTCCAAGGAAGGCTGTCATGTTACATCTAATCCTATCATATCAACCCCTGACTCAAAGGCAATTGTCCATAGACTGCAAAGTCTTTTAGTAGATAGCTTGTCCTGAAGCATTGCCTAAGAGACGCCATATGTAAGATGGTGACTGTGGCAGAAATTGTTCACTAGCTGAGTGCTAATAACGTTTCTCAGTATCCTTCTACCTTTCTGTCTTCTCACAGAGGCTATAAAACTCAATACTCACCTTCCCAACCTTCATGGCAGCTACGTGTAGTCACGTGACACAGTTCTGGTCAATAAGATGTAAGCAGAAGCCTGTGTGTGTGCATGTGAGCATGTGGTGGATGCGAAAGGAGAACTTGCTAGCCTTGACCCTTCTCCAGTCTTCCTGCCTGAACTGTAGACTCATGATACAGTAGTCCTCCTGCAACCACGAAGCAACATGATTGAGGATAAACAAGCCAACAGCTAAAAATGGAAGAATAAAAAGAAACCTTAAGGAGTCAATGTTAGCATCAAGCGGCTGGACCAATGTCTGCAACCACCAACCTCTGGACTCTTGTTTTAGGGAAAAAATAACAAAACTCTATTGATTTAAGGTACTGCCAGTTTGGTTTTCTGTTAGTTGACCTGAAATTTTTTTCGCACTCCTTGTTAGGACACCCTAAATAAATTCTCATTCAGAGAGCTGGAATGTAAACCACAAGAATGGATGGGGTTAAGTGGGAAAGAAAAAAAAAAAGAGTGAGAGAGAAGCAACTGGGACACCTGGGTGGCTCAGCAGGTTAAGCGTCTGACTCTTGGTCTCGGCTCAGGTCATGATCTCATGGTTGGTGAGGTCAAGCCCTGAGTCAGGCTCTTCGCCAACAGCGTGGAGACTGCTTAGGATTCTCTCTCTCTCCCAGTCTCCCTGTCCCTCCCTGTTCCCCGCATGCTCCCTCTCTCTCTCTCTCTCTCTCTCTCAAAATAAATAAATAAATTTTTTTTAAAAAAAAGGAAAGAAAGAAAAGGAAAAAAAGAAAAAGAAAAAGAAAGCAGCCAACTCAAGGACAGAAAGTAGAACTTTAAACAATTTTTTTAAAATGCTTATTTTTGAGAGACAGACAGAGTGCAAGCAGGGAGGGACAGAGAGAGAGCGAGACATGGAATCCGACGCAGGCTCCAGGCTCTGAGCTGTCAGCACAGAGCCCGACGCGGGGCTCAAACTCACAAACTGTGAGATCATGACCTGAGCTGAAGTCAGCCACTTGACTGAGCCACCCAGGCGCCTCAGGAAGTAGAACTTCAGCACACGAAGCAAAGGTGATCTGTCATTGAGGGGGAACAGGAGGCCCCAGTGTTGGGGCTGCAACAGTCTCCAGAAGCTTGCTGGCCCTGCTGTGACCAGTGCTCCTTCCCTGTGGCCCCTGAGGACCGGCACACTGGTGGCTGTTTCCTCTTCTGACTTTCCGGCACATCTTCATCCAAATCCCTGGTCACTAAAGGTAACCTGAGTGTCTCTGTCCGTGGCAACTAAAAAAAGCTCACTTAACCTAATTTCTAGCCATTGTAGTCAGTCTCTTAAAGAACAGCTACCATATTCTTCCAGAAACCATTTCTCAATGTCAGACAAAACACTGAGCTGTTGGATGACTACTGCTGAAAAAAACCCAAGAGACGTAAAGAAGCTGCAGTTTGTCCCCAGGGCCTCTGACTTCCTCTTTCAGTGCTTCTGCCTCTCTGAGTGCTTCCTCTCACCACACGAATGTCCAGTGCCCTCTTGCTGCTTTTTACTCTTTTATTTTTTTCATTTTTTGAGACACAGAGGGCTCAAGTGAACGAGGGGCAGAGACAGAGAGAGAGAAAGAGAGAAGTGGGGCTCATCCGAAGCGGGGCGCGTGTTTCACCCAAAGCAGGGCTCAAGGTCACCTGATGTGGGACTTGAACTCCCGAACTATGAGATCATGACCTGAGCCAAAGTCAGATGCTTAACGACTCCCCATCTTGCTGCTTTTTAGATACCAAGAGTTCTCCTACATTGAGAGTACCTAGAACTGCCCTGGCTCACAAGGCTTCAGCTTAAGGCTTCTCTGTACCTTGATCTTTAACCAACATTTAGGTAAACTGTTTTATAATCTGCAGGCACATGCTCTTAGCTGGCTTTGAGTAAAGATGGATAAACAGCTTATAGACATCAGCATTTGGTAACTATTCTAGCGTTGGCACCCTTAGGTATTTTAGCATTATAACATTCCCTAACTAGCAAAACAATGGATTTGCAAGACTGTTGTCTTTTTCTTGAGTCAACACATCAGCAGATGTTTTTTAAGAGAGACTATACAGTGCAATGTGCCCAGTGGGAAGTGTCTTGACGCCGGTCTACCTGGCTTCAATGCATCCGTCACCGTTAATTAGCCATGTGACCATGGGCAAGTTACTTCACCTCTCTGTGCCTCAGTTTTGTTACCTGTAAAGTGGAGATAGAATAGAGTGTACCACACGGGATTATTGTGAAGGTTAAACGAGATCATTATGAACAGTGCTTAGCCCCATGCCTGACAGGTAAGTAGATAAACATTAGCTGTGTATTATTATATGCCAGATACCCTCTGCCATAGGGATGTAAAGAAGAATAAGGTATAATTACTTCTCGGAAGGGACTTACTCTATGAGGCAGAGGATTGTAAACAAAAATCGTGTTACAGATTTGTCTTGTCATAGAAGTTCCTGTTAGCTGTGTGGGAACAGAGCAGGGATGTTCTGTTCAAAGAGCAATCCGGAAATTCCTTCCGAGAGGAGGGGACCTTTGAACTAAACCTTGAATCCAGTTTCTAGTCTCACCTGGGGGTCCTAGCCACCACCGACTAGTGGTGAAGAAAATAAAATAGAAAACTTTATCAACGTGTGGGGGCCAAAATGGGCCGCTTTAGCATGAAAATTATTTTTGAGTTAAAAAGCAATGAAACGCCTCAGGCCCCCGGTGGCTCAGTTGGTTACGTGTCTTGATATGAGCTCAGGTCACGATCTCACTGTTCATGAGATGGACCCCCACGTCTGACTCTGTGCTGACAGCCTGGAGCCTGAGCCTGTGGGAGAGTCTCTCCTCTCTCTGACCCAACCCCACCCTGCTCTCTCTCAAAATAAATATTAACCAAAAAAGTATGAAAAGCCAGCAGATTTGGGAACCACTCTTTTCTTCCCCACAAGTGCCTACGAGAAGTGAGATGGATCTGCTCCAGGAAGACAGTTCTCCCCGTAGATAATGATGTCATGACATGAGCTAGATTGGCAGACAGGAAGGAACCTCGCAAGGCCTGTTTGATCAAACTCCTCTGTGGCCCAGCTGCTTCTGAGAAGCTGAGCAAACATCTGTTTCCCAACATTTGCTCTTTTTCATCTTCCTGTGAATTGAATTCTTTCCCTTTGAAGACCCCTACCCACTTCTCCTTAGTTCAGAATCACATCCATACCTCATCCTGCCTGTCTTTGGAATGTCTATGTCTGTGTGGATTCCTCATATGCCTTAAATTAAAACTGATTTTCTCCTGTTAATCTTCTCATGTCAGCTTGATTCTTAGTCTGGCTGGAAGGACCTTGAAGGGGATAAGAAATTCTTTCTTCCCAACAGGTATGTATTTTTCCTATCAACTAAAATAAAATGAATGTACCTTTCACTGATTGCAGTGAACATTTCAACGTACATTTCGATGATTGCAAATAATAAATCTGTTAGCATCATCAGCTTGCATTTCCCCTGTTTTTGCCTTTATAGCCCCTGTACCTACAGACCCCCAAATTCTGCACCTCCACTATACCCCATTCCTTACTCATTCACGTCAGGTGTAAGTACATCAGCAGGTTGGTAGAAGATCATAACAAGAATTTGCTTTTTTCTAAATTGAGATAGAGTTGATATATGCTGTCTATCAATTATGTCAGTTACAGGTTAATCAACTTTATGTTACAGGTAGACAGCATAATGATTCCATATTTGTATATATCGTGAAATCATCACCACAATACATCTAGCTAGTATCTGTCAGCATACCAAGTTACAGGTTTTCTTCCTTGTAAGAACTTTGAAGATTTGCCCTCTCAGCAACTTTTGAATACAGTATTATTAACTATAGTCACTGTGCTGTATATTACATCCCCATGACATTTATTTTATAGCTGGAAGTTTGTACTTTGACTCCCTCCACTCATTTCACTCCTTCTACCCCCCCCACCCCCTGCAGCTACCCACCTGTTGTCTGCATCTACAAAGAAGCTTGTTTATTAAAATTAAAATATAATGAAGCCAACACTAACCCTTAGGCTAAAAGCGGGAGGAACAATTTCATCATGACCTAAGTGGAGACAATAGAATAGTTGTAAAAAATTGCATCAATCTAAGAGGAACAGTAATGATGGAAACAGAAAAAAACTGCAGAGTCCCGAGAGGCAAAATGGTTCAGTGTGTCCCCAGCCGAGCCCCAGAGAGAATGTCCATTCCTGGTTATGCTCACATTCAGCCCCTTTGCCAGAGAATACAGGGGTGGGAAAGCAGACTGCCTGGGTTCAAATCCCAGTCCCGTGTAGTAACCCTGTGATCCTGGGGAAGTTATACCTCTGTGTGCCTCACTTTCCTCCTCAGGGAAATGTGGATAAAGTGACACTCACCTCAACAGGGCAGATGTGAGAGTTGAGCGAATACATGAGAGGGTTGCACAGGGCCTGGTCCTGAGAGGGCACATGAGAAATTACGGTCCACCTTTCTTTTCCTGGCATCAACTAGTTACCGTTTCCTCCTCTTTTCTCCGGCCCGCAGTCCCAGGGCACCCAGGCGTTGGCATGTGATGTGGGCAGAACTAGGCCTTCCTGTGGCCATTTTGGGGGTACTTGGCACTGAGCAGGCAGAGAAAGGAGGTAAGGACTGGCCCAAAACGGAATTCCCAGAAGGAGGCCTGGGAGAGTAAGAGACCTGACGACCTAGCCATGCCTCTGGGAAGCAAAAAGGCAAATTAGGAAAATCCGCTTCAGGAAGAGGACAGTTCGTGTCCAGCAGAGTTTTTGCACACGTTCTAGGCACAGCACCTCAGGAAAACTGGAAATCAGAGGAGACATTCAGGAGGTGAATGGGCCCCATGTCTGACTGAGCGAGGATGAAGACAAAACCCTTGTTGGCAGGGCTCAATCTCATGGGAAACCGATTTCGAATTTCTCTCTTATTAGTGCCTCAAAATTTTCGGCAACTCCCTAGTTTCATTACAAAATGGCGACCGTAATGATGACTGTATTAAATTTATTTTTATATCTCTTTTAGGGAAAGGGATGAAAATTCAGAAAGAATAATCTGTTGATGGTAAAAATTGTTCTCATCTTCTCTGTGGAAGAATTGCGGGGGTTTTAAATCAGAGCCCAGAAGTTTAAACAGCTACTAGCAATGAATTTCCTTTTTAGAAAGTGTTACATTGTAATCATTACGTCATTATCACTTCAAAAGGTTTGTTCTTTCAACTTTGTGGTTTAAAATGTGTGTGTTAATTTGTCAGCAGTGAAAAGGAGCTGGGGAGTTCGCTGAACTGTAATTGTGGTTTTTAGCGAGAATACTCGGGAGAATCCTCGCATTGCTTGAGTCCGAACGAACGTCAGCAGACTCTTCTCTTTTCAACGTACGAGACTGAAACACAAAAGAGACTGGGCATATGATCCATTTTTAAGTGATGAAGATTTGGATTTAAAAAAATCTGTAAACCCAGTCCCTTTTTCAGGTTAGGGAACAAGAAGGAGAAAAAGGTCAGAAGACGTTTTAAGAGTCTAGACTTGCCAATAGCTACCTGTGGCTACCGAGCACTTTTAATGTGCTCGGATTCGGGCACGAATTCTGGATATGGACGACTCAGTACAAAAGGAAAAAGTAAAACATATCATTAATATTTTAAACGTACGGATTACACGCTGAATGATCATGCCTGGAATATAGCGAGTTAATAAAGGGTTCTCAAAATTAACTATACCTGTTTCTTGGGGCACCTGGGTGGCTTGGTCGGTTAAATGTCTGACTCTTATTTAGGTTCAGGTCATGATCTCACTAGTGAGTTCCTGAATTCGAGCCCTTTGTTGGACTCCACACTGACAATGCAGAGCCAGCTTGGGATTCTCTCTTTCTCCCTCTCTCTCTGCCCCTCCCCCATTTTCTCTCTCTCTCTCAAAATAAATAAATGAACTTAAAAAAATTTACACCTGTTTACTTACACCTTTTCATACTTATTTAGTGTGGCTATTGGAAAATTTAAAATCACACACACACACACACACACACACACACACACGGCTCACACTAAAATCTACCTGACTAGCAGTGCCTGGGTGATTCAGTTGGTTAAGCGTCTGACTCTTGGTTTGGGCTCAGGTCACGATCTAAGGGTCGGTCCCTGAGATTGAGCCCCGCATCCACCAGCTCTGTGCTGACATTGCAGATCCTGCTTGGGATTCTCTCTTTCTCTCCCATTCCCTCTGCCCCTCCTCTCTCTCTCTCTCTCTCTCTCTCTCTCTCTCTCTCTCTCTTTCTCTCTCAAAATAAATAAAAATAAAACTGAAAAAAAAGAAAAAGAAAAAAATCTACCAGACTAAACACGAAAGTCCTTTATTTCCGTCATTTTCTTTGCATATGTGTGGACACCACGCTGGTCTCAGGCTCTTCTGCTTGGATCCTGCAACAGCCTGCTATCTGCAACTCCTTCCTCACTTCCCCACTTTCTGCTTGCTGCTGAGATCTTCCTCAGTCAGCATTTCCCTGCTAGAGACTGACAATGACTCCATCCTGCTAAGTGTAAGGTTTCAGGTCTTCTGCCTGGTCGTCCTTTGCATTACCAGTAAGCTTTGAAATTAACTCTTGTTTTAGTCCAAACAATAGAATTTGTTGGAAAGGATACCAGGGCATTTCAGGAGGTCCAAAGACTGGGCCTTGGGAAAGGAGGCAGGGATAAGGAGAGCACCGTGGGCTAATTCAGGAGAGTTATTTCATTGCTGTCCTGTTCCCACGCTCGTGGTTAAAAAGGCTACCGGTTGGCCTCTGATTTTTACCTATGAGGCTGTTTCAGCTACTGGTAGAATGACACTTGTCACATTCTGATTCTAAAGTTGAGATGTCCAGCTTGGGGGCCCTGGTCTAATACTGTATCTAATACTCCCTTTAATTTTTCACATTGCAGTTGGCCTGAGCATACGGGCTGTCTCAATACTCACTGACTGATATCACGGTAGTAACAGGAAATTGTTGTTTGCTTTACCTTTTAGGAAGCACTTGTAAATAGCCGTTATATTCCTGAATTCTCACAACTGCAAGCTGTTTATTATCATTCTGTAGACATACCAACAGAAGTGCAGATCAGCGAACTGACTTTCCCGAGGTCCCAAGCCAGGTGATTTGGTTGGCTCATCCTGAAGGCTGGGCTCTTGGCCACATGTCTGGGACCCTTTCCACTCTTGCATGCTTCTTGCTACTCTCTTTCCTCAGGAAAACCCCCTTGGCTCTGACCTTGCAGAAAGCGTGTCAGAAGTTGTCAGACATCATCTGCTTTTTATCAAAGGTACTTTGGATGTGGGAGGAGGAAAGTGGTGAGCTGTACTAAATAGATGAGTCATTGTCTCAAGATTGAGGAAGCCAAGATTTGTATCTTGGGGACTTTTCAGGAGGATGGTGAGTTTCTTGACGTTAAAAACAAACAAGTGAAGGAAAAGAGGAAAACAGACTTCAGGTTTTTATTTTCCCTTTTTCCTTTTGATGCACATTCTTCTTATTACATTTCTCACCTGCACATTTCTTACTGATCTTAACAATTTCTTGTTAAAAATGCCCAGTGTTGTTGTAATTTACTTACTTTCTATAGCATTATAGAAATTGACATTAATTGACAACCTCTGGAGAGGTGTTTGTACATATGCTTTACAAGGCAGTCTTTCTTTCTCTTTCTTTCTTTCTTTCTTTCTTTCTTTCTTTCTTTCTTTCTTTCTTTCTTTTAATTTGAGAGAGAGAGAGGAAGCATGCACCTGCTGGGGAGAGAGGCAGTGGGGGAGAGAGAGAGAGAGAGAGAGAGAGAGAGAGAGAATGTTAAGCAGCCTCCACGTTCAGCCCAGAACCCTATGTGGGGACTGATTTCACCACCCTGGGATTATGACTTGAGCCGCAATCAAGAGTCAGACGCTCAACCGACTGAGCCACTCAGGTGTCCCACAAGGCAGTTTTTCAACTCTTTTCCTACTAACATTCAGGTCTGCACTTAATTGAATAAGCCTCGCTGAGGTTTATCACATTTTTCTTCCTTTTCTGCTTGGCTCTTCTTATTCTTCTCAAATACTCCACCCATTTGCAAGAAAGCATTCTGATAGGTGTCCTTATTTCCTGGCCAGGAAGGAAAGAACAATGAATCTTCTCAGCAGGAGACACTTGTGGATGAGTCACAGTCATAGCATAACTTTTTTCTGTGCATGTATTCTCCTTAAACATTCTCTTGCCAGCCTTTAAAAGTTTTGGGGGGTATTTAGTATTATCTGTGAGAATCTGGAGAACTAGTTAGTATTAAGGTCTTGTTGGATAGAAGCTAGATAGGAGCAGTAGATAGAGGCAGCGTCCCAAGTCCTTGAAGGGAACGACAGAGATAAGCTGGAAGCAAGGAGAGTGATAAATAGATTACACATTACAAGCCAGAGGACACAACATCCTGACCCTGTGGCTTCTAAGACCTTCAGCCTGACAGACCTAGAGTCACTGTCTAGAGACCTAGAGAGTGCATATACACTCTCCTCTTCCACCTCTGCCCCAGGGTTACACCTAGACTCATTATATACGTTGACATTGCAGGCACAGTCACCCCTCCCCCCACATTGAGGAAGGCTGCCATGATGGTTCTAGAGTCAAAAACTCCCCCTCCCAACCTGTGGCAGGAGTCCTGGAACCTACATGTTCTCCCACCATGAGAGTGCACTTTCGTTTTAATAAACTGCTTTGTGCTACTTTCCTTCTGGCTGGCTTTATCCAAGTGCAGATCGCCACGTAAGTCTCGTGGGAAATACAAGGGCCAAGACCTCCATTCACACAGTGCAGACCTCACCCCTGACATTCTGAACCGTTATTGTTTTACTTGGTTGCTTGCTGTAGTGGGATGAATTAAGTCCTGTATTGGGCAACCAGAGTAATTGGACGATGAATGTTATGTTCGAGTATAGTTTTATGAAGGTTTCTAGGCTCTTTAAAATACCCAATTTTGCCTCCTTCTGGAAGAGAACTATAATATTTTTACTTCAAAAAACTTTTAGGGGCATCTGGGTGATTCAGTGGGTTGAGCATCTGACTCTGGATTTCAGCCCAGGTCATGACCCCATGGTTCATGAGATTGAGCCCCGAATCGGGCTCTGTGCTGACAGCAATGGAGCATGCTTGGGATTCTCTCTTGTCCTCTCTCTCTGCCTTCCCCTGCTTGCTCTCTATCTCTCTCTCAAAATAAATAAAAATAAACTTAAAATATTTTAATGAATTATACACAGAGAAAAGCATACATAAGAAAATATTATTCATTTTCAAAATCTGAGTATACTAAGTAACAAGCACCCAGAAGAAACAGAACATTACAGCACCCTAGAATTCTTCTCATGCTCACTGCCTGAAAGAGAAAGAAAAAAAAAAAAGGTTTAGAAATGAGCTTAGAAACGGTAGCTTCCACGATATGCAAGGCTGTATCATTATAGAGTAAGTCTTTGGTTAAAAATGGTGTTCACTTCCCCTGATTCACTTATCTTTCAGATGTTTTAGGTATCTGGGAATTTCTAAATGCTCAATCTTGGAATCACTTGTTATTATCAGCCTTAACCTTAAAATGTCAGCTACAGATTGTCACTGTAAAGTCTAGCCACCTCGGTTCCTTGGCAGTTACTAATTGTCTCCTATGCCAAACCCCTTCATGCAGTCTCTGGGTCTCAATTTTCCCTCTCTTTAGCTAAGACGAACCACTGTCCCGACTTTGGACGCCAGAGATGAGTTGCCTGTGTTTGTACTTTACATAAATGGAATTGGATTGTATGTACTCTTTTGTGTCTAGGTTCTTTCACTAACCATCAATCATTTTATAAGCCTACTTCGGATCCTCTGTCCCTCTCTGTCTCCCTGCCCCTCACCGTGCATGCTCACTCTCTCTCTCTCTCTCTCAAAAATGAATAAGGATTTAAGAAAAAAAAGTTTTTTGATTTTTTTTCAGTACATTCTCATGTAGCAAACCTAAAATGTACAAAGATGCATAAATAAACAAAAAAATAATATGCATAATCTCACCATCTATAGAGAACTACTATTAATTAAGACTTTTGGGTATTTTTTCCAATCCTCTTTGTATGAAATTTTTTTTAAAGATTATTTATTTTGAGACAGAGAAAGTGTGCAAGTGGGGGAGGGGCAGAGAAAAAAGGGGACAGAGGGTCTGAAGTGGGTTCTGCACTGACAGCAGAGAGCCCGATGTGAGGCTCGAATCCCTGAACTTCGAGATCATGACCTGAAGTCAGATGCCTAACCTGAGCCACCCAGGCACCTGTATGAAATGTTTTACAAATTTACATAGCGAGGATGAGCTGAGTAGTCAACTGCGAATTTTTCCTTCTTTTGGCTTAATATTGTATTTTAACATTTTCTTTTTCATTAAATATTCTTCATAAATATCATTTTTTGGGAGCAGCAGGCAAAAGTCTATTGGAGTATAAGATTAGAAAGGAACAATAGTAGGAAAGCTCTCTTTGCAGAGAGGGGACATTCGGAAGTGAATGCCCCATGAATATCATATTTAAAAACTGGATATTCTCATTTCATAAATCAACCATCATGTACTTACTCATTCTTCTGAGGGAATCTTTAAATTTTTAATTGCTGGTTAGTTTTTTAATACATAAATCTTTTCCTGCACTTCTGATTACAGGGAGGTATCTAGATGTAACGTTACCTGCCAAACCATCTGAATGCCTTAGGTGTGCTCGATAATTATTTCCCAAAATATTTCAGGAGTATTATACCAGTTTATACTCCTAGTAGCAACGTATGAAAGCATCTCTGCTGTGTATCCTTATTAGCATTGCTTCTTGTATCACCAAGAAAGGTTTCTGGGGGCACCTGGAGGGCTCGCTCAACTAAGCGTCCAACTCTGGGTTTTGGCTCAGGTCATGATCTCACGGTTTGTGAGTTTGAGCCCTGCGTTGGGTTCTGTGCTGATAGCGCAGAGTCTGCTTGGGATTCTCTCTCCCTCTCTCTCTGTCCCTCCCCTACTCACGCTCTCTCTCTCTCTCTCTCTCAAAATAAATAAAGTTAAAAAGTTTAAGAAAAAACATTTAAAAAAAGAAAAAAAAAGGAAAGGTTTCTGGTTTAATGGGAAAAAACATTGAATCCGTTCAACCTTCAAGTGAGGTTGAATATTGTCTCACATGTGTTCTTGCCATCTGTATTTTTTCTGTTGCAAAATCAATTCATTTCCTTTGTCCCGTTGCATGATTTGTTAACCGTGATTTACCTGTTTGTATTATTTCTCACTACTTCATCTCAGAAAGGAGGGGGTTTCTGTCTCCACTTAGAGACTGGGGGAAAAGGTTTGGCCTAGGAGACAATGAGTAACTCCCCAGGGACAGAGGTGGCTAAGCTTCAAAGTGACAATCTGTGGTTGACATTGAAAGACTAAGACTGGTAATAACAAGTGATTCTAAGATTGGGCATTGAAAAATTCCAAGATATCCAAGAGAAGTGATACCCTTCGTTCCCTCCTCCCTCTCTCTTCCTTCCTTTTTCCCTTCCTTCCTATATATACTTATTATGTGCCAATTACTGTTCTGGCTGCTAGGGATAAAGCAACTAAAACAAAGTACATGCCCCCATGGAACGTTCTTTCTAAAATGAGGTTGATTGAAGTATCATTTACATGCCGTAAAATCTGCCATTTTCAGGTGTACAGGTGTATGATTTTGACGAACCTATAGAATTATGTAACTGCCACGACAATCCGGGTATAGTATATTTTCCATCACCAAAATCAAAAGCCCCTTTATACTCATACCCTCTATCCACCCTTAGCCCTTCATAAGCCCTGATCTGGTTTTTGTCTCTATAATTTAGCCTCTTCCTGAATGCCATATAAATGCAATCATTTACTATGTAGCATTTTGTGTCTGGCTTTTTTTCACGTAGCATAATGCTTTTGAGATTCATCCGTGTTGTTGCATCCGTCAGGCATTTGTTCTTTTTATTCCTGAGTAGGATTCCATTTCATGGATGCACGAGACATTTTATCTGTTCACCATTCGATGGTCATTTATGTTGTTTCCAGTTTGGGTTTATTATGGCTAAAGCTGCTGTAAACACTCACTGACAGGTTATTTTGTGTGCACGCAGGTTTTAGTTTCTTTTGGGTCAGTACCTAAGAATGGGAGCATGAGGACATACAGTATTTGTTTAACTTTATAAGAAACTGCCAAACTAGTTTTCAAGTTGGCCAAACCCTTTTGCATTCCCACTAGCAGTAAATGAGAGTTCCAGCTGCTCCTTCCTTATTCACACCAGTGCCTTTGCCAGTGTAAGTTTCTTTGTTTGTTTAATTTTACTGTAACCATTCTAATAGGTGTGTGAGCTTATATTTTATTGGAAAGCACCAATCTTTTGCCCAGTTCATCAGTGTGGTATTTCTCAATCTCCCATATTTCTTCTTAGATTGGAAGAGATGGAATTAGTCCATCGGGTTATGACAAATAGAGGACCCCAATCATTCTGATTGATGGTTCTCATTGTGGATTCTCTTCTGTGAAATTTAGGCAGAACTTTGCTGTTCACAAGCACTTAGGGTCGGGTATGCTATGTTTTAGGAGGGCATACTCATGCACTGAGCTGGGGAAGTAGGTGAGAAAAGCCTCTTAGTATGTTTCTGCTGATAACCAAAGGGCCTAGGGAATCCCTGAGAAAAGCTTTGTTCTAGGGTGACTAATCGGGATGCATTGCCGGTGAGGAGACCAGAAACCAGGAGACAGTTCAGGAAGGTGGGTGGGAATCCAGTCCTGAGCTAACAGAGATCAGAACTAGGTTGTAGTATTGGTAAAGGCTGAATATGACTAAAGCCAAATGAAACCAAACAACAACAACAAAAAACACACAAAAAAAAATGATTAGGGATGGATATGATAAAAGGATAATCTAAATTAGTAGCTGAATATTGGTGTGAGGTCAAATAAATGAGTTGGAGTGCTTGGAGTTTTACATTTAAGTGATAAGGGAAGGATCCTAATAGCAAAGTGGAATAGCATTTCACAAAGCCTCCGTCTTGCTAAATCCAATGGTCAGGCAGTTCTCCAGATGCATTTTACTGACTTCTCAGCAAAATAGACATGCGCCAATTGACACATCAGATGCTTTTTTTGTTCTTTTCTTAACCTTAGGATACTACTCCCTCTAAAATCTTCTGTAACATTGCCTGCTCCTTTGTTTCTCCTTTGTTGGTTCCTCCTCATCCCCTCCACCTCTCAAGTTTTGTGTCCTTAGCCTGAACCTTTTCCTTGGCCTTGACCTGCATATTTACCTACTGAATACCTCTGCTCTGGTGTTTAATAGGTACCTCAAACTTAGCATATCCACTGCCAGTCTCCTGGTCTTCATAATCCCACACCCATGTCTCCTACACTTGTCCTCTTTTATTCCAAATGCTCAGGCCCCAAATCATGAGATCAGTCTTGACTTCTCTTCCTCTCAGATCTACGTCATACTCGTTAGCATATGTTTTTGGCTTTCCTATGCTCAGAACCTGACCATTTCTATCTGCTTCTACTGCTACCATCATGGGCTGAGTCACCAACTCTAGAAGCTTTATTTTTCTCACCGGTAGAAAGGGAATAATAATTACTAATGATGATGATGATAATAATAATAATATCTTTTTCATAGAATTGTATGAAGAATAAATGAGATAGCCCATGTAGTATAGTATAGCATCTTGTACCTAGTAAAGTTATTTATTATTTCTATCACTGATAGAAAGAGGCATTCCTTATCAAAAAAAGCTATGTAAAGGTACATTTCAAAAAGATTTTCCCTATTCCATAGCCCCAAAGTTGGATCTATTATTTTTTAGTTGCTCCTTTTAAGGATGTGACTGTTTATTCTGTAATTGTGGTTTCTTAAAGGGAAGTTGCACAACGTACTTTATTTGTGCTGACCATTTAAGAAATTTCTAAGTTGTTATGAGGAGTCAAACATTATATCTGAATAACCTAAAGCATGGCCTAAAAACAGGAATTTCTGGGCGTTAAGAGTTAGCATGTTTCTGAATTGTTGTTGAGCTGTTCTTTTTGTTTAGAATAGAAGAAGAAATTCTTTGGGTTGGCACCCCATTCCTCTGTTTTCAGACACTAGAACATGCAATATTTCTTGTCTCCCTTGCCTCTAAATTGAGGCCTCTAATCCTTGCACTGCATGATCCTTTATTAAAAATTAGAGAATGACTTTGTTATCTTTTATTTGATAGAAAGACCTATATAGGGAGAACTTTTTTTTAAATTAGCTATTGTTATCAAGAAAGAGAGGCTATAAATGCTCTTATTCAAACTTCCTTAACCATTTCATTTCAGAAGATATGAGGTGTAGAGTTTGGAAAGATGTCCAACATAAGTTTTCTGTTGGCTACTAAAAAAGTCTTTATTGACTTATTCTAGGATATGGGTTATGTTTCCGGTCATGATTCAAAAAAAAAAAAAAAAAGATGGGACACCTGGTGGCTCTGTCGGTTGAGCATCCAACTTCGACTCAGGTCATGATCTCACCATTCTGAGTTCGAGCCCTGCACCAGGCTCTGTGCTGACAGCTCAGGGCCCGGAGCCTGCTTCAGATTCTGTGTCTCCCTCTCTGTCTCTGCCCCTCCCCCGCTCATGCTCTGTCTCTCACAAAAATAAATAAACATTAGGAAAAAAAAATTTTTTAAAAATGTTCACTACCCCAACCTTTTTCTTGGTAATCCTTGTGAAAATTGACTGCCTTTAGAAGAGGCTGATCAGAATGTGGGACATAAACTAGATACTAACAGTGATGTTAAGTGGCAATGAAAGAGCTCCACATGTCCCTGGAGATGAGAGAGTGGGACTGTCGTAAAGTCTTAAAGTCTTAAAAAGCCTGGTATGCACGGTCAAATATTTGAGGGAACACATCACAGAACTATGTCGATTTCTTGGAAGTTCTTTTGACATGTGGACTTTCTTGAGTGGCTGTGATAATTGCTATCACTATGTGTTGGCTAAAATTTACCAGCTCGGTGTTGGGAATGTATATTGTGAGGAAGCTATGCCAGAACCCACTGTGCTTTGGTTTAAGGTCCAAACAGTCACCATATTTGAGCTATGATTCAGATAAGAGCTCTGCCTTTTTCTTGTTATACGTGTCTAAGGAAATCATAAAGCTTTAAGCATGAGCACAGCTATTTAATTTCTATGATCGAAAAACATAATTAGAAGAAAAATCAAAGAAATATGAATAATTAAATAAAATTAACATTTTCTTCCCTGTTTCATAAATACTGGTTTTTCATTCATTCTTCATGGAAAAAAAACTTTTGAAATTTCTTTCTAAATCCAAAGACTTTATGCCCCCAACTCTCACATGTTATGCAATTTCAGGCTTTGAGAATTCTACCCAATCCTTGAGGCAAAATCCCTAACATTTTTCTTACAACGTTCTGACTGCTGAAGATTAAAATTCTTGCCTGTTTTTTCAGCCCTCCCTCAAAGCTGACTTCTAAGGTAATTCTCAGAGGTTCTCATTCCCTCTTATGGAAACTTCTGTTTCTCTTTGTTCCATAGGGAAGTAAAAGAGAGATTGTATCTGCCTATGAAAAGCTTTAAAGTTGCCTGGATAAAATCTTATTGATAATGTCTAACTAATCAGGAAATACTTTCTCTTTTCTCTTAACTTCAGCCTCTGCTTTATTATTTTCCTAATGTACATTGAATCGTCTCTCCAGCCACATCTCTCAGAGGTTAAATTTGAAAACATAGTTAAATTTAAGCACTACTTTTTATAAACAGCAATATTTAAAAACATATATGAGGGATATCACCATATTGGCCCATTTTATCACATAAAGGCAGATGCAGTATTCCACATTTTGCTTGAGTATTTATTATCTTTCTCCCTTCCAGTTTTGTCTGTTTTTGTTAACTTCCATATTCTCACCACCTAGAGTAGTACCTGATACCTAAAACACAACACAAAATAATTGAGTGAGTGAATTAATATCTTTTCCTTCCTTTGTACCTTCTAAAGATATTAATGGTCATACCATATTGTATTACGTTTAAAAGATGGGTTTTAATGAGAGGTAAAATGTTTCAAATAAGAGACCTATATACTTTAACTATTGCTAACAAAAAGATACAATTATGTGATAGATGCATCTTATGTTCTGAGAATTCCACACAGGAAAACTTAAGAAGGTATATTTATTTTATATGTCATACAAATATAACGTTTAGTCACAAAAAATAAATTTGTACAAGAGTTAGAAATTCTGGGCTGTAGGACCAGCTCTCTCCTTAATTATGTCTCGTACCGTGAGCAAATTTACTTTTACTTTTCTGGACTTAGACCCATTAACAGTGTCCACCAGACTATTAAATATCTCCATTATCTTCACTTTGTCATGTTCTTATTGAACCCTGGTGAATGCATCTATGTGTCTCCCCACGTACCACATTATATCGAAGAGATCTACTTATGCATGTTCTTCCCACAAGATTTAAGAAACTTGGACTCCACCCTATAAAAATAATAGCTACTACTTTTTAGTACTTTTAAGTGTCCTATCCTACTAATTGAATATTTTTTTAATATTTATTTATTTTTGAGAGAGAGCGTGAGTGGGGCAGAGGCAGAGAGAGGGGGGACAGAGGATCTGAAGAAGGTTCCTCGCCGACAGCAGTGAGCCCGATGTGGAGCTCAAATCCATGAACCGTGTGATCATGACCTGAGCTGAAGTTGGATGCTCAACCCATTGAGCCACCCAGGTGCCCCTGCCTAATTGAATATTTTTAAGAGAGCCATTAAATAGGTATATCTAACTCCATTTTATAGAAGAAAAATGTTTAAAACTTTGAGAACTTAATCAACATGCCCTAGATCTGTAAACATCTGGGATTCCAATCTCTACTTTGACACCAAAGTCTCTGTTCTTCCTCACCTTACACTAGACCCTACTGCCTCTGTAAAAGACGCTGAATACCTACCAAGTGCCAAATACTAATATATTGAGTGTAATCCTGAAAACAACCTTGCACAGTAGATAATGATTATCCTCAGCCTACATCATATAGATCAGATAACTGATGCTTAGAGTTAAGAAGTAGTCTCCTCCTCAACCATGCAACTAGTAAATTCTGAGTAGTCTAATACTTCTTTCTGCAAATTATCATATTTGATATTTATATTTTTCTTCATCCTCTACCCACTCATGTTCCGTTTGCTTTTAGCCAGCACTTTAGCTGGTTGGAATTCTTTGTATGGTTGAATGATTTTATTTGTTTGAGGTTTTTTTTTTTTTTTTTTTTTTACCATTGTTCCTAAAGGGTCTGAGCCCTTAGTGGTCCTACCTCTATTGAGCTATTCTGGTCTTCCACAAAATTTGTCACTGAATAGGAAAATCCTGACAGTTGTTCCGTGCCCCCAGATAATTTGCTGGGGCTGAGTTGAGTTGATGTGCTCCAGGAAGGAGACGACATTTGTAAAAATACCTTAACTTAGAGTCATCCCGTATGTGATCACATTTATGGTAATTAACAGTCATTCTCTATGACCGATGTATCTCTGTTACAAGCCAGGCAAGTGAATCAAGTGGGAATATCACACGAAACACATTCCAACCCCAACATTTTCCAAGTGTTTCATGGTGGGTGATCTCTGTAATTTCCTTAGGGGCATGTTATTGTTTTCAGTTGCTATTTTGGAAGGAAGAGGCAGAGGGGTTCCCACTTAGTTTAGTCTTTTCTACCATAATATACCTTATTCCATGGTCAGAGGATTTGATTACAACTCTTTCAACTATGTACTCATGAACTGAAGAAGCAGTCACAGTTTCACAGACAAATTCAGGCCAAGACTTCATTTTCATCTCCCTCTTTGACCTCTTCCATAGATGGTCCAGAGAAGGATTCTGGTTCCACAGTGATTGGGATCTGCTCAGATCCAGTCTAATAATGGGCTCCATTTTCGCACTGAAGGAACTCTGTCCCTATAACTGGCTCAGATCTGGGACCCGGATGTGAGACCATGATTCTTAATTGTAGCAGCTCAAGTTAGGTTCACTAGTCCCAAAGTTTGTTTTTGTTTTTTTTTTTAAACACATAAATATAAATGTAGAGTTACATATATCCTGCAGATGATATCTTGCTGATTACATATAGGTCAGTTTTTGAAATTTATTTAAATAGTATTGTGCTAGTGATCTTCATTCCTTACATTTAAAACTCAATATTCCATTTCCCTTCTCACTGTAGCATGACATTCATAACAGAAGCATCCCAGATTTTACTCATCTGTTCCCTCAGTATTGGGCATCCGTGATGCTTTTAATTTTCTGCTCTGCAGAGCTGCTCCTGTGTGCAGGCCCCATGTCTGTGGACCTGTGTGGGGGCTCCTCTAGGGCTACGGCCAGGAGTAGGATTGCCTGTTCAGGGGCCTGCTGAGTACTGCCGTGTGCTCTCCTGGACGGCTATAACACTGCATTTCCACCTGTGAGGCATAATCATTCCCGTTTTCCTCTGTTTTTACTAAAACTTAACATTTTCTGATTACCTGAAAGCTTGATCTTCTTTAGTTTACATGTCTGCAAGGAATAGTAGGGTTGGGCATCTATATACTTGTTAGCCTCGTATGTCCCCTTCTGTAAATTACATCATATCCTTTGTTCTTATTTTGTTTCTTGTCTTTTGCTGATCTGCACAGATTTCTTCTCTGTCCTAGACATAGCTCCCTTTTAGACTTTAGACATCACAAATGTTTTCTCCTTTTCTCTCACCAATGACTTTATCTTGCCTGTGGTACTCTTTGTTGGAAAAAAAAAAATCCTTAATTTTGACATAAGTTTATCAATTTTTTATTTTACCTTATGACTTATAGTATGTGGGTCTCATTTGAAATGTTTCTTCTGAATTTATTGTTATTTTAGGGCACCTGGGTGGCTCAGTTGGTTAAACATCTGGCTCTTGACTTTGGCTCAGGTCTTGATCTCATGGTACGTGGGTTTGAGTCTCACATTGGGCTTTAGTGCTGGCAGTGCAGATCCTGCTTGGGATTCTCTCTATCCCTCTCTCTCTGCCCTTCCCCTGCCTGTGTGTTCTCTCTCTCTCTCTCAAAATAAATAAATATATTTTAAAAAATAAAATATTTCTTCTGACTTTGAGTCTGCAAAAATATTCTCATATATATATATATTTTTTTTTTTTAAAGTTTTATTTATTTTGAGAGGGAGAAAGAGAGTGAACAGGGTAGGGACAGAGAGGGAAGAAGAGAGAGAATCCCAAGCAGGCTCCGCACCATCAGCAGGGAGCCCAACATGGAGCTCCCTCGATCCCACAAAACGTGAGATCACGATCTGAGCCAAATTAAAAGTTGGACACTCAACTGACTGAGCCACCTTGGAGTCCCTTTCCTATCTTTTTTGTGTTCCCTTTATAGTTTCCCTTCATATTCAATTCTTTAAAACATCTAGAGCTAACCTTAGGTATGATGTACAATAGGAATCTTTTTTTCTTCTTATAAAAAGCCAATTTTACCAAAATGATCTACTAAACAATCCGTGATTTCCCTTATGACTATATTTAAATATATACGAAGGTCTGTTCCTGAACTTTGTTCTGTTGCTGTACTATTTTTAAAATGTCATTACCATGGCTCTGTAATATGCTCATTATCTCTCAGGGAGAAGCCCCTTACTTTGCTCTACTTTTTCAAAACTATTTCAAGATATGCACCATCTTTTATTCTTTTATATATGTCTTGAAACCATTTTTTTGTGTTCTTCAAAAATATCCAGCTGGACCTTTGCTTGGAGTTGCATGAGATCAATTTGAGGAGAAATGACATCTCGATAATGTTAAATTGTCTTGTCTGTGATCTCCTTTATAGAATTCTATTTTTGTTCCAAATAAAACTTCCTTTGCTATTTTTATTGCTCTGTTATTTTCAATTATATTTCTCTTGGGTAATTGCTCATGTTGAGGGATGTAAATTGACCTCATTGCTGGCAAGCTTACTAAACCTTGTTCTTCCCTAGAATCCATTTGCTGATTATCTTTTAAAATTTTTTTTTGAGAGAGAAAGAGTGTGCACGTATGAGCACAAGGGGGGCAGGGGCAAAGGTAGAGGGAGAGAGAGACAATCTTAAGCAGGCTCCTTGCCCAGCTCCATCTCACAAACCATGATCATGACCTGAGCCAAAATCGAGAGTCAGACACTTAACCAACTGAGCCACCCAGGCGCCCCCATTTATTGACTCTGTAGGTTTTTGAATATTTTCATGATATCACTTGCAAGTAATGACAGTTTCACCATCCTCCTTCTAGTCCTTAAACTTGTGTTCCTTATCTTGGGATGTTTGCCGAGGCCTTTGATACTAGGTCCAATAGAAGCTGTGATAGAGGATGTTGCTTCTGACCTCAACCTGAAAGCACCCAAAGTTTCTCCACTAAGTAGGATATATGTTAAAGGTTTTTGCTAGATAATCTTTTTTTTTTTTCACTTAAGGAAATTCTCTATCTTCTCAGTTTTCTGAGATTTCTTAAAAAATAGTAAGTAGGTACGGAATGTTTAAAATTCATCTGTTTCACCTCTGCCGCGTAACCTTCCCTCACACTCATCCAGCATATCTTATCCATCCATTCCACCAGTAACGGATACCTGTGCTCACTCTAGCTCCATGACTCCAGAAACGGTTCTCCGTGGTTCAGCCTTGTGCAGCCTTAGCTATTCCCTCTGAGGGAAGATAGAGATAAGATATGGCAAGAGCAAACTGGAAGATGTAGATTATTTACATAATCTACATGTTCTAATTTGTGGATGATGGGTTCATGGGCATTCATTATATTTTTAAAAATGTATATATGAAGACATATACATGTTTTTAAAAATTGAAGGGGGTCATGTATAAAGTGATGACAATCTACCGTGATTAATCCACTTAAATATAGCTGAGGTCTTAAAAGAAAACAACAAAGACTGCCCCTTCCCTGGACAAATAAATCTCTAACAATCCTTGACTAAAATGTTAGGTAAAACCAATGTGGTGAGACATAGTAGGATGTAAGGAGTAGAACCCGAAGAAGGTTAAGAATGCCTTGTTCAAGGGAAACAAATAGATCTTGACAAAATAGTTGAATGCGGAAAAATAAACAGAAACACAAATATGCACCTTAGAATATAAGGGGTGCTCCCTGGACAGACAAAAAATGTACACATTTCAGAACAAGGAAGTTTGAATTACCAAGGAAAAAGCATAAAAGGGGAAAAAAAGGAAATAAAAAGTATGGCCAATAGGAAGCGTGAAATACAACACAGAATTGTACAATATACAATAATACAATAATTACAATACACTAAAAAGAGTCAAACTGATGGGTCAAAACTGACACATTTTTTGGTAAGAAGGATACAGAAAGGTTGAAAGGAATAAATGGAAAGAGATACACCAGGAAAACATGAACTTAAAGGAAGCTGAGGTAACCATCTTGGGTTAAGGCAGAATTTAAGACAACAAACATCCTGAGGGCCAGAGACATTAATATGGGAAAAAGAAACCTTAGATCAAGAAGATGTGACAGTCATACATGCATCAATCAATTTAATGTCAAGATATATAAGGGAACAATAGATGAATTTGGGAGAAGTGCTTAGAGCTTACCGTCTTATTATTTGCCCAGGAAGCTAACATATTGCCCTTAGCTGGTTGGCGTACCTGGGGGAAGGGACAAAGGCTCAGCCCTTAGCTTTTGCCCTTCTAAGTGCATTATTTTTATTTTTATTTTTTTAAATGTTTATTTATTTTTGAGAGAGTGCAAGTGGGGGCGGGGGGGCAGAGAGAGAGGGAGACACAGAATCCGAAGCAGGCTCCAGGTTCTGAGCTGTTTGCACAGAGCCAGACATGGGGCTTGAGCCAATGGTCTGCCAGATCATGACCTGAGCTGAAGTTGAACCTCAAACTGACCGAGCCCCCCAGGAACCCCTCCCCTTCTAAGCACATTTAAAGAGTGAGCGTCCACACACTCACTTTCCTCAGCCTGGGGAGTTCTTGTGTGAGGTCTCATTTATTGTGTCCCCAACTCCCATTACTCCATATTTCGGGGGACTTCCCTGAGCCTCAGACCAGCACTGCCTTTTTCCCAGAGCTGCCTCCTCTGGGCTGTCATCTCCTTTCCTCCAAGAATGTTGGGGCAGGGTTGAAAGATAAATGATCTGGAGGCAGCTGGTCTGCCTGTGCCTGCTGCCATTTATCTCACACCGGCTGCCCTGATGTGACACCACAGCTCCTGACAATTGCTGTGGACGCTGACTAGTAATGATCCAGCCAAGGGTCGAGGGGCAGAGAACAGTGGCCACAGGGAAGGTCTCAGCAGCCTGTCTCCTGCTCTGTGGCCCTTGGTCTCTTCTGCTCCAAAGCTAGGATCCTTCCTCTTCTGTATTGCCTGAGATTTTCCCAAGTCTTTTCTGTTCTCATCTCATCTCCCTTTTCACTAGGGCCCTTCTGGGCTCGGTCTGGAGTGGAGTGATGGCATTCAACATTAGTTCATCATCTTCTGAGGAACCAGAATTCCTGAGACATTAATTCCTTACAGATAGTACATAACTGCTTAAGATATGTTTGCAGCAATATTGACCTGCACTGTTTCACCTAACTCCCAAGTTCATTATGAGGACCAAGTATGTTTCAAAAATATGTAAAAAATGGGGGCGCCTGGGTGGCTCAGTGGGTTAAGTGTCCAACTTTGGCTCGGGTCATGATCTCACAGTTCATGGGTTCCAGCCTCCATCGAGTTCTGTGCTGACCGCTTACTCAGAGCCTAGAGCCTGCTTCAAATTCTGTGTCTCCTTCTCTCTCTGCCCCTCCTCCACTCATGCTCTGTCTTATTCTGTCTCTCAAAAATAAATGTATGTAAATATATATATATTTACATACATACATATAATGTATGTATTATATATTATATATACACATTATACATTATATATATTGTATATAATACACTGTACTTAAATTAGTATGATTTAGCACATAATAACTACTTTGTAAATAACCCCTAAATATTAATTTAGATGAGTAATATGAATAAGATGCATGCCACTATTACAGAACTATTTCCTAACACCATAGCTGTTGTGCTTTGTTTAGAGAAAAGAAAACTCGTATCAAATTCAGGTGAATTTTGACCAAATCCTTTAGCACACTTGGTTGTAGTTTGGGATTTGTTATTTTAAAAACATTTTAACTTCTGGGGCACCTGGGTGGCTCAGTCGGTTGGTCATCTGACTTCAGCTCAGGTCATGATCTCACAATTTGTGGGTTTGAGCCCTGCGTCGGGCTCTGTGCTGACAGCTGGGAGCCTGGAGCCAGCTTCGAATTCTCTATCTCCCTCTCTCTCACTGCCCCTCCCCCTGCTTGTGCTCTGTCTCTCTCTGTGTCTCAAAAATAAATAAAAATGTTTTAAAAAAAAAACATTTTAACTTCTCAGTTTGGACCAAAATACACGGATTGTTTTTGAACGAGCTTTGTAATATTGAATGCAGAAGTTTTGATCATGAGGCAAAAACTCACTCACCCTGTTTTAAAGAAAATTCACATGACCTTCTTGGTTATATTCTAGGGAGAAAAAGGAGAAGTGCTCTCTGGGGTGAATTTTCTTTACCCTTGTTTTCCACCTCCTTGACAGAGTGGACCAAGTCTTCATTTATGTGGCACACAAACCATACTCCATAACTTCCAAATAAGGAGTAAGATTTGCCCTGTATATATCTGCTACCTTAAATCTGTGGATCTATTCTCAGTTAACAACAGAGAATGTCTGTATCCTATGATTTCACCAGAAAACTCAGTTTTGAGTTGAGCTAGTTAACTCATGCAAAAAAAATGTCATTCAGGTACCTGATACGTGAAAACATACCAGTTTAAGGAAAATATTGACCATTTATCCCTTGTAAGGTTTCAGTTCTAGCCTTTTATCCAGTTAGATCACTATAAATTAAATATCCGGTCTGAATTAATGTAATTCTGTGTAAAGTTGCCTTTACTAATATAACTTAATATTGCTGTCTTTGGCATTCTTGACTGTTGATATGAGAAATGGTCCTGGGGAGTTCAGATTTCTGCACCCTTTTAGAAGTCTCTGTTGCAAGAGATTAATAATCTAGCAAGAGCTACCATTCAAAGAGTGCACTGCATGTTCTAGGTGCCTGCTTTACTGGATTTAATTCTCACTATAAACTTGCTAAGTGGATATTATAATTCTCCCTGTGTAGTTGAGGAAACAAGGCCAATTTAAGCAATTTGCCCACAGCTATTAAGTGCTTGACACAAGATTCAAACTCAGGCCTGTTTGATCTTGAAGTCTATGTCCTTAATCTTTGTTTTGCAATGTTATTACGCTTCTTAGTCTCCCTAAGGCAAAGGTTCCAGGAATCAGCTATTCTTGTAAATTGGCTAGAGGTGATCTGCAGAAGGGACGAACAACACTCTAGAGCCAGGAGTTTACATGAGGTGACAATGTACAACTGGGATGCTCTGTGACACATGTAAGCTTGCCTGGTAATTCCAAGAATCCTTTTGCCAGGAAGCCAGAAAAAGACTGGCTGGGGACTCAACTATTCCTGACTGGGAAGTTCAAGGGAAACTTGATTTTGTGTCCCATGTTTGGGACATTTAGGTGACGTGCATGTGCAACAGTTAACCTTTGATTTCAGAGCTCTCAATGAACCACAGGTCAAGAACTCCCAGTGTAAGCCTTGTTATTTCCCAGTTTTTATGACTTTAAGGAAATCTTGAATCAAATGAAACACTCAAAGGGGTGCCTGGGTGGCACAGTCGGTTAAGCGTCCCACTTCATCTCAGGTCATGATCTCACAGTTCATGGGTTCGAGGCCTGCGTCGGGCTCTGTGGCTCTGTGCTGACAGCTCAGAGCCTGGAGCCTGCTTCAGATTCTGTGTCTCCCTCTCTCTTTGCCCCTCCCTTGCTTGTCTCTGACTCTCTCTAAAAACTAAATAAGCATTAAAAAAAGAAAGAAAGAAAGAAAGAAAGAAAGAAAGAAAGAAAGAAAAAGAAAGATACACTAAATTCTGACATGCCCTCAAATAATCTTATGTGCTTCCCACTCTTTAAGTTGGTAGGTAAGTTTCAGACTGTCTCCTGTAGTACTTGGAGTTCTCCACACCCTTGCAAAGGGTGCCTGATGCCAGGAGAGAAAATGGAAGGAATGAAACTGTGGCTGCACATCCTCACAACTCAACTGGGGCAGCTCTGGAGACACAGACACAAGGTACATGAGCTCAACTCCATTGTCCAGTGATTTGATTTTTCTAACAAAATAAAGTTTTTATCAGTATCCTCATCGGTGAAAAAGGTACTAATAATCCTACCCTGTGGGTTGCCAGTAATGATTGAATGACTTAATATGTGCACAGCACTTATAACACTCCCTGAAAAAGAATAAGCATTCAGTAATGGTTGGCTATTACTATTACTTAATCATGCTTTTGTGCATAATTTTGTAATAATCAGAGAGCTAAAACTAAAAGAAAAATCACCATCTCTGTGATGGCTGAACTTTTTCATGTTTAAACTTTCTCTGTGTATTTAATTTTTATTTATATTATATGTCATTTTCATAGTAAATGGCATCTAATTTTTTCCCTATCTGCTGCTTTTGAGCCAATACATTGCCCTTCCTGAAAATGACAAGAGTTACCCCTGACTCTTCCCAGTAAGAAACTTGGAAATTGCCTTTATTTCTTGGGTAGATGATCTGATAACTGAGATAGTGACAACTTAAAATATTTTGCTGTCTTCTCTGCAAATGAGGAAAAATAGCAGTCAAGGAGCTAGCTAACAGCAAAGGGAAAATAATGCCTATTACTAGTCATTTCAACATTTCTTACTTTCCTTGCTCTTCATTTCTACTTTTAAGACATCTTTAAAATAATCCTTGGTTGGGAAAAAAAACAACATTATTTTTGTTGTATTTTCCCCTATTTTCAAGTTCTAAAATATATCATGTACACAAATTGGTATAAATATTGATTTAAAAGGAGGATGAAATAAGCTTTATTGATTGGATATCTTCAATTCGCCCTTCACCTTGACCTTGCTTCACTCTGTCCCACATGCTCTGTGCTCTAGCTGACTTGCATGACCTCCACCTGTAGTCTCTATTGCCTTCCAAGTTCCAGTTGGTTTTGGCCAATGGACATTGCATTAACTTGTTTTTCTACACACTGCTTCTACCTTCTAAGTAGTCCCTTTAGTAACTTCCCCTCAAATTAACTTGAGTGTGTCGTCTGTTTCCTTTAAGGCCAACCAGCTCTTGTGTTCACCATTTCCTTGCCTTTTAAAGATGCAGTTTTGCCATGTATATAGGCTAAAATATATTGGTTAGGGGTGCCTGGATGGCTCAGTGGTTAAGCTTCCAACTCTTGGTTTTGGCTCAGGTCATGATCTCATGCTTTGTGGGTTTGTGGGTCTGAGCCCCACATCCACAGACGGTGCAAAGCCTGCTTGGGATTCTCTCTCCCTCTTTCTCTGCCCCTCCTCCACTTGTGCTGTCTCCATCTCTCTCAAAATAAATAAATAAACTTAAAAAAAATATATATATATATTGTTTAGTTTTCCCTTTTTAACTTATGTAAATGTATTGATTTAAGGTCTCCCTCTACCATGTTCCATTTTTGCTCTTTGCTAATTTGGAAATCATAAATTTGTTAAAGAACAAAATTCAACAGAGTAAATTTAAAGGTTTAATTGGCTTTATTCAAAAATTTATGGATCAGGCAGCGTACTTGTCTAGGAATAGAAAGGAATTCCAAGGAGCGGTGCAAATTGGAAGGACTTTATAGGCAAAAGTGGGGTGAAACAAGAAAGTTATTAGCGAAAGAGAAAAGCAAAGATTATTTCAGGCAAGGTCACTTTCCTGGGGGAAAAGCAGGGGATCTTATCATGCAGGTTATCTTATTAGTGCTCATAGGAAATTCGAGGTTCATTGGTTTCATATTCCACATTTGAAAGAGGCTGAAAGTACAATTAGGTTAGGCATTACGTCTTGGTGGGACTTAACATAAGTGACTCCAGTTAGGGCCATTTTCTTTTTTATACATCCTATTTTTATGTGTTTAGTAGCTATTCTATAAATTTTAACATTCATATTTAATTTCACAAAGTTAGTTAACTTAGTTAACTAGTCAAGTAGTTGACTAGTCAACTTAGACCTTTACCTTCCTTTTAAACACCAGTATCTTAGAATGCTTGGCCCCTGATTACTGTTTTCCCAATTTCAATGCTATTTTTATCCAGTATTTTGGTTCTGTTTTATTTTTATACTTGCAGAAAGTATACATTGTTGATTTTATTATTTTATGTAATAAATAAGTCTCTAGATTTAGCCATATGTTATTTTCCTCACTCACCATTCCATCTTGCATCTGAGATCTTTCCTCTGGAATTGTTAGAGTAAGCAGCTAGTTAGTTTCTAACAGAATACCTGGAGGCCAAGGACAAGGAAGTCATGGCCAGCTATTGGGAAAGTCAGAAACCCGTCCTGGCAGCATTCCACATGAAGCCAAGTTGAATCAGACAAGCCCAAGATGGTAGGTGCCATGACAGGAAATCCCTGATCAAATGAAAAAGAAAAGGCACAAAACCCTGCTTCCAAGAAATCCCTACCCCAAGTACTGAACATTCCACCCCCTAGTTACCTACTGTCAATAAAAGATAGCAACCCATGCCCCAGAATGCACAGCTTTCTCTCTTGAACTCACCAGCTCTTACATCTCAAGAGTATACTTTCACTTTCACTTTAATCTCTCACTTGTTTTTCTTTTTTTAAAGTTTATTTATTATTTATTTTGAGAGAGTGAAAGAACAAGCAGGGGAGGAGCAGAGAGACAGGGAGACAAAATCCCAAGCAGGTTCCTCACTTTCAGTGCAGAGCCCCATGCAGGCCTTGAACTCATGAACCATGAGATCATGACCTGAGCTGAAGTTGGACACTTAACTGACTGAGCCACCCAGGCACCCCTGAAATCTCTCACTTGTATACTGTGTCATGTTTTTCTCAAGTAAAGACCAATAACCTTTGGCAACGTGTTTGGAACCAGCTAGGTTGATGCCTCAGGTCCTAAGGTCTTTCCATTTCACCCAGAAACAGGGTCATTTTCCTTCTGAAAGAACATACTTCAGAAATTCTTTTTTTTTTTTAATATTTATTTATTTTTGAGAGAGAGAGGGCATGAGCAGTGAGGGGCAGAGAGAGAGGGAGACTCCAAGTAGGCTCCACACTGCCAGCACTGAGCCCATTGTGGGGCTTAAACTCATGAACCGTGAGATCATGACCTGAGCTGAAATCAAGAGTCAGACACTCAACTGACTGAACCATCCAGGTGCCCCCATACTTCAGAAATTTTTAGTGAAGTTCTATTATTAATAAAGTCCATCTTTGCTTGTCTGTGTAATTTTTTAACCCTTGTTCTTGAAAGATAGTTTAACTGGGTATAAAATTTTTTTAGTATTATTAAGATATAGGTAAATACCTTTTTGTTCACTACTTTTGGATATTTTTGGTGTTCTTTTGTTTCAATATTTTTTTTAGTTTTTTTTTTTAAGTTTTTATTTATTTATTTGGGAGAGAGAGATGGAGAGAGAGAGAAAGAGAGTGGAGAAGTTGCAGAGAGAGAGGGAGAGAGAGAGAATCTAAAGCAGGCTCTGCACCGTCAGTGTAGAGCTGGACACTGGGCCAGAACCCATGAACTGTGAGATCATGAACTGAGCTGAAGTTGGAAGCTTAACTGACTAAACCACCCAGGCACCCCTCAATACATTTTCTACAGATATAGATTTCTTTTTATTTATCCTGCTGAAAGTTCCTTAAACTCACTCAATCCAAGAATTGTTCTTCTCTATCAGTTCCAAGGATTTCTTAGCCAATATCTCTTCTTTTTTTCTCTCAACTATTGACTCATTCTGCAAAACTGATTCAATATACTTTATATTTTCTCATCTATGACCTGAAACTTTCAACCTCTCTCTCGTAATTTCCATTCCATCGTTTTCTGGCTGTGTTCAGGTTGTCTTTTTTTAGCTGTGTCTAATCCACTGTTCAGTCCATCCATTGAGTTTCTAACTTCAAATATTACCTTTAAAATTTTACATTTTCTATTTGGTTATTTTCGAAATTTTTTTTTTCAACGTTTTATTTATTTTTTTTGGGACAGAGAGAGACAGAGCATGAACGGGGGAGGGGCAGAGAGAGAGGGAGACACAGAATCGGAAACAGGCTCCAGGCTCCGAGCCATCAGCCCAGAGCCTGACGTGGGGCTCGAACTCACGGAGCGCGAGATCGTGACCTGGCTGAAGTCGGACGCTTAACCGACTGCGCCACCCAGGCGCCCCTATTTGGTTATTTTCAAATTTGCTTGGTCATTTTTTATAACTTTGTATTTCTTCATCTTATTTTTAATTCCTTCTATTATTTCCTTATAACATAGTGAACATACTTATTTGCTCTCCTGTATTCAATAATGCCATTATTAACAGACATTTTGTGTCCTATTCCTGCTGACTCTTGCATACAGTAGCTTGGTTTCTTGATGGCCTGGGGTCATTGATGTGGGAAACAAAGGCAAACAAAAACATTAAATTTCCTTACTGCCTACAGTGCATTGACAAGTTTTTGAAACAGGCAGAGTGACATTACTGTAGGAACTCAGCTGCCTCAATGTTGACATTTTGCTAAGGGCAAAAGTCAATCTTAGCCCTACATTCCAGGATTCTGTAAGTCTACTTTAATGTGCAAAAATTCCTTTTGAAACTTCTTTTATCTCTATCCCCCAAATAGGTTAGCAGTCATCCTCCAAGCATATGGCCCACTGATATACATCTGAAGCTGTCTCATGACTAAGGTTTTAATAGACAATAATAAATGACGTTTTCCTAATAGCAGCTAGCTCCTTCAAAGTCCTGGAAAGCTTGTTTCCAAAATTCCTTAGAGACTTACACTATCCCGTCCCCCTTCCCGACTTTAAGGTATATAATCAGTCACCCACCACAACCCCAGTGCAACTCTTTCTTCTCACTGGTCCTGTCTTTGTGCTTAAATAAAACCACCTTTTTGCACCCAAGGTTGCTCAAGAACCCTTTCTTGGCTGTTGGCTCTGAACCCCAACATTTCTGCATCAGTCAGGGCTGTTGAATCATGCCCACTGGAAAGTTTTTTGTGGAAATTCCTTGATGTCTTGATTTAAAGTGCAGTCTCTGAGAGCATATTCATCCTTAGCTCTGCCAAGAACCTTAGTATTCTACCAACCTAGAGATTTTTAACTAAATTTTCAGCTTGGGTTACTGGAATTTTATTGTAACCAGTAACTTCGGTTACTGGTTATTTGAATTTTAATTCTCAAACTCATGTAAGTATCAGTTAGGGTAGGAATTTTCCAAAGAGATTTTGCCCTCTTTATTTTCCCTTCCCTTCTCTTCCTCTTTCCTATCTCATTTCTTCTTTTCTCCTTACATCCTCTTTCTTTTCCTATATCTTTAAGCTTTCTATCCCTCCCTCCCTCCCTTCCTTCCTTCCATCTTTCCTTCCTTCCTTCCTTCCTTCTTCCTTCCTCCTTCCTTCCTTCTCCTTCCTGCTCCGCAGCTACAATTGGCAATTAGCCCTAGCACCTAGCTCTGCAAATGGTTTTTCCCCCCAGTTAGCCTCCCTTTATGCTTTATTCTGGGGGCTTCAATCTGATTAATTTGAACCCCAGACTATATGCCCTGGGCCACCAGGATTAGCAATATACTCTCAGCATAAATACCTCCTTAACTCCATTGTTTGGGGGCTGTAAGGACTGTGTTACCATCCCACAAGTCCAACTGATGTGGGAAACAAAGGTAGAAGGGAATGGCAGATAAAATTAAATTTCCTTATAACCTTCAGCCCATTGATAAATACTGGAGGCAGGTAGAGTATAACATTTCTCCAGCAACCCCTACTATTTTGATGTTAACATTTTGCTAGAGGGAACAACAACCTTAGTTTGACAATAGCAAGACCTCCAGGACCCTGTGAGTCTTCTTCAGCATGTGAAAATACCTTTGGAAATTTCCTCTAGCCTTTACCCGCCACCCTCCCCCACCCCAAATCCCAAGTATATAATCAGTCTCTCCTCAAGGTCCGAGGTAGCTCTTTCTGCCCAAGGCTCCTGTCCCTATGTTTTAATAAAATCACCTTTTTGCACCAAAGATGTCTCAAGAATTCTTTCTTGGCCATCAGCTCTGGACCTCCACCACTCCAAAACCCCATCACAACCATTCATTTAAAAAAAATGTTTTTAGGGGTGACTGGGTGGCTTGGTTGTTTAAGCATCTGACTCTTGGTTTTGGCTCAGGTTGTGATCTCATGGTTCATGGGTTCAAGCCCTGAGTCAGGCTCTGAGCTGGTGGTGTGGAGCCTGCTTGGGAATCTCTCTTTCCTTCTCTCTGCCCCTCCCCCACTCGCCCTGTCTCTGTCTCTCTCAAATAAATAAAATAAAACTTAGAAAAATATATAGTTAAAATAAATAAATAAATGTTTTTAGTGTAATTTTAATATAACTGTTTTGCACTGGGAATTTTTTTCTCTTCTATATAGTGAAGGGGAGCAGAATATACTACCCCCAAATATGCCTCTTTGGCATAAGGATTATCCTAGTATCTTAAGATAATTTCTAAGAAAAAGCAGAGACAGGAAAAAAAAAAAAAAAGAGACAGGAAAAACTCTAAAAACACAAGTTGCCTTTTTGTAAGAGAAATTTGCATTTATAAGGGAAATCTCCATTTGTAAGTGTGTCTTCCTCTATGCACTAGGAAGAGGATAGATGATTATAGCTCTACAAAATCGCCAATGAGAAAACAGGGACTTAAATCTGCATAAAAACCTGTATCTTTGTTTATTGAACTTTTCTTGATAACCTCCCATTACCTGTTCCCAGCTCACCTCCCTCCAATCTTCTTTTGTCTCTATCTGGAGATGGTATTTAAGGTGGTGATGGCTTGTGACATTGGGGGGAGTTACTTAGTTTTTTTCCTGTATACATGTTATTAAACTTCTGTTTGTTTTTCTCCTATTAATCTGTCTTTTATTACTGGAGTGTTTTAGTCAAGAACCTAGGAAGATAGAGGGAAAATTATTTTTCCTCTTCTATAAAAGGTAATATGCTATTTGGCCAAAAATGGAGGTGGAATAAATATTATGATATTTCAAAACCTTTAGTAAAAGCAATGAACTAAAGAAATGAAAAATTTTGGTTTAAATATTTTGATTTAAAAATTTAAAATAACTTTAACCATTGTTTTGTAATGAACAAAGACTATGTCTTCAAAAACCCAACTTACCTTAGAAGACATAGCCTTGTAATGTCAATTATTCAGAAAAGAGGGAGGGTTTATACTTGCATGGAATTTCAGGGCCAGGTCCTGTGTTGATAAAACATTGGGGAAAATTATTTCTCTTACGCAATTTTTCTAAAACTGCACTGAATTAATAGCAAAACTCTCCGAAGTGAGCATTCTCACAGCCTGTCATGTTGATGGGTTTACTTCCCACATTTTTGTTTCCTTAATCTTAATGACAATGCCTCTTAGGATGAAAGCTGGAACAAACAAAAAATATTAAATTGCAGATGTAAATTCCCTATTGGTAGTAATTCTTTTCTCTTTTTGCCCCTTATTTGATGAAAAAAAGGCCTCCCAAGTCTTCAAGTTCAATGGTCTTTTCGGCTAAAGGCCAAATGCTTACTTAATACAATTTCCTACCTAACTGGGTGTGTCTAAGTTAATGACACTAATGAATAATACCACCCTATATCTTTGGATGAAACATTATTACTGTCTTTGGAAAAACTCTGAAACAAAGTTTCATTTTTCTTGAGACTCTTGTGTATTATTTTATAATTTCCTTTAAAAAGAGGACATAGGGGCGCCTGGGTGGCGCAGTCGGTTAAGCGTCCGACTTCAGCCAGGTCACGGTCTCGTGGTCTGTGAGTTCGAGCCCCGCGTCAGGCTCTGGGCTGATGGCTCAGAGCCTGGAGCCTGTTTCCGATTCTGTGTCTCCCTCTCTCTCTGCCCCTCCCCTGTTCATGCTCTGTCTCTCTCTGTCCCAAAAATAAATAAATGTTGAAAAAAAAAATTTAAAAAAAAAATTAAAAAAAATAAAAAAAATAAAAAAAAAATAAAAAGAGGACATAGGACCTATCACAGTATTAAAATAGTGGATCTTAGTTGTACTAGCAACTTTTGTGAGTCAGTTGCTATATATGTGTGTGTGTGTGTGTGTGTGTGTGTGTGTGTGTGTATTTTATAACTCTGCAGGGTAGATATTATTATATTCATAAAATGTGGATTAGAAAGTTAAGTCATTTGCCCAATGTAACACAGCTATTCAGTAGTACACTTGGGGTGTGAACAATGTCATAATGTGTTCTATTTCTTATTATAATGTGCCAGTGCCCCTTTGAGCCTTAAATACCTAAACCCACATAAATGTATAAGATTTAGAGCAGGAAGCAGCAGTCTATTGTCTAATCTTAGCATACACACGGTGCAGTCTTAAGAAATCAAGACCCAATGGGGCGCCTGGGTGGCTCAGTCGGTTAAGCGTCCGACTTCAGCTCAGGTCATGATCTCATAGTTGGTGAGTTCGAGCCTAGCATCGGGCTCTGTGCTGACAGCTCAGAGCCTGGACCCTGCTTTGGATTCTGTCTGTCTGTCTCTCTCTCTCTCTCTCTCTCTGCCCCTCCCCCACTCTGATTTTCCCTGTCTCAAAAATAAATAAGCATTAAAAAAAAAAAAAGAAATCAAGACCCAGAGAAGTGAAGTGAGTAACCAAGATCACACGGCAGTTAGAACCTAGATCTTTTGATTTGTTGAAAAAAAAAAAACCTTACAAAATTCAACTGAGTAAAATTTAAAAATCTAATTGGCTTCATTGAATGACTCATGAATTAGGCAGCAACCTATCTAGCAAGTAAAAAGGAGCTCTAGGGTGCCACCAAAGAAAAAGGTTTTTAAAGGCAGGACAAAGAACTCCTAAACAAAAAAGCAAAAAGGATTATTTTCTGGCAAGTTCCTTTAGGGGACAACAGAGTCTTATTAGGTGGATTACCTCACTGGTGCTGACCAGGAAATTCTAGACTGACCAGTTAAGATTGCATTCCATTCTTGAAATAGCAATTTAAGTTAGGTATTTAGCCCTGGTTTGGTGATGTGGGTTTGGCACAGATGGCTCCATTTTGGAACTGTTTCTTTATAGCAGATTCTTGGGGCATTGATTGTTTCTTGATTTATATCTGCAATATAAATTCATGAATTGTGGATGAGAAATTTTGAAATAAATGTTTTAAAGAATCCAAACTTTCTATGCTATTTTAACGTAGGGATATTTGCCATCTAATAGGTGATACCAAGGTTGCGAAAGAGTGGGGAAGTGGTGATGGAAAGTGCAGAGGAACAAGGCCTGACCTTCTTCCCTATGGGCCAACCTGCTCTAAGAGAGGAAGTCAGTCATGTTTCCTTCCTGTTCCATCTGGCTCCGGGCTTTGCATGCTGTTCCTTTTGTCTGGTATGCTTCCTCACGGCCCTCACTTCGTTAACCCCCGTTCTTCCTTCAGACCTCAGCTTAAAGAATAACTCACTCAGGGACGTCTTCCCAAATCTCTCTGGCTGGGAAATGCCCTTTTCAGGCACTCATAGCACCACACCTTGACTTTTCATTACAAATCACACTCTAACTGTATTTGCATCTGTGATGTTTTGATTAATGTCTGTGCTGCCAGTGACCTGGAAGTTCCATGAAGGTGCGGTTCATGCATATTTGGCCTGCAGTTGTATTCCTGCTGTCTTATGCAATGCCCCACATAGAGGAGGCACTTTAACATCTATTTGTTGAGTGAATGAATAAATGAACTCAACAAATACTTATTGAGCAACTACTAGGTGCTTTGTGAAAGGCACTATGGAAAGCTAAAAAAATCTATGAAAAAGATCCTCTGCCTTAAATAGTTTATTGTATAGTAAGAAAGAAAAAAGAAATGTGATACCCAGCTGGAAGTTACACATACAGTTTTGGGAGTTCAGACCCTGTTTAGGGGAGAAATCGCTTCCAGATGGCAGGAGTAGAAAAAAATTAGGGATGAAGATTTGAGTTAAGGATGAAAGATGTATTTCAAAAACTACCTTTGAAAACTCAACTGTCAGTTATCTAAGACAACATTTGCATTAGATGCAAGGTCAGTTTTTTTTCTTTAAATTGAGATATAATTGACATAGAACATTATATTAGTTTCAAGTGTACAATATGGTGATTTGATATTTGTATATACTGCAAAATGATCACCACAATAAGTCTAGGTAACATTCATCATCACACATAGTTAACTTTTTTTCCTGTGATGAGAACTTTTAAGATCTACTCTCTTGGGGCACCTGCATGGTCAGTCAGTTAAGTGCCCAACTTTGGCTCAGGTCATGATCTCACGGTTTGTGAGTTAGAGCCCCACATCAGGCTCTGTGCTGGCAGCTCAGAGCCCGGAGCCTGCTTCAGATTCAGTGTCTCCTTCTCTCTCTGTCCCTCTCCAGCTCACACTCTGTCTCTCTCTCTCTCAAAAAAAAAAAAAAAAAAAAACATTAAAAAAAATCCAGCAAAATGTGTAAAAAAAAATCTACTCTTTTAACAACATTCAAATATACAATAAAATATTAACTATAGTAACCATTTTGTATATTATATCCCCAGGACTTGTTTTGTTTTGTTTTTATCTTGTCATTTTTCCATATTTAAGTCTTTTCATTGTGATTTAACTGCACAGTGAATGAGCAATCTCTCAGAAAGAACAAATTCAAGTGAGCAGGTGGAATTCTTACTCTAGATAGTCTAATATAATTTTAATTTTGGATTTTTTAATTGAATAATTTTAGGAGGGTATCAGACTTGGAGGGATGTCTCTGTTCTTCTCTTGCATCTCTAACTGTTCATTCTTAGAATCTTTTGTAAGCTCGTCTTCTTCCTCTTCATTATTTTATTCTTTTTAAAAATTTTTTTAAATGTTTATTTATTTTTGAGACAGAGAAAGACAGACTGTGAATGGGGGAGGGTCAGAGAGAGGAAGATGCAGAATCTGAAGCAGGCTTCAGGCTCTGAGCTGTCAGCACAGAGCCTGACGTGGGGCTCAAACTCACAAAGTGTGAGATCATGACCTGAGCCGAAGTCAGATGCTTAACTGACTGAGCCACCCAGGTGCCCCATTATTTAATTCTTTACTTACTGTTATGGCCCATTACAATTTTCATTTTCCATGCTCTTTGGAGGTCTTATTTACTTCCAATGTTTAATTACTTGATTTGAAATCTGCATTTTGGATGATTTTTTTTTTTTTTTTTTTTTTTTTTTAGAGAGCATGAGTGTGGGAGAGGGGCACAGGGTGAGAGAGAATCTTAAGCAGACTCCACGTTCGGTGCAGAGCCCAACATGGGGCTCGATTCCATGACCCTGGGATCCTGACCTGAGCCCAAATCAAGAGTCAGACCCTTAACCAACTGAGCCACCCAGGCACCCCTTGGATGAATTTTAAAAACAAAGAATATATATCTTTAAAATAGGATAATAATGATGACGACGACGATGATGATGACAATTATAATAGACAATGTTGTCTAACATTGAAGCGAATACACTTCTAGACTTGAATTCCAGCTCTATCATTTGCAAGCATTGTGACTTGGGTAGGTTAGTGATTTAATCTCTCTAAACGTTAGATTTCTTAGCTGTGAAATTGTGATAGCAGTATGCACATTGCATGACTGTTATGAAGATGACACTCAACAATGGACATAAAGGCTTCCTCATAGTTTCTGGTAATTAGGAAGTAATAACTGGTAGAAATTATTATACAGCATAGAGAGTGAATGACGCCTTTTTATTGGTACCTCCCCAATCAACAGCTCTAATTCAGGGCTCTCTGCTGAACTTCCAGCACAGATATCTGACTGCCAGTGCTATGCTCTGCTAAGATGCCCAGACATCAATCTATCTGTGGCCCAACCTGTCTACAATCAAGCTCTTCCTATCTCAGTGGCATCCCCCATGCTCCTGTCATTCAGACGGAAAACCTTTCCATTACTCTCCCTAAGCAAACTGATAACCAAGTTCTGGAGCTTTTACCCATCTAGCCATGCCTCGCTAACGTCTTGGGCATATGACTTCTTCCCTCCATCTCTTACAAATTCTGACATCATTCACATAGTTTCCTCATAATACGACCCAGCATTCTGTCGGGTGCATGGCCGTCAGCTTGTCTTTTCTAGGGTACAGATCTAATTGCGTTGCTTCCTTGCTTAAAACGATCTGGGGGGGCTGGGGGAAGACAGGACCCCTCACCTTCCTTCTAAAAACATTCTTCTCACCTCCTTCTCTCCCTGCATTCACACTGTGATCCTGCAGAGTAGAATGGCTGCAGTTTCCTGAATCAGCCACGCCTGCAATCATGGCTCAGGCTAATATCTGGCCCCAATGCCACCCTCCTCCCTTATGCTCTCAGAGCCACCCCACCCTGCCTTCTTTGCCTGGCAGATACTTCCTTATCCTTCAAGATATGGTTTAATCACCACCGCCTTTTGTAAACCTCTCCCCGGGGGTACGTATGACATGGTGATCAGCATGCCCTCAACACTTCAAGACTTCGGCCAATACTTTACGGCCTTGTCCTCACTGCTAGCCTGTGACCAGGTTTTTCATTCCTGTGTCCAAGGGAATGCTTCCTGGAATAAGCATATTTGTTGGATAAGTGCTTTTTCAAAAACAAAATAAAAACACTGAAAACTATTCAATTCATACTGAAACTAATTGCGAAATAGATAGTAAATATTTATAGTTTCTCTGAATAGAAAGTTCTCCATTGCTTGTGAAGATATAGTTATAACGCAACTTCTTCTGTTTACACGGTATAAAATAAAATTTCCACTGTGCTTGTGCAGTGTCTTTTATATGTCATTGTGTAAATATTTGTTGTATTGATGTAATGGCCCAGACACTTGTGGGCTTTTAAAAAATATATTTGGTGAAGTATCGGTGAAAAGGATTAAGAGATACAAACTTCCAGTTATAAAATAGGTAAGCCACAGGGATTAAAGAAATCTTTTGTCATTTTCTACACTCTCAAAGAGGATAAAGTCTGGACCAGATGGTATCACCACTGGGCCTGGCTACAGAATCTATCTTCCTGCCTGTGCTAAATTACCAACTCCGAGTTCCCATTAAAACCCTCCCACACCTGACCATACTCCTCAGATAAAAGCCAGAACCCGGGACACATCCTCTCTGCTGCCTTGGGGTCAGTGATGATGTCCTTACTCTGGTGCGGTAGGCCCTTCTCTTTCCATTGGGCTCCAGGGCCCTGGGGCTGGGAAGTCACCCCAGGTAAACATATTTTCTTTCTGTACTAACCCCCTTCCCTTCTAACTCCACTGTATTCATTTTCTTTTGGTGTTCTAACAAATTACTACAAACACAGTGGCTTAAAACAGCACAGATTTTGTAGTTCTGGAGGTCAGAAGTCTAAAGTGGGTTTCAATGGGTTAAAAGCAAGGGGTAGAGGCAGGCTCTGTTCCTTTTGGAAGGCTCCAGGGGAGAATTAGTTCCCTTGCCTTTCCAGCGGCTGACAGCCACACACAGTCCTTGGTGCATGGCCTTCTTCTGCCTTTTCAAAGGCACCAACTACAGGGTTGGTGGATAAATTCATGATTTCTGATTGAATTACTCTGATCTCCCTCCCACTTCTACTTTTAAGGATTACATGACGATTACATTGGCTCACCTGAATAATCCATTTTAACCTCCCTATCTGGAGGTCTTTAACTTTATCAGCATCTGCAAAGCCCCTCTTGCCATGTAACATATTCACAGATTCTGACATCAGGATGTGGACAACTTTTCTCGGGGAGGGGCACTATGCTGGCCTACCACAACTACCATTTTTCACCTAGATGTATATAGCGATCTGATTATTCTCCATCTTTTGTCAACTCATTCATTATATTGATTGCTTTGGTTGCAAAGACGAGTTAAAATATTGCTGCCTACAGCCCAATATAAAATATATACAGCCAAGCAAATAATTACGAAACCACGTGAGAGTGTTATGTTAAAAGAATTTCCGAATCCAAAGAGATCAATGAGGAAACAGTGTCAAACTGTCCCTGAATGAGACAGGAAATTGTACAGGTAGGGGAAGGTTGCATAGGGGAGGCTTCCCCAGACAGAATCTAAAGAAAATGCGTGGAATTGACCAAATAGACAAGAAAGAAGAGAAAATGTTAGGTAGAGAGGGCAGCATGTACAGAAGTTCTAGACTGTGAGAAAACGTGCAGAGTTTGGGGAACTGAAATTTGTTTGGTATCCAAAGAGTAGCAGTGTCCAATCCAACTTTCTGCGATGGTGGAGATGTTCCGTATCTGCAATGTCCATCATGGCTGCCACTGGCCACGTGTGGTTCTTGAGTACTCGAGATGTGGCTAATTGACAACGGGACTAAATTTTTAATGTGATTTAATTTTACTTAACCTGAATTCAAAGAGTTCCATGTGACCAGTGATTACCAACATCATCAGCACAGCTACAGAGCATGGGGTTATTTCTGAGGGAATCATGGGAGGAGATGGGGCTAGGAGTGGGGGTGAGATTCCTTGAGGCGTTTTTTTGCCATGGAAGAAATTATAGATTTATCCTTTAGAGGTGAATTTTTCAAATTGTGCTCTGTGGAAGCCAGTGGTTCCATGAAGATAACTCAGAGCTACTGCCAGTGCTGGTTGTAGAGGTGGGGTTGATCCAGGGAGGCAGAGTGGGTACATGGAAGCCTACTCCCAACAACCCATCGCAGGAGTCTCCTTCAGCTGAGCGGCTTTGGTTTTTAACAGTTAAATATATTGGGATCTTGGATGCAGTTTGGGGGGATGAGTGCTTTAGGGGATGGTGAGAAATGGGGTGACAGATTTACATTTCTTCACAGGCTCAGCTGGATTGTGGACAGCACTCTGTTGTAAGAGGGAAGAGGCAGAAATGACTTTGAAGACATGTTGTGGACATTTCAGAGGGACTGCCATTATTCGAATCAGCAATTCACAGAGGCATGTTTTCCAAGTGGCCTGTGGACCTTCCACACGGAAATTCAACTGAGACCGAGCGTGGGGTTAGGAGTCTGCATTTTCAACAATTTATCAGCTGATTTTTTTACACACCTTGGGGGTGGAAACGCACATATCTAGAGATGCTTTGCCCGGACTTCCTGCCCTCAGAACTCAGATAGGGTAGAGATTCCTGATAGAAACTCAGATCTGGGTACAGATTTTGAGACTCAAGTACGAGAATAATTTCAGGTACCTGGCAACCCTCACCCTGTTAGGCAATCCTGTATTCACTGGTGAAGCATCAGCAGGGCCCGTTCTGGACCCAGGGGAGCAGAAGAACAGGTTGGCGCCCATAGTACAATGTGGAGAAGGGACAGTGCTCTTGAGGGTGTGAGTGGAACTGTTTTTCTTTTTTTTTTTTTTTTTTAAACGTTTTTTGTTTTTTTTTTTTTTATTTTTTTATTTTTGGGACAGAGAGAGACAGAGCATGAACGGGGGAGGGGCAGAGAGAGAGGGAGACACAGAATCGGAAACAGGCTCCGAGCCATCAGCCCAGAGCCTGGCACGGGGCTCGAACTCACGGACCGCGAGATCGTGACCTGGCTGAAGTCAGACACTTAACCGACTGCGCCACCCAGGCGCCCCTGGAACTGTTTTTCAAGTAAGCACATGTGAAATACATGAGGAAGATGAGCTTTACAGGGAACCAGAAATCCTGCGTGAGCTGGAGGGGACGATCGCCAAGGAAGTATGTATCATTACTGTTGATGTGAACTCATCTGCATGTCTAACTGGGGAGGCCTGAATGAAATCAGGTTACAAGCATAGATGAGGAAGCTGAGGGTCACAGACTATAGGTCTGTTTTTTCTTTTTTTTGTTGTTTTTTGGTTTTTGGGTTTTTTTCTTTTTTTGTTGTTGTTTTTTTGTTTTTTTGTTTTTTTGTGGTTTTTTTTTGGTATTATCCAAGGTAACAGAGCTGCTTGGTGGAGTTCTAAGCCAGGTCGGTTTAACTTCAAATCCTGAAGTTTTGCTATTATACTTCCATGTGATGAAAAGATTCAGAGTTCTTCTGATAGCTTTGAAAATAATTGGAGGGGTGCCTGGGTGGCGCAGTCGGTTAAGCGTCCGACTTCAGCCAGGTCACGATCTCGCGGTCCGTGAGTTCGAGCCCCGCATCAGGCTCTGGGCTGATGGCTCAGAGCCTGGAGCCTGTTTCACATTCTGTGTCTCCCTCTCTCTCTGCCCCTCCCCCGTTCATGCTCTGTCTCTGTCTGTCCCAAAAATAAATAAACGTTGAAAAAAAAAATTTTTAGAAAATAATTGGGAAGTAGGACATTCCCTAATTTTGAGCTCATTGTTTTGTTTGTTCTTGGCAAAGCTTCCACTGATGCAAGTCAGAAGCTTCTACAGCCAAGTTCCAAGCAGTGTTTTCAAATGAGATGAGTAAGAGGCTTATTCATTACTGATGTAGAATTGAGTACAGATACACTTTGCTTACATCACTTTTATTCGTTTTTCTCACAATACACTTGGGAATCATTTGTTAATGCAATTCTTACGTAAAAGAGAGACAAAAAAGAATACAGACCCACGTCAAATTGTTTTATTTCCCAAACTCTTCAGAAATTTAGATGTTCAAATACAGAGCCACTATTATAGGTTTGCAATGTAGCCTGGGCAATCTTAAGATACAGGAGAACCTTGTGTTTCAAATGCTGAGAAGCACAGACTTTTCAGTTCTATGAAAATAATTGACCACTTCCCTGAAAAAGTTTTAAGATTTCTCTAGAGACAAGGTGAATCATAACAAGTTGCCTGAACGCACTTTAGTTTTGAATAAGCATATAACTCAAGACAGAGTGGTGGTTTTACTAATGTGAAAAAAGAAGAAGTTGTCGAAAATTAGATTTGTCAAAAAATCATCAGGAAAAAAAAAAAGACCTAATGAGTACAAGCTGTCTCTTGGTGGTTATGAAAAAGCTCTGAAATCAGACCTTCTGGAATTTGATGGTTACATAACACTGAATCTACGAAAACCATGGAGTTTTACATTTTAATGGGGTGAATTTTATGTCATGTGAGTTGTATTTCAGTAAAGCTATTGTTAAATAAAATAATAATAAGAGGACATAAGATTCAGTCACAGCACACACATGGACACACACACACACACACCTCCTGGACCTAAAAGTTTTTTTTTTATTATTATATATATATATATATATATATATATATATATATTTTTTTTTTTTTTTGAGAGAGGGAGGGAGAGCACACACAAGCAGAGGAGGGGCAGACAGAAAGGGAGAGAGAGAATCTTAAGCAGGGTCTTCATGGGGCTCCATCTCATGACCTTGAGATCATGACCTTAGCCAAAATCAAGAGACTGATGCAATTCGTTTAATTTCTGAATCCCTTTAATTGAAATTCCTGTAACTTGTTACTTCTCCAGATCCCTAGGCCAGATGATAATGAACTTGGGCTGAGCTAGGAATTCTCTGGACACACTCCAGATGCAATTCCTAAGCTGGGCAGGGAGCCCTAGAAACTCTGTATTGTCTTTTGATCGACGAATTGGCCCAAGGAATTATTACTACTTCAGAAATACAGGCTTTCTGCTAGACCGAATCTTTCAAAACATAATTTTAATAGGGGAAATTAATCACAGGTGCTGGAAGCATTGTAAAAGTTACCAAGGCCTGCAGGAGATAATACCATAGCACACATATATTTGGCAGGCAGTATCTGAGCACCTGTTATTTGCCAGAAGGTATTAGGCACTGGAAAAAAAGGCTGGGGCAGGCTGGGGTCCTGCCCTAAAGAAGCTTACAGGCTAGGGAAAGAAATAAACCCATTTAAGATTATATTTTGGTGCTGTAGCGACAGAATGCAAACAAACTAAAGACAGGGAGGAGGGCAGGAAAGGCTCTTTGGAGGAGCTTCTAAGGAGTCAGGATTGGGGGGTGTTAAAAAGAAACAGGCCCAAAATGGAGTCACTTTCGCTAAACCCACTTTACCAAACTGAGGCTTAATACCTAACCTAAGTGCAATTTCAACCTTCCTCAGAAATATAGTCTTTTAACTGGTTAGTCTGGAATTTTCTGGTCAGTACCAGTGAGGTAATCCACCACATAGACCCTTTTGCCTGAAATAATCCTTTTTGGGTGTTTGTTTATGACTTTTTTGTTGTGCCTTTAAAAGGGTTCTCCTCCTTCCTCCTCTTCCTTCCTCTTCCTCTTTCCTCCTCCTCCTCCCCCTACTCCTCCTCCTCCTCCTCCTTCTTATAGCCTTTTGGAGCTCCTTCCTACTTGCTAGATGGGACGCTGCCTGGTAGATGAATTGTTCCATAAAGCCAACCAGATCTTCACAATTTACTTGGTTGGAATTTTGTTATGCAGCAGAAGAGAGTGTAGCTGACACACATGGGCATCTGGGATGGGCATTCGGGGAGAAGAAAGGTCCTGTGGGCAGGGAGAGCGAATGTCTGAGAAACTGCACAAAAGATTGTTTTCTCTAATGCTGTGTTTAAGTTTCTTTGAGGAAGGAGCTACTTTAAGAGACAAAGTATCTGAGCTGAAGGAAGTTGTCTGACTCAGTGTGATTTCCTCCTCAAGAAGTAGCATCTCTGAGGACTGCTACAATATGCATAGAGGGGGACCCGCAGTGGTCTCCATTTTCACGTCTTCTCTCGTCCCTTTTCACATTCGAATAAATTAAAAAACTAAAGTTCTTCACCGTAGGAGCAGCAATGTATTTTTTTTTTAACTCCACACATTTTTTTTTATTTCCTCTAAAAAAAACTCTTTTATTTCAAACATACACAGAGAGCACTGCAATGGAACAACATGTTTCTGCCAAAATGGAATATGTATTGTCTATATATTCTGTATTAGTATTTGTTTGCTGCTTCTTCAATTGAATTAAACAAATACTGCTATATTTATTTTCATGTCTCTTAACAGTTCCTGAAATATTTCTGACAAGTTTACTTTCTCTTTGCCTCAGTTTTCATCGCTGAAAAATTACACGGTTAGACTAGAGACGATCTTTACGTTGTTTTTCAGCTTTAACATTGTCCTAACGAAAAACTGAGAGCCATCTTCCACCTTGTAATAACGGCTTTAATCCACCAGGTGTCGATGCAACACAGCAACGTACTTTGGGTCACTTCAGCCTCTGAGATCCTGGACCTCAAATCAGGAGAATAATAGTAAGAGTAATTATTTGTGTTATTTATTTTTGTTAAAAGTTCGATGCAAAATATTCTTGTTTTAAAAAGCACGATAAATACACCTGTTCTCCTTCAAAGACTCTAACTGTAATAGAGTTAATATTTTTCAGCTGTGTCATCTTCCCATTGTTCAAGTTAAAAAGTTTAGTTCCACTTCTGAAATCAACAGTTGCAGACTATGTCCTATTCCATAAGCAAGAGGCAATGATTTACTGAAAGTAAATCATTCGGTCACAAAATAACATTTAAAATTGGGTCTGTCTAGGAGGCAATAATGTTCAATATAACCTGAGACAATGGTCTTACCAAATAGTATAATGTTTAGAGTTAAATTATATATTAAGTGTGAAATTACTTATTCAATTAGTAATTTAGCAATCTGATCCATGGCAGATTGTTAAATCCCTTATGATAAATTAATATTTATTCAGCGGATGAAAATAAACATCTTATTTCCCACCCCTAGAACAAAGGGAGGATAATAAAAAAGTTTTTTTAAATGTAGAATGATGCCATGTTTAATTCAGAATGTTGGAAAGTGTGGTTTATCTTTTTCTTTTTCTTTTTTTTTTTTTTTTCATTACAACTTTAAGGGCAGCAGGGTGAGAAAGTCACTGGTGTTATAGTTGTTTCGTTTTTAAAAATTCTGCCTTTCGCTCATGTGCCATTATAAGTAATACTCTCAACATGTTTGAATTCCAGGCAAATGCGTGCACACGCTCTTATACGCCCAAGACATGTAGTTTTTCCTAAGCAGAAACTGTGAAAACTACAAAAACCACAGCTTTAGAAAGAATAATACTAGTCATTCCTCATTTCTCTAAACCAGCAATGATCAGGGTTGCAACAGAAGGTCAGGCAAAAAAATGGAGGCAACTGTGGATAAATAAAAGGTTCATTTTGCATTAATTATCTGAACTAGTTGAGTTTATGTTACAATCTCAACTGTAAATTGCTGATAAGAAAGTCTTTAATTTAGAATGACTTATTTCCAGATTATGTTCAGAATAGCAATCTATATTCACTGAGAGTGATTTCTATCTGCTTCAACAATGCTAAATCTGTGTTTTACATTCTTTTCTTGGTAAAATCATTATTAAAATGGTCACCAGTTTAACAAAATGTCATATTCTACTGTACAACTCCTGAGATATTGATGATCTCCAGCCCTAATGCAGGAAGGGGAGATACACATGGTTTAGTGATTTCCTTCCCTAGGAAATTCCTCCTTCCTGGAATGGTTTACAAAGGCTTCTCCGTAGTTATGAATGGTTGTCTTTTCAGGAGAAAGTAATCCCAGAGGCCAGCCTGGAGAGAGTGGTGGGAAAGCCAAGTCCTATGATTCCAGGTCCACTGTTGGCATCTCCTCGCAGAAGCTATTCTTGAAGGGAGAAAGAGGGCCTAAAAAGAAGTTAGTTTAAAATGAAAATTACAGTGAAGCCCAGGGCAAAGTCTGTGTGAAAATGACAATAGTGTTTGTATTTATTTATATGGTAGTTGCTTGCAAAGAGTTTGAACTACCAAAAGATGAAGAAAAAGAAACAGAGTACAAATGGGGGCTTCCAGAGGCTGTGGGGTGGGATAACTGGGGAGATGGTGGTCAAAGGCTACAAACTTGCTGTTAGAAGATGAATAAATCTGCAGATCTAATGCAGAGCATTGTGATTATAGCCAACAATACTGTGTTATGTATGTACTTCAAAGTTGCTAAGAGGTTGCATCTCAGATGTTCTCTCCCAAAAAGGAAATTGGTAACTGTGACATCATTGAGGTGTTAGCTAAGCTAGGGTGATAATCACATTGCAATAAATAAGTGTATCAAATCAACACATCGTATACCTTACACTTACAGTGTTATATATCTATTATATCCCATTTTTCAAAGATGAACTAAACAATGAACAGTGGTAAGTCAGTAGAGAATTAAACCAGTGTTAAGTTTTATGAAAACTCATTTAATACAAGGGGGAAAAGCAATGGCCATCCTCAGCTACCACATTACCTTGCAACAGAAAAGTAATGTAAACACTTGAGTGAATGCTATTTAATGTAACTTTTTATTGTGATATTGTGATATATATGAATATGTATCTCTGTCTACATCTGTTTATCTTCTAGTCTAGCTATATCACCTTAATTGTTACCTGAATAATGTCAATGTATAAGGTTGTCTGTCATATCTTTAAAAATTTTTAAGGGGTGCCTGGGTGGCGCAGTCGGTTGAGCGTCCGACTTCAGCCAGGTCACGATCTCGCGGTCTGTGAGTTCGAGCCCCGCGTCAGGCTCTGGGCTGATGGCTCAGAGCCTGGAGCCTGTTTCCGATTCTGTGTCTCCCTCTCTCTCTGCCCCTCCCCCGTTCATGTTCTGTCTCTCTCTGTCCCAAAAATAAATAAAAACGTTGAAAAAAAAATTAAAAAAAAAAAATTTTTTTAAGAACATGGGGCGCCTGGGTGGCTTGGTCGGTTAAGCGTCCGACTTCAGCTCAGGTCATGATCTCACAGTCTGTGAGTTCGAGCCCCGCGTCGGGCTCTGGGCTGACAGCTCAGAGCCTGGAGCCTGCTTGCAGATTCTGTGTCTCCCTGTCTCTCTGCCCCTCCCCTGCTCATGCTCTGTCTCTGTCTCAAAAATAAATAAAAACATTAAAAGAACTTTTATAACTGTAAAAGGAGTATAGTTCACTGTAAGATGTTTGGAAAATATAAAGAAGAAAATAAAAATTATACTTAAGCTTACCAATGTTTTGGTTTATTCCCATTTGTAATGTTTATTTTTCTTAGTAATTATACAAATATAAATTTGAGTCCTAAATTTTCATTTAACATTGTGTCATGAAAAGTTTTCAAGTTAATAAATATGCCTTGGATGCATCACTATAGTGGATGTATAGTATTTCATGAAATTCACGAATTATAAATCTAATTTATTTTACTATTTACCTACAGTTGGACATTTTGACTATTGCTAATTTTCACTATTATTAATAACACTGCAATAAACATCTTTGCAAATACACCTGTGAACCTATCTCTGTTTATTTCCCTAGAAGTAGAATTACTAATTTAAGGACTATAATTGTTTTTGAGATAATTGTCAGTTTGCTTTCTTAAAATTGATATTAATTTATACCTTCACAAATAATGCATGAATACTTTAGTGAGTATAAAGAATTAACATATAAAGTACATTTTGCCAATTGTACAGATTATAAATAGTGTCTTGTGACTCTATTGCATGTTTGTCTAGCAATGAGTTTGGTAATTTTAAAATATATTTGTTGTAATTAATGTCTCCTCAATCAAGAATTATCTATTCATTTTCTTTTTTATTAGAGTAACAGTGATTTTTAGAGCCTTTTATTATGTATTAAGGATAGCTACCTCTTGTCAAAATTATTTTTACCAAACTATTTACTTTTATAATTTGTTTCTGGTTTTTGGCTTGTTTTTTTAATAATGTACAGAAGTTTTAATTTTATTACATCATTTTTCCTTTGTGATCTCTTTCGTTGCTTTTATCTCAGAAAAATCCCTTTTTACCCTCATACCAGTTAAAAATACACACCTGTTGCCACATAGTATTTTAGAGTTTCATTGTTTACACTAAGATCTTTAATAAATCTGCTGGTATGGTGTAAGCTAAATGCTTATTCTTTAATATGTAATTTTCCAAAAGTCTCTTCTAAATAAATAATCTATCTCTTTTGCATTAGTTTATGATGCCTCTTCACATTACACGTACTTATTATATATTAGGATTTTTCCAAACCGTTTTGCTCTATTAATCTGCCTTAATTCTTACATAATACCACACCACTTACGTGGAGATATTATAAAACTCCTAAACATATTGCTCTATTTTTGTTTTGGTTCAAGTATTATTAGGCCATTCTTGCTTATTAATTTTTCAAAAATCATTTTGAAAACTGTCATCCCTTTCAGATAAAATCTCATTGCCATGTTATTTTCACTTGGTTCATTAATATATAAGAATTAATTTAGGAGGAATTACAGTCATGCATTATTCTATCCATAAATATGAAGTGTTTCTAACATTTTCAGCTTACCTTTTATTATCGCTCTATAAAAGTTTATAGTTTTCTGTAAATAGGTCCTGCTTATATCTTGTAGGGTTATTTCTAGGCATTGTATGTCATTCCATGGCTATTGATATTTGTATGTTTATTTTATATCCATTCACGTCACTGAACTCAAAGGGTTGCCGTTTGATTTCTTTAGATGATCTGAATACGTAATCATATTATATGCAAAGAATGATAATCTATGTAGATTACTAAAGCCTGTTAAGGTACACTTTGACAATATAAACAAAGCATGATTTAAATTTCTTCAGTAAAAAATTAGTATTCACAGGTTTTTCCATTTATATTTTAGAGTAAAATAAGAGTTAACAAAACAATTTTATTCTTATATAATACTTTTTCCTTGAATATCATTAAAGTGGATTAAGAAACCTGGAATTTTTAAAGAGCAAAATGCAGTTAATATATATTTTTGATATCATAATACCCAAAGCACTATAAATGTTATTTTAAATGTTTTATTCAACACAATAAGACTAAAATTACAAATGAAATAAATTGTGATTTTATTCAGCATTATCATGATCTTCTACAAATAAAATATAAATCAATTCTGCATGTACTTAGGAATATCTTTGTTAACTAGCTAATTTTTTAAAGTATGAAACAATTATTCTTTGTATAAAATCTTTGACAACATAATCTATGTATCTTACTTGGGGAGAAAGGTTTTTAACCCTAAACCTTCAACCTTGCCCATGGCATAGATACTACTGATATGTTTGGAGCTAAAATAAGAAAAAAAAGCACACTGTGAAATAAAAAAATAATCGCTGTTTTCTCTAGTGAAGTTATGTTTATTTTAGAAGTATGTGGGAAAAATCTATGTTGATAAATTTATAATCAAAATAAAACATACTTCAAGGTGACATGTGTAATAAATTTCCCTTTTAAAAAATAGTAATTTGATATATTTAATCACAGATCATTTACTAGATTGACTTTAATTTTCTTTTTAATGTATATTCATACTTAACAAGAAATTTGCATTATTGTGCAAAATTGATATTTTCTATCAAAAATGATAAAATACTGTCACATTTAATGAATATTATCCTAAGGGCAGGAAGCAAAAATAGTACAAAAACAGGGAGGGGGACAAAACAAGAGATTCTTAAATACAGAGAACAAACAAGGTTGCTAGAGGTGTTGTGGGAGGGGGGATGGGCTAAATGGGTAAGGGTCAATAAGGAACCTATTCCTGAAATCATTGTTGCACTACATGCTAACTAACTTAGATGTAAATTTAAAAAAGTAAATTAACAAAATATATTATCCTAAGGGCAGATTTACTAGAATACATTTACTGAAAATAAAGTTACCAGGCACTCAAAGAAAACTCTGAATGAACAACATTCAGAAAGATTCTTAAATAAATCCCTGTAAAAGGGTATATATCAGTAAATCGTTTTACATTATTTCTGGATGAACGACGTAAGATTAAGATCTCTAATAAAATGGTAAAGTAAAAAAAAAATCTAGATGAATTTATATGAGAAAACATTTTATTTGATCCATGAATATAATTTCAGAATTAAGATTTCTACATACTTCAATCATTCAAAAATGATAGAGTCTGATTCTTATCCTTCTGATTATTTAAAGTGTCAGAAAAATGTTGTTTACTTAGAATAGAATTTGTAAGCATTTATATATTTATGCATTCTGTGCCACAAAATATGTTTTACATTTCTGATACGGTTTCTACTTTCCTTTTTTTTTTTTTTTTTGTCATTGGGATTTTGGACACTGAGATCACCATTACTTTACTAGGGTTAAAAATAAAATAATAAAAAACACAACACTGCATTTGTCATCTACTCAGTGAAACAAAGCTATGTGCTTTAAGACACAGGACCAATTAATTTGAGTTCAGTTTAGAGATACTTCATAAAACTGTAAATCTCATAGATAAAATGATAGCTGTGCTACATTTCACACTAAATCATTGTGGTGATTATTGTTAACATAAAATGGGTAATTTTCAGTGACTTTCATTTTGGATAGTACCTATAGATTAACACATAGATTTTACATATAACTTGTTACATAGAATAATAGTAACACATGTTGAGATATAGTGAGATAAAATTTACCTTAAAATATAAATAGCTAGTACAAAGAAATACTCTAATTATATTATATAAGTAAATAGCCAGAGTTCTTGTGTTAATTAAAATACATTTGAGAGGTAAAACCAAACATAAAACTCCTTTGATTACATTAAATTCATACCATGGATTTCAAACTCATGCCATAGAATTTAAATTCGTACTACATATCACTCAAATGCATGCCAACTATATTTAAAATTCATTTTAAAAATACATAACCAAAATAAAATGTATTTTCAAAAGGTTTAAATTACTACCAAAAAAGGTTATAGCTAATTATATTCATAATGGGCTGTAAATAGAATAACATAAGTAAGTTATTTTTAATTTTCTTTTTTTGAATGTTTATTTATTTTTGGGACAGAGAGAGACAGAGCATGAACGGGGGAGGGGCAGAGAGAGAGGGAGACACAGAATCGAAAACAGGCTCCAGGCTCTGAGCCATCAGCCCAGAGCCTGACGCGGGGCTTGAACTCACGGACCGCGAGATCGTGACCTGGCTGAAGTCGGACGCTTAACCGACTGCGCCACCCAGGCGCCCCAAGTAAGTTATTTTTAAGTCAACATGCTCTTAATTTAATCTATGACTCGAGAACTTTAAAAAAAATTCTTTAAAATTTTATTTTTTGTATCCCACTTTAACTCATTTTATAAGGTTTTGTTCGCCTATTTTTGTTTGTGTTTTTGTTCATCTCTTTGTAAGCAGTTTTTATTCAAGGGTTATTAGAAGTGTAGTGAACGCCACTTAACAGCTTGGTTTATGACAATGTATGAAATTTAATAAATTAAATAAAGACCATCAGATGCGGAGTAGTGCTATAGAAAGAGCTCTACCGTTTCCAAACAGATCTGCATTCTAGAACTGGCTGAGAGACCTTAGGTAAGTCACTTAATCTGAATCTAAGTATATTTTCAAATATATTCATATATTTTTTCATACATGTATGATGACAGGCAACTATTAAGATAGCATCTATCTACAGTTTTACAAATTTTAGATTTTTTGACTTTTTGCCCTCGAAGGAAATCATAGCATTTAGCTAATAGCGTCATTTCTTCTTTTATTGGGAATTTTGAAATAAATGGCCAATTCAGGAGCATGTCTTTCAGCTGCAGGTGTGTATTTGCTCTTAGAAGAAATTTGAAGGATTTTATAGTTGGCAGGCATGCCACCAGCTCAGTTTATCAAACCATTCTCGAACAGATTCTGGAGTCCTGGGCTTCTCCACGGTTGGGGAGATTTTCTGGGTGTTTGTGAGCTACTGTGAAAGACAGGTAGGGAGAGGAGGGTCGATAGTGCTGGGTTGACCTGGGGACTAATTTGCTTGGTCAGTGTCCATAGGAACACGGATTTTGATTAACAAGATGTTATGCAATCTTTGTGGGAAAAACAAAACCAATTCCACCTGGAATGCTGATCTGAGCCTGTTGGTGGTGTTAAGTGGGTAGCAACCTAAAAAAGCAGGTATACAAGACTTGAGTATTTGTTTGGCTTGAAAGAGGTGTTTGTATTGCAACTTTGTATCATTTGATACCTTCTGACTGGGCTTGTCTCAGAAAGAGCCAAGAGTTGGATCCATTAAATTGATTTTTCTATCTGTAGTCTTCCAAAAGTAACAGCCTGTCAGTAGAATAGATAATGTTTCCCCATAAAAATCAGCCACGAATTTTAAACAAATCAACCCTAAGCTTCCCCACACCCCTAAAAGTCCATTGTGAATATTGTCTTTCACTGCTTCCGTGATGCACACTGTTCCCTTGGGGAAAACTCTGCATTGGCACTCTTACAGAACTTTTATACCATTTTTGTTTCAATGAGGAGGCATCAACTTTTGGAAATTATTATACTATATAACATCTTTCTTTCTTGAAAAAAAAAAAACCAATTGTATTGTTAATTTAGAGAACGCCTGAATAGATTTTAGCTATTTTCCCTGCTGTGACTTTTGTCCCAAGTACAAATCGTATCTTATGTAGTGTTTATTTCACAAGGATCGTGGGCTCCAGCCTTCCAGAACGTGTTTTAGAAAGCAGCTAAATAGAGTTCTTGTATCGACTTAAAATGTGTGTTCAGGACATGCAAATGAATTGTAGTCCAATTAACCACTGAAAAACACAGCCCTAAATATCCTGTTAATGAACTGCAGTCAAGCACTAAAAAGACATTCCATCATGATGGGATTATAAAGATCCTGCCCTTAATTATGAGTTGTAAAAGCCACTTTCAGGTAGAAATAAAGAGGGTAACAGTTGTTCAATTAGAGGTGAACATTCATCTAGGAGGGGGAAAAAAGCCTTTCTGTGATAAGACCCAGAAATCTTGTTTTTCTGCTAATGCGATTTCATACATTTTTGTTGCACGGTGAGCTGAGCAGCATTCCTGGTCTGTTGCCTCGGATGGGAATTGTTCAGTGCCATGTTACACATAGCTGTGCCCCGAGTCCTCATGCTGAGCGGGGAACTGATCCCATGGTTGTAGTGACAGTTGCTGCAGAAAGCAGGGGCGTGCTGATTCATTCCCAGCCTCCTTCCCATCTCTGCCTCCAGCCTAGCATCCTTTTCAGGTTTATTCATGAGCTCATCACTGGGGTAGAAAAAACTTTATTTGCATTATAACATTACATTTAAAAGCTATAAATTACTCAGAGCTATAAATACTGCCCCCTGGTCACCACTACCTCTCATAAAATCTGTGTGTGTTTGTGCATGCGCACGCGTGAGTGTCTTTGGATTTTCTCCCTACGTACTTACAACTCTATTGGATCCTTAACGTTCTGAAACCTGGCAGTTACAGGAGTGAGAATTTTGCTCGGCTTTCTTTAAATGGACAGTAAAGAATGCGGGCATTTTTGAAACCAGCGGTGATTCCGCGTGAAGCCTGGTACCCGGCTCACCGGTTGGAGTCATTCCACAGTGAAAGTGTCATTGCAATATAATGTATCTGGAAAGTTAAAAAACGGAAGGTCGTTTCTGTTCTGTGCTGTCGGACAGAGACGTAGGCGACTGAACCGATGAATAATTTTTCACCAGCCTTGCTTCCCTGGAATATTTGTTAAGAAGTGCTCACCACCCAGCCCAGACTTTGAATCATCGAAATAGTAATTTCCATTGGTCAAATATTTTCAGAAACCGAAGAGTTGATAATCTGAGAAGGGCCAAAACTTTTTCTCAGGTCTAATACAAGAATAATCGTGACTGCGTAGCTTCCTCTTGCCGTAAAGGAGAAAATCCTTTCGTTTCTCACTCACACGTATACAAACTCCAACTTGCAGAGAATCCTTGTGTCCTCCGCATGCCGTGGCTCGTGGCTCGGGCACTGGGGCTGTTGTGATGCGTGAACCAGGGGTTGGCTGTTAGGTTATTAGATCTTTGGAGCAGCCTGAGCGAGGCATGGAATGGGGGTGACCCAGGATCAGGTTGGCTCAAATCGCTTTCTCCAAGGTAAAGCACATTGTGCACATTAGTAATTGTAAAGCGGGTATGAACTACACCTTCAGGAAGACTGTCGGGGGGCGCCTGGGTGGCGCAGTCGGTTAAGCGTCCGACTTCAGCCAGGTCACGATCTCGCGGTCCGTGAGTTCGAGCCCCGCGTCGGGCTCTGGGCTGGTGGCTCGGAGCCTGGAGCCTGTTTCCGATTCTGTGTCTCCCTCTCTCTCTGCCCCTCCCCCGTTCATGCTCTGTCTCTCTCTGTCCCAAAAATAAAAATAAAAATGTTGAAAAAAAAATTTTAAAAGACTGTCGGCCAATCTTCTCTTTTAAAAACAACATAATCACATTCTTTGTCTCGTGTTGTCCATTTGTTCTGGAAAACCTCTCTCAAACCCAGTTGGAACCCTTCTTGCCTCATTTTTTTTTCTTTAGTTAAAAAAATGGTTTGTTGTTTTTTTTTTTTTGAGAGAGAAAGTGTAAGTATGAGCACAAGTGTGGGAGGGGCAGAGGGAGAGAGAGGGAGGGAAACTTAAGCGGGCTCCGCTTTCAGTGTCAAGCTCCATCCGGGGCTCAATCTTATGACCCTGGGATCATGACCTGAGCTGAAATCAAGAGTTGGAGGCTTAACCCACTGAGCCACCCAGGTGTCCCTTGCTTCACTTTATTTATTTTTTATTATTTTTTCTTTTTTTCTCTCTCTCTTTTTTTTAAGGTTATTTATTTATTTTGAGAGAGAGAGAGAGAGAGAGAGAGAGAGAGAACACAAGTGGGGGAGGGGCAGAGAGAGAGGAGAGAGAATTCCAAGCAGGTTCCTCAGTATCAGTGCAGAGTCTAACTAGGGACTCAAACTCAGATCTGTGAGATGGTGACCTGAGTCGAAGCCGGACACTCAACTGACTGAGCCACCCGGGCGCCTCCTTACCCCCCGCATGCCTTGCCTCATTTTAAACCCATTTCTTCTTGCCCGGTCCCAGGGAAAAATCCATCAGATCGCTCATATTATGTCCCTCCAAAACCCAAAAGTTTGTGATACAGTGCTTCTCAGTTTATGTTTATAGGTTTCAATCTCAGTCTTCATGAAGCATGTAGGAACCTTATCTATAACTGAAACAGATTTCATTGAAAATGCTTCATTCCTTTGGGTAGCAGAAAGTAAATTCAGCCAATTTAGGGTGTCCCTAGCTTCCTTTAGTGTTGTGCCACATCTTGATTTTCTTCAGGGCACAAAGAACCTCCCCCCCCGCCCCCATTCCCTCAGCATTCTGGAAGCAGGAAGCCCTCTCCTAGCTTTCCACACCCACACTCACACCATGCTGGGCCTGGGTGACATGCAGTGGCTTTAGGACAGCTCTCTAGACTCACTGCATAGGTCTTCCTTCTGCTCCTGCACTTTTCTGGTCACAGGAATCCTAGGGCCTGATGCTCTCCCCGCCCTGGCTGCCACTGATGGAAGGCACAATCCTCCTGGTCTAAGAATTTCCAAACCTAACTGAGCGTGGAGCACTTGGTGTTCATCAGTCAGACTCCCTGGTGTCACTTCCTTTCCTCAACTCAGGAATCCTCCTAGAGTCTCTTTAGGACCTGACTTTGTGAGGATCAAAAGCCAAACATAGGCTGTGTCATCCGTTCCAGAAAGCCGTAAGAAAGGTGGGCATCTTTAAACTAAGTGAAAGGAGAAGAACTGGGAATAAAACAAAGTGCAAGGAAACAATTATTAGCCTGTGACTTTTTGATAGACAAAATAAAACCAGTGCCCTTTGGAAGGCTGCTTGTCAAAAAACATCATTGTTTGATTGCTTTTAGTGCCCTCTCTTTGGCGTTCAGAAGAAAGCAGGGGAGGTGAGGTGGGGAGGCAGGTGGTGGGGAGGGGATACACGTGGAGAAGAGAAATGGGTTGTAAAAAGTACAGAGAGGGCACCTCCTGGGAGCAGCTATATTCCTCAGGTAGGGTGTGCTAAAGGTGAGGTCCACACTGGACCTGAGCCTCTGATGAGCCTTCTGTGCTGCACCGAGGACTTGCCCCAAGTTGTCCTGAAGCCCGATGAGGCCACTGATGGATTTAATCAGAAGGAGACGTGATGAGATTTGGGGTTGGAAATTCCAGTTTGGTCAATATGCAAGATAGGAAGTGGGGGGCAGAATGGGAAGAAGTTAGGAATCCTCCTTGACAAATCAGCACATCTAAGACTGTAACTGTTGCAATGAAGGTGAGGGGGGCAATTTGAGAGAAGGGGGAAGTGTACTGAGCGATAGAGGAGGAGTGAAGGATACCTTTCCTGGAGTTTCCTGGTCAAGTGGGGCATGAGATCACAGGCCTGGTCCTTGGGCAAAGAGTTGGGAGTTCCTAGAGACACATAACCTAGCACCCAGCAATGGAATCTTGCACCAGGAAATGTTAGAGGGGGTTTTATTCCCTGCTTTCCTCCCTCTTTGTACGCATTGCCCTTCCTCCAGGGTGTGTGATGTCCATTGTCTCGGGGGAAGAATGATATAGCTGAAATAAGGCTTTTGAGCCCTGAAAGCTCTTGACTTTCAAAAGTTTAAGCCTAGAATGTCCCAGGACATCATGTTTATTCACAAACATTAGATTTAGATTCATGAGAGATGGCCAAAATACTCTTCTGGCATGGAGGCAGTTAAGAACATTTGGGCTGGGGGGGAGAAAGAGTGTAGGAAGGGGACTAATGGACTTTGGGTGTGTCCAGAAAAAGCTGGGCTCTCTGACTTCTCAGATACCACCATCTCTGCCCTGTCTTGCCCCAGACTGAGTCCTCCGGGTGGGATGGGCACAGGACTGTGGCCCTGGAGAGACAGGAGCAGTTCCAAGAGCACAGCACACTTGTGGCTTGCTTTCAGGGCAGAGCCCAGATTGGGGGCAGGGCGGGGGAGCCATGTAGATTTTCCCTGTATTCAACATGTGTGGACTGGGAACATGCATGAGTAGACAGGTAGGATAGCATTTAGAATTTCTCCACATCTTGTCTGGTATAGGGAGAGACCGCATGTTCCCAGTGCTCCCCAGACTGGTCGCTCCCTTCTGCACATTTTTCTTTTCTTTTCTTCATTTTTTAAACGTTTATTCATTTTTGAGAGACAGACACAGATAGGGTGTGAGTGGGGGAGGGGCAGAGAGACAGGGAGGCACAGAATCCGAAGCAGGCTCCAGGTTCCGAACTGTCAGCACAGAGCCCAACGCGGGGCTCGAACTCACGAGCTGTGAGATCATGACCTGAGCCAAAACTGGACACTTAACCAACTGAGCCACCCAGGTGCTCCTGCACATCTTTGTTTTCTTATAGAAAGTTGGGACGGGGGAGGCAGAGACTGGGAGGCTGAAATAACCAAGGCTGCCTAGAACTGACACCAACTGAAGTTAAGTTGAGTCATAGGGGATGAAGAAAATTACATTTCTTGAATGCTTGATTTTGTTACACAGGGACAAAAACCAGGCATAGACTTCCTTAGAGATGATAAGAAACAAAGTAACTGGAGACAGCGGACTAGAACAACCAGATGAACAGGAAGGAAGGTGGTGGAGGCCAGTTAGATTCTCTGCTGTAGCACAAGAACTCCAGCCATGTATTGAGCAATGAGGCAGTTCAAACAACTTCTACTTCCAGGTTTGGTGACCAGGGAGGTTGATGGCAGCCCTCCCTACTGTGGAAAAGTACAAGAGGCAGATGTACAGGGGAGTGTGAGTCAACTTTGAACATGTTGTATTGGGAGAGTTCAGGGGAGGCTGGCTGACAGTATATGGAGGTCAGGATAGGTGGTATAGTAGGGGTACAGTGTTGAGTCTTCGAGATGGAAGCCATGATGAGCAGAAGAGAATCTTGGGAAAGTGCAGAGACTGATAGGAGGATTAAGATCAGGACCTGGAGGCCACCAGAGGATTGGCTGAAAGAAGAGGAGCCTGACAAAAAGATTGAAAACCAGCATCACAGTTTGAGTGTAATGGGAAGGAGGGAGCCATATTGATCGCTGAAGAAGGATTGCCTGAAATATGGGAAGAGACTCAAAGACACAATCTTTGCAGGTTGAGGAACAAGAGCGCATGCTGGGTTGGTGGGGGGGGGGGGGGGCAGGTAGGGGTGTTGAAGGAGATACAGGGAGGGAGGTCTCCAAGGGGCTGGGGTTTATGGTCCTGGGAGAAGATTGGCCTCATCTGGCACAGGAGCACCTCCTTTCCTGAAGCTGGAATGGAGGGATGGTAGAAATGGAGACCTGCAGAAAAGCTTCAGGGGGAAATGCTGACACATTCTGACTGGATAGTCTCTTATCGTTTCTGCAAAGTACGTGTAAGTGGGACAGGAAGCTGAAAGTCCCTTGAGAATCGTCAGAAGCCACAACCGGATCTCCAAGTACCTCAATTTTGATATTTCCTGTAGCTACAGATGCTGTCTGGGTGTGAACACTGAGAAGCCAGATCCCAAGTTGGATCAGGTTTGAAGCTTTGCTGGCCGTATAGGTCTAGTGGAAAGAATGGCATTGGGGGAGGAAAACTGAGGCTCTTGGCAAGCTTGTGATTTTCTAGCTCAGCTAAAAATTGCCTTAGATTTTTTTTTACTGTTTCCAAAGGGTATGTAGAGCCTGTGGATGTCTTACCACACAATCCTGACTCAAAGAAACCAGCGATGATCGTGGCATCCATTTTTCCTGTTTTGGGGAGGAACATCCTTACTGTCTTGAACTCAAAAATGGAAGGCCTAAAACAAGGTCTAGACGTAAACATTAAAAAAAATGATTTTAGGGAGAGAGAGAGAGACTAAGTGGAAGAGAGGGGTAAGAGAGAGAGAGGGCGAGAGAGAGAGAATCTTAAGCAGGGTCCACAATCATCTCGGAGCCCAACGTGGGGCTCAATCCCAAGACCCTGAGATCATGACCTTAGCCAAAATCAAGAGACGGACGCTGAACTGACTAAGCCACCCAGGAGTCCCTAAAAGTAAACATTTTTATTAGGAAAGAGAAAACACTAATTCAACCTTCATACTGGTCTGTTGGAACTGTGTTCTGACTTCTTTTCACCTTTCAATAGGGGTATCTACTGCAAGTAGTCTTGTGGAGAACGACCATAGAACAACATGAAGCCACAAGAGCGTGCACTGGCCATCACAGAGGGATGGAAGGAAAGAGACTGTGCCACCAATGTCAGTGTGGGGCAGGAGTGTCAGCCAGGAGGAATGTTCACCTGTAAATAGCTCTGGTTTATAGCAGATAATCCTGAACAGAAAAAACAAGTCAAGGGGAGCCTGAGTGGCTCAGTGAGTTAAGCGTCTGACTCGATTTTGGCTCAGGTCATGATCTCATGGTTGGTGACATCGAGCCCTTGGTGTACTCTGTTGACAGCATGAAGCCTGCTTGGGAGTCTCTCTCTTCCTCTCTTGCTGCCCCTCCCCCTCTCATGCTGTTTTCTCTCTCTCTCTCTCTCAAAAAGAAATAAACAATTAAAAACCCACGGGTTAAAGAGGCGTTAGATTGAAAGAAGGAAGAGATTATTCTTTTAATTTTTAAAATTTGTCAAAGGTCTCGGCTGCATCATAATATACTTTTCCATTTGCATGGACACCTTATAATCTAAATTAGTGGAAAACTTACTGTGATCTTTCTATGTAGGTTCAGACTATGTTTGGGTACTTCTCTTTCCATTTATTTGTCAGTCATCTATCTATCTATCTATCTATCTATCTCTCATCTATCTATCTCATTTAGTCAGGATTCAGGCTACAATTTCAAAAACAATTATCAAAAAAAAAAAAAAAGCAAAAGAGAGGACACAATCGATGAAAAGAAATAAATCTATAGATGGCACCTAACATCAGAAATTTGGTATTTGCTGCTGCCAGAAAGTTAACATAGCTCTGAGTTTTCTAGAAGTCACATACATATGTTTCTTATTGTCTAATCGGAAGCATTTACAATATTCTGCAGGGTAACACGTCCCTAATCCTAATTTCAGAAAGGAGTGCATTAGTCTGTGTCTTTATCAATGGTTATTAAGCAAGATAACATATTTTCCCTCTCTAAGACAGAAACTTTGTTTAAACTCTCAGTCTCAAGCCATTAAGTGTATTTCTCAGAATGCCAAAGTAAAATGATATTTTGTACATTGGTTTCCAAAAAGCTAGTTTTAGAAGTAAGAATAGAGCACTCTACTGTCATGGGGGATCTAGAATAGTGTTCATTGGTAGCACTTAACGCTCACGTTGCCCTTACGTATTTTACATATTTGTCTTATGTGTTTTACATATTTTATCTCATGTAATAATCACATCAACCTTATAGTGAAAGTAGTGTTAATATCCACTTCATTTTCTGTTGAGGAAAACAAGATTCTTGATTCCTCCAAAGGATCAGGCAAGTCTGTTTCCATTCCCCACCCCTTCTCCCCCAGCCCCCCATACACAAGAGGAAAACTCTCTCGGGAAGATTAATGAGGGCGTGGATTCTATCTGACTCTGTCAACACTCCAAAGAGAGTCCGGTGTGTAACAGGTACTTGATGAAAGTGGGCTGAATGAATAGGTGAGTAGTTGGACGAACGGCTTTGCTTTAGTTCCACAGCGATGCCCACAGTGATTTTGATCCCTATACACACGTGAATGTACAGAGAGATTAGATTTATTTACACTTCACCTTCTCAGTACATCTGGCAGCTCTGTCCTCGGAATTATGCTTTTGAACACTATGACGGTTTGTGAGAAGTCTCAGTGCCCACACGGTTCATTGGTGGAGACTCTTGGGAATGAAATAAGGGATGATGAAAGTGAAATAACATTCCATTTCTGGTTCATAAGGGATGACTAGGAAGAAAACTTAGAAGAAGTATAGGATGTCTTGAAATAATGGTGTATGAGAATCTGCCATAGAATACTAGGATGATGCAACTCTATTTTTTGTGCAGATGAACTTGTGCAGGAGAATCCCTATCAGAGTAGGTTAGTGTTAGAAGCAGATGTCATCTACAAGTTTTTTAAGAGTTATACTTAAAAAATACTTGTATGAAATTTAAATTATAATAATCTTACCATATAGTTTGTACTTTTACGGTATTTTTAAAATTATACTTTGTGCTATTTCGCTACCGCCTCAGTAACTTTTCTCTCATGAGCTTTGGATCTGACCCACTGTGTTTTGCTTTCTATGGTCTGTTTTTGTAATATAACCCTTGAGGTAGGCAAGACTCACTAAAGGTATTGTCTCCTCTCTGGAAAAGTGAAAACAAACAAACAAAGGAAAAAAGTTGATATTACCAGAATTATTAGAAAAAAAAGAAATCTGCATCTCTGAATGGAGTTCTAAGAACATTTCTGGATGCATCTGGATTACGTCTACCTGCCCCCTGATGACTGCTAATCCTGATGTGGGTGGTGGCAGTCAGCCCGGTTTAACTCTCATATGCCCGGAGACTAAATGAAGTGACCGAAAAGAAAATGGAGTATAAACAGCTATACCCATAAATGAAAATGTCTAATTGAATGCCAGAAAGAAAACAACATTGCCGTTCTTTCAGAAAAAATTGATGACCTACTGTGTACCAAGCATTGCTCAGAAATGTACTAAATAGATAAAATCCTGCCCTGATGGGGTTTTCAGGTTGATGGGCTCTTTTTGGCTACCCAATTATTACTAGAACTCCAAAGGAGGAATAAGAGTGAGGGAGAAATCCCGCGCGTCTGACTCTGCCATTGTGGACAACAGCCACAGGCTGATCCCAAATCGGCTGGCTACCCAGGCAAAGTCAGCTCCCTTATTACGCACAAGAGCCCATTTATGAGGCCAGAGATTAATTTCTTGCCATTACCTCTCCCCCCCCATTCCCGACAAAAATAAAAGGGGAGCAGTGCCTCTCTCCTGAGAACCTTCTCAGGGGCTGAGTTGCTGGGTAGTTGTAGCAGGAGGCACTTGAGAGGAGGTGTCAGAAGATTTGGGCTCTAGAAGATTGTATTGTTAACTAACCATTGACTGATGTGTGTAGTGAGGGGTTTAACTTACATAATCACTAAGGTCTGTCAGTCTCAGCTATTTATAGTTGTGCAGCTCACTGGAAGCAGGAAGAAAGGGGATCCCTGATTTGTGTGCACATGTTTTTGATCCAAACTCAAATCTTCGCATAATGGCTACCGACAGAATAATAGGGCCTGGGAAGTCCTGTTTATAATAGAATGCCTGATATTCATATATATAAGAATATATATAAAAACATAAGCTGAAATACCTCAACTAAAGTTTTATTATTAGAACTGAAACCTTATGGTATAATAAGTCAAAGTAATCTTTTAGTCTAAAACCAATCCAATGGCCAATTTGTCTTCTGTGTAACAACCACATCTTCTTTGCCTGCTGAAACTCTATTTGTCTTTGACTGTATCTGAAATATTAACCTTCCTATGAAGTTCCTAGCATCCTCAGTCAGAAAGAATTTTTACTTTTCTCTTCTCTGACTACTTGCTTATCCCTCTCTTGAATTACTTGGCAGTCTCTGGTATTAGTTGTGCGTGTGTGCATGTGTGTGTGTGTGTGTGTGTGTGTGTGTGTGTGTGTGTGTGTTTGCACATGAGTGTCTCCAGCAAACAGGTTGTGAGTTTTTTGAGAGTAGGACTTGGACCTTCCTCATCTTCGTGTTCAAACAACTGATGCAACACCTTGCATGAAATAATTGCCCAAAAAAGCGTTTGTTGGATTGCATTTCTTCACCCTCTGGCACATTATGCCAACTGTTGTGGCTCATGCAAACTCTCTACTTCCTCAATTCTAGGAAACTAACAGAGCTTCAAAACCACAGCGTGTAGAAAGAAGATAAGATAAAAACACACAGATTGCCCGAGTGTTGAAAAAGACATATTACAGATGGAATTGCCGTTGGCAAAACACCAAAAAATATAAAAGTGTAGTAGAACTGATTAATTCTTTCCAGTAATAAGCAACATTAATTAACCTTCCCAGTTAGCCATGGACCCATTACTCCTGTCCCAGCCAGGGTAGAGCCTTGAGGACTCCTCTGGCCACAGGGTAGGACTATTCAACCTGGATAGCCCAGATAGGGCTTTCCAAAAGGTATTTGATACACCCTGAAACTACCCAGTTTACAGGATAGAAAAGTTGGGCTCTACTTGTGAGAGTTCCAGTTTTCCTATCTTCCTTATTTGTGTTTATTTATATTTGGGGGGGGGGGGGGGAAATGGTAGGAAATTGATTTTATCACCAAAGGTCACGCATAGTCTCCTTTGCTTAGTAAAGAGAGGAGGACCCCAAGGAAAGGCTCCAGGCAGCCAAGCCAGAATATGCTCTTGGTGTTGAATTCACCATTTATCTTTCTAGCACGAGGACTCATTTCTTAGTAAATGGCTCTTTGGTATAAATTCTCAGGTTGTTATGATCCACTTTGGCAGGTTGTTTTTTTTTTTTTTCAATAGGATGGTGGGGAAAGGGTGGTTGGTGCAAAATGAAGAGAAGAGAAGTCAAAAAATAATATTTATCTTCAAAGTTGGTTGCAGTTCCAGAAAAAGATTGACATGTCCACGCTGGTAAGGGAAGTGGGTTTTGTGGGCAGAGTGTGGAATTTAAGCAATTTTTTACTTTGACATTTACAACATTCTAGATCCTTTTCCCTTCAGGTATTTGCTCCATCAGTCTTTGCTAATGGACTCCCCCAAAGCAGGTTAACAACCACACATATGACAAAGGTACAGCCTTTAAAGAATTTATAAGCATCTTGTGGAGAAAAAAATTGACTCCATGAAACAGAAATCATTTAAAATGGTCTTTGTGTAAAAAGTTTATTTATTTATTTTGAGAGACAGGAAGAACACAGGCAGGGGAGGGGCAGAGATAGAGGGAAAGAGAGAATCCCAAGTAGGTTCTGCACTGTCAGCACAGAGCTTGATGCGGGCCTTGATCGCTCGAACCATGAAATCATGACCTGAGCTGAAATCAAGAGTCAGATGCTTAACCGACTGAGCCACCCCCATGCCCCTAAAAGAGTTAAGTGCTATCTTATAGGATAGTATTACTAAGTGTAATAGAATTTCATGTGTAAAGAATAATTTGATGTTGACCTGAGTAATTAAAACGTCACAGAGGAGCTAGACCTGGAGGTAGACTTTGAAGAAAGTTAAGGTTTACAGAGGGGAGAGAATTACAAGAGATAATTCACCTACTAGCATCGCGATTATATCGCACAAAGTATTTTCTGCTGTAATGTGATCGCTGGTTCTTAAGAAACCTTGTGTATTCCTAAATGTTTTATTAAATATTGGTTTCAGTGGGGGTGGTGGGTGAAGGGTGGTTAGAAACTACAGAGTTTCAGAAGCTCACGAAAAAGTTATTTTTTGGGGTGCCCGGGTGGTTCAGTTGGTTAAGTGTCTGACTCTTGATTGTGGCTCAGGTCATGATCTCACAGTTCGTGAATTTGAGCCCCGAGTCAGGCTCTGCACTGACAGTGTGGAGCCTGCTTGGGATTCTCTCTCTCTCCCCGCTAATCGCTCTCTCTCAAGGTAAATAAATACAATTTTTTTAAAAAGTTATTTTTCCTGCAGAAAATTCAATCATAAGTTTTATATATGTATGTTTTGCTATAAAGCTAAAACAATAAAGTGGTTAATCAAAACTCAGAAAACAATAATCAAATGTTATAAGGAATAATAAAAACAGCACTTTAAGACCAGAACAAAATCAATAAATTAAAAACTGTTCATTTATAATCTGCTTTTTGGTAAAATAATAAATCAAAAACATTTTTTTTTTTTTTAAAGCACAGGGGTGCCTGGGTGGCCCAGTAGGTTAAGCATCCAACTGCTGATTTTGACTCAGGTCATGATCTTGCAGTTTTTAAAAAAAAAAATTTTTTTTTTAACGTTTATTTATTTTTGAGACAGAGAGAGACAGAGCATGAATGGGGGAGGGTCAGAGAGAGGGAGACACAGAATCCGAAACAGGCTCCAGGCTCTGAGCTGTCAGCACAGAGCCCGACGTGCGGCTTGAACTCACGGACCGCGAGATCATGACCTGAGCCGAAGTTGGACGCTTAACCGACTGAGCCACCCAGGTGCCCCATGATCTTGCAGTTTGTGAGTTCAGCTCCGTGACGGGCTCTGTGCTGACAGTGCAGAGCCTGCTTGGAATTTTCTCTCCCTCTCTCTGTCCCTACCCCACTTATGTTCTCTTTCTCTCTCTCTCTCTCTCTCTCAAAACAGATAAACTTAAAATAAAATAATTTTTTAAAGGAACAAAATGAGGAAACCTGGGTGGCTGTGGGTTGTGTGCCCTTCTCTTGATTGTGACTCAGGTCAAGATCTCACAGTTCGTGAGTTGGAACCTTAAACTGAGCTCTGTACTGACAGGGCAGAGCCTGCTTGGGATTCTCTCTCTCTCCTTCCCTCTCTCTCTCTGCCCCTTCCCTGCTCTCTCTCTCTCTCTCTCTCTCAAAATAAATAAATAAACTTAAAAAAAAAAAAGCACAGGGGCACCTGGGTGGCTCAGTTGGTTGCGTGTCCAACTTTGGCTCAGGTCATGCTCTCGCAGTTCCTGAGTTCGAGCCTCGCATTGGGCTCTGCACTGACAGTGTGGAGCCTGCTTAGGATTCTCTCTCTCTCTCTTTCTCTGCCTCCACCCCACTTGTGTGTGCTTTCTCAAAATAAATAAATAAACTTAAATAAAAGCACAAAATGGAAGCAAAGCAAACCATAGCATAGCTCTCATACCTCAGCTAGCTTGTAGTCCCTCAGACAACGTAGCTGCGTGTTCCTGGGTAGCTATTTTCTCAGATGCGCAGTGCCTATATCTGCTCAAGCTCACATTCTAACCAACAGGCATGGAATGCAATTAATGCAATTAATCAACAGAATTATATCCAATTCTCATTTTGAAAATTTAAACTGTAAGGGAAATGCCAGGTTTGAATAGCAACCATAACCTTACCAGATTTCTAAGTGCTTTCAAATATGTCACCTTATTGGATTCCCACTCACACAGGCAGGAAGACGTCTAAGATGGTTCCCCAATGATCCTTGCCTACTAGAATTCACATCTTCTGTACTCCCTTCCTCATGAATGTGGACTGGATCTAGGGACTTGCCTCTAATTGATAAAATATGGCAAAAGCAGTGGGTTATCACTTCGTGATTAAATTACAAAAGATTGTGACTTTTGTCTCACTGAGAGACTCTCTCATTGGCTTTAAAGCCAGCTGCCATATTGGACAGGCCACATGGCGAGGGACGAAGAGCAGCCTTTGACCAACAGCCAGGGAGGAAATGAGGTCCTCAGTCCAATAACTAGAGAGGAACCGAATTCTTTCAATAACCATGTGAGTGAACTTGGAAATGAATCTTTCCCCAATTTAGCCTTCAGGTTGCCTTGGTTGTAACCAGTGAGAGACCTTGATACAAGACTCAGATAACTACCTCTGGATTCCACTGGAGACTGTGATATAAATATGTGTTGTTTTAAGGTGCCAGGTGTTGGAGTAATTTGTTATACAGTGTAGGGATGGAAAAACTTAACTTTTCTTCCTTTTCACTCCTAAGTTTTCCAGCAGGGGCTCTGTAAATTAGACTGACAAAAAACAGATTAACAAGAGAAAAACAAAGAGTTTATTAACGTGCACTGAACTCATACACTGGAACGCCCAGGGATGAGTAACTCAAAGGGTGGTTAGGACTTGGGCTTATATAGAATCTTAGCAAAGAACAACACTTTTTTGCTGGAAGCCGAGCTATCCCAGCCGGAGTGGCAGGGCCCGGGCTGTGGACGGGTTGGTGACTGCAGGATGGCCCATGGACAGTGAAGCTTCTTGTACTCCTGCTTTTAGATAGTTTGGCCTTAAAACTACCTGGGGTATTGTCTGTTGGGGAATTGCCCTCAGCAGACCCCCTGGGAATAGAACCGTTAGGGAAGAAAATAAGGTTCCGCAAGAAATTGAGCAGCCTTATGTTTAGCCCTTGCCATGCTCTATGGAGACTCCTCTACTTACAGGAAGGATAGCCTCATACATTTGTCAGCAAAGGAGGCCAATAAAGGAGAGACATATGGATTTGAAAGCCCCACTCCGGTAACTAAGGAGTGTATCTCTGGGCACAGGTGACTTTAACCCCTAGGCCCACCTGGCTGGCCCCTTGGACGCATTCCAGATGATGACTGAACCTGGTCGGTTAAGGTACAGAATGGTTCATTAATTCCTAGGTGCATTGTCTCTCTGAGAATGTATGAGGCATGGGTTTCTAAGGCTTTTTCAGCCCCTTTCTGGCACCTCGGACGGAGGCAAACACATTGTTCTTCTGGCCTCATGTGGTTAGGAGGTCATGTCCCTGTAACTCTTCCACTTGAGGTGTTGAGAACTGGAGGGCCTTTCACGAGAGCAGCAAAGCAAATGCTTTGTAGATTATGGATAAGCGCGGATGCATAATGGAATAATGTAAGAAATTAATCAATAATCAAAGGGTATGCGGGAACTTTACGAGAAAATCGCCATGTTATTTCTTAAAGGTTGATTACACATAGGAACGTTTTCAAAATTAGGTAATGTTAGAAAAACATCGATGACGAATGCTACAAGGAAATCACTAGCAAATATCATGCCACGTTTGCTACAATAAATCGGCCAGTTCAGCACACTGCTGTTGTCTGTGTCCATTTTTATTTTAGTTTTTTTTATTTTTTAGTTTTTTATTTTAGTTTTGTTTTATTTTCCCCGACGCCGTTCTTCCTTCGGGAACCCCTGGACCTGCTGGGGCTGGACTCCGGCACTTTTTTGGAGAAGTGATAAGACAAAGGGAAAGGACTTTGAGCTTCGGGGAGTGGGAAATTGTGGGCAGCCAAATGCTGATAGATACGGGTCAGGTGGTAAGGTTTTCTATGTAGATTCCTCTGGTGCCCGATAAAGGTCTAGAGTCGTCACTGGTGATGTGTTTCTGTTCTTCCTGGTAGAGAGGGGATGTGGGGAGGGGCACCTGTATAAGTTTATTTCCTTCTTTTAGGCAAATAGGGAGAGGGAAGAGAGCTTTTCTTGACTCTGCTTCTTCCCAGTTGCCTTCCGCTCAAAGTCATCCTTATGGTAACGTGGAATATTTTGGGATGACATATTCTGCCACCCTTCAGCAGCAACAGATAACTAACATACCCTGTGATATGGTAGGGGTTGGTTGTGACTCCGGTTTACAAACCGACAAGTATGGCTCGGAGATAGTAGGTAACTAGTGTTCACCAGAATGATCATGATTCTCACCCAGCAGAGTGGTGTTGATCCCTGACACTAGCGCTCTTGCACACGAGTGTGGCACATATGGACTGACAATGTCCATCTCTCATGACACTGTTCTTTCCTTTTTGTCCGCTGGTGCCCTTATATTAGTCACCGCATTATATTAGCTCATTACATTGCACTAGTGATCTATCACTGTGAGGAGTACTGGAAGATTCCGGGACACTGTATTTGGATCAGGTTCACCTCACTTTGTTGGTGATACCAACGCACCATGTATTTGTGCTCTCAGGAGACAATGGGGGAGCGAGGTTGTTGAGACCATAGGTACTGGGATCAGGCACCCCTGGACTCAAATCTTAGCTGTCACTTAATGGATATTTATCACGTTGATAATTAAATGTTACCAAATGCCTCTGTACATCGGTTTCTACATCCGAAAAAGAGAAGTAATAAAAATCTCCATCTCAGAGTGCCATGGAGATTAAGTCGGGTAACACAGAAACCCGGCTACCTAAATACTCAAATTTTAGTCTCCCCTTGATCTTGTTTATCCTTATGCAGCCAAAGGTGTCCATGCAGCTTGTCGTTCTGACAAGCACTTGCATGTGGGGAAAGCTCGAGTATTTGAAAAGTTAACGATTTTTTACATTTTAACTTACATCCCTTCTGAATTCATCTTTATTCCCAAGTAAGAATTTCTCAAAGCAGTTGAAACTGAATAAATAGCTAATAGGTCAAATATCTCTAACATTCAAGGAGTGTACAATTGTAAATCCTGTGGAAAATAAAGATTTGGTTTTATTTATTTATTTTTTATTTATTTTTGAGAGAGACAGAGACAGCATTAGAGTGGGTTAGGGGCAGAGAGAGAGAGAGAGACAGAATCTGAAGCAGGCTCCAGGCTCCGAGCTGTCAGCACAGAGCCCGACGCGGGGCTCGAACTCACGGACCCCGAGATCGTGACCTGAGTCGAAGTCGGACGCTCAACCGCTCAACCCACTGAGCCACCCAGGTGTCCCAAAGATCTTGTTTTAAATAGGAGTACATACTGACTAAGCACGTGGGCTCTGAAGTCAGTCTTCCTGGGTTGAATTCTCTCTGCCACATTCTAGTTTTGAGCTTTGTCACTTGAAAACTAAATAAAATAATGGCACTTATTCATAGAGGAGTGTAATGAGGATTAAATGCACTCAACTTCGTTAGGTGTTGTTAAAGAAACAAAGTTTAAATGATCTTAACTACCTTCATTCAATGATTCATGAATCAGGCAACATCCCATCCAGCAGATACAAAGGAGCTTCTGAAGAGCTATACAAAACGGAAGAATTTCACAGGCAGACAGGCTGGAATAGGGAGTCATAGGAGGCAATAAAGCAGATTGGTTATCACAAGGTTATTTTTCTTTCATGGATGGCCCGGCTAATCAAGCAGATTTCCTAACAAATGCTGATCAGATGATTCCTGATCCACTAGTTTAAGACTCCGTTTCTGGGAAGGCTAAAACTCTAAGTCTCAGTTTGGTGACGTGGAGCTTAGCGTAAGTGACTCCATTTTGGGCCTGTTGTCTTCTTTTTAACAGTGTTCAGTATAGGATCTTCAGCACAAGAGGAGGCACCGGGCTGGCTCAGTCGGTGGAGTGTGCGACGTTTGATCACGGGGTTGGGAGTTCACGTCCCATGGTGGATGTAGAGATTACTTAAAAGTAAAATCTTAAAAAAAAAAAAAAAAAAAGAGAGAACCACTTTATGATATGATTGTTGGCTTTACCGAGAACTTTGGAGGAACAGAATAAACAGGTAATTTCGGATCTTATCTAAGGTAGAAGCCCCAAAAAGCACACTTGTGAAGAGTTTTGTTTTCTAAGGTGTGCTTAGGGCACACACTTAACCATCTGCATGGAGGGAAATTAAATTTGTCTAGGCAGGCTTTCGTGGGTCTTGCTCAAAGCTTCAGAAGATGTGATGGGACGACTGAGACATTAAGCCTTTGATTAACTCATACCTTATTTTGAATAGATTTAAGAAAATTGAATGTATGCAACACCCTTGCCCGTGAACTTGTAACCCTTATATAACCAACCAAACTCTCCAAAAAGTACATTTTTAAATTCTAATTTGTCAAAGGGAGCTCTTTTTAAATTTTCCTTGCTTTCTAAGAGACAAGGATAGAAGCTCTGATCGGAGTACCTCTTTTATCAGGAGAACGAAGTGTTGAGTTACTCCCGTCGATTCCACTAAGGAGACTGTGAAAAGTTAAGCCTGTCGCTCAGCCTCCTTTGTCAGCAGCCAGGCTCCGGCCTTGGGAACTGACTGGAGGCAGTTTGCAAATGTATGTGCTTGGCGGTAGCCTGCCGCGACCTTTGTTCGTGAACCGCAGGTGGCCTGATAGAGAAGCCGGCGTGTGTCATCCCTGACTACTCTAGTTTCCAAGCGAGAACATGATGGGTAACTTTTCAGACAATATCCGATGTGAACATTCAGAACTTCACCTATTTTTACTCCAGGTACAAATAACTCGCCGTGCTTGCTTTCCTACCAACCTACTGCTTAAACAGCCAAGTGGAAACACAGATTCCTTTTTTTTTTTTTTTGGTTGAGGTATAGTTGGCATACAATATGATATTAGTTTCAGGTGTAAAACATAATGATACATTTATATACACTAGGGAGTGATCATCTAGCTAACATCTGTCCCCATAGAAAGTTGTTACCATATTACTGACTCTTCTCTATGCTGTATATTACATCCTTGTGACATTTATGACTGGAAGTTTGTACCCTTGAATCCCCTTTCCCTATTTGGCCTATACCCCCATCGCCTTCCCCTCTGGCAATCTCCTGATTGTTCTCTGTATCTATGAGTCTGTTCCTGTTTTGTTTTTTTAGATTCCACGTATAAGTGAAATCATAACAGTATTTGACTTTCTCCATCTTATTTATTCGACTCAGCATAATACCTTCTAGGTGCATCTATGTTGTTGCCAATGGCAAGATTTCATTCTTTTTTATGGCTGAGCAATATTCCAGTGTGTGTGTGTGTGTGTGTCTGTGTGTGTCTGTGTGTGTGTGTCTCTGTGTGTGTGTGTGTGTGTGTGTGTGTGTGTGTGTGTACCCCACATCTTCTTTATCCATTTATCTATTAATAGACACTTAGGTTGCTTCCATATCTTGGCTATTGTAAATAATGCTGTAATGAACGTACGGGTGCGTATATCTTTTTGAATTAGTGTTTTCCTTTTTTTCAGGTAAGTCCTCAGAAGTGGAATTTCTGGGTCATATGGTAATATTGTTTTTAATTTTTTGAGGACCCTCCATACTGTGTTCCATTGTGGCTGCACCAGTGTGCCTTCCCACCAACAGTGCATGAGGGCTCCCTTTTCACCACATCCTCACCAAAGCTTGTTATTTCCTGTCTTTTTGATTCTAGCCATTCTGACAGGTGTGGGATATTATGTCATTGTGGTTTTGATTTGATGGATAGTGATGCTGAGCACGTTTTCGTGTGTCGATTGGCCTTACGTATGTCTTTGGAGAAGTATCTGTCGGGGTCCACTGCCCAATTTTTGATCAGTTTTTTTTTTTTTTTATATGGAGTCGTGTGAATTCTCTATATATTTTGGAGATTAACCCTTCAACAGTTATATCACTTGCAACTATTCTCTCCCATTCAATAGGTTGGTTGCCTTTTCATTTTTTATGGTTTCCTTTGCTGAAAACAGATGTCTGAACGGTTTTGAAGTCCGAGTTTCTGCAGAGTGTGGACAAGAGTTTCTAATCCTCTTTTGTGTCATCTTCCACTTCCTGACCCTTTACGATCTAGCTTTCATTTCTCTTTGCTAGCTTTTTCCAAACCCTTTGGAAAGTGATCAGATCAACGCCATTACTTTTACTCTTATCCTAATGACTAGAAGTTATAGACTTTTTCTGCCAAATTGTTTTCTACGTGTGTTTTCCCTTTGTCTGAGAGCTTAGAAAGTATACTCGCGGAAAAAGTGATAAACCTACCACCTCTCAGTGAATTCCGTTTCATGCTATGGGATGCCATCTTTAACAACAGATGATCCCCAGAAAAGTCATTTGAGGGGGCTCATTCAGTCTCTGCTTTGTTTTTGACTCAGCTGTGAGTGAAATTCTTTTCTTTTCCAACCCCCACTGAGATAGACATTATCAGGCTTCACCAATCCCTGACTATTTTCTAATTGGGGGCATATTGAAACGTACTTTCCCACTTGCTTGAGTTTAGGTTTGGTCTTGTAATTCACTCAGGCCAATGAAATGTATTCGAATGAAAGTAATGTGTGTAGAAAGTGTTGCAAGGAGGGGCGCCTGGGTGGCTCAGTCGGTTAAGCGTCTGACCTCGGCTAAGGTCATGTTGTCCTGGTTCCTAAGATTGAGTCCCTCATCATGCTTTCCACTGACAGTGCAGAGCCTGCTTGGGATTCTCTCTCTCTCTCTCTCTCTCTCTCTCTCCTTCTGTGCCCCTACCCCACTTGTGTGCCTTCTCCCCTCCCTCCACCTCATAAATAAATAAACTTAAGAAAAACTAAAAAATATATATATGCAAGTGTTGGGAGGAGAACTTTTTCTCTGTTACTCTAGGTTCTGAAGGTTGGGCACCTGCAAATTAACTGACAACAGACCAGGAGAAAAGATGTTTATTCACACCTGCTTACTCTTATTCACAATCCTTACTCTGGCACTGACTAGTCAGAGGCAAATGTTTATATACCAACCTAAAAAAAAGTATGTGTGAGGGAAAGGTTAGGGTTTCAGTGGGAAAGTATGAAAGACACTACTGGGGTTTTTAATGCCACTGGAGAGCTGAATTCACACTTTGGAGTGCTAAAGGTCAGTTTTCTTCCAAATAGAAAACTCCCTTGGGGAAATGTTGATGGCAGCTGTATTTTGGGGAGTATCCACTCAAGGGTAGGCGATGTGTCTGTCATATTAAGAAAGCATGCTGTATGTTGTCAAATGCTTTTCCTGCATCTATTGACAGGATCATATGGTTCTTATCCTTTCTTTTATTAATGTGATGTATCACATAGATTGGTTTGCAAATACTGAACCAGCCCTGCAGCCCAGGAGTGAATCCCACTTGATCATGGTGAATAATGCTATTAATATGCTGTTGAATTCGATTTGCTAGTTTATCTTGGTGAGAATTTTTGCATCCATGTTCATCAGGGACGCTGGCCTGTAGTTTCTCCTTTTTTGTGGGGTCTCTGTCTGGTTTGGGAATCAAGGTAATGCTGGCTTCGTAGAATGAGTCTGGAAGCTTTCCTTCCGTTTCTGTTTTTTGGAACAGCTTGAGAAGGATAGGTATTAACTCTGCTTTAAATGTCTGGTAGAATTTCCCTCGGAAGCCATCTGGCCCAGGGCTCTTATTTGTTAGGAGATGTTCGATAGCCGATTCAATTTTTTGGCTGGTTATGGGTCTGTTCAAATTTTCTATTTCTTCCCGTTTGAGTTTTGGTAATGTGGGGGTGTCTAGGAATTCGTCCATTTCTTCCGGGTTGTCCAGTTTGTTGGTATATCATTTTTCGTAGTATTCTCTGATAATTGTTTCTGTTTCTGTGGTGTTGGTTGTCATCTGTCCTTTTTCATTCGTGATCTTACCTATTTAGGTCCTCTCTCTTTTCTTTTTGAGAAGTCTGGCTAGGGTTTTATCAATTTTGTTTATTTTTTCAAAAAACCAGCTCTTAGATTCATTGATCTCTTCTGTTTTTCGGAAGGCAATGTTTCTTTCTGTGGCCGCTGATTGTTCACATGGGTTCAGTTACAAGTAATTTTAGTCCCTTCAAAAGCACTTAATTGCCAGTACAAGGCTCTCCGTGCTCTCTGCCATGCAGACTGTAGAAGCACATGTTGACGTGCAGGTGCACAGCTGAGCCATCCTGAGGGCACAGGAATGTTGGAAAATATCAAGGCTGCAACAGACTCTTTGTGGGCAATAACAAATAAACCTGGGTTAGTTTAAGCCACTAAGACATGTTGTCTGCAATCTCTTTGAACACACCTACCAATGAAATGTTAGTTCTTAAAGTTTCCAGTGGGTAAAGTTAGTCTTATCATTTAATTTGATCCTTTTCAGATTTTCAGAAAAACTGTATGGTTAATGCTGTTCTTGATCATATGTCTTTCTCAGGCTAAAATATGCAAAATTTAAAAGAAATGTGAGAGGGGCACCTGGGTGGCTCAGTCAGTTGAGCCTCCAACTTCAGCTCAGGGCATGATCTCACAGTTTGTGGCTTTGAGCTGACAGCAGAGAGCCTGCTTGGGATTCTTTCTCTCCCTCTCTCTCTCTGCCCTTCCCTGCTTGCGCGTGCGCTCTCTCTCTCTCTCTCAAAAATAAACATTAAAAAGTTTTTAAATAAAAAAATAAATAAAAGAACTGTGGCTATGTAAATAATATAACTCATTTTCTTCAGAGACAGGTACCTATATGTGTGTAAGTTTGTTCTTAAATTGCAAATTTAAAAATTGACTTATGAATGTGTGATTATAACAAATCCTTACTCTACAGGTAACTTTTGTTCACTATTACATGAACTAGAAACTAACATTCAACACATTTTTACTGAGTATCATTTTTATATGAGTGCAAAATACATTCTGGCCATTTTTTAGTTCAAAAGGTTGTTCTCTATGAACTCTTGAGTTGAGCAGAAATCCTCTTTGTTAGGGATGAGGGCATAAAGAACACTGCCTTGATAGTATAAGTAATTATTTTATGATTCCTAATTATAGGGATTTTTGGTCTTGCTCTCCCTGTATTTCAGATTACCTATAGCTTTGTCGTTAGCTGGTCGATTAAGAGTCAGGATGTTCTGATTTATTTTTAGAATTTGAGGAACTCTGTGATCAAAAACCTTTTCTTCCTTTGATTTGATTTTTTTGTTTTGCAACCTAACTTCCTCTTTGGCTCTCAAATGGCACGGTCTATTTTCTAACACTGGCTTCTTTCCCTTCTGCATTATATAGTGTCTGACTTTGCAGGACTATTTACCCAGTAAATGTTGTTCACTGATTGGTAACCTATGATTTCAGTTATTCCGGCATAAATTTAGAACTACTGCATATCTAGACCCTCTGCAACAGCCTGGCATGAAAATGCTAAATGCCACCCTTTAAAAAAATTACATACAAATTACACACACAGACACACACACACACATCACATTTTATAAGTAAAATTTCATTTAATAATGTTACATTACATTTAAAGAACCAGTTATTAGGATTCAAATAGCTTTGAAGCAGCTCAATTCTCAAACCCCATAATTATGAGTATTACATATGATGTTTTATGCTGGGTTAAGTCTAAAGTCATATGTGGATGTTGCTTACCCTCATATAGCAATTTGGGCCAAGTGTAGCAATTTGGGCCAAACAATAAAAGTTTAATTCTGTTGGCACACGAAACAGGGGTTAAGGCACTAGATATTTGGAATTTATACCACGGGAAATAAAAGGTCACAGGAAGTTACATTTATCAACCAGTTTTTGCACACCTTAATTATGTAAAAAAAATTTTTTTTTCTTCTTTTTTTTTTATTTATTTATTTTATTTATTTATTTTTTCAACGTTTTTTATTTATTTTTGGGACAGAGAGAGACAGAGCATGAACGGGGGAGGGGCAGAGAGAGGGGGAGACACAGAATCGGAAACAGGCTCCAGGCTCCGAGCCATCAGCCCAGAGCCTGACGCGGGGCTCGAACTCATGAACCGCGAGATCGTGACCTGGCTGAAGTCGGACGCTTAACCGACTGCGCCACCCAGGCGCCCCTGTAAAAAAATTTTTTTTAACCATTTTTATTTCCTTATTAAAAAAAAGAATATATTGTGGTTTCAAAAGAATATATCCTGTCTAGCTCTGTCAATGTCAATATCACTATGTAAAAGGACATTCTCTACACACATCTTTCCTATAGCTTCCACAGCACCTGTGAGAACCTAGGCCGATGTTGATTCTTCAATGTTCTGGTACTGGTGGGGTCTGTTTTCTAGTCCCAAGTGTGGAGGCGCTTTGAAAAATCGTCTACTCTCATTTCCTTGTTTTACAGATGGCAAAAGAAAGGCTCAGAGAGGTAAAACTAACCCAATCAAAGTCGTCAAAAAATAAGAAAGACTAGTGGAAAATCACACTGGTAGAAAAGATTCCTTCATAATTAATTTGAAAATTCCATGGCTAATCTGGAACTAAATATATCCTGTAAAAGAAAATTCCTTGAATACCATGGATAATGCATTCTAATATCTAACAACCTTCTAGTCAGAAGTGTCATTCTTGAGTGTAATAACCTTTTTTCATGCAAATTAAGATTATTTCCCCTTGTTCGATGCTTAATAGAGATGAATGATAGTCACTTTAATAGTTACAATCACACACGTGCATATTAAAATATTTTTCAGCAATAACTTATTCTCCATTATTTGTTTGCATGCACTAAAGAATCCAACATCTTTAATTTTCTAGCTTGTCTTTGTTTCCTTTCTCTAGTTGCTGAGCCAGAAATCTGAATATCATGATTCACTCCTCTATTTTTGTTTTCACTTTCACCTCCAATTAATTACTAAGGTCTTTTTTGGTTTTACTTCCTAAGTAGCCCTCTACTCTCCTAAGTTCAGTGGCACTGCTCTAATTTAAGCCACAGTCATTTTTCATCTGGATTATCACATTTTACCTGATCCATTAGTCAACAATTATTGCAAAAACAAGCAATTCCCAAATCTTAACAAAACAAACATTTATTTCTTGCTCACCCGTGAGTCTACAGGTTGGATTGTCTTGGATGGGCAAGGCTCCCTGTGTCTTCTCATAATGGGATGCAGGCTGAGGGAGCAGCCTCTATCTGGGACTTAAGAGTCTCACGGTCAAGGGCAGAAGGCAAGGCTCATAGAGCCAGATCACGCACAGTTAAACCTTCTGCGCACAGGCGGTATATGTCATATGTCCCTAAGATTCTGTTGGCTGTAGTGAGTCTCTTGGCCAAGCTCAAAGTCATTGGGGTTGGGAGGCATACTGTGCCCATAGGTGAATGCGGCAAGGGGAGGGATGGAATAAACAGTTATGAACAAATAATGAATCAACCATGCTTGGTAACCTGAGTTTTGTGTGGTGCTCTCCAGTTCAGCTTCCATGCCGTCTATCTCACAAACAGGATCACACAACACTCAATAACCTTGGGATTATTAAGAGCTGGGGTGAGGAAAGAATTAACAACTTCCTCTCTGCATTTATTGAGAGATAGATAGAATTTTCTAGAAGGGAGGAAAAGGAAAACATTCTTGACGCTGAGAGTTCCAGAGGATAATCATCTGAACGTTCTTCTGAATGACTAGTTTCTTCTCTTTCTCATAACGTAGAACTATGCAGATAGCTCTTTACTAGAAGGACTCAATTGTAAAGCAATGATTTGTTTTCTTGCCCATCTCTCCCCTGCGCTGGACAACTGTGAACTTATTGATGGCAGCAATCATCCCTCTCTCATCTTTGATTACCCAGCACTTAGCACAGTGCCTTGAACATAGTAGGCGCTCAAAATGCTTGAGGGCTGTGTGCCTATGTTCGAAAAAGACTACTTTAGATAAAATAAGGTCCTCTCGATCACTCTGCTGGTCTGATACTATTAGACATTGGCTGGCAAACAGACTGTCCTTATCGAAATCCCATCTCATGCATGTTCCGGAGATACTACTCGTATTAGTTCTTGTTTAATTGTCTTTACTTACTTCCTCTGCTCACTTGTCTTTACTTAATTTTAAAAAATCACTGCGTGTCCAACTCACTTAGGCCTTCAAAATGTTAGCATGCTTTCCGAATCTGGCAGTATCTGTGAGCCTAAGAGAACTCATTATTCAATCCTTACGGATACTTAATACGAATACTTAATACCATGTCCAAGCTTGACCTTTTATTTGCACATTAGTTATATGCTTTTGTCCAGCTTTGGAATTTAATCCACATCTTCTCTATTTGTCACAAGATAAAGGCTGAGCCCCGTATTGAGTTTTTCACTCATTCCAGGCCCAGGACGCCCCATCGCCCACTATGTGTGTAGCTCCCTTGCCCCTTGTGGGCTAAGCCCACGAGCCTTAGCCAATTATGTCTCTTTGCCATTTTGCAAGCACATTCTGCTCTCCCACACCTCTGGGCTTCGCTTTTGCTGATCTCTTTACTGGGAAGCTCTCCTTTGCTTTTTCTAGGAAAACCCTACTCACATTTCAAGGCTGTACTCTGTGAAGAGGTCACTAAATCAGCCTCTAGCGCTCGATAATTGTCAAATGGATAAATGAATGAATCAATCAGTGAATGAGTTATTTCCTCGACAGCTGAAATTTATTTCACATGAATTTGCAACTTCTGTCTTCCATAGGGGTTGTAAGTTTATTTTAAAAAGTTTGGATTTGACATTTTGAATTAATTCTATTTGTCCTTTTCATATTTGAACTTGAGATCAGTAATTCTTTTGCTACTCCCTTTCAGTATCATAATGAAAATTTAAAATATGGTTTTTTTGAAGATGGTCTTCATTTTTCTCCATATTTGCCATCCTAGTTTAACCAGTTTATAAGCCCAGTGCTGGCGAAGGCTCTAGCGATGTTTATTTTTGTACACATTTAGTTCTGCCTTCTGAAAATTCAAAACCTAAAATGGACATCATCCTCCCTGAAAAGTCTTAGTATGACAGATAGGCCTGTAATAGTGTGACTATCAAGGGAATACAGAATGCATCTTTCCTCTCAAATTACAGATGGGCTGTTATTATTATTAAAAATAAGAGGAAAATACAGAATTGTATATTTTAAGAAGATGTGGTAAGAGGAAGAAATCAGTGAGAGAGGCTGATAACCCAGTAGAAAAAAGAGCACTTTGGGAAGTCTCCACTCTAGTAGAGACATCTTATGCCTGAACTCTGGAATCAGCCACTTGGGTCTGAATTTGAGCTCCACTACTTGGCCTGAGCAAGTGACTGAAGCTCCCCCTGCCTCAGTTTCCTAAACTGCAAGATTGGGAGTAATAACAGTGCACATCGCAGGGTTATTATCGGGACCAAATGAGTTAATATATGTAAAGGATTTAAAATAGTGCTGGCCATATTTAAGTGCTATGAAAGTGTTATTTCTGCTTTGGAATTTTTCCACTTAAAAAAAAAATGTTTGTGAGAGAGAGTGCGTAGGCAAGCGAGTGGGGGTTGGGCAGAGAGAGAGGGTGATCAAGGATCTGAAGCCAGTTCTGCGACGACAGCAGAGAGCTGGAGGCCTCCTGGAACTCATGGAACTGTGAGATCATGACCTAAGCCAAAGTTGAAGGCTTAACTGACTGAGTGGAAGGTGCTCCCTTCCACTTTTTTAAAAAGGTGGAATAAAAAGTCCTTACTCTCCCACTTCTGGGTTTCCACTGGGAAAAGAGAAAACAGTTATGAGGACTTGAAGTTCTGCATGGTTGCAAGCTAATCAGGTTCCATCCATTCTCCCATCCTCCGCTCTCCGTTCTCCCACCCGCAACCATTTGAGGATGCTGCCCTCTGCTGGCCAGTTGGAACCGCGCTATATGGCTCGGTCCGTCCTACTCCTGCCAGAGTTTTCTTTGTCTCCACCTTTCTGTAACTTAAAAATTAATCAGAAGTCAATGTATTTTCTTCTGGGTATTACTTAAAACATACTAAATCACAGAAGCATACAGATTTCAAAAATTGGAATGAAAATTAAATATTGTAATTTTTATTTGAATGGTTAGAAACTATTAAAAAATAATGTATGCGATTACAAAATGCATCCCGAGTCTTTTTATTGATATGTTTGAAAATGAGATAAATAATAGCCAAGTATCTTGCTTGATCAGAGCATCGAGTAGATATCTCTTTGATATTGACTTAGGTAGGCATTCCTTTCAGAAAAAAGTAATTATGAGAGCTAGTACAGGTGTTATATTTCACATTACAATTTAAAATCTTGCATTACATCTTACAATTTTGGCAAAACGTTTTCCAGAATTGAGGAGACAAAAATTGTAGTTACTAAAATTCGAACTTATGCATGTGTACGAGGTCTGTTCATATTATAGGTTTTGTGTTGTTTATTATCAAAGCATCTTTACTCACCGTCTGAATTGCCTAAGCCCTATTTCTTCAAGAATCTCATTTACGGACATTTTTTTTCCAAATAAAATTATAGGAAACTGTCCTTTGCTAATTCTTTAGAAAAACTTACATAAGTCTGGAATACAGTTTGATGAAGTCAGCTCACCTCTGCTGGATGAACTGTTATGTAATTTCCAACACCAAAAAAGGAACATCAGAAGATCGCTGACTATTTATTTACACATTTGTTATCGTTTCTGCTTGAGAATAAAGAATGAGTTTGAACTCGAAAAGCGGAGCCTGCAGGAAGCCTCATCAGTCTCTCCACACTTCTGCTGTCATTCCTATTGTAGGGGAGACATTATTCAAACCGCAGGCTCCAAACTCCCAGGTAACTGGAGCCAGCAGGGAGCTCTGTTTGATATCAAGTATGTTCTTTATCAACGTTTTTGTTGTGATGGGAAGAAATGAACTAACTTTACTTTTATCTTGCCCTGTTTTAACATAACCCAGTAGGTGAATGCTTTATTGGTGTGCCTTGGCTAAACCCTTTGATAGAGACTGACTTTGTGGTCATAAATTTTCCATATACAAAAAAATTAATGGCTTTTTTTCACCTATCCATACCAACCAGAAAGTATTACGCGTTCACAGATTTTTATTAAAAGTGTGTTTAAAGTTTTGCTAATAGGAATGGCCACACGGAAAACACAATTAGATTTTTCTTATTCGAATCTGGGAGACAGAAACCCCTTTGCCATCCAACAGAGAACCAGACGTAACAATGCGATCCTGAACTTTGGGGTCAACGTTGTAGACTCTACTGAACATTTCGTCTCAGTGCTTTTTTGTATCAGAAAGACTTGGCTAAGATAAGAAAATGAAGTGTCTTTATTTTTTCCTCCTCAAGTGGCTGGTTTTCAAAGAGCAAACTAGCAGTGCTTGTGTTGTAGAGTTCATTAACAAATATACTTCCAATGCTTGTTTTTGACACATCATTAAGCCATATATTAAATCTACTCTGTTCTGCGTAGAATGTTGTTTGCGTAATCTTGTTTGGATTCAGTGTCTGTGATTTCTGGGGTAGAAGCCAAAAGAATAAAACATAGAAGCTTTAAGCAACACACAGATTTCGAGTGATCGTAAACTCATGACTTAATCCTTCCTGTACTGTTTTCTGGGAGGGTTGGTCTATTTTGGATGCTGGGTTTGTTACAGATCTCCAGATGCCAAATAATCTAAGGCAAGGAATTCAGATCCTAGCAGAAAGAAGCAAAATAGCATAAGGAAATGGTGCTACTTTATTTTAGCCCAACATTTAAGATTTTATAGTACTTTTCTCAATTTATAACTTGGAGGTAATTCCAATACCCATTATTTCAGGGCTGTCTTCATTCCAATATGAGAGTCATCATGTATATTTGAACTTTTAATGATCTCAACCAGAGTCATTGTAATCTCACAATTCAGAATGAATGTACAGAGCAAACCTTCGCCTGACATTATTGTCAGGATATTTACAGACTATTACTGAAAGGGAATCATTACAAAGAAAGAATGTTTTTTCTTACTGGATTTTTCATTTTATTTTTAAATTTTTCTAAAATGCTTACTTATTTTGAGAGAGACACAGAGAGAGAGAGCGCACACGTGTGTGAGCCAGAGGGGCTGAGAGAGAGGGAGAGAGAGAATCCCAAGTGGTTTCTGAAATGTCAGCACAGAGCCCAACATGGGGCTCCATCCCATGAACGGTGAGATCACGACCTGAGCTGAAATCAAGAGCTGAATGCTCAACCCACTGAACCACCCAGGCACCCCCTGGATTTGTGCTATTGGCATTTGGGGACTGAGTAATTCTTTTTCATAAGGGCCAGTCCTGTGTATCGTAGAATGTTTAGCAGCATTCCTGGCCTTTGTCCCCAGATGCCAGTCATGCCTCTTGTTCTTTGTTACAACCAAAAATGTCTTTCGATATTGCCCAGTTGCCCCCCTACCCAAGGGACTAAATCCGTGCTCCCATCTAGCAGAACCATGGTTCTAAACCAATAAACTGTGCTCCCCATTACTCTTCTGCCAACATCTCCAGTCAGGACATTGCCATTTTGCATGACTTCCAAGACCAGATGTAAGATATATAGTCACAAGCTATGTGTCTCCTTATTTTTCCACTTCTTTTCCATTCCTCACCTCTACCTGTAACATACTTCCCTGTAAATTCACACACGTTGTAGCTAAATCTTCATCTTATTATGGTGGCTCTCAGGGGAGAAACAAGGACTGAATGGGACCATGGAAAGCATATAGCTGGAGGCACCAATAGACCTTTGTTTGCTTTCTGATTACTCTCTGTAAGCCTAAATTAGCTCGTCTTTGAAAGAATGGCCCCTAGCTTCATTGGTGTTACAGAACGGTGGAAGGAACTGACCTAAAAGGAAACAAATCTGTAGATCATTTTCTTTTGTACAGGCATTAAGTAGGGGCTGTATGTAGATGAGCTCACTATCTCTTTCCAATACTGAGGTCCCCCTTTTACCTGTAAAGAAACCGAGGTCCTGGAAGACAAAATAACTTTCACAAGGTCACGCAGGTGTTGAGCAGTCAGCTGCGCTTTCAAGATACCTAACACCCTTCACATGGCCCCCGAAGAAAGGCAAGTTCTCAGATAGTATTTATTCACTTGTCGTAAGGAGGGTCAACACACAGTCTGTTGAAGTTTTCCTCCATCAAAAGACAAATCTAACCAGGTATTAATCCTGCCCGTAATAATCCAAAATGTTCTGGTAAATTTAGAATTATCGTCAGAGTGCTGGTCCTTCTTATCTTGGTAAGTTTTGTATAAACCTTAATTCAATCAGCTAGAACGTCTACGTGGACGGGAGTTAGTTAAGCATATTTGCCAGAACGAGTGTTTGTTTCTGTGGCTCCTGGTTATTCCTTCTGTTTTGGTTGCTTTGACATTTGTGTTCTATTTGTAAGCGCTAGGAGCCATGTTGCAAACAGATGCAAAATTAGATCTGTGAGAGAATCCTTGAGGTGTTGGAAGTGGACTTTTGACACCGTTTTTGAAGGAAACGGGTGAAAGCAAATTATGTTTCTCAGATAAAAAAATACATTTTCAAGTAGAAAGGAACTCTGAGCAGGAGTGAGGTCAAAAGAAAAAAATTAAGCTGGCTGAATTTTTCTCAGGGCATTTTTTATTTTGATTGTTTCTATTGGAACGTGATATGAAAATGTCTCGGTATTGGGGGCCAAGCACAGAGCAGAGAGAAAAGTTCCGTGGCTTTCCGGAGAGTGGGAATCCATGTTGGAACCATGCCCTATTGTGTGCGTCTTCACCTTCCTACTGGAGTACTTCCGGTCAGGAACCTTCAGGAGATCTCAGCACATGTGTCTGCAGCCAGAGGAAACAGGGGAATGGTTTACCAGCAGCAAATGGCAGAACCTGTTGGAAAGATGGGGCAGAGACCCAAAGGGCATCATGGAGGCCAGGCTTTCCACCTGGGTCTTCCCCCTCACCTGTTCCACTTTGTCTCTTTGCACTCTTTCAGCTGTAAAAACACAATTTTATTCTTAGATTTCTGTCATCCCAGAGCTGGAAGTCTTCTACATTCAAAGCTTAAAATAATTCTTTTAAAACTATTTAAAGTCCATGTAATCTTTTGTCCGGGAGAAAAAATTTTCTGTGGAAAAGAACCAAAAGAAGTGGATCCCCTGTGGTCAAAGCTGGCTGTGCACGGCTGCAGCTCACCCCGTTGTACACCCACTCGGATGTGCGCCCCCTGAACGTCCCTGGGTCTCCTGGGAACACTGCATCTAAACCTCAGGCAGTAGAAAGCCCTCACTGGTGAGGGAACCATTGCAGGCATATCTGTGTGGGATGTGCCACATCTGGACCCCTTGCCTCTCTGCACAGGATCAGGGAGAAGGTCGTTGGTCACCAGACCACTTCTGCTGGGACTTCAGGCCTCCTCTGAGGAAACAAGCGTTCAGGATTGTGGGGTGTGCAAGACTACATTCTGGTGGCTTTCATACTGGTCACAGGGGCTTCTGTAAATGCTCCCCCGGGTTTCAGTTACAATCATAGCCATGAAAGGTCCTACCAAGTAGCTTTTAGAAATATGTAGAGGTTTTCGTTTTGAAATGCTGCCTGTAGTTTATCCAACTCTTATGATACTGTTTCTGTGTGGCAACATTTATAATCATATACCCATTTCAGAGAAAGGGAGGCAAGGCACAGAAGGATAAGAGTCACCAACAAATGGTGGCCACGTCAGATCATGAATTCCTGAGTGATTTTCTAATATTAGGTTCAAATGGCACTTATGAATACTTTTAATTTGTGAAAACAATTATGCTGTCAGTTGGCATTGGTAACCTTGGAGACCAAAATTTAATAAGATGGAGAACATACCAAACAAGAGAGAAAAATGTGTGAAAAATTAAAATGACATACCGAGGAGGACAGGGTGTTGTAAAGTCCGTTTATGCAGACTGTGCTGGGGCCAAACGAAATATGGCCTCAACTCACCAGAAAAGAATTTCAAATTTTTATAGAAACTCACTTCATAAATATAAAATTATACTTTTATATTTATATGTGCCGTTTTTCTATAAACTTTAATATTTGTGGCCTGTGTTTTCAGCTGTCATTTCTTTTATTTATGCTTGAATTTGAACGGCTCTGAATGTAGAATTGTCAGATTTCAAAAGTCCTGAATGAATTTCCTTAACTTCAAATCCAACTTATCACTTAGCCTGTTTTTGGCAAGGCATAAAAGACAGACATCGGTCTGCTTTCCAAGAGAACAAGGATTCATCGGATGCGTTAGTGGGCCTTAGAGATCAACCACGATAGGAAGCAGTTCAGTGTTTATAATATTATTTCTCATTTCACGTCCGTGATTCTGAAATCCCTCCTCTTTCTACATGAAGTGAGAAAATATATTTTCAGTCACAACAGTAACCATATACTTACCAGGACATTGCTGGAATTGAAGTGTGTGTGTGTGTGTGTGCGTATGTGTGTGTGTTTTCTTCACTCTAATATTATTCCGAACCTATGAGGGAATTTGGAGGGCCTGATAGAGCGCAACCCCATGAATATCTTGCTGTGATGGTAGCACACGCTCTGAGAACCTGATTAACAGCTTGACCGGTCAGCTTCTGGCTCCCACAGCCAGTGGCTCTGGCCGCGGCTCTCAGGCATGAGAAGTGGGTTCTTCCAAAAGCAAACAACCTTCGACCCACGGTCTTCATTTGGGCCCATCAGGTCAACAGTTGTTTCACAGAACATCGGCAATTGTCTTTCTCCTCGTTGTCAGGAGCCTCTTGAAACCTTATACGAGGATAATTAAGTGGTGAATAAGGGTCAATGTGGACAAATAAATCAAACTGATAGTTTGAACACAGACTGATTGAGCAAAAACAAGGAATTCTGCCATGGCTGTTATTGCAGTGCTTGATGTTAACGGACTTTGTTAACATCACATCCAAAGGCAGCAAGTGGGAAAGCTTTGTGTGGAATCAAAGGCTGAGCAAAGAGACATGGGATTTAATTGTTCAGCTTTATTTTTGAAATAAAGACATACAGCGCATCCATTTAGTTGACTTTAATGGAGCACAAAACCAAACCCATTCTTTAGCATGCTAATTGCGTTAGAAGATGCTTTCCTCTTGTATCACAGAGATGCAAGAAATACCAGGGGAATCAGCAGACTTTTGGAAGTTCAGGGTTAAAAAATATGATGACAAGTTCAGTCCCCATATCTGATGAGACAGATGAACTCTACCAGTAAATACAATGCAGTCCTATAAATATTGTAAGTCATGTATTACAAATCTAGTGGTAAATGTTTATATGGTAATAAAACCATTGAAATCAAATATATTAACTTATGGAAGAGATTTTGCTGGCAAAGGGCAGCCCAGCATCAGGAAAAGAGCAGGAGAAAATGGACGAGAAGGACAGAGAGAAGCCTTCAAAAGGCTGCTCTGGGTCTACAGAGTTGTTCAAAGGGGGAAAGAATGATTAGAAAATAAACACAACACGGAATCTTGTAGTGAGAATAAAGGGTGTTTTCCTGGTGTTCACATTTTAACTTCACTACCCACCAAGCATGTTGCAGAAATAAATATGGAGTTGAAACTATTATTTTATGTTATGTTAATTATCTCAATTTTTCTCCAGCTCTTGTCCCAGCTTACCAGGTGGGGTTTCTGTCACGTGGTGCAGGACATGGGGTTTAATAACATAGCACAGAGTTCCTCACACGTGAATTGCATGGACCTCTCACATGGTAGCATTTGATGGTCTCATCTAGAAACCAAAGGGAGTTAAGTTTGAGACATCAACTGGTTAAAATACAGACGTTGTTATCATTATTATCTCATATACTTATCAAGCAATTAATGAGTTTTTTCATAAAGAAAAACACTATTTCACTTCATTCAATGAACAAATCTACAGAGAAAAGTGAGAAATTAGCTACTTATACTCTTCCGTGCATTTTCTATCTCGTGTTTAGATCACTCGAAGAAGCTGGCAATATGGTAAACAGCCATTGCCAACAGTAATTAATGAATTTCAAGACATTTAAATGGCATTTGTTTGAAAGCATTGGGTACACACCCATTCCCATGTGTAGGCATCTATCTTCATTTGTTTAATTTAAGACCAGTCATAAATACCCATATGCTTAGATTAATGAAAATAACACTATCTGTCATTAATGTTAATATAAAGTAGCTATCAAAAGCAAATTGTGAGCGGGGGAGGTGGCTAGTTATTTCAGTGCTCCTGAGTTTTTTCCCCCATAAAGAATTTCCCATAAAGAATCTAAGAGAAGCTCGCCTGTGAGCCGCCTACCCTGAGAAAGTGGGCTGAGAAAGGTGTAATGCATTATGGAGAGAGATGAAGGCAAGCTCACACCATATCCAATCAGGCTTTTTCTTAAAGGTCAGGACATTCTGTCTGGGTCCATTTGTGTTTTTTGATTCTGCCGTTTCACTATTCAGGAACACAATGTAACTGTCAGTCTCAACAACAGTTCCGAGCTCCGCTGGCTCCGCTGCTCTCGGGGTAACATACAATATTTCACATCCACAAAACAATTCGGCGTCTGCGTGGGCAAACCATATGATGACCACGGGGAGCAATATGGTCACACCCTACTGAGCACTCTTAAGGAGACTCTGTAAAGAACTACATCTAAAAAAGAATAAGGCTCTGCTCTTCTGTGTGCTTCTGCGTACTTGCCAAGTAGCATTTTAATGTTAAGTTTCCATTAGCAGAAGTCAAATGCAAATGTCCCTCCCTCTCCTACATCTCAGTAGATAAAGACAGCTTTACTGCTCTGCAAAGCATTTGCAGTCATGGAGTTCGGAAGGGGATAGATATTAGAAATAATTTAGCACGTTAATGATGGCCTTGTTGAATTTCCCCCGTGTGTGTTTTGTTATATTATTTATTTTTCTCCCCAAACAAAATCAGACACCAGCTCAAATTTATAAGGGCAAAGGATGGGTTCTGGGAGTCTAGGGAGAGCAGGGAACCAACATCCTGTCTAACATAATTTTTAACCAGTGAGATCTGAACGGAGCTCTGGAGAATTAATGCATATGGTACATTTTCAAAGGATTTGGCCTAGAATGCTACTTGTTTGACCAGCTGATTGATTTAAGTTACAGTCTGGTCTGTTGCTTCACTCAGAGGAAGATTAAATGAAGCTATTATTTACATAAATGACAGCGAAGAAACCATAAAGAAAAGAAAAAGCTTATCTTCTTAGGCACACAGATCAGCCCATTTCCCTCCTATCCAATATTTATTCTTATTGCTGGATCTCCAATTTCTATTCTTTCTTTACCCAGGTATCATCATGAATTCATTTTCTCAGTGAATTTATTTTTTTAGGAATTTAAAAACGAATTTCTAGTTCTATGCTCATAACACACACAGTGATTGTCTACGTGTCTACACTTATTCTTGTGAGAACATGTGCGAGATTATGATTATGTGGTTTTTCTTTCTGGTTGATTGCAATCTATGATAAAAGCCAGTGAGACTTAACCACAAATGATGTACCTTTGGTTTAAGGGTGCATTTTTGTGTTTTTCTCAAGTAGTGTTCTGTCGCCTGATGTTATGGGATTTTGTCGCGCAAATTTTAATTTTAGTGAATCAGTGAAACCACAATGTGAAAAACTGACTCTGGAGAAACTGGAAAACGGTACACTTTTCTCAATTTGTCTCTTGTCCTGAAATTCTACTCCATGTTACCTTACAGTAGATACATCCGTTACCTTCAATATTGATGGAAAGTACCAGTCTCAGCGAATCTTTTCTTGTCTAAATTGACAGCTCAGTACTTAGCAGAGATTATAATAAAGAGTATTTTAAAAGTGTAGTAAGAATTAGTTGGAAAAAGTGAACGAAGGAGAAATCCACAGTTGATTGTGAAGGGGCCGCAAACCCGTTGACAGGCTGAATCCTGTTGAGGATAGCCATCCCATTTCCCTGCAACAGGGTTTCCTACCAGGACAACTGAAGTTAAATACTAGGTTTGAGTGTGTTGGTTGCAGTGTGTATAACCCAGGTCTTGAAAGCTCAAAAAAGTGGTTAGGGGCCCGGCCGGAGTAGTAGAGGTGCAAGATAGGAGGTTGTGCTAAATACTGTAGTGAGCTTGCACCTGCCCCCCGCAAATGCCAGTCTGTTGCCAAGTGGAAGTGACCATTGTAGGACTTTTGTCAGAATTCCCTTTCTCCCCCCCCCCCCCAAAGACATTATTTGTGGTGACATACTAATGAACTATATCTGGGGCTCCTTTCAACCTGCTGGATGCCAGTATGTGATCCAGGGGCATACGAGATAAGACTCTCCTTAGTTCTTAATGACATCATTTATTTATGCGAAGTCTTGCGTTGGGCCGCGAGTTAGATGGCAAAATGGTGAATTATTTTAACAAAGGCCTGGATCTTCTTCTAAGTTTAGAGGAATTGAATGTCTTCTCCAGGAGGCAATAAGGAAACTAGGCTTTTCAACAGCTTCTTTGAGACAGTCACCATATAGCTTCCTAAGTCGTTTAAAGGACACACATTGAATTATGAATTCCTATAATATCAACATGGTGCAGACTGCTGGTTGTCTCCTAAGATCCCTTTCCCTTTCTCCCTGGGCACATAACTGTGAGGCTAGAGTCTGCATTTCCCGCTCTCCCTTACGGTTCGATGTGATCCCCGAAAGAAGGCGAAAGGGATGTGATGAGCGCCGTCTCAAGGCCTGGAGCTTTACGCACGGGGCTGCCTTGTCCACATCCTCTTTTTCTTTTCTACTGGCTGAATCTAGACATGGTGGTGACCCCGTTCCAACCGTGATAACTGTTCCCCCGGGGGGTGTGATGAAGCAACGTGAAACATTCTGGGTGTCTTAAACCTGTTCAGAGCCGAACTGTCCCTCAGACCTGGACCTCTCACTGCAGGAGTGTTAGCTTCTACCTTTTTAATTTTTTTTAAATATTTATTTTTGACAGAGAGAGAGAGAGACGGAGCATGAGTGGGGGGGAGGGGTGGTAGAGAGAGAGGGAGACACAGAATCCGAAGCAGGCCCCAGGCTCTGAGCTGTCAGCACAGAGCCCGACGCGGGGCTCGAACTCACAGACTGCGAGATCGTGACCTGAGCCGAAGTCGGCCACTCTACTGACTAAGCCACGCAGGCGCCCTGCTTCCACTTTTAGAATCACAGTGCTTTGGGGTCGCTGTGCTACAGGAGCTTAGCGTTGTTCCAAGGAATACATTCAAGCACATCTCTTTTAAAGGAAGTTACAAAAATATATTTTAACCCCAAACAGAAATAATTTGTGGTCAACGTATATCACTGTGTTCCTCTATTATCATGTATCATTGAAAACGGATTATGGTCCTTCAGGGAGGCAAAAGTCCTTAAGTGAGCAACTCTGTTTTGCAAAATACAGAGCGTGTCAACAAATAACTGTTAAATATGACTCATGCTTGTTTTCTTACATAGGTCTTATAATGTAATCATATCTATCCTTTTATTTTTAACAAAAATGAACAATTAAGATATTTCTCTGAAGGACCCATCAAATAGATTTAGCATAAATTTACTCAGTTGTTCTTAGTGACCAGCTTTATGTCTGGCAAAAATTTGAAAGAATGACCCACAATGTCTTTCTGGCCAGATCAGAGGCCATTCTCATTTGCCATCAAGAAACTCAGGAATCAAGAGGAATGGAACCACTCATTTTAAACACAATTTTATTTCTTTTTGCTCTCCCTATGCCCTTGGCTCCCACCAGTTTACTACCTTTCCTAAGATTAATTTCAGATGCCAAAGGGCAAGCACGGCAGAGTCAAAATGAGTGTTCGCCAATTAAAATGGCCAGGCCTTTCACATCTAATTCATGTTAGAACAACTGGAGACCTATCGTTGTAATTATGACTAAACATCTCAGAATGAAGAGCCATGAGGTGATACCCTATCAATCTTCTCTCTACAAACTTCCTGCCCCCACCCCACCTGGCGCATGAGCAGTGAATGTATTTATTACATTGAAGAGACTCAATAAACGATGTGAGGTAGGGGTTGATGTGCGCAAACAGTGATAGCATTCAACCACTGTATTAGTTGACTGTGTTCTGTATGTTATGTGTGTCAGTCTGACAAACACACACACACACACACACACACACACACACACACACAAAACAAACAACAACAACAACAAAAACGCCATCCTGATTCTATGCGACTGGACCTGATGGCTTGGCATGGCATGGTACTTCTTTTCTAACCCCTTGCCTTCAACTTTGTTTCCCAGAATAAAATATTTTTCATGCCTCTGCTCTGTCATTGATAGAATGAGCAGACGGTTTATTTCCATCAGTTTTCAACAAAGACATCAATTAGAGCATCTTTTCCCCGGTCAGAGTGGTTCGATGACTACGGGACATGATGAGTTTTGGTTTTGTTTTCTGTATTGGAAACCGGAGGTAAGGAAACTCATCCCATCTAGAATTTTTTGAAACTCCTTTTCAAACTGTTTTCTTCAAGTCCATGCTTAGTCTCTCTAATCCCTCCTCGTTCTATCAGAACCAGACTGTTGTTTAGAGCTTTTATCATAAAAAGGGTTGTATTTTTGTCAAATGTGTTTTTTGCATCTATTGAGACGATCATATTTTTTATCCTTTGTTTTGTTAATATGGTGTATCGCATTGACTGATTTGTAGTTGTTAAACCATGCTTGTATCCCTGGAATAAATATCACTTGGTCATAGTGTACGATCCTTTTAATGTATTGTTGAATTCAGTTTACTAATTTTTAAATTTTTTTAATGTTTATTTATTTTTGAGAGAGAGAGTGAGGGAGAGGCAGAGAGAGAGGGAGACACAGAATCTGAAGCAGGATCCAGACTCTGAGCTGTCAGCACAGAATCCCACCTGGGGGTCGAACCCATGAACCATGAGATCACGATTTGAGCCGAAGTTGCACGCTTAACTGACTGAGCCACCCAGACACCCCTACTTTACTATTTTTTTTAATTAAGTAAGTTCTACAACACTCAACATGGGACTTGAACTCACAACCCCAAGATCAAGAGTCCCATGCTCTACTAACTGAGCCAGCCAGGTACCCTCAGTTTGCTGATATTTTGTTGAGAATTTTTGCATCTATGTTCATCAGAGATAATGGCCTATAATTTTTTTTTTCTTGTGACATCTTTGTCTCGTTCTGGCATCAGGGTAATGCGGGCTTTGTAAAATGAATGTGGAAGAATTCCCACCTCTTCTATTTTTTGGGGAGAAATTGAGAAGTATTAGTACTAATTCTTCTTTGAATGTTTGGTGCAATTCACCAGTGAAGCTGTCTGCTCCTGAACTTTTGTTTTTGGGAGGTTTTTCATTACTCATTCAATAACCTTACTAGCAATCAACCTGTTTAGATTTTTTATTGCATCATGATTCAGTCTTGGTAAGTTGTATGCATCCAGGAATTTATCCATTTCTTCTATGCTATTTAATTTGTTGGCATATAATTGTTCACAGTAGTCTCTTATGATCCTTTGTATTTCTGTGGTATCAGTTGTAACATCTCTTCTTTCAGTTTTGATTTTATTTTTGAGTCCGCTCTCTTTTTTTCTTGGTAATTCTAACTAAAGGTTCATCAATTTTATCTTTTAAAAGAACCAACTCTTAGTTTCATTGATCTTTCCTATTGTACTTTTAGTCTCTTTCATTTATTTCTGCTCTGATCTTTATTATTTCCGTCCATCTACTAACATTGGCCTTCATTTGTTCTTTTTCTAGTTTCTTGAGGTGTAAAATTAGATTGTTTTTCTGAGACTTTTCGTGTTTCCCGAGGTAGGCATTTATTGCTATAAACTTTCCTCTTAGAACTGCTGTTGCTGCATCCTGTAAATTATGGTAAGTCACATTTCCATTTTTGTTTGTCTCAAGGTGTTTTCTGATCTCTCTTTTAATTTTTTCTTTGACCCACTGGATGCCCGGTAGCATGTTGTTTAATCTTCACATATTTGTGAATTTTCCAATTTTTTTCATGTAATTAATTTCCAGTTTCATATTGTTGTGGTCAGAAAATTCCAATGATGTGTTTTACAGACAATGATAGGCACATACCATATAATTTCCTTTATATGTGGAATCTATAAACAAACGAACAAATAAATAAATACCAAGTTCGCAGATACAATGAACAGATTGGTGGTTCCCAGAGGTGGGGGATGTGGGGTGGAAAAAATAGGTGAATTTAGGCTTTTTAAAATTTAAATAAATTGAATAATAATAATAATAATATTAATAAAGAACCAGATTGTTTACTAAATCCTCAACACTTTTTATTGATATAAAGTCCCCCAGTCTATATGTAAAATTATGAAAAAATACTGTAAACTACTATTTTGATAAAAGTCAAAAGAAATAGATATTTTCTCTACTTAAGTGACATTAAAATATCTATTCAGAGCAATAACTATATACCAGTTAAACAAATTCTATCAACTTTGGATGTTGTAACAAAAGATTACTTTTAGGTTCAAAAGGTCCTTCTTCTAGTTAACCTTCACCAGAGTTGCACACACAGATCCTTGCTGGGCCCTGTGCAAAAACTTAAGAGCCAGAGGGTGGCCTGAGAGATGGGTAGCTCTAAATTCAAACCTCTGGTATGAAACCTACCAGGTGGGTGTTCTTGGAGAGTGCCATAAACCCTTTCTGCTCTCAGCTTCCTTCTTTCCGGTGAAAGACTGAGCAACAATCATTTCTAGCTCATGAGGTTGCCATGAATCATCAATGAGATCCCCTAAGTCAGGAGCCCTGCACAGGGACAGGCAATTACTACAAGACCAATGTGTGTTGTTTCCCACCTCCTGCCAGATTAATTAATGATCCTGACTCAGTAGAGTCTTGGTGAGATTGATTATCTTTGGCCTTCTCATTTCACTGTTGGAAGCACCAAGTACTAGATGTTTCCATTTCTTCTACATTATAGAGCAGATAACAATAAGGAGCAAAGGCTCAGATTCATAGCCTAGCCTCTCCTGGTTTCTAACCTATGTTATTCTGCTTGGGGTTGCCCTTTGGAGGCTGCAGGTAAGAATACTTGTAGTCTGCCCTCATATAATGTTTCTTTCTTTCTTTTTTAAAGGTTACTTATTTAGAGAGACAGAATGAAACAGGGGAGGGGCAGAAAGAGAGGGGGCAGACAGGGGATCCGAGGCAGGCTCTGTGCTGATAGAAGAGAGCCCTACGTGGGGCTCAAACTCATGAACCGTGAGACCATGACCTGAGCCAAAGTTGATGCTTAACTAACTAACTAACTGAGCCACCCAGGTGCCCCTCAAATAATCTTCTGGATAGGAATTTTTCACTGATGTGAACTCTTTCCTCTACCCAAACTGGCCTCTTTATCTGCCATGAGACTTTGAATTTTTATTTTCTTCATGCTCTTTGTTCAGATACCCCATTCGTCTTGAATGGCTTTACTTCTCTTTCTGCTTAGATGATCTTACTAAGCTGTCTTCCACACTGCAGCTCACCTGCTTCCTTGATGAAGTTCTTCCTAATATTGCATCTGGAGTGATCTCAAGTTCTTATATGTTCCCAGAATGCTTCTGGCACTTTATTACTCAACTGACATTCAACATTTGCTGTCTTCTATTAAACTAGTAGAGTGTGGCAGAAAAACCCTGGCCAAGGTGTCAGCAGGCCTGAGTCCTGGGCCTGACACAAAATATCACACACTCATTGTAACCTTGGTTTCCTTGTCTGTAAAGCTGAGGTAATAATACTCAAGTGAATTGCTTTGACAACCAAAAGAAATGTTAAAACATTTTACAAGTAATAAAATGCTATACAAGAGAAGGCATTATTACTGTTACAAGCAGGTATGTTTTATCGTTTTCGCCCCAAATACTCTGCGCAGTGCCTTGAATATCATATATAATGTCAATAAAATAAATGAATGAATCAATTTCTGGAGAATTGAACTAGCATTTCTGGACCCACTTCTGCCAGCTTCAGGAGCTTCAGCCTGACATTTGAATTCTGTTCATTCTTTTATAAAATGAGAGGGTTTGTCTAGAGTCTAAACTTATGGCTCTCCACCCAACGTGTATACTGGAGACCCAGGGGAGCTTTTAAAAAATGCACATGCTTGGGTCCCGCCTTAAACCAATCCAGATTCTCTGGAAGTAAGGCTCATGCATAGGCATGAAAACCTTTTGTTTTTAATTAAAAAAAAAAAATACAAACTTACAGAAAAGTTGGAAATACAGAATGAAGGACTTTTGTCCCCCAGAGTCATTTAGAGCCAGTTGCCCACCTAATTCATCACTCCTGAATACTTTATTTTTTTATTTAAAAAAAAATTTTTTTTTAACGTTTATTTTTTATTTTTGAAACAGAGAGAGACAGAGCATGAACAGAGGAGGGGAAGAGAGAGAGGGAGACACAGAATCTGAAACAGGCTCCAGGCTCTGAGCTGTCAGCACAGAGCCCGACGCGGGGCTCGAACTCACGGACCGTGAGATCATGACCTGAGCCGAAGTCAGACACTTAACTGACCAAGCCACCCAGGCGCCCACTCCTGAATACTTTAGCACGAATTTCCTCTAAACAAGGACATTCTTCAATACAGGTGCAACATAACCATCAGAATCAAACAATTAACATGCGTGCATTCAAGATCCTATTCAAGTTTCACCCATGGCTTCAAAAATGTCTACCTGTTCAGAAGCACGCCTTGCATGCAGCTGTCATGTCTCTTTAGTCTCCGTTAGACCAGAACAGTTCTTCAGTATTTCCTATACTTTCCCGACCTTGACACTTTTGAAGATTACAAGCCATTTATTTCATAGAATGTCCTTCTGTTCGGGTTGGTCTGACCCTTCCTCATGATTACATTCAAGTAACACATGTTGGACAAGCATATCACAGAGATGATGCTGGTTCTTCCTGTTGAGGAGAATGATTTCCATTTGTGCCACTGTTGATGAGGTTCACTAGATGGTGTGATTAGGGTGAAGTCAGCCAGCTTTCCCACTGGGAAGTTAATCTTTCTCCCCTTTGTAATGAAAACATATTTCATGGGAAGATCCTCCAAAATTGTGTAAGTCTCTCGTACCTTAGCAAACTTCATGTATTCATGTATTCACATCTATATGTTTTCACAATTTCCTATTTTATTCAATGAGTTTTAATACATTAATATCATTGTTTATTCTGATGCTCAGTCATCCCCAGTTTGGCCGATGGCAGCTCCATGAAGTTGGCCCCTGTGTCTTTTTCATATGTCACCGAAGTTCTTTGAGCGCTTCCTGCTTTCTGGCACAGTTAAGTTGTCCCAGGCATCTGGAACATCGTCTGATACTTTCCCTGCCCCGGCCCTGGATCAGCCATCTCTCCAAGGATCATTGGCTCCTTTCAGCAGAGAAGAGTATTTGAAGGCAAGCTCGGGGTGCCAAGTATGATCATTGGCGTTGCACTATTGGGGCTCCTACGACCTTCCAGGATACAGGTCAGGAATGTGAGAATCTATGAATATGTGCAAATCCGCACTCTTATATCTCTCTCTTCTAGCTATATATTTTGAAGCCAGGAGTTTTACACTAATTCCAACCCTAATCCAAGGCAACAGGTTTATCCGAGTTTTTTCCCTTTCAACTCATTCTCATGTTCAGGAGTTTAGGAATTTAAAACCAATAGCAACAATCTAGAGATTTCCTTCACTTTCATTGACTGCCAAACTGAAGACTAAAATCACAAAATTGTTGAACATGATACATTTCTTTTTTGTAGCTCTATTCCATTAGGGTTCTTTAAAAATACACACACACACACACACACACACACATACACACACCTACACATTTTTAAGCTAAGAAAAAGCACATTCTACCAGATATTTTAGTATTGTTTTTATACAATACTATATATATAAATACTATATACTATATATAGTATATATACTATATACTATAAATATATATATATATATATATTTTATGGATCCGTCCATCCTTTACAACCATTTTATTGTAATTAAAGCATTGCCTTCAAAGAGTAACTTTTTCAAAAGGTCATAGGAAAAGTGATCTTTCTCATTTCACAACCAGAGGCAGCATACATAAATAGATTTGTCTTTTGTCAAGAGCAGTGGAGTGGAAGTCCTTCTACAAGATGGGAAACGTTGGGCACTCAGCAATCCATGACGAGCACACATTGAGGCCAACACCATGCTGGAACTCTGCTTGCCTGATGGACACCCAGAGATAGGCTGTTTGTGTTGGTAAATCTTGCATCAGTCACAATGGAGAGGCAGTGGCTACTCTGGATGGAGATAGCCATTGGGGAATGTTCATATCATGTTAGGTGCATTTGGTTTCACATGCAATATTCCCTTTGCTTGAGAGACCATATTTCCATTCAGAGATATCACACGTTTTTTTCACAATATACTCATGATCCATACAGTTGTCAGGAGGGTCTGGGATGACCTAATTATTGCAATGTTCTGTTGGAGTAAATACATATCTTTGGGATATTGAACTGCCAGAGAGAAATTTAATCATGGTTGAAAAATAAAAGAAAAATTTAAATTCTCCTTTTGTGAACTTGAAACTGCTATGATCATGCATATTTTACTGGATTGCCTCTTTGGGTTCATTCATTGTTACCCAAACACTCTTTACATTTTACTAATTTCATACTTCTTATCAGTATAACTCTAAGTATCCTGAGTGGTTCATTTCCTTCTCACCACCCACCTTCTTTTTTTTTTTTTTTTTTAATTTTCTTTAAATCCAAGTTAGTTAACATATAGTGTAATAATGGTTTCAGGAGTAGAATTTAGTGATTTCATCACATACACATAACACCCAGTGCTCATCCCAACAAGTGCCCTCTTTAATGCGCATCGCCCATTAGCCCATCGCCCCACCCACTTCCTGTCCAACAACCCTCAGTTTGTTCTTTGTATTTAAGAGTCTCTTATGGTTTGCCTCCCTCTCTGTTTTTATCTTATTTCTACTCCCTTCCCCTATGTTCATCTGTTTTGTTTCTTAAATTCCACATATGAGTGAAATCATATGGTATTTATCTTTCTCTGACTTATTTCACTTAGCATAATACACTCTAATTCCATCCAAGTTGTTGCAAATAGCAAAATTTCATTCTTTTTGATCGCCGAGTAACATTCCATTATATATATATGCCACATCTTCCTTATCTATTCATCAGTCAATGGACGTTTGACCACCCACCCTCTTTCTTTATAGATGGTTGAGTCTCTAGGGTATGTGCCACATGTGTGCATTCATAGTGGATACTATCTTATATAAACAATTGCTTTAGCTACTACGTCTTGGCTGGGTATTCAGTCACACATTAATTACTAACCCACCATATCAGCCAATAATCCATCAATTACTAAGAGTATTTTTAACCTCCTAGCTTTTCATTAGGTGGAAATCAGCTACCGTAGAACTTCTTTGGCAGTTATAGTCAAACGTTTCTTTTTAAAGATTGAGGCACATAGCACATAGTTATAGTCAAACATTTCTTTTTAAAGATTGAGATACAAAGATTTGTGTTGAGGCAAAACACAATTTTGCTTTTAGATTTTAAAGTAGATGATTATTCAATGAAAAGATTCTAAAGTATGTATGAATTACATGATTAAGTTAGCATAGCCCAGTTGGTGGCTGGTTGTATCGGCTCCCTTGCTTAAAATACCCCTTGGGGGTGAGAGGAGATAGAAATAGATGTCAAGAGATTGTCCTAGAAAAGGACTCACCAGTAGTATGAGGATATAAATGCATCATTTTTTCCATATAGAGTATCATGTCATCTGCGAAGAGTGAAAGTTTGACTTTCTCCTTGCCGAGTTGGATGCCTGTTATTTCTTTGTGTTGTCTAATTGCTGGGGATTATAAATGAATCATTTTTGAAGAGATGGGACCATGGAACACCAAATAAATTTTAAAGTGAATAATCAGAAAATATGCGGAAAAGTATTTTACAAAATGAAAGAATGAGAGTGGAATTTTCTCTAAAGAGAAAAAGAGAAAAAAATGAAACTAGAATGCTACCCCAAAAGAGTATTTTTATATAAAAAAACATTTCTTGTTCCTATTTGAAATGTGTGTAAAACAGTTTATCTTCCTAATAAGTTGGTCGAATGATCCGAACTACACAAAATTACACTGTTTTATTTACCAGAAGAGTAATACTGCAATAAAGAGAAGTCTAAGAGCTTTGTATATTTTAGAAATTTCTAACCATGCATTTGAACGAAGCCCAATCTCCCCCAAATATGACAATGTTCCATTTGAGATCTGAAAAAAAAATTAGACGTTTCTACCAAATTTTTAGATATCCTAGGAATTGCCCCATCTCTGCGGGTCTTTTCTGACCTATTTAGAAAAGGAAGTGTGGAGAGAGTGGGTCTGTTTATAACAAGACCTCTGTTTTTTGTATAAAAACCGTTAAGTAGAGAACATTGCATCATGCATGAGAGAACCTTCCCCTGGGTGCGTCTATAACCGACTACAGAGTGCCATCCACAAACTCTAACAGATGCCCAGTAGAGGAGTTCCAGGCCCTAACCTCCCTCTAGTCTCTTGTGTTAATGAGGACTCTTGATGCAGTTTAAGGCACACTAGTGAGCAGCTCTAAATCAGAGCTCGTCCCGTGGAAGGAAACTTTACAATGGGCACCGAGGCCAGTTGGTTAGAATTCCAGATGTGGGGCCTGTACCCTGCCTCTGACCAGCATCCATTTCTGCGCTCCACAGCTGGTCCATGTAAATGTGCCATATTGCCGCCCATCTGCTCAGAGAGCGCACAGTGGCACATCTCTCTCTGACAGTGGACCGTTTTATTGAACGCTATAAATATTGAAATTCATAGGCATGAAGCAGCAGATTTTTAATGTTACTTAGAGAGACATTTGAGCCCCAACCTTTGGCAGAAGCATGCACTGTTAGTATCTCAGTACACTGTGCACCATTTGGTTCAGAATCATGAACAACTTTTCCAGGGATTTCATGGCTCTCCAATCCCAGGTAAAATGAAGTACAGACCCTGAGGGATGATATTTAGTGTGAATGTCACCCTGCATACAATGTGCATTTGGGATATGGACTTTCCAGCCCTGTGCTGTGTTAAACCATATGTTAATGTTTTTATACTCAGAAAAGATTAGATTGGGGACCAATAAAGTTTCAAAACTACAAATAATAGGCTAACCATGGCGAAACGTGAAGCGTTCCTTCAGCTGATTTTTTTCCAAAGTCTCTGCAATTTTCATTTTTGAAATGGCAGGGCTAGATTTTGTTATAGGAAACCAGCTTATCCATATTTTATAAGCTAATATGTGCAAATTTTGTACCAGAGAGTAAACATCCCCATTAATTTGAAATCACTGGCGTGTGATATGGATACCAAATAGAAAATGACTTTGTGGTATTTTTTTCCTCTTGACCAAAGAATCCCAAGCAAATTTTGAGACAAAAAGGAAGTAAATCAAAGCACAGGAACGGAAAGGGTGTCAGCTACCTGGTGTGGTTTTGACTTCCGAGGTAATGTTCTTTGTCCTTAATGAAGTGTGAGGCGAGGCAAAGCTGTTAACAGACATGGTTTTTATATCAAGGCCCCTTCACTCTTCCTTGAGTTCTCCTGTGAAAACCCGAAAGAAACGGAACATGCCTTTCTAGCAATTGTCAGGGTTTTAACTACAGAAGCGACTCACTCATTTAGAACAGTTAAGTGGTTGGAAAAGGACACAGTGGTGTTCCCAGCTTGGCATTTGTTTACCCCGGAGCCGCTAACAAAGCTAATGTGACAACTATTAAAAAAGAAAATACTTTTCCTGCCTCATTGGTGCAAAGAATTGAAAATGATCAAAATCCAAACCGGATTTCAATTATTCTGCTGGCACGTACATTTCTCAAGACTGTGATGCTTTTTAACTTTGCTTCGTTATCATTTTCCAATTGCTCTGTGGTCTTTGTATTTTTTTAATGGCAACTTGCGTCTTTATTACTGCAGATGTAGCATTCCAACGATAAGCTGTGTCATTGCGCAAGCATTTCCCTGAGTTCCCAATCAGCGGAGTTATGTAAGGTGGCAGGTTAATAAATGCGACACACTGAAATCATTTGTACCAGACTACCTCTCCTTCCAAGCTCTGACAGATGCTAAGTCCAGCTGGTAAAAAAAGTTTATAGGCGAGTTGGATCTGGGGTCTTCACACACTCCACAATGTTGGCTACCAATGCTTGTTTTAATGAGTCACGGATTGCCTGTTTATCTTCTGCTCCCTGCTGTTTCTGCATTTTCTCTTCCAGAACAATCCTAGAAACACATGCTGCTACAGACGCTGGAGCAATGTGTGTAGACATTTGAGCCAAATTGTTATAAAGAACTCTTTCTTCTCTGATATGAAAAAAGGAGCGAGAATTGCACATTGCCTAGCAAATCGTTATCTCAGATGTTCTCTGTGACACGCTCAATATGGCCTACCAGAAAAAGTTGGAGACATTTGCAACCTTAACAACTACACGAAATGACACTGTAATTGGCGGGTTTTGTTGTTCATGTTCTGGCTCAGCTAAAACCGCTCTAAACACTTTGTTTAATGATGTTACATTATGACAACACATGGCTTCTATACAGCCAGTCATCGCGTTTAACATGCGACTGCACAGGAAGAGTAGCGAGGGGCCAGGAGATGGTACCGGGAGTCACCCTTCAAAGTTCTCACCGCGAACCAAAAACGATTAGTATGAAGGCTCCAGATAATGCTTCTGTTCACTAAAGGCTCATTTAAGTTGGGTTCCCATTCCTAATGGTTTAAGGTGACTTTTCTAGCAAAGCCCTTCATTTGAACGTGCGTGTGTTGGGAGAGGAAGCATTGCCATCTTGACATTTACCTTTAACCGAGACTTGGGAAAACAGCTTAAAAGAAAAGGAAAGAGAGAAACATATGAGTAAGGTCATGCCTTAAGCAAATTGCTCTCTGAGATTCAGGTACTTTTGTTTGAACTTCAAAACAAACATTATATATATACATATATATATATAATATTTGTAAATTGTATAATATTGTATATATATATACATATATATAGGTACACCCTAATTCTAACCCTTGTTGTGTGTATGTGTGTGTGTGAGTGTGTGTATAAAGCAAGAAAGTGCACATTCTTTTCCAGACAGATTTGTGAGTATTGCGCTTGCCCCGTTTTCATAAAGTTTCTGGTCATCTCTTGCATGTCTAGCTTTTGCTCTCTTAGAAAAATACAGTGAAATTTAGAGGCAACCTCTCTCTGTAGATGTTTTGACTTATAATAGCATGGGGAGATGAGAGAGGAAAACAAACGTAATGTAGATGCACACAGTAAACATGCAGATGTAAAATAATTTTGATGGAAGAGTTCAGCTAAAAATTATGATGGCAAGTTGGAAAATGTTTGGTGTGACCCTTGTGGGAGAATTTTGTATTGGGAAGAATTTAGGAAAGGAGGGGTTGGACGAAGAAATATAAAATTGTATTCCGATGTTTGGGATCTTCAGGGGGAAGCCTGGTGAGAATGAATACCAGGTCTGTGAGGAAGCAGGACATTCTGGCAAGTTGATCTGGAGCTTCTGAGAAAGGCTTGGATGTCCTTGTTAAAAATAATCATTTTCCAGGGTACCTGGCTGGCTCTGTCGGTAGAGGATTCCACCCTTTATCTCGGGATCGTGAGTTCAAGCCCCACGTTGGGCGTAGAGATTACTTAAAATAAATAAAATTAGATGGTGATAATTCCACATATATGCACAAAAACCCACTGAATTGTACAGTTTAAAAAATGAATTTTTTTTAAAAAACCATCCCGTCCAGAAGAGATTGGGAAACTGGTGGTTGGCATGAGACAAAGACATCATGTGAAACATTTTAGAGGAGACAGAAGTAAAAGGCCAGGAAATGTGAAGTCATCCAGAATTTGTGCTATGCTTGAACATCATTTCATTACTTCCAAAAATCTGATGGGACATCTTTCCCACATACCACTCAGTGTACTTTATAGAAGATCCCTTCTGAGAAATTATCGTTTACGTTGAGTTTTAGAAAATATGTCATTTCGGGGGTGCCTGGGTGGCTCAGTCGGTTGAGCGTCTGACTTGGGCTCAGGTCATGATCTCGTGGTCCGTGAGTTCGAGCCCGCGTGGGGCTCAGTGCTGACAGCTCAGAGCCTGGAGCCTGCTTTGAATTCTGTATCTCTCTCTCTCTCTCTCTCTGCCCTCCCCCTACACGTTTTCTCTCTCTCTCTCTCTCTCTCTCTCTCAAAAATAAACATTAAAAAAATTAAAAACAAGAAAATGTTTCATTTTTCTAGATAAATCTATATTTTTATTTTAAATAACCAAAGATGTAACACGATGTGCTCTATTGCCATTTTAGATGTCAAATAATTGATCACGCAATTATTAAGATGATTAAGCAGGAGTTTGGGACATTCTCTTCCTTCTGTCTCTACCAGGATGTTTCTGCTGTGTTTCATCTTTAAGTCACCTCAGTGACTTTCAGAAGTAGAGAAGAGTGCAGAGTGGAAGTTCACTGATTTCCTCACACTGCAGGACACTGTGCAGTGAAAACGTAGCGTCTTTATTTTTGAAAATAATTGAGCTAATGGTCATTCCTATGACCCAATGGGGAAACAGGGAAACGTAAACCGTGTTTTAGCAACCTTCAGTATGTTTCAATAATGTAAACACTTCTTTAAGGGACTCAGTCTCCTTAGGTAAACATTTGAGATTTTGGAACCTCTTGGTGCTCCTCTCCAACACAGCATCTGTGTTTTTAAGGAAGAGGGGCTTCCACGGCCTCGCATTGGATCGGAAGATGTCTGGTTATTCTCTGCTTGTCCTCACCCCTGCCTTCGTCTGCTCTCCGGTGTGTCCCAGAAGGCTCACCCCTGCAGGCTCTCTCTCCCAGGCTTCCTTGCTGGTTGGCTTCTGTTGTGTGGGTAATGGAAGAAGAGGGGGAGAGGAAAGTTTGGAAGGGGAAAGAAACGGGGGGCATTTCTTCCCTGCTTCCTCTTGCTTTGGCACATGTGCCTCCGTGATTAGAGACTGGCACCTTTCCAGCTCTCCGTGGGTGTGGCTTTGGCCTCCCTGCTTTCTTTAGCCCGAGGGGGAGGAAGAGCATCCTGAAGTTGATCGTCTCTGGGCCATCCACTGATGCTCCCTCAACTCTGCCCTGGGTGTCTTTACTGAAAAGCACATATTTGTGCCATCTCTTCTATCTGCCCAGGGCAGGCCTTGGCGAACTCAGTGGTCTCTTTATACCTCCTTTCTCTCCTTTGTGGGAGCCACTGTTCCTCGGCTGCTGCTTCCCCTACTAGATTTGTAATTAAAACCTGGCGAACACAGACATTGTTCTCTCTCAACTTAACTGAGGGCCCAGTGGTCCACCCTGGCCAACAGGGCTACTTTGGCTCTTGTTGTCACTTAAGACCCCCACTAACCGTCTACTTCCTTCATCCCAGTTTTGGGTTTAGACTGTAAATGTGCATAGTGTCTCTTCCTAACCCCCTGGCATCTCCAGAATGCACTGACCTCTGCCTGTAGAAACCTTTCTTCAATCTCTTCAACACACTCCTTTTTCTAAACTCCCGCTTTAAGAGGGGAACTTGGACTATATGTGTCTCCCTATCTGGTTTCCTCCTTTTCCCCCATAATTCTACCAGGCAGGTTGGGTTTCCCCTTTCCGAATCTTAATGGAATTCTCCCTGATGTTTCCTTTTTTTTTTTTTTTACAGTAACTACTGTCTTTCCATTTTTATGGGGTTACAATGGTGGAATTTGGGGGAGGAGGGTTTAAAAATACATCAATTTAATATTTTCAAAGTATTAGGCTATCTGGAAGATTCTATGCAGAAAAAAGAATTTAGTCAATGGACAAGAGGGGAAGACCCTAGCACACACCTGTAGCAAAGAAATACAGGGATTTCTGCTCATACGCAATGTACGGGTTCCCGAAAAGCCACATGCTCTGCAAAATTGCAAGACACATGCTAAAAATAAGGGCTTTGGGGGAAAACACGTTTGGGGCAATTTTTCACAACCCACAGAACCTGTAAGCAGAGTGTTAGCAACGACAACAGTCATCCCCATGAGAATTCTGGTACAATAATCCTGCCATGTCAGAGTCTGCTAAACCCCTGTAACCTCAAACCCTGGGCTACTGCTTCTTGCTTTGAAATATCTCATCAAAATTAATAATCTGAGCCAAGACAGAGATTTCTATATCAGTCAAAAGGTTTTTTTTTTTTTTTTTTTCCCATCACAGATGGAGTTTGTTCATTGTTTCTTCATCTGTACTGTCGGCTTCCCAGATAGTTCTTTTCAAATATAAACTTGGGTTTTTTAAAACACTTTTATTATACATTTTCATTGACTTAAGTCGATAGCTTACATTAGCACTTACTGTTGGCCTTGTGCATTCTATGGGTTTTGGCAAATGTGTAATGACACGTATCCACCATTACACTATTGTACAGAAAGATCGTTTCACTGCTTTAGAAATCTAGTTGTTCACCCCTTCCCTTCCTCCCCCTGCACCATAGCAACCGCTAATCTTCTTACTGTTTCCATAGTTTTGTCTCTTCCAGAAGGTCATACAGCTAGGATCCTATAGTACGGAGCCTTCTCAAAGTGGCTTCTCTGACTTAGCCGTATGCATGTAAGTTTCTTGCATGTCTTTTTAAGGCTTGATAGCTCATTTCTTTTTGGCACTAAAGAGCATTTCACTGTATAGACATACCACCCTTTATTTATCCCTGTACCCACTGCAGGACATCTTAGTTGCTTCCAAGTTTTGGCAGTTACAAATAAAGCTCCTATAAGCGTTCATGTGTGGTTTAACATAAACGGGTAACCGTAGGGATGGAACCAGCCACTTCTGTCACTAAAGAAAATGGCGTCTGTCAAATTTTCAGCTTCTTTCTTATGAGTTTCAAGGGCTGAGAGGACATGAATCGTGAAGCGGTTTTTGTCCTTGACTGTATTGAAAACATTGACATTTGGGGAAAATTGCATATAAACTGTATGTTTTCTGCATTTTACTCTTCTCCTGCCATACGTTAGATCTAAGGTGTTCTTGTATATCTGGGAAACTTGTGTTGGAAAGTTCCACCTTCCTGTAGCTGTCCCTGTCTTTCCACACGTAAGCATTTCTTACACCCGAAAGAGTACACTGACTACACCTAAGAATATTGGTGATCTTTCCGTCATTCAGAAGAGGAATTTTTGTTACCTTTTATCTTCTCTGACTAAACCCACTGAAGACAGAGTAAGAATCCTGATCCCTTCAGTGGTTTGATAGCATTTATGCGCTCAGGGCCCTTCTGTGTTTAATTTTCTAAAGTGAGAATTTCCCTTGTTCCACTCTTTGGCGCAGACATCATTATCTTAGCTGTTGATGTATGTATGTATGTATGTATGTATGTATGTAGTTTTTGCTACTATTTATTTATTTATTTATTTATTTATTTATTTTTGAGAGAGAGAGACCGAGAGAGAGCAGAGGAGGGAGAGAGAGGGAGACAGAGAATCCCTGCACTGACAGTGCAGAGCCCGATGTGGGGCTTGAACCCACAAACCGTGAGATCATGACCTGAGCTAAGACCAAGAGTTGGACACTTAAGCGACTGGGCCACCCAGGTTTCCCTTAGCTGCTGCTTTTTTTTTTTTTTTTTTTAATATAATCTATTGTCAAGTTAGCTAACATACAGGTTGTGCAGTGTGCTCTTGGCTTCGGAAGTACATTCCCATGATTTATCACTTACATGCAACATCCTGTGCTCATCCCAACAAGTGCCCTCCTCAATGCCCATCACCCATTTTCCCCTCCGCCCCCATCAACCCTCAGTTTGTTATCTGTATTTAAGGGTCTTTTATGGCTTGCCTCCCCCGCCTCTCTGTTTGAAACTATTTTTCCCCCTCCCTTCCTCCATGGTGTTCTGTAAGTTTCTCACGTTCCACATATGGGTGAAAACGTATGATATCCGTCTTTCTCTGACTGACTTATTTCACTTAGCCTAACACTCTCCAGTTCCATCCATGTTGCTGCAAATGTCAGCATTTCATTCTTTCTCATTGCCAAGTAGTATTCCATTGTACATATAAACCACATCTTCTTTATCCATTCATCAGTTGTTGGACATTTAGGCTCTTTCCGTAATTTGGCTATTGTTGAAAGTGCTGCTATAAACATTGGGGTACATGTGCCCCTATGAATCAGCACTTTGGATAAATTCCTAGTAGTGCTATTGATGGGTCATAGGGTAGTTCTATTTTTAATTTTTTGAGGAACCTCCACACTGTTTTCCAGAGTTTAGCTGCTACATAAAAAAAAAATTGGGGCGCCTGAGTAGTGGCTCAGTGGTTAAGCATCTGATTTTGGCTTAAGTCATGATCTTACGTTTTGTGAGTTTGAGTCCCATATTAGGTGAGCTTGGGTCCCACTTGGGGTGACCATGAGCTGCCCCACTTCGGATGAGCCCTGCTTCTCTCTCTCTCTCTTTCTCTCTTTCTCTCTTTCTCTCTCTCTCTCTCTCTCCCTCCTGGGATTCTCTCTCGCACGCTCTCTCTGCCTCTCACTCACTTGCACCCTCTCTGTCTCTCTCTCTCTCAAAAAATGATATCTTAATACTTCATTTGTCATTTGATTATCTCTTCAGATTTGAATTACTTGCCAACTGGAAGCACCTACAGCGGAAATAAGATGTTTTGCCCTTAAGCGTCAAGATGGCACTGTCCTCCACAGCCATGGGTCCCCATGGTCATCTGAAAAGTAGGTGAAAGCAGGGACCTCCCGTGTGCAGCACCTAGAATAGTGCAGAAGGCTCTCAAAGCGTGTGTGAGAAGGGATTATTACAAACTATTACGACTGATTGCTACCTATGGAGCATTTTCTCTGTAACCAGCTCTGTGTCAAGCATTTCATGCACTTTTTAAAAGTCTTCACAACCAGCCCTGAAAGATAGAAATTTTTCCAAATTTTTGAAGAGAACACCGGCTCAGACAGGAAAGTCACATGACAGCTGGACAATGGCAGAGCTGGAGTCTGTCCCTGGGTCTGCCTGGTTCCAACCACTGGCTTCCTTCCTCCGTCCAGCTCCTCTAAGCAGCCCGTTGCCAGGATAACGTGTGAGCACTGCATCCAGGTGGGGCCAGGGCCTGGCCGGGCTGACTCTCCCTTGCCATGTGCCATGGGCTCCGCAATGTCACCCCAGGACTGCGGGTGGAAAGAAGGAGTCAGTGCACCACGTGGACCAGTGTCATGCCAGAGGGAACCAGGTTTTGTCTTAAACCGCTAGGAAGCGCCAGTAGTTAAACCATGCTTCAGGATGGTTCCATGGCAGCCTCATCATTGGATTACATCTTCCCCCTGCGGGGCTGTGTAAATATGGCCAAGCTACAAATGGCCAAGCTACAAAAGGATGTTTGTGTCGTACACGAAGGGTGCAGGCTGCACCCTACTTCATACGTATATAAAAGACAATTTATCAAAATGTCCCAGAGTGCCGCTCAATGAAGACTTCTGAGTGTTTTACTTCCTGCTCTTTCATATTTTCGCATCAAACAGTGCTGATGTTTACTTGGGAAGCCGTAAGACATGGAATAATATAGACTTTGGAGGCAGGCAAATTGGGTTAAAATCTAAGCTCTGCCACAATAGAACAATTCAGTAGGTCCTATAAACTTTAACTTTCTCAGCTTTACAATGGACCGATCTAGTCCTAGTCCGATAGAGTTTCGGTGAAGAGTCTGGGTAATATTGTATGCAAAGCATTCAGCAATGTTGGCACATTGTAATCGTAGTTACCAACATTTACAGAGTGATTCGTATGTGTCAGCCACTTAACTTCCTTAAAGCTCACAGCAGTCGCTGTAGGATAGATGTATTATCAGCCTCCTCTTTAGGCTTGAAAACTGAAGAACAGATTACATATCTTGTCCAAGGCTACTCCCTGAGAAGTGGGAAACAGGAATATGACTTTAGACAGTTTAGCTCCTGAAGCATCTCTCTTTACCATGAAACAACAATACTGCTAATACTACTTTGATCAGTAACATTCCTTGCAATCATAAACACCTAGTAAGTGTGGGTGATCACCTCTCCCTTTTCTGATCAGTAAGATGCTCTGTTTTTACGAGTCACTTATTTTAGTATAGTTGGTATTTAAAAGTCAAAGGAGGGGCACCTGGGTGACTCAGTCGGTTAGGTGGCCGACGTCGGCTCAGGACATGATCTCATGGCTCATGAGTTCGAGGCCCACATTGGGCTCTGTGCTGACAGCTTGGAGCCTGGAGGCTGCTTCGGGATCTGAGACTCCCGCCTCTCTCTGTCCCCTCCCCAGCTCATGCTCTGTCTCTGTCTCTCAAAAAAATAAATGAACATTAAAAAAAATTAAAAGTCAAAGGAAAACACAGGCTCTCCATTAAATGAATATTGACTTGAGTGTGACTTCTCCTGTGATCAACTATATCATTATTCCTCCTTCTGTTTTTAACTATTTTCTTCAATTCCTTTGGTCACTGGTCTCCCATCCAAACAAGTAGCATCTGGCCTCTACAGGAAGACACTTATCTTAACACAGGTTTCAGGGTAATTAGGCCCAGAATCATATTGTTTTGAAAAACATCATTCTTCTTGGCAAGAAATAATGAATCATTTGCTACTACTGAAAAAAATAAAGAGAGAGAGAGAGAAAGAAAAAAAGAAACAAACCCGCCTCTAACATGGTCAGAGTTTTAAAAGACCCATTTCTAGCCTATTGACTAATTCAGTGGGCTGGGGTTTCATATAAGAAATACAAAGGACAAGCATTTTCAATAACCTTGCAGTTATTTACAGAAAATTTAATATTTTCTTTCTGCATGGAAAAGTGTGTGCCATCTTGACAGATGTCCAAACAGCAAATTGATGTTCATCCATTTCGACAATGGATGTCATATATTATTTAACAAATGTCTGAGAGAGGAGCTAGTCCATCATCCTTACAATGCGTTTAGCGAAGAGAAATTTTGATCTCCATATTCCACATATTCTTTTAAAGGAACCGTCATTAATCTAGACGTTGACTTTTTTCTCCACTACTTCCCTTATGAAGAAGCCTGCAGTTTTTACAGTAACACAAAAATAATTATTTAGAGCAATTCCCGGTGGCTGTGTTCTCACTGCATTTAGCTGTTTTAATGGTATGCTAATGACAGGAAGAAAACATACATATAAAATATTGTAGGCATCAGGACTTGGTAAGAGAGACTAAGTTTGGCTTTTGACCATGAAATCTTATTCTGTGGTTGTCTTCTTAATGGCATCTCTTGAGGCCAGTGGCTTTGAATTCTCCCAATTGTATGGGTCACTCTGGCAGCATTGACCAAGTAGAAAATATTCAGCCAGAGAAAACAATAGCACAAGTCACCCTGTAAGTGCCCTGCCTTCTATATCATGCAATTGACTCCAGGGCTCCCCACAAAGATGTCACTGTTTGACCAGTTTGCTTTAAAACAGCTTAATTAGCTGAAAGGAAAGCTATGTCTGAGCATGCTTGTGAGAAAAAAAAACAAAAACAAAAACAAAAAAGATCTCCCTTGTCAGAAAGCTTGTGCTCTATCTTGTCGGAAATCTTCGGTTCTGAAACAAAACAACATTCCTTTCATACGCAATCAAGTCCCTGACAACAACTTTTCCTGGGTCGAGAAATCACCGGTTTGGAGTTGGGTCCAGGTAGGCATTCGGGTTCACGTTCTATGCATCCAGACACAGACACAAGGGCCTATGGCAGTGCTAGAGGGATTCTTGCCAATTACACGTGTTTATTTCCTTTGGCCAGCAAGAGCTGAAACCGACATTCCTGCAGAAAGACTATGTAGACTTTCTGATCAAACTCGACTGAACTCTGCTGTAATGTCAGTGATTTCAAAGTAATTCAAGGGCTGACGTTGCAAACCACCTCATACCTCTTGGTTCATTTGCTTCTGATAAAATGTTTTTACAATTGTTCAGGAGAAGCAACTCAGCTTTCATTCTGGGCATGGTATGGCAAGAAAACCTTTGTCGTAAGACTTGAAAATATTCCTGATTCCACATGGCCCTTCTGCCAATGTGTGCGTACCATCCGCTGTCTCTGGACTTGCAGCCTTGCAGTGAACATCCGGAAGTTACACTTAGGACCCACCTTAGATTCCGTCCTGCAAGAGGAAATTCACTGGTTAAGAGTAAGTTACTGGCTGTCTTTTTTTTTTTTTTTTTTGCATGGATGTATGTGGTTAAACCCATCTGAGAGACACAGGGAAACTGTGTTTTCATTTATCATAAGGCAAATTGACAGGGACTGTTTTCATTCTTCTGGGGCTGGTGGAAGCAGCTCCAGAAAACCTGAACCCATGCAAAGCAGTTCTGCAGGGAAACCCTCTACACATCCCGTTTCCTCCACAGGCTCCCCTCTCCACAGTAATTACCTTAGGAGGACATAAATTTCCTGGCAACTCGCGTTTATTCTCACAACTTCAAAGTTATAATGAACACCAAATTTCAACTAAGGTGTATTTGTTTGTTTGTGCTGTTTGTTTTTGTTTGTTTCATTGCTCTGAGCTCCAAAACTTGGTGTAGCTTCCTAATTCGCAGTGTGTGTGTGTGTGTGTGTGGCCAGGCTAACTGGAGAGAATCTAAACTGTGTTTTGCAAAAGCCACGAAAAAGATGCTGACACCCCTCCTAAAGTAACATTGGATTTTAACCTGGAATCGTATCTCCATTTTATTTTTTCCTAACGAAGAGGATGACTAAATTGAGGGGGGGGGGTGGGGGGAGTAGTCTATAATTAGCAGTATAAATCTTTCACCGATTTCGGAGGTCACCAGATGAACCGATGCAGGCTTCAGGCACATCTGCTCTTTTGGCAACCGCTGCCCTCTCTGAGCCTTCTCATTGGCTCCCGCTAATCATATGCGCGGCCTCCTGGAAGCGATTTGAGCCTCCCAGGGCTGACGGGCACAGCCACGCTGCAGTGCTCAACTCGCGCAACCAGGCCGGCGCCGGCGAGCTGCGGGCCACCTTTAAGAGGCCACTAGTCCTGGAGGTGCCTGGGGGCGGGCGGCTAGGAATAACCTTTCGAGGCGTGGCTGGCTGCGGGAGCACGGTTCCCAGGCCTGGGAAAGCTGGCGGGCAGCTCGCTGTAACCACCCGATCTTTTCAGAAAAGGGGTTAGTGCCCACAAGGTGGCATCAGTGGCGCCGATTTCAGGAGGGAGCCCTTAGCTAGGTAATCTTTGGAGGGGGTGGAGGTGCTGGTGGGCAGCGCAGGGCAAGGACCGAAAGACCAATCTTATGAAATAACTGGAACCTTAATGAAGCTGTTTCTTTTACCATGCGTAAACAACAGTGAGGAGAAGGGGCAAATAGTGTTGTTTCAAATCACTGGCTGTCGTCTGTCAGGCAAGAGGCCAAAGGCCAAGTGCCTTGGACAGAACTAGCTATAAATTAATAATAGACGCGGGACACCATACTGCCATCCAACGCACTGTTGTAAAAATGACCTCCATTGTAAACTATTGGCTTTCTTAATGGCTCACCATTATGACACTCGCCCTCCGTTCCAGGCTGAGCTTAAACTGCATCTGCAAAATTCTGAATTGGGAATGCAATAATGAGCTGCTTCCTGTCTGTATGTACAAAATACAGTCTGTATGTACAGACAAAAATACTGTCTGTATGTACAGAAATACTGTCTGTATGTACAGAAACCTAGAGGAATAAGACACTTGCCCTTGAACCCGTTTTTTCTTTTTGCATCAATTCAGGGGTGAGAGGCAGAATATAGTCCCAGTTCTTCACACTCATGGCCGGTTTCTTTCTTCTCATATTCACATAAATTTCCTTTCTGTTAAATAGTGATAGTTCTACCTTTTCTGTGAACCTTTCTTCTGAAGGCAAGATCAGCAGCCTCCTTGAATATGCAGATAGAGACTAGGATACAGTATGGTCTTCTAGAAAACAATCCCTGGTGTTTAAACATAAACCCTTCCCTATATTATTTTCATTTTGGTAACTGATTAGTGGGAATTTATGCTTATCCTTTTATTCCATCTTGCATGTAAAGATACATTTGTCTAATTTATGGAGCTGCTTGGTCTTTTTTTTTTTTTTTAATGTTTATTTATTTTTGAGAGAGAGACAGAGTGTGAGTCGGGTAGGAGCAGAGAGAGAGAGGGAGACACAGAATCCGAAGCAGGCTCCAGGCTCTGAGCTGTCAGCACAGAGCCTGATGCGGGACTTGAACTCACTAACCGTGAGATCATGACCTGAGCTGAAGTTGGCCGCTTACCGACTGAGCCACCCAAGGCGCCCCGAACTGCTTGGTCTTAACTAAAGTTGACCACTTACCAGGCTAGTCCAGCTCTGAAGGTTAGGGCCACATGTGATGGACCTTGCATTTGGGAATGAGACTGGGGCACGGGTGCTAAGGTGAGGGCAGAGGGCAGTGGAGAAAGTCTGGAGCCCTCCAGGCAGTAAAGGTCCCAGAGCAGGGGTGATCCCTGACTGAACATCTCCTGAGGGAAAACCGTGGAGCCTTTGTGCCTTGGCAGCATTCTAGGAGAGAAAAAGGATCTAATGTGCTTGAAAGTTCCTCCCATATTTAACTATTGTATTTACTCCTCTCTCACCTTCTCTTACGCTCTTCTCTCCATAAGCATAGAGAGTTGGTGAAGACAACTTGGCTGTAATATGCTTCCAGTGTATGTCTGTGTGTTATTGTGTTATGCTTCATTCCTTAAAGTCAAGAATATGATTAAGACACCTATGTGAACCAGGTAGTTCATGAAGAAGTACATTTATTGCACAACAGATGCTGTCTTAGGGTCTTTAATGTACCAATAAAATGTTCTCTATGCTACTGTAGAACTGTATAATTACTTTCTGATGGATCATCAGATACCAAAGTTAAATCAATCATTCTTTCTTTCTCTTTCTTTCTCCCTTTCTTTCTTTCTTTCTTTCTTTCTTTCTTCTTTCTTTCTCAATAGGCTCTACGCCCAACATGGGGATTGAACCCACGACCTTGCGATCAAGAGTCAGATGCTTGACCGACTGAGACAGCCAGGCGCCCCCAAAGTTAAACATTTCTAAAATTAATATGTTATTTGTTTCTGTTAAAGGTACCTCATTATATATCCTGATCTCCGACTTATAATGTGACCAAAATATGATCTTTATTTTTTTTAAGTTTATTTATTTATTTTGAGAGAGAGAGAGAGAGAGGGAGAGGGAGAATCCCAAGCAGGCTCGGCACTGACAGCTCACCAGTCATGAGATCATGACCTGAGCCCAAATCAGAGGTCAGATGCTTAACCGACTGAGCCACCCAGGCACCCCAAAATGTGATCTTTAACTCTCTACTTTAGTAAGCTATAAATTCTGTGTCCTCACTGAGAATAGATCTTCTCTTCATCACCTTTACCTGGGTTTCTTGTACGTAATTATAAAGAAAAATTTAAGAAAATTATGGTGGCGGGTGGGGGAGGAGAAAGGTGTGCAGAATTTTTTATTGGCATTACTTGGATGTTATTTTGCTAAAATTTTATTAATATGATTCTGTATGCAGAGCTGTTTATGATCTTCGACTGTCTGCTCTAATAGAAACCTAGAAAAACTCGTTTCTCAGTTTTACTGAGATATAATTGACACAGCACTAGACAAGTTGAAGGTGTGGGGCACAGTGACTTGACCTTCAACTGTTGTGAATGATTGAGAAACCTCAATCTTTACCCACGAACACAAAAGTGTCACATTTTAAAATTAATTTGGGGTGGGGGTGGTTATATTTTTAAGGCTATTTAATTTATTTTTTAAAGGTTTATTTTATTTTTGAGAGAGAGACAGAGAGACAGAGAGACAGAGCATGAGTGGGGGAGGGGCAGAGAGAGAGGGAGACACAGAATCCGAAACAGGCTCCAGGCCCCGAGCTGTCAGCACAGAGCCCGACGCGGGGCTCGAACTCACAGACTGCGAGATCATGACCTGAGCTGAAGCGGATGCTTAACCAGCTGAGCCACCCAGGCACCCCTTTTTAAGGCTATTTTTAAAAAGTAGTTTTAACTGGCAGTTAGTTTTGTTAAGTTGGGGTCGTTGTTAAATGCGTTCATGCCCATCTTTTCACTGGTAAGGTTTTAGTTATAAAAATATATATATAATAACATGCAGTGGTGGCTACATTCCACAGTTTTGAAACATCTCTATGCAGAATAATATAATAGAACCTCAAACACTACTGTTTTAGCTTGCTGAGAAACAATATGAAAATATTTGTACTTTTTGGTATGTCTGGCCTGGTAACCATTTGTATAAGGTATGTATGAGAGGGTGAATTAAAAAGTTCTAAATGTGCAGGGCAACCTATTTATGGTCTATAAATATATTTTTCTTTTTTTTATTTCTTCTTTATTAGCAGTAAGCCACTTACATGAGTACATGTTCATTTAATCTTAATAAAAGGAATCAGATTCTTATTTTATTGCCTTTGTTGCTTATTTTTACCCCAACTTGGATTCTTCAAATTATTTAAGATTTCTCAAAGCTCTGACAAAGTCCAGTCATTTAGGGCAAGGACAGAATCTTCTTTCTGTCGAGCAAGCTAAGCATAGAAGAGACATCAAAAATGTGGTTGGGGTCAGCTGAGCAAGTGAATCAGAGTTTGGGGTAGCAGGACCGTGCACTGTGTGGGTCCCTTGAATGCAGCCTCCAGTGATCTGTGTGGAGTCCTCAGACCCCGGGAGGCTGGCAGTCTCCTCCCTAGGGGCCCCTGGGATCCCTGTCTCAAGATAAAATGAAGGCAGCTCAGGGGCACCTGGGTGGCTCGGTCGGTTGAACGTCCAACTTTGGCTCAGGTCGTGGTTTCCCGGTTCGTGGGTTCGAGCCCTGCATTGGACTCTGTGCTGACAGCTCAGAGCCTGGAGCCTGCTTCGGATTCTGTGTCTCCCTCTCTCTCTGCCCCTCCCCGACTCATGCTCTGTCTCTCTCAAAAATAGATAAATAAATCTTGAAAAAATAGGAGTGCATATATCCCTTTGAATTCATGTTTTTGTATTTTAGGGTAAATACCCCATAGTGCAACTACTGAAGTGTAGAATCGTTCTATTTTTAAACTTTTTGAGACACATCCATACTGCCTTCTATGGTGAAGAACATTTGCTTTTCATAATCAATCTTTCCTAAGGCACTCCAACCCTCCCCCCACCCCCCACCCCTCCAGTGCCCCAGATAGCAGATGGGCTCTTCCTGCAGCGTACAATAGGGAATCTCACTTTCCTGAGACCTTTCTTGTAGTTTAAACAGAGGAGGAAATCTATATCTAAATTCCTATGCATTCTCTGCTAGGACGGCAGAGGGGATGGCACAGGTGATGAATAACTGGTTTGCCAACCTAAGAATGGGACGGGAAACCAAGCAGGTGTCAGAGGACTCCTCTCCATCCTTTGGGGCACATGCCCTTTCTCTCCTGAACTGCCAGGGAAGGATGGAAATCACACTTTGATGATGCCCACACTTGCAATGCTAGAAAAGTCAAAAGGAAATAGATAAGGGAGCCAGGTAAAGGAGAAAAGAAAGGCACCAAAGGAACTTCCAAGGTATTGATTTTTTCCCCCCTCTGATACGTCACTCTTCAGCATACATAGGCTTACAGCATAATGTCTGGTGCAAATGCAAAGGAAGCAATTTCTCTTTTGTGGCGTGGACGTGCTGAAATGACCTTGAAGGTACCGTCTGTGTTTTATATGGAGGGAAGAGTGAGAGATGAATCACCTGTGATGTCCCTTGTTTACAAGAGAAAGGGAAGGTAATTGATTACCTTTTGATCCGAATCTATAGAAAGGTAAGAAAATAAATTTGATGATGAACAACCTGGAGCCTGTAAATCCAGCAGCATATAAATCCGTCATTTCCCAAGCAGATTCCCCGGATGGATCTTTTTTATGAAAGTGCTCCTTTCATACCGGTGCAACCTCTCACAATAAGGCAGGATTTCAGGTCAAAATGTGTCCGCTGTGATGCTGACAGCTGCCCAGTGGGATGGGGTCATATAACAGCACTGCAGGCATCCAAGGGACATCGGTTCTCGACCCCTGTGTCAACCTCTAGAGTTCCCAGGGTCGGGTCAGCATCCTAAGGACGCCTGTGGTCTCATTCTGGGACACCTCTGGGGCATCCCACAGAACGGGGCCATTCTTTGCCCAAAGCGTTCCCAGCCCCATTTTGTGGCTCGCTTTGTAGAAGGACACCGTGAAGCATGAGAACAAACGTGACTGGGAGTGGAGGTTGGGGCAGAGATCGCCAAATCATTGAGAAGCCCTGGAAGAGACAGGGCTCCTCTCTGGTACGGCTTTGATGGGAATTATGGATTCGTACTAGAAGAATTTGAGATAAAGGTGCCTTCTTTCGGCATCCCATAAAATACAGGAGCCACACATATTGCATATTCATGATGGAGGTTTTAATTTTTCAACCACTTGGCCGACAGTGGATTGTAATCTGTAAGGGATATGGCCAACTATTACATTACCACTCCACTCTTCTAGGGTCAGATTCCAGGAAACCCTGGGCTTAGGAGCAGTACCAAAGCAAGGGAACGATGCCACTAGTCCCCAAAGTCTCTGTCACAGATCCCTGGCCCCAGAGCTACGCACTTGTGTGGCTTGTGCAGAGCGTGTTAATCTTTAGAGCTGGAGACTACAACACTGCACTTGGGCACACATAGTTGGACATTTTTTAAGAGCTTATTATGCTTCGAATGCTCTTTTCAGAATACGTTAATATATATAATCACTGAAATGATAGTAATCACCCTAGAAAGTGGTGGACAGATAACTCTGCCCTTTCAAGGCTTATTTATGCAAGGTGACAACGGGAATATGTCCTTTTCTATAAGAAGAAATGCTTTTCTTCTGGAGGTGGCAGTGAGCTTTGCTTTCTTACTCACTGGAAGGCCTGTGGGAACCCATGTACCAATCCTTCCTTCAAACGAACGCTTCCAGGATGAAAAGCACCCGCCCCCAAGTTAATTCCAATGTCTAGTTTAGACAACGTGGGAGAGACCATTTAGATGCACTAGTTAAAAAATCAGATACAGACAAGATTGCTCTCTTGAAAAGATATGTGCGTCCCCATGTTCATAGCAGCATTATTTATACCAGCCAAGACATGGAAACAACATAAATGTCTGTCAACAGATAAATGGATAGAGAGAACGTGGAGTATGTATATACAATGGAATATTATTTGGCCATGAAGAAGGGCATCCTGCCATGTTGTGACAGCACAGGTGAAACTTGAGGGCATTACACTAAGTGAAATAAATCAGACAGAGAAAGACACAAACTGTTTGGTCTCTATATACTGTATGTGTATAGAATTTAAGAAGAAAAATAACCAGACTCAGATAACGCGGAACGGATTGGTAGTTGCCTGAGACAGGGGGAGGGGGTGTGCAGGGTGAACGAAATGGGTGAAGGGGACCAAAAGATGGAAACTTCTAGTTACAAGTGAGTCCTGGGGTATAATGTACAGCACAGTGACTAAGGTCAACAATCCTGTATTATAGGTTTGAAAGTTGCTAAGAGAGGAAATCTTAGAAGTTGTAACCACGTGAGGCGATAATGTTAACTAAACTTACCCCGGTGATCATTTCACAACATATATGCCTGTCACATATTATGTTGTACACCTAAACGCTAACGTTATATGTCAGTTAGATATCAATTAAAAATTTAAAAAAAGGTAAAAAGTTACAAAGATGTAAAAACTAAAAGAGTAATAAACGTTGATATAAATTCCTATTCTATTACTTCCTCTTGTCATCAGCAATGGCTGCTATGTATGAAAGGAAGACAGAAACAAAATTTCCTCATACATCTCTTCAACTGTGTTTTGCAGGGATTTTAGGAATGTAGCGCTATTTTTTATTTTAATGCCAGTGTTTACATTGCGGAGCATGACAGGGAATTTTTCCATCCAGATCTCTTGAACCGCACAAATGCTACTGAACCTACCTACTTACCTATGTTGGCTCACCTAACACACCTTCACTCCCTACATTCTGATGATTGCCGTGGGACTTTGGGAATCCGTTTCCCAGACTCAGTGCAAGGTGCATATTTATTTATGCCAAATAAAAACACATTTGTCCTGGCGATGTGCTACATCTGCTAACACCAGTTGGCTGCATGGCTGCAGCTTTCAGCTTGAAATGTGAAGTCTCGTTGTCATGCACGGTCCCAGGTAACTGATGGGCGTAAGGCGGGGGGAGGAGTTACCTTTTGTGCGAACTGTCAAAAACTCTAACCCCAAACTCTAAACGTCATTAGAAAATGTTTTATGATCTTGAAAAGAGTAGTAGCATGAAAGTGATAAGCTAGCATGTAAACAAGCAGGCAAAATGAAGGGATAAACTGAAATATGTATCTACGTGACATTGAACGCAGAGACTTCATAACACGGTCTTGGGTTTGTTTCAAATCCACGTAAGGTATCTTGTTGGTTTGCATCTTTGTCATACCTTTCCTCATTCTCCCCAGCCTCCTACCAATCATCAGAGGCAGGTGCTAAGACAAGATCGTGTCCTGAGCTGAAGTCAGACGCTTAACCAACTGAGCCCCTATTAATGCTCCTTCTTAACGGAAGCTTTTCCTAAACTTAATTACCAACCCCTGTAGTCCCAACTAGAGGAGATTAGGTAGGCATGGGCATGTATTTTAGACCCGGAGATAATCTGAAGAGCACATCTGCTCTGGGTCTCTGCTTTGGAGATGTGAGAAGTACCCACTTCGCAGAGATAGCTGAGACTTGGGGGGACAGGAAAAGACAGCAAAGTGGCCACCTATGGTATTTTAGACCTCTCTGTGCTTGTGTCTCTACTGATATGTTAAAGACCTCATTATTTTAAAAACATTATAAAATCTACCCATGGGGCGATTTTTCTAAATTCGGAATAGTAACTGTCCCCATCTGCCAGAGCTGTTGAGAGCCTTTGAAAGAAGGATATAGGTAAAGCTGGGTGCCTGTCATTCTAGTGTTATTTTGTGGCCATAAGCCATGCTTGTAGGGCAGAGAGAATGTCATTTAGCTATTTTAAAAAATACAGGACTTTTGGGGTGCCTGGGTGGCTCAGTCGGTTGAGTGTCCGACTTCGGCTCAGGTCATGATCTCACAGTTTGTGAGTTCGAGCCCCGCATCGGGCTCTGTGCTGACAGCTCAGAGCCTGGAGCCTGCGTTAGATTCTGTGTCTCCCTCTCTCTTTCTGCCCCAACCCACTCGCATTCTGTCTCCTCTGTCTCTCTCAAAAATAAATAAACATTAAAAATTTTTTAAAAAAAACCAGGACTTCTGAATTAGAAGTCCTCTGAAAAATAAAACCTCCTACCTTATCGTTTCCTAAATGAATAAAAGTAAGGCCAAGAGGGGTAAAGTGACTGGCCAAGGTCACCCAGCTAGTTAGGGATGGGAAGGAGATGGGTGCCCAGATCCCCTCATTCCTGGTTTAAGCCTTCTTTCCACCGGGTTGCAATATGCTTGTGTTTAAGTCCAGCATATGTAGCTGCAAAGACATCCTCCAAGACCCCCCCTTGGGGAATAAATTGCATTGTTTAGAAAAAGCGTTTGCTTTCTGGGACCCACCAGTACTTCATTTCACAAGGTGGTTCCGCAAGAGAGTTACATGCAGCCGCTGTTCTTTCTCATTATTTGATTGGGTGGGCCAGTGCGCCTCGGAGAACCTGGAGTGCACATTCTCAGTGTCAGAGACCGCAGCTCCTGGCTAGACACAGCCACTGTTTCCCTCCCTCCCTCCAAAAAAAAAAAAAAAAAAAAGCCCTCAACCACGAATGACATGTGTTTCAGAGCAAAGACTAAACATCGACTTGCATCGACTAGCAATGGTATCTCTTCAACATCGCACAGTGAGTCAAGTATCTGGGTTCTAGAGCGGAAGGAAGTTTGCCTGCATGCAGGCCTAAGATGAAGGCGGGAGTAGATACACTGGGGAAAGAGGAAAATAGGCCAAACTGAAGAGTGTGAGAAAATTAGCTCAGCTGATTTGATGTGAACATCTGCAGAAATTGTTAATGGGCACTGTGTCTAATTAAATCCACCAGACATATGTATGGCTGTTATCTGTGGAACGGTGTTCTTCCCCATGCTGCACCTGTTGCTGGCAGGGGTAGACTTGCACTCTATCGAGCAATGTCACAAGGGTTCGAGGGAGAGAAATTTGAGGCTCCCGTCTGATTCACTTAAAGACAAGCATATCACCAGTAGAAGACAGCCAGACTCAGGACTCAAATGCACACTAAGAGGCAGACGCACTGGGACCTCACTACGGTTCAAACCACCCGTCTGGAGCGCCTCACAATTCCTGCGGAGAGGACAGACCCCTGGGCAGTGTAGATTTCAGAGTCGAATTCACGCGGCGAACCTGATTTCAAAGAAAACGTTCAGCCTGTTTTGCCGGAGGACAAAATGATCCAGTTCAAATCAGTCTCCGTTTCTGTGCACATGACTATGATGCAAATACCAAATGATCTTTGCGCATCCGCACTGGCTTGTTTTTGACAGATGTTTCCTTGGTTATTCTGCATTTGGTCAGACATTGCTTTGTGTCTACTCATGTCCCAACCTTTCCTTGGAAAAATGGTCTCCACTAATTCAGACAGAGCATCTCCCCAATGCACTGGGTGTGGGCTTCCACTCATTCCAGTGGATTGCCAGTGGGGGTACATCGCATTGAGGAGGCAGCAAGGCGTAGGGATTAACAATGCAGGCTCTGGAGTCATCCCAGTTCCCTGCTTGCTAGTTAGATAACTCCCTCCAAGCTACTTCAGCTCCTTAACCTTGGTATCCTCATCTGTAAGGTGGAGAAAACAGTAGCACCCACCCCGCGGGGTACTTGTGAGGGTTAAATGAAGCAACCTGTCAAGTGCTTAGAGTTATCCTGGCACACGGTGGACATGCCCATCAAAGTCAACTCTTTTCATTAGCTTTTCCTGAGCAAGCTGTCTCTAGCAGGTGCCAGTTGTAGCTCAGCGTTCAGATTTAAAGAGGAGAGACAGGTAAAATAAAAACCAAGCCCGAGGTTGAATAGAGCTATTCTGAGACCCGTGATATTACGTAGACCCCATATGTTATTTATCCCAGTTCCGTGTACCAATAGTGATTTTATCACATACATACCCTGCCTCCCCCAGCCTCCACCAGCCTCCACACAGGTACATGTTCATGGGCTGATGTGATCTGGTGAGTTAAAATTTAGTCTGACGAGCAGGAGAGTTGAGTTCTTGGTTAGATTTTACTTCTAATTCTGTAGTAATGTGTATAGTCACTACTGCTTAAATTTTTAGCTGAAGTTAGGATCACGAGGGAGTATTTTAAATCTAGTATCTCTCACTCATGACCTAATGAGGACGTTCTAGGAAATAGATCCTCAGGGAGAAGGGAGGGTGTGGAGAATAGGTGGTGAGTAAGAGTTGGATATCCAGGCCCGCGTTGTATCTGTAACTAGTTAGGTGCCCCGCCCCCTTTCCTCATGCCCACACGTGCCACCCTAGAGTGATAGAACCCAGAAGAATAAGGTCGTGGTGTGAAGTATTTTGTGGTCTTACTAGGAGGTTTGGAATACAAGTGGGAAAGATGCTGTGTGCCTGGAAGTATCCTTGCCAATGACTACTATAACTTCTGCAATAACAAAACTCCAAGGGCAGGGAGATCGTCTGCAGCAGAAGATGCATGAGATTACTGTAGTTCATACTGGACTCTCCACGAGGCCTCTTAACGGATACTTTGCCATTCTTATCTCTTCATCTGCTCTTCTTTCAGCTATGTTGAGATCTAAAAGTTGATTACGGGGCGACTAAGGGTGGCTCAGTCGGTAAAGCGTCCGACTTCAGCTCAGGTCACGATGTCACAATTCCTGAGTTCGAGCCCCGCGTCGGGCTCGGCGCTGACAGCTCAGAGCCTGGAGCCTGCTTCAGTTTCTGTGTCTCCCTCTCTTTCTGCCCCTCCCCTGCTTGTGCTCTCTCTCTCTCTCTCTCTCTCTCAAAAATAAATAAGCATTAAAAAAAATTTTTTAAGGCGATTAAAACACAGTGCACTATTCCTGTCACAATGAAATCGAATCCTTATTTTCAATCTATATTTAAAATTGTATCCTCCATATAAAAAGAATTTCTTCAGTTAGACTTGTAAAGAACATTCTGTGATGCTTTAAATGACTATGTTGGTCTACTTTTATAGGCATTTGGAACATTTACAAAATATAATGTCAGACAGAAAAAAAATGGTAGCAAATAACCTCTACCATTTATACTCACATCTCCTCCCTAGCCTGTCTGAGAAATTTCTTCCCAAATTAACCCCCATGGAGTAAAAGTCTGTGTAAACAGATGGACTTTGCACCTTGCTCCAAAGGTCAGCTGGCTGGAGCACTGTGATTTTGGCAGCAAATCTCTCAGTCGAGGACCTTCCCATAAGAAAGGCTTCATCGTCATCTCCATTCAAGTGACATGAACAGGACTCGGCTTCCATCATAGACACGGCATTTAACGACGCTTCCAAAGGGTTCTGTTAGCACTGACGATGATGGCTGGGAGGCTGTGAAGAATGTTATATCATCCCAGGCGCTTTCACATGCAATCTCACAATGGAAAGTTACAACCCCATAGAGTAAGAAATGCAGATGCAAATTTTTTTTTTCCAGGTTAAAAAAAAAAGGTATATAATTCAGTTTGGATTGTGGAATTTCTCACATCAAAAGAACTTCAAAATGTGCTTGACTCTATCTCAAAGGAATCCAATTTTAACATTTTTCAGTGCGTCATCTAGATTGGTCAACATACTGGCCACCCTGGGTTAGAGCCACGGGACTTCCGCGTCCTTCAGACACAGCCTACTGGGTCCCCCTTGACTGGCCCTGCCGTAAGAAGAACTAACTGACTGGGAGGCAGTGGTGGATGCTGCAGCTGCATTATCCTGAGGGAATCCGATTTTCCCCCATAAGAAAATTCAGGCATGTGATTATTTCCTGTCCGTCTCTTCACGGAATCGTTGGACAGTACCTGTGCGTTTGACAGAGTCCAAAGTATGTTTCTGAACAGAAGTGCCTATTGGATCTTCTCTAGGACCACAGAACAGTTCAAAAGAACTTTGTTCAGGATCGGCTAATTTTCTTTCTTTCTTTCTTTCTCTCCCCCCCGCCCCCCCCCAACCATTGTTGGAGTGTCGCATGGGCATCTCTCTCATCTCTCAGATTGATGGCATCGTCTAGGACTTCCCACATAGACAAGATAAACGAAAGGCTTCCATGGACAGGTATGTAACTGTGGAGACGGCAGTGCTGCAGAAGAGGCCTCCTGACCAGAAAGAATGTCTGTCCCACAGTCAACTCTCTGGCTCTGCAGTCACCTTTGACATGACTTGTTGAATAGGAGTTTGTTTTCCAATTTCCATGGTTCAGCCATAGGCCATGCAAAGTAAATACTAGTAAATGAGCAACAGTAGATTCAAAGGAACATAAGACCAGAAACCCTCCTCCTTTGGAAGACAGTTTGGGTAGCATTCACATGTGAATCAATCTGTTTGGGGTCTTTGAAGTGACTTTGATTAAGAGTTGTAGCCCAAGAGTGGTGAAATGGGCAGGGTCATCAAAAGAATTGGCAGCTCCAATCTGGACGCGCAGCCTGTGCACCACATCCAGAAAGAGCCCAGGTAAATGGCCTTATGGGCAGAATGCTTTCAGCCTCAGAAAAACGAACCAGGAACTCACTATCCATGGAGATTTGCATACAAGTGGGTTTTGCTGGAAGTAAGCAAAATATTCCACGAGACTTCATGTTTCTACAGATCTGCATTGAATTAAATGAATTCATAGTCCAGGAAAACTTTTTTCAGTGCTCTTTAAGAAGCAGAAAGCAATAATTTTCCTTTGAAAAGCAAGCAATATATATATTTCCAATAGACACAATTTATCGGTTTATGAATAAAACCAAAAAGTAACAATTAATGCCCCCAATTTTAGGAACCACATAAAATCAAACACAATGATTAAACTCTCCTTAATTATATTAGAAATGCTAAAATTAATGAATTTTGAAATTTTGCAAGCTTACCAGAATTTGACAATCTTTTGGTATAAGAAAAAAAATAGCAATTTGTTGAATGACTAAAATTTCTATCCGCCTCACCTCAAAAGAAGAATCTTGAAAACAATTTAAGATTCTTTTATATTCCTTTGCCTTTTGTCTTTAATTCAAGCCACTATAAAATTTGCATCTGTCTCATTCACGTTTTCCAATCTAACTTAATATTATCTTCACTTTGAAATGCTTTCTACTACTTCAACAAACTGTGGAATTATCTTTTGATTTGCAAAAAAAAAAAAAAAAAAATTATCTTTTGATTTGCAGCTGAGACCAGTGGTGAAGTTGTCATAGTGGAAGGAGCCTAGGCTTTGGGGTTGGAGAGAAATTAATCACTAAGTGACCTCAGTCAGTTTCTCCTCCTTTCAGGCCTTAGTTTCACTATATGAAAAATAGGACCATGATCCCTCTTGCTGAGTTGCTCTGAAGATTAGAGATTTAAAAAATGTGAACCATTCACTACACAGTTATTTGTTCAGCAATGGTATCTGTTATTGTTAAATTTCTTAGGCCTATTTTCTGATTTTCATCAGCTCTGTTACCAGTTTCCTTTTAGGTTTATGCTATTTTTGTCTTGGGGCAGGACTATATTTCATGCGCAGATTTCCAGTTTTCATGGGATTTGAACCATAAATATAGAATTGATTTTTTTTAGGGGTGCCTGGGTGGCTCAGTTGGTTAAGCATCTGACTCTTGATTTCGGCTCAGGTCATGATGTCACAGTTCACGAGATAGAGTCCAACATCAGACTCCATGCTTGATGTGTGGAATCTGCTTAAGTTTCTCCCTCTTTCTCTGTCTCCCTCTGCCCCTCTCCCCAGCTCCCTCTCTTATGCTATTAATAACTGTGATAAATGTATTCTAGAACAGTAGTTTTAAGTGGACATGAAAAACAGAGCTACATAATTATTGACTCAAAGTATAATGAGGACAAACACTCCCTTCTAACAAGTGTATCATTACCCAGTTGATTCAGAGGGAGTAAGAATTCTCCAACTAGAGGGGGAAATCACAGTCTCATTTTCTGTGCTGCAGACAGCTGAAATTCATTGCACACTCCATCCTCCTGGCAAGACTCTGGTTCTTTTCATCTGGGATCAAAAAGGAGCAAATGCTACTGTTCTTAGCAAATTTTATTTTCTCAAAAGCTGAAAGATACGTCCACATTGTAAGAAAACAGACTGACCGATTCTGTATTATTCTTTAGGAGATACTGAGGGCCCCGAGGAAACGGTGCTCTGAATAACCGTACGGATACTGAGCAGCTCTTACCTTGCAAGCCAAAGCTTTTCCTCTGAGTCTACCGAGATGAGACCCCGTGGAGCTGATGGCTAAGGTTCCCCCGTGCACCTGGTATGAAGGAAACCTGGATCAAAGGGTTAGCAGGTGCATGTTTACATCGAATTCATGAAGGGTGAGAAAAGTTAGGATACTGGAGGCTTTTCAGAGAATAATACTCCAGGTGAAGTATGATGACACACATAGCCAATGAGTGCTGTTGGAATATCTTCCCCTGTTTGAGATCATCAGTTTGTCCTTCTCAATCTCAACTAACACATGCCATCAAGAATGTGAGTGCAGTTTATGTCAAAGACTAACTATCCTGGGCCCTAACACCACTCTCCCTTCCCCCCAAATAAGTCTTTCCTCCAAGAAATTAAAAATACCTTCTGTATTTTTACACTCCTGTTAGTAGCATTTTGACTTACTAAAAGAAACAATGCCCTTATTTTCCTCTTATATCTCTGTCCTTCCCCATGTTAAAAAAAAGATCCACTTTTTTCCTTTATCCCAACACTTCTTTAAAGAGCAAAATAATTCCAAATTGCCATCAAAAGTTCAGAAGGCAAGGAGGAATCATTCTTTACACACTTGACCAGTGAGATAAGAAATAAGGGGGAACATCTCTTGATGTGGCCGAGACCAGAGTCGGGGGAAGGTTCGTGAAAGCAGAGCCTCTGGAGATAAAAGCTAGTAAAGCTAGAATCAGAAGAAAAAAAAAGACGCCCCCTTCCCTACACAAAGTAATCAATCCTCAAGAGGAAAAGAAAGGAGAATAAGAAAAGAGATTTTATGGATGAATGCGGCATGCTGTCATCTCCTAAAGCCAAGAGAATGGAGAAAGTTCCCACATGAAAGGAGAAAAGAAGAGACAGGTAGGGCTATGTCACAGCAATGACTTGTTCCAGCCATTACCTATAAAAAAGAAAGCCATACTGAGGAGGGCACTTGTTGGGATGAGCACTGGGTATTGTATGGAAACCAGTTTGACGATAAATTATATAAAAAAAAAAAATATATATATATATATATATTCCCCAAAAAAAGCAAGCCATGTTTTGTGTTTACTTGTTCATGTGCTTCACTAGCTCAAGAAATATTTCTATTTATTTATTTTAATGTTTATTTATTTTTTATTTTTTTGTTAGTGTTTATTTTTGAGACAGACAGACAGACAGAATGAGCAAGGTAGGGGCAGAGAGAGAGACAGACAGACAGACAGAATCTGAAGCAGGCTTCAGGCTCTGGGCTGTCAGCACAGAGCCTGACATGGGGCTTGATCTCATGAACTGTGAGATCATGACCTGAGCTGAAGACAGACACTTAACTGACTGAGCCACCCAGGCACTTCATGTTTATTTTTGAGAGAGAGAGAGAGAGAATGAGAGAGAAAGAGAGAGAGAAAGAGTGTGAGCAGGGGCAGAGAGAGAGGGAGACACAGAATATGAAGCAGGCTCCAGATTCCTGAATGCAGGGCTCGAACTCATGAACTATGAGATCATAACCTGAGCCAAAGTTGGATGCTTAACTGAATGAGTCACCCAGGTGCACCTCAAAGAATATTTGTATTAGAGTTGTATTTGACAATTACAGTTATCATTTCTAACTGGTGACCATTCATACCTAGTGGAAACCTAATTAATGTTTGCGGCTAGGACCAACATTACTGTCAAGTAACCCTTGACTCTAATGATCCTTGATAGTTTGAGCCTTTTTAGATAATGTTTGAATTTGAGATGTCTTGATTGTGACCTACCTCCTATAACATGAAGTACTGATTACATTGGATTTGACCTGTGGTTCAGATGTGGCTCCTTCTTACTTCGTACAATACCTCCTCATAGTTCACAAAATTATCTCACATGAGTTGCTTTTACAATGAGATATATAACATGCTGATGTTGTAGGTAAGTACACTAAAAGGCACAGAAGTGGCAAAGCCAGGCCTTCGGCCACAATTCTAATATTCCTTCCACCAACTGGTATACAAATTAAATGCACTGGGCATGACACATGCCTTCTATAAGTCTGCAAAAACACGCACTGGTGACTGTTAGTGGTATCGAGTGGGCAGAACTGCATAACACTGCCCCAGATGTCTTACTAAAATTATCCTAAAAACGACTTCAAGGATTGGCAGGACCACCATCCTTCAAGGCATGAATGATGTGACACCACTGATTGACACAGACCCAGCTCAGACCTCAGGAAGAGTGGGGGGAAGACAAGCCAAGTCACAATCCAAATTAGTGCAGCGGCTCCTGCAGCTAGAGGAACACAATGTGTTCTTTGACTAACCTTTCAAAGCCTCGTGTAGCTTGAGCTCTGAGGTTGCTTGTTAAAGAAGGGCAGGGCGGGGCCGAGCTGACAGCCTGGAACATTGACCACCATGCTCCGACTGACGTGTAAATCACCCTGTGACTTGGGGTCTCGAACTTAGACAAGGAAATGTCATCTCCAGACTTTGCCCATCATGGCTTTATGCAGAAATGGCCCCTCTAGGTGCCTCTCTCTACCTTTGCAGACACGTGACCCAGGGCTGGTTGAGAGATAACATTTTTGGACTTTATTTCCAAGACTGGTTATAGTTTTTAAAAACATCCCTCTTATCTGAAATTGACCCATATATTTTTTTTTTTCTGAAAATACCACATCTTTCTATATCCAGAGGATAGGAAGTAGAGAGCCTATCTTGTCACTGTAGCAGACCCATTCACCAGGTTGAAATTCCTCTCCGGTACCTTTGCGGCTGCTACCTTCAGGACTGTCCTTCTCCCTTCTCCCTCGACGTTGGCCTCTTTTCCATACAGGTGATTTGGTCAAGATATCACCGCATCCTGAGATGGTCGATCTACCCACGTGATTTATACATTGTCCATCTCTTTTTTTCAGAAATCTCACTGCTTGTTACTCGTGACTGAGCGAAATGAAACTAAACGCCAGCCACAATGGATAGCAACTTAGCAATTCTTGAAAATATTGACAAAGAGGAAACGAGGACGTATGTCTACATACCTGCTCAAAAGGTATAAACTTCCTGGGGTGTCTGGCTGGCTCAGTCAGTAGAGTATGCAACTCTTGATCTCAGGATCCTGAGTTCAAGTGTCACATTTGGCATGGATCCTACTTAAAAAAGAAAAAAAAGGGGCGCCTGGGTGGCTTGGTCGGTTAAGCGTCCGACTTCGGCTCAGGCCATGATCTCACAGTCCGTGGGTTCGAGCCCCGCGTCGGGCTCTGTGCCGACAGCTCAGAGCCTGGAGCCTGTTTCAGATTCTGTGTCTCCCTCTCTCTGTGACCCTCCCCCATTCATGCTCTGTCTCTCTCTGTCTCAAAAATAAATAAACGTTAAAAAAAAAAAATTAAAAAAAAAAAAGAAAAAAAAAGAGGTACAAATTTCCAGTTATACAATAAATGAATCATGGAGATGTGATGTACAACATGACACTATTGTTAATAATACTGTTTTGTATATTTGAAAGCTGCTGAGAGAGTAGAACTTAAAAGTTCTTACCACAAGACAAAAAATTGTAACAGGTTAAGTACACTTATTGTGGTGACCATTTTGCAATATATGCAAATATTGAATCATGCTGTATACCTGAAACTAATGTCATATGTCAATTACATCTCAATAAAAAAAGTGTGTATAAAATTAAGCATTTTGTCTCCCCTATGTTCATCCCTATTAACATTGCCAATCAAGAGTTGTTTACATCAGTGACCCTTACATTTGTACATGAATTTCCTGGGGGCTTTTGATTCAGGAGGTTAGGGGTGGGGCTTGAGATTCTGAATTTCTAAGGCATTGACTGATGATGCTGATGCTGTCGGTCCATGGGCCACACTTTGGGTAACAAGGGCCTTAATATTACTTCATAGACATTGACAGAGCAGAGAGTGAGAGGGGGTGAATATGATAAAGGTAATACAATTCAGATTCTTCTAATAATTTATAAATATCTGATAAAATAGAGATTATACTATCGGAGGTCTGATTATGCTTTAGAATGCCTATCGGTTTATAATCAAGAGAATATCAAAATAAATCGTGACCCAAATTTCCCAATATTTACGTTCTTTAGTTTGCAAGGCACAGACAATTCCCAATTCTCTTTGTTTGTGAATTAAGTACTAGGACGTTCTCTTAAAACTGATTATTTCCGGGGGTGCCTCGGTGGCTGAGTCAGTTAAGCGTCCGACATCAGGTCAGGTCATGATCTTGCGGATGGTGAGTTAGAGCCCCATGTCAGGCTCTGCGCTGACGGCTCAGAGCCTGGAGCCTGCTTCGGATTCTGTGTCTCCCTCTCTCTCTGCCCCTCCCCCACTCGTGCTTGGTCCCTCTCTCTCTCTCTGTCCAAAAAAAAAAATAAACAAATAAATATTAAAAAAAAAAAAAAAAACCTGATTGTTTACTTAGCAGAATTCAGAAGGGAATTATGGAAGAGTAGGTGCTCTACTGAGGCTTACGGCATCAGGAAACTGGATAAAAGTCTGGAACTTCCATCATACCTTGAAGGGCTCCCCCAAGACCACTCACGCCAAGTCAGCTTGCTGCAACCCCCCAAAAGTAGAAAGCAATGTTTTTGGGTAAATGAAGTCATCATATCACATCACTTCTTAATATATTTAGTTTTCAGGGATATATATGTATATATTGAGAGAGAGAGAGAGACAGAGAGAGAGAGAGAGAGAGATTGAGAGAGAGAGAGAGAGAGAGAGAGAGAGAGAATGCTTTGGAATTCAGATTGTTGCACAAATATTATACACCAGGCCATTTAGCTATGGACTGGGGATACAGGGTGGACAAGACAAAATCGTCTCCTTCGTTGAGATGTCAGTCTGTATTTTCTTTCTGTTTTTCAATGACATCTGTCTTCTTACAACTCTGGAACTTCTTCTTCCAAACATTCTTTATTTTTAAGCACAAAATTGAATTTTGATTCCTAACTCAAACGTTCTGTTTTTAAATAGGGGCAATGGGAACATTTGTAAATATCGCTATAGTTGGAAAGATCATGAATCTGGCAACTATTTTTTGGTGGATGTTTATCCAAATGCGTATGTATAAGCTTCTTTCTGGCTGCATAGTGCCTTGCATCTGTATCCAATTTGGGGGCATAATATTGCATTATAATCTTGTCTACAAGTCTTTCACCTTAACTGGGCTAGTCAATTCCTGGTGGAACCACCACTAGCCATTGAGTTGCCAAGCCAGATAAGGGGCCCATCTGGGCTCACTAAATCATGTCGATGAAACTTTGTAAACAACTCTCAAATCGTCGTTCTCAGGTCCTCAAAATCTCATTCAGGCAAATAGAATAGCCTCCTCACTTGCCTCTCACTTTGGACCTCCCCCTGACCTCCCATCTTGGACTTCCGGTCTGATGTCTACAGCGCCCAGAGGAAAGCTCTCTGAAATGTTAATGGCTCACGACACTCCTGGTTTCAGTGCATTCTCATTGCTATCAGAATAAATCCAACACAGTATACAAGTTCCATGAACAAACACATGTGAAAAACGTTGCACTCTATCTACCTCCTTTGATTCACAGTACATTTTACTACATTCAAGGTTCTGAGAAGTGCAGTTAAACAGACTTCTCTAGTTTCATTGAACCCAGAATATCTCAGACTTATTTTACTGTGAAATTTCTTTTCCCCAGTAATTCCTGCCCACATCCCTCCAGCCAGCATTCTCTAGGACACGATTTAAGGAGCTCACTTGGTGATGTGCAGAGCTCTGACCTCACCCTGGAACCTGTGTGCCATTCTGAGGGACCCTAAGCTGGTCTTCCTCAGAGTGGCTATATTCCCTTGCTGTGCTTGATTAAACACAGCTAATTCAATCATATTTTAGAGGTAGATTCTAGATTTTGCACTTTTAAAATCATTGAGCACAACTTATTGATTTGACACTCGAAGCAAGGGTTCGAGATGGAGAGACTTCTTCAGGGTCACATAGATAATAAACTAGACATTGAAATGCAAAAAACAAAATCTGAGTATAGAAAACGGCAACTATGGTGCTTTGGGGTAGCAAGTGAGAAGAATGTCTGAAAGAAGAAAATAAATTGGGAAAAGAACAAAAAGCAAGCAATGACTGTCTAGAGCAGGGCTTTCCAAAAGGAATATAATACAAACTACAAATGCAAGCCACAGAAGTAATTATAATTTTTTTCAGCAGCCAAACAAGTAAACAGAAACTGATGAAGTTAATTTGAATAATGTATTATATTTAACTTAATATATGCAAATTATCATTTCAACATGTAATGAATATTAAGAACTATTAATGTTATATCTTACGCTCTTTTTTTTTTAAGTGAAATCATCAAAATCTGGCATGAAATGGGGCACCTGGGTGGGGTTGAGCTTCCAGCTTCGGCTCAGGTCATGATTCATGGTTCATGGGTTCAAGCCCCGTGTTGGACTCTGTGCTGACAGCTCAGAGCCTGGAGCCTGGAGCCTGTTTCAGATTCTGTGTCTCCCTTTCTCTCTGACCCTCCCCTGCTCGTCCTCTCTCTCTCTCTCAAAATTAAATAAACATTTTTTAAAAGCTTGGTGTGAATTACATATTTTTAAATTTATTTACTTATTTTGAGAGCGAGATCATGTGCACGAGCAGGGGAGGGGCGGAGAGAGAGAATCCCAAGCAGGCTCTGTGCTGTCAGCCCAGAGCCTGATGCCTGGCTCCATCTTGTGGATGGTGAGATCACTCACTACCTGAGCCAAAATCAAGAGTCGGGGCACTCAACCAACTGAGCCACCCGGGCACCCCTCCCCTCTCCCGGTGCGAATTTTGTACACGCAGCATATCTCGGTTCAAACTACCCACATTTTCAAGTGCTCAGTAGCCATATGTAGCTAATGGCTACCATACTAGACAGTAAAAACATAGCGGTGATCTAGAGTGGTGGTTCTTAACTGAGGGATAATTTTGCTCCCCGGGAAACATCTGGCAATGTCTGGAGGTATTCTGAGTTGTCACAGTTGGGTGGGGAGGAACTACTGGCATCTAGTAGTGGGTAGAATCCAGGGATGTTGCTAAACATTCTACCATGCACAAAATGCTCCCCTGCCCCCACAACAAAAAAATTACCTGGTCTCAGATGTCAATAGGAGTGAGGTGAGAAACCCTACTCTAGAGAATTGGTGAACTAATGAGAAATGATCTATTCTGTATAAAAGCTCTAATTCTCTCACTCACTCATTCCAAAAATACTAACAGAGCTGCAAATACCACTGGGAACTCTGTTAGTAATTTAGACATCAAGACACATCAAACATCATCAAATAGGGTCAATGAATGGCAAAAGGGTTATACCATATGAGATGCAGAAATGGGGCAAAGGAAGGAGCAACCAACATGTTTGTTTTTATCCATCACAGGCTCAACCAAAGGTCTTACATGCAGATGCCTGAAAAGGGAAGATAAAGAAAGGAAAACAAACAAAACAAAACAAAAAAAGAAAGAAAGAAAGAAAGAAAGAAAGAAGAAAGAGAGAAAGAAAGAGGAAGAAAGAAAAAGAAAGAAAGTCAAAAATAGTGTAATCAGAAGGAAAATGATTTTTGGAAGGGACTAAAGATAAATGATACACTAAGGTAGGTGACTGAGAAGGAAATGGAAAGATAAAGCAGAGTGAAATGGAATCTAAGGAGTGGAGTCAAACAGAGAAAGGCCGGTGACATTAACCACGACTGTCCATATTCTAATATTGTAATATCTGTTTCCCCTCTCCACCTCTCCATTCTCCATGGTCTTTCCTAAAGGATCTTCTCTGTGGCTACTTCGGACAATGATTTTTTTTTTCCTCTGAAAGTAAAAAGAGCTTATTTTCTGGAAGGATGTCAACTTGCTGTATGTTGGGATTAGAAGGCGGGCCGATTGGGGACACACGGGGTCAGTGTCTGGACAGCGATCTGTCATGAACCAAAGCCTGTCATAGATGGCCCTAGAGATGCAGACAAAGACGCACGACCATTATTTTCCAGAGAGAGCCTTTAAAGCACCTTGGGGCCGCCGTTCAGCACGGGGCCCTGAGCTCCCGTGTTGGACCACCTGCCAGGAACTGTGCGTCAGGCTGACCTCTCCCAACCCAGTGTGAATAACTTCCGAGAGGTAGCCCCACATAAGGGCAGGGGCTGCAAGCAGGCAAAGAAAGCGAGGAGATTTATAGCTCTAGGATATCTCTCTCTTTTGAAAATAAAATGGCACATTAGGGGGAAAAGGGGGCTTGTCTGAAAGGACCTAACCCCAGGCATGACCAGTTCAATGTTCATTACCCAGCGCAAAAGCTTGGGTCAGTCCAGGCAAGTCTGTGGAGAAAAGAAAGGATTGGTGTGTTTAGTAAGAGACAAGCAGAGGCTCTCTCAAAATTTTTCTGATCCATTTTTAAAAAGTCTTACCCCAAATGCTATGTTTCCCAGAAGGCAATGTTCGCCTGAAAGCGTTGGAGGGACCATCCCCACGACAAAGGAAGACTCATGTCAGCATCTAGAAACATTTAGGTTCTACTGTAAAATTTATCGATATCTGGGAAAGAACCCTGTATGCCATTAAAAAGCTCTTCAAGATCAAAAGAGAACTAGGTTTTGTATCTTTTGCCATCATTTTGATTTTTTTAACCTCTAAGAAATTGCTTAGACTCTTAAAAACCCTGCTCGTTCTCTTAAGCCCTGATGATTCTTTTAACCACTGAAAAGACCAACTCTTTCTAACAATAAGATGATGGCAGTTTCCCTGATACTGTTCCCACAAGGACAGAGAATGAAACCCCGAGGTCATCTCTGCTTTTCAATAAGAAGCGGGATAGCGAGCGAGTTTCACCATCAGAAAATATCGCCTTCTTGGAGGATGGTGTCCTTTCTAGAGTTCTGAGGGACAAAGAGGAGCTCTGGGCAGGAGAATCTGACGTTCAATTTCAGAGTCCCACCATGGGCATGTCTGAGGCTGTACCAGGGAAATCCATACACAATGAAAACACAGACAAGGGAGATTTGCACAGCTTTTAGCTTAGGTCAAAAAAACATGTAATTGGTTAAGTAAGAGGGCACTAACACGTGCCATGTCACGCTGGATTTTCTCGAAAAATAAAAAAAAATAACAAAGTTAAACTTTCAGTCAACCTGAAAATATTAGCTTTTTATGGGGGCAGGGCGGAACGAATGGAACAGCAGCGCTTTTTTTTTTTTCTTTCTTTCTTTTCTTTTCTTTCTTTCTTTCTTTTTTTTTTTTTGATTGCCCATTTTCAAAGTCTTCTCAGAGCAAGAATGATAGGGGAGCGAGGCAGACAGGAAATAGGTGTGTGGGGGGGAAATATTTACGAAAGGGTTAAAGATACAGCACAAGTAGAAAAGGTAGGCCTCTATGACTTGTGGCCAAAATATACGTCCGGACACCATGATAAATGTTTTTCTCGGTTTGAAATTTGAAATTTTCTAATTGGAGGGGTCAGTGACATATGGAATCAATAGCATATGGGATGTTGTGGATAATGGAGACTGAAGCAATGTTTTACCACTTCTAACTCTCAGGTGGCAAATACTTTTTATGTAGTATAGGTTGCACAGGCTCAGGAAAGAAGAGATTTTAATTGTAGAGAATTTTCTTCTTTAAACCATAAAACAACACTTTGGAGGAAAAAAAAAAAAAGAGAGAAAGGCTTGCCCTCAAGCATAAGATCAAAGATCAGGATTTGTGGGCCAGAATCATTTTTATTAACCGAACTCTTGGTAGAATGCAGGGCATAGAAGACATATGTGAGATTTAAGAATGAGTTTCACATCCGGATTTAAACCCTCATGTTTATAAAATGCTCTTCATTGAAAATTTTTCTTTGTTTTAGTGAATAAAAATTATATCATCAGACTTTAACATTTCCCCCCCATCTGCTTTTAAATTATCTTGACTTCTTCTTTGTCAATAATTATGATCATTTTGACCTAGTAAGAAAGCCCCATCTCCTGTGTGTATCTCCCCTCTGACCTTTAGTCAACAATCACGTGATTTTTAAAATCAGTTTTTAAATGAGGAGGAGGACAATGATGGTGAATAAAATGATAAGAGGATACTTAATGTCTTCTTTTCTGAGGTTAGTGGTGGCTAGTTTTTTTTTTTTAATTTTTGTTTAAATTCGAAACAAACTTTACTTTTCTATCATTAATTCCTTCTGCGATTTCAAATGTTCTATCTGGTCTCCAAGTAGAAAAACTTGTATTGAAAAATATCAGTTGTATTGATGTCCCGGGTTTTATGTTGGGACATAAAACGGTGGGGAAATGGTAAATCCATGAATAAATACGTGTTTTCACCCAAATGAAAATCCAGAGAGAGTTTACTGTCCTTACACTCTCTCTCCTGCTCGCTCATGGAATAGACACGAATGTGGAGGGAACGCTGACCCCCAGCATCCACACAAAGAGCATCGGACAATAAGGAAGGTCGACTCTTTCTACACAAACCTGCCTTTGTGCTCCGCGTGGGGCTTGATCCTTGCGGCCCGAGAGCTCAGTGGATGCCAGGGAGATAGATGTGATGTGTTTGCCTCATCCAGGGTAGCAGCTGAGCCACTTTCACACAGGCAGGCAGGTACAGCCGAGCCTGGTAACAGATGAGAACCCCTAGGGAGCCCTTGACTATGGAGAATGAAAAATCAAAAGAAACCATATTGGACACAGATACAAAGGGAGTCCCCTGCTCCTTTTCTCTCCTCCCTTGTTCCCTTTCTCCCCTTCCTTAGGAAACGTCAATGAATGTGGAAAGCTGTCTTTCCCCTGGAAGCATTTGTGAGCACTGGGACTCCAGATGCTATTCTATGCAAATGGTTTCCATCCTTTCCTGCCCGGGGAGATGCTTTTTTAACCCATCTGCATATCCATTTTCTGTCTTTTCTGGGAGAGAGAGGCCAACGAAGAGATGAAAATACTTCCCAGACAACTGTTTCCACTGCTTCACTCTGGTTGAATGGAAATGTGGCCCCGTGGAAGTGGAGTTGGGTCGCTGTGGCTGCCCACTGCTCAGTGTCAGTGCCACTGGTGTGGATGGGGGGAGGGGAGATGTTCGGCAGCAAGGCCCGGAAGGGAGTCAGCGAAGTACTAGTTGAAAACTTTAAAGACGCTAGGTGTTTTCCTCACATTTGGAAGTAGGGGGGTGAAGGTATTTGAAAAGAGTTGGCATCCAAAATTATGGAAGTACTTCAATGTCATGGGACCAAATTTTCTATTTCACTGTAAAAGATGACCCACTTCTGCTTCCCTGTTTACTTGCAAAGTACTACAGTATGAGTGAAAGTCGTTTCTGCTGTCATTGTTTTTCATTTTATAGTACCTCTCTATGAGGTCAAGCCGATTTGATCATTCCAGTCGTATGACTGAAATTTTAAAAAAAAAATACAAAGAAGGGTAGAGAACGCAGTACCAGGGTTGTGGGGTAATAAATTATAATTGTGAGGTCCAACCACTCTTCAAAGCTGGATGTCAAAGAGGATTCCAGGCATTTCAGAGTTTGACACCTCGGCGTTCCTTATCCCTTCAGCCCCTATTGATATTGAGTCAGACATAGAACAAAAGCTCAGATAATGTACAAACAAACTTGACATACACTAGGATGTTGAAGGGATATTTGCAATTATTATGTTACATATTCTTTATTAAATATGAATCTAACTAATATCCTGAGAAAATGGGTCTCATTGATGTTATATTTTAAAATATGACACAGGTTAGGATAATTATACTGGGCTTTGACATTTCTGGTAGCATTATTGGTCTGCAATTCTATGCTGGTGTTCCTTACAAGGAGTAAATCATTCACCATCAAAAAAAAAAAAAAATTAATCCTTTAAAGGGGATCCAGAGTTTGCTTTGCCACATTTATCTCCAAGGACATGTGCACACACGTACACGGCAACCTACGCCTTAAAAACAATATTCCTGCAGGGAGCTTGTGATACGTGAAAGTCCCCTGTGCTAAAATTAAAACACAGATAATGCATTTACTGAGAACCAGCCTATACTCCCAACCACACGTATATAAGATTCTGATATTAACACAGGAGTGCGGTGGCTTTTGTGGTTTTTTCTTCTTTTTTTTTCTTTAGAGAACACACAACTACAGTTAAGAAGAGAGCATTTACAATGGTGGTAAAGAAATCTCAATTCAAGTCCTGAATCAAATTAAATAATAATAGACTAATCTAAAGATACAAAGTATGGCACACATGTGCTCCCTCACACTCATGGCAGACATCAATAATCAATCATGACCCTTTACACCCTACTGCGCCTCAGAATCCTTCTCAACAATGCTACAAGGAATCACTACTATTAATCAAGCTGGCATATAGGTTAGGATAACTCTCTATTTGCCCATCCCTGCACTAGTCTTTTCATCTCTTTGTGCCTCAGTTTCTCTATTTCAGGGAAATGACCACAAAGATTAGAGTCTTGTATGGATATAGGGTTGTGGATTTCTGGACTCGAGCATCAAGGGGTGATATATCTTTTTTTTTTTTTGAAAGTAAAAGTAAGTCAGGTGATGTTAATATAGGAGAGTTTGGGTTAATTCTGTTGATAATAAGAAGTTGCATTATGCATAATGCAACTGTATTCATGTTTAGAATTCTATCACGGCTGCGTCACCTCAAGAAACTGTTACTCATGATATCATTGGTAATCAGATGTACAATAAATCAGAGATTTAATACAATTCATAGCCAAAGAATGCTTCTCTAAATACATTGATTGCATAAAGGTATTGCTGAGTCTGTTACTGGAGGTCAGTATCTTTCCTAAATATATTCCTCTATAAATTAAAAAAAGACTATTCTTTCTGGCATCTGAGATACTCTTCCTCCTCTACGTCATTAGCCCCTGTCTTACTTCATCTTGACTGAAATGCCAACACTCCAGAAAGGCCTTTCCTTCTAAGTGCCAATCCAAAGTAAATTACCAACACTTCTATTACTTTATCTCATGCATTCTATTCTTTTCCTCTATGGAATCTACCACAATTAGAAAAAAAGCGAACCATCCATTATCTATCTATCTATCTATCATCTATCATCTATCGAATTTTTCATCTATCTATATCTATCTAAACTTATTTAGTAGTTGTCTTCTTCAAAAGGAAAGGTACTGTGTTTGTTGTTTTTGGTGTCTGTTTACCACCTAAGACCCTTACTTACTCTAGAAACCTTGACTGCACATTAGCATCACCTATGAGGCTTTTGAAAGATCCTTATGTTCACGCCAAACCCTGGAAGAATTCTATCAAAGGGAGGGAAACCCAGACATCAGTGTGTTTTAAAGCTCTATCCCTGAGAACAGCTAAGACTGAGAGACTACAATGATGTTGGGGGAAGCGTTAATGTAAGTTGCCACGGCAAACCCAAGTTTTTTCATGTTAAAATACCCTAAATAATTTTAATAGTGCATTGCATAACGACACCGTACGTAGCTGTGGAAGTTACGAAAGCCATGGAAAATATTAGGATCTAATCCAGCACCATCATAAAGGGGTAGGGGGTGTGGAGACAGATATATTGACAGTGCAAGACAATGTTTTTGCTCTATGTGCCACATTCTTGTACTGGCCTATGAATGGACTGAAGTCAGAAACAAAGTGCTCCGCTTTTCAATGAGCCTAGCAGTTTGCCAGTGATGAGTACAAAAGCAGGGGAGAGGTTTTATGCTCATTCACAATCGGAGCTAAGCTGGTGGGATCATATCTCCCGAAAGTGTGGCTAGAGGCGATTAGAAACAAGAGGAAGATTTAAAGCTTGATGCTTCCTAGACATTAATTGGGAGTGGGTGACTCAATTCAAATGCAGCCACCTGCCTGTAAGACATGTATTTAAAGAAAGGATTTATGCAAAGCGTCTGATTGTCTTTGGCTGTGGATACCCGCTGAGTCTCCAAAGCACGGAATTGGTGAGCTTTGGGTGGGCAGCCCAGGGCCTGGCCAAAGTACTCCACAGTAGGAAGCAACTGTTGGGGGTGGGGGACACAGAACTGGGGTCAGAAGAGCTGATTAGATGCATTGCTGTGTCACTTACCCTTTTGGTAGCTCTGTGCAAGTTACCTATCCTCTGGGTCTCAGTTTTCCCAATTTTATGTCTAATAATAAATTACCCAGAAGGACTGTGAGGGTCAGCTATAAAGCCCTTTGTAAATGCCGATCATTACCATCACTCTGCACCTCCTTACTGGAATATTACATAGGTTACTAGATAACATCATTTATTTTTGTTAAAAAAAAAAAAAAAAACCCTTGGAAACACTACATTTTGTCAAATTATTCAGTCATTTGTGGTTGGATCAAAATCATAAACTAAGCACAAGTCCCAGCCTTCTTTTCCCTTCCTGAAGCCCTAAAATTAATAGAAAATTTGTTAAAAATGTAACAAGTCTGGGAAATAAGAAATAGTCTCAAGTGGATCAGAAATTCTGGAAATTCCATAAAAATTGGGAAAATAGGAAATAAAATTGGATTTAAGGGGAAAAGCAAAGACCAGAAAATATACGTGGAGAGATCAGTCCACAATGTAAGAGCAGCCCTGAGGGTGTTCCAAGCTCAGACTTGGCACATACGGGGAGATGAATGGGCCCCTCAGGTGGCTGGTTGGGTATTACAATAAAGGCAGCTGGGCACACTGGTCCTTCATTCCCTCCCTGCTTGTTTCAAGAAGGAAGCAAGGGAGACACCTTCCACAAGTGGGATCAATGATTTTGGATACCTGTGCTAGAGGGATGAAGTGGGGACAAAGCCCAGGGTGGTTGGTAAAACTCAAGATGGGTTAGAAGACTTACCGCTGGGGCAGCCCAAACAGTAACATATTCAACCCCTCCACCGAAATCACTGGAGGCTGGCTGAGATAAGTGATACTGGCATTCGTAGGCACAGTATTTGTGGAAGGACTACCAGATCCCGAGATGAATATCCAGCCACGATTCACCAAGTGCTTGAATACAACCTACACCAGGTAAAAGAAGTACCAAGCTCAGCAAATAATTCATAAGTGGAAGGCAAACCAAATAAGATATTAGACTAAGTATGATCACAACACCCAAGTAGATGTGAGTGTATTTAGCCATGTAACAAATCAGCTAGATATTTCAGAAATTAAGTATTTGACGATTGAAATTAGTAGCTAAAGAGTAGAATGGAAATAGCTGAATTAGTGAGTCAAAACAGAGAGGAACTAGGTCAAAGAAATGGATCAAGTGGAAGAAATATTGAATGATGAGTAAAAATGAGTACAATGGACCCAGAAATGCTGCCTGGTGTGCATTTTAAAAAAGAGAACCGAGAAAAGTATATAAAATAAATAGTAGAGGGGCGCCTGGGTGGCGCAGTCGGTTAAGCGTCCGACTTCAGCCGGGTCACGATCTCGCGGTCCGGGAGTTCGAGCCCCGCGTCGGGCTCTGGGCTGATGGCTCAGAGCCTGGAGCCTGTTTCCGATTCTGTGTCTCCCTCTCTCTCTGCCCCTCCCCCGTTCATGCTCTGTCTCTCTCTCTGTCCCAAAAATAAAATAAATAAACGTTGAAAAAAAAATTTAAAAAAATAAAATAAAATAAAATAAAATAAATAGTAGAGATCCCTGTAGCTTAGGAAAGAACTCTTTGAGTGGAGGCTGGGGGCTTTGGAGACACAGGTATATCCCTTATAGCTATAACTTATGGAATGTATACACACACATAATGAAAAGTAAACATAAAGAAAAAGCTCAATCATTTTAGAGGTCTAGGTTAGGCAAGCAGGGAAGGTGCATGTCAGGACTTTCTGTCTTTATGGTTTTACTCTCAGGAGAGGAAGACATCATTTGTACAGAAGTAACCCCTGGTATTATCTTAGCCTGGAATGAGTCTCAGACTTTCTAACTTTCAACTGCTAGTGCCTTACTTCTGTTAGAGAAAAACTATGGTTTTTGGTCCAGGGGACTCAGTTTTGTAAAAGAGACTTCTTAAAAATTAATGAAATTGGGGCGCCTGGGTGGCGCAGTCGGTTGAGCGTCCGACTTCAGCCAGGTCACGATCTCGCGGTCCGTGAGTTCGAGCCCCGCGTCGGGCTCTGGGCTGATGGCTCAGAGCCTGGAGCCTGTTTCCGATTCTGTGTCTCCCTCTCTCTCTGCCCCTCCCCCGTTCATGCTCTGTCTCTCTCTGTCCCAAAAATAAATAAAACGTTGAAAAAAAAAAAAAATTTAAAAAAAAATAAATAAAAAAAAAAATTAATGAAATTGATTCATCCTTTTATCTAGGACACAGTATGACAATGGGAATCAAGAACCTTATATTTCATTTCACTTGGTCAATTGACTCTACTCTAATGAATCTCATTGAAGGCATTCATCAAAAATTTCAGAAATTCTGTGTGTACACAATCACAAAAATTAACTCAAAATGGATTAAAGACTTAAACGCAAGACGTGAAATTGTAAAACTCCTAGAAGAAAATGTAGGGAAAAATCTCCTTGACAGTGGCCTTGGCAATGATTGTTTTGAAAAATACAAGCAACAAAAGCAAAAATAAACAAGCAGAACTGCATTAAACTTAAAAGTTTCTGCACAGCCAAAGAAACAATCAATAAAATGGAAAGGCAACCTATGGAATGGGAAAAAACGTTTGTAAACAACACATCTGATTAGGGGTTTGTATCTAAAATATAAGAGATTCGTACAACTCGATAGCAAAAAAGAAAAAAAAAGCAAATAATCTGATTTTATTTTTATTTTTTTATTTTTTATTTTTTTTTAAGTTTATTTATTTATTTATTTTGAGAGAGACAGAGAGAAGTGCAGGCAGGGAGGGGCAGAGAGAGAGGGGGACGGAGAATCCAAAGCAGACTCCGCGCTGATAACACAGAGCTCGATGTGTGGCTCGAACCCACAAACTGTGAGATCATGACCTGAGCTGAAGTCAGACTCTTAAATGACTGAGCCACCCAGGCGCCCCTATTTTTTAGTTTTTAAAAAATTTTTTTTTCATTTATTTATTTTTGAGAGAGAGAGAGAGAAAGCACAAGTGGGGGAGGGCAGAGAGAGAAGGAGACACAGAATCGGAAGCAGGCTCCGAGCTGTCAGTACAGAGCCCAACGCGGGGCTCCAACTCACAAACCACGAGATCATGGCCTGAGCCAAAGTCGGTCGCTCAACCGACTGAGCCACCCAGGCGCCCCAAATAATCTGATTTTAAAATGGGCAAAGGGGGCGCCTGGGTGGCACAGTCGGTTAAGCGTCCGGCTTCAGCCAGGTCACAATCTCGCGGTCCGTGAGTTCGAGCCCCGCGTCAGGCTCTGGGCTGATGGCTCAGAGCCTGGAGCCTGTTTCCAATTCTGTGTCTCCCTCTCTCTCTGCCCCTCCCCCGTTCATGCTCTGTCTCTCTCTGTCCCAAAAATAAATAAACGTTGAAAAAAAAAAATCTTTCAAAAAAAATAAAATGGGCAAAGGAACTGAATAGTTTTCAAAGAAGATGTATAAATAGCCAACAGGTACATGAAAAGGTGCCTGATATCACTAATCATCCAGAAAATGCAAATCAAAATTATAATGAGATATCACCTTACACCGGGTAGGATGTCTATTATCAAAAAGCCCAGAGATAACATATATTGGTGAGGATGTGGAAAAAAGGGAGCCCTTGTGCACTGTTGGTGGGAACATAAATTGGTGCAACGTCTATGGAAAACAGTATGGAGTTTTCTCGAAAGATAGAACTGCCGTATGATATAGCAATGCCACTTCTGGGTATATATCTGAAGGAAATGACATCAGTATCTTGAAGAAATATTGCACTCCCGTATCATTACAGCAGTATTCACAATAGCCAAGGTATGGAAACAACCTGAGCATCCATCAACAGATGAATAGAGAAAATGCTAGATATTTTATATATTTATATATTATATAGATACATTATATATATTTATATATGAAATATAATATATATAGTGGAATATTATTCAGCCTTATGAAGAAGGAAACCTTGCCATTTGTAATTATGTGAATGAAACCGGAAGGCATTATGCTAAGTGAAATAAGCCCAGCAGAGAAAGGCAAATATTGTATGGCATCAATTATATATGGAATGTTAAAAAAGAAAAATCGACCGAGGGTTGATGGGGGGTGGGAGGGAGGGGAAAGTGGGTGATGGGCATTGAGGAGGGCACCTGTTGGGATGAGCACTGGGTGTTGTATGGAAACCAATTTAACAATAAATTGCATATTAAAAAAAAAAGAAAGAAAAATCGAGGGGCTCCTGGGTGGCTCAGTCGATTAAGCAGCTGACTTCGGCTCAGGCCCTGAGCTCTCAGTTTGTGAGTTCGAGCCCCTGGTTGGGCTCTGAGCCTACAGCTAGGAGCCTGGAGCCTGCTTCGGATTCTGTGTCTCCCTCGCTCCATGCCCCTCCCCCACTCACGCTGTCTCTCTCTCTCTCTCTCTCTCTCTCTCTCTCTCTCTCAAAAAGAAAGAAAAGAAAAGTCGAATGTATACAAAGAGTAGATGGTGGTCACCAGGTGCTGGTGAGTGGGAGAAATGGGGAGATGTTGGTCAGTGGCTACAAAGTTACATTCATGAGATGAGTAAGTTCCCGGGACCTATTATACAGCATGGTGACTATAGATAATAATACTGCATTATATACTTGAAGGAGTAGATCTTAGGCATTCTCACCAAAAAAAAAAAAAAAAAAAAAAAAAAGGTTAAAGAAAAAAAGAAAAGAAAACGTGTATGTAAGCTATATTCACTGAGGTATTATTCATATAGTGAAAAATGGGAAACATTTTATGATTAAATAAATTGTGGTATATTCACATGGCAAAATAGTATGTAGTCAACAAAATATTTCTGGGGAAGTTTAAATGGCGTAGAAAATTGCTTTTACAGGGTGCTTGGATGGCTGAGTCGGTTAAGCGTCCTACTTCGGCTTAGGTCATGATCTGGTGGTTCGTGAGTTCCAGCCCCGCGTCGGGCTCTGTGCTGACAGCTCAGAGTCTGGAGCCTGCTTCTGATTCTGTGTCTCCCTCTCTCTGTCCCTCCCCTGCTAGTGCTCTGTCTTTCTCTCTCTCAAAAATAAATAAACATTAAAAAATAAAATAGAATAATGTTTCGATTAGTATGTGTCAGATTTATATTTAAAAACTTTCCACCCAAGCCCTAGAGATAAGAGATGTGTGTTTCCTTTGGAAAAAGAAAACAGCACCCTACTCGAGTCACCACAGACCATCTCACCAGATTCAATGTGGTGGCTCCAACTCATGAGCCGCGAGATCATGACCTGAGCTGAAGTCAGATGCTTAACTGACTGAGCCACCAGGCGCCCCGAGGAAAGTTCTAGCATTTTATCTGCTCTCAGTCACTTAACTTTATGTGCAAATAAGAATTTTCTGAGATAGATAGATAGATAGATAGATAGATTTTTACATACCAGATAGGCTTTGGCCCACGCACTCCTCGCCTATAAAATTAGCAAACCCACAATACCTGAAATGATGGCCTCCTGCTCCTTTACAGTGTTTTCCCACTTCCCTCAGCCTCTGTAATCTCGAGCACTGCAAGGGAGGAATGTGGTGTAGTTAATCTGGGTGAGGAATTGTTTCCGAAGATGGCTCATTTCTTTCTTGCGTGGACTGTTCCAAACCACGAAGAACATGGGACTTCTGAAGGACGGCACTTTGACTCCTAAAGCTTTCCTAGGACGTCCTTTAGGATTGGGTCCCCAGCATGCTCTTCCCATTTGGAGAGCCTGCTTAGATGGCTTATACCGCACCTGGTATACGCACCCTAGGTCTCCCTCACCCAGCACGCGTAATCGTGATCAAACCCAGGACGAGTCGGAGCGGATGCTCCTGGTGTCCTCGCGATCCTGCTCCGGTAAGGATGTCTTTCCCCTCCTACCTTTGAGAGAATTGGCACGTAATAACACGTCCACAACCCAACCAAAAGCCAGCCTCTTCTATACTGTTTGCCATTTTCTCCCAGCATAATTCCTTTATGATGATCTGCTTGTCAGTTCTGCTCATCAACACGGTCCATGTTCATATGCTCCAGCATCTCAAGAAGGGTGGCTACGAAGACGACGAGCACGTCACCTGTCCTTGTCCCAGCCCAGCTGAGAAGCCAGATCTAGCAGCTGCACAGAAGCTGATGAAATTCTGCTTTATATAATAATCGTATCCTTGGTTTATCTTATTTTTCTATATCTATTCTCCTTTCACCTTGATTTACATACCCACTTACTTTTGCCACATTTTGCAATTATTTATATAATACCTCCAACTTGGACGGCGGGGAAGGAAAGTGTGTGAACACTTATTTATTAGCATAAAGATTTCTTCCCCGTTACAGGACAGAAGCCAAGGCTTCGTGGTACCTTTTGTAATCATTGGCAGCAATCCAAGAAATTGGACTGCTGTCCTCTGGTGGAAAGAAAATAGATCTTATTTTATTTTATTTTATTTATTTTTTGAAGTGTATTTCTTTTTGAGAGAGAGAGCAAAAGTGAGGGAGGGACAGAGAGAGAGGGGGACGGAAGATCCGAAGCAGACTCCATGCTGGCAGCAGAAAGCCAGATGTGGGGCTCAAATCCAAGAACCGTGAGACTGTGATGTGAGCTGAAATCGGACGCTCAACTGACTGAGCCACCCAGGTGCCCCCCCCCAAATAGATTTTAGTTTCAGAGAGAAATGGCTTTGACTGTTTTCCCCTCAATATACGAGTCTGGAAGCTCTTATCCTCTTTGAGGATTAGTAAATAGACACAATGTAAAGCATGGGTAAAATAATGCATCCGTGATTAAAAATAAAATTTGAAATATTCATCTGTTGATTTGCTCAGAATTTCCTTACTAATCTTTCCCTCCCCATCTCCACCTCCTACCACCATCGAAGGTTTCTTTACTCTCTTCTCTTGGGGTAATATTGTGGCAAAACGGAAAGAGGAAGTAAAGCATCACCCACTGTCAGCTTTTGAGTTTCCAGGTGAACTTTTGTAATTCATGGCAGAGAAAGAAGTATGAGAGAAAAGAATTTGGAGACACAAATCCAAGGCCATAAAGGGCCAGGGCGTAAAATTTTTGCCACAAATAATAGGGCAAGAAAATGCAAGTGAATTGATCATGAGTCTTCTCATTTCAGAAGAGATGGAGATCCTTAGGATTGGAGGAGAGAGAGAGAGGCAGAGTGAGAAAGCAAGATTGAGACCGGGGTGAGCATATTTAATAGGAAACCATGAACTCTATTCTAGACACGTCAGGTACCATGGTGAGGGGAAGACAGAGCCTATGTTTCTGAGATCGGAAGAGCCCAGGATGGTATGCCTACCAGAATCCGTGCACACGGTCATGGTAATATAGCAGAAGAAACACTGTGTCTAGACAGAGCGAGCCTGAGACAGCCCTTCTGATGGCCTCTAAAAGATTCCCACACACTCTTGAGAGGAGTTCTAAGTGGTGGATGAGGGATAGCAGACCTGGAAAGCTTGGTTGATCTTTTCTTCTCCCTACGCAAACTGCCTTACGGCTCTTTTTGACTCCCAAGAAATACCCATAATAATAATGAGGTTGTGTAGCGTAGTGATTAGAATGGGTGTCTTTGGACCAGTCTGCCTGGGACTAGCCGGGATACATTATAAACTATTCTTCACTTCTCAGTGCCTTGTTTTTCTCATCTATATAATGGGAAAGGTGGTAACATTTAGCTCGCATAGCTGTGAGAGGATGAAATAATTTAATCTGTTTTTTTAAAAATTTTTTTTTAACGTTTATTTATTTTTTTGGGACAGAGAGAGACAGAGCATGAACGGGGGAGGGGCAGAGAGAGAGGGAGACACAGAATCTGAAACAGGCTCCGGGCTCTGAGCCATCAGCCCAGAGCCCAACTCGGGGCTCGAACTCACGGACCGCGAGATCATGATCTGAGCCGAAGTCGGCTGCCTAACCGACTGAGCCACCCAGGTGCCCCTAATTTAATCTGTTTAAAACCTCAGAGCAGTGCCTGAACCAGAATAAGAAACTGATACGTTAACAAAAATGGTAATTATTAGCGTTACTATCATGATTACTATTATTTTGTATTCTCTCTTATACCTCCCTTTCTTTCCTGCCTTCTTTATTTGATGAACTTTAATGTATCCTTCCAAACGATAACTGTGTCTGCCTCCAATTGGGAGCCCGCCAGATCCAAATGACTGGGAGAAAACCAAGTATCTGAAAGAAGAGAGAGGCTGCTCTTCGGGACAGACACAATTTATAGCTGTGGTCCAAGAATGGGCATGTGGCTTAGGTTGGGCCAGTCGGAGAACTTCTTCAGATATGAAATGTTCATGGGTTAGAAATAGGGAGGGGCACGTAGGTGGCTCAGTCAGTTAAGTGTCGCTCTTGATTCCGGCTCAGGTCATGATCTCACGGTTCACGGAGCCCCGTGTTGGGCTCTGCACTGAAGCACGGAGCCCGCTTGGGATTCTCTCTCTTTCTCTCTCTGTCTGCCTCTCCCCCCTCAAAATAAATACGTAAACTTAAGAAGAAAAAAGAAATGGGGGAGGGGTTGGGAGAAAGGGTGATGGAGTACAAACCAGGTTGTTTGTCTTCAGAACTGAAAGGGAGGGAAGTTTGTGGAAACGGCACAAACGAATTCCTCATTCAAAACGTGTAGCTGTGAAGGGAAGGACAGAGGAGTCCTTGCCGTGGTGAAGATAGAGGAATTGGGGAACTGGTTTTAGATGGTTGTATACAGGGCTGTTGAATTCACCCTGGACAATGGAAAAGAGTCTAGTCCGTGACGGATATGTGAGAATGGCCAGAACATCAGTGGTTCAACCAGATGAGAAAATTTGTAAAAGGGAAAGAATATGTTTTTTGCATAAAAATAAAGCAAGAGGGTTGTGGGAGTAAAGTCACATTCGAAGGCTGTCTCGGGAGGCAGAGCTGCAGGGCTCCAGCCACCCAGCATAGTAGAGGCAGGAGTGCAGTCAGTCCACGTGAGCAAACATGGTGTCCTGGGGTGAATCGTGTTCCCCTCACATTCATATGCTGGCATCCTAATCCCCAGCACTCCAGAATGTGACTGTATTTGGCGACAGGGCATTGAATGAGGTAATTAAGTTAAAGTGGGTTCATTAGGGTGGGCCCTAAGACGACTACTGTCTTTACAAGGAGAGAAGATTAAGACACCAACAACAGAGAAGGAGAGGCGACCACGTAAGGACCCAGCAAAAGGGGGACACCTAGGGAGAGAGGCCTCAGGAGAAACCACACTTGCTTATACCTTGATTTTGGTCTTCTAGCATCCAGAATTGTGAGAAAATAAATGTCTGTTGTTTAAACCACCCAGTCTGTGGGATTTCGTTATGAATACACATGCACAGAGTTAACCAGGATAGTTTTACCAGGGCAGAAGGAATCAGGGGCTGTGATAATCCTCTCACTGGGGAGTAGGGCCCTCCACCAAAAAGCATGCAGACTGTTGGTCCCAGGCCAGACTTGTCTATGTGCTCCTGTGAAAGGAACATTCTATAAGGGAGGAGGAGGCCAAGGAGGAATGGGCTGCTCCTCTGGAGATGGGGTGGGGGTGGGGAGGCGGGCAATAGAAGGCTGGGTCCCTATGTGGCACTTCTGAGTATTTAGGAAAGCATCTTAATTTCCAGAAGACACAGAATTGCGTGCTTAGCAAAACTTCTAGAGGCTCAGAATAGGACACTGGATCCAAGTGGGGAGACAAAACTAGTGAGGATAAGAGCCTCACTGAGCCAGGAGACCCACTGTGTCAGCTCCCGAAGCTCCTGCCCACCTGACATCTTGCTACCACTGCACCATCACTGGATGGTTCACTTTGAGCTCTAAACCATGACCAAAAATTCCCAGATACCCTATAGACATGAGCACCCATGCCCACCCAGACCTAAAGGTGCCTAGCCAGGTCTAGCACCCTGACCGGTGCTGACCTATATCCCAATAAGAGTGGGTAACACTTTCTTCAGGAAACTTCCATTAGGACCTAACCCTGATGGCTTGCTTTGGGCCATCATCATCACTTGGTGTTTCCTCTCCCAGCACTCCTAGAAGTAAATGTTATGTTAAGCAGAAGCTCGTTGGATTTTCGCCCTTACAATCTCTCTGATGTAAGAGTACAGAGCAGGAAATGAACATATTAAATTAATTAATGCTGGATACATAAGTACCAATGCTGATAGGATCTTAAAAGTCCTCATGACCCTCAGGGTATCTGTATCATTATAAAACCGCCATCCCGGGATAGCAAAGGGAGGGACATGAGAGATTTTCCGATGTCAGGAGCCTCTCTAGAGGCTCTCTGTCATTCTCTGTTGATCTATGACTTCTTCCATGCAGGTGTTTTAAGTAGTTTTTTTCCTGACAATTGCCAACGCATTCATTCCCATTCGCTTTTGGCTCCTTGTTGGAAAATCTTGGATTCTTTCCCCCATCGCCAACTTTTCGTGTTCTTAATTTGATTAAATCATTTGCTTTCTCCACCAGTGTACAACATCTAAGTGTTTATATACTGATTAATGTGCTTGCAATCTTTTAAATATTTCCATCTATCAACTCGATGAATGTTCAAAAAGAGAGTCAGATTTTGTCTCTGTTTGTTTTTTAGAGACTATGTCCTTTTCAGTAAGGCTAAAGGTAAGCCACGACTCAACTTAAAAAATGTTTAGTGAAAAATAGAACAGTTCTTCTTGGAACTTCACGTCTCCTTCCTCACTGTTGCGGATACCCCTTTATTTTACAGTTTTGCAGAAGGAGTTGGGAGGACAGGTGAATCAGAGCTCACTGCCTTGTTCATCTCCTCAACTTGCTGAGACAGAGGAAGGTCAGGGAAGGGATAGAGTGGAGAAGACAGAAGAGGTAAGAAGAGACAGAGACAGAAGCAGAAATAGAGAAGCACAAAGAGAAAGAGAGATAAGACAGATGCAAAGGGAATAAATGAATAAGGGAGTAACATATGGAAGCCAAAAGAGGCAGAGACCAGGCATTAGAACTTTTAATTCATCTTACATCTACTTGCTCGAATATAAGCACAGAAATTAGGTGCTTTTAATGGGGATGTGTGCATGCTATTTTCAGCCAGGATAGATAAGTCCTTGGAGCGCTTACCAGCAGGCTAAACAAATTGTCTTAACTGCCTTCAATGCTCTGAGCAAACTTGCCATTTTTATTCATGGGCTTCTGATCCATGGCTCCCAACGGATCCATGAAGATTAAATAAATTATGTCTCCAATCATTAGTGAGCCCCACTCTCTTTTTCATGGCAAAGGTGGGGCTGGCAGTAATGTCGTGGACAAAGTCTCAGCTTTATATTGGGCAAGGAAAGGTTTTTGTCTTCCCCTTTATTTTCATGCAAGGGGGCCACGCGGAGGATTGAAGACGGTGCCTGGGCCCAGCTCGGCCCATCTTGCTGATGGGGGATGGTCAGTGCGCAGAGAGGGGCTGAGGGACCATCTTGCCAGCTGGGGCCCCATAGCTGAAAGGATGACTTCAGGCAGTCCTGCCCGTTCTCCTCCAGCAGCGAGGCTCTGCCTCAACTGCAGAGGGGGAGAGAGGTGGGGGTGGGGGGTGTAGGGGGGGTGGGGGGGTGGGGGCGGTGGGGGGTGGGGGGGAGGTCTTCTGTGTCCCTCAGGAGCATGCCTTCCTACAAGATAAGAAGAACAAAGGCTCGCCTGGCTATCAGGAAAAATGTCCCCTCCGCCCCTGCAAGGACCCCAAGTGCCTTCCCTTGCAGTGACGTGCCCCTTCATCATGTCACCCAGACGAAGGCCCTCCGTGTGTCTGCCTCACGCCTTCACTCTGGCGATGACTTCAAACTGGACCAACAATCGGGGGCAACGGGGACATGGGAAACCTATTCTGAAAACTGCCACTTTCCTCTGCCCTCTCCCCCCCACCTCCGTCCTCCTCCCCAAAGGTTGGTTCTCCTGTGAGATGTCAAGCTGATGATTCTAAATCCCAGATGTGTCATGCTCAGTTAGTGAATAACGGACTGTCAAATAGAGCAATAAATCTTCCTGCGTGGTGACTGCTGTGCCGGGCCACCATGCCATCGCACTCACAGACCCACTAATTCTGTGTGATGAGCGAGGCTGGCGGCAGCCCCGTGCTCTCCAGGGACTGGCCTCAAGGTGCAAACATATTGAGAGGGGATGACTATTGCTGGATCAGTCCGGCTTTCCCGGCCCCTCGGTTCACGACTGGAAATCCAAAGCAATCTGCCATGCGAGCACTCCGAATCATGTTGGCTCCACACCTCTTGGGAACCTCTCTCCTTCCTGAGATTCTGACAACTTTTACAGAGGATGACAGATGATCAGGATTTCAGTATTTAATGTTCATTGTCGCTCTTATTTATTTATTTATTTATTTATTTTACCTTTGGCAATCATTTACTCCCTCGGTGTGTGTGTGTGTTGTGTTATGTTTATAAAACCAGCGTTTCTATCAAAATCATGAGGTGGGAAACTGGGATTTGACTCTGCTCGCTTTTGGAGAACTTCAATGACCTCAACATTCTGCGTGTCTAGGCGTTACTTAGCGGGAGGCAAGCTTGGGGAAGTCCTCCTAGTCTCTTTGTCATTTTATTTGTTCTCCAACTCCTGGGATAAGAGACTCTATCATGGGAAGGATGGGGAGGTAGAGATATTTAGGAGTAACATTGACATCTCTCTCCTCCGGCAAGGTAAAAATGTTTGTGTAGGTAGAGAAAGTAACACCCAACTACAGGCTTTTCTAAATATTGATTTCATAATTTGCTTGGGTTCCACAGAAGCTCCTACAGATGAAGCAAAATACAGATGAAGTTTTAACCTTCCTGGAAATGGAAAATCCTCAGTGAGTCACATGTAACTGGATCCAGAACTTGTCCTCTTTAGGTAAAAATCCTTCAGTTAAATCCTCAGTGAGTCACTATGTAACTGGATCCAGAACTTGTCCTCTTTAGGTAAAAATCCTTCCATTCTCACACAAGAGCTCTCTCACATAAGAGCTACATATGCCCATGTATCCCTATCTCCAGCTCGAGTGTTATGTGTGTTGCTTTTAAAACCACAGGCTATTTGCCCCATGTAAAATTTTATTTGGGCCCATTAATTCTTGCATAGTTAATCATCTGGAATATACCTTCTGAAGATTCCATGATGAACTGATTACTGGAAGGAACCAGTTAATATGAAACATCAAAGATGTCATCTACTTCGTGTTTTTTCTTGAAAGCCTAAATTCTTCCTAGCTTTTGATTTTCTATCATGATAGTTTATGGAAAAGCAATTTTTAAAAAACATGTGTTATCTAGGGCCCCACTATCTCAATCTGCCAAAAGGAATTCAATGTTGGTGCTTGTGCATGGGTGGCTTACGATCACAGAATTAAATAATTCTTACACCAAAAGAGCTATCAGTGTGGCTTCATTCAGAGGAAGCCTGAAGTAGTGAAAGAAAGAAATTCTGACTCTTTCCCTTTCTGACCCTGGGAAGTCACTTATAGTCTCTGAATCTCAGTTTCTTGAGCTAATGTGTATAACTTCTGGGCACATAGTAGCAACTCAACGTACAATTGCTATTAAAAGGCTATTACGCGGGCGCCGGGGTGGCTCAGTCAGTTGAGCGTCTGACTTTGGCTTGGGTCATGATCTTGAGGTCCATAAGTTCGAGCCCCACGTCAGGCTCTGTGCTGACAGCTCAAAGCCTGGAGCCTGCTTCAGATTCTGTGTCTCCCTTTCTCTCTGCCCCTCCCTCCCCTCCTCTCTCCCTCCCTCCCTCTCTCAAAAATAAATAAAAACATTCAAAAATATGTTAAAAAGCTATTATCCAGTGAACAAGCTGTTTCAGAGACAGAGAAAGAGTTATGTCAAGACAATGACCTAGGAACAAATGAAACAATGTATTCAGTCAATTAATTATTCAGTGTTCAAATAAGCATGCATATAGACTGCTTATTTAATGAGCTTGCAAGGTCTATATTGAATACAGATCTTGACTTGAACATATTTGATCAGGATGAAAAGGCATTAAAAAATGTTTCAGTTTGCAACATACCTTTTCCAAGTCCAAAATCCCCCAATTTCTAGAAGCTGCTTAAATGACGGATGTCTTAATACTTGATGGGTAAATGATTCCTTGCCCTTCTCATCCAGCAACCACAGTAGATGAATTCCCTTCTTGTCTCAAAACCAAGATCTTAACATAACAACAAAAAAGTTGAAGAAACACAAATGTTCATCAGGAAGAAAATGAATAAATAGTTTTTTTTTTAAGATAGAGGTATAGTGTAAAACAGTTAAAAATTAATGGACTAGATCTACATGTATCACTCAAAGATATGTTGGGTGAATAAAACACATTGTAGAACAGTAGGAAAAGAAAATACAATTTGCATATGGACTAAAAAAGAAAAGGCTCTACATTGTTTACAGATCATTAATTATGTAGTAAAGAGAAAAAAACATGCCTTGAGAAGGATATAGTGAAAACATGAAAACGTGTCAAGGAAGGGTAATCACCAACTTCAGGAGACCATACCTCTGGGGAGAGACAATGGAGTGTCATAGGGAATGTTACAAACTGGACCTTAATCACATTTCCAGTATTTAGTTTCTTTAAAGGAAAGATTTGATGTGCAAATGAACATATCAGCCAGGGACTTGACATAAAAGAAATAACTTCATTATGGTCTTTAGATCATTTTTAAAGATTTATTTTATAGGAAGAAACAATAGTCTCAGCTAAACGCTGTTGTGTTCTGTTTACAAGTGTCGTAGACATTTAAAGGCTGGTTTCAGCTCAGTTGTGCAACTTCCAGTCCCTGATAAGGAAACAGATATGTAAGAAGCATCTGTTCCTTCTTCATCACGTGACAGATAGTCTCTTTCACAGCAATTGGATGCGAGCGTTCTGTCTGCTTTATCCTTATTCTTTCCTCCTGTCTTGATTCTGGCGTTCTGCCAGTCTCGGCGAAGACCGATTTAGGTTTTGTTTTTGACGCTCATAGACACGGCTTGAGCCCTTACTCGCCATTGGGGACTTTCCTCCTCCTTGTCCCCCCACCCACCCCCCAGGTCGGTGCTCCTGGCTGCGGTCTCCAGGGTCACAGAAATCAAAGATTCCCTAGGCTTCCCCATTGCCCATGCCTGTAGATCTCTACTAGACCAGTAGCTATCTGTGTCAGAGCACTTTGTGAGTGGGATCCTTCCCGGAGAATAATTCCAAGGAAAGAAGCTACAGATAGGAGAGGGGACACTTAGACCAATTCACAAGTTACTTGTACAGAATGCAAATCAGAAAGAAAAGAAAACAAGGTAATTGTTACATTTCCTCACAGATCGGACTGCCTAACTTCCAACCTTCTGCTTAGGAGACAAATGGGGATGGGAAGACAGAAGTGACATAGGCAAGCTTTGAATCAGAGAGATAATCAAAGGCTAGAGGAAAAGTCCATTTACCAGCCATTTCGTGCTGAGTTAACTAGAGCTCTGAGGCCAAATATGAGTCCTGAATATAAAATAAAAGTTTTACAGTGAATTATTATTATGTATTATACTCAAGAAGGGAAATTTTTTTTAAATCAAGATAAAATGGTACCTAAGAATCTCTACACACAATAAATTTTATTCCCCACTGTGTGTCATCTTTTAGAATACTTTGATTGGTCATTAATACATCTTTATACACAGATGCTTAAGTAAGGATTTCTATTGACCAGAACCAACTTCCCAACTCTATGTCTGACAATTAAGTGCCACATTAATGAATAATTTAGCTGTTCAGTCCAGAAGGACATAATCAAGGTGTAATGTCTGCCTGGTAGTAACATGCCTCAATTGTAGACCAGCCTCATCAGCACAGCTACTCTTAGAAACTAAAACCAACAGAGAAATCGACAGAAACCTTCAGTGACTCTCCTTAGAACTGGGGTTGAGGAGCAAATGCCAGCCATTGGGAGTCACTAAACCAACTCGACCGTCACTGGCATCCTGAGCTACAGTCAGTTTAAAATTGTCCGCTCTTGACTAAGACAGTGTCTGCTCTATTTGGGGATTTCCAGAAGATACAGCAAATGGTTAGCATATAGATTTTGAAATAAACGAAGCTACCTACTTTTAGCTTGGTGTTCTCTCTCGGGCTCTGCCTTAACTTTTCCTCTTTTCACTAGCCACAGCCCCCACGAGGTCTCACCACACCCTCCCAGTCTGCATTCACACCTTCCCTGGGAGCCCCCCAGAAGGTGCTGGCAATTCTTTGCAGCCTCGCTTTTTCGTTCCACTTTTTAAAACGTTAATTGTTTATGTGTCTGTATCTTCCTGTAACCCTGGAAGCTGGGACAAGGTAAAAACTCAGGGGGGTGATGGAGGAACCCAGACCCGGCTGAGCGTGAGCCGTCATCATCATCTCAACGATTTTGTTTAATTTCAAAAGTGAGACCCAGTCAAAGGGCAGCAACCTCTCCTCCCTTTATGGAGGTGAGATTCTTTGTGTTTTTTTCTCTTCCTCACCCCCACAGCACTCAACGACTTCATGGCATGGACTGCCAAGCTGTCCCAACGTTGTGGCAGGGTTAATTCCCACCCATCAGTGATATATGTTTGCACACAAGTCAACAGGAATTGCTCAAAACACAACAAAACACACACAACACACAACTCACACACACACACACACACACACACACACACACCCCTAAGGATCAGCTTTTGGGTTGGTATATAGACTTTTAGATTTAGATTTAATTCAGCAAATTTGTAGAGCCCAGAACCCTGTTGGTCTAATTCCATCTAAGAATCTCAGGGGCAAGTTTATAAGATTAAATTAAGAAAAGATTTTAGGAGCCTGGAAATCCACAAAGAATAGTATAGATTTGTGTTACTGAATTTTTTTTACTACATTGTACTTCTTTTTTTTTTTTTATTAAAATTTTGCTTTAATGTTTGTTTATTTTTTCTTTTTTTGTTATTTAAAATTTTAAACTGTGGGAATTTTAGAATTATTTTTTCTTCTGCGTGTTTGTTTCTTAAGAGTGTGGTATGGAAATAAAGGGTGGAAATCTTTATATATTCAATGGCGTTCCCATGGAAATTTGACCTGGAACTATGTAACAATCCACAAATCGCTCCATTTCAAATTCTGGTTCCGTTTCAGCCTTGCTGACCTGCCTGGATTCATACAATTTCTATTCTATAGACTCTAGTTTATTCAGTAGTGCGACTGCTTCTTTTCTTTAGAAAAAAATCAAAAGTAAAAGGAAGATGTGGTCTCAAGAAGCAGTAAATTTAGATGGAGCAAGCCAAAGCCATTATCTTCCCAAATTCTGATTACAACCAATGCGTATCACCATCCCTACCTCCAAGTCTTTTACTAAATCCAAATATTGCAAAAACTAGCTTGCTGAAGTTTAATCTTCTCTTAGTTCCCTTGACCCTATAAGAAAACTGAAATAAGAGAAATCATTTAATTAAGAATTGTGAGACTAAATAATTTGGAGGGGAAAAAACTTCCATTAAGAGGAAACTCATCAAAGCAATCCCTATTATTCAATGCCATTAAAAAATATGACGTATGTCTGTAGGTTTTAACATGCAGGTTGACTGCAATATATCTTCTACCTGACTTCATGTTCCACTACACTTTCCATCGCTCACAGTGCTTTAGTCAGACTCTTCTTCTTTCTGTCCCTTAAACATAGTCTGCTTGTTGCTACCTCAGGGCCTTTGCATCTGCTTTCCCCACTGTTTGAGGTACTTTTCCCTGATTTGTCACATAACTGCCTTTTCCTCATTATTTTGATATTTATGGGAAAAGCCTCCTTAAAGAGGCCTCTCCTGACCACCAAGAGTGTTCACATCCCTTCCCCCCCAAGCCTAGCCACCTCATTAGCGTTCAACATTTTCTTCACAGCACTTTACATTCTGAAGTTCTTTATACGTCTGTTTATTTATAAACTGTGTCATCTGTCTCCTGCCTCTAGAATATGTTCCCTGGGTCCAGGACCTTCGTTGACTTTGTTCACCGTTCTACCCCCAGTGCTTGGAAAAACTGCGTGGCAGACGGTAAGCACTTGATTGATACTCGCAAATAAATTAATAACGGAATCAAGGAATATGACCTTGGGAAGTTTGCTTATGCTTCCTCAGTTTCCCCATTAGTAGAACAAGAAGAAAATAGCACCCATTTCACGATGATGTTTCGGAAATTAAATAAGAAACTGGCTGTGATGTCTAGCCCACCTCCTCCTGATCTCTCAGCCAGACCCTGTCACTTCGCGTGGAATGCAAGCATTCTTCCCTCCCCGCAGCCCAAAGTTTCTTCTGCAGTAAATATAAACCTCATTCCACAAGTTTAGGTATGCGAGGATGAAAGGTATTTTTGTACTCAATTTAATTTTTATTATGAGCCAGGATTTTTGCCGGGTGGCATGGATTGAGAGCCACAGGTCAGTCTCTGAGCTCTCTTTTTGGTTCCATTGGTCTATTAGTCTCTTCTTGAGCCATCAATACCATGATGGGTGTTTTCATTTATTTTTTTATTTTTATTTTTATTTTTATATATTTTTCTTAATATGAAATTTATTGTCCAATTGGTTTCCATACGACACCCAGTGCTCATCCCAACAGGTGTCCTCCTCAATGCCCATCGCCACCTTCCCCTTCTTCCCACCCCCCATCAACCCTCAGTTTATTCTCTTTAAGAGTCTCTTATGGTTTGGCTCCTTTCCTCTCTTTTTTTTTTTCCTTCCCCTCCCCCTTGGTCTTCTGTTAAGTTTCTCAGGATCCACATAAGAGTGAAAACATATGGTATCTGTCTTTCTCTGTATGACTTATTTCACTTAGCACAACACTCTCCAGTTCATCCACGTGGCTACAAAAGGCCATATTTCATTCTTTCTCATTGCCAAGTAGTATTCCATTGTATATATAAACCACAGTTTCTTTATCCAGTCATCCGTTGATGGGCATTTAGGCTCTTTCCATAATTTGGCTATTGTTGAGAGTGCTGCTATGAACATTGGGGTACAAGTGCCCCTATGCATGAGCACTCCTGTATCCCTTGGGTAAATTCCTAGCGGTGCTATTGCTGGGTCATAGGGTAGATCTATTTTTAATTTTTTGAGGAACCTCCACCCTGTTTTCCACAGTGGCTGCACCAATTTGCATTCTGATGGGTGTTTTTAAATTTTATTTGGGTGTGGGCGTCTGGGTGTCTCAGTTGGTTAAGCATCTGACTCTTGATTTTGGCTCAGGTCATGATCTTGTGATACGTGAATTCAAGCCCCACGTTGGGCTCTGGGCTGGTGGCGTGGAACCTGCTTGGGATTCTCTCTCTCCCTCTCTCTGCCCATCTCTCTCTCTCCCTCAAAATTAAGAAATAAATTACAGTGTACCCTAATATTTGGCAGGACCAGTCTCTTTTCTTTATCCTTCTTTATAAAAGGCTGTTTCATCATTTCTGAACCTTCGTTTTTTCATATGTCTCAGAATGAGTTATTTAAAGCCCACTTGAGGTTTTAAGTACTCCTTTTCCCCTGGGCTGTGGATGAACTTCAAGGAACTTACAGGGTGCTAAAATTGATGGGGAGCAATTGATCCCCAATGTTATCATTATTCACTAAGGCATCCTTCTTTTCACCTGCTGCAAAGGAATGGAGGGATTTCAGGGGCATTTAGAGAGGGGAATGGACAGGCTTGCCAATAGATTTATAGGAAGGGTTAAGAGGAGGAAGCGTACAGGATGATTCCTAGTTATATAGCATAAGCAAATGGCCGTATGATGTTGTCATTGCCTGTGACGGGGAAGAAAGAAGAAAAAAAATCAGGAATTTAATTCCGGAGCAATTAAATTAGAAATGCTTACGGGACAGCCAAGTAGCACTATGTAATAGGTGGTCAGAGCTGTGCAAGTGGAGCCTGGAGCACAGAGAAGACATGCAAGCTGGATGAGGACCACTAGAAGGAAGTGTGCACGTGCAAGAATGAACAGCTAAGTCAACAGTGACCAGCGCAACGGTATTTAAAAAATTTTTAAAGTAACTATTGGTGTGGTTTTTCAAATCATCCAAAGCAAGAGACCATATTAATGGGTCACTCTAATTTGCCTTATGCCGCTAACTGGCAACACTCTGCCCAGCCCCTGATTCAGGCCTATCGTTGCTTCCCCCCGAACACAAGGAGTGGCTGGCCATCGCTGAGCCTGGCAGCGCGCCCCACCTCCACGCACGTGGTACATGCCTCTCAACCCACCTGAGTCCTCACGTCAACGATACGCGTTGCCGACACGTGCTGTGACACCAAAATCCAACAAAAGTATACGCTGATATAATTTCTGAGAGCCGGATTACTGCCGTCTGTTTTGCTAGACTCATCTCAAAGTGGTAAGCCAGGAAACATCCTCCGTGCATACCCTCTGAAGGTCAAGGGAAGAAGAAAACGAAAGAATCTCTAACCCTCCAGGGCCAGGGTCCCCTCGAAAGTGAAACTCTGAGAGCCTCCAGAGGAAGGCAGAGAATTTTTCCACCCTCTGACTTCTATCGCTCTGAGAGATGGGCTGGTTGTGCACAAGCTAAGGAATGTAGCATATTAGGGGTTGCCGAAGATTCTCTGGATTATGATGAGCTGATACTCAAAGTCTCCTGCCCTTTCCCTGGCCATGTGCGACCCAGCCTTGTTCTAAAAGAAGGGTTTTAACAGACATACTGGGGACGGGAGAATAACCAAGAATTTGGGTCCTGGAAAAGTATTCTTACGAAAGGAATCCTGGTGCCGAGGGTACACAAAGAGACATTTATCTTCTATTTTTCTCCTGCTAGATCAACCTAGGGTGGGAATTATAATAGCTAGAAGACAGAATACATCAGTTTACAGTCAGTTCAGATGCAATCTGTTCATACAAATAATGACTCAAATGTGGTGGGAAAGCCATCTGTCACTTGAAGGCAGACATACAGTTACGTCTAAGAAAGGAAGCTCTGGAAGAATAGATAAAGCCCAAGGATCTTAGGCTTGGGATGCATTTGAAGAAAAGTGGCTGAATTTTTCTCTCCCAGAAGATACATCGTGTCACGATTATGGCCTTTTGGTCCTGGGTAGTTTTTCTATTACTCAGGATTATTCAGTTCAGGTCTCGGACCCCTTGTGATTCTTCTGGCTCCACGAAGATACGTGAGAAAGTATCCCGTTTAGTGAGGCAGCCTACGGCCAGGTACTTTGTTAGCTATTGTGTGCCTACGCATACGTGTGTTTGGCGTATGCAATACACGTGCGCACGCGCACGCCCATCTCTGTGGTTCTAAATCCAAACCCCCTTTGTAAGTTGAGCCTAGAGAGTTGGAAACACCACGGCAGCAAAAGGCTGAAGCTTGCGGCGAGGGCGGAAAGCTGCCTATGACATAAAACTGGATTATAATGTCATTCACTAACTGACAGATCATTTAGTGTCTCGGAAGAGGCTGTTTTCACACTGCTGAAGCTCTCACAGGGGAATTCCGCGTGGGCTCCTCATTGTCAGAGCTATTTCTCACCCAATTTGTTTCCAAATGATGTCTAACCTGAGGTCTCCCCACTGAGAGAGGTTTAAGCCATGATTAATGAGGAGTGTTTGGCCAGGCCCACCTGGGAGAAGGCCCATCTGCAAACTCAGGTAACACGGGGAGGCCTACAAGGCATCAGCTCGCGAGTGGCAGGAAGCTTCCCGAGGCTGGAGGCTTTCTCGCAGCAGGGCCAAGGTGTTGGGTATTAGCCACATAACGTTTCAGCAGGCGCCGGAGACAAGTGTCACTTTTTTTTTTTTTTTTTAATGTTTATTTATTTTTCGAGAGCGAGAGAGAGAGAGACCGTGAGCGGGGAAGGGGCAGAGAGAGGCGGAGGCACAGAATCCGAAGCAGGCTCCGGGCTCTGAGCGGTCAGCATAGAGCCCGTCGCGGGGCTCGAACTCACGGACCCGTGAGATCATGACCCGAGCCGAGGTCGGAGGCTCACCCGACTGAACCACTCAGGCGCCCCGAGAAGTGTCACGCTTGCTATTTTTTTGGTTCCTGAGATATTCATGGGGGAAGGGCTCTCGGTCTCGATATTAAAAGAAAAAACATCCTGTCCCTCACGTTCGTTTATTCTCCTCAAAGCTCTCACACATACGAATGACAACAGTACCGAAGGGACACGCACCCAGAGACATGGCTTTGTCTCCAAGGATGAGATCATTGAGCAAACAGGAGTCGGACGTATCATACAGTGGTCTATCTGGATGTGGAACGTGGACTTGTGTGATCATTTTTGTATGTCCTGTACCCAAAATAATCTGCTTTCTGTTATATCCAATGTGCCGTGTGTTTCTTCATAAAAGAGTCATTTTCTCGGTGAAATAAATCCTGAAACAGACTTGTTTTTCACCAAGTCACTGGGTAATATCAATCCCCTAATAATTTGAACAATTTAGACTCTTTGGAGAGGGACATCTTTTCACTAAAGAAATAGAATAATAAAAATTTGCAGAATACAAAGCCATGTTTGTTCGAAGACGAAATGATACGAGTGCACACTGCTAAGGAATTCCAGATCCTTTAAAAACAACCACCCGAAAAAACACGGGAGTGAGGGGAACATAGTCATACTTCGTAACCAGGCTCACCCTTTCTGTCGTTTAACACACAACATTCTAGGCTCTCTCTCCAGACTGTCATTAAATATGACATCCCACAATTCCGTCTGTCAGGACTAAAATCTAACAGATCCAACTGTCTCCAAATAAAACAGATTGTTTGCTAGGAACATTTATGACCCATAAAGAGTGAGAGTTTATCCTGGCAAAACGTTCCTTCTTGTAAACAACCAACATTCCCCGAATCTCCTCACTTGGCGTTTGGTTTCATCCACAGCTTCTTTGATGGCATTCTGTCCCCAACTGTTGTGCAAAAGCCACTTTCCATTGAACGGCTGGGCTCTGTGTTCAGACACCAAAACAATCCCGCACTTTCTTTAACGACTTCTGTTGCCAGCAACACGTTTACCATGATTTAGATGTCTATTATACGCACGAATGACTTGTCTACTTAATTTCATCAAAAAAATGAACCCTCATAAGTGGCACAGATGCTGATATGATGGTAATCAAATTAGTTTTTGGACAGGTTTATGGCCACTTGCTGTCAGTTAAGCTCTCTTTGGCTATCTTCACTCCTAATACAGTTTTGATGGTGATTAATGGCTCCATTAATACACAGTTTGTGTTATGATAGACCTAACATTCTGGTCTCATTTGCTGACCACAGATGACAATACATTTGGTAAGATTCAGGTCCACAACGCATTAGCTCTACATCTAGGGCCAGAGTCTTCTTCCTTGGGCCTCGCGTATATGTATTCGGGCCCAGCCAGTTTATGTAGTGCTCTATTTGCGTCAAAACTTTTTTAAGTTAATATTCCTTTTAATGATCTTTCTCTCTCCCCATCTTTGTTACAGGGGTATTGTCCCCCCCCAAATTAATCTCATGAACCCCATGTTCCATCCACATCCTTTTCACTTCTTATCTTGATTCTACTTTTAAATTCTTGAATCTTTCTGTGTACCGTCTTTTAATATTTTCATTTAAAATATTAAATGAAATATTTAATTGACAGCTCGAATACTTTTCAAAAAAAACCTTTGATGACATCTGCTGATAATCATCGTCTGTACATTTTTTTCCCCCCCAGATAGCACACATTATCCCATTCACGGCTTCTCCATCTTATTTCTTTTTTTTTTAATTTTTTTTTCAATGTTTATTTATTTTTGGGACAGAGAGAGACAGAGCATGAACGGGCGAGGGGCAGAGAGAGAGGGAGACACAGAATCGGAAACAGGCTCCAGGCTCCGAGCCATCAGCCCAGAGCCCGACGCGGGGCTCGAACTCCCGGACCGCGAGATCGTGACCCGGCCGAAGTCGGACGCTTAACCGACTGCGCCACCCAGGCGCCCCTCTAAGAGTAAATTTTAAATGGAAGTCTCTTGTGAGCAGCCCAAGTTTATTTGCATTTGTTCAACTGGGCCGCTGATAGGATGGGAAGAAAATGGGAGCCTTGTAGGCTAAACTACAGTAAACACGTTAGGATTGTTTACACAGCTTTTTTATGTTTAAACAAACATGGTTCTTTTATAATGAAATTGAGTCTCCTCCTGCCCATATTTGATTTTTATGTTCATCTGTGCACTTGCCTAAACTCCACCCACTTGCTGCTCTGCAAATACAGCTTATGCAAATTTCTGTTTTGACTTGGGTGAGCCGAGCAGATGCCCATTTTAGCATAAACAGGCTTCAGAAAAACGGCTTGAATAGACAAGTATCATTGTAAAACTACCTAAACGGACATAAAGATTAATGTTTCTTTTCACACGGACAAAAATGTTAAAGATGTCTCCTTTATTCGTATGTGGAAAATGTGAGGTCGTTTTATAATAAGGTTAAATGCTGAAATTCAATTCCTCCTCCAATAGCAAGACTCCGGACTAGTCCTCATATACTGTGGAGGATCTTTGAACCTATTAATTTACTGTAATCCCCCCTTCACTTAAGTAAATATGATCCCAGCTGTCTAGTAAATTGCCTTTATCACCGGCATCTCTGAGGCCGCTTGTTTGTTTGGTTGGTTTTTTTTTTTTTTTTTTAGTTGTCACCATATAAATTTACCAATGCAAAATGCTTTCCTCTGTGTTTATTGACTTATTTATCTGTATACGTTTTAAACCACTTTATTGAGGTGTGATTGACAAACGAAAAGCTGTGCATAGTTAATATAGACAATATACACAACTTGATGGATTCGGAAGTAAGTGAACACCCATGAAACTGTCACCTCAATCTAAGTCATAAACTTCTCCATCATCCCCAAAAGTTTTCTCCTGCCGTCCTATTTATGTTTTGTCTTGAATCACAGGGATTGTTAACTGTAGACAGTATGCTACGCGATGTGCCTCGAGGACTTATCCATCCTGTATAACTGTAACTTTGTCCCCTTGACTAATATCTCCCTATACTCTGTATTTATTGAATATAAACCCTTAAAAAGGCTTTAAAAGATAAAATGTCTTGTTTATTCTGTTTCAGACTAGAATTGATAAAAAAGGGTAGTTATGTGTTCATTTATATTCATCTGGCTGGAAACAACACCGAGACTAATTTTGTTTTTAATTTTTTTAAACGTTTATTTATTTGGGGGAGAGAAGGGTGGGGAGGGGCAAAGAGAGAAGGACACACAGAATCCGAAGTGGGCTTCAGGCTCCTAACTGTCAGCACAGAGCCTAATGCGGGATTCAAACTCATGAACTGTGACACCATGACCTGAGCCGAAGTTGGCCACTTAACCAACTGAGCCACTCAGGTGCCCCCCGAGACTAATTTTTTTAAGCGGAAGAAAATGGATAAAGAAAAATTGGGTAAAGGGAAGTTTTGCAAAAAGTTCGGGAGACCTAAGAAACGCATAAGTGAGAAATATTCTCACATGGAAATGAGTTTATTTTTATTATTATTTTTAATGTTTATTTATTTTTGAGAGAGAGACAGAGAAACAGAGGGGGGGAGGGGCAAAGAGAGAATGACACACAATGCGAAGCAGGTTCCAGACTCTGAGCTGTCCAACTGTCAGCACAGAGCCTGACACGGGGCTCGAACTCACGAACCACGAGATCATGACCCGAGCCTAAGTCAGACACTTTAACTGACTGAGCCACCCAGGCAGCCCTAGAAATACGTTGTTTCTTTTTTTCTTTTCTTCATTTTTTTTTAATGTTTATTTATTTCTGAGAAAGAGAGAAAGAACGTGAGCTGGGGAGGAGCAGAAAGAAAGGGATTCACAGAATCAGGAGCAGGTTCCAGGCTCTGAGCTGTCAGCGCAGAGCCTGATGGCCCAATGTGGGGCTTGAACTCATGAATCCTGAGATTATGACCTGACCTGAAGTTGGGCGCTTAACTGACTGAGCCACCCAGGTGCCCCTGGAAATGAGTTTTAAAATGGATTCCTACATAGAGTTACCATTTGCTCCAAATTTTGAGGAAAGCATCTGACTAAGGTTAAGTCTTTGCAGACTACTGAACCATATATTTGAGAAGCAGACTCAGTATTGTCAGCTTCTTGGCTGCAAAAGGATCAATACTGACAGAGCTCAGCCAGAGTGCATCAGAGAGAAACAAATTCAGCATATGTTGCTGACTGCGTTATGCCACATATAGCAATCAGGACTTTCTTTGCTTTTCCATTTACTAAAGTCGCTAACAAATTTTTGAAAAACCCTAGAACAATGATGCTTTTGGAAACTCCCTGATATGTGTCCGTTTGGAGGGCTCTGTCATGATGAACCTGTTTGTCTTGAATTCCCATCCACAGTAACGGGCCCCAGTATATACTCAATGAATGTGTGTTGGGGGTAGTTCTCTAAAAGGACATTTCAGAAAATACATTTGGTATACGAGGTGGAGTCTTCAGTGGGTGTGGCCAGGAGTCCACACCACTGGCAACAAAAAAATGTTGGCAGGCCAAAGATCCCTTAGGTTGTCACTGTCACAAATGGGATGTGGTATCAGTCTTTGCTTACGGTCAGTCAGGAGCCACTGAGATTTTCATGGCTGCTTCGGGGTCAGTCAGTCAGCCGGACACACTTTCTCATGCCCCTTTGGTTTGGAATCAATCTCTAAAATTTCTTCTCCAGGGTGACCTGGGCCTTGTTCAAGAACTTAATCGTTCACTAAATGAATTCTCTTCTCGTTCCCGGAGGATCCCGATAAACACAACTTCAGTCTCATTATTCATTCTTTCAATCAGTCATCCATGTAACTAATAACCAAGCATCAGGGACTGTGTTATGGTCTGGGAATTTTAAAATAAAGGGAAAACAGTCCCTGCCCTACCAAGATTGGGTGTTGGGACAAGCAGGAAAACCATCCCAGTAGGGTCAATGTTGTACTGGAGTTGTGCCAAGTGCTGGAGCTGAAGGAGGGAGGAATAGACCCAACACTTCCTAGAGAATCAAGGTACTTTTCCTGAGAACAGTACCTTTGAGAGCATGTAGGAGTTTCTAGGTAAGAAAGCCAAGGATATACCCATTCCTTATCACCCCTTCCCACCCAAACACCCTTGAAGTTTCCAGTTCATTCAGTTAATAGTTGGAGATCACGGGTAAGTGAAGTTCTTGATCCAGTATTATCATGCATTATTCATGTTATATAAAATGGTCAAAACCAACTTTTTATAGACTGCTCTAGTCTGGGTCGTCTCTATGCCCTCTCTTTGGGGTATAAGCTGAGGTTTCACAACCGGATAGCAATGCAGGAAAATGGTCCAGGGAGGTGCTTGTCTTACTGGCTTACTGTCCTCCTAGGAGCCAGGTAACAGCTTAAGGGCGGGACTGCAGCCTATAGGTCTCATTTGCTTTACAATGCCTTAATAGGGACTGTTGATTTGACCCAGAATTTCTGGTGCTCCAAGGTTATAATAAGCCTATTGTCATAAGCTGAACAGCAGTTCAGTTGATGTTTTAGTAGCCTAAAATTGATAATGCATTTTCCCAACTTTTTTCTTTTAAATTGCACAGGGGGGCGCGTGGGTGGCTCAGTCGGTTGAGCCTCCGACTTCGGTTCACGTCATGATCTCACAGCTGGTGAGTTCGAGCCCCGCATCGGGCTCTGTGCTGCCAGCTCAGAGCCTGGAGCCTGCTTCCGATTCTGTGCCTCCCTCTCTCTCTCTCTCTCTCTCTGCCCCTAACCCACTCACATTCTGTCTCTCTCTCAAAAATAAATAAACATTAAAAAAAAATTAAATTGCACAGAAGGCAGAAGTAAATTAAGCTTAGTAAGAATAAATGGAAAAGTGAAGTGACAAACTTGTTTCCAGTTTAAAGGTCTTTGTGCTTAAAGTGCTACCGTTACAAAAAAGAGTTAGTAGGTCGTGAATCAGAAGGTTTCGAAGAAAACCGCTGCTTCCTTTGTGAATAAAGGGAGAAATGTAACTGACAATATATGTGTATTAACGCAACATGTTTCATCAAGAGCTACCATTTTGAGGATTAGAATGATACACTACGTTTCCTTCACCACCTCACTTCGCACCCACATAGCAGGGACAGGATGATACATATCTTCATTTCTACACTTTGTGCCCATCTAAAAATAAAATATTTGTCCGGAAGTCTCATTAGTGTTTGCTTCATTTGTGTACCCTCAGGGCAACAAAAGGGCATTTTGCGATGCTGGTAATTATTGGCCATTTATTCGATTGGTAGCTACGTCTCAACCTACTCTACTTTTATTATGCCGGTTCTGCCTTTCATTGTCCTCTTGGGAGAATGATGTATATGTGCAGTAGTTTGGGCTTTAGCCTGGGTATCACGTCGAATTCTTCTTGTTAGAATCTGCCCTGCAGGGGGAGAACCTATCGCTATGCCATAATGGTCTTGAGGTCAACTCTTCTGAGCGAGAGTGAGAAAACCTTGCCAGCATATGATAGATATAGTCGCTGATTCCTCGAGCTCTGTTGAGATAGCTTCACTACGTAGTATTGAGGAGCTTCCACTGTTGGGGAGCAGTCTAATGTCTGCCTTTATAGCTAAAGGGCAATGGGAAATGGCGGACTGATCATCGGAGGCACAACGCACAGGATTCTAGTGTCTGGCTGGCCGTGTCTATAGGTGCTGGGCAAATGTGATGAAACTGACCTAACGGCGACTTGAAAAATAAACCACCCCAGTGAGACTTCCAGGACTTCTTGAGAGAATAATCAGCAACCATGTAAAGATAGATGTCTAGCTTACAGGTAGACAAAAATTATAAAGAAGTCCTCTGGCCTCTAAGAGGAACAAACAGCATCTAAATATCGCTCAAGTCCATGTGAAAGGCAGAGCATGTGTGATGACAGAGCATGTGTGACACCATTATGACCTAAGATCATAGGACATTGAGGAGGGAATTTGCTTCATCGAGGAGGAAAACATGGAGAGTGCATAAGAAGATGAAGCCCCTGAGAGGTACAGAAGTTCCCTTTAACTCTTCATACTTGTGTTATTTCACCCATGTTTTAGGCCCCTCAGTAAGGAACTCAGTCAAGGTAACTGGAATCAGTTAAAAGTTTAATTCATTATACTCTTTGTAAGTTACATCAACGCTCCCTCCTTAACTATGGAACATGCTTACAACTACTTGATTTTTTTACATTTTTTTTTACATTTATTTATTTCTGAGAGACAGAGAGAGACAGAGCACAGGTGGGAGGGAAGGGCAGAGAGAGAAGGAGTCACAGAATCCAAAGCCGGCTCTAGGCTTCAAGCTCCAGGCTCCAGGCTCCAGGCTCTGAGCTCTGAGCTGTCAGCACAGAGCCCGGACGTGGGGCTCGAACCCACAAACCATGAGATCATGACCTGAGCCGAAGTCGATGCTTAACTGACTGAGCCCCCCCGGCGCCCCTACAGCTACTCGATTTTAAAGAGATCAGAATCATTATCTTTCCTAGAAGAGTAATAGAGGAGTGGACACGGACACGCCAGATGGGCATATTCCTGTACCCTGGGTGGCAGTTCAGCTCCGCTGGGAGTTTGCTCCTAGGTCACAAAACAAGGAACAACAAGCAGGCACAGGACTTATTGTGCAGGGCCACCTGGGACATTGCAGAGAAAGAACACTAATATGTTGACAGTTGAGAAGGATTTAGAATAAACACAAACAAAAGCTTCTCGACAAAAAGATTCCTGGAGTCTAATTCACAGTGTGCTCAGAAACTAGGGCATTTCTGCCACCTGACACCCCACGTAGGCTGGGAGCAATGGATCCGCTTCAGTGTGCGTCCTACGGCTTGATCCTTGGTCCTCTGCCCCTCTCTCGGCATCCTATCACCATTTTCCAAACAGCCCTCTCCTTCCATCCTTCTTCTTGCCAGCAGGGCCCTCCACATTCCCCTGTCTATCAAAAATCCCTCCATTGAAGACCAAATCAAAATCCCATCTATTCTGTAAGGACTCCCTTGGCCTCTCTCACCTGACCACTCATTTTTCAGAAATCCGGTCGCAGGTTTTTTCCATGCCTTCATCTGGCATTTATCACACATTCCTCGACCATTTTTTTTTTTATAATTTCTTGTTCTATAATTTTTATGCTTAATCTCCCCCGTGATACAGCAAATTATTTGAAGTCAAGATTAAATCTTCTTGGGCACCTTTCCTCCCCTGAACAATAATTAGCCCCCACCGAACTTCCATCCCTGGCAAAGTCCAAACTACGTGTTGATTGGCATATACTGTGGCCACATGTGTATAGTTGAACTTCCAAAAGCATTTAATACCATTAGTATGTGGATCTCTGGCAGCTTTAAGGAAATTTGGCTACCCAAAGAGATTGACTCAGATCCTAAACCTGTTCCTCCATGATGTGCCAATAGTGTCAGAATTGATGTTCTATTTAATTCATTCTCTGTCACCAAAAAATTACTTCTGGGCTATAGATTAGGTTTAGTTTTATTAAATCTGCCTTATGAAGCCAGGCTCTGGGATGCAACAAGGGATCTAGAAGCCATTGTTGAATTCCTCCAAGAAAGTATTCCAGTGTGACACTCTATGAAGGTCATTCAAGTCCCTGAAATTGATTGATTCTTGGACTCTCTAAAGGTATAGTCAGGAAATCACGTTAGAGATTCTAAGCTGGTGATCAACCTTAAGGAATCAGTCTGCAATCAGAGAAACCGTTATTCAATAAAAGCTTTCCCCTTGGAATACAAAAGTAAAACCTGTTACTTTGATAGTACCCTGCTAAACAATGCCAATATTGACCAAGAAGTAAAAGACAAAATTCACAGTCAGGCCATTCTGTTTGGTCAACTGTTGTAGCAATAATGGAGACACTAGCAACAAACTGAACCAAAGACATATCAAACACTGGCTTCTTTCCTTTTTAGAAACCATGTCTTAGACCTACCCAATGTCATGGATGACTGAAATTTACAATGCGAAGGTCCTACGATATAGTTAACTTGTCAACTCGTGATGGCTACTGCTGTTCTCTGCTAATTTAAATGTGTCTAAGTAATATCAGGGGACCCAACGAATATCTGGGCACTTAAATGTCAAGAGGACAGGTAGGGAGAGTCCCTAAACAAACACTATTCTACCACCCTTACTGCGAATGATAAAATTTGTGATATTTTGATTATTATAAAAGATCTGAGTTCCCCTGGGCAAACAGGCTTCAGCCAAGCTTGAGTGTTAGTTGGAAAGATCATTTTAAAAAGGGAAGCCTGAGGTCAAGCAGCCAACAATCAAGGTAGAGCTTCTTTCTGGAAGAGTCTTACAGAGAAAGACGAGGAATGAGGCAATGGTATACCAACCAGAGATATCAAGGAAAACAAGTACTAATGAGCGGATAGCCTGAGTCTCTAGAATATAGATACGGTGTATTTTTTTACGGGAACCCAGTGATCACTTATGGACGAGAAGGAAATTATTAAAGGTGCTGAGTCAACGTGGACAATTTTTGCCTTCTGATCTATTTTTAATTCTCTCCTCATAATCCCTTAATTTTCTTCTTCGGAAAACTTGAGTTCAAATAGTTTTTTCTGTTGCCTTACAAAAAGTAAATATTCCTTTATCTTCTTCTAGATACTTGCCAAGAAAAGTCACTCCTGGGGCACCTGGGTGGCTCAGTTGGTTCAGCAACCGACTCTTGGTTTTGCCTCATGCCATGATCTCACCGTTCGTCGGATTGAGCCCCGTGACAGGTTCTAAGCAGAGAGCACAGAGCCTGCTTGGGATTCTCTCTCTCTCTCCCTCTCTCCCCGCCCCTCCCCACTTCTCTCTCAAAATAAGTAAACTTAAAAAAATTCACTTATTATTTAATCTTTCAAAAAAAGATGTTTGTCTTCAAACTTATCAAATTTTATTTATTTAAAATATGTGACTATTACTTCATTCATCCACTCTTTTCAAAGCACCTGTTAAGTATCCCCTCACACCTGCATTTGCATAGTACAGCATTTTAGCAAGATCTGAAATGGCCCTTTGACTATTGTTAGTCTTAATCCAGAAATTTCTTCCTATAAAATTAAATTTTAATTTAAAAATCAAATTTATGGTACATGCCACATAGAAATTATCCACTAATTTATTCTATTACAGTTTTTTTTATTATTGCCAAAATCTGTTCTTGATCATTCAATTTAAACATGGGGCCCAGTGGGGCGCCTGGGTGGCTCAGTCGGTTAAGTGGCCGACTTCGGCTCAGGTCATGATCTTGCGGTCCGTGAGTTCAAGCCCTGCGTCGGGCTCTGTGCTGACAGCTCAGAGCCTGGAGCCTGCTTTCAGATTCTGTGTCTCCCTCTCTCTCTGCCCCTCCCCTGCTCATGCTCTGTCTCTCTCTGTCTCAAAAAAAAAAAAAAAAAATGTTAAACATGGGGCCCAGTTGTCACTGCATATAAATAACTCCTTAAAAACTTAAACACACACACACACTTTGGTTTTTTTCCAGAACATGAATTATCTGAGTTGTCATAATCTAATCCATTATTCATTTCGCTTTTTTAAAATTATCTTTTGCTTTTAAATTCCTTTTTTTTAATTATTTCTTCAAGTTAGAAATGATATCTAATTCTGTGATCTGTCCCTGATAATTTGCCTTAAGATCATTAGTAATAATATTCATTTGATGTATATGTACAGGATTACATTTAAAACGAGGAATTTATTTAAAATGTGCTCTTCTTCCAGATTTGCTTTTAACCAGATATTAAACACTTTGCTGACATTATGCTTATTGAGCTTTAAAGACTTGCCCATTTTTCTTTACGTTCATTAGACAAAATTGTGTTTATTTTAAACACGACTTGCTTAAAACATCTTTTTTCAACTTTTCTAGGCTTCATTTTTCTTGAGTTACTTGCTTTAACTTGAAGACACGTAGAGTGCCATTTTTTTTTTTTTTCTAAATGATCTGCAAAGATATCACTGGAACACCTATGGTCCTCAAAGAGCCTATGGAAGTGACTGCTGGTCTTTTAAATACGTTTTTATTTTCTATAGAATACTTTAATCATCATCTTATTATTATTTGGGAATCTGAGTTCTTTCCAGGGTCAAAACGAGTCATTGTGCACTATTTTGAAATTCTGAGTAAATGCATGTTCTGTCAAAGTGAACCTATTAGCAGTATAAATGATCCCCAGATCTTGGTGTTGGTTCAGGAGAGGGGAGCTGCTGGTGGTGAATTTCTGAGCCAGGTATGATGGAAACAGGGGCAGCTGCATTGTTCGGACCTGTCTCCTGCTGGACTAGCCGGGCTCCAGGCCGGTCAGGGCTACTGACTCAGAACAGTAGAAGGAGAAGAACAGTGGCAGGAGAAGAAAAGCCTTCCAAGACTTTTGGTGCCTCTTTGTTTAAACGTTGGGGAGATCTGTAAAGGGCATTTTCATTCACCGTTGGCAAGGTTTGATGTGTCCTTCGATCTCCATATTTGGATTGCAGGTTTTAAGTTTTTCCCTTTAAAAAAAGCATTCCTTCTAACACATTTATTTACTTGCCCTATGCCTGTAAGTGTACTTGAATAATTATGATGCTAAAATTAAAAAAACAAAACTTTTCTGCATCCTCTACTTGTTTTCTTCGTATTTTTTAAATATGTGTCAAAGAGTAAAGAAAGCTACTCTTCAACTGGCTGACACGGGTCTCATGTCTGTTACTATCCTTTATTTTTCTTTTCTTGAACATGCAGCTTAATATTGTGGAAGTCACGAGTGGCAACAGAAACTCTCCATTCATATTTGAAGAGGTTAGTGATGAGAGAAATTCGTGGGTTTAGGCTTGGGTCCTTACCGGCCCCTGGAGTTGTCTCTTTGTCCTAAGATGATGATTGCTGAGGAACTAGATTTTAAAGTATATTTTGATGTCCCGTTCATGTCCAGATCTGTTTATAACCATATGAAACAATTAAAACATTTAGGAAAGTCCAGGAAAAGCCCTCTCAAATTGCATTTGACAACCAAAGCTTTAACTTTTGGCACCCCAAAGATTACTTTTTGCCTCTTCCATTGTTGGCCTTAGTGATTTCATCTGTAATATGTATAGTGATTGTTTGCAGCCTGGCAACAGCTCGAAGGAGTGAGGGGGGGGCTGGAAAACTATAGCCCCTTGTTAGTTGCAGTCCAAACTTCAAAGGCTTTGGGAACATTGAACAGACAGGTTTCAGCAGCCGATAAAGCAGCCAGGCAAACAAAAGGCAGCTTCCCTCTCACCGAGGTGTCTCCAGATCCAGGGTGATTTTCAACCCACTTTTTTCTTTTATTTGTGATGAAACTCCTGGCAATAAGAAAGACTCATTCTGCCCACGGTTGTGTGCCCCCTTGATTCAGCATCAGAGGGAGAGATGGGCATTTATGGCACCATAAATCAAGGGATAAACCATACATGAGCAGCTGGCACATGTGCTAATAACTATAATTATTAATCATGTCAATTTCACACCCTTCAAATTTATGCTATGTGCTTTCTGTAGGAAAGCCATCGCTGGCGCCTTGAGCTGTTTATGGTATGAAAATATGATGTGCTGATGGTCTTTGATAATTGTCTTATGACAGTATTGATCTGCCTACAATTGGGTTTGTGGGGCATCGAAGCCCCGCAAAGTGGTTGTCCTTGTCTCCTGGTATATATCATTGTCACACATCCCCCATTGTTAGTGAGTGGCGTGAATTACTTTCAGCATTTGGCCAAGTCTCTAGCTGCTGGGTCACCATTATTCTATCCTTATGTCACTGTGAGGACATTTACTTTGATGTTTCCTTTGTACCTCCTCGAAGGCAAAATCCTTTAACTCCAGAATGGTAGCCTGCAGCAGGGTTTCAAAGAGAAAACACACTACAGGTTTGGGGTGATCGGAGGCCAAAAATTAGAGAAAACTGTGCTCCCCCAACGAAAGACAATTTTTGCTTTCCTTTTCTTGCCCCTGTCAAGGCTCGTCTGCAACCGAGGAGGCGCAATGAACGGGGAACTGGAGACTCCAATCGATTGCCAAAGCTTGTGCTCATTAAACAGCTCCTTTCAGGACACCCCAAAGTTGCTGCCACCCACCAAACCATGAATCTCTGCTTGTGGCACAGATGGTCAAGCTAAGAAACCGGGCTGGCCCTGAGTGAGCAGCTACCTGGGGCCAAAGTGGCCAGTCAACTCCAAGTGATTCATCCCCCGTGAAACCATGATGTCTCCTAAAAACAAACCCCTCCAAGACCAAGAGCAAAGCAGCACCTTGCTGGTTGGGCTGCATATTAATTTGACCTTGCAGCCAATCATCTCTGAGAGGCCGCCAAGAGTGCAGAGTGCATGGGACTCTGCCCACTTGTTTGGAACTCTCCACAGCCCTCATCGGGCAGTGTCAAAATCACTCCTGCTGTCTCTACAGCTGCTCTGTTCCAATGACCCCCGGAAGGTTCTGGGGATTGTTAGAAGAGATTTCTATTAATCAACTACAAACCGACTGTTACAATTTCACACTTTTTTTCCCATCATTTCACACATTTAATGAATTTGGGTGTCTTTTAAATTCAAAACATTTACAATCGGGCCAAAAAAAAAAAAAAACCCACAGCCCTCTTCCCCCCCCAACCCCCCCAAAAAACCTCTTTAACACAATAGGCAGCAGCAAGACAGCAAAGGCCCCTTCAAGACCGAGTTGCTGGAACCAGCCATTTAACTAAGAGTGACTGCCATTCTGCAGATGGCTTTGGAAAATTGTTACTAGGCAGGAGCGGGCTGTGCAGCCTTTGATTAAATCATCAACGAGAAAATAGAGGAGTCCTCTGACGTTTCAATTTGTTGTTCTTGGGATTCTTTCAGGGAGTCCTTTTCCAGGCCAGACTAGAGTTCAAAACTAAATCTTGCCTTTTTCAAAAACAGGCTCAAAGAAAACGTGAAATTCACCCCTTCTGGGCAGTCCGAGACTCAGCATTTCATGCAGAGAAGGACTTTAGGCTCTCTTAGGAGTCTGGCATGGGCCATCATCTCCTGGTTCTTCTCATTCGGGCATCCCCAGGCCATCGGTCACAGGAGAAACCTGGATTCCTGGGACTCTATAAACTAAAGGCCACGGGTGACTCACGAAGATCCAGAACCTTCAAAACAAGAAACACCACTTACAATCTGTTTGCTGTTTAATCTCTAAGCTCGGCATGGCTCATTTCTCCACAGTACGTGAAACTTCTTGTGTTGTGTGGGGCCTCGGGCCCCTGACTGCTAACCAAGGCTTTTAGTTTTCTCAAGGGCTTACCTCTCTCCAGCTTGTTCATAACGTTTGCACAGAGACACAGGGGCCTGGATTGTTCTCTAGCAACCCCTGCTGGTTGACATTGAATGCCAGAGACTAATCCATAGGCGTTTGTATATTGCCCTCTCCAAAAGGGAAATAAAGAATTCCAGGGTTGCTGGAGAACTGGGAGGACAGGAGAAGGTGGATGATGTGAGGGGGTAAGTACTTAGTGTTCACTTATTCTAAAAAAAACAAACAAAAAGTCATGGTGAGCATTGAGTAATATACAGAATTGTTGAATCAATCTGTTGTACATCTAAAACCAATATAACATTGTAGGTCAGTTACATCTCAATAAAAAAGAATCAAATCTGATTAATGTTAATATTTGGTGTGATGGAAATTAGTAGTCTACCAATCTGTGGAAATCTAAATGGTTTTTTTCCATGAAAGTTCATGAGATTTCATTGTTGATGACAAATCACTAAATACAATCCCTCACTTAAAAGTCGGGGCGCCTGGGTGGCTCACTCGGTTAAGCGACCAACTTCGGCTCAGGTCATGATCTCACGGTTCGTGTGTTCGAGCCCCCCGTCGGGCTCTGTGCTGACAGCTCAGAGCCTGGAGCCTGTTTCAGATTCTGTGCCTCCCTCTCTCTGCCCCTCCCCCGCTCTGTCTCTGTCTCTCTCCTTCAAAAAGAAGCATTAAAAGAAATTTTAAAAAATAATATCAGGGGCGCCTGGGTGGCGCAGTCGGTTAACCGTCCGACTTCAGCCAGGTCACGATCTCTCGGTCCGCGATTTCGAGCCCCGCGTCAGGCTCTGGGCTGATGGCTCAGAGCCTGGAGCCTGTTTCCGATTCTGTGTCTCCCTCTCTCTCTGCCCCTCCCCCGTTCATGCTCTGTCTCTCTCTGTCCCAAAAATAAATAAATGTTGAAAAAAAAATAAAAATAAAAAATAATATCAATATGTTACTCCATAAACTTTAAAGACGTCAACTTTTTTTTTTTCTCTCTGAGGTAAAATGCAGTCGATTTGTGCAGGTCCCCAAAAGTGTTGTACATTCCGCCAATGGAGAAGACAGTTCTGCCTCTCTCGCAAACATCCCCCCCAAGGGCACCGGAGCATTTTTCTTCAAATGGCCTTCGTGTCTAAAGACATTTTGGCATCACCTTACTCGTTAGCAAGAGCATCTGATTCTTACTTACGTCTTTATAACCATTTCCTCCTCTACCGTAGTGCATAGTTTTAAGCAAACACTGGTTACTGGTCAGGAAGCCACGGTAAGGGAGGAAAAAGTTTTCCTCGACCCTCTTGGGGCTCCTGAATGAGTCTGAAAATTCAACTGGCAAAGGCAGAATGGCAAAGCATCCACGTTGGTTAAATGTGAGTTTTGGGTGACACTGGAGCTTTCGCCAGGAAATGAAGAAGCGAAGGAGCAGACCTGTTTCTGCTTCTGTACGTTCATGCTTGGCCTGAAAAGGGAACAGTCATGGAACACTCTGATTGGTTAGAAAGTCTGAGGTAAGTGTGGTGAACGGGCAAAGACTTACCTGTTAGGATTCTTCCTTGTCTTGAAAGATAAGGATGCTCTTCTCCTCTGGGTCCTCGGAGGGCATCTCTCACATGAGAGTTGTATGAACTGCTTCAGGTGGGAAGGGAGGCAGCAGGTCAAAGGGACCTCCTGCTTCTGCCATTTTCTCAAACTCCGTCAGTCTGAGACGTCCTCAACAGGCCGGGTGCCCCAATTCTGGGGGTGGCGTGTCCTGAACCCCATAACCACCCAAGCAGCAGCTACGTTCACAGGCCCTGGAGTTTGTCCTGCCTCTGCATGGAAAATCTGGCCTTGACTTCCTGCAGGCATTTCACGTTTGGGCAAAGCTGCCCGTGAGCATACTTGCACGTACGCACACGCACACCCATGTACGCCAATTAATCTGTTTTGAAACAAGACAAAAAGAAACGAAACAAAAAGAACACCACCGCCCAGTTTCTCTTCTTTTCATTAAATTGCCACTTCAGGACTTAGGGATTTGCTTTCTTAGGAAATTGTTCCAGAGGCAAGTGAAACAACAACAACAACAACAACAACAACACAGAATGTCTAGTGATCTGAGCTGCTGACGTTCCATGCTGAGGACAACAAGCCCGTTTGAGAGAAATGCTGGGAAGTAGCTGCTTTCCCGGAGTCTCGCCTAGGTGTCCACACCGCCGTTCAGCAGAAGGCAGGCTGAAGCGATGCGAGGGCGGAACCATTTGGCCAGTAGAAAGGAGACATCCAAATTCCACAGGGACTTTTTTTCTTCTTTTTTTTTTTTTTTTTCACCCTTCCTTTTGAGGATGGCTCTCCCTGACAAGGAATATCAGAGAAAAGCACAGCTTCCTTCAGCTGTCTCTTTCTGTGGGTTTTCCCATACGAAACTCCTCCCAGCTGCCGCTTTGCACTTTGTTATTATGACAGGAAAAAATGAATTTCTAATGTGCTACCTCTACCAGCTGCAAGAAGCTTGTGGATCTTGTCACCAGGCACCGGGGGTAATGAGTCTGGGTCGGGGTGGAGGGCCAGTGCACGTAACACGAGGTCTAGGTTAAAAAATGTACGTGTATTTTGCGATCAGCATGGAGACGTTCTGAAGAACAAAGGCAAATTTACACGCACACACTGGAGGGGAAGGCCTTTGCACCGATGTCCCTTTACTGAGCACCTGACTGTCATACAGGTTACATCATTAATTCTCAGAACACTTTCAGATCACGTTAGCCTCCTATTTACATACCAAGAAACTGCAGGGCAGAGAGCACAGGCATACTGGCTGAGGCTGCGCGGTTAGTGGCTGGGCTCCAGCATTTCCCACACCGACACCCAATATTTTAATCGTGCGTTGCATTGTAATACGCAGGAATTGGTTGCTCTCCACCCTGTCGTGTTGCAGGAGCGAGTCCGTCCATGCTTCTGACAGCATTTGGTGTTTTATTAACCCCCACTGAGTGCACGTATGTGAGCAGGCACGGTTTTTACATTTGCTTCGTCCTCTCCAGAACTTTCAAGCCATGCAAGTGAGCACGAGTCACAGGAGACTGAAATGATACAAGGAGCAGAAAAACGTCTGGGAGGTCATACGAGTCCACTCTGATTCTTATCTCAAGGAAAACTTAGTGGCCTTCAACATTTCACATTTGAATGATTGCAACAGCTTCTCAGCTGGTGATTTGCTCTCACTCCTGGCCTCCTTTTACACTCCAGTGAAAAATTTTAATCTTGATTCTGATCATCTCATGCTACCTATTCACAAATAATTCTAGCAGAGTTGTTAGCATCTGTGGCAACTTGCTCTTTGCCTCTCAAATCCATTCTTTCCTTCTTCCTTGGAGACACGTCTCCGTCAGAGACCACGTTTCCTAGTCTCCCTTGTGACTAAGCGGTCATGTGACTACATTCATACCAATGGAATAAGCTGAATTAATTAAGTGATAAGTACACTTAAGTAAAAGAAAATTGCTACTCTGGCTTTTCTCTCTTTCTCTGCCCCACGAGCTAAAACACAGATATGACCATGACCCAGTTTCAATAGTGCATGCAAAGTCAATGCCCCCGGGGAGGCAGAGCACTGAGAAGAAAGGAACGCAATCTCTGAACAACTGCAAGGAGAAAAAGCCGCCATTTTCCTCAAGGCTGTTACTTGAATTTGAAATAATTTCTGCCTTATTTAAGCCACACAGCTTTGGGGTTCTTTGTTCCAGCAATTTAGTGTTACCTAAATTAGTGCAGCGTTACCCTTCTCAATAGGATTCTTGCTTCCCTTTCAATGTCATCAGTGGCCATACCTTCAAATGACTTCTATGCTCTAAATATAAGTTATAAATCTTCCAGTTACATGCTAAGATCATACATAAAAACACTTTTCAGCCCTTTTACAGAGGTTGTTGTTAACTGCCTACCCATCGTAAATCGCCCTTTCCGGGCAACCATACTTTGATGTCTTTTTGAAGAACCTAACTCTCCCCCGTTCTTAGCCATGTGATTAGAATGGGATTGGCCCACCTCCAATTTTAGGGATGGTTCTTAATTGGCTGAAGCCATAGCTCTTTTCCATCAGCTACATGATAAATTAAGAGATGAGTACATAACCCAATCAGGTCTAATGAGCAAAAATGAATGCCAAGACTTTTGCCACATTCCTCTAGATAATGGAGGGTGTAAATATGAGGTCTGGAACTGTTTTGCCATTTTGCTTCCATGAGTGGACCCACCTGATGATGAAGAAATGCAGAGCTGAGAGAGTCACAGAAAGATGGAGCCCAAATCCTGATAATAGTTCTTGAGCCCTGGATCAGACTGTACCTGAAGACAGACCTACGCATCTTCTGATTCAAGCCAATTTGAGTTGAGTAGTCTGTGACCTTTAACATAAAGAATTCTAACACACTTTGGTAATGATCTTTCTTTAGACCAGTTTGTCCTGAATATACTTCCTCTTTGGCAAAACTCCTATTCATTCTGTAAGACTTAGGCTATCTTTCACCTTCTCTGTGAAAACTTCTTTGACTCTCCATCAATGCTACATTCTTCAGCCAGAGTTAATTGCTTCTCCTAAAACTCTTGAAGTGTTTCGTGTTGATTTTATCATTTTCTCATATGTTGCTTAAGAGTACATATGTTCTCTTAAGAGTACATCTCCCACAAAATACCTAATGACTGTGAGGTCATGTCATTAGATACTTTGAAGCTGAAGATCACGTCTTTTTTCTTTCTTTCTTTTTTTTTTTTTTTATCATGAGGCTGAAGATCATGGTCTTTTTTCTTTAATTTTTTTTTAAGTTTTACTTATTTGAGAGAGAGAGAGAAAGAGAGAGAGAGAGCGCATGCACAAGTGGGGGAGGGGCACAGAGAGGGAGAGACAGAATCCCAAACAGGCTCCACACTGTCAGCACAGAGACCAATGCAGGCCTCGAACTCACAAACCATGAAATCATAACCTAAGCTGAGACCAAGAGTTGTATGCTTAACTGACTGCGCCACCCAGGCATCCCAGATCATGGCTATTTTTTTGCCATAAATTCTAGTCTTGCAGAATACTTGGAATGTAAACACTCAACACATTTATTATTCTTTATTATTGGGTGAAGGAGACAACAAAGTTTATTTCAATTAGTAGCAAGAAAACAATGATTTACCATTAGATTTTTTTTTTTCACAATTGTAATTTGTTGCTTTGTGAGGTAGTGAGCAGCCCGTCACTGGAGGGGAAGAACAGAACCTGAGTATCCTGTTTACCACATAGTAAATTCAAGGTAGGGACAGACATTCTTTCAGTTCTAAGATTTTCTGAGTGATGTCTCATTTCAATCCACTTGATTCTGTATGATGATTGACGGAAAACCAAAGTGACGACAAAATTGGAAACCCAGAAGGCTAGATGGAACTTTGGTTAAAGCCATTCCATGTTTAAAATGGTAAACATCACTTAGGTCTAACCATAAAAGCCATGTTTCTTCCCACTCAGTCTTTCTTTATGTGGGAACATCTAGCTCTCTGCTTAAACTTTGAAATTTGTACAGATTTCCAAATAATTAATACCTCTTGTCTAGGATTATTTAAGAACAGTGCATCTTGAAGACAAACTTGGGTGCCTCAGTCTGTTGAGAGTCCAACTTCGGCTCAGGTCATGATCTCATGGTCCGTGGGTTCGAGCCCTGCGTCGGACTCTGTGCTGACAGCTCAGAGCCTGGAGCCTGCTTCAGATTTTGTATGTTCCCCTCTCTCTGCCCTTCCCCTGCTCACTCTCTGTCTCTGTCTCTCTCTCAAAAATAAACAAACATTAAAAAACAAAAAGGCAAATGGATGGACCATGCATGGACCATGAGCTGAACACAATGACCTCTGAGGTTTCATTTCTTCAGTCCTGGGTTTCACAATTAGGTCGCCATAAAGTGTGGGATGTTGTGAGACTTTGATGCAATCAGTCTCAAAGCAGGCTGGGACTTTGACAGTCTCAAGCCCAGGGAGCAGGTGGAGACAGATCAAAGCCTAGTCCAGGGGAGAACAATTGGGCATGTCTAGGTGCAGCCGTTCAATAGAATTCAGTCTCTACTGGTTGGTCCAATGCCTAGCCCAGTATAGCAGAGAAAAACTAAGACAGGTAATTCATTCACAAGCTGAATTGCTCCCACAGTTCTGATGGGAGGTAATGCAGCTTCAGTGAGAAGACAGGATGCTGACACAGGAAAGATGGAGACGAGAACTGGAACTTGACCAGATACATTGGGGTTCAGGCCAGGGCAGTCAGACCTGCAGAGAGACTGGGGAGGCCATGGAATGAGACCCCCACAGAGAAGCCTAGGCTTGAGCGTTGGACCAAGCCAAACATTTGCAGTGATGCAACCTGGGGACAATTGGGCCTCACCTCTAGGAAACTGGATTGCCCAGTTGGTGCTGAAGGAGTTTCCGACCAAGACAGATCTGTAGAATTGGTCTAGTGAGTTTAACTTCAGATTCCTGTGGACTCTGGAATGAAGGCTGCTATATGTGTTTCAGTGTTTCCGGACTGACTTAAAAAATAGGGTGGCTTGATTCCGCACGAGGGGTATAACAGTAAATACAAATTTAAGAAGCTAAGTTAAGATCAAGGCAAAAGAAATAAGAGCAGATGCTGCTAGAACCCCTCCATCAATAAGGACAATAATTAATAGAGACATCAAGAGTCAGCTGAATTCCCCTTATGGGTACCATGATCACAATTCACCCTTATACTAGCAATGGTTTTAAATTTAATGGTAAGTCTGTATTCTGGGACTAAGTGTCGATATGCCATGTCCAAAGGGTTCATATATTGAATTGAAATAAATACACAGATTTCTCCCATTTGCTTTCCCTTCAGTGTTGAGCAGGACATTTTACACTGACCTCTCTATAGAATGAAAGAGCTATGATGAATCAGACTCCCTTTAAATTTTGCTAAAACAATTCAGACGCGTTTAGAAACTTTTGCTTTCTTGTAAGAATCTCTCATATAAATCCTTGCAGTCTTTTCTTTCTAAGACTGGATAGTCACTTCCCCATCAGAATACAAACTCAACAAGGGTAGAAGTTTGTTCACCAGTTATTCCAAGAATTTAGAACTTGGTGCCTAGCACATAGTACATGTTCAAAAAAATATTTGTTGAATGAATCTCAGTGTTGGCAATTGGGAAGTGGGTGAGATTTTTTTTTTCTTTTCATTGTCTTCTATTTTCTTCTATCCTTGATCTCTTGTTTGTTAAGGCCCCTATAACGTAGATGGAATTTTGAAGAACTATTCTGTCTTAACAATTACTTAGAGAATCTACCATTAATTTAAAAAAAAAGAGAAAGAAAGAAAGAAAGAAATGAAGCCCCTGCTATGGACAAGATAGTAGTCATTGTGAGAAGTACAGGTATGAAAAAGACAAGGACCCTGTCTTTTAAGTTTACTGTCCAATAAAGGAGATAAAAATATTCATAAAGTACTGTAATGTGGGATATTATGAGCTACGTCATTGATAAAGAGGCATATAATCCATATGGTGATCTATATGTGGTTATAGTGATGTGTACAAATGCCAAAAGTCATGGCTCTGTATACTTAAGATTGCAAAATTTATGTCACGTTGAGGTATGATTGATGTCCCTCAATTTAAAAAGGGGTTCAGAGAAAGAGAGTTTATGACAAAGAGATAAGTTTAACTTATACCTCATCTAATTAGCTACTTGACATTATTTAGACTGGATTTGCTTGATATTAAAATGTCGACACTAAAATAAACACACATTAAAGAAAGAGTGTGTTTCGCCTTGTATAAAAATCCCTCCTATGTTTGCCTGAACTGCCCAATATTTGATTTTAAATAATGACCCATCATTTTTCGGTAAATACAGAGCAAACCTCACCTTTATTGATCTGACCCTGACCAGTTGTCATGAAGGTGAGCGAAATCACCAATGTGTTGGTAATTCTAAAGGTGGAGAGCTTCCTAGAACTCACAGGTCGGAGCAAATAAGAGTCCTCGGCTAATACCTTCGGAACCCAGGGCATAGATAGCCCCACGGGGGACTGATGGCCAGCTGTCAGGCCTGAGTGACTGACTGACCATTGGCTGGGTCCCCGCAGGTGGTGGTGACATTGATGGAGGATGATGGATGACTCTTACACAGCCCCACCCCTCCCACTTACCCATATGCATGACAGAAGGGTTCCAGCCTCTGTACCCTGGCCCACAAAGCCTCCGAGTGGGCATTCAGATGTGTAAAAACAACGCATTCAGATCCAGCAGGGCTTTGGCTACAAACCTGGAGGCATTTAATGAGTTGCTAATGTGAAAATAATTTTCTTTCCTGACTCCTGAATTGTAGGAGTAAAGATAGATAGAGGGAAGCCATACAACTGGTAATGACTCTGTTGAAGAAAACAAAGTTGCTTTCAGGAAATGTAAAAAAGGTGGACCCGTCTTGTCAGAGGCTGACGGGAGCTTATTGAAAGACGTCCCTGCTCTACTTGTCTTCTACTTCCTCTCCCTGCCCATCCCAACCTGCCCTGCGTTGTGCACATGTGTATTCACTCTCCCCTCCTTTTCCCTGCCCTCTGAGCTGAATTCTCTCCACCTCTCTACCTCTTGGTCCCTCCTTCCATCCCTCAGTCCTTCTCTTGCTTTTCCACTACGCTCTACTCTTCTCTGTCCTCTCCTTACCCCTTAATCCCTCTCACCAGCCCCTCTCTCGCACAGATTGTTTTCCTTCCTGTTTTTGTCTTTGTCTCTAATCATCGTTTTGGAAAGGATGTCAGGGCACGTGTGTCTTTAGAAACAAAACCCGGGAACACTGTAGAATAAAAAGAACAAGGAAATTAAGAAAGGATTTGTCAAATTTAAAAGCCACCTTGGGACACGAGACGGGGAGGGGATTAGTCATCCAGGATTGTCTTGTCTGTCTAAGAGGACTGATGGGGGGGGAAGACTCTGCAGACAGATCAGCTGTTGGGGCAGCGTGGATGATGGGGCACTGTTTGCACTGACCCCTATTCGGTTCAGATGGAGAGACTAAATATCACAGCCGGCCTCACTAATAACTCATTTTCTGGAAAGTTCTGGCTACGTTAGGGAACAGTGAATTATAAAGCACTTCTACAGAAACAAACTTTTGAAGCACCTGGGTGGTTCAGTCAGTTGAGCATCTGACTCTTAATTTCAGCTCAGATCACGATACTAGGATCATGGGATCTAGCCCCTCATCGGGCTCTGGGCTGAGTGTGGAACCTGCTTGAGATTCTCTCTCTCTCTCTCTCTCTCTCTCTCTCCCCACCCCGCCCCCTCCTCCACTCCCACTCTGTCGCTCTCTAAAATAAAATTTAAAAAATATTTTTAAAAAAGGAGAAACAAACTTTTGCAAGTACACACAGAAGTAGCATCTTCAGCTTCTGGGAGATTAGTTTTTTGACTAGAGAACAATATGTTAGCAACAGATAAAATCTAATTATGACACATCAAGTGTACGTAAATGAACATTTCTGCTAAGGTTGTTTGAGAACGGTTTACTTCCAACATTAACTGAAAAATGCGCCCTTCAGTTTTGCTTACGCTATTAATGCATATGGCAAACACACCTTTTAGAGAAAATACTGGTTAAACTTCGTCCCAGGCACTATTTCAAACAATCACAAGCCCTAACTGCGTGAGGCCCGTATCAGATATTTATTATCTTTAAATAACCTTGGCTGCAAACAGTTATGGACCAGAAATATTGGTTGAAAAATGTCTGTGACTTCTTTCTAGCTCTAAGTTACTGAGAAGTAAATGGAAACACATGTTACAAATACTATGTGAGAGCCAGCACCACACCGTTGAACTTCCTGATTATGATCTACCTGACAGCCATATTTGAATGTTTGCTCTGCATAACATAGGACCTGGGCAACACTTTCAGAATAACTCACAAAGCACTACCAACTCGTTGCGTCTTCAGGGACACCCAGGGATTTGGGATTTTGTCTGAGTGTTAGACATCCACTCTTGTACTGGACCACAGAGATTTAGGTCCCCAGCCCTCACCTCCGGCTCACTCCAGCAAGTCATTGAGCATCTGAAAGAACCAGAACACATGGGCAAAAAGTCACTGCCTAATTACGCCATCAGACAGTGAAGATGTTGACAACTTGAGAGAGACTTCTCGGGGCCCTTGTGGGCTAGTTTCGAAACCGTGGCCTATTGGTAGAAGATACGGAGAGAAGGCCACAGGATGTGGCATGAATGAGAAGAACCTCAGGACCGTTCTTGTGTCATAACCTCCAAAAGCTCTAGAATGGACCCACGGAAATCATTCTTCATTTCAGGGGCTCTTGGCAGCTGGGGGTCTCCTTGGCTTGGTCCACATGGATCTACAGCGTATAGAGGCCATTGGTGCAATCTGATCTATTGAAGGATTGCCAAATGGGGCATCAGCATCAAAGTATAATTTCAGAAGCCTGCCAGTAGCAGACCCTAGGTTCGAATCTGAGCTCTGAGGCTGACTTGCTCTGTTACCTTGGACAAGTTACTGAACCCACATGTGCCTTAGTTGCCTCGTCTTTAAAATAGAACAAGATTATGGGGCGCCTAGGTAGCTCAGCTGGTTAAGTATCTGACTTTGGCTCAGATCCTGGTTCACAGTTCGTGGGTTTTAGCCCCGCGTCGGGCTCTGCGTCGACGGCTCAGAGCCTGGAGCCTGCTTCTGAGTCTGTGTCTCCTTCTCTCTCTGCCCCTCCCCGGCTCATGCTCTGACTCTCTCAAAAACAAACATCAAAAAATATATTTTTTAAATAAAATAGAGCAAGAATAGACAAAATGACATGATACCTGAGATTTGATTCAGAAATCGGGGAGGGGGACACAACAGCAGTAAATAGGTAAGCCAGAATTGGCCACAAATGGGCACTTGTTGAGTTGGGCTGTAGCTATATGAAAGTTTATAATACTATTCTCATTGCTTTCAGTTCTCCATGATGGAAAGCTTGAAAATTCCCATGAGAAAAATGCTTTTGAAAGTAGCGATAATCACTGTACCCCCCTCATAAGGTTGTGCTAAGGATTAAACGAGAGAATGTGTGAAGGCCGTCAAGCAGCGTTTCGCCCACAGGAAACACCACCGACGTGTCAGGTGCGAGCATTATTAATATTGCCGCTGTCGTCGTCTGACACAGCAGAGAGCTATGGCGGCGACGTGAGTGATATTAGAACCGGCTCATCTCCGCAATCCCATTCTTTCCCCTTCGACTACCAATATTTTAGTTCAGGGCCTGTCTTTCTCTTTCCCGAAGATTTCCAAGGGCCTCTCAACTGCTTCCCCGCCTCCTGTCTTGCCCTCCGCCTCTTTCAATGCAGCCAAATGCAGGACAGAGCTTGGAAGGGTGCCACGAGGTGGGAAACTTGGGGAAGAAGCACGGCTGGCCCTTAGGGAGCACGCACGTGGGGACGCAAAGCTGCTGAGGTCAGATCATGAGCTAGACGGGGGGGGGGGGGGGGGGGGGGGGGGGGGGGGCAGATGAAGCCGTTCTGGAGGTTACGATAGTACTCTACGCGTGCGATCATGTGGAGCTGAGCCAGGCCAGCGGCAGTGAGAAGGAAAAGAAGGTAACAGGAGAGACAGAGACAAGAAGTGGTAAAACCAAGACAACTATGCTCCTGGAGATAGGCTGAATGTGAAGGCTGAGAACGAGACAGAGGTGCCAGATGACCTCCCAGCCTTCGGTCTGGGTAAAGAGGAGAATGGTCATGGCCACAAGCAGGGCCGCAAGTGTCCTACCCCGAACTAGGAGGGCCTGGGGGAAAAGGGCGGGCTCCGTTCCAGAGGGGAGGAAAGAACACTTTGTTTGAGTATCTTAGGGCCTGTGGCTGGGTCTGAAAATTAAATCGACACAGACAGATTAGCAGGAGAAAGGCATAGAAACTCATTTAATATGTTTTACGAGACGTGGGAGCCTTCGTCAGGAAAGGAAGACCCAGGGCAACTGTTAAACCTGAGTGTTTTATTTGGTATAATGAAGCGCGGACAGTTGCGGAGGAACGTGACAGGTCAAGGAGCGTAAGGCAAGTGTAGTGAATGAGGAAGCTCTGCAAGGCCTGGGTTGTTTGGACATTTCTCCACGGCCCTTTGTCTTGGAGATAAGGATGTTCATTTCCTCCCGGTGTAGGGAAGGTACCTCCCTTAGGAAGATCTTATGACCTGCTTCAGGGATAAGAGTGGGCGAAGGGCAGAGGGAAAGCTCCTGCTTCTGTCATTTCATCCATTATGCCAAGGTGCCACATTTTGGGGTAGCGTGTCCTGAATCCCAGCGGCTCGAATCAGCTTGTTGTACGTCAGATTATCTACAGAGAATTGTCAAGAAAAGCCGATAGAAATGAGAACCCGGTTCATCACTGAGGTTCCCTTTTCTCCCCTTTAACACATAGATGTGTTCAAAATACACAATCTTCTTAAAGTTGAGGGTAATTAGAACAAATAAAATGGGAGAAAAATAAAAGACCTAATGAAGAAAGTTCTTCCTGACATGTCAATGCTGAGTACAACTGAATCAAGAAATAAATCAGATTCTAGGAAATATGCTTAAAGATTAAATTGAATTGCGTCTGGTGTGCACGTGATGGACACATCCAGATTCTCTCCTTCGCCTCCTGTCTCTCTGTAGTCCACCCCCTCCCCTCCCAACACACAGAAACTGTTTTCCCCATTCATCAATGTAGCAAAAAGAAACCATGGTGCTGAGGAAGGAGTAGATGATCACACCCAGCCTCCCGGTTTGATTAATAAGTGACAGAATCGTGTTCCTGTTTTCAGGGAGCTTTCCTATCATGGCTATAGTCTCTGGAGAGCTCAAGTCTACAAAGCGATAACATCTGGTGCCCATTATTTCCCCAGATCTGTTGTGATTAGTCCATATGATAAGCCTGGCCAATTGCTATGGGCAAGGGATTGCTACATTCCCCCCACCAGGGTACTGGAACTGTCACTTCTGGTTTGTGGCCCCTGCTAATTTGCCACCATAATTTCCAATATCTGCTAGAATCCCACAAGGAAATCTCAATGCCTTGCAGGGGCGATAGGCTGTGAGGCTGTAGACAGAAGGCTAGCGCTGATAATAAAAAGGAGAGGCTTATCAATTAACTCAAGCAGCGCTGGGGAGACAGTGACTGGCTGCCCACTCCCACTTGCGTTGTGCTTTGCTGGGGAAATGGTCCTGGATGACTTCAGATTTGCTGATGACAGAAACAATGAAGCACCCACAAGTTAGAAGGAAGAAAAAAAAGGTCAGAATAAATTTAAAATGTTATTTTATTGATCCTTCTTGCTTTATAAGAAAGAGAATTTGCTGGCTTTCCAAGCGTCTTTCATTCTCCCTTCTTCAATCTCCCTCACAAGCAGTGATGCAGAAGAATAATAGTTGGAGGCCATCCAGGTGGCAGAATGGCTTGTCGCTTCAGATGGTGGAAGAAGGTTCAAGACCCTAGGAAGAGCAGTTACACTATTGGAGAGAACTCACTGGTGTCAGAGCTGACTGCTGAATTATGTGTTCCCTTAAAAACTTTTACACAAGTTTGGCAAATTTATTAGGAACAATTATGCTCTGAGTGCATAAACTGAAAAAAAAAAAAAACAAAGGCAGTCAAATAATTGTAATTTTTACCAAATCCTAATGATAACTGGATAATTTTTTTCTCTGAAATGAATGCTAATTTTGTCATTAAATGAATTCTAAAGATGCAGTTTGGGACATTTCACCAAAAGGAGGTATGAAGGTACAGAGAGTAAATTAGCGCTTTCTGTATATATTTTTTTGTGATCTTAATAATCATTTAAATATTATTTGGTTCAAAAACATTTTTAGAAGCACATGCTTGTTTTGATGCCTTTGATAGTAGTATCAGTTAATAACTCAGAATTCAAAATTAAACAGTAAAATATAACAACTTGCTATCACTTATTCAATAGAGTCCGTAGTTCCTAACTACTGACATACCAAGTGTTGTGGCTAACTATTGTCACCAATGACTTAAGTCCATAGGTCAGAGAAAAGTAAAAGTGTCAATGAATCAGGTAGGACAGGTGCTTGAATTTCTGTTCTGCCATCTAGGTGTTTTGCCATCAGGCAAACACGGACCTAAGGTCTAGGGAGGAAGAAGGTAGTCTTGGAATTAACATCAAAGATGTTAGGAGCAACTAATTGCCAGATACTTAATGTGGTAAACACGGGTCAGATTTACATAGCCAGACTCATTCCAGTGAACTGGGTTGGTGGGTGGTGAAAAGACAGAAGGAAAAGTTTGGCTTGTATTAGCAAATAATTACATTGTTGCCATCAGCATCAGTGTCCTGAAAGAAAAAAAAGGAAATGTTGACTTAAGGCAAAATTACCAACAGCCCTCCCATCTTACGTTGAGTCCAGAAAGCCTTTTCCCCTTTTCCTTTTGTATTAATCCAATCCTAGTTTTGCTCTTGCTGTCCAGAGCGCCTTTAACCACGGGCTGCTGGCCTGACCTTGGTGATCATTCATTGTTCTATCCCTACTTCTAGTTACTTTCCCTTTTCCCCTCCCAACCCCTGGCCTCTCTTCCGGGCTCAGAGAGCCCCTCCCCTCTAATAGCCAGGTCTACCTCGAAGGTCAAGTAACTGCAGGGGTAAAGCAGTTCTTCTCAGAATGGTGGAGCCTAACCATCTAGACCCTAACTGGATTTGGAGAGGCCTGAGTGTTACTGACTGGTTACGTGCAAACCACATTTCCCCAGTATTTAACTCTTCTCCACTTCACTTTGAATGCTGTTGATTTAACCAAGAGGTACCCTGCAGGCAGATAACTAGACGGAACGGAATGAAAACTCGGTCATTACCGAAGCTGCCTCCACAGGTAGATCTATGAAGATAGATCCTGGCTGGTCAAAGTCAAAGCTGAAGGAAGTATGTGGTCCTGGGCCATTCATTAATATGGACAGTTTAGGCTCCAAAGTCTTGCTCAGTTATTAACCTCTTTCCATTGTCTCTGAATTACATATTAATGTATTGTTTCCTTCAAAGGAGAACTATCTAAAAAAAAAAAGTTGTTGCTGTTAATATGAGGAAATCAAAATGCAAAACTGATCTGCAGTACTATGTAAATGATATAAAAATATTGTAATCGAAGTGTAAAATTTTATTCCCTTTGTGTTTCTTTAAAATTTAAAACGACTGCTTCCACCTTTTGGTTTTTCTCTGCAGGAATAGTTATATTTACGTCTTTTTAGAACGGTGTCCATCCATCAAATAAAATTGACGATCTCAGTACAAAGTTGAAATCCTGGGACCCAGAATATTTTGCAAGTTTTCATACACATGAACAGATTCTGGTCACGGTCAATTTACCGAAAGTAGAAGACAATGCTAATTTTTGGACATATTATCGGTTATTTTTTATTTTTATTTTTTTTGCTTTACAGCATCCTTTCTTTTTTCTTTAATGAATTTCTTTCATTACCCAATTTTTCCTCCTGTTAAAAGTAAACAATTACTTCAGTAAAATGAAACATAGTAAAAAATAAAGAAGACCCAGGAGTTGTTTTCATGGTGACTCCAAATCACATTACCCATTTTTCAAGCAAACGTGTTTTGCCAAATTGTCAATTGCTGTTACTGACCCATTGCTCAAGATAACTAAAGCCAGAATTCAGAGTAAAGAACAAATCCAATTTGTGTTAGCAGCAACACAGTGTTGAGTGTCTGTGTAGCTTTGGTGTGACGAAAACACAGTCATTTTGCTGGTTTAAGATATTTTACATTAATAAATAAACTACTTGCCACAATTATTTGTTTTTAAATCGTGTGTATTTGGGTGTGTTCAAGGACTTCCTTACCCAACTTCGCTACAATTACACTTTGCAAACTGAAAGTGGAATTACTCTTGCTTTTTTGCCTGTAGTGCACACAAATGTAGAGTAGAATCTCCTGGGGTGGAGACATCATCTTCCAGTCCTTGCACAACCTGCTAGTTCCACTTGACTAGGCTTACAGAGGAGCCGAAGGAGGTCAGACCCTCTCCATTGACACTAATGTACCGTTTTATGCAAAACTGTTCATTTTCCGGAAGGAACCATGTCTGACTGGTGGAGTGATTCACAAAAATCACTTCATTAAACCAATACTCTTCATGCGTGGCCTTATTCCCTTTAGTGGGGTGGAAACTGAGCCACGCATGGGTACCCAAAGAGGGGGAGCTCATCCCCACAATGTGAATCCAACCTCAAGTGTTCAGACAATGACATCCTGGGGCCGGCACACAGACTAAGGCAAGCCTTGTGACTCTATTTGTCCCCTTAATGTCTACTTCCTTGGGACTCAGCACCGCGCACAGAAATTGGGAAGCCAGTCTCACAGGACAGTCCCTGAAAGTCTCCAGTCTCCACACCAACCCTAGTTTTATTCTTCGCCCTGATTCTCCACGGAGCAGCAAATAATGCTGTTCACCATGGGTGTAGCCAGTGGGGACTCCAGCTTGACTCCTTCCGGAAAGGCCCTGGAAAGCTCTATTCGCTGTACGCCTGGGAAAGCAGCACACAAGCTGGAGATGCTCTCTACTTCTGACACAACACTTGCGAATTCCCTCACAGTCTCCAACAGCGTGGAGAGTCCAGAGACATGAAGAGATCCCTGGAGGAAGGTGCTTAATTTGGAAAAGCAGCAGGAACAGGACCGATTGAGGTTTGGAAGGCGAAATGGAAGTAAAAAGATGAGAAGCCGAGAGGTTGGTTAGAGCTTGATGAAAATGCTCGGAGATTCTGGCACAACTTTATCCGAACCTTTACAACTTCAGAAGACCAAATCATCTCTACCCTCGGGTCACTCTGTTCTCCCCAAATCGCCTTGCTCGGCCGAAGTCAGTGCTCCCAGCTGCAAAATGCCACAGCTTCTCATTTCTCCGGATGGCGATTCTGCTTCTCTGATTCAGAAGTGCTTCGTGTTACTTTTAGGCTTCTGCACTGAGTCTGGGGATACTAGGTTTCACTTAATGTTCAGACACCAAACGCTTTGACCTTTCAAAATACTAAAAATGAGTGCTTTGCCTTTAAGAGCGCTGTGGCCAGCAGTCTGTGAAAGGTCCGTTTTGCTGTGATTTGCACAGCCCAGGACCGCTGGAGCTCAGCTGCACCAGGCTAATTTCCATAAGCATCATGTGGTGTTACAGAAACCACATTTTGCCAAGCTGTCAACTATACAGCCTTCTCTTTGCTAAACAGACTCCCATTAAAACTGTCTGCACAATTTGTCAGTTAAATGAGGTACAAGAGGGACGCTCTATTTGCCCCTAATTAGCTGCGCAGACTACCTTTGTCTGTTTGATTAAGCATTCACATTATCAATTTTGTTTAATCTGATTCATTTCACACACCTCCCCTGGGACAAAGCCCATACGGTTAACTAATCTCTGATATCATCTCTCATATCAGGCAGCTCTCATCTCTCTCATTCTACCCACAGGCACCGTGATCATCAAGCTCCACAGAGGGGAGCTGGTCTGATCAGGGGCAGAAATTTAGCTTAGGAACTGGAGCTGAACGCCGACGTGCGTCACTGAAAGTTTAGAGCAGATTCTCCCTCAGTGCCCTATGTCTACCATCATCCACCCATTCATGTGTTCATATTCACTAATTCATTCATTCCGGCGGTAAACATATTGTCTGCCTACTATGCACCAGGGCCTGTGCTGGGAGCCGGGAGGGAAGCAAAGACGTGTAAGAGAAGGTTCTTGCTCTCAGATCGCTTATGTTCTCAACCCTAGAGAGCACTGTGAAAACAGTCAACCAGCCAGGAAAATACACTCGCTCCCCGAGGCCAGTTCTCCTAATGCCTGTCACGCATGGCCTGTTCAGCTTGGCTACCAAGCAGCTCTCCAAAGAAAGATTTCAGAGAAACACATAAAAGCAAGTGGTCACGGCTTCCTGAAATAGTCTCCCTTCCCAGTCCCATTTGGAAAAAGAGTCAGCAACGGAGGAGTTTTCGGAATTTAGAACGCATGAATCACTTGATCATAAACAACTCTGAAATGTCATTGCATCTGATACCTTCACTGACGTGATCGCTTAGTGAATTCAAACTGCGTTGCATTCAACTGACGTCATCAGTAGGTTGACGGAAAGAACGCCTACTAAGCACTAGGAGAGCACAAGTGAAGTTGCGAGGGGAAAAGCGATTGGCTTAATTTAGTGGGAAATACACAAGTGTTCTGGCAACCGGATTAATGGAAAAAGATGCACGTATTGGTGACCTGTGAAACACTCGTATTCCTGAAGAACTCGTATTCCTGAAGAACCTTACACTGCCAAGTGTGGTCCAGAACTGAGAACCGTCCCCAAGAACGTCTGGCATCTGCAGTTGGAGTGGGGCCCTACCCTGACTCCAGACCACATGGGGTCCAGTTCTGCACAGGTACTCTGAGCTCCTGTCGGCTCTTTCAAGGGCCCCGTGGCTCTATGGATTCATACTGGCCCAAAACGCTTAGGGTTTGTTAACCCCTCGCCTGTATTCACTTCTCACCCCTCTGGATTTACCCTGCTCTTCAATTTTATGTTAATCCTTGTTACCTATTATGTACATATAATCCTTGTTACGGATATACACACCTATACACATGTACACACATATTATCTTGTCAACACCAGTTCATTTTAGTTTCTGGGTTGAGATCTGATTGTGCCCTCTCAACTTTGTGTGGGCTCTCAATTGGACCGGGATGGCATGACTGTGTCATCTAAGTGATTGATTCAAATTTAAAGAGAATAAGAATAAAAGTGAGTGAACCGAAAGCCACTGAGGTTTCTGGAACAGTTAAAACAACTACTACCAGGTATCGAGTGACTAGACATGCCAAACATTAAGTACTTCATATGTCTTCTCCCATCTAGTGTTCAGAAAATGGTGTTTTTTCGTGTTTAGTATCTTTAGCAGGAGGTTGGTGTTAAGACAAGAAAATTGAGACTGGGAGCCTAATACAATAACTTGCCCTAAAGAATGTAGTCAAAATTATGTGGAACTAGAATTTCCACCCAGAACTGATGCGGGAGCCTGACTTATTAAGCATTTTATGGTATTGACTATTTCATATCTAAGAGAAAGGAACAAGACATAGGCAAAGACAATGACAGCAATAAGAAAGTAGAATTCCAGAAACACTTGCCATTTACCCCATTTGTTCGCTTACCATGCGTCCCCCTCAGGTGTAAAGACTTAAATTCATGCATTCCTCTGTTCAAGCCAGAGGGCTCCTTATGTTTCACTTATTTGTTCTTTTAATCCCATTTTCCACTTCCATTTATCCCCCCGCACTGGAAACCTCACAAATGTGTTTGATCTGAAATCTTGAATTTGTATATGTCCTTGCAAAACATGTAGCGTTTTTGTTTCAGCTGTGTTTATTTATATCATAGGCATGCACTACATTTCATTTGTTTCATGGCCTCTAACCCCTGCACAGTATTACACAATGTATATCCACCACATTTCATTTGTCTCTTCCTCCAGTGACAGATACCTAGACGGCCTCCGACTCTCTGCTGTCCCAAGCAAGGCCAAGGAACATCTTGGTACATGAACCTTATCGTGATGAGTGAGAATCTCTCTGGATTATAAACCAGGAATGGATGTTCTAGGACATAGACAGGTGAGTGCTAAACAAGCCCATTAGCAGAGTAAAGGATTTCTGTTTTCCTCCATAAATTTGGTATTTAAAAACATTTGACTTTTGCCAATCTGATAGGTATGAAGTAATTTCTCATTACAGCTTAATGTGGATTTATTAGTGGGTTTGAGTGTCTGTCCATGTACTTGTTAGCCATTTGGATTTCCCCTTCTGCAAACTGCCTTTTCACATCTCAGCCCATTTTTTCACGTGGTTTGTTATTTCTAGGTGAGTTGTAAGAATTCTTTGCATAAAAACATACTCTTTACATCTTTTTATTTTCTTGTTTATTTTTTAGTTCATGTCTGTTTCCATATAGTGAATAATGATAAAATTTGTCAAAAGATTTCAACCACCAGTTCTGTGGTAACGATCTTTAAATCTATGACCGTCTCTTACCTTTCTGCCTGGATGGACTTTGGGCCCCAGAAATGCAGTGCACCCCTTATTTCTACCCTATCATCCATTCTTCTGCATTCTGGGTATGCGACTTAATGACATTGCTATCTACCCAGTTGTCCGGTTGTCCAAACGAGAAACATAATAGATTTCCTTGGCCAGTGTTTTTTCTTTATACACCATAGTCACAGCATCATGTCAATTCTACCTCAGAAATACATCTCATATCTCTCACTTCATCTCACTTTCTGTTACCTTACACGAGTCTGCACTGTCCCTGATCTCCAATAGGTCTCCAGATTGTTCTGTCTCCACAATGCCTCTGCTTCTCACAACCCTACCCTACCATCGAGGTGCATGACAAACAACAAATGTGGGAGTTTCATGTTATGCATATTTTACCACAATTTTATTTTTTTAAAATTTTTAAATGTTTTTATTTATTCTTGAGAGAGAGAGAGACAGAGAGAGAGAGAGACAGACAGACAGAGCGCGAGTGGGGGAGGGGCAAAGCGAGAGAGGGAGACACAGAATCCGAAGCAGGCTCCAGGCTGTGAGCCATCAGCACAGAGCCCGACGTGGGGCTCGAACTCACAAGCTGTGAGATCATGAGCTGAGCTGGAGTCGGACACTCAACTGACTGAGCCACCCAGGCGCCCCTACCACAGTTTTATAAAATACATGCGGTCTTGCCATTCCCAAGCTTACAAGTCTCCTTTGTAACTATTATTGCCATCTGACCCTAACCATAGTCAACAGACCATCCTAGCCGTTGAACTCAAACACACTCTCTAGTCCCCAAATAGGCTTAAATTTTATACATTTTCCCCAATAGTTTATTCTGCCTGTAATGTCTTCTCTTTACTTACATACAGGAAAACTTACCTTAAAGTATAACTTTAAGTTTGTACTTCAGTCTCTTTTAACAAATAGCCTTTCCATCCCCCCAAGTACTTTCTCCTGCCCCTTTGCCCTCTACCACATCTTCCCCCACCCCCACCCCCTGCCCCACCTCCAGGTAATGCCTGATCTCTTTTCTGTTCCTGTAGTTTGTCTATAGAAATTCCTATAGATGCATCATAAGGTATGTAGCCTTTGTGTCTGGCTTCTTTCACTTAACACAATGCTCTTCAGATTTTTGTTGTTGTTGTTGCTGTGTAGTGTTTCACTTCATGGATAGACATAATTTGTTTATATAGTTGCCACTTAATAAACACTTTTCTCTGTTTCTGGGGCGCCTGGGTGGCTCAATCGGTTAAGCGTCCAACTTCGGCTCAGGTCATGATCTCGCAGTTTGTGGGTTCGAGCTCCGCTTTAGATCCTCTGTCCCCCCCCTGCCCCTCTCCACCTCACACCTTCTCTGTCTCTCAAAAACAAACATTAAAAAAATAATAATAATAATAACATTGTTTGTTTCCAGTGTAATGATATTATGGGTAAAACTACTATTAACACTTGCATACTAATCTTTTACAGATATATGTTTTTATTTAGTTGGGTAAATATCTAGGAAGGAAACTGCTAAATCATAGAGCAAATATATATTTACATTATAAGAAAATACCAAACTGCTTTCCAGAGGCTGTACTATTTTGGATTCCTACAATCAATATATGAGAATTCCAGCTGCTTCACGTCTTCACCAAAGATTTAAGTGTTGTTAGAGTTTTAAATTAAGCCGCTCTGAAAGGCGTGTAGTGCTATCTCCTGACGGTTTGAATCTGCCTCAAGACTAATTACATTGAGTATTTTTTCACGTAGTCAATCATATTCTTTGGTGAAATGTCTGTTCAAACTCTTGTCCATTTATTTTTTTTAACGTTTATTTATTTTTGAGACAGAGAGAGACAGAGCATGAACGGGGAGGGTCAGAGAGAGGGAGACACAGAATCTGAAACAGGCTCCAGGCTCTGAGCCATCAGCACAGAGCCCGACGCGGGGCTCGAACTCACAGACCGCAAGATCATGACCTGAGCCGAAGTCGGCCGCTCAACCGACTGAGCCACCCAGGTGCCCCAAACTCTTGTCCATTTAAAAATTCAGTTGTTTAGGGTCTCATGGGTGGCTCAGGTTGGGTGGCCAACTCTTGATTTTGGCTCAGGTCATGATCCCAGGGTTGTGGGACTGAGCCCCATATCAGGCTCTGAGCTGAGCATGGAACCTGCTTAAGTTTCTCTTTCAATCTCTCTCTCTTTCTCTCTCTCTTTCTCTCTCCCTCTGTCTCTCCCCTCCTGCTTGTGCTATCTCCAAAAACAAATTCAATTGTTTGTCTTCTTTAATAGGTTAGTAACAATTCTTTATATATTATGGAAACTAGTCCTTTATCAGATAAGCATTTTGTAAACATTTTTTCCCCAGTATTGGTTTATGTTTTCATTTTCTTAATTGCATCTTCAGAAGTTTATAATATGTATCTACAAAACAGTTACAGTTATAGAAATGTTGATTCTTATGTCTGGGATCGACTCAACTCATTATACTCATTATATTGTAAATTTTATTTTTTTGATGCCTGGATGTCTGAAAACCGGAAAACACAGTTCTTATATATCATCACATTTCAGCTGTTCACCTTCCTGAGGAAAACCAGAGACATTTAGGATATAAAATTAAAAGTTTGGGGGCGCCTGGGTGGCTCAGTTAGGCGTCCGACTTCAGCTCAGGTCATGATCTCACGGCTTGTGAGTTCGAGCCCCACGTGGGGCTCTGTGCTGACAGATCAGAGCCTGGAGCCTGCTTCAGATTCTGTGTCTTCCTCTCTCTCTGCCCCTCCCCCACGTGTGCTCTGTCTCTCTCTGTCTCTCAAAAATCAATAAAAATGTAAAAAATAAAATAAAATTAAATTAAATTAAATTAAATTAAATTAAATTAAATTAAAAGTTTCGATGGCTGTAGTGTTCTGGAAATTAGTATTTTATACCAAATAATGAAGTAATATGGGAGATCTTAAGTAAGGGTGAGTTGAAAAGTTTTCAACATTGTATTTGGCCCTTATTTTTTCCTAGATATTTCTTGATCACAAAAGGTTGAAGCATCATCTTCCTGTTAAACTTGTTTCTTCCAACTCACATTCTCATGAGCAAGCACATTCTTTTTTTTGTTTTGTTTTTTTTGAAGTAAATAGATAGGTCACTTTCTCATGGACTGTTGGCTATAATCGGAGCCCATTTGTGTCAATAGAATTTTAAAGCAAGATTTAACACCGATAAACCAAATTAAGTCAGATAATCTAGTCTGTCATACACATTTTATAGGCAACCGTCTGGTCTGTTACATTTTATTTCAGGGTAAAAAAATAATTATAACACAGATAGCGGTTTGTAATTTTAGGAATGTATACTGAGAGCATACACACTGTATATGTGTATACAGAAAATTTCAAGCTCAGTATACAGCTTGAAAAGGAGGGTGATATGACTGTAGTATCTGTCACTTTATTGGTTCATCGTGTTTGTTTCAGATTATCTGCCTAGATATATTAGTATCCTTAAGCTCTGTGCTTAGTTTAAAAAGTTAATTTTCCCAGGGGCGCCTGGGAGGCTGGGTCAATTAAGTGTGTGACTCCTGATTTGGGCTCAGGTCATGACCTCATGGTTGTGAGATCCAGCCCCACATGAGGCTCCGAGCTGGGCAGAACCTTCTTAAGATTGTCTTTCTGCCCCTCCCCCGCTTGTACTGGCGCTCTCTCTCTTTCTGCCTCTCTCTCTCAAAAAAAGAAAAAAAGTTAATCTTCCCAAATGGGGAATAAGGGATAGGGGTTTTAGGTCTAGAATATACCGTTCTCAATTTTCCTCACTCAGAAAAACTCTCTTTAGTATTTCTTAAGGTACAGGTCTACAAATGACCAATGTCCTCATTTTTTTCCTGAAGAATGTTTATTTCTCTTCTTCTGTGTGTGAGTGTGGGTGTGTGTGTGTGGGGGGGTATTTTTATTTTATTTTACTTGTGTGTTTGTTTGTTTGTTTTGCTTAAAACAACTAACATTATCTTATCCTGATTCTTCTGTGAATCAGAAATACGAGAGCGGATAGTCTGGCTCACAGGTGGCAGGAAAGAGTGCAGTCATCAGAAGCCTTGACCGGAGTTAGAGGGTCCTCTTCCACCACACTCACACGAATGTCAGAAAAGACCCTCAGTTCCTTAGAGCTGTTGGCCAGAGGCTTCTATCCTTTTCTACATGGGCCTCTTCATAAGAAGGTTGGAGCGTTCTCGTAACATAGCAGCTAGCTTCTTCCTAAGCAAGTGATCAAAATTGCTATTAGCCCCCTTTCTTGAAAGATATTTTTGTTTGAATAAAATCCTAGGATGGTAGGGTTTTTTTCTGTCAGTACTTTATTTTTAGTTTTATTTTTTAATTTTTTTTTTAACGTTTATTTATTTTTGAGACAGAGAGAGACAGAGCATGAACGGGGGAGGGGCAGAGAGAGAGGGAGACACAGAATTGGAAACAGGCTCCAGGCTCTGAGCCATCAGCCCAGAGCCCTATGCGGGGCTCGAACTCACGGACCGTGAGATGGTGACCTGGCTGAAGTCGGACGCCCAACCGACTGAGCCACCCAGGCGCACCTCTGTCAGTACTTTAAAGAAGACTTGCCACCCACCGTTCCCTAGCTTCCAGAGTTCTGGATGAAGAGTTCTGCGTCTTTGAAGACAGTGTCTTGATTCTCTGGCTGCGTTCAAGATTTTCTCTTTGACCGCAATATGCCTGTGTGTGGTTTTCTTTGAATTCATCGTGCTTGGTGGTAAGCTTTTTTGACTCTGTCCATTCAAGTCTTTCACTAATTTTGGAAACTTCTCAGTCATTTTTCTTCAACTGTTGTTTTGGTTCCATTTTCTCTCTTTTTCTCTATTGGGACTCCAAGTGCACATTAGATATTTTTAACATCTCTAATAGTTCTCACACTCTATTTTGTTTTGTTTTGTTAATTCTTTTTTCTCCCTTGCTGCACTTGAGTTGAAAATTTTCTGTTAACTATCTTTTAATTCTTTCTGTCCTTTGCTTTCTCCAGTCTACTGTTAAACTCAAACAATGAGGTCTTAGTTATAGATATTGTATTTTAAATTCTGGAATAGTTATTAGATTTTTAATATATTTTAATTTTTGTTGAAAGCCTTCAATTTTTATTTATTTTGTCTATATTTAACTCTATTTTTAAAAAAACACATCAATCATAGGTATTTTGCTGTCTTTCTCTGCTAGCGTCAATATTTTGATCATCTCTATGTCTACTTCTATTGGTTATTTCATGTGTTCAGTAATGGTAAAATTTTCTGTTTCATTGCATTCTTGTATTTTTTAAATTGTATGCCAGGAAATTTGGATGATACATTGTAGACACTGTAGATTATTTTATCTTCCTCTAAGGAGTATTCATTTTGTTGTTGTTGTTGTTCTGCTGGGATTTTTTCCTGACAAGTAATTAAATAATTGTTTATTTGACCTGCCAGATCTTATGGTTAGACTTTATGAGGTTAAGTCTATTTTATTTTTCTCTCATTCCTAGGGTGTAGTCCTAACTCTTATAAAGAGTGTTCACCTAGTTCTCTCTCTTCTGAGTCCAAACTCTATCTCCCTGCAACTCAGAAGTCCCCACAATTTCTGCAAAGCACTCTAGCCTCCCACTGTTATGCTCTGCTAGGTCTCCTAGAATCTTACTCTAGGCATGTGTATTGAGAAGTGAGCCAAAGAAAACTTTTAACGCATAGTCTGGGACTTTTTTTTTTTTTAATGTTTTTTATTTTTGAGACAGAGAGAGACAGAGCATAAGCAGGGGAGGGGCAGAGAGAGAGGGAGACACAGAATCTGAAGCAGTTCCAGACTCCAAGCAGTCAGCACAGAGCCTGACATGGGGCTCGAACTCACAAACCGTGAGATCATGACCTGAGCCGAAATCAGATGCTTAACCGAACCACCCAGGTGCCTCTAGTCTGTGGCTTTTTATCTGTAGCTTCCCTCCTTTAAGGCACTCTGCCCCTGAATTCTAACAGCCTTACAACCCTGAATTCTGTTCACTGTTTCCTCCACTGAGTGGGGTTTTCACTCTCTGTTTGGCCTCTGTATGCTGCACCACAGTTTAGAAAATACTCTCAGGGAGAAGCCCAGGGTAAATGCTGTGCTACTCTCAATGGTTTTCTTTCTTAAAACTTAAAGCCCTGAGTTGGTTGCTGCTCAGTCCTTGCAAACAATCTATACAAAAGAATTTTGAACTAATGTGTGTTACGTTTGAGAAAACCTGACTTTACAATGATAACTATGATCAAGTAGTGAACATTACCAAAATGCAAATATACTTAACATTAGAGCATCTATAATGTACTATTTACAAGAAAAGATTAAGGAAGAAAAATAGCATGATTATTTCCATAGGTGCAGGGAAAAGAATTTGATGAAATTCAACATCTATGTATAATTTTTTTTTAAAGCAAGCATTTTTCTAGATGGTGAAATATTTAAACCATTTACAATCAGCAATAAGACAATAATGTCTGATATCACCATTTCCATTCAACATTGAACCTAAGGTCATAGATAACGTAAGAAAAAAATATATATGAAAGCATACAGTTAGTGAATAAAAGGTGAGATTATCTTAATTCACAGAATTCTATATGAATAAAACAATGTAATCTATATACATATATAATTATAAAAATCAACATGTTAGTTTAACATGGGAACTATAAAATCAATATATAAAAATCAATTGCATTTTTATAATCAGCAAAAAAATTAGAAAATAAATTTTACAAATGGCAATAAAGCACATTATGAAATGGTACATATAAAATGACCCTGTTGAAACATTTTATATACATTTTGTGCATTGAAGGTTGGAAAGATACCTGTCACAATGTTAATCACTGTTTCCTTCAGAATCTTGCCTTATCTTTTTGCTTTCTTTAAACAAGATTTCTGTATAGCTTCATTTTCTAAATAAATAGATTAACTTCATACTAAGTGCATCAAGAATATTATACATGGTCAATATTAAAAATCACACTTTTACTTCAGCTATGTAGAGCTGAAGAGTGAAAGGTAAGCGTGTACCTAGAGGTTAATGTCAAAGTCCACTACATTGCTGAAGCTTCTGGTTGGTGAAAAAAAAAAAAAGGGGTCAGAATAATTACTGTCGTAAACTCAACCTGTTGGTTCATTGATTTAATATTTAGTTCTAAACAGCTTTTTGAACCTCTCAGAACATTAGAGAATCATCTAGTTATCCAATAAATGCTGAAAATCTCAAAACCTTAAACAATAGACTTGTCATTCCTTGATTGAAATGACCATAAGAGAAGACAGGTTTAGTTAAAGGATTTAAGCCAGGAGTTGTTTAGAAAGTGTGTTTTGAGATCACTTAAAGGTACTAAGTGGAGTTTTATTCCCATATTTACTTTCTTCTCAGTGGGTCCCTAACATCTACTTGGATGTTTTAATTTTTAATGTAAATATTCTAAGATCTCTTATTTCCCAATAAACAAACTGACTGATTTACATTGAAGACTAGCACTAATTCAAAACTCCAACCTCAAGAATAACTAGATTGTTCTTCCTGGTATTAAACTTCTGTGCATAAACATAACTTGAAATGTTTATAAGTGGCCAAGAACATCTGGCTTACATTCCTAATAAAAAACATTAAGTTAAGAAAAAAAATTTTTTGTGGGTCCCCAGAAAAATTTAACTTCATACACGAAAGAAAATGTAACTTTTCACCTGCTTATGGAAAGATACAATAACTACAGGTAGAAAAACTAAACTATTTTTTCAATTAATTACAGAAATATAGTTATTGCCAAAAATATGAGAAGTCAGATTAATGTAAATGGATCGTTCAAAACTTCATAGCAATGGCTTCAACTATTCAGTCCCTCATTTACACAAATAAGTTTTTTAATAGCTCTATATGCTCTGCTCTGGGAATCATTCTGATTCATTAGTTTCTTTCCTTGATACTATTAAGTATAAATACTTATGCTCTTTGGCATTGCCATCAGTTTTATATCAATCTAATTAGTATCCCTACATGTACTTATGTTAATTAAAAAGGATATCAAGTCTCAAAGATGGAAGTTTTATTCTCCTTCACAGTATTTGGTCAAAGAATTGCAAATAATTATGGATAAGTATAAGAATATAAATCCATTCTGCAAAGAGAAGCAAATATTGTGAGACAGTTTCCCTCTCCTTTTGTAAAGAAGTTTATCTTGTGAAGGAGGCTTTACTGTGTTCTATGAGACACACAAAATGAGGGAAATTGTGGTTGTTTAGTTTATTCCATTTTTAAAATTTTAAGCCAATCCAATATTAATCAAACCATAATAGTCCCAGCCCTAGTGTAAAAAGCCCTATGCTTTTTAATTCCAAATAATTTATCATGCATATTTTTTACTGAAATCAACTAGATGAATATTACCATTTGTTTTTTGTTGTGCATTCATTATTTCATTCATTCATTCATTAACGGATTATTATTTGATTCATTCAGTCATTCATTTGATGAGTAAATATATAATCAATACTTACCAGAGAGAATGTATTTTAAAGTGGTTAAAAAACATTCCTTTAGGGTGCCTGGGTGGCTCAGCTGGTTTAGCATCTGACTCTTGATTTCAGCTTGGTCATGATCCCCAGGTCATGGGATTGAGCTCTGCGTCAGGCTCTGCAGTGAGTGTGGAACCTGTTTAAGATTCTTTTTCTCTCCCTCTGCCCCTCTCCCCACCTTGCATGTGTTCTCTCTCAAATCAAAAATTAAAAAATTAAAATGAAAAGAACATGCTCCTTTGAACCAGATGGCTTTGGGCCTTGATATCCTCATCCATAAAATGAGGAAAACAATGGGAAAAATAATCATAGCATTAGCAATGAATTAATATGTTATGTGCTTAGGCAGCCCTAGTCTATCATTGTCATCTTGTCATCTTGTAATTTTATAAATATTAGCTATTGTTACATGTACTAAATACTGTGGACTGAGACACTACTTAGTACTCAGTATAATATAAATTTCAAACTTCAAAAGCTATTTTTAAGTCTCCTTGCACATGGTAAGCTCTATAAATATTTGACTGTCACTATTAATCATTCTCATGCTGTATTCTCCACATGAATTTCTCTGTATGCACCAATATGCATAGATTTATTTTACATGACATTTTTGTTCCTCATTCTTTTCTACTAGATTATAAATTTCTTGAGAATAAATTTTTTTTTTTTTATTTTTGAGTTAATGAGATAAGGCTCTCAATATCCTCTGTGATTTAAATGAGTAAACCAAAAACAGTTTGCCAGGCCACAAGTTTAGGCTGCTGAAAGTTTGGATTTCCTGAGAGAGGGGAGCTTCTTTATCACAACAAAGGTATGAAGAAGGTGGAGGGAGGTCCCTTGCCTCAAGGGTAAGCAAGGTTGCTATTGCTATATTGTGTGCAATTCATTAACTTCCAGGCCATGGCAAAATATATAAGCGGTGTTCTGAAATGTTAATTGGGAGACTGCTTAGACAGCTGTTTCAAGAGGGGAGCAACCACAATCCAATAGACTATTTAAAAACATCACCCAAGAAATTTATCAGCACACTCCAAATTTGTTCTTTCATTTCCTATTTTCTTTTACCGTGGCGTTCAAACTTCTAGATCATATTTTAGTATATTTAGCATCAAGCGTATTTCATTTTTTAAAACATTTCCTAATTTAAGGATAAAATTAAGGAAATTTATGTTACTCAGTTGGACACCCAGGGGCATGCTGTGAATCACAGAGCAAACCAGCCACAATTACGTGAGGACATTCTGAGCAGCCAAATAAAACTAGACTGGTAACCATATTAGTTTGTTTCACTTACGTTACATATCTAAAATGTAGTCATATTTGTCCAAAGTTTTGTAAGTTGATGAGTTATACTTTAGAGGGAATCCATGTGAACCTTTCCCATCTTCTTATTAAAATATTGGTAGAGAAACCTTGAGTAATAATGAACATCATGTTGAGATACTCATTCTTATATTTATGGAGTCACTCCATGATTCTGTCACAGAAATTCAGTAACCCAGCTAAATATAGTGTTAATTTTGGCTGACTAAACACTTACACTTTTTGAAGAATTGTTTAAGAATAGTAGATGCAATAGTGCCTAAGCATTAGCAAATATATATATATATATATATATATTTTTTAGTTTAAATTCAAGTTAGTTAACAAGAGGGTAGTCTTGGCTTCAGAGTAGAACCCAGTGATTCATCTCTTACATATGACACCCAGTGCTCATCCCCAAAAATGTCCTCCTTAATGCTCATCATCCCTTTAGCCCAACCCCCCCCATCTCCCCTCCAGCAATCCTCAGGTTTTTTTCTGTACTTAAGAGTCTCTTATGGTTTACCTCCTTCTGCATTGGCAAATATTTAAGCTTTCTGGTAAAGAGCCATTCACTAGGACCTCAGATACCAAGTAAAAGTTTATTTTTTCATAATACCCTGATGGGCAAGATAGGCTAAAGTGATCATTTATTTTGATAAGTTCATACATAGATAATGATCGAAGAATTAAAAAAAACAAAAAACAAAAAACAAGGGAATGGTCTCTCCAAATACAAGCCTTAAGAAGATAATTCTTGCAGTCGGGAGGTGGATCAATGAGGGAACCGATTCTAGAGACAAAGAAACTAATTAGAAGACTTGAAGATTACTCAGGCAAGACATGTTTGGATCATCATTTAAGACAGGGGTTGGCGGGGCGCCTGGGTGGCGCAGTCTGTTAAGCGTCCGACTTCAGCCAGGTCACGATCTCGCGGTCCGGGAGTTCGAGCCCCGCGTCGGGCTCTGGGCTGATGGCTCAGAGCCTGGAGCCTGTTTCCGATTCTGTGTCTCCCTCTCTCTCTGCCCCTCCCCTGTTCATGCTCTGTCTCTCTCTGTCCCAAAAATAAATAAACGTTGAAAAAAAAAAATTAAAAAAAAAAAAAAAAAAGACAGGGGTTGGCAAGTTTTCTCTAAAGGGCCAGATACTAAATAGCCTTTGTAGGCTATATAGTCTCTGTTGCAACCACTCAACTCTGCCATTCTAATGTGAAACAGCCATAGAAATGGCCATGAATATGAGTATGAGTGTGGCTGCATTTCCACATATTTGTATTTTATGGGCCTTTAGATTTAAATTTCATATAATTTTCATGCGTCATAAAATGTTATTCCAGAATAATATGGAATTATTTGGAATCATATGAAAAAATGAGTTTTTCAACCACTTAAAATATAAAAACCACTCTTAGCTTTCAGACCACGTAAAAATAAACAATGGGCCAGATCTGGCTCATGACTACGTTTCCCCTGATCGAAGATAATAGCAGTGGTACTAAAGAAGAGAGGAAGGGTTTGGTGATATTTAGAGGATAGAATTTATAGAATTAATGACTAATTTAATGTTGGAGGCAGAGAGAGAAGGAATGGCCTTTGATGAGTCCCAGCATTCTGGCTTGGTTAAATGGTCTGATTCATTAAAGGAGAGATCTAGAAATAAGCTGAACAGGAAGGAGCCAGAAATTGGCATTTAAAGGTGCTACATTAACCTGTCAATGGGATACACAAAGGAAAACAAGAAATTCTTCACTTGTTGGGCACTGGTAGTGAAGTAAAAGAGAAGTGAGATCTCAGGAAAGAGACCTTAAATTGTGCATCATTTTATTAGAACGAGTCACAGGTATGTACACATAATCAATATATTTTTCAAAATGTTTTAACATTTATTCATTTTTGAGATCCAGACCACGAGTCGGGGAGTGGCAGAAAGAGAGGGAGACACAGAATCTGAAGCAGGCTCTAGGCTCTGAGCTGTCAGCACAGAGCCCAATGTGGAGCTCGAACCCACGAACCATGAGGAGACATAATCGAGATTTAAAAAAAAACATGCTAATTATCACGAATTAAACATATTTTTATTTGAGCTGAATAAAGTGTTTCTAACTAAATCATGGTATTTGAAGGCAAAGCAAGCAATACTAAATAGCAAATAATACATCAACCCATCAGGAAAGAATGAGAGGACAGAAAAAAAGAGGATGAAAATAATGGCGCCCAAAGGAGAGAAATAAGACTGGCTCTCTGTGGTTGCCCAATGAGCCCTTGCTGAGTAGCCAAGAGAACCAGGCAGAGGTGTGTCATCAAAAAATACCCAAAGCATCCCAGCTTAAATAACCACATCCGTTTCCTAACCCACTGGTTGATAGGGCAAAGACTATGAATAGCTGGCTTCTCATTCATTCCAAGGGAGGGGTAGATCTGCCGTCAGTTAACTGACTACTTTTGAGGTTCAACCATCCTTGTATTCCTGGGAAGAATCCAACTTTTTTGTTTATATAAAATAAATGAACACCATACTTACATCTAAATGATTATTTATAAAATGTATTATAAACAAATATTCCTATATAACCACCATTTAAATATCTGTGATTAAGTTGGAAAAAAATATATTTTACAAATTATACTGTATATTTTAAATAAAATCGATATAAATTATAGATTATATTTTAATATATATTATATTTTATATAGATCTGTAACTTTGTCTTGCTGGTGTTTCATTTAGGATTTTGTGTTCAAATTTATAAGTGGAAAAACCCGCAATTTTTCTTTCTAAGACTATTCTTGTCTGGTTTGGCTTTCAAGGTTCATCTCTCTGGTAGAATAGGTTGGGGAGCCTTACCTTTGACTCCGTTCTATGGCAGAATTTGTATAAAATGGGAATTATATGTTACTTGAATATTTGGAACAATTCACCAGTAAAAGTATTCTGCTTAGACTATTTTTGGGAGTATATTTAAATTATTGATTTCAGTTGTTTAAAAATTGTGAGGCAACTAATTTATACTTCTTGAGTAAGTTTTGGTAATTTATATTTTCTACAAAATTATCCATTCTATCAGTTTTCAAGTTTATTGTAATAGATTTTCCACATTATTCTCATATTATGTTTTAATCTCGTACTCTGTTGGATTCTCTTATAAATTCTTAATATTAAGAATTTTCCCAATTTTTTTGGAAATTACTTTTTGCCAATTCCTAATATTAGGAATTCTTTCCATTTTGGTGGGAAATTCTTTCCAAATTGTTTCCAAATTTTGTCTATCTCCAAATTTCTCCCTTTTAAAAGGATAGCAATTTTATTGGATTAGGGTCCCACCTTACTCCAGTATGGCCTCATCTTAACTGATTACATACGTGATGTCCTTATTTCAAAATAAAATCACATTCTGAGGCACTGGTTAGGATTTCAACGTATGAATCTTGGGAGGACGCAATTCAGCTTGTGACAGGACCTCAGTCCTATGGCTGGTATTTTTTCTCAGTACACTTGCTGAGTACTGAAGCTGCATTAAGAAAGGTGCTTAAAGTCTACACCTCCTAAAATCAGGTAAAGTTTTTCTGTATCTTGTGAAACAAAGGTTAGAATTGGGTTCTCACTGAAATGTGGGGCCACATAGAATACACTAGCCTCCTAATTGAAATTTAGGAAAGCTAAGGGTTAACCAGATAAAGACTATGCCTTTCTAGAGCTGAAATCCAGTCTTGAATCAGTAAAATCCCTTATTAAATTAAAGTGACCAGCAAGCAATCTCTCTATTTGCCCAGTGGAAAGAAAGGTAAACCTTCTCTAGAGGAAAATTTCATCATATGAAGCCTCTGCAATTATTTTATATACAAAAATTCCTAGAATCCTCCAAGATAAAGCCATATGACCAAAATCAAAAGGGGAGTAAAATAAATGATAGGAATAGCCTACAAATACTCCAGGTTTAAAGTTTAGATGACGGGGACCTTAAAATAATTATGATAAATACATTCAAAAAGATAAATCAAAAGATGTGAAAATAAACAAAAAGAGATTAAGAGTCTCACCAGAGAATTGGAGTCCATAAAATCTGAAAAGCTGAAAAACTGAAAATCAACAACTCTTTTTAGATCCATCAGAGAAATGAAGTCACAGGGTAAACTGTCACTTGGAAAACTAGAAAGACAGTAAATACAGAGAATCATAGCTTACCTGGAGCAGAAGATCCTGGAGCCAGTAATTGGTAAATACACTAAAAGAATAATTGATGAATTGGTGGAGGCTGAGTGCAGATAAGCTTGAGAGTTAAAACTCCTGATATCTCTCTGTCTTAGATGGAACCCACATTTTCATGAGTTTTATCTCCAGGAGTCCCAATAGGTTCTTACAGTAAAGAGCAGAGAAAGCTTTGCCATATGCAACATTCAAGGGAGAAAAATAAATAATCATTTTGAAATATTCCCAAAGGGACACCCTCAAGGGAAACTGCCTTACCCGACTGTTATCTGACCCGGGGGAATGGCAATTAGCAAATCCAGCCTCCTATAGCCTTCCTGTCTCCAAACATGAGAAAAAAAGGCTAAGCAACTCTTTTGAAGGTCATATCCCAGTACAACATTGGACCAATTTAAAAACATGGAGATTTATGGGGCGCCTGGATGGCGCAGTCGGTTAAGCGTCTGACTTCAGCCAGGTCATGATCTCGCAGTCCGTGAGTTCGAGCCCCGCGTCAGGCTCTGGGCTGATGGCTCAGAGCCTGGAGCCTGTTTCCGATTCTGTGTCTCCCTCTCTCGCTGCCCCTCCCCCGTTCATGCTCTGTCTCTCTCTGTCCCAAAAATAAATAAACGTTGGAAAAAAAAAAAATGGAGATTTAATAATAAGTTTATGGAATGCTACCCCTTCTTAATACTTTACTATTCCATCGGCAAGACTCCAGTATAAAACAGTGTATTACAACCGATAGCTGTAAGATACAGACTTAATTTAAGAAGATTTTAGGGAAATGTTAGAAACAACGTAGGCTAGAAAACAGTGGAGCAACATTTATAAAATAAAGAATTGGAGGGAACCTATCATCCTAGAGTCTAAACAATTGAAAAGAAGATAGAAAGAAGAAAAAAAAAATGAACAAAAAAACAAATGAGCAAATAAACAAATAGCAAGGTGTTAAATATAAATAAAACCATATAAAAAATCACATTAAATATGAATGGCCTATACACTCCAATTAGAAGTCAGGTGGAATTTTTTTTTCTTTTTTTTTTTTCAACGTTAATTTATTTTTGGGACAGAGAGAGACACAGCATGAATGGGGGAGGGCCAGAGAGAGAGGGAGACACAGAATTGGAAACAGGCTCCGGGTTGAGCCATCAGCCCAGAGCCTGACGCGGGGCTCGAACTCACGGACCGCGAGATCGTGACCTGAGCTGAAGTTGGACGCTTAACCGACTGCGCCACCCAGGCGCCCACCTGACCGCCTGAAATACAGCAAAGTGTATTTCAGAGCAGAGAATATTCCCAGGGTTAAAAAGAGTTATTTCCTAATGACAATGGGGCTAATTAATCAAGAAGACAGAACAATTTTAAATGTTTATGCTTCAATATACCAGAAACAAATAGGACTACCAGGGAAAAAAAGACATTTACAATTATAGTTGGAGGTTTCAACAGCTCTCTTGTAATTACCAAACAAATATAAAATGGTAAAATATATATTTGGACTACACAATCAACCAACTTATCCTAATTGACATTTATAGAACTTTCCACCCAACAACAGCAAAATCTATGTGTACTCAGGACATTAACCATAGATCTGGACCACACAAAACAGATACATGGCTTTATAAAATTGTTTTCTATAGACCCACTTACTAAGGAAGAAAGGTTTTTAGACCTGAGATTACAAAGGGATCTGCACCATTTACTAACCTCCACTGGAAGTGTACTGCTAGAACATGACAATTTCCATCAGAGTTGCTCTTTAAGGATAGTAGGGAAGGGAACTCTTCTGGCTGGGAAGAATCAAACTTATTTTATCTGGATGTCGCTGAAAAATTAACTATAATACTTTTTCTTTTTTCTTTTTTATTGTTTATTTTTGAGAAAGAGAGAGCATGAGCAGGGGAAGGACCGAAAGAGGGAGACACAGAATCCCAAGCAGGCTCCAGGCTCTGAGCCGTCAGCACAGAGCCCAACACGGGGCTCGAACCCAAAAACCATGAGATCTTTTGATCTCGGATGCTTAACTGAGTGAGCCACCCAGGTGCCCCAACAATAATACTTTTTCTTAACTATTGCCTTATGATTTTACCAATCACTTGGAATTTGGAAAGAGAAGACTGAACAATTCATGATAACATTTGAGGAAGAGGTAAAGGAACAGACCTCTCAGAATCAGACTGGTGTGTAAATATGTTTGTGTGCCTTTTTAATGCTCACCCAAACCACTAAAGAAGGCCCTCAACGATAAAAGACAGGTTGTTCTATGCATGTCACTCTGTTTCTTCTCCAGCCACTTCAAGAGCGTGCCAAGTGGGCTCATGAACAAAATTGTCGTTGTAGCAGGGATGCAGACTCTGCATCTACTCAACACAAATGCTTTGCCTTCCCAAGGCTGATCTGGATGAGAACCCGCTATGCTCTCACCTGGTCACTAGAAGTCAACACTGAGTCCCACACACAATACCATGTTCCAGATGTTTTAACCTCAATCTGAAGACAGACTGAATACATTGGACCCCTTCCATCATGGAAGAGTCAGTGATTTTCCTCCCTGGAATAGATACTTGGTGTGAATATCTATTTTCCTGTCCTTCCACCAAGGATTCTTCCAATAACACTATATGCAAGACTTATTAAATTGTCTTTTCTTCTAATACCATAACTGTGTCTCTTTCAAAATTGCATCTAACTAAGAAAATGACCTTACTAAAACGACCTGGGGAAATGTGCTAATACCCACGGGACTTATTAAAAATGACATGCACATCATTACTCAGAAGCAGCTGGCTTTATGGAACAACGTATTGTCCTATTGAAGATTCGGTATTAGTACCATCTGAGACAGCATTTAGCAACGTTGGAGTACTCTTTGCTTACAAGATGCAGTATATGCTCTGAATGAATAAGCGATATACAGTGTTGTTTTCCACATAGCTGCACATCATTGATTGTGGGGGGTAAAAATTCCACCAAAGGGTAAAAATGGGAGTGATTTTCTAACTATTACACCCAATGACTCTCCCGTTTTTAGAACTTATTCCCCTATCTTTGGGCACTGCATATACTAAGTCCTAGATCCCGAGGAAGTATTTTCACTCAGAATGTTTCCACTAAATTAGAAGCTGGGTATTTAAAATACGGGGCGCCTGGGTGGCGCAGTCGGTTAAGCGTCCGACTTCAGCCAGGTCACGATCTCACGGTCCGTGAGTTCGAGCCCCGCGTCGGGCTCTGGGCTGATGGCTCAGAGCCTGGAGCCTGTTTCTGATTCTGTGTCTCCCTCTCTCTCTGCCCCTCCCCCATTCATGCTCTGTCTCTCTCTGTCCCAAAAAATAAATAAACGTTGAAAAAAAAAATTTTTTTTAAATATTCACGCTGTTGGACATATGGTTTGGGGGGCGCTAAATTCTGAGTTGGCTACGGTAATTAGGTTCTCAAGATTAAACAGAATTGCTGCTCAATGGTACGTCCAAAAGGAGAATGTCTGGAACTCAGAGATGCTCTAGATGATAAAAATTAACAGAAAACTCTAGCACCATTCAGGAAAAACCATTCTGAGTTAAGATGCCTCCGGAATGAAGGCTTGCGTCACCACACCAGGTACAGAGTTTTTCCTAGGTAAGGTGTTTGCTGTGTCAAAATATCATGGAATGGGGATTTCCTGCCAGTAAGTGGAAACAAGTATGCAAAATAATGTAAGGATTCGTGGATAAAATATTATCCACCCACAAGGAGCCAAGGAGGTAAAGCTGAGCAGCATTCTTCAAAGTGTGTTTTCCAGGCCCATGCAGATCCATGACCTGGTGTTACTAGTCTACACTAAGAAAAGTATAGAAATTAAGAGTTAACGTGTAGGGGCGCCTGGGTGGCTCAGTCGGTTAAGCGTCCGACTTCGGCTCAGGTCATGATCTCATGGTTTGCGAGCTCGAGCCCCGTGTGGGGCTCTGTGCTGACAGCTCAGAGCCCGGAGCCTGCTTCAGATTCTGTGTCTCCCTCTCTCTCTGCCCTTCCCCCACTCACACTCTGTCTCTCTCTCCTTCAAAAATAAATAAACATTAAAAAAAATTTTTTTAAATAAGAAAAATTAAAAAAAAGAGTTAATGTGTAGAAAATTTTATAGCAACTTAGAGTAACTTTACTATTAAACTTTAAAATAAGCAAGAAACAATTGGGGGAAAACCATAATCCAGGTAGTTGAAGAAGGAAGTTACATATATCAACCATGTCCTTTGATCTTTTGCAGAAATGAGGACTGTGATATCCAACTCTTTTCCTTGCTGTGTCATGTATATATATATCCATTAATATGTATACACGTTCATTAATTTGCCTTTTCCTCAACTTTTTACTCTATTTTATTTCTTCATATTTTAACATTCATGAAATGTGTGCATGTACATTTTTGCACATGTGCACCACTGAGACACTGGAATGCATCTTACAACAATAGCATGTTATGGTTGAATGACCGCGTTTCTTGTTTTTAAAATTGTAAGTGGAATAGCACTGATGATGATAAACCTTGCAAATGGTAAGTGCCTTAGATTCGTTCAAATTCAATAAATACGATACGTTGGCACTGGTTAACTTTAAAATGTGGTATTAAAAATTACAGAAAATCAAGATGGGATTGTAACTGTAGTGGAGGAGGAATAACCATCAACCCAACACGATGAAATCAGTCAGTAGGTAATGAGACTGACTCTTGCTCTTTTGGAGAGAACGTGAAGGTGTGTTCGTTTTCGAGGGATAGTTGTGTTGTGTTAGATTGGAGTGTGCAGTTGACGCTATAACTGTTTAGAAGGCTAAATATAAAGGAAGGATGCACGTTGGTCAATCAACAAGTGGACTGTACTGGCCATCAGCTGTATGTAACCCTCTAAAGTCATTTGCCATTCTGCCATTGTAAATCCTGTATTCTTCAATGAAACCCCGAAACTACATCTTCCAATCACCTGTGAGCGTGCAGGTACTGGTTTTCACTGAGAAAAAGCACCCAACACACGCAGAGGGCAGACAAGAGAAAAGAAAATTTAAACAACTCATGTGCTAAGGGAGAAATGTTGTAAGTTATAAGCAGTGAGATTCATGTGATTGCCAAAGCCATGCTAAAGAATGTAAATCCCTTTTCTTCAAACGTAGGATCATCTCAATGGTCCCCTGTTTGGTATTCACACTCTAGAGATATATGGAGAAGATTGTTCCACACTGGGGATTAATAAAATAGAGATGGCAGAAAGTCAGGGAGACAATAAGCCTAAAACTCCAGGAAAGAAATTTCAATTATTTATTTGTAGGGTCTAAGGTAAAGCAATGGACTTAAAAGTTAGAAAGAAATGTAATAGTGATAATAAGCACATAAAAAATAAAAAGGGGGAAAAATATATATATTATAATATATATGAATATATGATATATATATATCACATATATGGTGTGTATATATGTGTGTGTATATGTGTGTTTATATATGTGTGTGTATATATGTGTGTGTATGTATATATATATATATATATATATTGAGAGAAAGAGAGAGAACAAAAGAGATACACACAGAAACACAAATACTGTACAAACAGCTTGTTTTAATGACAATATTGTCATTAAGAATGACAATTAGGAATGACCTTTCACTTGTCCACCTCTTTATTGCTATTGCCAGTGGGCCCTGAGAGCCATAACCTCAGGGATAGTTCAGCCCTAGGACTGAAGAGAACTCCAGTGGCAAAATTTTCCCCTCCCACTCTCATTTTGGAGCTATGTTATTGTTCCTGCGGAAAAGTTGTTCTCATTGTTTTCCCTTCTTTTTACACATTGAAATTTAAATAGAACACGGTCTCCAGAGGGCATACCCCTTGTAGTAGCTGACTTCAGCTAATAGATTCCCAAAGAAGCCTCTGGGAATCCATGCTCCCAGGTTTTGTGGTGTTGACACTGAATTTGGCATTGTATAACTGTTGAACAAAGTTAACAGTACAGAGTTAACAGAATGCCTTTCTAGAATAAGATCAGAACGAAGTACAAAGATCCATCCTTTAATTAATTTCTGCCCCAGGCTGCTTTTATTCGGCTAAAGTGTGGTCAGTTAAAAACAAACGAACAAACAAACAAAGGCACAGAATCTTTAACACTCCTGTTGAGAGCTGAGGTCTATGTCTTATTCTCTCATATCCAAATGGGTTGTACCCCTGCACTGACCAATAGAACAAAGTGGAAATGGCAGTTCTGGGCCCTGGCCTTAAGAGACTGACAGTTTTCATTCTTCTCTCTCAGAACACTTGCTCTTGCCCCCTCTTGGCCATATGAGCCCCTAGATAAGAAGTTCTAGTATTTACTGGAGAAAACCACGTGGCAAGGTACTGATACCACATTAGAGAGGGACCCAGATGAACCCAGTCTCTCAGCCTTTCCGGCCGAGACTAGGTATGATAGTGAACCTGTCTTTGACCCTCCTAAGTGAGCCTAAGCCTAAGCTACCAGCCAAGGACCCCTGAGAGATCCCCAGTCGTTGTCATGGGGAACAGAAGTGCCCAACCATGTTCTGCCCAAATGCCCGATACACAAAATCATGGGATATAATTAAATGGTTGTTATTTCAGGCCACCAGGATTTGGGATAGTTTGTTACACAGGAATAGATAACGTAAAAATGAAGTATGCCTGAAAAGCTGCAGGTAAAGATGATTTTTATAAATCTGCCATAAATTTCTCCTGAATTGACCTCATGATTTAGAGCTGCCTTCTGTTGTTTTCGGTGGGTACTTTAAGAAGTCTTGTCTCTTAAGTCCCTCTGTGAAGGAACTCCTGACCTGTAAACATAAGCTTATATTCATCTGGGAGTTCCATACCTGAAGTGACAAAATGAATAATTTTTTATTAAAATAACACAGAGCACAAATCTCTCTGGTTTTCACTCTTATTTTAGCTTCTCAGTAAAGCAGGTAAGCAAAGCATTTACATGCTTATGTTTTATAGTTGCTCAATCACATATTATTTTGCACATTTTTTTTTTTAAAACAGTAGGGTACTGCTCCCTGAAGTGGCTTGGCTCGACCTAACGCCTAAAGGCAGAATGGGTGAAGCTATTTGCCAATCCAAAAAGCATTTGGGACCCTCCTGGGTAAAATGTGGGGTTGGAATTAGAAGACCATTATCATTAACAATTGGCAGGAGGCACCACTCACTTCTCCTGGAGAGATTACAGGGGTTGAAGGATGTTTCCTTTAATCACCAAGCTGACCTCACCTGACAGAGGCTAGTGCTACTTGAAGGCGAGCCCACTGCCCGGCTCCCTGAGGTCCCAGCGTCCCCTGGCTCTGAGCAGAAGGGACGCAGTCCAGGGGAGGGAAATGAAATTCCTATGCCAGACAAAACGGTTATGTCAGTCGCTGGTCATTACTCAGAATATTGCTTCAGGGGGAATTAGATGTGAGGAATGTCACAGAAGGAAGAAGAGACACATTTAGGACAGCTTCCGTCCTAATTCAGCTTCATCAATCTTCACGCCTAACCCAGACACTCTGGTACAACGTCTCCGGCCCACATTTGAGATGGCCGTACGTAGCTACATGATCTGAACCCGTGTGTAGCTACTGAGTAAAAGGATAGTAACTGTAATGACAGAATACCTACTGGGTGCTAGGTATTCTACCTTTTCTCATTTGCCACCAGAGTAGTTCTATAAATCAGAAGTGTTTGTCATCAGGTAGATGAGCCAGCTGAGGCTGTGAGAAGTTTAGTAACTTGCCCAGGATTACACAGCTAAGCGATGGCATAAATAGGATTTAGCCACTTTCTGATACAAAATTGCTGACTTTCCACTTCTATACACTACATCGAGAGCACAGCCTTAGGATTCAGATTCACCTGCTAAACGGACGAACAGACAAACAAGAAAACAAGCAATAACTAGAGAAATGCAAGAGCATCAGAAGAGAAACATTTTGCCATGGTGGGGATTCTAGAAGGGTTATCTACCAATAAGGAAATTGTGATCAAACAGTGAAATAAATATTTGACAAAAACACAAAAGCAGTAAAGAAGAGAGAGCTTGCTATTGTCTAAGTATTGCTCAAAATACTTACATATTAACTTGTTTCATTCTCCACAATGACCCTATGAGGATCGATATTATTAATAGCCTCATCTTACAGATGAGGAAACTGAGGCATTGAAAGGTTACGTCATTTGCTCAAGTTCACATAGCCAGTGGGTAGCAAGGCCAGGTTTGGAGTTTGGATCCTCACGCTGGAGCCTAGTCTCTTAGTCCCCAGTTCATAGGCCGGAATGGGAATGCTAATCCTGCCTCTTTCTAGATTTGTTACTTAACCCCCCAGAGTTAGGCTTCCTTCATCTCTAAAATGGGGATTTTGCCCATTTACCATTTCTAGGATGGTACCCAAGCGAGGAAATCGCTGGGAGATTACCCAATTTGGTGGTCACAGCATTATCAGCCAGCACAATGCTTGGCTCCTAATCCTTCCATCCAAATTCTTGACTAGTTCGCTGCTTGGTTCTCCCTTCCTTTTTCTCTCCTTCTTGCTCTTTCCTGCCCGTCCTCTCCCACATCCGTTCATTAGTGCCTGGCCTGCCTCGTGTGGGCAGCCACAAAGGCATTAGAATAGGCCTCCTGCCTTCCAGCAGGGAGTGGTGCTCGGACCCTCTACCTCACTCTGTTCTTCCTCCCCCTGCATCCAAGCTCATGCCCCGGAAGGTCATTTCTGTATGAAGTCTGACCGAAGCCCTGGGGTGAGAAAATATCTGTTGCTCTGAAGATCAAAACTACCCCAGTGGAGAGTTCCAGGAAGTCACTGCAGGAAATGCTGGTACCAGAACTGGGGTTGCTCCAACAGCGTTTATTTGGTGACAACAGCGTTGTCACGGAGTCGGCTTTTGGATTCGTCCGCATCAGGCCCAGAGAACCAGAGCTGAGGAAACATCAGCTGGGCTGGCACAGTCCTTATTTCTTTCATGTCCCCCTTGTCAACAGTTTGAAAGTGAGATGGCTAATTTTGTGCCTGACAAGAAAGGACGGATCATTTTCTCAGATGCTGTTATCAGCAGAGTCAGAGCTGGTACATTCTCTGAGGGAGTCCCTGAACCACAGGTTACTGGCAGGCAGACAAACACTCGCTGACAGCCATTTGTGACCAACTATGAAACACCATCTGCTGTGGTTGGGGGAGGAACAGCTCCAGCAAGAGAGAGCCACCATAGAGCCTTTCCCTGTGTTAACTCAGGGTGGCCTTTGGGTAGCCCTAGAGGAAAACCAGTTGTGCATTCCCCGGGTGGTACGACTCATCCAGATTCGTCCGTATATAAATGATAGAACGCGGATATTTTTTTCTAGGAGTGAAAACATTTGAACCTATCTTTATCTTAAAATGCAAACATTAAACAGCTGAATAGAGCAAGACAATGCTGTGCAATAGATACAGTCCAGGACTGAGGAAACTTCCTTGGGAGAGCTGAGCCAACTTATGTAGGGACGCCATCAAAAAGACGGCAATGACCGGACGGATGTGTCTGGGACGTTTCGGTGCGGGATTATTTTTGAAAAATCTTATTTTCCCTGCCCTTTGAGGGGGAGGAGAGAAGCCTGACAATTTCAGAAAGGAGTTTGACTTTACGGCTCAAGATGTAATTCAAGAAAAGTAGTTATTTATAATGAGCGGCAGAAACATTATTCAGGAGAGAAAGATACTTTACTGAAAGGAAAGATTTCAGGTCTTTAAGATACTCAGGAAAAGGAAGTCTTTTTTGCTCGTTAACTTTAATAAGGCACACAGCCAGTGGCATGTGCCAACCCTCTCCCTCTCTGGTTGGAAGTCTGGGTTTTCATTTTCAGGAGCCTTAATAGTCTTGTGTCTCATGATTAAGTAATGAGAGCTGGTTCCAAAGTACCTAAAGTTTAGCTGATCTTGCATTTGTCCTCATAGGCCAGGGAAGATTGTAAAACAAAAATGCTTTAAAGCCAAATGTACAAGGAACGATAGGTAGAGAGAGAGAGAGGGACACACACACAATTTAAAAAAAAGAAAAAAAAAAGAGTTCTTTCTGACTCTCGACTTGAACTCAGGGGCCTCGGCAGGGGTTACGACGTTTGCTGGTAGAAAATAGTTTTTACAGATGAAAATAACTGAGTTCTGCATTCTCGCTTCCAACTGAAAAGCCAATCCATTACTGAATCACTCTGATTACACCTATCAGAATGTGGGGGCAACTGGATGGCTCAGTCGGCTAAGCGCCCAACTCTTAATTTTGGCTCAGGTCACGATCCCATGGTTTGTTGGATGGAGCCCCGAGTCGGGCTCTGTGCTGACAGCTAGGAGCCTGCTTGGGATTCTCTCTCTCCCTCTCTCTCTCTCTCCCTTTCTCTGTCCCTCCCCCATTTGTGCTCCCTCGCGCCCGCACGCACACACTCTCTCAAAATAAATAAATAAAATGTTTTTTAAAAGCCTATCAGAACGTCCACGCTTGCGTCCTTTCGAAGTTTTTAGGATGGAAAGAGACCCGGGATATGTGCCCTGGCATTTTAATCTTCCAGAACAGGCAGCTTCTGTTCCAAAGCTGAAATCCAATAACCTCAAGAGAAGAATCCAGTTCATCCCTGAAATCTGTGCCTCAGAGGGAGAGGAGGGTGGGGGTGGCAGTCCAGGCCTTTATGAATCCCATTACACCAAAGCGTGGGTAGGAGCTGCTCGTGGGAACAGAACACCGCGGTGACGGAGGATAGGGAAAAAAGATTTAAATGCGCTCTCACTTATGGCCGTGCAATATGAAAAACAAATCTAAACATTTGTCTGTAGAATCAGGTGATGATTGGCTGTCTGCTGTCTCAAGGGGGGCAGGAAAATGTTCCATGCACCTGCCACCTAATTCAGTTTAAAACCTGACACATTTACCAAGAGTGGGCTGGCATAATGAAGTTCATTCAGGCTGTCAGTGGAGTCAATAACTTATCCCCAACTGCTTTTGTTTCAGAAGCGGCAGTGCCTCTGATCGGCTGAGGTACTTATTCAAGTAAAATTTATTTTCAATTGCCGGCCATAATGCCACGGGCACAAGCCTGGCTTTGACAGAACCTTTTGCTCGAGGCTAAGCTATTGTTAAAGTTTGTGTCCATTGTCTGGGGTCTTTGATCTGTCAAAGCTGCTTAACAAGCTGGTTAAAAACTGTTTCAGATAACAGGTGTGTCCTTTGAGGGCACAGGGACATTTTTCAGCTCCTTTAAAAGACTGGTTTGAGGATTGACTAAAATTTACAAGCTGGTTGGTGGTGATATACGTAAAGCGCTTTTAAAACAAGAAACTGAGATTTAATGTCTTTACTTCCTTGGATTTCTGCAAAAAGGAATCTTTTTAAATGAGAGATTTAAGAGACATGTTGTTGTTTATGAATCAAATCAAGTGTTAAATTGTTTGTATGGAGATTTGTACGGAGTTAGGGCCAGAGTTCAAATGTGCACTAGAGGCGTGAGAGACACGCAAAGGCCCCGTGGTCACTGATGGCCAACTAAGTGCTTCCTGAGACACCAAGTCTTCTAGCTTCCACAAAGGCCAGTCTGACAGCAAAGGGGGACAGGCGTGCCCTAGACAGTGATAAAAATTGTCTCCTTTTCCTAACTCTTGTACCAGAAAGAACAAAATTAGATATTACAAAGGTCCTCTCTGGGAGCCAAGTGATTTCTTCCTGCTAGTTTCAGAAACCGCCTCATATTTTTCTGTGGGCAAATCCACCATCAGCTTTCTCTTTTCAAGTCTATCATAAATGCTCTTACTCCCTCCTATTTTATGGCAGTAATTTTGTTTTGGCTGAAGATTAATGGGGCTAAAAAGATGTGGAGCCTGAACCAGGGGCACAATTGGGTCATTTACACTCTTCATTTGCATAAAGCTGCCTCAAGTTCACCCAACCTTCTTGGGAAAGAGTAAAAATTGGAGTGGGTTTTAACTCTGCGTGGAAACTTTGGCAAAATACCCTCCACCACACCCCTAAATTTTCTAGATATTTCTAAAGTGGGTCATAAACAGGACATTTAAAATTCAAGAAGCCAACTGTATCTTTTTAGTCCAAAAATCATCCCTAAAGAAGCACATCCACAAAAACCTGACTAAAATAATTATGTGCATCAGTTTTCTTTCTAAAGTAGTATGCAACTCTTATACCTGAAAGAAGTTTCTTTAAAGGTCTCCATGAAAGGAGGTTAAAAAAGGAAACAGGTAGAAAATTGTTATTAAAAAAATATCTTTGGAAAGAAAATAAAACACAGAAGGAGCACAGTTAATGTGCTTACTACGTATAAAAAGCCCTTACCATATGCAAGAAAGACTTTACTACATAGAAATGTTTCATGTGCTGTAGAGACATCCTCAGTAATGGGAGAGAGGAGGGAGAATTAATAAATCACTCGAGGAAGTGTGGTTGGTTACAAAGGGAGAAAAATCAACTCTGGTTCTCACCCTGCATCATGCTCTGAAATATTTCCCAGGTGGAGACACTGTAGTTCACATGTGAGTGGAAACAGGAGTTTGAACTTGGCCAAGATATTCGCTTCTCTGCACCTTATCTGTAAACTGCTGCTCATTCATAAAATGAGGACAATTATTGTAGCTACTTCAAGAGAGTGGGGATGAACTACGATAACTTTTAAATAGCAAGTTTGGCCCCCTAGGAATTGCTAGCTGTTACTATTGATTCACATCATGTAATTGCTAATATACAGATCAATGAGTACCAAGTTTTGGGTATGGAAGGCTTTGCTAAAGCATAAAAGGAATAAGAAAAAAAAGGATTCATGGCCATAATGACATGTATCTATAAATTCTCAGTGAACTGGAGCAAAGTAGCCGACAGTTTCAAGAACAAAGATGAAAAGGAAAACAACAACAAAAAAAATTAAAAAATAGACAACAACAAAGTCACCAAAATTAAAAGGCAGAGGATAATCCACAAAAGGCATGTTTAAGAAAAGATTTACCACCTTCTACACAACTTAGTGAAATACTAGTTTGTCAACAGATAATTTGGTAAAAATACATAAACTGACAATTTCCATGGAAGAAATACTATTTTTTGACGACCATAACATCAGGTTATGAGCTCTGGAAGGCCCAGAAACTTTATCAACGTTGTTTACTGCAGTGTCTCCAGACCTACCACACAGCCTATGCACACCCCATCTTCATTATTTTATGGAAACATGTTCTTCGTCTTCAAAGAAATGCAATTTTAAGCGAGTATGTAAGAAGAGATAACCCTGGGTACAAAGAAAGCAATATACACCCAGCTGTTTATTCCAACTGATAAATGATAATGAAACACCAGCGAAAAACTCAGTATACAAATATAGAGAAAGGGCAAGTTTTTATCTTTTTTTTTTTTTTTTAATTTTTTTTTTCAACGTTTTTTATTTATTTTTGGGACAGAGAGAGACAGAGCATGAACGGGGGAGGGGCAGAGAGAGAGGGAGACACAGAATCGGAAACAGGCTCCAGGCTCTGAGCCATCAGCCCAGAGCCCGACGCGGGGCTCGAACTCACGGACCGCGAGATCGTGACCTGGCTGAAGTCGGACGCTTAACCGACTGCGCCACCCAGGCGCCCCAAGTTTTTATCTTATAAAAGGAAAAAAAAAATAATCTTAATTCTTCTCCTTTCAAGGCTCATTTTTAAAGAGAAACAAAAAATTGTTCTGACACACTGCATATGAACTTCTATGAACCTCAACTTTTAACATTTTTTTTTTCAACGTTTCTTTATTTTTGGGACAGAGAGAGACAGAGCATGAACGGGGGAGGGGCAGAGAGAGAGGGAGACACAGAATCGGAAGCAGGCTCCAGGCTCTGAGCCATCAGCCCAGAGCCCGACGCGGGGCTCGAACTCACGGAACTCCCGGACCGCGAGATCGTGACCTGAGCTGAAGTCGGACGCTTAACCGACTGCGCCACCCAGGCGCCCCGAACCTCAACTTTTATAAAACACTCTGCACAGGCTGCTTTGCTGTTTTCGTAAGAACTGGATTTTGGGTGTAACTCATGAGTTATCAGTCAGGCATTCGATAGCAGCCTGTTTTCCTAATCCTTCCATATTCCAAGGGCAGGTCGGCAAGGTCACTCACATGTGCTCCTATCTGGGGAGTATTAAAGGGTCTTCCTCCCTGTCCATCCCCCTCCCCATACCCTTCTTGAATTCTCCTCCCACCCCCACCTGCCTAAGGCACCCCCACCAAAATTACATTGGATCACACAGGGTATATATATTTGGATCACACAGGGTATATATTATTTGGATCACACAGGGTATATATAATCAGCCCACAGAAATACGAAAGGGTTTCTGCTTAGAACAGAACAACGTAGCATTCTGAGCTCTCGGGCAGCCGTGACCTCCTCAAGTTCTCCTGATCTTCCCTCCTGAATTGCATGGTCCACAGAGCAAGTCTGGGAGGTTAAGTGAAGGCAGGGTAGTTCTCCCGGCTGGAATAATTCCCCCTCCAAGATTCATGTCTTCCCAGAACCCGTGAATATGATCATACTTGGAAGTAAGGTCTTTGTAGATGCAATCAAGTTAAGGTGGAGGTCATACTGGAGTAGAGTGGGGCCCCAGTCTAATGATGAGTGTCCAGAAACACAGAGACGCACAGAAGACAGAAGAAGGGATTGGAGTTATGCAGCGACAAGCCAAGGAACAGTTGGGGCCACTGAAAGCTTGAAGTGATGAGGAAAGATTCTTCCTCAGCCCCGTTGTAGGGAGCGTGGTCCTTCCAACACCTTGGTTTCAGACTTCTTGCCTAAGAGCATGAGAGAATACATTTCCATTGTTTTAAGCCAACCAGTTTGTGGTGCTACATTATGGCAGCCACAGGAAACAAATACAAGAAGTCTCAAAGGAGATATTGAGCAAAACTGCTTAAAATCTGGGTCTTCCACCCAAGGAGCTTGCATATGGTTGGGAGATCTGGTGGAGACCTGGCCAAAATCCTGGCTGTGGAAAATTCACTGGTCTCGATGCTCTCTGTCCATAGCCCTCAGAACCCAGCTGACCGTGCCAGCAGCCGAAGGTCAGGATGAGGCTTTGCGGATTCTAGCAATCCTTTACGAATTACACGGCTGGCAACAACTGCTTTCTAGGACTGGATTTCTGAAGTTTGCTGCTCTTGTCAGTGGATCAGTAGCTCTCCATTCATCCTCATCTGCCTTCCACTTGCTCTCAGAGAATCACAGACGATTAGAGAAGGAAAGAGCCTTAAGAACATTCATTTTCATTCATCTCTTCACAGAGAAGAAAACAGGCTCAGAAGAGTTCAGTGTGTGAAGTCAGGTCACACAGCTCTGCTGGAGCAGAACTGACACCAGAATCCGTTCTCCTGACTCCAGATACCATTCCCTCAAATAGTAAATATTTGCCAGCGTCTCTATTGTTCAAGGCCCTGATCCCAGTGCTTAAGGAGATCTAAAGAAGAGTGAAGAGACAGCCTCTGCTCTTAGAATTACATTCTTAATTATGTAATCCATTGTTTTATGTCTCTCTCCCCCTCTGTAATGAGGCTTTTTGAGGGCAGAAGTTGAGTCTTTCTTTAGTGATCATCAGATATCAGTCTCTATATAGAGAACGCCAGACATGTATTTTAAGGAGTTGGCTCATGTGATTGTGGAGGCTCCTAAGTTTGAAATTTCTAGCGCAAACCAACAGGCTGGAAACTCAGGCAGGATTTCTATGAGAAACCTCGTGGTTTGTTTATAAATCCGTTAACTGATTGGATGGGGCCCACCTACTCTGGAGGGTAATCTCCTGCACAGAAAGTCAAATGATTGTAAATGTTAATCACATCACGACTGGACACTGTAGCCTAAGCGAGGTAACACATAAAATTAATCATCACACACCTCACCATCTAACCCATATACGCCAGTTCCCACCACCTGGGTTTCTCCAGCCTCAGTTTGTCCTTCAGGTTCCAGCTCACGTGTCCCCCGTCAGCAGAGCTCTCCCTGACTTGCAAGTCAAACTAAAGACGTTCTGCTGTTTGGATTCCTTCATACCTCTCCTTTCTACCTTGTTAATCTATTTGTTGTTTGCCTGCTTATTTTCTGTCTCCTCCCTCGAATGGGATTAGGGAGCCTTATCAGCCTTGTTTCCCACTTTATCCCAAGAAACAGGTTGCGATACGGTTCAGATCATGGACATTGGAGATGGGCTGCCTGAGTTTGAATTTCACCCCTGTCACTTAATGATTATGTGTCTTTGGGGAAGTGACCCAATCTTTCTGGGCCTTGGTTTTCTCACCCTTGGATCTGGAATAATAATAGCATTTAACTCCTAGGGTTACTGCAATTGTTAATTGAGTTAATAGATGTGAGGCAAGGAGGAGACTGCATGGCACATAGCAAACACTGTATGTGCAATCTATTTACTATTGTAGTAGAAACTTAGTTAATATATAAATTGAAAAAGACGAGTGAATGGATTGAAGGGGTCCTTGGTGACTGGCCCCTCTTACCTGGACAGCACAGCATCTTGCTTTGCTCTGCTCTAACCGCATTCACAAAGAGGAATTCTGTACTCCAACTGCACCAAAACTTCCTTCAAATCCCCTCTTCTGCTTCTGGATGTGATGTTTTTCTGTTGTTGCCTGTTGTCCTACTTGTATGCTTGACTAGGAGTTCAACTTGATACACCCCTAGATGTGGTGAAATGCCCATGGGAACTACTGTTGTGCCTTCTAGCATAGCATTTAGCACACTGTTTTGTCATTTGCTTGATTATTTTCCCCACTGGCTTGTAAGCGTCTTGAGTGCCAACATCACATCTTTCTTATTCCATGCTGTTCCCCCAGAACCCAGCACGGTACCCAGAGCAGGGCAAAGCTCACTGAAGGAGTGAATGACTAGAGAAAAAAAAAAAAAAAAAAACATGCCAGGACACCTGATGATTCTCTGGAAACAAGGCCTCATTATGAAGGCAGTGGAAGCCACTGGAAAGGATGAAAAACTTATGTAAGTTACCATCAACATGACTCCCAGGAAGGAGAGGGAGAAGCCAAAGAAATAGATCAAAAGGATATTTACAAAAATATAAGAGAGCTTTTAAGTAGCACCAACTTTGAAGTAAGAGAGCACAGGGTTCAAAATGCAGTTGTACAATTTATGGCCCGGGCACCCTGTCCATTCTCTTACTCTCTTCATCTGTAGAAAGCAGCTACCGATACTATCTTGACAGATTATTGAGAGAATAAATGGAATAGCACTGCATGTTATTCATTAAAAGGCAGCGACTATTAATAAAACACACAGAAAATGAAGCAGTGAGGGTAATAAGGTGGATCTCGCCTCTTAATTTTATCTATAATTAAACAACTTTAAGTTATAAAGTTGTTTTCTAGCCCAAAAAGTACCTAGAAGCATATGTGATAAGATCCCCTTTTCCAATGTAGCTATATTTTTAAAATAGAAATAAATGTATCTGGACTTAAAAATCTGATTTAGACTTTGTGATTTGGTATCATATGGTTATCACATCTCATAGTTAGAAGGGAAACCGATACAGTTACCCATCCAATGGTAATATTTCTCATTCAGTGGATTTGCAAAATGTTCTTTATGCACCTAAGATGTTCCAGACACTTTGCTGGGTCCTGACTTATAGAGTTCACATTCCGGTGGGAGAGAAAGACAAGCAAATGACTCCAGGTGGTGAGCTCTGTGAAGGGAAAGTACATTGGGCTCGAGGAACACATGGGAGGGTTAAGTACTGCTCGCCCAGGCTCCCCAGGGAAGTAAGAGTAAGCTGGGAAGCAAAGATTGGATTAGGCTAGGTAATGGGGAGTAAGGTGGAAATAAGTGTGCCAGGCAATAGGGTTTGAAAGGCTTCCATTTAGATTTGAATCCATCTGCAAAGTATTCTTTCAGAATGAGCAGGAAGTTCTTTCTTAAGAAAAATCTTTACTACTTACTGTAAAAGACACAGTATAATAGGTATATAATAATGTAGAATATAAAATATAGTGGAATATAATAATGAGCATTATCTCTGCACCTTTATAATTAAGGGGAAACTTGCTTCTAAGCCCAGACTAATAAGGCACTGATCTGTCTCAAATAGGAGGCCAGGAAGCTTGAGAATTCTTGCCCATGATTACTAGCTTTGAGGTTGAGAAAAAAGAATGAAAAAATAAAATTATTATAATAACTCCAAGAGGCCCGCATATACATGTATGTCATCTCCCACCAACACTCTACCACCTAAAGAAACAGGTGATAAAAATCTTGTAATAATATCAGCATTGAATTTAAAAGAAAAAAAATCATTATTCCAGTTGACCTAGAATGTATTCAGTTTGGAATCAAATAAGACCATCCTGTGAAAAATTTATTCTCCCTGGATTCACTTTACTATATATTAAGAGATATGGGGTGCCTGGCTGGCTCAATCAGTACAGCATGAGACCCTAGATCTTGGGGTTGTGAGTTCAAGCTCCGCATTGGGTATAGAGATTACTTAAAAATAAAATCTTTAAAAAAAAGAAGGAGAGAGAAAATACTAAGTCATAAGAATAACAATACGCTGGTAATGGCATAGAAACAGACTAATATATCAATGGCATAGAATAGAGGGTTCAGAAACAGACCCATGAATATATCGAAACTTGATATAAGAGAAGGTACTACCAGAAATCAATAGGGAAAGAACAGGTGTGCAGCATACAATGTTGAGAAAATTGGGGTACCATGTATAGAAAAAAACAAAACACAAAATTAAGGTATTAGTGTGGGAGAAGATCATCGTTATATTTAAAACTTCTCATATCTAAGTTACACAAGAAATTCTTAAAAAACAAAAAGGCTTTTTTTTATGGAAAAATGAGCAAAGGATATTGGTTATATATCTTGAGAATACACACACACACACACACACACACATAAATACAGATAATTCTTGAACAGATGCTAGACTATATACAGTCTACTGCAGTATATGTGATACATGCGAGGGACACAGTATGGGAGTACTTAGCAGAAGCCAAAAGTAAAAAATGCTACGTATTTGTAACTAGTAGATAAATAAGTCCTAGAGACCCAACACATAGTACAATGATTACAGCCAACAAAACTATATGATAAACATTAAACTTGCTAAGTGATTGATCTAAATCGTTTTCAACATTAGAAGCAAATCATAATTATGTAAAGCAATAGAGGTGATAGTTAATGCTACAAGGGCAATCATATGGCCAAATAACTGTATCAAATCAATCCATTGTACACCTTAAACTTACACATGATGATGTATGTCAAATATATCTCAATTTAAAAAGTGGGGAGCAAGGGGCACCTCGGTGGCTCAGTGAGTTGAGCGTCCAACTTCAGCTCAGGTCATGATCTCATGGTTCATGGGTTTGAGCCCCATGTCGGGCTCTGTGCTGACAGCTCAGAGCCCGGAGCCTGCTTCTGATTCTGTGTCTCCCTCTCTCTCTGCCCCTCCCCAGCTCACATTCTGTCTCTCTCTCTCTCTCTCAAAAATAAATAAACATTAAAAAGTGGGGAGCAAGATGGATAGATCTGAAAACATAAAGTTGAGTGGGGAAAGAAGAAACAGAAGGAGGGCTACAATACAATCCATATGTAAATTAGAAATAGGTCCACACAAAAGCAACACTGCTTATTTTACAAGGATTTTTACATTTCATACACATCCAAGACACAACCGTGTCTGTATGGGAGAAAGGATTAGACAGTGGCTTTGTCTCAAATGATAGCGTGCCATTCGCTGTTTGCTATAATTGCTAATATAAATATTTCCTTTAAGTTAAAACATACCCCGTCACCTAGCATGCTCGTGATAATGCTGCTTTTGAAAACTAAGATCTTTGGAAATCCTTTGGTTCTGGAACAACCTTCCCTGGAGCTCGGTTTTCTGTAACATAATACAGACTGCGAGTAAAGATATTCTAAGAGCACTGGGGCTTCCTAGAAGCCAAAACTTGCTGGCGGAGCAGGCAAATTTCGTGTGTGCAAGGCTAAGGGACCGCAAACCTCATGCTCCCCTAAAGCAATGAAGTGGCAAAAGGAAGCAGACAAATAGAGCGGAGTGATAAACTGGAAGGGAGAATAAAGTAGAGACTGGAAGCAGAGAGGAAGAAGAAAGCAGGAAGATGAGATCATTGAAAAGCAAGATAGTGGAATAGAGGAAGAAAAGAAAATTAAAGAGGAAGACGGAGGAGAAAGAGAAAATCACACATAAAGCTTTTATCTCTTGGAAGTAAACCAACAAGTTCCTTTGCTGTCAGCACAGACGCTGACCCGGGGCTTGAACCCACAAACCTTGAGATCATGACCTGAGCCCAAGTCAGACACCCAACCGACTGAGCCACCCAGGTGTCCTGAGAAATTTCTTGCATTTTTTAAAAGGTGGCCACCATGCTTCCTGCCTTACCTGCCCCACTGAATAAATCCATTTCATCTCTTCTTGGCTAATTCTATACCCCCATCTCTCATGAATGATTTTTTTCTTTCAAGCCTAAAGGGTGGAGAAACACTGGATTTCAGGGAACGAATTTTAGTTTCAACAAACTCTAGAACATCCTTTTATACCATGATGGTATATATTTTATATAAGTAAACTCCACAAAAAATTTCAAAGGAAGTTAATTCTAGAAAAAGAAAAGAGTGGTCAAATGAATAACTATAAGGAAAACATCTCATCTGTCACTGTCCCCTTCGATGAGGTTTAGGGTCTATAGAGTGAGAGTTCACGGAGCCACAATTAGAAGAGTGCTCTCCTATCCATTTTTACCTCCCTCCTCTCTGGTCATGCTTCAGTTCAATCAGCATCAGCCAGTTTAAGGACATGTTCGCATTCGATGGAATTGTAAATAAAACTATTGTCCCCCCCCCAAAAAAAAATAGTTCTCTCCATTTTTAATATGTTCCCAAAAGATTTTACTCTTAGTGTTTTCCTCAAATTACAGTTCCCTAGTAAATTCTTTGTATTGAGACCTAATATTTACTATGAAAACTACAGTGCATGTTTCTTCATATTTTCTACTTTAAAACTTGTCCATACCAATCATGATGAAAGTTACTTGTCCTAAGTCAATGTACTCTGTGGCCCCGAAGAGAGCAAAGGTCTCAGTGAAGAGCCTTGGAAAGAACACTCCACAGGTTAAGGAAATGCTAGAAAATCAAGTGCCTAAGGGTTAAAAAACAACAACAAAACAACAACAAAAAACATCTGCAAGTCAAAATGCTCTTTGGGGAGGAGCGTTAATAACTGATGGCATTAATCTCTGCAAAGCAGAAAAAAGGAAATGAACGCTTCTCTCCCTTGCACGGTCACTATAATTTCTAAAACTGTACTTTATTCAATCTTGGAGTCTGACTTATTCATCTTATAATCCTAGTAAAAATTGCAAACAAATTGCCTCCTCTACTTCTAGTATGCCTTCTCGCTTTCATAGTTGTCTGTTGGTTATAGGGTACCGTGGGGAAAAGTCCGGGTCCTGAGAACACCGTGGAGTACACATGCAAAGATGGACTTTTGTATGGGTTTTACTGAAAGGAAGAACACTACTGGGGCTACAGAGATCACAGTCTGTCCCCTGTATCTGGATCCCCTTTCTCACGTAAGTGGGATGAACAGCTAGCCATTTGGAAAACCAAAACATAAGGTCAACATTGACTGGAAGTCAAGCTGAGTTTAAGTGATTAATCTGTTCTTGAGTCACTCGATCTTTACACTCTTCCAACGACAGAAAAGCGTATGTTTGCCACAAGTCTCAGTGAAACACAATTATGGGCACAAATCTGATGCCAATCACCTTTGAGCTAACCTTCCTCATGTCCGTGCCTTCTATTGATTAGCTCACATACCACACTGGGTCCAGTCGTCTGTAGCTTCCATCAACAAATGATCCTTAAGTGATGGTGGATACAGCAAACCTGATGCCTTGACAGACTCTTTCTGCTATTGTCTACTTCAGACAAAGAACTGATTTTCTTTTTTTTTTTTTTTTGAGTTTTTTTTTTAATGTTTATTTATTATTTTTGAGACACGGAGAGACAGAGCATGAACGCGGGAGGGGCAGAGAGAGAGGGAGACACAGAATCGGAAGCAGGCTCCAGGCTCTGAGCCATCAGCCCAGAGCCCGACGTGGGGCTCGAACTCACGGACGTGAGATCATGACCTGAGCTGAAGTCGGCCGCTTAACCGACTGAGCCACCCAGGTGCCCCAAGAACTGATTTTCAAAGCGGGTCATGCCCACATCTTGATCACTTCCATAGTCCACCTCTAGAGTTGCCCCATTTCATTTTTCTGCTATGTGTTATTTAAACGGGCCCCTATGGGGTGCCTGGGTGGCTCAGTGGGCTCAGCAATCCACATAGGCTCAGGTCATGATCTCACAGTTTGGGAGTCAGCATCGGGCTCTGTGCTGACAGCTCAGAGCCTGGAGCCTGCTTCCGATTCTGTGTCTCCCTCTCTCTCTGCCCCTCCCCTGCTCACACTCTGTCTCTCAAAAATAAATAAAATTAAAAAAAATTTTTTAGATGAGTCCACAATGGCCAAATGGAGAGCAAATTGAAACTGATACTTTGTCAATTAGTGTAGAAAATAAATGTTTTATGTGTATTGACTTCCTTAAAGAGGCGCTTTAAAAATCGAATTTTTCTGCTTAACTATCTCTAATGCCAAATCCACTAAATGATTGCTCAGTTTTGCTTGGGCTTAAGTAGAGTTTATAACTTTTTTATTTTAGAAACATATGTACTTGCATGACTAACATATTCACCTTACAGATGCGAAAAGTCATGGAGAATATTAACCCAAATCTACCTCCTAAATTTTGATTCTCTACTTTATTCCGTATTTACTATGACACTCAAATTTTTCTTCTTAGGTTTAAATTATTAATAGAGAAAAGATGGAAAAGATGACCAAACTAAAATGTGTTCACTGATGAAATAAACTGTAATTAGTATTTTTTAAAAAAAGATTGGATCAAAGAATAGTCAGAGTCTCAAAAAAGATAAAGAAATGCGACAAGCGAGGATACGGGGACAGGAAGGTCCTACAAGATCTTCTTTAACTTCCGTGGAGGAACCCCTGGCCTCAAGCTTTAAAGACTGCCGGAAGCCCCAAAGTGCTCCCTCGGATCTTCTCTGAGGATCCAGCAAAGATTCAACAATTGTTATGCTGAATCTTTGTGTGCTAGGTGGGATTATTTATCAGGGATTTTGTTTTGTCTGGGATTTCAATGGCTCAGCCCCAGCTGTACATTTGGGGACAGACCCCGGCTTCAATCAACGGAGGGTTTGTAGCCATCCTTTCGGAAGCTTCCCTCCCCCTGCAGGGATGGAGTAATTAACAGACCATTAAGTCAATTCTGCTTTATTGAGGGGGACACTGTGCAGGTCATTTCTTGGAAAACTTTTGTTCTTGAAGGAAATTACAGGATTGTTTTATGTTTGGAACACAGCCTGGTGAACTCCGGAGTCGAGAGGCTGGCTTCTGTAGCTCAGGGACCCACGGAGACAGGAAGATAATGACTCTAATCCCATTAAAAAAAGATGTCTCCCAACCTCCCCCTCCTTTTACTTTTTCTTTTAAAAACCAGTGAAAAGAAAAACGATTTGCTCATTTGGTAATAACTAATGGAGACATGAATTACGGAGATGCCCCAGACTGAAGTTTATCTCAGTGTCAATAAATCTCTAAACAACTGCTAAGAAAATAAGTACTGCCACCATTGCTTCTTTTTATTTCCATATTAATCAAAGGCATCTGCTCCTGTCCTTTCTATCTGGGAGAGGGAATGCGCAGCGAGCGTTCTAGCATCTGAAAAGGCCTCTAGGAGAACGTGGTTCGCAGCGCTCGTGTTTTGTGCGGCCAGGGGACTTTTTACCGCCGGGCTTAGGTGACCTGTCTTTTCTCGCAAGGCTCTGAGGGCCTTGAAGTGGGGGCCCTTCCGCATTTGAATGCGCACTTTTCTTGCTTTTGTGCTCATCATTGTGCCCCTGATGCTTCTGGCACAGCCAAAGCACCCAGAAAGTGTTCATTGCTGAAGCGGAGGAAACGCCCCGGGACCCAGCGTCAAGGCTCACTTTGCTGGGGTGCGCTCGAGCGCTCTATGTTTACGTGGGTTGGAACTGATGTGAATTTCCTCGTCCTTTCCCGGAACAGACAAGCGGGGTGAGGGTGGGGGCAGTTGAATAACCAGGAGGAGAGAAGAGTCTCCATGAAATGTGCTTGCTCCAACCTCTATCTCCTCGCGTGCGGTTCAGAATTCTGCCTTTGGCAAAGATGCTTTCCCGGGCACCGCAGCCCTGCAGAAAGCGGAGGGGGTCCCTCTCAGAACAGGGCTTCTGGAGTTTTCCAGGCCCCAGGGGAGATGAAGCGTCCTTGAGAGGCTCAGGCACTTGCATGTTGCATGTAAATTGCGGCGCCCCAGATCAGATCAGACCCTGGCTCCTGCACTCTCCGAGTTGTCCGGAGCAGACTGCGAGGGAAAGGCCGCCCGGTATCAAGTCAGGGCCAGACGAAACCCCAAAAACTTTCGGGAGCCGCTACTCGAAAGTTACCTCACAGAGCCTTAGGCCCTGTCTCCTCCCTGTCCTCCTGGGGAATGAGAACCCCAGCCACTCTGCTGCCACTTGAACCCCAGGACACCGCAGCAACGTCCAGGCCCCAGCTTTGAGTGCCCAGGTCTGCGTCTCCCCACCCCCTTCTCTGGGGCTTCAGCCCAGCAGCCCCGGCTCCTATTCCCTAGGGCCCACTACCCGGACGTATTGAACTTTCTCTCCCCAGCGCTGGCTGTGCGGATAGAGTCCACACTTCGGTGCAGGAGCCCGGGCAAGGCCGGAGTTTGGATCAGAAGCAGGGACTCGATGCCGGGGGCTGTGGCCCGGGTCCGCCGCGGAGAGCGGGGCGCCTGCTCCTCGGTGAGGTCCCCAGCGAGGAAAGGTGGCTGGTGTAGGCGCTACAGCCGGGGCCACCCGGGCAGACCCGGACCGCATCTCCTTAGCAAACTTTACAAACCGTCAGCGCGGGGCTGGGCTTGGGGGGCTCAGGGAACAGAAAGGGAAAAGCGCTCCTGCAGCTCTCGGTCCGAGTTTAGATTTGTTTGTTGTCACTGCTGCTGGTTTTTCTCCCTCCCAGTTTCCATAAATGCTTAGGTATTTCGAGACACTTGCAAGCGTTGGCGCCGTCTGGGTTGGGCCTAGCTCGGCGACGTCCCTCCCTCGTTTATCTGCCTTTTGTTACCTGTGCCCCCGGCTCCCTCAGCCTGCCAGAGTCGGAGGTCAGGGCGCGGGGACTGTCACTTCCCACGAGACGAGGCCCCAACCTGAACAAGCTGTAGTCTCGGCGCCGACCCCTTCTGCGTGAGGCCCCAGAACCTGATGCAAAGTTCCGGGACAGTTTCTGCAGCGCGGGGCCCTGACGCCGGCTGGGCTCGTGGCTCATCGCCACCCGGTGCAGGAGCGCGGAGGGAGGGGCCACGCGCCCAGCGGGTGGGTGGCACCGCGGGAGTCTGGCCCCGAGCGGGTCCCGAGGTCGCCACTGCTCTCGCCCTCTTCCCCGCGCCCTTCCCCGCACCCACCCTCGCTGGCCCCCTCGCAGCCCGGCGACCTCGCCTCCCCGGGAAGGGTTCACTGAAAACGGACACACCACTAAAAAGCGATGCCGTAGACCTGAACCTTCCGGTTTGGGCTCCTCCCAAACCCTGCTTGTCAGGGAAGTGGGTACAGGAGAGGCTCAGAAACTGCGAGGTGGAGAGGTAGGGACGCCCATTCTCCTGCGGGTTTGCGGAGAAGCAGGCGGAAGAAGAGGGTGCGTCTAGTTCACCTGCCGCCCCACCTCGGCCCACTTCTCTCTGAGGACGCTTCCAGCGCCCTTCTGCCGCGCCTCCTGCTCTAGCTGAGCTCCCCAAGCCTGGGCGGAGCGGGGCGAGCTAACCAGGAGCCGCCCACCTCCCCGGCGGCCTAGGTCGGCGCCTGGTCCCGACGTCCCCTCCTCACTACTCCCCTTTCCTGCTCCGGCCGAGAGCCGCGGGCATGGGGTGGCCTCGGGCCTCGGGACAAGGGTCCGAGGGAGAGATGCAGGGACTGGGACCCTGCGAGCCAGGGACTAACTCCTGCAGCTCTGGATACCTCCAGAGCCGGGGAGGGGTGAGGCTGAGCTTCTGCTGGGGCGCCCACGGGGTCGCCGAGGTTCCACCGGTGCCCAGGCCCCGAGGCCTGTCCCCAGCGCCCAAGGGCGGCAGAGAGGTGGGAGCGAGGGGGGGGGGGGAGGGGGGGAGGGGGGGCAGGTTGGGAGTCCACCCTTCAGACGGGAGGTGGGAGGACGAGAGTGGGGCCCAGAGTTCCCAGAAGAGACCTGGAGAGGCAGTTAAATCTTGTTGGCTGAGCGAGACGCTCAGAGAATCCGGGCTTTTGCAATTTCTGCTAAGGGTGTCAGTGGAGGCTATGAATCTTCGCTTGACCCAGCCACTTAGGAGGAAAAAAAAGTTTGAAGACACCCAAGTCCTCTTCCTGTAGGAGTTAGGAAACCTTGGGCCGCCTCCCCCAGCCCTTCCTGGAGATATAAACCCAAGGTCCCAGAACCTTGGGAAGGGAGCTGTGTTCCTTAGAAATAAAGTTCTACTGTACCCAGCTAAAGCCGGCATGCTTTCCCTTTCTAAATGTGACTTTCTCCCGCCCTTAAAGTTCGGCCACCTGCTTAAAGACCCGCGAGGCTTTTATAGAGTGCAGGACTCCTCAAGCTATCACCGCCCACGAGGATTTCATTTCTCTGTTCTTTTAAATGCGATTTCTGGAATGAAGGAATCCTTGTCGCGTTTCTAGATTGAATTAAAAACCGCCTTAGACTTCAGAACTTTCGAGAAAGGGGCAAATTTACAAGGGGGGGGGAAATCGGGTCAAGAACCTTTTTTCACCTTGGCGGACATATACTTTTGCTGTTGGCGTCAGTAATTCGCGAATTTAACGGGAATTGCAGGCAAGAGTCGCCTGCAAAGTCACATCCCCAAGCGGACCAGCTTGCTCGGGGACAAGACCTTTCCCTGGAGGCCGGTGGCTAATGTTTCTTCCCGAAGAATCAAGAAAATCCAAACAATCTGGCTCTCAAATCATTTTTCTCCGTGAGTTCCTGTCCTGTTCTTAAAGGAATCCTTCCTCCCAGTCTCTAGCCCAAAGGAGTTTTTGTAACAGAGGAGTTCAGCCTGGCTAGGGGAACTTCCCAACGTTGGAAGCAGTGTCTCCTTCCTGCTTCGGTTGGATAATTCAAGATAGGATTCCCTCGCCTTGGTGGTTCCTTGAGTGTAGTTTCCCATGAAAATAGACCTTAACGGCTCTTTAAATTGACCACCGGATGTATCTAAAGGGATTGGACAGGCAGCACCACCTCAAAATTCACCATTCCCTGGTGTAAGGAGTGTGGCTTTTCTCCTTTAAGCTTCAGCTCTAGAGAAGGGATGAAGCTCATCTCGAAGCCAGTGGTCAGCGCTGCTGTGGTCTTCCCCCAAGACCAGGCCTTTGGAAACGGGACTCCAAAGAAGCAAGTAGCTCAGGGGAAAGTCGTTTTCCTGATTGATGAAACTTCTCCCTCCCTCCCCTTTTTAAATAATAAGCTCACCCGGAAAGGCTGGAGGGCTGCCTTGTGTTGGTTTCAGATAAATCCTCAACAGCTCTTTCCTCACCCAGAGAAATGAATCACACTTGGGAAACAGACGATTATTCCCCCATTTGTCTGCCGAAAACCAGGGGAAATAAGCAGCCTCCACTGGAGACCCTCACTTTGGTCTTTCTCCCTGGCAGTGGGGGAGCTTGAGGGGATGGGGGAGTTGGAGGAGACTGAGTTCAGTAGAACCGGGACCCACAGAGATGCCCTCCCAAGGGCAGGCAGTGGGGAGCCTAGGGAGGAAAGGGCAGAAAATTCCTAGATGTGCTCTCCCTGCCGGATCCTGGGGAGACACAGCTCTGTTGCTCTGCGGTGAAAACCATCAGCTTCCCCTCTTGAAGAGGAGTTTAAGCCTCAACCAGCTGCCGGTGATGTTACATCTAACCCAGAGACCAATTCCGAGGTGGTATATTTCAGTCAGGTTTCCATTTTTCCTTAGTGAGAAATACAGGTTTCTGCCATGGGAGTCACCATCACTAGGACTTGATTCCGTGTCCTGCACAAACAAACAAACAAAACCCTCTTGCTGGATTACTTTTGCTTGTACAAACTATTTGGAAGTGTTACGGAATTGGTGAGGGATGAAGAGAGGGAAGGAATTGGTTAAAATGACCCCTGTTTTAGCCATCATTTATGTAGAAGATGCCCAATGTTTTCATCTAATCAGACCTGCAATCTAACGGAGGCAAGAAGGGAGAATTACTGCTATAAATCTTCCAGATGCTAGGACTTAAGAAGTGGTTGGCCTCATCCTGAGCTCACCTTACAAAGCGGCGTGGCCTTCCCTTTCTCTCCGGGGCCCACTGCCCAGGGGGCAGGGGGAAGTGTGGGTACTTGATTATTTTCTAGGACGCCCTCTTCGTGGACTTTTCAAACATATAGTGGATTTTAACCTGCTTATTTTTTTTTTCAAAGGCCACACGGCCACCATAAAGTGAAAAGAACTTAACTTACTGCTTCGTTCCTGCCAGTTGTCAACACAGCGGTGCGGCCACTGCCTCACATTTCCTGTCACTCTGGGTTTTCAGATTACTTTTTTAAAATCTCAATTGCTGAGTTTATGAGCGCCTGATTACTGCAGAGAAATAAGGAGCTCAAATATCACAAGGCTACCAGTGTGGACAATGCTCCTAACTGAAAGACATCTGGTTGTAATAATTAACACCAATTTATCTGACCTTTTTAACCTGTGAAAGACCAGAGAAAAGTCTTTGTATCTGCCCACCCACTCAAAATCTCTCACCCACTGCCAGGTACACCTTACTGGGTCCACGTATTCCTTATCCACTACCCCCATCTTCAAAAATCTTAGGCAAAGGCAAAGCCAGGATTTAAAGGTTCTTTTTTATTTGAAATCTCATCCAGAAACACTGGTTATTAATAAATATATCATAGTTATCAAGAATATATAAAAAATAAAGACAGGTATTGTCTTTGAGGCCCTAACAAAATATTTCAAGCAAATGTTCAGGAAAATAAAAACGGCACCCCTCCCCAAACCATGATAACTTTTCAAAGCTGATGATAGAGAGAGCCAACCCCGCATGCAGAATCGCTGAGCAAGGGGGGAGGGGGGGATGGGGCAAGCTAGTAGAGGGAGCCCAGGCTCTGGCAATAGCTGGCCCCTAGAACAGCCTTGGGATGGAGTTTGGGAATGGAGTTCAGAGGGGGTGGGGTGGGGGAAGAAGCGCTTGTGCGTGAGTTTGGGTCTTTGCACTCTGCCCCCTTTTTTTCATTTCATACAACCACAGACAGATATATGGATACTTCGGAGAATTCACTAATAAATCCTTGTTACAAGGAAAATGGCATCATGGCCTGCACAACATGTTTCGAGAAGATTCATTTAGAAGCTTGCATGCATTCTTTTGACCTACACTGCGTCTTAAGGAAAACCCACATAAGAGATGTCATGCCCTGGACCGGGGTTGAGATTCAAAACTTGGGTCTTGATCTCTCTCTCTCTCTCTCTCTCTCTCTCTCTCTCTCAACGTCTCTAGAAAAACAACTGCGGAGAGATAGTGACAATCGTAATTGCATCCATCTCCAGGAAATATTTACATCTGTTTTTGCACAAAAGGGATGTTGTCTTTTCCAAGGTGAGAACACAGAGCCAGAGAAAGCCAACTCTAAAGTCCCTTCGCAAGTTTTTGACCACACCGATCCCGTCTTTACACAACGAATGCAGTTTTGACAAGAGCCTATGTAAGTGAGAAGCACTGGCGCGGCATGGGGAAAAGAAGCATGCATGCAAAACACACGAAGTCTGGTTCGAGTCCCCCTTCGTTACCACCTAGAAATTGCAGTTTGGTTTTGGTCCTTTCCCTCCGGGAGGTCAAGCGGAGTCTGAGATCTCCGACGGAGTGGGAGGCCGCGGGACCCCGCGCTCACCCTCCCGCCGGCCGAGCGAGTGCTCAGCCTCCCTCTCCCCTCCCGGCCCGACACCGCAGTCCCTCCCGCCTCTCTCCCCTCATCCTGGGCAGCTGCCGGGCCGTCCTCTGCTCACTTGAGCAAGTCCTTGGACTCGGCCGACAGCCGAGCCATGTTGGCGGTGGAGAGAGCGGAAAGGTGCGGCGGCGGCGGCATCTGGCAGATGGTGCAGGGGCAGGGCAGCCCGGCCCAGTGCTGGAAGCCGCTGCCCAGCTGCAGCGCGGGCGGCGTGGAGGGCGCCTTGAGCAGCGAGTGGGGAGGTCGAATAGTGCCGATGGCCGGCAGCGAGGCGGCGGACAGCGGCGACGAGCCGTTGCCGGACGAGAGCGCGCCGCCCAGGATGGGGTGCACGGGGTGCACCGCGTTGGCGGCGTGCGCGGGGTGGCCGGCCGAGTGGCCCACGGTCCCGCAGTGGAAGGCAGAGTGGTGGCCCCCGTAGATCTCGCCAACCAACCTCTTCATCTCCTCCAGGGAGCTGGTGAGCATGAGGATGTAGTTTCTGGCCAGCAGGAGAGTGGCGATCTTGGAGAGCTTGCGCACCGAGGGCCCGTGCGCGTAGGGCATGACCTCTCGAAGCCCGTCCATGGCGAGGTTTAGGTCGTGCATCCGCTTGCGCTCCCGACCGTTGATCTTCAGCCTCAACTGCTGTAGGTCCTGCTCCGACAGCTGCTTCTTGATTTTGTACTTGCTGCTCTCGCCGGTGGCCTTGGCGCCGGCCCGCGAGAGGCTTTCCCCGGGCATCTTCTGCACCATGTCGCCCTGCGTGGAGGAGACCGAGTTGAGACGGCTCTCCTGGTGGTGGTGGTGGCGGTGGTGGTGTTCCCTCAGATACATCTCATCCATGTCCGGCGATGAAGCTCTGCTGGAGACAGAGCTCGAATCAGAATTCATTTTATTACGGGGGATGCGGCCCTACCGCGGGGAGGCTTTAGGTGGGAAATTAAGGAAAATCTTGAAATTAAAAAAAAAAAAAATCTGCACAGCCCAGCGACCCACTTCTCAGTGGCAAGACTTGAGAAGAAAAGCTGAGGCACTGCCTTTCCCCGCCTCTCTCCCTCCCCACTCCCTTCTCTCCGGTTAGGCTGTTTCCTGGACAGCGGGTTGGTGTTTGCTGGGACTAACCTCACGCTGAAAAAGAGGGGCTTTTATAGAGCTGCGGCGGAGAAAAGAGACAAAAGGAACCCTCCTATCTATCCTGGGCTGGTTAGGACGACGTGCCGTCATTCAGGGCGGTGCGCTTTGCTGTCCCATTTTGCAAGGATTCCTATTCATATTCATTGTGGGGCCGCCCTGGGACACCTCTGCTCCGAACCGCTAGGAGCCCCAAGGCACAAAACCCTCTCTGATTGACACACTCACCGCTCCAGCTCGCTCCTTCCTGGATTTTTTTTTTTTTACTTCCCTCCCCCTCCTCCCCCCCCCCCCAAATTTCCCTAACCAAATCACACCTAAGGAACCAACCGCCAGAAGGAAAGGGAGCCAGGCAGTCGGAGATTCCTCTGGGTTTCTAGAGAGAAACTGAAACATTCTCTTTTCTTCATAGCTACTCCCAAGTTTTGGGGAATGTGAGCAAAAGAAGTCCTAATGGAACGGTGTCAAGGCCAGAGATGCGGTTGGAGGGCAGGTTCCCCGCGCCAGGGGGTGGGCGCGGGGGTGGAGGGAGAGGGGGACCTCGTGTCGCTGGGCACTGTCTGAACTGGTTGGTTATTAGGTCTCTTTTCCTAAACACTAATACGGTGTTCATTTTGTTTATTGAGCCCTTCTGGCCTAATTGCAATGGGACCTCCGTTTGTGGTGAAGGGCTTGCCCCGACACTGTTATAGGGATGGGTTTTCTTTTCTTTTCTCTTTTCTTTTCTTTTCTTTTCTTTTCTTTTCTTTTCTTTTCTTTTCTTTTCTTTTTTCTTTTTCCTTTCCTTTCCTTTCTTTCTTTCTTTCTTTCTTTCTTTTTCTTTCTTTCTCTTTCTTTCTTTCTCTCTTTTCCCTCGTTTAAATAGATTACTGAAAGAATTTGCTTTGCACAATTCTCTAACTTCTTAGACCTGGACCTGAGGAAAACAAACAAACAACACCAAAAAAAAAAAAAAAAAAAAAAAACCAAAAAAAAAACCAAAAACAAAAACCCAACCAAGGGGAGGGGAGGAACAGTGGCGGAGTAGCCAGGGAGGGAGTTAGAGATAGGAAGGGTTCCCAAGAACTCCAGAGAGATTGTTCCTGCCGGGGCTACCCCGCAGCCCCCGGACCCTGGCGCTAACAGAAGCGGGTGGGGCAGTCCCGGTCGGGAGCTGGCGCGCAGAGGCGGGTAGCATCTGCAGCTCGGCGCCACTGGGCTGGGGCCGGTGGGTCCACGGGGTGGGGAAAGCCGGTGCTGAGGGTCGAATAAGAAACAACGTGTGTTTGTGTGGGCGCGCGTGTTCTGCAGGGAAAGGATTTGGAGAGCCCCGTAGGCGTGCGCGCGTGGGCACTGCGGGCCAGTGCTCGGTGGATTCTGGGGATAAAGAGGAAGGAGGCCTGGAGTTTGGAACCTTCGGTTCCAGGGCGGAGGTCGGCGCGATCTTTCTTCCCCCTTGCTGTGTTTTGTCAATGGGACTAGCTAAACAGTTGAGGGGCGGGAAAGCAGAAACCCTCGGGAGCCCGCGGGAGGCCTCTAGAAGAGCCTGGGCGCCGCCACGCTCTGGGCTCGGAGGAACCCAAGACAGGTGCCAGGTTGTAGTCGAGTGGATGCAAAGTGTGAAACCGAAACAATCCCGGAATCTCCGGCAGTCAGGGCCTCGGACTGCGCGGCGCAGTCAGTGCATATCTTAGGGACTAGCAAGGTAGAGGAGGCCTCACTTAGCCTCCACTTTGTGGACAAAGTGGAACGGCCAACAGAGAGGGTTGCATGCCTAGCCCGGGAGTCTGTAAGCTCTGCGAGGCTTTGCCTCTTTGGCAGTCTCGCCTCGAAAGCTGCGCTGGCAAGTACCAGTAGGCTGGGCAGACGCAACATTGGAGAGGATGCTTTTCTGCACTGAACTTCGCTTCTCTGTAAGAGAAGAAAATGGACGAGACTCCCTCCTCAACGCCAGGCCCTCAGGGCCCTTGAAGACTGGACTTCTATCCTCCTACCGCCCCCACCTCCGTAGAAGGCAGATTTGTTAAAACGAAGAATCCAAATGATTCGATTTGGAATGTGGAAAGGTTGATTGTCCAAACGCACTTCTAATATCCAGGCCAAAGAAATGTTTCTGAATTCACCAGACCCGTCCCTTTGAGCTCAGACAGCGACATCCACCGAACTGCTTATGAGAAAAAGGGTTCCAGAACATCAGCATATATTCGGACAGTCCTAGGTGATGGTGATGGTGGAGAGGCGTGGTCCAGACCGCCGCCCCCAGCGCTTCTCTGCTGCTCACGTCCGGCGGCGGGGGAGCCCTGGGAACCCCACACTGGAGGAAAAGACGTTTCCCAGCCTTTGGGCCAGTGCACAGGCCCGGCCCCCGCCGCCTCCTGAAACACCTTCCTGACCCTTGGGCATCGACTCGGGCCTTTCTCTTGTCCAAACTGAGAATGCTGTAACTCAGTTTTTATTTCAGGAAGTAGCAAAGTCTAGTTAGAACGATTGATTACAAATGAAGGAGTAGAAAAAGTTATGCTGCTAAAGGCTTTTTTAAAAAGCATTAAAAAAAAAACTTCCAATTTTCTCAGTGGGCAATATGAAACAAGGTATAAAATTTTCTCACGTTAATCGAGGTGGCAAGGAAAAAGGGAAGCTGGCCTTGAAATACAAACTGAAAACTCACTTTCGGACTGGAAAGACCAACACCAAGCTTCTGGGAGTCCGAACCAGAAGCCCCTCTTCCTCGGCGCCGCCTTTCCGCCGAGTGGGGGGACGCAGCCCCTGCGACCAGCTCAGACGGGAACTGCGCTAGGCTGGAAAGGGGCCCCGGGCCTCTGTCTACAGACCCCCTGCCCCTCTAGCGGGTTTATAGCTCCGGCAACACGAAGGTAGATCTGCCTGACCTGGCAGAACTGCGTGTCCAGGCCGAGGGCCCTCGGCCACAGTCCAGGACGCCGCGCGCCCTCTCCTCCCCGCTTTCCCAAAAGGCTTCTACAGGTGAATGTGAAATGGTCCAAGGTCCAGGGCCCCAGTCCGGCAAGCACTTCTGGCGAGGCCTTACAGGGGCCCGGAGTCTCCTAGGGGAGGCTTGTTCCCTATTCCCTATATTCTGTAGGCATTAACATCAAGAGGAGGAAGAATGAATGAAGGAGCCACAACTTTGCTCTCCATAAAATGGGTTGATACTGAACGGGGCGCAAAAGGCAGAGGAGCCCCAACTGGCTGTGCAGGCGCTGTCCCCAAGAGTTTGCCTAGCGAGGTCGCTTTGGACTCTGAGGGTGAACCCGAAACCTGCTCCCAGCCCCGAGCAGGAGCAGGCGGGGAACTTAGAAGGGCGAGCTGCGCGAGTTCCTTCAGAGAACTGTCTCTGCCGGCGCTCACGCCAGGCGTGAGCAGGGGGCGGGGGGAGTAAGGGAGCCAGCGCTGGGCGGAGGCTGCGGCAGCTCGGTGGGGCCGCGGCAGCTCGGTGGGGCCGCGGCAGCCCAGAGGGGCCTCAGCCGGAGACGCGCCGTGACCTTGGCCCTGGCCAGGGGCCCTTTCAGAGGGCTGAAACAAGCAAGAAGAGGGAGCCAGCGACCCGGCGGCGGCGCGGGGCCCCGCTCTCTCGGGCCGCACCCGGCGCCCTCGCAGCCTGGGGGCGCAGCGGGGGCGGCGCGGAGGCGGGGGCCGTTCTCCCGCAACAGGTGCTTCCGGAGGCCCGCGCGGGCCGCTTCCCGCCACTCAGTCTTGCTCCCGGCAGAGCCTGTGAGTACTTTGTACTACCCGAGGCGGCAGCGGGTGCGCGCGGGGACCCGGTCCGAAGAGCGGCGCAGCCTTCCCCTCGCGCCCGGGGCGCACAGCCTCAGCTCTGCAGCTCCGGCTCCCGGGAACCGCGCCCTCCGGAGGCAATTCCTGTGCGCCCCCCCTCCTCCGGCCCCCACCCCAGGTCTCCGGGGAGCATCTCTTACCCTAAGCCCGGTGGCGCGCCCACCGCTCCGCAGCTCCAGCCACCGAGCTCCTCTCCGGAAGCTGCCGGCTCTGCCCGAGGCCGCGGCGATTTGGGCTCCACGGCGAGCACCCCCCACTCCTCGTCGGAGTCCGGAGGCCAGTGGTCGCACTGGCCGACCCGCCGGGAGGCCGCTGTGCGGAGCCGGTGGATCAGCAATGCCCAGGAGCTCCCGTCGCTCGCCCAGCCTCAAACTTGACCGGCGGAAACTTTGGTCGAGACCGAACGGCGGGAGGCTGCCCTGTGGGCTTCACCTTTTACCCCAGGCCCCCTTCCAAAACAAAAACGACAAAAGGGGAACCCCAAACATCCCTAAGGGTGTTCCGTCGTGGGCAACCAGGGGAATAGCCTAAACACTAGCTGAGCACGGAGGAAGTTCTCAAAAAGTAGTTTTGTATTTGAGTAAAACAATCACTTCACCACATTAGCAGTGGGGGCGGGTCATTGAAGCAGTTGAGTTGATCAAAGAAGCCCTTAGAGAATGAGAGAGAAAGAGAGAGAGAGAGAGGGAACAGTTTTTTATAAAAATTAACGTCAACAGCAATCTCAGGCAGGCAGGAATTCTCTCCTCTTGCAGCCGCGCGTCCCGGGTGCTGGAGTGTGGCGCGAGTACTGAACTCCGCGCCCTGCGGTTGGAGATGCCAAAATGGAAATCCCAACCATCAAGTAGGTGCTAGAAGGGCCCGAGTGGGTGGATCTGGACAGACCGACTAAAGTGTTTCAGTTTTCTGGGTCTCCCCATATTTTGCATCATATCTTGAACATTCACTGATCTGTCTAGCGTTTTCCCCCCGTCTTTTAAAAACAATCTGGCTTTCCTACAGGAAAAAGCAGACGTTGAAGGACAGCAGAATTTTATGAGGTGATAGTAACTGCTTTTTGCAACGTTGGGTGTGATATTGGAGGAACTGAGGAAGTCCCAGAATAGCATAAAATGATGAAGTGCTAATTATGTGAGTGTATAGACGAGTGAATACGTTGGCAGAACTAGGAGTTCGATTTTAATGATGTGTAGGAGCAAGCCTGGCTAGCACTTACAGACTAATTCTCATTATTGAAAGGCTGCCTTAAGTCAAAGGAGGTAAGAACTTCTAGACTTCCTTTACAGGATTTCGCTCAGTCAGTGAACATACTTCAGTATTCTTTCTTCTTTCCTTTCTGGTAACACCTGCTCAGTTGCCAAAACTCCTGAGTTTCCAACCCTGAAGGAAGCCTATAAATTGAAAGCATTTTTCCTCAAGATTGGAATGTTTAGGTTGATGTAAATATCACTGGTGATCAATCACATGGACTGATGAGTTCTATTCAGATTTGCATACTTAGACACACATTCTTGGCATGTGCCTTGACGTTTTGGATGTGTGGCTCTGTTAATCCCAATCCTTTAAGAAGCATTAAGTGGATGATGTATTAGTATCTTATTGTTATTAATTTAATTCTTTGTGACTTTATAGTTAGACACTGTATGCAGCTTGCTGTCTTACTATAAAATACTAAATTCTGCTTTTGCAAGTTTTTGCATCATCTTCTTGGCATAGTCAGTAAGATAGTTACGTTCAACACATATTGCTGTATTCTTTGCTAAAGTGCTTATGGAATTTAGTTTTATTTTAGAGACAGAAGTTTATTTTAGATATAAATATCTTATGTAGCATATGTGTTATTTTCATTTTGTGTTCAGTAACATTCAGGCTTATACACAAAGTGTGTAAATGAATGGATGCCACAAAGAGATCAGAATATAAGAACCTATGTATAGAGCAACAGAAGATTAAAAAGATGTTAATATTTACATCATCAGTTTCTTACACTGCTTTTTATTAAAGGTATTTATACACATATGTTCTGAAACTTACATGTGTATTTGTGTAAATACATTAAAATATTTATTTGAAGTCTTGGAGTCCTAAATAAAGAGAAATGTTATTTTTCTGATGCTAATCAAGACAAGGGGAAACATTACACACCTGTTCATAAATAGAGTTGGAGTTAATAAGTTATATTGACCCCGAACAAATACAGATTTATGCACATTATTTTGAGAAAATGATAATTGAGGTGTCTGCTACTGAATCTTGAAAAGTTAAAATGGCAGTTTTCAAAAATGAACATTCCCATGGCTGATTCATTTTATGCGGAACCTGTGGTCTGGACCAGACAGACTCTGCTTCATCACTTCTAAAAAGAAATGAAAATGTAATATATGCTCCTTTCTCATTATATTTTTCTATTTATAAGTATTTTTATTTTATTTGCGTAACAGACTGAATGTAAAAGTTTATAAAACTAAATTGTCACCATTTACAATATTGGCCGAATTTGTATCTTCATCTTTACATATATCATAATATATAATAAAATTGGACCAATTATTCAGACAATTCAAACCTCAAATCTTGTTATCTTTTTTTTTTTTTTTGGTGGGGGGGGTGGGAAGAAAAGAAACAGGCTGAAAGCAAATTATCACTCAAAATTTGTAGATATTTATCCTATAGTTTACTTGCAGATCAGTCTGAGTTTCCTGCTCAACAACTGAAATGATATTCTCTTTTTTTTTTGAAATGATATTCTCAGTACTATCAGCACTTTAGTAAAAACATCAATTGTTAATTTTTACAACATAAAAAGATAATATAAATTAACATATTTTCATAACATGGCATTATTTAAGATACTGATGAAAGAAACTTGATAATCTTCTAAATTCACATTTTTCCCCCTAGTAAATTTTATTATTTCACAACCTTTGTAATGAGACATAGCAGAATCCTGGACTACTTATGTTCACAGATGCAGTTCAATTAGATACTTCGGAACTTTGTTTTTACCCTATTTTATTACAGCAAGTCTCATAATAGGAGTAGACTGTTAGGAAAAAAAACAACTTTGTAATGGGGGCGGGGAGAAAGAGAAGGAGGTCATACAAAACACTGTGCACATGTCCTTAGATCATAATACATAATCCTGATTCTACCTTTGAGTGAATTTTATAGAGTTGTTTGTAGGAAAGCCCTCCTCAGATATATGTTTACTTTATATACTTAGGGAAATGTTACCGTTGATTCTAATATTTTAATAGAGAGCACGTCTGTGTCTGCTTTCTAAAGTCCGAGGGATAGCAAGTTTGCTGATCTCATATAGGTGCCCAGGGAACCCCATGGCACGCTCCTCCAGGACTCATTCATCCTGCAATGTGTTGTTAAGCCTGAGATAAAGCTGTGGGAATGAGAACACTGAGTAATCCTTCGAGGATGGTGCTTCTAGGTACTGGAATGGATCAGAAACTGCTTTTAGAAGGAAAGTGGAAAACTGAGAACACTGTCAGAGTGAAACCCTGCTAAGAAATAGAATTTTTAATAATTAGTACTATAGATACCCTAATGCTGTTGAACGGCGCTCCCGAAGAAGTTCTTTAGTTTTTCAACAAGGAAAAAAAATCTTTTAATTTTATTTGTTTAAAAAACCTTTGAGCTTTATATTGAGGACAACTCCTGTGTCCCAAGAGTTGCTCATAAATGCAATAATGTGTTTGCTTAAATAAGAGTACAAGAGTAGAAAGCATAGTTAGGAGAAGACATTTTTATTTTGTTGCATGTTATTTCTAAGCTGATTTAAAAATTCTTCCCAGAGTCAGTTTCCACCCTGCTCTGGGGAATGGTTTCATATGGCTTAATTGTAGAAAAACAAAAATGTGATATGTATATACTTTTCAAGTACAGTTGCTATAATTGTCTCATCTCTTCATCTTTATCAAAGTTTTGCCTCCTATAAAAGTAAAGCTGTGGATAATAGCTCTTTGGCTCCCATTAGATTTATTAATTGAAGTAATTACATTAAATGGAAAATAATGCCTTTGGGGAAAGTAATGCCAACAACAGACATCCCAGAGAAAAATACTGCTAAAAGATAATGTGTGGCAGGAAAGATGTGGGCCAAGAGTCTAGAACCAATTCAACTTAAGAGTTTTAAATAGCTGTAGAAACTAAAAAGTAAAGGGCATATGCAGCTTGGCATTGACAAACTTTTTAAAGACAGGACTAGGATAACAAGGCAATAGCTCCTCTCAATGTTTGTGGTGTCCTTCACATCCCTCTTTGCAAAAGCCACCAATAACAAAGGGAACAAAAATACATATCAACAAAGAACACAAATACATAAGGAATATTGTGTAACTTTCTTTAATAAGTTGTCTTCTGGCCAAAGCTGGCAAATACCATGGGATTAGAGGGAAGATGAGCTCTTGGAGGGATATAAATTATTAATAATAATTAAAAAAAATTCTTTTGGGGGCGCCTGGGTGGCTCAGTCAGTTAAGCCCCCGACTTCAGCTCAGGTTGTGATCTCGCAGTCCGTGAGTTTGAGCCCCGCGTCAGGCTCTGTGTGCCTGAGCCTGGAGCCTGCTTCGGATTCTGTGTCTCCCTCTCTCTCTGCCCCTCCCCCATTCATGCTCTGTCTCTTTTTCTCAAAAATTTATCAACATTAAAATTGTTTTTAATAAATAAAAATAAAAAACTCTATTGCTGTAAACATATGGATGCCACTTGCCCATCGGTGAGAGTGCCTTTCTTAGGATATGAAGACTAGAGAGAAGGCAGGACCCAAGAAAGACTTCACAACCCAGCAAATTTCCTGGATAGGGTTTGCTGCTCACCAGCTGTGCACGTTTATGTAAGTTTCTTACCATTTCTTTTTTCTTTTCTTTGTTTTTAAGTTTATTTATTTATTTCAGAGAGAGAGAGAGAGAGAGCACAAGTGGAGTAGGGGCAGAAGACAGAGGGAGAGAGAGAACTCCAAGCAGACTCTGCTGACACAGTGCAGAGCCCAACGTGGGGCTCAAACCCACGAACCCCGGGACCATGACCTGAGCTGAAATCAAGAGTCGGACACTCAACTGACTGAGCCACCCAGGTGCCCCAGTTTTTTCACATTTCTGAACTTTTGTTTTGTCACCTGCACAGTAAGAATGGTCATGATCATGACATATGCTTTTGTGAGAGCGTTTTGCAAACCTCTTAAAATCATGCAGTATTATGCTTTTGAAATAAGATTTTTTCACCCTGTCTTCTGTATATATTTTTAACATCCAAAAATATTTGTCCAGCTTTATTCTTCTATAAATATTATCCTGGTATTCTTTTAAAATTGTTTTATATCTATTCTCGCTATGAAGGCAGGACTCATTCTTCCCCATTGTCCCCACTCTCTGGCAAGTTGGGAATTCGTAATAAATATAAAGCATACCAAAGTACCTCTTAGAAATTGGAGCAGGTGCTTGGAGACTGTATAACTTTTAGAAATAAAATTAAGGTATAGAATTCATGGGTTATAGAAGGTAGTATAAAAAGTGCTCAGTTCCTCTAAAAAATATGGCTGGGAAGTGTCTGATTGTTGATTAGATACAAAGAAAGACTTTTAGAAAAAACATGACTTAAAATTTGTTTTGTTTTTCTCTTATGGAAAGCCCTCCAAACCAATAGGCTTATTTGAAGTCTGGGTCCCAAACAAAAATTTTCAAGCTCAGTCTTGCTATTACTGTCTAATCACACACCCATCCTTGATATCTAGGCTCAGGGTGGGGAGTCTTTGGGCCTAGTAGACCAAGATCGGTCTCATATGGAGAGGCAGGGTTGTGGTATTTGCACATTCAGATTTGGAAACGTTGCCAAATTTTATTCTAAAAGACCTTCCAGTGATTGGCACTCAGTCAATCCTACTTTCATCTGGCCAGAGTCCTACCACTGATATCTTGGGCGGGGGGGGGGGGGGGGGGGAGGGTGGCAGTGTATTGCTTTCTCATTCATTCATTCCCACATTTTTTGAGTGGTCCTATGTATCACTTCAATTAGAGGTTCTGAGGAAACAAAATCAAGGAAAACATAGCCTCCTGAATCTAGGTGCTAAAAAGACAAGGAAACCAATCATCTCCTGAAAGACAATATAAAGGTGACCTTGAGGTTTTGGTGATTAATATTGGTTATTTTAACAGATTGGGCACTTATTTTGGAGGTACAAGAACAGACCCGAAGGATCTTTTCGTCTTAGCCTGTTTCTCTCTGTACAGGACATTTATTTGGAAAGTGATCCCAGATAACAGGAGTGGGGGTGTGGGGACAGTAAAACAGAGAAGGAGAAAGGATCAGTACAAAAGGTGTTTTGTCAAGCTGATCACTGCTATGGACAACTGGGCCTTGACTTCTCTTGAGTCTTTCTTGTGAATAAATAGAATGCGTTCACCCAAGGGTGAAATGGAGAAGCATTTATCCATTGTTTCTAACCTCTCCCCTCCCATTGGTGAGAGCTGTTCATGATTAAATACCTCCACAGTTCTGGGCCGCACACGTGGGAGTGACAAGGCAGTCCCCACAGGCACTCTCACGAAGCCCCAGACAGAAAGCAAGGGATGTGCAGTGCACCTGTGGCCTACAAAAGCCGGACTGAAAAGATGGGCCGCGAATGTGAGAAGTAGAATACAGGAAAAGTCTGCTGATTTCCAAATGGAGGAAAGTGATGAGTAAGTGACATCTCTGAGGTAGGGTGTGGCATAAAGGGGAGTTCTAGCCCCAGGGTAGGACTGTGGACAGGCCTGCAGTAATGGACATTTGGAGAGAGTGTTTGAGGAGCCACCGCAAGAATTGAGGGAAACTAAGGCAATTTACTTTGCCTCAAGCTAGTCCCAGATAGAACCCTTGAAGAGTGCTCCAAATGCGGAATGCTTCCCAAACAAAGATATGTCCCAGAAAGTGTCTCACCAGCCTCTATGTCACTTTGGCTCCTCTACCCTAGGTCCTGAAGGGATTCCGCCAGATGGCTGTAAGTTTAATTGGGAAACCTAATGTCCATATTTACAACAAATACGTTTTTTGATGTGAAGGAGATCTACCATGATGGAAAGCCCTAAAGCCATAATGCCTATGTGATTTCCTCCTATTTGTTCTTGACCACTGGATATTTTTAAAAGTCATAATATCTGAGAGCTCTTTTTCCAAAGGTTAAGTTAAAAACGGAAGCAAGAAGGGCATGTACTAAAATGGAAAATTGTTTCTTGTTTGTAATGGTAATGTCACAAGGTCTCTCCTGTCACATGAGGACCATAATCTTATTAAAATTGCCAGATGGCTCCCTCTCTCTCTTTTCCTGTCCCTCCCCTGCTTCTGTGCACTCTCTCTCAAAATAAATAAATAAACATTGAAAAAAGAGGGGAGGGTGCCCGGGTGGCTCAGTTGCCTCTGACTCTTGATTTTGGCTCAGGTCATGATCCCATGGTTTGTGAGATTGAGCCCTGCATCAGGCTGCACACAGCTGACCCTGCTTGGGATTCTCCCCTGCCCTTCTGTCCCTCCCCCGCTTATACTCTCTCTCTCTCTCTCTCTCTCTCTCTCTCTCAAAATAAGTAAATAGAAATTTTTACTTTTTTATTAAAAATAAACAATTTTATTAATTTTTTATTACATAGGTCTGGTGCAGCTTGACAATGTAGAAATTGTGTATAAAATGCCTTGCCAGCCATGAATTCCTTACACGTTTACAATATAAATGTATTTATGATGTTCAACTTTCCAACGTTAAATCTTTACTATAAATATAATATAACTCTCCACTTATTTCCTCTTTTGAGATGCATTCAATGCAATTTACAATTTTTCCTGTAAAGGTCTCACATATCCTTAGTCAATGTCAATTCTCCTCAATTTGATGTGTCGTTTCAGTAAAATTTAGCACAAAATCCCACTAACATATTTAATAGAACTTGAGCTAACTCTAAAATATATAGAGAGGAAAGTAAAGGACCAAGAATAGGCAAGAGTCTTCTGCTGAAGACGGGTACAGATGAAATAATTGCACTATCTGATGCCAAGGCTTATTTTAAAGCCTAAGAAACAATGGCAGTGGAGAATTTTTACAATTGGCCAATGAATAGAATAGAAAGAGAAGAAGGGTATCCGTGTGAATATCAACCACTGAAATATGATACAGAGAGTATATGCATGAAAGGGGAGAAAGATGTGGGGAAGAAATGGTTATTCACATAAGACTTTGAAATTTGGGGCGCCTGGGTGACCCAGTTGGCTGGGTGTCCAACTTCGGCTCAGGTCATGATCTCAACTTTCTGAGTTCAAGCCCTGCACCCGGCTCTGCACAGACAGATCAGAGCCTGGAGCCTGCTTCCAATTCTGTGTCTTCCTCTCTCTCTCTCTGCCCCCCCCCCCTACTCACATTCTGTCTGTCTCTCTCTCTCAAAAATAAACATTAAAAGAATTTGTTTTAATGAAATTAAATCCCTGCCTCAAATCATAAACAACAATTAACTTCAGGAGGATCAGATTTAAATTTCAAGAGCAAAACTTTAAAACATTTAATAAAAAATAGATTGATACATTTATGATTTTGAAGTAGAGATACATTTCTTAAATAGGCAAAAAAAATGGATAAAGGAAAAGGTTGATAAATGTGACAATATTAAAATTATGGACTTCCTTTAATCAAAACTTGTCTTAAAGGATGGGAAAAGGACTATTTTCAAATTGAGAAAAGACCTTTGCAACATACAAGACCAATAAAGGGGCGCCTGGGTGGCTCAGTCGGTTAAGCCTCGAACTCTTGATTTCAGCAAAAGCCACGATCTCGAGTTTCATGAGATCAAGCCCCACCTCGGGCTCCATGTACTGACAATGTGGAGGCTGCTTGAGATTATCTCTCTCTCAAAATATATAAATAAACTGAAAAAAGAGAGACATAAACAGAAATATCACATGAGACAAAATCCATGTGGCCAATAAACTTACAAAAAGTGGGGAGCTTGGGTGGCTCAGTCAGTTAAGCCTCGGACTTCAGTTCAGGTCATGATCTCACGGTTCATCGGTTTGAGCCCCAAGTCAGGCTCTACGCTGACAATGTGAAGCCTGCTTGGGATTCTCTCTCTTTGCCCCTCCCCGCCTCTCTCTCAAAACATGTAAAAAAACTTAAAAATATATATATATATTAAAAAAAAAAAGATGTTCAACTTCATTAAATAGGAAAACACAAATAAGGGCCACAAGGGGATAGCATTTTAAATCCATTTAAATGCCAAGTACGAAGAAGTTTGAAAATACCAATTATTGACGGCACTGTAGTTCAACAGGATCTCATGCATTTCTGGTGGGAGTATAAGCTGATATAGCCTCTTTGGAAAAGTTTGGTACTAGTTTCTAAAGCTGAACATTCACACACCCACGACTCAGCAGTTCTACTCCTAGATTATATGCCTCCACTCAAAACTGTTGAACCTGTACTCCTGCAGATCTGCCCTGTACTAGAATGCTCATGGCATCCCTGTTCCAGTAGCAGATGGTTATTAATGGGAAAACAGTGATATAAATTGGGGTATACATGCAGAATTATTCAGTAGCTTAAATGAAGAAACTATACCTTCATGCAAAAATATGAGTAAGTCTTACCAACACAAAATTAAGAGAAATAATGACAGTCCAGGAGATTACAAAGAGAATGATAACATTTCTGTAAAGTTAAAACAACAAAACAACATACTTATTAAAAATACACAGAAAAGTGGGAAAACTATATATATGCACATATATATTTTTAAAATGTTTTTTATTTTTCAGAGAGAGAGAGAGGCAGAGCACGAGCAGGAGCAGGACACAGAGAGAGAGGGAGACACAGAATCCAAAGCAGGCTCCAGGCTCTGAGCTGTCAGCACAGAGCCCGATGTGGGGCTCAAACCCAAGAATCACGAGATCACCACCTGAGCCGAAGTCGGACACCCAACCGACTGAGCCACCCAGGTGCCCCAAAACTATATATATTTTTCAAGAAAAGAACAAAAGTAAAAGAAGGATCAGCCCACAATCCAGATACGTGGACACTTTAGGGGATGGAGGGAAAAATATGGGACAGAAACAAACCACAAATTATAGAAGACATTGTCAGTGTTCCAGTTTCTGTATTGGGATGGGTGTTCACAAGTCTTTATTGTATTATTCAGAATAAACACAAACACACACACAGGGACCAATTATGGGAGCGTGCTATGAACAAAGAATTATAACTAATTGAATTCCCTGTTCTTGTGGCCCCCAAAACAAAGCGAAACAAATAATAAGAACGTACCCTGAAATGGATAGCTTGGTATCCGTTAGTTGTTTGTATAAATACAAAGTGGCATTTACAGCCTTCATGCAGCGGGACTCATTTTATCTCTTCAGCTCCCATCCTCGTCCATCCTGACAGAGAGCCTGGATATGAATCCGTTTTCTTTCTCTCCACACATCTTGTTCACGCATTCCATGCTTCTGAGTAGAGTTTCTTCTGCTGTGCATCGCCTCTTTATGTCTCCTCACCCATGCAAATTTTGTTTTGTTTTTACATTTACCCAAAATTCAATGTCCTTTAAGAAACCTTACCCCCCCAAAAAAAATTAAAACAAAACAAAACAAACAAACAAAAAAAAAACGCCTGGGTGGCTCAGTTGGTTAAGCGTCCGACTTCGGCTCAGGTCATGATCTCGCGGTCCGTGAGTTCGAGCCCCGTGTCGGGCTCTGGGCTGACAGCTCAGAGCCTGGAGCCTGCTTCCGATTCTGTGTCTCCCTCTCTCTCTGACCCCCCCGTTCATGCTCTGTCTCTCCCTGTCTCAAAAATAAATAAACATTAAAAAAAATTTTTTTTTTTTAATTTAAAAAAGAAACCTTCCCCAATGACTTTAAATCCCTGAAGTGTTTAACTTCTATATCACATGATACAGTTCTTAACCAGATACGTCACACTTTCGGTATTAATTGATGAGTACATCTATTGCATGGCATAGTGCTTTTTCTTATGAGGGGACAACAATTTGATTCATAGCCGATCCCCATTTACAAAGACTCTAGAGAGGTCACAGACATGAAAAAATTGCTATCATACTAGATTATTCTAGCCATGGTTTTCTAGAACTTGAGTGGAGAAGTAAAAGAAGGTGTCACAAGAACAGGAGGCATCTTGGTTGGTTCTCGAAAGATCGGGGGGAATCTCTAAAGGCCGACAATGGCACGAGAGGGGTATTCCGGGTACAAATGGTAAGAACTAGTATTTGTTCAGTATTTACTATGCGCTAAGTCTGTCCCTTAGCGTTTGTATCAGTCACGTTAGATTAGCTGAGGCTAACAGGTACTCCAATGGCATTGCCTTAAAGATCTAAGTTTTTTCTTATATTTAAAAGCTGAAAGAAGGCAGTCCAGGGCTGAAATGGTGGCTATGCTTCATAATGCCCTCAAAGAGCTTATTATCTCCGGTTTATCATTCCGACACATCTAGTGGGTGCCCCACCTGCTCTTGGCTCAAAGTGGTAGTTACCACATCTGCATTCCAGGAAGTGTGATGGAGAAATAAAGAAGAAAGGAGCAAACATCCTCACACATTTATCTCTAAGAAGTCAGCACTGGTAATAAAAATCATTCTAGTTATTTTAAGCAGTAGAAGATTTAATGAAGAAAATCACCTGCCTAAAAAAACCTTTGGAAGGACTAGAGGGTTGGGCTCTTGGCTTGGTCTCCAGGAACAACTCTCAGAACAATACAAAAATAACCAACCTGGAGGTTGCAGTTTGAGTCATAAACCCAAGAATACGGAGCATCAGTTGACCCCGGAATCAGGAAGCTCGGACCAAGAAGAAATAGTCATAATTGACTCTTGATAATCAGGAGCAGGAGAACGGGCCCTGGAATACCGCTAAAGAAAAAAATCTAATATGTCTATGACAGAGCCGGCGAAGACATAATTTTTTAACAGGTGCAGGAAAATGATTTCTGCTTCACTTCCACTTTCCAAATGTGGCATGCGAGCCTTTGATTGAAGGAATCCAATCTGCATCCACTTGTAAGGTAATTAGTGAAATGAAGATTTAACTTTTCATTCTAATTAGAACGACAGTAGAACAGAGGTTGAAAAAGCCAATATATCATGCCCGCCACAATCCACCACTGTGGTTACCTTACATCCCTGAACTGCCTTCTAGCCATAGATAAACTTCTGACCAGCAACTGTTAGAAACATAAGCACATCCAACATAATGCATTCACCACTTGTGCAAATAAATGAACAACAAATACGATGTATTCACCTTCTCTCCTAAAGGGGAAATCTAACATCTTACCACACATTATGTCTATCACTGGGTAATTCTCACTCTTCTTCCAGTTTAGTTAAATCTATTTGATACCAGATAATCTATAAGTTAAATTATTTATTTAAGTATCACTACAACAACTTATCTGAAATATTAGGGGGAAGGCAGAAGAGAGAAAGGAAAACTGCTAACATACACTCATACATTCATATATAGCATACATATTAAGCAGAGTAAGAAAAATTGTGAGCCAGTACCAATGAAGTTATAGTTACACTGAGAAATTTCTTTTCTTCACTATCTGTTCCCTATTCCTTTTGCCCTTTGCCAACATCTCAAGTGGCCAAGGTTCTTTACTTGGTGAAGGTAGCCGGACTAGCATTCTTTTATACTCCTACATGCAAATGTTATGGTCATCCATGAACTCTTACAATTGACTATGGCACTAATGCTCCACGCCCAGAAGATCTCCTTCCCTTTCCCCATCGTTCTGCCGTGAGACTATTTCCTCTTGATAATCAGGATACGAATAACTTCAGCCGACATAGTAAAATATTTTTTCTCCCTCCCTGTGGTTGAGTGATGTGAAGGACTCAAGGGACCAGGTGATAGTCTCAATTTCCACTTCACTAGAAACCATCCTTTGTGTTCTCGTGGAAGGATCCCTTCCCTTGCTAACCACTTCCATTAAATGAGCAGAACTTAACGTCATGAGGACGGTGCAACAGAGACTGCCAATCATCTACCCAACCTGTTCTCCTCTGACCAGCTTCAAGAAGCCCTTACTCTCAGATGTTGCTATGGGATGAAGTTATCACCAATAAAATGTGCGTAGAAGTCATATGTGCTATATGCAAGTCTGGGAGTTACGACACTGGACGTGGTGCCCTTTCCACCTTTTCTTCCTTCTTTCTACTTTTTAAACAAGTTTTTACTTAAATGTCAGTTAGTTAACACACAGTGTAATATTAGTTTTGGCTCTCTGCTTTTTGGCCACAGTTCAACCATGCAGATAAATAAAGATGTCCTTTGTATGTGTAAAGCAGAAAGACTCTAAGCCCCCAATTATAGCATAGAGCAGAACTTTTCTAAAGATCTGGACCATTCATATTGGAATTGTTACGTGAACAAGAAAGAAACTTCTTTTTTATAAGTCCTTTTATTTTTGGCTCTCTTTGTTAGAGCAATCTTGTCTTACTCTAGCTTACATAAACATAGAGCAAACATTTTCCAAGTGGATTACTAAATATCTGCAGGAGGAAGTGCTAGATGGGGGTGCCTGGGTGGCTCAGTTAGGTTAAGCCACTGACTCTTGATTTCAGCTCAGGTCATGATCTCACGGTTTGTGAGTTCGAGCCCCACTGACAGTGCACAGTCTGCTTGGGATTCTCTCTCCCTCTCTCTCTGCCCCTCCCCTGCTCACGCTCTCTCTCAAAATAAATAAAAAAACTTAAAAAAAAGTGCAAGATGGACTAAATTATGTCAGTGGATAAAAAGGTTAGCCCGGGCCCGAAGTAACAGCACAAATTTGCACTGCGGACTTTTCCAGATAAAGGTAAATTGTGTTCTCTGATTAGTTGGGTAAGAAAAAAACAAATAAAAAAGACATTCGCAAGATTGATAACCACTATTAGGGTAAGGGGAGAGACTTTGGAAGAGTAAGCACCCTGACATAAAATGTTTGCATATAATATACATACACATACACGTATACGTATACGTATATGTATACGTATACATAGGCATACGCATATATATATGCATATGCATATACATATGCATGCGCATATACATATGCATATACATATATATATACATTTCTCAGTCTTGCCATGGCTCAGAAAGCCCCAAGTTAAGGTTTACTCATACCTCCAACCACAGCACCCTGAAACTCCATAATAGTTATCTGATGTGCATTGTGTCATCTGCACCTAATATCTATGTTTTGTGTCTAGTTTCTCATTGCATCACCAGTATCACAATGTCCCTAAGTTATTTCCTAAAAGCTAGAAATCATTCATTCATTAAAAAGTAGTTATTAAGCCACTACAAAATGCCAGCTGCTATTCTAAGCACAGTGAATTAAACAATGAACTAAATAACCCCGTAACCTTTCCCTCAATTGCCTTACATTATAAGGGGAACACATAAATGAGTGAAATGCACATTATGTCAGATGGTGACAATTGCTATGGGAATAAGTAAAACAGAGAAGGAAGTAGGGAGTGTTAAGGGAGAAGGGATAGGAGACTGGTGGTTGCAACAATAAATAATGTCAAGGAAGATTTCTGAAAAGTTGTGACTTAAGCACAAAAGTGCTTAAACACCAAAGTTTTAACACCAAAGAGACAAAACACCAAATAACTTAGATATCTGGAGGAAAAGCGTTCCTGGCAGAGGCATGAACGTACGCAAAGAGACTCTGAGGCGGGAGCAAGCCTGCTAGAGAAGCAGCAAGGAGGCCAATGTGGCTGCAGCAGAGTGAGTGGAGAGATAGTTAAAATGATATCAAGGAGAAACATCTCTGGGGTTGAGGCAACAGCCGAGGGTGTAGAATGTGCAGAGCTTTGTAGGAAATTCTAAGTCTACTCTCTCTCTCTCTTTTTAATAGGAGTAGAATCAAACCTCTCCTTTTTTTAAATTAATTTTTTAATATTTATTTATTTTTTTGAGAGAAAGAGAGCATGAAGGGGAGGGGCAGAGAGAGGGAGACAGAGGATCCAAAGCAGGCTCTGTGCTGACAGCAGAGAGGCCGGTGCAGGGCTTGAACTCACGAACTGTGGGATCATGACCTGAGCTGAAATCAAGAGCTGGACCCTTAACCGACTGAGCCACCCAGGTGCCCTCTAAGTTCTTCTACTCTTGAGTGAGAACTTTGGCTTTTACTCCAAGTGTGAAACCATTAGAAGGTTTTGAGCAGAGGAATGGCTTAGAGTAGATGGAAGGGGGCAAGGTTGAAATCAGGGAGACCAGTAAGAGGGCTATTGTAAGAATCCAGATGAGAAATAATGGTAGCCTGTACCGCCTGTGTGGTGGGGATGGTGAGGGGTGGTCATATTCTGGATATAATTTGCAAGATCAGCCAACAGGATTTGCTGAGAGATTGGATATGGAGTGTGGGAAAGAGACAGATTAAGGATGAACTCTAAGGTTTTGGTTTGATCCTCTAGAAAAATGTGGATTCAATCCACTGTGTCAGAAAAAAATTGTGAAGGGCTTTGAAATGGGAGAAAAAAATATTACAAGATTAATGAGTTTTCTGTCCAGCTCAGTCATTCAGGTCACTTCTGCCTTCCATTGTCTTTCAGGTGTTTTACAACGATGCATGTTGTAGAAAACTGGTAATAATGTAAGTTATTTTTTGTCCATAAAACTACATTGATTGTGTTTAGTAGAATGCAATCGACTGTTTTCTGTAGATTGACCATTTTGTATATATTTGTAAATTCACTTCAGAATTTCTTATTCTCTATATATGTCTTTGCTCTTTGAATGTTTTTTTTCAACTGGTTGTAACGTCTTATTTCCCTCATAAATTAATGAGTTTAATAAAATCTTTGACATGAGTTCATTTTATATCTGTACGGAAGTCATGGTTTTATGTCATCTTTTGACAATTTTCTCTTAAAAACTGAGATGGGAAAGTCTGAGGAAAAAGACATTTTGAATAGGTTAAGTTTGAGATGCCTATCCAAATGAAAAGAATATGTAGTAAGCCGTGTAAACATGTCTACCTTTCAGGGAAAGACATGAGACATGAAATCACCACAAGATTGAATGCAGATAAAGACTAAAAGGTTCCAAGCAGTAAGCCTTGCTACACTTCCTGGAAGGAAGGAAGGAGAGGAAGCAGCAACAAAGGAGACAGAAAGAGCAGCCTTGGGGTAGGAGGAAACCCAAGGGACAGGGGTATCCTAGAAGCTGAGGGAACATAGGCTTTTAAGAAGGAGGCAGTTATCTGCGGTGTCAAATTCCCTTGATGGGTCTGGTAAGAGGAAGACTGAGACTAACCCATGGAGATTTATCACCATGGACGTCACCGACAGCCTGGACTAGAGCGGTTTTGATGGCACAGTGAAGGAAGTAGTCAGAGTGGAGTTTAAGAAAAAAATGGAAAGGGAGAGAATGGGGAACATAAGTAAACCACACAAGCAACCAAAACCCTGTCAAATAGTTTGGCTGAAAAAAGAAACAGAGAAATGGTCCTGAAGAAGTTTGTTTGTTTGTTGTTGCTGTTTCAGATGGGAGAAATTACAGCAAGCTCTTACGTTTCTGAGAATGACCTAGTGGCAAAAAGAAACTGATGATGCAGACGGGAAAGGGGACAATTGCTGTATCCATGCCCTTGACTAGGTGAGAAGAGATAGACACTATACATGAGTAGAGAGGACAGGCTCTAAATAGGAACACAGAAGTGGTAACAAGAAGGAAGACAGAATAAATGGACCCCGATGCGTGAAGACGTGCAGAAGTGGGGGTAAGTGATTCTGGAAGATTTCTTCTTGTAATCCCATTTCCTCAGTCAAGTAAGGAGCAAGGTCACAGCTGATAGTGGGAACTGGGGAATGAAAAATTGGAGGCTTGGAGACGGGAGATGTGAACTAGTCTTTTAGGAGAGTGGAAAAGCACGCGGACTAAGGATATGTGGAAGCCCACCCACTGGCAGAGGAGAAGGAGGAAAAAAGCAAACATTGACTGAACCTCTAGATCAGACTTGGATCAACTTCCTAACAATCTTTTCTTGAGTCTGATGAAAGTCTTAGTTTGTTAAAGCCACTTATTTGAATATTCTGTTGTTTGCAGCCATATGTGTGTTAACTACTATTCCTAAATTCCAAAATGATCAATCAACATTTTAAAAGTTTACATTATAACACATACAGTATGTGGCTATATAAAAAGGAAGAGACAGTTCCTCCTTTCTCCAAAAATAAAGTATGTGAGTTCAAAAATATTTGGGTATGTATCCAAAAAAATGGAAAGAAGGGCGTCAGAGGCATACTTGTACACCCATGATCACAGTATTATTTGTACATTTTAGCCAGAGTGGAGGCAAGCAAAATGCCACTGACGGGGCGCCTGGGTGGCCCAGGTGGTTGAGTGCTGGACTTTCACTTTCGGCTCAGGCCACGATCCCAGGGTCGTGGGCTTGAGCCCCGCATCAGCTTCTGCGCTGAGCATGGAGCCTGACTTGGGATTCTCTCTCTGTCTCCCTCTGCCCCTCTCCCCCGCTCACATTCTGTCTCTCTTATTCAGCCTTAAAAAGGAAAGAAATTCTGACCCAGGCTACAACATGAATGAACCTTGAACACATTATGCTAAGTGGAATAAGCAAGTTACAGAAAGACAAATACTGTATGACTCCACTGATATGAGATACGTAGGGCTGTCAGATTCATAGGAACAAAGCAGAATGGTGGTTGCCAGGGGTGGGGGAGAGGGAGAAATGGGAGTTGTTTAATGGAGATCAAGTGTCAGTTTTGTTAAGACGAAAAAGTTCTGGAGATTGGTTGCAAACAATATGTATATCCTTACCACTGCTGACTTGTACATTTAAGAATGGCAAAGAGGGTAAATTTTATTTCATGTGTATCTCACCACAACAAAAATAAGAATAAAAAATAGAAATCTTGAAAAACAAGATAAGGATAACTCAAAAGCATAAAGCTTATTGAGACGTATAGTATCCATGAAAATCAAACACAGTATCACAGGATTTTTTTTTTTTATCACGACAAGATTTTAGCAGAAGTTGGTGTTTTTTAAGAAAAAAAAAAATGATTCGACTGTGTGAAATAATTGGAATACTTCAAGAAGCAAGTAAAAGAATGAGTAAGTCAACCAGAAGGTATTGGCCCACAAGTGATGCCTTGGATACCAGGAGGTTTTTAACAAATACAGTAAGGGGCGCCTGGGTGGCGCAGTCGGTTAAGCGTCCGACTTCAGCCAGGTCACGATCTCGCGGTCCGGGAGTTCGAGCCCCGCGTCAGGCTCTGGGCTGATGGCTCAGAGCCTGGAGCCTGTTTCCGATTCTGTGTCTCCCTCTCTCTCTGCCCCTCCCCCGTTTCCGATTCTGTGTCTCCCTCTCTCTCTGCCCCTCCCCCGTTCATGCTCTGTCTCTCTCTGTCCCAAAAATAAATAAACGTTGAAAAAAAAAATTAAAAAAAAAAAAAACAAATACAGTAAAACCTTGGATTGTGAGTAACCTGTTCTGTGACTGTTCCACAAGATGAGCAAACACTTCTAATAAATTTTAACTTGATAAACGAACAACGTCTCGCGATACGAGTAGTTCATGATGCCGAGTATCACATGGTCACAACTTAGCCAATGGTTCTTCCCTCTCTCTCTCTCTCTCTCTGTAGGATTATGGGTGATCCTCTCCCATGCTCAGAGGCTCAGTCTCAGGCCATGGTGTTTGGCAGAAATCAGTGATTTTTTAGAACATTGGAAGGTGCCCACAACTGACATTAGTTAGTGTATTTTTTAATCACTTCAAAGCACCTATGGACAGCACTTTTCCATACAAGAGTGAGCTTAGGAATGCATTGCTTCATTCTAGGTCAGGTTGCTTGCAGATATTAGATCCTTTCCTCTGTTGCCTTATTGCCAATTACATTAAATCCAGTATATGACAAGAGTTTATTAATACTGTACTGTAGTCAACATATGAGCGAGCATGTGCAATGGCCCCCATGCAGAAAAAGGTTTAAAAGAAAGGCAGTAGGAAGGAGATGATTACGGTGGAGATTAAGAAGGAAATCATCGAGAAATATGAACCAGGTATGCGAGTGGTCAAAATTGCATGATTTTATAAGGAGTCTACACCGGCATCTCATCTGCAGAGGAGGAGGAGAAAAAGGAAGAGGAATCCCTCACTTCAAATGAGATTAGGGAGATGTGTAAAATGTGGGAAACAGTGCAAAATTTGTAGAAAAGCACAATCTGAATAAGGCTGTAGCAGCGTGAGTGATGAATCTGTTTAACGACAATGTAATGCCACATTTCTGTGAAACCCTCAAAAGGAGGCAAAAGCAAGTGTCACTGGATAGGTTCTGTGTTAAAGCTGCATGAAAAGAGATTCCATTGAGCCAATAGATGCCAGGGATTCCATTAGTGATATTGAAAGTGTGAAAATTGCCCTACACTATAACCCTCCTCTCTCTTGTCTCCGTCACACCAGCATGAAGGTTTTCAAACGTCAGTGCAGGTTAATTTGTTTATTTTTCTTTATATTTTGTATTTTCTTTATTATTTGTGTTACATTACGATACTTTAATCATTTTTATATGAATATTTTTGGGTTGTGGACTGAATCATCTGAATTTCCATTATTTCTTGTGGAGAACTCCGCTTTGATATACAAGTGCTTTGGGTTGCAAGCATGTTTCCAGAACGAATTATGCTCGCAAACCAAGGTTTTACTGTATGTCACACTTGTATAACATACAAATTAATTTGTAGAAAACAGAATTGCTTAGGAAAAAATATGGAGAGAAATCTTGGAGAGTTGTGGAATTTTTATCCATTAGGAAACTCCTGGGTGCTGTACTCAACAGCATGGCCTTTTGAACACGCTGATTTTTACTTCATAACTGGAGCCACTTAATATTTGTTGAACACTTACTACATGCTCGACTTTTCACATGTAGTATTTCTAATCTTGGAAATAGATTCCAAGGCATGTATTATCATCCCTACTTAGAGATGGGGAAACTGAGGCTCAGTAAGGTTGAATGGCGTATCCTAGGACATATAGCAAGTGCATGGGAGTCTAGGACTCAACTTAGTGTTGTCTGGTTCCCAAATCTGTACTTTACCTACTATACCATTCGAAATGATCATTATCAAAATCTGATTACAGGGAACAAGGAATCTGGATTTGTATCCCCACCCAGTGGCAAAAACTCACTTATCTTTCTTGCCCCTGCCAGAGAGGTTTCTCCTGCTAATATAGGAGATTGAAATAAGACCCAGAGTTTCGTAATGTAATATCCAAGATGTTCTGGACACACTGAAAATGACTCACCAGATGAAAAACTAGGAAATCAACTTGAACGAAAAAAGAACCAACAGACACCAACAGCAGAGGACGTTGATGGAGGAATTACCTGACAAGCATTGTAAAGCAGCTAACGTAACAATGCTTCAAGGAGCAATTACAAACGCACTTGAAACAAATTACCAAAATGAAAGAACTCAGCAAAGAGACAGAAGGCATTAAGGAAGAACCAAAGGGAAATTTTATAACTGAAAAATATAACCAAAATAAAAATCTCACTAGATGGGCATAATACAAGAGAGGAAATAACAAAAGGAAGGAGCTCTGAATCTGAAGATAAAACAATAGAGAATTTACTCCGTCTGAACAATAGCGAGAAACTAGACTGGGAAAGAAAGAAAGAAAGAAAGAAAGAAAGAAAGAAAGAAAGAAAGAAAGAAAGAAAGAAGGAAGGAAGGAAGGAAGGAAGGAAGGAAGGAAGGAAGGAAGGAAGGAAGGAAGAAAGACAGCAGACAGAGATGTAATGCAGCACCACACAATCTTTCTGATATTTGAGATCACGTCTTACAGAGATGGTGCCTCATTATAAAATATCAACTCCAAATAATTCCCGCTCCAGAGCTGTGGCAATTAATTTATTTGAAGGTGACTTTTCTTGTCTTACAGGGATGTGTCTGCTCTATGGCAGAGATTACCATAAGTGGCTTTCTTTCCAAATGATTAGGAAAAGAAACAGAATGTTTAAGCTTAAAAATACTTAGAAGAAATGTGTAAAAGCAATTTATAAATGGTACTGTGTGAGGGATGCAAGCTGTTAATATTTCAGTCCAACCCTTTTATTTTATACATGATGAAGGTGAGGACAAAAGGAAAACTTGGTGACTCCCTTAAGGTGAACACCTAACTAATGATCAATTTGGGACTGGATCCTGGGTCTGATAACAACTAGTGTGACTCTTTTTCCACTAATAAAAATACATTTAGAAAGACACCCTCATCCATAAGAAAACAGATAGGATTCTCGGTATCACCTGTTCATTGGAAGTAATACTCCAGAGTTCATGAGAAGTTCATTTGTAAAAAATGGGAAGCATTGTGAAAGATGTCCACGTACTACCAAGATAAATCTATGTAGAACCTTATAATCAAGGCTTCTTGTTGCTAAGCAAAACACAAATGAATCTAGAGCAAAACTTGCCTAGTGAGTCAGCTAATGTGAGTATGGAATCCGTGGTGATAGGATACAGTCTAAAACAGTGCTGGTTGCTCTCCATGGATGTTTTGCACCTTCCTAAAGGAAAACAGGCCTTTATAGGATGGGAGATTGAGGCGAACACAGCGGGTTGCTTCAGGACCTGAAAACCGAAGTGATTGACAAGCAAAACAGGTCTCTGGCGTGGGTGGGGAGGGGTATCTGCTTCTGTCTCCGCGCCAAGTATTAAGAAACCATTTCAACAACTGTATTTCAGATTTCAACTCGACTACATTTTCCTTTACTTGCCAATACTGGGTACGTCCCCATCACCAATAAACGAAAGCAAATCAAACCTCTGCTCTAAGTCATTGCTGGGAAGCCGAGTTTCATTGTTCGACCCAGCAGATAGAGTCACGGAATATTTTGCGAGGGAGAGCCTGGAGGAATGCCTGTAGGGAAAACAGCAAATCACAACTGGCAAAGGAACGGCCATACACAAATGCACGGTGGCACGTTACTTGGAACACTAGCCACCACCAAAATGCCGACGTTTGTGATTTCTGAGCCTGGGCGCACTATTTGGTTCCCCATAGTAGAGGCCGCGGTATGCTGGACTGGATTAAACCAAAGAGGAATCTGTTTATCCCCTCCGCTTTAAACACCAATCAAAAGCACTGTTCCTCTCTTGAAGGTGCTGAAATGCAAAGCGAGCTCCTGGCTCCTTTTCTCTCTCTTGGTGGCATTTGAAAGTGTAAAGCTTTGAATACCAATTGCTTGAACTGGACATATGTGAATCTCTTCTAATCCTACTAATCCCTGTCCCCAAGTGCTTCTTTGTATGTGGAGGCAGCACACATAGATCTAAGTAAAAGTGGCCATAATCCTGGAAATGTGGAAAAATGTCCCAGTGTGAGAGACCCAGAGGGACCTGCTGAAGAAACTATTGTGTAGTTCAAGGAAAAGAGAAAATATGAAGGAGCCCTCTCACCTTTTCTGAGCTCCTGGGAGGAGAGCAAACCCACGCAGCGGGAGTCCTCTCTTGCAAACAGCCTCGGTACACTTGAGCAAACTCACAGAGCCGAGACTTACCAAAGGCTGAGAAATTCACCCGGCGGCTGCTTTCAGTGGCTTGAACCCAGCAGGCCAGGCCGCCACGACGTGCGGACTTCATTATGCCCCAGAATTTCCTTTACAAGGAAGCCGGCCCGGCGTGTTTACGGATTTCTGAGCTGGGGCTCCGGCTGCAAACCGAGTGGGGGAGGGGCGGGAAATTCTGTTGAAAACCCGAGAAATAAAATAATCCTACAGACACCACCTTGTCAGGACTTTTCAAATAGGAGCAAGAGACAGACGGTGCGTTTCTAAATTACTGTTTTGGCCGAGACGGCGCAGGCTGAGGCCTGACTGCAATTGTCAGGAAGGGGGCACGGCCGCTTTTGAACTTTCTAAAGAAATAGTGGCTGCTTTCCCATCCTGATGAAGAATGCGTGAGTGCATCCATTCGCAAATAATAACTTCTGCAAACAGACTATTTTAAAGTTTGTGACGTATTTTCTTACTGATGTTTGAATCCAGTTATACGGGCGGGAGGCCAATTAGCAAGAAGTGTTGCATTCTTTTTTTTTTTTTTTTTAATTGAAATTTTCGAACTTTACAAACCTTGTGAGAAAGACAATGGAGACATTGCTATCCTCACTTGAAGGAAAAGGTATTAGAATTACATTAAAGACAGTTCATGTATCTGAATGGATACATTTTTTTTTCTTTTGACTCAAAGGAGCCTGAAGTATTTTAAAAGATTCATGAACACAATAGCCCATCCAGGTGGTTGTTATAATTTCAGGAGACACAACTCTAACGTCTTTATTTTGTCTACTTTTCAGATTCATTTTTGTTGCTGTTCATTTGTCATTTCTAAAAAGTGTTAATTGCTATTGAAAACTATGCTAAAATTTTCGGGCAGACAATATTTTCAAAACCCAGGACCTGGTAGGGAAATGGTCTTACTATATTTAATATTGAAAGAGAAATTTGTACCATAAGTAACTGAAGTAGAGTATATAATGTAACACAATTATATATGCCTATATATATATATATAGGCATATATGTAACACAATTATATATGCATATATATATAATGCAAAAGGTATATAATGTAACACAATTATATATGCATATATATATGCATATACATATATATAGGCATATATGCATATATGTATATGCATATATATATATATATATATACACACATATATAGCTGCAGAGACGTCCAGCTTCTTCCACACCTGAGAAGTTGAGACGGTTTTGAATAAAAGTATTAGTCTTGGTGGTGTTGTAAAACCAAAGCCGAAAAGAAAACACAAACATACAAAACCTTCCCCCCAAAGAGGCCTATTATAAAGGTCTCACTCACTTTAACAAGACTTACTATGTGTCAGGCACTATTCTAAGGGGCTTACCAAAGTCAACTCATTGAAGCATCATAATAGCCCCATGGGGTGGTTTTGTAATTGTCCCCATTTTACAGATCAGGAAAATGGGGGCAGGGAGGGGCAATATAACCTGACTCAGGCCTGCGGCCCCTGAGCCCACCTGTGATACAGGCAGGCAGGCCGGCTCCTGGCCTTTCCTCAGCTGCTTCCGCTTCTGAAACACCTGTTCTGAACATATTACTGTCTGTGCTGTTAGATCTAAAATATACAGCAATTTAGGGGCGCCTGGGTGGCTCAGTCGGTTGAGTATCTGACTTTGGCTCAGGCCATGATTTCACCGTTCCTGAGTTCGAACCCTGAGTCGGGCTCTGTGCTGACAGCTAGGAGCCTGGAACCTGATTCGGAATCTGTGTCTCCCAATCTCTCTGCCCCTTCCCTGCACATGCTGTCTGTCTGCCTCTTTCTCAAAAATAAATATACAGCAATTTAAAAAAAAATCATAAATACTTTAAGGACACGAGTGGTAAGATAAAGAAAAGCGGAATGGAGACCACGATTGTGTAGAATTCCGGTACAAAAGTGAATCTCAGGGAACTAAAGACTATCTCTGACATCAGCAGAAGCTCCCAAAGAAGGTGACAGCATCCAAATCCCATTTAATTCTTCCTTATGTCCTAGGAGCTTAAGAAATATTTCTCAATCCATAGCTTAAAAGATCTCTACAAAGTAGAATGCTGAGGCATTTATTTAGACTAACTTTGTGACCATGGGAGAACTGTTTCTCCAAACTGTGCCTCAATTTCCTTATCTCTGAAACTAAAATGCTCATGATTGTGTAACTCAAAAATTCAGACAGTTGCAACAGAAAGCCCAGTGGGGGGTGGGGGGTACAAAAATAAAGGATTTGCGTAGGACTGCAGGTTAAATAGGACTTGGCCTTGAGATTCAGTTACCTACATTGGAGACCTCTTGTCCTCTGCCCATAGCCTCTCAGCCTATGTTGTCTTGAAGCCATTGCTGTTGGCAAGCAGCTTCACACATGGGCACTTCGTACTTCTCAAGCCTCATTTTTTGCACCTCAGCCTCTGATGCCAGAACTGGTCTTGGTCATGCACAAGGCCTGGAAGGGTAAGGGACTTCACAGCCCGTGATCAATGATATCCCATGACCCTGGATCAATGAGGGAGCAGAAATAGTGGCCACATGTGGTCTTCTGTCCCCTGGCAGTTGATTCTCAGGTGCATTTAAATTTTTCTTTTATGTTTTTATTTTACTTTTGAGAGAGAGACAGAGTGCGAGTGGGGGAGGGGCAGAGAAAGAGGGAGACAGAATCCGAAGCAGGCTCCAGGCTCTGTCTGAACTGTCAGCACAGAGCCCGACGCGGGGGCTCGAACTCACCAACCGTGAGATCATGACCTGAGCGGAAGTCGGACGCCCAACCGACTGAGCCACCCAGGCGCCCCTGAGGTCTTCGGAGGGTCTTGAGTGGACAGACAGAGCCCCACTTACCCTCGGTGGTGACCAGCTCCACGATGTACTCGGTACTGACTTTCCTTCACTGTCTGTTTTATTTTTTTCATTCCCTCCTCCATTTCCTGGTTTTACTTCCCCAAATACACTGTCTGCATACAAGCTTTTATCTGTATAGAATCTCTTATTCTAGTCTCTATTTCCTGGCTAAATTATCCTCCGAAACAAACGCAATCAGACTGTATTAAAAGGTGGATGGTGTTTGGAATTAGGGAGGAGTTGCCATATTTCTTCACAAACCGCTCAGCCCCCGTGTATAACTCTATGTTCGAAACTGCCAGCACATCTGAAGAAAGCGTTGACATTGGCCCGGGAGGATGTAGCCAGAATGCGAAAGAACTAAAAGCTGTGTCAGAGAACTCAGCAGGCTGAGTCTGGAGAATAGTATTCATCAGAGAGCATATAGTCTATCATTAAATATCAGCAGAATTTCCTGTGGTTTAAAATACATTTTTAACAGTCAGAAACTTGAAAAGCTTGAATTGCTTTGTCATGTAGCGTATCTCCTGATCGATCGGATTGAACCGAATGCCTCTTGGCAAGGGAGGCACAAAAGGAACTCCAAGGAGGAGAGAGGGGGGCTCGCGGCTCAGAACAAAGTACCAGCAGCTTTCATTTGAAATCTGACTTTGTGAATGTAAAGCTGTGCTGGGTTCCAACATTCTATCACGCAACTTATATGCAGTTTGGAACACTGCAGGCAATTCTGACCATGAAACAAAACAAAACAAAATTAAATCAATTTCCGAATGAGCTAAATTCACACTTGCAACAAATACCAAAAGTGGCAAAAATGGCCCACCGCTATTTATTAAGAGAACTAATGAAGAAGTTAAGCCAGCTGCCAAGTACGAGAACTGAGACTCAGCTGACTGCCCCGGGTGGAATTTTGATGAGAGTGCCAGAATATAAAGGGGATTCTTTGAGAACTCGAGGGCAGGAAGGAACTTCCTGAAATCCACAGTGACAACTTTTTCTCACGCACAGGAACCTTGTGTGGTATGCCGATGAAGAAAGGGCCTGGGCTCTAGAACTCTGCCTATAACCTAATTGATCATGACCTTTTACTAAACGGAGGTTTATTCTGTCTCTATGTTAAAATAAATAGGATTATACTACTTTAAAAATATTTCTAATGTAAAATACTGTGTAATTTGGCATAGTGCACCCTTGGAAAAATGTATAAGCAGGAAAGTAATATTGATTTTTGTTATTACCACCTTAATTGTTGATTCCTATGTGTTAAAATTGAGGCAGCCTTCCAGCTGCAATGTCTAATGAATTCCAAGATCAAACAAGATCTTGCTAATTGCCAAATTAATGAGTACAAGTTCACAAGCAGAGTTATATTCATAATTACATGTTCCAAAGCATCTTGAAGCAAATAAGATCTTAATTTTGACTCGAATACTGTATACTTGGCCTCTTTTAGAATATACCAAGGAAGCATTTGTTGTGTGCTGCACACTATTAAAAATGTAAAATTCAGAAAGCATGATCCTTTAATAAATTAAAAGACTTATTGCTGTTAAGAAACAAGACAACAGCCTCCAAATAGAGTCATTTATGCTAAGTCCCACGTCACTAAAGTGAAACTTAGTTCATTACAGTTTTGGCCTCTCCCAGAAATGGAATCTCCAATCAATCAATCAATCAATCAATCAGCAATCACCTAGTCAGAGCTAGTGAGGTAATCTGCTGCTACACTCCTACCATCCCCTAAAGGTTGTGACCTTGCCACAACCGCTCTGCTCTTTGCTGGTATAACTCCCTTGTCTTGCTCCCTTCTGCCCATTACAGTCTTTCATTTCGTACAGGTTTATTGACAACAGTGGGCTCTCAAGGGGACTTCTGATGGCCTCAGGGACAATGAGAAGCACGGGCACGGGTCACCATGAAACTCCTTTGAGTTGTCTTTCTTGCCATTGCCAAGGGCCATGGGTAAGTTCTTGGTTCTGGGCTCTGTTCTCATTGCATCAAGCTCCTGGTCTAATTGATTTTTCAGTCCACGTCAGGTTAGCGCACAGTTTCACCTGGAACCCGAAGCCCAGCCGTTGGTTCAAGTCCATTTGTTAGGTCTGCTGGTTCAAGTCCATTTGTTAGAGTTCCATTTGTTAGGTCTGCTGGTTCAGTCCCCGGTTCCACACTGGGAGCTATTAGTGGTATGTACCCAAGGCCTTCTCTTGGTCAGTGGTCAGTACCTTTTCTTTGGTACTGCTGGTGTCCACAGTTCTACTTCCTCAATTATTGCTGCTTTCTTTTAATGTGCATATAAAATACAGGCTATTGTTAATCGGAATCTTAGAAGTCAAAAGCCGCAAATTGGTTGGGCATGGGTTGAGCTCTTAAAGCCATCAGAGCGCTCACCACTTAACTCTAAGGCTGTCATGTCAGGATAAGTTGGGCCTGGAATGAGTTAGATTGACACGAGGTCAAAAAGACTTCCATGCAGGGAGGTACACTGTAACACCACAGACTAAAGCCAACCCAGTGGCACATCCCTCTTATGTATTAATTTGGCTCTGAGAGTGCTTAGCTAAAGAAATGGAGTCCTCAAGTTCCAAAAATAGAGTAGGCCATCTTTTTTTCTGGAATACCTGCTTATTTTATGCCCACATGTTATTTTATGTAGTCCTGGAACCTGTAAGTATCTCCGAAAGTGGCAAAATCTTAGTACGACATTCTAGAATTATGATGGCCACTGGGGGGAATTAGGCAAGGTTGTTCATTTAAGAAGTGTACTTGAAAGCAAGGGTTCCCAAATCAAGGAAACAGAATAGGATACCTATTTTAATTGGCATTTAGAAGCCTTCAAAAGGGGATGCCTGGGTGGCTCAGTTGGTTAAACGTCTGACTCTTGGTTTTGGCTCAGGTCATGATTTCACGGTTTTTGAGTTTGAGCCTCGAGGCACAGAGCCTACCTGGGATTCCCTTTCTCTCCCCCTCTCTCTCTGCCCCTCCCCTGCTCACACTCTCCCTTTCTCTCAAAACAAATCAATAAACTTTTGTTTTTTTTAAATAAGCCTCCAAAAGGATTCAAGATTCCAAAATAGCTTCATTGAAAGACTTGTTGTAAAAGGGCTAATGAAAATTTAGACAGAAGATGTGCCTAAAACAAAAGACAACAAAACTGACGTGATGCCTACTGCTCCCCTCTATCCTCCTTTACTTCAGTATCATGTTCTACTAATCCTCTCTATCTGAATAACCTTTCCACTCTGAAAAGACTAGGCTGTAGATGATCTTCTTCAGGTATCCTTCACATCTTGGTCAATGACCAAACCAAGCTCCATAGTTAAAGTGTTAGGGAAAAATCTGTTATATGATGGCCAACAGGACTGATTAAAAAAGGGAATTTCAGTCCCTGCCTGAAGACTTCCCTTTCAGATTCTTGTTCCCACCCTGCTTGCCTCGGGCGCCGAATTACTACTGTTGGGAAAATAAGTAAATTTCTGCACCATAAGATGGCCAATGGGACTAAAACAAGCTCTAGTTTCTAGCTTAGAGACTCCTCTTCCGGGTTCTTCCTGCCCTGTTTGCTGTGGGCGCAAAAGCCGCCAGGAATGCAAAAGATGACACTATAAATGACCCTTCCCACCTGCATTTGGGGCTCAGATCTTTGTAGAATCGGTCTCCTCTGAGCCCGCTGGTATTAAATAAATCTCCAATCCACCAAGATCTCCGAGTGTTGCTTGGTTTTTCCACCAGCGATCCAGCCTGGTCCCGTAACAAAAGAAATTCCTAAACCCAAGGGGGGATCTTCAAAGTGTTTTGAAGAATTTAGAACCCTTCTTAGGGCCTATGATCCTGGGCTTGCAGACCTTTATCAGCTTGCCTGCATGGTGGCAGGATGTGGTAAAGCCCCAAAATGCATGCAGGAAGCAGGATGGCATAACTCAAAGGATAATAATCAAGGACCTCGGGGAGCCCGGCTGGCTCAGTTGGTTGAGTGTCCGACTTCGGCTCAGGTCATGATCTCACAGTCCGTGGGTTCGAGCCCCGCGTCGGGCTCTGTGCTGACACTCAAAGCCTGGAGCCTGCTTCAGATTCTGTCTCTCTCTCTCTCCGCCCCTCCCCGGCTCACACTCTGTCTTTCTTTCTCTCTCAAAAATAAGCAAATGTTAAAAAAAAAAAAATCAAGATTCCTGATGTGGTCCCCTTATGAACCAGAGAAAATTGCCAAACAGGGACTCATCTTTATAAACTTATTTCTAGAGTCTTCCCTGACACACATGATTGGTCTGTGTTTCAAACAAGCAAACAGACATCTTTTTTGTTCAAACAACAAAAAGGTGAATCTGGGGCAGACTTTAAAGCTTGTCTGGAAGCTTTCTTCCTTTGGTATTCTGGGTTTCATACAATAAATAAATCTACCCAACCCACTCTACCTGCCTGCAAGTAAATTATCTCCTAAGATCAGTGGACTCATCAAAAGGCAGAAAATAGTATGCACAAGCATGGGTGTAATCCAAGTGATGACCATCACTGAGCACTCTGAAAGGACTTTGGAACAAGACAGTAAATGAAAGCTTTCCAAGGTCTTAGCCTTATAGCTGCAACAGCTCCATGGTCAGGAACCAAAGCAACAGCTGGGCCTTCCCCACTGCACCCTCTAAGAGGTCCATCATCAAAATGCTGGCCAGAAATAAGTATCTTATTTGTAATCAACTAGGACACTGGGAAAAAGATTGTCCTCAAAGGTTTTGTGTGAATCCTTCTATATCAACTCAAATGCTCCCATATCTTCCTTTGAAGGAAGGCCCCCACATGGGCCCCTTCTAGAGTCCATGGGACTCTGAGGGATTTTCTGTTAAACTACTACCAATCATTCCTTTAAACAGCCAAGGGAAAACTAAAATTAAATTTAATAAAAATACTTGTCAAATTCTGGTAGGTACTAGAGTTACACTCTACTTTCTTATTTTATTTTATTATTTTATTTTTTTTTAACGTTTATTTATTTTTGAGACAGAGAGAGACAGAGCATGAACGGGGGAGGGTCAGAGAGAGGGAGACACAGAATCTGAAACAGGCTCCAGGCTCTGAGCTGTCAGCACAGAGCCCGACGAGGGGCTCGAACTCACGGACCGCGAGGTCATGACCTGAGCCGAAGTCAGCCGCTCAACCGACTGAGCCACCCAGGCACCACAAATTACACTCTACTTTCGATCCCACTAGGAGTCTACAGATGAGACTCTGGGAAAAATGGCAGAAGCCAGCTAAGGATGAGAATTCTTACCAGAGTCATTCTTGCCTGGATATCTATCTGTAGTACCTAGAAGAGAGAGAAAGATAAAAATTTCACGTTGTACTTTGTTTTCCAAATTCATGCCCATTGGTTATAGATTCTTTCTTTCCCGGGGACGGCTATTACCCTTTCCCTTGAACCATTTTATGTCCTGAGAATTTGGCCTGGCTTTCTGCCTGCCTGGGGCATGCAGTTTGTTTGTTCTTGTGTATTCAGGCAGCTCAACCATCAAGTTGAGGGTACAAAACTATGGCTAGAAAGAAATGTGGGTTGTACTCCATTTGTGTCTGGGGTCCTATGGTTTGCTAGCTCTCAGAGAAATTGTCCAATATTTTCTTTCTTTTAACTATTGTTAGGAGTGGCTCTGGATCTTGGGAGGGTAGTTTATTTTGCACTCTTAGGGATTCCTCTTGCATCCAAGAGGGGCTGTTCAATATTTCCAGGAATATTTACTGTTTGTCCTAGCTGAAACTTAACAAGATATTTAAAAGAATTGTTTAAGTAGTTCTGTGGTCAAAGGTTGGCCAAATTGGAAATTGATATTCAGAGGTTGATAGAAACTTTATTTATTTATTTATTTATTTATTTATTTATTTATTTAAAAAAAAATTTTTTTTTTCAACGTTTATTTATTTTTGGGACAGAGAGAGACAGAGCATGAACGGGGGAGGGGCAGAGAGAGAGGAAGACACAGAATTGGAAACAGGCTCCAGGCTCTGAGCCATCAGCCCAGAGACCGACGTGGGGCTCGAACTCATGGACCGCGAGATCGTGACCTGGCTGAAGTCGGATGCTTAACTGACTGCGCCACCCAGGCGCCCCGATAGAAACTTTTTTTAAAAAGGCTTTCTCCAAGTTAAATGTGCCCAGAAGGAAAGAAAATAGAGTAAAACCTTGGTTTATGAGCATATTTCATTCCGGAAATATGTTTGTAATCCAAAGCACTTGTATATCAAAAGCAAATTTCTCCGTAAGAAATAATGGAAACTCAGGTGATTCGTTCCACAATCCAAAAATATTCATATAAAAATGATTATGATACTGTAATGTAATGCAAAATAATAAAGAAAATACAAAACATAAAGAAAAATAAGCAAATTAACCTGCACTTACCTTTGAAAACCTTTGTGGCTGGTGTGAGAGAGACAAGAGAGAGGAGGGTTATTGTGCAGGACGACTTTCACTATTATGGATGAAAATCACTGCTATGGATGTCGACTACAGTACAGTATTAATAAACTCTTGTCATATTCTGTATTTAATGTAACTGGCAATAAGGCAACAGAGAAAGGGTCTCTATCTGCAGGCAGCCTGACTTAGAATGAAGCAAAGCATTCCTAAGCTTACTGTTGTATGGAAAGACAAAAACATACTCTGGTGCCAGCTGTGGGCACCTTCCAATGTCCTGAAAAATCACTGATTTCTGCCAAACACCGTGGCCTAAGACAGAGCATCAGAGCATGGGAGAGGATCACCCACAATCCCACAGTGAGAGACTGAGAGAGAGAGAGAGAGAGAGAGAAGAACCATTGGCTCAGTTGTGACCATGTGACATTCAGTGTCACATACTACTCATATTGCAAGACGTTGCTCGTTTATCAAGTTAAAATTTATTAGACATGTTTGCTTGTTTTGCGGGACACTCGCAGAACAAGTTCCTCACAATTCAAGGTTTTACTGTACTTCAAAGACAAACCTCTAAATCTAAAACATAGGAATCCTTTTTATTTCCATCTTAATTGATGATCTTCTCCCTGACATAAATAAGCAAATTGAGGATAAGCAAATTGAGGATATAAAGAAGCAAATTGAGGTGGGATGGGTGGTTCAGCCCCTGCATATTATTTAGGTTGCAACCAAATTCTTTGAAGAATTAAAAGCAAGTGTCTCTGTCTTATAACTCTTTACAAACCCAGAAATACAGCTCTAGAAACAATTCAAAGTCTATCATTTTTATCATTCCCCAAACCTCACCTATTCATCTCAAAAGGCTTGTAGATATTGTAAAAATTCTGGCCTTAGGAAACAAGAGTCCTTTTTGGAGAAACTTGCATTCTTTGTCTTTGAGATGTAAATATTCTACACTGTCTTTTTGGGAATTCTTATTGAGGCCATCTCCTCGAAATGAAGACTTCAGGGAAGTAATTCTCGTCAAAAGAAAAAATACAAGGAAAAGCTATTTTGGCAAGTAGGTGAAGAAAACATTTCGTAAGTGTCTTCTCCACAAACATTAGTAAAAACATTTAGCCATCTGAGCAGGTAACCTTAACTTATTTCAACTGCCAGAAACACAATTTGAATCTAACTTATATAAATAAAGAGTTTGGTATTGTAACTAATTCACTGGCAACATTTTAGAACAGAAATCATAGGTTCTCTTTTTGTGTCTGTCTGTATTTTTATATGTGTCTATAAATGTATGTTGTAGATATGTGATATTTTTCTACCTCTGGATCGTATTGCCAAAATTAATTTGTAAGAGCTCTATTTGGTTGGTTTGAAGACAAGTGCTTATATGGATTGGATATTCCAACACTCTCAAAAATATAGAAATTAACCCAAATATTTTTCAAGTTCATGTGATATAGAATTAAACTTGAGTAAATAAAAGCTAGTTTAAATTTGTCGGTTTAATGAAAACAAGCATGTCTTTAGAGCTATCAACATTAAATATAATACTTTTATTCTATGTAGGCTTATTAAAGATCAAGTAAGTTTTTTATTTTTCTTATAAAATTTGTCAGCAAGAAAAATAGCTTTGGATGATGGCTTATTTTGTCTAATGTCTCATGAAGCTTTCAAAGATAGTCTAAACATAGTTGTTAAGAACAAGTCACTTAAATAGATACAAGTAGGATAAGAGTTTCTAGGTGAATTTTTCAGCAACAATTGTGTTTCATGGTTTGTCTGCTTAAAAAAGAGTTTCCAAAAATCTTTCTGACTTTCCATAAAGTTTCCTTGAAACTTTAAGAGTTTTGCTAAGTTAAGTTAAACCATGGACAGTCATTGAACATCTAGTTCAATTCCAAATAAGATAAAATACTAAAACATTAGTTATTGAACAAAGGTTTATCTATGTTTGGCTTCTTATTACCAACAAACTTAAGTTATGTGGGTCTGTTAGTAAACATTTTGTGCCACATTGAAAAATTTACTATGAGGAAGAATATACTTCTAGAAATGAGAAAACTTATTTATAAATCTGCCTTTTCACAGAATGGCAGTGTAAGAGACGGTCCATAATCGCTTAGTCTTAGTTTTCACTAGAAATTAAGTTTCTAGGCTAAGGATTACAAAACTACTTAGAAATAATAAGGGTGAAAGGAAACAACTGTATACGAAAGGTAGATAAGCAAAGTAGAATGGTCAATTGTTCCAAATAGAGAAAAAGAAAAAAGAAAACAACATAAGACAAAATTGTAGATGTTTTATAAAAAAGAAATCTTGGGGAAGGGATTTTGTACATGATGAAGCTGACAGATATTGAAATTAATTTATTCAAGATTAAAAAAATAAGTTTCATATCAAACTATACTAGCACAAAATTAGAACTTCGTTTTCTTTTTGTTAAAAGGACAGTTTTTCTTGGACTTTCCACATGGTTTGGGTAACACATTGTGAAAAGTTTCTTTACCTTTTAAGTAATCTGCCTCGGTAGCAAAGATCTTGTGTCTTACCAAAATAATTCACTGTGCTTTATGTTATTTTTATCAGGTCTTTGATTACTTAAAAACAAACAAACAAAACAAGCAAATAAAATCTTCTCAACATTAAGGGAGCTTTTTTTCACAACTACATAAACTTCTATATTTGCCTTTAACATCTTCTATTGCCATTTTGGTTAAGTGGATATTTTTGACAAACTTCCTCCAAGTCAAATTCTAAATAAAATCTTTTTGACCTCAGGTTAACTTTGGAATTTTCCAGAGGGTCCTTGAAAACTCTCAAGATTTGTTTTTTCTCCTTATAGAAAGGGAGATATTAAACGAATTAGGCATATTTGATATTAATTACATAGGAAAATATTGTCAAATCAGAAGTAATACTAAGCCTTCTTTATGTTGTATTTTTATAGGTATATGTTATAAGTGTTCCAGAAATTGTATGAAATTCCTAAAGTCTGATATGTACTGGCATAATGGTATCAGTCATAATGTCATGGGATTTTTTTACCTCAATACCCGGGATTCATTGTCTTGCCACTTCGAAGAATGAAGAGGTGAACAAAAAAAAATGAGCAACAGGCAAAAGTTTATTAGAATATGAGATTAGAAAGTAAGAATAGTAGAAAAGCTCTCTTTACAGAGAGAGGGCATTTGAAGGTGAATACCCACAACTTTAGGCAAGGATCCTTGTTTTATAAGGTTCTGGTTAGCACCCCCCATCCATTCCCCCTCATTCCTTCTCAGGTTCTACCCTTACTGGCTAGACAACTCCATATGCTGGGTTGTCCATTCCTGATTGGCTCGACTCCATCGTGTGAACAGTCAGACTGGTCATACTGTGCCACATATAACATGAGTTTTATGGTTTGCCTTTTTAAATTAGGTATTTTGATTGTCAAATTCCTGAGGGGAACCTGAGGGGGAGTAGATGGTGTCTGTTACATTCTTATGCCTGAGAGGATTTGCCACGGGCAGATGCTCCTAGCTTTCTTCCAAAATATGTGTTTTTCCCCACCCAGGGACTTTAGGTTTTAACCTTTCCCTCTCTGCCTATTTTATCCTATCTTTCCCTATTATAATAATTCAAGTTATTAATTCTAGTTAATAATTCTGTTACTGAAATAATCAAATTTCCTTGTCAAGCTCATTATACTGAACCCTCATCAGATCTTTAACAATGGGTATTTAATTTTTTTTTTTTTTGTAATTTATAGACCGTTATTGATCTCCCCTGATGATTTTGCAAAAGTGAGACTCATGGAAAGGATCTTACCGAGAACTCTTGATCACTGACACTTCGGTCAAGTTACAAGGTATTGAACTTTGTACAACTGAAGAAAGCTCGGTCTCACATATGGTCCTGTGCAAATACTGGAGACTTCAAAATCAAATTGACTAGGAAGAGAAATAGCCAACATCAAGGCAGGCTGCTTCCTTCCAAGACATTAGATCAAGAAGATCAAGAAGGTTGTTTTCATTCTCCGTCCCTCTCTGGCCATCCTTTTCCGATTCTGACGCCATAAAAGTCTTTCTAATTCTTTTGTCCACCTTTTACCTTGCGATGGCCTGGGAAGATAATGATATTGTCCACACATCTCAATCCACTGCAAGGCGGGGTAATCCAACCTCCAAATGACCATTGGGTTTGCCAGGATGCTGGTGATACTGTATGTGTGCCCGTCAGAAACTTTGCTCTGATTTCCAATGCTTCAGTTCCTTTGGAACACTCAACCCCTGACTTTATTGTGTTAGACTCCCTAACCCTGGGGGACCATTTACCTATCTCTAACAGCTCCTAACCTGGGGAACCTTGCATGGGAGCTCTGCACGAAGATAGAGACACAGGAGAAGAGTAATGAGAATACAACTGCTATTACGCGGTGTACAAACCCTGAAATTTCACTGGCATCTGTGGCTGTCACCTTTCCGGTCCTGAGCCACACATTCAAACAGGAATTACTGGGAGGCATGCTTGATTCAAAGTTAGCTTCCTCTGGTAGATCACTGCTCCCCTGGTTAGGAGTAGGCACAAATGAGGCTATGATCAGGAGCCTCTCCTTAACTCTTGAAGATATTGCAGAATCTGTTGCTAAGCAATAGCTGCCCAACAGAAATTCCTAGACACTTATTATCTTGGCAGTAAGATACATCTTACTATCTTTGTTGGACAGCAAGGGTGTGTTTGTGGTATGGCCAATACCATTTGCTGCACTTGCATTGACATTTCTGGGGAAGTTGAGACTCAAAAGATCCCTGAACAAATCAGTTGTCTTAAGAAAGTGACTCCTCCAGTGGGGTCTTTCTTTGACTTATTTGATTCTGATTGGTTTGGGTCTTGGAAGTCATGGCTCCGAAGTACAATCCAGACATTGGGAATTATTCTGCTTATACTAATCATAGTAAACTTTTGGGTGGGTTGAGTTCTCTCAGAACCTTTAACATTATGTTCATATCTCATAACCATCAAGCAGATGATCACCCTAAGACTAGAACATCAGAAAGAGAATGAAGAGAATGAAGGACTTAGAATGAAGAGAATGAAGAATGTGAGCTTCAAGTTGTGACCTGTGACAACCACAGTGAGATTCCGCAAAAAGATGTCATACCTGATGAGCAGAAATTGTGAGAACTTCAGAGGGGTAGCTGAGAGTAACATTAATGCCTTAAACTTTGATCACATCTCTCAGACTGAAAATGTGATCAAATGGAGAGAATTTTAAAAACAAGACAAAAGGTCCCAAATAGAGTCACTTATGCCAACCCCCACATCACCAAACCTAGACTTAACTTAATTCCAGTTTAGTCCTCTCCCAGAAATGAATCTTAAACCAGTCAATCAGAAATCACCTGGTCAATACTAATGAGGTAACCAACCTGACAGACTCTTGCTATCCCCTAAAGAAAAGTGATCTTGCCACAATCAATCCACTTTTTGTTAGTATAACTCCCTTGTCCCTCTTACTCTCTTCGGGTCTATAAGCCTTTTATTTTGTACAGCTTTTCTGAACCCTTTTTTATCTGCTATGTGGAATGCTGCCCAATTCATGTATCACTGAATAAAGCCAATAAGATCTTTAGCATTTACTCATTTGAATTAAAAAAAAATTTTTTTTAACGTTAATTCATTTTTGAGAGACAGAGAGAGACAGAACGTGAGTGGGGAGAGGCAGAGAGCGAGGGAGTCACAGAATCTGAAACAGGCTCCAGGCTCTGAGCTATCATGTGGGGCTCGAACCCATGAACCACAAGATCATGACCTGAGCTGAAGTCAGAGGCTTAACCAACTGAGCCACCCAGGTGCCCCTCAGATTGTTCTTTAACATTACAAATTACCTAAGGCAGGAAACTCAGCTTGTCAATACCTATATAAGGTGGTAGAAGAATGGACTTAAGGGAAGAAACAGACGATATTTAATGAAGGAAATGGAATTAAAAGCCAGTGGGTATTTGTTTTCCCTTATTCGTGTTCCTTACATGTAGACAGGAAAATAGCTCACGGGGAAGTTCACCCCCTTGCTTTTTTTCTTGAATTTTCTTTTAGTTACCCATGTAAGAATGGGAAAGCACTGACTCTCATCCAAGAAGCTTTGTTGTTTTTTATCCCTGAAGCAAAACCCACCAACAATCTGAAATGGTTTAACACCCCTTGTTGGTATTATTTGGGTATTTCTCAGAATGCTAATGAACAATTCATGTTTGACACTTTAGACAAACACAATCTGGTAGAGTTATCTGGCTGTTATGTACACTTGCTAATGATTGACTCACTCTGGCTTTTATGTTCTGGAGTCCAACCCACCATGCTGTCAGGGGTGGGGCTGAAAAGCAAGTAACTAGCTCATCATAAGGTAAAACTTGTAAGCTTGGGTTTAAACTGGTGGCTGCTTAGGCACTACTTAGCACAGGACTAAATGGAACAAAATAAAGTCTGGCCATGTTCATTGGGGCCACCCTTGTGATGGTGTGCAAGTATTTACCAGACTCTCTTTGTACGGATCACTGTGTTAAATACATTACCAGGCAAGGTAAACAGACATAGTCCTTGACCTTCTGAGGTTTTATAACCAAAAAGGATTGGGGCAGTGGAGATAAACATATTAGTGATAAGAAGCAAATATATTGTGTTCATGCTTGTTGTAGGGCTCAGCAGATAGAGAAACACTTTCAACACGAATCAATCACCTAAAGACAGAAGTTTACAAGAGCCTGAAGTCCGGGGTTGCATACGCTTTCCCTTCTCTCTCTCTTTAAAAAAAAAAAAAAAAAAAAATTAATGTTTACTTATTTTTGAGAGAGACAGAGACAGAACCCGAGTGGGTTAGGGGCAGAGAGAGAGGGAGACACAGAATCTGAAGCAGGCTCCAGTCTCTGAGCTGTCAGCACAGAGGGTGACGCGCGGGGCTGGAACTCAACGAGCTGTGAGATCATGACCTGAGCTGAAGTTGGATGCTCAACGGACTGAGCCACTCAGGCGCCCCTGTTCTCTCTCTCTTTTAAAGACTTTGGTTTAAATAAGACAGATATCTGGCCTAAATAATATCAAGTTATGTTAGTTAACATAGTAAATAAATAAATAATAGTCTGATAGGTAACTTTAGACATAGTATCTCCCAATCAAGTGTATTAGCATATTAAATTGTTGAATGCTTTTTTATTTTATCACAGACAGCGCTTTGGTTGGAACGATGGCGTGAAACCCTCACAGCATTTCGAGTTTAGTAAATCTCATTACTAGTGGGAACGACTGTCGTCAATTATTCCAAAGGAGACCCAGTAAATTCCTCTAGCTACTCCTTTTCTAAAACTTGGTCGCAGTGCTTTTAAATGAAAAAGAAAGGTGCTTGATCTCTAAAGCCATTTGCTTTTTACTATAGCAGTACAATTTACATTGTTCAGGCATTTGTGGAATGTAAACTCTGTAGCAATTCATTTATAGTTTGCAAGCTATAAACAGGCTGTAGACAGCAATGTTTGTGGCACCGGGTATGTGAAATATACATATAAAATTAGAAGATATGGTGCGCCTGGGTGGCTCCGTCGGTTGAGCGTCCGACTTTGGCTCAGGTCATGATCTCGCGGTTCGTGGGTTCGAGCCCCGCATCGGGCTCTGTGCTGATGGCTCAGAGCCTGGAGCCTGCTTTGGATTCTGTGTTTTCCTCTCTCTCTGCCCCTCCCCCACTCACACTCTCTCTCTCTCTCTCTCTCTCAAAAATAAATAAACACTAAAAAAATTAAAAAAAAATAAGAATAAAAAATTAGAAGATATTAATATTGTTGGGCGCAGGGGTGGCTCAGCCAGTTAGGCCTCCGACTTCGGCTCAGGTCATGATCTCGGGGTTCGTGAGTTCGAGCCCCACGTCAGGCTCTGTGCTGATAGCTCAGAGCCTGGAACCTGCTTTGGATTCTGTGTCTCCTCTCTGCTCCTCCTCAGCTCACTCTCTCTCTCTCTCTCTCTCTCTAAAATAAAGAAAAATTTAAAAAAAAGAAGATATTAATATTGTTCAAACTGTAGTGTAAATTTATTTAGATTTTAATGTCTTCATGTGCCATTGTAGTAATTTGACCATACTGTTAAAACCCAGTGAATCTATTGTAAGGGATGTCAACAGCTTTTTATCAACTCTGTTTCAGATGAGGAAACTGTAGCTTGCAAAATTAAGGCAGAGTGCTTGGTGCAGAGTATAAAAAGCACTTACCGATGAAATTTAGTCTAAACTAAATCTAGTTTAGTAGAGTCAAGTAGAGAACCAACCCTTAAATCCTAACCCTTATAAACCCCTGCTGAACCCTCTAGTGTTAAAAAATATTCTGAGCAAATAGCAAACATCACTCCATTTTTCTAAAGTATTCTTCAAAGCTTTTCTTTACTTAAGGAAAGACACAACAATATTTTGTGTATCTATAATACTCCCTCAATCCTTTATGAGTAAAATTAATCTCCCTTCACAGGTCAACAGCAGAGATTGAGAGAAAGCTGTTCGCTGAAGTTTTCACAGCTGATAGAGAAGACAGACAGTATCACCACCATATTTAGTTATCATTATAGAGAGGTTGCTGATTTTCATTAGATTGCAGTCTTAAGTGGAGGCATTTGCTGGTGGGATAAAGCCACTTGAGACAGTTCAAGAAAGTATGGTAGGACTGAAGGGATTCCCAGCTGCCACTTTAAACAGGGATTTCTGCAAGCTTCTCAGGCTTTGGCATATCAAATGGCACCCAAGTGCATAGTCTCCATCCAGGTATAGAAATGAGAGCACGGGTAATCCTTAAGCTCTACTGTAGAATCAGATGGACACATTAGTTCATTTATATTATTCCTTGATTATGGGTTCACTTCAAAATAAAGATATTTAACCTGAAGAAAATAAGTTGAATATTGAATGGACTATCATATAAGACATTATAGCTCTTTCTATATCTATCTATCTATCTATCTATCTATCTATCTATCTAGATATAGATCTATCTATCTATCTATCTGTCTATGCTTGGATATTCCCAGCATCTAATGCTTTTTGAGATTGTCTCTTTCCAGGTCAAAAAAAGTCAAAAAGATAGCTCTTAATGATCACAACTGTTGGATTTTTAAATTACTAGTGTTCTAGAAATAACTGGTGAACTCTTCTTGCAAGTGGTTCTCTCAGTATTTTCCAAATGAAAAGGTAGGTGTTCATTGGACCAACATGTCACAAAACAGTTATAGGATTTAGGCTTGGTAAAGTGTCTAACTTTCAAAGATTGTTATTCAAGAAATTTTAGGAGATAGCTGTGAAAGTTTGGAAATAATTGTGAATGTTCTAATTTAGAGCCTGTTCAAAAGAAACATGGTACCCATGAGCTGAGATGGCAAATCTTCTCACTTAGTTGGAAACAATGTGAACTAAATGCATTCCAGAGAGGATATTCACAGAGACACCTTCTTCCTAGTTCTGCCTACTTTTGAGTCTCTACAGGATACTTCAAAAGGCTCTAAAATGATTTTCTCATCTAATCTCTGGAGTTTACCAGTCATTGCTGGAACTTCTGGTCTGGTGAGAGTTAAAAAAAAAAAAAAAATGTTATGCAGGACCAAGGGGGTAGGGGGTTGTCGGGAACAGTGTCGACTCACAATAGAACATTGGTATCACAATAGGAATACTGCAATAGAACAGTAACGTAACCCCAGCCACTGGTCTATACCAGGAATCTGCCTCCATCAGTCTTGAATTCTACCCTGTTCATCTTTTTAAGTCACATGGATGTTAGAATTTTTTTTTTTTTCTTTTTGGCTATTTTCTAGATTCCCTAGATTTGGGCTCTTTCACTTCTGTCCCCATCCAGCTTCGATATTTTTGTGTGTTTGGCATGCCCTCTTCCAATAAGCTCCAATAATGTGAAAGAGAAGGCCAGTGGTGGTTCTCTGGGGTTCCCCCCCCCATCTCCTCCCTTTCTTTTTGGTCATTTCTTTTCTCCAAAGAGATGGAAGAGGGAGGGAGGGGGAGAGAGAGAGAGATTAAGGTGTAAGCTGGCTAGGTAAGCCTGTGACCGGTTTTATTACCAGCTCTGAATGAGGGCACAGGATCTAAAGGCAGCCCTGCTTTATTAGAGCCGGAGCAAGGTTGGTGGGAGACCTGATGTAATTGTGTGCCACTCTAAGAAAGGGTGTTTCAGCAATTACCCATTAACTGTGTTCACTGAGTAGAAGGTAGTAGATTAAAAAATGCAGATGTTTCCACAGTCTAGTAGAATGAGAACCACTCTTGATCCTGTCAAAAGAACATTTTGCATCAAAGGGGCTTCACGGGAGCCAAAGAAAGAGTTTTGTGGTTGCGTGCTTTGGTGTGGCCTTTTAATCATTAAACCCTTTTATAGTGGTGAAATGAACATCCATTGTCACGGCCACACCAATGAAGCCATCCAACTTGGAGGAAAGGGATGGCTTTGCTATGGGGGGAGGGCACTGAAAGAAGGGAACAGGCAGGCAGCCCTGTGGTGCTCACAAGGTCACAGCAGCAGTACATTGGAAAGAGAGAAAAGGCAGCCCAGGTTAGTTTGTTCGAGTTGTTTTCCTGGCAACACCCTCTTACCAACCCAACACCGTGAACAAGAGTATTTTCCAGATGGTCGTTTCCCCTCTTTTGTTTCCACGCACTGTTTTACTGTATCAGTTTAGTTTTTCCTGTTCTTTAAGTGAAGGTTACTTAGGAAAGTTGGTGGGAAATGGCATTTTATTCTTAATCACTTTTCTACAGCTGTGATGGGGCCATTCGCATGACCAGGAGGGCAGCATTGCACTGTTCCCTTTCCTGAAGTTAGCCAAGCTACCTGGTCTGTTGCCAGGAGGTGACATTTATGAAGACACTGCCTCTGACTCCATTCCTGGAAAGAAACCTGCATGTTGTCTGACCTCATAATTGTTGGTTCACAGCCATTTTTCTTTTCTTGAACGTTTCCCATGACTTGGAAGTTTCACTGTTCTTTTCTCCTACAACTTTCTCTCAAGACAAATTCTGCATCTTCCAACACAGATTTTTTCTTGGCCATCTTCCCCAGTCGAAACTGTGCACCCATTAAACACCAACTCCCTTCTCCCATTGCCCCCAGCTGTGGCCATTCTACTTTCTGCCTTCACGAATCTGATGACTCCAGGTACCTCATGTAAGTGCAAGGTCAGGAGAAAGTGAGAAGAGAATGGGAGAGAAATGCTGACCAACTCAAGTTCACAGAATTTGGTTAGCCATTTGGGTTTAAGGCTTTCTTCTTGTCCCCAGCGGGAAGAAGTTGGAAATGACTATCAGAAATGTTCTGCAATGACTAACCTTGTTGCCTACTCAGTGACATCACCAGGGACCAGCACAGCTCAGCCTCCCTGGAGAAGAGCACCCCACCACACTCAGATTTTCTTTCTTTTTTTTAAAATTTTTTAATAATGTTTTATTTCTTTTTGAGACAGAGAGAGACAGAACATGAGCAGGGGAGGGGCAGAGAGAGAGCGAGACACAGAATCCGAAGCAGGCTCCAGACTCTGAGCTGTCAGCACAAAGCCCGACCCGGGGGCTCCAACTCACGAACCATGAGATCATGACCTGAGCCGAAGTCGGACGCTCAACCGAGTGAGCCACCCAGGCGCCCCGCACACTCAGATTTTCTTAACCCCTGGTCTATTCTTTCTCTACTCTCCTCAGATCCCCAACACTTTCTTCTCATCCTTACTCCCAGCTTATGTCACTGACATAAAGGGAAGAACTCAGAAAAGAACGCCCAAAAGCTCCCATCATGAAATCTACCCTTTCTCTTGCCGCTGGGCTCTGGGCCCACAACTCTACCCTTGATCCTCTTGTGACTGAGGGTAAACTCTCTCTGTTCCCACCTGGAGACCAACCCCACTACAGGGGCACAGCCCCCATCTCATCTGGCCTCCACAGGAAATTACTCTTCAGTCTGCTACCCCCACCCCTACCCCTTGTTTTCCTTTCTACTGAATCACCCTGTGAGCATGCAAGCATGTTATTTTTTCTCCTTTCTCAAGAAATAATTCTGTTTTGAGTCACACTCCCTCCTTGGGTTATTGCCAGAATTTTCTTTTCATTTCTTTGATAGCAAAAATACTTGTTAAGAGTGAACTGTAGTTACTGTACTCACTTTCTATCCTCTTACATTGATATCTTTCTTGAACACATGCCGGTCAAGTTTTTAGAACTTCACCAAAACTACACTTCTATTGATAAATCCAATAGTACATTCTCAATTTTACCTTATCGGATCCCATAAGCAGCCTTTGACTAAGATCATCACCCTCCCTTCACGGAAGAACCTTCTGTACGTGGTTTCCAGGACACCACACTCTCCTGGTTTTCCTCCCACCTCACTGGTTGCTCCTTCTCAGATCATTCTTCTGGTTCCTCTTTACCATCACCCTCTCTGAAATTTGGAGCACCGTGACCTCTTCCTTGGCCTACTCCTGTAGTCTACTGGAGCTCATTCCCTCATTGAACTCATCCTGTCTCTGGCCTCTCACGTCCAACTGCCTATTTGACATCCCTGCCCCCCCACCCCATGTATGTAATAGGCATTGCTAATCTAATATGCACCAAACATAATTTTTAAATTCAACTCTAAACCCACTCACTCTTTTCTCAACCATGGACTTCTTAATTAGGGGAAATGGCTATTTCTCTAATGATAGAAACTTTACTCTTCTAGTTACTTAGCCTCAAAACTTGGAGGCATTGATGATTTCTGTCTTCCTTGCAGGTCTTACATTCAATTCCTTAGTAAATCATGTAAGCTCCACTTGAATACAGCCAGAATGTGACCACTTTGTGTCACTTCCCTCTCACTACGTTGCTGCAAGCCACCATTTCTCCCCTGGACTATTTAATCGCAACACAGCAGTCACAGTGATCCTGCTAAAATATAAGTAATGAGCTCTCTCCATCCAAAACTTGCACCATTACATATGTGTTTCTCTTTATGTAGATTATGTTTTAATAAAGAGATTTACAAATTCCTTTAGTGGCTCCCACTTAAAGGGAGTTCAGTTGATTAATTGATTAACAAATAGGTTCAGATTCAAAACAATTTATCTACAACCCGATGTATCTCTACTCTATCTCTGGCGTTTATCTCCTACTAATGCTCGTCCTCATTCATTCAGCCCAGGACACATTGGCCTCCTTGCTGTTTCTAGATTGTACCAGGTACACTTCTGCCTCAGGGCTCTTAATCTTGCAGTTCTCTTTGCTTCGTAGTGTTTTTCTCCCAGATACCTGCATTGTTGGTTTTCAAGCTTTCTTCAGATCTTTATTAAAAACTCATCTCAGGGCACCTGGGTGGCACAGTTGGTTAAGCATTCAACTTCTGCTCAGGTCATGATCTCAAGGTTTGTGAGCTCAAGCCCTGCTTCAGGTTCTTCCCTCTCTCTCCCTCTTTCTCCCTCTCTCTCCCTCTCTCTCTGCCCCTTGTCACTCACACTCTCTCTCAAAAATAAAAACAAAAAGAAAAGGGACACCTGGATGGCTCAATTGGTTGAGCATCCAACTTAAGCTCAGCTCATGATCTTGCGGTTCTTGAGTTCAAGTCCCGCATCGGGCTGGCTGCTGTCAGTACAAAGCCTGCTTCAGATCTTCTGTTCCTCTCCCTCTGCCCCCTCCTTGCTTGTGTTCTCTCAAAACAAAGCAAAGCAAAGCAAAGCAAAGCAAAGCAAAGCAAAACAGAACAAAACAAAACAAAAAACGAAACTCATCTTCTCATTGAGATCTACTTTGGCCACCCCATTGGCCAAAGTAGATCTGCTATTGCCTGAATGTTTGTGTCTCCTCAAATTCATATGTTGAAACCTAATTCAGGATGTGATGGTATTTGGAGGTGGGGCCTGTGGGAAGTGATCAGTCATAATGCTGGAGTCGGATTGGTGTCCTTATAAAGGAGACCCCAGAGAGCTCCCTCGTATCTTCCACCATGTGAGGACTCTCAGAAGTCAGCTGTCAATGAACTAGGAAGGGATTCTCACCAGATATTGAACCTGCCAGCACCTTCATCTTGGGCATCCCAGCCCTTAGACTTAGGAGGAGGAAATATCTGTTGTTTATATGTCTCCCAGTCTATGATATTCTCTTAGAGCAGTCCAATGAACTAAGATACTTTCCCCCCTGATGTTTTGTATTGCCCTTCTCTGATTGTTTTCTCCTTTACACTTATGATGATTCTGTAGAGTATAAACGTCCTTATTTATCTGCTTCATAACCATCTCCCCTACTGAAATGCCTTCAGAGTGAAGGCAGAAATTTTTGGCTATCTCCTTCCCCGCTGTATCCTCAGCACCAAATATTTATGACAACAGATGCTCATTTATAAAGTGCTTAATCATTGGCCAGTTTACCAGTCACTTTTAAACACCACTTCAGATTCTCCAGTCCCGACTTGCCTCGCGTTCTAGTTGCTACAGCATCCCCACATACATGTGGGCTCTGATTTCACACTTGTGCAACCTAACAGTGCCTCACCTCACATCTGGTCTCATGCACCTCTTGCTTTCCAGCCCAGGGTTCCCCTCTTACTCCAAAGTGTGAGTCACCCTGATACCTTGCTTGGTGCTCATGCATGCACCATCCATGAAGACATTCTTTAAGCAGTGGGAGATACAAGCCATCAGGTTAGTCCCCTCCTTTTTCTCCCCAGGCCAGACTGTCTACATGTAGGTTATATAGCTTCTCAAAGGATGATCCCATGAGGCCAAGCAGTTAGCCACACTCAGCGTTGGGCAACTCAACAGTGCAGCCTTGTATTCTGCTTCCCTGTGATTGAATTCACTAATAAAGTTATTGGCACAGATGCCTTACTTCAACCTCTTCTCTTTGGGTAAGCCCAAATTAAAAGACTTGGTAGCAGGAGTGACTCTAGAAAACAGATGTGCACAGTGACATATTGAGCTGGATTGTTTACCAGGCCGATAGCAATAACGACCTCTTTTTTGGGGTTACTTGAGGTAGTGATAACACCTGGCAATAATTAAAGCTTTCCTCTGTAGTTAATTAGGATGAGGTACGGATGGGAGGTGATGGGTTGAGATATGCACTGGCTTTAGAATTCGATTACATGGAATAATGCTAATTACATGAATTGTGGAATGAGCTGGCTTTTGTTCACATCTTGTAGCCTTGAAAAAAGAAAATGATGGTCTCAGAGCAGCTACTGCCAACTCCAAGCTTGACATGAGATCCAGAAGACATCTATGGAAGCATTTAAGGAGACACTCATTTGCTTCAGTAACAGAGATGGTTGTGGTGAAAATGAAGCCTAGGTTATAATTTTAATGGTGCTAGAGCTGCAGAGAAGACATAAAGTGCAGCCTTGACAGATTTCCTATGTCAAAGTTGGAGTCTTTATAAAAAAAAAACAATGGGGCCTTGAAATCTTGAATAGGGACATTGAATTAGACAAGCCTGAAAATAAGAACCTCCTAGTTTCCTCTGTAACTTCAAAGCTGCTTCTTGTTTGGATGCAAAACACTGGACTTGACACCTTAGAAGTACCTTGTGAAATAACTCTTGATCTTCTCAAGATCTTGACTTGCCACACCTCTCATTGCCTTCAGATCCATAACGAGGGCCACGTCTCCATATGGCCTGTGTATACCGGGCCAGTACTTACTCAAAAAGGAAACAGCTTACACAGCAAAGGAATGGAAAAATTTGGCTAATCATACCTGTAAACACTGGGGGACTCCAAGTGAGAAGGGATCTTGAGGGTGCTGAACCAAGAAAATGAGGGAGGACACTGTATAAGGCCAAAAGGTGAAAATTTATTTACATGAAGTAACCCACGACTCAAGTTTCAATATTTTTTAGAGGCATGAAGCTGACTCTAATAACTTGCTGGATTAAATTCTTGAAGTTTAGACAAAATAAAAATGTGCTGTAAATGAAGAAGAGATGCTTAAACTTTCTTATAGTCTTAAAAAAATTTTTTTTAAGTTTATTTATTTTGACACAGAGAGAGAGAGAGAGAGAGAGAGAGAGAGACAGAGTGGGAGTGAAGGAGGGCAGAGTGAGAGGGAGACACAGAATCTGAAGCAGGCTCCAGGCTCTGAGCTGTCAGCACGGAGCCTGATGCAGGGCTCGAACCCGCAAACCCCAAGATCATGACCTGAGCAGAAGTCAGAGGCTTAACCAATTAAGCCACTCAGGCACCCCTAAACTTCCTTATAGTCTTATAGTAATGAGGATGGATCAGAAGAATGAAAGAGGCAGATATGTCAAAATGGATTTATTACATATGACCTGAGAATTCATAACTCAACTGCTCCTTAGAAGAACCCAAAATATATTCCCTTTCCTAAAGCAATAAGGAATGTGCTGATGGGGGGAATGCTGACAACTTTGAGAAGCTCATTGATGCCTCTCATCTGTAGGACACGGCTGATAGCAGGAGTGGGAATGGACTCTCTATTAACAGTGGGCATGACAGACACTAGCGTGCCAGAGACCGGTGACAACACTTAATCATCAGAGGATGAGGAAAGGTGGATATAATCACCACAGTATGTAGGAAGACTGGAGTGAAAATTAGGTATTCTTACCCAAAGGGAACAATAGCCGTGAGTAATAGATCATGGTGTTTCTAAGAATGAGATAGATAGGATGCTGAGTAGGGTGTTGCTTTACTTGGAAAAATGAGAGAGATAGAGACAGAAGTAGAGATAGACAAAGACATAGGCATAGACATATAGATGGCAACAGAAGAAACAAGGAGATGTCAGACATAGAATGGAAAACTGAAATCCCTCACCAATCTTCCAGGTATGAACTAGTTCTCAGATCCAGACCTCATCAATTGAAAAGGCGTCTGGGTCCCTTTAAGGAAGAGCCTTGCAATGCTTCTATGCAAGCATATATGATAAATATTGTCCTGATCTTTTTGTTATATAGTATCAGAAAAATTAGCTGAATCAACGGTGACCTACAGCTGTATGGAAAGCAGAACTTGTGCACGATAAACTTGTATATTTGCTTGAGGAACTTTCTAAGAAAATGTTAAACATGCAGCTTCATTTCTTCTTGCTTCTTATTGTAAAGTGCAAGGAGAAAAAGATAAATTGAGTGAAGAACTGTCCAACAAAAAGAAACAAGGACTGTATGCTAAAATTAGGAGATTTACTGCTAGAAAAGCACGCTCTGCAGTGGAAGCTCAGTGTGGTGTTGGACAATCATTAGCTGGTTCTTTGAAAGGATCACAAGTTCAGAGCATTTCCTCACACACAGGATTCTTGGAGAGATTAAGTGTCCATGGGCCCAGAGGGTAGATCTGCAGATACAGAGTCTGGATCCACGGACATTGAGGAGATCTGGGGCACAAAGGGTTATACCCAGATCTTGAAACGTGGTGGTATTTGCCCTGCTGGATTTAAACCTTTCTTGAGACCAATGACTCCCTTCTTTCTTACACTTTCTCCCTTTTGTAATAAGAATATCCACCGCTGGTACCTTATGCCTGTCCCACCATCATGTTTTGGAAGCAGATTATTTGTTTCGCGTTTTCTAGTCCACAGTTGGAGAGGAATGTGACTCCAGGATGGGTCATACCTAGGCTCTCACCTATGGATTTAAATGATGAGATCTGGGACTTTCAAGGTGATGATATTTAGACGAGATTTTTGGCTTAGGTAAGATGCTGTAAAGGTTGAAAACTTTCATGGATTTGAGGGTGGCAGAGATGTATTTTTCATGAGGGATAGACATGAAACTTTGGGGGCACCCAGAGATGATATCAAGTCCTAATCCCTGAAAACGTTGTCTTATAAGAAAACGGAAAAAAAAAAAAAAAAAAAAGGAAAATTAAAAGAAGAAAAAAGAAAAGGAAAGGAACATTAGCAGATGTGACTAAGTTAAAGTTGTTGACATAGGAAGATTATCCTAGATTATTTGGGTAGCCTCCAAATCGAATCTCAAGAGAAAGTAGAGGGAAATTACATTCAGGAAAGAAGACAATTGATTACAGAGGCAGGGACTGGAATGAAGTAACCACTGGTCAAGCAATGTTTGCAAACATCTTGTCCCCTTCAAAGCTCAAACAGATCATAGCAAATGATGGTGGGTTGCTTTGGGTGGTAACCCCAATTGCAGCTCCCATTCCAAACATAATGTTTTTACAGCAGTAGATCAACACAGCTTGTTGATCTGCTAAAAGCATTACTTTTAGTTCTATCAGTAGGGAACCCCAAAAGAAATTGGCCCTTTCTTGGCAATGACAGTATTGTATGTTCACTCTCTTTTCCCAGGGCTATGCTAATTCTCCGGCTTGCTGTTATGATTTAGTCTTCAGGGACCCTCCTCCTTCACAGTCCACATAATGTCATGCTGGCCCATTATATTGATGACATATTACAAATTGGACCTGTTAGGAAGGAAGGGGTTAATACCATGGATAGGAAAGTAAAGTGCTACAAGATAGAAGATAAATCCAATGAAGATTCAGGAACTTGACACATATTATGTTTAGTGGTCTAGGGGTCTTAGCCATGCTAGGACAATTCCTTTAAAAAAGAAGATTGTACTTACGTGATGTACATCTTTACACTTTAGAGGCAGTAAATCCCATTTTGGGAATATAGTTGGCTCACGTTAAATTTCTTCATAATAAACTGCTTCTTGGGGAAAAAATCTAACAATACTTAATGGTAGGCAATGTAAGATATTAGTCTCTTATATATTGCCGATGAGAGCATAAATCAATAAAGGATTCAGAAAGCTATTTGCCTTTATTTTATAAAGTTGAAATTCACATGTCCTTTGACATGGCATTTTCTCTTCTAGTAAGTTGTCATGCACACCTGGAAACACATAGAAAGTGTTTTGAGCACTATTCATAATGACAAAGCAAAGAGATTATACAATTGAATAGTGGCATATTTATACAATGTAATGTATAAATCAAATTAATGAATTTCTACATTGCAGTACTATGGATAAATTTAAACAAGATAACATGGAATGAAAAAGTAGCTTTCCAGAGATGACACACAGCGTGATAAAGTTAAGAAATCTACTTTTTAGGACTACAAAGAGACATGATATGATTATGAAAACGGTGAGGATGATGGTGATGATAGAAATATGGTATGATTCTTAAAATCACTCAAGATTCAGGGTCGTGGTTGACATGGCTTGAGGGAGACAGAAGGATAGGATGAAGAACTACATCGGCAATAGAAGTTTTGTATGGAATTCTAGTTCTAGTGTTGGGTGGTAAGTTCACGCTACTTATTATATTATTTTTTTAATTAAAAAAGTTTTTTTAATGTTTATTTTTGAGAGAGAAAGAGAGAGAGAGGGGGAGAGAGAGAGAATGAGCTGGGAAGGGGTAGAGAGAGACAGAGCCACAGAATCCAAAGTAGGCTTCAGGCTCTGAGCTGTCAGCACAGAGCCTGATGCGGGGCTCGAACTCACAGACCACGAGATCATGACCTGAGCCGAAGTCGGACACTTAATCAACTGAGCCATCCAGGCACCTCACTGCTTATTATGTTACTAAATACAAATACACAAATATACAAATAAAGGAGAACCTTGCATGGGTCAATGGTGAGAATATGTTATGAACCAAATATTGTGATCGCTCCAGTTCTACATAAAACAAAGTCGTTTCTTTGGATTAAGCTGTTGTGTCTATAGAAACTCTCACCGAAAACTAAGGAATCTGAGACCTCTTTAAGCTATTATCTTCCCCCTAACACAAAAGCATATGTAGATTTATATATTCTCCCACAGAATAGGATCCTGAAAGACGGAGACACTAGGTAAGTGCAATTTGGTGAGCAAGAAGGCTAGAGAGTTTGAGTCAGGGAGGAGCCAATGGAAAGGCAAAGGGGAGAAGTTTCTGTGGAGGAAAAAGAGGAGGGGTTATTGAGGGAAAGGAAGGAGATTGTAGAAAGAGCGTGCAAGATTATTTTTCCTTTCTTTCAAATAGTATCCATAGCCAGCTTTGTCCCAATGCATTTAGATTTCAGCCAATTAAATAGTTGACCGAATAATAAATAAATAAATAAATAAATTAATTAATTAATTAAAAAAAAACAAACAAATAATTGACACCGTATAGGAGGAGTTCACAATCTAAACACCGCATAGTTCTAAGATTCCAGAGTTTGAACTGAACTATGTCGAGCACATATTAGGACTCTACATTTCACGTACGACACTTAGGACAGAAGACAGATGAATGTTATGTATTCCACAGAGAAAATGCTACCAGTTTGTTGACAGGAGTTGTTCTTTGCCTCTGAAAGATGAGGGAACACGTCTGTGTATTTGTCTCCTGAACTTTAATTTCAATAATCAGACCTAAAAAAAAAATAAATAAATAAAGGCTCAGTTGGAACAAGTTTTCTTTTCATGTCTCCTCAAAATTAATATTCTAATTCTTGATGGCACAGACTTTCCTGTAGTCCTTTTATCCTTTTTTTTTTTTTTTTCTTTCATGTATTATTCAAAGTTGGGAATAGATCACTGTCCATTAAGTAGATTCTGGAGAGCGAAATCTCCACCAACCATAAAAATTGTGTCTTCCCCATACTAAGTAAAAGATTTGGAGAACTATGTATCATTTTAAAAGAACCAAAACCTAGCATTCAAAATAAAACAAGCAGTAAAAACACTCCCCCAAAACATGCTGTTTTGAAACAGTCTTAGACCATATTCACGTTAAAGAAATAAAAATATCAACGTAGGTTAAGAAATAGAGTGTTTATGTCTGGGGCATGTTTAGAACCGCCAATAAATAGGCTTTTCTGAAGCCTTTGAGAATTTGGTTCTTTTTGTAGCAGGACTGTGCACCACATACAACGTTCCTCTTCGACCTGTAGAAATCCGAACAAAAGGATGAAATCCCTTTAGTTGTTGCACTTTATTTTCTTGTCACAGTTAAAGCAATATTTATTTTCCTCCTCCCTGCTTCTTACGGGCCTATAGTAAATCAAAAAAGTAAACTCTCAGGTTCATTGTGTGAGGGGCTTACTGCTAGGCTTCTACAGTTGCCACAGTAACTAATTAGAAATTTGCATCTCTAAGAGAATTATTTAATGCTGATGTGTAAGCCCTTTTATTCTTTGGAGCTTGGCCTTTTGCTAGGAAGCTCCTGGTAGATGTTGGGCCTCGAGGTCATACTGTACAAGCTCTGAACGTAGGTGGCCCTGGTTTCCCCTTTTTATCTGGATGATTCATACCCAGTGAAGAAAATGTCTTGCCAGGTCTTTGTTGAATGGTGGGCATCTGAAAAGCGACACTTGATTCATTTAGACACCATTTGTTTTAACCTGTAACTTCTTCCCCATTGCTCATTAGCTAACTCTTGTGTAATTGAGTCATGCATGTTAAACCAGTAGAGTTGAGTTATGCCAACCAACCCGCCGACAAGAATCCCTCATTAGATTTGTCCTGAAGCCTACCAAGAGAGTGTTGCTGAAATGCAACGCATTTTGCAGACTTGGACAACGGGTTGTAGTAATATGAAGGTGAACGTATGTTCATATGAATACGAACATGTTTTCCCCGAAGAGCTGATTCTTTTCAAAGGTTTCAACCTCGTGTTCCCCCAGTGTAGAAAGAAAAGAGAAGCCCCCCTGTGGTACAAAGACAGAGTCCAAACGGAAGGGGCTGGGGCCTCCTGGACAACTTGTCCTGAATCCCAGAAGTTTCCTACTGCATTTAGAGATGTCGTTCGGTGCTGATGGTACATGAGGGAGATAGGAACACGGACGTAAGGTGGAGAGATGGGATCAGTTCTCTCAATCTCTGACCAAACTAGTCCTACCAAAGTGGGGTAGCCCCTGACTTTATTGCAGCCAAAGGTCAAAACAAACATATGTTCCAAGACAATGACCTAGCCTGTGATCAACAGTAGATTCGGCACACTATGTTCAACGCGACATTATTTGCAATAAGCAAAAGCTGGAAGCGATCCAAATGCCCGTTGATGGATAAACAGGCAAACCAAATGTGTAAATACAAACCATAAAATCTTGTTCAGCCTTTCAAAGGGAGGAAATTCTGACACAACTTACAATGTGAATGGACCATAAGGACATTACGCTAAGGAAAATAAGACAGTCACGAAAGGACAAATACTGCATGAGTCCGCTTACGTGATCTATCTAGATGCTATGGACTGAATGTTTGCATTCCTCCACCCCAAGTTCATGTGTTGAAACCTAATTCTAAATGACATGGTACTTGGAGGTGAGGTCTTCGGGAAGGAAATACGTCATAAGGATGGAGCTCAGGACTAGGAGTAGTATCCTTATAAAGGAGACTCCAGAGCGATCCCTCGTCTTTCCATTACATAAAGACACAGTGAGAAGCTGGCTGCCTATGAACCAAGAAGGGGGCTCTCGCCAGACGCTGAACCTGCTGGCACCTTAATCTTGGAATTCCTGCCCGCAGAACTGTAAGAAATAAATGTCTGTTGTTTACAAGACACTCAGTCTACGGTATTTGTTTTAGCAGTTTGAACTAAGACTCTAGACAAGTCAACTTTACGGAAAAAAAATAAAATGGTGGTTACCAGGGGCTAGGAATGGGGGTGGGGTGTGGGAAATGGGAAGTTGCTGTTTAATAGGCATAGAGTTTCATTTTTATAAGATGAAGGAGTTCTGGGGATTGGTCGTGCAGCAATATGAATCCAGTTAACATCACTGAACTGTGCACTTAAAAATGGGTAAGATGGTAAATCTTATACTATGGGTACACCACAATTAAAAAAAAAAAGACTAGATTCAATAGAAAGATGGGCAGAGCTCCCTCCTGAAGAGGATGAAAGGAAGGCGTTGACTCCTAGGGCCTCCAAAGAGAAATAGATCAGTTTCCTTAACGAAAGAGAAGGCAGAGAAGGGCCCCAAGGGTACTGGCTTTCCCTGTTGATGGGTAGAATGGGCGCCGTGCTGATGGAGGCACCCACCTTGAGTCTCTGCTGTCATCACCCTGGCCATAGCACCTGTGCATCAAAGGAAATGAACATTTTAAATATAATCTTGCACAGGTTCCGGAGGCATAATCCTCTGGTGAATAATTGTTTCTCGGGACGCCTGGGTGGCTCAGTTGGTTAAGCGTCTGACTTCGGCTCAGGTCACGATCCCCCAGTTTGTGGGTTTGAGCCCCGCATCGAGCTCTGTGCTGATAGCTCAGAGCCTGGAGCCTGCTTCGGATTCTGTGTGTCCCTCTCTCTCTGCCCTTCCCCTGCTCACACTGTGTGTCTCTCTCCTTCTCAAAAATAAGCGAACATGAAAAAAATTATTAAAAAAAATAATTGTTTCTTAAAACGTTCTGATCAAATACAATGTTTGTCTTTTCATTATAAGAATAAACTGAACAAAAAATACTACCATTTGAGTAATTTTCCGCATTTTTTTTCTATCTGGCTGCTACTTCTTATGCTTATGAAAACCATTTCTCTGTTAAGAAATTTGAATAATCTGTCAATTTTGAATGTAAAATAACCTTACCTCAATTTTGCTGCATATATAAGACATTGTCTGATGAGTGGAGAAATTATTAAGTCTTTAGTTCCAGTGGCTTTTTCTTGAAGTTAGGAGCGACAGGTATCTTTCTGAATGAGTCACTTTGAATTACTTTTTTTAGCCACGGCTACTTGCACAGTGCTTAGCACATTGGCATTATGCTTTAAAAAATGAATAAATTCTACCTTGTCCAGCCAAAATTATATTTATTTTTAACTGAATTCTTGCTATGAATCGGCATTTCAAATCAATGTATGTAGAACACCAGTAACGTTTCCACTTAATTTTTGTGCTCATTTCTAGAACACTCAAAAGTTTGAACAGTAATTAACTTATTAGGCTTGCTAGAACATTTTCCTAAAACGTGCAATGTTTCCATGAAAAACACAGAGATGTATTGCACATGTCTATACACACATATTTTAGTTGAAAAAAGAGTGGGAAAACCTTAAAGGCTGCTTTTAAGATGTGGCCCTCCATACTGTGCTCGGTGGAAATATTCTAATTTCACAGCAGACCATAAGTTTGCAATTAGTGTACCCATCATGGGCTAATAAATGGGAAGCTATTCCCTCCGGAACACATCAGTTTCTCCAGGCTCAAAGTCATTTCATTAACACCTACATGTTGAGAGCCCCTCAGGTAGGAGAAAGAAGCAAATACATGTAACTGATGTTTAAAAATGATAGCTAGGGGTGCCTGGGTGGCTCAGTTGGTTAAGTGTCCAGCTTCAGCTCAGGTCATGATCTCACGCTTTGTGGGTTCGGGCACCACATCTGGCTCCGTGCTGACAGCTCAGAACCTGGAGCCTGCTTCAGATTCTGTGTCTCCCTCTCCCTCTGCCCCTCCCCGGCTTGTGCTCACTCTCTCTCTCTCTCTCAGTCTCTCAAAAATAAACATTTTTTAAAAAGTTAAAAAAAAATAAAATAAAAATGATAGCTAAAACCCGGAATGGCAAAATCAAAAACCGTAAAAATTATGAAATATTTCACTATAAGTAAAGCCCACAGAAAAGTGTTAACATTTTTTCTAAGGATGTTTTCCATTCATTCATTCATTCATTCATTCGGTTAGTCCCCATTTACACCCATTGGAACCCTCACCATGACACCATTCGTGCCCCCCACTAAGGTATCTTTCCCTCTCATGAACATATGGAATGCTCTTTAGAGCACGTTTACCTTTTAGAGAATTTGCCACGTTCTGTTTCATAATCTTGTTCTTACTAAGTTTTGTTCCTTACTGTATCATCCACAGGACCGGACACAATTCCTTACAAGTAGAAAATGCCTGATGTCTATTTATTGGATTGTGTTTGTGTGTTAGCCTGAAATGTTTCCCTAAGCATTTGCCGTGTTCGTGGCTAGACTGCAGCCCTAACACATCTGTAATCTTTTTATTGACAATTGCTTTAACATTTTGTTTGCAGAAAATAAGGTCATTCAAAAACCGTTCTGAATTTACTATTCAGGAACGTTGGCCAAACCATCTGGAATTGAAAGCAATAAATGGTTAGGAAGTAGATTTGAGACAAGTGAGGAAAATTCCAGCTTGGGATATGTCTGCTAGCACAGCACAGCAAGGCAAAGCAAACGAAGCTGAACTAAGCCTAGATCTGTAAAAAACTAAAGAGGGTACTACCTTCTATATTGCTATAGCAAATTTCTGGTGAAAAGCTGATCTGTTTGTCAGTGATTGTGGGAAAACAGTCAGCCTTATACAATACTGGTGGGAGAGTAAATGGTATAATCTTTAAACCAGAGTATTTGATTCTATCCATCAAAATTACCCTTCAACCCAGCACATACCCTTCAACCCAGTGCTTCAGTTGCTAAGAATCTATCCCACAGATACACTCACTCACAGAATGTGGAATGACATACACAAAGCCCCCCATTGCTTTGTTGTTTCTAGTAGCAGAAACTGAAAATAATCTAAAAGTCTATCAGTCGGGGATTGGCTATAAATTATGTCACAGACACACACACACACACACACACACACACACACACACACAGGCATATTACATAGCTGTTAAAAATAAATACTGACATTGTTAAATGTTGGCATGTGTGATTTCCAAGGTTTATTAAGTAAACAAGTAAAACCACCGAGGGCAGGATCATGTACATTGTATGCTACCATTTATGTAAAAAGAAAGAGAAGATCCATATGAATCTGTTTGAATATGTCTCAAATATTTCTGAAATAAAACAAAAAACTGGGTACGTTGGCTACCTCTGGGGAGAACTGGGTGATTGGTAAATAGGGGAAGGAGGGAAACATTTACTCTATTAACTTAAAAATAGTAATTTATTGAGGTGGAATTCACATAACATGGAATTAACCATTTTGAAGTGAATGATTCGGTGGCATTTGTGTGTTCACAATGTGTGTAACCCCTACTTCTACCTAACTCCAAAATATGTCCATCACTCCAAAGTAAAACCCCTTACGCATTAACCAGCTCCCCCCCCCCCCATTCTTCTTCCCTGGCAACCACCCATCTTCTTTCTGTCTCTATGGATTTATCTATTCTGTGATATCTCATATCAACAAATCATACACTATGTGCCCTTTGTGTCTGGCTTCTTTTACTTAGCAGAATGTTTTCGAGGTTACTTCTTTCTTTTCCTCCCTTCCTCCCTTCCTTCCTTCCTTCCTTCCTTCCTTCCTTCCTTCCTTCCTTCCTCTGTTCCTCCCTTCTTCCCTTCCCTTCCCTTCCCTTCCTTCCTCTCCTCTCCTCTCCTTTTCTTTTCATTTTTTGTATTTTTGAAATGTGATAATTGTTGAGGTATTATGTATTCAAAAACTAAAAAATTAAAGATACAGCTGTTTTCTTGCTGCATGCCATGAGGACAAAGAAGATCTTCAGCCTAAATCAGGAATGAATATTCTGACCAAGACTTATCAAGAAAGAGAAAAAATTTCTCATGCGACATCTCATAATCCTTTTCCAATCTGAGCCCCTTCTGATTACCATAACAATACACTGGGGGGGCATTATTTGGAAGATTCAGTTTTGTGTTGGGTGACCTTTGTCATCAACTTGCAGATATTTGTCTAGAGCAATGGACTCCTATTATTTTCTTGTAACCTCAGCAGCTTGTGAAACTCTGCTGATAAACCAAGGGCCCCTATATCCCTTGGTACCAGTGCCTAGTTCTTGGTTCCATCACCTTATATGGAGCATAGTAGATCAGGAAGATGCCACTGTTACATGGATCCCTCCTAGCAAACCATTGGGGGCTCAGATAAAGAGATTTTTTGTCATAAATGAGGCAATGTGGAAATCCAGGAAAACAATGCTGAAGAAATCATAACTGAAGAGCTTTCGCTTCAAGCCCTCGCTCATTTAAATAGGGATGCCAGCATAATTCCTCAATTCCAATTGCGGGCATTTTTAATACCTAGAAGATTGGAGTGGGAACACACTTTAGAAGTCATTCAGGCTGACTTTAAATTACTCATATAGGAATTTGCCCTGATAGTGACAGTTGGTCGTTGAATGGATGCTTGTATGCTTTCTGTGACAGGGAGCTCACGACCCAAAAGTTATTGCACTAGACTGATACCATTCCAGTCTGGAGTAACCAACTCATGCTAATTTGCTTGGGACTTTCCTGGTCTTAGCACTGGAAGTTCCATATCCTGGAGAACCTCTCAGTCCAGGACTAACCGGAATGGCTGATCACTCTATTCCAGCCAAGCACAATGATGCCAGGGTAGGTATTGTGGTAGAACTAAGCTGTGAAGGATGAGTTCGTTTTCCAAAGTCAGGGAGGGAGAAGAAAAGAAGGACATTAAACTCTTCATTAATCCATACAACATGATCTCTGATCAGTGTATAATTTCTAATGCATTCTTGAGCATTTCCATCATCGTTGGGGATCCCTAGCTTGGAGCCATAGTTGTTAGGCGGCAATGAGCCCTGACATTTGTTAGCAGGGTTGTAACAAGATCAAAGGCATCTTCCAGGAATATTTATCTTGAGGTAATGAGTGTGATTATCATGAGGATGCCTGGAGTCAGGAAAACCAATGAGGAGCAAACCTGCAGTGGTTGGGCAGGGTGGGGGGTGGGCGCTGAGGGGAAAAAGAGATTTGGGGAAAACAAGTTGGAACTGGACACCATTGGGGTGCGGAGTAAGAAAGAGAGGGAGGAAATGCAGGCTACCCAAGGCACTCGTTCTCGAAGTTGGATGCATATGACAATCACCTGGGAGGGTTTTTTAAAAAATACTGATGCTTGCCCCCACTCCATGAGATTCTGATTTCATCAGCTTGTGGGGGGCTCAGATAAGGATATTTTAATAAACCCCCTTAGTGACGCTATTGTGCAGCAAGAATTGGAACCCAATTATTTAAAGCTTCCAGGGCGGTTTCTTGAGCTTTTATAGGATGTTTTTCTCCTTGAAAGGCCCAACGACACGTTTTGTTGTGGACACTTCAATCCTGCATGACTGCCCGGGGTTTCAGAGAAGGTGAGGGGAGTTAGAGCTGGCTCTGGAAGAGTAAATGATTGAAAGCACTGATGATTTCTTTTTAAGTTTATTTATTTAGTTCGAGAGGGACAGAGACAGCGCAAGTCGGGGAGAGGCAGAGAGAGAGGGAGAGAGAGAGAATCTCAAGCAGGCTCTGCACTGTGAGTGCAGAACCCGAGGTGGGGCTTGAACTTATGAAAATGTGAGATCGTGACCTGAGCCCAAACCAAGAGCTGGCCACTCAACAACTGAGCCACTCAGACCTCCAGCACTATTTATAATATCTGGTGTCTGAGGCTCTGCTACCCTCCCCCCACAAGCGATCCAGAAATTGAACATGAAATGAGCCAATCAATTTCCATGCGTGATCTCATCGAATGCCGCCTCTTAACCATCCTCTAATGTATGATTTTATTCCCATTTACAGGTGATGACACGAGGCTTGAAGAGAGTAGAGTAGGAGTAAGAGGCCGTCACTTTGCCTCTAGCCACCCGTGTATGCTCGGTCCGGTAGCCCAGGACGGCTCACAGCCAAAGGAAAGGTCCACCTCTTCAGACACCTGAATAAGTCAGCAGGCTGAGCTCCTTCTCCACCAGAAAATGCTGGTTAAAGTTCTCATATTCAGCTTCTACAAAGAAGCTTCAGGCCACACAGCAAAGACATTAGTGAAATTCCATTTAGGTAGGCAAAAAGGGCTTTTTCTAGATAATCGGTTTTACATGTAAAGCCAGAGTCATCAGAGGAGATAATAACGATTTCAGATTCTAAAAGAATTTTATAACAGGAAGTTTAAAATTCTGAAAAAGAAGAATTGTGTGTGTGTGTATGTATGTGTGTGTCTGTATGGGGAGGGAAATTTCTCCCTTATAAAATACAATGTTAAGTATGTTAAATATCCACACGTCTCTTTTTGGCAATAGTGGCAAAGCTATTGTTTTAAGGCTGCATTTTAAAGCTGCTGTAATAAAGTTCTGGATCTGAAGGAATTTTGAAACACCGGATGGGCACAAGGCGAGCTATTAAGATAAAAGATGTGAACTTAATTAGAAAAATAACGGCCGCTGCTAAGTTACTATCGTGACTTCAGGATCCAGAGTCTTGGATTTCTCTTGTTGGTCTGTCGTGAAAAACACCGTGGAAATTTCTGCAGGTGACTTTCATTTCCCGGATTATAGTATTCCGTGTCATTTCGAACATTTCCCGTTGAGCCATCGATGTTCTTAAAAGCAAGCGTCCAGGTGCTAAGACGTTGTCGCTGCCGGGGAGACCTATTGCAAAACTCTGGAACCTGCCTGCCCCCTTCTCTCTGCAGCTGAGTCAGTTACCGTCTGTGTGCCTTTCCTGTCAAAGGCAAAGAGCTCCAGTTTGGTCTCTCCAACTTGACGCTCTTCTTCCGTGATGAGGTCGTTTTTGAGAACTTCAGGAGGCCCTAATTAACCCATGGAGGCATTGCAATACTAATGCAAGGCACATGTAAAAGAAACAAACATTCACGGCGACCAGACAAAAGCAAACGCCAGTGCCACCCACTCTGCGCGTATAGACGAGATTATACTGCTCCTCTTTATAAATAAGGGGTTTGCAATGTGTCGTTCCTCTTCTGTAGGGGAGGGGGCTGCTTATTGATGCTGCATCTGTTTTGTCAGCGCGTCAGCTAATGGAGAAAGTTAATTGTGTTGGTTGTAAGGCCACCTGTCACACACATGCCTCATTTCCATACTAATGGTCCAGCAGCGGCAGGCAACGCGCTCTCTGCAGTAACAGCTACTGCCTCTCTGGAAACGTGGGCCAAATGTGCCTATGCAGCAACTGTAGGCCTGTGCGCGGATGCCTCTAGTATTGTGTGGACCAGGGCTCGTATTAACCCCCTACTGGCGGCTCCAACCTGGATTTGCAGTAAAACTGGGGATGCTGTAAACGCTGCTGCTCGGGGATGAGGACCGAGTCCATGGTGACCCTGCTGGGAGAGGTAGCTTTGGGGCTGCGAGTGTTTTGGAGAAGCAATCTCCGTGTGGCCAATTCACCCCACGTTAGGAGAGAGCGCGCGCGCGCGCTGCAAACCTCCACACTCCGCTTCTCCTTTAAGAACAACCTCGAGACCATTTCATCCTGGTATTGGGTCCTTTCCCGTAAGCGTTATCACCGCCTTCCTTTGCCTTTTTAGCAATTTGCCCCCGGATCCCTAGGAAAACTGGCAGGTTTCTACCCACGCTGTCAAGGCAGAGGTCAGTTTTCGAGCTCTGGGTAATCAGTTTCCAGTTCTGTGGCCTAAATTATGGAAAGCAGCCTTGACTCCCGACTATAAAGGATTGCCCTCTGGACGGTACTTCATGCGGCAGCACTTTTTACAAATCGTTTGAATCTCAGGCAGAGTTGAGGCACCGATGCCCTCGAGAAGAGGCTGATGAATATTTTAGTGGGAACCTATTAGAAGCAATTTGAGGGCGGGGGCTGTCCCCTCAGTGAGGCAAGCCAATAAAATTGAGAGCCATTTCTTCCCAGCTCCTAATCCCGAGGACCTAGGAAATACCAGGCCCGGTTTCTTTGGGATCCTTTTGTCTATGGCTTTCTGTGACCTTACACGGCCCTCATAAAGGGATTTGGGGCTAATCGCCAAATGCTGCAGCAGTGACTGCTCTTAGATGGGGAACACATGGGCCAGGCTGCTTACATTTTTTAATGGCCAATTTTGGTGGAATTGATGATTGTTTTAGGCTGGATCGTCTCTATTCTTGTATCAACATAAATTTTAAAATAGATGTCTCGGTCATTTGGAGGCGGCTCAAAGTCAGGCAGGTAATGGTTCTGGCCGCAGAGCAGGTGGAGGGTCCTAAGCTGTGACTTCTCTCTGGGAGGTGTGCCGGCAGAGTCAGCCACGTAAAAAGCTGCCTTTTCAGAGTGCACTGGATGGAGCCTGGGAAAGCAGAGGTTCATGTGTGCCCCTGCCCCAAAGGGCAAAGACTGCAGAAAACCTTACAGGTAAGTCTCCCGGCTGGCTTTTGTCAGGTCTGGATTTGCCAACGTGCCACAGGGTTTCCCAGAGCCGTAAAGGAGAAGGGGGGTTTGGTCACAGTGGGGACTCAGCTCAGATTTTATAGAAGATCTTAGTAGGGGAGCCGCTAGAAATTCAGGGTCTGCACCCTCAGCCGGACTTTGATGCTACCCAGAAGCCCTCCTGCCTGCCCCTTCTCCTGTCGATCCCTTCCCCTGTTCCTCATTGCAACTTTGCAAGTTTTGTTAATGTGTATTTATTTATTTTGAGAGAGAGAGAGAGAGAGAGCACAAGCTGGGGCGGGGGAGGGGAGAGAGAGGGAGAGAGAGAATCCCAAGCAGGCTCCACACTGCAGCACAGAGCCTGTCATGGGGCTCGAACCCACAAACTGAGATCATGACCTGAGCCAAAATCAAGAGTGGGATCCTTAACCAACCAAGCCACTCAGGCATCGCCCCCCCCTTTTTCTTGAGAGGGGGGAGGGGTAGAGAGAGAGGGATACAGAGGATCCGAAGCAGGCTCTGTGCCGACAGCGGAGAGCCCAACGCGACGCAGGGCTCCAGTTCGCAAACGGTGAGACCATGACCCGACCGGAAGTTGGACGCTCAACTGACTGAGCCGCTGAGGCGCCCCAGCTAGGCAAGTTTTTATCACTTTCCTATAGCTCCCCCACTCAGAAGACAACTTCATTTTGGATTTTACAGAGAAACAGGGCACCAAAAAGAAAAACTCTTTCCCAACTTTTTGCTCAAAGGAACACTATCTACACTATCTACACTATCTACAGTGATTTGTAGGTCAGTCCTTCCATCTCAGTAAAAAAAATGGCTTTCTTCTCCTTCTCCCCACCGTCCCCCTGCCTTTCCTCCTCTTCCACCTTCTCTCATCTCTCTCTTCCACCCCTGCCCTCTTCTCACATCCGTGCACATATCAGCACACACACATATGTGCACCTCATGACAGGTCAGCCCCAGGGTGGGTGTGAGCACAATGTGTTTGGAAAATCACGGTCCCTCCAAGATGGACAAGAGAGACAGAAAAGTACGTGAGCAATTACAGCTGTCTGACAAGTGCCACGTCCAGCATCAGAGGAACACCGGAGAGGGATGCATAATCAGACTGAGGGGCAGGGAAGAGTTCCTGAAGAAGGTGAGAGTTGGACTCAGTCCTGAATGACTTGAGGTGAATAAAAAAAAAAAAAAAAGGAGATGAACTAGCATGTACGAAAGGGTTTCACCTGTGCCAGGATCTTAACGCACTGCGGTTTGGTGGCCGACAGGAAAGCCTGTGGGGGGAAAGTAGAGGTAGAGAGAGGTTTCCAAGGGCCAGTCATGAAGGGCCGTGTGCAATGAACCAACGGGCTTGAATTTCACCGCATGCTGTGTGGCGTCGTGGAGAAATTCTGAGTAGGGAAACGAAGTGATAGCTGTGTGGAGGGTGGTGGGGGGCAAAGCTGTGGTCAGGGGATGAGTCATTGCAATGTCCAGAGCAGAGGAGAAGACCAGTCAACAGCAGTTGCACTTGCCAGGCCTTGGTGGCTAGATGCTGGAGGGAGGAGGTCGGAAGAGGAGAAGGTGACCGCCGCGTTGCTGGCTTGACTAGCTGGGTGGATGGCGTTAGCATTTCCAGACTACGGAAGGCAGAACAATATTAAGGGAAAGATGCTTAATTCCCTCTGGCCCACCCTGGGCGTGAAGGACACGTGAGTGAATCTGTTCAGCAAACTGTTTCGCGAGCCAAGTGGCCTGGCCTGGGAATTCTCTGGAATGGTGGTGAGCCAAGCCATTGTGGAGGGGCTGCACGTGTGTGGCCTGAGGTGAACTGAGGGCCAAGGATAGCTCTGGTGAGCACTGATGGTGAAAGAGTAGGGGGGAATGAAGAGACCACCAGAGAGAATCAGACGGAGCAGACGAGAGGCCCCAGGAAAATTAGAAGGCAGCGTGTCCTGGGGGCAAAAGCACAGAGACTTTTGAGAGGCAGGCGGTAGCCAACAGACTCAAATGTTACGCAGAGTGCAAGTGAAATAAAAACTTGAAGGTGACTCGTGCCTTTGTCAACATGTTAGCCGGTGGCGTCTCCTGCCAGTGTCATGGGGGCCATGGTGGTTTGCAGGGGCTGAATGTCGGGGAGTCGGGAGGAGAGGACAGGACGCCACTGGCCCGCCTCTGCAGAGTCTAGCACAGCACCCGGTAGGTACCTGGTTGTTGCTCAGTAACGCTGGTCTGGTCGGATCAATTACCAAAGGAATCTCTCTAGAACCCCCATCCACGCTGTCACCCAAATCTTATTAATTCTTACTGGTTCTTACTGGTCTGCTTTGCAGCACCTCCCCTGCCCAGCCCCCCTTCTCTAGCTCCGCAGCTACCTCCCCAAATTTTCTTTTCTCCGTCTTCACTTATAAGGGTTTTCGTTCATTTTTTTTCTGATTTTTATTTAAATTATATTTAGTTCACACCCAGGGCAATATTGGTTTCAGGCGTAGAATTCAGTGGCTCATCACTTAACATACAATACCCAGTGCTCGTCACATCAGGTGCCCTCCTTAGTACCCATTACCCAGGCAGCCCATCCCCCACCCACCGCCCTCCATCAACCCTTGGTTTGTTCTCAGCCTTTAAGAGTCTATTATGGTTTGTTTCTCTCTTTCTCTTCTTTTTTCCCCACCATCCCATATGTTCACCTGTTTTGTTTTTTTTAAATGTCACATGTGAGTGAAATTATAAGGGGGTTTAATCCTATACACCCATAACAGAATTTCCTGTCTCCTGTTTCCTCTTTTTCTATCCTTTCTATTATTGCCGAACTAAGCACACCGCTTTCCTGTCCAAACCTCCTAGTGTGCCAAAATTTTGCTAATTAAAAAACTTCCGGTGTTAGACTTTCTGACCGGATGATCGGGGGTATAATGATCAGAAAGAACAGAGGAGTCCAGCATTAAAACTGCTGGCTGGGTGTTCAGCTATAGGCAGGAAGATCGTATGTATGTTGACGGACTGCTGGGCTCACTAACAGATCTCCGGGACTGAGAGGGTACAGACTAGCTATTAGGAAACCTTCAAAGGCTCCCTGCTGCTGAGCGCACTGATTCTATCCTCCTGAATTTGGCATTCAGTACCTTCAAAAAGCTAGCCCAACCTATGGGGCGCCTGGGTCGCTCAGTCGATTGGGTGTCTGACTTTGGCTCAGGTCATGATCTTGTGGTTTGTGGGTTTGAGCCCCCGCATTGGGCTCTGGGCTGACAGCTCAGAGCCTGGAGTCTGTTTTGGATGCTGCATCTCCCTCTCTCTCTGCCCCTCTGCCATTCATGCTCTGTCTCTCTCTCCTTCAAAAATAAATGAACATTAGAAAAAAAAAAAAAAAAAAAGCTAGCCCAGACAAAGATTTTTCACCTTTTTTCTTTCTTTCTTTCTCTCTTTCTTTCTTTCTTTCTTTCTTTCTTACAGCCAGAAAACCCATGTTGCTGTTAGGTTAAACTATTCTTAGCCTGTCCAGTGCTTTCCAAGCATTCCACTGATACATTCAATCTCTGAAAACATCTTTCTGCTCCATTAAAAACTTCATCCACCCTCTAAGGCATGGTTCAAGGCCATTTTCTTTTTCTCAAGGCCTTCTGTGATGCCATTAAAGTCATAGACATTGTATTTGTCACTTTCTCATACCCTATCTATTTTTTAATGTTTATGTATTTTTGAGAGAGAGAGAGAGAGCACAAGCAGGGGAGGAACACAGAAAAAGAGGGAGACACAGAATCTGAAGCATGCTTCAGGCTCTGAGCTGTCAGTGCAGAGCCTGATGTGGGGCTCGAACCCATGAGCTGTGAGTTCATGACCTGAGTCGAAGTCAGATGCTTAACAGACTGAGCCACCCAGGTGCCCCATCTATTTTTTTTTTTAATGTTTGTTTATTTTGAGAGAGAGAATGCACACACACACACACACACACACACACACACACACACAGCGGGAAGATGGGGTGATTATGCCCATCTTGCCTACTTCATGGCTTGGTTTACCAGGAAGTGCTTTGTCAACTAGAAGATGCTGCACTGGCCAGAAGTGCTGTATTCTCACAAGGTAACGTGTGGCTACCTTACAAAGTGGGTATTTATTTTGGCTCCTGAGGCAGCTTAACACCCTTGAAGAAACCTAAAAAAAAAAAAAAAAGTTTTGGCAACCTCAGCTTTAAAGACAACTTGCTTCAGGGCACCTGGGTGGCTTAGTCATTTAAACATCCTACTTCGGCTCAGGTCACAATCTCAAAGCTCTTGAGTTCAAGCCCTGCTTTGGGCTCTGTGCTGACAGCTCAGAGACTGGAGTCTGCTTTGGATTCTGTGCCCCTCTCTCTCTGTCCCGCTTGCAGTCTGTCTCTCTCTCTCTCAAAACTAAATAAAACATTAAAAAAAAATAAAAAGAAAGATAACTTGCTTCACGAAAACTCTCATAAACTTGCAGAAGTCACTGCAGCTTCCAAGGACGTTGCTTTCCTTTTTAAGAATTTCCAAAGAGGGCGCCTGAAAGATTGTCCCAATCTTTCAACAAGGGCCTTTCCATAGATTGTAGTGGCCCAGATACTTTGCATAAATGCTACAGTAAATTCCTCGTGTGAGGAAGGGAAATTAATTTCTATGGAATGCTGTGCAAATACGTGAGTAAGAGAGATAGAGAAAATTAGTTGTTGAAAGAAAGGGAAATAAAACACAAACACTCACTCTTTATGAAATAATTGCTATGCTGTTACCATTGTAAGAATTATATTTTGCAATACTGCCTTAGGGATGGTTTAGTCAGGGACTAGAAGTTCAATCCCATATATGGCCAACACACAGAATTATTTTAAATTCCTACTTTTGCTTCTCAATTTCCCTTCATCGCGTAGCATAATTGTGATCGTTTCATGAGAGTAAAGAAAAATATTGGAGTGCCTGGGTGGCTCAGTCGGCTGAACGTCCAACTCTTGATTTCGGCTCAGGTCATGATCCCAGGGTTGTGGGATCGAGCATGAAGCCTACTTAAGATCCTCCCTCTGTCTCCCTCTCTGCCCCTTACCCCCCTCCCCCATTTGTGCTTTCTCTCTCTAAAGAAAGAAAGAAAGAAAGAAAGAAAGAAAGAGAAAAAAGAAAAAATCTTTCCAGGTTATTAATGTTGTTTTCGAACATAATCAACACTCCTTTTCCCTTCCCCAATATACACCTTTAGTTAATGCTTGACGCCTTTAAATAAAATGTTGGTACCGGTCATACGGTAAACACTCGGTAAGTATTTTAGCGAGTTTGCTGAGCTAGTTTGAACATGAGCAAAAATCACACTGAAATAATCCCCTCAAAAACTCTATTTTTAAAAGTAACAAAACACCAAGATATGTGCAAAATGACACATGCACAAGGTTACTCACTGCAGTATTGTTATAACAAAAGATTGGAAACTAACCTCAATGTCCATCCATAGGGGACTTGTTATATAGATTATACTCATCTATTCATTAGAATACTGCGCACAATGTGCAGTGAACTGTCCACACGGTTCTGCAAAGCCCTAAAAGATATTTTATTACATGAATAAAGCAAGAAAGAGAATAGCATATACAGTATGTCATCGTTTGTGTTTCAAAAACAACATACAGTATATCTAGATGTGGGCATATGTTTTGCAAATTAAGAATCTCTGGAAAGTGAGAAAATGTAAGTGTTTGTCTCTTAGGAGGGGAACCGGACGTCTGAAAACAATTTGGTGGTGGTGGTGGGGTTTATTTTTCACTCCTTAACTTTTGAATTTCTGCCACGAACATGTATAATCTGCTCCAAAAATTAAGTAAAGATCTTTAAGAAGAATTAATGGTAGCATTGATGTTGGGAGCAGATAAGGTATGTGTACTGAACATTCGCCATGTGGGAGACACTGAGCTTACTGCTCTATGTATGTTATTATTGTGTTTATTCCACACGCAGTACCATGACAGGGATTCAGTGAATTTCTCAAGGACCCACACCTAATGTGAGGGGGACGCAATGATATCCCAGTAAATTTTTTACAACCAAAACAGAGTATCACACCACTGTGAATCTTGGTTAATATTTTAATTTATAATAAGATACCAAGGGAAACATGGTAGACACGTGTGGGAAATTCACTTATTCCATCAGCCCCAGGAGCCATCTTTTTACTGAAATGCATGATATTTTTTGAACACTGGAAGTATGTTCTCTCAATTTTTTGTGCTATTCACAGTGGCTTTGTGTATGGTCTCCATTACTAATGTTTTCTTTATTATGTTAAAAAAATTTTTAATATTTTTTTACATTAATTTTTGAGAGACAGAGCACACGTGGGGGAGGGACAGAGAAAGAACGAGACACAGAATCTGAAGCCGGCTCCAGGCTCTGAGCTGTCAGCCCAGAGCCCGACACAGGGCTCGAACCCACAAACTGGGAGATCACGACCTGAGTCGACCTGAGCCGAAGTTGGACACTTAACCGACTGAGCCACTCCAGGCGCCCCATCTTTATTACATTTTTTTTAAGTCTAGCAACTAATAAGCAATAAATCAAGCCCCAATTTGTAGTGTTTTCCCAGTTCCATAGGATATAAACTCCCTTCATGGCTGATTTCAAGGTATTGACTTACACAATGCGGAGTTGGAAAGACATGTACAATGACACGCTATGATATAGTATTTCCATCCCATTGGCACAAGGAATAAGTAACCTCAAGAGCACAGATAATAGTTGTATAACTGGGAAGTGGTAACTTTGGGGGTTCATATTGCCTTTGTTATTCACACAAGGTATTTACTTATAACTTTATGGAATTTGTTTTGTAATAAAGCCTATGTTTAACAACTGGCTTCCAAGTTCCTGAAAATTTAACAGTTGGTTCTCATAAGCCAGTACATATCAGCCAGCACACCCCTTGGGTGGAGACAGAATTGAACCCAGATCTTCCTGCTTTCATAGACGGGGCTTTTAGTCATTCTGTCACCTTCTTCCATTTGCTGAATGGTTACTGACCCCACTTATGTGCCAGGCTCGTTGCCACTTACTGGAGATGCAGCAAAACATCGTATCTGCCCTCAAGGAGATGACCACACAGTCAGAGAGAAAGATTTTAATCAAAGAATCACAAATAAATGTAGAACTTCGCTTGTGGCAATTGGAATGGATCATCAGATCACAGGTGGATTCGGCCAAACGAGGAAGGTTAAGCAAGACATCTCTGAGGAAGGGATGATCTGGAAGGGATGATCCTATTTGGAATTAAATAGGAAAGAAAGGAGCAGAGAACATTCCAGACAATGGGAAATGGCAGAAGCAAAGGCCCCGTGGCAGAATGAGCATGGCAAGTAGATGGTCACGAAAGACCAGTGTGGCTAAAGCAGAGGGACAAATGGGAGCTGGTGAGGGGTGGGGGGGTGAGGATGGGATAAGTTACAGCAGCTGGTAGGGGGCAGACTACATAAAACCCTGTAGACCTTGTTAAGAAGGGTTTTCTTGGGGCGCCTGCGTGGCGCAGTCGGTTAAGCGTCCGACTTCAACCAGGTCACGATCTTGCCGTCCGCAAGTTCGAGCCCTGCGTCAGGCTCTGGGCTGATGGCTCAGAGCCTGGAGCCTGTTTCCGATTCTGTGTCTCCCTCTCTCTCTGCCCCTCCCCCGTTCATGCTCTGTCTCTCTCTGTCGCAAAAATAAATAAACGTTGAAAAAAAATTTTTTTTAAAAATAAAAAAAAAAGAAGGGTTTTCTTTAAAAGTCACGGGAGGCCAGGTCTACTGGTCTACTGTCTACTGTCTGCGATCTACTGTCTACGGTCTACTCTGACTGTCTACACAAAGTGACTTCCTGGTAGTGGTTGACAAGTCGAGGTGATAGTACTGTCATGAAGAAATTTGTATTTTGGTAAAGTTTATTTTATTTATTTTTGGGAGAGCGTGAGTAAGCGAGAGAGAGCCCACACATGAGTGGGAGCGGGGCAGCGAGAGGGAGAGAATCCCAGCAGGCTTCACACTGTGAGTGCAAAGTCCTGATACGGGGCTCGATCTCACAAACCATGAGATCATGACTTGAGCCAAAATCAAGAGTCAGAAGCTTAACTGACTGAGCCACCCAGGCGCCCCAGAAATGTGTATTTTGAAAGCACTCGTGTCCTGCCTTGTGGAGGATAAATTGGAGCCAGACTTGAAGGGAATCCAGTAAGGAGTCCCTTCTGTAATCCAGGTGAGAAATACAGGTGTCTTGGAACACAGTAGTGTCAGTAGGGATAGAGAGAAATATAAATATTTGAAGGAAGCTTGGGAGGTAAGACTATTAAGACTGGTGATGGTTTACAACTCAAAGTGGCCTAAGTTGGGAAAATGGGTGACAAGTTCTCTGTCTTGCTAGTGCCACTCAATGAGACTGTGATTTAGGGGAAACCCAGTTTTGAAAGTTTGGATGTATAATCCTAAATTCAATGTTGGGTATGTTGAGTTTGAGATATTTTTGCAGCTTCCAGGAGACTGTGGATACACACTAGAATTATCCACAATTAGGAGACAGCGGAAACCTTGTGCGTAAGTGACAATACTGGAAAGAAAGGGCCTAGAACTGGAACAGGGCAGACACAGGACAACGTCATGTTTCTCTTCCATGAGAGATTGGTGTCTGTCACTGTGAAGATCATTTTAAGTAAAGTACCTTATTTCATCCTCACGACAGCTCATATACTAATTACCACTCTTTCCTCTTTTAACAAAAGCGAAAACAAGCTTGGAAAGAGCATCAACTTGCCCAAGGTTGCACAACTACAGGCTGGCAAAGCTTGGAGTCTGATCTAGATTTATCTGCTATAAAATCTCTACTCTGACCGTCTACACAAAGTGACCTCCTGGTTGTTTGTTGACGAGCCTTCCTTGAGTCTAAGACTGTGCTTTATTCTCTGAAAGGACTCTCAGCACTTTGTTCAAAAAAAATTTGTTTTCTTTTTAAGTTAAGGAATGTATGTCCAACTTCTGGTCACTGTGACTGTATAGAGGCCCAAGAAATGGAGGGTTTGGATTAATCAGGAATAGCAGCAGTTGGTGAGTGTCTGCTATGGCTTTAAATACATTTTCTAAAGTTCTTATGATGTTCTTGTTAGGTATAGTCTTAGATTGTTCAGGCTGCTATACCAAAATACTACAGATCGGGTGGCTTGTAAACAGCAGAAACATATTGCTCACAGTTCTAGAGCCTGGAAGTCTGAGACCAGGGTGCCAGAATGGTTGGGTGAGGGTCTTCTTCCAGGTCATGGATGTCTTGGTGTATCTTCATGTGGCAGAAGGGCCAAGTTAGCTCTCTAAAGTCTCTTCCATTAGAGCATTAATCCAAATCATGAGGGCTCCACCCTCAAGACCTAATCAGCTCCCAAAGACTCTATCTCCAAAAGCCATTACTTTGGGGACATGGATTCTAACATATGACTTTGGGGATACAAGCGTACAGACTAGCAGGTGTCACTAGACCTAACCCCCATATGAGGAAGATGGAGGCTCTTCAGGGTCCATCTTAACCTTGCAGGTGACCAGAAGAGATTCCATCATGTCTCTGATCACCTCTGCTGCTCCAAGCTACTGCTCTCCTCAATGTCCTATAGACTGTACCTGAGGGATGTGAGAAAAGTACAACCTCTTTGTCACTGTTGTCTTTTCACTCCCTTACCTGCCAATCTGCCATGTTACCTAGAATAAAACTAAGCACGTAAATCCCACCACCTTTGTTGGCTCCTTCCCCTGGAGCTGTTCACAAAAGAGAATCCACACGGGGCAAGTGGCTGGATGGGAAAGTTGGGGAGAGAAGCCCAGAGCCCACAGAAGGCCCAAACTGGAAGGTCAGGCTCCTAATAACACGATAAGGGGTTAAAAACACACACCACAATGTGTTCATATTTTTCTTTCATTAGAATTATTCTACTTCATGAGTACTATGGGAATGGATCTTGTAACCTGGAGTGTGTTCGGGGTGCTCCCAGGGAGTTTGAGGAGATCTACTAATTCATCATAAAAGCAACTGCATATAGCGTTTGTAATAAAAAGCTAAAAACACGTTTTTATTTCTCTTCTGGGAGAACACAAAGCACTTACCTAAACTGGTTATTAAAGTTAAAAAAAATAGCATGATTGTTGTTTACTGAGTAAATATTATTTTCCTGCTTCTGTAAATTTGTTCCAACAGGTTTCTCCATTTAGAAGTTCTCTTCGCCTCCACTCTCCAGCTTGTGGCAGGGTTGGGGGAGGCCCTGAGTATGACCCACACTAGGGAATTGCAGTAATGTCTGATAAAGGATTTTTTTTTTTTGAGAGAGAGAGAGAGAGAATGAGCAGGGGAGGGGCAGAGAGAGAGGGAGACAGAGGACCTGAAGCAGGCTCTGCAGTGACAATAGTGAGCCCGAGGCAGGACTTGAACCCACAAACTGTGAGATCATGACCTGAGCCAAAGTTGGACACTCAACCAACTGAGCCACCCAGGTGCCCCGATACAGGGTTGTTTTTTGCTGCAACTGCTGAGCAAATGAAAACTCGTTCGTTCTCCTGCTCCTTATGAACAAGAAGTCAGGTCTGAGAAGTACACAAGGAAGCAAATGAATGAATGGCAGATCAAGTCAAAGGCCAAGTAGACAAGTGCTGCATCTGAGAACGAGTCTCATAGATAGACCAGTTCTGAAGAAAATAGTGTTCAGGAGAATAGAACCCTTGGTGTGCAGGATGTATCCTGTGGGCTTGAGAAGGTATTTGTATGGACTGGGTAGGCTGAGACTGAGTCTTGCCTCGGAACAACCATTAGAATTGGAATAGCAAAAACTACCTGACACGGTGTCCTCACATTCTTTTTCTGTGTCTCGAATATCTTTGCAGTCAATTGAGGCTTTCCGAGCAGACACCCATAAATTCTCTCATTAGTCATGCAGAAAGTATTTACATTCTACTTGTGAAATTGTATTCAGTAGTATGGCCCGGACAGTGTTTTCTCACTGATGGTTGAATAAGAAAGAAAGAGTTCTAATGGATATTTTATGTGTGATTTCTTACATCTTCGCAAGTCAGGAATGCAGATAGGACATATGATTTGGCTGTGATGAGCACAGGTCCTAGGATCAACTAATCTGCTCTGATGCCCTCAGTCAAGTGCTCAGGTAAGTCTCAAAGCCTCAACTTTGGCTGCCAATCCATAGGGTTGTTGAAGGGTTAAGTGAAGTGGAACTTGGACGTATTTTACCAGTTACAGATTCCATGAATTTTAGGTTCATTGTTATCCATCTATGACTCCAGGCTAGGTCTTTGAAAATGTAGAGCTAAAAGTGCAGAATTAATCCTTCCCTTTTTCTGTTTATGAGGTAAAGGTGCATTTATTCAATGTCATTTGAGGAGAGAATATACGGCTTTCTGGGTCATCATCACATGATTTCTCTGGAAAACGATTCCCCCATTACAATGACGTAATTAGATTTTGTCTTTGAAAATCTACATAACTGATTCCCATAATTGATTTTAGTTTTTTTATAAAATTCTACTAATTTATACTCAATTCGAAACTCATAGATGCACTCTGAGTGGATGTAACATAGGAACAATGTGTGCTCTTTCCTCTTACGGGAACAATCCCCATACCCTGCTTGAATTTTGTTTCTTCTGTATCAGTGTGTGGCTCACCAGATCTATTTTTATTCAGTAAATATTTACTGAGTGCTCATCACGTTCTGCCTCTGTTAGGTACTGAAGAAAATCATGGAACGGTTACCAGACTTGGCATATAAAAATATTGTAGGGGACACAATTATATTAAAAAAACCAACATGTTACTTATTTGAAATTCAAATCTACCTGGGCTCTGCTTCTTATCTGGTGACTCTTAGTGATGGTGTTTGTTTCCACATGGTTTTTCACAGAGTGGGGAAAACAGTCTAGAATTCCTCAGGTGATCGCCACACGGTGTGGTGGGAGATGTGAGACAGTTCAGGGGAAGAAAGGTAGCCCAGAGGAAGGGGCATCTAAGCTGGGCTGTGAAAGATGAATAGGAGTTAGCTCAGCAGGTGCTCTGCTTGAGAAAATCTTCAGGCAGAGGGATCAGCCCGTTGGAAGGGTCTGAGGCAGAAACCCGCTTAAGGAGTTTGTCAGACTGCTGCACAATTTAATAATTCACATATACCCAGATATAAGAGAAGTGGTGGGAGGGAAGGGGTTCCTCGTGAGGATCCAATGCACCTCTAGTCCTTGATTCCTGAATTCTCACCCTATTCTCCCAGCCATCTCCTTTTACTTAACCTAGGCTGAATGCATTTTAATTATTTACAAATAATAATAGCCTTGATTAAAACAAATAAATCCTATAAAGGAGTGAGCATAAGTGGAGGCTCTGGTCTTTCTTTTTTGGGATGGTGCAGAGGTCAGTAGTTAGATTGTATAGTTGACTTTTTATGAGAAAATCTCATACTGCCAAGGTTCCCTTGAAAAATCTCTTAGACTGCCCACCAAGGCTTACATTGAGAAGCATTCAACAGGGAGACAGGCCAAGAGGAGAGGCACTGTTTCCCTCATGCTGGTCCCTGGGCATGGTCTCTGTCACCAGAACGGCAGATGACTAGCAGCTGTCACTCTTACTCCTTCTGTTACATAAGTTTGTGTGTTGCTGAATTTGCGTTGGATATATTTGTGTAAGTGGAATGAGAATTCCCTGATGGCGGATGAAGATTATTGTGGTCACCATAGAAACAGAATGGGCTCCCATACACACCCAAAATTTGGTTCTGATGTCAAGACTGACAATGACATGCATGCACCAGGTGGGTATGAAAAGGTTTATGACTCACACAGTAAGGCTTGTGGGACGTGCTCCCACGCAAGTCTGAAATGGCCTCAGAGAGCAGTGGCTTGGCTCTTATAGTGGCTAGAAGGTAGGGCTTGTGAGGGTTCCTGGGCACAGCCAGGGCTCATGTAATTTGAACTTTCTGGAACCAAAGGAGGGAGCACTGAGGCTTGCTTATCAGCTTGTCTAGTTAAGGGGCAAGAGAGGAAGAGGGAGGATTAGGGCTTGAAAGTTGACTGCACACAAAAAAAGTGGAGTCATGGCACAAGAACAGACACTCAGATCAATGGAACAGAATAGAGAACCCAGAAATGGACCCACAAACGTATGGCCAACTAATCTTTGACAAAGCAGGAAAGAATATCCAATGGAATAAAGACAGTCTCTTCAGCAAATGGTGCTGGGAAAACTGGTCAGCGACATGCAGAAAAATGAACCTGGACCACTTTCTTACACTATACACAAAAATAAACTCAAAATGGATGAAAGACCTCAATGTAAGACAGGAAGCCATCAAAATCCTCGAGAAGAAAGCAGGCAAAAACCTCTTTGACCTTGGCCGCAGTAACTTCTTACTCAGCACGTCTCTGGAGGCACGGGAAACAAAAGCAAAAATGAACTATTGGGACCTCATCAGAATAAAAAGCTTCTGCTCAGTGAAGGAAACAATCAACAAAACTAAAAGGCAGCTGATGGAATGGGAGAAGATTTTGCAAATGACATATCAGATAAAGGGTTAGTATCCAAAATCTATAAAGAACTTACCAAACTCAACACCCAAAAAACAAATAATCCAGGGAAGAAATGGGCAAAAGACATGGACACTTCTCCAAAGAAGACATCCAGATGGCCAACCGACACATGAAAAAATGCTCAACATCACTCATCATCAGGGAAATACGAATCAAAACCGCAATGAGATACCACCTGACACCTGTCAGAATGGCCAACATGAACAACTCAGGCAACAACAGATGTTGGTGAGGATGTGGAGAAAGAGGATCTCTTTTGCATTGCTGGTGGGAATGCAAGCTGGTGCAGTCGCTCTGGAAAACAGTATAGAGGTTCCTCAAAAAACTAAAAATAGAACTATCCTATGACCCAGCAATCGCACTACTAGGCATTTATCCACGGGATACAGGTGTGCTGTTTTGAAGGGACACATGCACCCCCATGTTTATAGCAGCACTATCGACAATAGCCAAAGTATGGAAAGGGCCCAAACGTCCATCGATGGATGCATGGACAAAGAAGATGTGGTAAATTTATAGAATAGAGTATTACTCGGCAATCGAAAAGAATGAAATCTTGCCATTTGCAACTATGTGGATGAAACTGGAGGATATTATGCTAAGTGACATCAGTCAGTCAGAGAAAGACAAAAATCATATGACTCACTCATATGAGGACTTTAAGAGACAAAACAGATGAACATAAGGGAAGGGAAACAAAAATAATATAAAAACAGGGAGGGGGACAAAACAGAAGAGACTCATAAGTATGGAGAACAAACTGAGGGTTACTGGAGTGGTTGTGGGAGGAGGGAATGGGCTAAATGGGTCAGGGGCACTAAGGCATCTACTCCTGAAATCATTGTTGCCCTAGATGCTAACTAATTTGGATGTAAATTTTAAAACGTAAAAAATAAAATAAAAAGTGGAGTCAGATCCTTTATTACAAAGCAATTTTTCTGCCTCTGATTGACAACAGTTTTGTATGTGAATGTATAACTTTACACTAACTTCTATATTAGATGCATCATACGGGGTCTGACAGGAACGAGGTAGCACCCGCAAATCGTATAATTTGAAGGGTGTTTAGTAAAGGGGCAATTAGCAAAAATGTGGGTAAGGTATAAGGAAACAACAAGGAATACTGCAATATCCCGTTGACAAATCGGTCAAAGAAATTGTTCCCTTGTTCCCCACCAACCCCCCTCCGCCCCTTCCTGGCAAGGTCCATAGGTCTTAGTATTTTACATGTTGACCTTGCCAGGAGTGGGGAGAACAGGGGAACGATTTCTTTGACTCAAATGTCATACAAAAATATCATACAAAATTTCTGGTATTTTAAATGAGCGATTTTCATTGTATGTTTAATAACAGTGATTTGGAACATGTAAAGAAACTTGTTTTATGGTTTCTTTCTTTAAAGTTGATTGATTTATTTTAGGGGCCCCTGGGTGGCTCAGTTGGTTGAGCATCCGACTTCGGATCAGGTCATGATCTCGAGGTTTGTGGGTTCGAGCCCCACATCAGGCTCTGTGCTGACAGCTGGGAGCCTGGCACCTGCTTCAGATTCTGTTTCCCTCTCTCTCTGCCCCTCCCCCACTCATGCTTGCGTGCTCTCTCTCTCTCTCTCTCCCTCTCTCCCTCTCTCTCTCAAACAAATACACTTTTTTATTTAAACAAATTCTTTAATGTTTATTTGTTTTGGGAAACAGCATGAGTGGGGGAGGAGCAGAGAGCGAGGGAGAGAGAGAATCCCAAGCAGACTCTGCACCGTCAGCACGGAGCCTGAAGCAGGTCTTGAACTCAAGAACCGTGAGATCATGACCTGAGCTGAAATCAAGAGTTGGGCGCTTACCTGACTGAGCCACCCGGGCGCCCTATGTTTTCTTTCTTTTAATTTAATGTGAGAAGTTCAGAGAAAGCAAGAAGCCAGAGGTGACAACACGTAAACACCTATGACCATGCACCAAATCTGTGGACATGGCGATAGCTTAATAAATGCTCACCCAATGACTGGCAGGATAAATAGCAGAAAACCTTCTGTGAGTAATGTGATGAATCAGATTGATAGTTGCAGGGACTGCCTTACAATAATTAAGGGATTTGTTTCTTCTCTACCGAAATTTAATTCCTTTGTCAAAGGAGCCCCTCTATCTGCCACGCACGCTTTGCTAATTAATTCCTGTATTTGGGAGCAAGTACACACAGCACATAAGTCCTGAGGCTATTTAGGCCATAAAGCAGTTGTTTGGTGTTGTCTACCTCGATTCCTACACTTTTCCTATAGAGTCAAAATTTAATGTCGGCACAAATTGAAAACAACATAGCAGCTTTTCTGAAATTTATTATGCATCCTAAAATGCATTTGCATTTTTGAATACTTATTTTTGGCCTCCGTTTTCACGCAATTTTGTTTATATCACTAGAAATAGGGCAATGTGACTTTTTGTTCCTTTTCCGACTCCATTCTGATGCCCAGAGGGATGAAGTCAAAATCATTAAGCAAATGGCAGAAAGCAATCAATGTTCTCAAATAAAAGGTCACACAATAAGGAAAGAAGCAAGTGAAATACAAAAAAACCACTCATTGCTTTGGCTTGAAAATCTTCAAACCGTCATCCATCTACAAGGATAACATGAAAATGAGAGCCGTGGCCGTATTTGGTAGTTATGACATTTTCATTGAGCAATGGACCATGAGTTTTTGATAGCTAACCATTTGAAAACCCCTTTGTTGAAAAAAGAGAGAGAGAGAGAAAAAGAGTGGGGAAAAATTGCAGCCAAGGAGGAGCTTTCCTTTCATGTTGACCAGCAAAGATGTCACAAACTCGGAAAGCTCAGGCTTCCATCCCAGCGCATGTTAATGAAACTGGGCTTAGTGCCACAAGGGAGCAATTTTCTGGGAGTGTGTTCTGGGAATGGGGTGGGTGTGGCCCCGGAGCCAGGACCTCCCAGTAACTTCAGAACCAAGCATTCAACATCTTCCTTAGTTTTCAAGACAGCAATCAGAGGCGTAGTTGGTATGGCGTTTTTACCCTCAGTCTGGCAAGCAGCCTAACTAAATGAAGCCTCTCAGTGTGCTGATGTGTATGGTACTCGATTAGTGTCAGATCAGAATGAAATAAATATATGTGGCAATGCCTTTTTCAGAGGCAGCTGCCACTGAACGTGTTGACACAAAGTGTTTGCTTTCTGCTACGTACATATTGGACTCTTTAAAATGCCCTTAAGTAAAATGCCACACTGAGTGGGCAACTGCACCCAGCGCACCTCGAATACTAACATCGCCTGGGAAATGGCACGTGATGAAGGCTCAAATATGGCGACTGCCAGTGTGGAGAATCCTCTGACGCAGAAGACTGGAGGTGATTGCAAGACCAAGTGCAGCCTGCATTTGATTTCTCCCAATAATTTTTGCATTTCTACTGGTAGGAATACTTGGGTGAAAAAGCAGAAACCCAGATTCTCAGGTTACAGTTTTAGAAAGCAATCTTCTCTTTATACCTCAGAGAAGTAAAAATTTCCCTGATTAAGAAATACACCGTCATTGTTCACAATGCTCAGAGATATACATTGTGAACACATTTGGATGTTTTTCATTCATTTTTTCATTTCATTTCATTCATTTTTTTTCATTTTATTCTTTTTTTGAAGTTTATTTTTATTTTTGAGAGAGAGAGAGAGAGCGCGCAAGAGGGGGAGAGGCAGAGAGAGCAGGAAACCCAGAAAATTCATATTTTTATTCTTGGTTAAAAATACAATTAGGATATTTACTATTTTATTAACTGAAAAAAGAATAGCTCTGCTTCCTCCTCCCTCTACACACACACACACACACACACACACACACACACACACACCCGCACAAGCAGCGGCTATAGACAATACTGTTTGGGGTAGGTTTGTGATATTGGCATCTGATAAGGCCTGACTTCAGTCTGTTCTCCATTACAGTTGACTGCTGTCTTATGCACAACAGAGGCCCGTAAAAAATTAACTCCCAATAAGAAGAGCCTATAATTTGAAGCAAGCAGATTCCTTCTTGGAAGGAACTTTGACAGTTTAGATTCGGGAGATGCTATGCTGTCCTTAGGGACTGGAGGAGTCTCTAACCTTGCCATGGTCTCCTGAGAAGTTTCCGGGAACTTTTTTCCTTTCTTCTCCATCCTGATTTTACAGTGACTGTAGCCTGAATGGGAGAATCTGTCACACAGTGTGGATTAGATTTATGTAGAAAAGGGAGAAAAACTGTAGTCATTGCTTTACTTCTTTTCTACTCTGACATTAAGGAGGAAAGACCTAAACGTTACCTGATAGAATTCGGAAAAAGCAGGACACAGAGGATCTAAAAACCAGTGAGGTATAATTATAACTTCATAATGTATCTTCTAGTTGAAGAAAATAATTGGAGATAAAGGAAGTGTTGACTGATAAAGATTGATTACAGAGGAGGGGCCATACCTCTTTATGTAACTGTTCTTTTCCTTTACATTATACTAAGATGTTTTAAGAACAGATAACGTTTAAATGAAGGTAATTAGTATTTGGTCAATTTACCGTCCTGTAAATTGCTATGTTTTTGTCAAGAAAAAATTAAAAGTTAGTTTGGACCTACTTTTAATTTCGTCTGTTATTCACACCTGAACCTATGGATGATCTAAAAAGTCTCCACTGACACCTGCTGGTAATCTCTGGAATTGCAGAAAGAAGGGCTACAGAGAAGCTAACTGCTGGAAGACATGACTTGCAAATTCTAATTCACTTCAATGAGCACAGTCAAGGTAAATTCTTTTCATTCCACAGCTTGCAAGATGAAGCAGTGCCTTTGTTGTTACTAAGGACACTTAACTGGTTGTTTGCAATATTTAAAAAAATTTAATGTTTATTTTTGAGACAGAGATTGTGAGCAGGAAAGGGCAGAGAGAGAGAGAGAGAGAGAGAGGGAGACACGGAATCTGAAACAGGCTCCAGGCTCCGAGCCATCAGCACAGAGCCTGACATGGGGCTCAAACTCACAAACCATGAGATCGTGACCTGAGCCAAAGTCGGATGCTTAACTGACTGAGCCACCCAGGTGCTCCTGCAATATATTTTAGTGTTTAGTCTGTGTCATGACTGTATTAGATGCTAGGGTTGTAGATATAGGGCACACAATCAAGGAACTAACATGCTACAGGGCAGAAGACAAATATTCCGTTACAGCACAGAGTGTTCGTTATGATAGAGGTACAAACTGATTCTTTACATTGATTGTATAAACAAATGCTGACTGAACATCGGTATGTGCCTTGCATTACTCTAGGAGCTGTGGAACGAACAAAGATCCCTTGTATGTAATAAGCCCTGAGAAAAGAAAATCTTAATGTTGAACTTTTAGAATAGGTACAGCAGCATGGTGCACCTGGGTGGCTCAGTCGGTTAAGCATCCAACTTCAGCTCAGGTCACAATCTCACGATTCGTGAGTTTGAGCCCCACATTGGGCTCTCTGTTGTCAACACAGAGCCCGCTTCGGATCCTCTGTCCTCCCTCTCCCCTCTGCCCCTCCCCTGCTCTCTCTTTCTCAAAAATAAATAACCATTTAGAATGGGTACAGCAGATCTTTAGAACTTATTCATCTTGCTTAACTGAAACTTTATGTGTGTTGATTAGCAACTCCCCATTTCCCCTTGCCATAAGCCCCAGGCAACCACTATTCCACTCTGATTCTATGAATTTGGCTGTTTTAGAGACCTCATTAAGTAGGATTATGTAACACTTGTCTTTCTGTGACTGGTTTATTTCACTTAGCACAATATCTTTAGGTTTCTTCCACATTGTTGCATTTTGCAATTTTTTCCTTTTTTAAGGCTGAATAGTATTCCATCATATATATATATATATATATATATATATATATATATATCACTTTTTTTTTTTTTTTACCCATTCATCTATTGGTGGATATTTAAGTTGTTTCCACATCTTGGCTATTGTGAAAAGTGCTATAGCGAACAGAAAAGTGTTAATATCTCTTCAAGATCCTAATTTCCATTCTTTTGAACAAATACCCAGAAATGAAATTACTGGATCCTATGGTAGTTTTTAATTTTTTGAGGCAATGCCATACTGTTTTCCATAGTGCAGAAAAAAAAATGATACCATTTAACACCCTTTCATGATAAAAACTCTCAACAAACTAGGAATAGAGGAAAATTATGTCAACATAATAATGGCCATATATGACAGGCCCACAGCTTACATCGTACTCAATGGTGAAAATCTGAAAGTTTTTCCTCTAAGATCAGGAACAAAGCAATGATGACCTATTCAACATACTAGTGGAAGTCTTAGAGCAATTTGGCATGAAATACAAAAAGAAATAAAAGGCATCCAAATAGAAAAGAAAGAAATAAAACGGGCTCCTGTTTGCAAAGGGCACGATCTTATATGTAGAAAACCCTAAGTACTCCATAACAAAACTCCTAGATTAAAGCGTTTCAGTAACGTTTTAGGGTAGAAAATTAACATACAGCAATCACTAACAAAGAAATTACCAAATTTTACCAAAAATGAAATGAGGAAAACAGCCTCGTTTGCAATAGCACTGAAAAGAACAAAATACTTCATAATAAACTTAACTAAGGAGGTGGATACTTAATCTTGATTTACCGAATCTGGAAGTTTGGCTTGTGAAGGAGACATGTGAAGTAATATTTGAAGGATGAATGGGAGGTAGGTCTGGGGATAAGGGATAGAGAAAAAAGCATATGCAAAGGTCCTGAAGCATAAGTAGTCAAGGAACTGAGAGAAGTTTAATGAATGGAGCATAGGGCAAGAGTTGACAAACTTGTTGTTGTTGTTGTTGTTAAGGATCAGACGGTTAATATTTGGGGTCTGTGGGCCAAGAGGCAATGGTTTAAATTCTTTAAGCAAGTGTTCTTGCTAAAAGGCTAATCATCTTGCCTTTTGTTTGTTTGTTTGTTTCTTTTTGTCCCCCAGGTCATATTTGTTGACTGCTAGTACGGTGTGAAAGGAATTTTAAAAGTCTGGGTTTATAGTAGGTGAGGGAGGATAAGAGAGGCACACATTGCCAGTTGCTTTATAAATGAGGCTGAAGAGTTTAACTCTATCTAGAGGGCAGTGCAGGGCTCTCAGAAGGACTTGCATGGGAGAGGGCTTTGGAAGATCACTCGGGAATGGAATGTGTGGGCAATGTGTTGGACAGGTCAAGAGATCAGGAGACTCCTGCAAGAATCCAGGCATGATAAAGACTTGATCTGGGGAACTAGCAGTTAGTTTAGGGAATAGAGAATCGCTTTGAAATGAAGCATAATTTATAAGAGTTGGTGACTAATTAGATGTATGGGCTAAAGAGGAAGGAGAATTGAAATCTTTTTGGTTTGACTAAATGATATCAGTGCTCACTCAGCTAGGAGACCCAGTAGGAAAACGCTTATAGGAAAAAGCTAAATAGTAATAATTTCCATTTTTTAGTGCTCTATGTTTAAGGTTCTTATGAGCATCCAAGAAGAGCTGGCCTATAATAATGATAATAGTAATTATAAGGGTAGGAAATATTTACTAAGGGCTTATCAAGTACTGTTTGTTAAGCACTGTTCTCAGTGCTTACTTGAATTAACTCATTTTTTCCTCACAACAAACCTAGAAGTAGGTATTACTATTTATTCATTCCCATTTTATAGATGAGAGAACTGAGGCACAGAAAAGTTAAGTAACCTGCCCAAGTTGGAAAATTATAACGGAGAAGATATTTGTTTAAAAGCTATCAGCATATAGATTTTGCTCAAGGTTATGGGAGTTAGTGAGAAACTCAGGGGCAGTGTAGGGAGTCAGAAAAGATGAGCTGCCCTGTGACCAAATCCTGACAAACACCAACATTTAAGAAAAGGAAGGGAGGGGCATCTGGGTGTCTCAGTTCGGTTACGTGTCCAACTCTTGATATTGGCTCAGGTCATGATCTCACGGTTCGTGGGATCAAGTCCCGAGTCAGGCTCTGCACTGACAGCACAGAGCTTGCTTAGGATTCTCTCTCTCCCCCTCTCTCTGCCCCTCCCCTGCTTGCACTCTATCTCTCAAAATAAATAATGAACATTAAAAAAATTTTTAAAGAAAGGAAGAAAAAGTGGAACCCCAGTCTAAGATTGACCAGCTAGAGAGGTAGGAGGTACTGTAGACACCATGACAGAGGGATATTGTGAAGCGGGAAGGTACAGGAGACACACGTGCTGCTAAGTAGATAAGCTAGGAATACATGAGAAAGTTTCCTTTGGAGTCAGCCACGTATAGTTTACTAATGGCCCTAACCAAAGAAATTTCACTCGAGGTGATCAGGTCAGAGCACTACAGACTTAAAAAAAAGGTTAAAACAGGAAGTGCAGTTAGATGGGAGAAATACGATGGAGCAGAGGGCTAAGGGTCCTAATGAAGTGATAAACCAGGAAATAGGTTAGGAGGGTGTGGTCAGAGGGTGGGTTTTCTGAATTATTAATTCAAAGACTGAGAAATTTAGGGAGATTACAAGGTCCAGGTTGTGTCCACAGGAAGGTGGGTGTGAAGCTTGTGAATGGAGGGTGTGAATCACTGGAGCTTAGAGGAACAAAATGCTGAGAAGTTAAAGTTTCGGGTGAGTCGTCTTCATAAACAGAGCAGTGGAGAAGAAGGGCTTGAACCAGGTGCTAAATAAAGTCTTTTAGGAAAAGGAGAGGAAGGGTAGATGTTAGCAAAAGGGATGGGTAAGAAAGAGGGGTCTACTTAGCTCCTTTGAGCAGGGATTATCATATGAAGATCGACGATTCATGGTCTAGATGGATAGTGCTGAGTAAGAAACATGGACAACCTCCCATCATCCTTGCAGCATATGAAATGGAGAGAAATGTGCAGCTTTTCTGTGAGAGGGTAGCAGGAGAAACACTCTTTCCTGGAGTGAGCCTTGCCTTTTTGAGGCAAGGGACAGAGTGAGATTTCGGGGAAGAACTTGAGGACAAATATGAATCTGTTACTCCACAGGACAGAATGGATGATCTGGGGACAAAGAGTGGAGAATGAAGTTGGTTCAGTAGAAAAGAAGGGGATATATGCAAGAGGGGAGTGACATCCGAGGAGCTTAGATCTTGGGTGGTGATCAAGGAAAATGGAGATTGATGTGAAGTATAGTGAATTTGATTGGGTAGAAAAATATCAAATAATTAGACCTGGCAGTATCCCGATGAAAGTCTTTGAGTTAGAAGTGGAGGGCCACCCATGCCTCCCGAGAGTTAACTTGAGCCCAGTTAGTTACATATCCAAGGGACTCCTCATGCTTTGGCTGGGGAGGAGGAGTCAGTAACGGGTGGGACTGAGGCTTGGGAGAGGTGAATACTGTCACTGGATTGCCGAGGGGGCCTGCAAGCCCGTTCAGCACCTTGTGCCCAGGGTGCCAGGGCAGTGCGCCCAATTCAACCAGGGAGTCAACAACGAAGCATCTGCGTCCTCAGATGTATTTCTTTCTCATAACAGTAGAGTTATGATTTAGTGTAGGGGCAGCTGGGTGGCTCAGCTGGTTAAGCGTCGAACTTCGGCTCAGGTCATCATCTCATGATTCGTGAGTTTGAGCCCCATGTTGGGCTGTGTGCTGACAACTCAGAGCCTGGAGCCTGCTTTGGATTCCGTGTCTCCTTCCCTCTCTGCCCCTTCTCTGCTCACATTCTGTCTCTCTCTCTCTCAAACATTAAAAAAATATGTATATAAAAAAAGAGATATGATTTAGTGTAGACCAAGAAGCAAGACGTCAAAATTGGGAATTCTTGGAGAACTCAAGACCACTAGGTCCTTCAGTATTTAATCTGCAATTTCAGTCCCTCTCAAGGATAACAAGTGCACGTCACAGCTGTCAGCTTTCCTGCACTGTGAAGCCATAGGAGTTTCAAAGTCCTGTGTTGACAGCCCAAGCAGTCCTTGGGCAGGGTTTGATTGGCCAGCTTGGCTAAGAGAAACTCCTTAGAGGAACCCTCCTTCTGGAAAGACCCTCCTTCTCCAGCCTCCTTGATCTACAGGTGCTTGACCTGGAACAGATCCTCAAAGCTGGAAGCAAAACAGTGGATGCTTTTCTAGTGCATCTCTCAAGCTCTCATTTGTATCCTTTTGGGGGCCCCCTAGAAGGCACACAAGCATCTGCATTCCCTACACTATGGAGGCAACACAATGCTTTAAAGCCTCTCAGAAAACCTACAGGACAGTTAATATGATTTAAGCCTATATTTAAATTTTATGAGACTCATTTTCAAGGCTAATAACCCAGTTTACTGTGCACAATATCAAATGCAAATTTTATTACTGACTTGGTAAAAACCAAGACGATCGTCATTAGCATATCTCCCTACATCACCCTTTTTAGCCAAAAGGTGCACCAGGAGTAACAGTGGGGGTTTTTATATGTGTTGTAAATTACAGTTACTATCTCATTAGATAAACACATTTAAAATCAGGTTATCATTCACTTATATATCAGAAAGTTGTTTGTTCAATTGCAGCTAGTCTCATATTCCAACATATGGTGCATGAAATTCTTAGACTAATAAAATTTCAAGGTACAGGGAGCTGGTGTCTTGGAAAAAACTGTTTCTGCTCCACGAATGGCTCGATATAATCTGTAATTGCTTTGAAACAATTATGCAGCAGGCTGTTTTGTACTTAATAGTATTTACATCCTTGGTTTTATTAGCAACAAAATGTGAGTGGAACTTGTGAAAGAGAAATTAATTTTTCCACTAAAAGATGTAAACTTTTAAATGAAGTCTCCAGCAGATTGAGGAAACTAAAAACATGGGATCGGTTGGTTCCCGATTTTTTCACTTTCTTTTTATTGTGACGCTCCCCGTTTCTCATTAACATACCAGAAACTTTATGCAATGATAGGAAACAAAACAAACAAACTAAAAGCCTCACAACACCCAGGCTTCTAACTTAAAATTATATTTTTAAAGATGTGTGGTGTTCCAGAGCTTATAGTGTTGTTTGTATGGTCAAAAATGGATGGGAACTAGAAGGCTTCCTTTGTATGGCTTTTGCAAAGGAGAAAAGGACAGGTAAGATATATAAATGCATCTAGTCTTTTATGTAAACTCAATACTCATCTCAAAGCAAGGCAAAAAAAAACAACAACAACAACAATATTCTTTGGACCTATTCCCCTTATGGGCAACACACAAAATAATCATCTTTTGTGTTAAATCATTTCTGTGAAGTTCATGGAGTCTTGGAACCGTCTTGGCCATGCTGCACGTTAGAAGGAGCTATGGACTTTGGCTCACTCATCTGCACAATGAGGACACTCATACGAAACTCATTGAGTTTCCATGAGAATTAAATTAGCTACAGTCAAAACCAGAGAGCTTTCTAAGTGCTAATGCACCGTGTGCATGTCAGTCACCACAAATGATTCTTGATTTGTTGTTTTGAAGGCTTGTCCAGGCTAGCAAGGAAGCACAGTACTTTGGGGTCTCTTTGCAGGTAGATCTTTATCTTTGCCCCATGATGTATCTCTGGACATTTGTTAATGTGGCACAAGGTGCCATTTTGACTCTTCCATCTGTATTTACACGTTTGGTCCATCAATACATTCTCTAACATGGTAGGATTCATACTAATGAGAATATGAACTCACTTTAATAACTTATTTTTTCTTATGTATAATGCATGCTCATTGTAGGAAATGTAGGCAGTAAGAAACAAAAGAAAAAATCATTTTCAATTCCACATCCTAATGTTCTTTTGAAATATTTGATATAGTTTGACATTTTCATTGCTTTATATATAATAATACATATATGCTCATGTTTTATATAATTAAAATCACACTCTACTTGGTAATCTAGCTTGCCATTTTCACTTAACATTATATAATGAACATTTTGACATGCTATCTGAAGTTGTTGGACAAGATTACTTTTAACAACTATGTACAATGAATAAGGTATAAAAAGTTGCCTCAAATTTTTTGATGTTACATGGAAGCTCATGTAATACAAAGGTAATTAATTAGAAATTTTCAATATTAAAATTTTACTACGAGAATGTTTAGAGACTATCTTTTAAGATGCCCACTCTCGCGAGTCGATTATTTTGTGTATTTGTCAAAAAATATATATAAGTCACATTTGGAAAGTCTGCTTCAGAGAATGCAGCTGTGCTGTTTTGCTGGCCCAAGGCCAGACCACCTCTACCCAGGTAGGTGTCTTTTTGAGGGGTGTAATTTTCAGAGGGCCAATTTAGAAGGTGATGAATAAAGAGGCACGCTAACCAAGCTGGTAAAATTAACTGCATCCACCCCGGCTGACCATGGGACAACAGAAGCTGCTGCAAAACTCTTCAAACATCCTTCTCATGCTTGGTAAATGAGATGAGACTTGAAGCTTTTGGTTTTCATATTCTCACTATTGCCCAAAACTTGTTCCGCCAGGACTGAATTTTTCAATCTGAAATAACCCTGAGGCTAATACTAAGACACTTGGGTAGACGTAGTCCATTGCCTACAAATATGCAGTTAGAAAAACAGAAACGTTTGACAGTTTATCTGCATTTTAATGAAGAACAGAGAATCTTGCACGTCATGTGTTATACAAAGACGCAAACACCTTTTTCTTAATTATGAAGAGATCAATCTCATTTTTCTAATTGTAACGAGAGTCACTATTTAAACAGCTAATGCAGGTGAAAACAACGGTGAGGGGCACCAAAGGTCCCCAAAGTTAAATGAAGTCTTATTTCCAGGCTTCTAGTCCTGACCTAGGTACATGCTTTATGCCTTTTAGCATGATTTATGCTTCGATTTTTAAAAAAATGAGATCTTTTTACTCTAAATTCAGGTCTTCTCAGTGTCTTTGTTGTTCCTTATGTGTAACTACAACTTCTTTATAGGTGCTACTGATTCGTCACCAAGCTATTGTTTGATATGTCATTCATACCCTGTCATAAACCACCTGCATGTATATTTATATATGTGGAAATCATGATCACTTAGTGACCTGGTAAGCTTCAACGGAACAACTTCCAGAGAGAATAACTGAAACACCAGAAAACTTTCTTTTACTAATTAATAGAACGTACCCTAATTAATATTAGCCAGTTAGAGTTTTTACAAAGATGCCAAATAGAACTAAGTATTTTTTACCAACCCTTTGATTATGAGATATGTCATACGGTTCTTATTAGCCGCCGCACAAACATATTTCACCATTTTAGTACCAAAAGAGCCTTCAATATTAACAGAACGATTCTCCCGTTACATTATGGGGATGGAGGGCAGGTAAATGTTTAACAACTAGTACTCTGAGCGGGTGGTGGAGGGAAAGGCCTGATTTTTAGTGTCTGATGACTTATGTGTAACTCTTCAGCCAGGGCTGGTTCAAGTTACCCAATTGACTTCACTGGATGTGAAATTGGGAAGACTTTCAAAGTCCCTTCAAGCCAGTTTAAGCCGGCCCCAGAAGCCACTGCATTATGCATTTGACATAGTCTGAACAAAAAAAAAAAAAAAAAGGAAAAGAAAAAGAAAGAGAGAGACAATGAGAGAAAGAAAAACCTTCTGGTTTTGGTTCATTTACATTCACTCCATTACTTAGACACCAAATAAGCTCTCATTTGCTTTAATGATCTCATACCTACTTAAAAACTTGCATTAAAAAGCAGCTTATCTGAAAGGGCTTTCTTACATCTCCAAGGGCAACCCCCGTGATGAGTTCCCCCAGAAAGTGTGATCTGATCATGTAGGAGATTTTACAGTTTGCAGAAGGGGGAAACTCAGGATCATCCTGGAAACTCAAATGCACTGTGAAGATGAACAGGAAAGCAGTTTCTGTTTGTTCTTCTATCGTGTCTGTGGTTTCCAGAAAATTTTTCCAATTGATTTGCACTTACTAACCAAATGACTTTTTTGTACCTCTTTTCAAGGGGCCGGCACAGCAGGAGGGTCACTTCGGGAAACACAGTTGCGTTGAAGCTACTGCCCCATCTCTTCCCGGCAGCCTCCCTCCCCTACGAGGCTTCTCTTCTTCACTTGGGAAAAGCAGAGCCTGAATTCTCTGTGTCTTTGCCGGGATGATGGTCAGGTCCCTGGATGGTGAGGTCAGCGCCCACATTACTGTTGGGAACTGTCCCGAGCAATGCAACGTCGTGGGTGTGTGCATGTGAATCTACACGCGTGTGCATAGCGTGTGTGTATTCATACTTTCACCAGTGGGCAGAAGATCTGACTTAGATACAAACAAATGCAATTTTAATACATATTATAAAATCACACATATATGAATATATAGAAACAAATACAATTATATATGATTATACAATTTTCATGTATATATAATTTTATATATACTTTTCAATACAACTTGGTATGAAATTTCATGTAATTTTTGTAGATACACACAGACATATGTATGTGTAATATATGTGTTGACAGAGGAATCGTTTGCATTCTTTTTTTTTTCCATGTTCGATGGGCAAAGGAGAGAAAATTATCTGAACCAGAGACTTTGAAATTGAAGCTCATTTGCAACGGTTAATTCCTCCTCCAGATGGTCTCCTGGGATGTATTCTATGCCCAGTGATGCCCCACCCAGTTCACTGTGGCTTTTCAGGGGGAAGCCACAGCCCCTGTTTCTGTCCCACCCGTGTCCATCTGATTTGTTGCTATCGTGTCTCACACATGAGACAGGCCTCTTTCCAAGAGGAAGCTGACTGTCTCTCCCTCCTCAATTCCTGCTTTTGAGATCTTAGTGTCTCTCTGTTTCACTTTCCACTGCCTTTATTTTGGTTCCCTCTTTATATTATTCTCTGCATCCACCTTTTTGTAATCTCTTTGCTTTTTTTTTTCTTTTTTCCCTTTTAAAGATCACTCTTCCATCCTCTGAATTCTTACAGATTTATGATTTATTAAATCATGTCTAAGTGAATTTTATTTATTTTTGAGAGAGAGAGCATGGGAAGGGCAGAAAGAGGCACAGAGAGAGAATCTCAGGCGGGCTCCAGTATGGAGCCCGATGCGGGGCTTGAACCCATGAACCGTGAGATCGCGACCTGAGCTGAAATCAAGAGTCAGAAGCTTAACCGACTGAGCCACCCGGGCGCCCCTAGATTTATGTTTTTTATCCCTACACAACTGGTGTTCAGTTTTTAACCATTAACCTGTAATGTCATTGACTTTAAATTTTCACTGCATTTTGGCCTCATAGCTCAATCTTTCATCTTTTATACTTTCAACTTTTTATCTCATTGACTTTTGTATTTGCTTTTCAATCTCATCAATTTTATTTTACTTTTTAGACTCAACCTTTATCTTGGAGAGATTTTAACAACAACAACGGCAGCAACAACAAAAGCCTTATTCTTTTTCATTTTATGATTTGTTTTTATGATGGCAAGAAAGAGGTATGGGAAATGTTGAGCATCCACAGGCCAAACAGAGGAGGCTGTGACTTCCTCCCTCAGGCTGCCCCTGGAGCCTAGCCAGCTAAGCAAGTTTGGCTGGTAGGACTGGGAAACACGGATTAAATGTGTGCAGGGTTAGAATAGAGTCTACAGAAAGAGCATATTTGATCTATTGAGGCGGTATTTCTTCCCCTCGTATCTTAAAGCAGGGGTCAGCAAACTTTGGCTGCTGGACCAAACCTAGCCCCACCCTCTGTTTTTGTAAGGAAAGTTTTCCTGGAACACCCAAATGTTCCAAGGGAACACCCTTGGCTCACCTATTGTCTGTGTCTGCTTTTGTGCAGCGACAACAGAGTTGAGTAGTTGCAACAGATTAAAATATTAGCCCTCTGGCAACTTACAGGAAAAGTGGCAGACCCCTATATAAAACCGTGCTGTCATTGTCTGAGTACCATCCATAGTTGGCTTCAGAGACAGGAAATTAATAAATGGGGGCCTGTGAATTCCAAGACTTCACTGCCAGGTGGGATACAGAAAACTAAACACGTATGTGTGATGCAGGGGGCTGTGTGAAAAGGACCGCGGGTCTTGGGGGTCAGAAAAGTCATTTCAGGGGAGGAGACTTCTAGGTTGAGACCTACAGGTAACTGGAGGTAGGCAAAATGCTGGGAGTGGATGTGGTTGATGTAGATCCTTCTGGGTACAGAAATCACACGTGCTGTGGCCCGGAGACAAAAAGAATGTGGCCTGTTGGAAGAAGTGAAAAAAACTCAGTTTTGCTGAAGCACAGAGTGTGGGAAGGAAGAGAATAAGGCCGGAGTGGTGCCCCAGCCTGACGAGTGAGGACCTTGACAGCTAAGGTGAGGGATGTAGGTATTATTCTGAGGAAAATGGGGAGCCACTGAAGGTACTGAAACAGAAAACTTGAACAAAATAAATAAATAAAGCAAAAACAAGAGTGACAAAATGGGATTTCCATTTTAGGTGTCATGTGAACTGGAAAATAATATGTTGTACGTCTTGCAAACGACCGGAGAGGAGGTACCCGTGTTACAAGATGGCCTTGAGTGATGCTTCACGGGAAGGTGGCGCTCCAAGGATGTGGTGCTCAGCAGCCAAGCTCCAGAGAAGAGATTGTTCAAAACCATTCTGCATAAGACAATATGAAAGACTTGCCTGTTGCCTGGGGGTGGGGTGGGGGTGGGGTGGAGTAGAGATCTTGTAGTAGTGAAAATAAGGGAAGTTGAAGAGAGGAGAGGAACTGAGTCCTAGGATTAGATGAGGTTCCACCAATGGACCAAGGCCAGGCAAGACTCCCCAGTTGGCTCACCAAAGGACATCTCAAGCCTTCTCAGGTTGAACTTCCATATGAAGTTGCTGGCATTTCTGTGTGGTAAACCCCTCCCTTCTCTTTCCCCTCTCCAGTCTGCAGTAAAATCTACTATGGGAAGATTTACTTTATGAGGAAAAGGTCAAATTTTATCACTAGCTTGACTCAGCACAGCATGAGAAAGTAAGCCAAGAGGCAGAGGAGGCCATGAGAAAATAAGCCTCTTGGGCACATGATTTTTCTGGGCTGGAGATGTAGATTTGGGAACCAATGGATGGATAAATAGATAGATGATAGCTAAATGATAGGAAAGGAAGAAGGAAGAAAGGAAGAGAGGAGGGAAGGAAGGAACAGAAAGAAAGAGGGAGAGAGAAAGGAAGGAAGAAAGGAGGAAAGAAATGCATGGGGTAAATGGGATGCTTTATATCAAGCACACAAAGTAAGAAGAAAAGGACAAAATCTGAAGGAAACAATATTTAAGAGGAGAGCGGGGAGAACTTTCAAATGAGAACGAGAAGTAACAATCAAAGAAGTGGGAGGAAAACCAAGAGGTTGTGGATTTTGGAAGTAGAAGGAAGAAACTTTCCGTTGGGGCCTTTTGCTTGGGAACGCCACCAAGGGAGGGCTCTGTCCCCATGAAGGACCTGCTGTCACAATTCCTTTAACTCCCCTTACCAGAGCTGGGAGGTGCTATTAAGCTTAGCCCTTTCTTGACAAAGGAACTGAAACTTAATACCTCCATCCAGTTCCAGATTCTGCCTTCTCCAGCAAGAACCCTTGTAAATTTAATTGTTGCCCTTGTCGTGAAGCCCCTCCTTCAGGACACCGCAGGACAGCGAAGTCCGCAGATACCCCTCTTTCCAGATTCAGGTGGAAAACAGCCTACTCTGAGCCTGACAAAATTTATTTCGGCAAGTTCAGGCTTATCACTTGACTGGACCCGTATTTTGGATGATGTAGAGTCACAAGGTACAGTCACAGGTTGCAATTTAAAATGATATATATCTGGTAGTGTGCGGTATTTGTACTTTTCCAGCTCTGCGAATCAATGCATAGTTTCCCTTGATTTTGAGCATCCAGATCATTTACTCATTGGGAACTCTTCTATCGTATAATCTGGCCCTGCTTTCTTATTGGAAAGTTCAATCAATGGTAAATAAAGTAAGTATATCATGACCATCACTGATGTCACTAGTCTTGCGGCCAAAACAATTCTGGCACCACTTAGAATAGAGATCTCTCATCTTTGTTGATTTCATTAATTCTTTACACATAGTGCTATAGTTTGTACCTGGAGTGAAGCTTCTCCATTTAAAAAGGAAGCAGCTCTTTTCTTTTTTGTTTGTTTTTGGAAACAGGTACTCTCCTATATACCTGGTGAAATATAAATTCTGCAAAACAATTTGGCAGAACAGAAAAAAAAAAAGATCTTTAAATTGCTTATTCTCTTTGACCTAGTAATTCATTTCTAGAATTCTTCAGGATCTATCCTAAGGAAACAATCAGGAGCACGGTTACATTTTTACGTACAAAAATAGCCAAAACATTACTTATAAGTAATGATAGTTGGAAACAACCTCAATTTTCAACAGAGGGAAATGACAAAATAAATTACGGTCTGTGTGTATGATAGATTATTTTGTACCCATGAAAAATGTTTTCAAAGATAATCACAAGGAGAAAAGGCATACAATATGCTTTGTAGAAATGATAGCAAGCAAAAACACATAATACCATGTTTTATGGACTCTAAAATTTCATTGATGGTAAGAATAGTCAGGGGAGGTCCTAAGAAGTGTGGATTATGAGCATCAGTCACCGCTCTTAAGAGAAAAAAATGGTCACCAGCCAATCCATTTCTTTTTGACTTTTACCACTATCCCATTACAGCCTTTCATCAACTTCTCGCAAGCCTTCTTCCTGTGTCTGTGAGTTAGACCTTCCTTGAAACATTTCAGGGCATCTGAAGACTTTAGCCTCACTGCTTTATGCTCATGGGATTCCATAACAGCACCCATAACCATGCCTTCGTTCGACAGTGTCTGTTGTGCGCCACACTCCCAGACTGTCCTGGGACAGAAGTGTGGTTAAAACCGGGAATAAGACTCACCGGTCTCTTCCTTGAGCTTTCCAATCAAGGTGGAAAAGACGAGAGCCTTGTTCTCTAATGGCTGACAATTTCAGTGAAAAGACAGATAAAACCCAGCTAAATTACAACGCAATTACAATGTGATTAAGAAACAATAAAAGTGCCATAAAAAGCACATGTCACAGGAATTCGACGAAGGGGAAGGTTAGCACAGATTAAAGCAACCTGAGATGGGTTCACTGATTCAGTGGCATTTAAATGAACCATACAGGATGCATAGAGACTCCTATTTAGAGAGAGGAAAAGAGAAGGACATTGCAGTTTGGGGAACAACAAAAAGAAGGACCTACCGACAGAAATTTGAGACCTGGGCACTCTTCAGCTTTGGTCGTTTAAGCCAAGATTCACCTTCATTCCCTGTAGACTGAGACGCCGGTGGAATGGGGTCAACGAATTTGTTGCCCTGTTCAACGTAGCATGAATTCCTTACCTTTTTGACCAAACTTTCACACTTATAAGGAGTGGAATTTCCAGATTCTACGAGATAGGTAGCATCATTTTTGAGATTTACCCAAGGTTTTCGTTCCCATCACTCTTCGCTGGGCCTTCACGGGGAACCTCTGCGGTGAAGCTGGGGCCACGGATCGCGAGGAAGCTAACATTTAGTGAGTGTTTTAATCCTGCAAGGACCCTGCCAGGGATTGTTGGTCTCACTGCTCCCCCTTTTCAGGACGTTGAGGTCAGGAAAAAATAAGTTGTCAACTACTACATGGTGGAGCTAGGTCTCAAACTTGGTCTGGTTTGGGAATTGGTTCGCAGGGATTTCTGTACAGAGCTGGACGTGAGACAAATACTCTACTCATCCTGGGTCCTCTTTCCTGCATGATGTATTTTTTTTTCAATTTAATTTTTTTATTTTTATAAAGAATACTTGTTCATAAATATACAGTTAACTTTAACTTTTAATATACATACAAAATGTTTTACTATATGTGAACTGATCGATTAATTTTTCCAAACTGCATACCTATGTAACACAGGCAACCAGCAAGCATTTAGAAGAAACAGAATGACTAAGGTCCTAGAAATGGTCCTTGTGCATCCTTCCAGGCTACACCTACCCAAAGAGAACCACGAATGTGACTTCTAAGAGCATAAATGAGTTGTTGTGTTTTTTTTTTAAGTTTATTTATTTTGAGAGAGAGAGAGCGCGGGCGCGCGCGAGCACATTCAGACGATGGGGGCGGGGCAGGAAAGGGTGGAAACAGAATACCAAGCAGGCTCTGTGCTGACAGCACAGAACTTGGACCCAGGAAGAGTGAAATCATTGCCTGAGCCGCAATGGGGAACCAGATGCTTAACCCACTCAGCCGCCCAGGTGCTCCAAGCATAAGTGAGTTTTGTCTGTTTTTGTACATTGTGTAATTTCAAATCATACAATATATAATCTTGTGCCTGACTTCTTTTGCTCCATTAAATCTATAAATTTCCTTTTAAGCACTGCTTGAGCTGCATCCTTCAAATTTTAAGATGATATGTTTTCATTAGCCTTTAGCTAGAAAATGTTCAAAATTTCCCTTGCGATTTCTTCCTTGACCCATGAGTAATTTAGAAATACATTCGATAGTTTTCAAATATTTGGGGGTTTTGCATATATCTTTTGATCACTGATTTCTCATTTAATTCCACTGTGGTCACAAAACATGCCCGGTATCATTTGTATCTTTTTAAATTTATTGTGACTTGTTTTACGAACCAGAATATGGTCTATCTTGGTGAATGTTCCATGTATACTTGAAAAAAATGTATATCCTGCAGCGGTTGAAAGAAGTGTTCTAGCAATGCTCATTTGGGAAGATTGGTTGATAGTCATCCAAATATTTTATATCCTAGCTGATTTTTTTTTTTTTTTTTTTGTCAAGCAATTGCTTGTTCAAGCAATTACTGAAAGAGAAATGCACTGTGATTGTTGATTTGTCTCATACTCTTTTTAGCTTTTGGTTTGCATTTCATGTATTTGAAAGCTCTTTTTTTTTAAATGTTTATTTTTTTGAGAGAGAGAGAGAGAGAGAGCACATGTGGGAGAGAGAGAGACAGAGAGAGAGAGAAAGAGAGAGGGGTGAGAGGCAGTGAGAGAGAAAATCCCAAGCAGGTTCCATGGTGTCAGCAAAGAGCCTGATGTGGGGCTCGAGCTCACAAACTGTGAGATCATAACCTGAGCCCAAATCAAGAGTTGGACTCTTAACCGAGCGAGCCACCCAGGCACCCCTGAAGCTCTTTTTGTAGATGCACCCACATTTAGGATTATTGTCTTCTTGTGGAGCTAGTGTCATACCATTGTGAAATATCCTTCCTTGTCTTTCCATTTCTTTCTATGAAGTCTACTTTGATATTAATAGAGCCACTCCAGCTTTATAACCATTAGCGTTTGCATGGTATCTCTTTTGCCACCCTTTCTTCTTTATCTTTTCTATCTTTGTCTTCATATTTAAATTGTATCCCTTGTAATCAACATATCACTGTGCCTTGCTTTTTTTGTTTAATTTTAAGAAGGAAGGGATTTAATATAGAGAACTATGTACGTATGAAATCATTGAAGGCAGGAATCAGAAGCCACTGTTACGTTTCCTAATAGACTGCCGTAGTCACAACCCAAAGGTCAGGGACACCGTGGGCACAACTGCCTCCCCACAGCCCAAGCTGGTGAGTAGGCAACAGAACACGTGAATGCCAGTCTTTAATACCTTGCTTCCAGATGTCACCACCTAACACTGACAGCAAGATGGTGTCTGATTCGACCTCAATTTCCTGATCTTGCTACGGCAGCTGGATTGCAGTGCCTACTTCCGGCGTAGAACGTGGCTGCAAGGGCCTAGCTGCAAGGGAGTCTAGGAAATGTAGTTTCGACTTTCCAGTCCCTTCCGTACAGAAAGGAGCCCTAGAGGGAAACGAAAACTTTTCTCTCTAGGGGACATTGTACATTTTTTTTTGTGCCTGGAGCATGCGTCTGCTCCCCTCGACCCCCGCTCTTCCCCAGATCTGGCAGTGCTTTTCAAACTGCAGATTGTCCACGAAGTGCTAATGGTCATAAAATCAATAAAGTAGGTATTGACCGCAAGGAAAAATGTACGGACTAAAATGAAATACAGTAGAATAGAAAAATTAAGTACTTTCATGAAAGGTCTGTTTCGGTTTTGTGTGTGTGTGTGTGTGTGGGGGGTTGTGTGTGTATGTGTATGCGTGGCTGTGTATGGAGTTCCACTGTAGATTGTGTTTGTTACGGCAGAACACCGTCAAAAGCCTTGAAAAAAAAAATCCCTTAAGCCTAACTCCCTCTCCTGTGTGTTGCAGACAACTCCATAATTGCCTCCCTTCTGGATTTTTTGTTAGTTTTTACACCATGTATAGGGTGAATGTCTGTTTCCTCATGAGACTCTACCTCCTAGAGGTCAAGGGAGGTGGTTGTCTTGTGTCCTGTGACTTCGGCATGAGGTCTGTGTTGCAGTGGCATTAAAGAAAGTAGACTCTAATTTTTAGAGCCGTTTTAGGTTCACAGCAAACCTGAGCAGAAGAGACAGAGATTCCCCATACAGCCCCTGGCCGCACCCCCCGCCCCGCGCACAGACTCCCCACCCCCCACCCCCATCAACATCTCACACCAGAGGGGTCCGTTTGTCACACTCCATGAACCTGCACTGACTCTTATCATCATTCAGAGTCCATGGTTTACATTAGGATTCCCTCTCGGTGTGGCACATTCTATGGGCTTTGACAAATGTATAATGACATGGACCCATGATTACAGAGCAGTTAGTTTCACTGCTCTAAATCTCCTCTGTGCTGGACCTTGCTTTTTTATCCAGTTTAATTAGGTAAAATAGACTCAGTATCTCAGATCAGGGAAACAGCCTTGTTAAAGACCCCGAGGTTGGAGGGCACTGGCAAGGGGCTGTTTGGAAGGTAGAAGGCCACGGAGCAGGGAGAAGAGACCGCTGGAGTGGTGACAGAGCTTTGCCCAGGCCGGAGGCCAGCATGAGAGTTTTAGCCCTTTTTCCTGAGAGCAACGGGGAATCGACAAAGAATTTTAACCTAGAAATGACATGACTGAAAAGGCCTGGCTTTTCTGGCGTCTCAGCGAATGCCCAGGGCATTTAGAGAGTCTTCTCCCTGGGCTGATTGGAAATCCAGCATGTTCCTGCTCTGTGGGACCTTTGGGAATCCGATAGGGAACAATGGCTGTTCTCTGTCACGCCTCACAGAGTCACATTCTGCACGCGCACAGCTTTTACCCAGCCAGAGATCAAGAGGATGCTTTTACAGACGGCGGAGCTCCTTTTCTGCACATCGCCCTCCTTCTGATACCCTGCCTTCCCTACAAGCCACACCAGCCTCACTGGGCTCAAACCCCAATCCCTCTTCTCTGCCCAGTGAATGTGTAGCTTTCTGACTGGCAGTTTTAAAAGGCCTTGGGGAGAGAGCTGGGTGAATGTAGAGCTCGCTTCGGGAGTTTTCTTTCTCCCAAGACTAACAACCCTGCACTGTTAATCAATGTCTAAAACCGGATGCTTCATATACTTTGTCCACTTTAATAGCTGTTTGCTATGGAGAGGAAGCCCAATTCCCACCTTTCTATCATGGATGGAAGCAGAAGATATAATTTGGGTGGTTTTGTCTTCTTTTTGTGGTGTGTGTGTCAGAGAGAGAGAAAGAGAGACCCGCATTCTTGCCTGTTATAGGACAGGCGAAGTGATGAAGGCTGCCCTTCCTCTAGAAGGCTGGTCTGGGCTTCAGGGGGAAATGAAACAGAGAATAAACTGTTTAGACAGGCCCTGCTCTGGGTTTAGGGCAGTGTGGGTCAGAGACCAACCTGCATCGAAATCCTTGGGCTCCAACCACCTTGCTCTACTGAATCAAAATCTCTAGGTACAGAGCCTAAAAATCTGCATTTTCATGACCCCTCTGTAATTTTATGTTCTGTAAAACTAAAGAGCCACTGCCTTATGGGGAAGGGCCTTTTCTTCTCTTTCCCCCACTTCTGTATGTCAGGGGGCCCGGAACGTGATGTGGGTGGGGGGTGGTGATGGGGGCTTAGCCCTCGTTAGCCTTGGCGCCTCCGCATCCATGAGATCCAGCTCAGCTCACCAGGTGCAACAGTTAGGGATAGCAAGGAACAAGGATTTGCTCTGGAGTCTCAAGCGATACGTTTGTCGCATAGCTGCAATATTAGCCAGCATTCGAGAACGATAGCGTTAATCATCAGGTCCTTTCCTTTTACCCCGTATTCCTAACAAAAGATAAATGCCACAGGTAGCTAGCCTCGGGAGGACGTGGTTAAGTGTCATACCACCCATAGATCTGTAAAACTTTTAGCACGCAAGTTTCTAGAAGATACTGTGTTTGTTGATTTACCTAGCAGCTAGCACAAATCTCCTTGGCTAGTGAGTAAGTAGATAGCAGGGAGTGGTTAAATGTTCATATGCCACGTGCTTGTTGACTTCATGCCCTCCATGTCTATTACAGAGCCTATTACGTAATTGGCATTCAATAATATTTGTTGAACAAGCAACAACTTAAAAATGACACTAAAGATGGGGCGCCTGGGTGGCGCAGTCGGTTAAGCGTCCGACTTCAGCCAGGTCACGATCTCGCGCTCCGTGAGTTCGAGCCCCGCGTCGGGCTCTGGGCTGATGGCTCAGAGCCTGGAGCCTGTTTCCGATTCTGTGTCTCCCTCTCTCTCTGCCCCTCCCCCGTTCATGCTGTGTCTCTCTCTGTCCCAAAAATAAATAAACGTTGAAAAAAAAAAAATGACACTAAAGCATTTTTTATAAGTAGGGCTGTTCACGTTGCCTAGTCTAGGCATCAGAATCTTGACTCCCCAGGTAGCTTAACTCAGTTGTAGAGTGTATAGTATGCACTTAGCTAGTACAGTTCTGGCTATAAGAACATGTTCAAACATATTTGGCCATAGAATTCCATCAGAATTAAGCTCTATTGACATATAGGAGCACAAGTAAGAAGTCGTGTTGTATCATGTAGGCTTAGAGTAGTAACACTAGAATGGCTTACAAATAGATTGTTGTTGGAAACGATGACAATTTCTTCCATATGCTCCTTAAAAATGTACACCAAGGGGCACCTGGGTGGCTCAGTCGGTTGAGCGTCCGACTTCAGCTCAGGTCACGATCTCACAGTCCGTGAGTTCGAGCCCTGCGTTGGGCTCTGGGCTGATGGCTCAGAGCCTGGAGCCTGCTTCCATTCTGTGTCTCCCCCTCTCTCTGCCCCTCCCCTGTTCATGCTCTGTCTCTCTCTGTCTCAAAAATAAATAAAACGTTAAAAAAAATTTTTTAAAAATGTATACCAAGACTGCTAGGAACACATCTGAAAAATTAAACAACTTGTGTTTTATTAAAACAAAATACGTTTAAGGTATTGGAGTCAGAGGCTTAGATACATAACCCAGAGAATACCCGAGGTGGGTAAACGGTAAATGTTAACTAGGCATCGGTGTAAAAAAAGTGAAAGCATTGATGCAGCAGGTTATTGGCTATGTAATTAGGAAATCTTTTTAATCTTTAGATTAAAATAATCTATTATTTTATATATCACTAAGAAAGAACGCCCCCCCCCCCAAAGTTGCTAATTAAATTACAGAGAAATGTTTTCTTTTTTTTTTTTTTTCAACATTTATTTATTTTTGGGACAGAGAGAGACAGAGCATGAACGGGAGAGGGGTAGAGAGAGAGGGAGACACAGAATCGGAAACAGGCTCCAGGCTCTGAGCCATCAGCCCAGAGCCTGACGCGGGGCTCGAACTCACGGACCGCGAGATCGTGACCTGGCTGAAGTCGGACGCTCAACCGACTGCGCCACCCAGGCGCCCCAAGAGAGAAATGTTTTCTTATTTCCTGGTTCTTTCCACACGGTAATATGTCTATGCCAACAGGAGTATCAGTGATGTAGCATTTCTTTAAAAAGTAGCTCCTTGGGGCACCTGGGTGGCTCAGTCGGTGAAGCGTCCAACTTCGGCTCAGGTCATGATCTCGCAGTTTGTGGGTTCGAGCCCCGCGTCGGGCTCTGTGCTAAAAGCTCAGAGCCTGGAGCCTGTTTTGGATTCTGTGTCTCCGCCTCTCTCTGCCCGCCCCCCACCACGCTCATGCTCTCTCAATAATAAATAAATGTTAAAAATAAATAAATAAATAAATAAAAAGTAGCTCCTTTGGGAAAATAAAACCACTATTTTGAAAAGATATATGCACCCCTATGTTTATTGCAACATTAGTTACAACAGCCAGGATATGGAAGCAGCCCGAGTGTCCATCGATGGATGAATGGATAATGATGTGGTGTATATACACAATGGAATATTACTCAGCCATTAAAAAAAAAAGATATCTTGCCATTTGTGACAACATGGATGGGCCTAGAGGGTATTATACTAAGTGATTTAAGTCCAGCGAAAGACAAATGCCATATGATTCCGCTTACGTGTGGAATCTAAAAAACTAAAGAAGTGAATAAACCAACAAAAAAGTGGAAACAGACCCATAAGTACCGAGAACAAGCTGATGGTTGCCGGAAGGGAAGGGGGTGGGGGGATGGGCAAAATGGGTGAGGGGGAGTGGGGGATGGGGGCTTCCAGTGACAGAAGGAATGAGTCACAGGCATAAAAAGCACAGCACGGGGAATGCAATCATAGTCTTGTAATAGCTTCGTCTGGCGACAGAGGGTAGCTACACCTGCTGTGAGCACGGGATGTATAGACTTGTGGAATCACTATGTTGCACACCTGAAATTAATGGAAATCGGTGTGTCGACTATACTTCAACTTAAAATGTGCTTCTTCAGGATTTTCTTCTAGGTTGCTGACACTCACCAATCAGATTTTATTTTATTTTTTTTAAAGGTTATTTTTATTTATTTATTTTGAGAGAAAGACAGTGCGTGCATGCGTGAGTGAGCAGGAGAGGCGAGAGAGAGAGAGAGAGAGAGAGAGAGAGAGAGAGAGAATGCCAAGTAGGCTCCATGCTCAGTGTGGGTCCCACCACAGGGCTTGATCCCATGACCCATGAGATCGTGACCTGAGCCCTTCATCAGTACTGATTTAAACAAAACAAAACAAAAGAAAACAATATCTATCAGGGATGCCTGAGTGGCTCAGTCATTAAGTTTCTAATTTCGGCTCAGGTCATGATCCCACGGTTCATGAGTTGAGCCCCGTGTTGGGCTCCACACTGATGGTGCAGAGCCTGCTTGGGACTCTCTCTCTCTCTCTCTCTCTCTCTCTCTCTCTCTCTGCCTCTTCTGTGCTCTCTCAGTCTCTCTCTCTCTCTCTCTCAAAATAAATAAAAAAAAAAAAAACTTACAAAAGAAAGCAATATCTGTCAGCAGTAGCCAGTAGAAAGTTCTCCAACACTAATCAGGTGGATATTAACAACGGCTCAACCCTTTTTTTTTTTTTAAATGTTTTTATTTATTTTTGAAGGAGAGAGAGAGAGAGACAGAGCAAGAGCAGGGGGAGGAACAGAGAGAGAGGGAGGCGCAGAATACGAAGCAGGCTCCAGGCTCCGAGCTGTCAGCACAGAGCCCGATGCGGGGCTCGAACCCACGAACCGCGAGATCATGACCTGAGCCGAAGTCGGACACTTAACCAACTGAGCCACCCAGGCGCCCCAACAACAGCTCAACTCTTGAGCACCAGCAAAGCACATGACTTAAAGTGACGATAAACAGCTCTGACCAAACTGGAGCACTGCAGCCAACAACCGCTTGGCAAATGACAGCAGCCAACGGGAGATGCCTTTGATTATAACACGGATCCTAATGTCAGGGATGTTAAAATATATTTTTTTAATGTGCATGTTAGGGAAAAAAAGGGTCATGTTCCAAAAAAGACTTTGGGGTCCTGGAATTTGCCCAACAAAATGTGGGTGCTGAATGACTCATTGACAAGAAAATGATTTTTCTGTGTGTGGCTCTGAGACTGAGTTTGCATCTCAGTTAAATCTGTGTGTTCGGCGACCTTTTTTGGTTCTCCGACCCCATCAGCGTTCTGCATTGTCTGTGGGAAGACACAGGTAATGTTCCCTATGTCTTTTGGCGTGAAAGAATGACTCCTTAATTAGTGTCTGAGCTGGAACATGTCGTGATATGGTCTCTTTGCCAGTTTGGGTGAAATTCTCTTGTTTTGTTTTGTTTGCAGTGAGTGACGCAAGCAGGAAATCTTCCTTTTGCAAAAAGCTTCCCCACTCCTTGAACTATCCTGTAGCGTTGAGGGTAAATTCCTTCATACAGGCCCTCTTGTTTCTAAGTGCCGAAAGGAAAATGCAAAGGAAACATGTTAAAGGCTGGTGCGGGTCCAGCATAGTCGCCCAAAAGGCTTTCCTCTGCAGAGGTGGTGCTCCTGTGCCCAGATTCCCCCCCCTGCCCCCCCCCCCAGCTCCCGGTCTGGCCCCTTCAGGCCACACCCATTTGGGAAGCAAACCACAATGAGGAAGTGACTCTGGGGTCAGCTTCCAGTCCCAACGACACAAGTGCCCTTTGCGTTAGACCCCTAGATTTGGGCGGAGTTTGAATCTCCACTTCCCTTTCCAACACGTAAGCACTACTTGGGGGACCTTGAGGTTCTTTCTGCCACGTGGACTTCAGCTGACACCACCCCAACCTTTCTGTTTGATTCTAATCATGTCGATTTTGAAAAGGGAGGGCACTAGTATCTCAAGTCCTCCCCCACCGCCCAGACTCCTGATTCCTACGCAATTTCATCTCTGTTCTCTCGCGGCCAGCTGCGTTATATAGCAAGTGCTACTGTGAGAGGCAAATTTTTTTTTAATTTTATTTAAATCCAAGTTAGTTAACATATAGTGTAATAATGGTTTCAGGAGCAGAATTTAGTGGTTCATCACTTACATATAATACCCAGTGCTCATCGCAGCAAGTGCCCTCCTTAATGCCCATCACCTATTTAGCTCATCCTGCACTCCCATTCCTCCCCTCCAGCAACCCTCAGTTTGTTCTCTGTCTTTAAGAGTCTCTTATGGTTTGGGGGTGCCTGGGTGGCTCAGTCCGTTAAGTGTCCGACTTCAGCTCAGGTCATGGTCTCGCCGTTTGTGAGTTTGAGCCCCGTATCGGGCGCCGTGCTGACAGCTTCCCATATGTTCCTCTGTTTTGTTTCTTAAATTCCACATACAAATGAAATCATGTGCTATTTATCTTTCTCTGATTGACTTATTTCGCTTAGCGTGATACATTCTAGTTCCATCCATATTGTTGCAAATGGCAAGCAAGATTTCATTCTTTTTGATTGCCCAGTAATACTCCATTGTGTGTATATACCACATCTTCTTTATCCACTTGTCAGTCGATGCACGTTTGGGCTCTTTCCATACTTTGGCTATTGTTGACAGGACTGCTAAAAACATTGGGTTACGTGTGCCCCTTCAAATCAGCATTTTTGTATCCTTTAGATAAATACCTAACAGTGCAATTGCTGGGTCGTGGGGTGGCTCTATTTTTAATTTTTCGGGGAACCTCTACGCTGTTTTCCAGAGTAGCTACACCGGTTTGTATTCCCACCAGCCGTGCAAAAGGGTTCCACTTTCTCCACATCCTGGCCAACATCTGTTGTTTCCTGAGTTAATGTGAGAGGCAGTCTTAAATTCTATTCCTTCTTTAGCATAATTAGCACCTACCCATCCTAGAATCTATTTATATGTAATTTTATATGTAATGTAAAAGGATCTACGTGGTAGATGCATATACATATACATAATGTACATGTAATATGTAGTATGTAATATGTTTATATGTAATATGAATGATCAACCTGGCGATCCTTCAAGGTCAGCCAGGGTGATTTGCTGTGCCCACCTTCTTGACAAAGAATTCCCAGCTAGTTTTCGCAGTACAATGTTAAGTTCTCTTTCACTGGGTGCACGTACGTGCACACACACACGCACATACACTTATACAGAGAATGTTTTTATCCCTCCCCATTTGCATACACATCAGATGATATGACACTTCTTGGTTAACCATAAGCCTCATCAAGCATCCTCCTATGACCACAGCAGCTTTGCAGGTTTTCTTTTTCTTTTTTTTTTTTTTTTTACTTAATGTTTTAGGTAACTTACACTAAGTAATTATAATGCATATGTTACTAGTTAGCCCAAAATGGAGTCCAAACTTTTTAAACAACTTTTTTCACCTTTATCTTCAAATTCAAGAATCAAATGAATCACAAAATATATACTTTCAGTTAACTTTGAAAGGTAGATTTTTCCTACTTTAACAGTAATGAGACAATTAAATGCTATAAAAATTCATAGTGGTACATCCATACAATGGAATATTATTTGGCAATAAAAAGAAATGATCAATTAGATCATGAAAAGACACGGAGGGAGCTTAAATGCATCCTACCAAATGAAAGAAGCAAAAATCAAGAGGCCTACCCAATGTGTGACTCCCACTATATGACATTCTAGAAAAGGCAAAGCTGTGGAGATTGTCAAAAGGTCAGCGGTTGCTGAGGGTTGGGGGTAGAAGGGAGAATGAACAGGCAGAGCCCAGGGATATTCACAGCAGTGAAAACTACTCTGTAAGTTACTCTCACAGGAGATACATGTAGATAGACATTTGTCAAAACCCATAGAACTGTGCCAAGAATGAACCCCAACATAAACTATAAATTCTAGTCAATAGTAATGTATCACTACTGCTTCATCCATTTAACAAATGTTCTGTGCTAACACGAAATATTAGAAATAAGTAAAACAGTCAGGAGGGGTGAAGGAGTATATGGAAACTATACTTGCTGCTCAATTGTTCTATCAAGCCGAAGGCTGTCCTAAATAAAAAGTCTATTAATTAACATTTTATAACATCAGCTGAACTGAAGAAGATCATCTTAAGGATTCTGAATAGCAACCTATTTCTGGGATACTATAATCATATGGAGGAAAAAGAAATATTCAATTAAAAATGATTATTCGAGGGGCGCCTGGGTGGCTCAGTCGGTAAAGCGGCCGACTTCGGCTCAGGTCACGATCTCGTGGTCCGTGAGTTCGAGCCCCGCGTCGGGCTCTGTGCTGACAGCTCAGAGCCTGGAGCCTGTTTCACATTCTGTGTCTCCCTCTCTCTGACCCTCCCCTGTTCATGCTCTGTCTCTCTCTGTCTCAAAAATAAATAAACATTAAAAAAAATTTTTTTTAAAAATGATTATTCGAGGGGTGCCTGGCTGGCTCAGTCAGAGGACCATGCAACTCTTGATCTCGGGGTTGTGAATTTGAGCCCCATGTTGGGGGTAGAAATTACTTAAAAATAAAATCTTGGGGCGCCTGGGTGGCGCAGTCGGTTAAGCGTCCGACTTCAGCCAGGTCACGATCTTGCGGTCTGTGAGTTCGAGCCCCGCGTCAGGCTCTGGGCTGATGGCTCAGAGCCTGGAGCCTGTTTCCGATTCTGTGTCTCCCTCTCTCTCTGCCCCTCCCCCGTTCATGCTCTGTCTCTCTCTGTCCCAAAAAAATAAATAAACGTTGAAAAAAAAAATCTTAAAAAAAAAGATTATTTGACTCACTAAAACACAAACTAAATTACCAACGAAATGTAATATTTATACTAAGAACTATCTTTTGGTATCCGTTCTTTTCTCTTTCCACCATGCCTGCATCTTAATCATTCTACTTTGTTCTGAATAAGCATTTAGCTTGGTAATCAACAGTTAATACTCCCGTGGCTTGAGTGTTCCTAGGTGCTACCAGAAACAACGAAAGGCTGGAAAGAGATGTTGTTCGTTTACAATAAGGCAGAAGCTGGTTCAGTAATGTAAAAGCAGAGGTAGTCCTGCAGGAATTAGCCTGTGTCATTTGATTTTTATGGAAGCTATTGTCCAATGGGAGTTAATGATTAAACACATTTGGTGGTATTGTCTTTTGGTTGTTAACCCATGCTTCACAAATTTTATTACAAAAAAAAAAAAAAAGAAAAAGAAAAGAAAAGCACTTTAGTTTCAACATTTGGGATGAGGCTAGTTGGGAATTTGTTTCTAATCCATTTTGAATTAAATAATTTGCCTTGTAACAGATTCTTTTTAAAACTTAGTATTATCTTGCATAAATAGAAATCAGTGAATCCATAAAATAATAAAATGCTTTACTTTCAATAAAGGGAACCTAAAACAAAAGTAACTCAGACAGTAGAAAGCTACTTAGTTTTCACGGTTCTCTGTGAATCAAATTTGAAAAGAAAACCACTAACATGATTGACAAAATTCAAATTTTCTATTTTTTTTTTCCTTTTTCTCTTTTTTGGTCATGACAGAGGGAAGTGCTAAATCAGCCCTCAGCCTGCTCCTTTAAAGTGAGAGTGACTGCAACCAGGAGTACAAAATTATAGAGGAAAAAAAAAAAAAAATCACCAAATGGGATTTGATTTTAAAATGCAGATCCTATTTGAAGAGCTTCACAAAGGAATACTGCCTCTGATAAGTGGAGAAAAATCTACCCTTCAAAGCTAATTGTGGTATTAAAGTATGTATGAAAGAAAGAAAAATGGCATATAGCTATTAAAACTAGTTTTGTAATGCAGACACACTTTTTCATGGAAACAGTAACAACAGCCTCGAGGGTATGGGGGCGGGGGAAGGGGGGGGGGTATGTGGAATGAGCAAGAGAGAGATTCTTCCAGATGAATGAACAAATGAATGAAGGCTTGAAAAAAAATCCAAACCCAAAATTGTTTAAGGTGACTAATTAAGACCCCCTCTTAGAAAAGCTGTTGCTAGGTAAACAAAACTGTTTAAAACATGTTCATCATTAGTGTCCCCTGACAGAAGGATGAGGTGGCAGACTTGGTGACAGAAGGGAGAAGAAGAGCGGCATATGGCCCCCAGTTCTGTCCCCTGCTGACAAGCTGCGTCGCCGCAAGCCCCTTTTGCTCTGTATTCCGTGCACACAGCAGGTTGCTATGCCCCAACTTTCCCATCTGTACCCCAGACTCGTGTCCCAACAACGTGGCTGATACGCAGTTTTCAGCCATGCGCTGGGGGACAGGGTGGGGGTGGGTTTGGGGGGTTTGGAGCAAAGGCCTACATGGGATCTGCCGGAGGATGGGACGGGAGATTAACAACCAATCATCACAATGCTATCCATAATGTATTGTCTCCACAGCATTACATGGTATATTTCCAGTGGGGATTAGCCCATCCATCACAGGCCTTTATTGGGCCCCTTTTTTGTTGTTGTATAAAGCCCAAACACTGTCGTAAAATTCTAAACTGCTTAATTGCTGTGCTGTAAAAATTTGCATATCAGAGATATGTCATTCCATCATTAGATGGCACTAGGTATTTGTTACAAGATCCCAACAATCATGCCGGTGCGCCCCTGAAGAAAGGTCATTTATTGGTATTATGCAAAATTTGCTGTTGAATTCAAATCAGCAGCAATTAGGAGTCTGGATACTGTTGGATTCAGTGTATTTTGATTTCCTCCGGTTCAAGGCTCAGGGCATGCTGACCCCCTTCCCACATGATCAGAATCTTTAAGCAGCATCTCCTGCCAGTTTGGTCTCTGGGCTATTGGTCCTTATAAACTTCTCACCTTCATCCTCTGATATGCATTGGGGTGGTAACTGATTTTTACATCCCAGATTTTGTCTGTGATTGGAATATTGAAATAGCATCGCCTACATAGCTTGCAGTGACAAACTTGGACATGGGTACACCCAAGGTTCTCCTTACCCTTAAAATGAAAGATGCATGAAAACATTTATAGAACTCAGGCAGAAGATGAGCTGGGATGTTCAGTAAGCGCGCATGATCTCAATGGTAGATGGAGATTCCTTAACAGAGAAATGCCCTGGCAGTGGAGTCCCACCTCGACAGGCCACCACTGGGTGGGGAAGGGGGGTGTCAGTGGATGGAGGTGGGGGGGGGGATACAGAGAGCAGTGGCAATGACACCCTGCTTTTTCCCAGAGCCTTTGATCCCTACAGAGTTGTCCCCTCTCGGGTGGGATGATTTACAGAGCCCACTCGGCAGGGCTCCCTTCATTTAAAAGCAGCCACTCCTGGTTTACCCGTGCCTGCACCCCTCCACCCAGGGTCAGTGTAAGAACTAATGGGTAACTAATCCAATTGAAACTACAACTGAGACCCTGAAACCATCAGGGCTTCAGCTGGAACTCAGCCAGGACTCTTGAACAAATGCTGCATTTATTCCCCGCCTGGCAACTTTGTGAAACCCAGTGATCACATGGAATGTCTTAAGTTGCTTGCACAGAGCAGCAGGAGCAGGGGCGGTATGCCGGTAGCAGGAGGTGGGGGGCGGGGGGGGGGATGTTCTTTGCCGCCACCTCTGGAAGAAGAGATCTTCAAAGGTAAGCAAACAATAACTATTCCTGCGGTGGTTAGGCCTTAATTATTGGTGATTTTTACTTTCTTCCTTATACTTCCCCTCACCCAAGATATGTACAAGTTGCGTGCATTAATTCCATAATCAGGAAAAAAAAAAAAATGTTGCTTTTGCAAAAGCTCCAGAGGCTCTAGTAACACAGGCATTCCTCGTAGCCTGGGGTGGGTGTTGGGGTGGGCTCAGAGGAACAACAGAAATAGAGTTTCCATAGCTGGTTTTTCTGGTGACTCTTCAAGCTAGTAATAAGCACCACCTATTTCAGAATATGTATTTTTTCATATATAGAGACCTGTGAAGCTTGGCATGAACTTTGAGAATGAAGATGTTCCCCAGGAAGTGGCAGGAGTAAGTATGGAGGGTCGGAGAAGACAGTTAAAGAAGAATGTAACAATCAGTGGATGAATTATCGAAACAATTTCCTGATTTATCTATCTATATATGAATATATATATATGATGTAATCTATACCTGATTATATTTTAATTATGTGTGATATAATACTACATATTACATATATAATATGATATATGATAAAATAATATATATGTGTATACATATATAATTGAATATTATTCACCCTGAAAAAAGAATAAAATGCTGTCATTTGTAACGAAATGGACGAAACTGGGTGTTACGCTAATTGAATAGGCCAGGGGCGCCTGGGTGGCTCCGCTGGCTAAGCGTAGGTAGGACTCTTGGTTTTGGCTCAGGTCACCATCTTATGGTTTGTGAGTTCGAGCCCCACATCAGGCTCTGTGCTGATAGTGCAGAGCCTGCTTGGGATTCTCTCTCTCTCTCTCTCTCTCTCTCTCTCTCTCTTTGCCCCTTCCCTGCTTGCTCTCTCTGTCTCTCCCTCAAAAATAAATAAACTTTGGGGCGCCTGGGTGGCGCAGTTGGTTAAGCGTCCGACTTCAGCCAGGTCACGATCTCGCGGTCCGGGAGTTTGAGCCCCGCGTCAGTCAGGCTCTGGGCTGATGGCTCAGAGCCTGGAGCCTGTTTCCGATGCTGTGTCTCCCTCTCTCTCTGCCCCTCCCCCGTTCATGCTCTGTCTCTCTGTGTCCCAAAAATAAATAAACGTTGAAAAAAAATTTAAAAAATAAATAAATAAATAAACTTTAAAAAAATAAAAAAAAAAAGAAGTAGACCAGATAGATAAAGACAAATACTGTATGATATCACTTATATGTGGAGTCTAAAGAGAAAAGATTGGAACTCGTAGAAACAGAGAGCAGGCAAGTAGTTGCCAAGGTCTGGAGGGTGGAGAAAGTAGGGAGAGGTTAGAAAAGGCTGCAAACTTTCATAAGATAAATACGATTTGAGGATCTAATGGATAACATAGTGACTACTGATTACACTGTATGACATCATTGGGATGGATCTGCTAAGACAATGAAACTTAAATGTTCTCACCAACAACAACAGCAAAAAAATTTAAAAAAGGGACATACAAGAAGGGATGGGTGTGTTAATTAACTCAATGAGGGGAGTCCTTTCACAAAGCATGCATATATCCGATCATCACACACACTACAAATATCTCACAATTTTATTATTTATTTATTTATTTAAAAAAAAAATTTTTTTTAATGTTTATTTTTGAGACAGAGAGAGACAGAGCATGAATGGGGGAGGGTCAGAGAGAGGGAGACACAGAATCCGAAACAGGCTCCAGGCTCTGAGCTGGCAGCACAGACCCCGACGCAGGGCTCGAACTCACGGACCGCGAGATCATGACCTGAGCTGAAGTCGGACGCTTAACCGACTGAGCCACCCGGGCGCCCCAAATATCTCACAATTTTAATTGGCAATTATACCACAATCAACCTGGGGAAAAAAAGAAAACACAGTTGAAACATTTTTGAAAAGAAGTTTAATGGGAGTTTCTTGTCAAGGGCAATAACAGTAATAGTAATAATAATAGTTAATACTTTTAGTTAATAACTAATGCTTTTATTAACTATTGTTAGAACAGGCAGGGTTCTAAGGAGTTTCCATGTATTAAGTCCCTGAATGCTGGTAACAACTCTATGGAAGTAGGTACTATTCCCATTTGACAGATGAAGAAGCTGGTGCACAGACAGGTTAATTAACTTGCCCAAGCTCACACAGCTAGAGGATCTAACATGGCGAGTCCAAATCTCTAGTCCAGACCGCTTGTCTAATCCACACATCGTTCAGCTTGAGGGACAGTTCCACCTGGATATTCCCAGTGCATTTCGTATTCGAAATTTTCCAACTGATATCGCCATCTCTCTGCATGCCTGCACAATCTCCTTTTTGCTCCCTGTTTCGGGGAATGGCAGCGTAGACAGTTCTGTCACTTAGGTCACAAATCCCAGGGTCTTTCTTGGCTGTTCCTTCCCCTGCATCCGTATGTCTATTGATGGCATCCTCTTCACCTCTTTCCAATCAGCTCCCTTCTGCTGGTCACACTGTGGCCGCGAATAGAGTAAGCCCTTACCTCACCACCACTCAGATTATTGCGAGTGTCCCTGGCATCGTTTTGCCCAACTCCAGTCTTGACTCCTTCCAAATAATTTTCCACCCAGTCCCCACAGTTTTGTAGGACTTCAAACTTATGTCACAGTGCTGCCTAAATTGGGGATGGCTTTCAAACTTCTTATCATGACACAGAGGTTCCGATAATTTTCTAGCTTTATTGCCACCGTCATCATATGCCATAATGTTTGACAACTTGGCTCTTTTAAATGAGCTCTTTCTCCTGCCTGGAATATACCATTGTCCGCTGGAAGAGTTCTACTCACTCTCCCAGACGCACCGAGGCCATGGTGTTTTCTCTGACCCCCCCCCCATCCCACCCAAGACAAAGCCAATATGCTTTCACCATGTTCCTGCTGTCCCACATACATCCCAGTTACATCTGCCATCCCCTGTACACGGCACATGCATCTAAGCCATACCTACTATCCTCTGCACATCCCATGTCCCTCTGTTACACTCAGGTTGATATCCAGGGAGACAGAGCTGTATCAAATTGTCCCGAGGAGCTAGGTGGTGACCAAGGGAAATCAGAACCAAGAGAAAGGAATCCTCACGGGGAAGCATGTACACTCTGCAAGGAAGCATTGTCAACATCGTCACGCATAGGATGCTCAGGAAGTTGAGAATTTCCTCGGTGGCCGAGTCAAGTTACGCTGGACAGGTCTGCAAAGCAACGATGGTAGAACACTAAAAGGGAAATAGAAACGACCAGGAGCACGAATTGGCGCATAGCTGACCACACCACCACAGTCACGGTGGAGGGGTGAGTGGTCTGTGCCCATTGGCAGGTGCATCGGCAGGCTTGCTCCCCGAGCATTGTGCTTGGTGACTACAAAGAGACTGTCAAACTTCAGGTTGACCATTTTTGTCCATCACAAAAAATAGGTGAATTTGAGCTTTTTTTTTTTTTTATTCTTTTCATTCTTTTTGAGAAGATTACCTTGAAAGTGAGGTGCTTGCTGCCAGCCTGCTAACATTCTGTAGATATCAGCCCAGGATTGTGGCAAGGGCTTGAGTCACAAGAATGTCACCTTCTGTGAGGAGCCCTTTGTTCCGCGATCATCCTTGACTCCTCAGGTACAGGCGTGGCTTGAGAGAACTAGGGTGCCTGTGCACCTGGATACCTCCCTAAGCAGCCTGACTCAATGACCTAAAGTCCCACAGACCTGATACCGCCGATATCAGGATGGCTAAGGTAGAACAGATCAGCGGCACAAAGCGGCACATGGCCACAATGCATATCAGGTGGTGAAGGTGAAAAGTTAATAAGGACCAATAGCCCAGAGACCAAGCTGGCAGAAGACGGCGCCTAAACATTCTGATCATGTAGGAAGAGGGTTAGCATGCCCTGAACCTTGAACCAGAGGAAGTCAAAATACACTGAGTTAAATAGTATCCAAGTCCCTAATTGCTACTGATTTGAAACCAGCAGCCTATTTTGCATAATACCAATAGATGACCTATCTTTAGGGGTGCACCGGCACAACTGTTGGGGCCTCGGTGTTCGAATGGCCACAGTGTAGATGTTAGTCTATCAGGGTTATTGATTGCAAGCAACAGAAACCGACTCTGGCCAAGTTAAAGACAGAAGGAACTAATTGGCAGGAAATCAGTGGCTCGCCAAATGACGGGAAACTGGAGACAAGACACAAGACTTGGAAAGTGGGCAAGAATTGAGGCATCTCTGGGGAACGAGCAGAAAGTGTATTTTCTGCCTCTTAGTGGATATAATCGGTCTCACCAGAACACCAGCAGCTTTCCCATTGCTGTGCATTGCCTCTGACACCTCTGAACACAGTCCAGTTTCCGTGAAAGGATTTCAACTGTTCCTCATACCTTTACAGGTTCCCTCTGAATTGAAAGTCCCCAGTGGCTCCATGTCAGCTACAGGCCCATTTTCTGATTTCCCGAGACACAGTAAGGGAGGCCTTTCCTCTTTCTTTCCACTTTCGTAATGAGGGGCAGGACATGGTATTTCTTTGGGATAGCACGTTATCATGAGGATTCCCCTGAAACAGTAAGACATTATGGTATAGGCTGCTTGCTGAGAAACAGCCTACATAAAGAACAGTCAAGGTATTGCACGCTGCGCATAGAACGTGTATGAGTTCAAAGCTCAGGGAGATTGCCTTTCCAATGACAGCTTCATGGGTGCTTCTAATATGAAGTCAGGTTAAGGGTTCTCAAGTCGTGTTGCTCGTATCTGAGTGGGTCCAGGCATCTGGACATAGGACAGTTTGAGTAACCACCTTCACTGTGTACTCAAAATCACTTTGCCCATCCAATCGGGGCTTGGTTATTAGGTCAGCCTTTGTTTTATCAGGAAGAGACCTTTCCTGAGAAGCTCATCAGATCTAAGCAGTCTGGGTAGGTTACTCCATTACTCCACCAGCTTACCGGCATGCCCAAATACACCTGTATAGGTTCCATGTTGACAGTATGAGTTCAAGTTGAGATCCAAACACATATATATTACAGAGTTAGCATCACAATATATTTAGTTTCATATTCTGCTCTTCTTACTCAACAATGTTAGATTAGCTTGTCTCCAGATAGTTGACTACTTTTGAAAAGCAATTTTTAGTGGCCATGTGATAAGCATCTCAGCCTAACAATGCAAATGAAATAACTCAACATACAGTAGTGAGGCAGTGTGGTGTTGTGGAAGGAATACGGGTCACAGATCTAGACAAGCTGAGGACTGATTGCTGGCTCCCATTTATGGGCATGTATTTTCTCTAAGTCTCAATAATCTTATCTTTAATGGGGGAAAAGTAATAGCTTCTGTAGCAAAACATTATAGTAAAGATTAAATGAGATAATGCACATGAAGCGCTTTGCACGGGCCTGATACAAACTGGGTGGCCCGTAACTGTTGTTTGTTATGAGTAATTGCAATATCAGTGCTGGGCAGGAGGGCTACTTCATTCCTCCTATATGTATAAATTAAAAAAGCTTGTATTTGAGTCTAAAGTGGACCTAGAGGTCTGAACAAAATTTAAAGCAACTCCCTGAGTTTGCATCCCGCCATAATTCACACCCAAGAAGTGGATTTGGTATATAAAACCAGCCAAATACCTTGGCCAAGCTATATAACAAAATTATCAGGGCTCAAATAAATTAGACATTTTTGGCATCTCTGTGATGTCAGAGTTAGAAGTGACCAAACTTTATTTGACTACATGATAAATCATTGGCTCTGCAGAGATTTGAGGCATACATTTTTATCACAAGCAAGATGCTTGTCTAGGGGGGGGGGCGGGGGGGGGAGGGGGCTCCATTATTCATTTTTGGCAAAATTCTGTATATTAGACCAATGGTTGGGAAACTTTTTCTGTAAAGGTCAGTAGTAAATGTTTTAGGCTTTGTGGACCAATATGATCTCTGGGTGGCTCAGTTGGTTAAGCGTCCGACTCTTGGTTTCAGCTCAGGTCATGATCTCACTGTTTGTAAGTTTGAGCCCCTCATCGGGCTCCATGAAGTGATGCAGAGCCTGCTTGGGATTCTCTCCCTCTGTCTCTCTCTCTCTCTCTCTCTCTCTGCCCCTCCCCTACTCACACTCTCTTTCTCAAAATAAATAAATAAACTCAAGTAAACATTAAAAAAAAAAAAAAACAGTAAATGAATGAGCCTGGCTGTGTTCCAATTGAACATTATTCTAAAAATAGGTGACAGGGGTGCCCGGGTGGCTCAGTTGGTTGAGTGTCCGACTTCGGCTCAGGTCATGATCTCATGGTCCGTGAGTTCGAGCCCTGTGTCAGGCTCTGTGCTGACAGCTCAAAGCCTGGAGCCTGCTTCAGATTCTGTGTCTCCCTCTCTCTCTGCCCCTCCCCAACTCATGCTCTGTCTCTCTCTCTCTCTCTCTCTGTCAAAAATACATCAACATTAAAAAAAATTAAAAACAGGTGACAGACCCAATCTGGCTCATTTGCCAACCTCTGTACGGAAGACAAAGCCCTTGAGTTTGTGGAGCATAGAGTCCAAAGAGGAAGAAGGCATGGTGTGAAACAGGAGAAAATAGGTGTTAATGTGAGAAGTGCATATAACATGAAAGTGATACCCCACTTGATCACTGACCATCGACCACTTTTTAAAATGGGCGGAGTCATATCGGCTAGAAGAGATCTCTGAAACGCCCAGCTAAGCTTCTTAGGGAGAGAGATTCCATCACTCATCGTCAATCAAAATGACCGGAACTCTTTGGCTTTTTGGCAATTATGTTAAACCCGAAGTATGTGAGACTGAAAAATTTGCTTTATTTTAAATACCAGAATGCTTGACCATGTTTCCGGAATGTTGGTATCTCTTCAGGAGATTTGTACCACAATCTATATTCATTACGCTGTCATTATCTCAATAATTTCTTTTCATGGGTAAGCATTTTTTTTTTTTTTTACCAAAAGGATCGCTTATTAAATTAAGATGAAATGGCAATTAATCTAGAGCATTATCAAAGACAGGAATATGCATTTGTCTGAATCTCTGCTTATAAACATCAATGCCTTGTTAATGTACTAATATTTAGGAGGGCAACATGATAAAAGGTTTCCTGCCTCTGTTAGCTCATTTTCTATTAACATATTCTTGCCATCGGTTAGACAATTAACAGAGGCTAAAGGAATACTAATTATAGCCTTCTCTGCCAGGGTGCTGGGTCAACTTCATTCCTAGGAGCTTGCTTCGTGGATTTGTAATAATTACAAGTGATAAAAAGTAAGCGACTCTCTTTGAAAAACTTCCTGATACTGTCTTTCAGATAAAGATTAGAGAAATATGAGTTTGTTGTAAAGAAATAAGTGCTGTGGGGAGACGCAGGGACAGGTAAACAAGATTTTCAGAAAGAGTAATGCTAGGAATTCAAGAGGGTTCCCAGGAGCTATGAAATTCTTTTTTTTTTTTTTTTAATTTTTTTTTTCAACGTTTATTTATTTTTGGGACAGAGAGAGACAGAGCATGAACGGGGGAGGGGAAGAGAGAGAGGGAGACACAGAATCGGAAACAGGCTCCAGGCTCTGAGCCATCAGCCCAGAGCCCGACGCGGGGCTCGAACTCACGGACCGCGAGATCGTGACCTGGCTGAAGTCGGACGCTTAACCGACTGCGCCACCCAGGCGCCCCTGAAATTCTTTACAGATGATGATAGTTCTGGAGAAGACAGCTGCAGCACACCCACCGTCTGATGAATTTCTGCAGGTCAAATGCAGCCCCTTAGGTGGAACCGTGGAGAGTAAAACTTCTGTGAGTTGTTTAAATTACGCGCTAGGCTGATTTCTTTAGGTCAATGTTCAGGAGACCTCCTATACTTTCTTTGCCCATTTTATATTGCTTTCTCCACTTCCAATGACTGAATATATATATATATATATATATATATATATATATATATATATTTTTTTTTTTTTTTAATAAAGTGACTTTTACCAGAAGCCAACTGCGATTGAGTCCATATAGGAGAATAGAGTTGAGGGACTTCTTGAGGCCTTCCTTCGGCGCAGACAACATAATGGAAACTACTTACGGCGAGTCAAGTGTCAGGAAGAGCGAGTAGCTGGGAGGCGATAACAGCACCAAGGTGCAGAAAAAAGTTCCGCAACTGTCCTATTAACATACCAGATTTGATTTGACTCCATTATATTTCATCAAATAGTTTAGAAAGCCCCCAGCATAAAACATCATCATAATTGTAATCATATATTTGGAGATTTAACGTGCACACCATAATGTACCATTAGTTACACAAATAACTAATAATTTGCTAATGACAATATTATGTTAAGTCAGTTTAGGGGCAATTAAAGTGAATGATATTTACATATGCCTAATGAATCACAGTCGATGGCAGATTAAGAGATTCTAATGAATATTCATCCAGACATTCGCAACCAGCTTCACAGTTTATAAACTGAATTATGGTTGATTTGCCCTTTTAAAAATGAATATGTGAGTATCTTCTGCATGGAGAGAATGAACAATTGGGCCTGACTGTAAAATTTTTTTAAAGCAATGTACTGGTCAGAACACAAAACATTTTTATGCACTCTCATACCCCCGGCTTCGCTGTTCTTTTTTATATCACGGATCAGTGTTGATGAACTATCTCCATTTTCATTCTAATCCATGACATGAAATATAGAAATTGTTTAGTATAAGATTAAATGGGATTCAAGTTTTATGCAGCCCCACTGAGGAAATAATTACAGGTAGTTTTTGCCAGTGAGATAGTGAATACAAACTCTATGTCGTGCTCTCTCTGTCCCCGTGTGACGCGGAAGACTGTTTTGTAGCCGTACTTGGTCATGATAAAATTGGGGAAGATTTACTATCCTTTCAACCTGGTCATTTAAAAAAAATAATAAAACAGGCAGAAACACCTTCGTTCGGCCCTGTTCATACAGGTGCAGACCAAACAAAGTTATGGGTTGAACATTCACTTTTTCCTCAAAACCGTAATCCTTTCGGCTTTTACTAGCCGTTCCCCAGAAATATTGTGAGTCTTAGTCCTGTGGCAAAGGTGAGAGTCGAACTCTCTCAGTCTTTCCCAAGGTCCTGCAATAGGTCTATGAGAGACCGGATGTCTACAGCTTGTTTCCGGTTTACCTTAAATGAGGCGAAGTTGCCTCTCTGTTGTTTCGTATTATAAAGGTATTCATTATTGCTAGCATTTTGTTTTTCTTCATAGGGGGTTAGAGGCTGGAACCCCAGCATCTTGGTCCCTGGGAGTGCAGTAAGGTAACTGAACGTCTGCTGAGCGGCTGCCCACACGAGATGTCAAACTCCGACTACTAGCACTACAAAGTGGGGGGCCTTCTAGACCGACAAGTGGTCTCAAGGCATGGGGGTAAACTTTGAAGCTGACCTTTCATCTTGCGTATTTCCACGTGGACCTTAATAATTTCACTGCATACGATTAAAGCTTTCAAGGATCAACTGGTGTGACGTGTGTCAAAGTTAATGACTTTTTGCTTTCCGGAAATGTCAGTAGAGTGTATGTCTTACCTGTCAGGTTCAGAAAAAGAATTGATCTCTAGTGCTTCCTCTTGTTCTTACTCTTGCTCTCACTGTATTTTCCGGGTGTTCGTTTATTTTTTATGTGGGGTTTGGCATTCTCAAAAGTCTTATAAGTATTTCCTGAGTTTTATAAGCCTTTATCTGTAAGTCTTGTAGGTATTTTATGGGGGGAAATCATCAATGCAACATTTATCTTTTTATTGATTTTTTTAAGTTTATTTATTTATTTATTTTGAGAGAGACAGAGACAGCCTGAGTGGGGGAGGGGGAGAGAGAGAGAGAGAGAGAGAGAGGGAGAGGGAGCGAATCCCAAGCAGGCTCCGCACTGTCACTGGGGAGCCAGATGTGGGGCTCAAACCCACGGAACTGTGAGATCATGACCTGAGCCAAAACCAAGGGTCTGATGTTTAACCGACTGAACCACACAGGCACCTCTAACATTTATATTTTTAGAGGTTTATATTAAGAGGAGGGAGCTGGTGCCTTAGAAACAGGCTGGTATTCTCCTGGACGAGGTACAAGACATCTACAAGATGGGATAAGTGGGATTAACCCAGAACCTTCTTTCCCCCGAGGAATGCATCATCCTTCACTTGCTTCTACTTGGAGCCATAGGGTCTAGGTCATGGACATTTAAGCCAGATTAAACATTATATAATGTGAGGGAAATTACAAATCAGCGAGCTAATATGTTACTGGGGTCTGGTACATCCTATTGGCCCCATCTCACTCTTTATCAATCACAAGGCCCAGAGGAAGCCTTGTGGAGGCCTGGCCTCCACATGGAGGAATGGCCCAGAGGACTGCAATATATATTGGTGGAGATCAGGAGCCAGGCTTGCTATTCCGGGTCTCTAAGCACTGCAGCAGAGGACTCTGGGCAGTCCGGTGACTGGGCACCCCAAGTGAATGCTCAAAGCCTGTGAGGATGTCCCAGGAACCCATGGGGGTGGGGGAGAGAAGGAGGAGAAGAGCTTGATCTCCATTCATCTACCATGGAAGAATCATCCCATTGCCATCATTCCTATATGTTAGGTTTCCTTGTGAGACTGTGGCACTATTAAGGGTGGGGGGCTATGGGGGGAAAAGGCAAATAACACCAATAACAAGAGTTCACAGATGTTTGAAAATTACTAGGGCAATAAAACACTAAGAAAAAAATATGTATTAAAGGAAAACTTCAAAACTCCTCCTACTTGGAAGAGGTGTCCAATGGTAGGTACAATGAAATGTACGTACCTTCTTCTCCATTACTGTACGAAGTCTCTAGTAATCCCCTGGAAAATGGAATGTTCCTCCTCAGCTTTGCCCTCATGCTTTCCTTCAGAGCATGACATGGACCTTTCACTGTGACAATTATCACCAATCACCTTCTCCAACACACACAGTTTTGTAGCTTTAAGGCATTTCTCCTTTTTATCACAACCTCCCTTCTTATTCTTCACTGACCTACCGTATACTATGGGCTGAGTTATGAAACTTCAACTCAGGATGAGAGGAGCTGGTTGTTTACATCAACTTCCTAGACAAGTTTTATTTTTATTTCATGCCATTTTCATAGGACACAGCAAGACAGAACTGAATGAGCTCTACTTTGCTGCTCAATGATGAGGAGAGCTTTCCCAGTGATCCTACTTTATTGTATGTATTTATTTTTAAAGCTTATTTATTTATTTTGAGAGAGAGAGAGAGCATTAGCAGGAGAGAGGCAGAGAGAGAGAAGGAGGGAGAGAATCCCAAACAGGCTCCATGCTGTCAGGCAGTCAGCACAGAGTCCGACATGGGGCTCGAACTCACAAACCACGAGAGCATGACCTAAGCCGAGATCAAGAGTCAGACGCTTAACTGATTGAGTCACGCAGGCCCCCCACCAATAGTCTTATTTTAAAGTGGGGAGGACAAAAGGGCATGTTAAGGAATGAGAACAACTGTGGTCCACTCAAAATGTGGTTCACATGAGTAAATCTGGGACACATTCATGAATATGGTCAGAGTTATGTGCAAAACAACAGGGGAGCTGGCATTTTAAAGAGGCATATATAGTTATGCTTTTTCTGTGTCACTGAAAAAGTTGGCCACTTGAATTTCATTGAAGTCACAGACTGCTCTGTGAGATAATCATTCCCTCTGTAGTCTCTAAGTTAGGAGTTCTTCATAAACCCTTGTATATGTCTTGCATATTAGATTCACTTGATATATTGTTGTCATTTGGTATTTTCACATTTAATAGCTTGAAAGACTCTAGTTCATTTTACAGATGAAAAAAGGAAGCCAGAGAAAAGTTGAGTTTTTCAAAATCACCATGCAAGTCAGTTGAGTTTCAAACCCATGCCTCACAGAATCTTACTCTAGTTAGAAATTCTGCATAAGTAAGATGCTCATTGTTTTGAAGTATGGTTACCAAGTAGACAAGTAGAATCCTTCCACTATACCTTCTGCAAAAAGCTCTATCTGGATTCAATTGAACACCTGGATCCTTCTCATCATCTGACCCAGCCTCCCTGCGTGGCCTGGACGGCCACATACCTAGGCTGGTGACAAGTCATGTGCCCCATTCTGAACCATCATACCCAGTGTGGACCAGAGAAAGTGAAACCTGAGCCTCTCATCTTTAATGTACCAGAGATCAAAGTAAGTGGGTTTACAGGCTCAGAAGCTCTTTTAAGCTCAGAATCGTATGAAAAATACAAAAATATAGGCTTTTACCTACTCTCTGTATGCAAATGAAGTTCCAGGAATGAAGAGTATTTATATCATTCCTTAATTCAAAAACTTAGTGATAGTAAAGATGTCAATTCTCCCCCAAATCAACTACAGATTTAAAGGAACTCCAATAAAATTCTCTGCAGGATTTTTTGATGGTACACACAAGTAAATCCTAAAGTTTATATGAAAAGGCACAGAAACCAGAATAGCTCAAACAGTTTGGAAAACAGAAGAATAAAGTTGGAGGAATCACAGTATCTAATTTTAAGACTTAGTATAAATCTCTGCTAATGAACACTTTATGTATTGGCTAAAGGGAAGTTAGATAGATTATGAAACGTAATATAGAATTTAGAACTAGATTGACCATTTAAATTTGGCCAATTGATTTTTGACAAAGAAACAAAATTTAATAAAGAACAGTATGTCAAAGAATGGTGTTGGAATGATTGAATAACCATAGGCAAAACAAAACAAAACAAAACAAAACACATGAAAACCAAAAAACAAAACACCTTGACCTCATCTTCGCATTTTATACAAACATTAACTGAAAAAGTACCTAACTGTAATACATAAAACTATAAAACTTCTAGAAGAAAACACAGACCTGGAGTTCAGCAAAGAGTTCAACAGGGTTCGGAACAACTTACCCCAAAATATGGCACCTTGGCATAGTGAATATTTGAAACTGAAGAAACATAAGAAAATGCAGGTGCAGCAGGGACTTTATAACATCTCCTTCTTTCCTAAAGCAGGTCATAAGACCCTCATGTGAGAGGTGCCCTCCCTACACCTGGAAGAAAGGACCATCCTTATCTCTGAAGATGGAGAGGGGTGGAGAGGAATTCAAATGAAATTGCTAAGTTTCCCCTAGTTTACTATGCTCGGCTCATACCCTTTGGTCCTGTCACCTTTTTTCATGACTTTCCACTCTTCACCAAGCCTGGTATAAACATGCTCAAGTTTAACTGTTTCTTTGACTTTTCATTTCCTTCTGAGGTCTCCCATGCCACATAAAACTTACATTAAGTAAATCTGGATACTTTTTTCCTGTTAACTTCTTTTGTCAGTTTGCATTACAGAGCCCCCACCAGAGAACCCAAGAGGGTAGTGGGAACACGGATTTTTTTTTCTTCCCCTGCAAATTCTTAGACATGACACCAAAGACAGGATCCATCAAAGACACTGATAAATTGAATTTGCTCAAAATTAAAAATTACAGCTTCATAAAAGATGCAGGAAAGAAAAGTAACAAACTGGGAGAAAATATTTGCAAATCACATATCTAATAAAGAAAGAACTTGTATCCAAAATGTATGAAGAGTGCTCAAAATTCAACAATAAGAAAACAAAAAAACCCACTTTAAAAAAAGCCAAAATATTTGAACAGATACTTCATCAAAGAAGATTTACGGAAGAAAATAAGCACATGAAAAATGTTCAACCTCATTAGCCAGTAGTGAATGCAACTTAGAACTACAATACTATAACATATCTATTTTGCGGCCAAAAAACAAAAAAACAAAAACAAAAACAAACCCAAGCCAAAACAACAACAACAAAAATCGTTAATACCAAAGACTGGCAAGGATGAGAGTAACTAATCATCACACATTTCTGATGGGAATGCAAAGCGACACTACTCTGGAAATCAGTTTCACAGTTTCTTAAAAAGTTAAATACCCACGTACCACATGACCCAGAAATCTTATTCCTGGGTATTTACCCTAAAGAAATACAAATGTTTGTTTACACAAAAGCTTGTATCCAAGTGTTGACAGCAGTCCTATCCGTAATCATCAAAAACTGGAAACAACCCAAATGTCTTCATTTAACAGATGAGTACAATGGAATACCATTCCATAAGGAACAAACTATTAAAACACACAATAATTCGGAAGAATCTCAGAAACACTGAGCTGAGTGAAAGGAGCAGGTTCCGAAGGTTACATGCCTTTCCATCGGAGAGGTTATCTAATCAAGTGGAATCCACATAATTCCATTTATATGACATTCTCAAAAGGACCAGCTACACTGAGGGAGTACACATCAGTGGCCACGGAGGCTGGGTTTGGGAGAAAGGTGTCACCACACAGGGCTAGCACAGGAGAGAGTTTTGGAGTGATGAGACTGTCTTGTATCCTAATTGTGGCGGTAGATACGAAGCGTACATATGTGTTAAAACTCCTAGAACCACACACACACAATATTTATTGTCTGTTTCCTACTGTGTCAAATCTAAACTTTGTCTGCCTACTTGTGAGACCCTCCATAATTTGCTTCTCCAATTTGTTGTAGATCTAGGGACGTTTTCTTGCTGTCCCGTGAGCGACCTCAGGTATGTCCCCATACCATCCACTTTCTATACTTTGATGAACAAACGTGATTGATCCCCTAGAAAAGGCTAGCCATAGGGGCTGCAAGATCTTCTCAACTATGACGTCCTCTCCTCTCTTCTTTTTATTCAAAGTAAGTCCCGCTGAAGCCTTAGCCAAGCCTGTGTTCTGGTCATTCCTGCAGCCACTGTCCCCTGTTTTCTCAACACTTCTAAGTCATTGACGCCAGTGAACTAACACAACCCTGTGGCTGTACATGACACAATTCTTTTGCATTTCTCCAGCTAAGTTTTAGGTTCTTTAAAAGCAAAACCTTTTGTGAGTTTACTTGCTTTTTTAGTCGGCCCTGAGATGATCAAATGGCTCTTAACACAGAGTCAGTGCCCGTTAAACTCTTCATTTCAAAACATGCATTGGCATGAAGAGTGAGTAAGCCGCTAATCCCTCAGAAATATGCAGACAGTTCTGAATTTGAAGGAGGTTTGGGTTTTTCTTATTTCTAGTTCCACTGCTTCTCTTGACATTGTTATGAACTCTTCGCCTTGCCTGACTTTTCTCAGCAAGAATCATATTGTTTTATTCAAACTTTGTTTCATGGGTGCCTGGGTAGCTCAGTCGGTTAAACGCCTGACTTCAGCTCAGGTCATGATCTTGTGGTTTGTGAGTTTGAGCCCCGGGTCGGGCTCTGTGCTGATAGCTCAGAGCCTGGAGCCTGCTTCGGATTCTGTGTCTCCTTCTCTCTCTGCCCTCCGCTGCTCAGGTTCTGTCTCTGTCTCTCAAAAATAAATAAATGTTTAAAAAAAACAAACACACAAACTTTGCTTCACACCCTCAATCCTTTTCGTGACCCGTGTCTCTCAGAAACCTGAACATTTTCCCTTTTATCCTCTGACTTGTAGCTTATGGTTTTCATTTCGTTCTATCACTTTCCTAGAACTTTCTTAGGACTAGATGGTTTATAATTTTTTTTAATGTTTTATTTATTTTTGAGAGAGAGAGAAAGAGACAGTGCACAAACAGGGGAGGGACAGAGAGAGAGGGAGACAAAGAAATCTAAAGAAGGCTCCAAGCTCTGAGCTGTCAGCACAGAGCCTGATGCAGGGCTTGAACCCATGAATGGTGAGATCATGACCTGAGCCGAAGCTGGAAGCTTAACTGCTTGAGGCACACAAGTGCCCCAGGACTAGATGGTTTATACCCTACATATGTCTCCTCCACACCTCATGTATTTATCTTTACATTTTTTATTCCAAATCTGTTGTTTCTACATGTTGCATGCTTATGGGCAGATGATAAGAAAGACCTAATCTTGAAGTACTGAGCATTATGGTCTGTTTGCCCATTTCTTCCTTCGGTCATATGTTAGCATCCAGTTGTGAATTACTCCAGCCACTTCTGACCTAGAGTTCCTGCTTTGTCTCTTTCTCTTTGCCCTCCCTTACTGTCCTGATGGGAACTGTGGCTGCTGTATGCCTATTATAATCATACTATCATGTTGGATGGGAAATGCAGCTTCTTAGAGAAGCTCGAAAAGCAACAAGAACTTGGATTTGAGGTTCTTGATGTTATTTTTACCTTGGTCCTCAAAAGTCAGGTAAAGTCTCTTCACTGTTTCCATATATAAAATAACCTGGGTTTACGTGGTATCCTTTCAGCTGAACATGGCCATTTTTATTTTCTGGAAGGATTTTGACCAGATACAAGAGGAGGATAAAGGTGGTCCTAATAGAAAAGGAAGGTGACAGAGGACTGGGAAAGCAGAGTCCCCAGAAGAAGACACAGCCCATGTCCCTCCACCCCAGACAAATTGCAAATCTCTGTCCTCCAAGAAGTAACTTATTTCTTTGCATGTTCATCACAATCAGCTGCTTAAGCAATTTTAGCAACAAAATCAGCAGAACATTTGCACATTTTTTTAAGTTTGAGAGAGAGAGAGAGCGAGCGAGAAACGGGCAGAAAGAAAGGGGGAGAGAAAATCCCAAGCAGGCTCCATGCTGTCAGCACAAACCCCCACACAGGGCTCGATCTCATGACCTGTGAGATCATGACCTGAGCTTAACCGACTGAGCCACCCAGGCGCCCCAGGACATTTGCACATTTTAAGATAAATCAGAATCTGCTCACCTCCTAACTTCCAACGCAGAACAAAAAATAGATAATATGAAAATCTTACAATGTAGTCATGTTTGCAGTCCTGTGGCTGAAGCCCATGTTTGATGGCCACATTGGCACTGAAGAAGAGCATTCACAATTCACTCCCAGAACGGTAGGTTAGTTGACGAAGTCAAGGTTAATTCAAGGTGAGTCAAGTGTGGGCATATTAGAGCCAGAGAGGAAAGATGGACAAGTTTCGAATGGCTTTATCCCTTAGGTTTGCTTATCTGTATACACTACGTTTTCTACAACTATGCTAATAATGAGAAAAAATGTTATATTTTACTAAATTGCTATACTGGTCTGCTTTGTTTCTTAAGAAGACATACTACTTTCATTTATTTTTATTTTCTTAGGACCTATTACTTTTAAAATAAAACAATAATTATTCATACTGTTTTAAGTAAGTAGTCTGGAGCAGCACCAGAAAGAGGCAGGACTTTTGTAAGGTAAGGATCGTTCCATCCTCAGAATGGAATCATCAGAATGGGGATTGAGGAAAAAAAAAGGATTCCAATTAAGAAAAGAAATCGACTTGTATTCATTCATTCATTCATTCATTCATTCATTGAACATTCCAAAGTGTGCACTATTTGGTAAGGATATAAAGTCATTTTAAAGTCCTGAGAGGAGGTCTCAGGATTCCTACTTAAGTTGACAGAATAGGTTCAGGTGGAAATTCGCACCCCTTTCCCTTCATATAGAGAACGAAAATAAAATATGTTTTAAATTACAAATGTATAACCCCTATCAATAACAAGAGAGCATGTCTGTGCTCCAGAAATAAGACTGTGAGAGACGATGGGGGTTCTAGTGTTCTAGGTGCTAGAAGAGGAAACTGGCTGCAGCTTCTGAGAGTTCCCTGGGCAAAAGGAACAGACCATGAAACTTCCCGCATGGAGTTGGGCTGGCTCTGCGATCCAGAAGGCAGAGCAAGGTGGCCTTCCTAGAAAGACAATGTAGACAATGCTGCAGTTATGGCCTGGGGCTGTGACTAATAACCAGCAGCTGCCTGAGGTGCCAGAAGAGAAAATTTGGGATCCCCCAACCAGAGCTTGTGCCTAGTAGCACGTGCTGGTGGACAGGTGGGATCAACAACATTCTCATAGACAAGACACCCCAACTATCCACACACAACTTGGTTCTCAATGGAAACCTAGGCCAGGTGGGGGCAACCACAATTTCTCAGACAACAAGAGGCCAACAAGAGAAGAGGGGCAAGAACACAAACAAAAGGACATTTCCACTCAAGACGGCATGACAATTAAAAATTGAAAGCACGGAAGCGAAACTCATACCATCATTGACGGCCAAGACCCTCAACAAGTCAAAAATTCATTCCTAAAAGAATGGAAGTAACACTATCTGAAACACATTTTAAAACTCCCAATGAACTAAAGGAAAAAAGAAATACCTCCAAAAATAATAAATTGTAGGAAGGAATTATGAAACAGAAGCAGGTGGATGTGAGAAAGAACCAGGAAAAAATCCTGGAAATAAAAGCTATTAGCAGGGACCATCTTCCCAGCTCAAGCCCGTCTCTCCCCACCTACCCCACTTCATGTTTCAATTCTAGGTTGCCAAAGAGAAAGGTCGGAAAGGGTCCAGCCTTTGGCCAACTACAGGACAGACATCAGCTGTCACCCGGAGACCTCCTTCCCTGCACTCCGCTGCAGCCCCCAGGCTTTGGGGTGATATTTATAGTGAACATCTCTCCATTCCATCAAGCAGCAACATTTAAATCTCTTGTTCCACACTTTGCTGGCTGTGGCTTATAAATGTTTTATGTGCCGCTGAGCTTGCAGCATTACTATTTTATTACAAGGTTAAATATCTTTTCTTCGTAGCTGTTTTACTAGTGAACTTGCCCTTTCCCTTAAAATGTTAGCTTCGTGCTTGTTACGAAATGGAAACTGGCAGGATGTTGTCCTAAATAGAGCTTCCAAAAGGGTTTGACCCATTTGAAAGCAAGCCGGGACGACGCTAGGGCTTTTTCTTCTTTTTTCCTTTTGGATCGATTTCAAATAATTTGGGGGAGGGAAAGGGATTTTTTGATACTCTAACAACCTCATACGGTCCTTCGGGCCTCAGTCTGTGATTGCTGAGATGTATTAAATTCAAATTCTGGCAACAATCCAAAGAACCATTTGTGAATTTATGCAGGCGCACATCAGAATGGAGCAGGCAAAAATAGAGAATCAAGTTCTGGATGATTCTGGACAAGCCACCGGACAATTCTGAACATCAGTTCTCTCATCTATCCTGTCTCGTACATTCTTACTCTGCCTTTCTCCCAAACTGAGAATCAAAAAGTTGGGGGAGTAGAGTGGGGAGAAATCACCTTTGTAGAAAGCTGGACTGGGCTTCTTGTCCTCCATGACAGAAGAATGGTGTTACAAAAAGAAATCACGCTCTCTCTAAGAAATAGCCGACATTACCACCACCAGCTTCCTTCCCAAAGGGAACCACACCAAACCATGTTCTTTCACTCTCCCACGTCTTTGTTCATACTGCCTCCTTGACCGTCTGTCTCTTTTTCACCTTAAAGCTCCTCGTCTTCAAAACCAGGTTCAATGGTCATCTCTAGTCTGCAGCATTTTCTAGACTCACCCCCATTGCTCACACATGCATACATCAGGTGAGAATCACTTCTTCATTGCTATTCTCATCTTAAGCCTTCCTCTATCTATTCATTGATCTATTTCCTCAAAAATCTTCTATGAAATATCTGCCATGCACAGCGGCACATTGTAGGCATTTCACAAAACGTGTCGGTTGACATTCCTTTGGTTTATGGACATCTTTTAATTTTTTTAATGTTTATTTTTGAGAGAGAGAGAGAGACAGAGTGCGAGCAGGGGAGGAACAGAGAGAGAGGGAGACACAGAATCTGAAACAGGCTCCATGAGCTGTCAGCACAGAGCCTGACACGGGGCTCGAACCCATGAGCCATGAGATCATGACCTGAGCTGAAGTTGGACACTCAACCCACTGAGCCACCCAGGCGCCCCAGTTTATGGACATCTTTTAAAAGTGCAGACTTCTCAGGGAGGCTTAATGACTATCAATTATTCACACGTAATTGTAAATTGATTTAATCGGATAGCTTTACTCTCAGCTCTTGACGAAAGCCAAGAGGAATCTAGTGTAGTGACTAAGACCACAAATTGGAGTCAGACTTCTGGGTTTTTCAGATCTGTATAATTCTGGGTAAGCTGTTTAACTTCTCTGTGTATCAGTTTCCTCATCTGTAAAATTGATACTATAATATGATTTACCACATAGATTTGTTATGTGCACTAGATGAGTTGATGCATATCAAGTATTTAGAATAGCGTGTGGTACATAGAACACATTAAATAAAAATTAGCTATTGTTGTAAACTGCGATGAAGGAAAGGGGATTACAGTTGTTAGTTTTGACTATGGTTGTTTTTTGGAACAGAGGGGAAGTAAATTATTTTTAAGCAAGGAGACGTATTGGACGTATCCCGGCATCTATCTGCCAGAGGGCTTTTTCAGTGGCTTAAAAGTGACAAAGCAAAAACATCAAAGCACATTTCAAAAATATATTTCAAACCTGTCATAAATCTGGGTCAGGGAAAGAAAACTGCTTTCTACTCTCTTCTATATCTCTTGGCCTCTGATCTGGACTCAAGATTGATCCATTAGCCTGAAAATAAAGAGGCACAACAAGAAACAAGCATTTATTTGGGATCCAAGAATTTCAATTCTGGGACCATAGATTCTGGTAGAAACCCAAGTAATGTGTCCCATTTGTAGGGTGAAAGCAAAGCTTTTATTTAGGAAAAGGAAGGGCGGTTCCATGAGTTGAAGGAAAGAAAAGTTTTCTGCGAGGGTTAACAAGCTATGCTAGTCTGAGTTACGCATTGACTACTGATTCTACCTTCAGAAAGTCCACAACCATCAGCCTGATATAAAGGTGTCCATCCTCAGGGTACCTGGGTGGCTCAGCCAGTTAAGCGTCTTATTTCGGCTCCGGTCATGATCTCACGGTTTGTGAGTTCGAGCCCCGCATGGGGCTCTGTGCTGACAGCTCAGAGCCTGGAGCCTGCCTCAGATTCTGTGTCTCCTTCTCTCTCTGCCCTTCCACTGCTCTCTCTGTCTCTCTCTCTCTCTCAGAAATAAACATAAAAAAAAAAAAAAAATGTCCGTTCTCCTGCTGACTTCGCAAGCAATTAAAAAAAAAAATGTATGCCATTTTACCCAATCTAAAGGTTTTGGCCCAGTTCAAATAAAGATGGGTAAGGCAGTTTCCCTGTGGTGGGCACCCCAGCTCTATTTTGAAATGTCTCCATTCATGCCAGTTCTTCACAGAGCGACAGATCACCTCACCGTCAATTGGGAAGAATTTTCTGAGCTGGCATAAGGCTTCAGCCATCAACAAAAATGGGAAAATATTACCTCAACTCGCAACTTACCTTTCAAGTGAACAAGGAGGTGTCTGGTCAGCCAGCGTTTCCCCGCCCAATTCTCAGGGTGTGGGCGTGGTCTTGGAAAAAGAAAGGCAGGAACCGTGCAGAGCAGGTATGCCACAGCCTGGAAGGAGTGTGAGCTCCACCTGGAGCAGGTGTGCAACCAGTTTCATTCCCTTAAAGGTTATGAAGTCAGATGAAGCAATGACTTCGGTCAAGGAATATGTTTCTGAGACCGTTTCCGGCTTACCTCTGGATGGATCGTCTTGATAGGGGCAGAATCCGGTTACTTGCTCTCTACTTTCCCAGATGATGTTACGACTGTCTATCTCTTAAACCAATTTCTAGTTTATTATTTAATCTTAATCAGAAACCTGTTCTCAGGTCACTAAATAAACATGAGGGTGAAATAAAAGACACAAAGTCATGTAATGTATAAATTCACTTAAGTCCTACAGGGAAAAAACTCCTTTTGTAATAATATTTTTTTAAGTTTATTTTACTTATTTTCATAGAGAGAGAAGGGGGGGGTGGGCAGAGAGAGAGGAAGAGAGAGAATCCCAAGCAGGCTCTGCCCCTGAGCCAAAATTAAGAGTAGGGTGCTTAACCGACTCAGCCTCCTAGGCGCCCCCAAACTTCTTTTAATGTTGGGGGAAAAGTCACCTCTTCTTAGATTGTTGTGGGTCAGCTGCAGATTTGCTGTCCCTGCCCTTCCCCACCTGCCCTCTGGCCCTCTGCCCTATAGGAGAGGGGACTACATTTCCCAGAAACCCCTTGCCTCTTACTCCCAGGTCAGCTCGGCCAGTGAGAGTTCCTGGTGGAAGGCTGGAAGCTTGAAAGGCCGAGGAGAAAGCAGATGCTTCCTGAGACATCTCCAGCTGAATTTCTGCTGTTCCGTTGGCTTGGCAGCACTCCTGCCTCGTTGGCCCAGCTCCTGCCAGGAGTCCTCACAATTGTCCTAACTCCTGCTGAACATCACTGACTTCTCCCACAGCTCTTCTTCCTCAATGGTTAGTACTAGCTCACTGCTCTGCCAGGCTCTGGGTTGCCTCCCTGGGTCCCATCTGGCCCCTCAGTTCTGCCATTATGCATGTAACCAATCCCCTGTACCAAAGCCCTTCAGGGTGAAGTATCTACAATGGTAATTGTTCTCCTTTTTTTTTTTTTTTTTTTTTTTTTAAGTATTTAACTACTATAGTGAGAAAGTGCTCTACACATGTTTTAGAAACAAGAAAGAGGAAGGTCCATTTCTACCTATCTAGTTTTACGTGGCTTATGGTATATTATTTTTTCATTTTGTCTCTCTTAATAGATAGCTTTATGGAGCAAACAATAAATCAGAAAATGTTTCCTGAACGATTTCGATAGTGTACTTTAGTCATAATTTAGGAAACTATCTGTGAGGATGACTGCTCTCAGCTCCCTGCCTGAAGCAAACAAATGCAGTTCATTCTGATAAAGGCCGCTGAAGGTTGAACTTTCTAGACTCTGGCTCTCCTCCTAGGCTTTTAAGATGTCTGTGCCGTTCCTTTTTACATTCTGAGGAGGCTGGAGCATTAATGCTGCCCTCTAGAACCTTCCACGTCCTGCCTAAGTGCTTCACTGACCACCGTGAGCTCGGAAATCGCCACAGGAGCAAGACCCCAGTTGTGGCAGAATGTACTGACAGTGCAGGTCCATAATGGGCATTTGCCCATCTGTTGTATAGTTAGGGTTTTTTTCTCTTTTAAGAGAGTAGCTTCAGAGGCATTACAACAACCGAGCGTCCAGACCTCAGGGGCCACGGATGGCCTCATTAACAGGAGACTCCAAGATGGCCCTTACTTCAAACACTCCAAGAGACATGTAAGCGTACTTTCTGTCCTTCAGATGATGCCCTTTGGGTCTGGATACATTTGTAACGATTCTGCTTCACTAGGTCTGAAGTACCAGTGCTCGGGCAGGAAGTTCCTCTGATGGACCACAGGAAAAGACACCAGAATCTCAAAGCAGAACAGAAATAGTACAAACCAACCTGACAGAGTGCTTTAGGATTTGCAAAGTACTTTCCTAAACAGTAACTCAGTCTTGCTGAGGGTTTTGAACTTTGTTCTGACAAAGAAGATAAGGCCTGGACGTGCTCTCCTCAAACACATGATTTCAGAATTGACATGAGGTGATATTTTAAGTACTCTCTACTCCTACCCAGGTAAAGTCATTTTTTTGTGATATAAAATTTGTTATCGTTCAGGGCAACCCTTTAGAATCCATTGATGGAGGGGGCGCCTGGGTGGCTCAGTCGGTTAAGCGTCCGACTTCAGCTCAGGTCACGATCTCGTGGTCCGTGAGTTCGGGCCCCGTGTCGGGCTCTGGGCTGATGGCTCAGAGCCTGGAGTCTGCTTCTGATTCTGTGTCTCCCTCTCTCTCTTCCCCTCCCCCATTCATGCTCTGTCTCTCTCTGTCTCAAAAATAAATAAACGTTAAAAAAAAAAAAAGAATCCATTGATGGAGACAAGTGAACTCTATGACACATTCGATCTCAAAACTGTGCTTCTCTAAACAATAAGTCTATTTCCTTTTTTTCTTTAACAAGAGAACTTTCACTGGTCTGCGTTGTTGTTTTACTCTTCTGATCTCAGGGCCACACCTAGCGTAAGAGTGCTTAAACTATCACACAACTCTGACATTTTCATAAATGTAAAAACAAATCCAAACTTGCCTTAGGCCTGCTGAATCCAAGAATTCCACATTATTAGGTGCCATTTCACCGTAAAGTAACTGAGCTCTCTTTCTTAGACATAAATAAATATCCTCAATCGACTTCGACACTCAAACAATGGCAGTACAATTCACTCCAATTCCTCTGGAACATCTGCTATTTCCAGCATTATGCTGGGGGTGATGATGTAAATAAAGGAAGACACGAGCCTTCCTGAAACTTTGGTTTAGGGGGAGAAACAGATTACTGAGCTCTTCATTTTTAACATAATAGACTCCCGGGGCCCCCTGGGTGGCTCTGTTGGTTAAGTATCTGACTCTTGATTTCAGCTCAGGTCATGATCTTGAGGTTCATGGGACTGAGCCTGCATCCGGCTTCTGTGCTGGCAGCATGGTACCTGCTAGGGATTCTCTCTTCCTCTCTCTCTGCCCCTCCCCTTCTCTCTCTGTCTCTCTCTCAAAATAAATAAATAAACATTGAAAAAAAAAGGATGGACTTGTTGTAACTCTAGTGTTGAAGGACGGGCTAAAAGTTTTCCATGTAGTAATAACATTTTTTTATCTTTTTAAATTGTTTTTAATGTGTATTTACTTTTGACAGAGAGAGACAGAGACAGGGTGTGAATGGGGGATGGGCAGAGAGAGAGGGAGACACAGAATCTGGAGCAGACTCCAGGCTCTGAGCTGTCAGCACAGAGCCTGACACGCAGCTCAAACTCACAAGCCATGACATGATGACTTGAGCTGAAGTCAGTTGCTTAACTGACTGAGCCCCCCAGGCACACCAATACTTGACATTATTATATGTGTATATATAAGCATATATACATAGTATACACATATGCATGTATGCATGCATACATATATACAACATATATTACTTATCTTTTCCTGGGTGATGTGCATCGAGAGATGATTCAGTCACAATCTGGACTGCTGCTGGGTTAGAAGCGCAGGCCTTCAGTCGTAACTGAACTTGAATGCAGCTCTGCCACTTATCGGACGTTGGCCTAAGCAGACTATTTAAATGATGCAGACTTTATTTTCTTTCCCCTATAAAATAGGGTAAAGCAATAACTTTCGGAGGGTGGGTTAAATTTAAAAATGGTCATAAAGCAACTTAGCATGCAAACCAGTACATAGTAAGTGCTGAATATACGGTAGGTATTATTTTCATGAGCTTTCTTCCCAAAGACACGTACACAGAAATCACAAAGTAGTCTGTACATGTTATGGTGGACGCATAAAGTGAAAAGGAGAGTACGGTGCAGGGGTCTTCATAGTGTACCCCCACAGTGTCCTAGGCATCGGCAGATGTACCTTGGGTGCTGAGGGGCAGGGGTGAGGTGTGGAGAGGCGATGAAGTGTGGAGGGAGGAAATGACACCACCACCACCCCGCTACCCCTGATGTCATTTCAAGCAGAGCAGCTCTGGTGAAGTGTGTGTGTGTGTGTGTGTGTGTGTGTGTGTGTTAATATTGGCCTTTCCTATCACATTGCACTCAAGAAAGGATCTTGTCTAAAATTACCACTGAGACTAGGGGTCTTACACCGACGTTCTCGTTTTGAATCTTTTCTCTGGAGGTTCTTGAGTAAGTCGGTCCTCACCTTCCTCGACTTCACTTTCTTCTATGATGTGAGTGATTCATTTATTGTCCTCTCCGGGTATCGAGTCCTGTCAGTTTGGGGACATGTGGGGAAACTATTGCTAGGCTGACTACCCCGAAGAAATACTTTCTCCTAGAAGCGCCTCCCCTACTTGGAGCATGTTTGTTGGTTTGTTGATACATCTTTACTCGTATCACTTTTTGCTTTTCTCCACACGTGAACTCGGAGACACCCTAAAAGTTTCCAGGCAGGCCATGGTAGCTCTCAAAGCAATTGGGTGGCGCAGGAGTGCTCTGGGATGTAGGTTCTGGAATCGTTGTGCCCATTGGTCAACTCCAGTGTAAGTAGCTTTACCTGGAGAATGGCTTTCTCTCATCAGAATTACCTCACTTGTGTTCCCTCTACACTAGCAACTGAGGTCATTAAAATCCATCAGTTCAAGGAGAAGGCACAAAAGCATCTATGTTTTTTAAAAATTTTTTTAATGTTTTTACTTAATTTTGAGACAGACAGAGAGAGAGAGAGAGAGAGAGAGAGAGAGAGAGAGAATGTGAGTGGGGGTGGGGCAGAGAGGGAGACACAGAATCCGAAATAGGCTCCACGCTCTGAGCTGTCAGTGCAGAGCCTGACGCAGGGCTCGAACTCACAAACCATGAGATCATGGCCTGAGTCGAAGTTGGACACTTAACTGACTGAGCCACCCAGGCGCCCCATCTATTTTTTTAATATTGTAAAAAACACATAAGAAAAGTTACCCTCTTAATAATTCTAAGCGTGTAGTTCAGCGGCGTTAAGTCTATCCACGTCGTTGTGCAACAGCTGTCTACAGCTTTTTCATCTTGCAAAACTGAAACTCATACCCATTAAACAACTCCTCCCAAGCTCCTGGCAACACCATTCTACTTTCTCTTTCTGCGAGTCTGACTACTTTAGACACCTCTTATGAGTGAAATCATGCAGTGGTTGTCTTTTGGGACTGATTTATTCCACTCAGCTTAGTGTCCTCGAGGTTCATCCCTATTGCAGCATGTTGACAGGATCTCTCTCTCTCTTTTTTAAGGATGAGTACTATTCCACTGAATGCATGTGAGACATTTTTTAAATCCACTCATCCATTGATGGACACTGAGGCTGCCTTCACTTCTTGGTTACTGTGGGTAATTGAGGTCCTGCTTTGAATTCTTCTGGAAATATATCCAGCAGTGAGATTGCTGGATCATATGCTCACTGAAGTGGGTCGACTTTCAGTGCTCTCCCACCACAGGCTGCCCGAGAAACTCAAAGAAGAATTCCCAGGTCACATTTGAGAGCTTTTATGCTGCTCAGAATCTTCTGGTGTTCTTCTGCCCCATTTTATCAGGAAGTGACTGCTCCGGGAAGAGGCAGGAGCGACTCCACAACTGGGAAAACCCCTGCTCTCCCCCAATAGATGTAGAATGCTACATCTAATAAAAGCTTATCAAAACGCTTTGTGGGCACAACCCTCTGAGGCATTCTAGAGTCGGCCCTCAGAACTAGAAACCACGAGAATACCCATAATGCAATTTAAAATACACCAGTTTTCACTCTACTCATCCGTAAAGTAAACAATTTACACGAAAATCCCTGCAGTCTCATCTCCCCTATAAGGGGAAGTTTAACAAGGGAAATTATTGGGAAGGTTTCAATGATTTGGAAAATGTTCAAGCCCAGCTTCTTGAACACTATGCAGCAGTATTATATGAAGTGGATTTTGTTTAATTGTTTATTCACAACACTCCATAATTGAGCCACTAGGTACCATGGTGACAGAAATGAAGGTAGATGGATAGGAGTTCTAGAAGACAATGGGTTCCTTGTCTTTAATGTTAATTAGATGGCCCCTGTCTTATATTCCATCTGTTCACATACTGTGACCTCAACATACATGCTGCATCAAGAAAAAAAAGAACAAAATATACGTTAAATAATTATCATTAGATTTGGAGATTTTTTTTTCCATATGGATCTAGAATGCTGATATTTAGAAAGTCGCACTGTTTCCACCTTGAAAATTAACTAAGGATATAACATTATTATTAAGGAGAGAATATTTTCATGTCTTAGCTATTTTGTCCCCTTTCTTAATCATCAGTTATACTTTACAGGAGAAACTATTATGGACAATTGCCAGGTAGTCATTGACCAGTGAGACATGAGGACACGGCCTTGGTCCAGGTACCACTCCAGGTTTAGAGATGAAGAAGGACCCGGGATATTGATTTCTTTAAATGCTAGTGGTGTTTCGTCTAATTTTCAAAGCAGTGAACCAGTCAAAACACCTGCATTGAGTTAGACTACCATATATGGTGTCGGTTTTAAGAATGATCTAGTTAACTCTATAAAGACAAAGTCTTGAAATCCAAGAGTCTTTTAAGCATGAGGGAAGTGAGTATTTTTAGTCTCAAAGAAAGAGAAGAATCAGAAGTTTGGAAGTATAAACCTAAAAAATATTATTTAGAAAAACAGACCAAGAGGGACAATTGGAAACACAAAATACACATCTCTAGAAAACAAAACAAATGAACGGCAACAAAAATGAAACCCAAGCAATCTTTGGAAGGCGAAAAAGTCCACGTGGAAGTTTTTTTCTGTTTATGTTTGCAAACTCTAAATACCTACCTTCTATCAGCTGTGGAAAAAAGAAAGAGACGGTGAGATTTCTGACTTGTTTTCACGGTGAAAACAAATTTGAGTGACTATTGCACCTCCGATGGAAAGGGCATGAGTCTCAAGTTTGGGGCTTGCTGCTTTCCGTGAACCTAGATGTTGGGCCTAAGTGGACAAAGGTACAACTGTACGGCTGAGTTGCATTTGTGTGATGGCCCCATGACACACACGCACAGAGAAGGAGAGCGAGAAGGGGAGGGGATGAGGGTGTGTGTTGCAGAGGGGCTGAGAGGGAAAGGGAGAGGGAGGGAGAGAGAGAAAGAGTCATTCTTTAAGGGCCAGGGGAGCTGGGAAAATTCCTGGGCCACAGTTGCAGATACCCCCCAAGAGGGAGGATAGAAAGAGAGTTACTGCGTTACTGTCTGAGGTCATTGCTTTTTATAATAATGTGTAAGAGGCAGTATGGTGTAGAGGTCAAGTGTACAGACTGTGAAAATGAGGCTACTTGAAAATAAATCCTGGCTTTACCACTGAGAGCTCTTGGGCACCTAGCTCGTCATTCTGCACCTCAGTTTCCTTATTTCTAAAATTGGCAAAACAACATTTCTGTATTTCTTCGGGTTGTTGGGAAGGGGAAATGAGTCTCTTTATTGGCGCTCCTAGCAGAGCGCCTGGCACTTGTACGCGGTGTGAAAGGGGAGCCATATGTGCTGGTGATCAAGGGGAGACCCCTGCTGAGCAACCTGACAAACCGCCCCGAAGCACGTGCAAACTCTGCCATCCTGCTTCCAGAGCACAGGGCAGTGGGCTTCTTGTTTAAAGCTTTAGTAAAGCAGGGCACCTGACTGGCTCCGTTGGTAGAGCATGTGACTCTTGGCCTCAGGTTCGTGAATTCAAGCCCCACGTTGGGCACGGAGCCTACTTAAACAAATAAATAAAAAAGAAATAAAATGCGACTTCAATAAAGCTGGCACTTCATTAAGCCACTTGTGTCTGAAGTAGTCTCAGTCCACTCTTGCCAGAGCCTTAAAAACATCAGAAAATAAAAGACGAAAATGGAATTTGACTGCAAGTTTTCTTTATGAAAAAACAATCTTATTTTTTGTTTGTATGAAGGAAGAAGGCTTTCAAAAATCTCTTTTCCCAGCAGCCTCTGGGATTAGGCAGAATAACCACATGTGTATATAAGATCACAGGCCACAAGACTTGGGGCTTCAAAATCATCACCTGGGTAGGCAATGACCACTGTCTTAGATATAGAAATGGAAGAGCTCTTAAAAACAGAACAAACTGAGGGGTGATGGGGGGGGTGGGAGGGACGGGGGGGTGGGGGATGGGCACTGAGGAGGGCACCTGTTGGGATGAGCACTGGGTGTTGTATGGAAACCAATTTGACAATAAATTTCATACTAAAAAAATAATAAAAAAAATAAAAAAAGAAATGGAAGACGAAGTATAACATGGGGAGGGGACATTTTAGGGAGACTAAATACAGTGGTTTGTTATTTCTAAAAGTCTGAAGCAAGGACCCCCGAAACTGAGTCTGTGCTTCAGCTTTGATAAATCCCTCTGAAAAGGAATGTATCTTGTTAGATACATGTGGGTTTTTGTTTTTGTTTTTGTTTTGTTTTGTGATGAGCGTTGTTAGCTCGTTTTCAAAAGTTTTGAGCTTTGAAACTCAAAGTTTTGAAAGTTTTGAAAGGGTCTGTTACCAAAATCATTAAGATCCACTCGACTGGCAACGTATTCAAAGACTGAGTGACGGAGAGGAACAAATGTAGTGTTTTTTAAAGCTGCATTTCCCCTGTTACATATGACCTTGGATACCTCCAAATGTTCCATTCAAATTCCCAGATGATCCTCCAGCTAAAATGGTTTAGTACCACTCAGGTGCAGACAAACTTTTTTCTCTCCTCATGTTTTCCTGACACCATTTACCTGAGTCCCCAACAAATCATCTTGCCTATCTCTCACGTGAAAAACACAGAGAAACTTATTTTCAGGGGAAAACATCTTATTGTTCATAATAACCTAACATCTCTGAAATGATTATTGATGTGGGTTGCAGCACCAGAAGGTTAGAACAGGACACACGTATGTCAGTGGAAGAAACTGCTTTCCACACAGTCTGTAAGGCAGCGTCTGTATAGACGCTTTCCCAACTATAGTCTGTAAGGCCTCACTGCCTTGCTGTGGCGGCTTGTGGCTGAAAGTCTCACGGGTGCCAGCGTCTCCTAATGAAGGTGTCTCTCAGAAAAGACACCTGGGGCGCCTGGATGGCTCAGTGGGTTAAGCATCCGAATCTTGACTTCGGCTCACGTCATGAGGGTTCGTGAGTTTGAGCCCCACATCAGGCTCTGTGCCGACAGCGCGGAGCCTGCTTGGGATTCTCTCTCTCTTTCTCTCTCTTCCCCTCCCCCCACCAAAATAAATAAATAAACTTAAAAAAAGAAAAGGAAAATAACTGCCTCTTGTCTCCCTACGTGGTCAGTTCCTGTCACGCTGATATTCTGATCAGCTATCTGGGTTTTACATGGTTTAGATATTTGGTGTCCTCATCCTTGGCCTCTTTACCAGGGAGGTAGTGGCTCTGAGCCCATAGAAGCAGCCACCGGGCCACGGCGTCACGCTTGCATCGACACACACAAAAAACACACACATACACCATAAAAACCTGCACACGAAGGTTTACAGCAGCTTTATTCATAACTGCCGAAATTTGGAAACAACCAAGATGTCCTGTAGGAGGTGAATGGGTAAATAAACTGTGGTCCCTCCAGACAATGGAGTATTATTCAGCACTAACCAGAAATGAGCTATCGAGACACAAGGACATGGAGTGACCTGAAATGCGTATTACTAAGTGAAGGAAGCCAACACGGAAAGTCTACATACTGTATGATCCCAACTATACGACATTCTGGAAAAAGCAGAACTATGGAGACAGTGAAAAGATCAGTGGTTGCCAGGGGGTGGGCGGGGGGAGGGATGAACAGGCAGAGCCTAGAGGAGTTTCAGGGCAGTGACAATCATCCGTATGACACTGTAATGCTGGATACATGTCATTGCACATTCGTCCGAGCCTTTAGAATGTACGACACCAAGAGTGAACCCTAAGGAACACGACAGACTTCAGGTGATCACCGCGTGTCAGTCTAGGCTCCTCGGTGGGAACAAATGTACCTCTCTGGCAGCGGTTGTTGCTAGTGGGGAGGCTACGCATGTGTGTGGGGAGGGGATACAAGGGAACCTGTTACTTCCCATCAATTTTGCCGTGAACTAAAATGGCTCTAAAAAAGTAACGTCTTTCAAAAAAACATGTGCATGCATACAGAATCTAAACATAAATGCTCTGTCATGTTCACCGTCCCTTGGTTTACAGAATACAGTCCAAGTCTTTTGACTAAGGTGGAGCATAAGAAACTAAGCCTACATAAGCCAAACTCTTCAACATGGCGTTCAAGACCCCCGAGGCTCTGCTCCCCTCCTCCCTCTCCCAACTTTTGTCCTTCCCAGCCTTTTCTTCCTGCACACCTCCCCTTCTCCATCCTGCCGCCTCCTGGTGCCTTGAGATACCCCGTTGGAAATGGCCGTCCTCTGCCTCCATGGTTTCCTCCAACTAAAACTCCCCTCACACCCATCACATCTCCATCCCACTCTGTGCCACCATCACAACACACAAGACCCATCTCAAACACCCTTCGTGCTTCGACTCCCTAAGCCAGAAGCCATATCTTCCTCATCTGGGGATATTCTGCATTCTTCTCACTACAACAGTTGTAAGTTTTTCTCCACCTTTGGGTATGTCGACCCCACCCAAGCCCCCCCGCTCCTTCTTGCCTACCCCAGGCTCTGCCATCTCCACCTACTATGAATATTGAGGCCACGGGGGTAGAAAATACTCAAATGAACAATAAAAAAGGTCGGTATAACATTTTTCCTTATTCTATATTCATGAGTATACGATTTCTGCAGATCCTTGAGATAATAGTTAGTGAAAGGTGTATCCACATTCTATCTGAATGAACAATAGAAATGCATTGTGCATATGTAGGTACCTATGTTAGGCATGCATAGAACACACTGGCACTTTTGGCCTTCTCTTTCATCCTGACTACTTAAACTTGCCTTTGTACTGGGCTGCTACCATCGAAGAGCTGGAATATCCGGGCACCGAATGGGTCCTTGCGTAGCCATCTGATACCACGTATTTATTTTACTAAGAGGCAAGCAGGCCACAAGGAATGCAGCGAGGTGGAGCGGAGCTTGGTTTCTTACCTCCTGTGCTTCAACGCAGGGAGTTTGTCTTGCTCGTTGTAGCATTTAGCTCAGAGCCTGACACAGGTGTTTCTGAAATAGTTTCTTCCTATTCTTTCATGTCGAAGTTTTTTCTTTGTCTTATTTCCTTTCTGCCTTCGTCTGTATTAACTTTTTTTGTTACTGTTGTCACCAACGCTGTTGTGCTAGATGACACCCTGGACTCCAGGAGACCCGAGCAGTGTGGTCCCTGAGCTGCCCAGGCATGGCCTCTGTTTTGTTAGCAGATACTGCCCTCTGCTGGTCACCGGGAAAGTGTTACCGATTTACTCTCGCTTTGCAGAAAAATGCATTCCAGGGGCCAGTGAATGACTGATGGTAAATGGGAAACAAAACCCTCCCGATGTTAATAATCTCATCCCTTTTCAACTTTTAAAAAACTCTGCAGTGCTACTTTCCATACTGTTAGTAACTCCAAATGTTTTGCAAATATTCTTAAAATTCAAAACTCCGCATTCATTGCCTTTCCGTTTTATATTCCTTTCTGTGTAAAGCTTATTGTAATATCTTGAATAAAAGGTGGTCTTGATCTTTTAGTCACATTTTTTTTTTCTTCCTTTCCAGTTCACTTCAGGACCCTTGGTGGTGGTGGTGGTTTGTTTTGGTACCAGATCCGGTGGAGTCATGCACAGGATCTGCGTCTCCGTAATGAGGCAGTTGGGGGCCAGGACAATCCTCAAGTTTAGAACTTAAATCCAGATATGGTTCTAGAACTATCTACCGTGGCTTCCTCACCAGGGACAAAGGTCAAATGAAATGGCGTACACGAGGGGCGCCTGCGTGGCTCCGGCGACTGAGCATCCAACTCTTGATTTTGGCTCGGGTCATGATCTTGTGGTTTGTTGGTTCAAGCCTCACATCAGGCTCTGCACTGACAGCACGCAGAGCCTGCTTGGAGTTCTCTCTCTCTCCTCGCTCTGCTCATGCCAGTGTGTGCACTTCCTCTCTCTCAAAATGAATAAATAAGTAAATAAATAAATCTTTTTAAGGAGACAAATATTGTACTTGGAGACATTTGGAAAACTCTAAAGCGCTACCTTAATATGAACTATGATGATTATTTCTAAATAAAAAAGATAATTTTTTAAATGTTTATTTATTTATTTTGAGAGTGCGAGAGAGTGCCAGTGCCCACATGCATGTGTGCAGGGGAGGGGCAGAAAGAGAGGGAGAGAGAGAATCCCAAGCAGGCTCCATGCTGTTGGTGCAGGGCCCCATACGGGGCTCAATCTTACGAACAGTGACATCATGATCTGAGCCGAAGTCAGGAGTCGGGCACTCCACCAACTAAGCCACCCAGGTCCCCCCAAAAAGGACAATTTGAATGAGAGATAATAGGTGTTATAATATGAAGAAGAGATTCATAAAAAGGAAGCTTGACTTGTTAAAAATTGTAAAGTGTGTAGTGATGTATGAATGTATAAAATGGTTTTTACCTCCTTCCCTAGAACCTTCCAGAATAATATAGAAAATGACTCATTTTTTTCTGAGGACGCTTGGCAAAGGACAGGAAAATGGATTTAAAATCTAGAGAGTCCTCTTAGCCCTGTGATTCTATTTTTTTAAGTACAAGAATAAGAGTCTAGCTAATGACAGCATATAGCCTTTAAATGCTTTATATCTTTAAAATAAAAGTAATAAAACTGCCATTAAATGTGCATTTATTATGACCACATAAAATGGACTTTACATACACTGTACCCTCAGAAGAATCTTGCTTCATTTCTTTCTCTAATAGGGGAGGACACTGAGGCTCAGAAAAGGTAAGAAACTTATCCCAGGTCACATGACTAGCAAATGATCCTTAGGATCCAAACCACGGTGGTTCTGACGTAGCTGTGTGTTTAATTGGCGTTTACCTCCTTAATTTATGCTCCGTTAAAAAAAAAACCATCAAAGGACAAGTGACAGTTGATTTCTTAGGAATTATTCTGCTTTCCTTTGTTTCATTCTGCTAATATAGGCTTGGCCAAGAACTAAATTCTGAAAAACAGCTGCCTTGTGATTGCGATCTAACAAAATGAAATACTCCTCCTAAGTTCACTGCAAAAACAATACACCGCCTTTATAACTAAAAAATGCAGTCTGAGTATAACATCTAAAATGAATTAATATTGTTATGCATTTTTACTTTCAACTCTTTTGAGTGACATAAAATGCCCCGTGTCCCAAGTACGCTGTTAAATATTAGGAACAACTATGTGAAGAGAAATGAACACAGTCAAGGTGGAATTATACTTTAAAAAGTTTAAGTTCTGGCCTGTCACTTAATACAGCTGTGAGTTAATTCTCCAAGTTTCCTGTAAAGAGGAGGTAGATTAACCTTAACATAAAACCGACAGGATATTAACAAAATGAGTCTAAATATTAAACGATATGTATGATACATTAGAAACTTCACATGCATCATCTCATTTCACCCTCACCAAAACCCTCTAAAGTAGGATGTTTTGTTCTCATTTTCCAGAAAGGTAGCTCCAGCAACCTTGTCGAAGTAAGGGCACTGGGCCAGTCAGTGGCAGGACCTGAACACCCTAACTTACAAGGCGGACAAAAGGTCTGGGGCTCTGGCCAGTCCCGAAATCTACCCATACTTGTCACCCCTCAGCGTACAGCCCAGTTCTAACGCTGCCTTCGGCCCAGACTCCTCCCAATTGACTTTTGAGGATGGAGTTCTGGACTCTAGTCTCTACCTTGGGTTGTGACACCAGGTAAGCCCTTTCTCCGCTCTGACCCCCACCCTGAGTCCCTGCCTCCTGACCAGGTGTGTGGCCCATAGGGGCAGGTGACCACGTAAAGCGTGTTTATCATGAGCTCAACCATCATGAATAGGTCCATTTCACACCTGTGGCCCTGACAAATCCAAGTCCCTGGACACCCTGTGAAACAACCCAAAAGGCCACTCACTGGGTCTTTGAAGACAACTTTTGCCTGGATTCTCCTTCCACTTTAAGGAGTTTCTTACTTATTAGATGGTATCCTGATCAGTCTTGACGTCACAGTCCCCAAATCCTTGAACTTAACTTGGAAGTCCTCAAAACATGCCTAAAATAGAAATCTTTTCACTACATTATGGCTAATATGATTTTATTTGACACATGATATGAAAAATAATTCTTCTCTATAAATAAAGGCTAATTGGTTCCTGGGCAGGGCTTTAGCCATTGTGAAGGTCACCAATGTCCTTAAAGCAAATCACTTTTTGCTTCAATTAACCAGGGATTGTTTCTGTTGTTTCAAACAAACAAACAAACAAACAAAAACCCTAAAAGATATACCCTCTCTCTCATGCTGCATTTAGTAATCATCCGTATACTTCCCTAGGGGAGGATTGTTGTGTGTTCCCATTTGTTTTCCCCAAAGTGTCTCCAATTGTTGACAAATGTAGAAGAGAATGACTTGGGCCTGTTTTTTATTCTTTTCTTCTAGATTTTTCTTTTTCTTCTACTTTTTTTTTTTTTTTTGGTTTCTCTTTACATCCCCTGTGGTTCTTCCTCATTCAGGCTTTTCTAACGGAAGGGAAGCCTCGGACCCCATCCAGAGTCTCCGCCAGCGGGGGAACTGGCAGGAGACTGGAGGAAGGGAGAGAGATCAAGGATTCCTCCTCCTCTCTCTCTCTCTCTGTCTCTCTGAGAGAGACAGAGGCTGTCTCTCAAACGGAAGCCACTGCTCCTCTCAAGACAGGTGATGCTGCACGACCCTTTCCTTCCCGGTTTGGTGAGGCCCACCCCTCACACTGTCCCTTTAGGTGCTGGGGGGTACACAGCTCTGTCACTACCAAGTACCTCTTTGGACTTATACGGCTCCTTAGGCCCCACACATACATCCTTGAAAAATTCTCCTTTTATAAATAAACCCCCTCAAAGGTTTCCATTTCCCGCAGGCCGTACCTCTCCTAACATCCACACAATGTAAGAGATCCTGCCCTGTGCAATGAAATCAGAATGGGAGCTTTACAAAGGTGGACTATTCTAACCAGCAGTCCTAATGGCTTGCTCCCCCCCCCTGCCCCCCCCCCCCCCGGACAGCCTCCAGGAGGGCTTGATGCCTGTTGCTCAAACCAAGAGCATCAGCCTCACCAGGGAGCCCGTGAAGCATGCAGTCCCGGGCTCTGTCAGCATCTGCCCAGATGCATTTGTACACATTCAAGTTTGGGACGCACTGGTCTTAATTATCCGGAAGTCTAGGATTCTACCATACAGGGCACTCCCCGCATTTTCTATGGCCTCAGGGCTCAGTCCTGTGGCCAGATGGCACCAGAAACCATGCAGGGGAAGCCTACACTAGCAGTGAGCCAAGACTGCACCGTGGGATGTCAGCTGCTAGAATTTGCCCTTCCGAGGTGCGGGGTGTGGAGGGAGAATGGGTGTTCAGAGAGATGGGGGAGTGGGGAAGGTGGATGTGGGGCTTGTCTCAGCTGTGGAAAGTGCCATGACATGACGGTGGACCAAGAAGGGGGGCGGGGAGCCACACACAGCAAAGTCACACCTGCTGGGGACAGCTGAGTCGTGTCTTCCTGTAGGTGAGGAATTTTCTCTGTCCTGATATGCTCATTACCAGTCTTTTTGACATAGATATATACAGTCTCCCCAGCCTTTATATACCCACCAGCCACTGACAGTGACCCACACTTTATCTATATCTATATCTGTATCTATATCTATATCTATATATCTAAATAGATACAGATATATAGATATATCTCCACCATATGTACCCGTATACTTATGCAGATTTTCCCATTTGATTTAAATCAGAAAAAAAAGTTTCCAAAAGACTCTTTTTTTTTCTTTAATAATACCTCCTTCCCCCACCTAATTTCCTTGCATGTACTTTGTTTCCAAAATGGAAACTGCCTTTTATTTCCAAGTACAAAGGTATAAAACAACAATAAAAGATAAAGAGAATAAAAAATTATTCTTAATCATTCTTAATCCTACAAACCAGTGAAAGTACCGTGAAAGTTAAGGTATATATCCTCCCAGAATTAAAACATATATATATATATATATATATATATATATATATATATATATATGTTGTTTTGCTGTATTTTTATAAAAACAGAACCATAGTAGGCGTACTTTTTCATCACTTACTTTGTTCACTGAACAATATATATTATGGACATATTTCCTTGCCAACAAATTGAAACTTACATCTACTTGGAAAGATTCTGCTATTAAAACATAAGGTTCTGGGGCGCCTGGGTGGCGCAGTCGGTTAAGCGTCCGACTTCAGCCAGGTCAAGATCTCGCGGTCCGTGAGTTCGAGCCCCGCGTCGGGCTCCGGGCTGATGGCTCGGAGCCTGGAGCCTGTTTCCGATTCTGTGTCTCCCTCTCTCTCTGCCCCTCCCCCGTTCATGCTCTGTCTCTCTCTGTCCCAAAAATAAATAAACGTTGAAAAAAAAAAAAAAACATAAGGTTCCTAAAAGAGTATTTTGCCACATGGCATTTTTCTGGCAGGTGATATTAAGAAGACCACACACCTTGGTGGTGGGGGGTGAGCTGTACACAGGCGGGTCTAGAATAAGCCGGTAGTTGGTAATGCAGCATGGAAACCTGCTGATAAACAGCTCCTGTGAGACAGGAAGGCTTTTTCTCTGGCTCTGATGCTGGGCAGGTTTTCGAGTAAAGTGGGGTGGTGCCCAGCGAGGCCTTTGGGGTCCACAGTTCCGGTTCTGTCCTGAACTGCACTCGGTTACCGTGGTCATTGACAAGGAACTGGACCGAAGTTTCCAGTTCCTCCTTTGTAAAGTGAGACTGATCTAAGTGTTTGCCTCAGAAGGGGCTGCCGGGAGGAGCAGATGAGGTAACCCCTGCAAAGCATGTGACGGTGCCTAGCCATAGAAAATTCTTAACCATGGCGGCCATTCTCTCTGGAATAAAGCAAAAAAAAAAAAAAAAAAAAAAAAAAAAAAAATTCTCAAAATCCCTTATACCACTTTTAGAAAGAAAATAGAAGGAAAGAGAGGGATGGGGGAAAGGGGGAGGAAAAGAGAAAGAGAGAAGATGCAGGACTGAAAGAATATACAGTCCACAATCCTGAAAAGATTCCTCCAGCAGGAATTTTTCAGACCACGCACCTTAATGGAAATGACTTCACCCTACAAACCACCAATCTGCAGGGCTGAGTGAGCGCTAGGGGCAACCTTTTCAGTGCAAACCCCGAGCCACTGGGGAGGCACTGAGAACACTGCCACAGGGACGTGCCCTCTTTCGCCATCCAGGGCGGCAGGAGGGTGAGGGTGAGAGGGAGCACTCCCATCTATCAGCTGTGTAGCCTGGGCAGGACGTTTGATCCTCGTGTGACTCGCTCTCTCCAGCCGTAAGATGGGGATAGCATCACTGTATTTCACGGGCTCACTGTGGCAGTCCCCTGAGTTAATACATGCAAAGGGCTTAGAAGGTTGCCCGACACATAGTAAGTGCTATATGACTGTGTTATTTTTGTTAAGGTATATTGGCATGAGTCATGGACTATGAGACCCCAAAGGGGGGTGGGGGGGACGGTCACCAAACTGTAGAGAACCAGAATGATTTAAAAGTATCTCTGTCTTTCTAAAAGTCTCTCTGAAACACTGTGTACTTGGTCTTATCCATGTCCCATAGAAAGTACCGTTTAAATTCTGCTAGGGGCACCTGGGTGGCTCAGTCGGTTGAGCCACCAACTTGGGCTCAGGTCACGATCTCGCGGTCCGTGCGTTCGAGCCCCGCGTCGGGCTCTGTGCTGACGGCTCAGAGCCTGGAGCCTGCTTCGGATTTTGTGTCTCCCTCTCTCTCTGCCCCTCCCCCACTCATGCTCTGTCTCTCTCTGTCTCAGAAATAAACATTAAAAAAAAATTATAAGTTCTACTAGAAATATCACATGTGATTAGCAACAGAGCTGTTTTCCATTCTCATTAGGGGGATTCTGTGCATGTGTGTGTGTGGGGGGGGGGGGTGAGTGGGTACAATTCCAAATAATAATACGTGCCATTTATGAGGCCTTTAGATTTGCTAGGCTAGATAGTTTATATACGTTAACCTAAGTCACAAAGCAATCCTCTCAGGAAGATAAGACTATCTTCATTCTACAGATAGGAAAAGGCAAAGTTCAAGAACACAGAACTAGTAAGTAATGTGGCCCAGATGCTAAACCAGGTCAGCCAGATCCGTCCTTTGTCCTCCAGTCTGGCCTCCACCAAGCCATCTCTTCTGCCTAGGCTCTTTTCATTGGACCCCTTTGTAGTTATTAAGCTGTTGTAACAACCTCTGTCTCATCTCTCTGTCTCTCTGTCTCTGTCTCTGTCGTTCTTTCTTCTCTCACCCATTTGTATGTAATGAGGGGTCCACTGACTGGGACCACGCTCTAACATTTTGTAAAGCTGAAGAAAATTTGCCCCTGGACCATTAGAAACCATTCCTACCAGAGTTGAATTTACATCCAGGGCAGACTCTTCCTCTCCCCTTTTTCCTAAGAATAGCCCACAACACAAATCTGAAGTCAATCCACACCAGTTGAGGACGGGCTGTGGGCACCAAAATGACCACAACGTGACCGCAGATGCCTTTGAGAAGTTAGTTAGAATGAGGTCATTCTAGCTAACGTGTCCGTGCTGAGCGTCTGCCAGCCTGGGTTTGAAACACTTCACTTGTATCATTTCTTAGGCTCTCCAGATGTATCCTGAGAGCTGGCAATTATTAGTAATCTGAATTTATAGAGAGGAAGGTGAGAAACCAGGAGTTGAGTGACATACTCAAGGTCAGCCTGTAACAACAGGGTGGATGGCACGTTCAGGTTCAGGCTCAGGGTCTTTGGAGGCCAATAGATAGAGAGATAGAGAGATAGAGAGAGAGAGACCCTTTAGCTGAATTTTCCTCTGTACAATCAGGATAAGCAAGGGTGACCCTTATCCTGGCATAAAAAAATGTGCCAGGCCAATAACAGGAAGAACACAGCAGTATTTTAGTGGAAGGAGCCAGCTCTCCAGGCCCTCGGGGGCAGGGGTAGGGGAGGCAGGCAGGGAGGCAGCTCTACAAGGGGAAGGACGAGACTGGGCTGGTCGGGCTCCCAGAGAGACGCCACACCTAGTGATAATAATGTGAGTTATGCTCTGTGCGGTATTTCCCGTCATGTATAAAGTAGATTTTTAAAATTACTTTTTAATGTGTATTTATTTTTGAGAGAGAGAGAGAGACAGAGCATGAACAGGGGACAGGCAGAGAGAGAAGGAGACACACAATCCGAAGCAGGCTCCAGGACCTGGGCTGTCGGCAGAGAGCCCGATCTGGGGCTCAAATTCACTAAGAGATCATGACCTGAGCTGAAGTTGGCTGCTTCACTGACTGAGCCACCCAGGAGCCCCTGCCTGTCATGTTACACCATATATGGAAATACTCCTGGTCTCCGCTGTGCAGTGGGCCACGGAGGGTAGTGACTGTCCAGTTCTACTGAACAGCAAAGCAGCACATCCTGTCCTTTCTGGGTCACAGAGGTGGGCACCCTAGAGAGCCGGGTCCAGAGCTTCCTTCTCCTGGGAGTTTCAAGATGATAAATCAGGCACAGTGGAGCAAATGCCTCGTTGAGAACTCCCAGAAAAAGCTAGGGAACAGCTTCAGGTCTCTTCATTTCTGGCAATCAAGCTGGTGAAGGTTTATCCTTTATCTGTAAACATAGGGATGTAAGGCCAGTAGACGGGTTTTTGTTCATTTGTTTTTTATATGTTGTTAAATATATGCTTGAAAAAGAAGAAAAAAGGGAGGAAGAAGAGAGGAAGAAAGAGGAGGAGGCGGAGGAGGAAATGACAACAAGCAAACAGTATTTAGTAAGGCAGGACACGTGCATACCCTGTGACTTAGCAATTCTATTCCTGAATGTTTACCCAACAGAAATGGGTACAGATGATCACCAAAGCCTGAAGTCTTAAAAGCAGCGAGCGCTATTTGTAATAGTCCCCAAACTGGAAACTACCCAATGTACACCAACAGTAGAGAGGACAAAGAAATCGAGAGTAGTCATCAAATAGAACATGATCCACCAATGAGAGTAAACAGTTGATGACTTCATGCAACCGCATGAGTGAATCTCACAGACACAGCTGAAAAAGAAGTGAGATGCCAAAGTGTGTCAGCTCTATGAGTCCATCTAGACCAAGTTCAAGAACAGGTCAGGCAATCTATGCTGGGAGGCCAGGGTGCTGCTGATCCTTGTTGAGGGAAGTGGGGAAGGTTGGAAGAGGGCAGGAAGGGAATTTCTGGGTGCAGGTAAGATTCTGTCGTTTGCTCAGGCGACGGGTCAGTTGAAAAAAAGAAAAGAAAAAAGATGTCTGATCCCTTAACTAAAGACCAGAATGCCTGGGCAGGGCCGTGGCCCTGTCACTGGCCCCACAGAGAGCAGAGCAAGTTTTCATGCCCAGATTTGGAGGCAGGCATGCGAATGAGGAGTACCTCTCCTGTGGGTGACCGCATAATGCCATGACAAGACAAAGTGGGAGAGGGAGACTGTCTGCATGCCACATGCAGGCTTATATAGGTCAGGGATGGGGCAGTGTGGGGACGGCAGAGAGACGGGGAGAGGACATTTTGTGGGCAACCATAACTCTGGGAGCATGTGGCTTAAAATCGTATCTGCCGTGGAAGGGACCTTGCTGATCGTGGTGTGCAACTGGCTAACCTTCTATTCGGAGATCGGAAGCCACAGTCTACTGAAATAATCAGTGTCTCTACTGACTATCCAAAGTCCTTGCGTAGTAAGTAGCCTCCTCATTGATTGAAGACCTTTCAACTCTTTGGCCTCCAAAAGCGAGCCTGAAGTGACTCACCGTTCCAAAAAACTTGGGCTTGGCTGGTGATAAGAGGGTTTCAAAAATATTAGTAATTGTTAATATCATCTTCTGGAACAAAGCACTTCCCAGTAAAGTGAGTAGGCTTTTCCTGAGTCTTTGACATATCACAGTGGCCTATAGAGTTTCTTATTAATGCTGCAGGCTCCTGGAAGAATAGCGTCACTCTTGTTAGCGCTGACACCAATCAGACACTGAACAGGGCTGGAGACCATTGTCTTTGACAGCTTATCTGAGAATCAGCTGGGATGGCTGCAAAGAGGCCTCAACTCAGCATCAGACTCTATGCAGGGGATCCATGACCCTCATCACTCTTTAGCTTCTCTAAGCGTCTAGGGTACCTGCTTCTCTGCACGTAAAGAAAGACGATACACGCCTAACGAGAAAGTTCTGAGAAGAGTGCTTTCATATATGATGGAATTTGAATTTGGTGTAGAGGTGGTCGACCTGCTCGTAAAACGAGAAAGATTGGACACATAACATATTTCCTCTTGATGCTGGAATTGATATGTGACTTGTTAGCCTTGCATTCATAGTTTGGGGTTAAACTTGCATTTAGCACACAATTATGAGCTTAAGGTATCAGGAAGGCTACCGCCCAGAATGAGCTAGGACTTGAAAAGGATACAAAACTCAATATTAGGAAAATACAAAGGGAAATTACAGGAGGGGTTTTGAGTTTTATTTGAGCAAGAAGAACAAGGAAGAAATCTGCCCACTGCCCGGGGCAAGTGAGGTAATGTTGATAGATTTCAGAGAGATCGCAGAATAGCCCAAGTGTGGTGTTCTCTGCAGTGAAGGCTTTTCAGAGGGGGAAGGGCAGGTCAATGGAAGTCCAAGATTTGTGGGTAGTTTACAGAAGAGGTGAAGCGGATGGCATGTCACCAAGCAGAGGGGGTCAGGTTTCTCTGACTCAGGCAAATGAGGATGGGAACAGAGAGGAGGTTTCTTAACTACCTATCATGATCTTTGAGCAGTCAGAGAGAGCAAGGAAAGTATCCAGAAAAGAAAAAGAAGCACATATAACATATTGATTTGGTCTCAGGAAACTGTGGATCAGCAAGATGATGTTAGTACTAGATAAAATCCTAGGGCGATGTATTAAAAGGATGGTCCGTGATGTAGTGACATGGTGATCCCTGGGAGACGTGCTGCTTTCTGGAGACAGCATCTGGTTCATTAGAACAAGTCCATCTGGACAGTGCTCATTTCCTTAATTGATGGGTTTACGAGAGAAATAGGAACAGTGAATACAGATTTTGGCATGGTTTTGACCAAGGGTCCCATGACATCCTTGCAGACAAAAGGGAAAGATGTGTCCCTATTAATGGATTCATAGTTGTTTGCAGCGATATAGCGCTACCATGCTGGTTAATGCATCCTGGATGGAGGTCTCTAGTGGAAAGACTCAGCACCGATGCTCCCTCCTGCTCCACAGTTTTACAACTATCTTAAGGGGATTTATATGGTGCCCAGATCACATCTGTGAGTGTTGGAGAAAATCTACATTTGTGGTAGGGATATAAAGACAGAATCTGATAGATTCTGATAGAATTGGAACCCTAAAATGGTTTTAATAGACTGGAGTAAGGGAACCAATTCAATCTATCCAAATCTCAATTTTCTCACCTGTAAAATGGGGTTAGCAATAATCTCTTTCCCACAGGACTGCGGTGAGATTCAATCAAGATAATGGATTAAAACTGAGGAACAAAAAAACCTCAGGTGAGCAACAGACAACAGTAACAGCCTGTCCAGTAGCATTTGTATTTCCAAAGATTGGATGACATTTTAATTAAGTTTGTTGAAATTCAATCCACTTTTTCTAAAACTTGGAATTAAGTTTCATATTCAAGTGTTGATCTTTATCAATTTGCACTCTTGTTAATTAAACATTTGTATGCGAAAAGCAGATATTAGCATTTTTATGCCTTTTGCAAAGTAAAATTATGGGCAGAAAAAAAAAGACTATGGATTTAGTGCCATGTTTAGCACACGGTTACACTCAAATACTATTTCCGTTGTTATTACTAATAATACAGTGACAGGCAAGAAGTAAAAACAAAATTTCTGGACTTAGGTCCAAAAATCAACTCCATTTCTATAGAACCAGGAAGGTGTAAGTTAACAGAAACGTACCAGACGAATACATAAGCCTTTGTGTTAACCTTAAACCCGGTCTGAGCCCAGAGTGTATATAACTGTCACTAAAATCCTGTATATGACATAGGTTGTGTCAACAGAACGTTGGTGTCCAGAACCAGGAAAGCAGCTATTTTATCGGCCTGTCGCAGCTCTTCACACCAGAGGTGCTAAGTTCAGGGAAGGAGCACAGTCTTCTCAGCCCCTGATGAAATTAGAATCTTTGGGGGAGAATTAAAAACTATCAATGTCTGGGTCCCAATCCAGGACTATGAAATCAAAATTCTGGGGATGGTGTTGAGAACTACCATGTTTAAATTAAATGTTGACTTTTAGGAGCTTTTTCCTTACAGATCCATCTAGGATGGTGATGGGATCTGAAACTCAACTATCTGAAGAATGATTAAAGAAAGATCCAGGGTTTAATTAAGAGAGGTAGACAGGTGCCTTCAAACAACCAAAAGACTGTGATGTGGGAGGGTAAGAATTATTTTTCCTGTCTGCAGAGGGCAGAGCTTAGACCATTGTATGAGTTACACAGAAATACATGTTTATTTAAAATAAGAAAATAAAATACATGTTTATTTAAAAATTTAAAAAGCATGTTTATTTAAAATTAAACGTTTTAATTTAAATAAGAACATGTTTATTTAAAAAAATACATGTTTATTTAAAATATCCCAAACAATTACATTTGCTAGAAAAGTAAATGAGTTACTTTGGGAAATGATTAAATTCCTGTGGGTGCTGGCATTCAATATTTTCGTAACTGCTTTCCAGGGATGTTATAGAAGGGGGCTATGTACTTAACGGAGTCTATGTTTCTTTCTTTTTTAAAAAAAATATTTTTAATGTTTATTTATTTTTGAGAGAGAGAGAGAGAGAGAGAGAGAGAGACAGAGCATGAGTGGGGAAGGGGCAGAGAGAGGGAGACAGAATCTGAAGCAGGCTCCAGGCTCCGAGCTGTCAGCACAGAGCCAGCCCCATGTGGGGCTAGAACACGCGAACTGTGAGATCATGACCTGAGCCGAAGTCAGATGCTTAACCTACTGAGCCACCCAGGCGACCCAAGGAGTCTATGTTTCAATCAATTAATGAATTTATAATTGTCTTTAAAATTAGTATCCTTTTAGATGATGAAACTGACCGAATTCACTAAGTAGTCAGGGGTCAGACACTGGTATCTTTAAAAAGCTCACTTGGTGACTTGTCACCCCCCCCCCCCCACCCTTGAACTCTTCTGGCCCCAGACTCCACCCTCCATCAAGGACTCCAGTGATAAGAGCACTGTAAGACTGGACAGGGGTTTGTGGGAAATGACCCGCTACCCTCCAATCATAGTGCATCTGTGAGAGACTTAATCGAGCCAGAGATTCAGATAACAATGAGAGTGAAATCTGGAATCCTGGCCTCTTTGGTAATTTTCTATTGCTCTTTCCTACTATTCTAATCTCTGAGGCAGATTGAATCCTGATAAAGGTACTTCACAGTAAAAGTCTTCACCATAGTACAAAAGATTTTTCATCTTCAGCCAATGACCCATTTATTTGTGAACAGTCAATACAACTGAATTCCAGTAAAATCAAGGATTTGGATAGTCCCTTGACGGTTATGACAATAGAGGATTAAATTTGTACGTCAGAGCTGACGGTCCTGGAACACCATCTGTTTAGTCCCCTCCTTGCTGTTCCTATTTTTAATGCGCTGTTCTTTCTGAATATGAATCACATTTCTGTGCCAATAAGTCTGCATTGCTGTAGGTAAATGATTATTAGTTCATCAAAAGGGATGAAAAGCACCTTGGCAAAGAAGAGAGGTTTATTTCATCCAGGTTATTCATTAGTGATCAGAGAACAAGAGCTATCATACTAATTCTGTGAAATTCCAACCCATCCCTTTGTTTCACCGCCAAAGATTACGAGGGAGAAAGTCCTTTCCTTTTAACCTTGAATCTCAGTCTCAAGACAATTTGTTTTTAAAAAAGGCTTTTTGGTCTTTAATTGACCCAGTAAATGGGGAAACTGTTTTAACCTGATTACTTCACATCTTTGTTTATGCGTGTGTTTTATTTCATCCATCATGACTTTCCAAATGATCGTCTGGTTTGACCAATGTAGTATACCATCAAAGGGTAGCAAGACATATCTTCATGGTTGAATTCAGTTAGATTGTCTGGAATCCACAATCAAAATGGGTCAAAGTAGAATTCATAGACTTAGAACATTTCAGATGTTTAAAAAATATTTGTTGAAGGCGCACCTGGGTGGCTCAGTCGGTTAAGTGTCCGACTTCAGCTCAGGTCATGATCTCACAGTCAGTGGGTTTGAGCCCCGCATCGGGCTCTGCGCTGACAGCTCAGAGCCTGGAGCCTGCTTCGGATTCTGTGTCTCCCTTTCTCTCTGCCCCCCCCCCCCCCCACTGGCGCTCTGTCTCTGTCTCTTGAAAATAAATAAATATTAAAAAAAATTAAAATAAATATCTGTCGAATTAGTGAGTAATCCCCATGATATTAACAACAACTAAAAAATTATTTTTATGCCACCATTGATTCATGTGATTCACTTTATGCTAAAGGAATTCTATAGCTTTGTGGCATGTGCTGTTAGTTACTTTCCCACTATCCCTTCTGTCACTTCTCAGTTGCTACCAGGACCCCAGCTTTGTTGAGGGCAGCAGTGTGCTCAGGAATATACACTGGGCACTAGTAGGAGACATTGATACAGTCCTAAGCCAAAGAGAAGAAAGCCTGACCTGCCGGATGTATTTGAGAAAGCTTTTCGCTTTCTTATGGAGTGCTTTTAGAAGAAATGGGTCAAATTAAAGCATGATGTCAATGTTAGAAAAAAAAGTTTTGAATTTTGTTTTTGTGTTCCAGGATATTTTACAGTTGAAACACACAAACAGGTTGTTTAGCTGATGACGCTCTCTGTTGTTAGATGGAGATCACCAGCTGTGCAAATTCCATGGTAGTTTCAGGGCTGAGCTGGAGCTCAGAGGTTTAAACAGTGTGAGCTGGTCACACCACGTGCAAGGGCCCGCCCAGTCCCCTACCGGTCTTCCAGAGAAGTTCCAGGCTTCCCAGAGCCCAGGAGAGAGCAATCACATCAGAGCTTCCGGGCCCATCAGAGTCCAGGGGCCTCCTGAATAGCTACTAACCTGGCTCTCAAAGGCAGAATGCTCACTTCGAAAACAAAAAGGACCCCAGCTTTGTTAGAAGACTGATGGATGAAAGGTAAGAAAAGAATGAGCCCAGGTTCTGGGAAGTGTTCAAAACAATGTGGTCACCTGCTTTATTCTGGGCAAATCTAAATAGACCAAGCCTGTCCTCAGCCCTCCATCCTTCAGGGCTCTCTCATCTCCAAGTTAACATTTGCACTACTGCCCTCTGTTGGATAGAAACGGAACTTCACTCTGGTATCTTGTTTTTGTTGCAAGCCAACTTAAGTAGGTCAGAAAGATTTGAGCTGAGCTCTAAGCCCAGTCAGCTCCCAACCGCTTATTCAAAGCCAAAATTCTCAAGAAGCACATTCCGCCCCCCCAAAAACGGCAACTGGGAGCATTGATGGCTCCTGTGATTCTAAAACCAGTGCACCCTACTTTACAAACTGGATGGATGGTTATCAAAGGCTCTAAGGCAGTGATTTCTAAACTTTATTTTTCACTAGCTAAGCATATTATTCAGGCAAACTCTTGGATAAGCTGCTTAGTGTAAAGCCAGGGCTCATATCAGCCCCACAGCAGCCCCTGCAACGCCTCCACAGAACCAAAGCACTCAGCAGAGGCCAGTTTGAAAAAAATCCAGGGGCGTCTGTGTGGCTCAGGTGCTTAGTTAAGCAGCCAACTTTTGATTTTGCCTCCAGTCATGATCTCAGATCATGAGATCAAGCCCCAGAGTGGAATCTGTGGTGGGCAAGGAGCCTGCTTGAGATTCTCTTTTCTCTCCCTCTCCCCCTGCCTTTCGCCAATGCATGTGCTCTCTCTCTCTCTCAAAAAAAAAAAAAAAAAACAAAAAACAAAAAACAAAAAAACAAAAACAAAAAACAAAAACAAAAAACCACTCTGAGAGATCTCATATTTGGAGAAAACCTAGAAGGAAGAATGCTTTGCAAATCACTTTCTCTGTTTAAAACTGCTTTTTAATGAATTGATTTCCAAAACATAAAGTACTTCCCCCGCTCCAAAAAAATTTAAAGTATCGATTCTCATACTTCCTCGACAAAAATTCTGTCAAGTCTCTGAAGCTTAGTGAGCCAAAGTACGTCTGTAGGTAACGTTATGGTTATCAAAAGAAACGGGAACAATCTGGAATGTGCAGAAGTTAGAGGTCTTGTTCATACAAGATGGTCTCTGGGGCTATCTTCTAACATACCCACAAGCTGCTTGTTTGTGACTAATTTGATGCTATAGAGAGGCCCTTAGCTGTGATGCAGGATTAAAAATTCATTTTCTTGTTTCCTAATAACAGATCTATCTCCTGGGCTAGACTCACTATGGGCAAGAACTGAAATTTTAAGAAGCTAAAAAGAACTAACATGCAGTGAGAAATATGAATGCTCCCATGGAACATTCTCTACTATGGCAGACCTACAGGATGTCTTAGCTCATCAGCCCAAGACCAACAGGAACAGATCTGACATCTAAAAAAAAAAAAAAATCACATTTCTTACAATGTAAAAGCATTGTAATGTGAGAGGCTGAACTCCAGAGGAACTATGAAACATCTCAACCATTGAAGGCAGAGCTGAGTTATTACAGGATATGAGAAAAAGTGGAATTAAGGTGCACATTAAGTTCAGGGCTGTGAGGAAAGGCTCACCATCGAGTCTGGACTATGATGTGGAACTGCAGCACTGTTTCTCTGGACACAACAAAGTTCAGATAGATGTGGAATATTGTGTCCAGACACCCCTCACATCTGGGTTGGAAATCGAGGCAGCTTCGCTGTGTCAAAATGACTGAGATCCTCTAGGCAAAATGGACTGTTTCCTCCTTACTGATTAATTCCAACCACAATATTTCTGATACCTATGATATTAGAGAAGAATGCTTCTCAGTGAATAAAGAAGCAGTGGTCACTCCAACAAGAAGGTTGCATGACACTTTATAGCTGCGGCATGTCCTTGGGAGGAATGTTGTTTCCCATAAACTTTGCAGCTGGCTCTCTCGTGTCTGTTAGCCCAACTTGATGAATGACTGGCCATATGTTTACTTTCTCAGTCCAAGCTAATTTGTACTTTCTCAGCAGGATAGCGGATGACTGACGATCTGAGTTAGCTGGGCAAGCACAGAAATAGACAACGAGATAGCTGGTGATTCCCATGTTTGAGAGCATCAGGCCAGGATAGGTCCCCTCGAGTTGGCCTTCGACCCTTACTCTTTTCCTTTCCTTCCATTGCTCCTAGGCCCTTCCTTATCTTTCCCTGGGGAAAAGGTAAAGGATGGCAAAGCTTTTATGTGACACGTTCTTCCTTTAGATGTGCTAATATTTTCAGTCAAACTTTTCTTCTTTCTGTTATGGTCCATACTGTCTTGTCTTCATAGTTTAATTCTGAGGGGGGAATGGGGGGGGGTCATAGCTAGTTTCTGAAATATTGGGGGAGACACCTCACAGGTTGCCCTTGATGGGGTTCAGAACATGCTATCCCCCAAATATGGCACCTTGCCACACTGAATATCTTAGGCTGAAGGAATTTGAGAAAACAGCAGAAGCAGGAAGGTCACTCTGACCTCTCTCTACCCACCTTGTTCCTCTGAAAGCAGGAGATAAATCTCCTATGTGCAAGCTCCCACCACCAGGAGGAAGGGAGACATCCTTATCACCAAACACAGGGAATTGGGCTGAGAAAGCTGTATAAACAAACCTTGTTATTTCTTCTTCATTTTACGATCCCTAGTCCAAACCTCTTTGTCTTCTGGATCCTTCACAAATTTATTATTTCTTTGTCTATACGATATGAAAATTTCCTGCTCTGGTCACTTCTTCAGGTTTTCATCTTCTTGTGAAGGTTTCTGTATACCTGCACAAATTCAGTAAAATCTGTATGTTTTTCTCTTGTTAATCTTTGTCGATTTAATTTTCATGCCCAGCCAGGGACCGTAAAAGCGTCGAGGGAAACGTTTATCTCACCTACATCCTAAAATATACCTGAGAAATACACTTGAGAAACTATATTTGTTTAATGTGAATGAAATGGACCAAATAATCTTTGGTAAAAAGATTATAATTTTGGTTGAAATTGTAATTTGACCTCAAGCAAACCAAAATAAAATACTGAAAAAAACTTCTAAATGAAACTGAATATCCCATATTTATTTAGAAATATGGTAGCTTGTTTACTGTGGCTTAACTCTTTGCCAAACTAATTGGGGGAGAAAAGTGATTTTCAGCCCTGAGCCTATTTTATATTTAAAGGAAATGCTTATATGTACATATGTCCCTTTTAAAAAATGTATGAGAAAGTTAATAAATGACTCTTAATTAGCTTTTAAATCAAAGGTTTTCTTGATGGGACTTCTACATAATTTTCTGAATTTTCCAAATGAGGTGGATCTGAAATCCCCAGGGCAATTTCTGCCCATGGAAAAGTTGGATAAGCCTGGACTTCCCGAGTGATGTCACAGTGAGACTTGAGCTTTGATAATCAGGAATTTCAAGACCACGCCAACATTTCAAGAGACTGTCCAAGAAAACAAATATGAGATTTCTGTGTGAGGTTCAGTTGAAATAATAGAGTGCTGTTTCCATTAAGTGCCTATAATTGCATATTCAAAACTCCTAAAATATCTTGCTATGCAATATCGAAATATCTTGAAGAGCACTCTTAAAAGACTGTCTAGTGGGGTGTCCACACTACAACAATTTTATGAGATGAAAACAAGTTGTAGAACAGTAGGGACAGCAATCCCAGTTTGGCTGGGGAAAAAAATCGGAAAGGAAAGGAAAGAAAAAAAAAAAAAAAAAAAAGAATGACCTGTGAGTGGTTGTGTGTGTGTAAAAAAAAAAAAAAAATACCTGGGTATCTGGAAGGAAACCCAGAAAACTGTTAAATGTAGTTCCCTCCTGGAATATAGAGAGAAGGCAAGGGATTTTCATTTTTTATTTTACAGCCTTTTGTGTTGTTTTCATTTGTTATGATTAGCATTACTGCAATTGTCATTTAAAAACTCAATTAGAAAAAGGCTCATCAAATTCTGAAACCTCACATGTCTCATTTGACCCATAACTTATTTAGGCTCAGATATTGTTAACATTTAGCAGGAACAAGAATGTAAAGCATTTTTAATTTTGATGTCAATGGGCTGAGAAAGCTCCTCCTGATACATTAAGATGTAAAGGAACTATATCGAAGACTACAATCTTTAATATCAATATATGAAAGAAAATAGTAATATGTAATATGAGTACATATTCTCTGAAATTGTCAGAAGTCTAATCTATCTATCTATCTATGTCAGGGCAGCAAACATGAAAAAGTCGTGGTTGTTATTCGTGAAAAGCTTATGCTTTGTTGGCCTGGACCAGCATGCAGAAAATACTTGATACACCAAGAGGAGAGGTATAATAGAGATATATCAAAGGGATACAGGACAAACCATGTGAACGAGGGATAGGGAAGCCTCCCAGGAGTTCACTCTAACTGGAACTTGAAGGATAGAAAGTTTTCCAGGCAGAGAACATGGATGAGGACACTCCAGGCAGAATACATAGCATGAATGAAAAAATAGGGACACCAAAGTGTCTAGCACAAAATGAAATGAACTTATTGAGGGTATCGTATTAGCTTACAATGACCTCACTCGTTCTGGGAAATGCTCCCAGATGTACTGGGTTGGTCCCCTGGTAACCATGCTTATATTATATGACATCTTCCCCTATCCTCACCTATTAGAATAGATACATACTCGCGGGGCATGGGTGGCTCAGTCGGTTATGCGTCCAACTTTGGCTCAGGTCATGATCTCATGGCTCATGGGTTTGAGCCCCTCGTCGGGCTCTGTGCTGACAGATCAGAGCCTAGAGCCTGCTTCAGATTCTGTGTCTCCCTCTTTCTCTGGCCTTCCCCAACCATGCTCTGTCTCTCTCTCTCTCTTTCTCAAAAATAAAATAAACATTAAAAAAAAAGAACAGATACATACCTTCATACCAATAGCATTTTAAAGATATACACGTATATAAAAGCTACAATCTTTATACAATTGAGTGTTGGCAAAAATTAGAGACAATTGTACTGGGTACTATTATGCATGTCAATACATTTAGTTGATGGACCAGCTATGTTTGGATGATCAATAAAATGACACATATATTAATAATTTAATACATGTTCGTTTCATAAAATATATTTTTCTTTCCTTCGATTTTATTCAAATTAATGATATGCTGTTATGATTCAGATTTTCACAAAATTTGTATTCTATCAGCAGTAATGCATGATATTTTTTGCATCATTATAGTTCTGTTTTAATTAGTTTCAGTTTGGCTCAACTTTCCTCTCTGGAGGCATTAGCAACAGGAGTTATTGACAAAATCTTAAAGCAATAGTCAGATTGAGAATAAATAATAAAAGTTACATATGATTTTTTAACTTGAAAAAAATTGCAATATAATTGCCATACATATGGTGTTTAATCATTGTAATGGAGCTACATGTAATAAATTACCATAATCAAAGAATCTAGTATAAACTATTGTTTATTATTAAAAAAATTTTTATTATTATTTTTAGAGAGAGCATGAGCAGAGGAGAGTGGCGGAGAGGGAGGGGGAGAAAGAGAGAGAGAGAGAGAGAGAGAGAGAGAATCCCAAGCAGGCTCCAGGCTCAGCACAGAGCCCCATGCAGGGTTCAATCCCACGACCCTGGGATCATACCTGAGCCAAAATCAAGAGTCAGACACTCAACCGACTGAGCCACCCAGGCACCCCTATTATAATATACTACTTTAATTTTACATGTGACTATCACTTGTATAATGTTCATGGTCTCTTACCGCAAGATCCATAGGATAGCTCTTAAGATTTTCTTCTTTACAAAATTTCCACGTTGTAATGGTATAAAAGATGAAAATAGCAATTAACATTTTGCTCAACTTATTGAACTCTCTCTTTAATCAAGACTATAACTGAACCTGTAATATGTTGAGAAAATTATCTGTATAGAAATTGGTTTAGAGGTTAGAGGTACAGGAATCCTCTCTTTCGTGGATAAACATGCTCAATTTCCCTTTTCTTTACTGGAATGCTACTTTTGTTGTTTAGCTTATGTGCCGTTTCAACTCAGGGGAAAAAAAAACAAACATTGTCTCTAAATTAAAAAAATATATACTATTGATTATTTAACAGTGGTCCAAATACTTCTTTTGAGTTTCTTATAAGCTTTTGCTAACATGGTTAGTAGCAAATTGTAGTACATACCAAACAGCCAAATTCAAGATTAATTCATTCTTCCTCAAAGATGGATTTCTTCTTATTTCGAATCTTCCAGTTAGTTTGCTTTCCTCTTCTTGAGTACCTCATACATTTGGCCTAAATGAAATCTAATTGCTGACAGAATTTAACTGCTGACATTCTCATTGCATGCAGTGGTGAGGTTATATTTGAAGGGCGGGCCCAGAAAATATTTATTATCGTAATCGAATTGTTCCACGGAATGGCATCACTACTGAGCTACTGACACAGTACAAATGACATCTCAAGTGACAAGTTCACACTGTGCCGCTATGTGGTACCATGAATTCTCCTAGAATTTGGGCCAAAATTCTGGTTTGCATACTTGTTTTTTAAGCCAACCACGATGATGCCATTTTCATAGATTTGCCTTGAAAGTCTTTCAGATTAATACCTAACACGGAAAATTGTGTTATAGATTTTTATTTGTTTGTTTTTAACAAAAGGTGTGATTTAACATCGGCACATGGGGTCCAAAACAATACTGCCTACTCAGAGAGCAAGGTGGGACTGTGCAAACCACAGTCACTGTAAGTCATAAGCAGAAAGTGGTGTTTTTTTTAACGCCTTCATTTAAAACTCAGCCCCTTTCCAAAATATATAAAACAAATTAAACAGTCTTTAATTTCAATTTTCGTGTTTTTTATTTTGGTAGTTCAAAATTTCTACAATAAAATTATTTTCAACATGAATTTTGTTTCTGATAACAATGTCATTGAACGTCGTACTGTTAGATTTTGATTTGGGGGATAATCTTTCCCACTTTATCATACATACAAGATTTTAAAACCTCTTTTGAGTTTCTTCTTTTTTTATTAAGCTTACATGTTCATTCATCATGATCTATGGCATAAAATTTCTAAATCATCTGCAATAAAATTAGAAGTTTTCTTTAAATTACTTTCTGTAAATGTTGTACTTGTTTTTGCTATGAAAAGCTCAGGGTACATATTGAATGCATAGTATTATTTTTTTAATTAAATTTCTTTTTAGATGTTTACTTACTTTTGAGAGATAGAGAGAGCGAGAGCAGGGGAGGGGTGGAGAAAGAGGGTGACACAGAATCCGAAGCAGGCTCCGGGCTCTGAGCTGTCGGCACAGAGCCCGACGCGGGGCTCGAATCCACGAACTGTGAGATCATGACCTGAGCTGAAGTTGGACACTCAACCGACTGAGCCACACCCCCAGCATGGTGTGTTTAAAAGAATAATACTGGGGTGCCTGGGTGGCTCAGTCGGTTAAGTGTCCAACTTCAGCTCAGGTCATGATCTCACAGTTCATGGGTTCGAGCCCCGCGTCAGGCTCTGTCCTGACAGCTCAGAGCCCAGAGCCTGCTTTGGATTCTGTCTCTCCCTCTTTCTCCACCCCTCCCCTGCTCGTGCTCTGTCTCTCAAAACTAAATAAACATTTAAAAAAAATTAAAAACACCATGCTGAGGTGCTTGGATGGCTCAGTTAGTTAAGTGTCCCACTCTTGGTTTTGGCTTGTCATGACCTTAGGGTTCATGGGTTTGAGCCCTGCACTGGGCTCTACGCTGCCAGAGCCTGCTTAGGATTCTCTCTCCCTCTCTCTCTGCCCCTCCCCCCACCTCTAAATAAATAAATAAGTAAACTTAAAAAAAAATACACATACCATGCTAACATCCTATATCAGTGTTAATTTCTTTGCTAAATAGTACCAATTTTTTGCTGTTTAAACAAAAAGTTCTCGCACGTTTTGTTTTGTGCATGTTTGTATATTTATGCACAACAGACATTTTGTATTCTTTTGATTGTGACCTTAAGTGTTTTTAACAACAAATACCTCGGGGCGTCTAGGTGGCTCAGTCGGTTAAGCGTCCAACTTCAGCTCAGGTCATGATCTCACGGCTTGTGAGTTGGAGCCCCATGTCATTAACTCAGAGCCTAGAGCCTGCTTTGGATTCTGTGCCTCTCTGGTGCTCTCACTCTCTCTCTCTCTCTCTCTCTCTCTCTCAAAAATAAACATTAAAAACAACAACAGCAACAAACACCTTCATTGTAAAGTTAATCATGAAGATTGGATGTGAAGCCTTTGACAGAAGGAACATAACCGCTTGTCTTTGAAATTAGAATATAAAAGCCAGTTTCCACAGATTCCTTTTCCTGTTGAAAGAATTTTGATACAAAATAAAATATTAAATTCTCTGCGCAGTTCAAGCAATGTAATCTCAAAACAATTTTTTTGCATCAGAGTAAGTTTTGCAAGAAACATTCTCACACTGTCAAAAAGCTGCCTGGATCATTTCCCAATATCATGATTAATAAACAGTAAAGCCCCAGAGATTTCCTCTTTCACATCCAATTGGCAGATTCAGGGATGTCAGTTTTTCATCTTTTAAATGGAAACATGGAGTTGCATTTGGTGTTTCTGGGTGGTGGTGTTGATGTGAGTCATTATCTTTGCAAATCTTCACTTAGTAAAGAATCTTCATTTTTACCAATATGAATTCTTGAATATTCTTTAGTTGCAAGAATCCCATCTGATGCATTCAAGTTCTGGATTTGACTGGAACAATGTTCCTGTTCATTTTCTTGTTTTGATCAGTTATTAAAGCTTCAATAAATATATTTGTAATATCTCATTCAAAAGTTTTATGTGAATTATTTAACATATGTTCTCAATTTTAATGTGAATTTTAGAGTTTTAAGGAAAGTTTTTTGCAAGTTTTTTATTTCTAGTTTCTATTTTGAATTTGCTTTTATATTTTTTACTTCTTTCATAATTTTGACTTGTAGTTATTCCTAAGACCCAAAGAATTAAAAATGAAATGTAATTTTATCATATTTTCATCCAAAATTGCAACAAAATACATGTAAAAAAATAACTAGACATAGGATACCTTAGAAGTATTCTTATAAAACTTATAGAACAGGGGTGCCTGGGTGGCTCAGTCGGTTAAGCGTCTGACTGCGGCTCGGGTCATGATCTCTCGGCTTGTGAGTTTGAGCCCTGCGTTGGGCTCTGTGCTGACAGCTCAGAGCCTGGAGCCTGCTTGGGATTCTGTGTGTGTGTGTGTGTGTGTGTGTGTGTTTGTGTGTGTGTGTCTGCCCCACCCCTGCTCTCACTCTGTCTCTTTCTTTCTCAAAAATAAATACACATTAAAGAAAAAACTTGTAAAACATAAGTTTTCCCCCAAAAGTTCTTTTTAAAGTATTCTAAATCATCTATACAAATTCAAAAGCAAGACACAAACTGTAATTAATTTGGTGTCATAATTTTAATCAAAATTAATTAAATCATAGCCAATTTAAAAAGCTTTGTGACTTTATTGAATTCTTAACCTTCTATAAAAATAAAACTGCGCTTTACCCATCCAATGTGCAAATAGTTGCCAGTGGGAAGACAGTACTATGCTTAAGTGATGTTACAGATCTACATTGATGCAAGTTTTAAAGTAATGTGAATTGCTCAGCATTGCAAAGTGTTGCCTCTGCGTGGCTCTACTCCTATAGACCACTGTTCCTAACAGTGGCAAATCAGGAGTGCCTCAGGAACCACAAATGGTGGCCTGAAGAGAGATGAGACCAAGATGGTCAACGCTCCTGGGAAACAGCGTTTTGTTTTAGAGAGATCTATTTTATCTGAGGTACCTGGGAAGAAGGATTTGACAAGCTAAGCAATCCTCTCGCTTTCCTACATGCAAGAGCTACTCAAATCTTCCCCGCACCAAGCGGGATCCCAGGGATAGACCGCATGTCCTTTAGTGTGCTCAGGTCTCACGTTTTGTGCGGTGCGGGACCTCCGGCAGCCTGGAGCCCAGGGCAGAGGGCTGCCATGCCCGAGTCTAAGGGAAATACTGGTTGGGTCTTTTGGATTCTTCTCAAGATTTTGGAATTTAGAACTAAGGCTTGTTGGGAAGCTGAGCCACGTTAATGGCCTCGGATGGAACTTCCCATTTTGGAAGTTCCTGGATATTCCAGGGGTTGGGGAGTTTGACCTCTTCCTTGGATTCCATGAGTTTTCTTAATGCCCTTTTTGTGTTGACAGGTTTGTTTAATTTCTGTTACATGTAACCAAAAAAAAAAAAATTTCTAATAATGTGTTGGTCTGTCGTGGGAAAGGAGGAGACGGAACTGGTGTGTTGGCTGAACCCAGGTTGTAAAGTGACTCTAACCCCTTCACACCAGGGGGATGTGAAACATGCTGTCTCTTCAGTGTCTCAGATTGCCTTGGGGTTGTTGCATAAGGTCCCTTTCAGCACTTTCTTTTGTTTCATGTGTGATTATACGACATCATATAAACAGGGTGGGTTTTTTTTTCTTTTCTTTTTTTTTCCTTTCTTGGGCGTGGGCTGGGAGATGGGGGAATAGGAATTCTAATCGTCTCCTTTTATTGTCCTGTCTGGCGTCAGGTTCTAGCTTTCTGACTGGATTCTATATATCTCTCTGTCCCCAACTTGTTCAAGTCAAGTCTTTCTGATTTCAGAGTCTTTCCTACAACACATGATCCTTTTTCGTCAATATTACTGCATCCATAAGAGCGGTAATTGATTCAAATAGCTAATGTAGTTCAGTCTGCCTGGGTGTTCATACTTGAGGCTGGAGAAGACCATGACTTTCTGAGAGTGGTACATTTCTAAATATACCCTGTAACACAATGCAAGCCATTTTCATTCATTTCAAAGCTATTCCTCAGGGCGCCTGGGTGGCTGAATTGGTTGAGTGTCAGACTCTTGCTTTTGGCTCAGGTCATGACCTCAACAATTCTGTTCGTGGGTTCATGCCCCACGTCCGGCTCTGCACCGACCATGCGGAGCCTGCGTGGGATTCTCTCTCTCCCTCTCTCTGCCCCGCCCCTCCTCAAAATAAATAAATAAGCTTAAAAAGAAAAAAAAAAAAAAAGAATGTTTCAATGGTATTTAGATGTCAGTTCTCCCTAAAATAATTTATAGATTGAATGCAATTCCAACAAAAGAAGCTTTTTTTCTTTTGTAGCTGGACAGGTTACTACAGGAGTCCATGTGGAAAAACCAACTTGCTAGGAAAACACTGAAAAGGAAGAGCTATGGTGTGGGAGGAAAGTGGAGGGATGGAGAGATTAGCCAGATATTAAAACATAAAGCCCTTATGTTGGAAACAGTGTGGCACTGTTACGTGAACAGATGGAATAAAATACAAAGTCCACAGACAGACCCATTTAATATGGTAATCTAGACTATGATGATGATCGTATCTTAAACCTCTGGGGATACCAATGGACTTTTTAAAGGTACTGAAGCATTTGGGGGAAAAAAGATAAAATTATGTCCATTTTTTTGAGGTTTTTAATTTTTTTAATTTTTTTAATTGTTGAATTGAAGTATAATTGATGCATAACATTGTGTAACTTTAAGGTGCACACTGTATTGATTTGATACATTTATATATTGTTATATAATTACCACTGCAGCATTAGCTAACACCTGTGTCATATCACATAATCATCATTTTATGTGTGAGGGGGCGGGAACAATAAAGATCTAGACTCTAAGCAACTTTGAAGTTTTATAATACAACGTTGTTGACTCTAATCCCTATCTGTACATTTGTTCCTCAGTATTTCTTTATCTGCTAGTTCCCAGTTTACCCTTGAACCATGGATCCTCAACTCTTTCACCTCCCAATCTCTGGTAACCATCATGCTACTCTATTTTTATGAGTTTGGAGTTTTTAGATTCCACAGGTAAAAGCATATCCATTCCTTAGGTATACAAGAATAAGCTCCAAATGGATTGGAGTTGTAAATGTAAAAAAAAAAAAAAAAAAATGTAAATATACAAATAGTAAAAGAAAACATGAATGAATGCTTCCAAACTTTAAGTGTAGGTGTAAGATTTCTAATTATCACCCCAAATCCAGATGCAAGAGAAGTGCTTAACACATTTGACTGGTAAAATGCTTTTACAGCCATTTTTTTTTTTTCAACGTTTTTTATTTATTTTTGGGACAGAGAGAGACAGAGCATGAACGGGGGAGGGGCAGAGAGAGAGGGAGACACAGAATCGGAAACAGGCTCCAGGCTCCGAGCCGGGCTCGAACTCACGGACCGCGAGATCGTGACCTGGCTGAAGTCGGATGCTTAACCGACTGCGCCACCCAGGCGCCCCTAAAATGCTTTTAAATGGCAAAAACCATAAGCAAAGTAAAGGACAAATAACAAATTGGTAGAAAATACTTATCACAGATAATGGGTTAATATATATCTATATCTTTTTTTTAATGTTTATCTATCTATTTTATTTTTGACAGATAGAGACATAGCACCAGCAGGGGAGGGGTAGAGAGAGAGGGAGACACAGAATCTGAAGCAGGCTCCAGGCTCTGAGCTGTCAGCACAGAGCCTGATGCGGGCCTTGAACTCATGAACCATGAGGTCATGACCTGAACTGAAGTTGGATGCTTACCCGATTGAATCACCCAGACACCCCTATCTATATCTATTAATATAATATATATATATATAACTAATATATATGCAACTACATATAATATAATATATATAACTAATATATAAAGAACTTTGAAAATTTGAGGAAACACTGAAAATCTTGTTTTAAAATGGGCAAAGACAAGAACCATCCCCAGAAAAGATATAAGCATGGCCTCACTCATAAGGAATTTAAACTGAAACCGCACAGAGATACAATTTCTCACCCATCAGATTGGCAAACAGTCAAAAGCTTGACAATGCACATTATTGACAAGACTATAAGGAAATATGCACTCACGTATCTTGATGGTGGAGATACAAAATGATTCACTCCCATGAGAGGGAATTTGTCAGTATCTAACAAAAGCACAGGAATCCTCCCTCTAGGAATTTACCATGAAAGTAAACCTTTGAATTATGAAAATACACAGGTACAATGTTCTTAATTGCAGCATTATTTGCAATAACAAAATATTGAGAACGGCCTGAACTCCTAGGAGTACTTCACCCAATGGAGTAGTATATCACTATCATCATCATCATCATCATCATCATCCTATTACAAATTCCAGAGACATTACTTTTTTTTTAAATGTTTATTTGTTTTTAAGAGAGAGAGAGAGACAGAGTGTGAGCAGGGGAGGGGCAGACAGAGAGGAAGACACAGAATCCGAAGCAGGCTCCAGGCTCTGAGCCGTCAGCACACAGCCCAACATGGGGCTCGAACTCATGAACCATGAGATCATGACCTGAGCATAAGTCAGATGCTTACCTGACTGAGCCACCCAGGCGCCCCAACTTTAAGTTTTTTTAAAAAAACAAATTGCAAGAATAGAGTACTTACAATACGCTATCTTTTATGTAACAAAAAGAAGTAAGAGAACACATGAATCTGCTTATTTGGGGGACAAGAAACACAGGAAGGAAAAACCAGCAAGCAATGAAAGTGGTTACCTACCAGAGGTGAAGAGGAACCAGGGATGTGAGAGGGAACGAAGCAGCACTTCTCTGAGTGAGCCTTCAAGAGATGGGTAGGTACCGTGACGCCGTTGAAAGGGGTGGCAGGGGAAGAACAAATTCAAGTCACTTGAGACCACAGTACTTTGAACGTATACTGTTACTCTGAGGAAAAGTGAAGAACCGCAGCAAATACATGTTAATTTCCTTTGATTCTATTTGGTAAGCAATAGAATTTGGGTGATTTGGGTACAGCACTTTTGAGATGATTTTGTGTGGGGTCTAGCCCTGGGAAGATGAGTCAGTGTGTTGATGGTGTTGGAGGTCAACATTCTCACTGTAGAAGAAAGGAGATAAAACGATGGAGCAAAGGACGGCAGTGAAGGACCTCATAGAGCAGGATGGATATTGATGGCACCAGTGCAATGTCAGAATTTCTATTATATATATATATATATATATATATATATATATATGTGTGTGTGTGTGTATGTTTGTGTATATATATATATACATATATATATATATATATATACACATATATACACACACACACACACACACACAACCACCATGTGTGTGTCTGTGTGAGTGTGTATGTGCATGCGCACCTATAGTTTCCCAGCTTTGTCCCCTGAAAGGGCCTAGAGACAAAGACACCCCAGTAGCAATGAGAAGATGTAGGGCTAAGACCTCGGTTTCTAAATACAATTTCCCATTAAAAGGAAGCAGAGGTCCTTGAAGAAATGGCCAAGTCTGGTACTGGGCAGGGAAGGTACATGAGGAGTCTGGAACAGCTTGTTTGAACTAGAAACCATGAAAGTGTTTTAAAGATAATTATGGGAGTGGGGCGCCTGGGTGGCTCAGTCGGTTAAGTGACCGACTTCGGCTCAGGTCATGATTTCACAGTTCATGGGTTTGAGGCCCGCGTCGGGCTCTGTGCTGACAGCTCAGAGCCTGGAGCCTGTTTCAGATTCTGTGTCTCCCTCTGTCTCTCTGCCCCTCCCTCACTAACTCCCTGTCTCTCTCTCTCTCTCTCTCAAAAATAAATAAACATTAAAAAAAAAAAAATTATGGGAGCATGTTAAAAGCATCCAGGAGCCGGCTTAAAGGGGCACCAAACTGCCAAATCAGAGACAACTTTAGTGTTAAAATGAACAGTGACAGGAATGGATTATAGCCCATGGAATAAAACTAGAACCTATAGATCTGTATTAATAATAGCTAGATAGATGAGAGGGAGGGAGAGGGGGTAACGAAGTGGGGGGTGGAGAGAGAGAGAGAGAAGGCATTTCTTTTTTTTTTCCAACGTTTATTTATTTTTGGGACAGAGAGAGACAGAGCATGAACGGGCGAGGGGCAGAGAGAGAGGGAGACACAGAATCGGAAACAGGCTCCAGGCTCTGAGCCATCAGCCCAGAGCCCGACGCGGGGCTCGAACTCACGGACCGCGAGATCGTGACCTGGCTGAAGTCGGACGCTTAACCAACTGCGCCACCCAGGCGCCCCGAGAAGGCATTTCTTATTGAATAACACCTACTAATAAATGTGGAGGGACCGGGTGGACATGTGACATCAACTTTTTACAACCATCATAGCAGATATTGATTAGGGCAAAAATCATCAAGTTTGGGAAGGAAAGTATAATGAAGAGTAGGATATTTGGACGGGCCTAAAGGGTCTCCTCCCTGCTAATTGCTTACTAGCTGCAAGGGAGAAAATAGCAACTACAATGGAGAAAATGGATAACAGTCTAATCAAGTGATCAACACTGACATCAAGAATGAGGGGCAAATAGATATCTTATACTTAGAATATCTGAGAGGACACATCAACATTTACGTAGTTTTCTGGCAAGGGATGTGTAGCCTGAACCTAATCACAAGGAGACATCAGCAAACCAAAATGGAGAAACATTCTATAAAATTATTAGCCTTTGTCATGAAAGGCAAAGAAAAGACTAAGACTACAGAACTGTTCCAGATTTAAAGAAACTAAAAAGACAACTACATGTGGTACATGGTCCTGTATTAGATCCTGGGGGAAAAAAAATGTTATAAAGAACATTATTAGGGTAATTGAAAAAATATGAATGGTAGATTAGATAAAACTATTGCATCAATGTTAAATGTTCCACACTTGATGACTGTACTGTGATTATGAAAGAAAATGCCCTTGTTCTTAGGAAATTCTCAGAAAGTAATATGAGGTAAAGGGAAGTATAGAAGAATAACCCGTCAAAATGCTCAGGAAAAAAAATAAAGAATAAAAACATGCACAAATAGAGAGAATGATAAAACAAATGTGGCACAAATATAAACAATTTGGAAATCTGGCTAAAAAGATGTGAATTTTCATGAATTATTCTTATAATTTTTCTCCAAGTGTGAAATCATCACAGTTAAAAAGTTTTCTTAACTATATGATTAAAAGATTATATTAATTCAGACTGTTCTTTGTCCAATTAGTTTGAATTAGTTAGTGGCTCTAATTTGTTAAGCGGTACTGGGCAACCTATGAAAAATTCCTATCCTGGTGGCCACAGAGCCCCTATGGGTGAATGAATCATATGCCAGAAACATCTGTTGTGTGATTCTACTGGGACTTCTGACTTCTATAAATTTGAAGGAGTGTTTGGGAAGAAAAGCAGAAGTTTCCTGCTACTTAAGTTTAGAATGAAACAGAATTCATACACTTTATATTTCAGGGCTAATCGAGTGGAAATGTCAATGGGGAAATCCAGGTCAACTATAATTCCCATCATGACTAAGTGGCATAAAGGCTCAGAATACAGTGACCTAGAACTAACCTCAGGGAGAAATCAGTCAAATCAGAATCACTCATTTCCAGGATTCTTGGTAAAGTTTACTTGACGATTCATAAAGCTTAACGGTTACAATAAACGCAAGTGTCGATCACTACACGCATTTTGCTCTCTTAAATAAAAATGAAGTATAGTATGAAGCTACACATTGTTTATATTCTTGAGAAAGTTCAGATAAAAAAACAAGTTCCCAAGTATACAGGGGATATGTATGACCATCTTAAATCTGAGCATCAGATGTTAAAAATTTGACATGCTTATTATCTGCTTTGGATTTCTTAACTCTGGGAAAGCTTAGCATATTTTAGCATAAGAGAAGCATATTCCATTCTTATGCTTAGCATAAACTTAGCATATTCTTCAACAACAATCATTTTCATTAACTTAAAAACAGAAACAATACTGATTCCTTTCAAATCTGTTCAGTCCTTTCGGTCTCATGGCAGGTATGCTTTCATCTGAATGATACAGAAATTTTAGACATTGTCTGACCTTCTTTCTATAGACTGTAATTCCTGATGTTTTACAGTATAGCACCATTCACAGTAAAACAAAAAATCACTACAGTGTGATTCAATTTATTGCAAATAACAATGAGTACAAATTTCAGCTCTGATGCTAACCAGTTTTTTTTTTTTATTTTGAGCAAATAACATTTCTCTGAACCTCAGTTTCTTCATAAAATAGAGCTTTGTAAGAATGGCAAGCAGAACAGTGGGGGACCTGGAAATTGCTTGGCTTAGAGAATTCTTTAGGAGAACTGGAATACTACCACACACCTATTAAAATGACCATGGGGGGAGGGAAGGGGAAAAAATAGTTACACACAGAGAAGGAGAGAGGCAAACCATAAGAGACTCTTAAATACAAAGAACAAACTGAGGGTTGAGGGAGGGGGGGCCGGGGGAGGGGAAAATGGGTGATGGGCATTGAGGAGGGAGCTGGTTGGGATGAGCACTGAGTATCGTATGTAAGCAATGAACCACAGGAATCTACTCCCAAGACCAAGAGCGCTCTGTATACACTCTATGTTAGCCAACTTGACAATCAATTAAAAAATAAATAAAATAGGGGCGCCTGGGTGGCGCAGTCGGTTAAGCGTCCGACTTCAGCCAGGTCACGATCTTGCGTTCTGTGAGTTCGAGCCCCGCGTCAGGCTCTGGGCTGATGGCTCAGAGCCTGGAGCCTGTTTCCGATTCTGTGTCTCCCTCTCTCTCTGCCCCTCCCCCGTTCATGCTCTGTCTCTCTCTGTCCCAAAAATAAATAAACGTTGAAAAAAAAAATAAATAAAATAAAATAAAATGGCTGAAGTCGAGACCAACAACAACACCAAGTGCTGGCAAGGATGCGGAACGATAGAAACTCTCGTGCATTGCTGCTGGGAATGAAAAATGATACAGCCACTTTGGAGCATAGTTTGGTGGTCTGTCACAAGAGGGAACATACTCTTACCATACGATCTAGCCATCATACTCCTTGGTATTCACTCACAGGAGTTAAAAAACTTATATCCACACAAGCACCTGCATATAGATTTTTATAGCAGCTTTATTCCTAACTTAGAAGCGACCAAGATGTATTTCTGAAGGTAAATGGATACATAATCTGTGGTACCTCCAAACAATGGAATGTTAGTTAACACTAAAAAGAAATGGGCTATCAAGCCATGAAAAGACAGGGATGAGGCTTAAATGCATATAACTAAGTGGAAAGACAACATACTTCATTATCCCAACTATATACTACATTCTAGAAAAGACAAAATTATGGAGACAGTAAAAAGATTGGTAATTTCTGGGGGGGTTGGGAGGCAAGGGGCAGAGGGGAGATGAGTAGGCAGAACACAGAGGATTTTTAGAGCAGTGAAAATATTCTGGATGGTATTATGATATCCATTACCTGATGGACATGTGTTTGTCCAAACCCATAGAATGTATAACAACAACAGTGGACTCAAAGTAAACTCTGGACCTTGGATGATTCTGATGTGTCAGTGTAGGTTCATCAGTTGTAACAGATGTACCTCTCTGGCGGGGAACGTTGATAGTGGGGGAGGCTATTCATGTGTCGGGGGCAAGAGTATATAAGAAATCTCTGTGCTGTCCTCTCAATTTTGTTGTAAATCTAAAACTGCTCCAAAAAATAAAGTCTTAAAGAAAAAGAGAGAACAGGGGAGATGTTAAGTCCAGGGCTGGGGGTGTGTGTGTGGGGGGGGGTATGATAGACATGTTCCCGTTACAATGAAGGAGGAGAGTGAGATTTGGTTTATGTGAGTCACTGGGTAGAATTGAGCTCTATAGGTGGAAGAGCCAGAAAAATAGATAGTAGATAAAGCTTAAAATACTAAAGAGTTTCCTAATGAGTAAGCTGTGCTATGTGGAAGGGACTATTTAAGGGGTCACTAATGGGGTCAAAGGAGAGACCTTGGATGATTTGAGATAGCAAAAATCCAACACCATGCAAGCGATTGGACTTCTAGAAAACCAAAATACCCGACTCCCAGTTAACGTGATTCTTTGCCTAGGTTGGTCTAAGATTGCACGAGTCTTTTAAAGAATTAAAGCAAGCCCTTGACTCACATTAAGCGCGAGCTCAGTTAAAGCCCCTAGATCTTTTTCACAACAGGAGACTGCCTGCCAAGTCAAGACTTCCCCAAACCTGTACTCGTACAGTAAGTTCTTTATTTTTCTGGGTGATGTAAATAGGGAAAAGCTCAGCATAGATAACTGTCAACACATGAAAATAAGGCAACTCACCAGGCAAATTATATAGCACGCGTGAGTAGGCCCCAACTAATTACATTTGTTAAGCTGGCTTACTATGTTAACATCTTAGGGTGACCAATCCAGGCTTACACACTCTTTTGGGGGTCTTTTAAAACTGTTCCTAAAATGGCATGTAATCTAGGATCCCCCCTGCAGTTATTACTAAGTGTCCCATTTAAAAAAATTTTTTTGCCTATGGAAGCTCTATTGTTTTATCCCAAGCCAGGGTGATTTCAATTACTTGACAACAGGAGAGTTTGAACTGCTGGGGATGAATGAGTCTCATAAATCAATAAATACTTATTGGGGGTCTACCATATGCTTTGCTTAGTGCAGTGGGGAATACAAAAGAGCAAAAGACATTAATTCCTTCGCTCAAATAATGTCTATCCTACTTGCGGATATATAAGTATAACTTACAATTCAAGCAGTTCACGGAAAAGTTCAGTGAGTGGAGGAGATGATAAATATCCATATGGATTGGGAAGATAGCTTTGCTCGGGCTAATGTGATCAGGAGAGTTTTCATAGAAGTAAGAGCTTGGAAGATGTTAATGATCGGGTCTCACTTTAGTTTTTCTTTTAGTTTCTATTGCCAATAAGGGAGAGTTTATTATAAGAATAAAGGTGTATCTTAAGAACTCCAAGAGGCAACCGGGCTTCTGGAAGCCACCATAACAAGGTTAGGAAAGCCCCAAGGCTTCCCTTTCCATATCTCCCTCTGCTTCTCTCAAGCCACCTGCTTTATAGTCTCTTCTGCCTCTTGGGTACTTGGAGAACCATCCCACAGCTCCAGAACTTAAACATCATAATTTCAGTCACCTGTAGAGAGAAAATTCCAATATAAACCTTCCTGGGGGGGGGGGGGGAGGATAAAGCTATTAGCTCAGGATAAATAATTTAGAAGAAGTAATGTAGGAACAGTTGTCAAAAGAAAAAGAATTCAAGATTCCAAGTTCACCACCAAATCTTCTCCCAGACATTTCTCAAAGCCTGCTTCTTATCTCCCTGCTGTTTAAGACTCTTTTATAGCCAGGTCTTTAGACATTGTTAAGAGAGTAGAACACACTAGGCAAAGTATTCATCAATTAATTACATTTGCATCAGCTTCCATCTAGTAGCAGATAACCAAGAGTGGACCATACCACTTCTCTACTAAAAGACTGTGTCTTAATTGGGATAGATCACTATAGGGCAATGGCCCATGCAGATGGTCACCTCTTCCACTGTGTTCTCAAGTGATCAGTCAGATGGATGAGTTCGATTAGTGCTTCCAGTCTGCATCTTTTTATAAAGATAGGGACTATGTGTGTTAGATTGCTTATTGGGAAAGGTGAAATGGGATGGTTTCTTGTGTGGTGGTGGTGGGGGGGGGGGGAGCTTAAGAAATGAATCCAAAGATTTCTATCATGACGTATAAAAACATCTGGAGTAGTTGTGTACCAATCAATTTCTAAGCAAGGTCCAAATCCTGCATTTTGTGGTTAGGCCTTTTAAGTCTCTTTGATTACACAGTAGCCAATCATCTCCCTTCCCTTCTACCTCACCTTATTATGCCAGGAATTTGTTGAAGAAAATGTGTCATGAAAGATCTTACAGATGGTACTGACTTGAAAAAATACATTTTTAAGAAAGAATACGGCGGACAGCGTGGGGAGTGAACATTGAAGGGGACATAAAAATAAAGTCTGGGAGAGTATATTCAGGAAAGAATTGCTGTATTCTGGGCAAGAGATGATGGGGTGAGTGAGGAGCTGCAGCAAAAAATGGAGGGAGGAATTCATCCTAGATCCAATCCAAGGGACATTTCCAAATTCTGAAAAGCATTATAGCAGTTATTGAGGCTCTGTAGTAATCTAAAAAGTGAAAGCGATATTTAATAAGCTCTTATTTAAATGTTTAGGCGATATCATTAGGTGGTGATCTCTCCCAAGAAGTGTTCAAGATAAAGGCTAGATGAGCAGCCACCAGGGCTGATGTAACCTTCAGACAAGAATCTCTTGTCTCCTCCTCCTTGGCAAGTGATTGTCCAACTTGTATTTCAAGAGTAAGAGTGAGGGGAAGCACCCAGCTTTGTGAGCCAGACCACTTGTGTGCTGAGCATCTATAGTTATTAGAACATTTTTCCTGACAATTTGCCCAAAGTCTACGTAGCTGGCCTTGGTTCCACCTTCTAGGACTATAGAGAAGAAACCCTATTCTTTATCACCTTTTCTTCTCCAGGCCAAATTTTCAGTTCCTTTAATTGTTTCTCATTTCCTATCTCCATTCCTCTTTTCTGGCCACGCTCCCAATAGTCGCTATCCTTTTTGGAGAGTGCACCCAGAACTGAACACCCTTCGTGAAGTGCAGTCAAACCTGAGCAGAACAGAGAGACTGTTAACTTCATCGTCCTAGGGACTGTATTCTATTAATGCAACCAGAGATGACAGTCTAAGTTTTGGCACCTCCTTCATACTCTTCATTCATTTTGAGTCGACAAAATCCCCAGAGGTATTCTTTGCATATGCTACTGTTTGGACTTGCACATCTGTGAAGCTCACCTTGGAATCCAAGTGTTAACCATATTTGCATGTTTCTTTGTTGGATTCATTGTTCTAGCCCGTCAAGTTCTTTTTGAACTCTAATCTGACATCTAGTGTTTGTCATCCTTCTCAATCTTCAGTCATCTGAAACTTTACTTAAGAGGCCAGCTGAACCCATATTAATTGAAACAGAAATGGATAATAGGATAAGGTGGTGGATGAAAGCTCCTGGAGACCTCTCTCCAGGATTACACGGTTTTATGAGCAGCATTTCCCTGGCTATGGCCCCTTATCAGTTAGAAATGTACTTAATTGATAATATTTTAGCCCCCAATTTTCCTTTTCATCTTCAAGGGTATTAAAGACTATTATATTCTTTGCCAACAGCCTTCAATTGGTCTATTCAAGTAAGAACTCTACGAATAAATGAAGTGAGTCCAGCACGGCTCATTTGTGGTGAATCTACACTGATTCCTGATCTGTCCTGGGCAAGCTTGCCAGATAATGGTTCATGGACTTCACCTTCCTCCTGTTTGAAGATCAAAATTGCATATGCTGAACCCCACTTTTGTGAGGCCTGTGCTATTTCTTCACTGTCTCAGATTAATATAGCAGTGTGATCTTTCTGGCGACTTCTCTCAGGCAGTTCTTTAACCTAAGCCAAGAGACTTAAGCTTACTTAAGGCAGCTGGGTTTCAAGTCTTTTACCAGAGTTTGGTTCAACATTGCAGGTCTGAAGATTACTCTCGTTGATGAAGACAATGGAAGTGAAATAGGAGTAGAACAGTTTGTTTTTCTCCAAGTTTCCTATTGACACTGCACCATCTGCTTCTGGAACAGGTCTTTGCCTTCCTTGTCCTACTTCCTGCTTTGAGTACAGCCCCAGATGCCCCCCTCCCCCCCCCCCCCCCCCACTTTGCAATTCAGCGCTTTTCGCCAGACTAAGTTCTTGCCAAACTTCGGTATTCCAGATGCTGGATGTAACCTCACTTGTGTGTTTCTCCCTAACTGGGAGTTTTTCTACCTTTTCTCTGTATCTTTCTAAAATCTGAGCTGAGCTCCTTGAGAGTCACATCAATCCTTTGCTGACCTCTCCAGCTTTATTCAGGCTGGGTTATTTGCAGAGATTGTTTGCCACCCAAACATTTTATGTCACTTCGTGTTTGTGATTGAAGTCATGGGCCCACACCAGCCTTTAACTGAATTCTTTCTGAAGTGTTTTCCCAGATGTAGTTCAGATGCCTGACACTCTTCAGGGGACTTGGATATTTTTTCTCAAGGTTCTCAAGGAAGCAATGTGATAGTGGAGGAGGCTTGAACTCTGAGTCAGGGCTCTCCTCCATGCTTGCACCCACTCAAACTAACTGGGTGACCACGGGCCAGTTCCTTAATCTCTCTGAGGCCAAGTGGAGATACTCATGCCTTACCTCATGAGGCCACATTACATCTTACAGTCAGCAAGATGGGTAAATGAGATGATGTATTTTAAGTGTCTTGTGAACTCAGAAGATGTGTATGCTCTTTGCTCTTACCCTTCTTACTTCAGTTCACTAACCTGTTCTCACTTGTTTTTCATAATTCATTCAAGGTAGAAGTTCCTCTCCTACTTTTCTGTTCCTTTGGCTTGGACTCAACGTCCAGCCAGGTAAGTCAAAGACTTACCAGGCTTGGCTTTTAGCTTGGTTGAATCTAGCTGTCTGTATAGCAGAAATCCCCCATCCTTGCCACATCTTGCCTCGGCTGCTTTTGCCACCCGGGTCATTTTCTCCATCTGGTCAGGTGTTCATCACTATTAACACTTAAAAAAAAGAAAATGGAAAACATTTTCAGCTCCTTGGATTTAGCTCTTCTTATGTTTATCTTCCCGTGCTGCAACATCATCTTTTACACGACAGGCATATTTTTTTCTCATTCTGGAGAACTCTGAGGAATCTGGATGGAAAACTGTAATGGAGAAGCTAAACCAGGGTTCCTTCAACAATGTCTGGAATAAAGAGGGACCAATTTGAGGTCAGCAATTTTGGGTGGCACTCCTCATAATCACTAGTGCTCCTTCATTTCCAGATTCAGGGCTAAGCCGAAACCTTTCACTTCCTCAAATGCTTCTTTGACTTTCCTTACTTCCTCCAGTTAAAAATGTCTATACTTTTGGGTTTGAATGGGGATAACCATTTGCATTAAATATCCATTACTACATATCTCACTTTGTCTTTACTCATTCTCTGGTTCACTTTCTACCTACTGCTGTGTCTTCTTTAAGGTGGGGCTGATCTGGACAGCTTAGGCCACCTCTTCTAAGATGCCTTGAACTAAACCTCCCCATTGGGCAAAATATTCTTATCCATTTCTGGCCTGAGTGTGCCTCACCCAGGTGACAGGGAAGGAAGTAGGAAACACAGGTAGGAAGCACATGCTCCCATCACTCAGCAAGTCCTTCAGTCTTGAGGGACAGCCTGTTGAAATAAGGCCACTCTAAACTTCATTATTAACCCAAGTTTGTTTCTCTGGAACTTTTTAAATATTTTTATTTATTTATTAAAAAAATTTTTTTAACGTGTATTTATTTTTGAGACAGAGAGAGACAGAGCATGAGTGGGGGAGGGTCAGAGAGAGAGGGAGACACAGAATCTGAAACAGGGTCCAGGCTCTGAGCTGTCAGCACAGAGCCCGACGTGGGGCTTGAACTCATGGACCGTGAGTTCATGACCTGAGCTGAAGTCAGACGCTCAACCGACTGAGCCACCCAGGCGCCCCTGGATATTTTTTTTTAAGTCAGGCCTTATCCACTGCTGGACATATTATATCCATCATATATGTATATCTATATATATGATGATAGATGAGATAGATAGATAGATAGATAGATAGATAGATAGATAGATAGATAGATGTCTCCTATATATCCTTTCTGGTCATTCCAAGAGGAGGTATGCTTGGTTTTGCCTGATTAAGTGACAATGTAAAGTGACCTTTGAAGAAAGATGAGATTTTTAATGAGCTTTTTTTGTTTGCAGATTCTCTATCAAATATCTTTAAGGCAAGTCTCTGCACGCCAGCCCCACACAATTTACATGCTTTTTAAAAGTTTATTTATATTTATTTTGAGATAGAGAGAGAGAATGAGCAAGGAAGGGGTAGAGAGAGAGGGAGAGAGACAGAATCCCACACAGGCTCTGTACTGGGTTTGAATTCAGGAACCATGAGATCATGACCTGAGAAGAAATTAGGAGTCAGATGCTTAACTGACTGAGCCACCCAGGTGCCCCTCAATTTACAGGTTTTTTTTTTAAATTTTTTTTTTAACGTTTATTTATTTTTGAGACAGAGAGAGACAAAGCATGAACGGGGGAGAGTCAGAGAGAGGGAGACACAGAATCTGAAACAGGCTCCAGGCTCTGAGCTGTCAGCACACAGCCCGACGCGGGGCTCGAACTCACGGACTGCGAGATCATGACCTGAGCCGAAGTCGGCCGCTTAACCGACTGAACCACCCAGGCGCCCCCTCAATTTACAGTTTTAAGCAAAGATTCAAAAAGTCTTGGTCACTAGACTGTATTTCGGCAACAATGTCACCCTTCCCAGAAGACACAAAATGGACTCCAGTTTGGTCAAGGATCCAGAAGTGACTTCTCAAGTTTGCAATTTGAAATGTAATGCTCTATATGTTCTGTTTCCAAAATGCCAGGGTCCATTGTATTTTTAAAGTGTGAATTCCATTTCTAGGGGCGCCTGGGTGGCGCAGTCGGTTAAGCGTCCGACTTCAACCAGGTCACGATCTCGCGGTCCGTGAGTTCGAGCCCCGCGTCAGGCTCTGGGCTGATGACTCAGAGCCTGGAGCCTGTTTCCGATTCTGTGTCTCCCTCTCTCTCTGCCCCTCCCCCATTCATGCTCTGTCTCTCTCTGTCCCAAAAATAAATAAACGTTGAAAAAAAAAATTAAAAAAAAAAAAAAGTGTGAATTCCATTTCTACTGATGAACCTATCTCCCACATCAGAGTGCCTTCCTCGTTTTCATTCACTCTTCAGTCTCTTTGAGTCATATTTTGTGTTTGGGGGGCTTTTCCCCCACAACACTAGACGGCCAAGCTCATATGTTGTTTGGAAGGTATCAATAACGGCATATTAGAACTCCATATTTATCCGGCAGCACAGATGTGGAGACAGACCTTTCATCTGTGGTGGCTCGAATGTCTACAAAACAAGGAAATAGTTCCATGCTCAAATTTTAGGAGGTAGAGGAAGGCACACTGAATCAGTGGACAAAGGTCAAAGCTGGATGGAATGTTTTGTTCAAGGGCTACATCAGTTGAACTGAGGTGGCAACACACCAGAGCCTTGTAGGAAACGGGCATGGAACTCCCCACCATCCCATGCCAAGTGGTGACCAGAATAGATGGAAGCAGAATGATAAGCCCGGTATCTCACAGCAGTAAAAATGTGGAAACTCACTTGGAAAGAACTGAAGTAGAAAGGTCAAGAACAAACGTCAGTATCTTTGTGTGGGTGAAAATATGCCTGAGAAACTCCGCTCCAAGAAATATGAAGGCAGAGGGGAATGCCTTGGAGTTGGAGCGGAGATGCTTTCAGTCTCTTTATCCCCACTGAGGGAAGACTCTGGGACTGCCTACGCCTGATTAAAGTTGTCTCTTACCTTCAGTGTATGCTCTTTGGTCTACGCTTGCTGCTACTTGGTCTCAGAAAGTCGGGGAAGCCGCTGCCAATGAGCTGCGTATGAGAGAAAATCCCTTGGCGATGAGAAAGACAGGAAATAATTTTCCCCACCCCCTGATATTTTTAGGATACTTAGAAAAACTTTGGGAAAGCCATTTTGAGCTGATTGTTCAATGTTCATTCTTTCTTTCTCATGTTGTTTTGATGTTGCTTATGAATTTATTGACTTTTATGGAGTATTTACTTTATATTAGGCTGATGGGAAGTTTATAACCAGCTGTGCATACCCAAGGGCCACTACACTGGACAGTTTAGTGATGCATGGGACCAGTGACTCAGGAAAGGAAAGACAAACAGAAGACATTGAGAGCATTAATGTGAATCTTAATATTAACATGAGAGCGCTGAAGAGAGGTAGTGAGTGGAGGAGATACAGAGTCTCATAGCTTAGCAGCTTTAGGCCTTGTTTTTCATTGCACAAAACCCTTTTTAGTTTCTGGTGGCTATACTGTGCCTTTTGAAAAAAATCAAAAAACAAAAAAAACCCAACTTGCTTACCCCCCCCCATCTCCCATCCCCAGTCATGTTATAAGGATATATCCAGACATTCTAATATTAGCAGTGGAATAAACATCCTACATCCGAAGACACAACTGGACTCTAGCTCTGACTTGTTCCTCTTCTTGGGAAGTTTCTTTTAATCCTCACTGGATCACAATAGCCTCTGGCAGCAATAGCCTCTGGCAGCATTGTTCTCTCCTTTACATTCTTGTCTATGCAGAAAACAGGGCCTAGTGCCTCAAACTCTCCTAGAAGAGTACTTAACAGAAGTAATATAAGACAGAAACGCTCTGACTCTAGATAACGGGATTCATAAGCTGCATTTACCATCCAGGACCTCCAGTCTCCTTCCCTTCGTATCTCATGGCTTAACCTCCTGAGTTACACAGCACCTTAGCACGCAGACCCCATATTCCTTATGCTTCTACCCAAGAGAGCACGTCCCAGGGATAAATACAAGTTCAACATTCCTGCACAAGACCAGCGAAATTAGTGGTTAAAATTGGGCTTTGGGGGCACCTGGGTGGCTAAGTCGGTTAAGCGTCCAACTTCGGCTCAGGTCATGATCTCGCGGTTTGTGAGTTCGAGCCCCGCATCGGGCTCTGGGCTGACAGCTCAGAGCCTTGGATTTGAGCCCTCACTCGCTCCACCAATTACTAGCTGAGTTCCCTAGGTTTTCAGCTACAAAATGACAATACTTGGGTGGTTGTGAGAAGTAAGTGAATTAATACAAGTAGAGCCCTCAGAACTGGCCTGGCACAGACTTAAAGCTCAATGAACCTTAGCTTCAAGCTGCACTATAATCATCATGTCAGTGAATCCAATGAAGCCCATAGGGTAGCATTAAGGTCATTTCACAGTTTGTTTCTGAGGAAATTTTGTGACCCATAAAATCTTTTGTAGCAAGGTTCTGCGTAAGTCAGAACTTTCCTGAACGTTGAGTGCTCGTTTCTGCTCTGTTAAAATAAATGTGCTGTAAACTTAAAGCTGCTCTAGAAAATAAAGTCTATTAAAAAGAAGAAGAAGAAGAAAAATATCAATGAATGATTCAAGCTGAACTCTCTTCCCTTTTTCAGAATTACTCAGATAATTGTCTCAATTTTTATTTCATATTGATGACTGAAGTCTGACAAAACAATACAAGTTTAAAGACAGAAAGTACCATGCTGGCTCAGAAATCATTAACGTGGGAGTAACCCCAGCCTTCTCCTGTTCTCCCAGGATCTATTCATCACTGGTGCTATCCCCTCCCTCTCCAGCTTTCCCAACCCCTCAAAGATGGGGTCTCTCTGATAGGAGACGTGATAGAAGCAGATGCAGAGGGAGGGCGTGGAATGGTCAAGAGAGACGAGCCATATGGGGCTGAGGATGGAGAGATTTAGCACAGGCTGGAGGCAGAGTGTGTGGGAAGCATGTTTCAGACGAAAGGGAACTGTTGTAGGAGTGGTTTTGGTTGTGCATTTGGATCTTTTTCACAGGTTTTTTGTTGTTGGGGGGGGAGGGTGCGTGGCTTAAATCACTTAACTCAAGGATTAATGTAATCTTATTCAAAAATTTCTTTTGGTCACTGGACTGTGTGTCTGCCAGGCATCAGCAGTCCAAGAAAGCACAAGGCCTATTCCAACTTGACAAAGGATTCGGAAATAAGCTTTGAACTTGTAAATCCAAATGGATGGTCTATAGACTCTGTTCCTTAAACGCCAGGCTCTATTCTGTTTTAAAATTTGAATTCTATTCCTGTTATAATGCCTATCTCACGAGTCGAAACACTTGCCTGTTTTTCCCTTACTCTTCAGACCCTGTGCCCCCTTCAGCCTCTGTGCTATCACAGGTTGCTTTTCCCAGAAATAAATCTGACGGCATTACCTGCCTTCCTTAGCCCCTCAGTGGCTCCCTCTTTCCAGCAGAATCTAAGCTTCTCAAATGACCCTGATCTTTGTCCTCCTAAACTCCCCTCCTGGTTCCAGCACCAGAACACTGCTAGCAGCCCCCAAACAGGCCAGGCTTCTCCGGGTCCCTGGCCTTCAGGCAGGCTTCTGCCGCACAAAATGTGCCGCCGACCCTTCCCACCTATAGAATGTCTACTAGGACTCCTGTACAAACCTCCCTGGCCATATACCAGACCTATCCCACCTCTGATCCAAAGAGGAGCTGGCACTCCCCTTACGACTCCCTTTGCCATGAGTAAATTCTGGATTTTGCTATAAATATTAGCTTTTAACTGTTTCCTCCATTTGACTTCCAAAAAAGCAAGCCGGTGTTCATAACACCCAAACTCATTTCCTGGGGGACACTCAGTGCTGGAGTACAGAATAAATGAATGAGTGTATCCACACTGGGCCGTCTTGTGTTTTTAAAGTAAACCTAAGGCATCTGATCACCATTTGCCTTTGCTTTTAACCCAAAGACATTTAAAAATAGCCTGCAGAGACATTTTCTTTTTCATGTGACTTTTTTCTTTTTTTTTCCATTTTGACAATATATAATCTCACAAAGATCATTTAAAAAAATTTTTTTAATGTTTATTTATTTTTGAGAGAGAGAGACAGAGTGTGAGCAGGGGAGGTGCAGAGAGAGGAGACACAGAATCTGAAGCAGGCTCCAGGCTCTGAGTTGTCAGCACAGAACCCGATGCAGGGCTCGAACTCGTGGACCATGAGATCATGACCTGAGCTGAAGTCGGGTGCTCAACCGACTGAGCCACCCAGGCACCCCAGTTGAAGATCATTTAATGCCATGAAGTCAGAGATCTGGGGTGAGAGCTTCTGAATTTATCTGGGCCAACCTGGAAGTCACAAGAATATTCTTCTGGTTTTATGGAAACTTAGGAGTGGCTCGTACATGGTAGACATGTGTTAATATTGAGCTGAACTGATGTCTGGAAGATAATAAAGAGGAAGGCAAGGAACAGCACCCACCTGGAAAAACCCCAAACCTTGCTGCCTGTAATGACCTGTCTTCTCCCGGGCTGTTCTGGGGCTGCTGAGCACAGCTGGAGAGAGGTGACCTGAGTGGGGAGGTTGCTGCCGTCATGTCTCAGGTCCCTTAGCGTCCTTCTGATTTTCCTTAAGGTGCTGCTTTCAGATTCTTCACCGTCTTCAAATCTCCCATCCCCCCACTGCCTTAAGAGAAAACAAAACTCCTTAGATGGAAACTCTAGTCATGACCTGGCCCCTAAAACTTCAAGTATCGTTGAAGGATGCTTTCAGTTGCAAGTAGGAGAAAATTCAACTCAACGGGTTTCATCAATAATTTTATTAGCTCACACATCACCAAACGTTGCGGGGCCTCCTGGTTTGTTTTTCAGTAGCCCCATGATGTCCTCAGGGTCTTAGGTTTTTTTTTTTTCTCCACCTCTCTTCTCTATTGGCCACCGTGTGTCAAGAGGCTGGCCCCTGGTTCAATGCTTTGCATCCACAGATGACAACCTTTGGGGAAGAAAAATCGTTCCCAGAACGCACAGCAAATTTCCCTTCACATCCGCTTGACCAGACCATCCGTGAATCAACCCTGGCATGAGGGACGATATTTCCTATTTGGCCTCTCATAGTTACAATTAACATGACACGGATATTCAGGTTCCCTTCACTATATAAATACAGAATAACTAAACAAAACTGCAGCATAGACCTTCTCCATCCCTCCTTTACTAACAGACACTGTGAGTTTAGATGATGCTCTTTCCCTACACATAGTACAGAGTTTGATTAATATGTGGTGAATAAACAAATAAAGCTTGGATCCAACGATATAATTTTTAACAAATGTATTACATTCCTCAGGGCCTCAGTTTCCTCTTCTGTAGAAGGAAGGATTTAGTGCCGCTGAAGGTAAACTACGGTTGGTTCTAATTCCAGGACCACTTAGGGAACAAAAGGTAGCTGCACCTTAGAAGTATTTAGTCTGTCCAGGAAAAGGCTGCGACTCTGGAAACGTGTAGGAATTATCAGCACTTATGGCCATTGGGGACCAGGGGTGTAGCAATGATCTTCTGAACCCAGCTGTGGCTCATCGGGCAGGAGTCTGCCTACCAGAGGCAAACCTGCCATCCACCACCCAGAGGGACCCTCTTGGCCCTTCCCTCCTGCCCAGAGGCTGCAGCTGGGAGGTTGATCTCCATAAGCCATTGTTTTCAAAACACCGAGAGGTCTGGACTTTCCCAGGAATTCCACTGGAATGTAAACAATCTTCAGATCCGAAGCAGAAGCCAGCGGATTTCCTGAGCTGTCACAAAATGGCCCATGTTGGCTCCCGAAGATTTGATGTCTTTCTAAAAATGTCGACATTACTTTTTTCTACCTTTAAACGTGTATATCTCTGACACTAGTTGATATTAATGATCTGAAATGGAATTATGAGGCAACTGGGGAGTAGTTCTGTAACAAAGACATCATGCAAACAATTTTACATGTTTCTTGACTCCAGGAACTGTTAGAAATACACTCTCGGGGCGCCTGGGTGGCGCAGTCGGTTAAGCGTCCGACTTCAGCCAGGTCACGATCTTGCGGTCCGTGAGTTCGAGCCCCGCGTCGGGCTCTGGGCTGATGGCTCAGAGCCTGGAGCCTGCTTCCCATTCTGTGTCTCCCTCTCTCTCTGCCCCTTCCCCGTTCATGCTCTGTCTCTCTCTGTCCCAAAAATAAATTAAAAAAAAAAAAAAAAAAAAAAAAAAAAAAGAAATACACTCTCATCAAACGTCCACCTTTGCATGGGCTCCAATGGAGCATTTCCATCCTGAATCTCTCTGTGTCCCAACATGGCTCAGAAACCACAGTCCCCTTCCCCATTTCTCCAATGCATTGGATGACCAGATGCCCCGCATCTTGTGCGAAGATTGGAGATAGGAAGGTCTGGGTCTGCACGTGGGTTCTGTCCTCCTTGAGCCCTGTGACGGGGCAAGTTACCTAACTTCTCTATGCAGCCATCCCCTCATGTGTGAAGTGAGGGTAATCATACTCCCGCCGTGAGATTGCCAGGAAGATAAAATGAGAAAAGCACATGCACAGCTCCTCAGTGTGGCCTCCCTCACGAAGCTGCTCAATAATTGCTAGCTCCCTTCTCCCCTCTCGCAGCTGCTGCTTCCTGGGGTTGCATTCGTTTTCCTGGGGTGGTGGGGGGGGGCATGTGAGACCACCTGCAACAGTCTAAGTAATAGCCGATCTATAAAGGCAGCTTCATCCTTGCCCAGATGTCACTTTACTAGAACAGTCTACCCAGGGAAGAGCTATCTGGCCCCTTACACAGTGGGATGGGTGGATAGAAATTCAACTCGACGATGAGGCTATAGAGATAAATGGTGACCACGTATTTCTTTCCTTTTTCGGTTTCCTTTTCCTTTGAAAACTTGCAGATCTCAGAGACATGCCGCCTTCACCTTCCTCTTTTAAAACCCTTCATATCCTTCCTTCTGTGCTGGTTGGCGGCTGAGGCCGCATGATTTGAAGGACACTCACAGGCTTATGGTGCGCTGATCCCCAGCTAACTGCGGCCTGGTGGGGGGTGGGCGGCCAGCCTGCCATTTCATTCACCTCTTGAGAGTAATTGTTTGGCATTTTCAGAAACCTCTGTTAAGATGTAAATGTGGAATCTGAATAGTCGGGTCAACCTGGTACTCCAGGACATTTTGGTGGGGAGTCAAGCCTGATGAAGCTTTTCTGGTAACTTTCCCCGCCCCCCCCCACCCCATTTCCCGGGGGCAGGAACGAGCTAGAGGCGAAGGATACAAAGGAGCAGTTATTGTATGACATCTAGAAGGATCACAAAGTTTTTCCCTGGATTTTGGTAGTCTTTTCTCAAGCAGAGGGCTTAAGAAAATTGGAGAACTAATATCCTAAACCTTTTGCATTCTAGAGGAAGTCACAGCCAGAAAGAACAAGGGGTGGCCCAGAGTCCAAAGCACACGCACTCCAGCCAGATACACGGAAGAGTCTGGTCAGACCTGATACAGCCATCTTGGTGGCCCAGAGGGGCGCCATGTCAGGAGTCTTGCTGAAGGACTCCAGAAAGTTCTGATCCACTGAGAGGGGGTGAAGGGAAGGAAGCAGGGTGATTCCAGAGAAGGCCAGGTCTGGGTTGTTGGACAGCATTGTTTATAGGGATTGCCCACCTGGGGGGCTTCATTTTCTTTCACCCAATAGGCCTGTATACCCTGCCCTGCACTCTAGGAAAACCTAAGAAACTCAGCTGTTCTCTGGATACAAGGACTCTATGTCAGTGCTTCCCAGATTTTTGTTGTTGTTGTTTTAAAGGGGTGGTATGGTAAATTGCTTTGGAATTGCCAAAATAAGGGAATTAAGAAAACCCCCAAAACTCCAAATACATCTAGAGCCACTATTTATTAGTAGAGACAACATTCTCTCTCTCTCTCTCTCTCTCTCTCTCTCTCTCTCTCACACACACACATACACACACACACACACAAGTAGAAGGGCCTAAAGGGCATACATCTCAAGATAAAGGACAGTTTTTAGAATCTAAGTAATTCACATTTACAAAAACCTTTCTAAATTGTCCTGATTTTTCTCATCTTGCTGTGGATTGAGGAAACATCACAACAATTCACAACAGAGAACTGAGAGATCTGAGTTCAAATCTAGACTCCAGTGCTATTTACATCCCTTGGGCAAAGCAATTATTCTCTTGGCCCGATGTTCTGTTATTTCCTGAATGAGGGACTTTTGTTGATTTCTGGAGGGCCCTTGGGCTCTAAGTTTCTCCGAGCTCCTCTTTCTCCGATTATAGTCTGGAAAGCTGAGATCTGTTTCTATCTCTACTGAACCACACATTTCATGTAACTGTTCATAACAAATTGTGTTTCATCAGTTTCCCCATTTGCAGACCAGCTAACAACCCCCTTCCCAGGATTCGTGATGGCTTGTCATATCGTACAAAACCCAGTAATTTTCCCACTGACTCGGGAGTTTCCCAGGCTTTTCTGCCAAAGATTATTTTGGCATCTAACAACTTTTGTGAGCTTTCCATCATCAGTATTATAATCAACAAAAAAGCATTTCTTAAGTTAACAAGGGAAATACTGAATACAGACAATAAAAACATGATTATTACAGGGGTGAAGGTTCAGACAACGTCTAAAAGAGCAGCACTACCCTCGCCTCCAAAACCCATCAGAAAGCTGGGATGCGGAAGATTATAAGGGCAGCTCTGAGGGCTGCAGGATGAAGTGGTTGGTGGAGAGAGAGGCCAGAACCACTCTTCTGATCGAGCATCATCAACAGAACAGGATTACTTGAGGAGATGGGTCAAGGGAGGGCAAGAGCAGTGAGGCCTTCCAGAGCAGGGGGTCACAAGGCATTCTACAAAATATAGCCACACATTAGACCAGTGCTGTCTACTGGGGTTAATGTTACCCCCCAGGTGACAGTTAGCAATGTCTGGAGACATTTTTGGCTGTCACAACTGAGAAAGAAAGTGTTGTTGACACCTGTAGCATAAAGCCCAGAGATGCTGCTAAACATTGTACACCACACAACTGTCCCCCAAGCCACAATAAAGACTTATCCAGCCCCAGATGTCGATAGTGTTGAAGTTCAAAAACCCTGCCTTAGAGTAAATCTGGGAGTGAGAAGGAAATTAAGAGTCAGAGGACCTGTAACATACAGTGTGGAAAATAAGGAAGGTGTGAACTTTGAGACAGAGGAGAGCGAGGAGGTATGTTCCTTATTGGGAGTCTATGGACCTCCCATCTTCTCTCTGGCTCCAAAATCCATGGGAAGAAAGAAGCATAAGTGACCCGGAGCCCAGGCCAGGTCCATGTTGCCCTGGGAGCAGGACCATGGCGGGTCGGGGGGTGGGGGGGCAGAGTCAGCTCGTGCCCTTCCCCCTTGACACCTCCAACAGTGGAATCGTTGGTGAGCAAACTATCCAGACCATGCCGCAGGAGAAGGAACGAGAGCAAATGGCTGGGGCACAGAGGCAAGGTAGGCAAAGCAAATTTGTTCCTTCAGGATGCATGTACCCAGGCCCTGTGCCTTCCCCCTCCCAGAACAGCCGCCTCTTAGAACAGGGCCCACTCCACTACTGCCTGTGTTTAGCACCTAAAAGTCCATGACCTAAAGCAGTCTGGGTAGTTAAATAAACTGAGGGTAGTTGGACAGTTCGAGGGCTTAAAAATTCTGGACTCCTGAGGGTCTTGTAAGGCCCCTAAAATCTCACTGTGATCTATCCTTTCTTCAACTAATATTTCTTGGAAGATTATCATGTGCCAGGCCTGTTGAGCAGGCGGGAATGGGATTGGAAGGAGAAACAGACACACTCCCCATACGCATGGCACTTAGAGCCTTGTAAGGGAAATAGAAATTAAGCAAATAATCACACAAATATAAAATCATAACTACAGTGTACAGTGTGAAGAAGTACAAAGTGTGAAGGAGTCTACGAAGGACACCTGCTAGTCATGATGGAACCGGGGAGACTTTCTGTGAAGATGGGGTTAGGAAGGCCTTCTCACAGAGGAAGACTTTGCAGCCAAAAAGCTGTCGATTTATTTATTAAAAAAAAAAAAAAAAAAAACTTAAAAAAATGTTTATTTATTTATTTTGAGAGAGAGAGAGCTCATGCAGGAACAGGAGGAGGGGCAGAGAGAGAGAGATAATCCCAAGGAGGCTCCATGTTGTCAGCACAGAGTCTGACACGGGGCACAATCTCACGGACAGGGGGCTGGCTCTTACGAACGGTGAAATCATGACCTAAGCTGCAATCAGGAGTCAGCCACTTAACCTACTAAGCCATCTAGGTGTCCCAAAAAGCTGTAAATTTAGACTCTTGATTGTATGACCCAGTGAGGCTGTTCATATATCCCCAAGACCCCCTGAAAGGACCAAGAGAAGCTGTGATATGTTCCCGGAAACTTACTTTATGCTCAGTCCTCCCCATTTTCGTTGACGCCAGCTCAAACTTCCAGTGCATTAGGCCCACAGCCTCGGGTCATCCTTGCGCCTCCCTTTCTCACTTCTCACAACAGATCTACATCCACAAACCTTGTTGGTTCCATCTTCAGATTATATCCAGAATCAGGTGTCTTCTTATCACCTCCCCTGTGAGCCCAGTGCGAGCCCCAGAATCCCCCTCCTGGGCTACTCCACTCATCTCTTAACCATGCCTGGTGTCTGCCCTCACTCCCAATGGCCTGTTTCCAAACTAGCAGCTAGCATAATTCTTCTAAAAGCTATATCAGATTATATTCCTCATTTGCTCAAAGCCTTCAATGATTTCCCCATTGCATTCACGAATAAAAGCCAAAGTGAAAAAGTAAAAGCCCACGAGCCACCCCAAGCCACCCTCCCAGCATTTCTCTCCAACTTCATTTCCTCTTAGTCCCCATTCCCCCACCCCACACACACACCTCAGAATACTGCCTCAGGGCCTTTGCACAAGCTGCTCGTTTCCCCTGTCTGGAATGCTCCTTCTTATACCCACATGGCTAACTCATCAGGAACTGTAAGTCCCTGCTCAAATGCCAGCTCCACAAGGTGAACCATGACCGCACGACTCAAAACTACAACCTTCAACCCCACACACATTCCCGATCTCCATTCCTTGCACCCTATTTTTTCTATAGCACTTACTTCCCATGCTATATACACAATTAACTTAATCTATCCACTGTGTATCCCCTCCCTCTCCACTAGAACGTATGCTCTAGAGTCAGGGATTTTAGTGTGCTTTGTTCACTGATGTATCCTTGTATTGAGTTAAGGGCTTAGCCCTCTGCTTTAAATTTGCATTCCAAGGCAATAGCAATTCATTCTATTGCTATGGTGCTTTATGAATCAATATTGGAAATAAATCTTACATTTACGTAATGGTTAACACAAATTGCATTGCGTTTTTCCGTAAGAATGAAATGATATTCCAGTGTAAACATTCCGGATGTACAATTTTGTTAACTCTACTTGGGTATGTCTTCATTTTTTTTTTTTTTTTTTTTTTAATGAACAGGGACCCTTTAAATATGGAAGCAGCAGGGCCCTGATGTCTGGTTTCCCTCACTAATAAATAAACCTATTCACAATGGTGCAGTGTTTAGAATCAACACGCTTCCAAAGAGGGCGGGAATATTTTGTTTTGCTTCAAAGCTGCCTTTTGCACATAACATTTGGTCATCTCAGGAGACCCATGAAGCAATCAGAAAGATCTAAAGCACGGGAACAGTATGGTCTTTGAAATCTCTCTGACAGAAGCAGACAGTCTCGCCTCCCCTCAAACCGTCCTCAAGGGGAAGTGTGGCGACTTGGACAGTAATGAGACAGACTGGGAACTCCCCCTTCCCTTTGGTCTACTTTACAGGCGAGCTTCATGAGGGTGAAAGATGGGTCATTCCCATCTACAGATGCTTTAGCTTGCAGCCAAGCTGCCTGGGAAATAAAATATTGGAAAACAAGTGAAACTAATTATAGTCCCCTCCAAAACAGGACTTTGTAAAAACAAGTGGCATTAAAAATTGCCAACACTTACACTCTGCTGTTTCACAGTATCGCCCATAGATGGCAGCACGTGATCCACCTTTCTTCACCAACTAGCGGATTCAACCTTAATTTTCTCTAGGTGAGTCCACTGAAAATTCTACAAGTTCTTGAGCTCCTCTGCAGCTCTCCTTGTCATCAGATGGAGATTTGAGTGTGCAATAAAATCTTGGGGTTTTTGTCCTCCCTCACTAGATTAAGCTTCTTGGTGACCTCAAACCACAATCACCAAGTCAACAGTGGGACTGTGACCTGGAAAAAACGGGGAGGAAATGAGAGACAAAATAAAACAAAAACCACACTGTGAGCTTTTTAAGGGAGAATGAGATCTGGGCAAGTAGGCTGTTAGCAAACTAAGTTGAAGACTAGTTATGTTCAGAAAAGTCAAAAGTCAGAAAAACCCACTTTTGTGATTTACCTCTCTAGGGTCCCTATTACCAGACACTGGGAGCTTTCACATGAGCACAAGAATTCGAGTGATGCATACTGACCTGACCACTTCCAGTTCTGAAAATTTCTGATCTGTTGGCCAAAAAAGTTTCAGGAGATAAGTGTCCAAGAGGATGAAATCATTTTCTCCAGATTCTAGCCAAGACTAGTATCTATATGTATTTTAACAACAACAACAACAACAGCAAAAAAAAAACAAAAAACAAAAAACAAATAAAAACAAAAAAAAAAAAAAAACAGAAAAAACCTTCAGGTTAACCAAAATATTTCTTAGCAAAAAGGAAACCAAAGCCTAGTGGACTGGTCCACTAGGACAGTGTTTTTTAAAATATCAGTTGCAATTGACTCCTTAACTAGGTAAGCCATAACAGGCATTGTAGAAGAATAGAATAGAAAAGAGAAGAGAATTCTAATTAGAATAGATCAGGGTGCATCTCTGTGTACAGAGTTCTAAGGTTTAATTTCTTGCTTTGGATCATGGCCAAAGAAAACTTGCCAAATTCTGCCGCGGAAAGCTGTGTCAGCTGTCAACCTGTGTATTTTCTATAGTCCAACACCGATAAGCTCCTCGCTATCCAAAAATTTAATTTAACAAGTAGATTTTGGTTGAATGTGAGAGGCATTAAACAGCAAGCTAAATTAAGCTCTCCCCAAACCACTGGGGTATAGAAACAGAGAATTGTCATTTATCATTTATCATCACTGTTATACATATATCCATGCTTTTCCAGAACAATCCTAACCTCAGGCATTTTGTCGTATTCATCCATAAGCACATTCATACTTGTGATGTCGTATGTCCTAAATTTCATTCTGGGAAAATCTAGCTGCTGGCTAAACCTATAGGCCAAGGATCAAAACTTAAATCTCTAAAGGAGGTAGGCAATGAAATGGGTGAAGCAGGACAGGAGTTGCAAAGGATTAACTGTGGATTTCACAGGAAATGCATAATTTTTAAGTTGATAAGTAACATCAAAAAAGATATTTTGCTCAGCAGAAATCAGGCCTTCTATGGCCTGAACTCAGTGCCCCCACAAATTCCTATGTTGAAGTCTTGACTCCCAATGTGACTGTATTTGGAGACAGAGTCTTTAGGAGGTGATTAAGATGAAATGAGGCCATATGGGTGGGGCCCTAATCCAACAGGGCTGATGGCCTTATAGGCAAAGGGAGAGAGCTCCCCCCTGCACTCACACAGGAAAGACCATGTGAGCACACAGCGAGGAGCACACACCGGGAAGAGAGTCCTCACCAGAACCGTATCAGTCAGCACCCTGATCTTGAACCTCCCAGCCTCCAGAACCGTGAAGAACAAATGTCTCTTGCTTAAGCCACCCAGTCTGTAGTATTTTGTTATAACGGCAGAACATTCTAACACGAGGCCTATGGCCCTGGGCGCTCGAGGCTGCAATACCTGAAGTCGCTTTAAGTACCAGTCCTCACAATGGCTTTGAAGTCTCAGGACAACTGGGACAGTTGCTTCATTGAATTACTTCAAGATGCATGATTACAGCTAGTGTGACTGAGAGTGAGGTGGGCAAAGGAAAAGCCACTTGGAGAGCAAAGAAATAAATGTGACCGTTTCCAGGGGAGGCGATGTCCCCAGTTTCAGAATAAGCACGATGACGCCCACACCCCGGCCGGGAGAGGGATTGGCATCCGGCAGGACAGGGGCTGCGGGACCTGGCTTTCACTTTCTTCATCTCTTCCTCTTCCAACTCACTGTCCCTCCCGTTCTAGTGCAGTTCACACCTTGTTTCACTTTATCGTCATGGTTTTCAGAATTGTATCCGTATTTCCACCTTCAGTTTTTAAGTCTTTACTTTGTACCAGGTGCACGTGCAGGTGCTGAGACACATTGGTTGAGAAACACAGATGACAAATTCTCTGTTCATGGCACGTCTGTCCCAGTTGGGTGAGACAGATGATAAACAAAATAAAGAGCCAAACCATGAGACCCATTGGAAGGCTGTAAGGTGCATCTGCCATGTTGTTTAGGATATTCAATTCAGCAGTAGAAGAAAACAACTGATACGGAGGGAACTCATATGTGAGCATATATAAATAAGAAAATTAGTGGTAAGCGAGGTGTGTTAGAAAGATGAAGTAGAACACAGATAGGAAGAAACAGCAGGGCCAAGATACCTGATAGTCACGAAACTAAAACACGCGAACGATACTCAGTATTCATGAGTTCTTAATTTGTGTTCTGGCCCTAAGTGACCTTTGCCCAAAGAACACAAAATCCTTGCTGCTCAGAAGGCTGGTTGACAAGCAACAGCCAGGGCCATGTAATACTTCCAAACACCCTGTCTGTCTGCTGAGACCCCATGATCAAAGTCAACTCTGGTCCTGGTAACTATCAGGGTACGGTAGTGAGGGAGAGAGAGAGAAACAGACATCTTGAGTATCGGTGTCGTTGTGGACCCAGGTACTATGGTTTTTCTAACCATGTGCTGTGTGAAGCATGTAAAGGAACCCCATCATTCTTTGTGTGAGTTTCAATTGATTTAATAAACCATGTGATTCAATCATCCTAATTGGATCTGCGAGCCTTTCCAGGAGAGCTTGCCTAGTTGTGGATTTAGAGGCTGTCGTGGCCATGAAATAATTTCCCATGTGACAAGGATGAAAAGTGCTACAGCATCAGAAATAGAGCAAAGAGGGGAGGGGGAGGACTTCAAATAGAGTGATCAGGAAAGGTCTGAGTGAGAATGCGACAGCGGAGCAAAGACTTGAAGGACTCAGGAGAGCAAGACAGGCAGAGATCCTGAGGAAGCGGATTGCAGACACGGGAACCAGACGTGCAAGGAGTCCAGCCGCAAGCTTTACTGGCAAGCTCTGGAAACAGGAGCAGCCACACAGCAAGGAGGCCGGTGTGGCCAGCCAGGAGTGAGCTGGCCTGTGGGGGACAAGGTGACAGGTGGCAGGGGCATCCCTACAAGGCCCGCCATGTCCTTGTAACACCGTTGGCTTTCCCTCTAAAATGCTTTCCATTGGGGATTTTTGGATACGGGAGTGGTTCAATGAACATTTTCACAGGATCAGTCTGGCTGCACCGAGTGGACAGGAACAGGGACAGAGCGTGGCGGCCGGTTGGGAGAGAACTGCAGTGACCCAGGCAAAAATGACGGTGGCTCCCACAAGGAGGTAGCAGCAGAGGTAATGAGAAGTGACGAGATTCTAGACGTTTTGGAAGTAGAACCGACAGGGTTTGGGATTGAGATTGGGGGTGGGAGTGAGAAAGAGAGGAGTCCTTCTTGCATCCCAGGCTTTAGGCCTCGGTCCCTGGGATGGAGATGCCATTAGCTGTGGGAGCAGAAAACTGGAGAGTAGTATCATTTTCCTAAGGAAGGGGCTGAAACTTCAATAACCTGCCCGAAGTCACACGGGAAGTGAGCTGTTCCAGCCAGGAATCACTTGAAGCTAGGTCATGTTTCTAGGCTGACGCTGTTTCTTTCACCCCCTGAGAAGAATTTACAGAGAGGAGTATATAGGGAGGGGGGCGCACGGAGGGAGGGGGTGCAGGGAGAAGGGGGCATGGGAAAGGGGGGTACACCGGGTGGGGGCGCACGGGGAAGAGCGTGTGAAGAGGGGGTGTGGGGAGTGGGCTGCACGAGGAGGGGGCGGAAGGGAAGGACACGTGGGGAGGGGGATGCCAGCGGGTACCCACCTCATGACATGCTTAGGAGGATAACTAAGCCGAGAGTTGTAAAGTGCTCAGAGCAGTGCTGACAGGGTAAGCGCTGCACAAGCACTTAATAAATACAATTGGGGTTCACAAACCCTTAGAAGTCCTATGGCCCTATTTCCCAGAATCCACAATTGTCTTTGAAATCTCCCCCTGAACTCCGTGCTCTTGTCAGTTCATCTGGAATCAGCGGCATAACCGCCTTAAAAACTGACTACGGCTATGCTAGTCCGGTACCCTCACGCACACTCGTGTGCTGCACTTGCAAAATCTCCCAGTAGTTTTTGCGGAGAAGCGCGGCGGGAGATTTGTGGCACCTGCAGCTCACCGTGGGACAGGCGCGCTGGGCTCCGAAGCCGCGTCTGGCCGCAGGCAGCTCCCCAGGCAGCTCCGTGGTTACGTTGCGGGCAGACTGGCATCGCGGGTCCATCTCTGCGCATGCGCATTGCGTAGCGGGAAACGCTGCAGCCGCTCCGTGGTCACGTTGCGGGCAGACGGGCGTCGCGGGGCCCTCTCTGCGCACGCGCATTGCGCAGTTGGAAACCATGTTTCGTTCCTGCTTCTAGCAGTCACTGGATTAGATAACCGCTCGCTACACCTCGCAAAATTGCTGCAGTATGACCCTATCTTCAAGTGAGTAAGACAGCTTTGTGGGGTTATAAAGTGGCATTTAAAACCCTCGAAGAGGGAGCACTGCCCGTACCTTGCTGACCTTCCTGGGTGGGAGCAACGAGGCTGCGTGGGGCAGTGGAAGATGCTGGAGGTTGGAACCAAGGGCCACTGCCTGAGTGAAGAGCCGCTGGTGCTGCCAGGGGCAAGAAGCAAACTGGGGGGACCAAGTCCCTTTGCCCCGCTCCTGCCTTCCCGCCTCTCTCCAGGATCCCTTTGGGCAGAACCCTACAGGGAGGTGGCACAGGGAAAATAGGGTTTCCAGAGTCTCGGGCCAGAATCAGATTACATTAGATATAAAAGTACTTAGAAAATGGGCTGTGCATTGAAAAATAACATTATTGAGGAATGCTATGGGAAATGTTACTTGGTAGTAAAGGGTTAATTTTAAGTCAAGGATTTTCATATTCTTCTCTTTAACCACTAACATGTCTATATGTGAACAAGTAGGTAAAATTAACGTTAGCTTCGTGCCTTAAACTGTTTTGTTCCAGACACTGGTACCCAGAGGAAGAGATGTCCAATGTTCTGGCTATAATGGCTGCGTATATAAGAGTACCCCTGACACGTGGGCAATTTTCCTAGGCTAGAAAAATCTCATGTCGTAGGTCTGGGAGGGTCGATATCTCACACTTGCTTCTGCTCCACTAGTAGCATGGAGGAAGTTGGATTATGTCACTGGAATGCACACATGTGACATTGCTGGAGCAAATCATCATAAAAATGTTTGTGTTTGTGCTAGATATTGGTATATACATCAACATCTTCTTTTCTTTTTTCAAAAATGTTTTATTATTTATTTTTGAGAGAGAGAGAGAGGGACAGAGAGACAAGCAGAGACAGAATCCGAAGCAGGCTCTAGGCTATGAGCTGTCAGCACAGAGCCCAGCACAGGGCTCGAACCCACGAACTGTGAGATCATGACCTGAGTTGAAGTCAGACACTTAACCAACTGAGCCACCCAGGTGCCCCTCGACATCTTTTTTAAAGTGATTTTCCCACATGCTTCCTCAAACATACTAATATTTCCATTACTGTTATTCATTTCACAGAATCAAGTCTTGTATTATTGTGTGGGTGGCCCACCAGAGCTCACCACTAAATTATCATTTATCTTTGAGAACCCAAGAACCTCTTCTTTTGTTTTCCAGAGACACACCCATTTTGTAGTTCATGAGATGTGCATGTATTGCAGATTATGTTGATTTGCTTACTCGACAAATAATAACCAAGGCCTTACCTACCATAGACCTGACCCAATGCTGAGTCATCAACCAAAAGGTTATGGTCCATGACCTCATGGTGGTTACAGTCTGTCGCGAAAGGCCAGAGATAAATACATAAATGTACAAACAAAGGAATTCTATGAAGAATTCTAGGGAAACAAGGGTGAAGAGCATAGGAAGCTAGCGTGTAAGTTTAGAAAGGCCTCTTGAGGAAGTCATATTTGAGCCAAGACCTAAAGGATGTGATGGGTGTGTAGGTAAGTGGGAGGATTTCTTGCAGAGCCGAAAACAGAAGAGAAGTCTGTGAAATGGAGAAGAACTTGGCCCACTGCAAGAACAGTTGGAAGCTCGGTCTGGCTAGTGTGCAGTGAGAGGTCTCATTGAGGCTGGAGAAAAGCCAGATCCCACATGGATTTGGATGGTATTCTGAGGCCAACCGGACAATGGAGTGGTGCATGCCACTTTGACTTTGTATGAAGAAAGGATGGCTGAGGAGGAGTGAGCGGCAGGAGTTGAATGAAAGGCCCTGCAGCAGTCCAGGTGGTATCACCAGGTGTCTCCAGGGGTTGACATTCACATGGAGAAAGGACGATGGCTGGACTGGAGAAAGTCGTAAAGAAGAAAGGAAGTAGCTGTGAAATCCACTTTGGAGGTCTCATCTGCAGGACTGGTTATTCATTGCATTCAGAAAAAAAATAGTTCCGGGTTCCCAGTCTGAGCAACTGGGTGATGGCAGACGAGGAACAAAAGACAGGAAAAGGAAGAGAGACAAGAGAAAGAGTGGGGAAGAGGCCAAAACGGATGTCAGGAGTGAAGAAAGCAATCTTTAGGTACAATTATGAAATCTTAAGGCACACATAAGGCACACATCCTCTGGTGTTAAGTTGCTCGGCACAAAGTCATTGCTCTAATCTCTTGGAGAGGAAAAGCCTTTGTTGGAGATGATCCGTGCCTTTTCTGAGGTCATATTGATTTAGAAAATGGCAGAGCCAGGGGAAGCCACGAGCTGAATTCTTACAGGAATTGGGACCGACGATCAGAATAATCCGGAGATAAACCACCACCTCTAGGCTTCATGTTCTGTGCTTTACTTTAACTGTTTGGATGTGGTCACAGGCTTTGCCAGAAAGCCTCTGGAATTTACACAGATTAATAAGATTGTATTTGCAGGCACTCCTTCCACAATCTTTCCTGTAGACTCTTAAACGATGGCGAAAAACTTTCTACTCTAATTTAACTGCTAAGAGAAAGAAAAAGTAATCCCTCCTAACTTGATGTTAAAGGTATTTCCCCAGTTATGGGGATTGGGGCACCTGGCTGGCTTACTTGGTTAAGCGGCCAACTCTTGATTTCGGCTCAGGTCCTGATCTCAGGGTCGTGAGTTTGAGCCCCGCATCGGGCTCTGAGCTCACAGCACGGGGCCTACTTTGGATCCTCTGTCTCCCTCTGTCTACCCTTCCCCTGCTCACACTCACACACTCTCCCCTGCTCTCTCTCAAAAATATAAATAAATAAAGTACTTCCTCAGATTTAATACTGATAGATGAACTCATTAGCTCCTACTGAGGAAGGGTAAATATGGACATTGTCATTCACCGAACTTGACCGTGGAGTCAGTGGCTCTAACACTTTATTTTCATTGTCTCTGGGCTTAGGATAAATTATTTATCACATGTAAATCCTAGCTGAAGATGCCTGCAGGTGGAAAGAAAATAAGGCAATGAGACGTTGGCCTTTGACTTACCAGAGCTCTGTTCATGGGAACAATGCTTAGCAGTTCAGAGCACAGACTCTGGGTTTGGATTCTCACCCCTCTCCTACTGCCACCAGATTTCTAGCTGTGTGATCTTACGCTAGGTACATCCATACTTTGTACCTCAGTTTCGTTATCGGTAATATGGGGATATTAATTTACCCATTCCTAGGGTCTTTTGTGGATGAAGCGAGGTGCTGTTTATACAAATCTGACTATGATGTGCTATTCACGTGTTAGCACAAGCACACATACTGCGCAAGTGGGCTGTAGGTGGTGTGTGTTTGGATTGTAGCACTTCATAAACAAACCACAGGAGGATGTAGTGGCTTGATAAATGGGGCAGCCCTAAAAGCAAATGTTTGTACTTAATTCTTTATCAAAGAATTCCTGGGTTGTGCTGGAGCTTCAACATAAAGAATATAAATAAGACTTAGCTTGCAGAAGAGTTGATATTATTTAGATCTTTGACTCTCATTTTTCACTTGTGGAAGGAATGCAAAAATCCAAAAATATGATAGCCTCCAGTGAAGTAGCTTATAGTCTTAGGGAAGAGGTGAGTACACATTCAGAAAGTAAATGAACCAAGCTGAGTGGTGGCAGTGTTGAATGTAAATAACTGCAGGTCACAGACTCAGGTTCCAAATTGTAATCCCAGAGTTACAGCCCACAGCCACTTTTGAGCCCTAAGAATATACCAGAAGCAGAGCATCCTTCCAGGTCCCAGAGCAGTGGGTTATAGACAGGAGAACAGGTCTTACAGAAGAAACTGCTTTTGAATTCCATCAGACGGTGCGCCAGTGGTGGAGGGCCTACTTGGTGGGCTTTGTAGTGTAGAATCAGTTACAGGAATTGTTTCTTTGGTACACACTGTATCTTTTAGGAGTTCATTGTTCCGTAAGAAAGAAGACATATGCCCAAAAAATGTATCCTCTCACTCCCTGCTTAAAACATCAAAGTCCTTAGCAAAGTATATAAGATTGTTCATGATGTGGTTCCTGCTTGTTGGTGTAAGTTAGGAATGCTTTCAGCTGCAAGGAATAGAACGTTCCATCAACAGTGGCTTCAACCAGCGCTTCTCAAGCTGTGATGTATCTTCCAATCACCAGAGCTTCTTATTAAAATGCACATTCTGATTTAGGAGGTCTGAAGTGAGTCCTGAGATTCTGCATTTTTTTTAAGTTTATTTGTTTTTGAGAGAGAGAGAGCGAGTGTGTGAGACAGGGCACAAGTGGGGGAAGAGCAGAGAGAGAGAGGGAGACACAGAATCCAAAGCAGCTTCCAGGCTCTGCGCTGTCAGCACACAGCCCAATGTGGATATCAAACCCATGAGCCATGAGATCATGACCTGAGCTGAAGCTGGACACTTAACCGACTGAGCCACCCAGGCTCAGATTCTGCATTTCTAACAAGCTCCCAGGTGGTGCTGATTCTATTGGTTTAAAACCTACAATTTCAACAGCAAGACTTTTAAAAAATGCAATTTTCCCGCTTTCATATCACAGGAAAATCTGAAAGCAGTCCCAGATTTGACTCAGATCAACAATGTCAGTGCTCAGGGATTGGCACATCGGGAACTGGCTGAAAAACCATGGCCCACAGGCCAAATCTAACCCACTGGCTATTAGAAATAAAGTTTTATTGGAACACAGCCATGCTCATTTGTTTATGTAGGACGTATGACCTCTTTCATGCTAGAAAGGCTGAACTGTAACAAAGACCAGATGGCCCATAAAGCCTAAAATGTTTACCTTCACCTGGCCCTTTATGAAACAAGCTTGCTAACTCCTAGCTTATGCATTAGTATTCACTCAGCACCTGGGCCTATCATGTCCCCCAAACTCAGTGAGGACTGCTGACAAGGAAGAAAGGCAGGCAGTAACCGTGTCTGCAACATGGCTCCTCTCCGTCACATCCTGCTGTCCCTTAACATGCAACTCATGTGCCCCCCGCCCCCCAAGGCACCGCCCTTCTTCACTGCATCTTCAGAAAATGCCAGATGTGTCTTGAGGACAGCAAGATCGCTGAATGTTTGCTAAAAACAAGGTGGTAAAGGACTGCAGCCTGGGCAGGCTGCTACAAGAGTGACACGGAGGATGGCCTCAGGTTCCAAGCTAAAGAGTTTGGACTTACAAGTCAATGGGGGACCTTGAAGATTTTTAAAGCATGAGATGAGTTTATTGTTGTATGCATATAATTCTGATAACACAATGTAGGGTGGTCTGTTATATTAGTCTGCTTAGACTGTCATAATAAGTACCACTGACTGGGAGGTTTCAGCAACATAAATGTATTCTGTCACCATTCTGGAGGCTGAAAGTCCAAGATCAAGGTGCTAGAAAATTCAGTTCCTGGTGAGACCTCGCTTTTTCTTGTAGATGACCAATCTTCTTACTGTCTCCTCACATGTCCTTCTCTGTGTTTAAGCAGAGAGAAAAAGAGAGGTGTTGATAAAAATGGTGGGCAGAGAAAGGAGGGTGAGCTGTTGGGTCCCAGCCATGTTGAAATTCCTTATAAATAAACCACGTCACCATCCAGCAAGTGGTTTTGACTCCCCCGCCCAGCAAGTCGTCCATTTGCATTCAAGAAATTCAGGTCCATTGGCACAGCAGATTTCAAGGCTAAGAGAGAAAGACTCTGTTGGATCCCTGCAGGAAAAGTAAGCAGGAAAAAAGTTTCAACATGGAAAATGTCCTCCGGGAAAGAGAAGGAGAAAGGCAGGCTCCCGTGCAGAATGAAGAAGAAGCCCACCCTTTGGGAGGTGGTGAAGGCCAGGAGCCTGGAGGAAATATTAGAGTGGATTTGGCCCCACCTGCCCATGATGGTAGAGAGGATATGCCCAACAAGCTTGTCAATAACGTTGACATGACAGATGGAGACACAGATGATACGGAACTTTGCACGGATGACATGAGGCGGCTAAGGAGGAAATCAGGGAGCTTCAGTTGAGGTACAGTTTGCCCATTCTTATAGGAGATCCCCCTCACCGTGACCATCATGATGAGTTTTGCCTTATGCCTCCAATGCTGAGATTAGTAATAATAACCCCCCTGCTTCCCAAAGTTGCATTTTCTTGATGTGAACCTATGGTGTTATGTCATTTTTCTGATTAGAGATTCCATTTTGCCTTACTCTGGAAGTTTTTCTGTCAGCAGGGAAGTTTCATCAACTTGCAGGAAAAGATGTTTATTACATGCTGTAAAGGTAATAAAGCAGTTTAAAAAGCAATCTAAAAAAAGAGAGAGAGAGGTGTATTTCCTCTTCTTATTGCATTAGGGTCCTACCCTTCTATCTTACTGAACCTGAATTATCTCCCTGAATTCTCCGTTTGCAAATAGAGTCACGTTGAGGGTGAGACTTCAACATATAAATTTCAGGGGGACACAATTCAGTCCATACAACCAATGGAAAGAAAAACTTAAGCAGGGAGACACATTGGAGCCACTTTAAAATACTCTTTTGACTTAATGCTAAGAATTCCAAACACCTTTAATGATACATTGTGTCTTTTGTGAGCTGCAAGACCACTTACCACTGCTTTCCTTTGGTTGGCTTTGGAATTTCCTTTCATGTGTGCTTATTTTCAAGTGTGATAACCCTATCCTTGTGCCTTTTGACTATCTCTACTTCCAAATCAACAAATATTTACTATCTTCACATGATATGCATGACCCTGAGCCAGGTGTTCTGAGTGAAACAACTCATGAGACTTGCACATTGTTCTTAAATACTGAAACCAGCAAAGGACAAAGACACAACACTTATGTGGCTGTGGCTAAACTCAGACAAACCTGGGGTGGATTCCAGCTTCCCTAACTACCAGCTTCAGCAAATTATTCAAATTCTTCAAGCTCCTATTTTTCATCCACAAATAGGCATGATAATAATATCTGTCTCATAAGCTTGTTGCGAAGATTAATAAAATAATGTACAGTACAGTTCCTGACACATGGAAAGTGCTTGAATACAATTTAGCCTTATTGTTTTTACTGTTTTTAATATTACTATAGGGAAGAGGGTGTTTGGACTTTTCCTTCTGAACTCCCCTCTCTCCACTGCTTTTTTTTTTTTTTTTTCCCCACTCGACTTTGGAACTTCAGGAGACTGTCCAGTTTTCTTTTAAAAGCAGAGAGAGGGGCACCTGGGTGGCTCAGTTGGTCAAGTGGCCGACTTTGGCTCAGGTCATGATCTCGCGGTTCATGAGTTTAAGCCCTGCATCAGGCTCTGTGTTGACAGCTCAGAGCCTGGAGCCTGCTTTGGATTCTGGGTCTCCCCCTTTGTCTCTCTGCCCCCCCTCCCCGCAAATAAATAAAGATTTTAAAAAGGTGGCGCAGAGAGAAAGAAGCTCTGTGAGGGTTCTCTGAGCAGAACCCTGGGTGCAGATGTACATGTACTATGGGTGACAATGTTGTGCCTTGATTTAATCTGCTTCAATTCCGTTTTCATCTTCTCATTCCTGACCTTTGAGATCCATTTGCTGTAGAAAAGGACAAAGAACTCCATTACACAGCCGCTGATTGCTCTCGAGGCATTCACTCAATAAATATTTATTCTGCAGTTTCTGAGTGCCAGGCACTGAGTCAGTGCTGGGGACAGAGCTGTGGATGTGGCAGCTCCAGGCTCTGACCTTATGCAACACAGCCCAGCCGACAGCAAACACCCAAGGGCAAGCAGAGCTCTGGAAGCCAGTGGAGTGGGACTCAGCCTAGGCTGCTAGACATCACCGTGACCTTCCACCAGGGACATCGGGAGTCTCCTGTGCAAGGTGGCAACTCTTAATTGCCCAAACTGGAAACCCAAGGTGTTACGAATAATTGAAAGCATGAAATCTAAACAAAGGATTAAGCAGTAGGATACAGAAATCTAATTATATCATTGATTTTAAATTGCAAAAAAAATGTGAGCTAAGAGACAGTTTTAGCCTCTTGCAACTTTTTCTGGCCAGGAATGTTAGTTCACAAATCACAATCTGATGATGAAGGGGTGATCGTCGATATTTCCTGTGCCGTCTCCCAATGCTCAGGACGACAATTCTCAGGAAACCACCAATGGAGATTAAACTTTGAATTTGGACTCAAAATGATGTGGCATGCTTGGAGAGCACCAATTTCATCAACTGGATGGATGTTTGGAGCTGCTCCAAATTTGCTCAATTAACAAGGTTGAGCTGGCTTCCATGAAAATGGTAGTTCTAATGGTTACAGACTCTGTAGTGATTTTATGCAAAAGTAGCATCCAGCTGCCTCGCCATCTGGCAAAGATCTGATTGCCATCCCCTTGAGACCCAGGAAGTCATGATTCTCAAATCACAGCTGAACTTGGCTGGGGTGGGGGTAGGGGCCGAGGCCTGGCCTTAGAACTACCCTCCCACTGGAATAAGTCAGGTGTTGGGTCAGAGCCCAGCCGACCTCAGATTTAGCCCCCCATCCGAGACTCATTCTAGGATGGCGAGGGCTGCCTGAAACCCCAGTTTGAAGATGTCCCAAATGGTGCATGAAGTAAACCTCCAGGATGAGCAAGGCTCAGAGTCAAGCAGGAGTCAAAAGACGTGACACATGTTGAGCACTTGTGTTTTGCAGAGCTCTAAATTCCACTTGAATCACCTGGTAACCACTCTGCCACTGTGCTAAGTGGTTAATGGGAGGGCAGTCCTGCAAGACAGGGAGTGGGGGGAGGTGCTAGAAAAATAAGTGTCCTGGAGGGCTTAGATAAGAATTCAGAAACTGAGGTAATGATAAGAAGGCAGCACAAGTCACACGGAGGGAACAGCAGGAGCGAAGACTCAGAGGCACTGGACCTCTCTGCTGTGGGACGTCAGTGTTGGTGTGCCCACCTGGAAGATAGTGGAATAACCGGCATATACCAGGTATTAGGATCAATCCTGGCCCTTGCAAGTGAGGGAAAGGAGCATCCTGATGCTTGCATGTTTCTCCTTGCCTGCTTGCAAGGCATCTCCATGCCTCTTTCCCACTGGCCTCGTACCTGTGTTTCTGCCATTAGTGTGTCCTATGAGGATGCTCTTTGGGAACAGGTGCTGGAGGCTGCCATGACTGCCCCGAACTTGGGGCAGGGAGGGGGACACAAACCATTGTCCCCCACCATTCCTTAGTCACCATGACAGCAGGAAGGCCTGGGGTGGGAGGCCAAAGTTGCCATGCCCCTTCCCTAACCTGGCTAGAATTAGCCCTGAGATGAATTAAACATGAGCCCACCTGGTCTGGGGGCAGCAGCATTGTCAAAAAAGAAAAAAAAATCAGAAACTGAGACCCAGGCAAAGGTCAAGCTACGTGAACAGGTGCCCTCGAAGACAGGTTAGCAGTCTGTGGGTCACCTCAACTTAGGGGCCATGTTAAGACAGTCAAGACAATGAGAGCTGAGAGGCAGACAAAGAGGGACTTGGAAAATGATGTGGGAGACCAGAGGTGGGTTTGGGTTCCTGGTTCCTGGTTCCCGCTTCCAGGTGCATCTCAGAGCAAGAAAGAGAAAGCAGTTCTCTCCTTACCAGTTGCTGGACAACTGCCAGGTTACGGAGAGGGCTCAGGTTGCTAGAATTCCTTGATTCATGCTGCCGGGGTTAATAACTGTGGTCAGCAGAGAGAGCAGGAAGGGGATGGGTGGGCAGGCTTTAAAGGACAACAAGTCAAATGTTGTCATTTACTTGAAAGGGAACACTGATTCCATGTAGGGCACTTCTGAATTAAAAATAGGAAGAGGATGACCTCACGCTTTGGGGGAAAATGTACTTTCGTTTTTACCAATTAACATTCTCCCTCTCTGACTGCAAATAAATGTCCCTCCTTTTCCCATCTAGGACAACCAACTGAAAGCACAGCAAATCTGCTTCACTCTCTGTAGCTTCTTGGAAAGGAAGTGAATGACTCCCGGGTGGTTTATGAAGTTCAGTTGTACATCCAGATAGGGTGACAGGCTGATTTGCTATCTGACCACTCAAGGGAGTGAGGTGATACCATAGAGAAGTCACAGGGATGCTCCAAGGCCCTTCCTCACTCCTCACTGCCCAGGGGGTTTGCCAGGCTGCATAATGGAAGCTGAAGAGAGGGCATCATAGCCAGACAGTATGGCCTGCGATTCTGATACCAGCTCTGCCAGCTCCTGATTTATGAGGCTTGGAGCAGTTGATCTGTTCCCTCTCAGCCTCAGTGTCTGCATCCCTTAAAGGAAGGGGTTGTATTTTGTGATGTTGAGGAATGTTAGGATCAGATGAACTGATGAGAAGTTCTGCTCCTCCCACGTCTTCTCAGACAGAAACCGGGGAGTCATGGGAGACACCTTGCTCTCCTGTTTCTCACTATTTCCATATCCTAGTTCTCTCTTGAATTCATCCCTTCCTCTTTCTTCCAGTTGCCCCTGCTTTACACCAGGAGCTCATGCTCTCTCGCCTGGATACGCTGGGTCCCAAGTGTCCAGTTTTACCCTCCATTTATGCACCAGCCCCATTCACTCCAACCCACCGTTAAACAACTGCCAGAGAAGAGACATTCTGTCTTGTCTTTCTGCATCATCAGCATTAAGCGTGGTCATCTGAAAAATATTTGAAGAATGAAGAACTAAGTAGAGCCATTGATTAGTGTAACGATTTTTACAAAATAGTATATGAATGCGAGCTATTCTTTTTCAGCTCAATAAGCATGAATATTTACCATATATCTGGCACTGGGCTAGGTGCTGAGGATATAAAGATGAGTTGGATATAGTTCCTGACACTTAATGACCACCTAGTGAGCAGGGCAGGCTGTGTAAGAGAAATAGAACCGATAGGAGGTGTATCTACATAGAGATTTATTTTAAGGAACTGGCTCACACAGTTGTGAGGTCTGGCAAGTCCCAAATCTGCAGAGCAGGTCAGCAGGCTGGAGACCAGGGAAGAACTGACATTGGAGCTCTAGTCTGAAAGCAGCCTGCCAGTAGAATTCCTCAATCTTTTCTTCTTAAGGTCTCGACAGATTGGACAACGCCTACACACAATGGGGAGTAAATCTGCTTTCCTCCAAGTCTACTGATGTAAAAGCTAAAATATACCTTCACAGTGACATCTAGACTGGTGTTTGGCTGAATGTCTCGGCATCAAAGCCCAGCCAAGTTGACACATGAACCATGCACATGGGTAGTCGCTGACAGCACAATAGATACTACTTACGTCTGCAAATGGTGCTAGGTCTTTTTTAAATGAAAAATCTCTCTATGCTCTTTGATGTTTTTACTAGCGTTTGTCAGTTGTTCTTTCTGGTTATGCCGTGCATGCCACTGGGTGCTTGCTTCCAGGTGTGTCATGACAACTTGTGATGTAGTGTGCTATCATCGTTTACAGACAAGAGAGGCCCAAGTAACCTATATGAGGTTCCACAGCTAATATGTGGTAGAGCTGAGATCGAGTGAAGGCCTTTCCAATCCAAGGTCAATGAGCTTTCTACTACATCACGATACCTTTAATAAGCATTGAGCCGGGAGCCTTGCCTTTCCCCAGGGAAGCACTTATTTTGCCAGGAATTCTGTACTATTATTAGATTTTTGTAACAGGGTCCCTCTGCATAGGAGGATGTGAATCAGTTTTCCCAACTCATTTCATATTAGCTCCACATGTGGGAGAGGGCATGATGGGTCACAACCATACTGGATCATGCTGAGTCAATCACCCCAAGAGGAAGATTCTCAGATATCATTATTATGACTGAGCTTTCTTCACACAAACACAAAAGTCTCCTTACTCCAGGCCAGACATAGGGCACCTAGCCACAGGTCTTTCTCAATAGAGCAGATAGAATTATCCACGGTAGGGAAATTTGGTATAATTAAGTGTCTGCTCAGCATATAAGGAATATTCTGCTTTAGGGGCACCTGGGTGGCTCAGTTGGTTAAGCATCTGACTTCAGCTCAGGTCATGATCTCACGGTTCGTGAGTTCGAGCCCTGCATCAGGCTCTGTGCTGACAGCTTGGAGCCTGGCACCTGCTTCAGATTCTGTGTCTCCCTCTCTCTCTCTGCCCCTCCCCTGCTCACTCTCTGTCTCTCTTTCTCAAAAATAAATAAACATTTAAAAATTAAGACAAAAAGAATATTCTGCTTTAAACTTATCAAAATGGGGGTGCCTGGGTGGCTCAGTCAGTTAAGCGTCCTACTCTTGATCTCAGCTCAGGTCTTGATCTCAGTGTCATGAGTTCAAGCCCTGCATTGGGCTCCATACTGGGCAAGGAGACTACTTAAAAAAATAACAAAGTAAATAAACATACCAAAATTAAGTAGGAAACGGAATGCAGATAAAAAAATGCATTGTCTCTGGAGCTCCAACCTTCACAACAAAAAAGGACGCATGATATAGACATGGGAATTCAGTGACTATTTACTTATGGCCCATGAAAGGCCAAACTCTGTTGACATTTCAAGGGAAACAAAATGAGTAAGACGTGGTCTTCTACTTCAAAGACACAAGGAATGGGGAAGAATGGAAGAAATAATATTTCTTGAGTGACTCTTATATGGCAGTCTTTTGTTCTAATTGAATCATTATTACCATCCCACCAAGTAGGTGGTACTATCCCCTTTTTGGAGGAGGAAGTGTGGTCTTGGCAAATGGAAAGACTCGCCCAAGATCTTAAAACTAATACAGTAAGTAGTACAGCTGGGGTCTTCATCTGGATCTCTCTCTAAATCCAGCGCTCATGTGCCTTAGCCTGAATCACACTGCAAGGAGATAAATATGCAGACCATTGCCGCTAGCAAAGAAACATAACATTAAGAAGTGACCAAATGAAGGTGGATGAATCAGACGTGTTATTTGAGATGGACTTTAATACAATAGACGGTATCTTTCCGGTGGAGATGAAAAAAAAGCATGAGCAAGATTTGGAAGAAAAACTAGAAGGTTGTGGAGGGTAAGAGTTACACAAGTTTTCTCAGGGCTTTAAAATCAGGATGAGCATTTTAGAAGGGGTAACTAATATGGATTAGAACAGAGCAGATTGGAAGAAAGAGAGACCAGGTGGGAGATCCCTGCAAGTGCTCTCTAGAGAGCCAGCAAGAATGGAAAGGGTATCACAGAGGGAATCATGGGTGATGCTGAATTGATGTGATAAGCCAATGGGTTCAGGTTGCTGCAATGAAACCAAATCCAGGTGATGGATAGGTAGAGTAGGTAAGCATCATGAACTAGAGGTCTCAACGGAGATGAAAGGAAAAGCAGAGGGGGAGAGGGAGAGAGGAAGGAATGGACTTTGAGAAAAAAAGAGGGATTTCAGAATTTGCCATCCTGGAAGTGAAGCATATCTGAGTTGTGGCCAAGTGTAAGACATGGCCTTGCTGGGGTGTGGCTGAGATAGAATGAAAACAGTGCTTGTCTCACTGGAAGATTTTGAATGTGGAAGTCACCGTGAAGGCTGGCAATGAATCATATGGAAAGGAAGTCAGTACTCTAGAGGCTGAGAGCTTTGAAGAAAGTGAGAAAAAGTTCTCAGAATTGGAGGTAACTGGGACCCAGATGCAGAGAGAAACAGAAGAGTTAAAGGTTTACCAGGAGTCGGGAAAAAAAAATTGTCTAAAAAATGGATAGTGCATTATCTGTCAATCATATGAAATATTTCCTTAAGAAAAAAAAATGCTCTCACTCCCAACTTAAAATTAGGAAAAAGATTTTAAAATAGGCATTCCCGTAAAGAATTATATTTTTTGTATTTGCTGTCCAAGGAATGTCAGAAGAGGCAACTAATGCTGTCAGATCAAACTGAAATGTTTTACCGTCATCTTTCCTTGCCTGTCCCGTGACCCACCCAGTCACCCTAAACCCAGTGAGAAAGAGAGTGATGGAAACTGAGCAAATTCTCTCCCAAGTTTGTTGAATCAGTCACTTGCCATCACTGAAATGGGCTTGCATGTTCAAGGACGCCCTACCCGCCCATATCACTTGTGATGTCAGGTTGAATGGGCAGAGTGTTGGTCCCTGTGCTGTGCAAGAAGACACACAGCCTCAGTGAATAACTTCTAATCTGCGTGAGGTATAAAAGGAAAGTCTGCCCAACAGGGTACCACGAGCCGCATTCCAGCCCCATGACACGGCATCAGGTTCCACGACTTGGTCAGCAATTGTGCTCCAGTTGTTGCCTCCATCAACTACAGGGTTTTGCAAGCCTGGAAGTTCCACCCACCCGGAGCACATTGCTGAAGCTTATCTGGCATTTGTTCGTGAAGAGCTCATTGCACTGTCACACGTTCTCTGGTTTAGACTTGATTCAATTGTCACATAACCCAGCGGGGGAAGTGAAGAGCTGTGAACACCAGTCTTTGTGTCATTTTAAGTTTTCTATTGTTAGTGCTTTGCCTGCTAGGGAGTTCCAGAAAGTCTGCTTGACGATTATGGGATGGGGCAGGGCCAAGACGTGAGTGGTAAAGCTGTCGGTTATAGACTGAGGAAAACAGTCCTGGTTGCTGGCAACTGGCCAGATTTGCCTGCTTTGTGCTGATATCAGAGTCTTAGTTGGAAGTAACCTTAGAGGTCAGTGAGTCCAACTGCTTGTTCAAAGCAGCGTAGTTAGAATATGGACTTTCAGGATCAAGGAACTGGCCGCTTCCATGGAACAGCTTAATGGCTGTGTTACCAACCTGAAATCTAAATATTGGCCAATATTTACAGAGTGCCTACTGTATGACAGGCACTGTGCTGCTTCTTTATTTATTATTATTATTTTAATTTTTAAATGTTTGTTTATTTTTGAGAGAGAGAGTGAGCATCAGTGGGGGAGGGGCAAAGAGAGGAAGACACAGATTCTGAAGCAGGCTCCAGGCCCTGAGCTGTCAGCACAGAGACGGATGCGGGGCTCGAACCCATGAACCGTGAGATCATGACCTGAGTCGAAGTCAGACGCTTAACCGACTGAGCCACCCAGGCGCCCCATGTGCTGCTTCTTTAAATGCATTCCCTTAAATAGGCCTCTCGGCAAGCCTGCAACGTAACTGCTCCCATTCCGATTTTCCAGACAGGAAACAGGATTTGAACACACATGAGTAGAACAGAGCCCGTGTCCTTACCGCTTATATTCCAGGCTGGCTCCCAAGGCCCCTATGTGCTATTTTAGGGCACAACATTCATTTTGAATTATCTGAACTTTTACCCCTCGGCCTTGTGTAACTCAAAAATTCTGCCAGCTGCTGTCTGGGATGACATAAATCTATAGCTTCTTTCACAATAATATTAGTAATACCAACAATAATAGGTTTTTAAGTAATTTGCAAACATGTTAGTTTCATTTCTTTTCACACAAGTCTTAGAAAATGGATACAACAGGGGCACATGGCTGGCTCAGTGGGTTAAGTATCGACTTGGGCTCAGGTCATGATCTCACGATTAGTGGGTTCGAGCCCATATTGGGCTCTGTGCTGCCAGCTGAGAGCCTGGAGCCTGCTTTGGATTCTGTGTCTCCCTCTCTCTCTGCCCCTCCCCAGCTCAGGCTCTGTTTGTCTGTCTGTCTCTTTCTCAAAAACATACAAACAAAATGGATACAACAGGTAGCCATTTGCTGGACCCAATCTGTGTTTGAACAAGCCCTCCAAGAAACTGGGGTGCACATTTGAGCTTGGTCTTAGACCCGTGCTTCTTCCATTGCCCAGCATGGTGGCCAGGGCACCACCCTTCATTCTGAGCTCTGCAATGACTACAAAGAGTAAACGGTGGTCTAGCACAATCTTTTGTACCTGAAGTGAATTTCCTCAGGATTTTCTTAATATTATGCTTGAGTATCTTGGTGTCAGAAAAACAGGTCTCAGGCCCTAAAGATGACATCAATCAAAGCCCACCAAATTTAATTTTTTTCTACACAACCTCAAGGGTGGCAATCCTACGAAAGAGAGATTGTGGGTTTGTTTTTTTTTTCCTACTACTTACAAAATGACTTTTTCTTGAAATTTTTTTTTAAGTTGATTTGAGAGAGAGAGTGAGCATGAGCAAGAGTGTGTGTGTGTGTGGGAGAGAGAGAGAGAGAGAGAGAGAGAGAGAGAGAGAATCCCAAGCAGGCTCCACACTGTCAATGAAGAGCCCAACTTGGGGCCCTGATCTTACAAACCGTGAGATCATGACCAGAGCTGAAATCAAGAGTCAGATGCTTAACCCACTGAGCCACCCAGGCACCCCCAAAATGAATTTATCTTACCTCCGCAATATTGCGTTTGTGAAATACAACCACATCATAATCACAAATGGCTCTTAGAGCATTTGGGTTTTGATAGGATTTTGCCTATAATCATTAAATAAAGGAAATATTTTTCCAATGGGCTGTTTATTACACCAAACAATATTCATCAAAATGTTAGATCCAGGATAGTCATTTGATGACTAGTGGAGTATATGGGGCCCAGGAAAGTGGACAATTTGGACAGAAAGTTGAGAACTGACAACTGACCAAGCAAATGACCACCAGTAGAAATATCACTTATTCAAAATCAATATTTACTGGGACGAAAGCACTGCATAGAGCACAAGAGCATGGCTTTTGATGGCAAATGAAGCTGGGGTCCAGCCATAGCTTTGCCGCGTACTCTTTATAGCACATAGGACACATTACCTTCCGGCCCTCAGCCTCACTCTATGCATCTGAAAAATGGGGATCATAGTCCCACACAGAGTGATATCCTGAGTATTAAATGAGCTTAAACATAAAAAGCACTTAAAATCCACTGACTAAAACAGAGTGGATACTCAAAACTATTATCAATTAACTTTATGCAGTAAGTATGTATATGTTCCAGGCATGTACTAGATCAGATGCCAGAGGTGTAACAATGACTGTCACATGATCCTTGCTTGCTGATCCTTAAGTCTGATCCTCTCACTTTATTCTGGAAAAGTCGGTTTTTGGTTTGTTTTTAATGTAGCATTCGGAACATATCCAGAATTTACCATATAAATTCTGGCTGGCTTGGCCCCTGGTACAGCTTTTTCCATAAGTACAATATTTTAACAAATCTAAGAAGCCATCATTGAAAGATGCATCATTTTGGGTCTGATTCCAAAGAGCACTGCCAATCATAGCTGTAAGATGCCATCGATTGGCAAAAACTCCCTAATTTCAATTCAAAAGGTGAAAAAAAAAATCTCTGTTTTAGAACTAATGCAATATGGTATTTTCATTTCCCCATCCACAAAGAAACCTTCTGCCTGGACTATGTGTGTATATGTGTTAACACGATGGAGGGGGAAGCGGCTCATGAGAAAGACATTTCACAATAGACCAGAACTGGCTTTAAGGGAAATGTACCGAGCCAGAAAATAAATAAAATATTGGTGTGATAGATCCTGTACTCAGAGAACAGTAAGCTCCTGCCCTGCCTGTGTTGCCCCATGATAAGGACTGCAGCCAGTCAGTCAGTCAAACATACATTTATTTGGTCCCTACTATTTGCCTTTCACTATTAGGCAAGATAGCATCTATTCTCCGTAGGGGTTCACACTCTAGTGTGAGAGACATGAAAACAAGGTAGGTCAATGGTTTCAGTAGAGTGAGATATGCACAAAGTCTAGAAATAGTGCAAGGAAAGTGATTCCTTGGGGGTGAGGGTGGGACAGTAGCGAACATGTATGGAAGAAGGATTTCTGAGAAGGCTGTGTTTGAGCACGCATTTGAAAGATAGCCTAGAGCTGAAGGAGTAGCTAGTGACAGTAATGGAACTCACAAGAAGGTGTGGGTGTCATTATGCCTCTCCTAACAGTGTGCCCTTCCTCAGCTGGACAGGACCAACCTAGGGAAGAGCAGTACAAGTTTCCTTCTGCCCAATACGGTGACTTTGCAAGCCCGCACAAAGTACCTCACTATTAAACACATCCACAAAGACGACAAAACTAAAACAAAAACTTGCACAGGCTGGGTACTTTTTTTTTTTTTTCCCACGCTTGCCTTTTTCAAGAGCAGCATTAGGACTGCATCTGAAGGAAAAGTGGAGATACTCCTTTTCTTTCTAATTCTCCATATTTTTCTCCGCCAGAGAAATAAAGGAGAAAAATACATTGTGTTACAAGATGAGGAAACCAAACTCGTCATGAAGTTGGTAGAAGATACAAGTAAGTCGGAGAGGTAGAGGCGCAGGTGTGATTTTTCTCAAGCAGGGGGCTGGCTATGCATTCAGGGATGGTCTGTGTTAGCCAAGAGTGTGTACAGAATTGATTCTGCTTTTCTCTGGGCACTGACTCAACATCTCCTTTCTGTCTCCAATGAGCACTGACAGTGCAGTAAAGATTTTATTATTCGGAGGGAACTCTGGCCAACCTTGACACTTCCAAAGGACTTCATTTCCAGGAAACCCTGCCAGCTTGTCACTGCCAACACAGCGTCCCTCCTCACATGGCGGTATAGATTGGCCCACAGTTGAGAGCTGCTCCTCCCTGGTTTCAATTTAATAGCTGTCATTCGTCAAATCGCCTTTTTCCTCCATCTGCCACCTACACCTCATCTACACTCTGATAACACACCAGATAACACGACTTTGATCACAGTTTCGTGTACCAGGGCAACCGTATTGCCGATGACTCATCTCTGGACTTTCTGGGATTTCAGGGCCAATGTGTCCACAAAGAATATATGCATAGCCCAGGCTCTCTCTGAAATAAAATCCTGGATCGGTTGCACAATTCCCTGGAAATGAATTGTGGCTAATCAGAGATAGGAAAGAACATAAGATTATGGTTTCAATCAAGGAGACCTCACCCCATAGAAATATCTTTGCATGGCGATCATGAATGCACCACCAAAAAGGTGGTTTCCTCTGTGTAGGGCATTCTCAAGACATCTTACCCTATTCTGAGATGATAGATATTTTGGAAGGACCCAAAGCTATGAAAGAGGAGAAACATGGGGGCACCTGGGTGGCTCAGTCAGTTAAGTGTTCGAATCTCGGTTTCGGCCCAGGTCATAATCTCATGGTTTCATGAGTTTGAGCCGCCATATCAGGCTCCATGCTGACAGTGGGGAGCCTGCTTGGGATTCTGCCTTTTTCTCTCCCTGCCTCTCCCCGACTTGCGCTGTCTCTGTCTCTCTCAAAAATAAATAAACTTTAAAAAAAAAAAAAAGAAGAGAAACACAGAGGAGGGAAGTTTGGTTTGTCTTTATCAGAAACTGTTTTAATTTAAACCAGAGAAAAGCCAGCCCTTACCACCTTCCTCATTATTAAACCCACTTAGAAAGTTGCAAAATCTCATTTTTTAACACACTTTTGCTGAATCAAAGAATGTAGCATGTGATGCATCGATGGGATTTAATGCTCAAGACCATAAAGAATTATTTTATATACATAATTAATATACTTTTGTAAAGCAAAAAGAATTCTATTTTCATCAGAAGCTTTAAGCTGGTGCCAAAATTCTTCTGGGTCTGATGTAAGGTCACCCCATTTCACAACTGGGAGCGCTGGGGAAATAATTGGAGCCAGAAAGGATAGGGCAACCGTTGGTTTCCAATTTGTGTGTAATACATAAGTAAGTCACTTCTGTCTCGTTTGTGCTTCCTCTGGCTCCACAGAAGTGGTGGTAGGAAGAAAATTACTGTGGAAGGAGTCGAATATGAGGGATGACTCTTCCCCTCCCATCCCTTCCCTACTTATGCTCTGTGACGTGCATATCACTTTTCCCATCAGGCAGCTTCTATGACTCCAGGACTGTGGGAGTAACCCCCTCCTATCAGCCCTAACAAAATGTCATTCAGCAAACTGTAAGGGGAATATCATCACGATGTGGAGTTTCAAGTAGAAAGTATTTTTGTTTTGTTTTTGAGAAAAATGCAGATATTGTGTTAAGAAAGAGTCCAGGGGTGCCTGGGTGGCTCAGTTGGTTAAGCATCTGACTTCAGCTCAAGTCGTGGTCTCACAATTCGTGGGCTCCAGCCCCTCATTGGGCTCTCTGCTGTCAGCAAAGCCCCTACTTCAGATCCTGTGTCTCCCTCTCTCTTTCTGCCCCTCCCCTGCTCTTTGTCAAAAGTAGGTAAACATTAAAACAAACAAACAAACAAACATGTTTTGGGGTACCTGGGTAGCTTAGTCGGTTAAGCATCTGACTTTTGGTTTCAGCTCAGGTCATGATCTCACCGTTAGTGGGATCAGGCCCTACATCGGGCTCTGCACTGACAGCACAGAGACTGCTTGAGATCCTCTCTCTGCCTCTCTCCCCATTCCGTCTCAAAAATAAACTTAAAAAAAGGTTAAAAATTAATTAAACGGTTCATACATTTTGAGATTTCATTAACATATTCTTTATTAAAATATTAATATTTTCAAATGAGTCATTGAACATATACCATATTACATTGAAATATTTAAATTATATTCATGGAAAAGAGTATGTATGGATCTTTTTTTCCCCCGTAAAGAGCACTCTGAATAATTGTGTCTTTTTCAAAATCACCTAAAAGTATAAAATTGTAACATTTTAGAGATTGGAAAGATCATAGGCATCACTTAGCCTATTCTGTTTGTTTTCTATACAAAAATTGATCTATAATTTAAATGCCTCATTCAAAAACAACCAACCAGACAATGGTAGAGGGGCACGTTGAGGAATCATTCTATCACATCATGACGTTCCTGGATCAACCACATGGATACGCGATCCTGAGTCATAACAATTTTACAATATATTTGGAATAATAGAGACTAGGGATCTGATCCCACATAAATACAATTTGCTAAACATTTTCACGGACATTCTAAAGCAGCAGGATCCCAACTAGCAATTATTTCTTCATTTTGTACTTTTTAAAGTGTCTAGTCTCCCTCATTACTAACTCTGGCATTACCCCTTATTATCTAAACAAATACCTAAGCTTGACTCACAGTAATGTTTCTTTCCAGCATCTGTTTTCATGCTTCCTCTGGCCATCACTCAGTTACCACAACACCTTCCAAATGCAGTACTTTGATGAGTACAGAGAAGCTTGAGAACCAAGAAGAATACTTTTCTGTCCAATTAGGAGCAAAAATTTTGGGGGTGCCTGGGTGGCTCAGGTCTGACTTCAGCTCAGGTCATGATCTCACGGTTCTTGAGTTCGAGCCCCGTGTCAGTCTATGTGGTGACAACTCAGAGCCTGGAACCTGCTTCAGATTCTGTGGCTCCCTCTCTCTCTCTTCCTCTGCTCGCATTCTCTCTCTCAAAAATAAATAAATTTTTTAAAAATACTTAAAAAAGGAGCAAAATTTTTGATGAATTCCCTTCCAGAGTAATAAATTCAATTATTTACCCATTGATTCATTTAAGAATTCTTTCTGGGACACATCTCAACCCTCAGGTGCTGGATTACCTGCTGTGGAGAATCAGAGCTAAATAAGACATTGTCCTTGGACTTGTGGGACCCATAGTCTGGTGAGGCCAAGATGTATACACTAGGCACTGTGGATACAGGGCAGAGAAAGCAATAAACAGATATTAGCCAGGTGCTTTGGGGAGTAGAGGAGAAGGAGCCATATCTGGGAATCATAAGGAAAATCTATGTCTAAATATGCAAAATCCAATAAGTGAGGACATCAGGTCCTAAAACTCTTCCAAGAACAATTTCATCCCCTACAATGGAGAAGACACAGCTGAGAACCAGCATCTGGGCATTCTGACCAGAAGAATATCAACCGTCATTGCCACATCCCCAAACAGAATAGAGAGGTGGGTCTCAAGATCCCTGGAGTAGGGATAGAAGGTCAGAAGTAGAGAGAATGCTCCAGAGAGAATCTACCAGAGGACCAACCCAGACATCTGTAAGCCACTTGAGCAATAGTCACTAGACAGCTTTGAAAATACATTCTCAGCTGCTCACACAGGCAGGCAGACCAGCCTAGACTGACTCTGGGAGATGCATCAGGCACAGGTGCTTTCTAACATTCTAGATACATTTTGGTCAGAGGAGTAAACTGTCACTTTACACAGCTGAGGTTGAGGCATAGCAACCAGCATTTTCTCTTTACTGGAGCTCTTGCAGCACCCAAGCCAGTGTGCTCTCCCAGATCTGCACATGCCTGGGAGATGCCCGAATTGTTATATTGACTAACTCTCAGACCCCTCAGACCTTGTCGGGTGCCTCTCAGGGCTAACACTAGGGTGAGGACAGCAAGGCACATAAGAGGCAAAATACAAGGAGATGCTCACTGCCCAGAACCCACCCTGCACTCGCACCATCTGAGAGAGTGCTACCTGAGGCCCACCTCTCCCCAAAGAGTGGCATCCAAATTCTAACAGGTGGAGGAAATTCTATGACAGGTAGATACTTGACATCTACTGTGGGACAATGAGTAGTCTGGTCAATTTCCCAAGGATCTATGATTAAAATTTCCCATTGACCGAGCACCAAAGGCTATAGTATTCCTAATGCCTGGTCCAAACATGGATTTTCTGATTTATTTTTTTTAAAGGAAAGATTTAATTCATCCCTTAACTAGCCACCTTCCACAAGCCCCTTTCCCTCTCCCCAACTGAAAATGCATTTCACAGCCCCTGCTTGCTCTGTTCATTGAAAACAGAGATTCAAAATATATGCCCTCTGAGAAAAGATTTCCATGTAAGGATAGTTTTCTAATTCTGTTGTGGCTTAAGCCTTGGTTGTAACACCTGAGTCCTGCTAAGGAGAACCAGCTCTCATGTTCAAACACAGTTTTAGGATTAGTGCGCACCTATCCCAATGCCCTCTGGCTCATTCTCCAGAATGAGGCTTGAAATTGGCAATCATTTTTATAAACAGAGTGATAACCGCAAAATAGTCAACAAATGAAATATATGGTTTAACAACTACATAATCCAGAGAGAAAACATAAACATTATTATTTTCATAATACATCTGATTTTTTCTTTTTGTGATCCAATTTGCTTTAACTTCATTATTTTTCCTTTTTTTAAAAAAAAAAGAAGGTGAGTATGATCATAAATTTGTATCCATGTTTGTCTTTTCATTAAACTCTTTTTCTTCTATCTTCATTCCCACTGAAAAAGTCCTGTTTGGGAAAGAGGAACAAAATAATGGGAAAAATTGTTTACAAGGCAAGAAAGGTGCGTTTCCTTTATATAGTAGTGCTACTTCAAAAGAAATGGGTATACTTTCCTCAAAGGACAAAAGAGAGAGAGAGAAATAAGTACGCTGTATTTCATAGAATCATGCATTTTTAGATACAAGATGAATTACACCTGAGACAGAGTACATTCTTTCCTTAACACGTAAGTCATAGCTTCTCATGGAACGTTTTTTTCAACACAGCTGAGGATGAGCCCTGTGACAAGAAGTCCCTTCTTCTTTGCTCCCAAGCGAAGTCCATTTGCCACCATTTGCAATATCTCCTTTCACTGAATCCCCACAAAAATTTTGTGAGGTGGGGTAGATATTTTAATCCTATTTTGCAGATGAGAACACCAAGACTCGGAGGGTTAAGGAAACTCGTTCTAGGGCCCAATTTTTGTTAGTAGCAGCTCTCGGCTTTGAACCAGGGGATGTTCTGAATGCAGGTCCACACTTGTCTTCATACAAACGAGGCTGCTAAATCCAGATGATGACTGCGGTTATTATGATGATTATGCTCAATGGCGATAAACCAAAATTATGTGTAGCCAACACGTTATTTCTGCGTGGTTGCAAGAGCAACCTCATCCTAGAAGCATTTACCACTTTGAAAAGACGGCTTTGTGAAGATATCGATGTTGTGGCCAATTCTGTAAGAATTTCTCTTCTGTCAGGAGAAGAAAACTGGGGTGTGGGCAGACGTGGTTGTGCTGGCAATTCTGCTTCCAGTTCTATCTCCTATCCTTCTCACCTATTCTGTGCCCTGGGAGGCTGACCTCTATGAACTGCACGAAGGCTGACCCTTCCTCCCCCTCTGGGAATTGGTTCAGCCACAGAAGTCTCTGGCAGGGGGCAGTGGGTAGCAGGCGATTGTACTTTGTATTTTTCCTCCCAGCTGCCCACTGGCCTGAGGGTTGGCAGAGACTGTATTCCTCCTCAGAGGACTACAGTTTGCCTTCGGCTTCAGCTCTCTTTCTGTCTCTCTCCTCTCCCTCCTCCTCCCTCTCTCTTCCTCTCTTCCTCCTCTGTTCTCCCTTTCTCTTTCTCCATCCTTCCCTCCCGTCCCACCCCACTTTTCTCTCACTCTTTCCAAGAAATCCCTCAACCCCCTTGAATTCGCTGGCTGACAGTGGTTGCTCAGCCTGGGATTCCCTCAGAGAAGAGCCTGAAATGAAGGCTGTGTACCTGTGTGTTTGCTTGAACATGTATCTCAGGGGGCAGTTGTGAGAGGCGGGGCGAGTGAAGGCGAAGGAAGTAAACCCCAACACGAGGATGAATTCTTGAATTGGCCACCGCTGTGGTCAGTTGGTGCTCAATCCCTCAGAATCTTCTGAGGAATCTTATGGAATGTATCCCAGAGCAGTCAGCTAGGGAAGAAATAGGGAAGTGGGCATCAACTGGCTTCCACTCCCCCCTCCTCAAGGGTGGCACCCTGGCACTAACTCCCCATCTCCAGGCTGGGCATACCTGAGTGCCAGGCAGCCCAGCCGCTGCATCAGAGAAACCCCAGCACAGCATAAGAGAGGCATCGCAGAGCAGGTCAGCGGCAGAGAAGCTGGTAGAAGCCCGCGTGGAACCCTTCTCTGTGGTAGTGGGAGGAAGGAGGAGGGCAAGAGGGCTAGTGGAAATGGCGTCCTGCTTGTGCTAGCTCTGGAGCTCTTCGTCACCCTCTTGTTTTGTTTGTTTGTTTTTACTTAACCCCACCGCTGACTGTAAATGGTTCCTACTTTAAAATCTCCGCTGCCCCATATGGTACATGTGCTTCCTGTTATAACCCTGTCCTGCTTCACTGGTATTCTGTGTCCTTTCAAGCCTTCCTTCAGAGACGCCTTCTTCTCCTTTCCTCTCTGTTCTCTCACAGACAGTAACTCCTAATGGTTTTATGCTCCCCTCTTGTAAGGGCTGGAACATTTATATTCTTTTTGGAATCTCAGAATGTCACCCTATTTTGAAATACGTTTTTTTTGCAGATATAGATCATTGTTAAGATGAGATCATTATGGAGTAGGACAGGGCTTTAATCCAATATCGCTGATGTCCTTGTAAGAAGAGAGGAAACGACACAGACACAGAGATGCGGGAGAAACAGCCTTGGAATATGAAGGCAGAGAGATACACCTATAAGCCAAGGGAAACCAAAGATTTCCAGCCATCCACCAGCAGATAGGAGAGAGGCATGGAACAGATTCTCTCTCCGAACGCCCAGAAGGAACCCACCCTGCCGACACCTGATCTCACATTTCTAGCCTCCTCCAGAACTGTGAGAGAATAAATTTCTGTAGGTTAGGTCACCCAGTTGTGGTCATTTGTTATGACAGCCTTGGGAAACTAGTACACACCTTGATCAACGCTCTCCTTCCAAGTCCCACGGAGCTCTACAAAGTTTCATGTTCCATTTTCCTTCGGCCCATCAAAACATACCTGTCATGGGTTTATCCTTCAAGGCCATGGCCTTTACCCACTGAGAGTACATGGGGAGACTGAGCGTTTAGCTTCACAATTAGCTAACATGATGCCCAGGGGCACAACCTATCTCTTCCAGTTAGACTCTACTCTCTGCTTAAGGAAGCACTTTAAGAACCCTTAATGGCCAATGAGAGGAGAGAGATATAACTCCTTGAACCATACCCTGCAGGGCACCAGTCACCCATGTTCTGCCAGCTTGAGTTGAGAGGCTCAACTAGTGTGGAGACATCCTGAAATCCAAATACCTGCCCCCCCCCCCATTAGTTACCCCAACAGGAGCCACACAGCAACCAGGACTACAGGTACACAGTCCACTGCAGAGTAAATGTGTGGATCAGCCAGGTTGGGAGGTAGACACCACGGTGTTTGTCTCCTGTAAGCACCCCTTTATACACGCTTGCTGCTCATTTCCACACCTGTCCTCCTTCTGTGCCTTCCTGGAACTGTGCTCCACCATATGATTAACCCTACCAGAAGAAGAAAAGGTCCAGGGTAAGAATATGCCACAGGCTTCCCTTGGGTTTGTTTCTTAGATGTCATTCTTTAGAGGAAATATCAGGCTAAAATGAAGCTTTGCTTGCCACAGGTTTTGTTTTGTTGTCTTGTTAGTGTTTGCATATGGCGGAGAGTGGAGACGTAGCCCCGTACCTCTCTGCTGCTCCACTCTGTCTCCTCAAGCGTGGATTTGAGAGATGAGCTCACTCACTCCTGTTAACCGGGGGCCTGGAGGAAGGTATGAGCCTACTAGAGTGTTGGTCTTCTCACCCTTGGGCTGGGGAGAATGCCTCATCACAGTGTGGTATGAGGACCAACCAAGGACATGTGGCTATGGTTTTACAGAGTAGCAGGTGCACAGCAAGCCCAGGGGACCCTTCTCACCACTCTTCCTCCTTTCAGTCCTGTTGGAAGTATCACTTTCCCTGGTTACTTTGGTTCTATTCATTTATGCTTATTTAATTTTTTTGTGTCTTATCCCCCCAACTTCATTGTAAATTCAAGGCCAAACATTACATAGATCATTGTAAAAAAAAAACATTAATAATAGCATTTATGAGGCATCCTTATGTCAGATGCCATGCTAAGCACTTCCCTTACCCAGTCCTGACAATGACCACGGTAGGATATGAACCTCACTTTGCAAATCTGAAGTAAGGCTTACGTCAGATCACTAGTAAGTAGTGACACTGAAATGTACAACAAAGTCTGTCTTAATTGTAGAATCTGCTCCCTTAAACAGTGCTTCTGCCCCACTGTCAGACCTTTAGGAGGGACTCCATAGCGATACTAAAAATTGTAAGCAGAACTTGCTCTATGAGACACCATACAAGACATAAATGTGCATGTTAGTGGCAGAACTCACTTGAAAAAGACTTGTGTTAAAATCAAATAAAATTTATTTCATGATTATTCAAAAAATATATTCTCTCCAGTTAGGCTTTTCCCCACTCTGCCACCAAATTACTAAATTCAGTGGTGACTTCTCAGTCAGTGCTCTTGTTTCTTGATTTCTCTGCAGCACTGGATGCAATTGATTAGACCTTTCCTTGAAACTCTGCCTTCACTTGGCTTCTAGAACACCATGTCTCTTGAGTTTCTTCCTATCTCACAAAATGGTTCCTTCACTGGCTCCTCCTTTCTATCTGTTAAGGCTGGAGTGCCCCTGGACTCAACCCTTGCCCTCTTCTCTACTCACCCACTGGATGATCTCATCCATTATCACAGTTTTAATACCATACACTCAGTTCTGCTATGACACAACATAGCATTCCTAAAAATCACCGTGCCCTGCAAAATCCCACAGTGACAACCACGGGGCTTAAATGACAAATGTGACTGGGGCGCAAAACTCACACACGTCATTGGTGCATTTACAAAAAGGAGAGCCTGCTAAAAACAGTAGCACAGTTTCACACACGTGAAATGGATAAGACACGCATGAATACTACAATAAACACGGTACTTTACCTTGACAAAGATGAACTTTGCTTGTGAAAGGGGTTGTAGCTTGGGAGTTAGTGTCATGTTATAGAAAGAAAGTTTTCTGAAATCAGTCAGGTAAGGTGCAATGACAGACACGAATGAGGACGGATCCTAATACACAGTGAACTGATGTGGCTCAGGTAGGTGTCTGAGGTGCGTGCCTGTAGTTTGAGTTTTCTTACGCAGTTTGATTCTGCCAGTGCAGTTTTATGCACTCTTTTAGGGTTTCTTCCAGAATAAATTGTACATAATCAAATGTGAAATCCCCGTTATGTTTAAATTGTTCCCTACTGTATCAACCTATGTTAGGTCTGCAAAGACACTATATATAAATACGGTCACATTCATAAGTCTTGGGGGTTAGGGCTTCAATGTATATTTTTGAGGAGTACAATTCAACCCATAACTCAGAGTTTGCCCCCAAATTTCTGGAAGCCCCATGTAATGTCACACCAGGATCTTTTTTTTAAAAATTTTTATTGACAGTTTCCCATAGTAAAAACTATATTTTACATCATGCCCCAGCACACGCAAGCACACACCCACCTGAAACTCAAGTTCACAGAACTTACTTTGTGTGATATAATCCGGTATCTTCTACTTTACTCTATCAGAGAGAAAAGTTGCTACGCATGACCCACTAATTGATTTTATGACACGCTTGTGAGTGTGACCTATATTTTGAATAAACACCATTCTAGAATGAGAACAAAAGGTCCTGTTCTATGATTAGATTATGTTCTAAAGGATCCTTCTTAAGTCTATTTATTTGTAAGTAGAAAACGTGATCACCGTTGATTGCTTGGCATGGGACACTGATAAGCTTGTGTTCTATGATAAATCTTTCTTCTCCATAATTCTTCTATTTTATTTTGAAAGGTTTATTTATTTTTTTGAAAGAGAGAGAGAGAGAACAAGTGGGGAAGGGGTAGAGAGAGAAGGGGACAGAGGATCTGAAGCAGGCTCTGTGCTGATAGCAGTCAGATGCAGGGCTCGAACCCATGAACTGTGAGATCATGATCTGAGCTGAAGTCAGACCTGAGCCAAAGTCAGACGCTTAAGGGACTGAGCCACACAGGTACCCCTCTTTGCTATTTTAAGATTCATTCCATTTGCATATGTAGATTCCACACGCCCCTCCTACATTCAGTTTGTTACATTTTCTCACATTTTGGCCACTTTGCAATCTTAAAACTCTCCTTGCCCACTGCTCTATCACATAGCAGACTGGACGAGGTTAACATGCTTACTGGTGCCTCAGAGCAAACCATGAAGACAGGATAGGCAGGAAACTAAGGCTTAAAGGCAGAGACAAACTGACCACTTGGCTTTCACCACCTGTCCTTGTCACGCAGTTTGGAAAGGGAGGTGCTTCACTACTTTCAGCCTCTGCTAGTTTTTTTTTTTCTTTCTTTTAATGTTTATTTTTGAGAGAGAGAGAGAGAGCGAGGGGCAGAGAGCAAGGGAGACAGAGATTCCCAAGCAGGCTCTACGCTGGCAGCGCAGAGCTCCATGCAGGGCTCAAACTCACAAATGGTGAGACGGTGACCTGAACCGAAATCAGGAGTCGGATGCTTAACCGACTGAGCCGCCCAGGCGCCCCCAGCCTCTGCTAGTCTTCATGGTCTTCCCAGGGTTTTGCCCTCACTCCTCATCAGCCCCTTTGCCTGGTGGGCTGTCTTTAAGGAGCTCGAAGATTGGTGGTAGGTGTCTGGTGCCATCTCCTGCCCCCAGCACCTGCTGCCCCCTGGCCCCAGTAGTTGCATTTCACCAGCCAAGGCCTTGAGGCCACTCTGTTGCAATGGGGGGACCTCCCCTGTCTCACTCCAGCCCATAACTCACTGTATAATCCTGAAGAAATCCATCTCTATGCTCCCGGTGGCTCCGATATTTTTGTGGGAGACCAAAGGTCTATTGTGTTAACTTTCCAAAAGAATATTGTAGGCCAGGAAGCTTAAATAATGTGCTCCTGTCACACCATAAATTAGTTGTAAAGTTAGAACCCAAACTTACATTCCTGATTATCCTGGGTGTTTTCCCATGAGCCATAAAAGGTCTTCATCTTTTCACAATATCTTCAAATGAACCAGGATAAGTAAAACCTGTTCAGGAAATTCTATTGTTCTCTGAAGACAACCAAGTTTTACATTTGTTGTAAGTATCTACCAAGTTGGGATCTGATCTTTTTTTCTCATAATTCTCCTGGCCTTTCTCCCTAGCAACCCCCCAACACCCCACCCCCATTCCTCACATTCCAAGTGAGGAATCTGAGCTCGGATCTCTCCTGAAGGAGCCAAAAGAATGACTTTCCTTCAAAGACCAAAATCTTTGCTTTGCATACTTTAAGTCTCTCTGAAAGTAGTCTGTGTAAGAATTGGTTTGTCCATTCAATGTGATTTGCTTTTTTTCCTTACACACACAAATCTGCATTTAAATTGATGGTGCTTTATAAAATCTACAGCATCTTAAAATTACACACACACACACACACACACACACACACACACACGTATATGTATATATGTATGTATTTCAGGGTGGAAATACCTAAAATTATAGAATTTTCTACGAGTTTTCTAGCATTAAAGAATTACATTGGGAACAGTTCTAATAATTTAACTAACGTGTTTTTATTTATTTACTTACTTTTAGTTTTTTTTTTTTTAAAGATAAAGAGCGAGCACAAGTGGAGGAGAGGGGCAGAGGAAGAAAGAGAGAATCTTAAGAGGGCTCCACGCTATGCGGGACTCAGTCCCACAACCTTAGGACCATGGCCCAAGCCGAAATCAAGAGTTGTGAGCCCGACCCACTGAGTCATCCAGATGCACCACTAATGTGTTTTAGATAAGACTGTAGAGTTTTCTATAAAGACTAAATCTTCTGCTAAGACCGGCTAACAACTGAACCTCTCTCTCTTACCTTCTCTCTACTTTTTCTGGTTCTCACTAAGCATCCCACATTCCACATAATCCTATATACATGCTGCTGATTGCGCATCCTTCTGGCTTATTGTCTGTGTCTTCAGAGGTCAGAAGATGGGCACATACTTTTATGGAGTCTGTAATCAACGCTTCATGGAAACTGGCTGCCATTGGGGGATGAGAGAAGCTAAGGGGTTTCCCTCTAATTTGCACTCCTGAGTACACCACTCAGTTCTTCTGGAAAACCCCTCTGAGAGAAGTATTTTAGCTTTTAAAAACAAAGGTTTTTCTTCTGCAGTGATACAGAACCTTGACGTTTCAGAACTGAAAGGAACAAAATTCAACGACCCCCCAAAAAAACACTAGTGAGAAAATAAGTAAACCAAGTCTAGTGTAAACAGAGGCAGAAAATTATTATTTATTACAGAAATAAGGAGTTTAAGGACAAGCAGGAGCTAAGATTAAAAGCAAGAATGGGAGATGTTTTTGAAAAGAAAAATACTTGGCAAGGTCTCCTTGGCCAGCTTACATTAGCCAACAATTTGATTCTGGTTCTGTGAAGTTATTCGTTTCACTCAAAAGAGGGGTTTTCCATTAATAAGTCTAAAAATTATCACATAATAGCATAAGTTCATTATCCATTATAATATTATTAGTGTTTATTCCCACTGTTGTCAGGTTTCCATATGGCTTCTGCGGGATGAGGCATTTATGGTTAGGCTAGGTAATTTTTTTAAGCTGGTATTATGTTTGGTCAACCACGAGTAACAGAGAACCTAAATACAGTGGCTAGACAAAATATGAGTTGACTTATTCTTACATAACGGAAGTTGCTAGTGTGGTTACTGAAGCTGTGTCAGTAATGCAACAATGGAAGGGCCAATGTTTCTGTGATTCCCTAGCCCTGCTTTTTCCTCATAATTACAAGATGGCTGCTGAAGCTCCAACTATCAGATTTACATCCCCCAAAAGGGAAGATATATGTCCTTTTTAATGATGCAAACAAAGTTTCTCAAAATTCACAACAGATTTTTACTTATATCTGATTGGCAAAAACTGTGCTGCTTGGCCATTCCAAGGAAGTATGGACTTTTTAAAAAATATTTATTTATTATTTTTTAGAGAGAGAGAGAGAGACAGAGAGAGAGAGCATGAAATGGGACAGAGTATATGGAGTGGGCTCCATACTGACAGCAGAGAGTCTGATGCAGGGCTCAAACTCACAAACCGTGAGATCATGACCTGAGCTGAGATTAAGAGTTGGATGCTTAACCAACTGAGCCACCCAGGTACCCCTAGACTTTTGAGTAGAGGAAATAAAAGGAGAAAAGTGTTAGAAATGGGTGATGGATCAGCCAACTCACAACATCTGCCAGAGTTCTTGTCTGGATCTTTCTGATACCTGATAATGTGTAAACAACCCTAGCAAGGAATGGCTTTGAGAGTTGAGTTGGCTGAGTTCAACACTTCAGTGTCACCTAGTATTTGGGTTATATTAAAAATGAGAAATCAGATTAAATCTGAAAAGTGGCACTAGTAGGTGGAATAATGGACCCCCAATTATGGCTACATCCTCATGTTCCAAACCTGTGATCTTGTGATGGAGAGATGGGGTGATTATCATGCTATCAAGGTGGGCCCAGTGCTCCCGAGAAGAGAAAAGCAGCAGTGTCAGGGTCATAGGTCAAGAGATAGGATCATGGTAGCAGGTGCACAGAGACAAAGGAGGACATGTGAAGATGCTGTGCTGTTGGCTTTGAAGATGAAGGAAAGGGCCACAAACCAAGGAAGATCACAGCTTCTAGAAGCTGAACAAGGAAGGGAAATGGGTTCTCCCCTCGAGCCTTCTGGAGGAACGCAGCCCTACTGGCTCCTGGATTGTAGGACTTCTGACCTCCAGACTATAAGGTAATCAATCCATGCTAATTTAAGCCACCAAATTTATGGTAATTTGTTACAGCAGCTACAGGAAACTGATACAGTGGCCCAGGTCAGATTAGAATGGAGGCTTCAAAGGCTCTTGAAAAGTGAAAGTTAATGTCTCCTAAGAGTAGGGCTTCAAGCCTCAGAATTATCCTCTATGGGACGATAATAAGTGCTAACACTGAATAATTACTGTGTGTTTGCAAAACACAAAGTGCACTGTAGGCATTTCATTACCCCCTTGAAACAACCCTATGAGGTACACACTAATAGTATCTTCCATTTTTCTCAGTACAGATGAATAAATTGCCAAGGGCCAGGGATGGGGGGAACTAGGGAGTTGAGCATGGGTGAGTTTGGGGCACATGCTGACACAGGTGTCAGGTTACTGCTAAGGAGGGTCTGGGGACAGTGGTACAGGTTCACCAGACTCCTTGAAAATAGTTGGCTGCTACATCAGTGGCTGGGAACCCGCAAGACCATGTGGGACACAAAGGGTCACTTAGGGGATTCTCCTTGCTCTTTTCATGAACGCTGGGAAGAACTGGACCAAGGACCAGAATTCTAGCCGAACAACTTGGTGGGAACATTGAGCTGCACAGAGATCCTTTTGTGTTTGTCCTGCACTGGAAGCATCGCCAGCGGCTGGTACTAACAGAGGAAATATACGTCTGTAAAAGGCAATCTCAATAATTTCTCAATAATTTTAGAGAAAAACGACACTACTATCAGAATACCAAGGTGTTCTAGTCTCCCAAAAGTGATGTTTGAACACTGATGAGGTTCAAACAAACAAACAAACAAACAAACATAAAGCAGCCCTCCTCACGATTCCGATACAAATGAGTTTCAGTTAACACAACACATACAAAGCACAGGTTGCCTGTATAAATTCTCAAAGGAATGAAAGGGAAATAATCCAGAAAATTACTCCGCAAGAATTCAGATGTTAAAAACACATTAGGTGCTACTGCCTTGAATACGGTATCTATCAAAAGCAACTATTTTAATAGTATTCTGAAAATCCTAAAGGGATGTATATATGAAAGCAATTATTTAAAATTTAATGACATTTATGAAGAAAACTTCAAAACCTTCAATTTATTAACTTGATGGTTAGTGAAAGATGTTCCAAATGTAAGGGAAAATATGTTTTTAAAAAGTGGTTGATGAAATTATGCATAAGAATAGCTAGCAAACACCAACTATTTAAATGTATTACATGTACAAACATCAGCATCAAAGTGAGGGCATAAGAGTCGCCAACTTTTACATTATCAGAATGAACATGATCTGAAAGGGATCTCTTAAGTCCATTGTTTAGCTTACCTTGATGTATTCTATTTTTGTAAAAAAGGAAACCAAACAAAAATACTTGTTTTCTAAGACCTTCCCTTTTTCTGTGTTTAAACTGGATTTAGAACCATTCAAAAATAACTCGGGGTCCCCGAAGACTAGCTGGGGAAAAAGAGTGTGTCTCATTCTCAGGGCACAGAAGGGGATATACAGGCAAGGAAATCACACAATGAGATGTTCAGGTTTAAAAAGTAAATCAGATGAAGGGTCAAGCAGTCAGTTTACATGACTTATGGATGATCATCTGCAATCTTTATGTTTCAGACTCTTTTTACATCATCATCCTTTGTCCTAAAAGATGACAGCCTGGCTATTACTTCCTGTGTACGTAAGGGGGGCTGGAAGGGAATGAGGCATAACCGGCCTCCTCATCCCCATTTCCTCCCGTGTTCATGGCATATTCAGACTATGACCACAGCTTCCAGGACCCACAGCTATTTCTGGTGACGCCTCAGAGCTGGCACAATGGGAAGATTAGAATTCACCCATGGTTTTTTCCACTTGACACGCTTCCTTGTTATTTCCAATTCGTGTCACCTGCATTGTGGGACTTCCAATCATGCTTAATATATACTTGAAGGATCTCTCCTGCCCATTTTTAGAATCTTCCAGTGGCAAGCTTTTTTTTTTTTTTTTCCTCATTCAGCACAAGACTTTAAGCACACATATGAAGGACTCATAGGCTCTAACCAAGGTGAAGCAAGTCAGAAATGAGAACCAGTCGCTAAAAGACGTTACACAAAGAAACTGATTTTGCAATCAATAAATTCGGAAATTGGATCACAACTTGCTGGCCCACCTGTGAAGCATTCTTAGCACACCTTCCTCGATCTCCCAGCTTTCGTGAGATATAGAATTGACATATAATGTGTAAGTGTAAGGTGTTCAGTATTATGATTTGATACCCACGTATGCTGCAAAATGACGACCATGGTAAGATTTAGTTAGCACATCCATCACCTGACAGTATTACAATTTTTTTTTTTCTGTGTGGTAAGAACGTTTAAGATCTCTCTTAGCAACTTTTCAAGTATACGATACATATTATTAACTATAGTCACCACAATGAATACTGAGCCCCAGAACTTAATCATCTTAAAGCTAAACATTTGTACACTTTGACCAATGTCTCTCCATTTCCCCCACCCTCAGGCCCCGGCAACCACCATTCTATTCTGTTTCTATGAATTTGTCAGCATTCAGTTTTCTGTGGTCCACCTCTTGAGAGTTATATAATACACTGAATTTTGACATACTTTTCCCAGCCTCGTCTTACCTCACATTGAGCCTGGAACATGAGACTAAAAGAGATACAGCTCAAAGCAAGCCCTTTCTACACATGGAATGCTCTCTTTAACAAACACCCATTAGAGCCCTATTGCGTTCAATTCAGAAGTCAATATTTCTTTTAAGGACCTTGTTTTATTTATTTATTTTTTATTTTTTTTTAATATTTATTTTTGAGACCGAGAGAGACAGAGCGTGAACGGGGGAGGGTCAGAGAGAGATGGAGCCACAGAATCTGAAGCAGGCTCCAGGCTCTGAGCTGGCAACAACAGAGTCCGATGTGGGGCTCGAACTCACGGATAAGATCATGACCTGAGCCTAAATCGGATGTTTAGCCGACTGAGCCACCCAGGCGCCCCTAGGACCTTGTTTTAAAAAAGATAAAAGGGAAATACTATTGACTGCTGGCTCTGAATTTGGCAGGAGGGCTGTTGGGCCATTTGTGATGTCCTAGAAAGAGAAGCAGCAGTCCAAGAACTTTCCCCTGCCTCACTTTGTCCCTGTAGTGGGACTTCAAGGAAAGAGCAGCCTGAATTTCATCCCTGGTGATAACAGAGCTTGGAGAGAAATTTGCTAAGATAATAAAGCTAAGATGCATTAAACACTTAAGTATGGAGCTAAGATGCATTAAACACTGAAGTACAGAGCAACTTTCTGAGCTGTTTGCGCATGTTAATTTATTGCCATCTCCTAACTCTAGGAGGCAAGCGCTGTTATTATCTCCACATAACGATGCAGTAGAGGCACAGAGAGGCAGGGTCACAGGACAACAGAGTAAAGAGGAGCCAGGATTAGAAGGGATGATTCGTAACAGGAGGAGCTGGCCCTCATCACGGGCATGGGGCAAGTACTTACAGAATGGATACAGTTGCAGACACTAGAAGAGAGCTCTGCTTTTTCAGAGAAAGGACATTTGGAGAAGGAACCCTAGCATACAGGAGTTGATTACAGTGATGGAGGCACTGTGAAGAAACTCCCAGGTCCGGGAGGCAGACAGGGTTAGTAGGTATCCAGAAGCTCTTGGCAGAGAGCAGGAACCAGGTGCCAGGTCAGGATCCAGTTCTGGGGGTGGAACGTGAAAGCCCAACATGGACTGTGGTGCTGAAACAAGTCTAGGTTGTTAAGATTCTGATTCCAACTGATTTTAGCGTGTGGCTTTCTTCCCCATGTCACCGAGCAGTTCTCTGTAGGACACAAGCTAGGTGTCCTACGATTCAACTCAAGTCTGATGCTGTCTGTCTGGAAGCGGTGTCAGACTGCACAGGTTAAAGATTCAGTTCTACAAGACTCTGCCCATCCCCACTCGGGTTGTCAGGTTGTCACCTGTGCTTCTGCCTGGCCACAGATTGGGGGTTCCAACAACCTCATCCTTGGGTTCAATTGATTTGCTAGAGCAGGTCACAGAACTCAGAAATATCTTACTTACTAGACTACTGGTTTCTTATGAAAGAACATAACTCAGGGACAGCCAGATGGAACAGATGCATGAAGCAAGGTATGGGGAAAGGGCATAGAGCTTCCATGAACTCTCCAGGCACACCACTCTCCTCAAATCTATGTGTGTTCACCAACACCGACACTCTCTGAGCCATGTCCTTTTGGGTTTTTATGGAGGCTTCATTACAAAGGCATGATTGATTAAATCATTGGCCATTGGTTCTAGCCTCTCTCCCCTCCCTGGAGGTCAGAGCCAATAGGACTGAGTTCCAAACTTCTCATTGCTAGGTTGGTTGGTTCCCCAGGCAACCTGCTCCCATCCTGAGGTGCTTGCCAAACACCCCCGCATTAACATAACAAACGACAACTCTATCACTTTCACGCTTTAAAAATTCCTAGAGTTTTATGAGCTCTGTGTCTGGAATGGGGTCAAAGACTAAATGTCCATTTCTTATTATAAATCACAATATCACAGTTGTCTATGCAGCTACTTGAAGAGAAATTTGAGAACTGGAACTGAAAGGAACCATCTGGTACTATCAAACGGTAGTACCAGATGAGGACTGATCTAAGGAAGAAGGGGGAGAATCGTTACCCAATGGGAAAAATAGGCCCAGAGCGGAAGAGTAATCAAGGAAACTAGCTGGACCTCCCCTCCAGCTTGGCCCTGGCCACTCAGAGCCCAGCGGTTCCTGTTTCTACCCATCCTGACCCAGTTGTGGTCAGATGGCCCAGCTCTTAGCCAGGAAGAAAAGAAGCAGTAGGCTAAATCTGTCAGGAAATCTAAAACCCCCAAACTCCCCATGCCATCCAGAAGACAAACACGGGCTGAAAGGACTGAAGCATCCAGCAGTAGCATTTAAACTTGGTCTTGGGGCGCCTGAGCGGCTCAGTGGGTTGAACGTCTGACTTGAGCTCATGTCAAGATCTTGCAGTTTGCGGCTTCAAGCCCCGTGTCGCTCTCTGCGTTGACAGCTCAGAGCCTGGAGCCTGCTTCGGATTCTGTGTCTCCCTCTCTCTGCCCCTCACCCTGCTCAGGCTCTGTCTCTCTGTCTCTCAAAAAGATATCAACGTTAAAAAAAGAACTCAAGAAATCATAACGCTAGTTTTTTTAATATGGAAAGATAAGAAACAACCCAAATCTCATGAGACAGCAACAAAATCAGGAACAGTGTTTAATCACATAGTATACAGTCATCACACATCAGGTTTTCAAGGAATATTTACTGTCCTAGGAAAATGCTCATCAAGGTATGACAAAAAGCAGACTAACCGACCAGAACGTTCTCTGGACTTGCTGAGGGAAATTATATTTATGCTTAATAGAGATATTACTCTGGAAAATATAGCCTTGTTTTACATAACAAATACATTGCTTCCAATCATGCAATATGATACACTGTTACACTGTAAAAATAATCAAGATTCATGAAATATAAAAATATTCTTTCACAACACTTTTATGACATTTTTTTTAAAAAGCCTGTCACCCGAAATGTCTAGAAATATAGAAAATAACTTACGTAGGGTGAATTTTACCCTTTCTATTAACTTTTAAACAACTTTTTTTTTTTTCCTTTTGGAACTAAAAAATTATACAATTTAAAGTTACTACATAGGAACTATAATTATTCGCATACACTCTTTAACACAGCAGTTTACTTTCAATAGATAAAATGGCGTTTACTTTCAATAGATAAAAATGAAAGGAGTTAAATATTTTTGTTAGGTTATTATCTGACCTAACTACCTGGAGGAAAAAAGAAAAACCTCTTTGAGCAGAGTTTCACGGTTTGCAACACTTTTCGATGGTGCAGAGTTTCTGCCAGTATAGACTGAGCACCGATTATAGGCAAATTTTAACTTCTTGAGGCTTTGAAACTGTAAAGTAGAGATAGGGAACTACCCACACTCTTTTTTTTTCTTTTTGCATCATACCCTATGCATGAAATAAAATTTCTTTGGCAAAGGGCGCTGAAACCCCACTTCAGTAGACCTTTAATATTTGCTGATCGGGGAGGTGCGTAAGCGTTGTTGATGGTAGGGAACTAGTTTTTATGTTTTTAAAACCTAATGGCGAGGATGGGAGTGGCATGGTGTAAAAGGAAGGTGGGCTTCACTGAGAAAGTGCAGATGGGCAGGCTGATTTCCTTTCATGCACTGACAGAAAGAGACAAGGCTGGCGATACGAGGTCCCAAGCGACAGGAACCTGAGAGAGTCAGGACAGGCTGATGGGTGGGTGGGTTGGGACAGGGCGAGGGTAGCTCACAGGAGCCTCAGGAAGCGCAGGGAAAGGAGTGCGATCTGGTCCCAAGAAGATGACCTTAAAGAAGGAAGACAGAGGGCAAAGGAAATGGGTCAGCTGTATGGTCAAGAAGCTGGAGTGGGGGTACCTGGGGAGCCCATGGTGTGGCCTCATAGTTTTATTCAAACTAAAGACTGAGTCTTAGGTCTTGCATTATTTCCTCATTCTATGTTTTCTGGTGCCCCTTCCCCTCAAGAGATAACAACAGCTAATTCAGGCACCACTGGGCAGCTGGGACCCGGGCTCCCGGGTATCGTCCCCCGGCTTGTGGCAGAAAGCAGTAAACTGAGAAGATACTGGGGAGTCTATGGGTATTTGAAGGCAGGGAGAGGGGCAGGAGGAGGTCTGTGGACCGAAATCTGCACTTGGCCCCACCAATCTCGGGTCATCCTCGGCAGCGTCTGGATTTGCCCCACCACGTAGGGACGTAAAGGTACACCTGGTACACGAAACCCCAGTCAGGAACGCCTGCCCTCGGTCCAGTCAGCCCCGTGCTCGCTGTCCTCCTGACTCACCACAAGCATTTCTCCCACCCTTGTTGTTTGTCTTTACGACGTTCAGAATGACATCTCTCGATTGCCAGGACGCTTCCAAATGCATGTGCTCATTTTGGTTGATACTCTTACCTCCTCTCGCTACCCACACCCATTTTTTTTTTTAAAAAAAAGGACCTGACGTCTATAAGTTGATGCTCTGTATGCATTGAAATTGAAAATTAAAAACTACGTGGAGAATGGAGGAAGCAAGTATACAAGCTGATATCCTCTCTGTAAAAGAGCCAGCCTCAAAGAAATCGATTAAGGAAGATAAATTACAATTATTAATATCTACTAATATCTCAGAAAAAAAATTCATTTCCATACGAGTTAACATCAGTGTCATTGTATTTGATTAAAAATTGTCTTGTACCTTTGAAGGCAAATAATCCAAAAGATGCACAAATGTATTCATATCAACCTTAGCCAAAATGACACCAGATATCAGTAGCTGTATAAAGGCAATCATTTGGCAAAATCAAATATGAAAAACAAACACAAGGATGCTTGGTCACCAATGTGGAACCTGAAAATCAAGTAGAGTGAAGCAATGTTGAATTAAAAAAAATTGTTTTTAAAGCATGGAGTTTGAAATCAGATAGACCTGGATTCAACTTAGTTTAACACTAACTGTGTCACATCACTTCTCTGTGCTTCAACTTATTCACATTTAAATCTTTGAAAGCTTGCTTTGAGAAATAGGGATAGATGTCTAAGGAAACTACAACAGTGCCGGGTACACAGAAGTCACTCAATAAATGGTATTTACAATGAGCACCTACAATGCTCCAGACACTATTCTAGGTGCTAAAATTACAGTGACGAATGGAAGAGATCTTTGTTTTGGTGACATGTGCGTTGTGGTGGGAGCAAATAGCCAATGAAGAAGTAGGAGAAGAAGGAAGGGAGGAAGACAAGGAGAGAGGGAAGAAGGAGAGGTAGGAGGGAGACTCAGGGAGTGATATTTCCTATTAAAAAAATATCAGAGTAATAGAAGGTATCTTGCAGCAAAGGGTAGTTAGTCTAGCTAAGTAGTCAGGGAAGGATTCTCTAAAGAGGTCACATCGTCTCTGAGTCTTTTCTGATGAAAAAGGAAGCTGGAGTACGTTGAGATCTTGAGAAAAAGCATTCCAACCAAAGGAAATGGCAAAAAGAAAAGCTGTGAAACGAGAACAAATTTTGCATTCTCCAGAGACAAATTAAAGGCCAATGAGTGATGGGACAAGGGGTACAAGATTAGATCCAAGATATTGGCAGGACCATCTCAGGGAAGTCCTTGGGCCCTAACAAAGTTTGTATTTTATTCTAATTATAGTAGGAAATTATGGGAGGGACTTAAATGGGAGGGTGAGTGATATTATTAAATATAGTCTTTAAAAAGAGGATTCTGTGTGATGTATGAAGAATGAAGGGGAGTGTCTGTGGGTGGAGAGAGGGTGAAAGCAAGCAGACCAGTTAGGAGGCTATTGGAGCAGTTCAGTTAAGACACAGTGGCTTCTTGGACTAGCCTAGTAGCAGTAGAGGGGGTGAGATGTGGTTGGATTAAGGCTCTATTTGGGAGGGAGAGATGACTTCCAAGGAATTGATGTGAAGGAATGAAAGAGATCTGGGTTGATTCCCAGATCCTAGACTTGAGCCACAGACTGAACAGTAATGCCATTATTATGACAGTAAAGAGGAGGGTTGGCATGGTTGATGTCGGGATCATCGAACATATAAGTAGAGATGCCAAGGAGACAGGTAGACACACAGGCTGGAGATCAAGAGCACCCCTGGGAGATAATATTTGTATCAGGTATAATGTAAAGTGCATCATGGGAAGTGTCCAATTCAGTTTTGCTAAATTGAAAAAAAAGTTTGAGCCCAATAACAAGAGATATTCACTGGTTTTCAGGAAATTAGATCTTGAAAACTTTTATTTAACTGACTCTTAAGCTACTTTTATTGACACACAAGGGTTGGCTCAGTAAAACTATGATTTGCCTGTGGTCAGCAAAATGTGATAGAAGCAAGTGATGATTCCGTTGCAGTATCAGAAACACGGTTTCCATACCGACAAAACCCATACAGCAAGCACAGTGTCCTTGATTCTAGATAAAGTGCTGCTTCACTGGTTCACATCTTGGGGTAGGTATAGTTAAAATCCCTTCTTCTGGAAGGAAAAAAGAGAGAGAGAAACACCCACGGAGTTTTATTTTTCTTGACACATCCAATGCTATCCAAGCTGGCCTGGCAGGCATCATGACAAACTGATTTGAGTTAGACTCCTCTGTTCTTCTCTGGTAGGATCCTGGTGCTGCCATCAGGGAGCATCTAGTTTATGAGCGACTCACTTAACACACATGAGACACAGGCAAAGGCAATGTAACTGACTGCGTGAAAGGGACAACAGTGTGTGTGCATTTTGATCTGCGCTCTTGGTTGCTTTTCTCCCACATGTTGCCAGCACTGGTGACACCTTCTAGGTGAACTACTCTCAGGGGAGAACAAATCATCCCAAGTCAAAGGAGTTTGTGAAATTTCTAACTGGGTTTCTTAAACGCACAGCATGCACAATCATCTGAAAGCCAAAGGGCTACTTACTTATAAGAACTAGATTTCTCAAAATAAATAAACAAACAAACAAACAAACAAATGGGTTCCATGGAATTCTAAGAGCTGAGCTTTAGGGATCAAGAACCAAGTTTGGTAGAACGAGCACTTGGTTTGGACTAACTTCCACAGAATAGTAAGGAATGCCAGTCGATGTATCTACCTTTCCATCCAAAAAGGAAATGAAGATTTACCAGTGAGCCAGAGGAAGAGATTCAGAGATGATTAAGACAGGGTACTTAATAAGAATAACGTAACTGATGGCAAAATCTGGTCCCTCTGGCGGTCAGACCTTATGTGGAACGTGGTAAAGACACTCGTTAGGTTTAAGAGACTTCCAAAAGCACCTTCCAAGGCAGAGCCCAAGAGGACAGCGAGTCTCATAGAAAAGCTTTGAATTTGAAAGACGTTGGAGCAGTTTGGCTCTTGGATCCAGACAGGCAATGATGGGGGGATGTGTCTGAGCAGACAGGCCTTAGCACAGCCTTGCAAAGTCCTGCATGGCACTGAAGAATAAGGAGAGGCAATTGAGAGTTTTGAATACCCATGCAGGGGTGTAGAGGGGGTATGGGAGCTGGTAAGTCACGAGAGGTCTAGGAGCAGGGCAGGAGGAGGAGGAGCCAACAGCAGTGTTGGCTTCATGGTTGATGGGGGTCAGGTCAGAGCCCAGAGTCCTCAACAGCACAGCTAGCCTTCCACATCAAAGGCCAGGCAGGAAGGGAGATGCCTTAAGGATGCAAGCCATAGTTCTCCAGAGCCCAGAGCATGACTGCACAGTGGCCGTCAAAGGCAAAGGACTGCATAAAATCCCAGATTATTATTATTATTATTATTACTTTTAATGTTTATTTATCTTTGACTGAGAGAGACAGAGAGAGCATGAGCAGCGGGGGAGAGACAGAGAGAGAGGGAGACCCAGAATCCGAAGCAGGCTCCAGGCTCTGAGCTGTCACCACAGAGCCCGACACGGGGCTTGAACTCACAGACCGCGAGATCATGACCTGAGCCAAAGTCAGATGCTTAACCAACTGCGCCACCCAGGCACCCCCAAACCCGGATTATTTCTAAGCCCCCTACACACTGAGGTCACTCCTAGGGCATAAAAGGGGGGGGGGAAACTCTGACTATGACTGCCTCCTTACAAAAAGAAGCAACATCTTAAACTGGAAGTAAGGAGCTACTTTAATGTGGAACTATTAACAGCTTTAGGTTATCAGTTATCAGGACAAATGAAGTTGACAAATGGAACTGAGCTGAGTTTAATCACACAAGAATTCAAAATGTTACACTTCTTCATATTTGATTTGCAGCTGTACATTTGGAAATGGCTGCGTGGCCTGAGTTACGATACACCGGCTGAAAGCTGCATGGCATTTCAAAGTTGAGCGACAATGAGTGAGGCCAGGAATGATAAGGCAATGGTTAGGGAGGAGGGGAGGTGAGCTGGCCTCCACAGCACAGAGGGGAGGGTGGGACGCTGGGCCAGAGGCAGTGCCAGAGCCGCATAAGCAGAAACCTGCTGGGTGAGACGCGTACCTGAGGTCAGCAGAGGGCTCCTGTGAAAGGAGAAATTGCCTGCTGGGAACGGGGAGCCCCACAGCGGAGAAGTTCACAGAGTCACCTTTCTTGCCCCGCCCATGCTCCCTAGAGAGATTATTCCTAAGGTCACTGATGGGAGGTCGGTGCCGTGGGCCCTGAGCCCGCCTGCCTTCTAATGGCACCCTTGACTGATTGGACTAAGGGTTATACATACAGAACCCAAACAGGCCAACCTGGAGCCCTCTCCCACGGGTCTGGAACTGGGACACAAGGACTCTAGTTCATTGGCTCTCAAAGTTTAATGTACATAAGAATCATGTGAGATTCCCAAGCTCTAAAACCATATCTTTGGGTCTCGAGCTGAAAAATATTTGATCTTCAGGATCTGTGATCTTCAGGGTGTATCTGCAGCAGGTTTGAAGCACAGGATACTTTTTAAAAATTTTTTTTTATTTTTAATGTTTATTCATTTTTGAGACAGAGAGAGACAGAGCATGAGAGGGGGGAGGGCCAGAGAGAGAGGGAGACACAGAATCCGAAACAGGCTCCAGGCTCTGAGCTATCAGCACAGAGCCCGACGCGGGGCTCGAACTCACGGACCGCGAGATCGTGACCTGAGCCGGAGTCAGAAGCTCAACCGACTGAACCACCCAGACGCCCCTACAGGATACTTTTAGCAAGTATCCCCAGTGCGTCTAAGACGGGAATGCCACAGATCACAAACTGAGAAGCAGGCCTCTGGGCTGGGGGCTTCTCTAGAGCTAAGGTGGACATTTTTAGCCAAACAAATGATGAAGCAGAAGAAGGTCTGTCTATAGAGAGAAGCATAAAGCCAACATGCACAGAGAAGCTGTGCGGCAGGTGGGAAGCTGGCTAACCCATCACCCTTCCCAACCCTTCCCTCCTTGCTCGCCTTACTCAAGTAGAGACTAGAAACTCTAAACACCCGTGCCCGGTCTCCTTTGAAACCAGCAGGTCATATGACAAACTTTTGGCCAGTGAGAGGTACTGGGAAGTCTGCTCTGTTGGGGGAGCACATTTTGGGAAAGCTTTTGCCTTCATGACGGAGGAGTAGCCACAGGGCACAGTTGCCCATCGTGCTTCTTCCTGCACAACATCTGGAGCAAGACATCTGTAATCCATGAAGCAAGACCCACAAGCAGAGTCCACACACTGAGAATGCAGAGCAGGAGAAAGGCCTCCAGTCACAGACCCAATCCCCGCCCCCCCCCCGCCCCCGCCCCTTGCGGGTGGCGCATATATACAGTGGAGTATGTTTACATCTTTAGTGACTTCGTAGGAGGGTAACGAGGACCAGGAGGATAAAACTGTAGACCTTCCAGGGAGTCCTGGAGCTGTATCAGTGGCAGGAAAAGGATCACTCACTGCCCCTGGTCTCACCCAACCACTAGGTAGAAATAGTTGAGAGCAAGGAGGCATGTATAATAATCAGCTCAGGAACAATCTCAACGGGGGCAAGGGGTGCCTGGTGGCTCAGCTGGCTGAGCGTCCGGCTTCAGCTCGGGTCGTGATCTCACGGTTGATGGGTTTGAGCCCCATGTCAGGCTCTGTGCCGACAGCTCAAAGCCTGGAGCCTGCTTCGGATTCTGTGTCTCCCTCTCTCTCTGCCCCTGCCCTGCTCGCGCTCTCTCTCTCCCTCAAAAATAAATAAACATTAAAAAAAGTTGAAACAAAAAGCAAAAAACAAAAAACAGGGGCATTCTCAGATCATTAAAAAGAGAGCTAACTGCCTATCCAAGAAAATGAATCTGCTGGATTTTCCTTACTAATATAATGAAGTACCTGTAAGACATATATAGTCATCCTATAGATGATGTCACTATATTATAGTTATAGGCAATAAGAATTTAAAGACCTCAAGTTGCAAAAAAGAAAAAGAAAGAAAGAAAGAAAGAAAGAAAGAAAGAAAGAAAGAAAAGAAAGGAAGGAAGAAAGAAAGAAAGAAAGAAAGAAAGAAAGAAAGAGAAAGAAAGAAAGAGAGAAAAGAGAAAGAGAAAGGAAAGAATAGGAACCCCCTCCCACTAAACTCAATAGGAAAGGTGATTAAGCTCCTCTGATGAAACCAGAGAGCACTGCCACAGAAGGATCTCAGTCTGAAGAGTGGCTCAGGTTTGAATCACCATGGGCTGTACAACCAGGTTCAAGGACCCACCCAAGTGAAGAAAGTTTCCATTGATCTGGAAATCTTTGGGACAGTACAATGGCTGAAAACCTAGGAAGGCAGACTTCTTAAAAACCTTAAATAATAAGATTAAGAAGCAACATCAAATCCACTGAACTTTTTAAATCAGGAATAACGAGAAGGTTTTTAAATAGTTTTGTAACCACAGTGACATTTTGTGTTGTGCTGTTTGCTTCCTAAGGTGGTAAATAGTATATTAGTTTCCTGTGTCTGCATGACAAATCGCCACAAACTTAAAACAATAGAAATGGGTTCGCTTACAGTTCTGGAGGAGGACAGAAGTCTGAAATCAAGGTCTGGCTGCCTCCAGGACCTCTAGGAGACGATGTAGGCCTTGCCCCCTCCAGCTTCTGCTGGCTCTAGGCATTCCTTGACACGTGACCACATCACTCCAATCTCTGCCGCTGTGGTCACATGGGCTCCTCCTCTTCTGTGTGTCTGTCCGCTCTCCCACTGTCTTTCCCCTATAAGGACACTTGTGATTGGATTAAGTCCCAGCCAGATAATCCATGATAATCTCCCTGTATCAAGACATTCAACTAAGTCAGCAAAGATCCTTTTTCTTTGCAAGGTTACATTTAGGTTCTAGGAATTAGGACCTGAAATCTTTGGGTGGTCAAAAATAAGCCTACGACAAAGAGTTACTAAGAAAATTTGATAGACCTGACATGTGATTTTAGATACATTTAAGCTTATAATCAATGTGTAACAGGTGAGGGAGTTATATTTTTATTTATTTGGACAGTAAGTATGGGAATATTTTTTTTTTAATTTTTTTTAACGTTTATTTATTTTTGAGACAGAGAGAGACAGAGCATGAATGGGAGAGAGCCAGAAAAAGAGGCAGACACAGAATCCGAAACAGGCTCCAGGCCCTAAACTGTCAGCACAGAGCCCGACGCGGGGCTCGAACTCAGGGACCGCGAGATCGTGACCTGAGCCGAAGTCGGATGCTTAACCGACTGAGCCACCCAGGCGCCCCAGTATGTGAATATTTAAAGGAATGCTACTTGTTAATTTTAGGGGCACCTGGGTGGCTCTGTCGGTGGCTAGTGTCCAACTCTTGATTTCCACTCAGGTCATCATCCCAGGGTCATGGCCTCGAGCCCTGCCTTGGGCTGGGCACTGAGCCTGGAGCTTAAGATTCTATCCCCGCTTGCACTCTCTCTCTCTAAAAAGAACACAAAGAAGTTAATTTGAAATAAATAAGATGAATACATTAGACCCTCAACAAAGTGCAAATGGTAATGAATATTCCTCTCCACACAAGTCTCTTGGATTTTAACAAGTATTAATATTTTATACTTGATGTCTCTCTTGATTTACTCTGTATGTGTGTGTGTGGGGGGGTGGGCAGAGTTGGGTTTCAGGAACCCTTCCTAGACTATTTCTCATTCCTGACGTACAACATGAGGAAGAAATTGGAATTAATACACAAAGCAAACATAAGTGCACACCCACATGCTTTCCCCACTCGTGACAAGAGCTAGGGAAGCAAGAACAGACACTGAGCACGTTGGGTCATTCACAGCAGTGGGCAGTGGGCCAGCTGCCGCTACACAAGAATAGCTTCTGAGGTCACCGACTGTTGTTTGCCTCATAATGACTCGTGTCTTGGGCTTGTGGGTTTTGGTTCCCTTAACAGTGGGTCACAGGGCTGCTACAGAACACTTTGTGTTGTTTGTTTTCACTCACCATGCTCGAGGCGTTCTGGGTTTTAAATCTCCTTTTTGAAGAAGAATCGTTGCCTAGACGCAAGAGTACAGGATATTCGGGTCCATGGAGCACGCGACTGAGTTCGGGGGTTGCTCGTCATGAACTTGATGGATGAACTCGATGGATACATCAAGCTCTGAAGGAAGAAAACAAAAGTTTTGCCCTAAGGCATCAGCTCCTCTCCTCAACATATTGGATTCCTAAAATCATTTCTTTTCCTGGTCCCTGGCACTTCTCTTCCCCCAAAGATTTCCCACCCATGCCTCCTCAGGGTTTTCTGCGTGTCCGAGCAGATAAGCTGGTCCACCTCATAGAACTTGCATTAAGTTGGGCAAAGTGGGGTTCTCCGAGGAAGTGGAGTCTCGGAGGCACTTAGAATGTCTTCCCTGCCTATTGCCCTTTTGGTTATTTTGTGTCTACTGAAACCACATCCACCACTGAAGAAGATTTTTCCTTTAGTCCTCTTTCAGTTTGCTGTGTGGTAAAAATGTTGGGCCAACGCTTTATTTCATGTTACTTTCATTTTTGAGAATGACTTTACTGAAAACAATGCAGCAGATGAGTCATAATAATTCAAGGTCATTAATTCGCTAGGTTACACCAAATGCTACAGAGTATTACTAATTATGTTGTACGTATATGGCTTTTGAGATTCAGGATATGTTATACCCAAGAACTCAGTCACCTTCCTTATCACATAATCAATTCAACATGCCTGGCACCTTTTTTTTTTTTTCTTTTTTTTTTTTTTTTTTTTTTTTTTTTTTTTTTTTTGCAGCTGAGGACTTTGGAGGGAGATACCTTAAGTGATTTACTCTGGGTCACAAAGAGGCGTCCTTGTCAGAGAAGAAACATGCTCTTTTATGGTGACTAAATAATGTATAAATCACTTCAAACAAAAAACACGTAATGCTGAATTAGTATTTCTTTAGTAACGAAAACAGCATTTCCTGAATTCTCTGGAAGTTTCCTTGGACATCTTCCACTGGAGTACAAATGAGCCCCAATCCAATGAATTCTTGGAGAAGAAATGACGTTACGAAAGGACTACATGGCATTTTTGTTTGTTTGTTTTTTCAGGAATATGTGGTTGGACGTGAGACAAAAAGTAGGCAGCCAAGCGCATTTCGTAAAATTGAGGGGGGTGAGGGGGAAGATCAGTTAATGATCAAGACACTGCCAACTGGGAAGGTAACAACGTTTGCTTTTTCATCCCTAATAATATGTGTGCTTTCTAATATTAAGCCTTCCAGCTTTTTAACGAAAATGACCATAGCAAATTGGAGGGGTGTGCTGAAATAGCACAGACATGGAAGTCTCAGGGAGTTTCAAGTTCCTGCTTGAAGATTATATTTTAAACACATCTTGACTGCTTAGTCACTCGCATGCCCGGGCATTGCAGGCATTTGCCGTCTGGCTGCAGGCTTCCTCTGTGGAAATTTCTCTTAGTGCTATTGAGAACAATGTATATGCAATCACAAAAGTCAATGCACAGGGTAGTGACTAACCTGAAATGCCTTGAGAGAAAATGGGGAAATTTCACAAAGGTCCCACCAGGGCTGCAAAATAATGCGCCTTGCAATTGGGGGAAATGGTCACATAAGCACATAAGATCAATGACTAGGTGGAGTGGGAAATTTCACTTCCCGGTGGGTCCTGATGGCAGCAATGTCAAATCACGCCAAAGCCAGTGTCACCAACAAGTCCCCACAGGCTGGACCTGCGTTACCCCCAGAAACATGACAAAACTCACCCAGAGATCCTCACTTGTGTTCTTCAAAACTACAGTTTTCAATCAAAATAAAATTTAAAACGCCCATATTGTCACGTATACACATACCCATCAGTATTGATGTCCTTACAGAATATAGTATAAAGAACATAGAATTAAGAACCAAAACACCAGGACTGAGAACTACCTTGACCTCTGTCCCCCTGGAAATTCTCTGAGCTTCAGTTTCCTGTTTGTAATGTGGCACAAGAATGCTCTCCTTACCTAGGTTGTTATGAAAGTTCAAATGCGGAAATCAGTGTGAAGGCACTTTGGAGACTCAGTAGTTATTTATACAGAACTATTATGTCCAGCATTGTAAGAAAACGGAGTGTAAGGGGGGAAACCTCTATATTCACTGATGCTATGGCCGTGCTTACAAAACATGAAAGCAAGACCAAGTCTGGAGCGAAAAGTAAGGCAGTGAGGGTGAGGGGTACAGTCCCACATGCCTCCTTATTGTATTCTCTTTGCCGGACATTTTAGAATAAGGCAGGAGTCCTCGGGGATTATCCACATTCCTCCCCACTTATTTCACCAGAGGCTCCTCTGGGTTAATGATGCCCTTACTAAGACGAAGATACGGTCTTGATAACCCAGGCGATTAAGCCTGTAGGCGTTCGAGCCAGACTGCCTAGGTTCAAATTAGGGTTCTGCCGTTTTCTAGCTGCGTAACCTTTAGAAAATTGCTTGGTCTCTTTGCATCTCGTTTTCCCCAGGTGTGAAATGGGGATGACAATGGTACCTATGTAGAAAATTCTTAGTAAATGTTACTAAAGCCTAGTCTGAACGACCTCAGCCAGCTAAGAAGAAGGCAGTGTGTAGGGAATGTTTCCCGTCTTTTTAATACTTGAATAAGCTGATGTGTGCCCCGGAGCAACACAGCTTCTAGTCCCCACGGTGTCCCCGGGCACACCAGGCAGAGGCTTCCCTTCCTCAGGGCACTGTCCTAACCCCAGTGGGGGGGAAAAAAAAAGTCTCTAATGACCCTAGAACTGAGCAGTCAACAACCTGTTCAGCCTTACGTGACAGTCCTTTCTCTGCGATTCAATCCCTTTTGTGAAAAAAATAAAAAATAAAAATCAGTCGTTGGTTTAGAACTTTCCAAAACCCCTCATAAAACTGAAATATTAGCGGGTTTTTTTTTCTTTTTCTTCTACGTCTTCAGACTGGCTTCAGGGTCAGAGACCTCATCGCAGCCTAGGGCCTTATACTGGGCCAAGGAGAAATAATGAACCAAACACAGTGCAATCTCAGGTTCCCAGGGACGGGGACGGATAACAAAGCCCTTGTCAAACACATGGCTGGTGAGGCTTGCACTTTCTGGACGAGTTAGCGCTCTTCCAACAACCTCTCCCCACCCAGAGAACCCAAAGGTGGTAACACGCAGCGTGAGCCTTCTTCGCAGTAGAGCCTCCATTTGGAGCAAGGATGCTTCTGCTTGCCTCCCATCCCACTAGCCAAAAAAAAAACAATATCAATTTTTTTTTTTTTAATTTTTTTTTTCAACGTTTATTTATTTTTGGGACAGAGAGAGACAGAGCATGAACGGGGGAGGGGCAGAGAGAGAGGGAGACACAGGATCAGAAACAGGCTCCAGGCTCCGAGCCATCAGCCCAGAGCCCGACGCGGGGCTCGAACTCACGGACCGCGAGATCGTGACCTGGCTGAAGTCGGACGCTTAACCGACTGCGCCACCCAGGCGCCCCAACAATATCAGTTGAAACATGACACCTAAAGGCAGAAAAAGCAGTGAGAGGAAGTCCCTACTAACGGGAATCAGGAGTAAAACGGGCACAAGCAGAACCCGAGCAGCCACGCTCCCTTCTCGGACACTGACTGCTCCCAGGACCCCGGCCCAGACAGGCCCCACGACACTACCAAGCCTCCCTCCTGGCTCGGCGTCCCCGTCCTCTCTCTCCCCTCGCTTCCCGCCCCTTCTCTAGCCTCCCGGGCCCTTTCTTCCAGGCCCCTTCGCCCCGCACTGTCCTAAAGGAATTGCTTTCTCTGCTCCCAAATCACTGGACGGCAATGCAGCCACCTGCTCTTTTGCATGTGTGTTACCGGGGTGACCCCCTTGGTTAGCCCCATCATGTACCTCTGGGGGTGGTTTAGCAGTTTACGCCTCAGCAAGAACAGGAACCAAGAAGTTCCCTTCTCACAGGAGTTGTAACTTGACCTCCTTCTCAGAGCAGAGATAAGAGGGATGTGGTTTTTACTTACAGGCCTAGAGTCACATCAGACGCTCATTTTATGGATGCCAAAAACTGGAAGCCTCAGAGAGACAGATTTTAGAAGAGGCTTTACATAAGGAGAATCTCCTAGGGTGTCTTAGAACCCGGGGACAAGTAAATGGCACCTGAGTACCAGGTCTGGCAGGAATCTCCTGAGATGTACCAGAGGTGCGTCTGTGCACCGAAATCACCCTGGGAAGACTGAGTGTGCAGATGGGGATAATACCTTAGACAAGCAGGGCGCTTTGGTTTAAAAAGGACTTTCATTTTTACAGTCTTTTCTCATCTGTAGAACCTGATGGGGTAGGCAGGCTGTATGTGACAATTTCCACTGTAGAGGTGACAGAATGAATGCTCAGGGAAGCACACAGTGACTTCTAATTTCCCACAGCGAGCCAGGGGTGTGTGGATAGACTTTTCTCTCTGGACTCCTACTATTATGCTCTTTCTACAGAAGGAAGAGGGTCTGACGGTGGTGGGGAAGCCAGAGAGCAGGAGAAGGCCGGCACCTGCCCTGCCTGAGGAGTTGCTGCAGCCAGAGTCGCTCTGGGACACAAAACAGCCATGAGACCCCTTCTGTTTGCGCGGCTGCACCAGCGTCAGGCCCCTACAAGGAGGTTTCCTGACTGCTTTTCTAGAGAACGCCTCTCTGAGGCGGGAGACGATCAGAGATGCCCCAGGGTCCAAGGTTTTCCCTCGACACATCACCCTCAGTCCCTCCTCTAGTTTATCACCTTTATGACCACAGCCGGTGTCTGGGAGGGCAACACGTGATCCACTGTCATTCCTTCCTCGGTCACCAGCTGCGTCCTCAGAGCACGTTCCGTGCCAGGCCGTGCTAGGTGCCCGGAACACAAGACTCAGTAGGGCTTAAGTCAGGAGCTCACTGGAAGGATGTCAAGATGGAAACAAGCAAGTACAGATCGTGTATAGAGGACAACGGGGGGAGGGGTGGCAAAGGAGAACAACCCGTAGCAAACACATCATCAGTTTCCTAAGCTGAGAGGAGGAAGGGGGTAGTATCTTGCTTAAGATGGCTGCCACTTCCAAGTCTGGAAGGACATCAGCACAAGAAGGGCTGAGGCTTCTCACGGAGGGGCAGTGCAGAGCTGACAAGAAGGAAGCGGGTTCTGGAGTCTGGCATACCTGAGTTCCACCCTGCGGTTCCCTGCACGGGACTGGTCACAGTCCTGCAAGTTTGCCCTGTTGACCGGTGCCCACAAAGGGGCTGTAAATAGTGCCTGTGACACCATGCTCTGGGAGCCTTACCTGCCTGGGCTTTCATGCAGGGATCATCAGGGTTCTAAGCCTAGCACCATCCCCAACGCTGGACCCTGGACAAATGAATTCATTTGCAGCTCCAGGGGCTCATCCACAAAAAGAATTGAGAACAGTAGTGCCTTCAAGGGTTATTTTGAGGATTAAGTGATCTAATGCCTATCAAGTCCTGAGTACAGGCCCTGGCAAGTGGCAAACGTTCGGTGAATGCTAGTCAGCGTCATGCTGTCTACATGGCCTGCCAACACAAGAGCAGAAATCTTCAAGGCAACACCTTCATTTCCTTTTCCCACTGGAGTTTGTGCTTCTCGAGTAAAACTCAGAACAAAACAGAACTGTCCTTACGCTGCTTGCCTCCTCCTCGGTGGTGCAGGAGATCAGAATATGCCGTCCCCAAATCTGCCACTTTGACCTAAGGACTCTTTTAAGCTGAAGGCAGCTGGGAAGAAGCAGACACAAGAAAAAACTTACCTCACCACAGTTTGCCACCCCTAATCGCCTAAACCCTTTTTCCTTCATCCTATCTCTTCTCTACAAAGTTATTGTTCTTTATGAAGATGCTAGAGAAGCCCCAGTTCCAACCACCCCTCTGAGTGACTCATCACAGATGCTCCCACATGTAGGTGCCATGCACACCTCAATAAACTCTGTTTTTGTCTTAGTGTCACTCTAATTTGCAGGTTTGGGGCCAGAAAACCTAGGAGGACTGAGAAAAGGTGTTTTGTTTTGTTTCTTCCCCCTCCACCACAGTTGACCGGTCATCCAAGACAACTCTAGGTCTGAAGTATCGTCAGGAGACAGATACTCCCTACACCTGAAGTGATGTGGGTCCCAAAGGTCGGTAGCATACGTGTCCAAATCTGGGGCTTCCTTCACCTGTTTGCTTCTACATCTCCTGTGGATTCAACATGAGGCTGTCTAAGGAGGAGTGTTCAGCCGCAGTGGACCCTGGTCTCATGACAGCCGAACAACAGCCATAAGAGGGGCCACCATCACCAACACTAATATCACTGTGATCAGCGGGGAGTCCACGGAGTTTCCCTGAAGATGACACTGAAGCAACTCAGTGTTTGAGAAAATAAGGACCGTGACATTTAGAGTTCTCATGGGAGGTCAAATTGAGCGCTTCTTAAGTTTGGCAAGTGGTAAAGACATCTTTGGGTGAGGAACAGACAATTAGAGTCGGCATTCTCTGGCATACAAAGCAGTGAGCTGTGAAGAGTGAGTGTACTCGACAGAATTGACAAAGAGTCTCAAAAAGGAAAGCGATTTATGATGGCTGCAAAACATCAGCGATCCCAACATGGCTTCCAGAAGACAGAGCTCACCCAGGGCCTATGGGCTGAGATTATTTTGTATTTGGTGCAGTGGATCAGAGATCTGAGGTCAAAGAACTACAAATATGTGTTGACCCAGCGGCGCCTGGGTGGCTCAATCTGTTAAGCATCCGACTTCGGCTCAGTTCATGATCTCATGGCTCATGAGTTCAAGCCCTGCATCGGGCTCTGTACTAACAGCTCAGAGCCTGGAGCCTGCTTCGGATTCTGTATCTCCCCCCCCCCCTGCCCCTCCCCTGCTCGCACTCTGTCTCTCCCTCTCAAAAATAAGTAAACATTAAAAAGAATTTAAAAATAAAAAAAATATGCATTGACCCAAATTCCATGAGAATAAGCCAATGTCCAACTAGAATACATTCTCCTGGATCACAGGGTTTCCGTCCTTTCCATCTTTGGCTCAGAGAGTGGATTCTCATAAATGTGAGAGGATGACGACAGATATTCCATGTTTTCAAATAAGAAAGATTTCTGAATTACTGTTTTTATATGGAGAGACAGTTGTGTATGTGATATATATGAACATATGTGGATATAATCAATAAAGATAAATTTGTATATATTTTATAGGACCGGGACTGAGCTTGTTGGTTCAGCATGAGCTACTGAGGAACTAGTACTTTTGTGTTTCTGTCTACCATTAATGGTAAGAAGCATAAAAAAAAAAAAAATGGTATGAACCATTAGCCACGGACTTCCTCTGAGAATGAGTCCCACATGTATATTCTACATGAAGAGACAGCCAAGCACTTATTTCCAGGATGACTAAGTGTGTATGTGTGTGTGTATAAAAGTTTATTTTATAAGGTCACATAATTCATAGGAAATTATATCTGGGTTAATCCTGATTATGTTACACTGAAGAATCATATACTGTCTCAATTATGTATTTCCATTGTCACAACCTTTTTTTTTTTTTTTTCTGTCAAATTCTATAAGGAGTCATTTAACCTGCACATACGGACAGAATTGTCTGAGGATGTGCTGTCATAGCTCCTGCCCACAGCCAAAAACTGCTGTCCCATGGTCACAATATATGCCCTGGCTTTAGAGGAAAAGAAAAAGATACATTCCAGAAATCTTAGAGCCTTCTCAACACATTGCATCTAAATTCATACTTCTTCTGAGTAGTCAAAAAGCTCATGGAAATTCATACTTCTTGAGAATATAATTTGCCTTTTGAGAATCCATATAATATTAAAATTATTGTTTCACACTTTTTTTTTTGGTGTTAGGGGCAATAGGAGGAGTTGAAAAAAGTTGAAGTATTAAAATGTGTGTTTTCTCTTTTTGAAAGTAGAGAAGGTAGAAACTGAGTTATACAGATGAGTGAGTTAATGTTTACTCTTGGCAAATTTCCTAAAGCTATTATTAAGCATGTGGTTTGAAAGCAGATTGTTTTAAATGCAGTTATCCCTAGGGGCCACTATGGGTTTATAGAAGCATAAAGTCCCAAAATAAAAGTGATACTTTTTTTGATGGTGGTTCAAAATGATTGCCTTTTATGCCAATGTATTTATAAAGATATTGCATTATTCAAGCTCACAGGTGGTGTCCCAGAGAGTGCTGTCCTTGTTCAAGCAACCTTCTCATCTATTTTCTGGTTTCCACATTTTCTCTCTTCAACGGGCTGTGTTTTTCAGTGATGGTTTCTGGTTTTGAGAACCCCAACATCCTATGCAAGAGTGATGATGTTTTGAAGCTACTAAATCAATGGGTTTTTCATTCCCTTTCTCCATATGTCATGCATAGAACGACCATTCTGTCATGACAGTTCAGGGGAAAAAGGGGGAGAGTGAGTGACACTTCAGAGGGCACAGTGTGGGGGAAGGGTCTATCAAACAGCAAGAGGAAGTAGAATGCCTGTTCATTTGGTCTTCCTGGATGATAGGAAGGGGAAGAAAGACAGAGGAAAGGCAGAAGGTTCAGACTTAGACGTCAATGCTTTAATGGTAGAAATACACACATGAGAATAGGAAAGACTGAGATCATTCTGGGTCTGGGATATAGTCATGTCAGCATGGAGAAGGAGCCACACCACAGAACTGGTAAATAAATAAAGGATGGCACTCCACATTTCTCACGGACTACCCAAACATGCACTGCAACTAGAAGTTTCCATGTGCCATGTAGAGGGACACAAAGACCTGTGTTAAGGATGAAGACAGAGTATACGACTGGGTCCACAGTCTTCTGTGAGAGATGACAGGATGGTGGACAAATGACCACACAGACACCACGTGGCCCTCAGATCTTGTCTCTCCTCCCCCACCACAAGTCATATGTGCCTTGTCCCCCTCACATCAAGATGATGTGCTTTCAAGATGGCAAGGAGCAAGAGGTGGAATGTGATATAAAAAAAGACTGAGCAGCTGCCTAAAACAGCCTAAGCCAGAAGAAGTAGCAATGTCATAAAACGTCAAGCTTAGTCAGTTTTCCTTTATGTTAGAAGATTATTTTTAAAGGATAAAACTATGATTCTCCCATGTGAAAGATTTTATTAACTCAAGTTATGAGGAAACTGGTAAGATTTTACAGCTGATTTAAAAGAGAATTCACACACACAAGTACAGGCCATCAGGAAGACTGATGAATATGAATACCGAATGAAACGAATGCCAAAAATTGGTCAACATCTACAGGGCAATAGGTAAGTGCCTCTCCACCAGACACAACTTGCAAAAAACATAAGCATTGTCATCGGTGTTCTACAGTTTGCCAGAGTTGTAAAGTAGCTCAAGGTCAACGAAAGGCAGATGTAACCCAGAAGAGTTTACTAAATAGGATACTTATCTTTTTTGCCCTTTTCAAAGACTTTCACAATTTTTCCCGGTATCTACTACCAAGGAGCGGGGACTCTTGTGAAAGTTCAAATCAGTTCTAGAAATGGAAGTTATATGTTCTTTGCATATTTTGGAAGTAATGTGTACATTTTGCAACGCTGTGAAGTCACCTTCCAGAGACACTACGACCACCTGCCAGTAATGGCCCTCTGATTTATCCCTCATCAATGCTCTGTAGAAGAAAAGGTGACAAACTGAGCCAAAGACTCTAAGAACCTGCAGTGTTCGTGTGCAGGGAACGCTAAGCCAAAGTTGCCAGGGTCTGAACGTTGATAAAATGAGAAAAACCCTTCTCCCCAACTTGAGCGCCAGCCTCATTCACATGAAAAGATGCAAAGCCATGTTCTCCAGGCCTGCATCATTTTTGAGAACTGTCCTTGAGATTTTATTTGGAGTCCCTCTCCCCAGGATGCTGACTAAAGATCTGTGGCTCGGTCCAAAGGGCTATCTGAGTGATGGGAAATGATCATTAAGTCCATGTTTTAATTCTTTGACAATCTTAAAAGCCTTAAAAGACATCCTTAAAAGGATGGATACTATCCTTCCATCCATCCATCCATCCAGTTGCTCATACCAGGCCAGGCACTGAGCCAGGCTTATTGCAAAGCAGTAGACGTTTCCTAAATCCTGTCAACTGATGCCTTTCCAGGGTGTTCTGACTCCTGTTCCAGGAAAATAGCATGACATCTCAGGGAAGCAATAAAGCGCAAGAGTCAAAGAAGTCCCACCTTAACAGCTTTCTCTCTCTCTTTCTCTCTCTCTCGCTTCAAGCAAATTATTAGCATCTGTGAAATATGAGGACGTAACTCTCATCATCTCATAACCTGCTAATGTCCATCATGCAGCTAGACGTCAAGTTCAGGCCGGCTGCTGCTAACACCTACTCTTTCTCCCACTTAGGCTCTTATTTTACTTCCACATCAGTCATTCATGCAGATTTTACATTTCAGCTCTTTCTCACTCATTTGCTAGCATAACACCATCCTTCATCTTATTACATATCCTTTATCTCATTAACTAATATAATGTCATAACGCTGTTAACTTATTTGTAACCTATTAACATGACTGCAGTTGGACTAAAATTCTCTCATTTTTCTCTCCTATCACTATAGGCTTGTCGTGAATGATTTAATCTGTTCCTTAGCTTTTGTCCCTTTCTTCTCAATCCTCATAGCCTACTGGATTTTTCCAGTTTGTGATTCATAACTGGGATTACCAATGTTATCAAACCCAAACTTTTCAGCCTCCCCCACAATCTGCACCTCTTGTTCTAAGCATCATCTCTGTGACTGGTACAGCATCCCAACTTCCCCACTTATTCATAACCTGGACCCTTTCCAGCTTTCCACTGTTCCACAAACATTGTTTTTTGTCAGGCCAGTACTCAGGGCTAGAGATATAAAGCAGAGGGGCACCTGGGTAGCCCAGATGGTTAAGCATCTGATTCTTGATTTCGGCTCAGGTCATGATCTCATAGTTTGGGGGATCGAGCCTCGTGTCGTGCTTTGCGCTGACAGTGCACAGCCTGCTTGGGATTCTCTGTCTTTCCCCCCCCCCCCCAAATAAACAAACATTTACAAGAGAAAGATATAAAGGATATAGAATGCCCTCCAGAAGTTGAAAGCCAGTGTATAGGAATTAAAAAGAGAGACAGATATTTAATTCAACATATGGAATAACTCTCTTAAAATGTTTATTTCAAAAGTTGAATAGGCTATTCCAGGAAATGGTGAGTTATCTTTTCCTGTACTGTTTAAGCCAAAGCTAAAAGACCATCCTATTGGGGTGGGAGAGGACGGATAAAACAGCTTCTAAGCATTGATGTTTCCAGTTACCTCTTTGGACAACGAAGACCCAACTCCAGGTTGGAGCAACCCTGCAGCGACCTCTTCCTCCCTTGCCATCTAAAGGGAGGGACCCTGAGCAGAGGGAGATAGTGACTGGAGAAGGCTGATGAAAGAAGACATCATTCATTCTGGTGACATTTACTTAATGATTTCTACAGGACTAAAAGAGCCCAGAGGCTCCTGAGTGGCTCAGTCCATTAAGCTTCAGACTTGATTTTGGCCCAGGTTGTGATCCCAGGGTCATGGGATCAAGCCCTGTGTCGGGCTCTGCACTGGGCATGGAGCCTGCTTAGGATTCTTTCTCTCTTTCTCCCTCTGCCCCTCTCCCCCACTCATGTGCTCTTTCTCTCTCTCTCTCCTTCAAATAAAATAAACAAAAAATAAAATAAAATAGCCCAAATGACATTTCTATTTGAGAGCACAGGATTTAAATTTGTATTCTTCATCATTAAACAGATATCAATTCAGTGCCAGTGATGCGACTTGTTTAGTACAGACTAAATCGGAGACTGTTCGCAAGGACATAGCGCAAAGCAGTACATAAGTGATGAATAGGAGTTCCCCTCAGCCATCAGTGCTGTGTTCTCACTTAGGTCACTCGGACGTCTCGTTGCTTAATTTGAACATTAGCAAAATCGCAGTCCCTGTCTTGCTCCTTCAGATTCAAACTAAGAGCCCATTTGATCTTCAGTGCATTATGTTTGTAGCGTAATAGATTTCTATAACACCACTCCCGGGTATTCTGTATCTGCAGTTGACAGCTTCCCCTCAGCAGTGAGGAGGCATTTGTGTGTGTTCTCCTGTGTGTTCTAGATACAATATTTCTGCCCTGAGGACAAGGATTATCTTCAGACTTGCTTTAAGTCTAGCACAGAAGCCAAATACATTAAAGGCTTATAAAGATGTTCATAAAAATGACAAAGAGGGGACTTTCCTTTGGGCAAGGCTTGTCATTTTCTAGTTTAACTCTAGCTATAGATGAAGAATGTGGCATTCAATCAGTTTTCAGTCCAGGCTGTACTGAAGGAAAGAAAAAAAGACACATAAAGACATAAATGTCTGACGAGTTATACGTGAAGAACTCTTACCTGGAAAGGAAGATGATAACGCCAATGATGAATTCACTGAGGAAATGCATTAGATACATCAGATTGTCATCTTTCATCTCAAATTATGCAAAAGGGATAGGGGCCCACTCCTGACCATAGTGTGTCAACCAGGAGGCTGTTTTACAGGTTCTCAGATACGCTAGTAAAGATTGTGACTGTTTTCTCAGCAGACTGTAATCGCTGATTATTCAAAAAACAAAAAAAATGAAGATGCCCGGCTTAATGATTAATTTATCATATGATCTCCAGCATCACTCCTGCCACTGTTTCTTGATATACACTCCAGTCTTTAGAACCTTTGTGTCTGGCTACCTCCTCGAGTGTCACTAAGGTCACTGATAATGACAGCAAACGACATCCGACTCTTGGGTGTCCTTCAAAGGAAGGAAGCCTGAGCCACCAGTGATACAACCTGGAAGGTGTTACAGAAGTGCCACCACAGGAAAAGGGGCTGTAAACCCAGGACTAAATGAAGCAAGTGAGAGAGTCCCATGGGTTCTGATGGCTCAGAAGCCCACCTCTAAGTATGAGACACATGAAACACTGGTGGGTGGCCACTCAAGTTTCTCTGCCACTTCAGCCCTCCTGGCCATCTCACTGGCTGGTAGCTTGACCTCAGGCCATGAAGGTGGAATAACGCCTCTTATGCCTCTTCTCGTCTTCTCTCTCTGTGCTCTTTCCTTCCATTTGGTATCCCTCAACCAGGACCAGATACATAATTTAGGGGATCCAATGCAAAATGAAAACACACTGTCCTTTGTTTAAAAATTATTAAGTATTGGGGCGCCCGGGTGGCTCAGTCGGTTGAGCATCCGACTTCAGCTCAGGTCATGATCTCGCGGTCCGTGAGTTCGAGCCCCGCGTCGGGCTCTGTGCTGACAGCTCAGAGCCTGGAGCCTGTTTCAGATTCTGTATCTCCCTCTCTCTGACCCTCCCCCGTTCATGCTTTGTCTCTCTCTGTCTCAAAAATAACGTTAAAAAAATTTTTTTAAAAAAGAAAACATTAAAGTTCTAGAAACCTTAACAGTGCCATAATCCAATTTGACCTAATAGAACGTTACATTGAATGACAGCAGAATTCATAGTTTTTTCAAGTGCACAAGGAACATTAGCCAATATAGACCATATGCTAGGCCATAAAACAAATCTCAATACCTTTAAAAGGTTTTAAATTATATAGACTATGTCCTTTGCTCAAAATGGAATTAAAATAAAAGGCAATATAAAATGATATCTGGAAAATACTCCAAATATTTGGAAATGAAACACACTTTTGAATAACTCATGGGTCAAAAGAAAAGAACATAGTACAGGCAATCCTTGCATTGCACAGGTTCTCATATGTACAGATTTCAGCTACCATAAATAATACTGGTCCCTCATCAACATGGTTCCCATTTCAGTTACCACATTTCGGTTATCATAGTTTATTAACTGTAAGTAATTCAATAAACTTCATTGTTAGATTATCAGTCCATGAATCACTATGCAAATGATCAGTGGCCAATCACATCACTTCTTCCAAAATTCTTTGGTGATTTATTGCTGTGCCTCTATTACTCAGTGCACACACATAGAGTAATGCTGTTTCCTTCTTGGTCCCCCCTGATAAATCACATGACATTTTACAAAAATGGATGACCCAAAGAAGGAACCGGCCAACAGAGATAAAAGTACATCAAACAAACAAAATGTGGTCATGTTGGAAGCATAATTTGAATCAAATGCAAATGGGATTAGAGAAGAAATCGCTAATGTGGGAATCTTAATATTGCAGCTTTTTGAGAGATTCTAGATTTATAGTCCGAGGAAGGTAGTGAAAGTGACATAAATGAGGAATGTACTTACAATGGAAAGGATAAAGATGCCCCAGAGGAAGGGATCCTGGCAAAAAATGTTACATTAAAGGACTCTTGGATATTTCATACCATTGAAGGTGCAAAATATCAAATGTTGGAAGCTGAATCAAACTTATAAAGTTCTGAGAATGACAATTCACAGAGGCATAGAAAAAGTGATCACTCCTCGTCATAAATTATACAATGACAAGGCAGCAAACACCGTTCAAACTCTTTTGATTTGCTTTTTCTGTCAATCGTAGCAATATATAAATAATACAAAATTCATTATTTCACCTCAGGGGGACAGTTCAGTGGCATTAGGTACATTCTCATTGTTGTACAACCATCGCCAACCATCCGTCTCCAGAACTTTTTCATTTCCCAAACTGAAAGTCTGTATCCACTTCCTAAGTTTTTTATAAAGAAGGAAAACACTTTAATCCTCAAAGCGTTTCACTATAAACAGTTTAATGCTTCCAAGGGTTTAAATTACAGTGTACTCAATAAATATTAGTTTCATTATTTTTTTTTTTCATTTTCCTACACAGTTGTAGCAGAGTTTCTAATGCCATGACAAAAAAATCTTAAAGGTCACAGAATAGTTGGAATTTTTCCATTGATTATTAAGATCACTTTGCAGGATTTCAGTTTGCATGGTCATTTTTATGGTCCTTCACTATTGTGTATACACTGTGTATCAAAATTTGCGAGGTAAAGTCAAAGTGGTCTCTAACAGGAAAGTTGTAGTTTTATTTGCTTACATTAGAAAATAAGAAAATTCTTTCAATATATGCATGTATCTAATCATCACATCGTACACCTTAAATTTGCAATGTTATATATCAATAATATCTTAAGAAAGCTTGGGAGTAGAAAATAAGAAAATTCTCAAGTTCAGTTCTCTAAATTTTTACCTTGTGAGCTAGAAAACAAAGAGTAAATTGAATCCAAAGTAATTATAAGGAAATCATAAAGAGCAGAAATTAACACAATAGAAAATGCAGAAGCAACATAGTAAAATCAATGAAATCAAATAACCCACAATTATTATCATTATTATTATTATTGTTTTGTATTTATCTAAAAGAAATGAAAATGTATGTCCACACAACACTGGAATACTAATATTCATATAAGCTTCATTCACAATAGCCCCAAACTGAAAGCAACACAAATGTTCATCAAGAGGTAAGTGGATAAATTGTGGTATATCCATTCAATGGAGTATTAATCCGCAGTAAAAAGCAATGAACTACTCATTTAAGTGGCAACATGGATCTTAACATTTTGAAAGCATCATGCTATGTAAACGACATGAAGAGGTACACACTGTATAATTCTATTTATATGGAAATCGAGAATAGGCGAATCTGATTTACACAGACTGAAAGTAGATCAATGGCTGCCTGGTTCTTGGGGTGAGGTGGAGAGACTGAGTACAAGAGAGCATAGAAAACTTCTCAGGGTGATAGAAATGGTCTATATCTTGATATGGTCGTTACTTGGAAGTTTTCTTTTTTTTACCAAAATTCATTGAGTTCAACATGTGTGAATTTTATTGCAAATAAAATGAATAATCATGAGGAATATTAAACTGTCAGCTTGAAGGACATATTCATGTAATCTTGGGTTCTTATGAACCAAGTATGTTGATGGTGGTATAGGGGAGGTAGACACTTGGACAATGATGCATGTTTGTGTTTATATTTGCATGTGTGTGTGTGTTAATGGCGGTAGAAGATGGGTGGCTCATTTGCCTGCCTCCCACCATTCTGCTCCAAAGGAAGCACCCCCTTCTTCACTTTCACTTCCTCTGCTAAGGCTTATTTTCCAACATCACGTACATATTTGTACATATTTACATATTTACAACACAGCAATTCAGTCAACAATAAGAAGAATGTAGCCTTCTGTGTTCTCTCCATTAAATACCACTACCCATATAGAGCTGCAGGAAAGCACATTTCTCACCCGTGCATAATTTACAGCCCAATGCTTTGCTACAAAGTGAGAATTTCTCTCTCCAAGTTCCCAAATGACAAGCCATCCTATTCCTTTTTTTTTTTTTTTCCAGGAACCAGGTCTTTCAGGCATATCGATGGGTAATAACTGCTTCCTCCTCACCCCTCCCTTAACACATACATACACACACACTCAATGCTGTACTTCCTGGGGGAATTCAGACCCAGTCTGAACTAGTTATGTCTGGCAGTTCCTCTGCAGCCTGCAGCCTGAGAGAACACAGGGCTGCCACCAGCAGCCAGAAGCCAGAATGGAGAGCGGAAGGACCTCAAAAACTGTCCCAGATGGTGCCCAGTTTCCTACTTTGAAAGACAGCCCTGTTTTCTCTGAGTATTGGCCCCATGGCAAAAGATCGCAGACTTTACTGCATTTCATTGGTCATCTCTCTTGAGCCTAAACCTCTTGCTCAGCAAACCAATGCCAAGGAGCAGGCTAGGCAGAATCTCTCTGGCAGTTTCCCTGCCAAAGACAGCAGCCAGGGCCGGGCTTCTCCAAGTAGAAGTTGGTTCATGCCCTGTGTTGCTGCAGACATATGCAGGCAGTAGAAGCTATCCTGGGCTCTGCCTCACCAGCAGCCTTTCTGGTTTGCTTCTGTTCATTCTTCCGTGTAGAACTATTTGTAAAACCCAGAAGCTACCTACCTCTGCTTCTTAAACATCTTCTTCGCAAGCTACTTCTTTTAAGTGGTCGTATGTGATATTCCAAGTTTTGGAATCACGTGGGCTACTTCTTGCCAGATGTTACAAACCACTGAGCTTGGCAGAAATCACAGAACGTCTTGTTTTTTTTAAACTGTCACTTATATAGAGATTGAGTACTAGACTAATATTGACTATATCTACTCCTTTGATCCGTAACATGTTATCATTCAAATATCATATCATGCCTAATCCTAAATATTCAATAATGGTTCCCCAAACCAAACAAGCTGGCATGAATTGTTTCTTTTTTTTCCCCCATGTTTCAGAATTTGGGCTAGCATTGTGTCCTATGAGAAACACTAGTCTCCCCGTCTGAGGCTGAGTCAAGGGTGGAGAGCGTGCCTATCACACAGCCAGATGAACAATACAGAGATCTGGACTGATCTGATCTGATCTGGCTTCTACGCCAGCCTATGGCTTTCAGCTGGGGATCTGAATTTGACTTCTGAGACCTCTGACTCACTAATCAAAACTGAGTCCATTTAATCATTTCCAACTCCCTCTCCCTCTCAGTCTTCTTGAGACTGGTTATAGAGAGGCAGACAAATGAACTGTTCATTCTTAGACCCATACATTCGGTCTGAAAACTCAAAGATATAAAATTTAATCTGAAACCCAAGTTCATTTTCTCTCATTGCAGCAGAATTTAGTTTGCGCCTAGAAATGCTGGCCCGAAGCTGTTGATCATGTTCTGAACTGAACCAAAAGTCAGAAATAAATTTTAAATCTATCTATCAATAAAAAAGGTATCATGCACTGTTTTGCTTACTTATACTGTTGGGTAAGCCTTTGGCTAGGAAAACATGTAAGGTGTTTCATTTGTCAGACCGTATATTGGATAAAAATCTAATCTTGCCTGTTCTGAAAACATTTACGTCTTCTAAAAATCCCTTGTATTGCCTAAAATAAAGTTTTATTTTTTAAATACATCAAGCATAAAATTACTTAATCTCCAGGAGGCATCTGATATGAAACCTTAGCTTTGAAATGATAAATTCTGTATCATTTTATGAGCTAATTAAATAGGTCCAATCTCTCATAAACATATATTCCCATGAAGACTGGAGAAAGAACTTTTAAAGCTACGTAAAATAAGTAAATACGTTCACTTCATAAAGCAGGAAAAAACGTCTCCTCTTGGCACAGTGCATTAGGTGCCTTACAGAAGAGGAAGGCAAGTGATTTTCCCTGCCTAGGAAAATTATCAGACTAAACATTAATGGTATTGCAGGTGGCAGCAGCTGTGAACATAAAAGGGTTGTTGTCGGCTGCTTTTTCCCCAGTGATGTTCAGCATTTCCTTAAAAATAAGATATGCATCGATATCACCACTACCTTCAACATTGCCCTGACGGTGAGCTGGGATCTAGTCCTGGAGTAACTGATGGGTTATTAGGAGTGGAGGGAGAGGGGAAGGGAACCCCACTCTAATCCCCATCTTTGGGAGCATTGATAACTGGTAGATCTTTCAGACCTCCTCGAAGTTTGAAACAGGGGTACTGGCAGCAAGAATAAAATGAACAAATAACTAGCCCAGAACTAAGAGAAGTTGCTGTGTGCCAGCTCCCCGCTGAAGTGACAAGTGATATTGTTTACAAATATACAAGAGTTTATAGCCAGTTGCTAGGTAGATACGATTTAGCTTTTCCAATGGTTTTCACGATTTTCATGGGATTGGATTGTCATCTACATCACAGAAGGAAATCCATGTAATAGGGTCCTGATTTCTAGCATAAAACAAGAAATGGGCCAGCTAAAATCTCTGGGGAGAATGGTTGAACGTCACAACCAGAGCCATAATATTAAGAATGCGGCTGACTTGAGGGGCACCTGGATGGTTCAGTTGGTTAAGCATCCAACTTCGGCTCAGGTCATAATCTCAGTTTGTGGATTCAACCCCTGTGTCAGGCTCTGTGCTGACAACTCAGAGTCTGGAGTCTGCTCTCGATTCTCTCTCTCTCTCAAAAATAAATAAACATCAAAAAAAAAAAAAAAAAAAAGGAGAAGGCAGACTTGAGTTATATAATAAATGAAGGACCCCTCAGTATTCTCAGTATTGATAGCTTGTTATAGGGTCACTATCACATTCCAAACCAAATCCTGTTTAAAACGTGCATGGTTAACTTTTGCTGCTATGGTGCCATGATGCGCTGTTTTTCCAGAAACGAAAACAGTTAGCCTGCTTTCTGTACGAGTGTTCTCATGGTGCCAGGGTAAAGGAAACGTAGGCAGGGCACTGGTACGTGTCCAGAAATGAAGAGAAGTTGCTAGAAAATGGCCAAGGCAGTCCACCAAGACCTCAGGCATATTTTAAACTCATTAATAGGTACAATTTGATGGTAGAAATGGCAGCCTCCGCCAACTCTCGAAGTGAAACAGCTTCAGCCCACTCCTTTGACTAATGCCACTGCTGTTTGGTACAAGGCAATAACAACAGAACTTAGAAAAGAAATCCCACATTACCAGCCTTCAGCCCCCAGGGTGATCTAGACAGGGAAACAGGGTGGGAGGGGTGGCAATGGGGTAGAAGTTCCTCTTAAACCCAAACTTCCCAGAAACTTTTGGCCTGAGGTTGTAATAGTATTGGTAAATTTTTAATGAATTTACTCAATGTTTTACAAACACTGCTCTTAAGAGCTTTGTCTCACCAGAAGCAGAAGTGTCCAGTATTGTGGGATAACAAGGCCCCCCGGGTATTTCCAACCAGCGGTGAGAAGCACTCTAATCATCTAGCGAAGGAAATATCATTCTCGTGCATTACCCAAGAATTGTTGCTTAGCCCAAACAGGCTGAAGCAGGGTAGAGAATCTTTATAACAGATAACTCTTCTTTTTCTTTTTAACGTTTTCATTTTATTTTTGAGAGAGACAGAGCGTGAGTGGGGGAGGCGCAGAGAGAGAGAGGGAGACACAGAATCCGAAGCCGGCTCCAGGCTCCGAGCTGTCAGCACGGAGCCCGACGTGGGGCTTGAGCTCCCGAACCGTGACATCGTGACCTGAGCCGAAGCCAGCCACTCAATCAACCGAGCCACCCAGGCGCCCCAGGGTAGAGAATCTCTAGAGAGTGATGTGGATGGAGACTGGCCCCCAGACGGACCCCACAAGTCAGCACTTACCTTGGAGAACTCACCACTTCCCCAAATCTGGTTCACAGTCTTGGGGGGCAGAAATGATTTTGTAAGTGTCCCAGGGTTGGCCAGACTTGAGATGCTGACTCATTTCATTTTTTTTTTTAACATTTATTTATTTTTGAGACAGAGAGAGACAGAGCATGAACGGGGCAGGGGCAGAGAGAGAGGGAGACACAGAATCGGAAGCAGGCTCCAGGCTCCGAGCCATCAGCCCAGAGCCCGACGCGGGGCTCGAACTCCCGGACGGCGAGATCGTGACCTGAGCTGAAGTCGCTCAACCGACTGAGCCACCCAGGCGCCCCTATGCTGACTCATTTAAACAAAGCCTGGAAGACATGATGTACAAAGCTAGAATGATAATTTAGAGTGTGGTATTCGTGGTGGCCTGAGTAGTCCAAGCTATACTATCACCAAACTGTCTGGCGGGCACGGGCAACAACCAAGGTAACAGGAGCACAGTAGCATTGGGTTCTGCAGTCTGTTTTACCCACCTGCATACCAGAGATACACCCGCCAAACAGACCAAATACATCGTCACGGAGAGAGTACCTTCTTCTGGGACACACGCCTTTGCGAGTCTACTTTTTCTCGGGGTCCATGCTGGTTAATGCCTTTCCTCCTTGACATTTCTTTTTTCTACTTTCCCTTAAGTTTATCAATAGGCATTCAACAGAGTTACTTTCTGTGACTGTGCTGGTCTGACGTGCTGATTTCTTTCTTTCTTCTTCTTCTTTTTTTGTAATGTTTATTTTTGAGAGAGAGCATGAAAGAGCGCGTGCACGTGCGCTGGGGAAGGGGCAGACACAGAGGGGACAGAGGACCTGAAGCGGGCTCTGTGCTGACAGCAGAAAGCCTGATGCGGGGCTCAAACCCGCGAACCATGAGATCATGACCCGAGCCGAAGCTGGATGCCTAACTGACTGAGCGCCTCAGGCGCCTCTAGCGTGCCCATTCCTTCATTTAAGCCATACAGGGCGCTCTCCTTTCAAGTTGTTAGGGGCACCTACTGAAGTGCCATCCACATTGTGAAAGGAAGTATGTGAAGATATTTGATGAAAACCTTAAAGCAGAAAGCTCTCCTTGAGAGCTGGTAGCTCACGGAAGAGGCAGTGCCCGAGAATTAAAATAGGAAAGGTGTTGCCAAGATGGCTGTGCATTTGGGGGTCTTTATCCTTAAGGGGATATTGGTTATAGGATCACCAAGGTGTGACAATCAAAGGAGGAAGAAGGAAGGGAAACGATATAAATCAACGCCTGCAGTCTGAAGGCGGGGCAACCATACGGTGGCTCTTATTTGACAGCTTCTGACTCAGGCGTCGTCTGTCACCGAACACCTATCACGTTCAAGGTGCGGAGCTCTGTGCTACGAGGCTTTCAAGAGAAACAGGGACAACCTGTTACAAACGATTAATGAACTTTGCTCTTTCTGCCTTCTCAGTAGGTCAGTTTTTTTTCTCCATTGGCCTGGAATATCCAGAGAGGAGGAAGGCAGTGGGGAGGGGCAGGAGATTAGGGAGTTCAGTAGGGAAGGAATTCAAAGAGAGCTGAGACAATAATCACCTTCCAGCCTTGCATGATAGGGGTTTGCCGTGTAACCTCAGCTTTACAAACTTGCCCGACATTTTGAGAAAGGATTGTCCCCGTGTCTTTACCCGATAGCCTAGTAATGAGCCTGCCTGGCCAACTAGATCCCAGAGTTTTACATAAAGTACTTCAAAAACAGGAAGTTGGTTAGCGAAGGCCAGTTTGTGTGGCGGGGAAGGGGTCTGTCTCTGACCCCAGAGAAGTAGGAAGAAGAAAAGGAGGAAGGAAGGTGCGGGAGGTCGATAGGCAGATGAGTGTCCCATTTGCCCCTCCTGGCTTTGGGCCTGGAGTGGGACTGCGTCCAGTCACTTCTCCTCACTCATTGTACTTCTGTTCTATAACATCACCACAAACACTGAATTAGCAAATACTGGACCACTGCTCTTTGGGGACATACATGGTTAGGTTTCTGGTAACGTCTTTTTTCCTTTCAAATAGGTTTCTTTTAGGGCAGTTTTAGGTGCACAGCAAAATTGAGCAGAAAGCAGAAAGTACAGAATGCTTCCATATTCCTCCCCCCCCACCCCACAAACTCATAGTCTCCTGGACTATGACCATCCCCCACCAAAGTGGTACACTTGTTACAATCGATGAAGCTCTATTGATACATCAGAATCATCCGAAGTCCACAGTTTATATTAGAGCTCACCCCTGGTATTGTACATTCCCTGGGTTTTGACAAACAATGACACATATCCACCATTATAGGATCATACAGAAAAGTTTCATTGCCTAAAAATCTCCCTGCCCTGACCCCCTGGCAACCACTAATCTTTCACTGCCTTCATAGTTCTGCCTTTTCCAGAATCTCATATAGTTGGAATCATACAGCCTGTAGTCTTTTCAGATTGGCTTTTTTCACTTAGTAATATATATTTCAGTCTCCCCTCCACCCTATCTTTTCTTGGTTTGATAGCACATTTCTTTTTAATGCTGAATACTATTTTATTGTCTGGATAGACCTCAGGGTAATGGACTGAATTATGTTCCCCCACCCCCGCCGTGAAATTCATATGTTGAAACTCTAACCCCCGTATGACAGCACTTGGAGACAAGGCCGTTACAAAGGTAATTAAGGCTAACCAAGGTCAGGAGGTCATAAAGGTGGGGCCCCAATCGATGGGACTGTCCTTATAAGAAACAGAGACATGCTCACACAGAAGAAGAGCCATGTGAAGACAAAACGAGAAGCTGGCCATCTGCAAGCCAGGAAGAAATCTCTCACCAGCAAGCAAATTTTCCAGCACTTTGATCCTGGATTTCTAGCCTCCAGAACTGTGGAAAAAACATCTGTGTGTAAGCCATCCAGTCTGGGGTATTTTGTCATAGCAGCTGGAGCAGACTAATGAATACACAGTTTATGTATCTATTCTCCTACTGAAGGACAACTTGGTTACCAAGTTTTGGTAATTATGAATACAGCTGCTATAAACAGCCAACATGCAGGGTTTTGTGTGGATGTAAGTTTTCAACTCATCTGAGTAAATACTAAGGAGTGTAACCACTAGATCGTATGGTAAGAGTAGCTTCAGCTTTATGAGAAACTGCCAAGCTGTCTTCCACAGCATCTGCACCATTTCGCATTTCCACCAGCAGTGAATGAGAGTTCCTATAGCTCCACATCTACACCAGCATTTGATGGTGTCACTGTCCTGTATTTGGGCCATTCTAATAGGCATGTGGTAGTCCTTCATGGTTGTTTTGGTTTGCATTTCCTTAATGCCATAACCTGTGGAGTATCTTTCCATAGGCTTATTTGTCCTCCACATACCTTCTTTGCTGAGGCGTCCAGGTCTTTTGTCCATTTTTAAATCAGGTTGTTCATTCCCTTGTCGTTGAGTTTTAAGAGTTGTTGGTATATTTTGGATATTAGCCCTTTGTCAGTTCTGTCTTTTGCAAATCTTTCTCCCACTTTGTGGCTTATCTTCTCATTGTCTTGACAGCATCTATCACAGAGCAGAAGTTTTTACTTCATTAAATAATCAACATATAACCCTGTTTTATGTGTGTATCTATTTGTTTAAGAACACCTTATTTAATAGACACCATTGACTCATTAACACTGAACTCACAGACAACGGTTCTGTAAAACACGCCTGGAGGAAGCTAGTCTGACACATTGCCGTCTTGGTGATCTCAGGCTTCTACTCAGGCTGCCATAACAAAATACCACAGACTGAGTAGCTTAAAGAAATTGAATTTCCCACGGTACTGGAAGCAGGAAAGTCAAAGACCAAGGTTATGGTAGGTTTCTGGTGGAAGCTTTCTTCCTGGTTTTAGATGGACACTTTGCCCTCACTTAGCCTTTCGCCCGAGTACAGTGCACAAGAGAAAGCCCTCATCTCTTTTGATAACAGTCAGGACCCACCCGTAAGACCTCATTTGACCTTGATTACCTTCTTAGATGTGCCATCTTCAAATAGAGACACACGGGAGATTAGGGCTTCAGCATATAACTTTTGGAAGACACTAACATTCAGCCCTTGTCACCTATGATTTCTCCATAAGGCACTTCGCAGCCTTCTCACTCTTAGGAGCCATCCACAGCACGTCAACACTGTCCTCAAGGGGCCACTGTCAACAGCAAAATCACCAACACAAAGCACGAAAATGCGAAAAGTTGAGCACCAAATAGGTCATGTAAGGAATACTTGCTGACAGTGTGAGTCCTGAAGTAAGACCCGGTGTCACCCTATTTGACCCCAGCTGAGAAGGGGCAAAACAGGCAACTCAAATTACTCACCACTCTGCAAACAGCCATGGATGTGTAAAAGGCTGATTTGGGGGTTAAAACAAGTTTTAGTGATTAGGCAAATTCACAAATATAAAAGCAGCAAATAATGAGGATTGACTACATATATTTTAGATAAGTCGACGGTATCATTCAAGTAAGGGGCTGCTCAACCTGCCCACTTGGATCTGAAGAAGTTCCTAGGACAGGAGGCCTATGCCGACACATCATGGTCATCTAGGTATTTACAAGGGGGGAAGGTCATGAGTAGACAGGAAAGGTCTAGCTGGCAATCTGGAATCTCCCTTTTCTCTTTCCTCACAGGATGCTGAGTTTAGAGCCAGAGGACCTGCCACAGGCCGGCTGTGGCAAAGCAAGGTGACCCTCCAGCAAAGGCTGCAAGTAGACAACCGGGCCAAGAAGCTTAAGGAAAAACATCAGAAACTCAGGGTTCTGTAGCTCTTCAGAATTGAAGAGAAGCAGAGTCAGTGAGTAGGAAACGTTCCCGTTCCTCAGTCTGCAAGTCCTGAGCCACCCAAGTGGCTTAGTCGGGTAAGTGTCCAGCTCTTGATTTTGGCTCAGGTCACGATCTCACGTTTCGTGGGTTCAAACCCCGCGTCAGGCTCTGTGCTGACAGCATGGAGCCTGCTTGGGATTCTTTCTCTCCTTCTCTCTCTGCCCCTCCCCTGCTCACACTTGCATGTGTGCTTTCTCTCTCTCTCTCTCTCTCTCTCTCTCTCTCTCTCCCCTTCACTCTCAAAATAAAAAAAAAAAAATTAAAAAAAAACTTAAAAAATTAAAAAAAAAAACAGGAAAAAGAAAAGAAGAAGGAAGGAAGGACATACTCTTGAAAACAAACTTGAGAGAGCCAGAGTTCTCCAGCTGCAGCTTTCAGCTCTGGAGGGCAACAGAACTACCTGGACAGAGGCTGCCCCCTGGATATGTGCAGATTCCGGCCAGTAGGACGCATGAGCCTTCAGGAGGCCAGGGGTCTGTCCGTACCCCACCAACACAACAGGGGACCAGTAAGCCATGCTCTTTTCCAAGAGTACACCCAGACTCTTCCATTTCATCTAGATTGTAACACGGTGGGGAAAGCCAGGCTAACTGAGCCACTGGGCAGCTTTATCCAGTAGTGACTTGAGATGGCCTAAGAGACTCTTTAAATTACTAGGGTTTTAAATCAGATTGAACAGTTAGCTTTTCTCCCAGTTACTTACCAATGGGTGGGGGCTCGGGAAGAGTGCCAGTTTAATTAGAAGATAAGGAAATTCCTTTCTCTCAGTATATCTCAGCTGTACTGTGAGCTGAAATATATGGTCCAATTATACACACACACACACACACACACACACACACACACACAGTTTTTTAATTTGTTTAATTGTGGTCATAACCTAGTGAGAAAAATAGAAAATCCCTCATTCATTAATCATGATGACAAGGCCGTTTATGAGTGCTCTAAATGTGAGTTACATTGACTTGTTTTATCCAGAGGGCAGCAGTGAGCTTTGGCAATGTTAGCAAAGGAAGACACTGGATGGTTGTCTGCAAGCTGATGATGCCACTCAGTCTGAATGTCCCTGGAAGGCTGCTCCAGTGCATTCAAATGTAATTATTGCTGTTTTCGGTCTTGACTGCAACAGATGAACTTTTCAGGTGCCCAAGCAGCAGAGCCCAGCCAGACCATCTTCTTTCCTCTTACTCCACATCCCCTGATGAGTCCCAGGCACTTGGCCTGGGCCATCTCCTGTAACTGATTCTCTTCGTGGTATCGACGGCTTCATTTTGATGAATTACTCACTCCTGTAATTGTCCAGCCATTCTTCATGTCTGTGATCTTGTCCTTGAGATTTAGAACATGCTGATTATCTTTCATCGCTTCTCCTGCCAATACTATCCACTTACTGCCTCTCTCCCCTGTTCTGTGCCCTTGAATTCCTGAGACGACGCGTTCAGGATTCTTGCTGCTGGCTTCCAGTTGGATTTCACTTCCTCCCTCCCTGCACCCTCCTTACTTCCATGCAGAGTCTCTAGCAAGTTGCTACATTCCTCTTTGACCACAGCCTCTCCGGGGCGGGGGAGGAGGGGGCTTCCTCATCAGCTCCCATCACGCAGTGGGATTTAGTGACAGTCCCCTTGATCCATCAGCCCGCCTGTAGGTGGTGATGGCTTCTCACTGTTGCAAGTCTCTGAGTCCTTTATTTCCATTTCCCTTACACTGCCCATTCCTCCATAATTTCTTCACTGAAATTTTTTTGTGTTCAGTGACAGGAGTTGGATTCTGCTCTCTGATACTCTAGTAACCTCTAATTTACTACTTGTGATACTTCCTTGAGGGTTCCACAGACCATCTGCTTTCAGAATCATTGTAGGTGCTCGCTAAGAACACAAATTCCCGGGACCCATGCCAGCACCTTCCCAGTCAGAATGTTTGGGAGAGCTCAGTGGAGATTAGGCTGTCTTCATTTTAACCCATTCAGAGCCCCCACCAAAACCAAAGACCTTCATATGAGTCTCCTGTCTGCTTGGAGTTGGCTAGCACCCGAGTGTGTTCCTGAGCCTGTCAGTAGTTTTCCAGAACCTTCAGGTAAAGCTCCTCTTTATTCTTAAGAATGAATCAAAGATTAATTACATGTATTTCAAGTAATTTAAACTTCTAAGAGAAAGAAGTGTCTATAAATAAGATATTTTTGAGCCAAACCCACTACATGTTTGGAGGCTTGCCACAATGAATCCCCATCTACACTCTCAGGAACTCAGAGCGCACCTGTTAGAAGGGAGCTAGAATGTTCAGTCCAGTTTGCTCAGCCACGAAATGGTCCCTATTACAAAGCCACCCCTGTTTCTTCTGCACTCACTGTTTGGAATTCTGAGAGAATTCAGAAGAGCAGTAAACACAGCAGCCATCTGGTTCCACTTACAACAAACTTTATAGAAGGGAAACCAAGCTGAAGGGACTCGCCTAAAGCCTCACACCTGGTCAGTTTGTTTAGTGCATTTTTTCATAGGTTTTCTTCCTCCAAAACAGACTTCAGGTGTTGCTTACATATAACTTGTGACAGAGGTGGCCCTCTAGGTCAGGTCCTTCCTCTGACACTTAAATCGGTGACATCAGAGTGAAATGTTAATTTTTTTTTTTTTGAGGATTGTATTAGTTTCCTATTGCTCATAACAAATTATGCAAATTGAGTGGTTTCAAACAACAATTAGTTATTACCCCTACAGTCTCTGTAGATCAGAAGTCCAGGCCCACCTGAGCTAGGTCTTCTCTGCTCAGGGTTTCACAAACTGAAGTAAAGGATTGGCCAGGCTGCATTTCTGTGGGTCAGGGTCCTTTTCCCCAAGCTGATATGATTGCTGGCAAATTCAGTTCCTTATGGTTGTAGGACTGAGGCCTCTGTTCTCTTGCTGGTTGTCTGCCAGGGTTATTCTTGGCTCCTAGAGGCCCTCTGTAGTTCTTTGCCATGTGGCCTCCTCCATAGGCCCTCTGTCACCTTGAATTGTTCTGATGTTGTTTTTTGTTTTGTTTTGTTTTGTTTTTGTCTCTGACATCTAGATCCAGTTGTAATGGGCCTGTGTGATTTAGTCAGACCCACCGAATAATCCCCTTTTTAGTTAACTCAAAGCCAGATGATCAGTAACCTCATCATGAGAGGGATGGGCCCTCGTGTTCAGAGGTTCTGACTACACTCAAGGAGAGGGAATTATACAAGAAGTGTGTACCAGGGGTGGGACTCTTGGGGCCAGCTTAAACTTCTGCCTATCACAAGGTCTTAAAGCAGCAAACATTTACTGAGTGCTGCACATGGGTCTAAACTTTGGTAAAAGATGAACTGGGCATAATTTGAGATTTTTAAGAGTTTATTTAAGCAAAAACTAATTCCAACTGGGCAGCCTCAAATCTGAAGTGTCCAGGAGCATGCTCCAGACTAGAACTATGGGAAAGACTTATACAGAGAATATAGGAAAGAAAAAAAAAAAGAAAGAAAGAAAGAAATTATTTGATTGCCTGTAGCTTAAAGTCCAGCTAACTGGCTGCGGTTGGTTGTCCTTGGCATTTCCATTTAGTAACTCTGAAGCATTTACAGGGTTAGATTTGGGGGTGTTTATGCAGGCCACCATGGCGTTAGAGCCACCAGTCTAACTGTCCCCAGTTTAATTAATCTAATAACCGTATACATGTTCTAACCCATATAATCCTTACAACAGCTCTAAGGAGTAAATACCATTATTATTACCATCTTCTTTTTATAGACAGCATGTATAAGAGCAAATAAATTTAAGAAGTGTAATTCCCCCTGTTGAAAACAAGGGAAGAGACTCTTTCTCCTGTCCCCTTTCTCTCACAATTTCTTTCTTTGGCCTTTTCAAAAATACAAATCTCCGGCCAGTCTCTAGCAACTCAGGAATGTTTTCTCCAGAACTGGAGGCCATCTCTTTGAAAGGTAATGATCAGGGAAGATGACACCTAATCTCCTGATGTCCTGGGAAGAGAAGGGCCTACTGGTACCTGATTCCAAATTGCAAAATCCACCTAATGAAATGGGTTGGATCCCTTTATTACATGACAGTGAGATTTCTTTCTGTCTTTGCAATCTCTTTAACTGATGTATCACATTCTGGTTTAATGTTTACCCAATAATAAAATTGTCCTATTTCTTTTCTACCTTTGTAGTGATGTTTTCAGGGTTGGGAAGAGATTCAGAGAAGTTAAGTCACCTGTCAGGGACACCTTACTGCTGAGTGGCAGAGTTTAGATCGTGAGCTCGGGTTGTCCACATATCTACCCACCTCACTGTCTTGCTGTTGTATTACCAACAATAGCTTGTGGCTTCTAACTGTTCTTTAGCTAAAGCTTCTCCAGACACTGTTCTATGGCCAATGAGGCCTCCATATCTGATCCTTTAGATCAGGGTTCCTCAACCTTAGAAATATGGACCATTTAGGCCATGTAACTCTTTGTTGTAGAAGCTGTCCAGTACTTTGTAGGATGTTTAGCATCACACCTGGCCTCTACCCACTAGATGCCAGTAACACACCCAGTTGTGAAATCAAACGTGTCTCCAGACATTGCCAAATATTTGGGAGGATTAGGGGCAAAATCACTCCAGGTTGAGAATCACTCCTTTAGTGGAAGAAGTAGGGGACGCACACACACACACACACACACACACACACACACCCCATGTGCTTGGCCAGGAGCAGGGAAGGAACCGCACATGGAAGAAAGGCTTTGACTTTGACTTTCACAGAATGGCTGAGGACCACTAGTCTGGTAGTTGGGGCTGCAGCCTCGTAAATCTTGTCCTTTCAGAAACAAGAAGAGACCAGTGTTGGCCGCAGTGTCCTCATTTCTTCACCCTATTCTTTTTTCTGGTTTGGTTGCAGAAATGCCTGAGAAGAACAAGTCACAATAAAAACTGTTCTCCTTACCAAAGATGTTTGCAGCTCTGGTTTATTGTGTATTTCTCTATCTTTAGTGAAAACTAAAGTCTCATTAAGTCCCCTAAAAGATCTTTTGGGGGAAAATGTTAATGAGTTTGGTCCAAGACTGAGCTTCAGATTTTATACAGCTGCAGACCATAGCACAAAAGTGACCTCAGCCTGGAAAAGTCTCAACTTAAAGCCTGGGAACAATCAAAAAAAATTTTTTTCAGGATTATTTCCCTGCTACATTCAAAACTTTGCGTCTTTCCTCTACTAACAAGAAACATATATACACACACACACACACACACACACACATATATATGTGTATATATATGTATATATATCTATATATATGTATGTGTATATATACACATATATATGTGTATATGTATATATATATGTATGTGTATATATATGTATATATGTATATGTATATATATATGTGTATATATATGTATATACACACACATATATATATATATATACATATTTCAGAGCAAGAAAACTTATGAACTGAAAATCAGCCTAATGTGCTTTCACCTTTTGCCCGAACATTCTGTACTTTAAATGTACTTGAGAACCAATGCCGTCTTTGTTCTGTGGCCATTTCCGCCCAAACTGTGTAAAGGACTATTCCTTTCCCGCAGTCAGCAAATAATCAGTATGTACCAAAGATCTGCTATCTCGCTGGTACTGTAGGAAGAACAAAGAATCATAAGGTCCAGTTTCTCTACTCTCAAGTTTAGGTCACTGCTATGAGAAAGCAGTTTCGTGTCTGAGATGGAATAACATTTGCAAACATTTCCAATTTGCGAGTTCTACACACAAACATGATAGGTTGCAAAAGTGGGCTCACCGCTTGTTGTTTATAAGTAAAAGGAGACCAAAAGGTGTTTACAGTTGCTGCTTGATGTATTTCCACCAAACAGAAGTGGGAATGATTCCTTTCATGTTTTAGAATTGGACATAGGCTCTTTCTCTATACTCGGATACCTTATGGTTGCATTAGGCCTCTTTTGACTGAAAGAAAACAGCTTCAACTAAAATAAAGATCTATTGAGGAAGATTATATTTCACTTGATGATCTTTCCAAAGTTCTCTGAAATCCCTTTAGCAACCACAGTTATGCAGATGCCAACAAATGTTAAATTTATGAAAACCTCAGTCATTTTTTTACCACATTTTTACCATGCTTGAGTTTGAGGTTATTAAGCCTGCAGACTAGACTTGCTTACATGAACCTTAGGCTACTGTGTATCTAGTCTCCATGCCTTGGCTGGGTAGCCTGATGGATCCTATTTTACCTCTGCTATTACGAACCTAACGCTCGGCCTTGATCCTGATCCCTCTAGTACTTTCCACTACGCGGCCGCCAAGGATGAAGACTGCCTTCCAAATCTCTACGACGGGAATCAGGAAGCTTCTAACCTTGGGAAAATCCCTGCTAAACTGACTATGACGTCACAAACATTAGTACAAGGGTAGGCTGACCTGACCTCTCTACTTCTCGAAACCAACATTACTAGAGGGCATTGTACGGTGCAGGAGAGGAATAACGTTTCCTCTCCTCTCATGTTTGCTTCCTGGAGGCTGTGAAATAACCTGACTGAAGGAAACCAGAGCATGTCAGCCCAAAACATGCCACTTTGGCATATTGGTTATTTTTTTTTTTAATTTTTTTTTTCAACGTTTTTATTTATTTATGGGACAGACAGAGACAGAGCATGAACGGGGGAGGGGCAGAGAGAGAGGGAGACACAGAATCGGAAACAGGCTCCAGGCTCCGAGCCATCAGCCCAGAGCCTGACGCGGGGCTCGAACTCACAGACCGTGAGATCGTGACCTGGCTGAAGTCGGACGCTTAACCGACTGCGCCACCCAGGCGCCCCTCATATTGGTTATTTTGAATTCAAGGCACTTAAGAAACAGCAGGTACAAAAGGGACACTCTGAGCCTCCTTTTCTCCCAGAAAGTAGGAGATAAAGCCCCCATGTGAAAGATGCCCTCCCTGTAGCGGAAGGAAGGCAGGCAGGCTTATCACCAGAGACAGGGAATTGGGGGCCAGGAAAGCTGTACTCACAAACCTTGTTAAACTCACCCTTATCTTCCTGGTTACTTCCTCACAACTCAGTACCCAAAGCCCAATCCCTCTGCCTTGTCAATTTTTCACAAGTGGATGGTTTCTTTATCTAAAAGGTATCACAGCTTCCTGCTCTTCATTCTCTTGTGAAGGCTTACCTGAAGGTGTTAATCGGTCTTATGTCAGTTTAATTCTCGGGCCCAGTTTAAGACACCCAAAGAGATTAGAGGAGATTTTGTCCCCCCTGCATGACAGAAGACAGATTCACAGGAGAAATGCATACAAATTTATTGGATGTTACTATTTTAATGTGATGGGGAAGGCCTGCAGAGGAAAGAAATGAAAACCCCCAAAGAAGACTCCGGCTTATGTGCCATTTTAGCTAAGGGCACTAAATTATAAAGGGACTAGACGAAGGAAAGGGGTTTGGGCTTCCGGGGAGTGACTAGGAAATATATGGGCGAAATTAATGGAAGATAGGGTTATTTTCATAAGATCTGTTTGTGCAGAATCATCTCAGCATTAACTCTTGTCTCTAGTGATGAGAATATTCTCCTTTCTGGGGAGCCTGGGTGGCTCAGTCGGTTGAGTGTCCGATTTCAGCTCAGGTCATGATCTCACAGTTTGTGAGTTTGAGCCCCGCGTCGGGCTCTGTGCTGACAGCTCAAAACCTGGAGACTGCTTCGGATTCTGTGTCTCCCTCTCTCTCTGCCCCTCCCCTGCTCACTCTCGGTCTCTCTGCCTCACTCTCTCTCTCAAAAAACAAAAAAAAAAAAAATTTTTTTTTTAATTTTAAAAAATTATTTATGGGGCGCCTGGGTGGCGCAGTCGGTTAAGCGTCCGACTTCAGCCAGGTCACGATCTCACGGTCCGTGAGTTCGAGCCCCGCGTCAGGCTCTGGGCTGATGGCTCAGAGCCTGGAGCCTGTTTCCGATTCTGTGTCTCCCTCTCTCTCTGCCCCTTCCCCGTTCATGCTCTGTCTCTCTCTGTCCCCAAAAAAATAAATAAAAACGTTGAAAAAAAAATTATTTAGTTGGAAGAGTTTCTGTGGTGTACATTTGGAGGGAGCTATAATTCATTGTTTATCTCCTTCTAATCTCTTAGAAATAGTGTAGTGTAAGGGCAACAGAGGGAGACTAGGGATCAAGGTACTTGCCCTATTTCATTGCTCATTTGCTCTCAGACCCAGGTCTCTGGACCTCAATTTGGTTGCCTTTGAAAGGAAACGGCAGACTAGATTATTTGAATTTTGCATCCCAGTGCTTAGGTCCTATAAAAAGCTATTCAAAGCCATGCATTCCTGTTCATTCCAAAAGCTTTTACTGTGGGCAGTGTTCAGTGCTAGGTGCATTACACCAAAGGGAATCAAAAAGTGGCCATTGTTTGAGAGTTAATGGTCTAGAAGAAGACATAAGATAAGCACATAAATAACAATAAGCGATGTATAAAATGATAATCACTTTTGGGAAGGAACAGATAAAGCAATGTCTGTTTAAAGTTGGTGGTCCGGTGTGTGGGGTTATAGCTCAGGGGTCGAGCATTTGACAGCAGATCAAGAAGTTGGTGGTCCATTTATGGATAGCCAGGTAAGATGTTACCCCTCAGTCAGATTGCTTATGTAAATGTGATTAAGGGCAGGGAAAAAAATGTGATTTAATTCCCTTTCTTTGTTGAAATAATATATTTTTAATGTTTATTTTATTTTTGAGAGAGAGAAAGAGAGAGGGAGAAAGTGGGGGGAAGGGGCAGGGAGAGAGAGAGAAAGAGAGAGAGGGACAGAGGATCTGAAGCAGGCTCTGTGCCAACATCAGAGAGCGCGATGTGGGACTCTAATTCATGAACCGTGAGATCGTGACTGAGCCGAAGTCAGACGCCTAACCGACTGAGCCACGCGGGCACTCCTGAAATAATACTTTTTATGATTATTAAAGTATTATTAAAGAAAATTCTAAATAATACTATAAATAATAAAGATTATTAAAGAAAATGGGGGGGGAAGGGGCACCTGGGTGGCTCAGTCGGTTAAGCATTCAACTTAGGTTCAGATCATGATCTTGTGGTTCGCGGGACTGAGCCCCGTGTCGGGCTCTGTGCCGACAGCTCAGAACCTGGAGCCTGCTTTGGATTCGGTGTCTCATTCTCTCTCTGCCCCTCCCCCTCTCGCACTCCACCTCTCTCTTTCTCAAAAATAAGTAAACATTAAAAACATGAAAGAAAGAAAGAAAGAGAGAGAGAGAGAGAGAGAAAGAAAAGAAAATGGGACTACCTGGTGGCTTACTCAGTTGAGCATCCAACTCTTGATTTCAGCTCAGGTCATAATCCCAGGGTCATGGGATTGAGTCCCACCCTCTGTTCTGGGTGTGGAGACTGCTTGAAATTCTTTCTCTCTCTCTCTCTCTCTCTCTCTCTCTCTCTCTCTCCCTCTGTCCCTCTCTCCCAGTCACTTGCTCTCTCTCTCTTTCTCTCTAAAGAAAGGAAAGGAAAGGAAAGGAAAGGAAAGGAAAGGAAAGGAAAGGAGAGGGGAAAGAAAAGAAGAAAATGGGTAAGAGACTCCAACAGGCAGTCATGAAAGGCCAGTCAACACATGAAAAGGGGCTCGTTAGTTGACAAGGAAATGCAATTAACCATCCTGAGATACCACTCCACACCCACCCAAAGGGCTAAGATTAAAATGACTGATAACTCCAAGTGTTCATTAAAATGTGCAACAATGGCAACGCTCCTAAGCTGCTGGTGAGTGTGGAAATTCATACAATCATTTTGGAAAATTGTTTGGCGTCACTGCTAAGGCAACTAAATGTGTACCTACTGGAGGATCCAGATATTCTACTTCTAGGTTCAAACCCAACAGAAACGTATGTGCCCTTGTAAATGAATGAAAAGACATGCACAAGAATATTGGTAGCAGCGTGATTCATAACAGCCCCAAACTAAAAACAACCCCAATGTCCATCAGCAGTAAAATGGATAAATATTGGTAGATTTATGAAGTATATATAACTTCATCTCTTAGGGATACACTGTAAAAACTATGGTATGTTTCTTTATGGGTTTTTTTGTGCATATATAATATTAAGGAAACACACCCTACATCCTTTCCCTAAAAATGTAATAAACACTTCTTCATACGATAAAACATTATAAACATGTTAATATCATGCAAAAGTTGACTTTATTCTTGTTATGATATTTAACATGCCCTATTTGTCAAACGCTGTGTTAAGTATTTTGTATTCTTATCCAGCCTAACCCCCAAGTCTTGTGTTCCAACCCAACCCTGAAGTCCTGGTCATTTGCTTCTGGCCCCAAAGCCCCAGCCTCAGGCCTCTGGTATATTAGCCTGCAGACCATTCCTTTATTTCCTTACCAAACTGTCAGCAACCAGGGCCACCACCTTAGACCCTCTGGCTTAGACAATTCCATCTACCAGGGCAACACCAACACTTGTGACAAAGCGGTTCTAGAGCCATACTTGCTACTGGTATGGCTGTTCTCCAGGTCCTCTAGTCCTTTCTGAACTTTCTACCGTATCACCTCACTCCTGCCCAAACAATCCTGCTTAAAAAACTAAGTTCAAGAGAATCAGAACACTGACAATACACTTCTATAATTGCCCTATTCCCTTTTCCTTCCCACAATCCCCTAGGCGGGAAAGCATTGACTTGACATCACCTCTCCTTGGCTGGACCTCCTCTTCCTAAGGTAGTAAAACCATATGGTCTAACTATAATAGGCCCAAAGGAAGTCTTTTTATGCAATGATAGGAACTGTATGGTCTGAGTCCAGGCTCAACCCTTGACATGGGACCAGGAGACAACTAGCAATTAGTAAATATCCCACCCAAAAATGCATCCTGTACTATCTAAAACTTTAGATCCTCATCTCACAATTATTATTTTGGGTACAGCATGAGTGCTTGCTTCATATGCCTCTCCTGAAGTGTAATCATTATTTATTTTTTTGAATCACCACATTTACAGACAAAAAGAGAGAGAGAGAGAGAGAGCGAGAGAGAGAAGAAAAATAATCTTCAGTTATTTTAATTTCAATATTTTAAATTCCTAACATTGAAATGTTTTTCATTTGTTAACAATTTTTATTTCTTTTTAGTTTCATGCAATGTTGCATTTTTTCCTTATATTGGAGTTTTTCTCAGAGATTTTTATCATTTATTTTGAAAAAATCAAATATAACAATTGTTTGTCATGTTGGTTGAAAATATATTCCCCAGTTTATTTACCTTTTAATTTGGTGTATGTAGTGCGTTTGTTGCACCAAAGTTTAAAAAATTATGTTATCAAATTTATCAGTGTTCTCTGTTTCTCATTACCTTTAAACTTGAAAGATCCTTCCACATACAAAGATCTGGTAAATATTTACGTACCTTTTCCTTTTTTAAAAACATTTATTTATTTTGAGAGAGAGGGAGAGCAGAAGGGCAGAGAGAGTGAGAGGGAGAATCCCAAGCAGGCTCCACACTGTCAGCTAGACCCAACATGGGGCTGGATTCCATGCTTAACAGACTGAGCCACCCAGGTGTCCCATGCATGCTTTCTAAAATGTTTATGGTCTGATCTTTTTATAACTAAGGGTTTCCATGAGGTTAAAAATCTAATATGTTTACATTTATCCTCTTAGTAAGATAAATTTCCAAACTGGAAACTTCTTTTATTGACTACCTACTATGTGCCAAATATTTTGTATATGTTTTCGTTGACTCTGCTTGAAATGCTTGTAGATGGGCATAATTATTTTCCCTTTACAAGATATAAAATTCAAGATCAGAGATATCAAAAGCACCAATTTGCCCCACAATGAGGACAGCTAGTGAATGGAGCAACTGGACTTGAACCCAGTGGGACTGATTATAGGACAGAGGGGCACTGTAGATCTTCCCGCCTGCTGTGGCTATTTGCTAAGCCAGGCACCGAAGGGCTGAGTCATGGCTGCGAGTGTTTAAACACAGCTGATTTCTCCAAGTTTCCTTTTCAGTTTCCAAATTCACAGTGCTATTTCACGTAGCTTCAGTTGGGGTAAAGAGAGTGACTGGGCCACATTTCTGAGGAAAATGATGATGGGTTTCTCTTCTTTTCATCTCTACTCCCACTCCCAAACCATGTTATTAAAAAGCAACAGCGGGGCCTGGGTGGCTCAGTTGGTTAAGCATCCAACCCTTGACTTCAGCTCAGGTCAAGATCTCATCGTTCATGAGATCAAGCTGCGTGTCGGGCTCTGCCTTGACGGTGGGTGTGTAACCTGCTTGGGATTCTCTCTTTCTCCCCTCCCCTCTCTCTGCCCCTCTCCCACACATGCTCACTCTCTCAAAATAAATAAATAAACTTAAAAAAAAAAAAAAAAGCAACACTATCAACAGATGTCCTAAACCTCTGTTCTCCTCTTGCCACACTATTGCACTACGGTCTGTACTAGTCTTGCTCAGTAGAATTTTCTGTGATGATGTAAATCTGTATTTGCAATGCCCAATATAATAACGTGCTACTGGCCACATGTGGCTATTGAGCACTTACAAATGTGGCTAATATGATTGAACGTTTAGTTCTATTTAATTATAATTCGTTTAGGGAGTCACACGTGGCAGTGACTACACCCGTGAACAGAGCACGCCTATATAGATCAATTCCTTGAGATTAAGGACCAAAGACTTCTAAACCCCAAACTTTAAATTAAAAATGCTTTCCCCCATATTGGTCTAGTGTGGGTGAAATACTGCAGCTTAGCATTGGGTTCACTTTGCCCGCATGACATTATTAGTCACGTCTACCAGCAGAGAGTCAGGTCGTGATGGGCTGATGGAGCTTTGCTGTTTCTAAGGAAGAAAACATACACAGCACATGCATGATTTTTTGTTAAAATTGCTTGCATTGCGTCATCCAAGCAGGAAGGATAACAGCGTCTGCCATCATTCAATCCTAACCCTACCCTGCCTAGCTTTTCCACATCTGTGTTCACATCTCCCTGGAATCCTGAATAGAAATGGTGGCTGCCACCACAAATAACTGAAGGCCTAGAGACTCCCATTTCTCTTTGAACATTCACCTGTGGCTTCAAGCTTTTAGCAAGCAAGAATTGCAAAAACCAAAAGTAAGGTAGGGGAAGAAACCCAGAATGGTAAAAGTCCAATAAGTCAGCAGAAAAGTCTACTCTTCTGAATTGGACCAGTTACTACATCCTTTGGTTCAAAATAGGTAAGGTCCCTCCTCGCCCTGCTGTCCTCCCTTCCCTCCAGGGCTGGATCTCCTGGGACTTGCTCCTTTATTGTATATGGCTAATTGCCCTTGAGCCTTTTAGGTTTGTTCTGGTTCCTGACGGTATAAGGCACTTTTCTCTGGTTACCTTTGGCTTCAAACTGTGGCGCACTATTCTGACAAGGTCCTACTCCACTACTTTTCCAGGGTTTTCCACTGTTTGGGGCCTCCAAAATTCTACCTTTATTCCTATCCCATTAATTGTTTCATGTTGGGTGGTTTACCTATTGGTGTTTAGCAACCAATTGCCAAAACATGGTCCACCTCTCCGACATTGGGAATGAAGTAGCTGTTGAACAAATATTTTGTGAATGACTCATAACCTGGGAACATTTCAGTTGCAGAATGAATGACCAAGTCTGTCCCAACCAGGGGACTGATGTTGCCATAACTCATTTCATAGTAGTGTCACAACTACCAAAATACTTTAAACTTCTGTAACAGAATTACCATTTTTGAAGCATTGAGTCAATATCGTTTTGTTTCTAGTGATTCCTTTTCTGGAAATGTCTCACAAGTTACTACCCATTGGATCCATTGGGCAGAATTCAATGAGAATGAGAGCTGCCACTGCACTTTGTTTGAAAATGGATCTTAAAAGGTTACAGTTAGACAAATGTCTGAAAAGAAACACTTTTGTTTTGCAAAAGCTGAGCCTTGCTGAGAAAAAAAAAAAAAAAGGAGGGGTTAAAAAGGAAATGTGTGTGGTCTGATGGGCTTGATGTTGGAGGACTGGTTCTGGGGCAGAACGGAGAGACAGGTGGTTCTTAACCCCAAGAAGGGACTAATTCACTAAATCCCACAGCACCCTTCCTGGGCTGCAGAAAGGAACTGGATGGCCAGATGGGAGGGACAGGAGAAAGGCCAGGGCTGGACCAGAGCATAGGGTCAATTAGAGAGGTTTCGGGGAACCTGGGAACACAGCGTGAGCTTGGAGAACAGTCAGTTCTGGCAGACTTCCAGCACCCTTGACCTGAAGGAATGGACTGGCTTGGGGCTGCCCAGGGTTCCAGAGGGCTCACACACAGCAGTGTGGCACTAAGATGGCAAGGAGCACATGTGACTGGGGGAGAAGGGAGGATATACATGCCAAGGGGACTATCTGACTGGATGAGGCCTGAGGACAGAGTAGACAATCCACAGACCCATGGAGACCTTGTGAGCAGGTCCCTGAACATCAGTGGGGAACAACAGCACAATATCCAGGAAGGATGGGGCTAATCACCCCTCTATGAACAGCAGAACTCAAGGAGCCCACTCCCCAACAGAAGGATAGGGGCTGCAGTGGGCAACTTGGGAACCCCCTCACCCTTCCACCCCCACACAGTCCTCCAGTCTTGAGCAAGAGAAGAGGGGGAGGGAAGTTCTTCAAAGGGGAGAAACCGTCCTGAATGAGGGTTTAAACTTTGAATGGATTCAGTATTTACCCCACAGAACCTTTGCTGGCCTGGAGAGAACAGAAATTGTCAAGGAAAAGATGCCCGTCTTCTCATCAGGATAAACAGGAGCTCTGAGCAAGATGAGCTTGTAAAGAAAAAGAAAGAAAGATGTACTCTTTCTTTTTATGAATATCTGGTTCATTTTGTGTGAATTTTGATCCCACTACAAATATTCCAAGCACTTTTCCATCAAGGTTAAGAGGGGAAAAAATGCCCCCCATTCCCCAGATTAGAAGCACTGATTACCAGATTGCATCTTAAATCCAGAAAGTTCCCTCACTCAATACAGACTGGGTTCTTGATATGCACCACGCAATGTGCAAGCTCTATAAGTTCAGATTAAAAATGTAATGTTTAGTTTGGACATTGTGAGCAAATTATCCTCACTCTTAGGGAAAAAAGGAAATATTCCTAGAAAATAATATCTGCGTTAGTCATAATATTTTTAATGCCTTCACCCAAGACCTCAAACCAAGGTTATGTGTGTGCTCATTGTCATTTCATATCTACAGTTAACCCTCCACACCTCTAACTCTTCTTTGTAACCTATGTATTGATGTTTAAATTGTCACTTAAGCCCTTAAAGTTAAGCAATACCTCTATATGCAAAATTATATTCCTAAATTCATAATATATCATCACCATTAGCAATAACTTAAGTTTATTATATGAGTTATAGTTTACACCATGATTCACATTATTTCACTTGATCTGAATGGCAGGTAGGGCCTTTATTACACCCGTTCTACAGATGAGGAAATAGAAGCTTCTCTGTTCAATAGTCTTTCTAAACCAGAACGAACCCAGATCTTCAGATTCTCACACCTGCACCAGCATCCTACTCAAATATCTACCTTGGCTTTTGCCATTCCTGGGAGAGCTGATTTGATCTTTGCCACTTACCGATAGCTGTACTTAAAAAAAAAAAAATTCTTTATTTTGAGCAGGGGGAGGGCTAGAGGGAGAAGGAGAGAGAGTCTTAAGCAGGCTCCGTGCTCAGCACGAAGCCTGATGCAGGGCTCAATCTCAAGACCGTGAGATCATGACCTGAGCCTAAATCAAGAGTGGAAATTCAACCGACTGAGCCACCCAGGCGCCCCTACTTATAATTTCAAAGTGGAGTGTAGTTCCAGATCCACTGTTGGCACAAACACTTCCCTGGCCAACCTTGTCCACACCAGCCTCACCTTCCTATTAATGCCCACAGCGTATCTGTCCTCTTGATATTGCCTTGGTAATTCATCATATACTTCCTCGAACACCTCTTACGCTGCTACTCATCTATCAATATATTTACATCTCATTGCCTCAACTAGACAGAGCTCTTAAAAGATCTGGTCTTTCCATACTCCCTGGCAGGGTACTTGGCACACCACAGGTCTGCATATATTTCCAGATTTGTTGATTGACAAAACAGTTCGCTTTCTCTCATTCAAAGAAAAAGGGCCTCCTGAGATTTCTGGACCCCTGGGACAAGAGGAGGACTCCAAAAAGCAGGCAACCACACTGAGAGAGCTGATGTCCCGCTTCACGTTTTGCTTACGACCACCCCCGCCAACCCCAGCAATTAATTTCTTATTTAATCCAGCCCGGTAAAAACTGGGTGATTTCATCCTTCCAGGAAGAGTTCTCTTCTGTATTTAATGACTGAAACATGCATGTGTGGCTTGCAAGTATTATAGTAATGACTTGATACACAGATCAATGTATGCCCAGGCTACTGCCTTGCACAGCACTACCAAATGTAATCGGGCTTTCTGACCTTGTGACACAGCCCATCAGCTACAGAGTGCCCTATTTCCTTTACTTAAAAAGTACGTTCAATCTACTCTGGACTTTCCCATCTGTCAGTGCAGCTTGAGGTGACTTCCTGCTCTGTCAGCTGACCGTGAGTCACATCACGGCTGCACGTTAGTGAGGCTGCTTCTGCATGTTCAGCAAGCAGGGAAAGAGAAAGATAGGCGTGAGCTCTCAGACCTCCTTCTCAGATCTCAAACCTCTGGGATCACCCTTTTTCCATGTCATTGAAAGCTTCCACAGTTGGGAGCTCTGATCTTCAGCTTCTGGCTGTGTGGTGATGCTTCAAAAGACAGGAAACCCAGTTTCCTACTTTCCAGAGTGAAAATGACATTTAAAAAAATCCACCTCGGTAGTGAATGAATCATTTATCGGGCAACCCCGTTCTCCAAGAGGGTCCTTCCTTTGAGCCACATTTCTGGGATGTCTTCAGTGAGGTAAATGGCGATGACCGAAGGGCTAGTTCTGGGATTTGAAATGATGCAAGTCGAGTTTAAAAGGAATTTCAGAATTACAGGAAAGTAGCTGTGAGGGTAGATAGGGTGGATGTGAAATCAAACAATAAAACTTCCTGGATTGAGGAAGCTTTCGGAGCAAAATCATGGGGAAGCTGGGGGCTTAAGAATAAGAATAATCTATGGTTTTATTAGAGGAATTTGGGGACCACTTCTGCCTGCTGCAAATATCTTGCATATTATTTAGCTTTTTAGGTTTAAAGTCGTTCTCATTAAAAAAAAATGACAATAAAATAAAAAATAAGGCCCATCTCATTAAAAGAGGATAAGAGAGCAGTGACACTAACTTATCTCATCTGATGCTTTAGAAGAAAAGCCAACGAAGTGTGATTATAGTGTGATAATGTAAATAAATTAAAATGTAAATAAATTAAACATGTGCTTTTCCTAACTAGACCAGTAAAACAATAATCCAGTTCGTTTGTCATTGCCTCTGATTTATCCAGATATATGGCTCATTAGCAGTACCAAGATATTGCCTTGTTCTTTTTGTTTCATTCTTTTCTTTTTTCTAAGGACTTCTGGCATGAAAACTATTTGGAAAAGAAAAAAAAAAGCAGATAAATTAGAGATGTGGATAAAAGAGTGTACGTTTACATATACTCTCACAGCTCCTAACAAGAGGTGTGTTTGATGGGGGGGTGGAGAGGAACTGGACAGCCAAAGTCTTTTGAGGTTTAAAATAGAGAGGCTCACTGATCCTGACATAGTAAAGCTAAGGGAAGATCTGTAAGCCTCTCCCCCTAAAATGTTCCATCAACATTCTACATATTTCAGTATCACTAGGGATTAAATTACTTGTAACCATTCTAACCAAAATGCCACCACCTAAACTACTGACATATATGTAGTTTAAACACATGGCAATCTTCCATTCTGGATCTTATTCAACATCATCTCAATTCGAAACATTCTTGTCCATTTGCTGGGCCATGCATTGGATCATATAGCCTGATACTGACTTCAGAAAAAAATGTGTCAGGTTTTTTTATCGAGGAAAATCAGGCTAATGTCCGTCAAAGGAATAAGTGATGAATAATGGGAACTGGATACAAATTAACAGTGGCTTAAGAAAAGATAGAAGGCTCTTTTCATATAAGAGTCTGGAGGTAGGAACCTGGGTCTGGTATGGCAGCTCTCATTCCCAAATTTTTTTGGAGGCCCAGGTTCCACCCAGGTTTCTCTTCTGCTGTCCCAAAGCTTTGGTTCTGAAGTTCTGGTCCAGGAGGGAGGTACCACTATCAGACCTACATTACCAGTAGAAAGAGAGGGGAAAGAAGAAGCCTAAAGGGCTTGGAGCACAGATATCATTGGTCTGCTAGGGAAAGTTCCCAGAAGCTACCACCGATATGGCACTTCCCCTTACAAGCCATTAGTCAGAAGTTTATCAATCAGACACACCTAGCTGCAAGGGATCCTGAGAAATGCAGTCGTTTTCTGCATAGCCATGGACCCAGCCAAAAGTCCATCACTGAGAATGGAGCAAAGCTAGATATTGGGGGTAATTTGCCATCTCAGCCACAGAACCAAAGAGCATGATATATCACTTAAACAAGCTCTACAAACTTCCATGTAATATGCTAGTAAAGTCATCAGTGTTGGGGTGAAAGTTTGGCTAGAAACAGAAATAGTAATTTATATTCAATATAATAATTTAGGGATCGTTTGGGGATTCTAAACAGGACATAACCATCTATTAGCTCTATCTTATCATGCGTACATCTGACTACTTCTTTATCCCGGCCTTTCTTGGTTGGTAACAATATAGATTTATGTTGGAGAAATAAATGTAGCTATTAACATCTTGGGGGCAGCACCTTTAAGCCCCAAAGAGAAAAACATGTGTGCAGGTCAGGGTCTTATCTTTAGAGCATTCATTGAAGTTATTCTTGGTGTGCTATTTTAGAGAAATTCTCTCCTGTACTTACATGCATGTTTACATGTCTTGTTTAATAAATTGGTTCAATTTTCTGTATTCCTTCCCATAAAATCTGGTGATTTTTGAGCACTCTTCCATTGTCCATTTCATAAAATTTAAGAAAATTCAGTAATATAGATTGAGGATCTGGTGCTGCTCAATTAAATTGGAAAAAAAACTCAAAATTGTAATAAGGAGAAGCTTTACCTGTTATCTAGAGATAATTGCTGTAAGATGAGCTATTGGTTTTTATTTAAGAACACCCTAAAACCTCTGTCATAGGGTTTGGACACTCTTGTTGTATCTGACTTACCAATGGAAACATGGTGATCATTCTCCAGGGTCAAACGTACTATTCCTAGAAAGGAAATGAATAATATTTTAAACTAGACTTGAAGTAGAATCTTTAGGAAATAGTTCATGAATCTTTCGATTAAAATGAGGCCGCCTTTTCAAGATAACATATTCTGTAAGGAATTTTTATAGGTCCTGAAATATGACTTTAGAGCCTAGCTCTAGTGACTAAACCCCCACGCCAGGGAAAAGATAAAATTCTGTCCTGACTCAAAGGCAGAATTCTACTACCTGAGTCACCTACGACACTTCAGCAGTAAGCTGGATTTTCCTAAAAGGATCCTCAGCCAAGGACTGGGCAGGTTGAACCATGTTCTCTTATGAAACCAGCTGATGACACAGTCACGAGGACTTCAACTCAAAGGTTATGGATTGGGCTGGTGCCAATCCTGGTGCAATGCCCTCCATTCGGTACAAAGAAATTGAATCTCTTTATATATCAAGACTCTTGAGTTCAAACATCTATGTTATCTGCTCATGGGAGAAGCCCTCCTTTCAGCTCTATGTTATCGTGATAGCTAAGGGTATTTAGTCCATGCTGAATCGATTCTGTCCTCTCTTGACATTTATGGAAAACATGGGCTCATTGTCAGCTGCATTTGCTCAAAACCATTACTGAAACCATTGTAAGAGCCATAAGGGCTTTTAAAGATCTAGTCCAAACTCAGTTCAAAGCAGGGTGACCACATCAGCATTCGCCAGTAGATGTCCAGTCAGAATTGGGCCCTGGAGGGGCATCTGGGTAGCTCAGTCGGTTAAGCCTCCAACTTTGGCTCAGGTCACGATCTCATGGTTCGTGAGTTTGAGCCCCCATGTCGGGCTCTGTGCTGACAGCTCAGAGCCTGGAGCCTGCTTCCCATTCTCTGTCTCCCTCTCTCTCTCTCTCTGCCCCTCCCCAGCTCATGCTCTGTCTCTGTCTCTGTCTCTCTCTCTCTCTCTCTCTCTCAAAAATAAACATTTAAAAAATTAAAAAAAAAAAAAATTAGGCCCTGGAAATTTTCAATGCCCATAACTTTGACACAGACATTACACATCTAGAATTTAGTTCACAGATACTCTAAAATACATACAAAGATATTTGTACAAGTGCTCACGTCGCAGCATTGTTTGTAGTCAAGAAATACTGGAAACAGCCTATCAATAAGAGGACGTCTATCGGGGCGCCTGGGTGGCGCAGTCAGTTAAGCGTCCGACTTCAGCCAGGTCACGATCTCGCGGTCCGGGAGTTCGGGCCCCGCGTCAGGCTCTGGGCTGATGGCTCAGAGCCTGGAGCCTGTTTCCGATTCTGTGTCTCCCTCTCTCTCTGCCCCTCCCCCGTTCATGCTCTGTCTCTCTCTGTCCCAAAAATAAATAAACGTTGAAAAAAAAATTAAAAAAAAAAAAAGAGGACGTCTATCAATCAAAAGCTGATCATTCAAAGTGATGGGGGCATGTGTAAGTGATTGCATATGTGGAAGGAGTGACAGAATGTCCACAAGCCTGTCTTAATAGTGGTTATCTCTAAGGGATAGGATTGGCTAAGCAACAGAGGAGGAAGGCTGTTCACATTTTTTGTTATACACTCCTGTTGCAAGTTTTTAAAATGGAGCTGGTAAGGGGCATCTGGGTGTTGCAGTCGGTTAAGCATCTGACTCTTGATCTCAGCTCAGGTCACGATCTCACAGTAGGTGAGTTGGAGCCCCGCATCAGGCTCTGCACTGATGGCATGGAGCCTGCTTGGGATTCTGTCTCTCCTTCCTTCTGCCCCTCCCCAGCTTGTGCTCTCTCTCTCCCTCAAAAGAAAGAAAGAAATAAATAAAAAGAAAGAAAGAAAGAAACTTAATTTTTTTAAAGAAATAAACATAAAATGGAGCTGGTAATGGGTAAAAAGAGCACAGGTGTGACTTCCTCTCAGGTGGTCACCGTCTCCATTAAAAGTGTCAGGGCAAATTTTTCCCAGCTTACTAAAAATGTTTATCAGCTTGCCCCTTTCCCTGCTGTCCAGATAATATAAGATAAACATATTCCACATTCTTTTCTGTTGGGTAATGCTGGAAATGTGATTTTTTAAAAGCTTCAGTACAATGGAAAATGATCCACTTTCCCCATCAATACGTTCTACAGCCTGTTAAGGTCACCTAGGTGATGATATGGGAGTTTTGATAAAACTGTGTACTTTCCTCCCTTACTGTGACACTCTTCAGTGGACAAACTATGGCCCTTTACTGGAATATTTCTCTCTCTAAATCCTGTGCATGGGGATGAGTCCTGGCTGTGATAACATTAATACTATAATTCAAGTTTCCTGTGGTCTTACCCAACTGTGCAGATGAGAACACCAACTCAAATTCCTTGGCTCTTTTGTAGCCTGGGAATAGCAGACCTTCAACCCTCCCTGAAAGGCATCTTTCAAATACTTCTGGAGGTCCCTAGAAGATATCTTCCATGTGTTGGTGAATCAGGTCCCTGCATGAAGCTAGTCTAAGGTCTCTCCCGGCCATTTGCTGGCCATCACACTGTCACTTGCTTGGCACTTCCTTCTACTTCCACAGCTGAGGCCCTGGAAATTGGAGACGTTCAGCCTGCATGGCATTCTCTTTTCGATAGGAGGGATGCTTCCTTTCCCCAACCCCATGCCCAACCCCATGGAGGTTACTCAGCAGCGTGGCTTCTGGCCCGGTATATTACAGAATTACTCGTAATTCAGAATTTCAGTTTCCCCTTGCAGTTCCTCTACCGTTCAGAGGAATCAGGCTTTCATTTCTAAATATGTATTGACTCCCTGCTCTGTGCAGACACATGTAATATACACAGCAACGAATGAAACAGCTAAGGACGCTGCTATCATGGAATTTTCAGTCTATTCATGGAGAAAGGTAACAGACAAGTACATAAAAGCAAATAAATATATAACTGCAAATTGAAACAGATGCAGTGAAGACAGAGGGGTGTGCAAGAAAGGAACAAAAGAGCCACTTCTGATGGGGTGGTCAGAAAAGGCCTCTGCAGTAGTGACAGTTCATATAACAACTAAGTCACTGAAAATCCAGATTTGGGCACAGAGATTAAAGGCACAGCATAGGGCACATGGGCAATGGTATTATAATAGTGTTGTACAGTGACAGATGGTAGCTACACTGGCAGTGAGCATAGCATAACGTGTAGACTTGTTGAATCATTATGTTGTACACCTGAAACTAATGTAACATTTTGTGTCAACTATACTTCAATAAAAAAAAAAAAAAAAACCAGACTTGGAAAAGGGAAGGGAAGGAGTTTCTAAAAGAAAGAGAAGATGGTGAAGGAATAGGAAGAGGAGGGAGAGGAGTTAACATTTTTAGTTACTATGAACTAGGAACATTCTAGGAACTTCATATATACCCTTTAATGCTAACACAGTGTCCTGTGAAGTAGAACTATTGTTAGCTCCACGTCACAGATGAGTAAAACGAAACATAGACAGGATAAATAATACCTTCGTCACACAGCTAGCAAGTGATGAAGGCAGAACTTGACTCCAGGCAGTGTAAGACCCTAAAGAAGGAAAGATGTTGGATTATTTCAGCAACTTAAAGGCTAGTGTGTTTGAAATAGAATGACAAAGGGGAAACCAGCGTGAGATGGAGTTGTCGAGGCCGGCAGGGACTGGACCACGCACAGGTAAGTGGCCATATTTCGTCCTCACGTAATTCATGTTTGATTAACACTACTCCACAGGAACAAAATTGCCCTGAGGAGCCAGCTGGAGTAATGAAGACAATGATCACTTATATTATTTCTATATATATATATATATTTCTATATATTATTTCTGTAATATATATTTCTATATATTATTTCTGTAAGCTGAGGTATTAGAAAGTAATATTTCTGTAATATATATTTCTATATATTACTTCTGTAAGCTGAGGTATTAGAAAGTGAGGGTGCTTCCCTCATGAATAAGATAGGAGATCAAGATCCCGGAGACTGAATTACACCTTCTGGCACATATGCTGACCTGGTACATAACTTAGAAAATTACGCCATATCCAGCACCTCCCTGTAGTAACCTGCACCTGTGTTAAAGAATTATGGGTAGCCAAATCAAACAGCATTGTACTTGTGGTTGGATACTGAGTTAGTAAATACAGGGACACAGAAGGGTAAGGAAGGAGTCATTATCACAGTGAGCTGGTCCTCTCCAGGCAGCGATGAGTTTGGCCTTGCCAAGAGCAGCTCTGGGTGACACCCTTTTCATGGCCATTGGCTACAAACCTGGGACCTCTCTCTACACTACCTGACTTGGACGATAAATCCAAGATGGAGAAGAAGAAGTACCAGCGTCTGGTGAGCCAATGCAGAATAAGAATGAAAAGGGGTGACGTGACTGCTTCTTTTACAACACTGTCAAGTTCTATCAATTGAAAGAATGAAGAAGCAACAATTTTTTGTTTTAATCCTTAAAGTCAGCTTTTTTTTTTGTTCGCTCTCCGGAATCCCTTTAGAAGATTCCTTCAACTCAGGAAATCTCAAACTCACCAAAAAATGAGAAAATAAACTCAGTCTAACCACATAAACTGAGTCTAATCTCAGCTCCGGTCACATAAACTAAGAAGAAGTCACAGAGAGGGGATTTCCCAAATTCTGTTTGCTTGTAATGGTAAACCCTTACTGGTTAACGTGCTTCTTGCTGACTAGCATGGACATCCATTCTGCACTTTCCCCTCTCCAGCAGCCCTTCAATTTCTGCTTGGGGACCCATGTGTTTCCTGAAAGGCTAATTCCATCTTGGTGGTAAAGAGGGAACATGTAGCTGAGGCTAAGCCATCAGCACATCTTTTCTCCTGGCCACCGTGACTGTGACCTAAGCCAGTTACTTCAGAGTGACTCTCAGACCTCCTGCTGAGAATGCAAGATAAACCTTTTCTGTACCCCCTTGCTGTATTTGAATGACAATCCCCGGAGATAGAGCTGTCTGTGGATCACAGGAGGGGCCTGACTTAGGATAGAGTCAACACTAAGGAACACAAAGTAGACCATGAAAACGATGAAGAACTAGGTCCTGGATGACATCATTGAGCTAAAGGACTCCACCTCACCAGACACCTGGACCTTTCAGGGATATCAGTTGGTGAAATTGAGGTCAACAAATATTTATTGAGTATCTACTTATGTGCCAGACACAGTACCAGACCCTTAGAATGCATTAATGCATGAAACCAATACAAATCCACAAATCCCTGTCCTTGTGGAGAAGGAGACAAACAATAGGCAATAAGCATAACAAGTAAAGTGATAGTATGTTGGACAGTGATAAGTGCTGTGGGAAAAAGGCAAAGAAGTACAAGGTAAGGAGGTAGAGGATGGGGGAGTAGGAGATGGGGGACGGGTTCTCTATCATGTAAGCCGGTACGAGTTGGTTTTTCTGTTACTTGCTGTCTACTACTTGCAAATAAAACTACAACCCTTTAGAACATTTTGAATATTTGTAACACCTCCACACCATCCAAATACACATCCAGAAGCAGAAATTATAATAGACTAAAATACACACATACATAAATATATAAACAAATAGCAAAGAAAAGGAATGTCAATTTGATTTGCCTAAGGAGGAAAAAAAATGTTGCATTTGAATTCAGGATAAATATTGAACTAATTTATTTTAAAACACAGACCACATTTTTGGGCAGGGTTTGAGCAGGTCTTTAAATGCTTCCATCTAAATCCCATAGCATTTTGGGGCACGGGGTGGCTCAGTTGGTTGAGCATCCTACTTGAGCTCAGGTCATGATTTCACGGTTGGTGAGTTCGAACCTGTGTTGGGCTCTGTGTGGACAGCTCAGAGCCTGGAGCCTGCATTGGATTCTGTGTCTCCCTCTCTCTCTCTGCCCCTCCCCTGCTTGTCTCTCTCTCTCAAAAATAAATATTAAAAAACTCTTAAAAAATAAATCCTACAGCATTTTGGAATAAATTACAATACTTTCCTGAAGCAGCAAGAGTCCTTTACTCCCATTGCCTCTTAAAATTTAAAAATAATCTATTTCCAATGCTCAATTTATGGAAAATGCAGAAAATTAATATTGACAATGTTTCATAACTTGAGATGTTAAATTCTGTGACTAATTTGTCAGGGACCAGCTGGCAAGAACTATGACACTGTGTAACTGAGTTGAATGCCAACAAGCAAGAAAGGTAGGAAGCAAAAAAGCAAGGAAGAAAGAATGAAAGAGAGAGAAAGAGCACATTAACTTAATATAGAGGTGTCTACTCCCAACCACCTTTCTGAGTGTGTGTGGCTAGTGGCTTCCTGTAAAGGAAACATTTTGTCGACTCTTGTCTTAGTTAGTTAAGACTGGCATTCCCCCCTTTGTACAAATGCACGGTGTTGTGTAAAAGAAGAAACCATCACCATAGAGACTCAGGTCTCTAAATACTAGGATACTAGGCTGCAGATATTCTGTCCTTGTCAGAGTATTTACTTTTTAAGTGAGCATCTGTTCAGAAGCTGTGTGTTTTTAGATCTAATGCCAGACAAACCAAAGAAAGCTATACTCTGATAATGCTAGAAAGACATTTATTAATGTGACTAAATTAGCCTGGTAGGTTTTCATGCCAATGCATTGTGCCTTGACCAGTTTCAGATATTGATTCCAACTTTCCCTAAATGCCTCAGAGTCGAGCCTCAGTGAGTCTGCTCCCAGTAGGCAGACAAGAGAGAATGGCAGAGCCCAGGAGAGAACAAATGCAGGAGAAGGTTACCCTGCCCCTCAAAGTCTCTCTCTGAGTCCTAGCAGGGTGAAGAAGAACCTGACTCACTACAGGAAGATACACTGAAGTGAAATAAAATTGGTGGGTTTTTTTAAGTTTACTTAATTATTTTTGGGAGAGAGAGAGAGGAGGAGAGCACACAAGAAGGACAGAGAGAGAGACAGAGACAGAGAGAGGAGGGAGAGAGTATCCCAAGCAGACTCTACACTGTCAGAGCAGAGCCCGATGTGGTGTTCGAATCCACAAACCTTGAAATCACGGCCTGAGCTGAAACCAAGAGTCAAACACTCAAGCGACTGAGCCACCCAGGCACCCCTAAGTAAAATTGTTTTTAAATTAGTGACAAGAGATACCTTAAATCATTAGGAAAGAAAAGATTATCTAACAAATCATGTTGAGACCATTGGTGAGTCCTTTTGGCAAAAGAAGATCCTTCCCACCTCCCATTAAATTCTCAATGGTGAAACACATGCACATAAATGCACACCCACAAGTACTTACACACGCAGGCAAAGGAATCTAACTACATACAAGCAAAGAAAAAAATAGCAGAATATTTATTTTATCACTAATGGTGAAGGGCACCCTAAGTCGGAGTCATGTAAGAAATCTCAAGGGAAATGGTGAGAGCCCAAGCACATCAAAACACTGAACTTAAGGATATGAGATGGAAACATGAACATTTAAATACAGAGGAAGATCTATGATGAATATAATGATTATAACCTAACATCTTTTTTTTTAAGTTTATTTATTTATTTTGAGAGAGAGAGAAAGAGAGAGAGAGAGAGAGAGAGGCAGAGAGAGAATCCCAAGGAGGCTCTGCAGTTGTCAGTGCAGAGCCCAACAAGGGACTCCAACTCACGGAACCGTGAGATCATGACCTGAGCCGAAACCAAGAGTCGGACGCTTAACCGACTGAGCCACCCAGGCACCCCATAACCTAACATCTTTAAAACATAAAGAGCTTTGGAGCACCTGGACAGCCCAGTCAGTTAAGCATCCCACTTCAGTTCAGGTCTTGATCTCACAGTCTGTGAGTACAAGCCCTGCATTGGGCTCTGTGCTGACAGCTCAGAGCCTGGAGCCTGCTTCAGATTCTATGTCTCCCCCTTTCTCTGCTCCTCCTCCGCTCACACACGCTCTCTCTCTCTCTCTCTCTCTCTATCAAAAATAAATAAACATTAAAATATTTTTAAAAAACCTTAAAGAGCTTATAAAAATTGATTAGAAAAACATGAAAATTTCAGAATAAGAATGGGCAAAAGACACCAGATAATTCACAATAGAGCAGATAAAAATGAATTTTAAAATAGATGAAAAATATCCATGTCACCACTTAACCACAGCAAAATTGAGGCAAACAGAAGGAAAAATTTTTTACTATCAAGTTAGCAAAAATAATTTCTTTTCCTAATAGTGCTGATAAGAGCACAATGCAACAGGAAATCTCATTCACTGCTGGCAGGAGTGTAAAACTTTCTGGAAAGCAATCTGTTGTTTCTCAAGAGGCCTCAAAGATGTTTATATCCTTTGACCTACTAATCCTACTTCCAAGAATTTATCATCAGTAATTTAAAATTTCCAAAAACATGGACAAATAATCATGCATAATATCTGCCCATTTCAGCATTGCTTATAAAAACGGGACGTGTCCTAAATCTCCATTTCAATATTTCATTGAGTATCTACTATGTGTGAAAAACTGAGCTAGAACAGAAGTCAAATACGACACAGACCTGGTCCTTACCCTTGCAGAACTTTCAGTTCGGGAGAAGATAAGCACTTAAGCAAACAATTGTGACATTTGCTACAGAAACCAAGGGCAGAGGGAACCTGATCAAAGGAAGTGATGTTTAAACCGAAATGGGAAACCGTTAATCAGAAGGGAAAAGTGTTCCAGCAAAGAGGAACAGTACGTGCAAAGACCTGGAGATAAATATCGGCTGGAGAACTTGGAAGTTCAGCAGGGCTGGAGCAAGGAGCCAACTGCGGACAGGAGCCAAATGGGGAACAGCTCTGTACATTGTATTAGAACTTTGGATTTTACTCTGAGAGCAATGGTTTCATAAATTATGCCACATCTATTACATGAAAACACAAGCTATTAGGAGAATAGTTTCTATTTCGTTCTATCATCTGAGGAGACTCCCAAGAGTAAAAAAGGTAATTAATTTTACTCTCTTGACTTACTCAAGGACATGGGAGTCCACAGATCCAGGCTTTGCTTTCTAACCCCGCTCAGGCAATTCTCACCCTTCCCAACTCAAGTAAGAGTGTCTTTGTATATCCAAGTGGCAATAAAGAGAGTCAAAGCCTCTACCTGGAAGATAAGGACCTAGCAGGCACCAAATTGGAGGGGGGAGATGTTAGAAAATGTCCAGTGTGCCCCCTCTCCCCCACCTGCTCTCCTCTTCCCTTAACTGAGGGAAGTTAAACATTAAGTACCGTGTCTTGAATTCACCAGAAAAGACATGAAAGCCTTGCTCATCAGGAGGATCACCCCCCTACTTCTGGAGGCACCACAAGGGCACAGCAGGGAGCTTGGGGCATGGCAGTCATGTTGGATGGAAGACCAGAAGAACCCCATATCTCCAGTTTTAGTTAGCGTCAGGTTCCAGGATATGTATGTGTGTGTGTGTGTGTGTGTGTGTGTGTGTGTGCGCGCGCGCGTATGTGTTTATATCTCCAGAAGAATGGTAGTCATCCCCAAACATGAATGAGATTAACTTTTCCAAAGAATCTTAGTGCAGTCAAGACAAACTTTTGACTTAGAAATTAAGAAATCTGTGATCTATGCAACATGTTTATAGGAAAAAAGAATATTTATTACAAAAAAAGATAACTGTTATATAACCAATAAGTTTATTTATGAAGAGTTTGTAAAAAACAAAAACTAAGCAAAAGAAAAAGTAAATGATAATTATATAAATGGTATATTGTCAGCTTTGCTTAAAACACCCACACAAACTCAGTCAGCAAAAAGCAAGAATATGCCCTACTCTGTTAATGGAGGTTACCTCTGAGTAATATTTTTTTCCTCTGCTTTAATGTATTTTTCAAGTTGTTGGATGGGCATATTTTACTTTTGTAAATGCTTATTGTACATTGTAAAGGTTTCAGAAAGTTAGCATCTTTTTTTTTTTTTTTAAATTTTAGAAAGAGAGAGCATGAGCAGGGGAGAGGGGCAGAAGGAGAGAGAATCTTTAAGTGTGCATGGAGCCCAACACAGGGCTCAATCCCATGACCCTGGGATCATGATCTGAGCCGAAATCAAGAGTTGGGATGCTCAACCAACTGAGCCACCCAGGTACCCACAGAATGTTAGCATCTTAAGAGAAAAAGCCTAGGCTTTTTTTTTTTTAAAGACTTTTAAAGATTTTTTTAAAGATTCTCTTAAGATTGAAAAAGTTCAAAGTCTCGCACATAGTAGCACTACATAGGTAACATTCACCAGTGAATGAGGTTAATCAACTTTATTGTAAGGGTATACACAAATTGTTAGGGTAATTAAAATGTGTTTGACCTACAAAGCGTGCACAGGTCCTGTTGATTCTGACGAATGACCTACTTGCTGTATTTAGAGTTTTCTTATTTTGGTGGTCATCTGCCAGTTACAAGTATATCAACCATTTCTTCTTTCCTTCACTCTTGACAAACAGAGAAGAAAAAAACTAAATCGTGTGTTGTTTCAATGCTTTCAAATCTTTAGCCTTGTCACCACTTATTTTTTTAGGCTTTAGGAAAGGAGGCGTGTATTTCCCCTTACTTCCTTCTTGAAATTGCAAGTCCTATGGAAGTTTATTTAAATTAATGAAGAATTTTCTATCGAATAAATCAACAGCTTTCCTTCTATGGTCCTCTTCACCTGGGCTAAAGGTAAAAATGCAACAAGAAGGGGCCGGTGTTTTCTGGTTAAAATTGACAAGTGCGAGACACATGAATGGCTGTCTACAAGTTTAGAAACAGGAAACAGGCTTGCTGCACTTGCCAAAGGGCATATAAACCGAGAACGTTGTCATGTAGGAAATCAAGATCAGAGGGTGAGTGCAAAGACCCAAAACAGTCTGTGGTCACAAGCAGTGACGCGAGGTTGTGTTTATATGAACCCGAGCCCTCTCATCCCAAAGCTGGTGACTAGAGTGTTTTCTTCACCCACAACGACTCTGTTGCCAAAGGGTACGGGGCTGTGAATTGTGGAAGCATGTCTGTCACTGTTAACGTATCAAACAGAGGTCTTGATATTATCTGCAGCTGATCAGTTGATTGGGTTTTACCTACAGGAAGAGCCTGGCCCCCGGGCTGCCACAGGCCAGCCATGCATGACGTGCACAAGAGTCCTTGTTACACCCGGTGGGAGTGATGCAGGCGAAAAACACACCTCATCCCATCGGCCCTCCATGGCAACAGGGCTGCTTGGCAGGCCAGATAAGGATGGGCCATCGTCAGGAAGAGGCTTATCCCATGACAAGAGGGTGTTTTTTAAAGGCAACACATCAGCAACAATGCCTCAGCAACACTGTTTGTTATTGTGGTAGGTAGGGATACAAAGAGTGGGCAAGGCTGCTAGCATAGCTTGCACGTGGAACAGAAGGTGCCTGTCCTGGAAGAAGGGAGAGTACTGAGGATCCATTCCAAGATCCCCTAGTGGATGCCTGAAACCACGGAGAGTACTGAAGCCCACACATAATGATGTTTTTCCTCTACACACATACCTATGACAAAGTTTAATTTATAAATTAGGCACCGGAAGAGATTAACAACAAACACCGACAGAGGCACCTGGGTGGCACGTTCGGTTAAGCATCCGACTTCAGCTCAGGTCATGATCTCGAGGTTCATGAGTTCAGGTCCTGCGTCGGGCTCTGTGCTGCCAGCTCAGAGCCTGGAGCCTGCTTCGGATTCTGTGTCTCCCTCTCTCTCTGTCCCTCCCCTACTGGTGCCCTGTGTCTCTCTCTCAAAAATAAAGCATTAAAAATTTTTTTAAAAACCACCAACAGTAAAATAGCAATTATGACATGCTATCATAAAATTTATGTAAATGTGGTCTCTCTCTCTCTCAAAATATTGTACAGTACTCACCCTTCTTCCTCACTGATGATGTGAGATGATAAAATGCCTATATGACGAGATGAAATGAGGTGAATGACGTGGGCACTGTGACGTCGTATTGACTAGTAGAGACCTTCTGAGCATACGTCAGGAGGATCATCTGTTTCCAGACCACAGTTGACTGCAGGCACCCGAAACCCTGGAAAGCGAACCTCGGATAAGGAGGAACTTAGATATAAATGTTCTCTGTTTCCTGGGGTGGGGGAAGCAGATAAACATATGCTGAGTCGGAGCCTCTATTCATCCAGAAGCTATTTATTAAATGAACAGTACATCTTCCTCCTGAACAGCTCAACACCTTGTAGAGAGAACTTCAAATCTCTGCCATTTGGGCTTGTGAGTTGTAAGTAGAAGAAATCAAGGAAGTAACAGAAACTCAGTGAGAGAGGAAGGAAATCATGGCACTGCGAATCCAGGCAAGGTGGGACCCCGCCCATCTGGACTCCCACAGCTTTCTTTTGGACTTTACCAGAGGCTGTTTGCGATCTTGTTGGCTTGTTTGCTTAGGTGTCTATTGAGGGCAGGATCACAGTCTCCTTTTCATTTTGGTATCCATAGTACCTGGCATAGAAGAGAAGCTCGATCAATATTTACCAGTTGCTGGTGGTGATGGTGACAGTTGTTGTGTAGGAAGCAGAATGGACAGAAGTACAGCTCACTGATGAGACATTCTCTTTCCTAGGCCTTAGGCAGTTGTGGAGGTCCCTGGGATGTGCCAGTCCAGATCCTGGAGGAGGCCCTCTAGCGAGTCTAGTCAAGAGTGGGACCTCTCGTGGTGTCCCCCCCAAGAGAGGCAGGAGAGCCTGTTGAGAACATGGGCTTTGAAGCCAGATAACCCAGATTAGAATCCTGGCTTTACTCCAAGCTGTGTGAATGTTGGCAACGTGGTTCCCTTCCCTGTGACTCTGTGAGGATGAAATTAGTTCATTACAATGGTGCCTAGTACCCCGGAAATGCTCTCTAAAGTTTAATTACCACTATTTCCAGTACTGCTGCCCCATTTAGGGAGAAGGAAAGTCCAGGTGATGAGAGTCCTTTGCCTCAGATTTTGAGTTTCACATTTAACTTTGCCCTCTTATTCCCTAGGAGCCCCTGCCCGGTTGGAAGATGAATCAGGTGGCTGAACTTTCACTTTAAAGCTATTATTTAGACCACTGCCAGTCTCGAACAGTGCTTCTCATTTCCTCACTTAACTTCCCCAAATGTATAGCTAAGCCACTTGATAAGAAAAGATAAATGGTTCAAACCTGGCACCAAAAGATAAATGGTGCCTGCATATGGGGCGGTTAGGTTGCCCTTGAATTATTATGATTTCATTTCCAGGTGTGAAAGCACCTTGCCAGGTGCTACAGTCGGGACTATGAAGAGTTGATAATAAAGGCTGAGAAGACCTAAAGGCAAGTTAGGGAAATGACATCAATATTAGGTAATTAAAGTTAATATACTTACCTAACCAGAGAGTGGTCAGGTTGTTCCCCCAGCACGCACCTGCACACACACACACATACACACACACTGTGAGCCCACAGAAAACTCAAGTGAATATGGGGATTTTGAAAAGGTTCTTTTTTTAATGTTAATCAATTTATTTAAAGAGACCCAGAGAGAGAGAGAGAGAGAGAGAGAGACGCAGTGTGAGCAGGAGGGGACAGAGGCAAAGGGAGAGAGAGGATCCCAAGCAGGCTCTACACTGTCAGCACAGAGCCCAGCATGGGGTTTGAACCCATGACCCATAAGATCACGACCTGTCAGCACAGATCCCAACACGGGGGTCCCATCTCAGGAACCATGAGATCATAACCCGAGGTGAGCCGCCCAGGTGCCCCAGTCAGTTCGCTCTTGAAGCCAATGATATAAGGTAATCCATAACTACAAACCAGCAGCAAAATATTGCCTGGGGCACTCTGCTTTATCCAGACCACCTTGAGGAGATTCTGTTAGAACAGAAAAAACAAAAAACAAAACAAAACAAAACAAAAACAAAACAAACAAACAAAAAAAAAAAAACAGGAAGAGGGAGAGAGAACCATTGAAATAGTTTCCAGGTAACTATATCCAAAATGTCGAAAATTTCCATTAAGAATTGTAAGTCATTACAACAGGTGACTTTCTTATCTAGGATTGTATTCCCATTGCATGGCTCCAGTATAATAAAGTAAGAGGAATCAGTTACCTTGTCTTTTAGCTATAAATATGCTGATGTGTGTGTGTGTGTGTGTGTGTGTTTATTTTTATATATGTATATACATATATATTTAAAGTGCAGCTCTAAAAATCATTTGAAAGTCACAAAACTATAAATAAAAGGAAGCAAAGATCTGTTATGTAATTTATTAAGAACAGGGATTCATTCAACTAAAAATTATTTCTTTTTGCTTGGTGCTTTTCAAAGACAACAACCCTACGTCTGCCATCAGGAATGGTTTGCATTATAACAGCCAGGAAGCACCCCCACCCCCCTCCACCCGCTCCCTGCCCTGCTTTAATAAACTCTGTTTATCTTAGAGCAGTTTTAGATTTACAGAACTATTGTAATTAGCACAGTAAGATTATAGAGAATTCCCATCTACACCACACCCAGGTTTCCCTATTGTTATCCTATTACGTAAGTATGGTACATTTGTCACAGCCAATGAACCAATATGGATACATTCTTTGCTCAGTTGTTCCCCAGTGTCCTTCTTCTGTACCAGGATCCCACCCAAGATAACCACACTGCATTTCGTATCCACGTCCACTTATGCTTCTTTTGGCTATGACAGGTTCTCAGGCTTTCCTTGTTTCTGACGACCTTCACAATTTGGAGGATTACTGGTCAGATGTGTCCTTGAATGTCCCTCAGTGGGGGGTATTTGATGTTTCTTTCTTGATCAGACTAGGTGAACGTACTTTTGCAAGAGTGCACACTGCAAATGGTCTTGCGCTGTCAGGAGGGTTTTTTAAATTTTTTTTAATGTTTATTTAAAGAGAAACAGAGCACGAGCAGGGGAGGGGCAGAGAGAGAGGAGACACAGAATCAGAAGCAGGCTCCAGGCTCTGAGCTGTCAGCCCAGACCCCTACCTACGTGGGGCTCGAACCCATGAACCTTGCAAGATCATGACCTGAGCCAATGTCGAATGCTTCACCGACTGAGCCACCCAGCTGCCCCAAGAGGTTCTTTTTAATGTCTAAAGTAAAACCTTGTGTATAATAATAATAATAATGATGATGATGATAAATTTAAAGAAAATAAATACCTTTTGTTAGAACAACGGCTGCCAAAGTGTGGTCCCTGATCAGCAATTATCAGCGTCACCTGGAACTTGTTAAAAATGCAAATTTTGGGCCTGGTGGTCACAGACCCACTGAATCAGAAACTCTGGGGGTGGGGCTCAGCAATCTGTGTTTCAACAAGTCTTCCAGGAGATTCTGATGCACCTGAAGTTTCAGAACCACTGTGTCTGAGGTTGTCTAACATGTTTGGCCTCAATGTATACAAAACGTTTCTCACTGGTCACCTGTTAACCATTGGCTGTCAGCCTTGCTGTGCTATATAAATACCTAGGACCAAACACCAGCCCCAGAGACTCTGATTTAATTTGTTTGGGGAGGGGTCAGTTATTAAAATGCTCCCAGGTCATTCTAAGCCTGGACAGGGTTGAGGGCTCCTGCCTCTGGCCCCCACCTGAGAGAAGCCCTCCCTCGTCTACTCACACTTTCCACGCCTCTCACACTCCCCTTCCTCCCACCTCAGACTTCGGAAGAATGCATCAATCGGTAGCCTGCTTTCTTAGAAAACATCAAACGGGATTTAATACTATAGAATTTCAGAGTCGTAATAGCCATAAAGGTCAACTAGTTCAGTGGTTTTAAAACCTTTTCTTCTTTTTTTTCAGCAGATCCCCTTCAAAGGAGATCTTTGTGGGAAAGCCCAGTGTAGAAAACGAGAAAAAGCAGAGCGGCTCTGATGGAAGGGTGAGGGGCTTGACGGTGCTTCTGGTCGCCCTGGCACAGCTGGGCCACCACTGACCTTGTTTGACATTCCCAGTCCGTGGCTGTCCACCTTCTCCTTTGTCACCTCCCCTGGTCAAAGCTTCTTTACTGCTAAGCCACTTTGATTTTCAGGACTGCTCAAAGCCTTCATTCTTCTTGCCTTTGAGCCGAAACCTGTCTCCTGACATGAGGTCTTTGCGTGGCAGTAGAGAGGACACCAACAGCCTTTCCCCTCTGAAACCTCTTCTCGTTTCACGCTCAGACCTGCTGCCCTGTGAACAGGGGGTTTCAGCTTGACTGTGCGTTAGCATTTTAAAACTTCTGACGTCCAAACTGCCTTCCAGATCAATAATTCAGTATCGCCTTGGGTGTGACTGGGGAGAGGGACTTTTTACACGGTCACAGGCAGAGTCAGGGGGCAGAGAGCAAGCTGAGAGCGAGCCAGAGCCACCTGCCCAGGTGAACATGGGTCTCTTCCACCTGCTTCCGAGCTGACATCGCGTTGAACCTTCCCACCGCCTTCTCTGCTTTCTCTGCAGAACGCTCCACTGCCCAGATCCCGACACGAGTCCTAACAACGCAATTTAGACGAGCTGGTTTTGTAGACCGGATGCAAAAGCTGCAAGGGCTGAGGTGGTAGAACACCGATTTCTTCCTTTCCTCCAGTAATGAAGATAAAAGGTAGCTATTATTTCCTAAGTCAACCATGTAAGCACCTCCCCACCTGTTTCCCCTTCCCCTGTCTAGGAAAGATCATACAAGCCCTCCTCGCCTTCTCTGGACGGATTTGGCTTTTGTCAAAGGGAGCAGCCTTTACCTTCACAGCTAGTGTCTTTGCCCTGCCCTGGTTGTATGATGGTTTTTGATGAATGACCCGGTTGTATGAGGGGTGGCTGGTATGATGGTTTTTGATGAATGACCCAAGCAACTCCACCCAAATGGCCCAGTTCTTTGGTGAGGATTCCTCTCTCCTCCTCTACCCCCTCCACCTGTTAGTCAGCAAACAATTGAGCTACGCAAAACACAGGCTGCCTGGGTTGTCAAGTTCACCCGTCTCCCAGGGGCTCCTCCCGAATCTTCTTAACCGGTATTTCCTGAATGAAGTTAAGATCATACAGGCCAGGAGCCAAGTAGTTCTGCGGGACAGGGTGGGGTAGAAAGCTTCGGTGAAGCTTTGAAGTATCTCGGCTACTCAAGAGCCAATGATAATTACTCGTCTCCATCAGGCTGAAGAACACATTTCGGTTATTTCTATTTCCTTTCATTAGCTTGCCCCCTCTTTATCAGATGACTCCTAGCCATGAAGTCCAAGGGAACACCAGAGGGATAATGTCTGCAGAGATTCTAAGACCAGGTAAACTCCACCAGCTGCTCCGGGCTGCAGAGCATGGCTGAGGCAAACACAATAATTGTACTGAGTTTCACCTTGAACTCACGTAGTCCGCCTTCAGTGGGAGCCTCAATCCCCCCTTATAATTATGTTATGTTTTCTTACTTAGCTTGCCCCTCTATGCTCCACAACAGTGTCTCAGAAACTTCTTCCAGAGCACCAGCTATCTCCTCTCTACCATGGGGATAATCACAGCATCTGCCTGGACAGGTTGTTTTGAGTATTAAATAAAATAATGGGCATAAGGTTATAAACACATGGCAGGTATCATATGCACCTAATAAATACTATTATTATTGTTATTATGTGGATGTGATATATTATGCACGCTATTATTATGTAACAAATAAAAACAAAATAACAAAATAATAACTCTTATTTTCTAGTCATCTCAGAGTCAGAAATTTAATGCCAATTATATGCACTATTGTGACAAGCACTGGAATTTTGAAAAAATTAGTAAGACATAGCCTTTGTCACAGGGCAAAAGAGGTACGGAATGCTTTAAAGTTGGCACAGCACTTTGACAAATACCCTCTGAAGATCCCAGCTCCCACCCTTTCTCTCATTTTCCCTCATCTCATGGCCTTTCCTTCCTTATTAAGATCAGGGAAAGTCAATGGAAGCCCTTCCGTATCCCTTTTAACTCAATATTTCTTCATATCATCAAGGTTCTTGTTTCCCTGTCCTCTTGTCACAGAAGACTATGGCCGCTCCACTCCGCGGCCCCGGCCATCCCCTCCTTCCTGTGGTGTCCTGGAAAGCATTCCCCTCAGCCTCTGCTGTAAGCTCTGAGCTTACACAGGTTTAAAACTGAGTCCTTGGTCTTGGGGTGCCTGGGTGGCTCGGTCGGTTAAGCGTCCGACTTTGGCTCAGGTCATGATCTCACTGTCCCTGAGTTCGAGCCCCACATCGGGCTCTGTGCTGACCGCTCAGAGCCTGGAGCCTGTTTCAGATTCTGTGTCTCCCTCTCTCTCTGCCCCTCCCCTGTTCATGCTCTGTCTCTCTCTGTCTCAAAAATAAATAAACGTTAAAAAAAAAATTTTTTTTAAACTGAGTCCTTGGTCTTGAAGACATGAGAACACAGTTGAGGTGACAGGATAAAAAAAAAGAAGAAGACCCCGCCCCCCCCGCCAAAAAAACAAAACAAAACAAAACCTACAAGATGGCTCATAACAAGTGCCATGAGTCATTCAGGGGGAAAAAAAAATGCCACAACCTTCAGCAGAAGAGAACCATTGAGCGCCAGTTGAAAAATATTCTTTTCCCAGTAGGAATAAAGTTAATTCCAAAAACCTTTGTAATCACACTATTATTATTTATCCTATTAATAACGGTCTAATACGTTACAGGTTTTATAATTTCACAAAAATTGTTTCCTTTAAGCTACTCACCTCAGTGATGAAGGTTAAAGAATGTTTTGCCCATTTTACAAATGAGGAAACTGAAGCTAAGAGAGGGGGGCGGATAGGAGAATTCCCAAGGAGGCAGCTAGCAAATGTTGGAGTCAGGACTTCAGGATGGGTCTCGGGAGTCCTCTCCCCTGCTTTTTCTCCTAGGACTTGAACATTCGTTAACTCACTACGCGCCACCATTATGGTGGGAACTTCGCGTGATGGTTTCTTACCTACCCTTTACAACCTGGGAGGTAGGTCTTACGACTTGCAGTTTGCAGATGAGGATGACCTCACCAGGAGGGGCTGGCAAGGGAGCGAGCCTGTAAAGTAACTTGCCCAAATCCCACCGTCAGGAAGCTACAGGTTTGGCACAGAAATCCAGGCTCACAAAACCGGAATTCCACATTCCTCACATGTTAAGGACTTTTGCTCGTGAGAGCAAAAGATAATACAAAAAAAATAAAGCGAAAGCTAACTTAAGAACAGGTGGCAGTGACAGCAGCTAAAACAGGACACAACCATGGTTGGCTAACTTGTCCATGCCGAGACTGAGCCACAGTGCAGAATGGAGAGGAGAAGGCTCTCCAAGGTAATGGTAAATGGTAAATACCCAGCTATGTTTATGAACATTTTTTTTTTAATTTTTTTAAGTAGCCCTCACACCCAGTGCAGAGTCTGACACGTTTGAACTCATGACCCTGAGACCAAGACCTGAGCTGAGGTCAAGTCAGACACTTAGACAACTGAGCCACCCAGGTGTCCCCTAGTTATTTTTGAAAGGAAAATGATTTAATTTGGTCATCCTTTGGTTTTCATTGCTCTCTCTGAGAACATGAGATCCCCTTTTGGGAGCTCGTCAGTGGCTAAGATTTATGGCAGTGATCTATATGTCCATTCAGACCTATTGCTTACCTCGATAGCCTCTAGCAAACGATTTGATGGCTTATGTTTTTCAAATAAATTCAATTCTTTGTATTACATCGGGCACATAGACATATTTTTAAAGTACCTTAATTTTTTTTTTTTTTTTGAAAGAGAGAGTGAGCAGGGGAGGAGCAGAGAGAGGGGGAGAGGGAGAGCTTGCAGAAGCAGGCTTCATGCTCGAGTCCAACACGGACTCGATCCCACAACCCTGGGATCATGACCTGCACCAAAATCAAGAGTCAGATACTTACCGACTAAGCCACCCAGGTGCCCCATAAAATACCTTAATTAACTTGAAGCTTAGGATGTTAGCAAAAATCTGCTTCAAAGAAAAACATCAAGGAAGACATTAGGAACAAATTTAAAGAATATGTGTCCTAACAGAATATATAAAAATAACATTACCTAATATAGTGTAAGAAAGTTTATGGCAGAGACTTGACGTGACAGCCTCTTTGGAGTTTTCAATTTGGAAATATTTCAGTGGGTTGGATCTCGAAATTCGAAAGCGTGACTGAATAATTTTCTACTAGGTATAGTGTACTTTTATGAGGATTTTGTCCTTTTTTTCTCCTTTTTGTGTTCAGAGTGACTTGGTTGATGACGGTGACTCAGAAGATAGACTCACTAGTTGTGGTTTGAAGGGCATCACTCCAGAATTCTAATCTCTTTTGTCATGGACCATCCTGGGGATTCCAAAGTGCCCTAAAGGAACTCCCCTTCCTCAATAACCACGGCTCCCAGCAAGAAGCGAGCAACTTCTGAGAGTGAAAATGGGACATTTTAGAAACATTAACTAATAGTAAAACCAAGTCAAGAAAACTCTCTCTGAAACCTATTTACCTTATAAGGAAAAGATGCATGGCAGACACACAAAAGCTTCATAAGAAGTAAACTGGATTAATTTTGTGAAAAGCTTATTGACCGAAGATTATTGTTGTAACTGCTTCCAGCAACAAAATATGTTAGAGAAGAAGGAAGAGAGGATAAGTTATAACCTACGTAGAACTGATTGCCCCACTTTTTCAGATCAGAGAAAGCAATCATTCCTAGGCTTTCCTGAATCAAATTCAAGTCTGATCAGCATTTGCAAACGCCTGCTTTGCGCCGTCCTGGGTTAACAGGCACTGGGGAGTAAGTAATGCAAGGTCTTTCCCTTCAAGGAGCTCACTGTCCAGTGGAGGGGCTCATATTCACAAACATTTTAATATTTGTTATCAGAGTTATCAGGTACTGCTACCTACTAAGTGCTTTGCTCTGTCCTCAGTCTGAAAAAAGGAGAGGACCGGGCCGTGCAAAGGCCTCACATATCACCTCACTATAGACTTCCATCTGTGGGTTTATATTTACTTTCCTTAATCTGTGCCAGAGAGAGACACATTCATTCATTAATGATACTGTAAGCACATTGCGTGCATCCCAGAAAATACGACATACTTCTATTCAACCCAGACACTTTTAACTCTTAAAAAGTAAGAGACTGATTGGAATCAAAGAGGAACCGACCTACAAATTAGAAGGGTGTGGTAGAAAAATCTCCAGAGGGCCAAAGTTAGAGTTAATGTGAGCCAAGGATTGCCCGACTGGGCCTTGGTGTCGATCAATACACTGTTTGCACAGACAGAAAGGGTATAGGGATTTGCGCAAATCGTTTTCTAAAAAGAGTATATCATACATAAAATACTTCAGCTTTCCAGATTCAAAATTCCCAAGTGGAAAAGGAATTAGGGACTTTTTCAAGGGAGTAAATGACTCAGCCTGACTATCTGACTTCATTCAGTGAGTGTTTAAACCAAACAAACAAACAAAACACACGCATATATACACACACACACACACAACTAGCTCAATTACGCAGTTGGGTAATACACTCAAAACACCCACAAAGGTCTTAAATTTGTAAATTATGTCAAGTAATGGCATGTAGACTTTCACTCTGGATTTTCTCTTTCCTTTAACTCCCCCCACAGTAATAAGCAGAGTGTCATTTCCTGCCCAAACATTCATATTTGGTGATATGCCTTTCGAATGAAAGAACAGACGAATGAATGACTCCCTCAAAGCTTCTATAGGCACAGATGTCCCTGGGTTGAAGAGTGTGAGGACTTGTGGATTTTTACCTTCTAAATTCTACATCAGAAAATTACAATGAGCCCCAAGTCAATGTTTTCTAAACTTGTCTGCTTATTATAAGAATCACCAGGAACCACTTGTCATAGGTGCTGATTTCCAGGCCTCTTTCCTGGAGACTCTGATTTTTTTTTTTTAAATTTTTTTTTCAACATTTATTTATTTTTGGGACAGAGAGAGACAGAGCATGAACGGGGGAGGGGCAGAGAGAGAGGGAGACACAGAATTGGAAACAGGCTCCAGGCTCTGAGCCATCAGCCCAGAGCCCGACGCGGGGCTCGAACTCACGGACCGTGAGATCGTGACCTGGCTGAAGTCGGACGTTTAACCGACTGCGCCACCCAGGCACCCCTGGAGACTCTGATTTAAGAGGACCTAAATCTCCATTGTCAACAAGTAGCTCCTGGTGATTCTTGTTATTGAGCAAGTGTAGAGAATACCGAACCAATGGATTCACACTGCTCTGTTTATAACATTCATTTGTTTGAGGGTGTTAGTTTGTTTTTGCTTTTTTATCACAGACATTCCAATGGTCCTTTTCTTAGTCCCCACTCCCGCTTCCCTACATTTTCCACTCCTGGAGTTTCATCTATTCCCTTCAAGTGCGGCCACGTAGCCCTGTCCCAATCCATATCCCTAGCCTGGATATCTAGTCCTCCCAGTTTATAGTCATCATTGATAATACTTCATGAGAATCCCAATGGTTAGAGCAACACATATGCGTTTCAAGAACTTTTAGAACCCTTTGAGAGATCAAATAGTTTTTTATCATTTAATGAACTTCAGGAAAAAATGGGGGAAAAAAAGCCCAAAACTTGAGGAACTGAAAATGTCTGAGGCCTGAAGTCAGGAAATACACCAAAGGAACAAAGACCCAAATCTCTTGTTCATTCTTCCTTCAGACTCACTTATAATTTATTTGCACATTCTTACTTCAAAGAAGGTCATTTTCTGCTTTGACCAAAGTTTTCAGAGAGTGGAGATGATATTCATGTATTTGTATCATAACTGGCTCGCCTATGGGCGTGTGTCACCCCCATTAATGTGGGGAGGGTATTCCCACATTAATGGATAGAAATACCTATCCATTCATTTCTCATTTAGTCAGTAATTTACAGAGTTCAAATGCCTACGCCATGCCATGTGCTATTCTTTGAGCTGGTATACAAAGACTGGTAAGAGATATTCTTCATCCTTAACTAACTCACAATTAATTGCAAAATAGACACACAAGCAAGTAACTGTGCTACAATATGACCGTTATATTAAGGTGAGGTGTAAGGTGCTATGAGGACATAGAAAACTGTATTGTGGGTATGGGGAAGGGTCACCTTTAGAGGGGAGATGATCAATTTCTTTTGTAGTTAGCTATTGCTAAGCCTATTTTAAAATTGTATACATAATATAATAATGTTACAAAGAACTTTTTTCTATCACTTTGTGCATTAACGATTTTCTTTTCCCTACCTTCACATCCAGTCTTTATCCATATGTAAATATATATGCATATCATGTACATATAAGTAAATATATGTACACATATATATTACCCACAAGTAAATATATGTATATATTATGTATATATAACATTTCATTTGTTTGAGAGTGTTTGCTTTTGCTTTTTTATCACAGGCATTTCAATGGTCCATTTTTTGTCTCCACTCCTGCTTCCCTACATTTTCCACTCCTGAAGTTTCATCTACTCCCTTAAAGGGTGGCCATGCAGCCCTGTCCCGATCCATATCCATATATATACATAATATGTATATATAAGAATATATAACAATATATGACATATATATGAATAATAACATATATAAGTAAAAATTCTATAAAATACATATATTAGAATATATAATTAGATATTCTATATATCTATATATAATATATAATTCTATATATTATATAGAATATATAATTAGAAAGTCAAAATCATAGCATCTACAGCTGTGTTCCAAAAGTTTGCACACATTTGGCTTTTGAAACTTGAAATATGTTTTCCTATAAAAAGAAAGTTATGAAAGGTTGTTAGCTTTCCCAGGATAGTCTATTTAATACATACCCCTCTTGCTATACTATGGTCACACAGTGATAGAGTAATTGTGTAGTAGTTAGAAAAAAATACTGTTTTTCCAGCAAATTTCTTTAGCAAAAAAAGAAAACAAATTGATTTTTAAGTATTTTTAAAACGTATTTCAAGTGCTCATCCTGGAGGGGGGCTGATAGCTCCTAGCCAGGTAAGGAAGAGATGTCAGCCTGCTGCCAGTGGGATGGGCAATTCTGCTTCCTTTCAAAAACATTACGCATAGAAGGTAGGAGTGTTGCAGCCCAGGGCTACTAGGAGAGAATGGGAGAACAGCGTGGTTTTTCTAATTCAGAAATGGATACTCTCTCTGTGACGGGGGCAAAGCTGAGCAAATATGGATTGGGGTCAGCCAATGGCTAATTGGGAAAACTAGCATCCCGGAAAGTTACGCCACGTGTTTGGCAAAGTGGGGAGAGAGAAAGAAAAGCAAGGGATGGGGTCCACATTCCAGATGGCTTTTTGGCACAAGAAGCTGTCTGCTCTGTCGCCTAAGACTTGACATGTATAGACAGAAGAAGTAGAATGACTGAATGCAAGGTGTTCCCCATAGTCTGGATCCTGGACCTTGGATCCCAGAATCTACTGGTTTTGGAAAACAGTAGCCCAGCAGTGAATTGGCTGGGCGTAATCGTCATTGCTGTGGGGGTTCCCAGGTGTCAGAAGAATGGTGTCCATGGACACTGAGGGGACATCAGTGTTCCTATATCAGAGTTAAGTATATCTTAAGGAACTTCAATTGTGCTCTGGGATAATTGTAAATGTGATGTTTCCAACACAGGGAATGCCTCTATATATGTGGTTTGGGTTATTTTTCTGAGCTATATAGAAGCTCAAAGCTTTAAGATTGTTAAATTAAAAGGCATCTCTTTATTACAAAAATTTCCTACTATCCCAGTGCAACCATGAATCAAATATGTGTGTGTGTATGTATATAAAAGCATATATAATAATCCATTTGGCTAGCACATAGAGTACATGAAGAATGAAGGTGGAAAGTTAGGTTGGGATTATATTGTGGATACACATGATGGTTTAGTAGAGTAGCTTGTAAGCTGACTTGGTAAGCGATAAGAGGGACTTCAAATTAGGCTTTTGTAAAAATCATAATACCAAGTCATGAACATGGACAAAAATCCAAATAGTATTCTTTTTTATTAACCATTCATAAAGTTTTCTATACAATCACAGTTTTTTGAGCAGAGGCTTGAGGCATTTCTGAAAGATTGCTTTAGAGGCAACGTGAAGGCTGGATTCCAGAGGAAAAGGAAGGACCGAGATTAAGGGCAGAGATCTTGCAATGGGAGAACTGACAGGACTCGGTGGCAGATTGCTGGGAGGGGCCAGGGAGCATGAGCAGAGCTGACTCCCAGGATGCAAGTCGATGTTAATGGGGGACTATGCTTTTATTGACTGAAATATGGAATTATAAAGAGGGAAGTTTATAGATTTATTTTTGAATTGTGGTAAATTTGGGGTTACCGGTAAAACCCTTATTTGGAAATATACAGGCCAACTTTCCAGACCAACAACCTACAGTTCTGAAGGAGGCTGAGGACAACAATGCAGGTTTCCAGCTCATTCACCTGGAGATCCCAGTTGAAATCTCTGGGATGAGTTGTGTAGAGTCTGAAAAGACTAGTTTCCAGTAAACAAGTAAGAAATTGAGTAAAGGAAGAAGAACCAGAGAAAGAGACAAAGAAGGATGATCAGAGGTCTAGGGAAAAAAACCAGTATATTACTATATTCTCCCAGAAACCAATAATGAAGAGAATTTCAAGGAGGGTTTATCAAATGCTACGGAAATGCCAAGGCCACAGGGTTTGGTAATTGACAAACTTTGACAAGCTTTGAAACAAACTTTGAAATAGCAATTTCAGTAGATCCATGAACTAGAAACCAGAAGGGGTTGGAAAGGGCATAGGAAGTACAAAGTTCAAAGTGGTTTGGCAGTGAAGACAGCCATTTCATTTATTCATTCCTTTATTCATTCATGCATTCATGCATCCAACAGATAAATAAATTGGGCCTGTGCACAAGGCACTGTGCTAGACATTTGGAACAGATCCTAGACTTCATTCTACTGAAAAATACTGATATGTATGAGTTAGAATAATAAAATACTATTATAATAAGTGCAATTAAGAAAATAATTAAGTATGAGAGCAGCGTCTGGGTGGCTCAGTCAGTTGAACATCCAAGTCTTGATTTCAGCTCAGGACATGATCTCACAGTCCTGAGATTGAGCTCTGAGCTGGGCTCCGTGCTGGATGTGGGGCCTGCTTGAGATTCTTTCTCCCCCATCCCTCCCCCGCTCATGCTCTCTCTCTCTCTCTCTCTCTCTCTCTCTCTCTCTCTCTCTCTTTCAAAAAAAAGAATTAAGGATGAGAGAGTGAGGTCAGTGCTGGGTGTGGGGGAGAAACTCCCATAGACAGGATGATCAGGGCAGGAACTGAGGGAAGAGGGTTTGTTTTGTTTGAATAGGAGATGGCCCATTTGTAGGCTAGTGGGAAAAGTCAAAATAGGAAAATAAAAAAACGTGGAAGATAGAGGAGGAATAATTTATGGAGCAAAGTACAGGAAAAATGGGATTGTATTTGATCCAAGGCACCAGGGTTGACGTGAACCTTGGAAAGGACCAGGGATACTTCTTCCTTGAAACAGGATCGAGGAAAAAGAAGGGGCATAAAGAATCTTCTCTGGAAGGGCACCTGGGTGACTCAGTTGATTAATGGTCTGACTTCGGCTCAGGTCATGATCTCAGTTTACGAGTTCGAGCCCCGCGTCGTCGGGTTCTGTGCTGACAGCTCAGAGCCTGGAGCCTGCTTTGGATTCTGTGTCTTCCTTTCGTTCTCTGCTCCTCCCCTGCTCATGTTCTCTCTCTCTCTCTCTCTCTCTCTCTCTCTCTCTCTCTCTCTCAAAAATAAATAAACATTAACAAGAAAAGAAGAAGAAGAATTTTCTCCAGAAGGAAGGAAGAAGAAGGAGACTGAAGGGTCCCACATGAAGAGAAGTGCATCTCAGTAAGATGGACCATAGGATCATTTGCCAAGACAGAGAGGTCGTCTTTTGGTGTGGTGACCTCCTCTGAGTTGCCATTTCAGGACAGGCACTGTGCTGCGTGCAAGGTGGAGCGATGCGTCATTCCTGTCTTCACCGAGCTTGGAAGCATTTTGAAGAATAGAGATTTGAGGACATATTACTGCGACCAACTATAGTACATGCTCTGATAGAAAGAGGCACTAGGTAGAGTGGGGCCATGGTAGAAGGAGGGATCAGGACTGCTGGAGGAGGGGAGGAAAGGGGCTCAGGAACTGGTGAGCTGAATCTCAAAAGATATCAAGTAAGTGGGAAGTAACCTGGGTGGGGAAAGTGGAGCACCAAGTCCAGAGGCATGCACTAGCATGGTGGGTTATAGGAAGGAGGGCAAGCTTGAATGGATAGAATTCAAGGTTCAAAAAGTGGAATGAGGGCAGGAGAAGGAGGTGGCATACCTGAGCAGGAAGGTGGGTGAGGCGGGCAGAGGCCAGGCCGCAGACAGCCCTCTTTTGTATATAAGGATGTTGGACTTTCCTCCTATAGACGATGGGAGTTATTGAAGAGTTTTTTTAAAAAAGCAATGACAAGGTTAGATATCATGCCGGAGGCCTTGTGGAAGAATGACTGGAAGAATTCCAGATGAGAGGCAAGAAAACTGAGAGTCGGAATTTGGGACACAGCTACGGGGATAGAGAGAGGCAAATGAAAAAGAGAGGCTACCTTAGTACATTTGACAGGGTTCAGCCATTGTCTGAATGTGTGAGTGAGGAAAGAAAAGTCCAGAAGATGCGCGGGGTCCTGGCAAGGGTGCCAATCCCTGGGACAGGAAGCAAATGTGGGAGAGCAGGCTTGGGGGTTAAGGCAACAACGTTTGAAAGCGGTTAGGAGGAATGAAATAAGCGATCAAATAAAAATAGTTACCAAGTTGCATGAGGGTCAAGTGGAAGCCAGTAGCGTGAATTAGTAGCAAAACCTGTAGTAAAGCAGAGTGTCCCAGCAAAACTCAAGACAGGAGCAGGGAAAACAGGCTCGCCAGCTCTCTGGAGGGAAGTGGGGGGAACGTGAGGAAGAGGAAGACAGAAGGTCAAGCAGAAAGAGAGCGCTCAGGTACTTCAGTAAGGGTTCCAACAAGGTGCCTGAGCTTGAGCTCTGTGCTGGGCTGTCCATGCGAAGCCAAAGTCAGAGAGGGACCCAGTGAGTGAGCCAGGAGGTCCAGAATGGAAGGGGAAGGTGCTCTGGGGCCACAAAGCAGTTCAAGGGGAGATGAAGGCATAAGTGGCTGTGGTCACAGGGAGAATTTCGGCATTTCGGATAATAAAGACGGAGCGCCTCGGGTTGACCTTAAAGCTAAGGTGCGGCCATGTTCAGCGGCAGCTTACCTGCGGGGACACTGATGTGATGGCAGTTCTAGGAGGACTGATGTTGCTGTGAAGTCAACTGTGACTCATGGCAGGCGAAGACAGAGGGCACAATCAGGAAATCAGGAAGGTTGAGAAGGGTCACGAAAGCCCTTACGGAGGCTTACAAGGCCCAGGCCGCTGTGCGTCTCCCTCCTGCTCCCCATACCGCTCAGACTGCACCCCGCCACTCCAGCACAGCTGGCCTTCTTTCAGTTCCTTGAATGCTCTTGGACTCTGTTTCACCTCAGGGCCCTCACAAATACAATTTCCTCTTCTTAGAATTTCTAACCCCCTCCAGCTTCAACTCTCCCTTCCTCACTCCAACCAGATTTCACTGTGAATGTCACTTCCCTAGAGAGACTTTCCCCAAATCCTCAGGCTGCATTAGAATCTTCTGCTAGACTTCCCCATATTACCTCGTATTTCTTAGCATTTACCACAATCATAACCAACTCCTTTTGAAATGATTTGCTTACAGCCAATCTCTCCCAATGGATAAGCTTTCTGAGGGCAAACCCTATCTGTTTTGTCTACTGAGACAACTCTCTGTCCCTAATAGACTCCCCATTTCTGTATTTTTACTTAGCCTTGGTCCAAAGGACTGGATGTGGTACAGTGCAAGGGTACAGAGTATTTCTTTTTTTTTTTTTTTAATTTTTTTTATATGTTTTTATTTATTTTTGAGACAAAGAGAGACAGAGCATGAGCGGGAAGAGGGGCAGAGAGAGAGGGAGACACAGAATCTGAAGCAGGCTCCAGGCTCTGAGCTGCCAGCACAAAGCCCGACGGGGGGCTCGAACTCACGGACCGCGAGATCACGACCTGAGCCGAAGTTGGACACTTAACCGACTGAGCCACCCAGGCATCCCTGTACGGAGTATTTCTATACAAAATACCAAAACAGGGGTGCCTGGGTGGCGCAGTCGGTTAAGCGTCCGACTTCAGCCAGGTCACGATCTCGCGGTCCGGGAGTTCGAGCCCCGCGTCAGGCTCTGGGCTGATGGCTCGGAGCCTGGAGCCTGTTTCCGATTCTGTGTCTCCCTCTCTCTCTGCCCCTCCCCCGTTCATGCTCTGTCTCTCTCTGTCCCAAAAATAAATAAACGTTGAAAAAAAAAATACCAAAACAATATTACATTGCATAAAATTAAAATATTAGACAAAATGTCTAAATGAATGCGAAGGTGAACTGTTCATTGGCTCGAGAAAGAGTTAACATCTCCTGAATTAAGACACTAGAGTGTATAAAAATATAAGAAGCTTTCACCCAAACAACTAGCTCTCAGTCTGTCACAGAGTACCCCACTGCCAAATCAATCTTCTTTAAACAGCATGTTTATCCCAGAATTTCCCTGCTGAAAGTTTTCTGACTCTCCCCTTTCCCTTTCTGAGCAAAGCTAAAGTCCTTTGGTGGCTTGCAGTGACCTCTGTCCTGTTTCCAAGCCCAGTCTTTTTACTCAAGGCAGGCGAGTTTTCTCACTCCCTAGCTAATTTGCTGTTCTCATTTCGCACCTCAGTGACCCGGCCCACATAACTTCCCTCTCCTGGAAGGCCCTTGTCTTTCTCCAGAACCCATCTGACATTGTCCCTGTCATTTAAGACCCTTCTCCACTCTCAGTTCCTCCATGGACCTTCAAGTTCTGGCCATTTCTCACCTTGTTAACATACAAATTCCTACAGCATTTGATAAATGTAACATAAAATAGTACTTAATTGTCTATTGTCCTGGATTGCTCAGTGTAGATTCTTAGGACTTACTCATATCTCAGCATCTCCTAACAGATAATAACTTTCTCATCTAACCAAAGGGAACCAAAGCTTAAAATAACCTAAATTACCTTTGAATTCCCCCAGACCGTGATGCTGGTTAGGTTATCTATTTACTGAATGTCCAAACATTCATAGAAATCATTTTGCCTCAAAAACTTATTTTCAAATTTAAAATGTTTTAGAAAACGTATTTTAGCCACACATTTTTTGTTTCCCGCCTGCCCCCCCCCACCCCGCCCCCTCCAGTCTCATGTAAGCAAATAGTTATGGGGCATTTGCAGTTGGTTTATGAACAATCTCTTTCTAGAACACAAAATCAACACTTTAGTGCCATCTGTCTCCGGTCACTTACTAAAGTCATACGTTATTTATGAGTGAGGCTGGGGTGGGGTTAGGAATTCCTGGTATTCCGTGTATTTTTCTAACTGATTCCACAGGCTCTCATAAGATATTAAGAAATTGCTACGAAGCATGTTTACAGAATTCAGGACTTTTTCTATGACTGTTTTTCGCTTCATTAAACATCTCTTTCCAATGATTTTCTTGGCTGTATATTTCATAGAAATTGGGCAAACTCTGTCCTTTGGCCACTGAAGACGTATTCCTTAAAAAAACTCTAATTCCTTCCATTCAAAACCTTCAAGTATTCAATCAATAAGAAAGAAAACTGAAAATAAGTTTACATCACAAATGCTAAGTAGTTATGTGTCTGTATGAAGTCATAATAGTCATGACTATCATTACATTAATAAAAGTAGTATTGTTACCTGTTATGTTCTATTAATAAAATATTACGTATGTTAAGATGTGACATATCTGTTACTCTACTGGAAACAATGCAAAGGCACAGAATCATTAATTGATTGGAAGGATTCCTTAAAGAATTTGGAGAATTTGAGATTGTTTTGCTTAACTGTGACACTAATGCTCCAAGCTTATGAATACAGTTTTTCATAACCATAAAGATATACAGTGCATATATCTTTTTTTTTTTTTATCCTTTGAGAAAAGATAACATTTCTAGGTTCGGTGTTCCTCTCGCAAATTAAAAAGAAAAAGAAAAAAAGTGGTAGTGGTAATTCTGGAATATCCAGGAAATCTGATCTCACTAATGAGGAAACTACCAAATATGGGCACAGCCAGTGAGATAATTTTCCAGTGCAAATTCTCTGAGGTATATTGAGTTGGGAATACCCTTATTAAAAATTCCTTTTCCACATTGAATTTAAAATGATCTGCTCAATTATTAGAACATAGCTGATGGGGAAAACAATAGTCATGATGTGGGGAATCACCCAAAGTTTTCTATAGACTCATAGGATCCAAGTAATCAGAGGCACTAATTTCAGGAGACCTGGTTCAAGTGACATTTCCTTCTGATCCATAACGGGCATCTTTCTGTTTCACATTGCCTATGCGCAGTCCACAGATGAGGCCAGGGTCATCACCCACACAGAAAATAGATAAAAATATGTATGCCACCCCCACCTGCATCTGAAAATGAATCTACATCAAGACATATAGTCTGAACTCACACTGTCTGCTGTATGAATTAGGGCAGAACTCTGGTTTGAGCGATTAGTAAATGTGAAATACAAAGACAAAAAGAACTATTTCCATTTCCATATGAATCAGATTGCTATCTGTCATAACTGAGTGGCATAAAAGAATTGCAAATCCTCAGGGCCCCATTTGCTCCCAGAGAGAATGTCCCCTACCCTGCAGTCCCCATGGCCAGCCACGCTTAATTTATCTAGAGAGTCTAGAGAGCCTTAGGTGAAAATTTCCAGGGTGGTGATTAAGAACGAGCGCTGGAACCAAACTGTGCCGCCACTTAAAGAAAGGGTGGCCTTGGGGATGTTACCCTTTCCAATGCCTCAGTTTCCTTATCTGTGTAATGGGGATAATAATAGTGCCTACTTTATTAAGTGATCGTGATGGTGAACTAGATTACTGCTTATAAAACACTAGAACATTACCGAGCACATGGTAAGTGCTGTGAGGGTCAGCTCCAACATTTCCTGTCTATGTAGACTTGCCTATAACATTGAACTTGATCCTCAGGTTTCTAATCTGCAGAGTGGCTCCAAAAACATCTACCTTTAAAGTTTACTTGGAGGTATAGGGATACTATCTATAGTGGACCCATCACAGTGACGGCCACACGGCAAGCCCTTAAAACATAGAAACTGAATGGAAGGGCCAAAGACTGTGGACACCGGGCCTCTGGAGCATATGATCTTTCTAATTAAGAGTCTACCATTCGGGCTCCATGGAAAATGAGGAAACTGGCAAAACTTTTCAGTGCGTTTGATCAAAAGCAAAGACCATTTCAGTGTGTGCTACGGATTGAATGTTTGTGTCCCCACCAAATTCACGCGGTGACCCTAATCCCCCATGGGGTGGTATTTGGAGGTGGGGCCTGTGGGATGGGATTAGGTTATGAAGGGGGAGCTCCCATGAATGGGATTAGTACCCTTATAAGAGACATCCCAGAGAGCTCTCTCGCCTTCTCCCCCCACCTGAGAACACAGTAAAAGATGGCCATCTACGAGCGGGGGAATCAAGCTCTCACTTGGGTGCGGACACCCAATCTGCCAGCAGCTTTATCTTGGACTTTCCAGCCTCGAGAAACGTAAGAAATAAACTCCTGTTGTTTGCAAGTGACCCAGCCCATGGTACCTTTGTGAAAGCGGCCTGAATGGGCTAGGACAGTGTGTTTGATCAGAAGGGAAGACTCCATAAAGCTGTCCAAGAATGAGTAGGGAACAACTGCCTTCTCCTCCAGCTCATCCTCCTTTCCTCCACCTGGGCCCTTGACCGCCACCTGCAGGCTCAGCCCCACCCTAGGATCTGGGATAACCACCAGCTTAGTCAGTGTGCAGGTGACTCAACCTCAAGTCAGCCCCACTCAAGGACCTGCTGGCGCCACATGCCCTACATTCAGAAGCCGGGTGCCTGCCTTACGCCTCATGCATTCACTCACCAGATACTTTTTTGAGTATCTCCTGCGTGCTGAGCAGAGGGGCTCCTGAAGACAATACAGCAGTGGGCAAGACAGACATGCAGTTCCTAGGAGCAAGGTTCCCCCTACACCCAAACACCAAAATACTCGACTTCCTCCTAAGTCCCAGACTTGCTCCGACACCTACTCCTGCCGGCGTCTCGTGCCAATGCTGTAACTACGTGGGTCTCCACATGCGCCTGTTCCCAGGCTCGCCCTGTTGGACCTCACTGACGCTGACCTTCCAAATGCCTGCCCCCACTCTCTCAGCGGTGGTTCGCAGGCCCCATGCCCTCCACGCCTGACTGGAGCCTCCTCTGTCACAGAGCATCCCTTTGGGTGCTTTAGTGACAATCCCTCATTCTTTAACCGTGACAGGCCTCACCAGCTTGCGTGGAAACAAGCCCAAGCTAATCACATCAATGGAAACTATAAAAGGAACTCTGGCTTTGTTCATTCACCTTTTTTGATCATGGGATAGTCCTTATGTTTTGTGACTCATGCTGAAATGCTTCGAGTGTGCTCTTCCTTGGGCAGTTTCCCCTGATTCACCGGCCACATGCTTTTTCCCCTGGGGGGTAAGCAGTTCACTGGATCACCTTCCAGATTTGCTGAAATATTTATCAGAGGTTGGAGAAGTTACCTGGGAAAGGTCAAATGGAGGTGTGACACGAACAAGTTTTCTATCAAGTGAAGGCATTAAAAAAGGAAGAGAAATAATTGAATAGAGAGCAAATAATTGAATAGAGAGCAGTCCTCTGATATTGTTGCTAGGGCACATTCAGATCACATGAAAATGTACATCTTGTTCCCTGAAAGCAAATGCAGCTGAAAAGACAGTTCATTTCCCCAGGATTTTCTCAGGTTGATTTTCTTTTTTTTTTTATTTAAAAAAAAAATTTTTTTTTCAACGTTTACTTATTTTTGGGACAGAGAGACACAGAGCATGAACGGGGGAGGGGCAGAGAGAGAGGGAGACATAGAATCGGAAACAGGGTCCAGGCTCTGAGCCATCAGCCCAGAGCCTGACGCGGGGCTCGAACTCCCGGACCGCGAGATCGTGACCTGGCTGAAGTCGGACGCTTAACCAACTGCGCCACCCAGGCGCCCCTCTCAGGTTGATTTTCAAGGAGGACCAGGATTTTCTTTTTTTTAAATATTTGTTTATTTTTGAGACAGAGAGAGAGCACGAACGGGGGAGGGTCTGAGAAAGGGAGACACAGAATCCGAAACAGGCTCCAGGCTCTGAGCTGTCAGCACAGGGCCCGACGCGGGGCTCAAACTCACGGACCGCGAGATCATGACCTGAGCCGAAGTCAGCCCCTTAACCAACTGAGCCACCTAGGCGCCCCAAGGACCAGGATTTTCAAGGTAGCCCTCAATGGGGTATAACTTTACTAACAAAAAGATCCTGACTTAACAATACCTAGCATGACAATGCTACCATTCCAGATGAAGAAGCACGCTCTGATGTGCAAATAGTATTTTAACTTTTTTATAGTCACCATTATTTAATTTGCTTCACAAATGCTAATTTAAGCATTGTGGTTAGTATCACAGACTGTAGAGACAAGCCAATCTCTAAGAAAGGTTTTGTGAATTTCTAGATCTGTGACCTTAACCCTCAGTTATTTTATCGGTAAAATGGGATAATGATGCCTATTTCTGAAGAACTTAAATGTGAGAAATCAAATAGAACATTTAGCTCAATACTGAGCATACAGTGAGTGTGCTATAAGGGTATATAAAATACACGGATATGGGGCCCTGAGTGTAAGAAGATGATAAGCCAGACTCTCCATTTGATGGACAACAAAGCAATCTTTTTTTTTTAAGTTTATTTATTTATTTTGAGAGAGAGAGAGAGAGAGAGAGAGAGAGAGAGAGAACCAGCAGGGAAAGGGACGAGAGACAGAATCTCAAGCAGGCTTTGCACTGTCAGCATGGAGCCTGATGTGGGGCTCGAACTCACAAACCGTGAGATCATGAACTGAGATTCTCACTTCTTTTATTTCAGAGTGAGAAAAAACTTCCTAAAGACGATTAAAAACCCAGAAGCCATAAAACAGTTTTTAAAAATTCTGCTTGAGGGGCACCTGGGTGGCTCAGTCGGCTAAGCGTCCGACTTCTGATTTCGGCTCAGGTCATGATCTCATGGTCACGAAATCAAGCCCCACCCAGGGCTCTGCGTTGACCCTGGAGTCTGCTTGGGATTCTCTCTCCCCCTCTCTCTCTCTGCCCCTGCCCCACTCATGTTCTCTATCAAAATAAAACACTTTTTAAAAATGAAAATACAAATAAAAAAAATAATAAAGTAGATCACATGTGCTGATATGGCACAACTCCAAGACATTTGCAGTGAAAAAATATGTAAGCCTGAGGAAAGAGGCTTCAAGTGAAGTAACTTGCTGAAAATAGCCTTGCTGTTGAGTAAGGTCCTTGGTGGTAGAACTCAGCTCTTTCCAAGTATAAAACCCTGCTTGAATGGATACTGGGCCCTGCTGTTCTCCTACTGTGGAAAAGTCATGGCGCGCTGGTAAGATGGGAAGGGTCAACAGACTGCACATCTTCTGTGCCTCTCTGGACCCACTGTTTCTTTTTTTTTTTTTTTTTTTTAATTTTTTTTTCAACGTTTATTTATTTTTGGGACAGAGAGAGACAGAGCATGAACGGGGGAGGGGCAGAGAGAGAGGGAGACACAGAATCGGAAACAGGCTCCAGGCTCCGAGCCATCAGCCCAGAGCCTGACGCGGGGCTCGAACTCACGGACCGCGAGATCGTGACCCGGCTGAAGTCGGACGCTTAACCGACTGCGCCACCCAGGCGCCCCAGGACCCATTGTTTCTTTAGGCAGTTTTTGAAGGAGTAGGGGACAGGGCTTGGGGTGGAGATTGACTGTAAGACTTTGACCTGGTTAATTATTTCTTGAGCAATGTATTTAGAGCTTTCCCTCTTAATAGCCGTCACACGTATCCCGCACTAGCAGGGAAGGTATGGCTTATTGATTCCCCTCTGGGCGACTGGAGCAGACGTGAAGCTGAGAGATCAAGTTCTGGAAAATGTAGAAATTCGCTCCCTAACGGCCTGCTGCTCCTCAGGGAAGCTTTTTGTACCCACAAGAAAGCCAGGTACTTATGGCAACATTTTTTTTTTCATTCTGAAGAGGGACAAGCATTCAGCAAACTAGGGCATTAACAGTTGCTGAAAGGCATGTGCCAACATCACAATTCAGTCCCTGAGAGGAAGTGAAGGCAGAATTCTTATCTAATTAAAACAGCGTGGGGAAAGAAAAGTGGGCAAAGGATAATTACCTAGTTTGGCATTTGGCCTGGAAAATAAAGCTAAGTATTCTTCTTGCAAAAACTGTCAGGAAACTTCACAAATTATAATGCTTGCCTTAGAGCATTATAAGGGAGGGGATTTTTCATCCTGAATCCCATGGTGCTTGACACATATGAATTATCTGTTCCTTGGGATGCTTCATTAAAAAGCAATTATTCATTTCTCTATGGAAAATCAAACTTAGGTACTGAAGATCTTACAAAACAATCCACAGGCCCAGTCTGGCATCTTCTTTAACTTCTAAATTCTAGTTCTCTTGGTTTAGTCTTGATTGCTTTCATCAAGTGGAATAAACCCCACTTGGCAAAAATATGTTGGTGTTTCCTAGAGATGCTCTGGGGCTTTCTGGTTGTTGGTGTTTGTGAGTTTGTTTGTTTTTACTTTAACCTGTTGGAAACTTTCCACAGCGGCATAGTGTAGAATGTGGTTGATTAGGCAGTCAGAAATCTGGGTTTTATTTCTGGTCTGCCATTCACCTGCCATGTGTCCCTGGCTATAGCAATGCGCTCCGCTGAGGCTCACTTTCTTCATCTGTAACATGAGGAAATTTGTGTTAAATCATGAAATTCTTACCAGGAATTGCAACGATGTAAAGTAGTTGGGAACACAGCCACTCTGGTAGAATTAGGTGACAGAGCATGGAGACTCTGCATGGAGGTCTGCACCCATCCTGTGTGGCTTTGAGGATGACCTTCCTATCATTTCCAAGGAAATCTGATCCCTGGGTAGAGGGAGACACTGGTCAAAGGTACAAACTCTCAGTTATAAGATTAATAAGTTCTGGGTAACTAATGATTAGCCTGGTGACCTACTGGGGCCGGGAGGTGAGAAAAATGAGATTATGGTCAAAAAGTTCAAAGTTGCAATTATATAGGATAAATAAGTCTAGCGATACCAAGTACAGCATGATGACTATAGATTATAATACTATATCACACACTGGAAATTTGCTAAAAGAGTAGATTTCAGGTGCTCTCACCACACACACACACACACACACACACACACACACACACACACACACACAAATGGTAACTATGTGAGGAGATCGATATGTCAATTAGCTTGACTATAGTATTACTATGTATATGTATACCAAAACATCATGGTGTATGCCTTAACTGTATATAACTTTTGTTTTTATTAAAAATAAGCATATATGAGCTAAAGTTAGTTGCTGTGCTATGTTTTTAAATGGACTGAAAAATGTAAATGTTCTATGGAAAATAATAATACTATATTGGATACTTGAAATTTGCTAAGAGTGGGGTATTTATTCTCACTGCACACATACCAAATGGTAAACGTGTGAGATGATGGGTGTGTTAATTAGATTGGTATGATAATCATTTCACAATGTGTACATGTATCAAATCACTACATTGTATACTGTAAATGTATACCGTTTTTATTTGTCAATTACACCTCAATAAAGCTTGAAAGACACTTATTAAAAGAACTAAAATACGATCATAAAGAAAAAAGAATAAAAAAGAATCACCATTCTTGACAGTTTCTAAAGCCCATTCACATTTTAACATTCCATAGTTCTATAATTCTGTATTTGCAAAAAAAAAAAAAAAAATGAGTAAACGTATAAAGGAATTCTTGAACTCTCTTGCAAAATAAAGGTAATACTCTTACCCAATAATATGAAAAACAACCATGAAATGCCTTGCATGATTAATTCATACAATAAAAGACTTGGAATAAAAAGATGTGTCCTGTCACTAAAATGAACAAATAATAATAATTAACATTGATGTGCCAATCCCGGCTCTAAGCACATCACATGTGTTAATTTATTTAATCCTCCTAATAACCATAAATCCTATTATAATCTCCATTTTTCAGACACACAGAACTAAAAGCAGAGAGCCAAAGTAACTTGCCCAAGGTCATTTAGCCAGTAAGTAGCAGAGGTGAGCTTTGAACCTAACAGTGTGATTTAGACCCTGTACTCAGATTTCTGTGTTAAACATAGCCCACTGAAATATTAATCCATCTGAAATGTTCTTGATAGAACTACAGAAGGATAAAATGTTGGAGTTGAAATCACTCTTAGGGATCAGTGTATTCCAAATCTTTCATTTTACAAGTAAAACCAATTTTAAAAGGGAAAAATAATATCTTGGCTCTGCTGAAAGTTCTATCAATTTCCCTAAAGTTTCTCAAAATGATTTCTATCAGAATTTTCAACTTAAGGACTTACATTTCTTTTTAAAAAGTAAAACAATTATTAGCTCAGAAAACATCAGACAAATAGAAGCTTTAAAACTTAGAATAAATGGTCATTAGCTTAGGAGATTGTTTCCATTTTGTTGTGGGAAGTTTTCCATTCAAATCATCTGATTTAGGTCTAGAAAGGCACTTTGAAAACACAGCAACATCCAGAGTTCTGCAATGGGAAGTGCAGTTATCAAACAAAAACAAAAACAAAACCCTACCGTAGTTAGGCAATAAGACATAACAGGTTGTACATTTCAGAGTGATTATTGTTAAATTGCCCAGGGCCAAGAATTTTTCAGCCACCCAAGCAGTACAGTAATTTTCCTGGAGTTCAAAGCCAGGAATGTACACATGAATTCAGTTCTTTCATTAAAAAAATTTTTTTTAGGCTCTCATTTGTTCAAGTTTGGATGTCTGACATCATTGAAAACCAACCAAAGATTGAGTGTTCGGGTCAACCAGAGAAGCTGGAACCAACCACGAGAGCCTGAAGAATCAAGGCATTTCTTCTTAAGGATCTATTTCAGAGCGGACATGTAATAAGTTGAGTTTTGGGGAGTACTTCTATGATATACCATTGTTTCAGCAGAAAACTAAATTTTATTCTGCAGATAAAGCACGATGCCTATATATTATTTTTTCTAGAGTGCCAAACATATCTCAAGACAGATTCAGCAGATTTATTCCAAGTGTGAAAAAACACAGGCAACCCCAGGCACTTGTTTTTCCCAAAGACCTTCGGCTCAAAATAATCAGTATTACAAAGTGCATATTTTGGGATTGACGTGCCTTGAGTTCCTTCAACTGTCACCATCCATGTTTGGATCTAAAGCTTTTTGGAGTTTTATGATTCTTCGGAGATGATTTTGGCCCTTGACTGTTGCACAATGAGGTGCTAAGACAGGCTGTTTTCAGTAACTTGGTTCCTCTGTTGGCGTCCTTAGAATTTTAGGATTGACCATGAAATTATTTTCCTTTAAACTTCTCTTGAAGTTCATTTAGAAATGGAGAGTCCTTTAAGATACTCTTTTCAGAGACAGGTGCCTATTCCAGCTTTGGGAAGGCATTTGGAATTGTCTAAGCCTTCAGTCTCAAGGCATGGTCTGTATCTCTATTACACACTTAAACAGCTTTATCTCTATGTGGGGACCTTTCCTCTAAGGTCCCAAAAGGCCACTGGGTTGCTGCTTTACCAGAAATAACCGAAGAGCAATCATCTCTCTAACGATGAGCATTTGCTTCTCTTAGAATATTTTCATGTGCTTTTGTTCTGCGTTTCTCTATTTTAGCTTCAATACAGCATCATAATGTGTCTTGTAAAGATATTGTATTTAACTAACAGGAATCGAAATTAAAGTTAAATTGAGCTCCTTGCTGAGCTGGAAACACAACACAACAGGGGTGAGTTTTGCTGTGTGTGTGTGTGTGTGTGTGTGTGTGTGTGTGTTGCTGATTAAGTTCAGGGCATGCAACCCCACAATATGCACTTTGGTATATTGAATTTTTGAGCTAAAGGCACTTGAAAGGCAGAAAATATAGGAACAGACTTTTTTGGATCTTCCTTTATCCACCTAAGGACAGAACCTCCAAAATGAACTCAATTGTTATGGATCCCTGCCCCAGGAGCTTTATCAACCAGACAAGACTGACTCATCACAGGAGAAGAGACTAGATATTGCCACCACACCCAAACTTTGTCACAAACTGTCACATTTCCTATCTTGTCCATCCCATTTATCTTCCCTAAAAACCATCTGCTCTCCCTTAAATTGCCTACATGCTTCCCTCCCTTCCCCTACACAAGCTGTCAAATCTCACCACTGTTTGGGATATACACTGTTTTCCTATGATGCCCCTATATACGTAATATTAAAAATTAACAAATGTGTTGGGGTGCCTGGGTGGCTCAGTTGGTTGAGCATCTGACTTCAGCTCAGGTCACGATCTCACTGTGAGTTTGAGCCCCGCATTGGGCTCTGTGCTGACAGCTCAGAGCCTGGAGCCTGCTTCAGATTCTGTGTGTGTGTGTCTCTCTCTCTGCCACTCCCCAACGCACACTCTGTCCCTCTCTCTCCTTCAAATATAAATAAACATTAAAAAAAAATTTAAAAAAAATAACAAATGTGTATACATTTTCTTCTGTTAATCTGCCTGCTGTCAGTTTATTTCACAGACCCAGCTCTCGAGTCTCAGAGAGAAGAGGAAGTCTTTCCTTCCCTACACAGAGAGGAAGAAAGAGGAATATGATGACATCAATAAATGTAGCCCACTGTCAGTGAGTAAAAGAATGGACATGTGTACATGAAGCTGATTATTAAGTCCATGGTGTATCTTATAACTGTGGACGCTCAGAATCCTGGAAATATAACAGCTTCGTCTCCAGCCTGCCAAAGGGCTTGGAATTTCCACCATTAAAGCTCTGGGAAGTTCTGGTTTCAACAGGAATGTTTCTCAAGAAGTACAACAAAATAACACATTGCAATCTTTTTTTGAAAATGAACACGTTTTACCTTAGATTAGCCAGTCCCCCCAAAAGGCCCCTGAAAAGATGAAAACTGAAAAACTTTTTTTTTTTAATTTTTTTTTTCAACGTTTTTATTTATTTTTGGGACAGAGAGAGACAGAGCATGAACGGGGGAGGGGCAGAGAGAGAGGGAGACACAGAATCGGAAACAGGCTCCAGGCTCCGAGCCATCAGCCCAGAGCCCGACGCGGGGCTCGAACTCCCGGACCGCGAGATCGTGACCTGGCTGAAGTCGGACACTTAACCGACTGCGCCACCCAGGCGCCCCGAAAAACATTTTTTTAAAACATTTATTTCTGAGAGACAGAGACAGACAGAGTATGAGCAGGGGAGGGGCAGAGAGAGAGAGAGGGAGACACAGAATCTGAAGCAGGCTCCAGGCTCTGAGCTGTCAGCACAGAGCCCGACGCGGGGCTCAGACTCACAAACCATGAGATCATGACCTGAGACGAAGTCAGACGCTTAACCCACTGAGCCACCCAGGCGCCCCCGAAAAACTTTTTTATGGTGATGGGGGGGCGAAGAGTAGGGGAGGGGTAAAGAGGGAGAGGAGGCAAGACCGGCAAGGAGACAAAATTATGGGCACTCCAAACCTGACTGAGGGAATTCAGGCACACGTGACGAGAAGAGGGGAGCATCGAAGGCCGATCTTCACAATGGTTGTACTACTCCAAATAAAAACGAATTTATTGGGGCGCCTGGGTGGCGCAGCCGGTTAAGCGTCCGACTTCAGCCAGGTCACGATCTCGCGGTCCGGGAGTTCGAGCCCCGCGTCGGGCTCTGGGCTGATGGCTCGGAGCCTGGAGCCTGTTTCCGATTCTGTGTCTCCCTCTCTCTCTGCCCCTCCCCCGTTCATGCTCTGTCTCTCTCCGTCCCAAAAATAAATAAACGTTGGGAAAAAAAAAAATAAAAAAAAAAAAAAAAAACGAATTTATTTCCGTTAACACCCAGCTTACTGCTAACCCAACGCAGCATACCGTTTGGCTGTAAGCAGCACTCATTTCAGGTCCATCACGGTTCATATCTGGTCCTCAACAGCAGCCTCCACAGAAACAGAAATGAAACCAAGACTTGAATATTTACGCTCATAATGTCAAATAAAACCATTTTTCCAAGTGTTTCAGCCAGGTATCGACAGGAAATGAAACCAGAATTCATGGGGGAATGAATTTTCTGATAGGTTTTAGAGTCCAGCATCCCATATTTTCAGGCAAAACGGAATAAGAGAAGCCATTCCTGGCATTAAACCAACTCCCTCCCTTCCCCTGGAAGGTCTTTGTTCCTATTATAAGTGACTCATTGGATTACCCCAGTTAAGTCCTGTTAGCTCGGTGGGTCTTTGTTTCTCTACTCACCCCCAGATAATACCTACAAAGGATCTGAGGTTCCTAGATAAGAGGCAGCATTTCAGGGGAATCTGGCATTTATATCATGATGAAATCTATGACATCATCATCGCAGTTCTCCTTGTCATTACAGCCCACTAAGGGCTTCCACTGTCTTTTCAGAACTAGCCTTTGAAAGTGGGAACATCACTCTTCAGTAATCTCGAAGCTCAGCCAAGGGTTATTAAGTTTGAAGCAGGAGGGGTGCTTGGGTGGCTCAGTCGGTTGAGCGTCCAACTTCGGCTCAGGTCATGATCTCACGGTTCATGAGGTCGAGCCCCACATTGGGCTCTGTGCTGACAGCTCAGAGCCTGGAGCCTGCTTCAGATTCTGTCCCCCTCTCTGTCTCTGCCCCTCCCCCACTCATGTTCTCTCTCTCTCTCTCTCTCTCTCAAAAATAAACATTAAAAAAATTAAAAAAAATTTGCGGCAGGATTCAAAGCTACCCTGCCATACTTACAAAAGGCTAGTTTAAGATATGTTTAATATGGATCTTCCTTTGCAGCAGCAGAGCACGATCCTGGGGAAGAGAGAAGAATGGAACAACAGACACAAAATGTCCGATTTCCGTTTCACACCTGATTGCCAAGCCCTAGAATTCCACACGCTCTCAGAAACACGCATAGCTGTATCTTGATCAAGAAAGGCTCATGAACCACAGTTTGTGCTGAGTCAGATTCAGGTTCCCTTGCCAATTGTCATACCTGCCTCTCTCCAATCTGGTTTCTCTTGCTCCCTGTCCCCCGCTATCTTGGGATGCCCACCTTTCTCACAACGTGGCATGAGCATACAGGTTGCAGACACAGTCCTACAGACTAACTCCAGGAGGTCACCTGTCCTCACCGTGTGTGATCTGTGACCTACGGACGCTGGCAGCACAGTGAAAACGGCACAGAATTCGAGAATTCTTCAAAACACTCCATATAAGGAAACAGGTTCTTCCCTCCTCTGTGTCCACTGGATGTTCATAACCATACTTTCCTCTTTGCAGAGTTCTATTCGTCTTGATAAAGTCTATCACGGAAACTAAAGTCCCCCGCAAGGCTTTGGGGCGCTCAAACTTTGGGTTTCAATTCATTCCACCAATCTCTCCAAATTTTATATCTCTTTCCTTCTAACTTACCTCCAAGAAAAATTCCTATTGGTTTTGCCCACATGCCAAGTGTTAGAAAGGAAACTGTGCATGGCCAAAGCCCTGACTTTGAAGACAGAAAGGACAGTACACGCTGCGGGAGGGCAGGCCTGAGTAACGGTCCTCAACAGAGACGGTCGCTTCACCAGAACGGACACAGCAAAACTGAGTGCTGCAGGCCCCTCCTGCACCTGACCGCTATTACCTCGTCACAAATCCCGGCAGGCAGGGTAGCATGGTAGCTTCCCCGGGATGCTCGGAAGCGGCAGATACGGTCATGGTCTTTCAGGCTTGTTACTCCTGCTATTGTATCACCAGCTCATCAAACCAGGCAGTAGACACGGACCCAGAAAAAGGCACAATGGCAGCTCCAGGAGGGGGTCGGGGGCCCGAGCCAGACAGACATGAGACAGAGCGGGCACACTCTGTTTCCGAAGGAGCCCAAAGGGAGAGTGGTCGGAGGACTGAGGATGGTCGTTCACATACACCATCTCTTATCATCTCACCTAGCCCAGGAGGTTTCCTGAGGATGAACCAAGGCCTGTCTGGCTCCCAAGCTCACATTCTGCCACTGCCCAGTGTCCCCAGTCTGACTAAGTGACTGCCAGGTGTTTGTGAGGCTGGGGCCCAGGGTAGAAACAGGGGCCTTGGGATTTCAAGTCTGGGAGATCTTTTCTGAGAGTCATAGTTAAGACTTAACAGCGTGTACCTTGGAGTAAACAGGCCCAGTCCCAATCGCCGCTCTGCCACTGGCTGAGTAGTAGGAGAAGTGTAGACTTCAGGCGAGTGGCTCAAGCTTCTTACACTTCAGCTCCCGCAGCTTCAAAGTGGAGCTGTTGTGAGGTTTCAATGGCAGAGTGCACTTTAAACACCCAGCCTGGACAGTGACACATAGTAAGGACTTCCTAAACATTATCATATTCACTATCCATTGTTTGAGAGTCGGCAGCTGAAAACATTTGTGAATGAGGAGTTTATGCCAGGAAGTGTAAGAAGAAACACCCAGGAGGTCTGGAGTTGTCAAAAGTCCCGGGCATCCGTTTCAAATGGCCAGCACCACCAGCCTTGGAAACTTGGCCCCCACTGACTCTCTATTCTAAGTTTCCCTTTGGCAAAAAAGTGCCACCTTCGACCCAGTCCCCCATCCTAGTCTCTGCAGGTCCCTACTGGAGACGGAAGCATATTTTTCTAATTCCAAAACTGGGATATATAGCCTGACAAGTATAGTTACATCTGGAAGGGGACAAGGCACAGAATATCTCAATCTGGTTCTAGTTTAGCTATTCTAGGAAATGGGTCAAGGGGGACCCCCAGGCAGTAAAAGTGCCTAACGCCTCCCCCTCCACAACGCATGCACCTCGACGGTCCAGGTGGCTGACACCTATTCCCACAAGACATCGTTTGGGTAAAGACGGTAAGTTACCCCACTATTTAATAAGGGCTGGGGGTGGGTAAAAAAAAGTATTGCCAGCTGTCGGCACCTTGGCATGAACTAACTGTCAGGATCTAAAAAGACTCCTAATAAGGTCTCACGGGGACGTGGCAAGGATAGTAATGGACTAGAAGTGATCTCTAAACTGCAATCCTACCTGAACGTTGGCATCACCTGGGCACCGGTGTGCAGAACTGAAGAAGGGGCAATTAAGTGAAGGGCAGGGTTGATAGTTGCTCTGATTCTTAACGTCACCTAAGGTTGGTTTTGCCCCTGCAAATGTCAAGGCTCTGGGGCCTCAGGACTCACTTCAGACCTGCATCCCACCAGCGCGGGGTCCGGGTGGCAGGAACGCTGGCGTGGGGACCGAGGGCCGTGACCGCTTCTTGTTCTCGAAATCCCCGCCGGGGCCCAGAGCACGGCGCTCCCCTACGAGCTCATCACGTGCACAGCCCCGGCGTTTCAAACCCGGCCCGAAGCCTGAGGTCCCGGACGCCGGGGTGGTTTTTAGGGTTTTCTTTCTTTATTATTTCCCTTCTTGTTCTCCACAGTTGGTGATTTTCTGCAGAAAAACGGCTGAGAAAAAAAGAACCTATTTCATTTCCAGTTCCCATCACCGCGATTTCCACATGGATGTGACGTGGGCCAGCTTCCGAAATGCCCAGGTGACTCACGCGGGGACACCCGGGGGCGGGGCGCAGGAGTTTCTCGCGCGGAGGGCGGGGCGGGGCGGGGCGGAGCGGGGCGGGGCGGGGCGCCGGTCGCCTCCTGCGCCGGCTGCCCCTCCAGCGCCTCCCGCGCCTCGCGCGCGTCCCGCGCCCTCTGCGCCCCCTGCGCCCCCTGGCGGCCGGCGACCCGCGGCTCTCGGCGCCGGGCCCGGCGTCACGTGACTGGAAAGTCCCTGGGTGGAAATCCCCCCCGACCCTCCGCCGGCGGTAAAACAGAAAGGGAAAAAGAGAACTGGCAGTCTGCAGACTTCGCAGCGGGCCAAGTGCAGCGAGCTCGGAGCCCGCGGGGGCGGAGCGGTGACAGCAGCCGCCAGGAGAAGTGCGGCGGCGGTGGCGGCGGCAGCCGCCTTGATCACACCCCCGGCCCGCCCGGCCAGCGAGCGAGCGAGCGCCTGGCTCCGGCGTCCATGGGGCGCCTCCTCCGCGCCGCATCGATCCCGGCCCACTGCGCGCGCCGGTCCTGACCTGGACTTGGGACTTAGGAAGAGGATCGCGCGGCCGGGACAGGTAACCGCCGTGTCCCCGTGCCGTCTGCCCAGCGGCTCCGCGGGGCCAGGGCTGCGGGTGAGGAATTGGCACCGTCTCGCGGGCTGGCCTCGTCTAGCTGGCGTGGGCTTTGCAGCGGTGCTGGAGGGGAGTTTGTTGGCCGTATGTGCCCATTGTAGCTCTTGAAATGGTAGGACTTGAGGTCGCCGCGCCAGATGTTCGGGTGACAGCTCTGGATTCGTCCAGCCAACTGGCCCTTTTACATGCTGCAAAAAAACTTACGCTGCAGCGGACTGGTGGAGAATCGCCTCCGGACTGCTAGGTCGGTGGTCGTTGGTGCTTTGCTCCTTTTCGTGCCTTTCTTTATTTTTAAGTCAAGCTCTGCATGCTTTTGGACACGTAGACTTTGCAGAACCGCTGTGGCTTCTTGGCAGATTGTGCAAACCCAGCCCACCGCCGGGTGGGGTGTCGCAGAGGCAACTGAACCGGCGGGGGTGGGGGACTCAGCCAGCCTGCCTGTCCAGGGACAGCTTGCAGAGACACTCCAAGTTAAGCGCAAGGAGGTGGGTGGGGTCGAGGGACAGGCGTTCATCTTTTTCTGTTGGAAGCAGCGTTAAGACAAGTGTGCGCGTTGGCCTGCTTTTCGGGTGCTCCTCCGGTTCACAGTGTTCTGCGGGCCCCTGCCCCAGCCCCTACCCCACAGTCAGACAGTCTTTGTCAGCCCGGGTCGTCCCACATCCTGCCACCTGGCCTCTCAGGAAAGCAGTGGTATTAAGTAAGGAAGGAGCTCAGCTCTTTTGAGACCGCTTTGTTTTCAGTTCTCCCTGTCTCTGATCTTCTTTCCTTGGAAAGCTGGTCTGGTCTAGTGTCTGGGGGCAGCATTTGGAGAGAACCATTGTTCATGAAACAGCTCTCTCTGGACCACAGCCCTAGTGTCCCCAGTGACTGAACAGCCAGTTACTGCCCCCTTCTCGCTGTCTAAGGTGCTTCTTTGATTTTTACAATTCCTCGTGCAATGTTTGAAGTGTCGGCGGGATACTTTTCCTGAAATCCGGGTGAGGCATTTGTGGATAAAAAGCCAGTGAGGTAACCAACGTAAAAGTAATGTTAAGGGTAACAGCGTACATCTTGACCTGGAAGGGCATGACAATCATAGGTCAGGAGAATCTATTCCTTAATCTTAAATGTGGAGAAGTCCAAGAACGGGGAGCTTGGGCCATGCATTTTGATTCTTTTAAGGAGGCACTTCTGCACACTGTGCGAGGCTAAGCCTATGAATGAGATGACCTTGAGCCATCCAGTATTGACATTTGCATGTCTTGCATATGGTTTACAGCCCTCACTAGTTAAGGTCTTTGCTGAAAGATTTTTAAGTCAGAAGAGAATAATAGAAGACCCAGAAAAACAAAAAGGCAGCACTTAGCTTGTTTCAAATCTTTTTCCTTCCCGCCTCTTCCCCTCTGAGAGCAGCAGGCGCTTGTGGGAACACCTTGCGTTGTGGGAATAGCGAGGGGCAGGTGTTGGAAGTTGTGGCATGTGGGCAGAGCTCTCTGTGCTGGATGGTGTGGAACCTGGGCGGGACCTGTGCTTCTGTTGCCTTGGCTGCAGACCGAGAATAGGGTCAACTTTGATTTTTTAGCCCCAGCATTAAGCATGGCACTCGACCTTCAGTAGGTGGTCAGGCAGTGCTTCTTGAGTGATGAACAGATGAATGAGTGATACCGTGAGACTTTTGCCGTGCCACAAAGCAGAAATGTGTGTAATGTTTCTGTCCCTTCATTGTGCTTGGGGTCCTGTTATAATTTTGCCCATTTCCACCTTCAGAGAATGTCTGACGTCAAAGGACAGGTTACCAGCTGACCCAGAGAGTGACGTCTCCCAGGCCTCACTGGCAATCAGGATAGGAATCCTTATCCAAAACGATCACCAGAAAACTCCTTGGAAGCAACGTCAGGGTCATCTAGTCCAACCTCTCTACCTTGAGCCACAAGAATTTAAACCACTTTATCAATGGCTTTAAAAGAGCGTAGTCCCACTTAGGAGTGGCTTCCCTAAAATCCAGGTTTCTTCTTATTCGTAGATAGGTTTAAGGTCTTTCTCAACTAAAAGCTTGCCTAGTCAAATACACATACTATGATATAGGAGTGAGATTAACAGTTCCCATGAAACTTCCTAGGGAATATCTTCATGCTCTAAACCCATCTTTGTCTCATCTTGGAAACCCAGATGTATTGTGAGGCACCCTCCTGAGGCTTAGGAATGAGAACTGGGTTTCTACACAGCCACACGCTGCAAAGATCCCACGTTGCATCAATTCACAACATCCCATGCCGTTGGCGTGGGTTGTAGATGCTGGGGTTTGCCCCGTCTTCTTTCATTTGTCCTGAGTGTCCCCCTGGCTGAAACATCATTCCTTATCTGCTTCCAGACTTTCATTTCTTTCCACCAGAAAGAAAGAATGCTTAAAGATTTCACGGTGAAGACGGCGGGTGGGGGGGGGGGGCGGGGAATGTATTATCCAAGTGTTGGTTGATCATAAATCTGGTTGGCAGTTGAAATGATTGAGCTCTAATGCCTGCTCTTGGAAGTGTGAAATTTCTTCTTCTGTTATTGTTATTTTTCTGTTTCTTATTCTGATCTTGTAAAGTTCAGTGGAGAGGTTCTGAAAGATTGCTTATTATCTGGTCTTAAAACTGCAAAGCATCTTACTGGAAATAGGCTTTTTTCGTTGGTTATACTCAGTTAAAACTCTATAAATTTTAGAATACGTTTTAGAAATAAGCTCTTTTTAAATATTTCACCTTGGGGCTAAAGGAGAAACTTGAATCAGCAGCCTATGTGACAACATAATATTTCAAGATTTCTCACAAAACATTTACTTTCCAGTATAGGGAGGGAGGGCTTACAAGAGATGAATCAAGGCTTTGCCTAAGAGCAAGGGGAGTGGTCATAGGGGAGGAGCCACGGACTTGTCAGGACTACCTTGTGCCTGGCACTGGCATTCAGGGCTCCCGAGATCCAGTGGCTGTGTCCGAGTAGCGTCAGAATGAGATGGGGGCTTGTTGGTTATGAGGTACAGTACCTGTCGCTGACAGATGGGCTTGGCTCCCTGACAAACGTTACTGAAAACGCGGGTTATTCCCCTCCTCCTCAGTACCCACTCTCCGCCTTCCTTCTCTTGTTTAGACTAATCTGTAAAAGTGATGTAACTTAAAAGAGTCCAGTGTGAGTTCATCTTGGGGGCCAGCTAGTATCCTGGGACTAGAGGCGGCTAAGATCTTTTGCCTACAGATCAGGGTAATGACCAGATCAAACACAGGGGTTTCCTGCCGCCAGGTATATAGGAGCGGTATCGGAGTTGGACTCACGGAATGGGTTTTGTCCCCCCCTCCTCTTCAGGTGTTGCAGAGCACCATGGCTGAACAACTCCTTCCCCAGGCTTTGTATTTGAGCAACATGCGGAAAGCTGTGAAGATACGAGAGAGAACTCCAGAAGATATATTTAAGCCTACCAACGGGATCATTCACCATTTCAAATCCATGCACCGGTACACGCTGGAAATGTTCAGAACTTGCCAGTTTTGTCCCCAGTTTCGGGAGATCATCCACAAAGCGCTCATTGACAGAACCATCCAGGCCTCCCTCGAAAGCCAGAAGAAGCTGAACTGGTGTCGAGAAGTCAGGAAGCTGGTGGCCCTGAAGACGAACGGTAAGCTTGGTCTCGGGGCTGGCCGCCACGGTGCCGGCAGAATTCGTCAAATTCTGGTCACACTAGCCCAGACGCGAGTCTCTTGAGACCGTGGACGCTTCGGTGTAGAAACTCTATGATAGGCATGTGATGAAAGCAAGCTTCCTTTGCCACTATTTTTGTTAAGGCTACTCTGTAGTTGTGTGTCTTAGAGAGCAGAGGCACTGAGGCTCGAGGAATGCATTTCTAAACACCATGCCTCCCATTAGATGACTTCCGTATCTAATTGCTGAGGCTGTCTGTTTAGTCCTTTGTAAAATACGCTTCCCTGGCCAGTAGTGGAAACCTTCGAAGGTTTTCAGTTCAAAAGGAAAGCATGGTGTAAAAACTAGTATTACTGTTGTTATTTCCCACTACCATTAGAGGATGCTTGTGATAATGACCTTACACTTCTTGAATTGATTGCATGTGTGGCTTAACCAGTGCATGGCTGTTGAGGACAAAAGGGGCCCCTTGTTGTCGGCTCTGCTCTTACCTCGGTTCTGTTGGTTTTGGTCCCATGATATGAGATAGAAAGGTACTTGAGCTTTTTGGCACAGACTTTAGACCTCTACTTTATTATTTTTAGGGATTCCTAGTTCTGAATTTCTTTGCTGTCTGTGTGTGTCTGCCCAATGGCCCTTTACCATGAGTAGCTGTTTCCTGTTCTAAGCTTTATTGTTTTGTATTTTGATTACTTCCTTTGAGCAAGAGTAGGTATATCATGGAAACATCCAAGCATACTGTTTTATGCAGATGCAAAATCCTGCATTAGCATATAGCGAATTATCACAAGGAGCAAATAGACTGTTCACAATCAATGAAACGCTCATAGTCTAAGTGAGGACAGGAATCTTAGAGGTTCTTACATCCACAACAGTCCTTCGTTAAGACCACCTCGATCCAAATAATACATCCAAGCAGAGGAGATCCTTGTTGACAAGGAGATGATAAGAGTATTAAGTTAATTAACTTAGTTGGTACATTATCTTTGGCTATTTTGGAGTTGGGTAAGTGGAGTGATTGGAGATACGTATTTTGCTGTGTCCTGGGTGGTCTTGTGCGTTACTTCAACACGTTGTCTCTACTTTTGAAGCACAGGTTCTTGGAAATAAAGGTAGAATGAAAACTGGGAATAGGTAGGGTTTACATTGTTCTTGGCCTTAAATCAAGTGATGCATAGAAGTGGGTAATTATGTTAAGTCATCCTCAAGGGGTTTATATTCCTGACAGTTTGTGGTTTTAACTCTCTCCCATTTTTGTTACCAAAAAAGCGACACAGTGAACTTTGGGAGAGTTGGAAACAGAGAGATTCTGCCAAATTAGTAACGTGGTAGGAAGAGGAAAACCATCTTATCATTAACAGAGTTAACTGACATTTTAGGTTGAAATTCTCCTTAAGAAAAAAAAAACAAAAACGATGTATATAAATAGTAAACACTTGTCTTGCAAAGATAGGTCATTTAAGCCAGTAAGGGTTCATGCTACAAATAAAGCTGCAAAAGCAAGTGCATTTTGATACCATTTGCTGGGCAATAGGGATTTGGGGGCCCAGATCCTTTTATTTCCCCAGGTTCAAGAAAATGCCTTAAAATTCTGGAAAAGGAAGAAAAGATATTTAGGGGAGGGGGAAAAACAAATTTTTACTCCGGTTTTTATTAGCACCTTTAAAAAAAAAAAACAACAACCTTCCCCCTCTAGGTGGGTTCTACAGAGTGAATGGTCTGTTTGGGGAGGGGGTGATTCACAAGTTTGCATTTGAGGATATGAGACTGTGGTGAATGAGGAAGGGAGTAGGTGGCATAAAATTGAAACTTCATGTGAAAAATTCCAGCGTCTATTGGCTACAGCGATTTCACTTGTATAATGAATAGCCTTATTCCAGCTCACCCTGGCCACGCCCACTTGGAAAGTCCAGGGTGCGCTTCACAGTTTAAATGTCTGCACACCAGAACAAAAAGTACAATAGCTGTTGCTCAATTGCTAGTCAAATAACTTGGCGCTGGGGAATTCCTGATGTTACTTAGGGAATTTTGTACTGGTGCCTCTCAATAAAGAACTGAAAGTAAGCGCGAGAAGAAGAAGAAGAAAAAAAAAAAGCCTTATCTTTGCTCTAGATTTTGCAAAGGGGAAATTTCAACAGAATGCAGTCGTTGCCACACTTCTGCCAAGACAAAGGACTGCGCGATCTTTTTTTCACTCATGTGTCTCAATATTTTATTTAGCTAGTCTTTGTGTGTAAATTGCAGGGATGCTGGCTGTGGATATGTGTATGTGAGGGGTTTTCTTTGGTGTTCTGTTTTGGTTTTTTTACAGTTTGACTATAATTAAAATCTGATAAAAAAAAAAAAAGATTTCAGAAGCTTTTATAGCCCTACTTGGGGAGTAAGGTAAGAAAACAGGTGAACTTTTCTCGATAAAAACAACTGTGTGCTCGCCAACAGAGAGTAAGGAGTTAACTTTTTTGGTATTGCACATTCCCCCCAAACGTTCCTTGTTTGGAGGTTGGGGAAAAAGGCAGTCTCTTGAATCGTGGGTTTTCATCTGTGAAAGTAACAAATTCATGGAATAAAGTTAGACCTGTCTTTTTCTCAGAATGCTGGAAGGCAGGCTGGCGGTAGGCAATTCGAGAGTCTCAATCCCACTGTATAAACCAGGAGAGGAAACTCCCAGGCCCCAAAGTCTTCAGCGGAATGGTCAAGTCATTTACCACTGAGTCATAGCCAGACCGTCCCTGTCTAGTGAAGGGAGCCAGGCTAGCTTCCTGGTTCGTGCGTATGACCCCGTGTGTTCTCTCTCTAGAGCCAGACGAGTAACAGCACTAGTGTCTTAGCCAAAACATCAAGGAATGCTAGAAAGGGACGGGCATTAGAGATTATAATCCAGTGCTCTCGTTTCACGAAGAGAAAAAAATACTCAGAAGCTGGGGAATTTCCCCCAAGGTCACACCAAAATCAGTTAGTTAGGGCAGAGCTAGGCTAGAACCAAGGTCCCCTGATAATCAGTCACTGGCTCCTTTGCTCTGCTGGCGTCAGTCGTTAAGAATAAGAGTGAAAAGGATGGTTTTTTCCTTAAAGCTGTCATTAGCTTGTGAAGTGTTCTCAGTGTGTCCTTTGACTAAGAAATTAAGCCATTTGCATTTCTCTCACGCCTTATTATTCAGTGCCCTGCGCCAGCCAGGGCGAGTGCATCCTGAAAACCTTTGCTGGGTCTTTGATGTGTGCTGCTTCTGTCCTCAGGCGATGGAAACTGCCTCATGCACGCTGCTTCCCAGTACATGTGGGGTGTTCAGGACACAGACTTGGTCCTGAGGAAGGCACTCTTCAGCACTCTCAAGGAGACAGATACGCGCAACTTTAAATTCCGCTGGCAGCTGGAGTCTCTTAAGTCTCAGGAGTTTGTGGAAACGGGGCTTTGCTACGACACTCGGGTATGTTTTGCTCCCCCGTTCAGTGTCTGTTGATAGAGCTCCTTGGTGGGCAGGGGTTCCCCAGGCCAGCCCCCTGCTCTCAAGGAGCTTATGATCTACAAGGTCACATGCACTGGGCTAAGCAAAGCGTAGTCAGTGGAAAACACCAGAAACCTCCTATGGGATGAACCTGAGGCTGTTGCCACCGCAGGGGGGGCTTCCAGGCAGCAGATTCCCAGCTGTGGCGTCTCTTCCTTTCAGCAGAAGGGCTTCTGTTCCTGGCCTTGCCTGTGGTGTTTTGGTTGCTTTCCAATCTGACTGGCCCTTTGTATGCTTTACTGAGCCTGCCAATCCAATTCAAACGTGGGCCTCACTGTTCTCAGTCACAGGCCTGGAATTTCTGTGTGCATTTGGGTAAGGGGCTTTGGTGCTATGCCTCATGAGGGATTTTTTTTTTTTTTTTTTTTTGAGAACAGGTGCTGTCCCCATCCTCCCCCACTTTTTAAGTTTGCCTTCTAGTGGAAAAAATAAAGGAAGAACACCAAAATGGGGAAAAAAGGGTGATCATTTGAATGATGGTTTCCAGAAAGGGGAAAAGTCAGCTGAGTTCCATAAATGAATCAGTAGAGAGCGAAGTCGACTGAGTTTTTAACGCTGAGAACATTCACTCAATCGTGATTTTTCCCTTTACCCCTTCTCCTTAGAATTGGACCGATGAGTGGGACAGCCTCGTCAAAATGGCATCCACAGACACACCCATGGCCCGAGGTGGACTTCAGTATAACTCACTGGAAGAAATACACATCTTTGTCCTTTGCAACATACTCAGAAGGCCGATCATTGTCATTTCAGGTGAGATGCCTGTACACTGCTTATTTGTGTTCAAGGGCCGTTCGGCTCTAATGCTTTAGCTCTTAGGAAAAACCCATGCTACCTAAGTCGTAGGCAACAGCAGCTGAAGAGAATTGGGTGAAAATCACCAGCGGGCCTTATTTATCTCTTTCTCTTTCCCTACACAGACAAAATGCTGAGAAGTCTGGAATCGGGTTCCAATTTCGCTCCTTTGAAGGTGGGCGGGATTTACCTGCCTCTCCACTGGCCGGCCCAAGAATGCTACCGATACCCCATCATTCTCGGCTACGACAGCCAGCACTTTGTACCCCTGGTGACCCTGAAGGACAGCGGCCCTGGTGAGAAAACTGCGCGTGAATCCACACTTGTAACTACTGGTCGATACTGGGACACCCTGTTCCCACTGAACACCAGGCTCTTTGGGCCCTATGACAATCGCCTCATTTACGGTTATTATTTTTACTTGAATACGGTGTTCTGTTAGGGGCCTGATTCGCACCAATACTGCAATAGCAGTAATCGTAAACCCGGCCGTCGTTGTGTATGGTGTGGCAGTACTTTCAAGTAGGAGATATAAGCATCACATTCCTACTGCCATTGATACATGACAAAGTAAGGCACAGAGCCCTGGCATGGTGCAGGTAAAGGTCTGTCAGGTTAGCTATTATTATAATAGCTTGAAGAGCCAGTGAAGAGGCAGTGTGCTAAGTGCTTTAGGGACATTATTCTTATTTCATTTCATCCACAGGGTGTAAGCTGTAATACACAGGGTGTAAGGGTGTATGGGCTGTAAGCATTGGTGGCCTTGTTTTTATAGATGAGACCCTTGAAGCTCAGAGCGGTTCAGTAACTTGCCTTCTATCACAGAGGATCGAAAATCAGATCAGTCCGATTCTGAATTCTGGGATTTAACCAGTGAGATCCACTGCCTCCAGGCTGCTTGGTATTTCCTGAGCTTCCTGAAGAAAGCACTGGATGTTAGAGTTTAGTATAGTTTGCTCCACCAGCTGAGTTTGATAATACTTTTCCAAAGTTCTTTAATTGTATCCTTTTTGTGTTTGCAGAATTTAATCGTTACATCTGTGCGGCCTCACAAGTAATCTCATGTAGTGGAATCACATGTTGCTGATGTGTTATTTTGTTTCCCGCCCCCCCCTCCCCCAGAAATCCGAGCTGTTCCACTTGTTAACAGAGAGCGAGGAAGATTTGAAGACTTAAAAGTTCACTTTTTGACCGATCCTGAAAATGAGATGAAGGAAAAGCTCTTGAAAGAGTACTTGATGGTGATCGAAATCCCTGTCCAAGGCTGGGACCACGGCACCACCCATTTGATCAATGCTGCAAAGTAAGAGTTTACTCTTAGCTCTCTTCCTCCCTCTGTCATCCTCAGCTGTTTGTACGACAGCCACGTAAGCTGAGGCCACCCCCGAGCTCCACAGTAAAGCTATTCGAAGCCAGTTTCCTCCAATGTGAAACAAATCCAGAGTTGTGTACATGAATCAGAGAGGGTGACCGGAGGCAGTCCTAACTTTGGTTTCACGTGAGAACAAGTACTTTATCCATAGCGATTTGCCTGCATATCTGGATGCCGACGGTCAGCGCTGTGGCTTTTAAGTATATTAAACCAACGATAGTTTTGTTTTGTTTCGTTGAATGGCCCTAGCAGTGGGCCAGCAAGTGAAAATCCTTGGAAACAAAAGCCTTTTTCTCTTGGCTTCTTGGTCCGGACAGACACATCAGACACAGACTGGGTTGTAGATTGGGTTTCTACGGCGGCCATAGGATTGTGCCAACTTGGAAGGTGGAGGAGAGACTCAGAGTGCACATTGTGCACGTATCCAGACCTTAAACACTGGGCTTTATGTTAGAGGGATGCCCGTTTCTTAGGACTTGAAATGTACAAGAGAGGACCATGAAGGCCTATGAGCATCAGTTTCTTCCAGTGGAGATGAGCAAATTACAGATGATCAGAAGTCAGTGGACAGCGCCCCGTGGGCGTGTCTTCCGCTCCTCGACTGAGACTAGCAGTTCATGCTGATAGAGACCAGGCACAAGTTTAAGATTAATAACGGCAAAACATGGGACACAAAGTCCCAGAGTAGTTTGAACTATAGAGTAGCCTAGTCCCAAACGAATGCCCTGAGTCATGTTTTACCAGAAATTGGGTCTCTGAGGAGTTAAAAGGTAAAAGTGACTTTTTAAGAGAGGACCAGAGTAATTAGGTATAGAGGCAGCCCCAGAATAGCCCTTTCTTTGGAATTAGCTGTCACTTGGGGTGGTGCGAGATTGATTAAGTAAGACAGTGGTTCCTGAAATAATGAAGCCTTCTTAGCAGTATAGGACTGTGCTAGGAGTGCAAACCCTTTATCATAGGCCTGCTTTTCAGTGAATGGTTATCCAGTTACTGCCATAGCCACATGCTAAAAGTTTTGCCCTGTGAGCTAATGACGTGAAGTCGTGTGTGTGGCCACGTGGTCTCATATGTCGCCTTTTGGTCTTTAGGCTGGATGAAGCTAACTTACCAAAAGAAATAAACTTGGTAGATGATTACTTTGAACTCGTCCAGCACGAGTACAAGAAGTGGCAGGAGAACAGTGAGCAAGAGCGGAGAGAGGCGCATGCTCAGAACCCTTTGGAACCTTCCGTGCCCCAGCTCTCCCTCATGGACGTAAAATGTGAAACGCCCAACTGTCCTTTCTTCATGTCCGTGAACACCCAGCCTTTGTGCCACGAGTGCTCCGAGAGGCGGCAAAACAACCACACCAAGTCCTCAAAGCTGCACTCCAAGCCGGGCCCCGAGGGGCTCCCAGGCGTGGCGGCCGGGGCCTCGCGGGGTGAGGCCTACGAGCCCGGGGGCTGGAGCCCCGAGGAGCCGACCGGGGGGCCTCATTCGGCCCCTCCGACGGCGCCCAGCCTTTTCCTGTTCAGCGAGACCACCGCCATGAAATGCAGGAGCCCCGGCTGCCCTTTCACGCTGAACGTGCAGCACAACGGATTCTGTGAGCGGTGCCACCAGGCCCGGCAGCTTAACGCGGGCCACACCTCGGACAGCATGAGGCACTTAGACCCCGGGAAGTGCCGAGCCTGCCTGCAGGATGTCACCAGGACGTTTAATGGAATCTGCAGTACTTGCTTCAAAAGGACTACGGCAGAGCCCTCCTCGGGCCTCAGCTCCAGCGTCCCTCCTTCCTGTCACCAGAGGTCCAAGTCGGACCCCTCGCAGCTCATCCAGAGTCTCTCCCCACATTCTTGCCGCAGAGCTGGGACCGAGGCTCCCTCTGGCTGCCTCTCTCAGGCCCCACGGACTCCAGGGGACAGGACAGGGACGAGCAAGTGCAGAAAAGCCGGCTGCATGTATTTCGGGACTCCAGAAAACAAAGGCTTCTGTACGCTGTGTTTCATCGAGTACAGAGAAAACAAACGTGAGTGACATGATCGATTTCCCAACTCCCGTTTCAAAACCCCTATCTCGAAGCGGTTTAGTTCCTGAGCTTCAAGAAGGCGGCCGCTCTGGGCGATGGGGCCAGGTGCGGCTTGCACAGAGGGACGGTCACCGTGGCTGTGCCAGCCCCACGTGGAGGCGAAAGGCACAGGAAACCACCTTCCAAAACCCTACAGTGCCTCGTAGGTAGCATCCGTAGAATTTGTTTTCGCGAACGAGGCCATTGAGTGTCTGGCATTTATAAGGTAGAGTTTAACCAAGACTTCTTTGGAGACTTAGATGCAATAGAGAAAACCCAAAATCTGAAGAGCAGTAGCCGGAGAGAGGGAAGTCCCCACCGATGTGCTGAAAATCTAATTTGAAAGAGGGACGGGCAGTTAATGCCTCTGCACAGTAGCTGTGCCTGGCCGGTACAGCATGTCCAAAAATGAGAGATTTATACAGTCAAAGATGTGTCAGTAATGGCATTATCTTTACTGTCTTTGACTCGGCTGTATTTACAAAAGGCCGCGCTGCACCGCCCCGCCCCCCGCAGGCTACCCGAATCTGTGTCCGAAACCTGTTTTGTTCCTCTAATGTCAGTGTCTCTCCCTGCCTGGAGACGACCCGTGGCACTGATCAGCACCCGCTGTCTTTTAGATTTCGTCGCCGCTTCCACGAAGGCCAGTCCCACGGCCCCCAGGTTCCAGAATGCCGTCCCCTGCCTGGGGAGGGAATGCGGCACCCTCGGAAGCACCGTGTTCGAAGGGTACTGCCAGAAGTGTTTCATCGAAGCGCAGACCCAGAGATTTCACGAGGCGAAAAGGACTGAAGAGCACCTGGTGAGACATTTTGAGGTCCTCCCCCCTCCCCACTGGGCCAGCCCTCCTTGCTGCCCCTCGGTGACAAGCAGACTTTCCTCCCTGTTCCGGGGAGGAATGGGAGTGGGGCGGGGTCACTGTGGCGCCCAGGGTTGGAAGTGCAGCAGCGGCTCTTGATTTTCATGGCCGAAGGATACTTTAGAATGCATTTGAAAAGTAAATAGGGGCGCCTGGGTGGCTCAGTCTGTAAAGCGTCCGACTCTTGGTTTCTGCTCAGGTCAGGATCTCACAGTTTCACGCATTCGAGCCCTGCATTGGGCTCTGCGCTGACAGTGTGGAGCCTGCTTGGGATTCTGTCTCCCCCTCTCTGTCTCTGCCCCTCCCCACTCGGTGCTGTCTCTGTCTCAAAATAAATAAATAAAAGCTTTTAATAGGTAAATAATTAACTGAAAAGTAAATAAAGCCAGCCATAGATTAAAACCTCATAAAGCCTCCGGGGGGCTCCTGGGTGGCTCACTCAGTCTGTTAAGCGTCTGGCTTCGGCTCAGGTCATGATCTCACGGTCCATGAGTTCGAGCCCTGTGTTGGGCTCTGTGCCTGCTTCGGATTCTGTGTCTCTCCCTCTCTCTCCGCCCCTCCCCCGCTCACACTCAGTCTGTCTCTCTCTCTCACAAATAAATAAACGTTAAAAAAATTAAAAAAAAAAAAAAACACTTAAACCTCCTAAAGCCTCCAAAAAGCTAGATGCTGACCAGAGACTTCTTGGGTTTGTAGTCGAAGCACAGGCATCTAAGAGGCTAGCAGGTCCTCAAGTAATCCTTTACTACGAGACGGGGAGGAGGCAGAGCGTCCCCGGGCCTCTGCGCAATGGCACCTAAGAAAAGCCAGCTTTGGCTGACACATGCCTGTCCTGTTCATAGATGGCAGGGAGTTTAAATAAGGGCAGCTTATTATTCACGCAAGCAGAGGTGAGCCGGGCCAGCGTTCGCAGGCCTCCGGGTGAGGCTTGGGGGCTCCACTCGGCCTCCCTGGGGCCAGGCCTGCTTTCGTGGGACCGGGAGGAAGCGTCCACGGACAGCTCCTGTTCCCGGACTGCGCCTGGAGCTCTGGTTCCCTGGGCCAGGGGGATGCTCTGCGCCCTGTAGAGCTCCTTGCAGAACCCACGCTGTCTGCTGAGATTGCCCCGTGCTGTCCCCGAGTAGCGGGACCCACCGTTCCCTCTGTTGTTCCCTCTCAGAGATCGAGCCAGCGCAGAGACGTGCCTCGGACCACGCCGAGCGCCTCGAGGCCCAAGTGCGCCCGGGCCTCCTGCAAGAACATCCTGGCCTGCCGCAGCGAGGAGCTCTGCATGGAGTGCCAGCACCTCAGCCAGCGAGCGGGCCCGACGCCGCACCGGGGCGAGCCGGCCCCCGAGGAGCCGCCCAAGCAGCGCTGCCGCGCCCCCGCCTGCGACCACTTCGGCAACGCCAAGTGTAACGGCTACTGCAACGAGTGCTTCCAGTTCAAGCAGCTGTACGGCTGACGGCAGCGGCGGCCCGCCCGGCCGCCGGGGGCCTCGAGCCACTAGCCAGCATGGTGCTATGCCCTCAACGCGCTGACACCGCCGAGGGCCGTCCCCGAGGCAGAGAGCTCCCGGGGGCTTCCAGCCGGGAGGGAAGATAAGCTCTCGGTCGCCGTCGCGAGGAACGTTCCCAGGCGGCCCTCGAGCGAAGCTAGCGACTGGCGGTGGATGGTGTCGGTCCGGCCCAGAGCTCGTCCTCACCTGCCATGCGGAAGGCCGGGAGCTGCGTGGCCTCGGGACGGGCCGGGGAACCCGGAGCCCTTCCTCCTGGCCAGCCCCGCGTCGGCCTCGCTCACAGACGTGAAGCCGAAGCCCCACGGCCCGCGGGCCCTCTGCCAGACGCCCGGGAAGCTCAGGGAGAGTGGACACATTCAGAGAGTCAGTAGTTAGTGGTTTTTCCCCACCTGCCTGGCTCCTGGCCCACGGACACGGCAGAAGCAGAACCATCCACAGACTGATTCTGAGGCCTGCTGCAACCGAACACGTTCACACTGAAAAGCAAACCAGCTGCTCTTTACAGTATGCACCTTGGAAAAATCCAGTTATTTCCATAGGGGGAAGACGTGTGACTCTCTTGGTTATCACCGTCTTCCCTTCGAAGTTAGGGTGATGTGTGCATCAAAGTGTGTACATGTATAATGTGCCCTTATATTACGTATGAGGGATTTTTTTCTTATTCCGGTGAAATGCTGCCCTAGAGATTTAAGTAGGAAGACTGAATAACAACCTATTTTCTGGTTGTGGTCAGGGGCACCGTCTGTATATAGCTTGCGTGAATTTAACCAGCTGCCTTGTTAAAGTGAGCTCCCTGTTGTGTTTACGTAAGTCACTTTATTTATTTTATTGCAAACTTCAATGTTATTTAAATGAAGACGTTTCTTCTGCTTTGGGGAAAACGCTTGCTGTAGTGTCTTGAAATAACATGGTCATAGTGGTTCGTGTCACCGGCACTGGCACAAGTCCCTGACTGCGTTGGGGATTTGGCCTCTTGGATGCACTTTGGTTTGCCTTCCCTAAGAAAGAAGGAATTGCATCAAAGGTTAATTCATTAAAAGCTCATGCTTCTTAATGAAGCTTTCGGTCAGAGCCACTTCTCAGCCATATGACAAGAAACAGTAGAGACATGCGTCTGAGTATCCTACCTCCTTAGAGATAAGATTAGGAAGGAACAGGGATGAGATTGGAGAAGGTCACGGGGAAGGTGTGGCCTTTAATGATGGTTTTATTTGCTGTGCTAACGCTATGTCCCCAGGTGCTGGCAGTGACCTCACATCCAGTGGCCCCTTAGCATTGGGACAGCAAAACCCTGTGACCATGAGCTTAAGGAAATTTCTTTCTGTCCTCAGCCTGCAGTTTCTCGATATGCTTTGTATTCTTGTCATGCTTGTTCTAGACAAAACGGGGAAACACATTGTTCCCAGAGGTAAAGGCTGCCTTTTTTTTTTTTTTTTTGGTCTGGAACTTACAACTTGAAAATATTAGCCGTCTATAACTCTACGTAGCCTTTACATGTGTTATCTGACATGTTTGCCACTCGCGATGCCACCAGCCTCTTTGCTGGACATCAATCTTAATAATTTTTTTCTAAAGATTTTAAATAAACTTCAGTGTTCAGCTAGTTCTTCTACAGGTTGTATTTTAATATTTTGTGTTTATCAATATTTTCATTCTTAATGTGAAAAAATGGAATTATTTATACTTAATATAGAAAGCATTTGAAATTTGCACATTTAGTTGTCCCTAATAGCCATTTACTCTGTTGAATTTCTTCAAGTTTTCCTAAATAAGTGTAACTTTTTACAAAAGTCACTATTAAAAAAATAAATTATTTAAGAACAGATTTTAATGTTTTTTGTCTACAAATGATGAAAGAAAGAGACCCAAATATTAAGGCCATGTTTCCCAAACAGCTTCATTTCGAGGTACACGTGGGCAGTGGACACATGTCCCACTCCTGGGTAGTAAGAGAACTTTGTGAACGATGTTAATTAACCGCATGAGAGTAGAGCAACCTTCAACAGTGAGGACACTGAGGCTCGGACGGGAGTGGGAAGGGTCCACCTGTGCCCGTTCCCAGGAGACGTTAGGTTCCTGTCCTCCTCCAAAGGTTCCTGCCCTCCTCCAAAGGTTCCTGCCCTTGGCCTTAATGCAGTGCATAAAAGGAAAGCAAGAGAGGGGAGCACAGAGAGAGATGGGAAAGACAGAGAGAGAGGAGGGAGGAGGGAAGCCTGGTGTAAGATCTTCTCCGGGTCAGAACTTGGAAGAGATGACCTGTGGCTGTGGTGGCCACAAGGACTGGCAGCACCAGAGTCCCAGGAAGTTGTAAAATGACACATTCTTCCGCCCAGTGCAAACATATCCACAGAAGATTAATTCAAGAGGACCGCAGCTCCCAGAATCTACTTCTTTAAAGCTCCCCAGGAGATTCTGATCATCAGCCAGATTTCAGAACTGTGCTTTGAACAAAATCATTTGTGATCTTTTTTTTAAACTTCTTGTGGGAGGTGCGCCTGGGTGGCTCAGTGGGTTGAGCCTCAGACTTCAACTCAGATCACGATCTCACGGCTCCTGAGTTCAAGCCCCGCACGGAGCTCTGTGCTGACAGCTCAGAGCCCGAAGCCTGCTTCGGATTCTGTGTCTCCCTCTCTCTCTGTCCCTCCCCCGCTCACGTTCTGTCTCTCTCTGTCTCTCAAAAAATAAAAAATTAACCTATTGTGGGAAATGTTAACACACAAGAAAGTAAGAGTATAACGAACCCCCATGTATCCGTCATCTGATTTCAACAGTTACTAACATTTTGCCAGATTTGCTTTATCTGTCACTCCCTCTTTATTTCTAGATTATTTCAAAGCAAATCCCAGCTGTGTCCTCACACCCACAAGTACATCAGTGTGCATCTGTAATGGATAACTTCGTTTTCCACAACCACCATTTTCATACCTACCTAAATTATCTTTAGTGTCATCCAATGCTAAGTACGTGTTCTAACGTCTCAGATTGTCCACTTACAGACTTAGTCCTACTGCTTTGGATTGCTCCCATTGCTTAAGGCTCTTTTATTCTGGAACATTCCCTTATAATTTTTCATCCTATTAACTTGTTGGGGGCAATTGGGTCGTTTCTGTAGAAGAGCCCACATTCTGGATTTGGCTGATGCCTTTCTTCCGGCATCGCTTTCTGGGGGCACCTGGGTGGCTCAGTTGGTTAAGTGTCCAATTTCGGCTCAGGTGATGATCTTGCAGTTCGTGGGCTGGAGCCCCACATTGGGCTCTGTGCTCACAGCTCAGAGCCTGGAGCCTGCTTCGGATTCTGTGTCTCCCTGTCTTTCTGCCCCTCCCCTGCTCGTGCTCTGCCTCTCTTTCTCTCTCTCTCTTAAAAATAAATAAACATTAAAAAAATCTACCTTGTTTTTCTGTGCTGTACTTTGTATTCAAGTCGGGTTCCATGAGGCAAGAATCACATACAGGTGGAGCTGTGTGTCCCATCGAGTCGCATCCTGTATGAGCTACCTGAATGCCTTCCCAGAGGAATCTAAAGCCTCAAATTCACCTCCCCTCTTTCTCTCTGTTCTTCCTCCCATCTCTCACCCGGGTTTAAAAATTACAATTCTTTAGTCAGCATGATGAACATGAGCATTTGACCATAAGTCATCAGGGCTTCTAAAATAGGAAGTGACTTATAATTAGCAAATTATCTCTGACTCAGAAGAATGGCACAGCAACGGGGACATAAGGCACGTTTGGAGGATGGCAAGGTTGCCAGTCAGGGCTGGGCTCCAATCTGGAGCTGTGGATGGACCTCCGCGGGACCAGGGGCCCTAGAAAGCACACACACAATTTTATGCTGGGGCATGTACGTTACTCTTCTGAGGTGGAGACAATCAGTGGCTCTCTTCAGAGTCTCAGAAATGGATGATTTCCCAAAACAAAAAAAACAAAAAAACAAAAACAACCCAAAGAACCTCATCACACAGAGGGCTGAGAAATGAGACAAGAGACACTGGCTTTGCTTCACCTGCCCCGGATCTCCACTTCCAGGGCTGTGAAATGTCACCTTCGTAACACACAAGGGTAGAAGGTCATACAGTCCCAAATTGAACTCGTAAGAGTCTATCCCTGCGTCCTTCCTTTCATACTCAGGGAAGGGTGCCATCTTCCTGGCCACTCCAGATGTTTTTCCCCTCATTCCACATCCAAACTTCGTGAAGTGTATCTCCAAAATGTCCCTCCAATCCACCCCTTCCCCTCTATCCTTGCGCCACTCCGGCCTGGGCCCCAGCCTCCTTCTGTCTTTTTGCCTCCGCTGTCCCCTTTCTGGCCCTCCCAGTAACTTTACTGGTCACCTATGCTTGTAAACCAGAGACCTGGGGATGCTTCTCCTCCAGTTAAGGCTTCCTGGTGCCTTTCTACTGCTCCCAAAGCTGGGTGCCCGCAACCGAAGACACAGGAAGAAAATTGGAAACCTCTGACTTCATTATGCGAGTATTCGATACACAAATTACCACCGGTTTCCTTCCTTTATCAACATCGGAAGTCACTGTCACCTGAGCAGTCTTGAAGGACCTGTGCGTTGCTCAGCTCAGAGTGGGTGGCGGTGGCACCTTCATTCAGTTGCTTCCTGCAGGTTGAGACAAATTCCATTCGAATTCTCCCACGTCACACGATTTTGTGGCCAAAACTGATGTAGGTGTGCCGCCTATAAACTTTCCCATCTGTACACTTAAACTTGGAGACCATAATTTTTAGTCTGTTTAAAAATTATCCAGGGGCGCCTGGGTGGGCCAGTCGGTTAAGCGTCCGACTTCGGCTCAGGTCATGATCTCACGGTTCGTGAGTTCCAGCCCCACGTCGGGCTCTGGGCTGACACCTTGGAGCCTAGAGCCTGCTTCAGATTCTGCGTCTCCCTCTCTCTCTGCCCCTTCCCCACTCAGAGCCTGTCTCTCTCTCTCTCTCTCTCTCTCAAAAATAAACATTAGAAAATAAATAAATAAAAATTATCTGAATGGAGGCCCCTGCATGGCTCAGTCGGTTAAGCGGTCCACTCTTGGTTTTGGCTCAGGTCATGAACTGTGAGGTCAAGCCCCACATCGGGTTCTGCACTGGCAGAACTTGAGATTCTCTCCGTCCCTCTCTCTCTGCCCCTCCTCCGTTCTATCAAAATAAATAAATAAACTTAAAACATTTATCCAAATGAAGAGTTTCAGGGGATTCGAACCCATTTGTTGGAAATATCAACATAGCTTTACGCCTTCCCAACTAACCGACTTCAAAGATTGGAGTGTACTAGCTGAGTTTCAAGAAACACCATGGCATAGTTGGCAGCTGGAATGAAATGTAATTCACCCTGAATAAGGAGGCGCGACAGCTTTTTTCTTTTTCTTTTGCTCTCTATTGTTTTTCAATAGTCTATAGCTGTGCTTTCCAGCGGCTGGCAGTCATTAACATCAAGGATCACAATACAGCAAACTTAGACTTTGTTATGGCTTTATTGCAAAGTGATAGAATGACTTTAACAAAACAATGAAATATATTTATTAACTTTATTTCTTCTTCTTGAGAGCAAAAGGTGTTTTACCATTAATAAAAAAATTATTATTTTAGAATATTACTTCGTCTTTATCTCAGTGTTTTGAAATCCCTACATTTTGTGATCCTTAATTTTTTTTAATTTTTTTAATGTTTATTTATTTTTGAGAGAGAGAGAGAGACAGAGCGTGAGCAGGGGAGGGGCAGAGAAAAAAGGAGACAGAATCCAAGCCTGGTTCCAGGCTCTGAGCTGTCAGCACAGAGCCCGACGCGGGGCTCGAACCCACGAACCGTGAGATCATGACCTGAGCTGAAGTCAGATACTTAACCGACTGAGCCAGCCAGGCGCCGGACCATCTTAACCATTTTTTTTTATGTTTATTTATTTCTGAGACAGAGCATGAGTGGGGGAGGGGCAGAGAGAGAGGGAGACACAGAATTCGAGGCAGGCTCTAGGCTCTGAGCTGTCAGCACAGACCGGATGTGGGGCTCGAACCCACGAACCGTGAGATCATGACCTGAGCCGAAGTCGGACGCTTAACTGACTGAGCCACCCAGAGACCCCTGCCCCGGTGAGTCTTATGCACACACTTTGGAGACAGCTGTAGAGAACATTCTGCAAATTTCTCTACCTCTTTGCCTTTTCTTAGGAAATGTTTCTGGATGCCCTTTCTGCCTTCCTCTGTCCTCTCCCTTCTCCCTTCACCAGAATCTGGCAGAATTCCTTCCTTGCATTCTGCGTTCTTCCAGATATCATATTGTATGGTATGATATTGAACTTGATATGATAGTGAACTTGATATTTTGTAAAAAGAAATTTAATTTCAAGCCCTGGCTCCTTTGCCTGTCAGTTATTCAGATTTGAGCCAATTGTCTCATGTCTCCGAGTCTCAGTTTTCTCAACTGTAAAATGTTCATTAAATGTTTTCTAAAATATATTATGGAACTTCCCCCCCCCATCCTATCCAAAAATGTCCTTTTCTGTCAGCAACTAAGCTAATAGCCCTCAGCCCTGAGGACATGCTCGAATCACCCAGAGGACTTTTAAACCATGCCAAGGTCCAGAGATTTCCACCTTTAATTGGCCTGAGATGGCACTCTTGGGTATTGGATTTTTTTTTAAGTTCAGGTGAATCTAATGTGTAGCCAGGAGTTGGAATCCGTAGTAGCCAAAAGAGCATTCTTTTCACAGAGGCAACAAAGGGAAAGAGAACACAATTACAGTGTGTACCTGGGGTGTTTGAAGAAGGCAGGTGTTTGAAGAAGGCAGGTGGTGCCTTCTGCGGGTGACCAGCTGGTCATCTGCAACCCCTCCAGGTGGCATTTGATTATCCAGGTGGCGTTGATTATCACAACGGGCCTTTTACGGCATAAAAGTTCCATCTCCCATAGGCAATATCATATAAACCAAGATCAGAGACATACTAGTGTGTTGGTAATTTACATGAGAACAATTGTACCAAAGAGGTGCAAACACTCGCCCTGTCTGGTCAGTGTGCCCACTTCTCAGAGGCTCACCCCATGAGAATCCATATGAGCAGGAAGCCTGGCAAGCCCGGAATCAGATCAAGGGAAGCTAGTGGCTGAGTTCGTGGGACAGATCCCCCCTCGGTGTGGTGGGATATACCCATCTCCAGGTCCCAGTGCTCAAGTCTTCTTTTCCTGTAAGCAGGAGTCCAGGATGTTGCCCTTGCACTTGATATTTAGATAGACCATGTCTGCCTTTGAGACCCTGCCCGTTCTTTGTGTCGCTACCCCACCCTCTGATTGGCCCACTTCCTCTAATCATGTCACCGTCTGCAAGTAGGCCACAGTCTGTCTCTTCTGGTGACTTTGTACACTTCCGAACTGGCTTATTATTTAACCCTCAGAGGAAAATCCTATTTCCAACCAACACCCCCCATCCAGTTGCTACCTAAGAATCTTGAGTTACCGGAAGTAATTTGGGAAATCCTTACGGTTTGTTACAATAAGCTTCAACATGATATTTTCAAATATTACTATAATAATACTTTATTATATCGAAAATGGCATCCAGCGGTCAGCCTACCAGTCTGACCAGCTGTGCGGAATCACAACAAGAGAAGACATTATTTACAGCATGAAGAATTGTAGCAAACACCACCATGCATTTGCTCATATTAAGAAACTCGGAGCCGTGCCTGGTGGCTCAGTCGGTTAAACACCCCACTCTGCATTTCAGCTCAGGCCGTAATCTCCTGGTTCGTGAGATCAAGCCCCACGTCAGGCTCTGCGCTGACAGCTTCGGAGCCTGCTTGGGATTCTCTGTCTCCCTCTCTGTCTGTCCTCCCCCACTGTCTCTGTCTCTCTCTCTGTCTCCCTCTCGAAAATAAATAAATAAACATTAAAAAAAAAAAAAAAAACCCAAACTTGGTGTCCTAAAATGACTAAGGAAAGACATGGAATAAAGCCCACCCCCACCCCTCACCTACCCACCCCTTGCCTTTAAAACAATACTGATCTATTCATCTTCCGGTCCTATGATTCAGCGCAATTCTGCTCAGGGTTCAGGGACCCACACCTCATACAAGCCCTTGCTCCCCCAATTCTCCGGATCCGGGGTGTCCCCTCTCGACAGGTTTTGTGAAGGTGAAATCAATTTACATGTTGGTTGAATGCTGAACGTGTTTCGCAGGTAAGTAATGCTCCTCTGTGAATTCCAGTTTTATAGTTAGATTTTCCAGTAGAGTAATGCTTCAGAAAATAGGAAATAGCTAGCACTTCATACTTTTCATGATCATCTTTTAAAAACTAAAATGAAATATGACTTAAACTTAAGTTTTAGAAAACTTAAAATGACCAGATAGAAGTCTGGTGGTTTTTTTGTTGTTGTTGTTGTTGTTTTTCTCTCAGGATTTAAACACATCAGGTTTGTGGTTTTTTAAAGCAGGCACTTTAAGGTAAAAATAACTGTCACATTTCTAGCTGTGTCTCAGTTTTCAAAGTATTATAATTTCTCACTCGTGTCTGTAATTACATTTTACTTAAGACACCATATCCCAAGTGGAGAATATTTCAGATATTCAATATGTGAAGACCCAAAATGGCGACTGCTCTTCTTCTCTGAAACGGAGACCTCCGGCTTTCTAAGAGCCAAAATGGACCCGAAGGGAAAGCGTGCAAGATTTACTACTGGTAAAAAAGAGAAGAACGGTATTTAATAAATGGGTATTTAAAAAGAATGGTCTTTTTCACAGTGAAAAATAAAAACACAAGTAGTTTTGCAGAGTGGAAAAGAAATTGTTTCCACAGAAGCTTCTAGATCCACAGCAGGATTAGCCCTGTTGGCCTAGCACAAGCTACACAGGGCCCTTAGAGGCAGCAGAATAGCTTGTGGGCCTGTGGAAAATGTACCACAATTATTTTTAACCACAGAATTTAGAAACATTGCTTAAACTGACTTTATGCTTCTTTCATTGTCTACGTAAGATTTTGCATTTTTGAAGAAAGGACAACTTGATGTTCCAGGTATGAGTAAATCCACTAATGTCTCTTCCATCCTCAAAACACATTCAATATCATACCTGATTGTCAGAGAATTTGCTAACAGATGTCATAATAATATAGTTGGTATATGTTCCAAACCATCAGGTAAATATGGAATTACACTATACAATATTATTTAATACCAATGAAAATTAAATAAACTTAACCAGAAAATTTTTTAATACAAAAAAAATTTTTTTTAAGAAGATCAGAGAGGCATCTGGTGGCTCCGTTGGTTAAGCATCCAACTTTGGCTCAGGGCATGATCTTGCAGTTCACGAGTTCGAGCCCCCCAGGGGGCTCTGCGCTGACAGTCTGGAGCCTGCTTCCGATTCTGTGTCTCCCTCTCTCTCTGCCTCTCCATCACTCATACTCTGTTTCTCTCTCTCTCTCTCTCTCTCAAAAATAAACATTAAAGAAAAGAAATTTAAAAAATTAAAAAAAAAAAAGAAGATAAAACATCTGTTCATTCAGAATCTACTGATTAGCTCTTTTAGGCTTCCATATCATCAGCCAGATTGCTTCTCATCTGGGCCACTACACCAACTTGTTAACTGGTTCTCTTGCTGTCTCAGTTATGATCTCTGCAAACCATCCTTTATAGGGTAGCCAGTGGCATCTTTTTAAATGTCCTTCTAATCATGTTCCCTGTCTTGGGACCCGTGGGACACCATAGAACTGAATTTCAAGGGCAGGGACTTGAATGAAGCTAGGGATCCCTGAACTCTGAGCAGAATTCACTTAAATACAGGCTTGATTTGTAATGCCCTCCACAAACTTTCAGCTAAGTCCAAGCCCCTAAGCATGGCCCATGAGGCTCTTTGTGATGTGGACCTGTGGTTCTCTGGATACATGCACACCCACACAGAATCCAGGCGTGCCGGGGAGGCTACAACCTGGAACCTGCCTGTGATGTTCCCACTTGTATTCTGCACCACCTCTGTTCAGTAGCTGACTCCAATATAGCCCTCAGGATTCAAGGCAGTCCCCTCATCTGAAAAACACCATCTGTGTTTTTCACAGATGGTGAAGGGGCTTTTCCTCCCTGCTCCCATTCAGCTGCAACTTTCTAGTCACTATTTTGTAATTATTGGTTAACTTCTTTGTCATCAGTGTGAATTTCTTAAACTAGAGAAACTTACTTGTTTTGCGTCCCAAATGCTTAACCTGAACAGTTTGACACAGTTTAGACTTTGTCTGGAAGCGCATGCTGAGACACTATTGGAGCTCTAGTACGTTTCTTAGGGATCAGAATTTCATTTTTGCTTGGGGTAAGTCCTCTCTACTTCCAGCCATGGGCCAAAACTGGACAGTGTATCTGTAGTTTCTTTCATAGTGATCACTGCTAATGAACTTCAACGAGAAGTCATGTCACCATTGAATTTAAGCCTAACAAGAACGTCACTGCTGATTTTCATCATGTATAAATGCATTATTTTTATGATTTTTAAGTGGTTCAGCTTGGTTATAAAGATCCTTTATTTGTATAGAATTTTTTAATGATGATAGTGCTGATTGAATCAACTAGTTGACCAACTAAGTCAAGTCTGGAGTTAAAGATCAACACTTGAAGATTTTGTTTTCCCTACTCAGGATATACATTTCTTTACTTGCTCCCAAATAGCTCACCTTATCCTTACTCAAATTTCTTCTCTGTGTACTCCTTCAACAACATTTATTGTGTGCTTTTTATACTGCAAACTTTAAGATACAGAGGTGAATAAGACACATCCATCTCTTTGAGAGTCCCTGTCCAGAGAAAGAAACAAACTTGAATACCAGAATTACAACACCATGGAGAAAGTGTTGTAATTGGTCAAAATTGTATCAGGAAATAAAAAATACCACTCTAGAAATTCTAAGCAGGAAGGGATTTAATATAGGAAATGCGATGCCAACAAAACAGAACTGTTGGGGGAGAGAAGCTCAGGAAAAAAAAAAAATGCTTTTGATTTTCAAAAAGTAGGAAAAGGCAAGAATCACATTTCCATTCTGCCTATATCTGCTACCTGCCGTGGTCTCACAGGATAATGCTTTCGTTTGCTTTTCAATCTCTAGTGAGTTCTTCTCAGAGGGCCACCCTAAACAAGAGTCTTACTAGCAAGATGACCTGGGAAATGTCATTTCCAAGGCTTCATCCCCAACATAGAAAGGAGAATCTGGAAAGGCTGGCAAAGGTGGCAGCAATCGACACTGCCCATACGCTATATATACATCGGGACAACTTCTCTAGTCTGGAGAAAGCCAAGTCAGCTTGGATCTGCAGAAGTGGTATAGAGAGCTTTCCCCTGATAGGTCTATTCCGATAAAATCCATATTGTCACATAGGACCTAGCCCTATATTCAAGGGATCAGGAGCAACTTAGGGGATGTTTCTCAAAGGTCCTTAGCATCCACTGATTCATATCCTACTAACTATACAGTATTTCATATTCATATCTTTTGAGTAACTATTTGGGGGTTAAAGTATCCTGGGAGGTGTGATACACTAATTTTTCATGCTGGAAAGTTGGCTTCTTCCTGAGATGAACTGTAATGTCAATTCAAAGTAGAGGCTAGTCACCTCCAGCCCCCCTCAAATGGAAAGAACAGTGAAATAAAAGACAAGAGGTCTGTGTTCAAGATCTAAGGGGGCCAATTATTAACTATGTAAATATCAACAAGTCTTTTGACTTCTTAATTTCCTCTTCAGTGAAAGCTTTTCCTCCTACCCCTAAGGGTTATTTTAAGACTTAAAAGTAGAGTGAGAAAATGTATGTGAAGATATTTTTGTAAACTATAAACGTTGTGAAGGTCAGAACCTTTGCTGTGAAGTTCACAGCAAAACCCAAGAAAGCTTACATGAAAAGTCTGCCAGAACCTTGGCAAAAGGTGAGATGAGGATATGAAAGGAAGCCAGAATTGAAGCAGGACTAACCTAGCTATAGAACAAGGTCCTAAACATGGGCAACCAGATGTTCAAGTTACAGTATCCAAAAGGTGTCACAAACTTGATGCAGTATCAATAGCTAAGAGGTCCAATCTGGGACAAAACAGGATTGTCCAGGCAGTGGTGATGCTCACAATCAAGCACTTGGCAGATTTACTGAGGTATGTTTTGAAATGATATCTTGGCAACAGATTGAAGCCCAACTGTAGTATCCTCACCTACTAGCTTGGTGTGGGGGAGGCAATCAATATATTTTTATTGACTTGCTTTTCTGGCTAACAAAATAAATTAATAAATATCTGGCGATAAGAAAGCATGTTGTCAAGGCCCCATAAAAGTTGAGTGAAGTTTTACAACCTGGGCTGCAAGCACCTATGGAGAATTTTCGTGTTAATCAGGATAAAAAAACCCAGCGACATGGGCTGAGCAAGCTCAGGGCAGCTCAGTGGGACAAAGATGTAAGAACCCACCGCCTGCCCAATGGCATGGCTCCAACACAAATTAAAGATTGCATCTATGGTTAGGGTTGGCCGGGCTTGATAAAGGCCAACTAGATCAAGACCAGGCCGGAGCTAAGAATGAACACAGCAGGTACCTAAAGCTTAACAGGAAGTAAAAATATACATTAATGAGTTATTGTACTGAGGTTTTTTTTTTTTTTTTATGTGCATCCTATATTTATTGCAGCATTATTTACAAAAGGATTTTAAGATTTTAGGTTTCACATTAGGTCTTTAATCCATTCTTTACAATTTTATTTATTTATTTATTTATTTATTTAAATTTACATCCAAATTAGTTAGCATATAGTGCAACAATGATTTCAGGAGTAGATTCCTTAGTGCCTCTTATCCATTCAGCCCGTCCCCTCTCCCATACTCCCTCCTATAACCCTCTGTTTGTTGTCCCTATTTATGAGTCTCTTATGTTTTGTCCCCCTGCCTGTTTTTGTATTATTTTTGTTTCCCTTCCCTTATGTTCATCTTTTTCGTCTCTTAGAGTCCTCATATGAGTGAAGTTATATGATATTTGTTTTTCTCTGACTGACTAATTTCACCTGGCATAATACCCTCCAGTTCCATCCATGTAGGTACAAATGGCAAAATTTCATTCTTTTTGATTGCCGAGTAATACTCCATTGTACATATATATATATATATATATATATATATATATGTATGTATATATATACCACATCTTCTTTATCTGTTCATCCATCAATGGACACTTGGGCTCTTTCCATCTTTCCATACTTTGGCTATTGTTGATAGTGCTGCTATAAACATTGGGGTGCATGTGTCCCTTCAAAACAGTATACATACCTATATTCCTTGGATAAATACCTAGTACTGCAATTGCTGGGTCATAGGATAGTTCTATTTTTAGTTTTTTTGAGGAGCCTCCATACTGTTTTCCACAGTGGCTGCACCAGCTTGCATTCCCATCGTACTGAGTTTTTAAACAATTACTCACCTAAAAAAAAAATGACAGTTTTGCTTTAGGACCCAGAGAGAGTATAATTTGGATTCACTTTAATAATTAGATTAACCTACAGCTTTTAAAATTCCTGTGTTTGAAGAAACATACAGAAAATGCTAATGAAGTAGAAACAGAAGTAGATAAAATACTACACACTGCCCTAATCATAATCCTGTGTGTGTGGGTGTGTCTAAGGATATACAGAGATATATACAAAGAGTAAATTGGACATATTTTGCACAAATTTACAAACAGTTCTAGAAGAAAATATACCAAAATATATTTAGTAGGAAACTAATGGTACTTTCTAAATAAAATGATAAAAATAAATAAAATAGTAGAAATTATTTTTATTTTTTCTTTATAATTTTGGATATTTTTATAATTTCTGGCAATAGACATGTATTCCTTTTGTAATCTTTTTTCAAAAAAGTTTTCTTGGGAGCAGTTCACGATGATGGTGTAGGAAGATGCTTAAACTCACCTCCTGTCATGGACACACAGTTACATATAGAACAATTGTCTCTGAGAAAAAGACCTGAAAACTAGCTCAACAGCTCATCCACAACAAAGGATAAAAAGTCCACATCAAAAAATGTAGGAAAGCCAGAGACAGTTTCACCAAAATCTTCCCTCTTTACCCCCCGGCACAGTGTCCCACAAGCAGGAGGAACCTCAAAAACACAGAGTGTACGGGCACCCGGGTGGCTCAGTCAGTTAAGCATCCGACTTCATGATCTCACAGTTTTGCGAGTGCGATCTCTCAGGTCATGATCTCACAGTTTTGCGAGTTCGAGCCCTGCATCAAGTGAGCACAAGCCCCAGTTTCGGTGAGCCCTGCTTCTTTTCTCTCTCTCTCTCTCTCTCTCTCTCTCTCCCTCTCGGCCCCTTGTTCATCTGTGCCTTCTAAAATAAATAAATAAATAAATAAATAAATAAATAAATAAAATGGAGTGTGTCCCTGAAGAGTAAGAGATTTGAACCCCACATTAGGTACACCAACCTTTGAGATCTGCACTGGAGAAACAAGCCCTCAAAATGTCTGGCTTTGGAAATGAATGGGACTTATGACCAGGAGACGCAAAAGGCTCTAGGAAACTGAGATTCCACTCTTAATGGGCTCATACACAGACTCACTCACCCTTAGATCCAACACAAAAGCAGCAGCTTGGAAAGTGCCTAGACTATATGTGAAGGAGACTCACTGGCTATTCTTAAAGCATCTGCTAGAGGGAGAGAGGTCTGTTGGAACTCTGTCTAGGGACAGATGCTGGTGGGCTCCATTTTGGCACTCTCTCTCAGATTCATCTGCATTCGTCTAAAGAGATTCTCCTCTGATGTAAGGACACACACTAAAAGTGAAAGGATGGAAAAAGATATTTCATGCAAATGGAAGCCAGAAGAAATCTAGAGTAGCTTTTTTCTTATACCAGAAAAAAATCAAGTTTAAAACAAAGACTGTAAAAGACAAAGATTACAATACGTAATGATAAAGGGGCTAATCTAACAAGAATATATGAAATTTGTAAATATTTATACCCCGAAAATAGAAGCTGCTAAATATATTAGGCAAATATTAACAGACCTAAAGAAAGAAATTGACAGCAATCTAATAATAGTAGGGGATTTTAATACCCCACTCACATCAATGGATGGGTCATCCAGACAGAAAATCAATAAGGAAACATTGGCTTTAAACAACACATTAGACCAGATGGACATATTTTGTTGAGGATTTTTTGCATCTTACCAGATGCAAAAAATTAGACCAGATGGACATAGTAGATATATACAGAACAATCTATTCAAAAGCAGTGGAATACATATTCTTCTCAAGTGTACATAGAAAGTTCTCTAGGATTGGTCATATGTTCAGTCACAAAACAAGCCTCAATAAAGGTAAAAAGAAATATCATATCGAGCATCTGTTCACACCACAATGGTATAAAACTAAAACTCAATCACAAAAATAACTAGAAAATTACAAATGTGTGGAGATTAAATAACATGCTATTGAAAAACCAATGGATCTATGAAGAAATCAAAGAGGAAATAAAAAGAATACACTGAGACAAATGAAAATGAAAATACAACATAACAAAATCTAGGGAATGCAGCAAAAGCAGTACTAAGAGTGAAGTTCATAGCAATATAGGCCTACCTCAAAAACAAGAACAATCTCAAACAATTTAACTTTACACTCAAGGAACTAGAAAAAGAGGAACAAATGAAGCCCAAAGTTAATGGAAGGAAGGAAATAATAAAGATAAGAGTAGAAATAAATAAAAAAGAGACTAAAAAGACAATAGAAAAGGTCAATGAAACTAAGAACTAGTTCTTTAAAAAGGTAAACAAAATTGGTAAACCTTTAGCTAGACTCACTAAGAGAAAAAGAAAGAGCCCAAATAAATAAAATCAGAAATAAAAGAAGAAAAGGTAAAACTGATACCTAAGAAATATAAAGCATCATAAGAGGCTGCTATGAAAAATCATATGCCAATAAATTGGACTACCTAGGAGAAATGGAGAAATTCCTAGAAACACATAATCTTCTAACACTAAATCATAAAAAAATAGAAAAGCTGAATAGATCAATTACTAGAAAAGAGATTAAATCAGCAATCAAAAACCTCCAACAAACAAAAGTCCAGAGACAGATGGATTTGCAGGTGAATTCTACCAAACTTTGAAAGAAAATGTAATACCTATCCTTCTTAAACTCTTGCAAAAAAACTGAAGAGGAGGGAATGCTTCCTAATTCATTTTACAAATTCAGCATTACCCTGATACAAAAACCAGACAAAGAGCCACAGAAGGAAAGAGAGAGAGAGAGAGAGAGAGAGAGAGATGGGGGGGGGGGGAGGAGAGAGAAAGGGAGAGAGGGAGGAAGGGAGGGAGGGGGCAAGGAGGGAAGGAAAAGAAAATTACAGCCAATATCCCTGATGAACAAAGATGCAAAAAATCCTCAACAAAATATAAGCAAATCAAACTCAACAGTACAATAAAAGAATCATATACCATGATTAAGTGGGATTTATTCTAGAGATACAAAGATGGTTCAATGCTTGTGAATCAGTCAACAATATATACCACATTAACAAAATGAAAGATAAAAATCATACGATCGTCTCAATAGATGCGGAAAAAGCATCTGAAAAAATTCAATGTTTATTTATGATAAAAAGCTGCAACAAAGTAAATATAGAAGGAACTTAGCTCAAAATAATAAAAGCCATATATGATAAGTCCACTGCTAGCATTAGGTTCAATAGTGAAAAGCTGAAAGCTTTTCCTGAAAGATCAGGAACAAGACAAAAATGCCCACTCTTGCCACTTTTATTCAATATAAGATTAGAAGTTTTAGCCAGAGGAATTAGGCAAGAAAAAGAAATAAAACTCATCCAAACTGGAAAGGAAGGAGTAAAACTGTCACTATTTGTGGGTGGCATAATTTTATAAAAAGAAAACCATAAAGTCTCCATCAAAAAACTGTTAGAACTAATAAATTCAGTAAAGTTGCAGGATACAAACTCATTATGCAAAAATCTGTTGCATTTTTATACAATGAACTATCAGAAAGAGAAATTAAGAAAATAACCCCATGTACACTTGCATCAAAAAGAATAAATGGAAATAAATTTAGCCAAGGATGTAAAAGACCCATACACTGAAAACCATAAGACATTGATGAAAGAAATTGAAGGTTATATAAATAAATGGAAATAGAGTCTTTAGAAAAAGTCCAGTGGTATTTTTCACACAAATACAGCAAATAATCCTAAAAGTTGTACAGAACCACAAAAGATTCTGAATAGCCAAAGCAATCTTGAGAAAGAAGAATGAAGAAGACAGTATACTCCCTGATTTCAAACTACATTACAAAGCTATAGTAATTAAAACAGTATGGTATTAGCCTAAAAACAAACACATATACAATACAACAGAGAGCCAAAAAATAAACCCATGCATATATGGTCAATCAACTTCCCAAATGTAGAAAGAATATACAATGGTCAAGGGACACTCTTTTCAATAAATGGTGCTAGGAAAAATGGTGCTTCTTTTTTGCCACATGCAAAAAAGAAGAAATGAAACACTGTCTTACACAACACAAAAATTAACTCAAATGAATTAAAAACTTGAATATAATACCAGAAACCATAAAACTCCTAGAAGAAAACATAAGCAGTATGCTCTTGGCATTGTTCTCGGCAATAGTTTTTGGATCTGGTTCCAAAGGCAATGGCGACAAAAGCAAAAACAAACAAATCAAACTAAAAAACTTCTGCACAACAGAGGAAACAAATCACAAAGTAAAAAGGCAACCCATTGAATGGGAGAAGATACTTGGAATCATATATCCAATAAGAGGTTAATATTCAAAATACACAAAGAACGCATACAACTCAATAAGAACAACAGCAACAACAAAAACCAAACAATCCAATTTAAAAATGAGCGAAGGATCTGAATAGACATTTTTCCAAAGAAGACATACAGATGGCCAAAAGGTACATGAAAAGATGTTCAGCATCACTCATCATCAAGTCAAGTCAAATCTACAATGAGATATTATTTCACATCTGTTAGAATGGCTCTTATCAAAAAGGTAAGAAAAAATAAGTGTTGATGAAGATGTGGAAAAAGGGAACCCTTGTGCACTGTTGGTTGGAATGTAAATTGGTGCAGCCATGATGTAAAACAGTATAGACATTCCTCAAAAAACTAAAAGTAGAACTACCATATCATCTATCAATTCCACTTCTGGCTATTTATCTGAAGAAAGTGAAAACACTAATTTGAAAAGATATATGCACCCCTATGTTCATTCCACCATTATTCACAATAGCCATGATATGGAAACAGCCAAAATATCCACAGAAGGAAAAATGGGTAAAGCAGGTGTGCGCGCAAGCACACACACACACACACACACACACACACACACACACACACTAGAATACTACTCAACCAGAAAGAAAAGAATGAAACCTTGCCATTTGTGACAATACTGATTGACTTTAAGGGTACTATGCTAGGAGAAATAAGTCAGACAGAGAAAAACAAATACTATATGACTTCAGCAATATGTGGAATCTAAAAAACAGAACAAATGAACACATAAAACAAAACTCATAAAATAAAACAAAACTCGGAGCAGATTGGTGGTTACCAGAGGGGAAGGGGACTAGAGGGTGGGTGAAACAGGAGAAGGGGGTCAAGAGGTGCAAACTTACAGTCATATACTAAATGAGTGGGGATGTAATATAAAGTATGGTGACTAGAGCCACTATGATTGTATTATCTATTATGTAACTTAATATGGTGACAGGGTGAAATTGGACTTATGGTGCTCATCACTTTGCAATGTATACAAACCTCAAGTCATTATATTGTACCCTTAAAATTGATATAATGTTACATTTCATTATACCTCACTTAAAAAAAAAGTTTTCTTAAAACATCCCTCCTACTAGCCCAATAATTTATAGAGAAAGAATATTCCACAGTGCAGTCTATGACGTGGCTGCCGAAATTAGACAAAGAATAGAATGAGAAATAGGAATTTGGGGCCCAATGTAGTCATCAATACAGGTACACTAATGTAAAACAAACTATCAGAAAACCAAATCTAATCAGGTATAGAAAGATGACACACCACGAAATAGCTGGATTTGTCCTAGAAGGAAAATTTACAGAAAATAATACAATTTGACACTGGCACAGGGACAAACAAATTTTCAATGGAACAGGATAGAGATGTCGATCACACAGGTATAAAGTGATCTCTCAATAGTCTTGATTTGCATTTCCTTGATCGTCACTGAGATTAAGTATCACTTCCTATGACACGTGGATGCGTGGACCTTTGTTACATGGGGATGCCATAGCAAAGCAATAAAGAATGGAATCTTTATTAAATGCAGCTGGAAAACTGGTGATAATTATGGACCAAACTGGGAAGTTGGGAATGAAGTTGGGAATCCTGGTTGTACCACACACAGATGTCTACTCTGGATAGACCAAGGATTTATATGTCAAAAGCAAAACTTTAAATCTCTGGGATGAAAATACAGGTGAATATGTTTCTGACCTAAGGATAGAAAAGAATTTCTTAAAAACAAAACCAAACATGCCGTCCTAAAAGAAAATCTTAATAAATTTGATAAGCAATCACACTCTGATAGAGCTCCTCCTTTAGAAGTTTTAAACCCAGACGCCATCAGGTTGTTCAACAAAATAAAAATGCCTTCTGTTGCCAGCATTCATCCTTCTGGAGAGTTGTAAATGACAACAAACTCTGGCAGGGTGTCTACTTTTAAATGCAATATTAAACCATAAGAATTATCTGTGCGTTTACTCCAGTTCAGGGAAAGCTGTGGAAAAGAATCAAATGGACAAAGGTTAAATCTCAATTCTCTTCTTCAAGTAACTGTTAACATTGTTAAGAAAAAGTTGGGACCAATTTTCTACCAGAAGGAACTTACTTGTAATTGGAAAACAGAGTCTATATCCAAATATTTTACATGTAGCTTATATAAAATGCATTTAATGGGTAGGATTATATTGATTTGTGATGTCGAAATCCAATGCAGAGTTTTCCCAAAGGAGAGAGGGAGGAGAAGAAATGACCTGTCACTTCTGCTCTGGGCACTGAGGTCTGAGCTCTCCTCCCCAGAGGATGGCCACTGTCCAAACACCTTTCAGCCCCAAGTTATTATCTAGGGTTCCTTATTCCTTTGTGAGTGAGCAGCCTTTGGGCTCTCCCTAGAATGTTCTATCATGTGACGGAGAATAATAATAGTGAATTTTGAGTGGTCCTAGAGAGTTGAATTTTGAGGATTATCTCACGTTCTGCTTGGGTTGACAACCATCCCGTATAGTTGTGGATACAGCTGTATCGTCAATGCAATAATTTACCCTCCCCTGGTTAGGGAACCCTGAGAGGCTTTCACATAAAATGTGTTGACTCTACTCTGGTGGGCTGGAAGAGTTTACACTGCCTGTTAGCGGGAAGTTTGCCCACGAGAGGCATATCTCCAAAAGAGATCGTCCCAAGAATGTCAGCTGACTGAAAAACCAGGGCTAGCGGGGCATCTCTGGGTCCTCAGTCCCACGGCACGTGAACAGGATGTCTTCTGGAACCGGATATTACTATAGGTAAGTCTTTCTGGTTTTGAAAACCCAGAAGGCAGAGGAGGGGGCTGAAAACCCAATTTATTATTAGACCTTGAGCTGAGAAATGTGTCGAGCAAGAAAGTCAGCACCGTGCCCTGGCATTCCCATCTGGTCTGCGGATTACTGGGGGGCACGTCCCAGGAGGTTCCGGTCCCATAGATACCCTTGCAGGGCCACAGTGGAAAAACTCTTGCTACTATACTTATGTTCGAGGGGCGGTGCTGGTAGTACCTACGGACCTCAATCACACAAGGTTGCTCACTCCAGGCCCAGATGGGGCAGTTACATTGAAACTATTGCATCACCTTGCTGCAGTCATGCATGATTAAATAGATATGCTGGAAAGAGAGAGGAAGGAGGCCGATTACAGAGTTGAAGGAGTGTCATTTATGGTAAAACAGATTTTTCCTTTAGTGTTGCAGTAAAATCAATCATAGGTACTGATAATTGCCACACCACACTTTTAGTATTGGTTTGATTTCTACATTTCTAGATCGTGTTTCCCATTTGTTCTTTTCGTGTTTTGTTTGTTTGTTTGTTTGTTTGTTTGCTTTGTTTGTTTTGCTTTCAAGCGGCCCCAAAGCAATATAAGATTGGGTTTTGTCCGAGGGCGGGTGGAGGGGGGCATGGAGTATGATAGTCACTTTTGTTCCAGTGTTAATTTTCAAAAACTCCGGATGTCTAATACTGAAAGCCAGCCCAGAGCGCGCAGAGTTAAAGAACTTGCTACATACCCCTCCTCCCGGCTGCGGGGCTGAATCACACGGTGGGGGGAAGGAAAGTCTGTCTCACAGAATTATTAATTCACTACTGTGATTTCTTTCTCTGTTGCTAAAGGGGAGCCGGGGGAGGGGGTGTGGTAAGTCGAGTGGGTAGCCAGGAAATGTGATCTTTGTCTTGGTTCCTTGCGATTGGAGGAAATTCTGTCTTCTTTTGATTCAGAAGCTTTAGCACTGTAACTTTTTTTTTAAGTAGTTTGACTTTTGTCTGTGGAAGCTACCCCAAGCCCACCTTTCTGGGGTGTAAAACCAATTGGCTTTGATGTAATTTTATCAAATGACATCACGCCCATGGAGCGCACACACAAAACCTAACCTTCTATGGGGGCTCCCTGCCTACCTCTCAATCCTACTAATATCTAAAGAGGCACTTCTCAGCCAACGCTGCTTGGACCTGTCACCTTCAGTTTCCGCTTTGAACTTCATGTCACTTTTCCCCTTTACCTTCTTTTGAAGGGAAGTGAGCATTAATCTGAATAATCTTCAGTGCTGGCTGTCTGAAGGCTCCAAGTCACTAAGAAGTCATCAAGCCTAATGTTATGGACAAAACGTAAGGGACCCGTAAAGGTCCCCTATGAAATGGGGTGTGACAAAGTTCAGATGATGTGTGGCAATTATTTTGAGTTATTCTGATAAAACATATTCCCCAAATTTGGGAGCAATATTATAAATAAAGTGGTACTATTTAATATAACTTCAGTATATTTCATTTTAAAAGACTCTTGGGGCGCCTGGGTGGCGCAGTCGGTTGAGCGTCCGACTTCAGCCAGGTCACGATCTCGCGGTCCGTGAGTTCGAGCCCCGCGTCGGGCTCTGGGCTGATGGCTCGGAGCCTGGAGCCTGTTTCCGATTCTGTGTCTCCCTCTCTCTCTGCCCCTCCCCCGTTCATGCTCTGTCTCTCTCTGTCCCAAAAATAAATAAACGTTGAAAAAAAAAAATTAAAAAAAAAAAATTTTTTTAAAAATAAAAGACTCTTAATTCGGGGCGCCTGGGTGGCTCAGTCAGTTAATCATCTGACTTTGGCTCAGGTCCTGATCTCATGCCCCGCGTCGGGCTCTGTGCTGACAGCTCAGAGCCTGGAGCCTGTTTTGGATTCTGTGTCTCCCCCTCTCTCTCTGCCCCTCCCCCCGCTTGCACTCTGTCTCTGCCTTTGTCAAAAATAAATAAAGATTAAAATTATTTTTTTTAATTTTTTTTTTAACATTTATTTATTTTTGAGACAGAGAGAGACAGAGCATGAATGGGGGGAGGGCCAGAGAGAGAGGGAGACACAGAATCTGAAGCAGGCTCCAGGCTCTGAGCCGTCGGCACAGAGCCTGATGCGGGGCTCAAACTCATGGACCGTGAGATCGTGACCTGAGCGAAGTCGGACGCTCAACCGACTGAGCCACCCAGGTGCCCCTAAAATTATTTTTTAAAAAAAGACTCTTAATTCCTATTTCTGTTTACTTTGAAAGAGCTCTTCAGGGGCGCCTGGGTGGCGCAGTCGGTTAAGCGTCCGACTTCAGCCAGGTCATGATCTCGCGGTCCGTGAGCTCGAGCCCCGCGTCAGGCTCTGGGCTGATGGCTCCGAGCCTGGAGCCTGTTTCCGATTCTGTGTCTCCCTCTCTCTCTGCCCCTCCCCCATTCATGCTCTGTCTCTCTCTGTCCCAAAAATAAATAAACGTTGAAAAAAAAAATTAAAAAAAAAAATAGTGAAGAAAGAGCTCTTCACTATTGTATGATATTTTAATAATAATAAATTTTAAATTACATGTATTGCATATTTATTACATGATAGTCCATGAGCTGGCTTTAAAAAATATCTTTTTCAATCATAATACATCATGAGCTAAGTATTATCCCCCATTTGACAAATGAGAACACGGAGGCTCAGAAATGTCATCCAACCAAGATTAAATATGCTGCTTGTCTATCTCAAAAGCCCGTGCTACACTAAGAAGAATGTTTACACTGTTCAAACTAACTCTAATAAAGTTTTCTCTCATTTTCAATGTTTTTATTCTTCTTAAAAAAAACTGTAAGTAATTATTTAATACAAAAAAAAAGCATATTTTTAACATATGTGTAAAGTCTAAAGAATAATAATGGTATGGATACTTATATACCCACCACTGAGCTTAAGAACTTAAACAACACCTGGGGCGCCTGGGTGGCTCAGTCGATTAAGTGACCACCTTCAGCTCAGGTCATGATCTCAAGGTTTATGAGTTCAAGCCCTGCATCGAGCTCTGTGCTGATGGCTCAGAGCCTGGAGCCTGCTTTGGATTCTGTGTCTCCCTCTCTCTCTGCCCCTCCCCTGCTTGTGCTCTCTCTGTCTCTCTCTCTGACTCTGTCTCTCTCTCAAAAATAAACAAACGTTAAATTTTTTTTTTTTTTAAACTTAGACAACACTTTTGAAGACCCATGGACTCTTTTCCAATCCTGTTCTTCATCATTCAAGAAACTTGTGATTTAGTGAATGGGGGTAAGTGATCTCCTTGGTTAGCAAGTGGGCTTCTTGAGAGAAGGACTGTTTTTTGTTACAGGTTCATGATTCTTTTGCTTTTCTTCATCGTTTTACTACATGGGCATTTATTCCTAAATGGTATAGTTTTATTTTGCTCAGGTTTGAACTTAATGTAATTTTCTTTTGTGACTTGCTCTTTTCATTCAAAACGATCTGTGCTGATGAGAATAGTGGATAGCTCTTTGTCGGTACCATTATAGCATTCAGCTGTATGAATATGCCATATTTATTTATCCATTCTCTTGTTTGTCTGCATCTGTTTCTGGGTTTTGCTGTTACAAAAAAATGAACATTCTCGTCCAAGTCTCCTGGTATACACACGGTAAAATTTACCTTGGGTATATTTCCCTGAGTAAAATTGGTAAGTTGGGGGGCATGTGAATGTTCAAGTTTACAAGTTGATGTCAATCACCTTTTTAAAATACTTTGAAAAAAAATGTTTTACATTTCTACTTACAGTATTTTAGATGTTTCATTGTTTCACATTCTCACCAACACTTGAGGTTGTTCAAAGAACTTTTGATTTTTGCCAATCTGGTAGGTATGAAACAGAATTTCATTCTGAGTTTGGTATCAATCTCCCTGATTACTAATGAGCTTGAAATTCTTTTCATGTTTATTGATCACTTGGGTTTGCTCTTCTGTGACAAATCTGCTCATATTTTTTGCTTATTCTCCATTGTTTTTCTGTTCTGTTTGCTATTTTTTAATTTATTTTTAGGCCGCCTTTCTATATTCTTAATATTACTATTTTTTCACTAGACCTATATGTTGCAAATACTTTCTCGAAATTTTTGCCTGCATTTTCACAAACAGAAAGTCTTAGTTTTAATGTTGTCAAATTTATATTTTTTCCTTTATAAGCGAAAATCTTATTTAATAAATCTTTTCCTTCCCAGAGGTCATAAAAATGTTACCCTATATTTTCATTTAATCCTTCGTTAAGTTTTGTTTTCCATATTTAAATCTTTAGTATCTCTGAAATTGAGTTGGGGCTATAGTAGAGAATAGTAAGGAATTTGATTTTATCTTTTTACTTTGAATTCAAGGGAGGCACATGATCTGAAGCCCGACCACCTGGGTTCGATAATTAAAATGTTAAAACGTTCTCAATAACGTTGTTGCTTTTCTTTTGAAAAGAGTATTTCTGTGTGCCTTATTTTTATATTGCTTTTGTGACTACTGTCTTTTTTTAAACTTCGGTTATTTTTAAAAATTTATTTGCTATTATATAAAAATACAACTGAGGGGCGCCTGGGTGGGTCAATGAATTAAGCCTCCAACTCTTGATTTCGGCACAGGTCATGATTTCATGGTTTCATGAATTGCAGCCCCCCCTCCGGCTCTGCTCTGACAGTGTAGAGCTTGCTTGGGATTCTCTGTCTCCCTCTCTCTCTGCCCCTTCTCTACTTGTGCTGTCTCTGCCTCTCCCAAAATAAGTAAATAAACTTCAGGAAAAATACAATTCACTTTTATGTATACAGTTTGTTGTTTTTAATAAACTATAGATTCTTTCAGGTTCCCTGCGAATGTAGTTATATCATGGGAAGTGTGATTTCCACGTTTTGTGTCTGTGTGCACGTGTGTGTGCACGCACATGTGTATAAAGGATACATTAAAGACTAAAAAGGTATCCATTATTCTGTTATTTTATCACTTAAACAAAAATTAACTTCATTTTTGTATATTTATTTTATTCTTTGTCCATATACATGAATTTTCTATAATATAAGGTTGGATATGTCGTCTCATCTTAAAATAATATCTCTCAGTTGTGGAAAACTTACAAAAAGGCATAACGAGAAAATCAAAATCACGCATAATTTCATCACCCAATTTAATAAAATTCACCAACAGATTTTTAAGTAACTTACCATGTATCCAAATGCAGCTCTCTGTTCCCTATCTTCAAGGATTTTGCTTTCTAGTGAATAATTATGTTTTGATGTTATACTCCTTTGGTCCTTTTTTTGAATAATAAACACATAAACACAAATGAGGTAATGTGCATTCAATTATGTAGCCTGATATTTTTCATAAACAATATATGTAACCAATTGTTCACATTACTGGAAATTCTTCTGCAACAGTATTTTTGATGAATGCATAATATATTCCATTGTGCGTCAAATTATATATGTATGTGTATTATAGTTAATTATTTTATTTTGTTACATTAAGACAGTATTCAACTTTTTCCTACTATAAATAGTTGTAACTTTCTATCATTCCATGATAATTTACTCAGGAAAAATTTCTGGAGTACAAGTTTCTAAGCTTTAAAAAACATGACATGCTGGGTGCCTGAGTGACTCAGTCGCTTAAGCATCGGACTTCAGCTCAGGTCATGATCTCATGGTTCATGAGTCTGAGCCCTGCGTGGGGCTATGTGCTGACATAGCCTGGAGCCTGCTTGGGATTCTGTGTCTCCCTCTCTTTCTCTGTCCCTTCCCCACTCACACTTTCTCTCTCAAAAAGTGAATGAACATTAAAAAAAAATGAAAAAAATTAAAAACATGACATGCCAAATTGTCTTCCAGTGATTTTATTCTAATATCAAATTCTGAAATTCTACCAACTATGTGTCTGATCTACTCTGTAATCTTTCCTCTCTCTCTCTCTCTCTCTCTCTCTCTCAAACACACACACACACACACACACACACACACACACACCAGGACTCTAAACATGAATCATTAAATGGAACCAAAAAACTTCCTAAAAGTTTCAGTAAAACTACCTGGGAAAACTTTCTGCAAAATTACCCACCCTAGAAATTGGTATGCTTTCTCCGATGGAGTTTAAAAAAAAAAAAAAAATGTGTTTTCTCTGGGCACTTTTCAACCGGATGATTATAGTATAAAACTTTATGTTTCTTTCTAAGGTGGAAAGAAGCTTTTTATTTGAATTTTATTGTGTCTGATGGAACTCCTTCTTGCATTTATTGCTTTGTTTCTAAATATAAGTATGACAAGATGAGTGGTGTCTGTGGTCACAGAGGGGTTTTTGGAAACAATTTTAACTACGGGCATACCCCTGAACGTGGGCAGCGCCTACACATTGTCATCTTAGCCTCGTCTTACCCTTTTGGGAAGTCCTGATACCTTCCAGAGGACAGATTTTTTTTTTCTACTTTATTTTACCATTCTCAACTCAACGGGGGATTTCCTTACACCCCCAGCCTAACTAAAACTTACACAATGTTAAAAGGCAGTACTAGATTGAGAACACAAGTTCTAGAATATTGTTTCTCACCTCTGGCTACGCATTAAACTCACTCAGGGAGTTTTGTTGTTTTTTTTTTTTTTTTTTTTTTAAGGGCCATAGCTGAGCCCCATCCTGATATTCAGATTTAATTTGTCCGAAGTGCCAACCCCAGCCACGGGTGTTCTCACGTGGGTTCTGTCCTCCACCATCTGCGAATGAAGTTAGAAAAAGGTTAAAGGATACAAGAGAGAAGATACTCATGAATCAGGAGTGGAAGTCTCTCTGTTGTTGTAGTAAAACAAGGTTGCAACAGAGAAGGTTAAATCATACTGGTTTAGGACAATTAGATAATGTAAGAATTTTATCTTCTCTTCATTGTGTTTGGAACATCCATTTCAGCTCAGTAATCGGTTTGCTAAGTCGTAAGTATCTTCAAAAGGTGTCATTTCATGGTTAATTGCTTCTCATTTCCCTTCAAGCAAGGAGGCAAGGAAGGGAGAATAGAGATGGGTGAGGGGAAGGACAGGGAAGGAGAAAGGACACAAAAATATGTGAAGGTCCAAAATAAGGAAAAGGAGAGAAAGCATGAGCAAAATGAGGGAAGAGAGCAGGTGAGCACACGTAGAGGAATAGCAGATCAGTGGCAGAAAGGGGATGCCCTAGAGAGACAGGCAGGGACACTCAGGGAACATGTGTCCAGTGAAAAAAAATTGATAGGAAACAAAGAAGTCATAGTAGAAGAAGACTGATGGAAAAGGAGGAAAAGGCACTTGGAACACAAATGCCTGGGACTCACCTCGGCCAGAAAGCTGAGGCAAAATGTCGGAAAACAAGAATACAGCCTTCCCATTTGTTTGTATGCTCCTACTTGTGTAGTGCAAGTGAGTCCCAAGTGTAGGTGATTCAACCCCCAACCCTTCTTTCAAAAAGACTGCGATTACTTATACTAACATACATGGAGATGCTATAAGTTTCCTCAGTGATCTGTTTATCTTACAATTGTATATGCCTCAGTTTTTCTCTTACTGAATAATGTCTATGCAGTCACAAATTAGAAATAAACATGGTGCTTATCTTCCTTTATACAGCATCAGTGTATATACGTATATGGGGCCAAGGTGAGAAAATCTTGTTTCTACTGACCAGCATCATCTGTACTCCTTCTGTGTGAGTTAAGAATGCTAGTAATGGCATAAACCCATGTTCTTAGTTGTATTGTTTACAAGAAGCCTGAAGGTAAGCACTTCCAGGTATCATTAAGTGACTCAACAACTGTTATGTTTCCAGGCTGGGTGTCTTTCTGCCCAGTCAACCTCAAGGGGTTGTATTTGTCCTTATGGTTTGCTTCATGGTCGTTAAGACTGTGTCCTCAGTTCAGCATCTCAAGCAGGAATCAGGGGCAAGGGAAAGTTTCTGTCCTTTTAATCAGAAAGCAAAATATTTTTCTCAAAAGTCCCTCTGCAACTCTACTTAATGCCTTGTTCACCAGAAAACAGTCAAATGGCCACCCTCAGTCCAAGGGAGGGTGGGAAAGAGACTCTGTGGCTGTTTAGGTTTCATAATGGGAAGAGGGACAGGGGAAAAGGGCTGAGATTGGCTTCGGAGAAGCCAACCTACAGGGACTTCCATACCCTCATCCCTTTCTTGGCTGGGATCCTTCTCAGTGCTACTCTCCTTCTGAATGCCTTCAAACACCATTTTCAGAGTATATTCTTTTTATGGAAACACAAGCCTGAGGAATTTCCATCAATTAAAATAAAGCCCAGCACATCCACATGTATTTTTGAAACACTGTTTTCTATAATACCCATATTTCCCCCCTTGGAGCATTACCTTAGCTAATAGATTATCTGGGTCCCTTGACTCTTCCTCAGCATCTGCCATCTTTAAAAGTCCCAAATTCAAGTATAACATAGCTGTAGCTACTCTTGCAGCAGCTGTCAACAACTCAGAGGATTATTTATTGCTTTCACCAGTTAAGCTACATGTCCACTGTTAAAAAAAGCAAAAACGAACAAACAAAAAGTTCAAAATAGAGTTATTTGCCCCCACAACAGCAAACCAAGACTCAACTGCAGAAATGTGACCTTCCACTGTCAATATGGAATTTCCTGATCAACACTAGTCAGGTCACCTGCATGATAAACCCTTCCCCTTCCCCCAAAAGAAGATGACCTTGCCTAAAACAGTGCTTTCTTTTCTTTTGCTTATCACTTGTCCAGCTCCATTTCTGCCTTAAAAAGTCTTCCATTTTATCCAGCTCCTCGAAGCTCCTGTCTGATTGCTACCTAGGAGGCTGCCCAATTCATGAATCATTGAACAAAGCCAATTACATCTTCACATTTACTTAGTTAAATTTTGTTTTTTAACAGATTTGGTGGCAGGGGTGGGATCTGATGCAAACTTCTGATGGCATTTGGGTACCCTGTGAATTCTTTTGGGTTCTCTTTCTTGCTGTTTCTGAGGGCTGTGGATAAGATCCTCTCAGTTCTTAGCTCCACTTTGCCTTGAGTTCCCAATCTGTCGACTAGATCTATCAATCTACTGATTGGTTTCCCACTTTTCCTTATTTGGTTGGGAATTTCAGCCCTTGTTTTTCTCCCAGATTCCCAGGTTCCAGCATGCTGGAAGCTGCTGGGAACAGCTGCAGTTCCCTATTTGTTTGAAGTCAGTCCGTGGTCCCCATTCCCTGAGGTCTACTGTTTCATTCTTTCCCCCAGTCCCCAGATTTCATGTTGGGAGCAGTTGGTGGTTACCTGCTAGAGTTGGGCTGGGTCCAGCTTCAGCTGGACTGGATGCAGTAAGTAAAGGCTAGTGGGAATCTCAACAGCCAGAAGAAGAAGAAGAAGAAGAAGAAGAAGAAGAAGAAGAAGAAAGAGAATGGGAGGAAGAAAGAAAAAAGAAAAAGCCACAGAATTGGTGGGCATGGGTTGAGCATTTAAAAGTGTTAGTGTGTTACCAGTCTACCTATTATAGTCACTAACTCAGGAAACAAACAGGTAAACCCTGGCACAGTGCTGCTGTGGCCAACTGCTCTGTCCTGGGGAATGCTGAGGGGGCTGGACAAAGCATAGCTCCTGACTGGGTTTGCCCACACTGTTGCTAAACAAACTCAGATAAACTTGTCACAAAAGTCATTAATTTAAGGGTTGAGGGTTTGGAGAAGAGAAAGGGGGAAATTGATTTCGGGTGCCAACAGCTGGCAGAGGTAGTCAGCTCAAATGTTAACAACCAACTTCTCCACCTGCAAGATGGACACCTGGAGTTTTATAGAGAGATGTTCAAGGGGGTACAAGCAAGAGAGCAGGCAGGGAGCACATGATCATGAATGGGAGTCTGTATGTGTTCAGCCCATGATGGTGGGCACAGAGGGGGATGTGTGGGGCATGGTCTTCTATGCATTCTATTGCTATCAGGCTTTTCTGGCCGGGCAGTTGGAATGTTCTGGTCATTGCAAAACACCTTTATCAGTGTGTCACGAAAGTTCAATAAGAAATAACTGTTGGCAGGGCGCCTGGGTGGCTCAGTCAGTTAAGCGTTTGACTCTTGACTTCAGCTCAGGTCATGATCTCACGGTTTGTGAGTTCAAGCCTCACGGTAAGCTCTGCACTGGGGTCCTCACCCCCTCCTCCCTTGTCCCACTCTCGGTCTCAAAATAAGTAAATAAACATTTGAAAAGAAAGAAAGAAAGAAAGAGAAAGAAAGAACGAACTGTTTGGATCTATACTTGAACAAGAGAGTTCACTGACAAGAGGGCTCTCCACCTAACTGAAAGATTCCCTTGTTAGGATAATTTGGTCTTGAAATGGTTTACATTAACTCTAGGTCACCCATCAACCTCAAGAAAATTTCCATGCAGTGGGATGCACTGTAAAATATCACATAATCCCCAACCCTGCATCACACCCCTTTTGTCTCTGAGAGACCCAAACAAGATTCAATGAAAGAAATAGGATCTTCTAACCTAGAGAGTTAACTTCACCACTTTCTGGCACACCTGCTTATTTTGTGTCTAAAAACTGTAGCCCCAGAAGCTATCCATGACTACAAAAATGGCAACATCTTATTAATCTTCTGGATGAAACAAACAGAATGTTTTCTAGCTTTGGGAAGCTCCCAAAGGGCTTCGAGTTGCCAAAATAGCTTCATTAAAGGATTTGTTACAAAAGTCTAATGAAAAATTAAAAGGGACACAAGTACCTAAAACAAAAGCCAGTAAGATTGGCATGATTCCTACTGCCCCTATACTTTTCTTTCCCTGAGTCCTCATACTTTACTAACTCTTTGTCTGAACCACCTTTCCACCCTGGAGACACTATTAAACAGTTACCTTTTAAAATAAAACTACCCCAAGGTTGCAGGAGATTGTCCTCAGACATCTTTCACTTCCTGGTCAGAGGGCAAACTTCAGGCCATACTTAGAGAATTTCCTAAACCTGCGAAAGACCCCGAAAGTTTTCTGAAGAATTTAGTCGTTATTGGGAACGGTGATCCTGGGCTGGCAGATCTTTATCAGGTTAGGTATATGGTGAAACCCAAAAACAGATGCAGGAAGCAAAATGGCCAACCCCTGAAGATGTTATTTGAGATTCTCAGTCTTCAATATGTTCTCCTCGTGGATCAGAAAAAGGTGGCAGAATAACAACTGATCTTTTACAAGCCATTCCTAAAGCCTTGCCAGCCTGAACTGATTGGTGTGTTATTCAAACATACAAATGAAAGAGAGAGAAATCTGTGGCAGACTTAAAAAAAATTTTTTTTAAGTTTATTTATGTACTTTGAGAGGGAGCATGTGAGTGGAAGGAGAGGCAGAAAGAGAGGAGAGAGAATCCCATGCAGGCTCCATGCTTCGTGGAGCCTGACTCGGGGCTCAATTCCACGAACCACGAGACCTGAGCCGAAGAGTCGGATGCTTAACTGACTGAGCCACCCAAGCGCCCCTGTGGCAGACTTTTTTAAAGCCCATTTGAAAGCTCTTTTCCTACAGCATTCAAGTTTCCACGCAATAACTAAGGCCACCCAACCTTCTCTAGCTGCTCTATTTGTAAACGGATTATCTTCTGAGATCAGTGGATTGCTAAAAAGGCAGAAAATAGGGTAGGAGGCCACCGGACGATTCACGAGCATAGCTGAGCACTTTGAAAAGACTTTAGAACAAAACCTTAAACAAGGTTTCGCCAAGCTATTGGCCTTACAGACACAATAGCTCCAAGGCCAGGCACCTAAAATAACGCCTGGGTCTTCCACAGTGCACCCTTCCAGGGGTCCATTACCAAAATGGAGGACCAAGTTGTAATCAACTGGGACACTGAAAAAGAGATTGTCCTCAAAGGCCCAATATAAGTTCTGTCACATTAACTGGAATGCCCCCATATCAACCCTCAAAGGAGGGCCCAAATGGGTCCCTCCCAAAGTTGATGGGGCTCTGAGGGATTATCTGATAAACTGTAATGTTATTCCCTTAAACAGCTAAAGGCAAACTAAAATTAAAATTAACAGGGTTGTTTGGGGGCGCCTGTGTAACTCAGTTGGTTAATTGTCTGTCTTTGGCTCAGGTCACGATCTCACAGTTTGTGGGTTCGAACCCCACGTTGGGCTCTTTGCTGACAGCTCAGAGCCTAGAGCCTACTTTGGATTCTGTCTCCCTCTCTCCCTGCCCTTCCCCCGTTCACACTCTTGTCTCTCTCTCTCTCTAAATTAATTAAACATTAAAAAAATTATTTTTAATTAATGGGGTTGTTCAGTACTACCAGAAATATCTACTGTTTGTCCCAGGTGAAAGCTGACAAGATACCTGAAAAGATGGAATAGCTTTATGAGCAGGAATTTGTCCAAATCAGAAGCTGATATTTACAGCCTGGTAGGAATTTGTTTTGAGGCTTTCTCCCCTAAGCTAAATATACCCAGAGGGAAAGAAAAACATTTTATCCCAGATGTATGGATGTATCAGTTCCTGATATCATTTGGGCAGCAACCCAATCCTTTGAGGAGTTAAAAACACCTGTCCTTGCCTTACAAATCTAGTCTTTGCAGGACCAGAGATACAGATCCTACGACAATTCAGTTTCTCCATCCTTTTTGCAAATCCCCAAACCTCCCTGTTTATCTTAAAAGGGGTGTAGGAACTTGCATTTTTCCCCTGTGCCCTTGAGATGAAAATATTCTACCCAGGGTCTTCTCCACAATTCTTACCTAGATCATGTAAACTCAATGTGCAAACTTCAGAGAGATAATTCTTATCAAAAGAAAAAAACAAAAGGAGGAAAGTCATTTGGAACTTGACTTGTCAAGGACAAATGCAAATCTTAAGTGTGTTCTCCACAAATATTAATACAAAAAGCTTTGTCATCTGAGCAGATAACCTTAATTTATCTCCTCAACCAAGAGACAAATTAGATCTAACTTCTCGTGGAGCTGGTGAGTTTTGTATTATTGTGCCTAATCCATGACATAATTTTTAAATGGAAGCTATAAGTTCTCTGTTTATATCTGTATGTTTGTGTATGTGCATGTGTATATACATGTATGTGTGTGTTTTACACATATGGATATTTCTATATCTAGATAGTATTGCCAAAATTAATTTGTAAAAGAACTCTATTTAACTGGCTTCAAGAAAATTAAATGTTTATTATATAAAAGGAATTCTCAGAGATGTAATAGAAACTAACCCAAATGAATTTCAGGTTCATGTGACCTGGAAAAATATTTGGTATCAATGGTATTTTAAATTTGCTGATTTCATTAAAATAGGCCTATCTTTAGAGTTATCAGCATTAAATATAATACTTTGATTCTACCTAGGCTTACTAAGTAAAGGTCAAATGAGTTCATGTTATCTCTTACAAAATTTGTCAGCAAGAAAAATAGCGTGGGATGATGGCTGACTTTGCCTAATGTCTCATAACATTTTGTGGGTAGTCTAAACATAATTGCTAAGAACAAGTAAATCAAATAGATGAAAGTAGGATAAAAAAAAAAGGTTGTCGTTGAACTTTTTAAATAGTTTCCCTAAATCTTAAGTTCATTAAATATCCAGGTCATTTCTAAATAAGATATATAGTTTACAACACCTTACTTCTTAGTTTTTACTGGAAATTAAAGGTTTCTGAGGGTTAAAAATTCCAGTGTATGTAATGAAACCTAGAAATAGTAAGGGAAAGACATTTTATATATGGTCAGGATTGGCTAAGACTAGAATGAATTTTTAATGAAGTAAATGAGTATTCCTATCACACGTTAAGTCCGTGCAAGATTAGAATTTGGTTTTCTCAGTTGAAAGCACAAAATATTATTGGATTACCAGTCTGTTCTTGAAATAAGAGACTATGAAAGGTTTTTCTTTACCTGTTAACTAATCAGCTTAGAAAAAACAAAGATCTTGTGTTTTGTCAAAATAACCACCCATGTTCCTTGTTGTTCTTATCAGGGTCTTTGGTAAGTTAAGCAAACCTAGTCATGTCTATACTAAAAGAGCTAAGTTTTGCTCAGAACAATGTCACTTTCTATGCCTGTGAAGTCTTTAGTTGTCTCTTTGGGTAAATGGGTAACTAAGAATTGTTTCACAATGACCAATGAGCCAAGTGTTCTAAAAACTTCCATTATTTTTGACAGACTTTCCAAAATTGAACTGTAAATGACATCTTTCTGACCTTGAAATAACTTTGGAATGTTTCCTTACCACATCTCAAAAACTTTATTTTCTCTCCATATAAAAAGGGAGGTGTTAAACTCATTAGGCACATTCAATATGTTAAATCATGTGGGAAGCATGTCAAATAAGCCTCCCTTACATTGTATTTGGTATTTGTACAAGTATATGTTATAAGTGTTGCAGAAATTATTTGAAATTTCTAAAATCTGATATGTCCTAGTATAACGTTATCAGTTATAATTCCAGTTATTTTCTTAAAATATTGAAATATTTTATATTCAATAGCCACATTTATAGAAATAGCCACATTTTTTTTTATGGTCAGTTCCATTATAATGAACTCTCATCAGATCTCTAACAATGGACATTTTTAAGCCTTTTGTCATTTACAGTTATTGTTTTACTCTGACCCTTTGCAAAGGTGTTCCTGCAAAAGTATTTAATTTTCAAGGAGATTCAAGGAAAGGACTTTTCTGATAACTTTAAGATCACAAAACTGAACTGGGTAAGAATTTCCAGAAAGCTGGATTCAAGTAGAACAAGAATCAGTTACATGGGACTGAATGAATCAAGGAAGTTGATTTTAAATTTTATAACTTCTTGTTTAAAACATTGCTGCTTCTTTAATATTTTGTTTTCCCAAATTTTAGGAAACCTTTTTCTCTTTCTCTTATGCAATCAACAATTTGGTAAGACATAAATTTGCGAACAGAGAGGAAACGTTTACTTTTTCTTCCTACTTGATCCCTCCAGATTTCAGAACCTTTGAGTATTCTTGTCATGGATATATAGCTATTTACGTAAGTTCAATGAGAATCTGTTCTTGTAAGAGGAGACTTTTGGAAATATTGATTTTATTACCCAGACTTTGACTGTAATGTCACATCTGAGAGAAATGTGCATAGACTCAGATATGACCAGGCAGTATTAAGGGGCTAAGGTTGACTTTATGGAGACAATAAAACTCCTTGGAAAAATTGACCTGTTACCTTGCTTACAAGGATATTGAAAAAACAACCTTAAAAAGAGCTTATATGGTCAATCAGTATTTTACTGCACTTATGTAAATAATCAAGTCAAGTCTAACACAAACAAATCAGTTCTACTGTAACTAACCTTGGGGGGAAATGGAGATAAAGAGGTTTGCACCTTTGTCTCTATTAGATCCTAATCCTGTGAATTGTCTTTGAGTTTCTGTCACAGACCTGTAAACTGGACTAGATCCTGACTCCTTCTGGTTTCCTCAAATATCTGGCTGCAACTCAGTAAACCGATGTTTCCCAAACCATTCTTCTGATCTGTAATCACTAAGAATTAAAGACTGCTCCTGAATCTTCTTTGAAGAGACTCTACCACGTCCTTGTTACTACTTCAGAGACTTGAACTTTGAGTACACACCTCACAGCCAAAGAAGGCTCCAACTGAGACCTGGTCCTGGGCAAATGCTAGAGACCTCCAACTCAAATTGGCTGGTGACCTCTAGGTGGACACCTCCCAAGACCCCACATCAAGACTTCACACCTTAATCATGAAACCCTTTCTTCTTCCTTTTCTTTCCTTTACTCTGGCGTTGGCCTGGAAAAATAAGTCGTCATCAATATCTCTCTGGTTATTGCTAAGGAAGCAACCTTTGAAATGTAGAACAATTTTTTTTTTTTTTCAGGCCAAGAGAAAACCTAACTGACCCTTGGCTTGAACAGGCAAATGCAACAATCCCTATGAATGACTTTATTAACAGTACCACCTTAACAAGAATGGTTTGTGCCGCAACAGGCTTTATGGTTGTCTGTGTGGTTGATGTGGAAAACAAAGGCAGAAGAAAAAAAATAAATTCCCTTACAGCTTACAGCCCATTGGCAAGTCCTCGAAACAGGAAGAGTGGCATCCCTCTAAGAACTCAGCTGCACTGATGATGACACTTTGCTAAGGGCAAAAGGCAGTTTTAGTCCCCCCCACCCCCCCCACCCCAGGATCCTGTAAAGTCTACTTTAACACATAAAAATTCCTTTGGAAACTTCCTTTATCTCTATCTGTGCCCCCCAAAATATGTGTTAGCGACCATACCCCAAGCTTGCAGCCCACTTATATACGTCTGAAGAGTCTCATGACTGAGTTTCTTCTAAACAGTAATAAGTGACATTTTCCCAACAGTAACTAGTCCCCTCAAGGTCCTGGAAACCTTGCTTCCAAAATTCCTTAGAGACTTATGCTATCCCTAACCTGCTCTCAACTTGAAGGTATGTAATCAGTCATCTGTCACAACCCCAGTGCAGCTCTTGCTGCCCATGGGTCCTGTCCTTGTGCTTTATTTAATAAAACCACCTTTTTGCACAGAAGACATCTCAAGCGTTCCTTCTTGGTCTTCAGCTCTACATCAGTGGTTATCATTCGCCGTGGGCCTATGAATGCCTAGATACCTGGCACATAGCTGAGCAATGCCCCTTAGCTTACTGTGCCCCTAACTTTTTACAAACACCTCTTTGGTCGACTGTGCTGAATTTACATCATCAACTTAGAAAGAACCTACCAGGAAGTTTCCATGATTCATGATACACTTCCTTTGGCAGGTCCCTGGACAGGAGTAAGCGCAAATGAGGCTATGACCAAAGCTCTCTCCTTGGGGCACCTGGGTGGCTCAGTCTGTCAAGTGTCCAATTCTTGGTTTCAGTTCAGGTCATGATTTCACGGGTTCATGAGATCGAGCTCCACATCAGGCTTCATGCTGACGGCACGGAGCCTTCATGGGATTCTCACTCTCCCTCTCTCTCTGCCCCTTCCCCTTCTCAAAATAAATAAACATTAAAAAAAAAACGTTTTTAAAAAGAAGAAATCTCTCCTTAACTCTCAAAAATATTGCAGAATCTGCTGCAAACGGGATACCTGCCCAGCAAAAATCTTTAGACTCTCTGGCCAAAGTTGTTGAAATGGAATAGCTCTCGATTATCTCTTAGTTGAGCAAGGAGTTGTCCGTGCTCTAGCCAGCACCACCTGCTGAGCCTGGCTTACCCTTTCTGGGGAAGTTGAAAGTCAGTTACAAAAGATCACTGAGCAAGTCGCTTGATTTGAAAAGGTAACTCCTTCAGTGGGGTCTTTTCTGTGACTTACTTGATTTTGTTTTGTTTGGGCCTTGGGGACCATGGCTCTGAAGTACACGCCAAACGTTGTGAATTATACCGCTTAGCGTAATCATAGGTGCGTTAGATTCTCTCAAAGGCTTTAAATGAATGTTTGCAGTCACTGGCTACCAAGTAAATGACCAACTGAAGAACTGTGAGCTGGAAATCATGATCTATGAATGCCATAGAGATTCAACAAAACATATCGTGACCTGTACGTATCCTACAGAAGATCAGTAAAAGCCACGAGAACTACAGAGTGGTAGCTTAGAGTTGTTCAAATGACTTCAATTCTGATCACATGTCTCAGGCTGACAGTCTGATCCAAAGGGGAGAATTGCTCAAACAACCAAAGAAACAAACAGTGACTCCAAAATAGAATGACTGGTTCCCATGATTAACTGCAGAAATATGACCTTCAACCAGTCAATCTGCAATTTCCTGATGGGCACCAGGGAGGCCATCTGCATGATAGACCCCTGCCCCGACCCCAAAGGAGAGTGACCTTGCCTGACACGGTCTTCTTTTCTTTTGCTAAGAACTTCTGTTCCACACTATTTCTGTCCCTGGAAATCTTCCGTTTTGTACATCTCCTCACAGCTACTTTCTGTCTGCTACATGGGATGTTGTCTGACTCATGAATTGTCAAATCAAGCCAATTAGATCTTCCAATGTACTCAATTGAATTTCGGTTTTTAACACCACAAATTCTCTAACTTCTTCAAAATCTCCCTCCACCTCAATGGTCTTATTCTTTTCAGTAACAGGGAATTTTCTATTCACATTTGATTTTCCTATAAATAAACAAGAGCTCAGCTGTTTTTATTATTAGAGTGACCTTTACGGACATGCAATGTTACTGTCCACTAAGATGTCTTCCCTCAAGGGTTGGAAAGTTTGGAGAGGTCGGAAGCTGGGTTGTGTGCCCAAATTAGGTTCCTGGACCCAGTACCAATGTGGGGATCAAGGGGGGAGCTTCCCAAACAACACCAAGCATTTCTTGGAAACAGGGGTATCCAAGAATTCAATTCAACTCTGACATTATCTACCCAGAGATAATGTCAGATTCCACAAGTTAAGGGTTCGGTCCTGTAAGACTGCTCTCCCTTCCACTTCGGATGCCAGTCACAAATCCAGGTTGTGCATTATATTCTCTCAAATATAAGCCTGGAAGTTTCAACCCTCTAATCACTTGGTTGGTTCCACTGGCAACCAGACCCATCCTGTGCTTCTGACTGAGAGGCTATAGATTGGGAGTTCCAACAACTCCCTCCTTGGGCTTCAAACACAGGTTCAGGTTGTTGCCTGTAGTCCTGACCTACTGGTTATAGATCAGAGGTTCTCATGACCCCCTTTTCAGGTTCAATTCACAGAACACAAGAAAACATTTTACCTACTAGATTACCTGTTTATTATAAGATGATATAACTCAAGAACAGCCAGATGAGAGAGATGCATTGGGCAGGGAATAGGGAAGGGACACAGCTTCCTTGCCCTCTCCAGGCATGCCACTTTGTCTAAACGTCCACATGTTCATCAACCCGAAAGCTCTCTGAACCCTGTTCTTTTGGGGTTTTATGGAGGCTTCATTACCTAGGTATGATTGGTTGAATCATTGGCCATCAGGGACTGAACTCAACCTTCAAGTCCTCTTCTCTCCCTGGAGGTCTGAGGGCAGGTCTGAAAGTTCCAACCCTCTAATCACTTGGTTGGTTCCGATTGCAACCAGACCTTACATGCCGTCCAAAACTCACCTCAATAACACAAAAGACACCTTTAAGCTCTCTAGCAAATTCCAAGAGTTTGGGAGCTATGAGCCAGGAATTATGGATGAATCAAAATGAGCAAATATATATTTTGTATAAATCCCAATATCGCAGTGCCCTGTACTGTGTTCTCATGGTTTCCCATGCTTCCATTGCTCTGTCCTGCACACAAGCACCCCCGCCATCAACCCCACAGTGCAAGCATTCTGTATTCACCTCGTCATCCCTTGAGCCCTGTATAACCTCCAGATTAGCAGGGGAGCACAGCACAGACACTGAAAAGTGCTGATTGAAATGAAGCTAAAATATCTGAAATGTCCTGTCTGGCCGTGTGACTTTCAGCTGGTTGCAGCTGATATGCCCAGACCGGATGCTGATCTGTAGAGTAAGTCCCTCTGTAGCTTTCGTCAGCCAGTCTCTCACCAGGCTGTCCTTCATCAAAAAACTTCCCTCCCATCAAGTTAAGCACAAAAATAAGCAGATTTAAGAAATGAATGAAAGTGAGGATTGATGGCTAAAGCTGCACTTTTTTTTTTTGGCATCTTCGCTGCTCATTTGTGCTGGGGAAACACCTTTATGCTACAGAACAGGTCCCTTGGCTCAACAACAGGCAGGGAGTATGTTAGGGAAACAACAGAATCCTGGAGCCAGATTGTCTCTCGCTTGCCCCTTAAGCTCTTCTTCTTTGGTGGCCATTCTTTTCATTTTAATTCATTTCCTATTTAGAGATTCTTCATGGGCAGGCCCTGAGGGCATCCTAACGAATTTGTCCAGCAAGCACAATTACTTCCTTTTTTGTCAGCCTAATATATCCTCAGCATTTTTAACTCTCTCTTCATCGAACTCTTTGAAATCAAATTGCACCATATCCAAAAGCAGTCTTTCGTTTATCAGTACAATTGAAAAATATACCACTTGCTGAAAGACATATGATTAATTCCACCTGACTTTATAATCACCCCTCAGCGTATCTTCTTAGCACTTATATTCCCAGCATCCCCCTTCAACTTGTTAATAGTGTGAGTGATTGATCTCCCCAGTAAGAAAGCAGGCTTTTGAGAATAGGACTACGTTGTGTTTCATAATTTAAAAAAATTCCTACTTGACAATATTTTCCCACTAACGTGCTCACCATTCCATGGGTCTATGCAAGTGATGATTTTGTGGTGGATTTAACCTGACCCTGTCATGAACCAATCCTGACCTATAAGGACACTCAGTTCAGTGTGAAGTCACCTGTATTCTTAATTAAATCATATAATGATCTACATGTTGTGAATGCTGAGTACTGCCTATTAGAATATAAGACAGTATGTGTATATATCACGTCAGATGATTGTGAAATGCGTTTCTCAAGTGTGTATACTATTGAGTATTAAGGATGACCACAGAGGAATTGAAAGCTATATTTGATAACATTGGAGAAAATCTAAGTGACCTCAGGTTTGGCAAATGACTTTTAAGATACAATACCAGTAGCATTATGCATGAAAGAAAACATTGATCAGTTGGATTTCATTAAAATTTAATGCATTACTCTGTGAATGACTCAGTTAAGAGAATGAAAAAAGACAATCCATAGACAGGGACAAAATATTTGAAAAACCTATCTGTTAAAAAACTGGTATCCAAAATAAACAAAGTAGTATTAAAATCCAGCAATAAGAAAGCAAACAATCCAATTTAAAAATAGGCAAAACAGGGGCGCCTGGGTGACTCAGTTGATTGAGCGTCCAGCTTTGGTTCAGGTCATAATCTCGTGGTTTGTGAGTTCAAGCGCCGCGTCGGGTTCTGTGCTGACAGCTCAGTGCCTGGAGTCTGTTTCGGATTCTGCGTCTCCCTCTCTCTCTGCTCCTCTCTCTCTCTCTCTCTCTCTCTCTCTCTCTCTCAAAAATAAGTAAAGATTAAAAAAAAAATAGGCAAAACATCTGAATAGACACCTCACCTAAGAAGACACACAGATAGCAAATAAGCATAAGAAAAAAATGTTCAACATCATATGTCATCAGGGAATTGCAAATTAGACAAGATATTACTATATATCTATTAGAACAGCTAAACAAAACAAAGCAAAATGAAAAAACTGGCAACATCAAATGCTGGTGAGGATGTGGAACAATGAGCACTCTCATTCCTTGCTGGTAGGAATGCAAAATGGTACAGCCACTCTGGAAGATGGTTCAGCAGTTTCTTCCAAAACTAAACATTCTCTTACCACACAATCTAGCAGTCATGCTCCTTGATAGTTATCCAAATGAGCTGAAAAGTGAAATCCACCCAAAAACCTTCACAGTGGATGCTTGTAGCAGCTTTATTTACAATTGCCAAAACTCGGAAGCAATCAAGATGCCTTTTAGTAGATGAACGGAGAAACGAACTGTGGGACACCCACACAATGGAATCTCACTCAGTGCGAAAAATAAACGTTACGAACCATGAGAAGGTATGGAGGAAACTTAAATGCACATTGCTAAGTAAAAGAAGCCAATTTAAAACGCCTACATATCCTATGATTCTAGCTATAAGACATTCTAGAAAAGACGAAACTATGGAGATAGTAAAAAGATTAGTGATTGCCAGAGGTCTAGGGGGAGGAATAGGGGGAACACAGGATTTTCAGGGCAGGAGAACTATTGTGTATGATACTATAATGGTAGAGATGTGTCATTATCTATTTGTCAGACCCAGAGAATGTACAACACAAAGAGTGAACCCTAATGTAAACTACAGACTTCAGCTTCTAATAATGTACTGGCTCATCAATTGTAACCAATATACCGCACTAATGCAAGATACTAATAACAGGGGAAACAAAGAGGCGGGTGAGGGAGCCTGTGGGAACTCTGGAATTTCTGCTCACTTTCTCTGTAAACATAAAACCACTTAAAAAAATAAAGTCTATTAATTGAAGAAATTAATGTGCATGGTGTCTGGAGCACAGGCCACCCTCGATAAATAATAGCTGTTGTTATTCACTGTCTCCCTGGTGAGTGCTGTACTGAGAATTATAGGATCTTAGTAGCATCTGCTCTCCTAGCTGGAGAGAACCTGCTTTCCACTGCCATCCCCACCTCCTCATTCCCATCCTATGACAACCAGAAATGATTCCAGACCTCGCCAAATGCCCCCTGAGAAGAACAAAACCACCCAGTTGAGAGCCCCTGCAGTAAGTGCTTTGGAATAAAAATAAAAGGGCTCCAAAGATCTTCATCTGTACCACTGTCACATTAGACAAGAGTTTCCAAACTCTAAATATAAAATGTGCTCCACTAGAAATAAATTATATCCGCTGGGGATTTTTTTAGTTCGTGATCCTGGCTTTGGGACCGAAATAGACTGGGGCCAGATTCTAGTTTGCATCACGTGAAAGCTGGGAAGCTGATCATTCTCTGCTTTTGGAAGTTTCTTTCCAAACGGATCCAAATAAAACTAAAACCATATGGCCAGAGCAGAGATAGGACGCCCACCTTTCCCCACCTCTCGCTGTTTGAAATGAGCACAGGGGCCAAGAGTGGCAAACCCCTGGCCAAAGACCATGTTCAGCCTGTTTTTTTTGTTTTCTTTTGCTTAGGATATTTTGATACCTTCATGGCATTTTCCTCCGGAGAAAAAAAACGTTTTCAGATGAGTAATATTTTTCTTCGCTAATCTCACTCTTAGCCACTAACCCTCAATCAAAGGGTCTGGAGAAAAGCAAAAGACCCTGTTGTTTGTTATTTGTTAGGCTAACAGGGGATTTTATATGTGTACCTTAATTGGGTCGGATACTCTATGACTATCTTATTGAAGTTTGAAAGCTGGGAGTTTCCAGGATATGTGCTAAACTTGATTTGCCTGTATGAGTTTTTGCCTAGGTACCAGCCAAAGATTTTATTTATTTGTTTATTTATGTGAAGAATGAGGGATTTCAGCACTCGGCCTCAGTCCAGGGGAATTCATGGTTCAATAAAGACTAACAGCCTAGACAGGGCGAGTTCTTACCCCACTTAGTTTCCCCAGACTCGTTATCAAAGGAAAACAGGCCTTCTAAGAAAGAACTTCAAATGAATCATTCCTTCTTGCTAAAACTTCTTAGCACGGCTGAAAAATGCTCTAGCAAGTTCAAGGAAGGAGAGGGAGAGGGTCGGCCGAGGGCAAAAAGAAACACGTACCAGATAGAGGTTCAGTAAGATCCATTCTCAGAGAAGGCTGCAGGTTACCGGACTGTCCGGCGGGGCCATTGCTAACATTGCAGAGCTCCCGTGGGGTTTAAAGGCTGTTAGTTGTTAAGAATGTTGAAGGTTATGGCTTGAATACTAGGCCAGCACTGGATGACAGATCCCAAGCCCCGGAGCCACCACTCATGTGTCCTTCAATATATGTATTTTTTATATGTGTGTGAAACACTGGACACTTTAATGTGCAGGGCCCAGCTGATTCTCACACTAAATAAATAGAGAACATCAGTCATCTAAATCACAAAAGGACAACTACTCCGAGATTTTGGTGAAGGTGGCAAGCGACCAACTCTGGCTGAATCACCTGTGGAGTTTTTTCTAATACTACAGACACCAACTTCTGCTCTAGCTTTTCTTAATCACATTCCTGGGGGTCAAGTTCAAGCATCAACATTAGTTTGAGGTTGTAAGCCAAGGTTACGTAGGCCATGTGAAAAACAGTAATTACAGAACATCACCCAACTATGTGTTGCATTTGGACACCTGATGAGTACCAGAAGCATATGTCATGCCCAGTCCTGGTGAGGACACCAAATGGAGAACAAAGGGTGCCTTTCTTCCCCCGCTCACCTTCGATGGCCGTTGCCTCACACTTTCCAAGTCGTGTATCCTACTCTCTATAAAACTATTACCATATTCCACTTCCTGTCTGTGCTTAATAAATTGACCAGTGAAGACAATAGATGCCTTATTCCATTGTCCAGGTCCTTACTCCAGTCTTCTCAGTCAGAACCTAAATAAATATGAAAAGAAGCAACACAAGTTTGAGATTTCTGAGGGACCTGAAATAATTTCCTATGGGAAAAAAAAATAGTTCTCATAGGATGTCATATGTAAAAAAACCTGAAAAAATCCTGCCAGAAAGTGACCTTTTTAGGGAAAAGTTGAGCATGTTTAGGATTTTAAAAGTCTTTGTATGTAATCAAATGTTTTGTGTGAAGAAAGTTTAAAATTTATGTTCAAGAAGATCAAATTGAAACTGAATTATGGACATTGCATAAGCAAGATCCCTTTGGTCCAGTCTAGGGAAGAACTGGAGGAGCCATCTTGTAGAGTGGACAGTAGAACTAGCCAGCATGGCTGCTGATTCTGTGTTGCTCTTGGCTCTTCCCATGATGCACTCTGATCTCTGGAGTTCAAAACCCCACGAGGCATGGACAACTTTTTGATGCTGTCTTGTAGAAGATATGATCTTCAATGATTGAACTTTCAGATTCACCAGTGGGCAAACTCTACCTCTCATGGAGTCCTGAGTGAGTGACAAGGCCTTGCAAATGGGCACCTTGAGAGTTCAAAGGTGAAATTTAATTGTGGTGAAAAATAATCCCAAAGGTCAAACCACAATCAGATGGGTAAATTGTGAGTCTGCCACTAAATAGCCCTATGTGAGTTAATCAGTTCATTTGTTCGTTCATTCATTCATTCATGTACCAGTTATGTGCCAAAAGGTGTGTCAACAGAAGGTGATACAACAGTAATCAAAGTAGAGAGCCCCATGCCTTTGCCTGGTGGGGAGATACACATGAAACAAAGCATTGCGCAGATACATGCAGAAAACATACAAGGTTTGGGAAGGAATGGTGTAACAAGGGGATCCTTCCATTAGATGAGGGGTCAGGGAGTACCTCTCAAGGTCCTCAAGGTCTCAAACTGAGACCTAAAGGATTCAGACAAAATGGTGTAGGAAAAGGGTACCAGACATCAACAATAGCAGGTGTGAAGGCTGGTGCTCAAGAGAGAGTTTTTGGAGAGGTAGGCATGGGAGTTAGAAATATTTGCCTCACAGTCATGAAAAGGACAGGTTCTACATTGGGCATGAAAGGAGAGGACAGAAGGAGGTGCTGAAAGAGGAGAGCGAGGGGTGTGTTGGTAACCTGCCTGTGTCTGATGAGATTGGAGAGTTGTTGGAATGAAGGAACTAGGGCTTGCATCTAAAAGGATAAGGTTTTTCTCTTTGGAGAAGTTCTTGTTTGAACTAAAAATAGAGGTGGTGTCCAGGAGGAGGCAATGAGAGTGGATGACTAGAGTGGAGTGCAGGAGAAATGTATGAGCAATGAGAAGTTCATAGAAAAGAGACCGTTGGTCACTGGGCTGTATGTTGCATGGGCCTCTGAATATTCATTTCTTACAATAAAGATTGGTGTAGGTGTTAAAGTCCTCACTGAGTGAGAAGTGACCAGGAGGCTGTCAGACAATCTCTTCACTATCCTGGGGAACTCCTAGGACCTTTGCTGTAAACAGTAACAACAGTCACTGTCTTCTCAATTCTGTCAACATTGTGGAGAACATGCTAGACCAAATCAGAAGACTGGGGTTCAAGTTCTAGCCTATGACTCTGTAGATGTGCCCTTTACTTTGGCAATATCACTCTTAGCTTTTGAGTCTGGATTTCTTCATGTGCTGATTACATAAATGACCTTCAGAACATTGGTGGGAGGTGGGGAAAGAATGACCTGCCTCCCTAGGGAAGTACATGAGAATTTCTAGGGCAGTGGTTTTCAACCCTCCTTCACATGAGAATCACCCCAATTTGGTCTAAGTTGAGCCAAGCTTTGGAATTTTTGAAAAGGTCCCCCAGTGATTCTAACGTGCAGGTTGGGAACCACTGCCCAAGGAAAACAGATTTCATTTGAGAAGTATATTCAACATACACCACTAGAAAAAGCCTCATGTTTCTGTTTTGTTCACTGAAATTACCCTAGTGCCCAGAATATCTGACATACGTAGTCACGCAATAAATTATATTTGGGCAGTGCCATGGTTACAAAGCAAATCAGTGTATTGCCCCAGAGATATAAACAAAGTAAAAATTGTCACTGAATTTCTTACTTAGTTACTTAATTCTCTGGTCAATTCTGGCCACAGAACTGGGGGTGGCCTTTTAGCCCCAAACATAATTCTGAAATACTATGTAGGATTTATTTACATACAATGACCTCCTTCCAAATGTGCCCCACTCTACCCTAACCCCCACCTCCACACACACACAAATATGGCCTCAGTCTTATAAGGGGTGTCTATATTCGGGGAATTTCTTCTCATCACACCACCAGGGAGACTGAGGCATCTTTTTCTCTCTGCTCCCATTGTGCCTCAGAAATCACAGAGTGTAGAGATTGTTTATTTGTAAGCCTGTCTCCTCCCTTTACACAAAGTTCCCTCAAATCAGAGTTGACATCTTTCTTGTAATTTCAGCACCTATTGACAATGATAACAACGATGATGATGACGTCCCTGGCATCAGGACAATATTTTATCTTTTCATTAATAAATTCGTAAACTGTCTGGAACACCTTAAGGATTTTCTTGCATTGCGTTTCCCCCCTGACAAAGAACCAGGATTAGACTACAGACGCAAACCAGAAATTGAATTGGTGGTCAGTGGTGGAATAACTTAGATATTTATACTTTCCTGGAACAAAAATAAGAGGGAAGGGGTAAAGAAAGCTTTGGTGGGCTCTGGGACCTGATGATGGCTGGTGGGCTCGGGTTACTGGTCTTTTCCCAGCCAGTTTTGGGGACGTCAGCTGACCTTGACAACAAAAAGACCATAATGGGGGGAAAAACAATAATAAAGTTTATGATGAAGTTTGAATGAAGGAGAGCCTTAATGGGATCAGAAAGAGGTGTCCTTAGGTGAAAATTCTTCCACTGTGTGGTCACCCAAAAATAACTAGGGAATGGAAATTTGGAAACTCAGTCTCCTGTCTTCTCGTCAACTGGCTGACTGATATTGGGCATGCCACTTAACCATTTTATGGGGTAGTTTTTCATCCATAAAAAGAAGGGTTAAAAATTGTTGCCTTACCCACAGTGCAGAAGCAAAAACAAAAAAGACGTAATATGTGTAAAACCTTTCTATAAAGAAACTCTGTGCTATACGGAATGGTATAGATAGCAAAGCATTGCTCATACTGTGTTAGTCACTTGGGTGTCTGGGAGTTTGCCCCATAAGACCCATGGAGCAACACTCTTTTTGTTGTTGTTGTTAATGTTTATTTATTTATTTTGGGTTGGGGGGTGCTCATGAGAGAGTGCACGGGTAAGGGAGGGGCGGAGAGAGAGGCAGAGAGAGAATCCCAAGTGCTGACAGCTGACAGTGCAGAGCCCATGAGGGGTCTCGATCTCAAGAACCATAAGATCATGACCTGAGCTGAAATCAAGAGTCGAACACTTAACCAACTGAGCCACCCAGGCGCCCCAGAGCAACACTCTTATGAACAGCTTTCTGCTCTAGTACAGGGCTTGAGAGTAGGTCTGGTGAATGGGTTGTTGCCCATGTTGCCTGTCATTTTAGCTGTAAATGGGGCTAATGTATTTCCCAAGAACAAGACAAGAGCCCACTGGAGCCAACGGAAACTCAGACTTTCCAAGATACTTCAAGCTATCTGTTCCTTCCCCGACCTGAGCCCACCAGCTGCAAAGTAATAACCAGAGTGCTGGTGAAAATGTTGAAGTACCTGCCCAGGCCTGCTAGACCTCCTACCTGTGGATGCCCAAGCCAGACCTGTGAGGGACCCTAAAGGCCTGGGATCACCCACAAGGTCCTCTGCCTGTCCTTGCCCGTTGCAGCTACACTTCCACACCCACTTTTGCACATGATGATAGCCCACAAGAACAATTCCTCTTTCTTAAGAGACCCATCCTTGACCAACTCGTCATGAAGCTGGCTGAACTTCTGCCTACTCCCTCCTGCTCAAGGTCACTTTCCTTCTCCACTTTAGAAAGCTCCTCTGGAGTCTTCCCGTGCCTGCCGTTAAGTACATAAGTAATTAAAGGTTGTAAGTAAAGGTTGATGTTAACGGTGTTCTTCTTATTTTTCGTCCTCTGCTCTAAGGGGCCTAGATTCTGTTTTTATGGCAAGTGGGTGCCAAATAGGGGAGACACAGCATTTCTTACTTTTCTGACTTCCTTCCATAGTCAGAAAAAAAAAAAAAAAAAAAACAAAACCAGTCACGTTTCCTCCTTCTTCTTGCTGTTGTGATCATTGAGACACGTTTGAGTTTTCTCAGGGAGGGGGGAAGAATGTTTTTTTTTTCCTTCTACCCATCTTAGGTTCTCTGGGACACTATAAACTGAACTGACAGAAGACAGGTTAACAAGAGAAAAACAAGCAGAAGCTTATTGACACATGTATCATACTTACACATGGAAGCACTCAGTGATGAGTGACTCAAAGGAGTGGTTAGAACTTGGGGGTCTATGTATCGAACTTGGTAGGAGAAAGGGAAGGGGGAGAAAGGGCACCTACGGGAAAAGCAAATGACTTTTTGGAAAGATAAATGAGTGCTTAAAGGAACAGGTGGGAGACATGATAATTTGGAGGACGATTGTCTTGGGTGTGGTGCTGATTTCTTGGCTCCCAGAAGAAAAGAGCAGCGTTGTTTCCGGGAGAGGATGTCTGACAATTGAGTCCTTTGGGGAGGCTCTGCTTTTAAGCAGATAAGGGATTTCAGGAATTCAGATGTCTTTAGTTCAAAATAATTTTTTAGGTCAAAGTAGGGTATTTGGGCATGGCATACCCTGCTTCTCTTCAACCTTTGTTACCAAATTACTCTACTTTGTATTCTAGGATTGACTTTAGGACAAGATCGAACTTTGGCCTTGCTTTGGGTAGGGTTGGGACTAAGTTGAGACAAGCACTCGCCTTGACTGCAGAATTTAAAGGGAGTGGCTGAAAACTCAGTCACCAAGATCGTTGTTTTATTGTAATATTTTTGAAAATAAAACCTAATGCAAAAAAAATCCAGGATGAGCAAAACATGAAAATTTGAAATTAAGCTTAGATTACTACTATTGAATATAGGCCTCTGGCCTTAGGGATCTATTTCTAGATAGTGACTTGTACTGCCTACTTCAGAGTCACCTGCCTGGATGGCTCAGTCCATTAAGTGTCCAACACTTGATTTCAGCTCAAGTCATGATCTCACCGGTCATGAGTTCAAGCCTCACACGGGGCTCTGCGCTGACAGTGGGGAGTCTGCTTAGGATTCTCTCTCTCTCTCTCCCTTTCATTCTGCCCCTCCCTCGTCCATCCTCTCTCTCTCTCTCTCAAAATAAATAAATAAGAATTTTTTAAAAACAATTTAAAAATTTATACTGACTACTTCACTGTCTGGAGCCTGCTTCCGGTGGGGGTTTTCCTAAGCCACAGCGTCCCCCAAAGTCTCCAACACACTCCTGTCCTTCTGTCACCTGTGATTCCATCCCCACGTGCTTCGTAGCAGGAGCCAACATTTCTCAGTCACTTGCCAGGCACTGAGTCATGATCTTCACATTCGTTACGTCGGGTGATCCTCACAATTTTCACAGGTACCAATAAAGCAAGTCTTGGTAGTATTCGGAGTCTACATTTATGTTTGAGGTTGAGAAAGCCTCAGAGAGGTGCTACCACGGCCACGGACGACACAGATAGTACACAGCAGGGCAGAACCAGGACCCAGAGCCCACTCTTGCCCACCCCTCTCTACTAGTCCTCACAGACTCAGTCTCTGTCTCGTCTGTTCTTTGTACTGGCCATGCATCAAGTGTAGTCACTATCCCCTTGGCAGGACCTCCCAATTTTTCTTTGTAGGGGCTTCACATTGAATCAGAAGCTTTGCCGAAATTCATCTTGCTAAAATGTAAAGCTGGAAGGGACCTTACAGGGAAAGCAACTAATCCAAAGCATTTCGTTTCCTCAAGATGCAAAATCAGAAACTTGAGTCTTGGAAAGGCGGTCTGATTTGCCAGGTGTACATGTTGATAATACTCCGCCTTTACTCCTTCCACTGAACCCTGGTTCCTTATCCTACTGTCCTGTCCTGAATATGCCCTCAAACATCTGCCCACTGAGATTTTTCCATTAGTTTCCAGGTTGTGTGCTTCTTTCCCGAGACTGCTCCAGTTTTTTCCCCTTCCAGCCCGTTTGCTGCCTATACTCCAGAAATAGTCACCGATCGCTTCTTATGTGCAAGGGTCTTTGCTGACATTTTAGGCAGCACTCTAAATACATACATACGTACATACATATGTACATACGTGCCTGGCTCAGAATAAAGTTGTAGGGCTGGAAAAACAGGGATGGGATGGGATCCCAGCTTCAGAGAGAAAATCAGCTCCAAACTTTATAGTCTTCATTTGCTTCTGAGTACAGTTCAGGAAGCCAGTCACCATCCTTAGACTAGGACCAGTTCTGCATGCAGAGGTCTTTCAACATCCAAAACCTCTCTGTCTCCTGACTCACCAGTTCCCCTTCACTGTGTGAGCTGTTGTGAAGTCATTAGAGTCAGGTGGTTGGAGGGGGAGAGGGGCGGGGGAGGGACTGCTTATAAGGCTTCATTAAAACGTACCCAAATTTCCTTTCTCTTTTTTTAAGCTTTTATTTATTTATTTTGAGAGAGAGAAAGACAGCATATGCACGGGCGTAAGTCAGTGGAGGGGAGCACGGGGGGAGAGGAAGAGAGAGCATCCCAAGCAGGCTCCGCACTCAGCACAGAGCCTGACTCGGGCCCAATCTACGAACCACGAGATCACGACCTTAGCCAAAATCAAGAGTCTGATGCTGAACCAACTGAGCCACCCAAGCACCCGGAATTCCCTTTCTCTTAACTCCCAGAAGCTCATTAATAGATTAGCTGTCAACCTCTTGGAACACACCTTGGAAAGAAAACAGGATAGATGTAAGGAAAATTTCCTCTGGGTAAAGGCATCAGCGCCTAAGAGTAGCCCCAAATGGCCCAACTTGTTAGAGATTGGCTTTGCTGCCTCACTACCCATGGTTCCCAAAGTCCATCGTGGGGTGGGTGAGGGGAACAGTCTGAGATTTGCTCAGAAGGGCTGCTTGTTGAGAATGTTCACGCTTGTTCCACAAACGATTAGTAAGTTGGGAAAAAAGCACAAGAAGACTTGTTATAAAACATTCTATAAAAATGTGGTTAAGGGAGTGAGGACCACATCAAAACAGAAGGAACTGGCTGTTTCAAGCTGATGGCGGTCAGGTAAAGTAGATGTTTCAAAATATTTGATGGCAAACTCTAACCATCAACCAGCGATTTGGCATCATCGCTCCAAGGCAGGGGCAAGTGGTGAGTGGGAAGAATCAGCTTCTCTGAATTGTTTCGGGCACAGCAAGAAAGAACTTTCCCCTCCTTGTCCTGCTCTTGTCCCATCAGCTCCACACTGGGGCTGCTGGGGGGCAAAGCACTTTACAGTTACACAGAGAGTCATGTGCAGGGAAGATAGCAAAATCAGTGGAAACTGGACTGAGCAGACCATGTGCTTCCCCAAATCCAAAGTCAAATCCACAGCCACACATAATGTCTCTACCCCTCACCTTGCTGGGTAACCAGAGTGCACCAAAGAACCCCTGCTGAATCATGCCTTAGCTATCATCTGAGCCTTCCCCAAAAGCCCATCTTTGAAATCCAAACTTTCCTTCCGGGGCTATAGCATTTTAGAGGGGTATTTTTGGATTTGCTTTTTTAAAAATAATGTTTGTCTTTAGTTTTTAAGCAAAAACGCTTGTGATAGAATTTATTTTTTCTTGACTCTACTTTTGCGTTACATGTAAGTGATATTCTAGGTTACATAGAGATTCCTGTGGCTTGCGGGTTCCAGACCGAGCCTTCGGGGCTCCCAGAAAAGTGCAACCAAAGCACAGCTCCACAAGTGAGAGCCCCCCCGCCTCCCCCGAGAAACCACTGCCCAGATCTGGGACATCTTCTTGGTGAAAACCACAATACAGGTTTGAAAAGTACAGAGAAACCTAAAGAAGAAGAAGAAAGAAAAGGAGAAGAAGAAGAAGAAAAAAGCTCCTTATCGTTTCATGGCTTTCAACATTTTGATTAAAATATATTTTCGGGGCGCCTGGGTGGCGCAGTCGGTTAAGCGTCCGACTTCAGCCAGGTCACGATCTCGCGGTCCGTGAGTTCGAGCCCCGCATCGGGCTCTGGGCTGATGGCTCGGAGCCTGGAGCCTGTTTCCGATTCTGTGTCTCCCTCTCTCTCTGCCCCTCCCCCGTTCATGCTCTGTCTCTCTCTGTCCCCCAAAAAATAAATAAACGTTGAAAAAAAAAATTAAAAAAAATATATATATATATTTTCATCAATGCAATAGTGGTGTCATACATTTTAAGGAAACATCTTGATTCTCAATGGAAGCCCAGGGTAAATGAGGCCGTAAAAATTGAGCACTGTGCCATGTTGAAAAGTGAAAAAAAAACATGGACTTGAAAAGCCACGAGGGTGAAAAGAAGCTTCTAAATATAACAAACTTCCCAAAAATGCAATCTCACACCTAACTGAAGTCATACTATTTTTGAAAGTGGAAATCCCCTCCTTCACCACACAACTCCGAGGTCAGCCGTCTAAGAATTCAACTTCTGTGCGGGTGCTAGGACAAGCCGGTCCTTCTGTGAATGCCACAGTCACTCCTCTTCCTTCCTGCGATCCAGGGCGTCAGTAGCCAAAGCCATCAGCTAAACGTGACACCCGTGCCTACGGGCTGAATTCCCTGTGCTGTGTGTGCAGTGCCTGCCGGAACGGATGTTCCTTAGAAGCACTGCTCTTGGGCCCTCATTTCAGTTCTGTGCTGCTCTCTGGACCTTAGCCAACACTTCTCCGTGAAACAGCTGGTATTCGCTGAAATAAAAAAAATAAAAAAATAAAAAAAGAGGCAGGGATTTGTATTTTGGAAAATATACCTCGTGCGTGTCTCTAATTTTTGGTGTGGCCTGAAAGAGAAACGTAGCCCTTTTGTTCTGCAAATTTTAGATATTGGAGAGGTATCAGTCACTCCGTGGAGAGAGCCACGCTCTTCCATGTACTGACACTCCCCCTCAAAGTTCATGCCCATGTCCAATGTGAGCTGGGCTATACTGAGTAGAGCTGGGCTATACTGGGTAACGGGATGGATGCCCGATCCCCAACAAAGCAAACTGCTTTTGTCCTCTACCTCTTTTCTTTTCTTTTTTTTTAACATGAAATTTATTGTCAAATTGGTTTCCATACAACACCCGGTGCTCATCCCAACGGGTGCCCTCCTCAATGCCCATCACCCACCCTCCCCTCCCTCCCACCCCCCATCAACCCTCAGACTGTTCTCAGTTTTTAAGAATCTCTTATGGTTTGGCTCCCTCCCTCTCTAACTGGTCCTCTACTTCTTTAAAACAAATTTTTTAAAGAGAACAATTTTAGGCTTAAAACAAAATTAAGACGAATTTACAGTGATTTCCCATATACCTTCCAGGCAATTTTGCTATCTCTTTTCTCCATTTATTTTCACGGCTGAGCCCGGACACGATATAGTAATATCTCAAGGGCCCCTAAGTGTTAAGAGAAAACAGTTAACATCACATTTTACCTAGCTGGAAACAGAGGTCTCTCACTGCTTATTCATGTTCCTCATTATAACTCCTTACTTTTAAACATTCTGTTGTTAGGTTGACGTTCCTATTTTTTCAGGCAAGAATTCAGACACAGAAGCAGTAGGAGTGAGGTGACCCTGCAAGGGGAAGCAGGGACAGCCTTCTTGTCCATCCTGCATACTTTTAAGCATTAACTTTTGTCTTCTGATTATGTAGGTAATTCATGTTTCCTTGTAAAATTTGGAAATTATTAAAAAAACAGAAAGAGGGAAATAAAATTACCAATATAGATCATTTCCCCAAAACTGTCACTCTAAACATTTTGGGAAATATTCTTCTAGCCCTTTTTTTTTTATACTTATTAGCACACCTTACCACCCTCCCCCCTCTAGTTGGGATCTTGCTAGCCACGCTGTTTCATAATACATTTGTTTTTCACCTACTATAGTATAATCATTTTCCTATTATTAATTTTGTATACCTATTGTTTTATTAGTCATTATAAAAATCCAGAGAAGTAGCCAAGGCAGTTATTAGCCCCATTTTAGGGATTGGGAAAACGAGGCACAGTGACTCTGTTAAGCCACAGAGCAACTCAGCCTAGGTCTTCCAACTGCCAATATAATGTTCTTCTCCTTCATCTAATTAAAAGGACAGAAAAGCACAAAATGAGGGATCCTTAATATTTCTTTGCAAGGATTAGAGGAATTAATGGTAAGTAGTTGCTACAGTGACTTCTTAGAAAAGACTAGGTAATAGCTTAGTATTTAATCTGTAATGATACCAATGCGCAGATGAGAATAAATACAATGTGTTCCGAAATTTAAAAATGACTTGGGAAATGTTGGTGAAGGTGTGGAATTCTCACATTGCTGGTGGGTATATACATTGGTAGGACCACTCTGGAAACTGGTAAAACATAATTAACATACAATTATCCTAACACCTAGCATTTCCCGTCCTAGGTATATACCTAAGAGCAGAGCAAGGCTCAACTGACTATGGTCTACAGGCCAAATATGGTCTTTATAAATCAAGTTTTATTGAAATATGGCCACGTGTATTTGTTTATGTATTATGTGGGGCTGTTTTGTACTGTAATGGCATAATTGAATAATTGTGACAAAGACCCTATGACCTGCAAATCCTAAAGTATGTACAATCTGACCCTTTATAGAAAAAGTATACAGCTTGCCTGCCTAAAAGGAAAAAGGCACATATTCACAAAAGAACATGTGCAAGAATATTTATATGTACAAGACATTTATATGCACAAAAAGATACATGCAAGAACATCTTATATACAACTGTCAAAAACTGAAACCCACCTGAATGTCTACCAATAATAGAAAAAAGAAATATTTTATGCTATGTATATTATATTCTATTGTATTTGTACAATAGAATACTGCACAGTAACAAAAAAAGAAATCTCTATTGCTATCTACAGTACCACATCAATGTATCTCGTACACATAATGCTGACTAAAAGAAACCAGACACAAGAGAATATCGACAAAATGATTCCATTTATATCAAGTCCAAGAACAGTCCACATTAATCTGTGGTGATAGAATTCAGAATAGACTGGAAGGATATATAAGAGAGGCTTCTGGGATGCTGGAAATCTCTATCTTATTCAGAGGGATAGACAAATGGATGCATCCATGGTTTAAAACCCATCCAATTCTACACTTAAAAGTATGTTCAACCTCAAAAAAATTATGATGAAAACTTGCGAAGTATGAGAAAGTGTCAGAAGAACTTGTGAAAGGAATACATTGCCACTATATTATGAGAGAGGCCTCTGATTAGACAGAATAAAGGACAGCGGTTTGGTTAGAAAAACGAATGGAACAACATCAGCGCAATGAAAAAAGGTCACGTTAGCAAGAGATAAGTTTGTTGGCCTTGCCTGGTAAGTAAGTGGTCCTCACTGAATAATATGAGGGACTTAAAGCTTTCTCCAGGAGTAGGCAAACTCTCCAGGCTCCATCCACAGCTTCCCAGAAAGGACTCTGAAGGCAGGCAGAGGAGGGGGAAAAAAGCAAGGAGACAAGGGAGGGAGACCAGAGAAAAGGATTCACGAAAACTATTCAAACTGTTGTCATTCCAGGAGGTTCTGTTTGGAGTGATGGGTGACTTTTTTTGGAAAAAATAAATAAATAAATCATTTGCCCAAATCTCTGGACTCTGTAAACATGCGTGATAGAGCAAAAGTAACTCTATCTTTCTGAAAGCTGACAGGTCAATACACCCTCCCAGACATTATGGGCATAGGTCCTATTAATTGAATATGTGAATAAAGAAAATCAGCAAAAAGGAAACTATAAACCTTGGAAGAGAAAAGCTCATTCTCTATCCACTCTTCTTTTATCAACTTCTTTTTTTTTTTAATTTTTTTAATTTTTTATTTATTTTTGAGACAGAGAGAGACAGAACATGAGCAGGGGAGGGGCAGGGAGAGAGGGAGACACAAAATCCGAAGCAAGCTCCAGGCTCTGAGCCATCAGCACAGAGCCCGACGCGGGGCTCGAACTCACAAACCAGGAGATCACGACCTGAGCCAAAGTCGGACGCTCAACCAACTGAGCCACCCAGGCACCCCTCAACTTCTGTTTTAATTGAATTATATTTGACATATGGTGTATTCTTAAGATGCACAACATGTTGATCTGATACATGTGTATGTTACAGTATGACTGTCACTGATGCATTAGCTAACACCTCTATCACATCATATAATTATCATTTCTTTTTTGTGGTGAGAATAATTAAGATCTAGTCTCTTAGCAAGTTCAATGTTTATAACATAATATCATCTATAATTACTACACTGTGCATTAGATCTCCAGGACTTATTTAACTGTAACTTGCAAGTTGGTACCCATAAACAACATTTCTCTTATCTCTCTACCCTCCAGCCCTAGTAATACAATTTTACAAGTTTGCCTTTTTATATTTGCATTCAACCACTTTTTTTTTTTTAATTTTTTTTTTCAATGTTTATTTATTTTTGGGACAGAGAGAGACAGAGCATGAACGGGGGAGGGGCAGAGAGAGAGGGAGACACAGAATCGGAAACAGGCTCCAGGCTCCGAGCCATCAGCCCAGAGCCCGACGCGGGGCTCGAACTCACGGACCGCGAGATCGTGACCTGGCTGAAGTCGGACGCTCAACCGACTGCGCCACCCAGGCGCCCCTCAACCACTTTTTTAAAAAAATCTATTTGTATGTATTTATATTTACACTGGCTCTTTCCTGGAACTTTCTTCCCCTGTAAACATCTGAATGGCCACATTCCCATCTCAATATTGTGGATTTTCCTCACTCTGCTGGGTTTTTTCCATCGCACATATCATTTCCTTATATACGATGCAATTTACTTATTTATTATGCCTCCTGTCCGCCTCTTTCCCAATAAACTATGAACCCCATGAAAGCGGAGATTTATTTCTATCTTATTACTTCTGCATTCCTGGCATAGGAATAAATATATGTCACCTAGAATAGTGAGTAAAGATGGGCAACAATCTTTTGTGACACTACTATTTAGCATTGCAATGATCCATAGATTCTTTCCAAAAAGAGTACAGTAATTTGTACGACCAACTAGTAATATATGAGTATGCTTATTTTTCTGTATTTTTATGAGCAGTGCATGTTATCAGTCTTTTTCATTGCAAACTATTCATCAGAGGTGAATACACTTCCCTGATCTTTTTTAATATCATATGTTTATTAATCATTTGCATTTTCGCTTCTACGAATTACCTGATTGTGTCATTTGACCACTTTTATTTTAGAATTGTCTCCTTTTAACTTAAAGGGATCTTGTATAAATTAACTTAATCCCTTGTCAATCCGAGATAGTCCAAATATTTTATACCATTCTCTCTTTGTGTTTTATACATTTGATTTGAAGCATTTAGATGTTCTCTGTTCAAAGAAGTGTAAGAATGTGAATGTTCCCTTTTATTATCTAAAGGAAACAAAAGATGTTTATTTTATAGACAAACTTTATGGTGTCTTTTTTGCAGGAAAGGATTATTTTCATGGATCAAGGCTCAATCAAATTTCAGTAGTAGTAGTTAGTAGCAAAGACAGGAAACTGTCAGCAGACGACTTTGCACAAAATCTTGCCTTTCAGGAAAAGGGAAAAAGAAAGGTAATTGCTAGACAAGGTTTAATCGTTTGACAAAGAGCAGGACTCTTTGTACATCAATGAGAAGATTCCAAGTTCGTTGTTGTTGCTTTTTCCTTTGTTTTTAGTAGAACAGAAAATCCAATTGGGTCTCTAGATAACTACGCCATGATTCTGTGAGCAAAGAATAACAACTATACAAAATAATACATTTCATTTGTATAATGATTTACAGTTCCAATGTGCTTTCATAAATATCATTTAATTTAAGCCTCAAAAAAAACACAAAACTTTTTTTTGCAAAAAAGTAACCAGAAGTTCATAAAGGTGACCAGGACTCTGGTGACCAGGTGACTAACTCTGGTGACCAGGACTTCATCGTGTTGATTCCATGACAGAAGCAGACCCCATGGCCCCTCTTAGAATTTCCTATGCAACTGATTATTTAGAATTTTAATAAATAATATTAAAGAAAATATATTAGGATATTAAATTGAACAGGTTGGGCCTAAAATAGCTTATTTCTTCTCTTTGTTTTACAAAAAACTCCAGGTTCTCTTGTATCTCCTTCTGTCAAGCACAAAAACAGTGACATCTATCTGGTGCCTATTCTTGCCCGGGGTCTTGCATTCAAAAAATGCAAGTCAACAGTGTCATAGAAAAAGGCTTCTGGCAAATATAACCCTATTGTTTTATAATCTCTTAAATTTTGAGGGCTTTCTTTCTCTACTAGACATGCTTCTTGGTTCTGTAGGTTGAAGATTTTTTTTTTTTCAACGTTTTTATTTATTTTTGGGACAGAGAGAGACAGAGCATGAACGGGGGAGGGGCAGAGAGAGAGGGAGACACAGCATCGGAAACAGGCTCCAGGCTCCTAGCCATCAGCCCAGAGCCTGACGCGGGGCTCGAACTCACAGACCGCGAGATCGTGACCTGGCTGAAGTCGGACGCTTAACCGACTGCGCCACCCAGGCGCCCCAAAGATTTTTTTTTTAAAGATGCAAAAGAATATTGACAACTCTTTAGATAATAATCAATGCGCTGTTAAAAGTATATGAGATGACAAAGCAAAGCCTATAAATGTACTTGAAAGCTCTTCAGTCGTAGTTAAGTGTAGATGGCAATTTTATGTTACACACCTTTATTTTCTTTTTAGGAAAGTCATAGTAAAGACCATAATGAAGTTAAACACAAGGAATACTCCATTCGATTTACCTTCACAAATATTCCTGGTGAGGTGTTAATACCCAGAAATGAGCATGTAGGCTACAGAATATATTTCTAAGGTAGGGCTCATGTATATATACACCGAAATCACTTGGGCTTCCTTAGTTTTATAAACTAAGCTTAAATCCCTGTCTGCCCACATATTCCTCCCTCAGCTGGCCCCTGCCATTCTTAATTAATCCAGTTTGTGCCAGATATTTTTAATCTTTTATGCCATCTGTTTCCAAGCACTGTTTTGCTCAAGGCCTGGCTGGGTTTCCATATCATTCAACCTTTCCTATTTTAGCTTCTCAGTTTTTGATTGCTGTGTTTCAGAGTTTGGTTGCATGAACGTAAGTCATGAGCTCAGCAAAGACACCAACACTGCCCTTAATTCAAATAATTCTGGCCCTGGGCACTTCCTTAGTGTTTAATCTGAGAATGAGAAGACCTTGTTGTGCCTGAAAACGGAGCTGGCCAGCCAGGCTGTGTATCACCCTCAGTCTAGAGACCTATTCATATCGTCATTGCCTCGTGCCAATAAACCAAGGACTTCAGGCATTTTGAGAGAATGTTTTTCTTGTGCCACAAGTGAAGAAGGGACTTTTGGCTTGAAACCCCATGGGGAACTTGCTCCCAGGGATTTATTCCAGAGTAACTATTTTTCTACCAGTAACACTTCACCAAAAAAATAAAAATAAAGATCTGTAGAGGATACGTCTACACAGGATGCTCATTTGCTTTATTAAAATAGACCTCTTCTTGCATAAACTTGTTTATGCTTCTAGAGAAAATTTGTTAATCCATATATTTCTGAATTGTAGCTTGACTCAATACTCATCCCAGGCAACAGAAATTTGTCTGGGGTGATAGCATGGCAAGAATGTTGAAAATAATACTATACATCTGCCCCTTGAACAACGTGGGTTTGAACTACGCGGGTCCACAGATACGTGGATTTTTTTCCCTGTAACTACAACACAGTACTGTAAATGTATTTTCTCTCCCTTATGATCTTTATGTTTTTATTTTTTTAATGTTTATTTATTTTTGAGAGAGAGAGACAGAGCACGCACGCGGGGAGGGGGTGGGGGAGGAGCAGAGAGAGAGGTAGACACAGAATCCAAAGCAGGCTCCAGGCTCTGAGCTGTCAGCACAGAGACTGACGCTGGGCTCCAACTTACAGACTGCGAGATCATGACCTGAGCCGAAGTCGGTAGCTTAACCCACTAAGCCACACAGGCACCCCCCCCCCCACCACCAATTTATGGGTTTTTTTAAAACATTTTCTTTTCTCCAGCTTATTTAATTGTTAAGAATATGGTATATAATACTTATAACATACAAAACACGTGTTAACTGACTGTTTATGTTTTGGTAAGGCTTCTGGTCAACACTAGGCTATTAGTAGTCAAGTTTTGGGGAAGTCAGAAGTTATGCAAGGATTTTTTACTATTCAGGATATTTTATTTGCATTGGTCCAGTCAAGGGTAGTCTAAAAATCAACTTTATAGCTTACAGCATTAGAGCTTTCCTTAACCTAGGTCACTGTTATCTGCCTAGGATTTTCTTTTGTTTTCTTTTCTTTTAAACATTTATTTATTTTTGAGAGACAGAGCACAAGTGGGGGAGGGGCAGAGAGAGAGGGAGACACAGAAGCCCAGGCAGGCTCCAGGCTCCGGGCTGTCAGCACAGAGCCCGACATGGGGCTTGAACCCACAGACCGAGAGATCATGGCCTGAGCCGAATTCAGATGCTTAACCGACTGAGCCACCTAGGCGCCCCTAGGACTTTATTTTCTAAGGTGGGGACCATATCTGTTTAATTTTCTTCACCTACAATTTGCCCCGGGATAATATGTGATGTGGTGACATTATTGACTACTCACCCATAGGGGCCCTGTATTTTATCAATTTGATGAACAGACTTCTTATATCAGGCAAGAAGAATAATGGGATGTATATTCTTCTCTCTCCTTACAATATAACTCCTTCCCAATCATTGTCACAGACCTTTTCTCCCGGCATTTTCCCCTTCTTGTCACTTTGTTTCTTCCCTTACGCAAAAGGAAAAAACCATAACTCAGATACCTGCTTCCGGGAGTATCTGAGGATACTTGGGGAGGGGGGAAGAGGATGTTTTACCAAGAGCAGGCCCACCACCTTTTGGGCACTAGCTAACAGGCCCAGGTGTTCTCCCCACCTCCCCCATCCCACCCACTTTAACGCGTGCCTCTCATGTTAGGATGGGCCCTCATGCTCTGTTCGGGCATCTATGAAGAAAAGACACAGAGCCCAAGAGCCTTATATGCAATTCCTGATCCTACCAACTAACTCAGCTTTCTGAGTTAGCTCTGTATATTAACTCTGTATACTAACTTTGTATATATATATAGTATATATGTGTACTATATATATACTATATATACACACACACAATATGTGTGTATATATATATGTGTATATAACTCTGTATATATAACTGTATATTAATTCTGTATATTAACTTTCTGAGTTAACTCTATTACAGTATAACTCTGTAATAACTTTGCTGAGGTTTTTGGTGGTTTTGCTGAGGGCGAGAGCCTGTTCGAATATCTATAAAAATAGGGTAAGTGCCCTTTCACTTTTTCTCTTCATTGAAATGGATTATACAGCCTGAAGTCATTGACCCCATGTGCTCATCAATAAATCATCAGTGTCACAACTGAGACTTCTTAGTGGTTTAGGGGGACTCCTCCCACATCTTCTCTAAACCTTATTTTAGAAAAGGGGACCATAGGGGAATTCTGGTTATTACACCCCCTGCCCCCATCTCTTCCGGAAGCTGCCAATGGTACTATCTCTAGAAACCTCAGGCAGGTCTGAGAAAACCCTGATCCAACACCCTGCCCAAGTTTCAAAGGGCTCAGATAGGTCAGGTCGTGGCAGAAATTTCCAGTCACTTTTTGGACTGTTTGGGTTTGAGCGAAATCACTAATAAATACCAGTTCGTCCTCATGCTGTCCTCACTTTCACAATTGCTGCTATGCTGTGCTGAAAAGAAATGAGCCAGAGTTTCCACAGTTTCATATGCTCCTAAGAGAACTTGAAAAGCCAGGATCCCTTTGGTGGACTTCTCCTGAAGAGAGTTCAGGAACCAAGGAAACGACATACCCCAGATATTTAAAGATCTCTCATTGTTGGAGGCCACTGGGGCACAAAAGGTATACTGAAATAAAGTAGGTAATTCCATAGAGGGAATTCGCACATACACTCACATTCAGAAGATTTGGGGGATGACGCGTTCTGTTTAACTATTAGTTAAAATATAGCTTGTTGGTTAGAATATTGGCTTGGCTGCAGTCACGACGAGACAGAAGAACAGTGCTTTAGAAACAGAGACTTTTTCTGTGTCTCCAATATAAAAGAGCAGGTTGTCCGTCCAGGCTGGGGAGGGAGATCCGCAATCCTGAGGCTCCTTTTTGTTGTTCTTTCATCCCCAGTAACTGGTTTCCAGCTGAATGTCTACGGTTATTGCTTTGGATCCCTCCACCACACCTGATTCCAAGCCGAAGGATCCTTCTTTTGAGCTCACAGAGCATGGGAGGCTCACCATGGTGAGCAGAGACACATAGCACCTCTGTGCACACAGTCACCTGGCCCATGCCCATAGCTACACCTGTCTGTAAGCAAGGCTGCAAAATACACGCTTGACCTGGGTGACCATGCACACTTTTAAATGGGAGACAATGGCTGGGGTGGGGTGGGAGAGACAAGTGGTAATTTCTGCCACAGCCCACCCTCCGAGGATTAGGATATAACATCTACCGTTAATACAGAGAATGATTCTGACGACTAAATTCCAACCCCTTCCAATCACTAAGGAATGGATGAAAGCCAGAGTCTCAAGTTACCCTATTTTCATTGTTTTGACTCCAAATATGTTCCCTAATCCTTTTCTGCCCACATGTTTTATAAGCCACATTGATCTAAAAATACATAGTCATTCCTTTACATATTTGTTAATGTGCATTTATATTAAAGGCAGATTTTTTTTTCCCTTGGTCTAAAACTTATACATGTTCAATTTCAGGTAAGTCTCTTCATCAACTATATTCTGCAGGTATTGATGATTCTGTTTATATGGAAGAGAGGCAAACTGTGTATGAACTTTAAGAAGGCAATTGGGAGGGGGACGCCTGGGTGGCTCAGTTGGTTGAGTGTCTGACTTGGGCTCAGGTCACGATAACACGGTTTACCAGTTCAAGCCCCACATTGGGCTCTGTGCTGACAGCTGGGAGCCTGGAACCTGCTTCAGATTCTGTGTCTCCCTCTCTCTCTGCTTCCTGCCTCCCACCCCCGCTCACGCTCTGTCTCTCTCTCTCTCAAAAATAAATAAACATTAAAAGAAGAAGAAGAAGAAGAAGAAGAAGAAGAAGAAGAAGAAGAAGAAGACGGCAATTAGGAGGGAGGTAAGCACTGTGGAGGTTAAGAGTCAGATTTCTCTCTATCAAATCTCTGCTCAACTCTTTACTAATTGCCCGCTCTTAAGTTATTTTTACCTCTCTGAGCTACGTATCATTTTTTGGTTTTAAGTATAACAAGCGTCTAGCACAGAGCCTGCTATGCATCAAACGCTCAGTAGATGGTCATTCTTTTTGCTCGAGTTGTGTATTTATGTATATACGTCATAAAATTGCTTCATCTAGAAATATTTTCCTTCTCTCGCTGCTCTGTATCATGGAGAGTTGAAGACAGCCTTGACTTTTTGGTGACTCAAGCACCACTTTAAGATGGCATATTGTCTAAAGAATTCTCTCCCAGAGTGCAGAAATCATTGCCTGTGTGAAACCCAGCCTTGCCATCTCTCCCAGTGCCTTCCCAGTAGTTACAGGGCAGCTGTGTTTTGCAGGTGAATTGTTTCATGCCAACCATGTTTGAGCTAAATGTGCTCAGGCTAGACAATATCTACTTACCAATTTGCATCTTTTTTTTTAAAGTTAATTTATTTTTGAGACAGAGAGCAAGCAGGGAAGGGCAGAGAGAGAGGGGCACGGAGGAGGATCCAAAGCGGGCTCCAGGACGTTGGGCTTGAACTCATGAACCATGAGATCACGACCTGAACCGAAGTCAGACGCTCAACTGACTGAGCCACCCAGGTGCCCCAATTTATATCATCTTTACCTTTAAAAAGAGTTTTCAGGCAGCTTATAAACATATATCGAGTACCGTAAGATAAAACTAGAAGGCAAAACTAGAAAATGAAACGAATGGAAAACAAAGGACGGGGCATACACCAAGCCAGGGATGAACTGAGCCCTACGATGCACACACCAGTTACAGGTGCCTCCCTCTGCCATTGGACTAAACATTATGCATTATTTCACTGGGCCTCACTCCTTGGCCACCTTCTTGTTCTCGTGACATTCTCCCTGCGCATGTGCGTACAGATTTCCCTTTCTTACAAGGACGTCAGTCGTCCAACAATGAGGTTAAAGACCTCACTTTAGCTCCATTGCCACTGCGAAGACCCTGTCTCCAAATAAGTTCGCGTTCTGAGGACTTCAGTTCAGCCCCGGACACATGGTTTCTGATAGAACAGAGTATGTTACTTCACTGTATTGTGTGTTATAGGAGTTTCCCCAAAGATTTTTCTAAATCTTGCTTCAGGCTTTCACAGGGTCTTTGGACGATCATTTAAACATCATTCCTATGCAGAGGGCTAGAGAAACCCTCCTCATGTGGGTTTAGGGGTCACTAGGATTCTGCTAAAAGGCCACTTGATGCCCTTTGGGTGAAATACACTCTGAGGGCAGCTGGTAATGGAGGCTTTGTCAGATCTCTTACCCTGTATCTGTTTCCTCCACCTCTAAGTGACATAAGTCATACTTTCTTCCATTATGTTCCATAGTACTCTCTGGAGCTCATGACTGTATCTACCTTCCGGTAGTTTCCTAGCAGTTTTGCTGAGTGCAGTAATCTATCAAAATATCTATAGAATTTGGATCAATGCCTTTTCACACCTCGAGAGAAAGGTCAGAATTCAAGAAACTGTCTTCAAGCCCAAAAGACAAAGGTGTTTGCCTTTTTAGATTTCCTCAGTAAAAATAATAAGGCCTCCATCTAATCTCTGTGGCAGTAATGCCTCAGCCTCCATGTTTGAGAGAGAAAGAAGGTGTGCAAATCACTATTTTAGAGTCAGAAGGCCTTAAATATCATCCTTTTCTCATTTTCAGGAGACAGAATGCAGGCCCAGAAAGGAAGTCTCCTGGCTCCCTATCCAGCCATCTTTCTATTAAGCTTTCTTATCTTTGTCAGATCCAAATACAAGTGCGTCAGACACTGCCTACGGATGGGACTGGGACGTGAGAACACAACTCAGGCGCCTTTTATCTGAAACCCTTGAGGCCATATGTGTTTCCGAATTCAAAATGCGTTTGCACTTCAGAAAGGCAATTCAGAGCATATACCAGATTTCCCATAACACTTCCTTGTGGGGTTTGGGTAGCACCTTCTAATCAAACACATTTAATAAACATTTTCTGCAGCAAACTGTGTCAATGTTCACATTACCTACAATAAAAAAGGCTCACACATACCCTTCATGGTACTTCGTGGGTCATAGTTTGCGCCCCAAATGACTTATGAAAAACTTACAGTTTTCAAAGTTTTCAGTACTTTCTGGATTTCAGGATTGGGGAGAAAGGATTGCTGGCTCACTTTGGTCTAGAAGAGAGATTCGTCGTTGTTTGTTTCTTTTTTTGTTTTTGTTTTTTAATGTTTGTTTATGTTCTCCGGAGAGACAGACTGCGAGCGGGGGCGGGGCAGAGAGAGAGAGAGAAGGAGGCACAGAATCTGAAGCAGGCTCCAGGCTCTGAGCTGTCAGCACAGAGCCCGATGCGGGGCTTGAACTCACGGACTGTGAGATCATGACCTGGGCCGAAGTTGGACACTTAGCCGACTGAGCCGCCCAGGCGCCTCTAAAAGAGATTTTTAAGCTTAGTTGTGAAAAGGAACCACGCCAGGTACCCGCACCGCCCCCCACCCCGTCACCCCCCCCCCCCCCGAAGCAATCAGATTCTGTGGGGTGTGGCTCGGGAATTGCAACTGTGGACAAACAACTCAGATGATACTGGAGTAGATGGCTGGGGAAACTAAATTCATGAAATACCGCCTAGAGCGCAGTGTCACAGCATGAGAAACAGGTGGGAACCGCAGCTGGGCTATTTTTAGCACATGCCTCTCCCAGCACCTCCCTGTGACATGGGTTTGACCCTGCAGTCAAGTTTCACAGAATTTCTCCATGACATTTTGATGGGAACTGGGTGTCCAAAGGGCATGCGTATGTAAATAGTAAAAGAGATGGGAGAGAAAAAGAGAGTCAAATGAAGAGGAGAAAACTGCTACTCTAAGAATGCTCAAGGTACTGTCTGGTCACCAGATTAAGTCACATGTATGCATTCATTATTTATTGAGCGTCTACTATGAATTAACCGCTGGTACAGGTATTTGCACAACCACAGGATAATTCTATGCCAAATACGCCATTCTTATCTTTTTTTGCAATTCCCCTGCTCTTTCCCCGTAGGTTTTCTGGTTATTGGGTTTGTTTTTTTTTTTTTTTTTTTTTTTTTGAGGGGTGGGCGTGAGCCGTGGGAGCATATTGAGCCCCTCCAGGCTGTAGCTCCATCTGCTGGAATATAAGGAAAGTAACCAGTGTCTCACGATTCTTTCATCTAGACGATTCTTTGCACGTGTATGAAATCATAATTCATTATTTGACCATGTCAGTTGTGCTAAAGGAAGCTTTTTGTTTGTTAGCTGTAGGTAAGCATACGAGAGAATTATCTGTGAGCCCCATCGGAGAGCATTAGACTAATCTACATGGTTGAGAAGGCTTTAGTGTTAAATAGGTTAACACCCAGGGAAACTTCCCTAATATAGCCTGCACTTGCTGGAGATGAAGAACTGACCTTCTCTGCAAAAGTCTTACTCTAAGCCTGGGCTCCTGAGAAAAGCTCCCAGCCATGGCTCTCACCACCTCTGGGTCTTGGCAATAGGTAATGAGCTAGGCATGGGAGCACAGAATAGCACCAAAAGCTCATTCGTGGACCTTCTGAGGTTGGCATCTGTCTGGGGGAGCCTGAAGTTGTTTTTCTGGTCACTCATTTCCCCTCCCCTTTACCATTATTCATTTACTCTGCAACACCTATTTTCTCCTAAATTCCCTCTTCTGTTTTACCTGCCAAGGCTCATGTTTTCCTTCTTCCTCTGCTGAAGGTCTGTCCCTCTAAGTTTGTCTCTTTGTATCAGTTTACCTATGGACATCTGATGGTCCCTACAGGGGCTTCTATGTAGATGTCTCTGCTTGGAGCAGGATGTCTGCAAGTATATGTGTATCTCAGGGGGAGCGGGTGGAGGTGAGAAGGTGATGCTTACGTCTAGTTCCATCGGCAGCTCACATAGGGCAACGTAACAGCTGCTGTTTCTACACTGTTTGGCTTCTATGGAAATAAAGGACTTGAAAAGGATTTGAAAAGTAAAGGAGAGGAAAGAGGTTAAGGAGGAAGAATGAGCATTTTTGGAGGTGGAAATGGACATGACCCATGAGAGGGCCCATGAGAAAATGAGTAGAAAGATCTGCCTCCCCAAAGGAAACTCGACAAAAGCAGGGACTTCACCTGTTCTGTTCTCCGGAGTCCCTGCAGGGGGCTGAACAAGACGTGACCCACAGCAAGCGCCCAATATTTGTTGAATGAATGAATGTTATTGTGGTGGTGGTTACTGGTACCTAGAAGAGTACCTACAGGTACTTTGTAAATTGTAGAGTGCTTCTCAGTCAACGGATATTTAGGAACATCTGCGGTGCCAGAAAAGGGTTGAAGAAGGAGGCATGAGTCAGCTGTAGTTGGCCATGAGTGCTAGACTGGAGTTCTGAAGTGGAAGAAGCTTCCGTGGTAGTCCGACCTTCAGGAAGGGGGCTTCCCACGTGCCAGAGTCTGCAGGACCCTTCGCAAATCCTGCATCAGTAATCATCACTCAGCTCCTTACTAACTGGGTGACTTGGGACAGGTTTCTTTTCTCACATCTCTGGATTCTCCTCTTCTGCCTGACCTATAAAGTATAAATGTTAGGGGTCCTCTATGCTTATGACCTGCCTTCTCTTTAAGTGTATTTTCTCCTTTAGGCCAATGGCTGAAACTACCACACATACGCAGATAATCCTATATTTTTATCTCTAGCCAGACTTCCGATGCATGTATCCTAATGTCTAATTGACCTCTCTTCGTTTGGATGCCTGCTCATCTTTTTTTTTTTTTTTTTTTTTTTTTTTAACATGGCCAAAACGTAACTCTTGATTTCACGTCTCATTTCTTTTTCTCAAACCCTGCTTCAACTCCAGTCCTCTTAGCTCAGTTATTGGCCCTGACATTCACCTAGTTGCTTCAGCTAGAAACCTATCTTTGGGTCCTCCCTTTACCTCACTTTCCTCCACGTCTACCAGCAAGTTGCAAAGACTCTATGTCACAAATAGGCCCCTTGTCCATTCACTTTTCTCCATCTCTACTCACTCCCAAACCCAAGTCCCCACCATCTCCTGCCTTCACTGTTGCAGTCGCCACCCTTCTGGTTTCCCAGGGTTCCATCATGCATTCCTTCAAGGCATTCACCATACTGAAACCAGAGAGCTATTTTCAATTTTAATTTGGACCACTCTTTGCACTGCCCAAGTCTCTTCGGTCTTCTCACCGGATTGGAATAAACTCCAAACTCCTTGCCATGGTGCACAAGAATCTCCTCTTCTTGGCCTCTCCCACTCCATTTGCCTCAGCTCCCCCAGCCCCGGCTCTGCTTGTCTTTAAGTCTCTCAAATATGCCAGCCCCTGCTTGTTTTGAGGCCTCTGCACTCCGCCTCAGGGCCTTCCTGGTCGAATCCTTTCTCATCACTATGTCTCAGCTTAAATGGCACCTTAAAGAGAAGCTTTTTAAAATTATTCTATCCCAAATAGGCCAATACACCTGTTACTCTGTCTCACGAGACTCTACCGTTTACTTCACAGGACTCTTCACAGTCTATACTTATTTCACTTGTTGACTTGGTTATTCCCAACTAGGAGATAAGCTTCTTAAGACCAAAGATGCTGTCTTATATCCCGATGGGTCTCAAGCTCTTAGAAAGGGTCCGGTATAGACTACGCATTCAGTAAACATTTGTAGAATCAATGCATGAGCCTCTGTAGGCTTCATTTTTTCATTCTGTGACCTAATAATAATACAACCTGCTTCAAAGAGTTACTATGAGAGTCAAATGAGAAAATGCTAAGGGATCAATAAATGTTAGCCATAATTATTATTACTATTACTAGTGGTAGTGCCATTATTCTTTTCAACAACACTCATGAGGTAGTCAAAACTAACTGCAATTTGCAGACAAGGAAATGAAGATCAGAAAATGTAAATAGCCTCCTTCAACTCACTTAGCTCGTACCAAATAGAGTTTGAATTTTAAGACTGAAGAATTGGAAACTACTACAGATCTCAAGCCAGAGTGATTGAAGGAAAGGTATTTCCAATAGGATAAAAAAGTTTTAGACAGAGGTGGCTCCAAGGGGAAGATGTATGATGCTCAGTGGAGAGCTGGATACCCAAAATTTGATGCCTGGTAAACTATTGGAGATACAGAACTTTTACCTGGAGGAGAGGTCTGGAGTTTCAGATTGGAGCAACAAAAAATATAACCTCACCACTTTGATCACAGTAGCGTATCGGGAAAGCTGTGTGTGTGGAGTCTATAAGCAGAAACACACACACATACATTCACATTTCTTGAGACTGAAGGATGGGTCATGCTCCTCATATGGATATAGGTCTCTCTCTCTCTCTCTCTCTGTCTTTCTCTAATCCACCCACTCTCCTTCCTACCCAGCCCTCACTGGAATCCCCTTTGCTATTTCTGTTCCTAGACCTTTCCTCACCTCACATCATCCCATATCCATTTTGGAAGCTCCCAATGAGGTCCTCAAGAATTAACTTTAGGACTCTAAAGTAAGTGTTTACCATTACTGTAGGGTCATGCTCAGGTAGGGTGAATTTTACTGAATGGAACAACAAAGCAAAACATGACAAGAAAACTCTCTCTTCTTATATTAACGTTTCTAAAAATAGCTAAGATTTGTGCCAAGAACTATTCTAAGCACTTTATACATGTTAACTTCTTTGTTCCTGATAACAACCCTATGAAATAGATGATTTACTTTCTTTTTCTAGAGTAGATATTGAGACACAGAGTGGCTAAGTTTGAGAGCTGAGGTTCCGACCCATGAAGCATAGTTTTAGCCTTGTTCTAAAACCATCAGGCTACACAGTCTAATGTGGGCTCTATCTCTCTACTCCATCTTTCCAAAGATGCATTTCCCGTCAGAGTTGAGGGGAAGAGAGCCAAGAGGTAGAGAGAAAGCCATCTTGCCACAGAAATGGAAATTCTATGCATAAGTCCCTGAAACCACGCACTTCAAGGAGGAGGTAGTCAAGAGTATCAAAAGTCTTAAATTGGGAGAAGAAAATTAGGTTCACATATAACTTCAGAGAAGTATTCTTTTTATTTCTTTTAAGTTTCTTATTTATTTATTTTGAGAGAAAGAAAGCACAAGTGGGGGAGGGGCAGAGAGAAGGAGACACAGAATCCCAAGCAGGCTCCACACTGTCAGCACAGAACCCAACGTGGGGCTTGAACTCATCAACTGTGAGATCATGACCCGAGCCAAGATCAAGAGTCGGACACCTCACCAGTTGAACCACCCGGGTGCCCCCAAAGAAGAATTCAGTGCCCCCAAAAAAGAATACAGAGAGAAAGAGAGAGAAGTGTTCTTACATGGTAGGGGATTTCGAAACCAGATCACTAGTGAAGTGGGTGATAAATGTAAGTCAAAGGTAGTCTCTTCCACATATTTGATAACAAACAGAAGTAGGCAAGGACTTCATTGCTAGAGAAGACAGCAAGGTAAAGGGAGATATTTGCTAATCAGGAGGCCTAAAAATGCTGAAAGGTAGAATGCATGAAACACAAAGAGTGGGGAATGAAGATGTGAAAGAGGGAGAGGATAAGGGAAGAAAAGAACTTAAAGACAGAGGCCCTTCAAACCGCCACTGTGAAGAGAACACGGAGAGGCTCCCTCAGCAGAGAAGCAACAGGCAACGTGAAGAGGTAATGGCATTGTGGCACCTGAATCTTCATTGGGCCGGGACTTCACACTGATTGGTCCTCTTACAGCCGTGCTTCATAGACAGGTGGAGATGGAGGGAAAGTTGATGGAAGGTGATCTGCGGTTGGGTTGGACTCAGGAGGGTCAAAGAGAAAGAGGACGTGGGTCTCCATGGAGTCTAGTGTTGTGGTGCGGTTGGTTAGGGAACAAGCTGAGTAGATTCGGAGAGTGGGAAAGAAGGCCAGTCAGGAGGTTGTAGTTTGAGAAAGGAGCATTCACAACCGAGACCCCACATGTGAAATAATCCTTTGGGATCTATAACTCTTAGGCACGTCAAAATATTTCACATTCAAATATAGGTTTCCTCTAAAGTTCAATGAAGTTTTGTGAAATGAACAGCAGATGCAAATTCGCAGATCGATCACCAGACATAGCTCTACCAACAACCAGCTATTAGCTTTTAGGCAAGTCCCTTTGTGGATCTCCAGGGCTGAGTGTCCTCATTTACCCCTAGGAAGGGACTTGCCTGGATAATTTCTTGTGACTTGTGTACCTGAACAACTCATCTGCTTGTTGGGTTGCTTAGCCGCATACATCATCAAGCTAATAAAAATATTCTTCCTTAGGATAAGTTATTTCCCGTTCTTTCCCCACCCCAAAATATGTTAATGCCTTCTCTTGCCTCCATGTTGCCATCCCCCAAATGGCGGTAGCAATCTTGATATTAGAAAGAGGCATCTTTAGGGGAAAAACCTCAAGGTTCCCATTTGTTTTCTAGCATTAAACTAGCAAAACAGTTTACCGGCAATCCACTTAAAGAGATGGAGACTTATTAAAACCAAAAACACGTCGCTCATGGGAAAGCTTTTGTGCACTTAAGCATAACTCCTCATTTGTGTCAGCCAAAAGTCGTACTGACTTATATTGTTAGGCATTTTAACCAAATTAAAGTATCACATTATCATTACGAGTTTCACAATTTGTATCCTAGAGTTTTCTTCTTCTTTTTTCTTTAACCGAAAAGTGGAGTTTAGGGTAAAATTTCAACCTGCAAAGTGAACGGGCTCACCTAGCACACTGTCAGCTGACTTGCTTGTTTCATGTTAAATGAAACTAACTTTGGCTCTCGATTCTCCCTCCTCTCTTCTCCTCTCACCTACTTCCTGAAAATGTCATTCAGGGCAGAGGTCTCAGATGCAAACCAGGTGCCACAGCGCTGGGGACTCCGTAATGGTTAGACACGGGTTTATGAGTGAGTCGAGTCTAACGACAGAATCTTCTGTATCGTGCAGATCCCACAGAAATCTTGAATTTCTTAGTTACCAGTGAGCTTGGTTATAAAAGTAGAAACTGTGCGTGTGTTTGTGTGCATGTGTACACCATATATACATGCACGTGTAGGTATATATATGTGTATGTGTGACCATCCCACCAGCTTGCAAATGAAATCTCCTGAAATTCAAAGGAAACCTTATTAAGGCGCAAGGGGCGCAGTTGTCTCCATCACAATTCGTGCAAACGATTCACACATTGGAGCGAACAGCACAAGATTTACAGACACCTGACAGCTGGGCAGGGTCAACACTGTTGTAGAGCCAACCCACCAGGTGGGCATTGGTGAGGGGCAGCTTGCTGGAACAGCATATTCCCACTTTGTCGGGGAGAATGACCCATGTTTAACCTCAAAACATCTTAGGGACCCCCCCCCCCGCCCAATGCTAATCATTGTCCTCTTTGTACCTGTGAATTGAGAAGTACGTAATGATAAAAAATCAACGAGAAATCACTGAAGCTTTGGAATAAATTCGTGCTTCAGAAGTTTCAGCAGTACTCTGCCAGTTTTCAATGGATTGCCTTCAGTTCCAAATTCCTTCCACAGCTGCTCTACACACATGGATTGAACCCTTAAAGCATTTCTCCTTTACAGTGAGCACCATCTCCCTCTTTGTTAGTGAGGGCATGGCTGGAACAACATCGGCAGGAGGGGAGCTTCTCTTCCTGGTTTTGGTGTGCTGTGTTTTGCTTTTTCTTGCTCCTGCTGCATGATTGGTTAGCGGGGCCATGTGTGGGACGGTCTAGTGGTGCCCTGCCCCTGCCACAAGCCTCATGCCCAGAAGTACAGTCTCTCAGCTGCTATTCAGCCCCAGCCTGGGCCTGTGCCCACCTTTGAATTGTCCTCCAATGTGGGTGTGCTCCAGACTTCACATCCACAGGGACAGCCAGCTCCCTCCATGCACCCTCTTTGTACAGCTTCTCTATGCATTCGCCCACCAGCCCCAGCTCACCTGTGCCCTGGAGGATGGTTCTCCACGGCTCTCCTGACACATAATACGGAGCTCTCAGTTCATGCTGCTAGAACAGAATACATAGATTGGGTGACTTAAACAACATTTGTCTCTTACACCTCTGGAGCCTGGAAGTCCGAGATGAGGGTGCACACATGGTCGAGTTCTGGGTAAAGTACTTCTTCCTAGTTGATAGATGGCCAGTCTTCTTGTAGACAGGAGAGAAATTGGGAGAAAGGTCTAGCTGTCTTCCTGTTCTTGTCCCATCCGTGTGGGGACACAGGGCTCCACCCTGATGACCTGATTTCCTTCCAAAGGCCTCACCTCCAAATACCATCACATTTGGGCCTAGACATATGCACTTGAGAGGAACATAAAATTCAGTTCACAGCATGCACCCCTCACCTGCCCACCCACAAGCCTGCTTGCCCAGGCTGAAGGAGGAGGTTGCTTCCTGCTTGCCCAGCAACTATGAATCAGCTTCAGTCCTGGCAAACAACCATCCTCTCGGATCTCCACTGGGTTGTAAACACACCTTCTCCAGCGAGACCGAAACCCCAGCTTGAGAAAGGAACACCTCTTTCCAAGCTATCCATCCATGGGTACTTTTCCTCAGCCCTAGGATACTTTTAAAGTTTTCTTTACATCTTTATATTTACATTTATATTTATATTTATATTTACTAAACCTTCTATCACGATTTAGTAATTCTTTATATTAAACTTCCCCTGTTTTACGTTACCCTTTGGTTTCTGTCTCTTGATTAGACTGAGGTTAATATAAGTTCATCTGGAAAAGTAACGATACATATGTGTTAGCGATATCCCATCTCCAGGCAATGTTTAGAATATAAAAGGATTCTCAAATCCCTTGCAACTGCTACCTGCAGTCTTCTGGGTGTCCACAGTCACCAGGTTGGGAAACCCTGGACTGGAACTGCCAGGAACCAAAGCACAAACCCTAACGTGGATATAGAGCTGTTGGGAGACGAAACCCATCTTCCAGTCACGCGTGTTGCACTTGTAAACTAGGTATTCTTGAGCAGCTTACCTAATGCCACCCCTGCCTTGTATCCTTACCCATCAGATGCTTAACAGATGCCGCTGTCAGCTCTACCCTCGTCTCCCCAGCCTTTCTCAGATCTTTATGATTGTGTTTGCTGTTGTCTCTCCTTCCTAACCTGCAGGCTCTGTCCCAGTCTAGTTTCCGAGTGCATCTTGATCGAGAGTGGACCCAGTCCCCTTCACTCATGGCTTCAATCCAAGACAGATTTAGTGGTTAGGACATTCATAGATTCTGGACCAAGAGGAGATAGGGCTGACCACCCAACATCAACACCGTTTCCTAACACTCAAAACTCCCTCAACCCCCCACCCACAACATTCATCTCATCCCCCCATTAACAACCATTTCTCAGGGGCATCAGAGAAGGTTACATGGCCTAGCTCTCCACACACAAATTCAAATATCCTAGTATGACTTGTTTCTTCCACCTCCACACTTTTCATCCAGTTAGGAGGTTTGCCTTCCCCCTCCAATTCTTAGCCCAGCTGGCCCTAGGCTTTCCCATTCCAGGATCTTTCCCCAGACATCTAAATCTCTCTTCTATTTATCACCAGAACAATTTATTTCCACCCAATCCAACATCTTCTTAAATCATATGTTCACATCTAGACCCTCAGCTAAAGAGGGGCCCTTCAGCTATTAAGACCACCCATTAGAAGGCAGCGAGGAATTGTAAATAAGAACAGAACTCTTTCACAATCATATCTCTGATTGTGCTTTGGCATTCTACTATTTCCAATAACAGTTGTCTCTTTGTGTTGTTCGGATTTTAGAAGTTACATAACCAGGATGTGTTATAGTAGCTTTGTGGTAGTGACAAGTGTCTGTGCAAATTATGTTGATTGAATTGACTCTGAAGCTGATTTATTTTGTCTTTCAATGACTAACTTTATAAATTACTTAACTACAATACGTGGTTTGCTTCATGGTGCTTCTCAATGTTTTATTTTGAATTACTTTAAGTTTTATTTGAGAGAGAGAGAGAGAGAGAGAGAGAGCACATGCACATGCATGGAGGAGAGGGGCAGAGGGAGAGAGAGAATCTCAAGCAGGTGCCACACTCAGCGTGGGGCCTGACACAGGGCTCAATCCCACGACCCTAGGATCATGACCTGAGCCAAAATCAAGAGTCAGTCACTCAACCAACTGAGCCACCCAGGCACCCCTCAATGTTTTATTTTTATTTTTATTTTTTTTAGTACTTTATTTATTTTTTTTATTTGTTGTAAATTTTTTTTAATATGACATTTATTGTCAAACAGGTTTCCATGCAACAATGTTTTATTTTTAAAGACAACTAGTCTAGGGGCGCATGGGTGGCTCAGTTGGTTAAGCGTCTCACTTCGGCTCAGGTCATGATCTCACAGTTCGTGGGTTCGAGCCCCACATCGGGCTCTGTGCTGACAGCTCGGAGCCTGGAGCGTGCTTCGGATTCTGTGTCTCCCTCTCTCTCTGTCCCTCCCCTGCTTATGCTCTGTCTCTCTCTAGCTCTCAATAATAAATAAACATTAAAAAAAAATTTGTCTGAAGAACAGTTGAAAAAGTTGTCTGAAGAAAAAATGGAATAGAAGACAATATTTACAGTAGCATTTAAAAAAATAAAACACAGAGGTGCCTGGTTGGCTCAGTCGGTTAAGTGACTAACTCTTGATTTCAGCTCAGGTTGTGCTCTCACTGTTCGTGGGATTGAGCCTTGCTTGGGGCTTTGCACTGAGAGCATGGAGCCTGCATGGGATTCTCTCTCTCCCTCTCTCTGCCCCCCCTCCACTCATTCTCCCTCTCTCCCTCTCTCTCCCTCCCTCTCTCTGCTCCCCCTCCACTCATTCTCTCTCTCTCCCTCTCTCTCCCTCCCTCTCTCTTTCTCTCAAAATAAATACACTTAAAAAAATAAAACACATTGGACAAAAACTGAACTGCAAACGTGCAAATTTATTTGACAAAAATTTTCAAGTCCCTCTGAAGAATGCAACAATATACTCTGAAGGGGTTTAAACTATGCCCCCCAAAAATATGCCATTTCAACAAGTACTGTTTGGGGCTAAAGCATTTAAAAAAAAAGAAGACACAAAAAACTCTGTTCTACCCCCTCTACCAGGAAGGGCAGGATGTTTCTTAATAACCAGAAGCAACTCTAGACTCTTCTCAGCCCAGAGACTCTACATAACAAACCTTACTAACTAGCCCTTACCTGCCATTACTTTTCCCCTCACATTTATATTCCCACACCCTGCCATCCCTAAAACACTAAACCCTCTTTCTTTTGTCTTGTCCCCTCTTAACAAATTTATCGTTATTTTGCTAAGATGCTATATAAGTCTCAGTTTCAACCACCTTCTTGAGTTCTTCATCACTGAGGTTTCTCCACCATGAGCACAGCATGTGTTAATACACTGTTTTTCTCTTGTTAATTTGTCTTTTGCCAGGCTGCTTTGCAGGGCCTCAGCTGAAGAACCTAAGGGACTAGAGAGGGAAGTTTTTTCTTCCCCTACATTCTAAATGAATATAAAGACATGTCTTGGATATTGTGGATAGGGAGACTCAATAATGAAAAGATGTCAGTTCTCCCTAAGTTAACTTCTAAATACAGTATTGTCCCAATAAAAACAACACCATACAGTTCATGTGGAAAAATAAACCAATTTAAATAACTGGAAAAACTAAGAAAGAAAGGAATACCAGGAGCTTCAATTTACCAGATAATAAAACAGGTCACAAAGTCTTATTAATTAAATGTCTGGGATTGGTACATGAACAGAAAGACCAGTGGAATAGAATAAAATCTTCAAATATTGACTCAAATACATTCAGAAATTTGGTATATTATAAAATTGACATCCATATTAATAGAATAAAGATAGATATTTAGATTAGTGGGACAATTGGTTGCTCATTTAAAGAAAAATAAGTTTGGGTCTATGCCTCACATTCTACATCAGGAGAAGCCTTTAATTACATCAGATATTAAAAGTAAAAATAAAGAATAAATTAAAATGGTGAAGAAAATATGGGTGAATTCCCTGCTAACCTTGGCGTAGAAAAGGCTCTTACGTGACTGAAGATAAAGAAGCCAAAAGATTAAAGAAGGTAAATTAAATGATATATTTTTTAAAAAATCCCTTTGCATGACAAATACAGATAAACAAAGTAAATGACAAAATGATAAGCTGGAAAGAAATTGCGAATCCTATCAATGACAAATACTGTTATCCCAAAGAGATAATGTACTCCTTAGGAGCTCCCAGAAATTAAGAAGATTAGGAATAATCTAGTAGAAAAGTGAGCAAAACACATGAATAGACATTTCACAGGAGAAGAAATATTCATAGCCAAATAGAATAGAAATTGATATGATCAATACAAATGAAAACTACATTAGCACGAAGGGAGAAATGGTCCAGCCCCTTTGGAGAAGAGCCTGGCAATACCTGCCAAAATTATGGTCGAGTGTTCCCTGGACCCAGCAATCCCACATCTGGATATCTTTCCTACAATCACATCTGCACACATAGTAAATGAAAATCTACAAGGCCACCTATTGTGGCGGAGCTTGGACAGAACCCAAAAAAACCATGGCACATTTACGTAACTAATACTATGCAGCTGTAAAAACATAATGAAAACCTTTTCTATACTGATAGAGATCTTCCGGCGATATATACTGTTAGGTAAGGAAAACAACATACAAAACAGTATATATTATATGCTACATTTTGTGTAATAAAATGAAGAGGGTAGGTAAAAATATATTGTATTCTTATCTATTTGCATATGCATAAAGAAATAAGAAATAAGCCAACAAACCAAAACTAATACAAAGAGTAGGGAGTTGAGAGGATAGGACAGATGGGGACAAATGTGGAGTGAACTTTTCTGTGTGTACCTTTTATATAATTTTGATTATTTTTGAATCATGTAAATGCGTTACCCACTTGGAAAAAAATACTGTGTTCTTTGAAACAAACGACTGTTTTGCATTGCAAATAAGATGAATAGCAGGGCCTTGGACCCAAACAAGAAAGTTCTTAGTTTCCACACTTTAAACATGACTTTTTCAGCAGTTTTCTTCTTTGGAACATGACTTTTTAAGCTTTTTTTTTTTCTTAATGTCATGAGTCATGGCAGATTTTTACATTGAATCTCAAAAGGTTCCCCTCCTCGCACACACACCCATTCAGCCTTCACACCGTACCCCAACCAGTCAGTCCCCGCCCCCTCCCAGTCATGTCCCCACTGCATCAGTGAGAGCCTTCACATGCCTACCTCCTCCAGAGCTCTGAGGCAGCTGCATTCATGCTTTGTCACACTTGTGTTCAGTTTGTACCAGCCTGAATCTAAAACATCGAAAGCTGTCGTTCGTCATTCTCGTACGTGTTCAGGATACAAGAAAAAGGAAAATGAAATAAAGCTTCAGTGTCACCAAAATACTTTGACAATGACTTGGAAGAAAATTGTGAAGTGAGGGTTGCCAATGATCCTCCGCCATTTCCCTTTCTAAGGGTCACCTGCCATACTGTGCTGTCTTCTCCACTAGGGTGCTCAGCCCCCATTTGCTGCCCACCGCCATCCTGTAACCCCACATTAATAAGAAGAGTGCCACCGTGGTGGGCCCAACATAAGGTAGCTGCTATTTATTATGTACTGATTTCTTCTCTCTTTCCCTTAATCCAGATACTGCTTAAGAAAGCTGGTCTTACTTTCCACTTTTGTAATGTAACTTGAACCTGAGGCCCAGAGAATTAAGTCAATGCCCAAATTAATATTTCAAGTACAGTTGACCCTTGAACGATATAGCTTTGAATTGCAGGGCTTCCTTTATGCCGTATTTTAGCCTTTACCACATTCTTAGAAAGTAGGAATTATTGTGACTTTCATTTTATAGATAACGACATTTAGGCTCGGAGGGCTCCAGTGCATGAAAGAGCCTTCTTAATACTTGTCTAGGCTTTCCATCCAGGCATACCTCCTCAATCCCTGGGCTAGCCTTGATTCCCCTGAGATCAGACGTAAGTTGAATTCCTATAGTGGATCAAAATAAGACTTTCTTTTTCCTTAGGTCTCACAGAATTCGTGGTAGATCACTCCAAAGAAATCCTACCTCCATCCAGACAAGTTGCATCCTCTCACTATCCAGCCAGTCAGCACGTCCCAAGGTCGATTGGTCCTCTTCCAATGTTTTCTTTCTTTCTTTCTTTCTTTCTTTCTTTCTTTCTTTCTTTCTTTCTTTCTTTTTTTTTAACAAAATCTTTTTTTTAAGTTTTACTTATATTTTAAGTAATCTCTACACCCCACATGGGGCTCAAACTCATGACCCCAAGACAAGAGTCTCCTGTTCTTCCTCTTGAGCCAGCCAGGCGCCCCCTTCCAACTCTTTATAAGTGTAGTTTTCCCAGTTGGTCAGAGAGAAGTTTTACAAATAACCCCAGGCAAGCATTTTCTCAAGAATGTTCCAGGGAACTTTCAGTCCATAAGATGTTTTGCCCCTTCCCCAAAGTGTGAGTTAAATATTTTGGGAAAGAACCTGTAATAGAATGATGTCACCCATGCATTTTGTCTTACTAGAATTTAACTATACTCATCTTGCACATAAAAGAAGAAGGAGGTGTGTATGGGGGGGGGGTCCTTTATGTCCGCTGCTGCTCTCCCCCCATTTCAAACTAGACTTGGTCTCCACCATCAAAGGTGGAGGTTCCAAGGAACAGAGACATCGCCACTAAAATGCAAAGGAAACAAAAACATTAACTCTTTGCTGTTGTAAGTCCTTCAGCCCGGCTATATTGTTAAAGGTAGTTCCCCTCCTTGTAAGAAACTACTCTTATTTGAAGGGTCATTTTGACTGTATACTATTCATGCCTCTTTAAAATCTCTTTAGTACAGGCCATTCTCCTACTTCTCTAAATTTAAGCTTTCATTGGAACATAGCCACACCCATTTGTTTATATATCATCTGTGGCTGCTTTCACGCTACAATAATAGAATTGAGTAGTTGGGACATATACCATATGGCTCATAAAACCAAAAATATTTACTATCTGGCCCTTTACCAAAAAAAAAAAAAAAAAAAAAAAAGGCAAACCCTTGCTTTTTGGAACATCACCCCCTACAAGATGTGACCCCACTTAGTGGTTATGGGTTTTATGATAGAATCAAAGCAAGAATTTGAATTAGAATCTGGTGCCTCAGTTTTGTTGACTGGGCTTTTAGCCATGCTTCTTAACCTCTTCTAAACAGCTTCTTTGTCTTTAGAACAATGTCCATAAGAATAACACTGGCTCCTGGGGTCATGAGAATTCGGAGAGCTACCCCACGGACAGCACACACATACTACTAAAGAAAAGGAGCAAGTCCTCAAAGTATGTTATTATTGTCAATATAATGATTGATATTATTATCGACATTTTATTTAAGATTAATGGGCACGTTAACATAGTTAAGAGTCGAGGAAGAATTTTATTTTTTTTAATTTTCAAAAAAAAATTTTTTTTTAAATTTTTTTTTTCAACGTTTATTTATTTTTGGGACAGAGAGAGACAGAGCATGAACGGGCGAGGGGCAGAGAGAGAGGGAGACACAGAATCGGAAACAGGCTCCAGGCTCTGAGCCATCAGCCCAGAGCCTGACGCGGGGCTCGAACTCACGGACCGCGAGATCATGACCTGGCTGAAGTCGGACGCTTAACCGACTGCGCCACCCAGGCGCCCCTCAAAAAAATTTTTTAATGTCTGTATTTTTGAGACAGAGAGAGACAGAGCATGAGCGGGGGAGGAGCAGAGGGAGAGGGAGACACAGAATCCGAAGCAGGATCCAGGCTCCGAGCTGTCAGCACAGAGCCCGATGCAGGGCTCGAACTCACAGACTGTGAGATCATGACTTGAGCCTAAGTTCATGCTCAACCGACTGAGCCACCCAGGCGCCCCAGAGGAAGAATTTTAGAAAAAGAAAGTTTTACTTTGTTTACTCTATCATTTCCCAAATTTCTGTGACCAGAGAATCCCTTTCCGACACTCTCCGGTGACCCTCCAGAGACACGACCCTACCTCTAGTCATTGGAGGGAAGGGTCTGTCTTCCTCCAGGACTTGCCTCTCCTCTTTGCTCTTTACCTTTCTGCCATGTCTTGCTCCTCATTCTTTTTCCTTCTGTGGTCCAGTTCTTCCTCTGAAGTGCTTAATATTTCAGGCCTCAATGTTTTCTTAGCCCTCATTTCCAACTCCCAGCTAACTGAAAGCCAGCCAGTGAGATCGAGGAGCTAGTCCTTGCTAATAGATTAGTGTCTGAGGATGATACCCCTTTGCATTCTAATAGGGCTTTCTGGACACATTAGTGTCTTTCCCAAAGCAATCATTTCACTCAATCCCAGAACCTAAGGCATCAGAATAGCCAGGTAAGAAAAAGATGTTAGGGCAAGGGGCCATTCAGCACTTTTCCAATACATAGTGCACACCTGCCTATAAATAGACTAGTCTCAGATAGTTGCTAAAGGAAAATCTGGACATTTGTCTGATTAAGGAAGGTAAGGAAATGACTTGGAAACAAACCCCCATCCCCACATGGATGCTGACACCCGCCCCCTTCAACTGGGTACTGCGTTCCCCCACTTTCATAGCATTTCCACAAATTCTGTATTTCTTCACGCCTGTGCACCCCTGCTAGACAGTTACCTCCTTTATAGCGAGTATCACGTCCTGTACATCTTCGTTTCTCCACATAATAGAGATATTTGTGGTAAGTAGGAAGGAAGGAATAGAGGATGGGACAGAGAGGGGAAGGAACCTTTTTACTAGCTTTGGGACTTTCTCATCACTGAGTTTTTCTTTACTTAAAGCTTCCTTTGACTTGGTTTCATTTCATAGCTGGGCGAGGGGCTTTGATGTGAGCAGATATTTGACACAGATGGGATAAATAAATGGCAATTTAAAGTTCTTGGGCTTGACCAGAAGCTGGCGGAGATGCATGCCCTCGAAGGGTCCTGCGATCCAGGATGTGAAATGGCGATTACGTCCCTCTGCAGTCAACCCTTGATGTTTTAACCATATGGGCATCTGATCCAACCTGGGCTTCTCCTTAGGAACTTGAAACTTTGGCGGTAATCCCAAGTACTGACATTCCATTGGCGAGGAAACCAAAACTCAGAAAGATTAAATGCCTGTTCAAGTTCCCACAGTTAATAATGTGGTGGACCTTGAAACCAAATTCAAATGTGAGACTCCAAAACCCCTCTCTGTTTGCTACAAACACTATCTCTTAAAAAGATTATTTTAGCCACTGCTGAGAAGAAATCAGGCTCTTTTCCCACATTAAACCCATATTCAATAATACAGGCACTTCTTTAAATGTCTGTGATAGGAAGACCAAAGCATGGGGAATGCTCATCTAAGGAATTCAATAATTTATTATGATCTTGCCCAATTCTTATAATACGCATTGCTCTAGAATTAACAAAAAATGGAGAGGCACCTGGGTGGCTCAGTCAGTTGAGTGTCCGACTTTGGCTCAGGTCATGATCTCACTGGTTGTAGGTTCAAGCCCCACGACGGGCTCTGTGCTGACAGCTCAGAGCCTGGAGCTGCTTCCGATTCTGTGTCTCCCTCTCTCTCTCTGCCCCTCCCCCGCTCATTCTCTGTCTCTGTCTCCCTCAAAAATAAGTACACATTAAAAACAACTTTTAAAAAATGGACATCCCTGCCCATTCTGCATCAGAACCCTGTATAGGCTCATTTTTCCGTGTCTGTGCACCTGTACTAGACGGATAACCCCTCTGAAGGAAGGATCATGTCCTATGTGCCCGGGGCTTCCTGGAGCAAAAGCAGAGCCTGGCCATATCTTCCTTCCTTCTCTTCTACAGGTGAGGAAGTAAACTCTATTCACCTGCTAAAAATTCTTATGTCCCCTCATTTGATGGGCCTGACCTGTGTTTAGAACACAACCTGAGAGAGGAACTAAAATATGAGAAGCGGAACAGAACACAGGACTAAATAGCTCAGAGGATCAGAAAAGCTTTATTAAATGCTGGCTTAGTGCTGGAGACACAGAGAGAAACAAGAAGACTGTGCTCACACTCGAGTTTCTGGGGGGGGATATAGAGAGAGGTAAAATGAGAATTACAGGATAATGAGAGCAAATGATTTGGGGTAACACAAGCGTGCCATGGTATAGAGCAGCAGTCTTTGAACTGGAGTGTGCGCCCCCAGGGGGTAGCAAGACTTCTAGGGGCGCGTGGACATAGTTCAGAATAGATAGTCAGATTCTCAACATCCATGTTTCTTTCTTCTTCTTAAAGCTGATCTGCTTGAGAACCTCCTTTTGGTAAAAGTAAAATGTTGCGTTTCTTTTCAAACATAAACAATATTCTCACATTGAGAGGAAAAGCTGTGGAGATACTGAAGTGACTTTGGAGGGCTAAAGAAAAAAAAAATTACGGTATATAAAATTCCCAGTTGTTGAAGAAAAGCTTGCCCTTGCATTTTTTCCCCCCAAAGGATGATGATGACGGCTGCCAATAAGATGAAAACTTAAGCTCCGTATGTATCCATCATGTCACGTTTTAATAGAAACCTGCCGTTTACAATACATAAGAAATGACAACCTTCGCCACTATTTAAGTTTATGATGAAAAATTGCAGAATAGCACATGGAAAACACGCAAAGCGGCACATGGTTTTTAAGTGATCTTAGGCGGGGCGCCTAACTTTCCTTTCGGGCTCAAGTCATGATCTCACAGCCATGGGATTCGGCTCCCCCATCAGGCTCCGCGTTGGACGTGACGCCTGCTTGGGGTTCTCTCTCCCTCGGCCCCTCCCTCCACTGGCGTGCTCTCTTTCTCTCTCTCTCCCTCTCTCTCAAAAATAATAAAAAAATAAATAAATAAACTTTAAAATGATTTTAGGTGATCAAAGCAAAGATATTTGAAGATCATGCGGGAAAAGGATGAATATCTACATGAACCACCAGGATTGGGCGACGAACGGGAAGGTACAGTTGGTAAAGGTGGACCGGAGGAGACGGTGACCGAACGGCTTGGAAGGGCGAATGGTGGCTGCCATGGTGGAGCATGGGAGAACTTGCTTGAGGGGGGCCAGCATGTGCCACACCTCAGAGGCAAAGGAGAGCCTGGAACGTTTAGGTAGGACAGTCATACAGCGTAAACACAGGCAAATGGTGGAAAATGAGACGGGGAAGGAAGGTAGAGATTCACCTGAGGAAAAAACTACCTACCTTAGCAAAGCCACCTCATTCTCTTTGTCACGAGTCGGGGCTCAGGGTGGTGGTTGAAGTGGGCTTGAGCCCCGTGAACCCCAGCCCCCTTCCTATTATCTGCAAGACGTTAGATATATGGTCCTCTGGTCTTTGTTTCTGTATCTGCAAAACGAGGAACATTCAGGGTACTTTCTTCATAGAGCTGTTCTAAAAATTAAATAAAGAAAACCTACCATAACGCATTTGGCACGGTGCCCGTTAACATAATAAGCACTAGGAAAAATTGGCTGTTTATATTATTTCTAACACCTTAACCTGATATTATGATCCTCTGCTTCGAATCTTTGAATTATTACCTTTTTGCCCTCAGTCTACAAAGCCAAACTCTCTAAAGTTATCTGAACCTCCCCCTCCCTATTTTTTAGTGGAAACACCTATCCAGCCCTCTCCCCAGAAAAGAAGTGAGAGAAGTGATGAAGTAACATCACCATGAGCAAGTTAAACTGTCACAGATGATGCTGCGTGAAAGGGCCTGGTGACCTCCTCTAAGTCAGGAAATCAGGGACTCTGTCCCTGCACCCAGCTCTGTCCCCCCACCACCTCTCTGCTGTCCCAGTCTCATGCTCCGTGCAGTTAAGGCCTGGGATGTCAAATCTTCGATGAACTCATTCTAAAATGATGCAGTAGGGGCGCCTGGGTGGCGCAGTCGGTTAAGCGTCTGACTTCAGCCAGGTCACGATCTCGCGGTCCGTGAGTTCGAGCCCCTGCGTCTGGCTCTGGGCTGATGGCTCGGAGCCTGGAGCCTGTTTCCGATTCTGTGTCTCCCTCTCTCTCTGCCCCTCCCCTGTTCATGCTCTGTCTCTCTCTGTCCCAAAAATAAATAATCGTTGAAAAAAAAATTTTTTTTTAATTAAAAAAAAAATAAAAATAAAATGATGCAGTAAAGAGGCAACATCATCCAATTCTGAAATGACAAGCCTTTACTGAGGGATACTCAGTACAGTGAAATAGAGAGAGGGAAGTTAACGAGTGATTTTGAAATATGTGGTTGGAATTGCCCCAGTCAAAATATCTTTTGGTTCCTTTTTGCTCCTTTTTTTTCCTATTTTATTTTATACTCTTTGAGGGAGAAGCTTTTCAGATGGGAGCAGAGCAGCCATTATCATTAGACTTATCGTATGTTTCAATGTTGCCTCCCTACTTTCCTCTCTCTGCTGGCCGGGAGAAGGCTATTGGCTTTGTCTCACAGATGGCTAGAAGGCCTGGAACCTGGCATGTGTAATGTCCTGACCCTAATCACAGTTCTCTGCATGTATGCTCAGGCACAAGTGTGTGTGTGTGTGTGTGTGTGTAAGGAGGGGTTTCCGCGGAAAGTGGCAGAACTCATCTCTGCCCCAACAAACTTCATATGTCACCCATGATACTCAGACTATGACAATAAACACAGAGAGGCAGAGGACACGTTTCAGATACATCCTGGGAGTCTAATCTAAAAAAAAAAATAATTCCCGATTAAGTGAAACAATCAGGGAAAATAGATATCTAAGAAAATGCCCGTATCTCTAGCTTTGGTGACTAAATGGATAGCTATACCATTCACTGAGACAGGAATTATGGGCTTAGTGATTTAACTTATATATTTGAGGTCCTTCCACAAGATAGTTAAATGGAGAATGTTAGTAGGCAGCTGGATATATGGGTCTGAAGAACAGGTATGAGATCAGGGCTTGGGGTACTGAATTGGTTGTAATTAAAACTTCTAGCTATTGACAAGCTTGCCCAGGTAGAGTAGATGATGTTGAGAAAAGAAGAGCTAAGACAACCCTATGAAATTGCATCGTGTAAAGATAAGAAGCCACAAAAGAATCGACAGAAGGTTAGAGTGAAAACCCCAGAGAATATTATCTGAGTAGCTAATAGAAAAACGACAGTCAAATGTGAAAGAGGTGGCAAACAGGACTCATTCATTCACTGATTCATTCATTCATCAAACAACGGATGCCTAATATGTGCCAGAGATTGTTCTAGATGCTGAGGACAGAGGTAAATATGAAACCATCTTGCTCTCAGGGAACTTTGTTTATTGAGTAAGACAGAAAGGAAAATATACACTTACAATATAAGATATAAGGAATAAATGAGGGTGTCCTGTGATGACATGAGCACGACTGGGCCTCAGGGACAGCAGTTTCAGTGGAGTGACAAGGGCAGATATAAGCTTATGCAGCTGTTGCATTTAGGAAACTTGGTTCTCAGCAAATAAGACACCGAGAGTGATAACTAAGGATGAATACGGGTGGGGAGAGGTGTTATTTTTGGAGATAGAAAGAAATAACGTGGGTTTATTCGGGAAAGGGAGAGATAAGAAATCAGAAATAAGGGAGAGGGCAGGTGGGGAGGAAATTGGATTCCAGAGTACAGGTGGACCCAGTAGCCCTATAGGGAAGGAAAGCCTGTCTCTCTTAGAGATAGCTATCCAGAAGAGAATGGATGGATGAATGGACAGATGGGTGGATGGATGGACGGGTGGGCAGATAAACTTTGAAACCAGAATGATTGTGTTTTAAGTGCTAGAAATGACCAATCAGTAGATAGAATTATTAATCACATCTTTCCTCCCCCCCATTCATGAAAAAAAAAAAAAACAACAGTGAGTAAATGGATTCACTTGAATGAGCCACCTCAAAGACCTTTCAAAGAATCTCATCAACTTTGCTGGAAATACTTTAATCAGCAGCCTGATACGTGGGAACTGGGTCTGTGGGGCTCTGCTGGGAAGTGTTTGACTGCCTGGGCCACAGTTCTCCCGAAGAGGGGGGCTTTCTCATATCAGCAACCATGAGGCACAAAGGTCACCAGGCCCGAGGAAGCAATACATCCCTTTCCTCCCCACACGTTTCCTCTGTCACATTAGCACTCAGCCCTTCTGCTGCTACTGCTTCCTCGAAACTTGTTCCTTGAAGGTCACCGATGACATCTTTATTGCTAATTCAAATGGCCTTTTCTTCCACCTTGTTCTCATCATCCCCCATAGTCTATTGTTTATCCAAGTCATTTCAGTGTCTCTGACACAGCTGACCTCTTTCTGAAACTCTCCCTGGCTTCCATGATACTGCAGTACTGTGATTTTCCTCTGACTTGTGAGTAAAGGGTAATTCCTAGAGGATGGAAAAAGAACGTTGGCAGTGTAACTCAATGAAGGATGTATTTGTGCTTGTCCTCGGGATGGTTGCAAGGCCCAGCAAAATCTGACCTCCTCCTCGGCGAATCTGCACTCGCTCCATTCCAGCCACACTGTCCTCTCTGTCCTGCGATCTCAGCAGACACACCTTTAGCATCTTCTCTGCCTGCTGTGCTCCCCTGTGATAGCCCTGTGACTCACTCCTGCGCTTCTGTGTATCCGTTTCCTACATGTTTCTGAGACTATTCAATTCTGCTCAGAAAGTTACGAAAACCAATGAGAAGGCTAAAACTCCTAAGATACGCTAAATATAGTAAGGATCCTATGAGACATGTTAAAGATAAACTGAAAGTGAGATATATGATTTTTGAAGCATGGGCTGATCAAAAGTGTTATTTCTACAAAGAAAGGGATGGAAGGACCAAGTAGCCAGGTACTGATCATGTCACCTGGAGGTTGATAGCTACGTAATCTCAAATTAGCCACCCCTTGGCGATATGCGTTATGGTCCCCACTCTGGTTCCACATGTTTTCTGCCCAAGAGAACCAGAAAAAGCTCATCGCTGCTCAACAGGCTAGTACATGAGCCATAGCTCTTGGCCAAGAATACTTAGTCCGGAGTCTCTCTGATATTGGTGCCAGGCACTTTCTATCTGCTGAGGCTCTGGGTTAAGTTCAAGTCCGGTCCTTATAACCTCACTCTGAGAGAGAAGGCTTCTGGGGGGAGGAGTATTAATATTGCATAACCCGGGACTCCCATATTGTAAGCCTCCTACCTTTATACATTTCCGTAAGTATGTTAACCTATACCATTTCTTTCCTTCTGCTGCTTTCCATGTGTTTCACTTTGATCTGATAATTTAGATGACTGAAGCATCTGAATTTGGCCTGTGAACCTTTCTGTTCCACCACAGAATAGCTGCCCTGGTACTTGCAGGTTCCCACCGGGTCAAGGTCATTTCCCACAACAACCGTCTCCAAGTCTTTGTTTAAATGTCACCTTCTCAACGAGGCCCACCCTGACCACTCTATTTAAAGTTGCAGTTCCCATGACCAACCCCCTTATTCGACTCTCTTGGTTTTTTGTCCCCTTAGCAGATAGCATTTTCCAATATCTGTCATTTACTTATTTATTATGTTCATTGCTTATTGTCTGCATCTCCCACAGAATATACATCCTGTTGGGTTTTAAAATTTTTTTTTTTCAACGTTTATTTATTTTTGGGACAGAGAGAGACAGAGCATGAACGGGGGAGGGGCAGAGAGAGAGGGAGACACAGAATCGGAAACAGGCTCCAGGCTCCGAGCCATCAGCCCAGAGCCCGACGCGGGGCTCGAACTCATGGACCGCGAGATCGTGACCTGGCTGAAGTCGGACGCTTAACCAACTGCGCCACCCAGGCGCCCCTCCTGTTGGGTTTTGTCTGTCATTCAGTGATAGACCGCATTCATAAAACAGTGCCTGAAAAATAATAATCACTCAAAAACAGTTGTGTGGAGTTGTACGAGTTAAGGAAATGGTGTAAGTGCTGGGGTATACAGGTTAGTGCTCACAAAGGTGTGAAAGTCAGCATCAATGGCAGCGTTGAACAACAACCACGATGACAAGTTTATAGCGCACAGTCACAGGAAAAGGCTAAACAACCAAGGGTAATTTCAGTGGAGAAGACAGGAATGCAAGGAAAGTCTAATAACAATCTTTGGATGTGTAGGAAAATGTCGAGGGGAGGCTTAGCTTTTGTCTCCTCTATCTAGTGGACTACTAGAAGAAATAGTAGATTTATAACAGGTTTTATCAAATTAATTTTTTGAGAACACCTCTTTCTAAATTTCGCTGCAAATGCCACCGCTCATAAGGGCTAAAGAGACAATTAAGCAAAGCAAGAGGAGAGCAATAGAACAGGTCGCGGTATGGATCTTGCTGAACTGGAAAGCCCCCTCGCCCATGAAAAGAGACACCAACCCCTCCTTGACTTCAGTCAAAAGTTGAGATACAAGAACGTAGGCCCAATGTCGCCATATTCAGGCATGTTAGGAATCCAAATTCTTGTGTTTTGTTTTTTTTTTAATTTCTTGATTTGCACAACTCTGAGCTGGACAAAACACACTATTGTGGCCTGACAGTGTAGGACATCTGGATTATATTCCAGACCCTCTGCCTCCCTTCCCAACTGATGTGACTCGTTCTCAGCATGGGTCATCCGCTCCTGTTGGCCGCCTCTACCCTGTACTCGCAACACCTTCGCACAGCCATGCTGCTCCTCACAAGATTACCCTGGATGGAACTGAACCCACCCTTGCCCATCTTTCTATCCCATCTCTCTAGTTCTTCATTTCTTAAAGACACTCAGGTCAAGACCCACCATACCCCCAACAATTTCTCAATCACTCTGCGCTACAGCAGTGTGTCTTGTAATTTTTATGGCTTTTGAAATAAATCATCTACAGCCTCGGGACATTAGACACCTTTCCTATGTACCTGTGTTATTCCCCTAACTAGATCCTCAAGGGTTAGTGGCTGGCACCAGAGCATGCGCAGTTCTTGGTGTTGGAAAGATCAGGTTTAATCTGGCCTTTGCCACCTACTATTAATGTGACACTGAGCTAGTGACATGAACCCTCAACCTGTTTTTTCACCTATGGAATGCAAATAATACCTCTTCATAGAGATCCTGCAAAATTTAAATTAGATGAATAAAAAGTGGACATTCTCAATGGATAGAAATGTGTCTGGTACATAATAAGAATGCCACCAGCCTTAACTGTTTTCATTTCTATTAAAAATTTTTTCTACTCTTGATGTAAATGTCGCAGGCACTTTTATTCTGTTTCAGTAATTTTTCTTCTCCATTTCACCAGAATGTCGGCCACAGTCCCCACGCACTGTTTCCATGGCCCTGTGAGTCTTTATGAACATCCCTATTCCCTAAAGAAACAGGTGCAGGGCTGGGCCAAGCCCTTGAAGCCAACAGGATGGGGAACAGCACATCATCTTTGGCAAAGTTAGCAGCCACTCCCATAAATCAGATTCTCTCGAACTAACAATTTCTGATAATTGAGTAGTGATTTTCTCAGAAACATCTTGTTCTTACTGTACAATGGCAAAAAAAAAAAAAAAAAAAAAAAGTTTTCCATGACATGAATGTTAACTATAACGCGGTGGAATTGAACATGCTTGAATATGGAAGTCAATTTCAAGATGCTCTCTACAAAATGACTTGTGAAAGAATTGTACCAAGAATATTTGTCAATGGACCTTTTACTGGAGGTGCAACTGACACTCTTAGTCATCAAAAAGAAGGGAAATTGCTTCCACTAGTTCATCATTATTATTTAAAAAAAAAAGTAAAGGGCGCCTGGGTGGCTCAATTGGTTAAGCGTAGACTTCAGTTCAGGTCATGATCTCATGGTTCATGGGTTCGAGCCCTGTGTCAGGCTCTGTACTGACAGCTCAGAGCCAGGAGCCTGCTTCACATTCTATGTCTCTCTCTCTCTGACCTTCCCCCACTCACGCTCTGTCTCTCTCTCTCCCTCTCTCTCAAAAATAAAATAAACATTAAAAAAAATTTTTTTAAGTAAGAGGGAAGAATTTTAGTGATGTAGGTACTTATAACATTGCTAGTAAAATGTTAGTGATTTAAAAGGATAATCCCTGGGGAGCCTGTTAAGGCATTATATAAGCGTCTAACTCTTGATTTCAGCTCAGGTCATGATCTCATGGTTCTTGAGTTCAAGACCCACATAGGACTCTGCATTGACAGTATAGATCCGGTTTGGGATTCTCTTTCTCTCTCCTCCTCTGCCTCTCTCTCTCTCTCTCAAAATAAATCAATAAACTTAAAAAAAACTCAAAAATGGTAATGCCCAATAATGCCTTTTGAATATTTGAGGATGCTTTAAAAATGTAAGTTATCTTCATGAAAAAGTTGTAAAACTCATGAACAATAAATTGCTGTGGAAATCTCAAAAATGAACAAACAAAAAGTCTTACTGTTTTGTACACTCTATGGTCCTGGTATAAGTTTTTGCTCAACAGAACATTCACAATAAATTTATGTTGATTTGTTCCATACAGAGAACATTAACCTGGCTCTAATAAAGGCATTTATGCCTGGATTTAATACTTAGAGATTTCTCACAGGGATTTGAAGAACACACATTTCTCTGATGATCCAATGTGAGTTTTGCTCATAAACGGGACACCAAGATGAACAAAACTTTCAGGATTTCCTTCATTCCTGCAGTTAGAGTTTATCTAGAGCACTTGTTCTCGTATGGAACAGTGAAGACAAGTTTGCTCCCCCGAAGTCACTTGGCAATGTCTGGAGACAGTTTTGGTTGTCACAACTGGGGAGACAGTACAGGAATTTAGTGAATACATGCCAGGGATGCTGCTAAATATCTTGCAATGGAGAGGACATCCTTTCGCCCTCCCCCTCCCCAAAAGAGAATTATCTGGCCCACGATATCATTACTGTTAAGGTTGAAAAACCTCAACCTAAAGATTTTCAATGCTTGAGGCAATCACCACTCCTACAATCTCTCCCTTTCCAGAACTCTCTGCTATGCTAAATTCATTAGACAAAGGAGAGCAAGTAGCTGGGGTTAACAGTAAGCCAAGTAAGTAGTGGGTGGTCCATGGAGAATCAAAGAGCCAACTCTAAAAGAATTCTTCTCAGCTCTCGGACTCTAAGTTGTGTTCAACTGGTGGCAGGCTTTTCATTTCTGCGGCACCAAGGCATGGCTGCCTGTGTGTGTCTGATTATTCTCTTCTTGAATAATCTTTTATTTCTTCACTCAATTAAACATGGAAACCAACGTGTGAAACCTCTTTGAAGGATACTAAATAAAGTCCTAAGTACAAGCTGATAAGTATGCTAATGTAAGACTCACTTAAAAGGACTAGAGCCCTTTGTAAAATGTAAATTCATTCTCATAGTTTCCCAAAGAGACAGATGCTTTTATAAGAAGGTCAAATGTCTATCTTATACTCACACTTCAAGGCTGTGAATAAATGTGGTTACAGCACTGGTTTCCTCTCTCGGAAATTTCCTACATCGGTTGCTTGGTTATTTCCTTTTCTTTAGTTAAATATAATCTAGCTGAATGTGGCCTTTTTTCTTTGTTCTTTTCCTTTTCCCTTTCATTGTCTCCCTTCTCTCCTTCCCTCCAGCCCACTTCCTTTTTTTTCTTCCTCTGTTACTTCCTTCCATATCCATTCCTTCTTTTCTTTTCAATTATAGGAATAAGAAGAAAAATTATTAGCTATGGTTCCTTTCTAGCTCTTTATCTTCTATCGAAGCTCTAGAAACAGGAATTAGTCATCCACTTAAAACAAAACCAGAAAACAAAAAAACATTGTGCTGCCATCTTGTGGTAAACTGAGATATTCAGCAAGTCAAATAAATGTAAAGTTCAGAATTAATGAAATGCCTAAAAATGCACAGCTGAGCAGTTGGGGCTCTAGTTAACTGAGATTTGATGTTATCTCATCTCATGGTTTGGCAGTGAGGGCCCCAACCTAAGGCTGCCTCAAGCCCCATATTCCTTACTGCCCTCAGGGCCTGTGATTTCTCCCAGGAAGAAGGCAAACTTACTGTTCCTAGACTGAGCCTGGAAAACACTGAGTATAGAAGAAAACCCTTTACATAGGTTTATGGCACGTTTTTGGTCTTTAGAAGGAACTTCTCAGGTATTGAATATTTGAGTTCTTTTCTCTCAAGCCGTCCATGGAGATTTAAGACCTACTGTATTAACATTGGGGGATTGCCCCGTTACGTCAGGATGTTCACATTATAACCTAGATGAGTAACCAGGAGTCAAATGGTTTGGGAAAGACAGAAAACAACCCCAAAAGTTAGTGAGATATTCTAAAGGTCAAAATAGTATCTGTTCAATGAAACAATGCAAATGATATTGCCTTATTGTAGCAGGGGAGGCACACGAAAAGTTGATATTTAATGAAAGCTCTACACAGTATGGATCCATCAGGTGATGCCAGGACCTCCAACTCAGCAGATCCAAAATGCAACGTGTTCATCCATTTCCCCAACCCAAGCCCTCCCACCCCCATCACCGCACGCACACACACACACACACACACACACACACACACACACACACAAACACTGCACCTAGAATATCTCTTTAAAATACAGACTTGATCATGTCCCTATCCCTAGAGTCCTTCCTTGGTCTCTCTTGTCCTCAGATTAAAGTATGAAATCTCCAACCCGTATCTGATTCCCTGTCCACTTCTCTAGCACCCTATGCCATCTATATTTGTCTACCTTTTTTTAAGAGAGAGAGAGAGAGAGAGAGAGAGAGAGAGAGAAACACGGAATGTGAAGCAGGCTCCAGACTCTGAGCTGTCAGCACAAAGCCCGACACGGAGCTCGAACCCACAGACCATGTGATCATGACCTGAGCTGAAGTCAAACGTTTAACCGACTGTCCCAGTATTTGTCTACTTATCTTTTCAGCGCTGTGCAGTCTGTCACCAGGTTGCTTCCCCTTCCCAACTGCACCTATAGTTCTCTCTTTTTAATGATCCTTACACTGGCAATTCCATTTTTCATCCCTATTTGTCCTGTTACAAGAGGGTAGGGGCTATGGGCATTTTAGTTGCTACATATTGAATGCTCAGAAATATTTATTTAACTTCCCTCTGAACGTGGTTTTCAGCAACAGTGAAATAAGGTAGGACTCTAGAGTGGGGAAGACTAGATCCCTTGCCACAGTTTCCAGATCAGAAACAGGCCCAGTGAGCCTGAGAAACTTGAAGTTCCCCTCACTTGTCTAATGGCAGACCTAGAATCAGAATCCAGTTATCCCAACAAGCAATTCCTAGGACTGTCCGGGAGAAGAGATGGAGAGGTGGAGTGCTTCCTTTGACACAAATATTGAGTGTAATAAAGAGGTTGAGGAATAAATGTATGTCTGGTCTGTGATGCCTCCATTAGTGTGAAGCATCTCCTATCTCCCTGTGCTTTGAGAGTTTACGCTGAGTTCTGTGGTTCTCTTTGGTCAGAAGGTTTCAGTAGTTCAATTCTAAGACTGTATCGTTGGAGAAGTTCACTTCAGAGTGGTTCTAATGTGGTCTGGAGAAAGGAAAGAAAGCAACCATGTATGTTTTCAGTTTTTACAGCCCCTTGATAAAACATTTGTCACTCTCCCCAACACAAAGATGAGGAAATTTCGGCCCAGAGAAGTGAAGTGACTTGGTTGGAAGCCCTGTGGGCAAACGAGCTGTGATGACTGAGGCCCTCAACAGTGGCCGTCTTTGTCTCCAGGGAGACCCTCAGAGCTGGAACTCCGGGTTCTTAGGTAACCCTGGGGGGATACAGAAGACATTCCTATTGTCGACTGTGAATTCATCCTTAGGAAAGAGCTCAAGTGGTGGTGTCCATTCCCAATCTGTGATATTGTGATTTATAATAAGAAATCTATGTATCCGGTCTTCCTCCCTGGTCCTGACACCTGAAACCCTTGTAAATGTTTGTTCTAAGAAGGCATCTTTTGTTCTAGGGAGTGGTTCTGGGAGGCCTCCTGGATGGCTGCTGGATGGAGGCTGGTCACCAGAAAGACCAGGCCCTGATTAGAAGCTTGAAATTTGTAGTCTCATCTCCTGCCTTCCACAATGGGGAGAGGGGCTGGAAATGGAGTTAATATTCCATCATGCCTACCTGAGAACGCTCCCATAAGATCCCAGTAGTAGGGGGTTCAGAGAGCTTCCAGGCTAGTGAACACATTCACACCAGGTGGGTGACACATCCCCATCTCCACAGGAACAGAAGCCCCTGTGCTCAGAACCCTCCCAGACCTCGCCCTATGTATCTCTTCATCTGGCTGTTCTTCTGTATCCTTCATCTTATCTCCTAATAAACTGGTAGGTATAAGTGTTTTTCTGAGTTCTGTTAGCTGTTCAAGCAAATAATGAACCCAAGGTGGGGAGGTCATGGGAACCTCCGATGTGTAGCCAAGTCTGTCGGAAGTTGTGGGTAGCCCAGGGACCTACTACTTGTGGCGGGAGGTGGGGTGGGGGCAGTCTCCTGGGACTGAACCATTAACCTGTGGCTATCTCTAGGTAGTGTCAGAATTGAGTTATAATGGAGGGCACACAGCTGGTGTTACAGAGAATTGCTCAGTGTGGGAAAACTCAACACACATTTGGTGACCAAATGTGTCAAGTGTTATGAGTGTAGTAGTCATGTGAGAGTAAAGGAGACATACAGGAGAGAAGACTGGGTGGTTCTCTTCTTCTTTTATTTTAATCTTTTTTTTTTAATCTATTTTTGAGAGAGAGCGAGCATGCAAGCAGGGGAGGGGCAGAGAGAGAGGGAGAGAGAGAATCACAAGCAGGCTCCGCATTCTCAAAGCAGAGCCAGACACAGGGCTCACTCTCACGAATTGTGAGATCATGACCCGAGCCGAAATCAAGAGTCCACGCTTAACCAACTGCGCCACCCGGGCGCCCCAGACTGGGTAGTTTTCTAGCTCACCATCACAGGCAGGAGCCAGACCATAAGGCAAACCATATTTATACAGACTTTGTTGGATTCTAGAAGCTCCGTAGTACGCCAATTTCAGTTATCTGTGATATATTTATTTGCCTTATATATTTGTGAGACACAATAAATCTTTTAAAATCAAAACCACCTGAGGACTTAGCTTCAGAGATGACTAGGAAGGGAGGAAGCTGGAGAGGAGGTAAGGTGGCCTGACCCTCAGGGGACAGTAGGGATCGGGAAAGCAGGCTGAGTCACTGGAGCCTACAGTAAAGGAAGAATGAAAGAACCCAGAGGTGCATGTGTGTCTGAAAAACAAAAAGCCTGGTCTGAGTAAGAAGTAGAGAAGCTGTGCAAGGTTCTCTGGCAGGTGCAGGGTCAGTGATGGTAGAACTAGGGTTCACACCTATATGGGAACAACTAGTAAACCTCTCACAACCTGTTTCCTATAAAGGGAGGCTTGGTGGATGCCAGATCTGCTACGTGACTGGTGTACTGACCGTAAAGGGTCAGGGTCATTTGAGCGCATGATTGTTTCTGTTCAAGGCCACAGGGACGGTGACATCTGATAAAGCTGCAGCAACCTGTCACTAGCACTCTTCAAAACTGAAGATTGCCGGTCTCCCAGCCTGGATGACCGGTACAAGAGTGAAAGAAAATAACTTTAAAGAAAATAACGTTTGAGGCACTCCAGTATCAACCTTTCTGCTACCCCAACCTCCAAGAAAGCATTAGAACTTGGTCCCACAACGCGGCCTCCCCTCTAGAGATAAAACCTCCCTGCGTCTACTCAATGCCCATGCCACTTTCTCTCTTCCTTATGCTTCCCTGGTAAAACCCAATCCTGGTTAAATCCAACCCTCTGTCCCTCTGTGCCTGCAACCCTGCAGCTGTACATGGCTGGAAAAACCACTCAGTGATGGCTGCTGATCTTATTTTAAATTCACGGCAGCAGAGGTCTAAGGTTCTCTTAGGCCCCTAGTAGCCGAAGCCATTCTATCGTATTTCCTTAGCCAGCTCACCCTTGGGACCTTTTAGATGGCTGTCGTACCCCTCTTCTTCTCTCTTCAACCTTCCGTCACATTCTCTCCCTTCCTGATTCTCAGCTGAGTGCTTCGTTTCCCATTTCATGGTGCAAGTTGAAGTAACCAGAAGAGAAATCCCACACACTGCCACTTCTGCATCCACCCACCTGTTTCTCTTGCCAAATACTTTGCCTCCTTCTGGAACTCTGGGCGAACAGTCTGTGGTCCGATCTAAGGCCAGCTTGTACACTGTGTCCCATGTCTTTTCACCTACTGGAGAACACCATTATCCCTTTATCTTACTCATCGCTCACCTCCTACCTCTACTGGATCAGTCCCATCAGCATTGACACACGTTGTCGTTATCACTCCTGTCGTGCGCGCGCGCACACACACACACACACACACACACACACACACACTTTGAAATTCCCTTTCTCCTCTAGCCATTATCCCATTTCCTTTCTTTCTTTTATAACAAAACGCCTTAAAAGCATTTTTAATACTTTGTGATCACTTCCCCTCCCCTCATCCTTCCTGGAACCCACTGCAGCCGGGCTTCTGCCTGACCATTCCATTGAAACCACCCCTGCCAAGGTCGGAAACTTCCACGTGATTAAGCTCAATGATCACTTCACAGTCCTCTTGTCTGATCTGTCAGCCGTGTCTGCTGTTCCTTTTCTACCTTCTTGAAACACTTACTTCACTTGGCTTGCAGGCATAACTTCTTCATTTTCCTCCGAACTCGTTGGCCTCTCCTTCTTAGTGTCCATGGAGCTCATCCCCCATACACCCAGCCGCTGGATGGTGGAGTGCCCCGGGGCACAGTCCTCTGACCTCTTTTACACTCTGTCAGTCCGCCTGCACCTTCTATGTGAACTTAGCTTTCAAAGTCACTGTAGGCCAGCGACTCCCACACTGACAACGCTAACCAGACCTCGCCTCTGAATTCCAGGCTCCTAAATCTACTTGTTGCATAATGGATCTATGGATGTATGTCTCTGATAATCCATAGATCACAGTTCTTCTCTGCTTGGCCTCCAGAATCTCTCTGTGAGGGAAGCCCAGCTCTTCCATTCAGTAGACTTACGTGCAGGAAAGTGTTGACATATCAAGTCTGACTGCTATTATCAGAAAGGCCTCCTCACAAGGTTGGGCTTTGGTTGACATCTAGAAGCTGGGATATCAAGAGTGTTCCCTCATTTGATACTAGCTGGGAAGGAGCAGCCTACGGGAAGCTGGGCAGAAGCTGCCTATGAGCCCCCAACAAAAACCCTGGGCAGGGAGTCTCTAATGAGCTTCCCTGGAAGCTGTTCTTTGTTCATGTTGTCACAACTCATTGCCAGAGAAACTAAGTACATCCTGGGTGACTGTGTTGGGAGCAGACTCTTGGAAGCTTGTGCCTGGTTTCCCCATAACTTTATCCCATGTACCTTTTCCCTTTGTTCATTTTGCTTTGTATCTTTTCACTGTAATAAGTCATAGCCATGAGTATGACTATATGCTGAGTCCTGTGAGTCATCTCAGCAAATCCCTGGCACTGGGGGAAGTCTCTGGAATGCTCAATATACACATATCTCTGGGCAAGTCACGCCATCTTCCTGTGCCTTTGTTTCCTCAAAGTGGGAATAACCCACTTAGCTTCTGTAAAGTGGGAATAACCAACTCATAGGGTTGTTGTGAGGACTGAATGAGCTAATACATGTAACGAACTTAGAACAGTGCCTGGCTTATGGTAAACAGCCAGAAATATCATGTTATTTCAATCAGAAGTGTCCAAGAATGTACAATTAGATAATATAAGTCCCAGAGTAAAACCCTGAATATCTCTGATTTTGTTTTGTTGTTGTTGTTGTTGTTTGTTTGGTTTTTTTTTTGGGGGGGGGGTCTTACTGTGAAAGTTATACTCTTGTCATATTGCAAACATTTAAGTTCCTGGGGACTCTGCGTTTGAATACATTCACCTATCTGGAGTAATCCAATTCTGTAAGCCATATATTGGTTTCCCTACAGAAAAAAGTGATTAGAAGTTCATCAGTCAGTTTATTTTCCTAAATAGTCACATAAGTATATGACACATTGAGTCCGTTAGAATATAACTTCAAGACATTTTGTTGACTATGATCTATTGAACGTTTTTATTCTATAAGGCATTGTACTAGTAACATAGGTCAGAGATAGTTGTTTAAGAGCTTACACATTTCTAGCAGTCTTCGATTTCTCTTACTAAGCATTTGTGAAGGCTACTCTCTGCAAAGCTCTATAAAGGCACCGTGTTGCTGGGAAAAGCCATTTTGTGTTTCAGACTGTGACTAATGGACCTTCCCACTTAGCAAATAGAAGCTACCAGCCTGCTCCCTCCAGACTGCAGAAAATTCTAGGTAGAAGGACTTCTAGTTCATTTCTCAGATACACACACACACACACACACACACACCCCTTCACACACAAAGCAGAGGAGTAAAACCCATCAATCCTGATTAAGCTTGCATTGCTGCACCACAAATTCTGTCTCTCGGGTCTTTCTTCAGAGCCCTCTCTCATCTTCTCGGTCAAGACCAGGAATGACCCATCTTTTCACTTCTCCACGTAAAGCATTTGAGAATATTTACTGACTCAAAAACCTGTTCTCCAGAGGCACCTGGGTGGCTCAGTCCCTTAAGCATCTGGCTCTTGATTTCGGCTCAGGTCATGATCTCACTGTCGTGAGATCGAGCCCCATGTCAGACTCCACATCGAGCGAGAAGGGGATTCTCTCTCCCTCTCTTTCTCTGCCCTTCCCCCCACAAATAAATATTAAACATTAAAAAAAAGCCCACTTATTCTCTGGGGAAGCCTTGTCAATGTGACCGTTTCTTTATGCCCTCAAATAAGGAGCCCCAATCTATGAGGTGCCTTTTACTCCTGGTTCCCTTTTTCTATTTCTCATGCGGTAAGCAGGTAATTGGGTTCCCAGAACCTGGGCTGTGGAATCAGTCTGTAGGAGCCCTTCAGTTCTGACTATAGTCAGTAGGGGGCACCTGGGAAGAGAAGAAGGGAGGGCAAGTGTCCACCCTCAGATGGCGCTGTTTACCAAACACCAGCATTTTCTCATCTTGAGAAGGAAGATGCCACTGAGGTTTGAGTTTAGAATACAGTGTTTTGTGTAACGAATCAAAGACAACTTTTTACTGCTCCTAGAAGGTCCTGATTCTCGCCCTCCTCCACCTCTGTTTATTCTCAGCATAACAGCCAGTTATTCTTTAAAAACTTAAGTCCAGAAGCGCCTGGGTGGCTCAGTCGGTTAAGCATCCGACTTCGGCTCAGGTCATGATCTCGCAGTTCATGAGTTCCAGCCCCGCGTCGGGCTCTGTGCTGACAGCTCAGAGCCTGGAGCCTGCTTTGGATTCTGTGTCTCCCTCTCTCTCCGGCCCTCCCCTGCTTGCACTCTGTGTCTCTCTCTCTTTCAAAAATAAATAAACATTAAAAAAAATTTTTTTTAAACAAACAAAAAAAACCTAAGTCTGAACACATCACATCTGTGCTCAAAGCCTTACAACGGCTCCAAATCTTAGTTTGAGTAACAGCCAAAGGCTTAGGGCAGCTACAAGTCCCTGGATGACCTGGCCCCCACTTACCCCGACCTCATCTCCATCTTGCTCATTCTGCTATAGCCCATATGGTTCTCAAACACACCAGGCATGTTTCCTGTCTGTCTTCAGCTCAGCTGTTTACTCCTCCTGGATCTCCTCCCTCAACACACACGTGGTGGTGCCCTCACTCCTTAATGTTGATGTTCAACCCAGGAACTTCTGATTCATTTCACCCTGCTTTACTTTTCTCCACGGCTCTTGTCTTCATCTGACACACTATCTATTCACTCGATTATTTGCTTATTGTCACTCTTCCTGGGTAGAACGGCAGCTTCAGAATGAAAGAGACTTTGCCTGCTTTGTTCATTGCTCAGTCCCCAGTACCTACAACAGTGCAGGTCCGTGATAGGTACTCAGGAAGTCTTTACAACATGAATGAATACATGAATGAATATCCAAACACTAACAAGTTACACAATTTAAGTCCTGTTTCACAAATTGATATGCAAGCACTGAGTCTCCAAAACAGGACAAGAAAACAGATCAGTGAAAAAGCCAGAGGAAAGTTAACATTCCTTGAGAATGCCTTTGTGTATAGAACCTGAAGTCTCTTTCAAAATTGAGTTGGTGGGGCACCTGGGGGGCTCCATTGGTTAAGAGTCTGACTGTTGACTTTGGCTCAGGGCATGATCTCACTGGGAGTTCCAGCCCTGCATCAGGCTCTGTGCTGACAACGCAGAGCCTGCTTGGGATTCTGTCTCCTTCTCTTTCTACCCCTCCCCCACTTCGTCTCTCTCTCAAAATGAATAAAAATAAACTTAAAAAAACAAAAAAACTGAGTTGGTAACAGAGTGTTAAAGGATCCTGAAATTCCTACAATGGGGAAGTCACAAGTCTCGAGAGATCCAGATTTACATAAGTACCAGGTGCTAAGGCCGGAAATCCCGAGCGCTAAATTCTTTCAGCTCAGCCAGTCTTCCCTGGAAAATCCATCTTACATTTGAGTTAAGGTCAAGGATTTGTCCAAGTGGGACAGATGTCAAATATGTTCTCCCATTGTCCCCATACTTGTCAGATAAAATCCCTCCATTTCTGTTTCAGAAATACAACAGTCGTAACTGCAGCATGGACATGACTTCGAGGATAGGTTTTGGCGGGGGGGAGGTGCAGAGATGGAAAGAACTGGAGAAACCGTGTCACAAGTCACAAAAAGAAATAGATGTCTAGTTCAGCGGTTCCGTCTGGTTCGTGAGCATTTATTAATCACCTTCAGAGTATCAGGCATCACGCTAGGCACAGAGTAATCAGGGATGAATTAGAAATGAGGTGTTAGAATAGACACATCAACAGATCATCATGTTAATAGGATGGGCTCAGTGCTGTGAGCAAGTCATGATGCAGTCAATGAGGAGGAGATTTCCCCAGTGCTGTTCTCTGTGCTCCAGACCAAAATGTCAGGTCCAAAGTTTTAAGTTTTATTAAGAAAAGCACAGACTTTAGAATCAGATCCGCCATGCAGGTGCCCCTAAGTCAAATTTTTAATAAGACTTTATGGTTTCAAAGCACCTAGGTTCACAGCAAAACTGAACTGAAATTGCAAAACGTTCCCCTGTACCCCTCTCCCTTACATGTTCATAGCCTCCCCTGCTGTCATCATCCCCCACCAGAATGGTACATTTGTCACAATTACTGAACCTACATTGATATGTCATAATGACTCCAAGTCCATAGTTTACCTTAGGGTCCCTCTTGGTGGCTTTGACAAATGTATAATGACATACACCCATCATTAGAGTATCAGGCAGAGTATTTTCGCTGCCCTAAAAAGCCCCTGTTCTATGCCTCTTCATCCCTCCCCCCGCAGCCCCTGGAAACCACTGATCATTTTACTGTCTCCATAGTGTTGCGTGTTCTAGAATGTCCTATAATTGGAATCATACACTATGGGGAACTTTTGGATAGAAAAATAACAAATCACTATGATGTACCTCTGAAACGAGTAGGATATCGTATGTCGATTATCCTTCAATAAACAAATAAAGTAAAATCCGAGATCATTTTTTAAAAAGAAAAAAAAAAAGATCCCGCTACACATAATACACTACCAACTATATTTGCTGAGTCCTGATTCTGAGGAAATTGGGTCTATCGTGTGAATTTGAAATGATAAAATTCTATCAATCAGAATATTTAATAAGAATACTGTTTTCCCCATCATATCAGAAAACCCAGTTTCCTGTTTAGAACGCACAACATAGTTGGTAACAGCGTGTCATGCGTACTGCTGGGTTTCTCCACTTCCTGTCCAGAAGGGAAGCTCAGGAAGTGTCTTGGTTTAAAACACGGTGCATCTCTCGTGGCGTGGGATCCTGAAATTTCACATTAGCTGATGAATTAGAGGCCGGTGTTTATTCCGGAAAGTAAAATCATTTTGTTGAAAATGAGTATGAGCATTACGTATCATGTCTTTAACGGCAGTTTCGTCTGAAGGCAAGAACAGCTTTCAACCAGATGTAACTAGTCATTTACAAAGGACTGTATACTTTTTCTTAGAGGAAAGTTATACCACATTCCTGGTTCGTCTTTGTCCATCTGTGAACATTAACCAAGCTCAATAACAGCGCTCAAAGAAAAGGGTGCCAAGCTCTTGTGAACCGAAGGTCTCCCGAGGAGGTAGTAAGAAGATTGCAATTTAATGAGATACATTTACCTCATGGAACCCCAAAACATGGCAGTTCGTTCATGCACGTATTCATCCGTTTTTTAACAAATAATTTTGTAATGTTTTATTTTATTATTGAGATATAACATATTTTAGAGTGTATCATAAAAATTGCAGAGTTTTGCAAGTTAGGCAAATATATAAATGATACTGTATGTGAAACTGTATTGAAGCCTATCCGCCCAAGTACCCATGTCATAGAAGAATCTATGTCATCCCTTAATGTTCTCTTCCTCTCAAGTGTGCCCTCCTTGAAAAATAGTATTTTAGAACAAATTCTAGTTTACAAATACAGTTCACAAATCCCTTTTGCTAAAATAGAAAGAAAGGAAGAAAGGAAGAAAGGAAGAAACAAGAAAGAAAGAAGGAAAGAAAGAAAAAAAGAAAAGAAAGGAAGAAAAAGGAAGGAAGAAAGAAAGAAAGAAAGAAAGAAAAGAAAGGAAGGAAAAAAGAAAGGAAGAAAGAAATGAAGGAAAGAAGAAAGAAAGAAAAGAAAGGAAGAAAAAAGAGAGAAAGAAGGAAAGAAAGAAAGAAAAAAGAAAAGAAAGGAAGAAAAAAGAAAGGAAGAAAGAAAGGAAGGAAGGGAGAAAGAAAGAAAGAGAGAAAGAAAAGAAAGAAAGAAAGAAAGTGAAAGAAAGAAAGAAAGAAAAGAAAGAAAAAAAGAAAGAAAGAAAGAAAGAAAGAAAGAAAGAAAGAAAGAAAGAAAAAGAAAGAAGGAAAGAAAGAAAGTGAAAGAAAGAAAGAAAGAAAGAAAGAAAAAGAAAGAAGGAAAGAAAAAAAGAAAGTGAAAGAAAGAAAGAAGGAAAGAAAAAAAGAAAGTGAAGAAAGAAAGAAAGAAAGAAAGAAAGAAAGAAAGAAAGAAAGAAAGAAAGAAAGAAAGAAAGAAAGAAAGAAAGAAAGAAAGAAAGAAAATAGATTTGATAAACAAAAGTGCTCCTAATTGCAGTTGCAAGACGATTTGGGACGTCGCCTCAGTGCGAGCCTGCCTCCAGATGGCGCCAGAGTACAGCAGATTTCTACCGTCATCTCTAACCAAGTCGAATAAAAATGGGTTTTCCTGCCATCAAATGGACACTTACCTACAGAGATGTAAATTGTGGCTTGTTCATCTCTACATTATTTTCATAAATTTGAAGCATTGCACTTTATATTATCGATAATCTGGCTCTTTGGCCCAATTTTAAGAGGAAGGAATTGTGAATGGTGATGTTTTCCTGACAAAAATTTCCTGTAGGTATCAGCTATTCACATGTGTCTGTTTTATAATCCACGCTGATTCTAAGAGCGAGGGCATGTTTCATTCCTTTTTGTGCATTTCCCCAGCTGCTAGCTAAATAGAGCAAGTGCCCAAGAAAGCCCCGATTCGTTGATAAATGATGCAGAGAAAAGAAGCAGCACAGTTTAAAACCGAAAAAAAGCCAGAGGCTATTGTGATTATGGAAACTACAGCAAAGTGGAATGCAGGGAAGTTGCTTAGTGAATTTGAAATACATATGTGGAATTGCGCAATTAAAAATGCCCTTGAGGCGCCTGGGTGGCTCAGTCAGTCAGTTTAGTCCTCCGACTTCAGCTCAGGTAGTGATCTCACCGTCCATGGGTTCCAGCCCTGAGTCGGGCTCTGTGCTGACAGCTCAGAGCCTGCAGCCTCCTTCGGATTCTGTGTCTCCCTCTCTCTCTGCCCCTCCCCCACTCATGCTCTGTCTCTGTCTCAAAAATAAATACACATTAAAAAAATCAAAATTAAAAAAACTGCCCTTGATGGGGTGGTGGTCATTGTGTTTTGGTTTTAAAATGCTATTTTATAGCAATGATGTCTTCTGAGCGCTTGCAGGAATCTACTTTCCAGCCGGCAGAACAAATCAAGGGACTGTGTCCAACTCACATGGTTTACCCATCAGTGCTCAGGGAAGAGCAAATCCTCAGTACTTAGTAGATGAGTAAATGAATGAATGAATGAATGGGTGAGTGATAAACAACCAGAGAAAGTCTTACAACGCTAGTAGGTTCTAAGTTGTAAGTCCTGGAACAAGTTGCCAGCCATCTTCCCTTATGGACTGTTCTATACACTGATCAATGTATTTTGATTTCCAATATTTTTTCTTATATTATATGGTTATGTTACCTAATGTGGTTTTCTCTATTGGTCACATTTATCCCCAAATAACATGTGCTCCACTCTCATGTCTTCTCCAAGGGTCATCTCTTCTCCCAGGTAATATAATTAATGAAACTGGAAGAATTCAGGACTGCTTTTTAATTTAGCTTACTGTATATTAAAGCATACTATAAAAATTTCAGAGTTTCACAAATTATGGAAACATACAAATGATACCATATATGGGACAGGACTTAAACGTATTATGTCTGACCAAATGCATTTAGAAGCATCCATGACATATTCCTTTATGTTAAGCGTGTCCTCTTAACTCATTACATCCCTAAAGGATGATTTGTTACTGGCCAGCTGCAGCAGGGAAGGGCGTGGGGTTAATCATTTTAATTTTTAAAACTATGAATCAGGGGCACCTGGGTGGCGCAGTCGGTTAAGCGTCCGACTTCAGCCAGGTCACGATCTCGCCGTCCGTGAGTTCAAGCCCCGCGTCGGGCTCTGGGCTGATGGCTCAGAGCCTGGAGCCTGTTTCCGATCCTGTGTCTCCCTCTCTCTCTGCCCCTCCCCCGTTCATGCTCTGTCTCTCTCTGTCCCAAAAATAAATAAACGTTGAAAAAAAATTAAAAAAAAAATAAAACTATGAATCAGTCTCTGGGCTCCCATTAGCTGAGCTTTTCTTTCTAGAGCAACTTCAGGTTTATGCTGTGTTCAGCGAACATGGATTGAGTTGCCTTCAAATATTAAATATTTATCCTCCGAGATGGGACCTTAAGAAGCACTGGTGACCAACTGTGCCTCATGGTCACCCAGATTCAAAAACCAAGGAGTAGCTTAGCTCTGAAATTGGGGGTGGGCGGGAACATAATAATGGCGTGCTTTATACCTGACATTCCATTGGTGGGGCCATTGGAAAGGCATTGATTGCTCCTGGAGGGAAATGCATCGTAAATGAGGAACATTAAGAGGGTGTTCAGCCACTTTGCCTTTAAAATATCGCAACAATACTCTTATTTTGGCTCGTCTTCGGCAAATTACTGAGCAACGGAGTCAAATTCAGATAGAATCGTATAAAAGGATCTATGGAATCTATTTTCCGGCCAGGCTTTCTCCCTGTTCCATTTGAACTGTCATCTTCTTCCTTCTGCAGCCTCTTGTTTTTTGAGAACATTCCCTCCCCCCGCTACTGCAGGCTTTCTCAGTCTTTCCCTTTTCTCTAATGTCAATGGACCAACAGGCACAGAGGGCGGGTCTCGAACTTGAAGGCTTCGCCGATATTTTGAGGGTACTTGTTAAAGCAGCAGAGGACTGGCCCCACTTACACCTGCCACGGGGAAGCTGTGGGGGTGGGGCTGGGAAACTTCATTTTCAACAAGCCACAGGCTCAGTTCTGATGTGTAAGTGGTAGCTAGAGCAGTGACCTATTTTCCCTCACACTCTCCATTCCTCTGTCCACTCCCCTTGGCAAAGGAAGGAGTGATTTACAGGGGTGCTTCTCGAATTTTATTGTGAATTGAATCACCTGGGAATCTCGTTAAAATGCAGCTCTGGTCAGGGGCGGGGCCCAAGCTTCTGCGTTTCTCACGAGCTTCCGACTGGCGCGGCTGCTCCGTGGACCACGTTCTGAGGGGCAAGGACGCGGGGCAGGAAATCTGTGACCTTTTCCAGAACGCCCCCATTCCTCCCCACTGGGGAAAATCTCATCCCATCTGCTGCAACAGTGAAAATGTTCCCACTTGGGCTTCCGACGTAGGTTTGCCTGTTGAGCAATAAAGTCCGAAGGCCGAACATGCGCGTGCCGTACGATGGTCTAATCAAACAAAACCTCCGGCAAGATTAGCTACCATTTCACTGATGATAGCATTTCACCAATGAGGTACCGCAGGGTAATTAGGCACCACTGCCAAGCAGGCCACCTAATTGACATAATTAATGTTGCTTTTCTGCAAATCCCATCTTTAGATGTCCTCTTCTCATTCCATCACGTTCTTCCCAATGACGAACTCACACGATGGTGTGAATAAGTTTAAACCGGAGGACAGGTGATTTTGTGAAGCCACCTTGTTTCTGACATAGGGAATGGCGCAGGAAAATAGCACCGTGTTTGAAAAGTAAGTCATTGAAGAGAAGAACGTGAAGTTGGAGAAAGTGAAAACTCAAAACCTCCCGGATTCACGGTTTTGTCCAGACTGTCTTCCCACGTGCCTTTGAACGATACAGGCATGTCCGGGATAAATGGCTAACTTGAACATCTTCAGAAAGCCAGGGAGTAAACAGATCTGGACACCCACTGCTGACAGCGAGTTGGGAGGGGGACAGGTGTTGATACTAAGTGTATTGATGGTGAAACACCCATATAAAAAGGAACTTTGCACAAACATACCTTGCGTCGGGGCACCTGAGTGGCTCAGTCAGTTAGGTGTCCGACTTGGGCTCAGGTTACGATCTCAGGGTTCATGAGTTCAAGCCCTACATCAGGATATCTGCTGTCAGCGTGGAGCCTGCTTCAAATCCTCTATTCCCACTGCCCCCCGCCGCACCCCTCCCCTGCTCTCCTCTAAAAATAAACATTAAAAATTAAAAAAAAACAACAACAACAACATACTCCTCCAATCGCCCAAAAGCAGGACATACATTTGTAGAGGTATCCCCGCCCCTCCCCCTCTACCAGAAGAGACAGAAGATAATCATCAGAGACAACTGTAGACCCTTATCAATCCAGAGACAGACACCAGAGGAATCTACATACAAACTTTACTGACTAACCTTATTTTCCATTAGTTCACCCCTATACTTACCTTCTAGCAATTTGCTACTCTGTAAACTCAAAGTTCTTGTCCTTTGTCTTGACACTTCTCTGCATATTTATTGTCCTTTTGTCTAGATGCTATATAAGCCCCAAGTTCTAACCATCCCTCTGAGTTGCTCATCTCCGAGAGCTCCCGTGTGGATGCATGCTGCACGTGTTAATAAACGTGTTTGTTTTTCTCTTGTCAATCTGTCTTTTGTTAGTCTGATTAATAAAGCCCTACTGGAAAAGCCAACATGAGCAGAGGGAAAAGTTGTTTTCCTCCCTACATGGCTGACTACAGAGAAAATCAGCTCGTGAACTTCAACCAATATAAGATATGCTCTTAGAGAAATTCAGCAAAGACTGTAACCCTATACAATGATGAGTTGAAACACACCAAAAAGATAATAGGTCAAATGGCATTTTCATTCTGTTACAGGGAGCAGAAAGCTTGAGGAAAAGAAAATAGGAACAAAATCCCAGAAACAATAAAGAAAGACAATAATACAATAATAAATTAATGATCTTGTAGTGGCAGGTACCCAGAATAGAAAGGCCGCGTTTCCCAGGGGGCCAATCGTGCGAGAGACTGAGTTATTCAGTTGGTTCTTGGTCCCTTGTGCGCAAATGAGAGGTGATGTGCTAATATTTACAAGGCCCCAGAAAGCACTTACTAAGCAACGAAGACGTATTAGAAACTGCCGTCACTTCTATACGTAGTCAATGTCTACGTTTCTTTTATCCTTTGCCACAAAAACATTCTTTAGAAGTGTCTACTTACATTTAATATTTAACTTATAATTTTCCATTCTCCCTAACCACAATAACGTTTTCAGGTAAGAAAAATGTTTTACGGGGAATCTCCTGTTCTTTTGTTCGGGGTGGTGTTTGAGCAACTAATTTTTCACAGAAATCGAGTTAGAGCATTGAAATATTCTCCTACGGCAGCCCACCTCCCCCAGGGGGCGCCAAGGTATGTATGTTTAACAGGAACTGTGGCCCCGCCCAGCCCTGTCCCAGGAATCGAACCCGGTAGGACTCCCATCTTGAATATAGTTGGTTGGGAACAGCCCTCCGGCTTCCTTCTGCCTCTTCAGGCAGAGAACAACACAGCCCGCTACCTTCAAGGGTTCTCGGGAGCCCCAGAACCACTTTGTGAAGAGAACACCCCCTAGCTCTTCACGAGTCCCCTGTGTCCCTGGGATGTCCAGGTGCCCGTGGGACATCGCAAGTCGGCCGCCTCCAAGTTTCTCCGGCCAGACTTGACTGGCAGGCGGTGGCAGTGGTTTCATTTGGGTTAACGCTACGGTCTACTGCACCACACAGATGACTAATGTGGTCTATGCAAGAGGAACCCGTTGGGCATTTTGTAGCGTGTGTGTATGACGCAGGCAAGTCTGCGTTGTACTTCTACTGGCATAGTTTGGTAGTGTGCTCAGAAACACGGGTTCTGGAGACGCACTGCCTGGATCTGAATCCATTTACTTACTCTGGGACATTAGGAAAGCTACAAAACCTTTCTCTGCATACTGTCCTATCTATAAATTGAGGAATATATATCAGTATATAAATATGTAGCTACCATGGGTTGTGGGGGCGGAAGTCTGATAGGGATAGCTATAGTCAGACTACCCTAGGATGGGGTGCGGTCCATGTATTTAAATCAGATGCCGCCAGGGGAGTGAGATCTAGAAAATTACACTACAGACAACTATGCCTTGAAATAAGGAACCTCAATCACAGGAGGGGGTAGTTAAGGTTTCTAATTGCACATTATTCAGACGTCCCTCTGCTCCTTCAACGAATTAGCATGCCTCTATAGATCCAGTCCGAAAGCTACACTAAAAGAGATTTGGCTAGATTCTTCCAATATCAAGTCGTGTGCGAAGAAACTCAGTAACAATTAAAAACGTAACCACAATTCTGTCTCTTCTGTACCTCCCTCGGGTTCTGTACAGGCCAGCCAAGTTATCCCGCACAAGGATGCTGACCCCCAGGGAGGATGAGGGCAAAAGAAGGAATCCAAGGTAGTATTTGGCAGAAAACGCGTAGTTCCCACGTTTGGCTGCCCACTGGAGACATCTGGGGAGCTCTTAAAACTACCAACAGCAGTTTGCTGGTTACCTGGCTCTCAAAGGGCAGGTGGGGAGGACTCATTTGTGATTTGTAGCGTCTGGCAATTATTGTGACAGGAGTACCCCATGGTGGCAGATCGTAAGCCACCGGCGTGATGAACACGGGCTTGGGGAGAGCCGCACGGCCCGGAGGAGCCCGCTCCAGCACACTGCTGGGCTCACCAGGGATTCTGGTTTAAATGGGGAGGGGTGGGGCCCGAGCAGAGGGACGCTGAGAACCAGTCCCAGGTGATTCCAATGTGCCGCCATGTTTGAGAACCAGCCACCCCGTTCGTGTAGCTCTCGCTCAGGCTGCTTCTTCCGGCACCTTCTCATCATCTGCTCTACAACTGTCAGGTCAGTACCTCGTTCCTTGTAACATTTGTTGCCATTTCTTGGTCGGTTAAATGTCCGCCTCTTGGTTTTGGCTCAGGTCACCATCTCACCATTCGTTAGTTCGAGCCTCGCCCCGGGCTTCGTGCTGGCAGTGAGGAGCCTGCTTGGGATTCTCTCTCTCTGCCCTTCCCCCTGCTCGCTCTCTCTGTTTCTCTCCCAAAAATAAATAAATAAATAAATAAACAAAACATTATGGCAAATAAATAAAAATTGTTGCCATATTTTAACATTGTGCTTTAGGGGAGCTGCTTCTGTGCTCTTGTCCTCGGTTGCTCGTTAAGAGTGTTGTGTAGGTGGTTTCTTTTTTTTTTTTTTTCAACGTTTATTTATTTTTGGGACAGAGAGAGACAGAGCATGAACGGGGGAGGGGCAGAGAGAGAGGGAGACACAGAATCGGAAACAGGCTCCAGGCTCTGAGCCATCAGCCCAGAGCCTGATGCGGGGCTCGAACCCACGGGCCGCAAGATCGTGACCTGGCTGAAGTCGGACGCTTAACCGACTGCGCCACCCAGGCGCCCCATGTAGGTGGTTTCTAAAAGCAGTTGATTTGTTCAAAACCGTGTGTTAAATATGTTGAGGGCACATTGTTGAAAACAAGCTTGGAACTCTCTTCCCAACTCCAAGAGGCTTCTTGTCTAGAGGGCGAGAGACAGAAGTGAGCTAGCCGCCACCAGGAGGGTGTGAGAGGGGAGCACAGAGAAGGACATCAGGGCAGACGTCATTTATCTGCTGACCAGCACTTCCCCAAACCCCTTGGGGCATCCAGCGTGGTGACTGGGACTAAATGCTCTTTCCCCCAGCCTCCCCGGAAGCTTGGAGTGGCAATGAGATAGTTCTGCCCAGTGAGAGAGATACAAGCCCAAATCAGCTGGGAGCTTCCAAAACGGCTTTGGCTTTTTCTGTTTAAAAAAAAAAAAAAGGGCATAGCCACAGCTGGTACAGCCTCTTTGCCCACAGCCCATCTTATTACTCTCTGGAGCCCAAGGTAGCCGCCGGAGCTGCCATGACCATTTTGTAACCACGAGGTAAAAGCCAAGAGAGTCACAGGTATACTCCCTCAATCTAACATCTTAATCTTGAAACAAATACCAGAAGCGTCCTCTGTTGGTATACAGGCTTATAAGTCAGGTTTTCTCTGACCGGCAGCTGAACGCAATCCGAACTGCAAGCAGATACGGGTACTTACCCGCGTGGAAGATGGGGACGCTCCCTAGAATGATTAACAATGGAGCCAAATCTTAGAGGATGTGGCAAATGAGTGATGGGGAGGCATGGGGAGGAAAGGGGTTCTAAGCAGAAGGCCAGTGTGATCAGACACCTCCAGGGTCCAAAGAGCCTGGCTGGTTTGGGCACATGCCACTAGAGAAGGTGACAGGAACACGGGGGTCCATCTGAGGGCTTGGAGGAGCTGATGCTGGAGAAGCCAGCAAATGCCAGACCAGGAAGCATCCGTTGTGGTAGCTAAAAGAGTTAGAAATTTATCCTAAAGATAAAAGTTAACTTTTGAAGGATTTTAGATGAGAAGGTACACGGTTAAATTTGTGTGTTAAAAAGATAATATTGCCCTTTAATGCTGGGTATTACTTCCAGGAATTTTTTTATTCAACTCCTTTATTTATAATAGGGAAAAATCAGAAACAGCCTAAATGTCACCAATAAGACATGGTAAAATAAATTATAACACTGGCCTGCGATGGAATATTTTTGCAACTGTATTTTTAGGCAATGTATTATTATACTAGTGGCTTAATAACTAACGAAAATGTACAATATAAAACTATATCCCACAAAAATCCATCTTTTAGGCAAAAATAGAGGAAAACACTAGAAAAAGACATTATGGAATAATAATTACAGTTCTTGCTAGCTAGTAAAGACATGGCTGATTGTCATTTTCTTCTTTTATAGTTTTTATTTTCCTCATTTTCTAAATAAATTTTATAATCAGGGGGAAATGTTACTTCAAATGTAAGAATGACATCTGGAGGGGGCCAGACTAGAAGCAGAGAAATCAGTGAGTTAATACTTATTCTTCACTTGGTTTCTGAGTCTTCGTGTTGGGTGACCCAGACTTGGAAAACAGTGGATTTCCTACAATAGGAAATTCTCTGGACCTTACTCTCCTCCATCAAGAACCTACTTGTGATGGGGCGCCTGGGTGGCACAGTCGGTTAAGCGTCCGACTTCAGCCAGGTCACGATCTCGCGGTCCGTGAGTTCGAGCCCCGCGTCAGGCTCTGGGCTGATGGCTCAGAGCCTGGACCCTGTTTCCGATTCTGTGTCTCCCTCTCTCTCTGCCCCTCCCCCATTCATGCTCTGTCTCTCTCTGTCCCAAAAAATAAATAAACGTTGAAAAAAAAATTTAAAAAAAAAAAAAAAGAACCTACTTGTGGTCCCCCAAGATTTCTTGGTTCTCTGGACTCCCATACTGTCTTTTGCACTTTCAGTGCTCCTAAGTGAATTTTGCCTTTGCGGACTTTAGCTCCAGCTTTACCTGCCACATTGGGTGAACTCCCCTCCCAACTCCCTTGGAGGCAAGAATTCCTAGATATTTTCCATCCTCAGGAACAATGTGATCACATGTTTGTGGTCACATTAGTCACAGGGTCTACTCTTGACCACTGCTCCCACAAAATGCAACCCTCGAGAGCCATGGTTTGTCTCATGAGACTCTTCATTACCAACAAGTGGAAACAATTGGGCGATGGTAGACTGGGTTAGGCTTCTACTCAAGGGCAGTTAATCCATGGACTGGCATTTTAAAACTGATGAGGCCCATCAGGTTCTTTCCCTAAGGGACTTGAGTTGGGAAGGACAGAGAGAACGAGGCAGTTAGCAGCAGGGGCTAAAGTTGAAGGGATATACAGCTAAAGCCAAGAAGTAAGGCTGTGGTCATGATAAGTCATGAGAAAGCAGACGCTATGAACGGGCAGATTCAATGACATAGGAAAAGGGTACGCGGAGTACAGGTGAGAAGTGAGTTGTAGTGAGAAGTAAACAGAGAAAACCCCAGAAAATAGCCAACTCACATCAACAGAAGGGAATCAGAGTGAAGGTTCAGACACCGCAGCTGTTGAAGTTCATAAGCATTGCTGTCTTAACAGATGCTGGCTGATCTGCTTCTTATTTTTTTTATTTTGGTGTCTCTCCCTATGTTCCATGTGTTTCCCCGTAATAATAAAGCTCCTGCCCCACCTTCCTTTGTACTTTGACCATGTTGTGAAGGTTTCTGTTTTTTGCAATCACAAGGGCTGAACTTGAATGGTGTGGATCCATTTACTTATCTATTGTATTATTTATTCACTTATTAATCCTTTCATACATTCTATGGAATATATTAAAATTGTGCCAGTATTCTATGCAGTAGAGACCAGAAGATATGCAATACAATACTTGCCCATAATGATTATTCAATATTCGCCCTCATGGTGGTGATAGAACATAAATATGAGAGGTATATAGAAGGATGAAATAGATATGGTTGAATATAGGATGTGAACAAAAGAAGAAGAAGACGGCAGGGTGAGAAATTTTAAATTATGCTTCAAGCTTCTGCTCAGGTCATTGAAAGGGTGACAGTGCCATTCACCAAAATAAGGAATTCTGGAATAAGGAATGTTGAGTTTAAAGACATCCAGGTCTGGGTATCCAATATGCAGCTGTGGAAAGAGATCATTACTTAAGATGATGATAGATTAGCATCAATTTAGGAATAATAAATGTTACCAATAATATGCGGATCTGTGGCTTTTATAATGAGAGGAAGGCTGAGAGCAGAACTCTAAGGGAAGGTCAGAGGAAGAGGTTTCCATCCAGGAAGAAGACAAAGCAGGAGTGATCCAAGTAAAAGAACAGGAGAGTAATCTATCATGGATGCCAATTTTTTAAGTTTATCTATTTCTTGAGAGAGAGAGAGAGACAGAAAGAGCATGAGCAAAGGATGGGCAGAGAGAGAGAGGGGGGGGGGGGAGACACAGAATCCAAAGCAGGCTCCAGGCTCTGAGCTGTCAGCACAGAATCTGACGTGGGGCTCAAACTCATGAACCACAAGGTCATGACCTGAGCCAAAGTCAGACGCTCAATCGACTAAGCCACCCAGGCCCCCCATGAGCAGATTAGTTATAATAGGAGGACATATCAACAGTGCAAATGCCTCAGAGATGGTGAGGAAGATACAAACAGAAACATGCTTATTAGGTTTGTAACACAGAAGTTACTGGTGCCTTAGATGAGAGGGCTTAGTGAGAGAATCATGATGGCAGTGACCTGAGGGTCAGGCAGTAAGTGTGAGCTTATTCATCCAGTAAGCTAGCATTCACAGGTAGGAGGGAAACACACTCTACCCAATGGTGTAGAGTCAGGAATTATTGGAACCCATATGGGAGAAAGTTTAACTCTCAGATTCCACCTGAGTGTCCACATAGAACTGCTCCTCTGTCTTCTGGGATCTTCCCCATTGCTCCAAAGTCCTTTGTAAGGCCCTTCATGAGCTCCTGGACACAGTCTCCTCTGCCTCTGCTCTTTCTGCGAGACTAGAAGAGAACCAACCACTCTTCCAACATACGCTCTAGCTTAGGTCTTTGCAGCCATTCCACACCTGACTATAGGGACATGTATGACACTTCTTATACAGGACTGGAGAAAGAAAGTGGGAATTATATAAGAAGAAATTGAAAGCTATGCTCAAAGGTGTGGTTTGGAAGAGGGGAGCAGGGGTAGCGATGATGAGGTATGGGCCTTTCAAGTCAAAACTCCCCTGGGGTTCCCCACGTCTATTGGCCCATATTCACACACTTCACATGACGAACATTCCCAAAGGACAGACTTCTAAAAGGGAATACAACATATTGTTAACCCTTTCATAATTTTTAGGATTCCTCTCTGGGCGGATTCAGTGAGATACAATATCACAATCCCTCCCTTATGCTAGTGAAATTTTGAGATGAGATACTTCAGAAGAATTCAAACTCTGGTGAGATCCTTCTTAGTTTCCGTATGGGGGGAAGGGAAAGAAATGCTTAAGCCTAGCTTGATTCCCCTGCCAGGAGAGTCAGAAATGGACGATTATTGGAGCCAAGTTCCTGGGTAAGTAAGTGGAAGGGGTGGGGCTCTGGGGCAGAGGAGTGAAGAGCTCACCTTCTGCAAGAGAATGAAAGGTCTGCGTGCAGGTGCGGACACACGTGGGACAGGACAAGACAGAATTCTAGTCGATGGTTTCGTTTTCTGGGCAAATTATAAACAAAATCTTCTACTAGCAATAAGAGTTGAGGAAATGGGTAATACGACTACTACTAATTGCAGATCCACATATTGGATATTGAAAGTGGAGGGGCGCCTGGGTGGCGCAGTCGGTTAAGCGTCCGACTTCAGCCAGGTCACGATCTCGCGGTCCGTGAGTTCGAGCCCCGTGTCAGGCGCTGGGCTGATGGCTTAGAGCCTGGAGCCTGTTTCCGATTCTGTGTCTCCCTCTCTCTCTGCCCCTCCCCCGTTCATGCTCTGTCTCTCTCTGTCCCAAAAATAAATAAATGAAAAAAAAAAAAAAAGAAAGAAAGTGGATCAGGTCCTTTTTATACACTATCGTAATAGCCCCCATCATAGCCTTCGGTAGCATGACTAACCCTTAAATATAAGTTTGCTAATAGAGGGCTTGTGCAATGTTTTGACTATTTCTCAGCATGGCTAGGAAAATGGAAAATGCTCTATTGCAATTTTCCATGGAGCACCTATGGAAGTTACATGAAAAACTGCACAAATAGATGTGCTACTCTACATCTGACATAACCTATCAACAGGCAAATTTTACTGCCCCAGTCATATCCCAGCGTTCCATAGAGACCTTAGCTTCTAGAATTACAATTCTTTTAATGTCTGAGAAGTGACTATAAAAAATAATCTTTAGACAATATAACTTAAAAGGATCTTTATAGTTCAGTCTTCTGATCATGAGGTCAGCTGGGCAGGAGCTTGTGAAAGGTCTTAAGGAGTCCTGAATTATTGGGATTTATCAGATGTTTGGAAGAAGGAGAAACATAAAGCCCCACCTATTAGGGTCCTGTCTCTGGACTACCCCTTCAGAAGACCTGGAACTTCTGTTCCACTGAACACATACTAATGAGGGCCAACAATGTGTGAGTATTGTGCCGGGCTTCAGGGCTTTCATACAAAGATGATTCAAATGCACTCAATGCCCATAAAGAGCTCTCAATCAGAAGAACAAGAAAAACACATACACAGACAAAGTTGTGTAGAGTCTATGGCAAAGGCGGCCCGAGGATGTGTCTTAAAGGATGAGTAGGATTTCACAAGGTAAAGATGAGAGGAAAGGACTTCAGACTAAGTGACCAACAAAGCGCAGATGTCAAGGATTCCAGGTATTTGAGGGAACACTTAGTAGTCCAGTTTGGGTAGAGCAGTGGTTTTTGGAATGTGGTTCCTAGACCATCAACCTCAGCCTCACCTGGGAATGGTTAGAAATGCAAATCCTCAATTATAGAGTCTTGTGTCTCAATTATTGAGTCACCATATGACCCAACAATTCCACACCTAGATATGTAGTCCAAAATAATTAAAAACACAAAAACTTGTACATGAATATTTATAGCATCATTGTTCATAATAGTTGAAAGAAAGAAAGAACCCAAATGTCCATCATTTGGACATGGATACATAAAATAATGTTTCCATGCAATGAAATATTATTCTGACATAAAACAGAATGAAATACTGAAACATATTACAACATGGATGAATCTTGAAAATATTGTGTTAAGTGAAAGAAGCCAGTCACAAAGGACCACATATTATATGATTCCATTTCTGTGAAATATGCAAAATAGGCAAATTCACAGGGACAGAAATTATATTTGTGGCTTCTAGATATTGGGGTGAAGGGGGAATGAGAAGTGAATGGGTTTGTTTTAGGGTGATGACAATGTTCTAGGAGTAGTAGTAATGATTGTGAAACCTTGTGAATATACCAAAAACCACTGAATTGTGTACTTTCCAAGGATTACTATTGTATGTGGAAATATATCTCAAATTAAAAACAAAACAAAATTCTCAGGTCTTACTCCAGTCCTACTGAATCTGAAACCCTTCGGGTAGGGTAGGACCCAGTAACCTGTGTTTTAACCAACCTTCTGTGTGCTTCTGATGGACACTCCTGTTTGAGAATCGCCCTAGGGCAGTGGGTTCTCAGTCTGGACAGGACATTATTGTCACCTGGAGAACTTTAAAAGACATCCAGTTCCTGGACCCCGCGCCTAGAGATGCTGGTTAATTGGGCCAAGGAATCAGTGTTTTTTTGAAAGCTGCTACCATGATTCTCTCGTGCATCACAGTGGAGAACCACTGGCCTAGCCCCTAAGGCGTACGTAGGTGGATTAATGAGTGATGGTGTGAGAGGCTGGGACCTCACTATAGAGGGCCTTGAAAAACAACCTTGAGGAAAGGAGATTGTTAGACGTGCATGTTAAGATTTTCCTGGCAATAGTGGGTGGAAGAATGGGTAATGTAGGCACTGAGGGCCATGAGATCAGTTAGGAAATTTGGAGAGGCATGAGGAGTTGAAGGCAGAGAGCAGAATTATTATGGCAGGAACAAAAAGGAAGGAGTAAAGACGAGAAACATGCAGATAGGTGTACCAGCTGTGAAAACTAACGAATCAGAGGGTATGGAAGGAAAGAAAGGAGTCAAAATTGTCTTCAGAGATTTAAATGAAGATGATTGGATGAAGGTGATGCCATTAAAACAAATGAGGAGATCATGCATTCTTGCTGGGGTTTTTGGTGTGGAGGAACAGAAAGTACAGGATGAGGGGGGAAAGTCAAAAAGCAAAGTTGAAAATAAAGATAAGGAGCAGAGAGAGACTCCATGATGCACCTACCTTTAAAAAAAATACAGGGGTGCCTGGGTGGCTCAGTTGAGCATCTGACTTGAACTCAGGTCATGATCTCACAGATCACGAGTTGACAGCTCACTGCTGTGAGTGCAGAGCCTGCCTCAGAGACCCTCTGTTCCCCTCTCTCTCTCTCTCTGCCCCTCCCCCCATTTGTGTGCGCGCACGCTCTCTCTCTCTCTCTCTCTCAAAAATATATAAACCTTTATTTAAAAATGCAATGATTCCAGGAGCAAATCTGTTTCTTGCCATATTTTTTCTAAAATTGGCATTGCAAATATATTCACTCGTTGGAACTTCCATGAGTTCCGTGTTGCTGCCATAACAAATTACTTCAAATTTAGCAACAGAGAACAGCACAACTCTATTACCGTGCAGTTCTGTAGGTCAAATGTCTGATACGCGTCTCACTGGGCTAAAATTAAGGTGTTGGCAGGACTGCATTCCTATCTGGAGGACCTAGGAGGGAATCCATTTCCTTGCCTCTTCCAGCTGCCAGAGGCTGTATACCAGCTGTGTGTTGGCTGGTGGGTCCTTCCTCCATTTTCAACTCCAGCGATGGTGAGTTGAGTTTCTTCATACTGAAGTTTCTTCTTGCATCACTCTGAGTTCTTCTTTTTGCCTCCCTTTTTCACTTTAAAGGGCCCTTGTGATTACATTAGACCCACGCAGAGAATCCAGGATAATCTCCCTATTTAAGGTCAGCTGATTAACAACCTAATTCCAACTACAACCTTCATTCTCGTTTGCCACGTAATTGAATATATTCACAGGTTCTGGGGTTTAGGACATGGACCTCTTTGGAGGCCATTATTACTATATTATATATTTTGACTTCAGAGCCATTTCATACTTCTAGACTCATCATGATACAAATTCAATTTATGACTTCCAAGTCTGTTCTAGTATTTAATATAATATACATACAATTTTGTTCCTTTCTTCAGAGTCCTTACTCTATAGTACTCACAGTATGGTATATCACAAGCCAGATAAGAGTGGGGGTATCGATAGCTCATAGTTCAACATAGAGGAATAATATTTACTTAAGGATGTGAGTATATTGGGGCGCTTGGGTGGCTCAGTCAGTTGAGCGTCTGACTTCGACTCAGGTCATGATCTCCCAGTTCGTGAGTTCGAGCCCCACATCGGGCTCTGTGCTGACAGCTCGGAGCCTGGAGCCTGTTTCAGATTCTGTGTCTCCCTCTCTCTCTGCCCCTCCCCTGTTTGTGCTCTCTCTCTTTCTGTCTCTCTCAAAAGTAAATAAACGTTAAGGAATTATTTTTAAAACGTGAGTATCAGCAAATTGCAAAGAGTCCTTTCCATTGTTATAAAACTCCAGAAGTTTCTTAATCGCACCACTTTACTTCTATTTTGCTCTATTTATGAGACTGGTATTTGTTTGCTAGGATTGCAGTAACAAAGTGATATAGACAGAGTGCCTTAAACAACAGAATTTTATTTTCTCACAGTTCCAGAGGCTGGAAGTCTGAGACCAAGGTGTCTGTGGAGTTTGTGTCTTCTGAGGCCATCAGGGAAGGCTCTATGCTAGGCCTCGCTCCTTGGCTGATAGATGCCTCTCTTATCTCTGTGTCTTCCCATCACCTTCCCTCTGTACATGTTTGTGTCCAAATTTACTCTGATGAGGACACCAGTCCTGTTGGATTAGGGCGCACCCTAATGGCCTCGTTTTAATTTAACTGCCCCTTTAAAGACTCTATCTCCAAACACAGTTATATTCTGAGGTGCACAGGATCAGGACTGCAACATATGACTTTTTGAGGGAGACACAATTCAGCCCATAATGTAATAGGGTAATTATGTTATCCTATAATAGGATAAACCTACTGCCAAATGAATCTCATGTGCCACTTGTGATGGTGGGTGGCTGCCTCGGGACATCTTTTGGGAAGGATTCCGAGGGCATACCTGGGCTTGCCTGGAAAGAAAAATGGGATCAAATAGCAAACTAGCCATGACTGCCGTGGGCACTGGCTGGCAGAGTGGCAAGCAGCATGCCGTGGATGTGCAGACCTTGTCATTGATTCCATTACCATGGAGAGGATGGGAGATTCCTTTGCTAAGCACAGAGTCGACCACCATCCAGGAAGACTAATGTTGGATGCCAAATGCACTGACCCATCAGTTGCATTATAGCTTGGAATTTATTGTCCCGCCTCCGCCAGAAGTTTGGAATATCATCATGTGTACCCTGTGGTCCCAGACCGACCGGTGTCTAAGTACGTAAGTGACAATTAGCAAAACTGCCTGAAGAATCCGTGTCATTGACACGCTGTTAATGTGAATTACCCATTTGTGAAGTATGCCTTTTTATCGGAAAAGGAGTCATTAGAGAAGGTAGCCATTGCAGATTTTGACTCCACGGTGTATGCATGAATCCATTTAACAGTAATACATCGTGTCGATGTTGTTGACAAAAAAAGAGTTGGTTAGAAAACTCTGTCTGGGACCTGATTTGTTTTCACTGAGAGTGACAGGCCATCATTATTCAAGGATTAATGCGACTTTTATAAAATTAGCCCTAGCGAAAAAAATTGGTTGGGCTCTGTTCCCCAGAATGTTTCGACGTGCTTCTAGATTGTCAAAACTCTGTCACAAAAACCAAGGTCTGAAGCAGTCGATGACAAGGCGCGCTGCCTGGTACTGCCATGCCTTGGAGTGAGTCCACAGCCTCACTCAAGTTTAAGAAAATTTGCATTAGAGCCTTACCCAAATCATCCCAGGCACGTGTACTTTATTCTCATGCAACCAGTTAACCATGAAAAGGTGGTGCACGTAGATAGAACTGTTCCAAAAGAGACGGCCGAAGGCGGGTAGCTGAGGCTGGGCATTATTCGACAACAGGGGTCGCTTCTGGGGGATTACTGGTGTTTCAAAATTTGCATCAACAGGATCCCAGAGATTTTACAAGATTAGCTAGGATGTATGCCGGATGTGCTCTGCACCTTGTTTATTGTTACCACAACCGTTAGCCTTCGCTGCGGAGTATGGAGTGACGCCAAGCTGGCTTGCTGCCCCTCGACTTAAGATCACAGGCACAGTGTCACCCGAGGCTGGAGCACAAGAGAACCAGTGTGACACTGCCAGGTTGACGAACATCAAAGCCTCCCTCCCTCCCAGAGTGACCTGACAAGAGCAGACCAGCACTTACTGGAGTTACCGGGAAACAACACAAGTCCTCACTCCTCCCTGTGCCTGAACAATGAGACAAGGTCACCTGGCAGCGCTCATGACCATTTTAAACGCACAGGTATTATATGCACAGGAATAGTTATAAAAAACACGTAAATCGTTTTTTTTTCAAATGTCAGTGCACAAACCGTAAACAATACGCAAGTATAAAAAATATCCTCCTTTAAATTGTCATGGTGTGTGATAATATATTTAATCGTTGTTTACGTTGCTTGCCGTGTAGACAGCTCCCAAGTCTCTGATACTGAAAGCGCCGCTGTAGATAGACTTCCCTTCCTATGTCTTAATTCCGACAACTAGGCGTTTCCTCTGTGACAGATTCGAGAAAGCAAAGGTTGCAGAGAGTATATGTGATTTCGATTTTGATGAATACAGACACCTTGTCGCTCCCAAGTCACGTTTCTATTAAATTACCGGTAGCAGTGGCAGAGAGCCTTTTCCCCGCGTGCTTTCCTAACATTTCATAACTGCCAGTCGGTTTAATGTTTTTCACGCATGGCCCCCCAAATGGTATGGCGCTGTTGTTTTCATTTGTATGTCTTTCCTCTAGTGTTTACGCACCTGCTACTATAGAACAGAAATGGAGGGGGGAACAAAGGAGGGAGGGAAGCATGTGAGGTTTAGAGGCCAGGTGTGAAAGTGCTACCTCATATTCGTTCATCTACATTTCTTGGCCAGAAGTCAGTTGCAAAGCCCCGTTATCTATATGGGGGCTGGGAAAGATAGTCATTCCATGTGTCCCGAAACACAAATGGCGGCGAGCACAAGATCACTGTCAGGACACGAAAAACTCTTCAGCTTTTCCTGGAATGCTTACCAGTGCTAAATCCATGGAGAAAAAAAATGCACAGAAGCTCAGTTAAGTTTACTACCACCACCCTACAATTTTAGATATGAAAGGAAGAGGGAGAGAGGAAGGAAGGAAGGAGGGAGGGAGGGAGGGAGGGAAGGAAGGAAGGAAGGAAGGAAGGAAGGAAGGAAGGAAGGAAAGAAGAGAGGGGAGGGAGGAAAGGAGGGAAGAAGGAGAGGGAGAAAGAAATGCAGGGATATCGAGATAAAAAGTTGGTTAGTGATTGAGTTGCAACAGTAACCCAAATCTCTTGATTCTTAGTTCAGAGTTCTTTCCACCATGCCATATGTCTTCATCAAAGTTACAGTATTGACATGTGGTACGGAGATTAATTTAACATGGTGTAACTGAGAAGGCAAAGTGAGAACGAAGCCAAAGAGAAATGGGTTATGCTCAATCAATAATATATAGTCAGTCCAGGAGGGAATGGACTGCCTAGTGAAATAAGGAATTTACCATCAATGGAATATTAAGTGGAAGCTTCATGGCTAGTTCTTGGAATGTTGTTGAGGAAAACAGTTCTTTTCAATTGTAAAAACTATAACGAAAATATCTATTTTCAATTTTTTTGTGGCCAGAAATGTAAATATTTTATGGTTGTCTCTGTAGGAAAAATGTTCAACCTAACTAATAAAACATATGACACTTTTGGGGCGCCTGGGTGGCTCAGTCGGTTAAGCGGCCGACTTCGGCTCAGGTCACGATCTCACACTCCATGAGTTCGAGCCCCGCGTCGGGCTCTGTGCTGACCGCTCAGAGCCTGGAGCCTGTTTCAGATTCCGTGTCTCCCTCTCTCTCTGACCCTCCCCCGTTCATGCTCTGTCTCTCTCTGTCTCAAAAATGAATAAACGTTAAAAAAAAAAAAAAAACATATGACACTTTTAAAACACAAAAACGTCTTGAGATATCTGAATTCAGTAAAAGAATGTCAAATAAGGAGGGAGAAGTATCTCAACTTTTTGAAGCATGTTTCATCAATGAAAAGGGGGAAACAATATTGTCTTCCTTCCAGGGTTGTAAGAGATGAAAGGCTGTAAGGAAGTTTGCAAGAATTGAAAAGTATTCATGTAAGTGTTTTATAAAATAATATTACTTACCGATTATATTGTAACTTTGGAGTTATTGCAGTTTTATGCAGTTTTTACTGAGAACAGGATGAGACAAAAGCAATTTTTACTTCACTAGACAAGTATAATCTGTTATTGTCTTTCTATTTATTAATATACAAACAAATAGCAAAGCTAGCTATGATATGATAGCTTGATCTTTGAGAGCGACTAGAAGAATTTTTTTTTTTTAAGTTTCATTTATTTTGAGAGAGAGAAAGCATGCACCTACAAGGGAGGAGCAGAGAGAAAGGGAGAGAGAGAGGATCCCTAGCAGGCTCCAAGCTGTCAGCACAGAGCCCAACATAAGGCCTGAACCCACCAACTGCAGATCAAGATCGTGACCCGAGCCGAAACCGAGAGTCAGATGTTTAACCAACTGAGCCACGCAGGCACCCCCTAGAAGAAATTTTTATTAGAAAACATGATTGGGCTTTTTGCCTGGAAATTATAAAAGAGAGAAAAGCTTTTTATCTAGCAACTACACACGTCAGTTACGGAAACCTGTGAAACTGCTTTCTGGAAAGTGACCCTTTAGAGTTAGTGGACTAAGAAGCATCGCAGTGTGTGAGCATCTGCCTTGTGTCATTCAGTGTACTTGGTGTTAGGGGCATAAAGATGGGAGAAGCAGTCTTGAAACGAGAAAGACACACAATCCTAAAATAATATGCTTTGTCTGCAGATTGCAGGTATATTCATACTGTCCTTTCTCCTTCTGGGCTCTCCCTCTATCCCAGGATCTGGAGGCCTGAAAACTACATTTGCACTCTCTCTTGTTGGCAAGGTTCCAGTTTGGCTTCTGCCATTGAGAGACACTGCATAACATCTCGGAGGCAGGAGAGAGAAGAGGCCATTATCACTCCAGCAGCAGTGTGAGGCATGTCTCTTTGACAAATGGCAGACGCGAAGTTTTGCAGCTTCTCCAAGTGTCTTCCTGCAGATCACTTTGGTGCTGCAGGCACCTGAGATGATCCGTGGTGATTGCCCCCAATTTCTGGAATGCTTGGTTTCCTAAAAGCTATCTGTGGCTGCCCCCCTCCCCCGCCTCCGCCCAACCCTTCACAATGTTTTCTTGGAATTGAGGTTCCTGTATTATATCCCCTTGCACTTGAAATAGCCTTGAGTGGCTTTTGTTTTCTTGACTGATGCATGTTGTAAATGGCAACACAGAAATAGAGAGAGAGGTGCTATGGGATTATAGCTTCTGGTTGTCAAAAGTGACTGAAAGTAAGAGTATACTTGAACTCGTGGATACTGGGGAAACGGCTTGACTTGGAAGGTGTCAGGTGCTCAGCTGAGCTGGGAGAGAGAGCTGAGCTACAAGGTGTGGGAGTAACCAACGAAAGCAACAAACCACAAAGGATAAAGCGAGGTATGAAAGAGTTAAGCCCTTCATCACTTACTATGATAGTAAAGGAAAAGTCTAAAACTGGAAAAAGTGCCAATTCCCCCATCTCATTCCATCCCCCCCCCCCCCTCATTGATTTGGTCACAGAGCTTGATCTAACCACTGCTATGGATGAACGCCTAACCTTGCAGCAGTCATAGACACTGAGCCCTCGGTATGGACCCATTCCTTAGGGAAGCCAGAAAGCCACTTGGTGGCAACCTGATTACATTTGTCCTTCTCTCTTGGAAGAAGCAGGGATTTGTCCTCGTTAGGACAGACGATGTGCCATAGGCCCTGAGCATGTCTGCACATTTTTTCTGGGTGGGCCAAGAATCCAAGGCCCTCGTAGCTCTTCCCCAGGTCATTTCTCAGGGTTGTGTTTACAGCAATCAACCTTGAGGGATGAGATAGCATCTCCTTCCAGGACAAACAGAGGCTAGTTTATTGCTCGCTTTAAAACAACAGGTTCCCAAGCTGAGTATTCCTCAATTGTAATGCAAATCTACTGCATCTATCTGGTCCTTCCATCACACCTCTCTGAGCCTTGGAGTTTGGAGGAAATGGCCTACATCATGCTACTTGTGCAGGGAGTAAAAAGTCTGTGTCTCTGATCTCAGAGTCTTCTGTCTTCTGCCAGCATCCATAAAATAGTAACAGGTTGACCTACTAGCTTAAAAGTAGGCTAAAATCAATTTTCAAACCTGACAGTTTTTATCAGAATTGATAGCAATTCCAGGTAGGTATTTGCCTTCTCTACTTTTAGTACCCCTATCAGCATCATAAACCAAGAGCTTAGAGAATATCTCAATTGTCAACTTAAAACCCTGTATAACATTGCCTGAGATCAAAGAATCCTTAATAGTAAGGGAAGTACAAACATATAGGCACACGAACACAGTACCCACTGTTTTTATCATGTGCCCCATCCGTCACTCAGAGGCATTTGCCTTAACAAAATGGTAATCTGCTGAAGATTCAGATAAGGGACCACCTTAGGGTCAAAACTGCATGGTTTTAGATACTTGTCTCTAGAGGGCCCCTGGGTGTCTCAGTCAGTTAAGCATCTGACTCTGGCTCAGGTCATGATCTCACGGTTCATGAGTTTGAGTCCTACACAGGGTGAGCTGGAGCCCCACTTCAGATGAACACGAGCCCTGCTTCGGGTGAGCCCTTCTTCTCTCTCTCTCTCTCTCTCTCTCTCTCTGTCAGCACAGTGTCCAACATAGGGCTTGAACCCACAAACTGTGAGACCATGACCTGAGCTCATTCTCTCTGTCTCTCTCTCTACTGTCCCTCATGAGATTCTCTCTCTCTTCCTCTCTCTCTGCCCCTCCCTCACTTCTTCCCCCTCTCTCTTTCTCAAAAAAAAAAAAAAAAAAAAAAAAAGATACTTGTCTCTAGAATGTCATAGACACACACAACCAAAGACTGATATAGACTGCTGTATCCCCAGGAGCCAAAATACATGAGTCCTGAAACCCAGTAGTACAAGTAGAACTGTACCTTCTCACCATCTCTCCCAGTATCCCATGTATAGAATCTATGATTTTCTTCCTACAGCCTTTGGCTCTGCTAGGTTAGAAGCCTTAGTTCTTTGAGAGAAACCATCAGCCAGAGGACACAAGACAACCTGGAGCTGTAACTACCACCAGATCACCCAGCAGTGAACCACTAGCCATATAAAGGAGTTATACTGCCATGGAAACAACCAGCCGTGATTAAGATGAAGTTCTAGGGTTTCTTCTACACGATGGGTCAGGGAAGAGTATGTTTAGAATCCAAGAGATATGTGCAGCATCTCTTGGTGATTCCATGCCCAGTGAGAATGACAAATGGACAACTGCAGGCATCATAACCCAAATAAAAGCAAGGTAAGCTAAGGGCTCATGTCTCGTGAGGAAAAGATCTGGGTCAACCACCAGGCAAATCATCCAGGTCAGTTCAGTAATGGTTGAGTAAAGAAGGACTCTAGAATGGATGGTGAAGCGAGAAGATGATGAAAATCGATTCGGGCCACAGGACCAGCTACTGCTTTAGGGACGATAGTCTATTTCCCTAAGCCTCTTGCTTTTGATCTTCTCAGAGCCGTAACTGGCTTTCACCTTGAAACAGATTCTATGACTGATTGAACTTAGACTTCCTCTTTTGTGAAATAAGTGAGAAAATTTTGTTCTCACGAAAATGTAGTCTCCAAACCTTAGCTATGGGTGTCGGACATATAGAGAGCACAACCGAGCCTAAGGAGTACAAGGCATGTTCTATATCAGACACTTCTTAGGCACCATGTCAGATCCTTCTGTCCTCACGCATGTCTGAGGTCTTTGGCCACATTTTCCAATCTTTGTGCCCCAAACAACTTCAAGCAGCCACTACCCAATAAGATTTGTCTAACGCACTAATTTTTGCCCCCTGCCCTGGCTTTCCCATTGATACAGAGGCATGAAGCACCAAGAGAACATCTCAGGGGCTCATGCAGGCACAGCTGAAAACTTCAGGAGAGTTAATCTACCTTGGGAACAATACATTACTGATAAGAAAGGGAACTCAATGAATGAATTCTTCTCCATCTATCTCCCATTTCCACCACCCCAACAATTGATACTGACAATGCCACTCATCTGAGGAGAAATCCTGGATCACCTCCCTACCACCACCGTCACCACCCTACAACAGCCTCAGTGGTTTGTCTCTGTCTTTGAGCCCCAGATAATTGCAGCAATTAACAGCAGAATGCAATCGTACTTGACATCCACCCAACAAAGCCCCTTAGGCAAGGCAGGATCAGGCACAAGGATTTACTCTCCCAAGTCCTTTACAGTGGCAGAGAGTGTCTAACAGACTCTCCCTGCAGACGGCCATCTAAATCTTCCCTGAATCCCCTACAGTATGGGAAGCATTCTCTTTCTTCCAGCTTGGGCTCTGCTTGCTTGGTCTTATTTCAGGTTTTCTCATGGTAGACTTGGTGCTGATAGATATAGAGCTTTAGCGAGTGCCCCGGGCTCCCCGAGCCATCAGACAGGTAAATCCTGTAGCCCAGCTATGGGTGCTTCCCAGCATTGGGGCAGGTGACCCAATCCCAACCAGTGGGTCCCACCCATCAAATGACGCTGCCCAGGTCCCACTCACTAGGGGCCACTCCTTGTTTCACCTGGAATGAGTGCCAGGCACTTTTACTCCTCCTTATTTATTTCACATGGGCAACGTGAGTGCAATTCCGGACTCCACACTGCTGAAATGGTTACTTGGTCTCCACATTTTTCATCAGCTTAACTCCCTACGTGAGCCCTAGGGGAACCCACGCCCCCTCCCCCCCCCCCCACTTCTTTGTTTCCCAGAATGAGAAACATTGCAAAATGCAGTTCAGTGAAAATGTTGGTTTTAGGGAAGGTGAGATTGAAATAAGTTTTTTTTTTTTTTTTTTTTTTAAACAAACACAGCAGGCATCGCGATGGTTTGCCAATGTTGTCAGTTACCGGCTGGGCTCAGGGTCCAATAGAATGGTCAACTTTAAGATTTCCTCCTCAAAAGTCTGGTTGGCAACCATGTCTATGGTAGTGATTTCCGTGCTAGTGAATGTTCAAAGCCAAAACAAAACTTGAGGAATTAACAGGGTCCTATTTTATCAAGTATCATACTTATAAACAAGTAAACAGAGGACCCTGTCATTTATTCTCATCGTTGTTTCTTAAAAGACATTTTAACATCTAAAGATGAGGAAAGCAGAATTGGAATAAAGGAGAGCCTTGAAATTAATTAAGTGAATCCCAAGAAAAAGAAATCACTACTTTATCCTTTTCCTCATCTTACTCCAGATAAACGTCAGTTGTTCAATCAGATCTGCAGGAGTCCACGGGTAAGCCTTGGGAACCACTCCTCTATGGCGTGACGCAACAGAGAATTTGCAGAGAGCTTCTCATGCAGTTAGAAACCACCATGGTGGGTACCAGGATATTCTTTACTAGCTTCTCCAAGGCCTCTACTAGAGAGCTGCTCCAGCCCTCTGATGAGCAGCAACAAAAAATCATCTCTCACTCAGGACAGAGACGACAGATACATGGAACCTAAACACAGTCGTGCTGTGTAATTGACGCCATCAGCTTGGGATCGAGAGAAATTCCTGTTGCTAGTCTAAGTAAAGGGGCTCCTTTTTTATTCTCCCTTAAGCAATCCACATTTTGATTACATTGGTTAAAATCTATCAGACAATGTGGCAAGAAGAAAGACAAATATGACGGAAGTATTACCTTATCGTAATGCGGTTTTAATAACATAAGCCATGGAATTACTAAGAAAGTTTAGCATCAAGGGAGACTATCGGAATTGGAAGCATCCAGTTCTCAAAGGCATCATGCCCAACTCTCTAGTCGGATCTGGGGTCCCTTCCACACCCAGCAGCCATCACTCTGGGCCACATGGCTTACCTGGACCCCAAGCTCTCTGAGTCTGGCTATTACCCCTTGCTAGAATCTGAAACTTCACAGGAGAAAAGCACTACCAGTTTTGTTCCAACTCAGAATTGGAGAAAAAGCAAACCTCCAACAAAACCTCATCTCCCCAAATCTCCTTCCCCCACCCTGAGTTAAAAATGCAACCTCCCATGTATATCTCATTGACAGTAGATATGGGGGGGAAGGTGAGGGAGCAGAAAGGGAAGAAGGTTCCTAGCTCAGCCACCAAAACTCCCCGTCGCATATGGGATTCTATATATTATATTTCTGTAGGGGATCTCCAGGAGCTACCTCTGTGAGAAAATTAATTTCAGACTATGAAAGAAAAGGGCAAAAAAAATGAAGAGCAAAGTTAGGGTTCTGAGTGCAAAGGGTGTGGACATTGCAAATGGAAATTTATCGATGACTGACAGGTCTTGCCCTCATGCAGAGTTATTTGGAAACATGGCACCTTTCCAGAATTTCTGCCATCATTAGCCAGTTGTATACTTATTCTAGAAGACAAGTCTGAGACCACTTGTCTATTCTTTCCATGATGTCACGAAGCAGTGTTTTTCTTAGAACCGATCATTTCCTCCAGAATTTATTAGCTCCTTTACATACCTGGTTGTCCTGCAAGATATTCACTCACCAACGTGCAACCCAGAAGTCTGAAAAAATGGGTTTTTAAAATAGCCCTTCCTGTGGATTTCTTGTTGAGGGAGGAAAATCAAGCTGGAAAGTACCTCCTAAAACCCTACTCTGTATGTGGTCTGATATTTGTGAAACTATTAGAATGTCAGTTTTGCTCACAGCGCACTAATTTTGAATACCTGAGTGATGCAGACAGATACTGTGGAGCAAGACCGGGCAGATTCATACATACCATTTACCAGTAGAAGCAGAAAGTTCCCAGGAGAAGGAAGACACTATTGAGAAAGAACAGCTAGAACAGTGCTCTTTTAAGAAGGGAGAGGAAAAAAGTCTCTGAACAGCTATCTAAATTTTTGCAGTCTCTATGCTGTTTAGGCTTTGGGCTGTACTAACACTGGAGAACACATTAGCTAAACCAGAACCTTCTATAAGAAAGGGAAACAAAAGTCTTCTTGATTCTCTGCCAAGTTTACCAAGGGCTGCAGAAAGGACTTTGCAAAGCTACAAGAGGACCTGAGACCACATTCAGGTGACTTGAAGAAGGACAATTTCCAGGATAGAAACTTTTCATGTATTTTGAGACACTGATTTGAGTAACCTTGAGCAAACCACATCCTCAGGGTTTCTTCACATTTCCACTAACTGAGCTACATGACTTGGAGTGAACTGAGAAGTGACTGAATGAAGCATTCAAGAGAAGATGTGTTTCAGTATAAAATTGTTCCTCTAAGGCATCTGTGGCTCTGAGTAAGTCAAGTGAAAAGGGCCACCACAATGCAGCAGGCCACACACTGGCTTCCCACCATGCCCTAGTTCTCAGACCCACACCATTTCACAAACTCTCCACTGTCTCTCGTCTTTGCTGTATCTTTTCAATGTGGCTTCTTGCTTCACAAAAGAGGTTTTGTTGGAGGTTGCTTTATGCCCACTTGGTGCCAACCCCTCAATGGCAGTTGTGCCTCAACGTCATCATGCAGAACTGGAGACTGTGCTCAAGCGACTCAGCTTTACTCAAGACATTAAGCTTAATGTCCAAATAGGCCCCGACCTACATCCCAGTTCCTCTAAGTCAATAACCTTCTTGGCTTCTGCCAGTCTCTTCTTTCCCTCCCAGGGTGAGAGCTTTACTCTTAAAACCCCATTTTTTGGTTATATTCTGTTAGCTTCTGCAAGATCTTCTGCTTGACCAAATCTCAAACAAGTTTTCTTCGCTCGGCACCTAGATACCCACATGCTGCTCCCCTGCTAGTACTCTGGCCTGCCTGGCTAGGCCTCCCTGATGCTGTCCCTTGCCTGGACTGCCACCTGGCAGTCTTCCCATCCTTTTCACACTCATGCCTCACCTTCCCAGACCTCCCACCGCTTCCAGTTGCGTTTGCCCAGAGCATCTGCCCTGTCCTACTGCGATGGGTGTGCCCAGTCTCCAGATTTGCTCTTCCGGTTTCTCTGGGGCAACTACCTCTTGAGAGTTGAGAGTTCAGCTATGACACTGCTTAAAACGAAAACTTGACGAAAGCTTGAGGTCAGCAAAACTGCATGTCTGCCGCCCACCCTACATAGGGCTGTGTCACTGCCTCATAGCTGTGAAGGTTTGCCTGAGTCCCCTAGTACCTTGGTTAGATCTCTACAAGGAGAGCTATCATAATGACATTTATTTTTAATATATGTAACGATAAGAGTAGATGAATATTCTCTTTCTTAGTAGCAGGCATGAGATTTCTCTTAGGACAAGAACCACTTTTGTTGGGAAATACTTTCTTAAAAACATTTTTTTAGTGTTTTTTTTTTTTTTTTAATTTTTGAGAGAGAGAGAGAGAGAGAGCACGAGTGAGGGAGGGACACAGATAGAGGGAGACACAGAATCCAAAGCAGGCTCCAGGCTCCGAGCTGTCAGCACAGAGCCTGATGTGGGGCTCAAACCCACGAACCGTGAGATCATGACCTGAGCCGAAGCCTGATGCTCAACCGACTGAGCCACCCAGGCACCCTGGGAAATATTATCTTAACATTGTTTAGATTTAGTGAGTCTCTGGCCAGAAATATCTGGTGTTAAGGCCTCAGAGAAGAGGTCAAGATTACGTCAGACAAGGAGAGGACTTCACTCGATCCTCAGAGCAGGTGGGGAGAATAAAGGAAGAAGAAACATGGACATGGAGAGAAAGAGTATAGCTAACAAGATACAAAAGGCCACACGCTTTACAATGAGACCCTTTGCCCTGGAAAAGCCAACCAACCGTATAATAAGTAGATTGTTGTTAGGAGCAACGAGTTTGGGTTTGTCATTTTGGTGTCTCTGAAAGGAATCAGAAGTAACATGTATAGACATAGACCCAGAGACAGAGGAATCACGAGATTGCAAGGAAACTTTTGAAATTGGTTGGATATATAGATATATCTTCTTATATCTATATGTCAACAGATGATAGATAGATAGATAGATAGATAGATAGATAGATAGATAATCTTGGGGAGATCTAAGGCTCCCCAACCATGAGTTGAAGGTCAAGGCACTCCTACCAAATGTCAGAAATGTGTGGGAAGTAGGCAGTTGACATCTGAGTAACGCGTGCCTCCTCTATGAGGCATAGAACCCTTTGACAGCAAAGACCACGTCTTATTCATCTTTGTTCAGCCTTTATTTAACACAGTGCTGGTCTCACACACGGAAGGAGCTCAGCAAATAGTTGTGAATTGGTAAATCACTGCATCTATTCTGAAAGCACGTCTGCCTTGCAAAGTTTATGCAAGATGTCCTTGTATTTTTTTCCTACCCCTGAGAGACGGCAAACTACCACCTGAATAATACCCATCACAGCTTGGGAGAAATCACCAGAGAGTTACCAAGCCGGTGAGTTATGTTTTGCTGCCTTGCTTGTTTGGGCAGAGGACACAGAGCCCTGGGCAGAGGGGCCGCCATCCTCCCAAGCCTCCAGAGAGGGCTGAGGCCAGCTTTCCTGAGTCACCTCAAGGGTGTGGCCCATGTGGAGGGCCCCAGGTGAAGGGCCGGAATACTCTCAAAAGCTGGGTGGGGAAGGGCGAGGTAGGGTGGGGAGGGGCCGTTGCAGCTTCCGTAAGTGCCTGTGGACTTGGTTCTCACAAGCAGTGTCCTAGACCAGAGGCGGGAGTGGGAGCTATGTACTATGTGAGAAGCTTCAGAGGGGGCACAGAGCTAGAGTGCTTCAGGACTACCAGCCCAACCTAAAAACTTACTCTTAGTCCTCTCTCGCGCATCCCGTCCCTTTACCTGGCATTTGAGGCCCTCCTCAATCTGGCCCAATCTACTCAGCCAACTGATTTCCCAATTTCAAAGAGAGGCCTTCAGAAGTTGACCTCACTTGCTAATTTGGAGGCTATGTAGGTTGATCACAAGTAGTAAAATCCCCACAGAAGTCCTGAGAGCAGGGACTCTGAGAGACAAAATCTTGGTCTTAGAATTGAATGAGCCACCCCTTTGTTGCAGGGGATGTCAGTCATTCTGTGCTCTAACCAAAAGACGAGGTAGCTTCTATTTAAAGAGCCAGTTCATCTGATTTCTCATCAGCTGATTTCTGTGCACAGTTCACACAAGCGAGTATTCATGGACTTTCGAGATTGGGTCACCGTCGTGTAAGAAACGCAAGCAATACTTATACATCTTAGCTACTAGAACACATTATTTTCCTGGAAACAATTATAATAAATGCTACTTACTCGCTCTAATGAAAACATTCCAGCCTATGTATCACTCAAGAGGGATGACGAGGAGGTCTTAAAAATGCCCTGAGGGAGGCTCTGTGACTCCGGCCACACTGCCTCTTCATAATCAACTGAGTTTCAAGAAAGAATAAACAGTCACTCACTTTGGGTTTTCCTTTAGCCAGAGGCTGATGTCATGGCTCTTGAGGCTGCAGAGGGTAACATTCAAGTAATAATAACTGGAGTCATAAAAGGAACATTTATACTCTATAGCCTGAGGAAAACACCTCTGTTAAGGAAGTACGTAGGTTTCTCCCAGTCCTACTGTAGGTCTCTCAAGACTGGGCACTGCCTTGTCAACCCAACCCCCCACTACCGCCACCAGTTAGTAATCACTTGGATCCTTGAGCACTTTTCATAGGCGCTGCCTCTGGGGCCCCCAGGTATTGACTCACTTAATCCTCACAGCCTAATGATACAGGCACACTTAACCACCCTCTCTTGACAAATCAGCAACCCGAGACTTGTACAGATGAAGTAACTTGTCTAAGAGCATAGTGGATGCGTTGTAGAACCCGGATTTGAACTTGGGAAGCCTGACTCCAAGACCTGTGGGCCTAAATGATCTGCTTCTCCAAAACTGGAGAACAAGGAAATGGAAGGAGAAGGATGCTATTTAAATGGAGCATAGAACCAACATAAGCAAAACCATCTGAACTGGAAAAACAGAACCAAAAAATCGGAGAAGAAAAATTCGCCTTTCATTAACTCTGTAGTTTCATCCATTTCAGTTTGACTGCACAGCCATAGAGACATGGAGGCCAAGTTAAAATACAAGGGAAAATCAAAGGTTGCTTCTCGGTTTCCCTGTTTGGATACTGTGAAGAATTTTCAAGGATAATTTGATTATCCAGTATTTTTCCTTGCATGTTGAGTTTAGGCCCCAACTCCCTAAAAATACCTGACTCCATTTTGTTGATGTGACTGATTTTGAGCAAATCTTGAAACATTTCTTTTATCACTGAATCATAGTCAAGAGGCATCATAGGAAATACCAACTGTGCTGGGTTGGCATTCAGAGCCCTGCCTTCTTTCTATCATACTAGCAAGGACCCTCCTCCAACACAAGTCACTGGGCCCAGTAGGCCCTGATATAGAGCTCACGAAATAATAGCAACTAAATAAAAACAACACAGATCTATAGTCATACATTGGTCAAAGTCCATTAAGCATTTCTCCATCATACGTAAGCCACCCAGTTACAAGAACTGCTTCGTTCGGAGCCTATCATTATTTTCGTTCAACTATACAACAAAACATCTGCCCATAAATACCCAATACTAATTTTTCTTCCACGTTGAAAGTTATTTTTACTGGGCAAGGTCCCGAGTGTCATTCAGTGAAGACATTTTGCCAAAAACATGTTGGGTCCTGTTTCTGAGGATAGTATTAGTCATTATCTTTGCCTCTGGTTTTAGAAGCTTCTCATAAATAGTATCATTCAAACTATCTTTGCTCTAAATAGCTCATTTGACATCAATCTTCAGGTAGAGAGCACCAGAAAGGAAGCTGAAACTAAGAACACTGTGTTTTGAAGCTAAAGGAGGGTCAGTCTTTTGGTTTACACCAGTAGTTAATTATTATACTTCAAAATTACCAGAAGAGCTAAAAAATAAGGGCCCCTGGGTCCAACTCATGATCTCAGCTCAGGTCTTGATCTTGAGGTCATGAATTCAAACCCCACCTTGGTCTCTGCACTGGGCATGAAATCTACTTTAAAAAGCGGGTGTAGGGGCACCTGCGTGGCTCAGTCGGTCGAGCATCCGACTTCGACTCAGGTCATGATCTCATGGTTTGTGACTTCAAGCCCCACACTGCCGTCAGTGCAGAGGCTGATTCAGATCCTCTGTCACCCTGTAGGGGCACGTAGGTGGTGTAGTCAGTTAAGCGTCCGACTTTAGCTCAGGTCATAATCTCACGGTTTGTGAGTTGGAGCCCTGCGTAGGGCTCTGTGCTGAGAGCTCAGAGCCTAGAGCCTGCTTTGGATTCTGTGTCTCCCTCTCTCTCTGCCCCTCCCCAGCTCATGCTCTGTCTCTCTCTGTCTCTCAAAAATAAATAAATGTTAAAAAATGTTAAAAAAAAAAAAAACAAGCAAAAAAAAGATTCTCTGTCATCCTGTCTCTGACCCTTCCCCACTTGTGTTCTCTCAAAGCAAATAAATAAACATTAAAAAAAAAAAAACTTAAAAAAATTGCTGAGCCCCACCCGTAAAGTTCTGATTCTCTCAATCAGGAATGTAGATACCTGGGAACTTTTCAAAAGTCTTGAATGATCAGCAGAGACCAAAGCTTGATTGTAAAAGTAATACGTTCTAGAAAGCACTCTTTACTGTAGTTCAGGCTCTTGCTCTCACACCAAAAAAAAAAAAAAAAAAAAGTGAGAATTGTATCACTTAGTGTTTCTCATCAGTGGTTTTCAGTCTTCAGGAGATTATAGCACATTTTTAAAAATCTTTTGTTTTTAATTATAGAGAAATCCATACATATACCGTTCAGTAGTGTTGAGTAGATTCACATTGTTGTGCAAGAGATCTCCAGAACTTTATCATCCTGTGCAAGTATAACTGTACCCATTAAATAACTCCCTATTTCCCCATCCCTTCATCCCCTGGAAACCACCATTCTATTTTCTGGTTCTACAAATTTGCCTACATTAGATACCTCATAAGTGGAATTATACAGTGTTTGTGTTTATCTGCCTGGCTATTTCACTTAGCATAAAAGGTTCACTCATGTTGTAGCACGTGACAGGATTTTCCTCCTTTTTAAGGAATAATATTCCATTGTAAGTATATAGTGTCACACTTTTGTTTCTCCAGTCATCCCCCAGTGGACACGAGGGCTGCTTCTGCCTCTGGACTGCTGTGGATAACGCAGCTATGAACATAAGGGTGCAAACACCTCTCCAGGATCCTGCTTCTAATTCTTTTAGGTATATATGCAGAAGCGGAATCACTGGATCATACAGGGATTTTGAGTTTTTTGAGGAACTACCACACCGTTTGCCATAGTGGCTGTCCCCACCTTACACTCCTTCTAACAGTGTATGAATGTTCCAGTTTCTCCACATTCTTGCCTACACTTTTTATTTACTGGGTGTTTTGTTTGTTTGTTTTTGTTTTTGTTTTTATTTTTGTAGTAACTATCGTAATGGTCATTGTGGTTACCATTTGCATTTTCTTGATGCTTAGTGAGGTTTGAATATCTTTCCACATGCTTGTTGGTCCCTTGTATATCATCTTAGGAGAAACGTCTGTCATGTTCTTTGTCCACGTTTTGATTTGTTGTGGTTCTTTCTGTTGTTACTGACCTGTAGGAGTTCTTTACGTATTTGGGATATTAACTCCTTATGAGATATGTAAATTGCAAATATTTTTTACCATTCTGTAGGCTGCCTTTTCACTCCGTTGATTGTGTCCTTTGACCCATACACGTTTTTAAGTTTGATGTAGCCCCATTTATCTAGTTTTACTTTGGTTGCCCATGCTTTTGGTGTCATATCCGGAAATCACTGACCATTTCAACATCATGAAACTTTCCCCCTATGTTTTCTTCTAAAAATTTTATAGTTTTAAGTCTTACGTTTAGGTTTTTAATCCATTTTGAGTTAATTTTTGCATGTGGCATAAGGTAAGTGTCAAATTTCATTCTTTTGCCTGTGGATATCCAGTTTTTTTTTCAACATCATATGTTGAAGAGAGTCTCGTTTTCCTAATGAATGGCCTTGGCACCCTTGTTGACAGTTCCCACAGGGCGCCTGGATGGTTCAGTCTGTTGAGCATCTGACTCTTGATTTCAGCTCAGGTCATAAGTCCAGGGTCGTGGGATTGAGCCCCATGTTGGGCTCTGTGCTGAGCATGGAGCCTGTTTGGGATTCTCTCTCTCTCTCCCCCCCCCCCTCTCTCTCCCCCCCCCCTTACTCGTGCTGTCTCCCTCTCTCTCTCTCTCTCTCTCTCTCAAAATATAATTTAAAAAATAGTCAAATTTCTTTTCCTTGTAGATAACAGATTATAATTAACTTTAAAAAAAAAGAAAGAAAGCGCTCACTGCTCTCAGCTAGATTGCCTTAAAAACATGATTAAAGCTCATGCATGTTTTAGTAACCATGAGATGTTTCTCTAACATTTGACTCGTGTATTTCACTTAGCATAATGTCTTTAAGGTTCATTCGTGTTGGAGCGTGTCATGGGATTTCCTCTCTTTTTAAGGCTGGGTCATATTCCAGAGTCTGATGTTCCTTTACCTCTTGGATATACATTTCGATGCCATTCATTACGGCAAAAACAATGCCAACTTGTGCACCGACCGAGATTTGGTCGGAAGCCAATGACAGGACTGTGATGCACCAGGGTGCCCACATATGTCAGGTGCACACCACAGTGCTACAGTGTAGCGTTTCATGGAGAGTATTGGAACCCTAAGAATATTTGGACTATCCTTAGTAAGCTGAATAATTATATGAATTTAACTTCTGACCTCTGTGGAAGGTGTCACCATTTTAAAGCAAAGTACATGAATAAAACCAAAATGGCTGCCATTTGATTCATCAACGAGTAGGAAGACTGTTTCTCAGAGACATCTTAATAGATTTAGCTGGAGTCTGAGCCACTTCATCTTGGGTCCTTCTGTGCTCCTCAAGAGAATTGATTGAGTCATGAGTAATTGGAAATTAAGAAGCTTGATGGGGAGCCTGGGTGGCTCAGTCAGTTAAGCGTCCGACTCTTGGTTTCGGCTCAGGTCATGACATCACAGTTCGTGGGTTCGAGCCCCTCATTGGACTCTGCGCTGACAGCATGGAGCCTGCTTGGGATCCTCTCTCTCCCTCTCTCTCTCTCTCTCTGACCCTCCCCCTCCACTTGAGTGCTCTCTCTCTCTCTCTCTCTCTCTCTCTCAAAATACATACATACATACATAATTTTTAAAAAAAGAATCTTGGTGTCATGATATATGATCTTATGGTCCAGGATGCATTATAGATAAAAAGAAAATCAATAGCACTATCTCCAAAATGGACAGGGCCTTATAAATAGAGGTGGAGTGTGTGTCCTCTGTACACAGCGCTGCTGTTTTTGTGACTGTCCAAAGGCAACCCAAAAGAAAATAGCAACTCTCCATTTATATACCAATCATTGGCTCATCCACATAGCCTCAAGGTATCTTTACTTTTATAGAGGAGTACATATTAGGTCCAAGAGATGAAATGCTTGGCCAGAGGACGTAGAATAAATGATAAAGCATGGCATTCAAATTCAGATTACTCGACTAGTAACTGGCTTTCATGACTTTGTTGTTTCCTTGATTTAAAAAAATGTTACCTAAAAATTCCTAAAAATTAGAATTTGCTACACAGCCTTTAAACATACTAAATACAAACATTATTTAGGTATATTTTTCACATCTGACTTCAATTTTAAAAAATTGGCTCTCATGACACTGCTCGCCTAGTTTTCCTCCTTCCTCACTAGTTGCCCCTTCTCAACCTCCTTTATACCTCTAGATGTTGATAGACTCCAAAGTCTTGTCCTTGTCCTTTTTTTTTTTTTCCCTATAGAATCTAATTCAGACCCATGGCTTTAAATAAAATCTTTATGCTGATGAGACCTGTCCTCACTTCTGAACTTCAGGAAGATCTACTCAATTGTTCACTCTTTACTTCTTTACTTGGATGTCTAGTGGGCAGTTCAAATGGAATATATCTGAAGAGAATTTTTAGTTTTCTCCCCCAAATCTGCTTCTTAGACTTTCAATCTCACCAGTGTCCAGTTGCTTAAGCCAAAAATGGAGGCATCATCCTTTATTATCCAGTTTCCCTCATTACTCCCCTCACCCCACCAGCCATAACTACATCCAAGCAAGTACGGCCAGCTCTACCTCTGAAATATCTCTGGATTCCAATCACTCCTCTTCCCCACCACCACCACCGCCTTAGTCCACGCCTCCATCCTCTCTGTCCTGGACTACTGAAGCACTCTCTTGACTGGTCCCTCTGCCTCCAGTTTATCCCAAGCACACTTCTCAGGTCCTGGTCTATTCTCCAGTTAGCAGACAGATGATAAGCTAAAAGTATAAATTAGATAACATCATTCCCCAGCACCCTCCATTGCTTCCCACTGCAAGGAGAATGAAATCTAAAATCGATATGATTTGGCTTTCGACTATCTTGCTAAACTTATATCCTACCCCTTTCTCCTTATTCATTATATCCTAGCTACACTGGCATTCTGTCTGTTCCTCATACATGCCAAGTTCATTTCCATCTTGCTGTTTCCTCTGCCAGGAACACCTTTCCCTGAAATTTTTTCTGGGCTTTTCTACTCCTCAACATTCTTTTCTCACCTTCTCAGAGAAGCCTTCTCTGAGCTACAAGAAGTCACCACAGTCCCAACATCCTCTCCCTCATTGCTCAAATTGTTTGGTTTTTGTTGTTGTTGTCAAAGTTTATTTATTTTGAGAGAGAGGGAGAGAGAAAAAGAAAGAATGTGAGAAGGGGAGGGGCAGAGAGGGAGGGAGGGAGGGGGGAGAGAGAGAGAGAGAGAGAGAGAGAGAGAGAGAGAGAGAGAGAATTCCAAGCAGGCTCTGTGCTGTTGGCACGAAGTCTGACTCAGGGCTTGAACTCATGGACCATGAGATCATGACCTGAGCCCAAACCAAGAGTCAGCTGCTCAACTGACCGGGTCACCCAGGTTCTCCTCAAAATTGTTTTTTAATATCACTTGTCCCTATCTAAAATCAACATATTTGATTTGTTTGCTGTCTCCACACATCAGAATGCCAGTGTTTTTAGTTTGTTTCTTTGTTTTTAGGTAGAAGACACAGCTTTTTAATGAAAGCAAGTCAGTGCACATGCTCTTAGGGGCCAGAATGCCAGTCCTACGAGGGTAGGACCTTGGCTTATCTTGATTCCCTCTGGATCTCCAGTGCCTGGAGATCTGTCACAAAGTATGTATGTAATAAATATGTGCTGAGGAAGCGAATGGCAAAATGAACAGATCATCAAAAAATATTTTTAACCTTATTATCCAGAAGTAGTTCCTCTTTATATATTTTCAGGCTTGTTCTCCTAACCTCTCTATTGTCTCTCTCTCTTCCTTGCCTCTCTCATTCCCTGGTTGTATGTGAGTATTTACATAATAAAATATGTATCTTGTACATACTATTCTATAGCCTGCTTTTATCACCTGGAAAGAACTATTAAATCTATACCATAACAATAGTAATTGTTATGAAGTTTGAATGTGCCTGTTTAAAAGATTTAAAAGGAAATCATGAAAGTCATACCCCACTCAACCCAGAATTCATGGAATTAACAGCTGTTAAGATTGGTATGCATTATTCCATGGTTCTCTCTTTGTCTATTAAACATACACACCAACACACACACACATATATATATGTTATATAACATATCATATGTATGTATATATGCGTGTCCAAAGATTGGTATGCATTATTCCATGGTTCTCTCTTTGTCTATTAAACATACACACCAACACACACACACATATATATACGTTATATAACATATCATATGTATGTATATATGCGTGTCCATGTATGTGTATGTATATTAATATAAAGAGAAATAAGATCACAGAAATCAAACTTGCCTTTTTTTTTTAAGTTTAGTTTTGAGAGAGAGTGTGAGCAGGGGAGGCGCAGAGAGAGAGGGAGAGAGAGAACCCAGGCAGGCTCAGTACCCTCAGCACAGAGGCTGACTGAGGGTTCGATGTCACAAACCATGAGATCATGACCTGAGCTGAAATCAAGAGTTGGAAGCTTAAGCAACTGAGCCTCCCAGGTGCCCCAAACTTGCCTTTTGTATTTCATGATATAGTAAGATCTTCCCATGTCAGCACATGCTGAAATTTTTAAGGGCTTTTTAATCTTTAAAATGGCTGCAGGGTGGGGAGAGAGGTAAGCCAACAAGAGACAAGCCGATTCCTGCTTCAGAGAGGTTCAGGAATTAAAGACAAATCATATCTGTGAAGGCAAGGAGTCGGGGTGAAGGTGAACATAGGAGGATCGATTCAAAGTTTTTACAGGAAGCGTATTGCAGCCCAGTTTCCCTTCCCCACCACATAGTTGACGCTCTCAGCCTTGGCAGAAGACTAGAAATGTGCCCAGAGAGGATTGAGGACAAATCTTAGTTGAGGGCGAAATAAGGCACATGTCGAACACAGGTGGGTTAAAGTCTACATACTCAATGGTGAATGTTCCAGCTCATTCTCCCACTGGCTCCTAGAATAACAACAACCAGCCTGCCTTCTGGGCCAGTAGGAAAATTCTGCTCCAAGAAAACTGATCTGCCCAAGAAACAAGAGTTACATATATTGGCCGTTTGGACTCCTTCAGACCAGATTCACCCCCTTAACCAATGGTGTATCCCATTAGTTGAGCTCAATCAACACACACGGAACCTCCAAACTAAACATTTTTTTGTGTGTCCAACTCTGAGGTATATATGAATAACCAAGGATCGTCAGACATCCAAGAAAAGCCTCAAAATTGAAAAACAGACACCAAATCATAAATATAGGCAATTAAAAATGGAGCTAAAAAGAAAAAGAGACAGGGTTGGGACCAGAAATAAACTTCAAAAACTTATAAATATGGGAGAGGAGAGACTTTGCTTCTACAAAATAAGTCAGGATAATTATTTTTAGAAAAGGAATAATTAGGGAATAAGAAAAAGCTCTTGGAAGTTAAAAATATGATCAAAGAAAACTTTTCAGAATCCAGGAAGACTGAAAGATTAATATTGAGAAAATCCCTACAAAGGAAGCATAAAAAGACAGAGAGATGGAAAATAGAAGAGAAAGTAAAGCAAAAAGAAAAGAGATGGGGGCGCCTGGGTGGCTTAGTCGGTTAAACATCTGACTTCAGCTCAGGTCACGATCTCATGGTTCATGAGTTCGAGCCCCGCGTCGGGCTCTGTGCTGACAGCTCAGAGCCTGGAGCCTGCTTCGGATTCTGTGTCCCCCTCCCCCACTCAAGCTTTGTCTCTCTCTGTCTCAAATATAAAAATAAAACGTAAAAAAAAAAAAAAGAGAGAGAGAGAGAGAGATGGAACAATGAAAAAGATAGAAAATTAGAAGATGGGACATATACAGGTCCAAGAGAGGACTGCTAGGAGTTACAGAAAGGGAGAACAGAGACGCGAAATACTGCAAGTGGATGAAAACCAACCCTAAGGCACAGCATACATTTCAGAACATGGAAGGAAAGAGAAAATACTAAAATCTGGCAGAGATGAAAACATGAGTTACAAGCAAAGGAAATCAGAATGGCATTTGCCTTCTCAAGAACAAGATGGAATCTAGAAGAAATGCCTTCAAATCCTGAGAGAAATTTCCAACCTAAAATTCTCAGCAAGTGAAAAAATGAGCCAAGAATTCATTCCAATAAAAGCAAACATTTGGATGAGGACATGAAATCATTCACTATGAGACTCAGCTGAGAACTATGCTTACAGAACCATAATAATAAAATATGAACATGATGTAACCAAAACTAGTGACATAACATCACTGGGAACTTGGGAAGAGAAGTGTCTGTACGTCTGCATGCGTGTGTGTGTGTGTGTGTGTGTGTGTGTGTGTGCGTGTGTGCGTGTGCGTATGTGCACATATACCTGCATGTGTAGGAGTGAGTGGGATGGATATAAAATATGGATGGACATATCTTTCTCTTCCATGGTAAAAGGTCAGTATAAAATAAAAAACTCAAGGGAATAAAGGACATTATTTGAAGGATGGAGGTAAGTATCAGAAGAGACAAGTAAGACAGTTTTCCATGGTTATTTATAGCAAGCAGAAAGTGGGTAGGGCCCATGTTTTCCCATGTTTTCCTTCATAAGGTTTTTGAATTGTATGACTTTCTTTTTGTTAATGTTTATTTATTTTTGAGAGAGAGAGAGAGCAAGCAGGGGAGGGGCAGAGAGAGAGGGAGACACAGAATCCAAAGCAGGCTCCAGGCTCCAGGCTCCGAGCTGTCAGCACAGAGCCCAACATGGGGCTCGAACTCACAGATAGCAAGATCGTGACCTGAGCCAAAGTTGGACACTTAACCGACTAAGCGACCCCTGGTGCCCCTGAATTGTAGGACTTTTAAACTCAGCTTATGTATCATTTTGACTTGTTTTTTTGAAGGACACAAGAACTTGTGAAAATATTTGCAGGGTTTCTAAATAGGATAAGTGTGGCTTTTTCCCCTTCCTTCCTTCCTTTCATTCAAGATTTTATTTTTAAGTAATGTCTATACCTAACATGGGGCTTGAATTTACAAACCCTAAGATCAAGAGTGCCATGCTCTACCAACTGAGACAGCCAGGTTCCTCTATAAGTGTTTTTCTTTCTTTCTTTCTTTCTTTCTTTCTTTCTTTCTTTCTTTCTTTCTTTCTTTCTTTCTTTCTTTCTTTCTTTAATTTTTAAGTTTATTTTACTTATTTGGAGAAAGAAAGAAAGAGAGAGAGAGAGAGAATGAGCATGGGAGGAGGAGAGAGAATCCCAAGCAGGTTCTGCACTGTCAGCACAGAGCCCTATGTGGGGCTCGAACTTACGAACCATGAGATCATGACCTGAGCCAAAATCAAGAATCAGTCCCTTAGCCAACTGAGCCACCCAGCGCCCCTATAAGCGTCTCTTAATAGGCATTAAGTTTCACAGATAAATGATACTAATGTGTGTGCATTTACAGAGCTGTCATGGAAAGACTTTCACAATTTTTGAGGGGTGAGAGTGATTGTAAACTATAAAAAAATTCAGTTTTGTCTATTATAGAAACTCATTTTTTATTTGGAAACATTTTAACTATTTAAAGAAATATAAAGAATGCAATACATATATTTCTGTTTTCCAACCACAGGTAAGAAAAAAAAAACAATCTAACATTTTGTCATTTTTGCTTCAGGATTTTTTGTAAATAAGACAATGTTACAGATAAATCTGAAACCTCTTTTATTCTTGTCCTCAGTCTCGCTCCCTTTCACCTTTCCTAAATATAATCATACTATAAATTTGATGCATATTTTTATGCATCAGTCCATGTTTTATATACAATATTATATACAATAATATCCATATACAATGAAGTATATGCATATGCTTGATGGGTTTTTAATCTTGTGTAAATATTTTCTTACTGTGCGAATTAATTTGTAACTGCATTTTCTACATAAAACTCCTTAAATTTATGTATGTTGATATACACAGATTTAGTTCATTAGTTTCAACTGTTATATAGTATTCCATTGCTTAAGATTGATTTATCTAAAATGTATTTATCTATTCCCCTATTGATGGACATTTAGGTTGTTTCCAATTTTTTTAATAAAAAAATTTTTTTAATGTTTATTCATTCTTTTTGAGAGAGAGAGAGAGACAGAGACAGAGACAGAGTGAGCAGGGGAGGGGTAGAGAGAGGAAGACACAGAATTTAGAGCAGGCTCCAGGCTCTGAGCTGTCAACACGGAACCCGATGCAGGGCTCGAACTCACGGACTGTGAGATCATGACCTGCCTGAGCCAAAGTCAGACACTTAACCGACCGAACCATCCAGATGCCCCTCCAATATTTCAATATCACAAAAACTGTATCAATGGAAGTATCTGGATGTGTCTCCTGATAGGCATAGCTGAGAGTTTTTCTGCAGTTTAAACCCAGAAGTGGAAATTCTGGTTACAGAATATGCACGTCTTCAACTTTTGCAGTATTACAAAAATTGTCAGCGTTACAAAATTGTTCTTCCAAGGCACTGAGGCAATTTGCACTCACAACAGCAGTTTATGAGTGGTCTGAGTAAGCCCATGGAGTTACTTAAGTATGGTCAAGGTTTCTGATCTTACCAGTCTAGTGGTAAGTGAAATAGTATATCATTGTTTTAATTGCCATTTATCTGAAAATTAGTGAAGTTAACCATCTTATGTTTCTTGGCCGTTCAGGTTCTCAATTTCTGAATTACCTATTAATACTCTTTGCCAATTTTTCTCTGGGGTTACTTTCTTTTTCTAATTTGTTTGTAGAAATCTTTAAAAATATATTCTGGATAATACTAATAATATTTATGTACATTTATGTAATCTTTTGGTTTTTTAATGACTGCATGACAAAGAAATGTTAATAATTCCTAGAACTGGAATAAGGCCTTGGAAAGCAATATAGCCATATATTTCAGAAACTGTAAGTATTTACTGAGTATTACGTGGTAGGTACTGGAATATCTCATTTAATCGTTTTAGTAGATCTATGAGGTTGGAGTATCTTTCATTTTGCATATAAACAAACTAAAGGTCAGTAAGTCAAACCAATTGCTTGGGCCATGCCAATAACTAGTGAAAAGGGTAGGATTCTATCTGATAACAAAGTCTGTACTTTTTCACAGCCCCGCCAGGGGTGCCTGGGTGGCTCAGTTGGTTAAGTGTCTGACTTCAGCTCAGGTCATGATGTCACAATCCGTGGGTTCAAGCCCCGCGTTGGGCTCTGTGCTGACAACTCAGAGCCTGGAGCCTGCTTCGAATTCTGTGTCTCCCTCTCTCTCTGTCCCTCCCCCACTAGTGCTCATGCTCTCTCTCTCTCTCAATACATAAACATTAAAAAAAAGATACAATCCACTCCTAACAGTCTATTCCCAAAGGAATAAATCTAGTAGATAAATGCAAATACACAAACACACGTATTGCAACATTTATTGATAATGGCAAAAACATTATAAAAACCTAGGCTCCAGTATAAGGGAATAATTTACGAAGACACCCCTCATGGTGCAGGCAACTGGGAGAAACTAACAATCAGTGCCCTCTCAAGTTGATTCCCTGCTAGAGCTGTTGCTGCGGAACAAGAAACTAGTTCTCTAGTGAATGAAAACAATCCACGGTGATGGTAGTTGACTAACGCAACAAGAAGTTGATTAAAGTAACTTTTTGTGGGCCCAAGAGGCACATGCTGTAAGGGATTCATTCGTTCATTCATTTATTCATTCACTCATTCGTTTGTTTGGGAGGCTCTAATGAGCACCTTTATGCACCCTGTCTTATGTTCTGTGCCAGCAATAAAAAACAAGCATGCTCTCTGCCTTTAGGGAGAATGCAGGTTAGCATGATGAAATTGAAGTCTAGGCGCAGAAAGGAGGAGATATACTGTGGAGCCCTACAAAACAAAACGTAGCTCTTCTGTTTTCCACAACTGATCCCAGTTTGCTCCTTGCTGATGGCGGGGGATGGGAGCGGGTGGCCGTGCACTCGAAGTTGCCAGTGAAAGGAAACTTAGCTTGTTCTGGGTTCAAGTCTGGTTTTGGTGACCTTAATTCCTTTAGAGTAAATGCTTAGCTGTCCAAAGTCCACACTCTTGTCTCAGCCATTCCCCAAACATCTTCCATCCATTCCATCCATCTCTTCCTCCAGAGGAAGACAACAGGGAGTGTTTACCTCTTTGTGGGAACGCATGGACTTCATAATGCATTAATCCTAATCTTCCCCCATCGAGTCGGACTGGCCTCTGTCTCCACTGGCAGAGGCTCATCCCTGGAGTGATGAATGGTCTGTTTCCTTTGCTCTAGCAAGGCACAGAGGCCATTTCTCAGGGACCTTGTCTAGCAACTGCTGCTGACATGGCCCCTCCTTGGCCTCAGAGGGTGCTGTGGATACTGTAGCCCTTAAGTGGTGATGTGACAGAGAAGCTACAAGTATAGGATGTCTTGCCAGATGGCCTGAGGTTCAGTCCCAGTCCAACTAATTACTAGCTTTGTGATGTTAGTCAAATTTCTTAAGTTTACTATGCCTTGGTTTCTTCATCTGTAAAAATGGGGCTAGGAAAAAAAAAAAAACATTATCTTGTTGGGTGATCAGAAAGAAGAAATAAATCCTATAGAGGCACAAAGAACAGGATCTGGGGCTCTGGGACTGTTCCAGCCCTGCTTTCTTTTGTCAGGCTCATGCGTCAGCTCTCATCAGCAATGAGAGGCTGGAAACTCTGGATCGGGGCCAGAATATTTCGGAGCAGAGTGAAATAGTGGTGCTCTCTGAGGCTTTCAAGCAAAATGATGGCCCCTTAAAGACATTCTGGTTGAAGACAGATGACTCTGGTGTGGAAATCCAGAAGTTCTTAAAGCGTATGAAAGACGGAAATCCAAACTTGACAGGTGAACATCATGATCCCGAACAGCCAGATCCTCGTGTCGTCTCTTCCTTTCCTCGACATGCTGAGCTCATTCTCTGGTAATTACGTGTCTCAAAAGGGGCGATCTGATATCTCTAAGACACCTCACTAATGAAGACCAGACGGCCAAACGTTAATCATCGGGTCAAAAGGTAGAAGTTAGACCTGGCTCTCACTCCCTGGTTTAAGGTAAATTCTGTACAAGTCACACACCCACTTGATGTCAAAATGTCTGTTGTTTCTCACAGAGATACAAGGATAAAGAAAGGCAAGCACTTTGGAAAAAAAAAAACCCAAACTCAACAAATGTGAGCCATTTTTCTAGCCTCTGACCTCCTCAGATAATCACATAGCTCCTTCATCCACTCTTGGCACTGACTGGCGCATAGTGGGGTGTGGGGTGGGGAGGATTTGGATCACTCCCATACCTGGCAGGCGGAGAGAGATGGCTTCTTTCTAAAGTTTTCAGTGGGAAGCTGGGCACACGATATGACACACATGCCTGCACGCGCTAGCTTTCCTCTCTGCTTCTCTGTGACTTCTACCCCTCTTTGACTCCTCGTTTTAACCCAGAGTTTTATCCTAAGATGAGAAGTAGGATGTTTAAGCCACCCTCTGCTTGCACCCACAATTCCTCTTTTGTGGAGGGAGGTTTTCTTGTTCCCCCTGTTTAGTGGGAACTTAATATAAATCACATCCTGAGTTCTCTCTATCTAAGGTTGAGAATGAAACTTTGCAATCAGACCTCCCCACTTTGCTCTTCCTACGTAAGGGAAGGTTTAGAATATAGAAATTCCTTTTCTCTTTCAGTTAGGCTGATTTCACAACTAAGGAGACTCAAGAAGGTCAGCCTGGAGATTCCAAGCTGGTCAACTTGCTTTCTTACTTTAGTGTTTCCTATCCTCTCTCTAAAGGAGTGAATGGCACACCCACCCCTGCACGTTATTAGCTTCACTGTTTTTCTTTGATTATTACCCCTCCTTGATCCCTATTCTCACCCCAAGGAGAGCCCCAGCAAAACAAGTTGATGGGGAGCAAGCAGTGTTAGAAAGCGTTCCAAAAACTCATCTCCATATATACACAAATAACATCAGCTCCAATGTCTTAAATACTCAGTGTGTTAAGCATGGTGCTGGACTCTTTTCATACAGCCTTTCAATTGATTCTCACAGCAACTATAATTACCCCCTTTTAATAGATTAGTAAACAGAATCTTAAAGATATTAAATATTTGTTGAATGTCACATAGCTAGTAATGAGCAAAGATGTCATTAGTAGACACCAGAGCCTACTCACAATCCCTCTATTATTTTGCTTTGTAAATATGCAGTGATATGACATAGGAATGTTTTGGCGAGCCTGGATGGGCCAGACCTTGGTGGCTATAGCTAGCGTCAGGACTTGAGAGAAAGGGAGACACAACTCTAGATAATAATAAAATAAAATAAAATAAAATAAAATAAAATAAAATAAAATAAAATAAAATAAAATAAAATAAAATAAAGAATTTAGATCTTTGGGGAGAATCCAAAAGCGAGAGGGTAGGGAAGGATAAAGACAGTGGTTGAAAGAGGAATTTCTTTCAAGATATCTACCTTTCAAGACGAAAAAGCAGACAGAGCCAGATCATGGAGGGTGTTGAAGGCCATGCTGTTGAGTTGCAATGTAATCCTACGGGATATGAGAAGCAGTGGAAGTACGTGGGATAAATAATCCAGATGTGTGTCTCCCAGCCAGACTTCTGCTGAATGACGATAGGGCTGTGGGGCTGGTGCTATTGACGTCCACTCTGAAAGCTGCTCAGTGCCCCCCACAGCTGTGGCGGATGGTCCCCACGCACATCCCAAGCAGCCGTGGTGTCTCTCTGCCTCTTTGCCCGAGGGATTTGACCAGCTTGCTCAGCCCCAGCACGGGACTCATCTGAAGTACCGAAGATTTAATCCTCAGCCATTAAGGGACGGAGGTCAGTTGATAAAGACTCCAGGTTCTGCCTCTCCTCATGGGACAGTTCTGCGTGGTTGCACAGAGGGTCTAGAGCAGGATCAAGTCCCCGTTCCCTCCGGTAGTAACCAGGAGTAGTAACATTAACATCCGCTTTATTGGTTTTTCTCCCTTCTCTATTTTACTTTCCTCACTTCCCCGCTTGAGATTCCTGGGATCACCTCCCTAAATACTAATCCTTGTGTCACATTCTACTTTTGTGAAAAACCGATCTATGACAAGTGGTTCTGGGAGGGGTCTCAGGACAGAGTCGGCCATTGGCTCACTCCAGTCAGAGGATGGCAGCCAGGATGGCACTGTTGGTGGTATGGGCAGCTGTAGTAACAACTCCTGACAGCCTGGAGCTTCCCGATTACTAAAATGCTCTCTGTGATAGTTGGGTAGAAGAGGAAGCACTGGCTCATGTGCTCTCTGTCGCCCTTGAAAGACATGGGGGCTAATAGTGATGACAAGGATGGTGGGATTCTTAACCGGAGAGCGGGAGCAAAACTCTTGGGTCCACCAAGCATCAACTCGCTGTGGCACAACGTGAAAGCCAGAGGTCCCCCGCGGAAGCATTTTAAAGAGGTCCTTACCTCCTGTATCTAGAAGGCAAGCTGTGTTGACAGTCCAACCTAAGATCTGATACAAGGATGATAAACATACGAAGGAGACTAAAAACAATTCTAGGAGGTCTTCCATGTTAAAAATCAGGCTCTGATAGGGAATGAGTTGGACTCTAAGACCTGGGGTGGGGGCATGGGGTGGAAAGCACCATACTGTCTGAATGGTTCCCTACCCCTTAGCAGAGAAAAGCTAGCTACCTCTCATTGCCTAGAACCACATAAAGTTCCTTGCTTGAAGCAGGTGCCTCACAAAGTGATAGTGTCCTTATCATGGCTCCTTCCCTCAGTGCTTCTAGACCAATCACTAGGGTGAGGGCTTAGGATATCTTGAATGGGCCAGTGAAGTTCATGCCATGGGAAGAAATGGTCTGTTCACCAAAATAACTGCAGAGCCTGGCTGGTCTATCGAGTGGGCACTGAGGGAACACATGTGGGAATGGATCTTGAGGATGTTAGATTGAGAGACAGTTGTTGGAATGAACCACCCCTCAAAAACTTAAAGCACTTAGAGATATCAGACCCTTCCATCCCGGAAGGGGTAGTAATTCATCCTACCAGGGCTGATGTTTATTTCTGTTTCCCTTCCCTGCCTACAATGCCCCTTCGAGCCCCATTATCCAAGGGCTTATGGAGCTGTTGAGTTATTGACATGAGATCCTGTATAATATTTCCTTAAACTAAGGGAGCCAAGGTGTGACAATGGGCACATGACCGTGAGGTCTTTCCATATACTATACTCTTTCAGAAGCTGCCAGACTGATAAAATATTAAAACAGCCTTTTACCGTCCCAGCTAAGATACCAGCTCACAGATGTTTCAGGGCTGGGATCAGCCCCTGGAACCTCTACTCCCAGTATCTTAACTGTGGGAAATTGCCCCGCCTCTACTAGAAAATTTTGGCTCTGCAGAATTAGAGGTCTAGGTCTCCAAAAGGTGGGAGGAGTTTCAACCAGGGGCTATAATAAGGGTTCCACCGAGCCTAAAGTTACGGACACTGGTCATTTTGGGTCCCTCGTGCAGGTAGACCAGTAGGCCAATAATCAGAGTTAATATACTGGTGTTCATTGACCTTGATCACCACACGGGGATATAGTTGATGTTATGAAATATCTGAAAACCTTGGCCCCAGCTGCAGTTATGAAGACTGTAATGTATTTTATTAATCCTCCCATTTTTTTAAGTTTGTCTATTTTGAGAGAGGGTGTGAATGGGGGAGAGGCAGAGAGAGGAAGGAGAGATTATCCCAAGCAGCCTCCATGCTGTCTGTGTGGAGCCCTACAAACTACAAGATCATGACCTGAGCTAAAATCAAGAGTGGGACACTTAACCTACTGAGCCACCCAGGTGTCCCACTCATCCTCCCATTTTTAGATTCTGCTTAGAGACTATGGCCCATAACTACCTTGAAGCATGAATTCCAGAGTCTACACAAAGCAGAGCAGGATGATCGAAGCAAAGCCAGGAGTGGGGGACTACGGCAGACAATGTAGATGTCCACCCATGTCTCCCCAACTCCTCCCCGATTTAACCTGCAGCCACGGCAGACAGTTGCCTTACACACTGACTGCTTCCCACCCAAACATCTCTCTTTCTTCCTGTTGGCCTGAGCACTTTACCTGGCAAGTCTGGAGCACGCTCAACCTGCAGACAGGTCAGCCCAGACATGCCAGGAGCAAATCTCAACAATGAAAGACAAAGTCCTTAGATAAATAGCCCAGTCTCCTTGTCCTTCAGTAGGACTATTTTGAGGTATATTCTCCATGGCTCCTCGGCAATATTGAGCCTCGGCGGCAGTGATCTGACCACATGCACACACTTACCTGTCTTTTTTCCTCAGCTGTTTCACCCTCCTCATCCTTTCATTTGTACTTCCTGGGATCACCTCCCGAATAAACTCCATATCCCCAAGTCCTTGTCTCAGGAATCCAAATGTGGCAGTGTGCCATGAAAAAAAAAGGAAGTGTTCTGATTTCAAAACCTCTTGATGACTTAGAATTCATTTTAGCACATTAACGGTCCTGAAATCTGTATAATAATAATTTTAAAAAGCAGAAAACAAAACAAAATTCTTTAAACTGTATTTACCTCTGTATTTCCCAAACATATTTGTCTATGGTTAAGAGAAGGAGCTTTGGAATCAAATGCACCTGGCTTGAATAACGGTTCCATTATTCCCTCCCTAAACCTCAGTGTCCCAAACTCTGACATGGACGTGATAATGTATCTCCCTAACGGGAGTGTCACTATGGTCATCAAATAAAAGCCTGGCACACAGTAAGAAGGTGACACAAGGTGGATATTATTGCTATTACCTGACTGTAGAATCCTATTTAGTAACAGCTGCTAATATCGGGAACACGAAGTTTTTGGAACTTTCTGTATGCATTTCTCTTGTGAAAATCTGACCTCTCATCTTGTGCAGAGAATATTAGGTCAATTCTACATGATGACTTCTCTTTTACAAAAATCTTAAATACGTTTGTAAAACTCAAAAGAAAAAAAGCATTCCCAGCGGTGAATCCCTACAAATGAGAAACTATGTTAACATATCAGCTTGGCACAGAATGTAAACCTTATGATGCCTCTCTGAGGATTTCATTTTGCCTGTTTTTTTTTTCCTCCAAACTTCCTTTTTCACTGGAAAAGGTGTTTCAAGAGAAAGTTGTGCTTTAGTATGTAGAAGTTGTCTCCTCTTTTCTGCCAGTCCTAACTCATGCTGTGATGACTCATTCACCCCCAGGTGGAAGGACAGATTGGGCTGCTCTGTTACCAAAACAAACATACGTCCCCAAACTGCTTTCCTCATTGCAGACCTGCTAAGAGAAAGACCACAGAAACAGGCTGCCTGTGTTTAGTATTCCGTCACTCTTCATTTATTTCCCAAAGCAGCCCTAGGATTACACAGCCATCAATTCTCACCTCTTTTCTCACCTCTTCTTAGAACAAAAAAACCGTCGTGTAAAAGAATGTGAACAACAACTAGCCATGTTTTATCCAGAAGCCGCTCAGTACCAGGCCAGCTAAACTGAGGGGACTCAAGTGGAAGGTGAGAAGCTGGCTCTGCCACTTGAAATGGCTTTTCCTTCAACCACTCGGCTTTCCCGTGGTTCCAGGTCAGCGCCCCTGTGTGTGTGTGTGAGACAGTTCATCCAGTGATCCCCAGAGAGCCCGCTAGGACAATTAGGCTAAAATTCAGCCAATCGTAGGGGGTTCAGTCGGTCAAGCATCTGACTCTTGATTTCAGCTCAGGTCATGATCTCAGGGTCATGGGATCGAGCCCCGTGTTGGGCTCAACATGGAGCCTGCCTGAGATCTCTCTCTCTCCCTCTGCCCCTCTCCCCCACTCTTGCTGTCTCTCTCAATCAATCAATCAATCAATCAATATTCAGCCAGTTGTCCCTGGGAGCTTCTGGTTAGTCTGCTCAGTCAGGAAGCACACAAGTGGCCTTCTGAGCTAAGGAACTTCAATGAGGTATTTCTTTTTAATATGTAGTCAAATAAGTAGTTTCCCTTAAGGCCTGTGTATTTGCAGCACGTGTGAACAGAAAATGACAAGCATCATCTGACTCAGCTTCCACTTTAATCAGTGATGTGTCCGAAGGTTGAATTTACCTTTTAAAGACATAAATTGGAGAAAGGGGAGTATGCTCACATTGGCCCTAAGTCCTGGATGTTGATGGTAAAAGCTGCCTCTGTTTCGGAGCCACACAGAAGAGAATCTCGGGGGGTGGGGCGGGGAGGCATGTAGGGGCGAGGTGTGCAGGGAGGCATGGAAGAAGTCTCGACTAACTTCTCAAAACCATCCTGGTGGCAATTTTCATCCCTCCTGGGGCTCCACCTTGGAGTGATGTCCGGATGCCCGGATCCCAGGGCTGCTCAGTGGGGCCGTGCAGCTGCACCCTGCACAAGGGCACCCAGCCCACGTGCTCCTGGCGGAAGGCTGCGTCAGCCCTTCTCCTGAGGTACGGCGCCCTCCCCACAGAGAACCCCCCACAGAGGGCGGGCATTTCTATTTCTTTGCCATCTGCCAAGAACTCCTCTTTTCATGATGCCGTCTCTAGTCTTGATGAATCCACCTTCTGACCACCTAGACGTGCTCCGAAGAGGCAACTAATTATTCCACTGGTAAACTCTATCAATGTGACAGTAATCGTGGCCAAGGACAACCTCCTATCCGTACTTCAGTTTTTCAATCTTCTGTCTGGACTGAGATCAGTCTTTCTTTTTGTTTTTTGTTTTGTTTCGTTTGAAAAAAACAATGTTTAGGCGCTGTGGTGTTACTTGACTAGGAATTGGGTGGGGTGGCATTTCGGAATATGAATTGTGGTTGAAGCGTTGCAGTTGAAGACTGTCCACAGAGTAACCAAAGCAGAAAGCATAGAACAGAGGAACAGAAGATTTGCATATGGAACTCGCTTTCAAAGTCTCACTAAATTGACTTTTAGTGATTTAATTCAGTCTCTAAATCTAAGCGTTCCCTCCCAAAAGTAACTAATTCAAAAGCAGTTGATAATAGCAGTTTAATTACCTTGAATCTTTGTACTGGAAAAACAGGCCGGGCAAACCATTATGCTATTATGATTATTTCGTGGCTCATTATCACTAAGATAATCTTACACCAGTTAAATCAGCAGGGTTCCATTTCTTCACCAGAGAACTATCTTCACACACCACACCAGATACACACACACACACACACACACACACACACACACACACACACTTCTGAATTTTCCTTTCTTTCCACAGCTAGAGAGAGTAAGTTCTTGAGATCAACAATGTAGCACAGAATACTACAAGTGGAACATTTTTTAACATGACAGGATCTGAACCTCTTTTAATTTTCTTTTTGGGTTGTCTTTTCCCACACCTCACTTCTGTCACACCCAGAACATACACCCAGCTACTTAGCAGAATTGTGAAATCCAGGAACAATGAACTGTACGTGTGACAAGGCAAGCCCGGCTCCCCGAAAAATTACCTCACACAGCAAAAGACGCTGAACATTAACTGACAGGTCCCCATCCCAGTCTGTCCCCAGGCATTTTAAAACCTGAAACCGCATCCACAGAGGTGAGATAAAGCAATCTTTTGACTTCGGTAGACCTGTTTTTAAGTAACTGTTTTGGAAAGAGTGAGGCAAAGGGGGGAGTTCAAAAGAAGGAGCTGGAATTCAGTGTCTTCGTCCCAGAGCAATCCGCTCTCACCCCTGACGGAGGTGTTTGCATCCTCACTGCATAATTATATGAAATCTTCTTGTTCAGGGTCACCCCTTTTTCACAGCAACTTCGATTTCCAAATTGTTGGGATTTCGGTTATGGTGTTCCCGGTAACATTTGAATTTCTTTCTACAGAAGGGAATTGAGTATGTGAGACTATTAAAAACGTGTACTTGTATCTTCCACCTAAATTAAATTAAAGTCAAGGTATCAGAATTCAGACAATTGTTTCTAAGGAGACGATGACTTCCGCAAATATGTCGAGCTTTGTTCATATCTGCTCCACTTGGTTTGAAGATTTGTGGGATGGGAGGTGGAGGGTTAAGTAATTGTAATTTAAAATATGTGTTATATTACAACGAGCATAGCTATATTTTAGATGAAACAGTTGTGTATAAAGTAAGGTAAAACTGGGTGGGACCCGTTTAGACTCCTTGGGTGAGAATGATTTAGACACAGTGATGTAGGAGAGTGAAAAGGAGCCCTTTTTTCTATTTGTTTCTGTTTCTGATGAGGAATAGTCTATAGCATAACAAAAGCCAAAAGGATGGGATATGGTATATCTATATCTGTGTATTCTTTTTTTTTAATTTTTTTTAATGTTTATTTATTTTTGAGAGAGGGAGAGAGAGACAGAGCATGAGCAGGGGAGGGGCAGAGAGAGAGGGAGACACAGAATGCAAAGCAGGCTCCAGGCTCTGAGCTCTCAGCACAGAGCCCAACGTGGGGCTAGAACTCAGGAACCGTGAGATCATGACCTGAGCTGAAGTCGGACATTTAACCAACTGAGCCACCCAGGTGCCCCTATATCTGTGTATTCTATATTTTAGGAGAACACCACGTGTTCACCATGTGGTTTTTCTTTGTAATATATATTTCTTTTTTTCTTTTTTTTTTAATTTTTAATGTTTATTTTATTTTTGAGAGAGAGAACGAGAAAGAGAGAGAGAGTATGAGTGGGGGAGGAACAGAGAGAGAGGGACACACAGAATCCGAAGCAGGCTCCAGGCTCTGAGCTGTCAGCACAGAGCCCGACACAGGGCTTGAACTCACAAACCATGAGATCATGACTTGAGGTGAAGTCAGACGTTTAACCAACTGAGCCACCCAGGCGACCCTGTAATATATATTTCAAAGTAGTCTATAAGCAACGGTTAAGACTCACAACATATTATAGTGTATGGATGATTCTAATGTCAAAAAAAAAAAAAGTTAAGGCCAGTAATCTGTAATATCAAAAGTGGTCCATTTTCAGAAGACTGAAAATAAGTGCTTCAGAAAGATGCTATTGGGTTTTTATCTACAAGGCCCTCTCCATCAAGGCACCAAATCAAGACGGACCCTCTCATTTCATTCAGACCCCTGTGATAATTTGGACAGTGGCTTATACCTGCAACACTTATGAAGGAACGACTCACATGGTCCCATCATAGGGAAGTGATCCAGAAGAGAGTATGGTCATGAAAACTCAAAACAGTGTGAACTGGGTTTCTTAAACTCCATGCAGTGAGATAGATAGATCCTAGAAATTGATTTTTAAATCCTGTCTTTTCCTCTCCCATTTATGCTGTTTCGCTCCCCCCATCCAGGTCTAGCCCTTCATACTTCTGGCCCTCCACCTTCTCCTTTGCTCTACACTTCTGCATTATACAATACCTGCCTACCAGCATACTGGGAAGGCTCAACCTTCCCTGGAGCTTGGAGAAGCGGAAGATATCGAGGGACCCACACCAACATAATGGCAGGAGGGGCAAGCCAGAGAATACTTGCATGGTAATTTGACTTACTGTACTGTTCCCTACTGCACCAAATACCGTTACGCTGTATTTTGCACTTATTATTCCTGCTATTTACTAGCTGTCTGATCCTGAGAAAGTTATTTCATGTTCCTGTTTCCATTCTTTCTTTGAACAATTAAGAATAATTAAACCCATACCAGAGGGTCTAGATGAGGTTTGTATGGGTTAGCACACGGGAAGCACTTAGAGCATACTGTTTAATAAGCACGATTGTCATCTCTGGGTTCTGCCTATAGGTAAGCACTTTAGGTCAACTGCTCCTCTCCCTAAGGGGTAGGAATCTGATGGGAGGAAGGGGAGGCCAGGCCAGGCGAATCTTCATGGGGCAGACCAATTCCCCTGATCCATACCCTCCTCCTTTCCCAGTAGTACTGGGAACTCCAGTTGACTCTGCCAACTCCAAGACTGGCACCCCTTTGCCCCTTATCAAGCAGCACAGCTGTTAATTTCCCAACAGCCAGCTTGAGTTTATTCTGGGTGGTAGCTTCACTCCACTGTTGACGATGTCAACATTTTTCATCTTCTCAAATTTGGCAAAGCCCCTGGTCAGCTGATGGACACCTCCCTTGTTATGGATTTAATCCCTCTGGTACTTGTTATTCTACAATTTTTTTCTATATTGGTCAGAAGTGATGGATTTAATGGAGTCCACTCTACCATCTTGAATCAGAAACTCCCTAGAATACAATTAAAGCTTTTCTTCTAAGCTTTAGGCTGACTTATGTTTATGATAGAGTTTATATTCACTTATTTAGTGGTTCTTCCAACTAAAGGAATCTTCTTTCATTTTCAACTAAAGAAAAAAAAAATCCATCACCGTATTAGGATTTTAATCATTGTCTCTAGCTATGAGAGTCAACTTGGGGGGCAGGGGGGGGGGGAAGCACACAAAAAATAGGATCACTTTATCTTATTTTCTTTTACCCAAGAATATTTAAGTAAATTGACAAATGAGCAGATACACATACAAACACACAGAATCAAAGAATTTGGAAACAAAAAGGATAATTTGCAATCATTTTATGAATGAGGTTATGAGGCCAGTGGAGAGGTAAACTGCCCAAGCCTACACAGCCAACAAGAGCCGAAGTTGGATGCCCTTCAAATATGGCCTTTTCGGATATGCCTGGGAAAACAGGATAAGTTGATCCAGCATTTATGTTTATTATATTGATAGGGCTGTCTTTCAGCAGGAGTTGGTAGCAAAAGTCAACATAATCAAGATATTATGGCTATGTTCTCCCATTGTTTTCATTTTCTTAGAAAAGGAAAGCCTATCAAACTTTATTGTCAGTCCTGTCATATATGGTTTTGAAACTAAAATAATTACACTCCATACTTAACCTTGTGTGACAATTGAAGGACCTTGACGTATTACTTCTTTGTGGCATTCAACAGTAAGTGGCACCCGGCATATCTGACTACTTACAGTGTGAGCGTGAGAAAGTGTTTGGGGACCTACAACTGCTTATTTAAAGGGTGGGGACTCAATATAATTAGAGAGCCAAAAGGCACTCAGCTTTACTAGGGAAAATATCATGCAATGCACTGTTAGCCTTTAGATGGCTTCTTAGTCAACTTCTTCGTTACTCTCTAGAACTCTCTGGAATTCTGCCCCTTTTATGACATAAAGGTATCTGTCCTGGTGAATATGAACCAACAAGGAACAGAGGATCTCTGTGCCTGAACAGGGCTGAAAGAAGTAGAACATGTTAGCCAAGATAACAGTATGTCTTTGTTGGAAACATTTCGGATTGAAATGCTTCCGTTAATACAGACCATAGGTCCCAGGAAGCCATATTTTTCCTACATGTGCATCATTAGACTATAGTATATAATTTATTAAGGAGGGAAAGGTGAAAGTTGGACAGGGAAAATCCAAGACAGGAGTGCTTGCTTTAGAGAACCGTGTATCTGAGAGTCGTTTTCAGGTACACAAGTTGTTTTCGTAATCTCTAGCAACCCATTATCTTCTTGAGTTACCTGTGCTATTATTTCAGAAGATGACATTTTTAACATTGTTAATTATCACCTCGACTCCTCTACCGTCACAGAAGTCTTTAAAATTTCTGGTGTGAAAAATCACCCAGACTACATTCTTCTAAATTTATGATGGGAAACGTTCAGCTCATATGTTGAAAAACAGAAAAAAATTGCCTGCCAAGAACCAACCGGCCAACAGAAGCACCGAGAAGTGTCTCCAATATCCCACCATGCCACTCTGCAACCCGTCTTCACATCTACACACACCATAGGAGAATTAACCTACAATCCATGGTGGAGAACTGGGGGAAGGTGGGAAAGGGGAAAACAAGTAAAGAAATTCCTTGCTGTCCCACTACCTGAATGGAAGACGATCGTATCTCAAGCAGGAAGATGAGAGAAGGATGAACCTTCAGCTAAACCACACAAATGTTCCCTGGCATCTGGAGCTATGGGAAATCTCTCAGTCCATTTCCCTCTGGTGGCAGCAATGGATAGATACCTGTGTACCGGGTGCTAGTCATTGAAGAGGTCCGGGGAGGAGACTAATAGAATCCATTAAAGTTCATTCAAAAATTGTTATTGGAAACCGCAAATGAGCAAAACCCTTAAAAACTAAGAAAAAGCTACTTTTCATTTTATCCAACACTCTTATTGTTTTGCCCCACTCAAAGCATTTTTTAAAAATTCCCTTCTCCTGTCACCTGGGTGGCTTAGTCAGTTGAGCGTCTGACTCTCGATTTTGTCTCTGGTCACGATCTCATGGTTTGTGGGTTCAAGCGCCATGTCAGGCTCCGAGCTGACAATGTGGAGCCTGCTTGGGATTCCCTCTCTCCCTCGCTCCCTGCCCCTCCCCCACCTGTGTGGGTGTTCTCTCTTTCCAAATAAGTAAACTTAAAAAAAATATTCCCTTCCCCAGAGTTGCAAAAAGAAAAAAGCAAAACCAAAAACTACAAACTAGAAACGAGATTAGAACACCTGGTTTATTGGGGAAAATTCATAATGAAAACAGCAATGGTTTATTCTGCAAGTCACAAAATAATAATTTGGTATATAAAATGAATTGGTTTTCATTATGTAAGAACAAATGGTAAAAAAAATAATAATAGTCAACGCGATATATTTGCCATTCAGAGAAACCTCACATCCCTGATTTTTCCCATTGTATGTTTTATATCAGATATTTTAAATCTCTTTTCCAAGGAAGACCAGGTTTGTAACTACATTTAAGGTGTTGTTTACAATTGCCATCTATCAGAAGCTGTGTCTATATGATTAGAGCCCAGTCAAACCTGAGATGAAGAATTCAAGCCATTTCTTCTCCTGACGCTGTCTTCATGCTACTTTGTGAAAGGAATGGCCCTCCTGATGCTTCAATAAACAACCAAATCACACCTGTCAGCCGCGATGAGTTAGACCCAGCCCAGCTTTCAATCAGATCTACTGTGTTCCCGAACATATAGACACAAAAGAGTACAGATTTATGAATTCAGCACTTTCCCACACCCCAACCCTACAAGCCACTTCAAAAGAGAAAATTTCGTCTTAACATTTCACTACGTAAGGAGGCCTGACTACGGCAGCAGGCTTTGGCTATGAAAGAAAACATTCGTAGATGCCATATCAAGTTAACATGAAGTTTTGCAAAAAAAAAAAAAAAAAAAAAAAAAAATCAGGATATTAGTTAGAAATTCTCACAAATGGTATGCATTTAGGAAACTATTTTCCTTCTTTAAATAGGTGAAGGCTTGAAAAATATATATTTTTTGTATTTCTCGTGGAATAGTTGGTCACTGACAATTTTTACTAATACCGCTCTCTTCTCGTTGGCTTTTAATAGACCCAGTCCATTCCACCTGAGAAAAACACACAATCTTTGAAGCCTTCTCATTTTTTACCGTATAAAGGGGTTACATTTCATATTCATATTCTTTTACCGTCACACCAATCTTTGAAGCCTTCTCATTTTTTACCGTATAAAGGGGTTACGTTTCATATTCATATTCTTTTACAAATGCAGTATAAATGGTATGGGTAGAAATAAGGAGATACGGGCATATTACAGGTAATTAATTAAAAGAAGTAAGTTTTGTTTACAAACATATATAAAAGGTGAATATGAAACTGTACCGCCATTTAAGAAATATTTTCTCCCAAGTTATTTAGCATTGACTAATTTAATGATATGCACACTGCCCACCAAATGGGTTCGAAGGACGCTGAGGAAGACAGTTTCTTGCTCTGGGATCCATCTTGGCAGCATTGAGTTTCTTCTGCTCACTCCCCACCTTAGGCGGATGTGTAGAAGTACCTAGGCTTAGCATTGCCCAAAAGGTCATCTTCATAGTTGGGAAGGCAACAGAAGAAGAAGGCACAGCCGATCAGGATAATCGTGGCCGCCCACCCAAAACCATAGGCCCAATTATAGATGTAAGTGACGGCAGGGTTGGCATGAAGGTCGAAGGTCTGGGTGTACTTCACGGGGTAAATTACCAGGGAGATGATCTGGAAGACAGCTGAAGGGAAGAAAAACATCCCAAAGAGTGAATATGGACACACGGATGAATGCGTGGTACCAACAGATTAACTCCCTCTTCCACGATGTCCTTGCCTTTACATAACCGTTAAATCCACTTCACGCTAATGAAAGGGACCGGGGGAATGTGGTTAATCATGAGCCAACACAGGTTATTGAGTGTTGTATGTCAGAGATACCTGGCACTGAGCAGAACACTGAATATACGAAATACAGACAGAGAACAATTAGGGACTCTCTCTGTAGTACCTGTGTACGCATTGCGTTTACTAAAGTAAAAGGTGCAAAACTATAGTACAGAGTAGAAAGCAGGGTGGTACCGAAGAGTATTTTTTCATCTTGGTAATTCCTGTGCCAAACACAGTTCATATTTTCCGTGTTAGCAAAAGTAATATGTACGCATATACACACATGTGTGCACACAACACATACGTGAGACAATGTTGATAATACTACACCACTGGAATAGTCATTTAATAAACAAGTGACTAAGTGGCAGGCACAGCAAGCCGATGACGCAAATGACCAATGTAGGGAAGCACCAGAAAAGCCTGCAGAGGAGGCAGGAATCTGAAGAATAAATAGAAATGGAGAGATGGAGGTCGGAGGCAAGAATGTTCCAGGATGGCGGGACGGGAATTCAAGAGGGGAAGAGTCAGTGCCTTGGGGAAGTGGAAGGAAGATATAAGAAAGAATGCACAGACCCAGAAGATTTCTAAGCTCTTTGGTAGAAGAGTCACCTTATTACAGTTATTATTCATCATATTGGCATTTTAAGCAAATTAAAAAAAAAATACAAACTTGATTAAATCTATTTTTGTCTTATTTTCCAATGAACATGCATAACTCTACAAAGCTGTAACGAGCTTCCACGCACTATGCTGCGTTCTTGCATTCTCTCACACCATAGTTCACCCGTGCATTGTTACGTCATTGGGCATGAATGCATTTTTTCAATCTGTGACATTGAGACACCAGTCTGCACCCAGAGGGGCCAGCTGGCCGTGCTCTGGAGAGCAGAGAGTCCTCAATCCTCCTCCTTTCACCGAAATGCTTTCTGCCAGCTCCACGAATGCATCCTCAAAGTCATTTTCTTTTCCTTTTTTGTTTTTTTTATTGCTAGAAAGGCCATCAGTGTTTCCACATCATGGTTTGTTCCTTCCGTTTTTCAACTCAAAATATTCCCCTTCTCTGGCAATTTAAGAAGAGCGATCTCGGTGCAGATCTTAACATTTCTCTGTTTCTTATATGCTTTAAATGGCAAATTCTTACTTGTTAAATTTATTATTTACTGCAAAATATTGCGTAAGACATAAAAGCAACCCTTGCCTATATTATCTCCAAATTCCCCTGGTCATAAATGTTAAATATCGTTCACCACCTGTTTCAGTTCATCATAGGTAAAGTTCTTACAATGATTTGGATCCATTTCTGCACAATCTTTATTGTATCGGTACTCAATTTTTCAGATAGTAACCCCAAGACATACATAAAATTAAAAATAATTGTTGCTGCGAAATATTTCTTAGAAGTCCAGTAGGCCCTAACTGAACGTTGCTAACCACTAAAAGTACACTGAAGATTCCTAGGCCTTTCCCTCTTCTATCAACATGCCCCGTTCTACTTATCAAACTCTCAAGGCAAAAATGAGTACTCAGTCGTAAGGTGAGAAGGCAGAATTAGGCAGGACAGTATGCAGTGAAGCTGTGGGAGTTTGCCAGAATTAGTCTTCCTTACAACAGAAACTCCTGCAACCCTGTCAGCTCGAGCTGGCCCTTCCCAGATCGTAATGTTTTTAACGCTAACATGGAGGAAAGTGGGATTTTTTAAATGATGGCAAATTCCATACAACATCATGTTTATCATGTAACCACTGGTTACGTGTACCATTCGCCGGCACTAAATACGTTCCCAATGTTGTGCAATCATCACCACTCTCTCTGCCTAAAACTTTTTCAACATCCCCAACCTAAACTCTGCTTACCCCTCCCTCTCTCAGCCCCTGGTAAGCTTGGATCTACTTTCTGTCGCATAAGTGAAATCATAAAATACTTGCCCTCTGTGTCTACCTTGTTTCTCTTAGCATAGGATTTTCAAGGTCCATCCACACTGTAGCATATATCAGAGCTTTATTCCTTTTGATGGCTGAATAATACTCCATCGTATGTGATATACCACATTTTCATTTAACATCTCCTGCAACACTTGGGTTGTTTCCACCTTTTGGCTGTTGTGAATAATACTGCTATGACCATGGGTGGACAATCATGTCCAAGTCCCTGCTTGTTCAAGTCCCTGCTTTCAGTTCCTTGGGATACATACGGAGAAGAGGCATTGCCGGGTCATATGGTACCAACTGGGGTTTTTCAATGAATATGAATGTCCCGGTGTTATTTCTAATGGTGATTAAAATAGGCGCCCATCTAGTCTTCTAAGGCATGTGAAAGGAAGATACATCGCGTGTGTTGGTTTGATAAAGTCTTATAAATTTAACTATGAAAGCCAAATAGAAGCGGAAATAGGATTCAACAAGATTCTTCATGTTTTGTGATTCCAAACCACTTCTGGTTTTAAAATAGTATTCGAAAAGCAAACTTTGAGACATAAGGAACATTGGAGTAAACCTTATGTTTCAATCAAGGGAAATTCTCCAAGGTAAAGGTGAGGGCCGGACCTATACGGGCTGGTTCTCTGAGGCCACCTCCTTCTTCTGAGCCAGGACCCTTTTCACCCCCAACTTGTTCTGCCCAGGCTCTGCGAGCACCCTCCCTAAGCTCAGGGAACCCAGAACAGGGCGGCCTCCCTCTGGGCTCACGCTTGATCTTATGCACCTCTTCTAATCACAAGGCTTCTGACTTGTTCCAAGACCATCTGTTCACTCTGTACTTGTACTCCAGGTCTGTAGCTGGATTTCTGCTTTGGTCCCTCGAGCCTAAGTTAGTACCTTGAGAAAAGACCTGTGGATTTTCTCTTCCTCAGAAAATCCAGTGTTGCATCTAAATTCAGTTCTGCGGCTGAGGTCCCTAGTGCCAGGATCCCACCTAAAATTTCAAATAAATCTTGCTCCTAGACTCCTAGTTCTTGCATTCCATTAATAAATGTTCACTCTGACCGCACTCACCTACATAACTAAATTCCCATCCCCCAGAACTGGCTCTATGATACAATCCCAGTCCGGGCGCCTCCTAGAGTCTCCCGTCCCACCACAGAAACCCTTTCTATGCCCCACTATATCATAAGCTTCATCCTTCAATAAGTAACATCCTTCAATAAGTAAAATGGCTCCGGGACATTCCAGCCCCCTCAGCAAGGGGATCAAGGAGGCCCGCACTGGGATCGCTATGGAAACACTACACTTCCAGGGCTGACTCAGCCCTGGTCCCTCAAGGTAGGGGTGTCGCTGGACATGGGGTCATCTATAAGCGAGAGCAGCACGCAGAGTGACAACCTTCCTCCCTTGGATGGAGGACATGTAATACCGTCTGAGCCACAGGAGGAAGGGGACCTAGATCTTAAGACACTTGACTGTTACTTCTGCCCTTGGTGACACATTTTCTGCAAACAGATCAGGAAGTGTAATTGTCAAGGGTCATGGGAGAGACAGTACTATAGTGATGCCTACTGAAGGTATGAATTGCTGACATAGTCTTACCAGCCAGGGCCAGGAGGCCTCCAATCACTCTCAGAAAGACAAGCATCTGGGGTCCACAGAGGGCAAAGAAGGAGAGGATGAAACAGATCACCAGGATGATAAAGCCACAGAAGAGCATGGCAGCGGCTGCCCGTCCCCACGCTGTAAGAGAAAAGAAACGGTAATTAATAAGACAGACATGCCAAATTTAAAAATCACTTGTCGAAGCATCAGTAGGAGTTTTTTGCTCTCTGTTCATTATATGTGGGTGCAAGGACAGCTTTTCTGACAGCACTTAAGCCTCTCCGTATCTCAAGGGAAGAAGAGGCAATTCGTGCGGAGGGTGCCCGATACGTTGCTACACAATAATGCCTTCTCCCCTCAGAGTTCGGGCGAATGTTTAGATCTCTGACATGAAAGTTCAAACTCATCAAACTGTTTCTCACGTAACAAAAAGGCCATATAAACAGGTATCTTTAAAAGGTTCACTCAAGTTCTAACACAACACAACTACAGTAAACATTTTTTATATTGAGCAATTAAATTAGAATCCCGTTAGGAAATGGTTCAAATACCTTGACAAAACGTCGTTGTTTCGTATTAATGTTTGGTTCTGTGCCAAAATAATCATTGAAATCATCTGCCTCATGACTAGGCAGAGATGTGAAATAAAACAATTTAATTATGAAGAAGCTGTGACTTCATAACAAGTTTAGGTACAAATATATCCAGTTGCTAGTCTAAATTTTATCGTCTTGAACTATTCAAGATGTATTTGCACAAGCGTTCTTAGTTATTGATATTGGCCCTAAAAGGACTCAGGATGAAGTGACAGTTGATTTCTGGGTTTGAAAATCTGCACGGGCACCTCCAGTCCCGTGTTGTTCTACCTTGAGCCTGTGGAAATATGGAGAGCCGTGGATACCCTGGCCAACAATCCCAGCCAATAATGCCCACTGCACAACCTGCACGAATTTCTCAAATCTCTTCAAATACAACCTCTCTAGAGGGCCTAACACTGATGGTGTAATCGCTCTGTGCCAGGCTCTGTGCTAAGAACCTGACATGCCTTAGTTCACAGAATCTTCACAATCTTTTTAAGGTTCATACTATCATCACTTCTTTAGCGGGGTGCCTGGCTGGCTCAGTCGGTAGAGCATGGGACTCTTGATCTCAGGGTCATGAGTTTGAGCGCCATGTTGGGTGCAGAGATTACTTAAAAATCAAAGATCTTTATCATTATTTCTTTAGAAATGAGTATATACGAAGGCTATGAAAGTTCAAATAACCTGTCACGTAGCCACACGGCTGATAAGTGCTTCAGGCAAGTTCGATTTCCAGCCTGTCTAAATCCGAAACATGATTCTTTTTAGACCTGTAATTTACATACCGTAAAATTCACTCTTTCAAGGTATGCTCCTGCTATATTCATTCACAGGGTTGTGTAACCATCGCCGCTTACGATTCCAAAGTTTTCATCCCCGCAAAAGAAGCTCCATACGTGCCACCCCCACCCCTTTCTTCCAGCTTCTGGCAACCATTAATCTGGTTTCTGTTACTATCAATTTTCCTGTTCTGGACATTTCATATACACGGAATCCATACTGCATGGCCTTTTGTGACTGTCTTCTTTCACCTATTGTGTGGCCAGTCTGCATTTTATTTATCCATCCATTCACTGATAGACGAACACGCACTCTTAATCTATTTACTTTTTTACTGCACTCAAAAAAGCGAGTCATGTGTTCATCTGCCCTGGTTTCACTCCTCCTCGAGCACCGCTCGGCTGACAAATTCATCCTCCCTTAATTCTAGGTCATTTGGTCACAGTGGAAGACACAGGGGGCAAAAACAACAGGGGCTCGGAAGCCAGCCAGACTTCATGTGCGCCCTGCCTCTGTCACCAATTAGCCACCATCAGCCTGCACATCTGCTAACCTGGGCTAAAAATGCCTTCTTTCAACATTATTGTGAGGAGGACAGCCCTTGTGTGAAAAGTCAGGGAGCTAGGAAGGCTCCAGCCTTTACCACTCGAAAAGTTCCTTGCGTATTATTCCTCTGACTTTTCTCCAGTTCCTCACCTTTCTCCATTTTCTTTCTGTATTTCTTTACTTCTGCACTTCTTTCCATTCATTCTTGTTCCTCAGTTACCCACTGCATGTTTACATCATCATCTGTTATAGACAAACTTTCTCCAACCCCCATGCTCCTTCCAGATCTTCCTCTAGGTTTAGGAATGACTGGGGCGTAATAGGTTATTAAGAAGAGAACACATTTTTATATGTCTCAGAAATACCATGTTTTCCCACAAACTATCCCTTAGTGGCCTGCAAGATGAGGCAGAGACAGAGCATGAGTGGGCCTATTTTATATTTATAAAATTTTTTTATAATTTTATATATTTTTAATTTATATTTTATATATAACTTTTTATTTATATTTATAATTTTCATTACTTTCCTCCAGACCTTTTTTGCTCTTTCCGGAGATCGATCGGAGGTCTTAGGGGCAAGATAAAATAGAAATGTTTTATTTTAAATCAGAAATGAATAAAGCCAGAATGTGAAATGTTCTCACTTTTGCCTCGTCCTTCAAGTAAGGTAACTTGCAAGAGAAGTGGGATTGTGCTATGGAAAGAATAGTAATCAGACCATGTCAAGGTCGAGCCCATAGATCACGGTGTCAAATCATCAGTGGTGCTTATTAAAAATACAGATTCCCGTGACTCCCTCCAAGCCCAACGGATCATAACTCAAGAGGTAGTACCCAGGAATCTGCGCCTTACTGGCATCTCTTACATCCATACTAAAGTTTGAGAAGAACTAAGAGAGATGATTAATCTCCTTATAAAAACAGAGCACTGCCAAAAAAGAACATGTAACTTTCGGTATATGACCCACTGTCGATTACAGTCTCGTTTCTACGGATTTTTATGGCTACTGTCAATCATTACAGCTAAATCCAATTATCAAATTCAAAGAAGCAGACACTCATTTTGCCTTTTAAGTTGAGTTCACAGGTTAGAAACTGCCATGAAAGGCAACCAATCTGTATAAGCATTCGGAGGAGTGCAAACATAATGAAAACTTGTGTAGCCGAATGTGAGTCTTCAATAATAACAACAACAAAAAAACCTTCCTAACAAGGAACACATTTTGCTGACCAAACTCTGACAGTCACAGATTAAGGTTTGAAAAGTATAGCTGACTAAATGATGAGGGATGTAGCTATGACGAGTAGTATTAATAATTATTCCTGTTTATTTGGGGAAGATTAATACAGATTATCCCCATTCCCACTCCCTCTAACATGATAGCTGAAGTGTAATTTACATTTCGTTTCACGTACTTGAAAGGAATTCAGAAAATAGTGAGCCCCTTCGCCTACCCTGAAGCCAACAGGTGAACACAAATATGAACACAGCCCAATTTTAAGAACTTTGCCTAAGCTGTGTGAAATAATCCAGTAGTGTCTTGTTTAAACGCTGAGTCTGAGAAAATCAAAATGGCAAAGTAAGTGGCCTTTTGTCTTGAGAAAGGCTTCCCTGGAAGCAGAACACGTGATAACCTGCTCCTGCAGCATGGAAACACCCACACTGAATCATTTAATTATCACAGAAGACAGAAACCTTGGCACAGTTTTGAAGACCTGGCTGATGAGCGATGAGTAAGGCAATCTGCCCTCTCCTATCAATGGCTGTTTTGCTGTAAAATGATGAGATGGACCCTACCTGGTCTGATCAAGGTCATCCCAGCCCAACATTCCTCCCGAGAAGGGGGCCGACAGCCATGCAGACTTATAACATGGCAAATCTCCCCGACACACCTTGTGAAAAGTTAAGTCTGCACCCCGAGTACTTTTGGTTTCACTTAATTACCCAGAATGAGCCTAATACCTACAAATGTATCCAACCCTTTTAGGAAGGATTTCTATGTTTGTATTATACCATGGTCTAAATTATACCGTATTTACCAACCCCAAGAGGAAAACATCTTAAAGCTATTTCTTCCATGAATGTACAGATGGATGGTCCTTGGCTCTTCGAAGGCAGACTGTCCATCTTTATTCTGAAGACAAGTCTGTTCTCCATTATTATTTTGTACACAAAATGTTATTGTCTTTCCTAATTATGGTTTGCGATAGACAGCAGGGAGGATTCTCACTGTCAATTAGCCCTCGCCGAACAGAGACCACAAATCACACAGTACTACAGGTACATGGATGCTATGTTTCCGTGCAGGAATGTTTTTTGTTTGTTCTGTCTCCTTAAGGGAAGACCAATTTGGTGTTGTATATAACCTATTACATCCTAAATTTATTTTCTAAGTGCCACTTGGAGAAGTTCATATTATTAAAGAGACCAGCCGCTTTATAAACCCACTTTTAAATAAGATTCATTAAAGACCCATTTGGATAAAGAACAGCCTACCTAATTTGGCTCTCACTTGCAAAGATTCAACATCAGATCGACACCAATGGTCACTAATGTAATTCTGAGTTTTTCCTAGAAAATGCTTTTAAGTTTTTTGTACGAGAAAAATGCTATTATCTTTTTTCCAGTGATGACATTTGAAAATGCAATGTTACAAGACAAATACAGCTAGGAAAAGACCAGTAAGGTCAACGGATAAGAAAGGAGCGAGAAAAAAAAAAAAAAAAAAAAGAGGAAAAATAAATACCTTGAATGCCATGCTGGAAACCGTAAATCAAACTGAAGTTTGTGAAAAGGAAAAAAAAAGAAAAAACAACTTACAGACGAGAGCACTACTAATATTTTTAGTATTGTGGGTAATATTTTAGAGACGGTCACTAATTGTTCCTCCAAAGTTAGTTTTTCTTTTAATGGATTTGCTGCATTCTTCAGTAGTTTTCCATGTGGGCACCCAACACTGACCATGACAGTCTGGTCTAGCTAGCTCCTTACTCAGTACCTTGCAGATGCCCACCTGTCGCCTAATTAAAGTAGAATCCCTTTCCAGAACAAAAGATCCATCTATTAATAGGGAAGGGCCTACCTAATAAATCTGAGCTTTGATCAGATCTCATACTATTTGTACAGAGTTCTTTAGGTCACATAGACTCTTTATGTCATGGACTGAAAACTGGATAAAACCATGATTACAAGTTACACAGTTCTTGTCTACAAATAAGTATACACATAGATGGAATATATATTCAAAAAGCCTGGTGCATGCCCAATGAGGAGGTAATCTGCAGGAATATGGACCAGTGCTTCTGAAACTATACAGTGCTTTACGCGTCACCTGGGGACCTTGTTAAAATGCAGATTCTGGTTCAGAAAGTGGGGCCTGAGATACTGAGTGCCCAGTAACCTTCCAGATAATGCTGATGCTGCTGGTCTGGACACTTTGAGTAGCAAAAATCTTGAGGGCAACTCATAACAGACCTCCAAAAAAAATTACATAGGAAGAAGTGATTTTGCAGAAGCTTTAGAAGACAAGCAAAGCAATGTCAGGGGCATGTGCAACAGCATCCAGTTGGCGTGAGATTCTTTACATGCTCTACATTTTCTCCTGAAACTGAGCCAGATGATAACTACTTACCACTGTGTTTTTACAGAACGATGATACTTTGCCCCGTTATGGTCTTCTTTGAAAGTCTCCGTGGGGAAACCATCCATCCCATACGGGAAGATGTGAAAATGGAGAATTGCTCCCTCAACTTGGACAAGATTACTAGCAGGGAACTGGGGATCAACGGTCACGTATTTGAAAGTCTGTCAGATGAAGAAGGCTGGGAAGGAGAATTTACACGGAAGCACATTTGAGCTCCATCGGCATAAGACAAGTACTTTTTTTTTTTTTTTAGAATTTTTTTTTTTATTTTTTTTTTATTTTTTTATTTTTTTTTGAGACAGAGAGAGACAGAGCATGAACGGGGGAGGGGCAAGAGAGAGGGAGACACAGAATCGGAAGCAGGCTCCAGGCTCTGAGCCATCAGCCCAGAGCCCGACGCGGGGCTCGAACTCACGGACCGTGAGATCGTGACCTGAGCCGCAGTCGGACGCTTAACCGACTGAGCCACCCAGGCGCCCCAGACAAGTACTTTTAAACAAAGAGCAGCGTCCAGGGAACTGAATTAAGTTGCGAACAAAGGGAAGAGGGCTCCGCTCATCGTGGGTGGTGTTGATGAGCACAGGCTTTGGTGAAAGTGTGAACAGGTGCACTCTTACGCCCTTCTAATTCTCATAGCCTGTGAGTCTGTGCCCGCTTGCACGGAGAAAACAAGTTAGGTCACTAAAAAGGGAGTGAGGCTGTTGGGCGATTACTGCCAAGTGCAGCAAATGGCTAGGTCACAAGTTCCCACACGTCTGGATTTTATAAATGAACACACATAACTATGCTTTAATTCGGAAAATCAATGGAGTGGCCAACCTTTATTTTTCTGTGTAAAGACATGAACACACACCCACAAAGAGTAATCTACCTACTAACGCCTAATTTCATAAAACAATAACATTTCAAGATCTCACCCTACCTCTCTGCAAAAAGGCCTCAAGGGCACAGTCTCAAAACGAACTCTTCTAAGTTCAATTTCGCCTAATGTAAACCTATTCACTTTGTACTTATGCTTCTCATTTCCTGTACATTTTAAGAACCGTAGGGCTAAATGATCTAAAAAGATCCACATAATAAATACTCTGATTCTTGGACTTATCCAAGACTGAGTTCATGTAAAAAAAAAAAAAAAAAAATACCATTCAATGCATTCTGTGGTATTCAAAGGGCGTCTGGTAAAATGAAGCTCCGAACTTGTGAGTTCAGATCTAAAGCAAGCCCTCTTGGACTTGGCCGTACTGACTCCCCACTGCCATTCTTGGTGCATAAACTCATCGCCATTATCCCGGTGCATAAATCCAACTCCATTAGTCTCCACCCTGACAAGCCAGAGCTTGCTTGGGCTTTAGAATCTGTATCACTGACACTTAAAATATCTTCCTGATGTGTTTCTTCTTAAAAACGGGGAATAAAAGGTGCCGACGGTACAAAAACAGTCTGCATGAACATGCATTCCAATTTAATTTTGCATTTTATTTACATGTGAAATTCGAACAATTATTTCAATGTTCTTTTCCTGTTTGGAGAAATATGTGAGGTTCTTTCTATGCTTTACATGCTCATGATGTTTTAAAAAATTAAACAAGTATTTGTTAAGCTGGGTATCTATTTAGTTGTTAATACCATGTAAAAACAAATATCCAGCTTATAATTTGGTTGATTTATAAGGAAAAATGAGGTGATGTGGCAATCTGAAATTCTTCAAAAAACTGTCAACAACCACGAGGAATATAATATTCTGCATTTTACATAGTTCTAAGGAACTATCTCCCTTTATAAAAACATCTATGTTATTAGTATTATTGCCAATACTTGAAGAATAATCTGTGTTTTTAATATCAAAATGAGCATATTAATGTTATGAATATTAATACAAAGAGATGGTCAAGCGCTTTGTAATAAAAAGGTATATTTTCTTAAAAGTTACGATTGTAGTTACATGTGTGGCTTAAAGTTACCTGGGTGCTCAGTAGGTTAAACATCCGACTTCGGCTCAGGTCATGATCTCGAGGTTCATGAGTTCGGGTCCCGCATCAGGCTCTGTGCTGACAGCTCAGACCCTTGAGCCTGTTTTGGATTCTGTGTCTCCCTTTCCCTCTGACCCTCCCCTGCTCATTCTCTGTCTCTCTCTCTTTCTCTTAAAAATAAATGAAACAATAAAAAAAATTGTTTTAAGTTACAATGATAAGTCATGTTGATGTTCTAGTACATTTCAAGAAGTTTTTAAAAAGTGGATGTACAAAAGTCAATCCTCTGTATTGAGATATTTTAAGTAGAGCCATCCACCTTACTCTTTGTTGTGTTTATACATACGTGGGAGTGTGTGTAAACTGCTCACTACATTTTAGATAAACCTCCCATAAACACGTTGTTTTCCACAAAGCCTTACTGGGGTTAATCTGAAAATCTCCAGGGTTCAGAGATGCCTAGATAATCGCCCTATAGTGTAGGAATACACAATTTTTACACCTGTTAAGGAAGCCAACATCCATGGCAGAAAATGAAGTGAAAGTGTAATAAACACTCCAGCTCATCTCTGACCAGAATAGCCTGAAATGGACCTCTCTTTGAGAGTTCACATCAGTATTCTTCTTCCCACGGTTGCCTAATGACCATGACCGTGGCTCCTGGATTCATGATTTGATTCCAGGTCTAGAGCAAAAGCTGCATCGAACACGTTATTGGCACTTCTCTTTGCAAACGACACAGGAATAACTGAACTGAGATGTTAATGACACCGCCCCCTTACGGAAAATCAGTCTTGCCGCATCATACAGGTAACAGATTTTTCAAGACCCGCTTGGAAAACTGAACTTTACCAAAAACCAGTTTCTTTTTTTCTTTTAAGTTTATGTATTTTGAGAGAAAGAGAGAGAACGTGAGTGGGGGAGGGGCAGAGGGAGAGCGAACCCCAAGCAGGCTCCACACTGTCAGCGCGGAGCTTGATGTGGGGGCTCAAATCCAAGAAGGGTGAGATCATGACCTAAGCCCACATCAAGAGTCAGAAGCTCAGGGGCGCCTGGGTGGCGCAGTCGGTTAAGCGTCCGACTTCAGCCAGGTCACGATCTCGCGGTCCGGGAGTTCGAGCCCCGCGTCAGGCTCTGGGCGGATGGCTCGGAGCCTGGAGCCTGTTTCCGATTCTGTGTCTCCCTCTCTCTCTGCCCCTCCCCCGTTCATGCTCTGTCTCTCTCTGTCCCAAAAATAAATAAAAACGTTGAAAAAAAAATTAAAAAAAAAAGAGTCAGAAGCTCAACGGACTGAGTCACCCAGGCACCCCACCAAAAACCAATTTCTATATCAAATTGAAACATAGCTTATGGACTGGATCAGTGTTGTCTTTACAATTAAAAAAGTTAATGCGTTAGCCTTCTAATTAAAAAATTGCACCAACAAAACCTGCTTATTCCCTTCCACATACAAAGCACTGTATCATTCTGAGGCTGGAGGAGCCACGCCCTGGGAAGGTGAGCTCATCCTCCAAGTCCAGGAAAAATAAGAACTGCATTGTGTGAGTTTCACAAGAGGGCTGTAGCCACAGCCAGGGAGAGCCGTGCAGGCTAGATCATGTCCCAGCAGCAGTGTTGATGGCCGTTCTGGCAGCACCTCTCTTCCAGCCTAACCTTCAAATGCGGAGGACCGCAGAGTACTCTCTGGGTCTGTATTAGTCTCTGTTCTGACGTCTGATCATCAAGTCCGTTTACAAGAACACATCTGTATAAGCAGTCTTCGTAAGTCCCCCAGAGAGACTGAGTTCCAATGCATTTTGGCTAAAAGATACAGATGTATGACTTCAAAGAAATTAATTCCCTTTAAAACCCTAAAAGATCTGAGATACTAGAAACCCCGGCAGGCGTTCTGTTTGTTTTAAGAGAGGAAAAACACAGACTTTAAGGCAAGCAGGAATTCCTTGCGGTCTTTACATTTCATTACCTGCTAATGAGGACCATGCCTCCCTTTGTGGGGCAAGCTCATGGTGAGAACTTCCAAACAATTCCGCAGTAGATAAGATACAGCACCAGGCTCTGGATACGGGCCCCCAGAACCAGAAATAAACTGGGTGCTTCGAAGTCCTAGGCCACTTCAGAGTAAAGAATCAAGTCAATAGCCCTAGCAGGGAATGGAGAAAGGCAGGGCAGGCTTCTTCCTCGGTTTTAAACTCAGTTGCTAAAGCCCCATTCGAGAGCACTTGGCTTTCAGTTGGGAATTGGGCTCGTACTTAAACCCTCCTCTCCAGCACCCCAGGCACACACACTAATCACAATAGATCCCAGCTGTTTTTGGCAACTACCCTTCGTGGGGGGTGGCAGCGGGCAAGAATGTGCCCCTTTCCAGTGGCGCCGATTAAGTAAAACACCCAGGCTGCTCCATGCTGGAAAAATAAAGCAACTCCAACTGCAGTATGTGAAATTTGTCAACGCTGCTTCATTTTGCTGGTGTAGAAGATGTGTTTGCTGTGTAGATTTCAAATCAGATGAAAATAACTGAGTTTTCTCAACAGCAATGCCGTACTTAAGTCAAAAAGACACCCCCTAAAAACAAAAAAAGAACCAGAACTAGCCTGCTCCTTAAAAGAACCGCAGTACCCATTGAAATCATAACTAACACTTTCGCCAAAAATTCCATTTTTTTTTTTTAACCGAGTAAGAGTTGCTTTCACTCAGTTCAAGCCAAACGAATACACCGACCTTGGGGAAGGCGCGTATATTTTCATCTTACAAGGAATCAGAGGAGGCGGTGGCATAATGGCAAGAGAGTTCACTAGGTCTCCAAGAAAATAGACTTTGTTCATTGTATTTACTCATCTAAACCTCTTTGATGGCTGAAAAATCACCTTTTGCATGTCACCGACAACCCCTACAAAAAAATAGTTTGAACTAGGGCCATTTTGGCCCAGCTGTGAGCCTGGTTTTGGACACTCAAAGCTGCTGCTGCTTTCTTTTGCTCGGGTCGGATGCCTAACCTAAGCTCTAAATACATTTTTTTTTTTTTTTTAATCACTCACTACCTCTGCCCCGGTTCACTCCTTTTGCCTAGGGCGGCCTCCGAAGGCCGGAGGCCGCGCACGCCCAGCCGCAGCCCAGAGGGCTTCCCGGAGGCGGCGGCGGCACTCACCGTACTCCATGAGGCTCTGGCAGCCATCCTCGTAGGACCCGCTGCCGCCGCCCTCGTGGAAGCATCGCCACCACAGGGAGGACGTCTGGATGTGTTCGCTCGACTGCAGCCAGCCGCGGCCGGCCAGCGCGATGATGTCGAAGGCGATGGCGCTGAGCAGCAGCAGGGGCAGGATCCACCTGCAGCGCTCGCAGGCCAGGCCGCAGCGCAGCATCTCGACGGTGGCGGCGCGGAGGAGAGGAGCGCGCGGGGCTCGGTCGCCGGCGGAGAGTGGCCCGCGAGCGCAGGCAGCGCGACAAAAGGGAAGAGGCCGCGGGGAGGCGGCTCCCGGAGGACGCGGCTCGGGGCGCCGGGGCCCCACCTAGATTCCGGTGACTCACGGAGCGCCGCCCCGACCTGCCCGGCCGGCCGGGGTGCGCGCGGGGAGAGGCGGGGCCGGGCTCGGGTTACACCGGGCGTGGGTGAGCCTGGCCCGCCCGCGCCGCCCTGGAGCCGCGGGGGGCCAGCGCCCGGCCTGGGAAGGGGGCCCGGGGGAGGGGGGGGGGTCCCGGCTGCAGCCCCGCGCGCCTCTGCGCCTCCCCACTGCCCCGTTCCCCGGCCTCCTTGAGCCTCTCACGCCAAATGTGGTTCTTCTCCGTGCCTCGCCGGGTGCACGTTTTCATCCGAGCCACCCAGCTAAATATTTCATCCCCCAGGTCGGATAATGATCTGATTTTCAACAATCCTGCCTTCAGGTTTCAGGCAGTTTGACATGGGTGTCCACGTTGTACCTGTGGGTCAGTGCCGCACTCCGGTTGAACGCGTGCGCAACCCAGGAGCCGGTCCCTGACCCTCCTAAGCAGAGGTGGGCACTTCCTCTTGCTCTCCACCTTTGTACCTTGTACCGTGGCTCGCTTTTATCTGTTTATGTACTCGCCTTTCCTGCTGGGTCTGGAGCTCTTCGCCAGCAGAGGCCAGGTTTTATTCAACACAGTGGCTGGCGCTGTGTCTGGGTCTTAGGGGGAGCTCAAAGAAACATTTAATGTCTGAACGCACAGGATTTAACAGATGCCACCCCAGTCTTGGAAGCGCTTTATCTTGGCTTCCCAGATAGGTTCAGGTTCCGATCTGCGGCAGTCCACTCTCCACCACAAACCTGTCCCTATTGAAGCCCCACTTAATCTCCTCTTTTCCTTTACTATTTTGAGGTTTCTCCAAATGAAAGCCATAGGTCAGCATGCAGCCAGCGCCTAAAATCCCACCTCCAGTGTCCCGGCCCTGCTTCTGTCACCACCATGACTCGGGTGTGGTAGGGAGGGTGGGGTGGCAGCCGGGAGTGGCACTGAGGAGAAACAGATTCTCAGTGTCAGGCTCCACGGTGGCCTTGGGCAAATTATGAAAAACATCCCACGAGGGGTCACATCTTACCTTTCACCTCCACAGATCTCTGCTGAATCCCACCCAGTTGTTATAAAAGACTTCGCAATGTTTAAAATTTAGTCGTCTGTTTCACTTCGGTACTCTCGATAGAAACAGAGGACTATTTTGCCTTAAGCAGCTCTCCGACAATTGTTGAGGACTCATGAAATAAAAGTGCTGAGAAAGTTAGTGTTTGAAACCACATGAAAAAAAAATTTCCCCAGCCTTAATTTTACATGAACCGAATTCACCTATTTTCCTTAGAGGCCAATATTTTCACTTTGAAAGAAGAGCATGGGGGTGGGGGGAGGGCTTCTGCCAAGAGTTAACTGCCTACGGTGAAGATTGTGTAAAGAAAATAAGTTCTCAGGTTTTCAAAAGTTAGGTAAATATTTGTTTAAGTAGCTGTATCTATAGTATATTTGTGAGGGAAGAGATCAGATTCTTACAAATCAAATAGAGTACTCATCAGGAGCAAAGTGGTTTTAGACAAAACGAGAGTTTCATTGGTCTTAATATCTCTAAATGATTTGGGACTAGATATACCTTCTTTCTCTTGTTCCAATAGATTTGAGGGAAAGAGAGTATTAATGAGGTGAAAGGGAGCAGAGTAGCTCTTCGGAATTTCTCGAAGAGACTAAACCCACCCTGTCTGGATAATGTACCTAACATATGTCTCTCAGATTGTGGAACCAGATAGCTCAGGTTCAGATCCTTTCTGATACTAGCTGTGCGATACGGGGACACTTAGCTTCTTTGTGCCTCAGTTTCCTCATCTGTAAAGTGGATAGTGCTCACCCCATAGTGTTGCAATTAGTATTAAAAGAGCTAACATATGTAAAGTGTGCAGAATAGTGCCTGCACATCGTAAGCCACCATAAAAGGGTTGATGGTGATGATGTTCATAGGCTTCCCACTCTAATAAGATTAGAAAGGGGCCTTTGCACGCTTGTAAGGAACAAATTCTTTGTACGAATACCAACTGTAAATCGTTACGTTTTCGCAGACAATGCAATCATTCATCCTAATCATTATTAGTGAAATGATAGCTTATAGTGGATAATAGCCAATTAAATAGTCCCCCCTGCTGGATAACACAGGGATCACAGAGCACTTGACAATGTAAAGTGTATCTGAAAAAGGTTTTTATTTTTATCGATTGGGGTTTTCATGGTTATAAAAGCAATAGATATCACAAACAAAACTGCGTGAATATATAATTTAAAAACAAAAACATGTAGTTGTTTTACTATCTTCTCTGATGGTCATAGCAGCTAACTAATATTTGCTGGGAGTTTACTATGTGCCGGAAAAGTACTCCACATCCCACCTGGTGAGGCATGTCCTCCCATCACCTTCATATAGACCAGAGGACTGGGGCACCAAGAAGTTAAGTAACTTGCTCAAGACCGCACAGTCCCCGAGTGGCGAGCCCCCACGTCGTCCTAAGCCGTTCGTCACCAGAGCCAGTGCTATTCACAATAACCATTTGTAAGAATTTGGAAAATATTGCTCCAAAAGTTTCCTTCTTTCGTCCCTCCTCTTTACCCTTGTAAACATCCCACCCACTACCAATTCTTTCCTGAGCTGTAATGAAATGGTCCCAGAGAAGCTGCCATGACCTCACTAGTAAACCAAAGTGATAACCGTGCAGGTGTAGAACGAGCAAGGCACAGGAAACCAGGCATTCTGAAGTCCACTTCTTGCTGACTCTGTGTTTCACCTCTAATGTTTGTCCCATCTCTCCCCTTCCCCTGTTCATGCAAACTTTTCATTGTCTCTCCACTCTCCCTTCCCATTCCTTCCTGTCTATTCTACCCAGTAGTGTGATAGTAAATGTTTAACAACCAACTTTCTGACCACCCCCCCCATCCTCAACTTGTAGCATCTGCCAATTTCCATCATGTAAAACTCCCCCAAAGCTGATATCCAGCTACCACCTTGATGTCACTGAACAGAGTTTGGAAGAAATATACATAATCATCTCTCTCACGCTAGTAAAAGCACACCCCTGTGTCTACCCCCAATATCCTACTAAAACTCTTCCCCCAGTAAGCTCATATTTGCCAAATTCAGTGGCGATCATTAGCCTCTCTGTTCCGCTAGATACTGTGATGTCTCCCTCTGTAAAACTGTCTGCTCTCTGGGCTTCTATAAAGATGTTAAAGCCCAGTGCCTACAGATCATCAGGAACACACCTATAGTCAAATGAAGTTAGATTTATTAACTCTGCAGCAAAGGACACTACACACCATGGGAAAATCTGGGAGTGTCTCAGAGGATGTTAGGAGAGCTCAGTCAAAAGATTTAGGCTTGGGGTGCCTGGGTGGCTCAGTCGGTTAAGCATCCGACCATTGGTTTCGGCTCAGGTCATGCTCTCTCGGTTCTGTGAGTTCGAGCCCCACATCAAGCTCTGCACTGACAGTGTGGAGACTGCTTGGGATTGTCTCTCTCCCTCTCTCTCTGCCTCCCCCCTCCCTCTCAAAATACATAGATACACTTAAAAAAAAAAAACAATTTAGGCTGATGCCAGGTGATTTTGGAGAGGGTTCAGGGATGTGGCTGTTTTGTTCTAAGTTTTTTTTGTTTTTGTTTTGTTTTTTCACTTTTTTTTTTCAATATATGAAATTTATTGGCAAATTGGTTTCATGTTTTGTTCTAAGTTATGCTATATCAGGAAGAGTGCTATCTTATTTTGTAGTTGCATGGTGCGTTTTTTTCTGTGTCCAGATGTGAACACGGAGCGGTCTTGTTTTTGTTTTGTTCTGTCATAATGATACAGTGACCTTGTCTGATGTTAACATTCTGTGAGATTACTTATGCTTGACATTGGATCGTCCTGGCCCAGCTACTGGCTGCCAGGACAATCACCAACTGTCAGGGACTGGCTTTTTCTTTCTCTTTCCCCGGGGCCACCATGAATCTCTCCCTCCGTCCCTTCCCCTTCTCCCTAATGTGCTTGTCCTCCTCTGACCCTTGCCCTCACCCAAGGTTGGATCCTCTGGGATTCTTTCCTGTGCCACCCTTCGGTTCATTCTAGGCATTGTCTTTGTGTTACGTCGTCCACTTTGATGATTTCAACCCCTATCTCTATATTATTCGTGACTTGCAAATATACCCACTTCCTATCTACGCTTCTGAATTTTATATCCAACTTCCAGTAAGTGGCGCCACCTGGATTCTCCCTCAACCACATTAATCAACCGGTACCTTCTCCCTGTAGCCCCCGTACCACCTCTATCATCTTGGTCACCAAAACTAAACCTCCAAGATCATCCTGGACTCTTTCTTTCAGATCCCGTTCAAATGCACTAACTTAAAAGTTTTGCCAGCCCCCAGACAGTCTGCAGTGCAGACTCTCAGCTCCACCCCTCCTCCCCTCTCCCTGCCCTCACTGCCAGGGCCGTGCCCTCCTCCAGTTCTCAACACGCCCCTCTCCCTAGTCCGTCTTCCACAAGAAGACTAAAGTGATCCAGCTAAATGTGGGTCTGACTCCGACACGCTCCTTGATGCAGCCCTCACTGATTCCCCATCACCTCTGCCATCAGGAATGAGATTCCTAAAAGTAACACACAAATTCTTCTGTGGTCTGGCCCGTTTTGCCTCTCCAACCTCATCTGTCCCCTTTACTCGCTTTCTTATCTTGTCAGTTCTCCTCGACCTGTCACTTCAGGGAAACCTGTGACTCTAAAATGCTATGAAAGTATAGATAAATGAAAAAAATTCTGACTCAAAATGGAAAGAATATGTATTTATGTGGAACAGTAGATGGCAGTGGAATACTATTCTTCAGCATAACATTTGCAAGACCTAAAATTGATCAAATACCCATAGAAAAACTAATAGCCAAATAGTAGTATGATTTTTCAAATGTCTCTAGATTTTAGTTAATAGCAATGCGTCCATATTGGTTTCTTAATTAAAGCAAATATGCTATGCTAATAGAAAATGTTAATATAAGGAACACTAGGTGCAGGGGTTTATGGGAACACTACTATCACAAGTTTTCTATAAAACTGAACTATTCTAAACCATTATTTTTAAATGCCTCTATATTCTTAGTATATAATTTTTCTCATACAAAAAAATAAATATGAAAACCCAAGTAACAGTCATTCCCTCATATAAAATTAAATACAAGGGGCGCCTGGGTGGCTCAGTCGGTTAAGCATCTTACGTCAGCTCAGGTCATGATCTCACAGCTCGTCGGTTCGAGCCCCGCGTCGGGCTCTGTGCTGACAGCTCAGAGCCTGGAGCCTGCTTTGGATTCTAGGTCTTCCTCTCTCTCTGCCCCTCCCCCGCTCATGCTCTGTCTCTCTCTGTCTCTCTCAAAAATAAATAAACGTTAAAAAAATTAAAATTAAATACAAAAAACCCCCCATCAATAATTAATCTTTAAGTTTTAAACATCAGCGTCAGATATTCAGAAATAAAAGCTATTCATTTAACATTTTACTGTCCTGTTGTGATTAGGAATGCATTATTTTAGAAAATCTGAAGACAGGAAGTATAAAGAATACATCACCCACAGACGATTGCTTCTTTCTTTTCAACCACAGTCAAGGGCTGCTAATATTTCGACCTTTTGTTTTAGACTTTTTCTCCCCTGGCTCCTAGCAGCCCACATTCTTCTGGTTTCCTCCCACCCTGCTTCAGGCTTCTTCCCTAGCATCTGTATCAAACCAGTGGGATTCATCAGGATTTGATCCAGGCACCTTCTTCAACCTCTGCATTGTCTCTTTAGATCACCTCCACTATTCCTGTGGCTTAGATACTATGCTGGAAACTTCCAAGTTTATTTCTGACCCAGACATCTCTTCTAAGCTTCAAATTGAATCTCTCACAGATAATATCAGACATAAAACAGCCCAAATTGAGCACTTTCATCCCCAAAGTGTATTCTACCCCCTTCTTTGTCTTATCCATATTTTTTTTTTTAATTTTTTTTCAACGTTTATTTATTTTTGGGACAGAGAGAGACAGAGCATGAACGGGGGAGGGGCAGAGAGAGAGGGAGACACAGAATCGGAAACAGGCTCCAGGCTCTGAGCCATCAGCCCAGAGCCTGACGCGGGGCTCGAACTCACGGACCGCGAGATCGTGACCTGGCTGAAGTCGGACGCTTAACCGACTGCGCCACCCAGGCGCCCCTGTCTTATCCATATTAATAAATGGTACCAGCATCTTCTAGCTTCTTAGAAGCCATCCTCAAGCCACTTGTCCCATATCCAACCCATCAGAAAATCATTAGCTGCCACCTGTAAAGGTGTATCTCAGGTCCACGCAGCTTTTGCAAGTTCATTATCACTGCCCTACTCCAAGCCACCATACTGTAATAGACTACTGTAATAGCTTCCTAATTGATTTTCTAATGTCCATTCTTATCCCCTTAGAGCAGCCAGAGAGATGTTTAAAGATACACACCACTTTCCTAGTTAAGGTTTTAACAAAACAGCAATGCCCATGACACTTGGATTAAAATTTGCCCGGTCAGCAGCTGGCTGGCCCCTGCCCACCCCTGTTAAAGAACTGATGTGCCTTCGTCTCCTGATAGAACTCTGATACAATTTTTAATTATCGAAAACATAAGAAAGAAAATGTTAAATCCTCATAGTGCTGTCACCTATTCAGAGATAAGCACAGCTAATGTTTTTGTATATTTCTTTCTATTTCTACTCTTTCTTTCTACATGGACACACTCCTGCATCTATATGTATGGACAGTATATTATATATACGTCTGTTTTTAGAAGATTAAGATTACACTCTATAATTTTGTAGCCTGTTTTTTTTTTTCACTTGATAGGTAAAATATGAATATTTTGAAGTTTTAATACACATTGCCCTTTACTTTTGCCGCCAATAAGCACTGACCTGTCCGGCCTTGGCTACCTTTGATGATGTCCCATGTTTGGATCGGTTTTTTTTTTGTTTGTTTTTTAAAGTTTTAAAAGTATTTATTTTAAGAGAGACAGAGAGTGTGAGTGGGGGTGGGGTAGAGGAAGAGGGAGAATCTCAAGCAGGCTCCACGCTGTCAGCGCAGAGCCCGACGTGGGACTCAGACTCATGAACCATGAGATCGTGACCTGAGCCGAAATCAAGAATTGGTCGCTTAACCAACTGAACCACCCAGGGTTTGGGGGAGATGTTGCCACCAAGTGGTGCTGATGTCACTGCAGTGCCCTGTGCTAATGCAGGGCTGTGCCTGGGCCTGTGGGAACAGAGAGGAGGGGGCATCACTCGTGGCCCTGGAGCAGTTGGCACATTCATTAAAAGTGGGAGACAAGGGCTCGTTTCAAGCCCAGGTATTCTCGGTGACCCAATTCCACCTAAATCCCAATTCCACACCCCTCCCTCGGACCAACGTAACAACTTGCCAAAAGGGACGCATTGATAGCCTTCCGGTGGGTAGGGTCCACGACTATTTGTTTGAAATGCTGGGTCCAAAGGCCTCCACCATGTTACAAGTAACCTCCCTTTGACTTCTCACGACCCTCTGCAAGTTAAATTCTGTTAGGCCCATTTTACAGATGAAGAAAACTGAAATCGAGCTACTGAGTAAATCATTCTCGCCGCTTTTCTCATGGCTTAGACGCTATGCTGGAAACTTTCAAATGCATTTCTTGTCCAGACTTCTTTAGTAAATAAGGGGGTTCGAGCCCCGATCTACTTGCGCCGTGTCCATACCATGTCCCCTCCACCATAAGTGGTTTCTTAGGGAAGCACAGCATTCTGAACAAACAAGGGAACAGTGTTAATGAAAGGTTACCATGGACACACACTCTGTATAGAAAGAGGTTCAACCTCAACATCATTTCCGAGTTTTGAATGTCATTGAATAAACAGAGAATGAAATACGGAGCTCGCATCATGTCATCTGGAACCCCAAATTTAATTAGAAAGAATAAATGCTTACATTTTTTGGCGTCTCAAGGTATGTGGCACTTTTATTTGTACATGATAGGTATTAACTACTATATTCTCAGAACAATCCTATGAGGTAGGTACAATGATCGCATCCACTCTGGAGATACAGATGCCGAAACAGATGGTTTGAATTACTCGCTTAAGATCACCCAGCAAGTTGGGCTTAGCTGGGATTAAAGCCCAGACCAACTTTCTCGGTCTAAGGTCTCAGCACCTAACCACCACGAGAATAATAATATTAGCACTTGGGGCGCCCGGGTGGCTCAGTCCGTTAAGCATCCGACTCTTGGTTTCGGCTCAGGTCACGATCTCACGGTTTGTGGGTTGGAGCCTCGCATCAGGCTCTGTGCTGATGGCACAGAACCTGCTTGGGATTCTGTCCCTCTCTCTCTCTCTGCTCCTCCCCTGCTCTTTCTCAAAAATAAATAAATAAACGTTAAAAAAAATATACTAGTACTTACCACGTGCCAGTGCCTTCTTCAAGCACACATCAGTTTGTCTTATCCCCACAGTATCATGAGCAATGTACAACGATTGCTTCTACATAACAGATGAGGAAACTGAGGCACAGAGAAGCTAAATGACTTTTCCTGGATATCTCAGCTAGTAAGGGGCAGAGCTGGGCTCAAGTCCAGACATTTTACTGCGGAGTCTGCCCAGTTAACTCCTAAAATTCAATTTTAGCGTGCAAATTCTTCAATCTATTGTGATGCAGGTAAAATTTGTAGAGCGTATCCAGCCGTTGGTATATATTCTAAGACTACTTATCTTTCCAGGGCGCCTGGGTGGCTCAGTCGGTTAAGCGTCTGACTTCGGCTCAGGTCACGATCTCACAGTTTGTGAGTTCAAGCCCCGCGTCGGGCTCTGTGCTGACAGCTCAGAACCTGGAGCCTCCTTCGGATTCTGTGTCTCCCTCGTTCTCTGCCCCTTCCCCGCTCACGCTCTCTCTCTCAAAAATAAATAAACATTAAAAAAAAAAGACTACTTATCTTTCCAAGCCAGTGCCCCAGTGTGCTCTGTCTCTCCCTCTCCCCACCCCCACGCTAGTACAAAGATGGTTTTTGTGCCCCAGGATGATCACTATATTCTAGGGTTATTTCATCCTGGAAAATTTCCAGTAAATATCCAGCTAAGGCCTCAATGTGTCAGACATGCTCTTAAAATACACTTTTAAAAAATATACTCACAATATAGAGAAAGGGATGAAAAGCATGGTCCCAGGCTGTGCAGAAAGGGATGAAAAGCAGTCCCCAGGTTATACTGGGGCATCTGAGAGGCTCCATTGGTTAAGTGGCAGACTCTTGATTTCATCTCAGGTCATGATCTTGTGGTTTGAGATCTAGCCCCCCATCAGGCTCCACGCTGACAGTGTGCAGAGCCTGCCTCTGATTCTCTCTCCCTCTCTCTCTCTCTCTCCCTCTCTGCTCCTCTCTCACTCACGCTCACTCTCTCTCAAAATAAATAAACTTAAAAAAATTTTTTAAACATAAAGAAAATTTGAAAGTTACACAGACTTCTTTCTTTAGTGAATTGAAGGAACCATCAGTGTTTGGGAGACTTCTTCTATTTAAAAATTCACACACTTCTGGGGCGCCTGGGTGGCGCAGTCGGTTAAGCGTCCGACTTCAGCCAGGTCACGATCTCGCGGTCCGTGAGTTCGAGCCCCGCGTCAGGCTCTGGGCTGATGGCTCGGAGCCTGGAGCCCGTTTCCGATTCTGTGTCTCCCTCTCTCTCTGCCCCTCCCCCGTTCATGCTCTGTCTCTCTCTGTCCCAAAAATAAATAAACGTTGAAAAAAAAAATTCACACACTTCAGTCTGTTTCTGATACGGACATTTTGTTCTATTTGAAGTTTTCTGTGAGTTTTTTCCTGTTTACAACTGATCCGTTATGTGAGGCCACCTCAGCCCAGCCCCTAAGGGCTTCTGAGAGACCACTTGGCCTTGTCTCCTCTCCACACGGGTCTCCGCCTTTATCTCTCGAACTGACCTTAAAAACCACCAGAGGAAGTTTTGCACTTCTGTAGCCTTTTAGCACCCACGTAATCTGCCAGGCTCCATATCTCTTGATTTCTGGAAATATAAATGCCAAGTAATAAATTGAGTTGCCTTAAAGATAGAGATTAGAAAGAAAAATATATTCTTAAATACATGAATCTTTGGTACTACTTCATATCTCTGTCGAGGACGAAACAGTCATTCCTCACCTCCCGGAATCTGCGTCTGAGTCAGCTGGCATTGCCATGCAGAGAGTGAGGTGACGTGAGCAGCAGTCCAGGGGGCTATTAATTTATTAATGTTCAATTAGAGAGTGTTGAAAGAACTGTGTTGGCTCTTAGAGCCCACGTAGAATATTAAATAGAATACAAGGATATCTTCAAATCATTTTGACAAATTTGCAGATGGATTTTTCCAAAGATGAAATTAGCAGAATGACATTACTTGTCCATTACTGGATCCTTGTCACTGTTTCCATTCACTGGACTCACATGAAGACTTCCCTAAGTAAAGCAAAATCTATTCATCCTTTTTCTAATCCTAGTGCCCTGTACACACAACTATGCAACACACAAGGTATATGGAATAGAAATGCTTTGTTTTAGTGAACCAGTGATGGATTTCTGGTTTGAGAAATTTAATAAATTGGTGATTATGTCATACATGAAATTTATAGAAATCTTCATTTATCCCGTATGATCTTGGCATATAGCTGGAGAATCCTAGAGGTCTTTAAAAAAAGTCACTGAAGGGCGTGTGGGTGGCTCAGTTGGCTGAGCATCTGACTCTTGATTTCTGCTGAGGTCGTGATCCCAGAGTCATGGGATCGAGCCCTGCATCAGGCTCCATACTGAGCATAGAGCTTGCTTAAGAGTCTCTGTCTCTCCCTCTGCCCCTCCCCCCCCAATTCTCTCTCTCCCTAAAATAAAAATGGAAAGAAATCACTGAAATTGCAAATGGTAAACAATAATTATGGGCTTTTTGGATTTTATTTTTTGGTGTTTCCAAACCACTTTATGAGTCACAAAATAGTTTATAATCGATGCAGCAATTTGTAGTTTAATTATTTTCTTTTAAGAGGGTCGTTCTTTTACTTTTCCAAAGATTTAAAGCAGTGTTTCTTTTAAAAACAGCCATGAGTTCATCAAGCACTTTATCGGGTGGATTTGTGGCAATTAGAAAGAAATATAGACCCCACCTCTGTTTCCTTGGAGTTTACAATTTAATTTGGAGGACAGCTTATACTGGAATATACATGAAAACAAGTAGCATTAAAAAGTATTTATGAGTAAGTGCTCGGTGGAGATATATTGAGTAGACGTTCGGAGGAGAGCTGGAAATAGAATTATGGGTAGGCAGGTATATTCGTTTTCTGCTGCTCTGTAACAAATTACCGCAAACTTAGTGACTTCAGACAACACCCAGTTGTGAGCTCACAGATGTGTGACTCTGAAGTCCAGGTGGGAACATACTACTATTCAGACCGTTCTCTACTTAGGGTCTCCCAAAGCGAAATCTGGTCGGATGAAGCTCATATGACAGAGCTCCAGACAAAAGTGTGCGGCCACACGCATTCACGGGGTGGGCACAATTCAGTGCTCGGGGACCGCAGCTCTGAGGTTGTCAGGCGGGCCCTCACTATTCCTCAGGCTCGTCCATCTTCAAAGTCGTCCTTCAAAGCAACAGTGCCTTGGCACCTGCTCAGACCTCAATCTCTCTGACTTTTGTCTGCTGCCAGCTGGAGAAAATTCTGCTTCCAACGGGCTTAGAAGCTGATTAGATCATCCCCCCCCCCCCCCAGATTATCTCCCCTTTGCCATATAAGGCGACACGATCACAGATCACAGGTTCCACCCACACTCACCGGGGAGGATTATCCAAAAATGAAGGTTATTGGGAGCCACTCTTAGAATTTAGGGAACAGTTCACACAGAAGGAGAGACCAGAATGCACCTTAAAGGAGGGATATGTTCTAGGTAAATATGTACTAAGAGGTTTAGTCCAGAGAGAAGAGCCATTTATTCATCCAATAGATATTTATATAATAATATTGATATCCGATTACTGGGATTAAAATGATGAGCAAAGAAGACGTGATTCCTGGCCCGATGAAGTTTACAGAAGAGCGTGACCACAGACAGATTTGCATGAGCTGTGCTCAGGGACGATGAGCAGTCCACAGTTTGGGGGACAGAAAACGTTCCTTTAAAAAGAGAAAGTGTGGGGCACCTGAGTGGCTCAGTCGGTCAAGCGCCGACTTCGGCTCAGGTCATGATCTTGCGGTCTGTGAGTTCGAGCCCCGCGTAGGGCTCTGTGCTGATAGCTCAGAGCCTGGAGCCTGCTTCGGATTCTGTGTTTCCCTCTCTTTCTGCCCCTCCCCTGCTCATTCTCTCTCTTCCTCTCTCTCAAGTAAATGAACATTAAAAAAATTTTTTTTTGATGTTTATTTTTTTGAGGGAGAGAGAGAGAGACAGAACATGAGCAGGGGAGGTCAGAGAGAGAGGGGGGGACACAGAATCCGAAGCAGGCTCCAGGCTCTGAGCTGTCGGCACAGAGCCTGATGTGAGGCTCAAACTCACGAGCCTTCGAGCTGTGAGATCATGACCTGAGCCGAAGTCAGCCGCTCAACCGACTGAGCCACCCAGGCGCCCCTAAAAATTTTTTTAAAAAAGAGAGAGTGTGGAGTTATGTGGTATGTTTGTAAGACAAGGCACAGCTGTGGACACTTGAAGGTTTTAGGGTGAAGCACGGAATTTTGCGTAAGCAGCCCAGTGGCTTCTGAAAGGAAAAAATAAGACACGTAACCTTTCTTCTAGAGACCTAAAGCTGCTAAAACCTGCCCAGATGAGCTGGACACCCCTATCCTAAGCCACTGTCAGGTCAGGGAAGGTCAACAAAACCCTGAATTTTAAAACACTGTAAAGACAAGAAAAATGGCCCATTGGGCGGGTTCCCACACTGAATTTCACAGTCAGGGGGATCGGTGGCTCTGCACACATGTGGTGGTGGCACCCAGATCACATCCCACCCAGCCTCCTGTTTGGCAAGCAGGCACCCTGGGACAAGTTGATGTGAACAGGCAGTGTGGGAGCCTGGCTACATTTACATTTGGTGTGGAGAGCACGTGACTGAGCTTAGCACGGAGGGAGAAAATGGCCCTTGACGAACCTCTGTGGCAAGGATGGAGGTCTGCGGAAACAGGTGGAGAAGGTCTCAGCAGGAACGTCCATCCCGCTGCAGTAACCGCATGCAGAGAATGTCCTAAGACTGTCACCGTCCGGCAATGTGTTTTGGTAAATCATGACACTTCTCTAGCCTCAGAGGAATACAGGTCGTAGGCAAATACGCTCAGCATTTGTTTCAGAATTTCCCTGGAAATACAATGAGGTGATGAGCTAATAAGAAGTACCACTTAATGAATGTCCATGGTGAGTCAAGGGCTGTGAAAAGCAATTCCCTACATGCTCTGCACGCCTTCCTTCTCCAAACCCTAAGACACCTTGACTCCCATATTGCAGATAAGGACACTGAGCCTCAGAGAGGTTAAGTAGCACGTCCAAGGTCTCACAGAGAAGAACTGGTAGCCAGGACTCTTCTGGGTCTGTTAAGTAAAGCCTCTGGTCTTTTAACTTAAGCACCACTGCCACTTGAGATCATGCTTTAAAAAGGATGAAATGTGCTTTTTATGATTTCTAATTTTTCAGCTATCTAAAAACTCACGGAACAGCATATGACCTATGTTATTAGCTGCCTTAGTGGCAATGTTGGAGATGAATTTACTGATCGGAGCATAATATAAATAATTTGGGGTGAAAAGGATAATTCCAACTGTCAAGAATGTCACTAAAGAAATGCTGGGACTTAGCCCATTTTGTGTGTTGCAAACACCAGGACCAAAACATCGGACTACTTAGGTAATCTGGGATATGGCTCCTTTGGGGTTCTAGTATGCTGGCTGTCAACTTTCCCAGAATATTTGAGAATTTCTAGGACCTGAGTGACGGCTACCCCATGGTGGTATGAGGACCAGAATGGGTCCAGGACAGAGATCTGAGAAACATTCCCAGCACTTCCAAAGGGAAAAAGGATTAAAGAGTGAAGATAAGCCAAGAGGCGAAGGGAGGGAGTTAGGAGGAGATGTTTTCTCAGTGTACCTGGTAAGTGATGGCAGAATGGATTTACAGTCCCCTTTTAAGGTTCCCGATGGGACCATCCCCTTAAATGCAGATTCCACACCATATTTAGTTCTGTCCCAAAGTCTCAGAACAGTAGCCTGGATTTCACCCTTCTTGATTGATCTCTGAGCCAACGTAACGGAGAGAATTGGACCGGGAAGTAGCTGGAATTTCAGTCTTGGTTTTGCAGCTAATTCTATACCTTTGGAAAACACACTAAGTCTCTCTGCAATTCATTTGCCTCATCTGTAAAACACTCTGCTAACACAGAGTTACAAAAATGGAATGTAAGGTGAAGTCAATTATCCAGGTAATCTTAGGCTGAAATACTTTCCCCTGAGATATCGAGAAAATTAGGACAAACATGTTGGAGACGATTTCTGAGACGCTTCTAGACGATTACATAAATTTACCTCCATAGCTTACATGTTTATGTACAGTCAATACAGTGACATTTTTTTGATGGAAATAAGAAATGTGACACCCCACAGACCCATCTCTGAATATTTGGGGAATCTGTGCCTGTGATGATACTAAGAATGGAGGCCAAATAACATATTCTAAATGTGTAAAAGTTACAAATTAAGACAACAAACTGAAATAAAATATGTTCTATCCTCCTATCTTGACAAATATGCCTTCCTAATTATCTGGAAGGACAGGATTGAATTTAGAAACCATGGAATGTTGATTCCCAACCCACCCCCATTCTGTTCCCACCTCTGCCTCCTTCCTGTATTGCCAACCCCTTGTGTGGCCCAGTGGGCACACCCCATCCCACACACCACGCTCTGGCCAAAGTCCCTGTAAACAGCTGCCCTTGGCTACCACGTAGGCCTAAGGGTACACATGCCAGAAGCACATTTGGACCTTGGGAAGGTGTACCCAAATTTGGGCTGACTGGACAAGGAATTTAAGAGACATGGGTACTCAGAACACGGTCCAGAGAGGGCCAGTGAAAGCAATGGGTGGTCATGTGCCCTTGGATTCTTTATCCCATGTGGAGGGCATAGTCAAAGGATGGCCAGTGTACGGCCCTTGAAAGCCAGGCCAAGGCAGGGACTTCAAGTGCCCTACGTCTGCAAGGCTTTGCAATAGACCTGACCCATCCATCCTGAAGACTGACCTCTAAGTACCTCTCTCTCCTGTGGATGTGGTGGCAACTCCCGGCCACACTCTCTAAAGCCCCAATGCACTCAAGAGGAACATCGTCTGAGAGATTGATGACCCCTGAGCCTGCTTGTGCCCTACATGCGTCTCTCCATATTTTCTGCCCAAGCATCGGAGGGGCACTGTTACCTAACCTTCCCTTCCCTTGCTTCAGGGAGTCTGTTCTACCACCATTACTGAATCTTGTCTTTTCATTGAGTCTGGGGACATTTTCTGAATTTTGTTTTAAAACTTAAAGCTGTATCTTTATATGCCTGAGAAAGGACTAGAAAGATATAGGATATATGTTAACAATGGTCATTTGGGGCTGGTAAGTTACAGGTATAAAGTGATTTTCAAATTTTGTAAATAATTTTTATTTTCACTTTTAAATTTAAATTTATCTGTATTTTCAGGGATGAATGTATTAATTTTAAGAGAAAGAAACATGAGGGGCACCTGGGTGGGGCAGTCAGTTAAGCATCTGACTCTTGATTTCAGCTCAGGTCATGATCTCACCGTTGTGAGATTGAGCCCCGTGTTGGGTTCCACGCTGCCATGGAGCCTGCTTAAAATTCTCTACCTCCCTCTCCCTCTATTTCTCTCTCTGTCAATAAAAAAGAGAGAGAGAAAGAAACACAAGTTATACGATTCCTTCTAGAGATGATTTCAGCACATAGGAATACACGATACACAATGGTGTGATATGGGACATAAACCTCTGCTTTTGTGACTTATTTTTTTTAATACTTGTAGACACAGTTCTACCTCATTCTCTTTTCGTTGTGCATCCGAATTCCATGATATAAAATAACCATAATTAAGGCAACCAATCTTCTATTGATGGATATTTAGATTGCGACCAGCTTTTCGCTTTTCATAGGCAATGCCACGACAAACTTCCTCTTGTATATTTCAGCAAGTATCCACTTGGGATGAATCTCTAGCAGTGGAAATAATGGATCAAAGGTGATATACCAACTGACTGATATTAACAAATTGCCCTTGAAAAAGGCAACACCCATTTTCATTTCCACTAAGAGCGTATGAAAATTCTGACACGTGCTTGCCAACATTGCATTTTATAAATGCTCCTCATTTTTGCAAGTCTGATAAGTAAAAAATAATAATAATAATAATAATAATGGTGTCTCCTTGATTTGATTTTCAGCTCATGAGCTGAAGTGGAATGTGCGTATTGGGCATTTGTATTTTGTAATAATTTAAAATTAAGACTGTCCAGCACTGAGCTTAGGGTTACAACTACTCAGAGCAGAAAATATGGGGAAAGAATCATGTCTTCCTTCTCTGAATCCATATTCCATGCCCAAGCACTCGATTTATTTGGTGATTACTTCTTATAAGGTTTACATGCCTCTACAACATGACCGTGAGCCCCTTGGTAAAAATGACTTCGCCCGCCTTAAGTTTGTGTGTAGTAAAACGTAACAGAAACAGAACTGGGTGTAACCTCACCAGGCAAGACTCATTTGCTTATAATAAAACCTAAACTCTTTTCTGAGAGCTAAAAGCCTCTCCTGATCTGGCCCTTGCTAATCCTACCTCTCCTCTCTCCTGGTCTCCTCCTGTCCCTCCAACCCCCTACTTCTCTGTCCCAAAGCCCTCACAGTTACTATTCCCTCTGCCTGGAACACACCTCCCTATGTTCACATGCCCAGCACACTCTCGTCTCTCAGGCTCCAGTCCATTCCCCCTCTTCACTATGCACCTTCCCTCAGTCCCCATTTCTTTCATTTAATATGATCACACTCAGACTCAGTGATTTGCTGGAATGAATCATGGGACTCAAGGAGTTTTTGGGTTTTTTAATTTTTATTTTAGAGAAAGAGAGCTCGAGTGGGGGAGAGGGGCACAGAGAGAGAGAGAGAGAGAGAGAGAGAGAGAGTCTCAAGCAGGCTCCATGCTGGGTTCCATCCTGTGACCCTGGGCTCATGACCTGAGCCAAAATCAAAAATTGGACGCACAACTGACTGAGCCACCCAGGCGCCCTTCGAGGAGTTGTTTTATTCATGGTTGTAGTTTATTACAGTGAAAGGATACGGATCAATATCAGCAAAGGGAGATAGCTGAGGGGCAAAGTCAAGGAGAAACCAGGCGCATGCTTTCAGGTGCACCTCCCAGTGGGAACACTAGGACATGCCCTTAATAGTCCCGGCAACAATGCGTGCCGGTATGTGTGAGTATGGCGAGCCAAGGAAGTGTGCTGAGTTTTGGTGTCCAGGGTTTTTATTACAGACCCGTCTCACAGGCTCGTATTACCCATGTGACTAACCTTGTAATTCAGTTTCCGGCCCTGCCGGGCTCAAACTGACACAGCACAAACCAAGTGAAAACACTCCTATGAGGCAAGGTATTCTAAGGGCTCAATGGTTACCTCCTACGAGCCGATCAAGGGTCAGTCTTGCTGAAGACAGGCCTCTTTTGGAAGGTGCAGGGTTTGAACAACCTGGGCCTGCTGAGCTAAACACAGTCTGAAATGTCTTGTTTATTCATTCATTCCTTGTGGATTATTTCCCTCCTTAGAAGATGGTTCCATGAAGGCAGAAAGACCTTGTCTTGTGTCTCCAATGCTACACACGTGGAAATCAGCCCAGAGCCAGACATTCAGTAGAAATTTGGTGACGGAATCACTGAATGAGTAAGTGAAACGTTTGAAGAAGTATTTACCATAAGTTCCTCTTAGCCACTGTTTCTCAAAGGAATTTTGTCACTCTTGTACACCTCGAGAGCTTGGAAGAAATTTGTGAAACGTAACATTTTCACAGAGGAAAACAACCCTCCACAGTTAAATCTTTATTAGCACGCAACTCCAAGCATACCTTCAAGCAATTTTTAAATTTCATAATTATTTGACTTGGCATGAGAATTCTATCTAAATATGTCAGAGGCTTGACAAATAATTTTGGCTTTGTAATGAATCTCACTTTATTGCAGAGGCTGCCTACTCTCAAATGATAGTAATAATTCTACTATAATGTTTCCTGAAACATTTATGAATTCCTTTAACTTACATTTCAGTGGCATCTGAATCTTTTGAACTTCCTGATGCGGAAATATCTTTTTATCTAACGTCATAATTTTTTGCAGTGCATTCCAGTGGAGTAAAAAAAAAAAAAATCCTTCAATAAATGAAACAAGTTTTCAATATAGAGCATTTCTGCCTTTTTGAGGGGTGGGAGAGTGTTTTATGATTACATTACCTGATACTTAGCTCTTGCCATCTGCTCTGCCCACAAATTATACAGGACGGGAGAATAACTCACAAACATGCAAGAGATAAAAATGATTTAAGATCCCTGTATCTGTTTCTTTCATTAAAAAATGCTGTTAAGAAGACATTATTATTCATGATTATTCATGATTCAGGCACAAATTATAAAGCGAACTGGTCATACACAACAGAGCAATTTATTTCCTGGACTAAAGATTTCTTCGTGCTCACAGGACACTGGAGAATGACTGCATTTAAATGTCGGTAGCATCTTCTGCGTTAAGGCACAACAGAAAGTGAATTATTTAAGGGCGGGTGCTTGTGGCAGGGTTGATGACACAGATAAATATTCACTTTGTGGGAATCTGTGTTTTTTTTTTTTTTTTTTTTAATTTTTTTTTTTTCAACGTTTTTTATTTATTTTTGGGACAGAGAGAGACAGAGCATGGACGGGGGAGGGGCAGAGAGAGAGGGAGACACAGAATCGGAAACAGGCTCCAGGCTCCGAGCCATCAGCCCAGAGCCTGACGCGGGGCTCGAACTCACGGACCGCGAGATCGTGACCTGGCTGAAGTCGGACGCTTAACCGACTGCGCCACCCAGGCGCCCCGGGAATCTGTGTTTTGAGATGAAACCGGAAGGGGGCGGGAGAAGGACAGTGGGAACTGAGGATCCATGCATCTAAGAAGATCTGCACGATCAGAATAATAATAAATCCTGCCGCAGCGAAAACAAATCCTACTGTGGCAACGAATTGAAGCCCTGGCTAAAGCCAAGTCCCATGAGAGTCGCACCGTTCTTGTTGAAGCAAGTGTAGGTCCCTTGCTTTCGGAAAGAGGGCTGCTGTACCCTGCTAAGTCAAATACGGGTACAAGGGACTCTCTGCTGACCCTATACTTCGGTAATAATAAGAATCACCCGGGGGCTTATTAAAATCACGACTTCCTAGGCTGCGTGCCTATAGAATATAGTTTAAGGGAGGCGTGTGTAAAATTTATCTTCTAAACGGTAAGCTGGGCCAGCAGGAAACGTCCTGGACAAACCGGGCCATATGGTCATCGACAGCAGGCCTGGGTGTATATTTACCAAGAACTCCCCGTGATTCATGTGAGGAGGGAACAGGAATCCTCCTGAGAGAATAAGCTTCCCTCTAGCCCTCAGGACCCACAGCACTTCTAGGAAGAGCTTCTGCCTGGAGGGAACCACCTGCCATGTAACAAGGAAGGGCCTTTCAGATAGAGCCACCAAATGTCCCAGTTTGCCTGGAACGGAAAGGATTCCCAGGACGCAGGACTTTTAGCGCTAAAACCAAGTCCTGGGCAAACAGGGATGTGTTGGTCACCCTATCACAGGGAACCAGGCAAAGTAGCAAAGTAGCTTTTCCAGAGCCTCGGAATGAGAACTGAGAACTCTCACAGGAGCAGAAGAGCATTTCCATCCAAAGGGAGAAAAGTATGCCAGAATCCCTGCCTTTTTGAGTGTTTATATTAGTTTCCTAGGGCTATCATAACAAAGTACCTTAAAACTGGAGCTTGAAATGACAGAAATCCTCTCACAGTTCTGGAAGCTGAAAGTCTGAAATCGAGGTGTTGGCAGGGCCATCCGAAGGCTCCAGAACAAAATTCTTCTTAGCCTTCTCCCAGCTTCTGGTGGCCAAGAAAAGTCTGGGACTGCGGATAGCCACCAGAAGCTAGGAACTCTGCACCCATTGTCACATGACCATCTCCCCTGTGGGATGTGTGTGTGTGTGTGTGTGTGCGCGCGCGCGCGCGTCCAAGTCTCCCTCTCTTTTCTCTTGTAAAGACACCAATCATTGGATTTAGGGCCCTCTGGAATCAAGTATGACCTCATCTTAACTGCAGAGATCCTATTTTTAAGTAAGGGTTCATTCTGGCCTCTAGTGAATGTAGATGGTGGGGTAGGAGGTGGGGGAACTTCTTAAACTCAGTCTAGCATATAAGTTACATTAATGGGAAAAAGAACTAATTATTTTCAGAGATGGTTCCTGCCGTCCCTTTTGTTTGGAGACTCCTCTACCTAGTGTTCCTACTCAAAGAGATTTACTCGCCTACCCAGAGGCCCACATTTAGCATTTCCCATAATAAGCTCAAAACCCTGAAAAGACCAACATCGCTCCCAACACACAAAGCTGGAGGCAACCTGGCAGCGGTGTCACCATCTGAAATGTTGAATTATGTTTCTTGGCAACACTCTGCCTTTACAGAGTTTTGCTCTTAGGTCCTCGAACACGAACGAAGAGTTGCATACTGAACAGGAAGGCAACTGAGTTTTTTCGCATACCTTTTTGGAGTTTGAGAGGGGAAAAAACAGAATGCAACTAACATTTATTAAGCATTCAACTCAACTAAGTACTTCTCATATATTATTTCATCTGTCTTCACAATAATTGTGTGATACGCATTAGTAGATCACTCTTCTTTCCGCAAGGTTGTTCTAAGAGAAGCCGGGCCTCAGTTCTTATGAACTCATTTATTCCCAAGACTTCTGCAGAGGTCAGCAGGGATTGGTCCGTTTAGAAGCTTAGAGGAGCAGAGCTTAGTAAAACATTGAAGTGAAGGTATTTGGTGAGCTTGCTTCCCTAAGTAATAACAAAGCTGTCTTCCATTCATTATTCGAAACACTATCCTCTTACTGCAAGCCTCAGTGAGTCTGTTAACTCTCCTCTCCTGTTGGGCCATCACTTATCTGTGAACCAGACTGTCCCCAGAGAGGGGTGAGAATGGGGTGTGGAGACTAAGGAGGAGAGAGGTCACCGGAGAAAGAATTGGGAGGGAAGGCAGGGCTACACCTGCACAAGTTTGAGACATCATGCAGAGCGCTAGGCAGTCCTGTGCGCATGCGCCTGAGGAAAGCGCCATAGACAGCACAACTCGGGGGTAAAAGTTGTCGAGCTCTTGTTACAGCTCTTTGGCCCCAGGCTCCAGGTGTGGTGGCAGCTCTCAGCCAATACAGACTGCAGAAGCAGGGATTTCCGCCCCTGCCTGGATCCCCAGCGGCGGCGAGAGCAGGTGCCATCACCATCCTCAATAGTTTCTGAATGATCTAGACAGCACGGGGTCTTTACAGCACGGTGCACCTTGCAAAGCTTACTGAATGAAGTAGGTGTATACTTCCTTTTAAACTTTCAAACGGTTTATAGTTGATCCAAGACTTCCAAAGATACTTTCTTTAATGTATGGAATGAAAGTGGTCACTAAGTCACCGTCAAGTTAACTTCTTAGAAGGATATTATAATAGTTCATTCTGACATTTCTTCATGTGACAAGAAAAATAGATCATTTGAGGCACTTGTAATCTTTTTTTTTTTTCCTATATACGAACCAAGTCATGGTTTTCGGGATTTAATTTAAAGTTAAGTTGAAGTTAAGAGGGTTTCAAATATACCTGAGAAACAGACATATAATATCCTAAGGACTTTTCTGTTTTCTCAGATGTGGCAATAAATTTCCTCCGTAAATATTTTTTTTGAAGGAAGGACCACGCACACAGGTGAATTTTATGAACTTCGGATCCTGCATACCGTATAGTAAATATTTAGAAAATGACAAGGTAAGACCACTGGTTCAAAAAGTCAAGATTTCTAGGTTCTCAAACTCTCTTGTCACTAGCTGTGTAAACTAAAACTTCTGTAACATCTTTGTGCCTTGCAAATCTCTTCTGTAAAATAAATATATTCAGTGAAGCTAGTCATTTTTTTTTTCAAAGTGTGCCTCCTAGCCCCCACACCCCAGCTGAGCTTTCGTTCTGACTTCTCATTCATTCTTACTAGGAATTGCAAGAGATTAATAAACAACACTAGCTTCATACCTTGTTGGGTTTGTAAACAATTGAGTGACCAGTGCAGGAAGCAGACAGATGGAGGGCAAAAGCGGGTTTTGATTGCTGATAGTAATCAGTATCAGTGAAGGGAACTCTCATGAGCTACAGCAGAGGGCCTCATATGCTTGTCACCTAAGCCAGTGGTCACGGGGCCACTTCGGGCCTTATTAGATGGAGGGACAGAGAAGGAATGTGTCCTGCAGAAGGGCTGGATCCAAAGGAACAGAAGCCCAGAGAGGCTGAGCCAAAACGGGGCAGTTTCCACCCCTATTTCCTCCTCCTGGGAGATTATAGTAATGATTGTATTATGCTGTAAATGAAAAGTCAGTAAATTTTACACATTAAGGGGGTAAGTTGTGCGGCATCTCAGTAAAGCTATTATTAAAAAATAAATTTTATAAAGTACACAATCAAATTATATTAATTGCTTTAAATGAAATTAATTGAAAAACATAAGTTACACAAATTCAGCCAAGAAGAAATCATCTGAAGAGCCCCATGTTTATTAAAAAATTACATTTATAGTTACAAACTCTTCCACAGACAAAAGACCAGGCTCAGATGAACTTAATAGTGAATTCAACTAAACATTCGAGAAGAAATAATATCAATTCTTCATAAACTTCTCTAGAAAAGCGAGGAGAAGGGATACTTTCCAACTCATTTCATGAGGCCAGCAATGCCAGGATACAAATCCAGAGAAGACATTTCAAGAAAAGAAAATGACAGACCAATGTCTCTTAAATATATATAGACACAAAATTCTTAACAGAATATTAACAAATCAAATTGAACAATACATAAAAAGGATATTACATCACGACCAAATGAGATTTATCCCAAGAATGCAAGATGGATTTCACATTTGAAGATCAATGTAATATCTTATACTAAAAGCTAAGAAAAAAAAAAAATATATATATATATATAATTACTTCAATAAGTGTGAATAAAGCATTGGGAAAAAACTGAATGCTCATTTATGATAAAAAAAACTTCAAAAATATTAGGAACAGGGGTGCTTGGTTGGCTGAGTGGATGGAGCATGTGACTCTTAATCTCAGGGACAGGAGTTCAAGCCCCACATTGGGCATAGAGTTTACTTTAAAAAATAATTAAACTAAATTTTAAAATATATATTAGGAACAGAAGGGAACTTCCTCAAACCAGTAAAGGGAATCTACAAAAAACCTTCAACTAACATCATGGTGAATAGTGAAAGACTGAATGTATTACCTCTAAGATGAAGAAAAAGGCAAGATGTCAATCCTTACCATTTTATGTGTTTAATTTTGAACTTGTAGCTTAAACACCTTTTCAAAGGTTTGTTGGTCATTTGTGTTTCTTCTCATATGACCTCATTTTCTCCTTTCTTGTCCAATTTTCTCTGGTGTTATTACTCCTTTTCTTACCCATGTAACACCCCATTATTGGAGATATTCAACTGTTGTACATATTGCAAATTTTTTTTCAATTTGTCATATTTTTTTTATCATTTTTTGATCATTTGATCTTTATTATTTTCTTTTTTTTTTAATTTTTTTTATTTAACGTTTATTTGTTTTTGAGACAGAGAGAGACAGAGCATGAACGGGGGAGGGTCAGAGAGAGAGGGAGACACAGAATCCGAAACAGGCTCCAGGCTCTGAGCTGTCAGCACAGAGCCCGACGCAGGGCTTGAACTCACGGGCCGTGAGATCATGACCTGAGCTGAAGTCGGACGCTTAACTGACTGAGCCACTCAGGCGCCCCAGATCTTTATTATTTTCTATAGAAGCAAACATTTTTATGAAGTCTAAACATTATAAATTATTGCCTAAAATTTAAAATTTGGAAATGAACCCAGAAGCCATAAGCTTCTGAGGGACGTGACCTGTGCTTGTAAAACAATATCTGTAATAGTCCCAGTAAAGCAAAAAAAAAAAAAAAAAAAAAACACAAAAAACAAAAAAAAACAAACCAACAAAAAACTGAGTCACAGAAGAGAAATGTTCAGCCTTCCTCCCTTCTGAATCTCCTCAAAACTCTCTTCAAGGTTCGTTGAAACAGAACGTTTTTGCAGCACAAATTTGTAAGTGTGACAGAGGCAGATCAGAGTATTGCTCTAGAGAACATCCCTGCAGGGTGTTAGTACCTAACACACAGTTGTCATTGCCTTCCACTTCTAGCACCGGAAGTGTTTTCTTTAGACAGCGGCGGGGGTTAGGACTCTTGCCTTTCAGAACCTGTCCTCCCGCCACCAGCCAGTCACTCAGCCAGCCACTCGGAGTGCACGCCCTGTGCGACCATTGGTCAGGGACCCCCGGAGTCTACACTGAGCGGAGAGGAGCCTGGGGGAGTTGTAATCTGGAGTAGCACTTGCTGGGCAAGTTCCTCCAGGTCAGGTGTGTCTGGTTGATTGCAGTTCTCTTTCCCATTCCCTCTGCCCCGCCCCCAGGTCAGAACCTTTGGAGATTAGAGAGGTGAAGTCCATTTTGCTTCGTTTTCTTTTTTTATTCAGGTTTTAACTTCAATTTCAGTGTAGTTAACATAGAGTGTTAAATTCGTTTCGGGTGTACAGTATAGTGATTCAGCAATTCGGTACGTTCCTCAGTGCTCCTCATGATAAGTATATTCCTAATTCCTATCACCTATTTCACCCGTGCCCCCCCCCCCCCCAAACTCCCCTCTGGTAATCATTAGTTTATTCTCTATGGTTAACCGTCTGTTCCTTGGTTTGTTGCTCTCTTTTTTCTTTGCTCGTTTCTTTTGTTTCTTAAATTCCACGTATGAGTGACAGAGCCCGACACGGGGCTTGAATTCATGGATCTCAAGATCACGACTTGAACCAAAGTCAGATGCTTAACTGACTGAGCCACCCAGGTGCCCAGAGCATGAATCTGAAGCAGGCTCCAGGCTCTGAGCTGGCAGCACAGAGCCCGACGCAGGACTCGAACTCACAAACCGCGAGATCATGACCTGAGCCAAAGTCGGACGCTTTACCGACTGAGCCACCCAGGCGCCCTTAGTTTATTTTTATGTATGACGTAGGAAAGCGGTCCAATTTCATTCTTTTGCATATTGATGTCCAGTTAAATCCACCTGGTACAGGATGTCATTCAAAGCCACCGTTTCTTTATTCATTTTCTGTTTGGATAATCTGTCCATTGATGTAAGTAGGGTGTTAACGTACCAACTATCACTGTATTACTATAGATTATTTCTCTATGTTTGTTACTGTTTTATGTATTTGGGTGCTCTGTGTTGGGTGCATAAATATTTACAGTTGTTACATCTTCTTGTTGGATTATCCCCTTTATTATTATATAGTGTCCTTCTTTGTCTCTTGCTACAGTCTTTGCTTTAAAGTCTAGTTTGTCTGATATAAGTATTACTTCTCCAGCTTTCTTTTGATAACCACTTGCTTGATAAATGTTTCTCCATCCCCTCACTTTCAAGTTGCGGGTATCTTTAGGTCTGAAAAGGAGTCTCTTGCAGGCAATATATAGATGGATCTTGTTTTGTTTTGTTTTGGTTTGGTTTAATCCACTCTGTCTCTCTATGTCTTTTAATTGGAGCGTTTAGTCCATTTACATTAAAAGTAGGGGCGCCTGGGTGGCTCAGTCGGTTGAGCGTCCGACTTCAGCTCAGGTCGTGATCTCGGGGTCTGTGGGTTCGAGCCCTGCATCGGGCTCTGTGCTGGCAGCTCGGAGCCTGGAGCCTGCTTCGGATTCTGTGTCTCCCTCTCTCTGACCCTCCCCCGTTCATGCTCTGTCTCTCTCTGTCTCAAAAATAAATAAAGGTTAAAAAAAATTTACATTAAAAGTAATTATTGATGGATATGTATTTATTGTTATTTTGTTATTCGTTTTTGGTGGTTTTTGTAGTTTTTCTCTGATCCTTTTTTTTGTTACTTTCTTTCATGGTTTGTTAGCTTTCTTTAGTGATACACTCAGATTCCTTACTCTTTATTCTTTGCATATCTATTGCTGGTTTTTAATTTGTGGTTACCATTAGGTCTGTTATATAACATCTCCTGCGTATAGCAGTCTATATGAAGTGATGGTCGCTTAAGTTTGAACCCATTCCTTACCCTTCTCCCCTCCACATTTTAAGTATATGGTGTCATATTTAAATCCTTTTGTTCCGTGAATCCCTTCACTGATTTTTACAGATATGCTTATGTCTACTGCTTTTGTGTTTCCTACTTTTCATACACCTACTTACGCTCTTTCCTTTCTACTCAAAGAGTCCCCTTTAATATTTCTTGTAGGACCAGTTTAGTGGCCGTGAACTCCTTTAGTTTTGGTTGTCTGAGAAACTCTTTATCTCTCCTTCTATTCTGAATGATAGCCTTGCTGGAAACAGTATTCTTGGCTGCAGATTTTTCCCTTTCAGCACTTTGAATATATCATGGCATTCCCTTCTGGCCTGCAAAGTTTCTATTGAAAAATCCACTGAGAGCCTTATAGGGTTTCCCTTGTATAAAACTCTCTTCTTTTCTCTTATTGCTTTAAAGTTTTTTTTTCTTTATTGTGACTTTTTGCCATTTTAATTACTATGTATCTCGATGTGGACCTCCTTGGGTTGATTTTGTTGGAGAATCTCTGCGCCTCTTGGATCTGGATATCTGTTTCCTTCCCCAGATTAGGGAAGTTCTCAGCTGTTATTTCTTCAAATAAATTTTCTGCCCCCTTTTCTCTCTGTTCTTCTTCTGGGAGCCCTATGATGCAAATGTTATTGTGCTTGATGGAGTCACCGAGTTCCCTAAGTCTATTCTCGTTTTGCATCATTGTTTCCTCTCATTTTCTCAGCTTCATTACTTTCCATTACTCTGCCTTCCTGGTTGCTAATTCATTCCTCTGCTTTCTCTAGCCTGCTGTTTACTCCATCAAATGTATTTTTAATCTCAATTAGAATGTTCCCCATCCCTGATTGGCTCTCTTTCATCTCTGAGTTAAGGGTCTTAATGATGTCTTCCACTCCTTTCTCAAGTCTAGTGAGCACCTTTTTAATCATTACTCTAAATTCTCTATGAGGCATATTACTTAACATTCATTTTGCTTAGGTCTCTTGCTGTGGTTTTGTTTTTTGTTTTGTTAAACTTTTTTTAAGTCTTTATTTTTGAGAAAGAGAGACTGAGCACAAGCAGGGGAGGGGCAGAGAGAGAGGGAGACACAGAATCTGAAGCAAGCTCCAGGCTCTGAGCTGTCAGCACAGAGCCCAATGCAGGGCTCGAACCCACGAACCATGAGATCATGACCCAGGCCGAAGTCGGACACTCAACCGACTGAGCCACCCAGGCGCCCCGCTCCAGTGTTTTTGAAATTGCTGCTTCTAAGCTGTATCTCTGAGGGCTGTTTGTTGCACTGTCTCCTTAAGGGCAGGAACTCAGCTTCCTATCACCCTCTGGGCTATCCCAGAGCCAAGCCTGTTGATCTTTAAAGTTCCAGGCTTTAAGTCCTACTGGTTGTAAGAACTCACGAAATTTGGCCCCTTTAATTTTCAAAGCCAAATGCTGTGGGGATTTGTGTTCCCTGTTTAGCCTCCCAGCGTGAGAATCTATTTGTCACCCTTCTCCCCACCTGTGGCTCCCTCCCTCCAGTGGCCAGACCCACAGGGTTTAGCTTCCCACCACATCTCCGCCCTTCCTACCCTCTTCAGGGTAGCCTCTTCTCTACATTTAGTTGTAGAGTTTGTTCTGCCAGCCCTCAGGTCATTTTTCTGGGTTATTTGCACTTATGTGAGTGTTATTGGTTGTATCTGTAGGATGAGGTGAGATTTGGGTCCTCCTACTCCGCCATCTTCCCTGGAAGTTCATTTTGTTTGGTTCTTGTATCCACTCCTTAGCCCGAGAGAAAATTGCTTTTCTTCCAACCACTAAATTATTGACCCAGTGAGTCTCTCAGAGTTTGCTAACCAAATGCAATCCTTTATCCAAAAGTATACATACCTCCAAAAAGATATGATATGGTTTGTTTGTTCCCATAGTAAATGGACACTTAAAATTTCAATATAAGCTGGAACACCTAATAGAAACATAAAGATAGATGTTTCCAGACGCCTGGAGTAACTTAAGTATATTGGTTCACTCAAACATTCTTATATATTTGAATGAATAACCATCATGGGCTAGGCACCATGTTAGGCACTGGGCATTTAACAGTGAGCAAAACAGACATGGTTATTTTCTCCTTGACCCGGAGGAGATACCTGAGCTGGAAAGTGATCAGCAAAGTGATAGAGTTAAAAGCTCTGAGAAAAGGAGCTCCTGGGTAGCTCAGTCGATTAAGCGTCTGACTCTTGATTTGGGCTCAGGTCCTGATCTCACGGTTCACGAGGTTGAGCCTTGAGTCGGACTCTGTGCTGTCAGCATGGGGCCTGCTTGAGATTCTCTCTCTTTCCTTTTCTCTCTCTTCCCCTCCCCCCATTCTCTCTCTCCTCTCCTCTCTCTCTCAAAAATAAATAAACTTTTAAAAATTACTAAAAGCTCCAAAAAGAGACATGATAGCCTCTGCGGGGTAAGAGGGAAAGATAGACGAGAGAAGGGGCAGGAAAAACGGAGGGAGAAAGATAAAGAGTGAGAGAAATGGAGAGAACCATGAAAAAAAGAAAACTAGGATTGACGTGTGAGATTACTCTAATGAGAGCCTGTAGAGAAGATAGTTAGAAGTTTGGTTAGAACATATCATTAGAAAACTTGAAAGGAAACAAGGGAAATGTGGTTTCACAGAATCCAGTAAAGGAGTGTGTTTCATGAAGAGTGGTCAATGATATCAAATGCTACCAAGAGATACAATATAATGGAAGGCTTATCTAAGGTATCGAAACAAAAGACATGTACTGGGAAGGGCAGGGCAGAGATGGCAATAAACCAAATCACATGGCAGGGGAGGCATTGGAGAGGCTTAACCTGAGGAGCCTGGAACCCTCACCTTCCCCTCTGGTCACTTGGTTCTCTTCTACTCATCCTTTAGGTCAACGTTTAGATGGCACTACATTGGGAAGGCTCCCAACCCCATCTTGGGTAAGCGCCCCTCCATGCACCGTTTTCTTCCCTTCATGGCAATGACCATATTTCCTTACTGCTTTTAAATAGCAGCCACCAACTCTGATAAGTTTAAGAAGAAAGACAATTTTTTGGAAGGATATCTGGGAGTTCACAGAATTTTAACGGGAAGACGGAAGAACTCAGGCTTAGAAAGCAGGTCAAATCCAAAGGAGACCAAGTGAAGAAGAGTGCAGTTTCCAGGTCAAGTGTCCAGGTGGGGGTGGGGGTGGTTAACCAGTCACCCCACACCTGACTCCATTACGGCTTTTGCTACCAGATGCATTGCATATCACTGCGGGAATGAGTTCCAAACTGTCCCTCGCTCCTTTGCTTTGTTAAGTTGTAGGGGGAAATCAGACCCAAGAAAAGAAGAGATAGAACATTTATGTACAGTTTAAAGAATGATAAAGTGAACAATTTTGTAGCTACTGCTAAATCATGATTTTGAAACCCCTTGAGTACTTTTCTGATAACTTCTCCCATCTTGGAGGTAACTGAGATCCTGAATTTGCTTTTTTTGTAGAATTTTATTACCTATTTGAGTCCCCAAACTCTATACAGCTTGTTAGTTCTGCCTGTTTTTTTTTTTTTTATTTTATATAAGTGAAGTCACACTTACATGTTCATCAGTGACCATTATGAGATTGTAACTTATAATAAGAAATACATAGATTTTTGGTCCTCATATCATTTCTGGTATAGAGCTCTTTAAACTCTTAGAATTTCCTAAGTGACGAGAGCCCTAAAGGTGTCTTTTGTTACATTAATGCTTAATGCCTAACTTCTGGACCCCATCTAAGGATGAGGGCTGGTTGCCGGAGACCCAATCATGTGACTGGAGGGTGAAACTTGAAGTCCTCCCACCCCTGGGTAAGCGGAGGAGTCTGGAAATCCTCCCCCACACCTCTGGTCATCTGAGAAGAAGGTGGGGTGAGAGGCTACAAGCTAGAATTTGTATCAATTGCCAATGGCCACTGATTTTATCAACCATGCCTAGGTAGTGAAGCCTTCATAACAACCCAAAAGGACAGGGTTCAGAGAACGTCTGGGCTGGACACTGAATTCTCAGACACCCGTCTGGGCTGGAGAACATGTCGCGATTTGGGGCAAGCGGCATGCCTAAAGAGGACATTCTTCAGGCATGCCTAAAGAGGACTGGCGTGAGCTGATATCTCAGTGTGGTTTTGATTTGTATTTCCCTGATGAGGAGTGATGTTGAGCATCTTTTCATGTACCTGTTGGCCATCTGGATGTCTTCTTTAGAGAAGTATCTATTCACGTCTTCTGCCCATTTCTTCACTGGATTATTTGTTTTTCAGGTGTGGAGCTTGGTGAGTTCTTTATAGATTTTGGATACTAGCCTTTTGTCCGATATGTCATTTGCAAATATCTTTTCCCATTCTGCCGGTTGCTTTTTAGTTTTGTTGATTGTTTCCTTTACAGTGCAGAAGTTTTTTATCTTGATGAGGTCCCAATAGTTTGTTTTTGCTTTTAATTCCCTTGCCTTTGGAGATGTGTCAAGTAAGAAATTGCTGTGGCTAAGGTCAGAGAAGTTTTTTCCTGCTCTCTCCTCTAGGGTTTTGATGGTTTCCTGTCTCACGTTCAGATTCTTTATCCATTTTGAGTTTATTTTTGTGAATGGTGTAAGAAAGTGGTCTTTCATCCTTCTGCATGTTGCTGTCCAGTTCTCCCAGCACCATTTGTTAAAGAGACTGTATTTTTTCCATTGGATATTCTTTCCTGCTTTGTCAAAGATTAGTTGTCCATACTTTTGTGGGTCCAATTCTGGGGTCTCTATTCTATTCCATTGGTCTATGTGTCTGTTTTTGTGCCAATACCATGCTGTCTTGATGATTACAGCTTTGTAGTAGAGGCTAAAGTCTGGGATTGTGATGCCTCCCGCATTGGTCTTCTTCTTCAAAATTACTTTGGCTATTCGGGGTCTTTTGTGGTTCTATACAAATTTTAGGATTGCTTGTTCTAGCTTCGAGAAGAATGCTGGTGCAATTTTGATTGGAATTGCATTGAATGTGTACATAGCTTTGGGCAGTATTGACATTTTAACAATATTCTTCCAATCCATGAGCACAGAATGTTTTTCCATTTCTTTATATCTTCTTCAATTTATTTCATAAGCTTTCTATAGTTTTCAGCATACAGATCTTTTACATCTTTGATTAGGTTTATTCCTAGGTATTTTATTATTCTTGGTGCAATTGTGAATGGGATCAGTTTCTTTATTTGTCTTTCTGTTGCTTCATTATTAGTGTATAAGAATGCAACCGATTTCTGTACATTAATTTTGTATCCTGCCACTTTGCTGAATTCATGTATCAGTTCTAGCAGACTTTTGGTGAAGTCTATCGGGTTTTCCAGTATAATGTCATGTCATCTGCAAAAAGTGAAAGCTTGACTTCATCTTTGCCAATTTTGATGCCTTTGATTTCCTTTTGTTGTCTGATTGCTGATGCTAGCACTTCCAACACTATGTTAAACAACAGCGGTGAGAGTGGACATCCCTGTCGTGTTCCCGATCTCGGGGGGAGAGCTCTCAGTTTTTCCCCATTGAGGATGATATTAGCTGTGGGCTTTTCATAAATGGCTTTTATGATCTTTAAGTATGTTCCTTCTATCCCGACTTTCTCAAGAGGTTTTATTAAGAAAGGGTGCTGAATTTTGTCAAATGCTTTTTCTGCATCGATTGACAGGATCATATGGTTCTTTTCTTTTCTTTTATTAATGTGATGTATCACGTCAATTGATTTGCGAGTGTTGAACCAGCCCTGCAACTCAGGAATGAATCCCACTTGATCATGGTGAATAATTCTTTTTATATGCTGTTGAATTCGATTTTCTAGTACCTTATTGAGAATTTTTGCATCCATATTCATCAGGGATATTGGCCTGTAGTTCTCTTTTTTTCTGGGTCTCTGTCTGGTTTGGGAATCAAAGTAATGCTGGCTTCATAGAATAAGCCTGAAAGTTTTCCTTCCCTTTCTATTTTTTGGAAAAACTTGAGAAGGATAGGCATTATCTCTGCTTTAAGTGTCTGGTAGATTTCCCCAGGGAAGCCATCTGGTCCTGGACTCTTATTTGTTGGGAGATTTTTGATAACTGATTCCATTTCTTCACTGGTTATGGGTCTGTTCAAGTTTTCAATTTCTTCCTGTTTGAGTTTTGGAAGTGTGTGGGTGCTTAGGAATTTGTCCATTTCTTCCAGGTTGTCCAGTTTGTTGGCATATAATTTTTCATAGTATTCCCTGATAATTGCTTGTATTTTTGAGGGATTGGTTTTAATAATTCCATTTTCATTCGTGATTTTATCTATTTGGGTCATCTCCCTTTTCTTTTTGAGAAGTCTGGCTAGAGGTTTATCAATTTTGTTTATTTTTTTAAAAAACCAACTCTTGGGGCGCCTGGGTGGCTCAGTCGGTTAAGCATCCGACTTCAGCTCAGGTCACGATCTCACAGTCCATGAGTTCAAGCCCCACGTCGGGCTCTGGGCTGATGGCTCAGAGCCTGGAGCCTGCTTCCGATTCTGTGTCTCCCTCTCTCTCTGCCCCTCCCCTGTTCATGCTCTGTCTCTCTCTGTCTCAAAAATAAATAAATGTTAAAAAAATTTTTTTTTAATAAAAATAAAAAAATAAAAAAACAACTCTTAGTTTCATTGATCTGCTCTACAGATTTTTAGATTCTATATTGTTTATTTCTGCTGTGATCTTCATTATTTCTCTTCTTCTGCTGGGTTTGGGGTGCCTTTGCTGTTCTGCTTCTGTTTCCTTTAGGTGTGCTGTTAGATTTTGTATTTGGGATTTTTCTTGTTTCTTAAGATAGGCCTGGATTGCAATGTATTTTCCTCTCAGGTCTGTCTTCGCTGCATCCCAAAGCGTTTGGATTGTTGTATTTTCATTTTCATTTGTTTACATATATTTTTAAATTTCTCCTCTAATTGCCTGGTTGGCCCATCCATTCTTTACTAGGGTGTTATTTAATCCCCATGCTTTTGGAGGTTTTCCACACTTTTTCCTGTGGTTGATTTCAAGCTTCATAGCATTGTGGTCTGAAAGTATGCATGGTATGATTTCAATTCTTGTATACTTGTGAAGGGCTGTTTTGTGACCCAGTATGTGATCTATCTTGGAGAATATTCCATGTGCACTCAAGAAGAAAGTATATTCTGTTGCTTTGGGATGCAGAGTTCTAAATATATCTGTTAAGTCCATCTGATCCAATGTATCATTCAGGGCCCTTGTTTCTTTATTGATCCTGTGTCTAGATGACCTATCCATTGCTGTAAGTGGGATATTAAAGTCCCCTGCAATTACCACATTCTTATGAATAAGGTTGCTTATGTTTGTGATTAATTGTTTTATATATAGACATTTATAATTGTTAGCTCTTCCTGATGGATAGACCCTGTAATTATTATATAATGCCCTTCTTTATCTCTTGTTACAGCTTTAATTTAAAGTCTAGTTTGTCTGATATAAGTATGGCTACTCCAGCTTTCTTTTGACTTCCAGTAGCATGATAGATAGTTCTCCCTCCTCTCACTTTCAACCTGAAGGTGTCCTCAGGTCTAAAATGAGTCTGTTGTAGACAGCAAATAGATGGATCTTGTTTTTTTATCCATTCTGATACCCTGTGTCTTTTGGTTGGCGCATTTAGTCCATTTACATTCAGTGTTATTATAGAAAGATATGGGTTTAGAGTCATTGTGATGTCTGTAGGTTTCATGCTTGTAGTGATGTCTCTGGTACTTTGCAGTCCTTGCAACATTTCACTCAGAGAATCCCCCTTAGGATCTCTTGTAGGGCTGGTTTAGTGGTGATGAATTCCTTCAGTTTTTGTTTGTTTGGGAAGACCTTTATCTCTCCTTCTATTCTGAATGACGGACTTGCTGGATAAAGGATTCTCGGCTGCATATTTTTTCTGTTCGTCACATTGAAGATTTCCTGCCTTTCCTTTCTGGCCTGCCAAGTTTCAGTAGATAGGTCTGCCACTACTCTTATATGTCCACCTTTGTAAGTTGGAGCCTGTTTATCCCTAGCTGCTTTCAGAATTCTCTCTTTATCCTTGTATTTTGCCAGTTTCGCTATGATGTGTCGTGCAGAAGATTGATTGAAGTTACGTCTGAAGGGAGTTCTCTGTGCCTCCTGGATTTCAATGCCTTTTTCCTTCCCCAGATCAGGGAAGTTCTCAGCTATGATTTGTTCAAGTATACCTTCAGCCCCTTTCTCTCTTCTTCTGGAATTCCTATGATACAGACCTTGTTCTGCTTGATTGCATCACTTAGTTCTCTAATTCTCCCCTCATACTCCTGGATTTTTTTTCTCTCTCTTTCTCAGTTTCCTCTTTTTCCATAATTTTATCTTCTAATTCACCTATTCTCTCCTCTGCCTCTTCAATCCGTGCTATGGCTGCCTCCATTTTATTTTGCACCTCATTTCTAGCATTGTTTAGCTCCTCATGACTATTTCTTGGTCCCTTGATCTCTGTAGCAATAGATTCTCTCCTATCCTCTATGCTTTTTTCAAGCCCAGCGATTAATTTTATGACTATTATTCTAAATTCTTGTTCTGTTATGTTGTTTAAATAATTTTTGATCAATGCGTTAGCTGTCGCTTCTTCCTGGAGTTTCTTTTTGAGGAGAGTTCTTCCATTTCATCATTTTGGGTAGTCGCTGGGGTGGGCCAAACTGCAGGGCACTTCCCCTGTGCTGTCTGGAGTAACTTGTGTTGGTGGGCGGGGCCACAGTCAGACCCGATGTCTGTCCCCACCCCGCCACTGGGGCCACAGTCAGACTGGTGTGTACCTTATCTTCCCCTCTCCCAGGGGCAGGACTCACTGTGGAATAGTGTGGCCCCTGTCTGGGCTATTTGCACACTGCCAGACTTGTGGTGCTTCTTCAATGGGATCTGGCGTATTAGCCGGGGTGGATCCGCAAGGTGCACAGGGGCAGGAGGGGCAGGCTTAGCTCGCTTTGCCGTAGGTGGTCCCCTGCAGGAAGGGCCCTGCAGCACCGGGAGGAAGGCAGGCCCGTCGGAGGGATGGATCCACAGAAGCACAGCATTGGGCGTTTGCGCGGTGCAAGCAAGTTCAGTGATGGGCGCTGGTTCCCTTTGGAATTTCGGCTGGGGGATGAGAGAGGGAAATGGTGCTTGCCAGCACCTTTGTTCCCCCGCGCTGAACTCTGTCTTCTGGGGCTCAACAACTCTCTCTCCCAGTGTTCTCTGGCCCTCCCCACTCTCCAAGAGCAGAGTGGTTGACTTTCAACATTCCAGATGTTAAGTCCCGCTGGCTGCCAGCACTCACGGAGTCCGGCCCCTCCGCTTGTACAATTCTTTATTCATTCAGCCATCGATGGACACTTGGGTTGTTTCCATATCTTGGCTATTGTAAATAAAGTTGCAATGACCATGGGGGTGCATATATCTCTTTTTGAGTTAGTGTTTTCATTTTCTTTGGATAAATACCCAAAAGTGGAATTGCTGGATCATGTGGTAGTTTTATTTTTAATTTTTTGCAAAAACTCCAAACTGTTTTCTGTGGTGGTGGCACCAGTTTACATTCCCACAAGGGTTCCCTTTTCTCCACATGCTTAACACTTGTTATTTGTCTTTTTTTTTTTTTTTTACACGTAGCCTTCACACCCAACACGGGGTTTGAACTCACGTCTATGAGATTAAGACTTGAACTGAGATCAAGAGTCAGATGCTTCACTGACTGAGCCACACAGGTGCGCCTTGTCTTTCTTATAATTGCCATTCTAACAGGTATGAGATGATTTCTCCTTGTCATTTTGACTTGTGTTTCCCTGATAATTAATGATGTTGAGCATCTTTTTATGTATCTGTTGGCCATCTGTATGTCCTCTTTAGAAAAATGTCTATTCAGATCTTCTGCCCGTTTTTTAATTGGATTGTTTGTTTCTGCTATTGAGTTGTATGAGTTATTTACATGTTTTGGATATTAACCCCGTATCAAATACACCATTTGCAAATATTTGCTTCCATTTCGAAGGTTGCCTTTTCATTTTGTTGGTGGCTTTCTTTGCTGTGCAAAAGCTTTTGAGTTTGATGTGGTCCCATCTGTTTATTTTTTCTTTTGTTGCCCGTGCTTTTAGTGTCAGACTCAAAAATTTATTGCCAAGACCTCTGTCAAGGAGCTTACCACCTGTGTCTTTTTCTGGAAGTTTATGGTTTCTAGTCTTACATTCAAGTCTTTACTCCATTTTGAGTTAATTTTTGTGTATGGTATAAGATAGTGGTCGAATTTCATTCTTTTGCAGGTGGTTGTGAAGTTTCCCCAGCATCATTTATTGCAGGTGCTGTCCTTTCTCCATGGTGTAGTCTGGGCTATCCTGCACTAGCTATATAACAAAGCTAAACTAGTTAAAACAGTGTGATATGGGCATAAAAACAGACACATAGATGAATAGAACATAAGAGCCCAGAAATAAACCCATTTGGGTTTATGGTCCATATGGGTTTATGACCATAAACCCATATGGTCAACTAGTTTATGCAAAAGAGCCACATGAATTTTAAAGTAAGCCTTTTGGGGGCGCCTGGGTGGCTCAGTCAGTTAAGTGGCCGAGTTCGGCTCACAGTCCGTGAGTTCGAGCCCCGCTTTGGGCTCTGTGCTGACAGCTCAGAGCCCGGAGCCTGTTTCAGATTCTGTGTCTCCCTCTCTCTGACCCTCCCCCATTCATGCTCTGTCTCTCTCTGTCTCAAAAATAAACGTTAAAATAATGTTTCTTTCAAAAAAATAAAATAAAATAAAAAAATAAAATAAAGTAAGCCTTTTGGGTTCCATGAAAATACCCATTGGGAATTTCACTAGAATTGTTTGTCATCCAATCTTTTGTCTTTAGAGAAGCAAGATATGTCTCCATCCACTTGAATCTCCTTAAAATGCTTCAATAGAGACTTGGAGTATTCTCTACAAGGGCCCTATGCATAGTTTCTTATATTCATTCCTAGATGCTTTATATTATTTTATTCTACTAAAACTGCTTTTGCTGGGGAATAGAACTGCAGTTGTCTTTTTATATTAATAGCACATCTAGAAATTCTGTTAAACTCATTAATTCTGACAACTTTTCTGTAGATTCTTTAGAATTTTCCATGTAGATAATTATATCATCCATAAATAATGACGTCTTTCTTTCTTTCTTAACTCATGTTCCTCTTTTTTTTTTTTTTCCTGTTTCACTGTAGTGCCTGTAATCTTTAGTCCACTGTTGAATAGAGGTGGTGATGGGAGCATTCTTGTCATGGACCTATGTCATTTCCTTCTTTTTGGTATTTGCTTCAGAATCAGAACCTCAAACAGACACATTGAGGAGGAAAAATAGATGCCATATGTTAGCATCCATAGGATGACACAGGGCTCTTTCTCTAACCTTCTGAGTAATTGCTGCTAAATGGGAAGAATGTTCAGGTGCTGAATAATACAAAGTAACTTGTAAATGTCCGGATGCTTGTCTTTGTCACAATAAGATTCCATCCAACAATCTAGTCAGCAGGCGTAATAATGTGCCTATAGGAGAATTTATTCTTTATTTCAAATTGAAAGTCCGAGTGCATATCTCCCTTTGCTGCACACATGACACCAGAATTGGGGATTCTCCCCCTTCTAAATTATTAATGGAAGTTGCTGTAGCCTATTGCAGGGTCTTTAAGAAGCTAAGACTTGGAAAGGATGAGGGTGAAGTATGGAGCATTCTAAAGAACCAGAATTTCCTGTTACTATAAAACCCCAGAGGAGACTTTTCAAAGTCACATCCTCAGTAATTCCCTTCCGCTTCTCCCAAGGATGTATCTACCTGTCTCCACCGCATAGCCTATAGCAGCACCCATGTTGTCTTCTGCCTGGGTTACTGATGGATGGGACACAATCTCCATTGCTTTCACGTCTGTGAGGTAGTTCATGTCCTTTCATGGTGTTCTAGAAGATTACTGCTGCCAACAATGAGAAAGAGACTTAATAAAGAGGATTCTGCCATCAACTGCACACACACACACACACACACACACACACACACACACAGTAACAGAATTTAAAATGTTTGCATAGTGAATCCTAAACAAAATTTAAAAATAAATGACAAATTTAAAAAATACATTCGCATTCTATTTGACAAAATTACTATCCCTACTATAAAACAGGCTCTCAGAAATTAATAAAAAGAGGTAATATCGTAATTTTTTAAATGGGCAAAAGACATGAACAGGCAGAGAGAAAACAATAAAAATAAGATGTTCAACTTCATCTTTTAGGTTTAGTTATATCCTAAAACTAAAATTAGATATACAACTTTTTCTTTAACGTTTATTTATTATTTTTTTGAGACAGAGAGAGACAGAGCATGAATGGGGGAGGGTCAGAGAGAGAGGGAGACACAGAACCTGAAACACGCTCGGGACTCTGAGCTGTCAGCACAGAGCCCGAAGCGGGGCTTGAACTCACGGACTGCGAGGTCATGACCTGAGATGAGTCGGACGTGTAACCGACTGAGCCACCCAGGTGCCCCTAGATACAACATTTTCACCACATAAGTTGGCAAAGGGGGAAAAGATTTCTAATATGCTGTGATGCTGAAGAGGAGAAATCCAAGTTCTCCTGTGCATTGTTGGCGGAAACAAATACCCATCTTCCTTGAGAATTGCCTGCCAAGGTGGGCAAGCACTTTTACTGTGTGAGCTTTTTGACTCAAAAAACCTAGAGGTTTACTCTAGGAAGATATTCTAATAGGGAAGTAATATAATAACCACAGAAATGTTCATTAAAAACTTCTTGATAACAATAAAAGGTGGAATCAACAATATGGATTGATTAAAGTTTGCTAGAGTCATACAATAGAATAATAAGCAGTCATTTAAAAGGAAAACTTAGCGGCACCTGGGAGCTCAGTTGGTTAAGCGTCTGACTTCTGCTCAGGTCATGATCTCACATCTCGTGGGTTCGAGCCCTGCATCAGGCTTTGTGCCGACAGCTCAGAGCCTGAAGCCCGCTTCAGATTCTGTGTCTCCCTCTCTCTCTGACCCGCCCCTGCTTACACTCTGTTTCTCTCTTTCTCTCTCAAAACTAAAGAAACATTAAAAAAAATTTTTTTTTAATGAAAGGAAAACTTGTCTTGACAGACCATTGAGTGAAAAGAAACTGAATATTTAAGAGCATATATAACATTACCTCACCTACATAAAGGCATATGAATATGTGCATTTATATATATATACACATCCACACACATAGACATATAACTATGAGAAAGGCTCTTCATTAAAATTTTATTAATGAGCAGGCATCAAGCCTTTGACTCATTTACTCTATTGTTTACAATGTTATGTATAATTTTCTCTAGCCTTAACTCTGTGTGATCCCCTTTTCCCTGGCACCTCGGTTCCTCAAGTTCTAGTTGCTTTAATAACGCAGAAGACCAAGTTTTTTTTTTTTTTTCCCCGCAGACTTTGAGAACTCTGACATCTCTAGGCCACCATCTTTAACTTGGCCTGTATGCACTGTGATATACCGATGAATGCTCCGAGTAGAGAACATCTGGTTCATTTCTGTGCCTTCCCCTTCTGCCCAAGACCTTGGCCCTTCAGTTCTGGCCACCCTGGTTGTTTCTGATGCCTTCAAACAACCACTCTTAATTTTGTCAATCCAGTTTTATGATTTCTTGCAACAGTAAGTTTGTTCTGATACAGGTGCTCCATCATAGCCAGAAGCAAAAGTTCAGTTGTATCATATCTAATTTTTCTTTTTGCTTTAGAGAGGTCTGGGGAGGGCGAAGAATCTTAAGCAGGCTCGGCGCTGAGCACGGAGCCTGGCGTGCTCGATCTCACAACCCTGAGATCATGACCTGAGCCAAAAATCAAGCGTTGGATGCTTACCCAACTGAGCCACCCAGGCGTCCCAGTACATATTAATTTTTACTGAAATGGAAACTGGGTGCCTGGGTGGCTCAGTTGGGTAAGCAAACAACTCTTGATGTCGGCTCAGGTCTTGATCTCCGAGTTTGTGAGATAGAGCCCTGTGTCAGGCTCCAGCATGGAAGCTGCTTGGGATTCTGTCTCTTCCTCTCTCTGCCCCTCACACACCTCTCAAAATAAATAAACTTAAAAAAAAAAAAAAAAGAAAGAAAGAAACTGGGGCACCTGGGTGGCTCAGTCAGTTAAGGGTCTGACTTGATCTCAGGCCATGATCTTCCGTTCATGGGTTCATGTCCTGCATCAGGCTCTCTGCTGTCAGCACCGAGCCCGCTTTGGATCCTCTGTCCCCCCACCCCCGCCCCCGCCCCTCTCCTGCTTGCACACGCTCTCTCTCTTTCAAAAATAAAGTTAATATTAAAAAAGAAAATTTTTTTTTTGCAAACAAAGGAACCATTTTTCAATGTTAATAATTGTTAATGTTATCTATTTGGGAGGTATTTAATTTTTTTCTATATTTTATAGTGTACAAATTATACATATTATATATACAAACTCCTTAAAGTATATTAAACATTGTCATGTGCCTTTTTAAATGTTCAAGATCACAAAGGATTTCATAAACCACCTTCAACTTAGATACTATTTTCCTAGGCTGAACTTCATACAAAACTGAATTTAATTCAAAATTATGCTTATTTTACTTTCAGATTATACTGGTGCATGTTTGGGTCAAACAGTATTGCCTACAAGTTTCGTTAGTAGACTGTGAATTAGGTACCCGAATAAATGAGTATCAGCAAAGTAAGCTTGAAAGGGAAATTCGAGCTGGAAATTTGGATTTAGCGTCGTCAACCTGGATGTTCCACATCTGAAGCAATAATAACAAATTCACTAGATATTACCAGAGTTTGAAATTATGCTGCATTGGGACTACTCAACATTCATAAACAGGAAATTTCTAGGGCACTTCAAGGAAGCTTTCTATGCATCCTTGGTCACCTCTCTTTTCCATTTCCATGCTTTTCGTCTGCTATTTACATCTACACTCACCAAACATCTTCCTGTTTCACAAGGAAAACAAGCCATCAGGTGTAACTTCCGCCAATCCCTGTCTCCACATCAACAAACTGAACACTATCAAAACCCCGGTTTCCATCTTCCTCTCTGTATCTGGAGACTGGCCATCAGACCCTTACTGGACCAGTGACTCTATCTGTATGCTAAAAGGCTAAACGTTACCTTTCCCATCTCCTTACGATGGCTATTTCACCTGTTAGGCTGGCTGCCTCCTACCTATTCAACTTCTACCTTTGGGTATAAATATACTTCCCACAAATAGAGTCTTTAAATTTCCCACTGGTCTCGTGTTTCTCAAATTTCAGGTCTCTCTGTTAGCGGGTTGTGAAATCAATTAGTCTGTTTCACCAGAGTGTGTTCTTCTTAGAAATGAAGCGGTATGAAATCTTCAATATTGGAACGTGGCACTTTGCATTCTAAGTCATGCCGTCCGCATTGCAGCAAATACTGGGGTCAACTGAGTTGAGTGACAGCTGATGGAGGGGTTGTAATGACTATGGGCATTGGCTGGGAGCCAGCAGGCCCTTCACTCTTCCATTCACTGATGCCTCATTTGAGTTTCTGGATTTGACCATAATTATATCAGGAGAGTTAATGTTTTAAAAGTTTAATTTGTGTCAATGTAATTAGCGGTTAATTGTGAAGTTAGAAGAATTCATCCACTGTTGCCAAGGGCAGCAAGAGTTTCTATTAACTTTTGGTTGTGAGTTCATAATTTTCAGTGTGAAATTTTGGATTGGGCATAAATAATCATTAGGCATTTTTTGATTTTGCAAATAATTGTACATTTTAAGAATAACTGCATGAAATCTTCTTAAGATAGTTTATTTTATTAGAAGAAATAAGGATGATGACATTAAAAAAACAGAAGCATATTTTGTGTTGAACTTATATACATAGTAACAACAATGGGAAAAAGGTTTCTTTTAATCAATACATTCTTTTAAATTTGAACTTAACAAAAAAAAAAATAACGATTAGTCTTTTAAAAAAGGATTAAGTATTGGGCGCCTAGGTGGCTCAGTCGGTTAAGAGTACGACTTCGGCTCAGGTCATGATTTCACAGTCCGTGAGTTCAAGCCCAATATCGGGCTCTGCACTGATAGCCTAGAGCCTTCTTTGGGTTCTGTCTCCCTTTCTCTCTGCTCCTTCCCTGCTTGTGCTGGCTCTCTCAAAAATAAATAAATAAACCTTAAAATTAAAACAAGGATTAAGTGTACCTTGTCAAGTACTCAAAACCACTAAGAATGTATTATTTACAGTATTATTCTTATTTGAAGAGATCATTAATTTATTTAACCCTTACCTGATAGTTGAAAGTATTAAAAAAATTAATAACCAGAGGCGCCTGGGTGGCTCAGTCGGTTAAGCATCCGACTTCGGCTCAGGTCATGATATCGCGGTCTGTGAGTTTGAGCCCCGCATCGGGCTCTGTGCTGACAGCTCAGAGCCTGGAGCCTGTTTCAGATTCTGTGTCTCCCTCTCTTTCTGCCCCTCCCCTGTTCATGCTCTGTCTCCCTCTGTCTCAAAAATAAATAAACGTTAAAAAAAAATTAAACAAAAAAACTTCTAAAAAAATTAATAACCAGATATTAGCTAATGAAAGTATATATTAATATATTAGTGTTTTTATACTTTATTTTTATTGAAGTATAATTACATACAATACTGTATTAGTTTCAGGTGTGCAACATAATGATTTGTCATTTGTATACATTGCAAAATGATCACCACTAGAAGCCTAGTTATTATCTGTCACCATACAAAATCACAAAATATATATTTTTTAGTGATTGGAACATTTAAGGTGTAGTTTCTTAGCATCTTTCAAATTTGTAATACAATATTATTGACTATAGTCACCGTATTGTACATTACAACCCATGACATTTATTTTATAACTAGAAATTTGTACTTCTTTTTTTCTTTAATGTTTATTTATTTTTGAGAGAAGGAGACAGAGCACTAGTGGGGGAGGGGCAGGGAGAGATGGAGACACAGAATCCCAAGCAGGCTCCAGGCTCAGAGCTGGCAGCCCAGAGCCCGATGCAGGACTCAAACCCACGAACTGTGAGATCATGACCTGAGCTGAAGTCGGACGCTTAACCGACTGAGCCACCCAGGTGCCCCCTGGAAGTTTGTACTTCTTGATCCCTTCACCCATTTTGCCCACCCTTTCCCTCTGCCAATCGTTAATCTGTTCTCTGTATCTATGAGTGTTGTTTTGTTTTCTTTGCTCATTTGTTTTGTTTTTTTAGATTCCACATACAAGTGAAATTATATGGTATTTGTCTTTGTCTGACTTTTTTCACTTAACATAATAACCTTGAGGTCCATCCATGTTGTCACAAATGGCAAGATTTCATTCCCTTATAGGGCTGAGTAGTTTTCCACTCTGTAAATACCACATCTTCTTTTTTTCATTCTTCTGCTCATGGACGCTTGCTTCCATATCTTGGCTATTGTAAATAATGCTGCAGTGAACATGGGGTGCATATGTCTTTTCCAATTAGTGTTTTCATTTTCTTCAGCGAAATACACAGAAGTGGAATTGTTGGATCGTATGGTATTTCTATTTTTAATTTTTTGAGGAAATTCCATATATTTTCCATAGTGGCTGCCCCAATTTACATTTCCACCAACAATGCATTAGGGGTTCCTTTCTCCATATCTTCCCCAACACTTGTTATTTCTTGTCCCTTTGATAACAGCCATTCCAACAGGGTTGAGGTGATATTTCACTGTGATTTCAGTTTGCATTTCCTTGATGACTAATGATGTTAAGCATCTTTTTTTTTAAGTTTATTTATTTTTGAGAAAGAGAGTATGCATGGAGTGTGAATGGGAGAGGGCCAGAGAGAGACGGAGAGAAGGAATCCCAAGTATGTTCTGCGTCTCAGCACAGAGCCAGCCCCATGCGGGGCTCGAACTCAAAGAGCCAAAATCTTCGCTTAATCAACTGAGCCACCCAGGCACCCATTAAGCATCTTTTTATGTGTTATTGGCCATCTGTGTGTGTTTAGAAAAATGTCTATTCAGATCTTCTGCCCATTTTTTTAAAGTTTATTTATTTATTTTTGAGAGAGCCTGTGTGCCTGTGTGTGCAAGTGGGGGAGGGGCAGAGAGCGAGGGAGAGAGAGAATCCCAAGCAAGCTCTGCACTGAGTGCAGAGTTCGATATGGGGCTCAAACTCATGAACTGCGAGATCATGACCTGAGCTGAAGTTGGACCCGTAACCGACTGAGCCACCTAGGTGTGCCATCTTCTGCCCATTTTTAAATTGGATTATTTAGTTTTTATTTGTTTATTATTGAGTTATGTGAGTTCTTCATATATTTTGGATATTAACCCCTTATTGGATGTATGATTCCCAAATATCAGTATCTTCTCCCATTCAGCTGGTGGCCTTTTTTATTTTATTGATGTTTTCTTTCACTATGCAGAAGCCTTTTAGTCTGATGTAGTCTCATTTGTTTATTTTTGCTTTTGTTGCCATTGTCTTGGGAGTCAGTTCCAAAATAATATTGCCAAGACCAATGTCAAGGAGCTTACTGCCTATGTTTTCTTCTAGGAGTTTTATAGGTTCTGGTCTTACATTGAAGTTTTTATTTCCATTTTGAGTTTATTTTTGTGTATGGTGTAAGACAGTGGTCCAGTTTCTTTTTCTTTTTCTTTTTTTTTCTTTTTCTTTTTTTTTTTTTTTTTTGGTTGTGCTTGTCCAATTTTCCCAGCACCATCTTTGAAGAAACTGTCCTTTTCCCATTGTACATTCTTGCCTCCTTTGTTGTAAATTATTTGACTATACACACAAGGACTTACTTCTGGGTTCTCTGTTCTGTTCCATTGATCTACGTGTCTGTTTTCATGCCAACACCATTGTTTTAATTAGTATAGCTTTGTAACATAGTCTGAAATGTAACATAGTCTGAAATGTAACATAGTCTGAAATAAGGGAATGCAATGCCTCCAGTTTTGTTCTTCTTTCTCAAGAAGAAATGATATTATTGCAAATGAAAATCTAAAATCTTACAAAGAGGAAAACACAAACTTGGAAATACAGTAAGTCAAACTTGTTGATAAGGCCCTCAAATATTTTCAAAGTAGGGGAAAAAAGACAAATTTGTCAACATTATCTCACCATTTTACATTGGCTATGAGAAATTGTTACTATTTAGTTTTGTATTTAGTTGTATATGTGTGGACAAAGAGAAAATTACCCACATAGTTGTTGAAAAAAAATTATTCTTGGCATGTATGGTCATGGTGAATACGATCCTTGATGACAAATCATCGGAGAAACTTAAAACGATACTGCTAAGTGATAATACGGTCTCTTCACAAATTTATAGGTCCAGAGAATATACAGAATAGAATTAATACTTAGTAAGGTGCGAGCAGACACAGGTTATATGATTCTACTTGATGGGAGCACTGATATCTCAAGTTATTATACATTCAATTTATGTCAAATGTATATGACAATTTTTATGAAGGATTTATTCTGTTTAAATTTAAGCTAAAATATAACTGGTTTGAGGACCTTGATAGAATTGGAGGAATACTGTCTGAAAAATATAAATTAAACCGGTAAATTGTAATAGAATTGCAAGTGATTCAGAAGTAAACATGACCAGGAAACATAGCAGAGTAATTTCCAATGTTATTAGAAATCACCACCTACATTGCTACTTGGAAGCACTGTTCACACACTGTTCATACCTTTGGCATCCTAAGACTTCTACTGAATCTCTTGAAAACAAATGTAGTGATAATTGTTTAACTTCATTAAGAGAACCTTTACGTTTTGTTACGTTTTGTTCACATCGGAACCATAACTGACAGGGGTGGTCATCCACCAAATTCTTCTCCCTCCCTCTGCCTCCGGAAGATATCTTTGGGGGGGGGGGGGGGCTTGAAGGCCCAGATAAACTACATTGTATCCAAGTGGGTCTCTGCAGCCTTCACCCATGGAATAGAGAAGGGATTTGTGTGACTTCTATCACGTCTATCTGACGCCTGGGCTCATATACTCTCTATTTGGCTTCCTATCAGCTAGAATGCAACCTGCCTAGGACCCACTGCGGGCGAACAATGCCTTCCAGGATGGTGGAGCAGTGAGATGTAAGTAAGGTACATCGTCCTCAAATGATCTCCAGGAACTGCTATATGCTGACCTGCCCTGGGACTCAGGACGTAGTTTAAATGATAAATAAAAGTCCATCTATGTTCCGTAAACCACTGTCTTGTTGGGTCGTTGTTAAATTAGCTTAGCCCTTCCATGAACTAATATATGTATATGTTATATCATACTGGAATTATTGGTTGTTATGAGGAAAATATTAATTAAGCTATATGAACTCAGGAATGGGAGTCACATTTTTGTTTAAAAGCTATCTCATTTGGCTAACATTTTTGGAGATGGTATTTTAGCAACAAAATTGGCACATATAACTTAACGTTTTTTAATAACTGGAGTTGGATCTACGGGAAAAAAAGTAACACTATATTTCAAGATGCTGAATATATCCAACAGTTACAAAATACATTTTAAGTAATCACCATGGTTACTCTATGTTCTCAACATTTTGCAGCACAGGAAGAGAGCATCATTAGTAAAGACACCCTGAATGGTATAAAATTAAAGATATTAATGATATTACAAGTCTCTGTGTCAAACTGCAAACATTTCCAATAAAGACCTTTGAAATACCAAGAAAAAGCACTTAAAGAAAAGATCTATTTGTTTTTCAAAATCCTGAATCCATAATTGTGTTAACGTTGATGCCCAAAGAAGAAAACTACTTACCAATGCTTTGTGATTCAAATACACTGAAGAATTTATATAAATTTATCACCATTTTAGCTGAGGATTAAAGAAGAACCTGCTGAAATTTGTAATTTCACTTGCTAAGTAGAAGTATATTAATAGCATGCATGGCAACTTATTTGTGTGAACCAGAATTTTTAACCAAAATAACTGAGACTGTGGGAAGGAATAGACATCAAAGCATGTGGCACCTGGGTTGCGCATGTAGCATTATCCTCCTGTCTCCAGCCTGGAATGAATTTAAGAGCAGGCAAGCAAGCCCACCACAATGAATCAAATCCTATTTAATAGTAACTCTCTTCTCTTTAACAGTAAGTATCCTTTTATAAATAAACACTTGGTTTCAGGGGCACCTGGCTGGCTCAGTCAGTAGAGCAGGAGACTGTTGATCTCGAGGTTGTGAGTTCCAGCCCGCATTGGGTGTGGAGGCGACTTAAACATTTTTTTGTTTCAGTTTTTTAATCTACCTATACATGTATCTCTGCATACAGTGGGTGGATACAAAGGGTATTTTCTACGGACCTGATGTTTGAAAAAAGTGTTTTGATGATTCTGCTCTCACTTTCCTTCATAGCCAACATTTAGAGCGGGTTGTTTACACCTGTGTTTCTCTCGGCTCTGAATCTACTGCAACCAGACTCTGCCCTCGTTATTCTTCTTGGACAGGCTTCCTAACTAAACTCTCACATCCATTTGATCCTTTTCTGTATTTATCTCTGTCCACTCTATGGCCATTGCCTGTATACTACTTTTATTTCTTTTTTCTACCACTTAAAATAAAACACGTTGCAATTTTAAAAAGAAAAAAAAATGTTTATTTTCCTGTGCGTGTATGTTTATTTTTTAAAACTTTTATGTACATCCACACCAAATGTTTAAGCAACAAAACTGAGGTCATTTAGTGCATGGATGTATGTAGCTTTTTATGACCTTCTTAGTTCACTTGGCTATGCAGTAGCAACCACTTTTCATGTCATTCAATATTCCTCTCCCACATTATTCTTAAAGGCTATATCGTATGCTGCTTTATGGATACATACATCATGGGTTATTTACCCATTTCTCTAATGTTGGACTGTAGGCAGTTTTCAATTTTTAAAAAAAATGATTGAACAGCACACTGAAATCCTTGTCAGAAAATATTTACCCACTTCTATAATCACTTGCTTCCGATGAATTCCTAAAAGTACGATTGCTGGATTGTAGCCATTTCTGTGCTGTGTTCCCATCCAAAAATCCCTCTAGGATTACCCTTCCTCTAGCACCCACAGTACGAGAGGATCCAGTTGGCTAGCTCCTTACTAATACTGGGCAACAGCATTTACAATCTTTCAGCCAATTTGATTGATTTTTTAAAAATCACATTTTCTTTCAATGTTTGTGCTCTTTTGATCAGTAGGTGCTTGAACACTTTTCATAGGTTATACTTAGTTGCATTTCTTTTGCACTGACTTCATAATCACTGCCTATTTTTTTAGAGCGTACAAGTGCATCTGTTTCTTAATACTCTGTAAAAGCTTTTTTACAAAGCTATTTAAACTTTATATCTCTGAAATGACTTTTCATTTTAGTTTGTAGCGTAAGTAAATTTGCTTTTAATCATAAAGATAATAAATACTTTTTTTAAAAAAAATGAAGGGGACCGCAACTTCCTTCCTGGCATCCTGCTCTCCCCATTCCAGCCACTGCCTCCTGCAACCTTTGCCAAACCCCAGGCATCAACCATTCTCAATACCTGAAGGCTTTCCAATCCTGTTTCTACCAGGCGGCGCTGTCCTGAGTTCCCGCCCATAAATGAAACACCCTGTGGGTATCTCATTATCGGCTGCAACCTGAATACGTTCAAAACTGAGCCAAACCCTTCTCTTCTTTAACCTGGAAGAGGGGGCCACCCACCCTCCCATTTTCTCAGAGGAGAAACCTGGAAATCATCCCAGATGCTAACCACCTCAATCTGTCAGTAAACGGTACAGCTTCAACTCCTTAAATATCTCTTGCTATATTTTCCTCTATTCTTTCCACCTACCATTGGCTTATTTCTAGATTACTGTTCTCCCGGCTGCCAGTTACTCCTTTGCCATCCCCCCCCCCCCCCCCCGACTACCACTACAGTTACATTTCTAAAGAAAAACGAATATGCTTAAAATCCCTTCTTGTTCCTAGTCACGGTGTTCACAACAGGGAAACAATGAGTTGCCAAATGAGATTCCTGCTTTCCCTCTTGCCTATTCCAGGGCCTCCAGAGTGAAGGACATTAAGTTACCGAGAGAGCGTGCTCTCTCGGGATCTGAGGCCCTGGCCAATGCTGCTTTCCTTCCACATCCGGCCACCCGGTCTGTTTCCCAAGTTCAGCCTAAGGGTTCTCCATTGCGGAGGCTCTTCCTGTCCACCCTCTCCCACCCCCACCAAAGTTGGATACCTGTTTGGGCCCTTGTGCGTCCCGCCCCCCCCCCCCGCCTTTTTTTTTTTTTTTTTTTTTCAGAGAATAACAATTTAGCTCAAGAGAGGAAGGGAAATCGGGGTGGCGGGTGGGGGAGGGGGGAATAGAAGAGACATTTTTAAAAGCGGGTTCGAATACAAAAATGTGTTTTGAGGCTAACTCTTGGAGGCTGGGGAAGTAAGAGCACCTCTCCGGGCCTGGCTTCCTCGTGTGTATAATGAGGATATGAACCGCCACCCTCAAGCCCCTCCACGGGATAGTGTTGGTACAAGGTTGGGCAGAGCAACAGTCTATTCCCAGGTAGCGCCCGAGCCTGTCACCGAGAGTGGCCCAAGAGGGCTGCTCACTAAACAGAGAGCGCCGGACAACGGGATGCTAGGGCGCGCCGCCCCACCGCGCGGGGGGCTCCGCAAGGCCGGCGGGGCCGCCCCCACGCCGCCCTCCGCCGCGCAGGGCCGGGGTCGCGGGTCGGGGTCGGGGTGACCGCGGCGAGGCCACTCCCCGCCAGCTGCCCGCCGCCGATCAGACGCTCCCTCGGGCCGCGCCCGGCCAACGCCCGGCCGGCGAGCCAGCTCCGGACATCCGCCTCCACCTTTCCGCGGGGCCTCGGGGCCTGCCCGGGCGGCGGGTCGGGGGCCGCGGCCTCCGGCCTCCAGCCTCCAGCCTCCAGCCCGCCGCCGCCGCCGCGCGCGCCGAGCGCACCTGACCCTGGCGGGCGGGGCGGTGGGCGGGGCGGGGCGGCGGGGCTGACGTGGCCCGCGGCATGGAGCGGGCGTGATTCATCAGCCGCCGCGCCGGGCCGGAGGGGGGCGAGCGCAGCGGCCGCCTAGGCGCCCGGGGCCGGGCAGTGGCGGCGGCGGCGTTCCTGGCCGGGCCTCGCGCGCGCTCCTCTCGCTGTCGGTGGCCGGGCCCCTACGAAGGTCAAGATGGAAGAGATCCTGAGGAAGCTGCAGAAGGAGGCGTCCGGGAGCAAGTACAAAGCCATCAAAGAGAGCTGCACCTGGGCCCTGGGTAAGCGCGGGGCTCGGGGCACCTGCCCGGCCGGTCGGCGCCCGCGCCCCTGCTCGCCGCCGCCGGAGGGCCGCGCGGGCTGGGGCTGAGCCGGCCCTGATGCGTGGGGGGGTGCTTCCGCGGAGCTTCGGTGATGGATGCATTTCGCGCGATTTGCGAGAGTTGCCTCAGTGATTAGATGTGGGATATGAGAATTTTGGTTCGGGCGTTAGCATCCATCCGCCTCCCCTCTGGTCTCTATCTTCTAGTAAACCTTAACGGGGAACGGCCGTCTTCCCCGCCAGGAGGCCCCCTTTTCCAGATCCCCAGCAAGGTGGATGATGGTCACCCATCTCCGAGTTAGGACCACCAGCCGGTGCGAATCCAGGGGCCCGATTCCAAGCGCCTGTGGGGAAGAGGGAAGTTGAACCAGCAACCCCCGTCTGGAAACACTGGCGAATGTGACCAGCCAGGAATGGCTTATTTGATTTGATTTTCCAGATAGCGGCCGGCTTGTTGAGTATTGGCTTCCATGGTTATTGTACATGAAGAATTACGCACGGGTGGGATTGTGTTACGTCTGCAATTCTGTTGTGGTCTGCCCTTCAGACAGGTGGGATTTTAAATTTGTGAGCTGTGCAAGCATTGAAATAAGTTCCAGGTGGCACATTTGGGTTTCCCATCAGACCCAAGGGGCAGAACTCCACCTCAGAGAAGACCGAAAGACATTCCAATTAAGCAGGAATTTGGGCAATCAAAATTTTGTTTCTGGTTGGGAATGCAGAGGGATCAGGAGCATGCCTTGGGTGATAGTGATGGGAAGAAGGAAAGGCCGAGGAGAAACCAAGGCAGCCCCGTGGGGCCCTGGCCTTGCCCAAGCCTGCCTGTGATTCCTCGGTTGCCATTCAGTTACAAAATAAAATTACATCTCTTTCTCTCTTGACCAGAAAGCAGTCAGTGCTTGTTATGACACCGATGTGGTACAACCTGAAAAGAGATAAGTGCCATTAGCAGGTTTGCCTCTAGATGTAGAATCCGATGATGTTTTAGGCAACTCTGTTAATACTTAGAAGATCCGAATTCACATGTGTTGTGTGTGTGTGTACAAGTAATCATAGCAATATCATTTTTCTTTAACATCTGCCTATCATCACATTTTCTACCAGGAACTTTATCACGTAGGCAGAACTTGACCATTGTTTACTGTTACAGAAATATGGACCAAATATAAATGAGCAGCGAGGCTCTTAAAGCCACAGGACTATTTTTGCATTGCCATTGTCATTCAGCAGAGTGATTCAGAGCTAGATTCCCAAATGCCTCTAATGAAGGGTCACAGATGGCTGAGTAACATAATAAAGCAGGGCTTGACTGCGCTTTAAACATGCCATTCCTTGTGTTCGTTATTATTTTGCTGTAAGTTAAGCAGATTTAGATAACAGGGAAGAGAAGTGTAATGTAGTATTTTTAATGTTTAAATTTTGATACTCAACATCTTGTTAAGTTATACGGCAGTGTTGCTGAGTTTAAGTCCTTGAACCCACCTGGGAAGTAAGTAGACTATCTGAGTCGAGCCTGGAGTCCAGCCTGATTGTAAGAGCGGATGTGATTCCTTTCCCAGTGACTGTTCTATAGTTACCAACAGGAGACGACAGTACATGAGATAGTTAAGTAACAGGGCCTGGCATTCGTTGTACAGGTTGAAATGAGTAAATCAGGAAAACATCAAAAGAGGAGGTCATGTGTATGGGGTTAGGGGTTGAGTGGTGGGAATTGGTGTGAGCTGGTGGGCTTTTAAAGTAGATTTGAGTTGGGATGCCTGGGTGGCTCAGTCAGTTGAGCGTCCCACTTTCACTCAGGTCATGATCTCGCAGTTTGTGGGTTCAAGCCCTGCATCAGGCTCTGTGCTGATAGCTCAGAGCCTGGAACCTGTTTCGGATTCTGTGTCTCCTTCTCTCTCTGCCCCTACCCTGCTCATGCTGAGGCTCTCTGTCTCTCAAAAGTAAATAAAAATGTTAAAAAACTTTTGATTAAAAAAAGTAGATTTGACTTGAAAAATAGGTAAGCTGTGGATTCCTTCTTTTCTTCACTTATTTAGCAAGCATTTATGAAGGCCTCCCCTGTATCGAGCGGTGGGGATATAAGGACGAGTAAAATGCTTCCTCCCTATAAGGAGTGTGTTAGAAGGGCATGTCGGACGGAGAAAGCAACATGAACAAAGGCTATATGGTTTCCTGTTCTCTTTCCCACTCCAGTCTATGTTCCACCGGTCCACCACTTTTGTTTTTTTTTTTTTTTACTGTAAACACTTTCCCCTCCTCAACCTCCATAATTTCTGTCTAGATTAAAGGGTAAATTCCTTCGAACATGCTTCGGAATCCAACCCTGGCTGTTCTTTCTTACTGCTCCCCCTACCAAGGGTTCAATAAACTACAAACACTTCCTTGAACACGCTGTGCCCTGCACACTCCTCTGCCTTTACTCATGCTGAGAATTCCATTTCCAGACTCCTAAGGCCCAGCTCACAGAGGAAGCATTTCCTGAGCTCTTCAGTTGAATCCGTTTCTCCTCTGTGTTTGGAGCCCTGCCCTCATGACTGTCTTAGAGCACCTGCTACTTTGGGTTATAGTTGGCTGTAGCTACTCTTCTAGGGCCAGGATAATTGAGAAATATCGTAGTCAGGAGACCAAAAGCAAATGAAGAACAAAGGAAAACAAAACCCTAATTCAAGTTGATTTAAGCACAACAATTTGTTCACTGTATTAACTCACTATCCCTGGTGAGGCTAGCTGTGGGGGTGAGTTGGGTTCAGGAATTAGACTCTGTTCAAGGACCTTGTTCTGCTCTTTTTGGGGTGACTGACATGCTCTACGTGAGTCTCCATGGCTTTGGGCTTCTGAATGATCACATTTAGACCATCTCATGAGAAAGAAGCATTAGCACACTTGGACCATCTGAGGGGAGAGGGATCATCTCCCACTAAAGCCATCGTGGGAGAGAAGAGTCATTTCCACACCTAGTCCGTCTCAAGAGAAAGGAGTTACCTCCCACTTGCACCATCATAGGGGAGAGGGGTCACCATGACATTTAGCCTGTCACAGGAGAGAGGAGTCATCTCCCACTGAAACTATCTCTATCATAGGAGATAGGCCATTGCCATACCTAGACCATCGCGGGAGAAAGAGGTCATCTCCCACTTGGCCCATCATCCAATTGTCCCAAGAGACTGGAGCTCTTCTAGCCACTCCTCCCAGTTTTTGGTTTCATTTGTTCTCTCTTGATCCTGAGGAGTCACGTGTGTACCCGAACCAGTCCTCTAGCTAAGGAATAGAATGGCCTAACTGGCCTAGGCCTAGGCTACAAGGCTTAATGAAATCTCTGAGTCAGAGAGGGATGGTTTCCTGGGGCGCCTGGGTGGCGCAGTTGGTTAAGCGTCCGAGTAGGGGAAGAAGAGTCCATTCACTGCCATCCTTCCCTCCACCTTCCCACCTACTTTCAGCCAGGTCACGATCTCGCGGTCCGTGAGTTCGAGCCCCGCGTCAGGCTCTGGGCTGATGGCTCGGAGCCTGGAGCCTGTTTCCGATTCTGTGTCTCCCTCTCTCTCTGCCCCTCCCCCGTTCATGCTCTGTCTCTCTCTGTCCCCCCCAAAAAATAAATAAATGTTGAAAAAAAAAAAAAAAAGAAAGGGATGGTTTCCTAAAAACAAAGGTAGCTTGCTGTTTCAGAAGACAAGGGAGTGGATGCTGGTCAGCCAAAACAACAAAGGTCGACAGTGTAGACAAGTGCTTCTTGAACATAGGGACTGTTGCTGATGTTTCTTTGTGGCTTCTGCCCCTGTAGGAGGAGAAGCAGATGTTCAATAAACAAAGTCCATTGGTCACTCGTTTGGGTCTTAAGTGAGATTCATCTTTTTTTCTATTTATAAACATATATACTCATTTTAGAATATTGAAAAATGTTTGTACAGCATAAAGAAAAAAGCTAATATCACTTGTAATCTCAACACCCAAATCACATTTTGGAGTATTTCCCTTCTGCAAAGGGTTATACTATATATGGTGGACTGTCATTTGTTTTTGTTTTTTAACTTTGGTTTTTTGGTTTTATTTTCTACTTTGTTATTAACACTTATCTGAAAATCAGTTTTCTTTTTTTTATTTCTAACGATTTTTTTTTTAAGTAATCTCTACACCCAGTGTGGGGCTTGAACTTACAACCCCAAGATGAAGAGTCACATGCTCTACTGACTGGGTGAACCAGGTGCCCCCGAAAATCAGTGCTCTTAATGGTTGTGTAACTACAGATAGGGAATATAGGTATGTATCTTTCCTCTATTTTGAGTGAACGAGGTTATATATTTTTCTTGTCAGGGAGACAAGGGTCTAACTAGGGAACAGACAAGAATAAGGGAAGGGGTCAGATTGTAGACCGAGGAGAGAATAGCATTCTCCTTCAAGAACTGGCAATCCCAGAGGCATGTGAGCCGGAAACGGCTGGATGGGATAAGATGTCAGAACATCAGAACTGGAAGGGCCTATGTCTTCATTTTAGAAACTTTTAGTGTTTTACGTATGTCCGGGGATTTGTGTAGAATGGATTTGGAAAATGGAGGAGAGGGGAAAGAAAAGTAGAGGCTGGGACGCCGGGTAGGGGAAGAAGAGTCCATTCACTGCCATCCTTCCCTCCACCTTCCCACCTACTTTTGCTTCCAGCCACAGTTTCTGTTATATTCGCAGCCACACCCTTCTTAAAAAGTCTCTGTAGTGATCGTGTCCACATCCCCACTTTCTACTTACCCTTCAGCTCACTGCCATATGACTTCCTCCTTCATCATTCCACCAACGGAGGGTGAAGGCTAAGGTATACAGACCTCGGTCCAGCAGGGTGCTCTCAGCCCCACAGCACATACCCATGGACGCCTGACCCTGGCCTCCAGGACCACCCCCTGCTAATTTTCATCGCGCCTGGGCGGCTCGGTCTCCTTTGCCAGCTCCAGCACTTACCCCTAGCCGAAATGTTTGAGTTTCTCAGGAGTTATCCCTGAGCCCTCTTCTCCTACCTCCAACCCCACTGGAGTGGAACGCAGCCAGACCCAGGGCTCCTTGTTAGCAGTTGTAGGGCTGGGCACTATTGAACATCCTGAGTTGAACAGAAACCCCTCTCTCTGATGAGGGGAACTACACTGATTTGGCTGTTTAGTGTCAAACCCTCCTCTTGGGGAACGGCATCAAATTGTCCCGAGCACTGGCCCCTGCCCTGCTAACTGGAGGCCGTGCTGATGCGAGTGGTCTTGGATATGCTCCCTGCATATGCATCTCAGGGCTTCGCTTTCTTGTTATCACGTCTCATCCTAACGACTGACCTCAGTTCTTCCCATTCCTCTGTTGGCCTTGTTGGCGACAGCATAACCGACCCTGCTGATCCCATCTTTCTGTTTTGCGGATCCTCTTGCTTACGCCTACTGTTTGTCCCTTTGGCCACAACAGACCCAGATCCTATCATCACGTTTTGGACTGTTCGTACTCCTGAGTCTCAGGGATACATCTCGTGTCCATTTTTCCTTCTGATCTTTTAACAGGCTGGGAGAAAGTTTCCTCCTCCTCCAATGAACACGGTTCACGTTGACAGGGCTCGTCGACCCTAAGCAATGAAGAAGGAGTCAACACAGTTTGAGCTGAAAAACTGGGAACAAATTGGAGCTTGTGATATTGGGATTTCTAATAAGAAATATATATTTGGTCTTTGTCCTGGCTTCTGGCACGGAGCCCCTAAAATCCTTGAATTTCCTAGGGGAAGAGAACCAGAAAGTGGTTTGTGCCATGTTAGGGAAGTGACCTAAGAATGGGGGCCAGTTACCAGGAGAACCTGCCCTGTGTTTAGAGAGTTGGAATTTTTAATCCCAGGGAAAGGAGAAGGGCTGGAGATTGAGACTGGTCTCGGATGGCCAAGGATGTCATCATTCCTGGGTGATGAAGTCTCCATGAAAAGACCAAAAGAACACAGTGTGGAGAGCTCCCGGGTGGGTAAACACACGGAGGTTTGGGGAGAATGGGACCCTCGGAGTGCATGGAAGCTCCACGCTTTTTCCCCACACCTTGACGTATGCATCTCTGCGTACCACATGTTTTCACTAGGCGGCTCTGTCTCCTTTGCCAGCTCCAGCTGGCCATTCCTGAGTTATGTCCTTTTATAATGAGCCAGGAATGTAGTGAGTGAAATGTTTCTCTGAGTTCTGGGAGCTATCCTAGCAAATTAACTGAACCCAAGGAGGGGGCCATTAGACCCTTCAACCTACAGCCGGTCAGTCAGAAGCCCAGGTGACAACCTGGATTTGGGATTGGTGTCTGAAGGGGGGGGGGGGGTGCAGTCCTGGAGGACTGAGCCCTTAATCCGTGGGATCTGATACTCTCTCCAGGTAGATAGCGTCAGAATTGAGTTAAATTGTAGGACACTCGGCTGGTGTGACAGAATTGCTTGTTCATGTGGGGAAGCCTCCCCCCTCCCCCTCCCCCCACATACATCAGAATTGGGTGCAGAATTGTTAGAGCTATTGAAATAGAACAGTTTTTAGGTTGGGGGGGCGCCTGGGTGGCTCAGGCGGTTGAGCGCCCCACTCTGTCTCAGCTCAGGTCATGATCTTGCGGTTTCATGGGTTCGAGCCCCACATCAGGCTGTGCACTGACAGTGTGGAACCTGCTTGGGGTTCTCTCTCTCCCTCTCTCTGCCCCTCCCCTACTCACGCTGTCTTTGTCTCTCTCAAAATAAATAAGCTTTAAAAAAAAAAAGAACAGTTTTTAGAAAAAGAATCGTGTTTCATTTTCTCTACAATTGGAGGCAGAAGTAATGTATATAATCCACAACAATGGTAAAGTATTGAACATCCAGCCTGAATTCATGAGATTTAAGAGTGAGCCTCCTTTCAGTATCCCTAGCTATAGGGCAATTTAAAAAAAAGTTGAATATATCACGTCATAAGTGTGCATGAGAATAATGAGATGTCGCATAAAATGCTTTGTCAACTGCAAAGTCTCTCACAAGTATAAATTATTATTTAAGGGTATTGAAACAGTATTTTCAAGGAAATAGCTTTCCTTTCTATATTTACTATTTTTTTTTAAGTTTATTTATTTTGAGCGAGAGAGAGAGAGAGAGAGAGAGAACAAGTTGGGGAAGGGCAGAGAGAGAGAGGGAGAGAGAGAATCCCAAGCAGGCTCCACACTGTCTGTGCAGAGCCCAGTGCGTGGCTGGAACTCAGGAACCACAAAATCATCACCTGAGCTAAAGTCAGATGCTTAACTGACTGAGCCACCCAAGTGCCCCATTATGTTTTAATTGAAGTTTAGTCGACATACAATACTATATTGATTTCAGGTGTACAACTTAGTGTTTTGACCATTGTATACATTACAAAATGTTCACATTTAAGTGTGGTTACCATGTCATCATGCAAAATTATTAAAATATTATTGACAATATTCCCGATGCTGTACTTTTCATCCCTGCGACTTACTTAGTTTGTAACTAGAAGTTTGAATCTCTTTATCCCCTTCGCCTATTTCGCCCATCCCCCACACCCCTCCCCTCTGGTGATCACTAGTTCTCTGTACATGTTCATGAGTGTATTTTTGGTTTTGGTCTATTTTGTTTTTTGGATTCCACATAGAAGTGAAATCATGTGGTATTTCTGTTTGTCTGATTTATTTCACTTAGCATAACGCCCTCTAGGTCCATCAGTGTTGTCACAGATGTCGCATTCTTTTTTATGGCTGAGTAGTATTCCATTGTATATATTATACCACATCTTCTTTACCCATTCATTCATTGAGGGACACTTAGGTAGCTTTCATATCTTGGCTATTGTAAATAATGCTGCGATAAATGTAGGATGCATATATCTTTCCAAATTAGTGTTTTTGTTTTCTTTGAGTAAAGGAGCCCATAATAGTGGAATTAGTGAATTTTGAATGGTAGTTCTATTTTTAATTTTTTGGGAAACCTCCACACTGTTTTTCACAGTGTCTGTACCAATTTACATTTCCGCCAACAGTGCACAAGGGTTCTCTTTTGTCACATCCTTGCCAACACTTACTTCTTTCCTTTCGGATTCTAGCCATTCTGACAGGTGTGAGTTAATATCTCACAGTGGTTTTGATTTGCATTTCCCTGATGATGAGTGACGTTGAACATCTTTTCATGTGTCTGTTGGCCATCTGTATGTCTTCTCTGGAAAAATGCCTACTCAGATCCTCTGCCCATTTTTAAATTGGATTATTTGTGTATTTTCTGGTGTTGAGTTGTATGAATTCTTCATATATTTTGGATATTAACTCCTTATGAGATACATGATTTGCAAATATTTTGTCCCATTCAGTAGGTTGCCTTTTGTTTTTGTTGATGGTTTCCTTTGCTCTGCGAGAGCTTTTTAGTTTGATGTCATCCCAAGAGTTTGTTTTTACTTTTGTGTCCTTTGTCCTTTCTCTGCTTTTTATTACAAGAACACAGCATTTTAGCCACTTAGCCAATAGGTTAAACTGGCATTCCAGTTCAGGTTAAAAATTTATTCATTTTGTATCTCTATAGGGAAATATATCCTAATTTTAAACTTCTTTAAGGGCGTCTTTGGAGCTATCAAGGGAGAAGGATTTTGAAGTATGGATAACTTGCATGCAGATAATTGAGAACTGACCAATTTATAATTATAGGATTTTCTAGGGGGAAAAAAAAAAACTAACCATGATATTTATTTGCAGATTCCCACTCTATACATATTTATTTTTAACTTTGTAATTTTCCTTCTGCAGAAACCCTGGGTGGTGTGGATACCATTGTCAAGATCCCCCCACACTTGCTGAGGTAAGGAGACCGGAGTTGTATAATATAGTGAAAGTAAAAATCTCCTACTGGGTTTCCCTGAAGGCCCAGATAATCCTACTGGCTTATAGCCTTTTACTTGTGGACCAATGGCTTTTTTACATCCATGAAATGGGATAGATCATGAGGTTAGCATGATGGGGACCTGATTGTGGTGATTTCTAGGTATCTGTGGAATGAGTGAAGTCAGTAATCTGAAAGAAACAGCTGAGGAAGTGAGATGAAAGGATAAAATTGGTCAAGGAGAAAAATGACTAACACCTCAATAAGAATGTAGCCAGTGGACAAAGTCTTTGACCGTAGATCGGGAAATGGCACCCCCACTGGGGAGAAGCAGCCCTACACCCTGTGGGGTTGATCTAACTCCCACCAGCCCCTTGGCTGAACACTATCTCACAAACTCTGGCCACCTACAACAGCCCTGAGATGGTGAGTCTATTTTCCCCACCTTCCGGACAATTCCCCATCATCCTTCAACAATGAGAGAAATGCGCTCTGTGGGAGATTTGGAAAGAACAAATAAGAAAGTTGCCCATAATTACACTACCTAAAGGTAGCCGCTAAAAACAGTTTAATAGATTTTCTTAACAGACTTTTTCCTACATATACATATTTTTATAAGTTAATATGAAATTTTAATTATGTTTGTTTCCTGCTTATTTCTTCAGCCCATATCATATGAAGAACATTTTCTAATGTCAATATATGTTCTTCAAATTAAAATATTGTATATTCTTCCATTATATGGCTGGTCTAACATTTATTTAATAAGTTTCTTTTAAGTTTACTTATTTATTTTGAGAGAGTGAGAGAGAGTGCACAAGTGGGGGGAGGGGTAGAAAGAGAGGGAAAGCGAGAATCCCAAGCAGGCTCTGTGCTGTCAGCGCAGAGCCCGATGTGGGGCTTGATCTCATGAACCATGAGATCATGACCTGAGCCAAAATCAAAAGTCGGATGCTTAACCCACTGAGCCACCCAGGCACCCTGGTAATTTTCTTAGTATTAGACCTTTGGATGGTTTCCAGATGTTTTGGGACATTATTAAAAATATTGAACTTACACTCTTTTGTTGAGTATAGTCCTAAACTGTCAGGACATAATGACTTATTAGGCGTTTTCCATCTCTGCAAGTAGAATGAACAAGAATTATGATTCTGCGTCTTTTAAAAATTTATTGCTTCTCCTATAGCATCTGCTGCAAGGTGATATATTGTAAGGAAATTCATGTGTTTATCAAACCACACGTACTTTTGTGTGCATAAAGCTAAATGGACAGAATGGCTGCCAGCATCGCTCTTGTCCAGGGGGGCTGGGGGTGGTGTTTCAGCTGGGGTACCCATGCACATAGGAGAACATGAAGACTCTCCTAGAGATACGAAGGCATAGGTAGTTTAAGGGAGATGATTTCCTGGTCCTCATTATCTATAGGTGCCCTTTCCAAAAACTGATTTTGCCACATCTCCTTTTCTAGCCTACCTATTATAGTCCCTCTTCTTCCCCTTGAGCAAGGAAAGCATCGCCATTACCCATCCCATTCTGAATCTTACCGCAGTATGTTCTGCGGGGGTGCAGAAATGTCTTCCCCCAACAAAGGACTGTGAAAATACTAGTGTTTGTGTTGGTAAAAGGGATGACTGTAATGACCAGACCACACATCTTTTTGCAGGTTAGTTTTTACTTCTTGGCTTTCAGCAACATTGAAGGAAGACCTCTTCTAGTTATAATAGACAAAAAAAGATGTTTTGATGCCAAGTCTCCTTCATTCTTACTTATGTAACTAAGTTTTCTTACTGCTTACATCTGTAAGAGTGAAAAAGTCTAGAAATGATGTTAAATCCCACCTTATTCTAGCACTAAGGGATACTCATCCATAGATATATGAAGTAATTGAAGATAAAAATAAACAAGGCCTACCTATCTGTTTCTTTTGGAATGCATTTCCGATAAAATTATACTTTTCGTGTTAACTACATTAACATTCTTATATATAATCATTAATACTGTTTGTATCAGTTAGGTGCATTCATAATGGTACCTCAAGCCAGAAGAAAAGTAAACACCTTTAAGCCTCATGAGCACAGGAGACTTTTAAAAAATCACTTTGTATACATTTTATACACAGAAATATAGTAGGGAGATTAATAAAAAAGCTCTCAAGAATTGAAACATATTGGGGCGCTTAAGTAGCTTGGGTGGTTGAGCATCTGGCTCTTGATTTTGGCTCAGGTCATGATCATAGGGTTCATGGGATCAAGCCCTGCATTGGGCTCTGCTCTGACAGTGCAGAGCCTACTTGGATTCTCTCTCTCTCTCTCTCTCTCTCTCTCTCTCTCTCTCTTTCTCTCTCTCTGCCCCTGCCCCATTCATGTACAGTGCCTCTCAGAATAAATAACCATTAAAAACATAATTAAAACATATAATATTGAGAGAAAATTAAGTTGGGGAAGCAGAATGGAAATACAAGTTCAAGGAGAAAAGAGAACAATGTAGCATCTTTTACTCTGAAGAGTTCACTCATAGGAGCGCCTCAGTGGCTCAGTGGGTTAAGCATCTGACTTCAGCTTAGGTCATGATCTCAAGGTTCATGAGTTTGAGCCCCGCAGCAGGGTCCATTCTGACAGCTCAGAGCCTGGAGGCTGCTTCGGATTCTGCGTCTCCCTCTTTCTCTGCTCCTCCCCAGCTCGTGTTCTGAGTCTCTCATAAATAAACATTAAAAAAAATTTTTTTTTAAGTTTGCTCATATACTTTTTTGATGGATAAAGCTGGTTTTCAAATTGCTGTGGTATTTCGATTTCATTAATACATTTAAATAAGTGATATGTTTTAACTAAAAACTGTTATAATTCCAATATGCCAGAATTATAGCCTTTTCAAGTAATTAGAATTATGACAAAGAAATGTAAACGTCAATTTAAAATATGTGCAAACCAGAACTTTACATTTTTCTTAGTGGCTATTGGAGCCACAAAGGCTCTAAAAGCTATTTCCAAATCCAGAGAGTGGTTGAACCTGACAGCTGAGCTTTCTGTGGTTCTGGGTCTGCGATAAAAGTTCTGCCTATTAGTGTTAGGCCTAAGAACATAACAGTGATACCAGAAGAGGCTCCTGGCCTACTGCTGAAGAATGTTCATCAAAAGACAACTGGTCTTTCCCAACTCTTGGTGTGTGTGTTGGGGCAGGGGGCAGATGAGTTAGAGAAAGTGCAGTATTAATGGAAACATGGTTGGTCTCCGTTCAGCCATGTCATTTAACTTTACTTTCACCCATGGCCTCAAGATTTACCCAGAGCCAGCTTGCCAGCTTGTATAACCTGTAGAAGGGGGTCACCAAACTGGTGGCAGGGATGGTGGACCAGGAACTGTGGATGAATTCTATCTGTATCTATCTATCTATCTATCTATCTATCTATCTATCTATCTATCTATCTATCTATCTTATCTATCTATCTATCTATCTATCTATCTATCTATCTATCATGTGTTTTCATGCTTTCACCGTTGTTAGCAGATAATTTGGAGTGTTTATCCTAATGATAAAGAGCTGGTGATGCCATCCTTGTGTGCAAAGGAATGTGTTTGTATTCCAGGCGTGCAGTGAGATCTATCAACCATTTTTGTACAGAGAACTAAACCACATAAATGAGACGAAGCAGATGTGAGCAGAGGGAGGAGAATAAAGAAATACCTAGCTGGAAAACACTGTTTTTGTGGTAGTGACTGTAAATTTATGGTAGATTTTATACATATAAGGAGGTTTCAGTCTGACTATGATTCACAATAGTTGGGAGGTTTTTAAGGCCTCTTTCAGGGTATAGGAATAAGCCATAATTAGGACAAAAAAGAGCCATTGAATCAATATTTGTCTGATTTCCTATTTCCCTTTATCATAAGGGGAAGCGATATAGTGAGATATGCTGTAATGGGCTTTTCTTCTTTTGTTGTGAAATCAGTCTTCCTTTGATTCTTTGATTCCACTGCCAGGAATTTTTAAACCAAGAGTACTTACTCTGTCCAGTTATTTAAGAGGGCATCTTTCTATTGTTTGAGTACCTGCTCAAAAAAAAAAAAAAAAATCTAGTGACTGTAAATATTTGTGCATAAGAATTTGGATACGTTGATTATTGGTCTTCAATTATGTTTTAAGTCTTTTTCTTCAATTATATTTCTATTTAGTATATGGTAAAGAAAGCAGATACATTAACTATGTCTTGTATTCTCCTGATTTTATATTTCAGATTCAGTTTCCATTTCTGATAATCACTTAGAAGTGTTTATTTGCAGGTATTTTGTTGTTTTGGAAAGGGCAATAGGGAATAATTCAAATCTCAAGGACTTTTGCTGTGCTGTTTTTCTTAAGTTTTCTTTTGCCACTGATGGATTGCTTTTTATGATAAATATATTAACATCGTGATAAATCATTGCTAATATTGCTTCGCTCAATTGCATATATTAGGAATGATAGCTCCGATCAGAAGAAGACTGAAACCTCGAGAGACCTATGGTCGTATTACTTCTGTTTTACCATTGATTGCTCTGAAGACTTCTTGTACAAACCACAGTAGTCCAAAGTGGACTACTGTCACGTGAATGATTTTAGTCACAGTGCCCTATTCAGTCATGTGTAGGGCATTGTCGGGGGGAAGCCCCACCATAAAACATTGTAGGTGAAGTTGAGGAGTGATCAGAGGCATTGCCTGTTTCCCCCTCAAGCTCCTTCATTGAGCCACTGTCCACTCTCCTGGTTTATAAAGTTAGCAGCTATAGCAACAGGGACAGGCGTTCATGCAGAGTGCCGGTGAGATTCAACGTCAGGGATGGAGGAAGCTCCAGGGTGACCTTTCCCGAGTTTGTTAGTAGACAGTTATGTGAGAATCATTCTACCTTCTTGCGCTAAGTCTTGATTTTGAACTTGGGAGTGGAACTTTAAGAAGTCCTTATCTTCTGCCATGAGGAGCCTGTACCCTCACTGTCTTTGCTCCTCGTTTGCTTCTTCTTAAACTTCAGGCCTTCCGTGTCTTCACAGGGTCAAAAACCTATGAATTCGTGGGCCATCACAGTGTCCCTATACTCAGGAAGGAGGTCATCAAGTAGTTCAGGCTGTTCCTTTGATTGGGGTTTCCACTTCTAGGTCCTACTTGTCTGATAAGCAGAAGGCAACTTTCGGTGCTTCCTAATTGGGATAGACTTGGTGAACTATCTCTGACCAAGTCAAGTCACCACTAATAGTCATTGAGTTCATTGTTGTTCATTGTTGTTCACTGGTTTTTCAACCAAGTGATAAATTAGCCTGGGAAAGCTACTGATCAAGAAATATTAGTAGCTAATAACACAAAATGTTTTCTGGTCTCTGACACTTTTCTACTTTATCTTCTCACCCCCTAAACCTCCTTGCTTTTTCCCTGTGGTTTGGGAATCAAGCGATATAACCAAAATAGCCTGGTCATTTATGGATTCTTCAGGGCTACTGTGGTTTTTGTTATGAATATTCAGGTGTGATGTCTGTGTTTTGTGAAGCTGTCACCAGCCTTGCCTGGCAGGGAGCCCCTGGCTTAAGCCTACCTGGAGTTACCACAACTTCTGGAATGTTGAGTTCTTGCAAGTTGATTCGTCAGCCATCCCCCTCTCCATACCCCGCTGTCCTTGCCGTGGCTTGGTTAAGATGATACCTGCTTCCGTCTGATCTTTTTTTTCTCAGAACTGTTGAAGAGTTTATATTATATCCAACCCTAATTGTGGAAAAGAAAAGGGTTCTTCTGTGGATCTTTCAGTACCATTGTTGTATGCAGTCACTGCCTCTTCCAGATCATTCTTTTTTTTTTTTTTTTTAATGTTTATTTATTTTGAGAGAGAGGGAGAGTGTATGCATGCATACGTGCACACATGAGTGGGGGAGGGGCAGAGAGAGGCACGGGGAGAGAGAATCCCAAGCAGGCCCCACACACAGTGTGGAGCCTGACCCAGGGCTCGATCTCACAAACCATGAGATCGTGACCTGAGCCAAAATCCGTAGTCGGACGCTTAGCTGACTGAGCCACCCAGGCGCCCACCAGATCATTCGTGACCTGCTGGCACATTCCTAAAAAATGTTCTTCCCTGTCTCATGGAGTTTTGCAGTGTTCTTCTGCTTCTGAGTTTTGGTTGGGTGTGGTCAGTCTCACCCAGAGACTGGGCCAGAATGGCTTGCCTGGTGTCTTTTCTAGTGGATTTCGAACTCCAAATTCTGGTGGCCGTGGATCTGGACATCTTCATATAACTCTACATAAATCTGTAAGGAGGGGGCGCCTGGGTGGCACAGTCGGTTAAGCATCCGACTTCAGCCAGGTCATGATCTCGCGGTCCGTGAGTTCGAGCCCCGCGTCGGGCTCTGGGCTGATGGCTCAGAGCCTGGAGCCTGTTTCCGATTCTGTGTCTCCCTCTCTCTCTGCCCCTCCCCCGTTCATGCTCTGTCTCTCTCTGTCCCAAAAATAAATAAACGTTGAAAAAAAAAATTTAAAAAAAAAAAAAATCTGTAAGGAGGATGCTTTTCACTCCATGCCGAGGCCCAGACACGTTAGGCCACTACAAGTTTGATGTCTTAGTTGAGCTGCCTGGGTCTCTGACAAACTACTCTGCCTCCCCTGTCAGATTTCCAAGAGGTTCACTCCCCCATGACCAGGAGCAGGTGAGGTGAGTGAGGCTAAGTCATGCAAGTACAGGGCCAGATCCTGTCTTTATTTAAAATTTGGCATTTCGTTTGCCATGGAATTTTGGCATTCATTTCGAGTTTTTAAAATGTGGCTTTAAAGCACCTCACACCAATCAGAATGGTTAAAAAAAAGAAAACAACACAAGAAACAACAAGTGTTGGTGAGGATATGGAGAAAAAGAAAAAAAGAATACATATATATTCATACACACACACACACACACACACACACACACACACACACAATGAAATGTTACTCGGCCATAAAAAAGAATGAAATCTTGCCATTTGCTACAACGTGGATGGATCTAGAAAGTATAATGATAAGCAAAATAAGAGAAAGTCAAAAAGACTTTCATTCATAATTTAAGAACTAAAACAAGTGGGAAGAGACCAACAAAAAACCAGACTCATAACTATAGAGGACAAACTGATAGCTCTAAGAGGGGAGGTGAGTGGGGGGGAGGGGTGAAAGAGTACACTTATGATGAGCACTAAGTAATTTAGAGAATTGTTGAATCACTATATTGTACTTCTGAAACTAATATAACACTGTGTGCTTGTTATACTGGAATTTTAAAAAGGAAAAAATGTGGCATTAAAATATTATTGATCTTGCTGATTGAGTTTTTTCGTGCTCCCTAAAATTTTGTGCCCGAGGCTGGTGCCTCACCCACCTCACCCAAGTTCCAGCCCTGCACTCTTAGAAAGTTCTCATGGCTGCTGGGGCCATCCACATTCAAATCAAGCTTTATTCGGTCTCGTCTAGATTCCACAGACTGTTTCTTCTGTCCTGCTTTGGGCGGAGCCTTGGCAACATGTACTATCAGGAAAACCCGCTCTTTCCTAGGATGAGGGCTGTGCTTGGTAAGACCCCACTTCCAGGATACCCTCTCCCACGTGTACTAATGTTTTACTGAAGGCATTTCCCAGCACCTGTTCCTCCTCCTTCCTGGGCCCATCTCAGAAGCTGAAATAAAGCTTGCTTGTTACAAATCCTCTTTCTTCTGCATGCCAAAGCTTAGACTAAAGCAGTAGGTCTGAGGTGTTTCCTTAGCGATCCTAAACTCCCTTTATATGGGGCACTAAAACATGAGGGGGGCATTTTCTGACCTGCCCTTTTCATCATGATTGTCCACTGAGTGTCTCATAACACACAGCCTTTCTCACTTCGTCCTCCTACTTCTCCTTGAAGGCTGAGCTGTGTTTGCTAGAAGTGATCTTTCTCTGTGCCCTCACTATACATAAATCTCTCATGGCGCTTACCCGTTGTATCGGCAGTTGTCTAGGGGTTCTGTTCTGAGACCCTATCCTCAAGGAGTTCATATATGTAAATTATTCATCTTTTCATCCCCTAGTTTGGTGCCCTGTAAATGCTTGTAGGATGAAACTGCTTCTCCACACTGCCACACATATCCCAGGGGACCTGTACCCTCCTCTCCAGAGTCTGAGGAAACATAGTATTTGAAAGAATCCCAGAATGGAACCTCAACTTTGGCAATAGAACTTCTCAGATCTCATTGGCTGACGGGGGGAGGGGGTTGGTCCCAGAGAGTAGAACCAGAAGCCTAGCACCCAATCCATTGACCTCAGCTAGTAGAGTCTTAAATTCCTCCCTCTCTCGTCAACCAAAGCCCCAACTAGCCTGACGTATATTAGATCAGGGGTTGGGAGTTGGTTAATGTGCTGGGCCAAAGGACATTGACTCTCCAAGGGTTTCAGCTCTCATTGGCCCACGTGGAAGAGGGAAGCTGCCTGCCCTGCCACACTCCCAACATGAATTTGACTGTGGAGTATTCCTGTTGTAAAGAACTAAAGAACCTTCACCCCCATCCTGTTCTAATCCAGGATTTGCCCCTTCTCTTAGCCCAGGTTATTTACAACAGGACTGGTACCGATGAGATAAAACGGTCCAGGGAACCCTCAGCCTGTCTTGTTAAAAGGCAGCCAATGGCAATGAACCTCTTGTTGGCATTTCTTAGTGCCCCTTTGACTGCAATCCCAGACATTACCCCGGCCATGGCCCAGCTGCCTTTTGCTTACCTTCTCTGTGATTTTTCACATCCAATCTCAGCCTAATTACTTTTCTCCTGCCAGTTGTTGTTCCCAGAAAGACTCTAACAGCCCTTCTTCCCATTTGCCCTTGTCTGTGTCCCCCACACCTCTCCTGTCCCCACCCTGGCTGAGCCTCTGCCTAGCCTTCTGCTTCATTTTGCCTGCCTGGTCCACATCCTTTTCTCAACTCAGATGTTGATGGGGGGCCCTACTGATCTTTCCTGCAGGATGGGAGCACACTCATCAGCATTTATGCTTTGAGAGAACCATCCATAATAGCTTTCCATGCCTTGTATGGTTTCATTTTAATTGCCTTTCTGCTGCTTTCATCTATTTTAGTGTTTTAGTTCTGTTTTGAACCCTGGAGCCACTTCTACAGGATGTGCAAAATTTATGTTTGTTTTTTAATTGAAGAAGTCACCGTATCCACATCAACTGGGAAAGACTGATTTTAAATGGATGAGGACCGCAAATACCTCAATAGTGGTTTTTGGCAGGCAGTTTCAATCTCACCGTTGTTTCTGCCTTTCTTGTATCTGGGAGAAGTGTTGGGCTCCCCTTGCTATCCTATGGTCAAGAGAAGGAAGCAAAGGATGTTCTTGTAGAATTCTCAGGTCCTGTGTTCAGCTTGTGCTAACTGAATGGAGGCTGTGGCCTAAGTGCAGGACAGGTGCTGCTTATCAGGCTTCCAGGCTATTCCAGGTGAATTGCAAACATTTGTGCTTCTCACGGGTTTAAGCTCATCTTGAGGGCTCCTCTCTTTTCTGGCTTCTGCCTTTCTTCCCCAGTACAGCTGACTTCCCTTGGCAAAGGCATGCAAATGCAAGTAAATTTTGGCTCTGTTGATATTTTGCTGGTTGTGCAATAGGAAAACAATTTTTTAAAAAAGAAGAGGTTTAAGACAGTTTGGTTAAATCTAAGCCTGGCTCATTTTCAAGTTGTAGAGAATTCTTTATGTCAGCAAGTCATGAAAGGAAGGAAGGAGACTCTGTCAACCTTGCTGGAGGTGGATAGGGACCATTTAAGAGAACGAGGACTTGCCCTGGAGCTGACCTGGTATTCCAGCTTCCTGAGAGCAGGCTTGCCCGAGGTGAGCAGGTGAGCAGAATGACATTTCCCTGTCGGCCACAAATATTGGCAAAAGGAATGGGGCATGTGGAGAAGCCTTTAGCAGCGGGGATGCTGAAATCCTTGTTAGAAATCAAGGTGCCCCAAAGATCTGATTTCTCTCTTTCCTTCCCCTGCTGCTATGGGAGTCAAAGAGTGTTCCTGTCACCTTTAACAACAAATAGCATAAGTAACAATACTATACTATTTCCTCACTTACAAAAACCTTCTTCTGTGTGTTATCTGCCAGCCCGTAGGCCAGTCCTAATGGTTTTGTGTTCTATTCCCTTTGATAAGGAGGACCTACAATTAGCTCTCCATTATAAAGCTTCTCCTTGTTAATAGCCCCTGCCCTAAAAGCCCCTGTAAATGATGCAGTCAATTAAAGAAGTGGATAACCCACCCAAAGTAGGATGTAGAGGATCTTGGGCTTGGCTGATATTTTGGAATGTGAACCAGATACTATTAATGCTTGAAAATAGCCATGGCCACTCATCACTCCTTTATGTCAATTGATGTTTTTATTTTATAGCCCTTGGTTCTAAAGGGAAGTGTTGCAAGGAAACATAAAACTCCATTTTGAGAAAAATATAACCATCTAATCACAAATTTTCTTTCTTAAGCCTCTCTCTCTCTCTCTTTTTTTTTTTTTTGAATGGTGTGAAGGTAGGCTTTTTATTCTGTTTGGTTTTTATAATTAAACTGTGCCTTATAGGCGATTTAGGTCCAAATTTCCTGCTTTGTTTCAAAGTATGCCTCTGAGAAATTGTTTCTATTGATGGGTTATAACAGTGGATTCCAAGAGATGGTCAGGGACTGGAGGTTATTGATTCGGTGGTGGAAATGGTTCAGTGAGTTGTTTGTATCTCTCCTTTTCACCCCGCAGGACTTTTTTTCTACTGGGGAAAGCACGGCGCAAAAACTAAAATCATATTTAGTTTCTTGGGACACCTTCCTTTGTTGAATATTTTATATTTTTTCTCTTTTTGTTTTACTGCACATTTAGGTGTGCAGCTGAACTGTTGATAAATCTGTACGACTATGTAAGGACACAACAATACCCAGGTGTATCTTTTTCAAGTTAAGTCCAATAAATTTGACCCTGGAGCTGGCTCTCCCTTTACCTGTTTGATAGGCCAGGACTCTGTCAGTGCGATGCCTCTTGGCATGCTTACCAGGCTTTGTATTTTCTCAACTAATTTCGGGACACTTGAGAACACAGGTTAACATTTTGAAAATCTTCACTGTGTGACAGGGCCTCTCCTCGGTGCTATGCATCCTGATCTCTATCCTGACGGCGCTTTTGTGAGGGAGGCAAGGGAGATGCTGAGGTTTTGGAGAGACCGGCCAAACTCCTCAAGCTGGCCTGGGGCAGAATCGGGACTGTGCTGGACTCCAGAGTTTACTGTCTTAAACTGTGGCGGGGTATTCCCTCTACCATTACTGACTTATCACAGAGGTTTATTTTTTCTTATTTGTAACTTACATGAAAAGCTGAGATATAGAATATTAAATTTCATGCAGTAAATGACTTGATGAAGCACCATCGTTGGAAAGAGCTCTTGGGAAATCTGTATTTAGCCGCTGCTCACTCACGAGAGCAAGGTACTAATGTAGGAATACGGATAAGATCGCCTTGCGCTGAAACAACTTTAAATGCAATCTACAAGGAGTCAGGGCTTTTAAAAGAGGGTGTGTCATACATTCAGGCTGAGGGAAGAACCAGGAATTATTAGAGCCATTGAGATTAGTGTGTGGACAGGACTTTGCCAGGAAATGACCTAAATTGACTTTTCTTCCTTGTGAGGCAGAAGGAGACCTTAAGATCAAAGACTCTGGTCTGGAATTGATGTGAGTACCCACTGGGGAAGCCTGAGTCATTACGTAATTAGCTAACCCTTACCTCTCGGAGCTTCTGCTCACTTGACTGAGGAAACTGCTAAGCAGCAGCTAAGGTGGTCTCTTTAGGGAGGGTTATGCTGCGCGAGCCTGCAGAATTACCGAGAGGAGATTCAGTGCAGGACTGATTTTTACCAAGTTAGGCCTAAACTGAAGAAACGCATCCAGCATAGATCACATCCAGGTGGGAGCAGACCTGGACTAACTTTTCATTTAATGAAGTCCAGAGAGAATTATTGTATTTTAAAGTTGGGGGTGTTTTGGCCTCTGAACCTGTAACTTCCCCGTTGCTTGCTTTCTTTTGTAAGCCCCATTTTGTTTTTCTGTATTTGCCAGCTGGGAGAAAAATCTTTCAAAGACAAAAGGGCTTTTGTATGTTTATTTCAGAGTGTTGGCAGAAAAAAAGCCAGGAAACTGTGTCCAGCTGTGGTTGGTGGGGAGGGGCCTGGACACAGAGGCCACCTGGGTTGACCTGGGGAGGGCTGCTGTGTCTGCCCTCTGGGATCTTAACTCCACTTCTGAAATAAAGCTGGCTGTGGAAGACAAGGCCAGTAACCTGACATTTGCTGCAAGTGGGGAGGAGAGCACTCGTGTGTTTCAGACGTCGCAAAACGTATAGTTGTAATTTTAAAGTCAAGAGGATATTTGATTAAGAAAGAGAACCGTTGTTGGTTTAAGGTGTGTGCACCCAAGCACCCAGTACAGGGGACGCCTTTATAAATATTTGCTCGTGGGATTATTTGCAGCGTTCGGTCTTGAATGCCAGCATCTCTAGTCGAGGCGTCTGGAGCTGTGATCAACAGTCGGAGGACAGTGTGAGGGGGTCTCGGCTGTGGTGGAAGAGGCAGTGGCAGGCAGGGACAGGCATCCCTGGGCCACATCCTGTGTACTGGGAATAGGACACTGACTGTCTCCCCTCTAAGAGCACACCGTTTGAAGAGAAAGGAAACGGAAACAGTAATGGTGATACACTAGGTCCTGGCTCCAAGTCCCAGTTCTCCCACGTATGACCGTCGGGACCCTGAACTAGTCATTTTGCCGGTCAGCTTCCACAAACGAAGATAGACACTGCAAGGCGTCCAGGTGCCTCTGTTTCCCCAGTGTGATTATTGACTGACCAGTAGATGCAGAGAAAAACCGATCTAGAGAGACCCTAGTGGGACCACAGAGAATGACTCTGTCTCCCCAAAGAAGGGCTCAGCATGCTTGCTGGCCGCCTCCCGTCCAGGAGAAGAGCCTCTGATTTACCTCCTCCTTCCTTTCATCTGCTGAGCATTTCAGCAGGAGAGGAGCCGCTAGCCCACAGGGCTTTGGCTCAGGTCCCCCCGTGTGGTATATATATATTTTTTTCAGCTTTATTGAGATATATAAGCGACATAACCCTGTGTAAGTTTAAGGTAGACAGCATGATGATTTGATATATGTTTCCCTTGTAAAGTGATTGCCACAGTCAGGTCAGTGAACGTCCGTCACCTCCCATAGCTACCATTTTGCGTGGGTGTGGGAGGAGAACTTTAAAGTAAGATCCCACGGTGTTTGCCTTTCTCTGACTTATTTCACTTAGCATAATGTCCTCAAGGCTCCTCCATGTTGCTGTAAAGGGCACGATTTCCTTCTTTCTTTTTTATGGCTGAGTAATGTCCCCCATCGTGTGTGTGCACTCACGCCACACTTTCCCTATCCATTCAGCTGTCACATTAATGGAGCAGTACTCAGACTGTTCGGTCTTAAAGCCCTTTACACTTCTAAAAGTTATTGAGGATCCCAAGGCGCTTTGTAGGGAAATCTTTGTATTATATCTATCAATATTTACCACATTATAAGTTAAAACAGAAACTTAAAAAATGTTAATTCACGGGCACCTGGGGGGCTCAGTTGGTTAAGCGTCCAACTTCAGCTGGGGTCATGATCTCACAGTTCGTGAGTTCGAGCCCCACATCCGGCTCGGTGCTGGAAGCTTGGAGCCTGGAGCCTGCTTCGGATTCTGTGTCTTCCTCTCTCTCTGCCCCTCCCCCAGTTGCACACCGTCTCTGTCTCTCTCAAAAAATAAACATTAAAAAAATTTTTTTTAAATATTCATTAAAAGTAACAAGCCTATTGTATGTTAATATGAATGACATTTTTTTGAAAAGTAACTAAGAAAAATTTAGTGAGATGACTTTTACATTTTTTTGCAAATCTTTCGTATCTGGCTTCATAAAAGGAAAACAGCTGGAATCTTGGCTCTGCTTCTGCATTCCATCTGCTCCAATACGTAGCTTTGGTTGAAGGCGATAAAGAAAATCCTGCCTCATACAGATAAGCAGTTTAAAATGGGAGAGGAATCTGAATTGCCTTTTCAGATAATTGTGGGTATTCTTTTTTGATAAAGTCCCCCCTATACTCCTGAGAGATTGAGAATGGAAAAACTTTTGACCTCATGGACCCTCTGAAAGGGTCTCAGGCATCTAGGTTACCCTTTGAGAACCACGTCTTCCCCATTTTAGATGTCAGCATCCTGAATCCTTCATTCATAAGAGTCTCCAGCTCTTCCTCTTACCTGAGGACGGGAACTCCTCCTAGCCCTGCCTTTGCCAGGCTTGTCCTTGGGCTCCAAGCTTTAGGCCTGCGCAGCAATCCTGTTATTACGCTTTGTAGAGAGATAGATGGCCCTCTGTTGTGTCTCATGCACCTGTAGAACTGTCACCTGGGTCACCTGTCATCCCGCAGAGCTATGACATTGCCCTGTCATAGCCCTGCAAATAATACTCCTTACTGGGGTCTTAGGAAGATTACATAAGATTTTAAATAAGATGGTCCTTTGCAGAACGTACATCAAATCATGAGTGTAATATCACTCTGATAAAATAGAAAATAGGCTTATGGTGTTTTGGCAGTTTGCAGCATGATTCAAGTTTTTTTGGTTTATTTTTGTTTCCCCCACCCCCCAGTTAGTGCTGAGTTTCAAAGTGTGATTTTTAGATAGCAGAACAGGTTCCAGGAACAAAGGAGCCGATAAGAATCTGAATTTAAGTAGTGTTATTTCTGATTCCTAAGAATACAGGGAGGACTGATTGGTCCTTGGGAACTAGAAGCAAATCAGCCCGAGCAGGCTCGATCTGCACAACTTCCCTGTGGCAGTTTAAAGTGTTGGTTAAAATAAATTCCAGCATCTGAAATAAGGAAACTGGAATCTAATGCCACTCGGTCTTCCTCTTCCATTTTTGCTTGTAGACTCAAGAAGGTTCTTTGAGCTGGCTTCTCTTGGGCCAGTCCAGGATGAGGGTGGCTGTTGATGGGGGCAGGGGTACCACACCACATACCTGCCTAAAGGTAATAGTTTGGTTTTGAACCAGAAGACGTGCAGGGGGTTTCCTAGTTTAGGAGATAATTGTCAGCATTTGTAGAGTCTCTGGGCCTTCCGTCCTTTTCCCCTGGAACAGAGACCTTTGGTTGCTTTCCCAACATCCCACCACCTCCGACCGCCAACAGGACCTGAGTGGGTAACAGGATCTGCTTTTATTGTCTGCCTCAGAGGAGGCTGCCCTATCACAGGCGCAACGTTCCCATTTGGCCAACGGGTGTGCCCTGCGTCAGATGGATCCACATGGAATGGGAGAGGGATGCTCTCTCAGACTTGTGAGAGTGAAGTTCTTTCTTCCCTGAAACTTACCACATTTAAATGATGCTTGGAGTGGCCATAGCTGTGGTAAAGCAGATACTTAAGAGGGTGGGCCAGGAGGAAGATGGAAAGAACCTGGGTTCTTGGCTGTGTCATCAGAGCACCGAATCACCTAAAATTGGGGCCAACCCGCCTCCATGTACAAGCCACTTAGGCACCCTCAAACCTGTATTTGAACCTCTGACTATCCTGTCTCCATGTGTAAGCTACTTAGGGAGTTGATTTCCTGTCACTTGCAGCTGAAAGCATTCTCCCTGATATACCCACGTTAAAAGAAACCACGTGACCCTCAGGGACCGAGAGGGGAGGGGGGGCTAGGTGAATTTGGCAGCCTAGAAGTTCTCTCGCTGGAATCCTTTTCCTATTGTCTGGCTGCATTTTGACCATTCTGTTGACCTGTTTATTTCTTCTGCAGGAGAAGGGTAAGGAAATTCTACATTAAGTATTTGGTAACTCCCGTGAAATAGTCAGGGAAGACCGCTGAGACGTCTGTGGCATTTACAAGGTGTGAGGGCCTAGACGTGGGGCTTTGTCACCCTCTCCCACACAGTATGCACACTGGTGCATATTATAGCCTTCTTCTGCCCCAGATAACTGATTTCCTTATGTGCTTGCCGGTAGCTAGATTCTAAACTCTGTCACCCTTATACCCAGGCACGTGGTGTAATGTGCCTCCCCACAATATTGAAGGTAACCAATTATGAAGCATCGATCTTTGCCAGGAATTGTGCTAGTGACGTTATACGTTATCTTATTTAATCGTACAGTAAGTACGATTGGTACTCATACGACCTAAATTTTAATGGGAAAACTGAGGCTGGAGTGATAAGATCATTTGCCTAAAGTCACACGGCTAATACAGGACAGACAGAGGTTCAAACACAGGTTTGAGGGTGCCTGGGTGGCTCAGGCATTAAGCATCTGGCTTCGGCTCAGGTCATGAGTGCTCGGTTTGTGAGCTCGGGCCCCGCCTCAGGTAAAAACCCGAGCCCTGCTTCTCTCTCCCTTTCCCCCTCGTGGGATTCTCTCACTCTGCCCCTCGCTCCCTTGTGCCCCCCTGCCATCAAAGTAAAATAAAGTAAAATAATAAAATAAAATAGACAAAAAATAAGTATGGGTCTGACTTGAAAGTTGTTCTTTTAACTAATATAATCTATGTCTTCAACGGATATTTGCCAAATACCCGTCACTTAGATATGTTAAAATTGGAATTATTGTTGTCCCTGTCTATTCCTTCATTTCCCCTTTCACCTTCGGGAAATGTATTGGGACAGAAGGAAATATTACCTGAATATTGGCTTTTCTCTAGAAATAGCCGTTGGTAGTATATGAGTTATGAATGCCTTCGGCTGTAAGGAATAGAAAGCCTAACTGTGGCTTAAACAAGATGGGGCCTAGGTTCCTCACGTCTGGGAACCTACTGGCCCTCATTATATGTGGCTTTTTGTACCACCGATGGCTCTTGCAGCTGCAGTCATCACACCCCCCATCCAAGACGGAAGGCAGCAAGACGAAAGGCCGAAGGGCAGTGCAAACTAAACAGGTCTTGTCCTTTTTCTCAGGAAAGCAAAAGTACTCCAGGGAGCCACAAGGAAGGCTGAAAAAGTAGGGAAAACAGGATTGTCGGCAATGACTTAGACCATTCTTGATCTACCACTTGGGGCTGACCATGCTGTCAGCCAAAAACACAGTTGGAATCGAGTTGCTAAGAAGCCTGCGAAAACTGCGAGCCACGTGCCTCAAAGAAGCAGAGGCCGTTCGCATTTGAGAAGGCGATGGAGATACCCCATCTTGCTGATAAGATGGCTGAGCCATACGGAGACAGAGAGCTGGTTTCCTTAGACTCTGCTGCTCTTCTCCCTCTGCTTCCCTCAGATTTCCATCAGGTGTTGGCTTTCAGAGCTCTCTCATATCCCTACTTGGTTGATTCTTCCCGTCCCTTTGAAGGAGCTCAGAAAGCTTCTGCCTTTATCTTGTGAATAGAAACTGCACGCCAGAGAGACCTAAGTAACACGCTGAGGATTATACCCAACATTTGTTGGCCAAAATGAACCCACAGATTGCCAGATCAGCCCAGAGTTCTTTTACCAGACTCCATTGCCTTCCCTGATACAGAGATCTTTGCTTATAGCTTCACACTTAAACCAGAGCAGGGGGACTTCCTGCCCGGACCCCCCGGGCTTTCAGTCAGGCAGGCCCCAGCGACTCGGCTTCCTAGCACAGATGTCTCTGGCCTTTCGGGGACAAAAAGCTTCCCAGCCGGCATAAAACTATCGGGTCCCTCCGAGTCCCCAGGGAGAAAGGACAGTCAGTCAGTGGGGCTGTGAAGAGTAGCAGTAGGGAAGTGCTCATAAACTTGACTATGAAGGTTTCCCCAGGTTGATCTGACTCTGTCTTTGAGCAGCAGGGTTCCTCATCATTTTGGTCCTGGTCTTCATGTTCCTGCCTTCCCAGGCTGGAACTAAGAGTGCCTTGGTGCCTCTGACACACAGGGAAGAACACCGTGATGTGAATAGTGTGTTGGGTGACTAGACAAGGTATCTGTGCAGCCGGAAGAGAGTTTCGGTGGTGGAGTTACTCTCGGTTTTCCATAGTTTGGGGACCTCTCCCGTCAATATTAGGATAGAAAATGAGTGGGGGTTCTTTTTTTTTATCTTGTAGAAGGAGAAACCCTTAGCTAGAGATCTTTACATAGTGAGATTTTGCCAATATAAATAATAATTATAACAGAATTATAGTATTTAAAATACTTGAATACTTGATAAGATTTTTTAACTTGTTTTATTTTTTATTTTTGAAAATTTACACCTAAATTAGTTAGCATATAGTGCAGCAATGATTTCAGGAGTAGATTCCATAGTGCCCCTTACCCGTTTAGCCCATCCCCGCCCCCTCCAGTAACCCTCAGTTTGTTCTCCATATTTATGAGTCTCTTCTGTTTTGTCCCCCTCCCTGTTTTTATATTATTTTTGTTTCCTTCCCTTCTGTTCATCTGTTTTGTCTCTTAAAGTCCCCTTATGAGTGAAGTCATATGATTTTTGTCTTTCTCTGACTAATTTCACTCAGCATAATACCCTCCAGTTCTATCCACGTAGTTGCAAATGGCAAGATTTCATTCTTTTTGATTGCCAAGTAATACTCCATCGTGTGTGTGTGTGTGTGTGTGTGTGTGCGCACGCGTGTGTGTGTGTGTGTGTGTATACATATATAGCACATCTTCTTTATCCATTCATCCATCGATGGACATTTGGGCTCTTTCCATACTTTGGCTATTGTTGATAGTGCTGCTATAAACATGGGGGTGCATGTGTCCCTTCGAAACAGCACACCTGTATTCCTTGGATAAATGCCTAGTAGTGCAATTGCTGAGTCGTAGGGTAGTTCTGTTTTTAGTTTTTTGAGGAACCTCCATCCTGTTTTCCAGAGTGGCTGCACCAGCTTGCATTTCCAGAATACTTGATAAATTTATTCTCGATTTTACCTTTCTTCCGTGAGAACATCTTTATCAGCCTGCAGGATTCCCTGGCTTTGCGGGTACCCATATAGGTGCTTGTGCAAACTCACCAAGTCCCTATTTGGATTTAGGCCATTTAGGGCCAAACCTGTAGCAGTTTGGCTGTGTTGCATTTGCTCTGTGTGATCTGTGACGGCTGTGAGTGGCGAGAACCGTAATGCCAGGCCAACTTCTGTTAACACCCATAAGGGGGAGGGGCTCCACCACGGCCCTCCTGGTTGAGTCAAGCTTTCAGTCCCTCGCTGTCCCGTTTTCATACCCTGGGCTGGGATTGTCGTCGGGCAGCTTTTACTGTCTTGTGATCTTTAATCATTTCCCTAGGAAAGCAGTCCGCTACTGGTTTTTTTCTCTTGGGTGCATTAAAAAAAAAAACAAAACACTGCACGTATTTGTTTTTCTCCCAGTACATGTTTCATTTAGGAAGGCCATGCAGTTGTATAATAGATTGGATACTTCCTCCAGTGGAATAAAGCAGCTCTGTGCTGATGTATTGTTACAAATACAGCTGCTTTCAGGGTGACTGGGTTCTAAAGGCAGTTTACAGGGTTGAAGGGTAACTAGCACCCAGACACGACCCCACCCTTTAAAACTATATTTATCCTGAGAAACAGTCTTTTCTTCGTTTCAGAAGAGTGCCAGACATGAGGCTATTGAGTGGCAGATTAATGTGGATCTTACTCAGCCGAGTCTACAGGCTGGGAGAGAGAAGTATAGAATCTATAATGTGTTTAAAGCAGACAGCTAATAAGGAACCAAACCAATCGTTTTGGCTTTCGCCCACAGCCTATTTTTAAAAAGTGCTTACAGAGCAGAATCTATTGGGATACTCAGAAGTTGAAACACCACACACATATTACTGTTGGGAGAAGTTGCTATTTATGGGAATATAAAATTTTACATCATTGTTCTCTGTCTGATGCTTATTGCCAAAATGTATTGCTTAGGGGGAGTGATCACTATACGTGGATGGCTGAATGTGATTTTTGATGCCTATGGGGGAAGAACTGTAGAGCGTTTAATGGGACAGAGGCTGTAACTTCAAAATATAAAAAGGCAGCAGTTTCTTTTCCTAGCTTTATTGACAAGTAATTTACAAATCAGTATATACAAATTAAACTGTTTAATTTACAAATAAAACTGTGTATATTTAAGGTGTACAACACGATGACTTGATATGCGTAGACATTGTGAAATGATGACCACAATCAAGTTAATTAACATCCATCATCTCACATAGTTATAATTTGTGTGTGTGATGAAAACACTTGAGATCTACCGTGTTAGCAAATTTCAAGTATGTAATACAGTGTTACTAACTATAGTCACCACGCTGTGCATTACATCCCCGGAATTTATTCATCTTATAACTGAAAGTTAGTACCCTTTGACCAATATCTCCCTATTCTTCCACCCTTTGGCCCCTGGCAACCACCATTCTACTCTCTCTTTGACTTAACTGTTTTAGATTCCACAAATAAGTAGATCGTGCATTGTATGTCTTTCTGACTCTGGCTTATTTCACTTAGCCTAACGTCCTCTAGGTGCATTCGTGCTGCTACAAATGGCAGGAAATCCTTCTTTCTTATGGCTGAGTAATAATCCATCATGTGTTTGTGTATTTATCCTAGGTATCTGTATTTAAGTATAGATATCTAGTTATATCTGGGTGGGTAGGTAGGTAGATAGATAGATATCACATTTGCTGTATCTATTCATCTGTTGGTGGACACTTAGGTTGTGTCCATGCCTTGGCTATTGTAAATAATGCCGTGGTGCACATGGGAACACGGATATTTGAGACTGCTTTCATAATGCTGTGGTGCACATGGGAACACGGATATTTCTTTGAGACTGGTTTCATTTCCTTTGGGTACGTACCCAGGGATTGTTGGATCATATGGTAGTTCCCTATTTAATTTTTTGAGGAACCTCTGTACTGTTTCCATAAGGGCTGTACTAATTTACATTCTCACCAACAGCGCACATCCTTGCCAACACTTATTATCTCTTATCTTTTTGATAATGGCCAGCCTCACAGATGTGAGGTGATGTCTCATTGTAGTTTTGATCTGCGTCTCCGTGATGATTAATGATTTTGAACAGCCTTCTAATGCACCTGTTGGAAATTCATGTCTTCTTTGGAAAAATGTCTATTCTGTTTCTTTGCTCATTTTAACGGGATTATTTATAATTATTGAGTTGTATGCATTTTGTACATATTTTGGATATAACCTCTATCAGGTCGACAGTTTGCAAATATTTTCTCCCATTCTGTAGGTTGCATTGTCATTTTGCTGATTGTTTCCTTTGCTGTGAAGAACTTTTTTAGTTTGATGTCATCCCACTTGTTTATTTTTGCTTTTGTTTTCTGTGCCTTTGGTTGTTACCCAATAAATTGTTGCTAAGGCCAATGTCAAGGAGATTTTTTACCATATTCTAGGAGTTTTGCAGTTTCAGGTCTTACATTTAAGTCTTCAATCCATTTTGAGTTAATTTTTGTGAGTGGCATATGAGAGGGGTCTAAAAGGTAGTATTTTGTCCTACTATATGAAATATACTTGTTTTAAATTATCTACAAAGTAAAAGAATAGACAAATAACACACTTGTGGGGGGAAAAAGAATGTTTTTAGGTTGCAAAGCATGTTGTTACTGCAGAAAATTCAAAAGCCTAGAAAACGTCATTCCTGATATCTAGTGCCTTGTTGTTTGAACTATGTAGTAAGTTTCATTACATCTGTACTTTATAGATGAGCGGATAGGCATGGGGCGGCTAGCACTTGCCCCAGGTTACCCAGTAATAACTGGTAAAGTCTGAATTCCAAACCTTGACAGTTGGATGCAAAAGTCAGATCATCTAGGGATAATACATCTTAACATTGCTTTTTCTTTTGAATGTATATCATGAAAATTAGGTCACAAGGTATGTAATGTTTTGCAGCTTGCTACTTTTACTTAGTATTATATTGAAAAAAATTTTTTAGATGCTATTAGGAGTTCTTTAAGAACATTTTGAGGCTATTAAAATTCCATCAAATTGATGTACCATAGGAAAAGTCATTTTAATATTTCCCCCATTGTAGTTACAATTCTAAAAATTGCTAAAAATTAGCATAAAATTCTGGAGAGCTCCTCTTTGAAGGTATGGTCTCAATTTTAAAGTGTATGCCATTGTTGGGGCACCTGGGTGGCTCAGTCGGTTAAACGGCCGACTTTGGCTCAGGTCATGATCTCACGGTCCGTGAGTTCGAGCCCCGCATCAGGCTCTGTGCTGACAGCTCAGAGCCTGGAGCCTGTTTCGGATTCTGTGTCTCCCTCTCTCTGACCCTCCCCTGTACATGCTCTGTCTCTCCCTGTCTCAAAAATAAATAAAACGTTAAAAAAAAAAAGTGTATGCCATTGTAATATTAGTAGGGCAGTTTACTTGCTTAGTAGATTTCACAAAGACCTTGATTACCAGTTAATTGTGAGCCAAGAAAGGTGAATACATTCCTCACCCCCCCCGACAGTTAACAATTTTCCTAACCACCCATGTAACCAGCCACTGTGTCTTGTGTCATGGGGAAGAAGGCACTGACCCTGCCAAGAGGGGCTCTAGAAATGCTACTAGGGTCAAGCAGAAGCGTGAAGGAGGTCAGCATTTGTGAAGATGGATGGATGTGTAAATAGAGAGGACATGAGGTTTAAAAGCCCTGAGCATGCCTTTGATGAACAATTGTTAGCCTTGAATGGTACAGTCTATCTTGACACGGGAGATCTAAGCTTTAACGTATTGTCCTTGGCCTTTCCCTGTATTCAAAGTAGCCTGATGCTTAGCTTTTACATGTTGGGCTAAATTTGACAATTTAAGGCTGAAGAGTTTATTGTTGTAGACAAAAAGTCAATGAAAGAGTAAAGGATACAGGTTCTTCTATTTTCTGCGACCTGTGGGCCTGTACATTTTATATCTGAGTGCACTATTCAGATGGAAACAGTTCTCAGTTATACCCATCCTGAGAAAAGCGGGGATTATCGTATTGGCTTTTGTGTGCTGGATTGTTTGGGGGGAGAACATAGGTCAGCTGGAAAATAAAAAAAAAACTTATTACTTTGGTCAATATTCAAGGATGCCTATGCTTGTCTCCATATTGTAGATGTCTTTATCCTCTCCTTTTAGCTTTTGCTTCCTCATGATAGAGAGGTAGCATGTTGCTGTGGAAAGAGAGAAGGCTTTTGTGCCATATATATAGTCGTTCTGTTTGAATCTGGATTCTTCCATTTACCAGCCCTTTTACATAATTTGGGGAGCTTTCATGTCTTGAACTATGAAATGAGCTTGATAATGCCCAGTGTCCCAGTTCTCATGAGGATTAAATGAGCTATAACCTAATGGAAAAGTTCCCAGCTTAAATGGATGGGCTTATCACTTCTCGGCTTGTTACATCTCCTCCTCTAGAGCAATGACCCAAGTGCTCCTTTGTTTCCTGTTTTAACAGTAGGGTTAAGCTTCTAATGGGACCGAACGCTGTATACTGGTTAGGTGGCATCAGACACATTACTTACCATCTCTGAATCTGTTAGCTCATTGATCCTGTGGAAATAATTACCTCTCCCAGTTTGGTAGTAAGTACTCAATTAAATGAGATTATAAAATGCCTGGTGCAGAGTGGGCACTCAATGACTGGTGAGTACTCGTACTGGATGGGCATATCTTTGAAGGAGACCTTTCCTTCTGCTGTCTTCCCTTCTGCCACCTTTCTATGCAGTCACAACTTCCTCTGGCTTCTTTGCTAGCATCCTTCCCTCTCTCCGCTCGCTGGCTGGAGGGATTTTTCTGCGCTCAGTCTTTCTGCTGTGCATCTTATACTCTGCCTTGGAAGTTTCATCCGCTCCTAAGACTTCAGCCACCACGTTAAGATGGATATCCTTTAATTGCTGAGCTCCAAACCAGTACATCCAATTTTCTGCTTATCAACACTTGGATGCCCAAAGGAACCTGAAACTCAAAATATTGAAAAATATAGTTATTATCCTTGCCATTTCTATCCTCAAAACTGTTCTTCCAGTAAGTCCTCTCTATTCCTCTTCTGTGCTATTTCTAGGTTCTGTTTCTTCCTTTAAAAAACATTTTTAAATGTTTATTACTTATTGAGAGAGAGAGAGAGAGAGAGAGAGAGAGGAAGAGTCAGAGTGCAGGCAGGGGAGAGTTAGAGAGAGAGGGAGACACAGAATCCGAGGCAGGCTCCAGGCTCTGAGCTGTCAGCACAGAGCCCGACACAGGGCTCAAACTCACAAACTGCAAGATCATGACCAGAGCCGAAGTTGGATGCTTAACTGACTGTGCTGCCCAGGCTCCCCACTGTTTCTTCCTTTGCATTCCTGAACATAACTTAACTGTATCGTACTTCTAGTGCTGGGCCTTGTTAACAGAGTGTAGTTCCTTCCTCCAGGCTTTGCTACCTCCAGTAAATAATGATGACAACAACAAAACTATAATAACAAGACAGTGGTGAAAGTAAGAAAAGGTACCATGACAACAATCATTTGTTGAGTGTACACGACATGCTAAGCACTGTCATACCACCCTACATCCTGGGAGAAGTGGGACCCTTCTCGGGGCTTATGTAGTAGAGGCTCCATTCTTGTCCTCTCCAGAGTGGAGGGAACATTCCCACCCAGAGCCCACCCCAGCGCCTCAGTTCATGTTCTGGACACTTGAGACCTCAGAATTCCCTGCTTGGACTATGCTGAGCCTCCTTGCAGAAACTGCATGCAGACCTCTTTCCCGGTTGTATCTTTCAGAAAGCAGATGGTGCCTCAGATGTGTGCATCTCTAGGCACAAGGGCTGGATAAAGGGCAGCTATTTGCCTAGCTTGTAGTCTGAGATCTGTGCCACGAGACCCATTGGAGGGCAGGATAGAGCCAGGGGTGGGAAGAGAAGGCAGTTTGGCCAGGGACCTTCAGGAGTGCTGTAAATGTTAGGATGAGAAATCAGTAATTTTTCTAATGTAGCTTTTTATCTAATCCTCATAATATTTCTCCAGGTAGGCAATATTAGGTCCATATGCAAAGTGAGAGTTGCAGAGGTTAAACAGTGTATAGATTATAATGGGCAGAGCATGAGTTTGATCCAGATTAGTTGGACTCCAGAAGTTTTTTTTTCCATGATACTCTACTTTTTATCCTTTCCCTACATTGTAGCCAGAGATTCGTTTTGTAGAAAATGTCTGTGGTCACATTATTCCCTGGATTAAAAATCTTCCATTAGCTCCTCATTTGCAACTGACTGCAGGCCAGTTTCTCTGGCATAGCATGCAAAGACCCTTCAAAAACTGTCTTGGATCTACCTTGCCAAACTCATTTCTCATCAGTATTCCCACCATGCCTTCCCCGGTCATGACGAACCCGCTGTGTGCCTTGACACCCACAGCCTCAGCTGGGTATGTCTTTCCTGCTTCTTTCTCTGCTTTGCCAAGTCCTACACTATCCCTTCCATTTCAAAGTGAAATGAACATCACCTTGCCCATGAAGATACTTGAATTTTCCTAGACTGGATCTCTCCTATTCCTGTTATATGCTCATAGTTGATTGTTTATACCTTAATACAAGTGTGTATTACTTTATTACCTATGGTTTTCTGCTATCCCTTGTCTGTTACTTCCCTGAGGCCGTGGCTTCCATGTGGACAGGAGCTGGGTGTCTTATCATTATATGCCTCTGTTTTCATACAGAGTCTGGACATATATAGTAGGCTAGATAAGTATTTTTTTTTAAAAGACCTTTTTATTACAAAAAATCTTATGCATGTTTCACAAGTAAATTATTAACAATCAAGGAATACAAATTTTAGTTCTGATGGTTGTGCAGATCTGCTAACGGACTGGTTTTAGGAGGCATTTTGACATGACACTGGAAATTTCTAATTCGCAGAAAAATGTTACTTTACATTTAGTCCTAGGATTTCATTGTCATGGCATTTAAGTGATGAGCATCTTTATAAAAATGTATATACATATACATATATATAATTTGTGAGCTTTAATAGGCCAGTGAGTTCTGAATAGAGCATAAATCACAGTTTTGTCTCAATGTGATTAATTTAGTTGTGCTTTCTTAGGTTACTGTCTTTGGTTATGTAGACTTTTCTGGAAGATATTTATGCCATAAAACTGCTATTTTTGAAGAGGTAGCTATCTATTTGCGTAAAATTATCAGCGCATAAAAAAAGATTATGTTGGTGGTATTGTCCAGCTACTTTTTCTTCTTCCCTAAAATTTGAATATTTGAATTAGAAATCCTTTCTGTTTTGGTGGCTTATCACTTTTTGACTCTTCACGGCAGAGATTCTGGGCAGAATCTGACCTCTTAATCGCCAGTTGGAACACTTTCATCATAAGAAATCATTAAGTAACAAAATGCACGTGGTCTGTGTTCTAATGCAGGGCAGAGCAACTCCCATAGGCAGGTCGTGCTGTCGGTATATTTATGCTCTAAGCCCAAAAGGAAAACACGCCATAGGAAGAAGCAAAATGAGATTAAGCATACTGATTATAGATTATATGACTAAGGTAACTATATTTTAGGGTCCCAAGCAAGCCTATTTTCAGTCAAAAAGACTTTAGGGAGAAGAAAGAATTCAGGATGTGTTTGAAAAATGATAAGAGAATGTCTTGGAGGAAAGGAGAAGGGAAACTATTCCAGGAATATGACCCAGTTTTTGATAAAGAGGGAAGAGTGGTGACTTAACAGAGGAGAGGAAGTTGGCACAGAGGAAGCCCACGAAGTATTAGATGAAAGCTGTTACCAGAAATAAGGCCATTCAGAGGCCCAGACCAGAAGCTTTGAAGGAAAATCAGAGGGTGTTTTTGCTAGTGTAGTATAGGGCTATCTCTACTTTTTATTTCTAAAGGTAATATATTCTTGAAATTTTTTTTAACGTACAAACCTATAAATACTAACACCAAGATCACCCATATTCCCAAAAGGCAGAGAGACATTCTGAACATGGTTTGAGGAATTTCTTTCCAGCCTCTCGTTCTCCTCCACCCATTCTGCAATTGTATGTAATTGTTTATTTAAGAGTGGGGTCCACGCTATGGTATATATTCTCTGTTCGTTCTCATTCTTTAATTTTTTGGCATAAGATTCCAAAGCAGTTTCTTGTGTCAATGAAAACTTTTCAGAATACTTTTAATTGTTGTCTCTTACTCCATTCTATAGATGTGCCATGATTTATTTAACGTTATTTCTGTTATAAATAAAATGACGGTAAAAAAAAAAATCTTCACATCCAAAGCTTTGCTACATGCATAATGATTTCTTTAGAAAAGTTTTATGGAATAGAAGATCCTCCATGAAAGCATAGTTTTTTTTTCAGCTCTTGATAGTTCCTGACAAACTTTTGTTTATGGAAGTCTTAAAGAATAAACCTTTCCATGGTGTCACAAGACGAGGTCATATGAGGAATTGCTAAGTGTGTTAATGGAGGTGAGGAGTGCTTTACAGTGTCTCACAGTGGAAAAATGTAAAAGTCAGTGTGTAAATGATTGCCATGGGAGGTAATACGAGGAAATGCAAGGTTGGATAGACAATGGACAGAAAGAAAGGAGGTTGGGCTTTTTGTTTGTTTGTCATGAAAGGTCCTTCACAGGCTTATTGTGTGTAAAATGCTTAACCCAGTCTTGGAACTGGGTTTGAGAGTGACAAAATGATAACCATTAAGGTCACATGCTATGGAGGAGCTTGGGTTACTCCGCCACCACTTTTCCAGGAGTGAATTTTCCTCTTATCCTCTTCTCCCTCATCGATAAATGCGGATACTATTTGTCCCTCCTCATTGGGTTGGCGTAAAACTTAAAGTCGATCATATGCCTAAGCCCTTAGAGGCTTCGATAAATGGCGTCTCTATACTTGCATGGCTGCTCTCCCGTGTATCAATTAAGGATCCTCTGGTTGAAAATGACAGAACCCTCGAGCCAAAGAAAACTGATATGTTGTGTCCAACACAGCAGGTTGTGTCCGGTGGAAGGAGAAGGCCACTTGCTTTGGTCTTTTTACTGGACTTACCTTTAGTTAACTAAAGGCTCAGCTAACTAACCTTAATAACCCTGATGCTAACACTTCTCAGGCATTTTCCTTCTTTTGATGATCAGGAGGTGAATTGACAGTTGCCTGTATCTTGGACAGGAATGATGACTGCTTCTCCCTCTGTTCTGTACTCAGTACCAAGCGCAGTGCCCTGAATGTAATAAATGCTCGATAGTTGTAAAAAAAAAAAAAAAAAGAATTCCAGAGCAACCTCCCTTATGATTAATATGGACTTCATGTCTCCTTTCCTCTAGAAATTAAAAAAAAAAAAGGAAACTGTAGTGTTTTTGCACCTGATTACATAGAATGTATATTTTTTGATAATCCCAGATTGTAGGTGAAAATACCAAGCCATAATGCATCTTTATTTTTTTTTTCAAAGATAAATAAATTCTAGGATGTCATGCACAGCATGTGACTATAGTTTTAGCAACGCTGTTGTGTATTTTGAATGTTGCCAAGAAAGGCCTCGTCAAAGTTCTCATCACAAGAAAAAAATTGTGACTGTGTGGTGAAGGATGTGAACTAAACTTACTGCGACAATCATTTTGCAGTATATGCATATATCATTATGTTGCACACCTAGAACTGAATAAGTTCTCAGTAAAAGTGGGCAAATATTTTCAAAATGAATAAAACTGTATTTTTTTAATGAATTGTTTTCTTGACCTGTAGTGTTCTGTATTTTTAAAATATTGTCAGAATGTTAGTAGAAGAGTTTGAAATGGAAAAGGTAAGTGGGTTTACCGTTGTCCTATCACAATAATGTAACAAAATAGTTTTTGTGTTTATGTTGCTTTCTCTTCTTTTGCAACTTGTTTTCTTCAGAATTGCATTCTTTTATTAAAAAAAAAAAAAAGAAATGTCAGGAAAACAAGCTTGTCTCATAGATGTTAGAAAAATAAGATTTTCAAGGTAAATTCTAGAGTTTGAACAAATTTAATCTACTTCCGTACATATACCCAACTACTATATAAGAGCCATTAGACGTATCAGACAGCAAAGGTAGAATATAGATCATATTTACAAGCTTTCCGATGATTGATCAGCCTACTTCATTGCCTATAGTTGTCCTTCATTACAAAAAGAAGTCAATTAGCATGGTGTGGCTGTCTTGTACATGGAGGCTTTGTTTATAGACCAGAACAGCTGGTATAATTGCTATAAAGAATGCATGGCCTGTCAATGTAAGTACCAGTAAGAAATGGAAGAAAATTAGTTCTATATTTAATATTTTGCCGCCATACAAACAAAGTAACTCACCTTGTGAGCCGAACAGAAGGAAACACAGTGATGGTTATCTTTGTAAGGAGCCAGTGGCTTTATGGCTTTAAAAAATATTCTGTTCAGGGGCGCCTGGGTGGCGCAGTCGGTTAAGCATCCGACTTCAGCCAGGTCACGATCTCGCGGTCCGTGGGTTCGAGCCCCGCGTCGGGCTCTGGGCTGATGGCTCAGAGCCTGGACCCTGTTTCTGATTCTGTGTCTCCCTCTCTCTCTGCCCCTCCCCCGTTCATGCTCTGTCTCTCTCTGTCCCCAAAAAATAAATGTTAAAAAAAAAAAATTAAAAAAAAATATTCTGTTCAGATTATACAACTATATTCTAAAATTATCATATAAAAATTGAAATAGGGGTGCCTGGGTGGCTCAGTCAGTTGAGCGTCCGACTTTGGCTCAGGTCATGATCTCACGGTTCATCGGTTCAAGCCCCATGTCAGGCTCTGTGCTGGCAGCTCAGAGCCCGGAGCCTGCTTCGGATTCTGTGTCTCCCTGTCTCTCTGCTCCTCTCCCACTCACGCTCTGTCTCTCTCTCCTTCAAAAAATAAACATTAAAAAATTCTCTTAATAAAAACAACTGATACAAATAGAAAGTATAAAACAACAGAAGATTCCCCCATGCTACGTCCGAAAACACCCATCGTCAACATTTAGCCCAGGTCTCCTGAGAGTGCCCTAGTTGATTATCACTGCTATATACATAACCCTTTCTACTGCTTGAATGTTTTTATGTACATGTAAGCCTTTTACAATAAAACGATAGTGAAAGCATATATTTTGAGAGAAAATATGAGCATAACCATATTCTGTTATTTGGGATTAAAAAAAATAGAATCATATAAAATTGTTGACATTCAAACCTTTCCAATCTACAAAAATGGCCACTTCGTATGCTCAACTTAATTGCAGTAGGCTTGCTAAGGGGTCTTGAAAGCCCATAGGAGAGAAGGAATTTTATGTTGTTGATAGTTGCATTCATAGCACCTAAAAAAAGTTCCTGGAGGGTGAATCTAATCTTTGTTATGAAACAGAAAAGGATTGATACTGATAAAAATAATTTTATTAAATTAGACATGAAAACAAATAAAATGGAAACTTTTTTTTTTTTTTAAGTTTATTTATTTTGAGAGAGAGAGAGAGGAGAGAACACGGGAGAGAGGGACAGAGGGAGAGAGAGAGTCCCAAGCAGGCTGGGTGCAGAGCCTGAAGCAGACCTCAAACTCATGAACCTTGAGATCATGACCTGAGTTGAACACGAGAGTCAGACGCTTAACCGCTTAACCGACTAAGCCATCCAGGCACCCCAAAAAGGTAAACTCTTTTAAAGGCACTGCAGAGACAATTTATTAAGGAATGAATTCAATTCCAGTTGATTCAGTGGAATTGATTCTGGCAAAACGTAGTCCATGCAAATTCATCAGTGCCAACACAAACTGTTTAAAGCCTCAGTATTCATAAACACAGTCATGTCCCCAGGTGTCACACAAGTGGGGAGGGGGAGCAGTGAGAAACCTCCCTCACTGGTACTCAAATTAGGAAAGTTTGTGGCTACGAGGAGAAGCGGATGGCTGGAGGCTGAACTCAGCAACTGGTTTGAAAGCCACATTTCCCCCTTCATCCAAACTGCGGATACCTTCTCATAACGACATACCGGCTGTCAAATACCATGCGTTGTTTCATCAACAATCGCTCAAAATAAGATAATTTATATTACTTGTCTGATGCCTGTCCCCAGTCTTTTAACCTGGGCGACCTTTGAATGCTATTTATAAAATGATGTGTCTGTCATATTCCGCCGTCAGTGGGGAGCTGTCTGCTGGTAAAAGCCTCGCGGAGACCTAGGCTATGGGTTTTGAAGACACATGGTACAAGCTTAAGTCACAACTGTTTCATTTACCAACCTGTGAGCTTGGGCAGGTAATCTGTCTCTTCGTCTTGTTGACAATGAAATCTCTACTTTGAAAAGTTGTAAGATGGGGCGCCTGGGTGGCGCAGTCGGTTAAGCGTCCGACTTCAGCCAGGTCACGATCTCGCGGTCCGTGAGCTCGAGCCCCGCGTCGGGCTCTGGGCTGATGGCTCGGAGCCTGGAGCCTGTTTCCGATTCTGTGTCTCCCTCTCTCTCTGCCCCTCCCCCGTTTATGCTCTGTCTCTCTCTGTCCCAAAAATAAATAAACGTTGAAAAAAAATTTTTTTGAAAAGTTGTAAGGAAAATATAAATGTGAATATGTGACCACGGGACTTTGCCCACGCAAGCCTCTGATTCTCAGCCAGAGCCATGGTTATTATGTGAAGCAATGCAGACAGTTGCTGAATTCATGGCTTAGATCCTAGAATCCTAGAATTGGAGCGTGTCAGCAGACTTTAGAAATCCGAAGTATCTTTGTGCTCTTCCCCCTGTGGTTCATCAAAAAGAAACCAGCCCCACCTTCAGGAATTTGGTTTTACTTGAAGCCCCTACTGACGTTAGTATAGAAAGCTGATTTTTGGTAAATCGTAACTTCCCCTTATTCACCTATTTTAATTTCCCTTTGTTCATTGTCATCTTCCAACCCAGTGAGGCTGGTCTGTGACCCATGACAGCACAGTAAAGGAAATAGGTTTAGTCTCCTTGACATACCAGGCAGTGTCCCGGGATGACGTCTTCCTCATGCATATGCAACACAACTAATTCTTCTTTAAGAAATAATCGCATGTCAGGACATGAAACCTGGAGCCACTGCCTGTATTTAATTAGGCAAGAGGGACCTTGCACATGCCTGTGCATAAAAAATAATCACTTAATGTAACTGAATATTGATTTTTGGTATGCCCTTTTCCTAATGAGGCAGCATCTAGAAAGATCAAAAGATGATTTATTCCAATACAGTATGTGCAAAGGGGACTGTGTGCCGCCTCGCATCTCCATTATGAATTTCATCCTGAGACCTAATTAACAGGCCTGTATTTTCTTTTATTAAAATCACACACACACACACACACACACACACGCACACACACACGCACGCACACACACAAAACCAGGGCATCGGGATCTTGATGGTATCACAGGGCAAACAAGGAAATCATTTGTGCCCCATGAGCTTCATTTCCCATGTGTTCATTTCCTGTTGAAGCCAGGAACTGAGGCTTGTGATGCTAATTTGGGACTCTGCTGGGTCTGAGGGGAGGAGACAGTCATTCCCCTTACCTCCTCCCGTCTTCCATGCCCCCCCCCCCCCCCCCCGCAAAGAACCTACTTCTCTGCCCCAGGCTCAGCATAACATCACTTCAAAGCCTATCCTTGTGGAACTCTAAGCCCAGTCAGGGAACATGACTCTCTTTGACACACCAAAATATCCGCCATGTTGGGCAGGGTCCTTTCCCTTGAGGTCAGGGGGCCTTCAATGTGGATCCATGTGAAATTGGGGTTTGGGGGACTCATGAGTCCTCTGAAATGATTTCTGCATTTCTCTAGGAAGAGGGTCCTGTGCCAGATATTTTATGCTTGTGATCCCAAAAAGGTTAGGAAACAAATCTATTCTAACTCTGCTCAGATCTTTTGAGACCAAAGGGTGTTGGAAGGAACTGGGCTTGAGAGTCAGATGGATTTACATTTGGATTGTCTCTAATAGATTTTAGCTGTGTAGCCTTGGGCAGGCTGTAGAACCTCTCTGAACATCCATTTTCTTAAATGTAAAATGGGGTAAAAACACCTATTTTAAGGTGGAAGTGACAGGTACACTAAACAGAAATAAGTGCTAATTTTATATTTTCCTCATTTCATTCCTTGAATGAAATGAAAGCAAGTACCTGTTCTGTTGTGTTTCTGGCCAGATTTTTCCGAGCACCCGTGATGGTGCCTTGCATACATAAGGCACTCAGATGTTGGTTGAATAGATGCTTGGATGGATGCAGTGCCTTGGCTCAGTACCTAGATGAAATCTATCTGCTTTCTCAAAACACTTATTTTCCAAGAGACATCTTGGTAGTCTAAGATCTCTCTCTAGAAGAGAGAGGTTTTGCCAAAACCCTCCCAGGACAATTAGCTCCACGTCCTGTGCAAAATCTTTCTGCATACTGTGAGAAGATTAGATCTTATTATCCTGTGCTGCAAATCACGATCTGTGCTGGGCCTTTGTCTATATCAGGATGGGGCAAACGATAGCCTATAGGCCAAATCTGGCCTGTTGCCTGTTTCTACAAATAAAGTTTTATTGGGACATATCCCTGTTTATTGATTTGTGTATTATCTACGACTGCTTTTGTGCTGTGGTACAGCTGAGTACTTAGGACAGAGACACTATGGACAGGAAAGCCTAAAATATTTATTATCTACAGACGAAATTTGCCAGCCCCTGATATGTAATATTTGTTCTCCTTACTGCAGTCCTGCTGGGTTGGTCTTCAGTTGCCCTTCCTATGTAATGAGAAGCTAATATCCAACAAAGTTAAGTATCTTGATTGGGATTCTACAGCTTATAGTTAGGGTTTGAATCTGGCTCTGTGTGATTCCATAGCCCATGTTCTTTCCACCAAATTCTGATACCTTTCAAGTCAGCCAAAGCCTAGCGGAACCACTTAACATCTTTCAGTCCTGTCTGGTGACCAAGAAGACTAGCACAGGGAGCAAGCCAATCAGTGATGTCCTCTAGAATCGGGGTACAACCTGGTGGCCCTCACACTTGTTCGTAACCTGGCTGAGGTCTGAAGATAAATCGTGTGAATGTATATCTAGATGAGAAGGTGGAATGTGGATTTCACGGACTATTTTTGAAGGTGGCAAAGCAATAGGAGTCTGCAGTGTTTTGTTTCTTGTTGTTGTTGTTGTTTTAATATAACTTATTGTCAAGTTGGCTAACATACAGTGTATGCAATGTGCTCTTGGTCTGGGGGGTAGATTCCCATGATTCATCAATTACCTACAACAGAGTCTGCAACTGTTTGTATGCAAACATAATGCTGCTTCCCAAGGTCAGAAGGTTCGGCATTTCCAGGTGTGCCCTATTTGCTGAATGTGGTCTCCACTCTTGTTTGCTGCCCTTAGTGAGTAATGTGTGATACTTACGGATTTTCAGCACACGGCCACTCGACAGAGACTTGCCCTTCCCCAAGCTGCGAGGCTGTAAGAGTTACGGGCCTTCGTGCTCGCTCATTGGTCCTGCGCCTTCACTGGCAGATCTCACTCTGAATGTGAAAGTTCTTTCACGGTTAATGAATCCTGATGGAAATTTGATTGTTTCAAGGGTTTATAGGTGAAATTCTGTGGTTATTCTGGCTCATACTCCATCTGCCTCTCATTCCTACTTCTCAACTTTCACCCTTCCGGTTAATTTTTCCAGCTTATAAACTGGTTATGATTAAACAAAAGAAAAAACGAATTTGGAAAAATCAACTACTCCTGCTTTAACTGAGGGTGCAGACGCGTGTGTCTTGTAATGGTAGTGAAGCTGGTAATAACAGTACGGTGACAAAATTCCAGCCACCCCGCTGGAAGTAACACAGTTGGGTAACTTACCCATCTGTCACAGGATGTGTCTAATGAAAAATGGTTGTAGAGTTCATCGATTGTCACGTAAAAGAGGCTATTGCAGCATTGGGTTGGTAAGGGGAGAGGTGAGAAGGATTGGGAAGGTGGATGTTCTTTCTGGTGGAGTCTGTCTTTGTTCTGCTGATGGAAGGTTCCATAGAAAAGCAGTAGAGCTGCCGGACAGATAGGAAGGAATCAAAGCTATAATTAACTTTGTGTTTCATTGGGTTCTACAACAGTGATCCTTATTTCTCCAAAGATGAAATCTTATAGTCTTACCCTATAGCTTTTATACTCCCTAAAGTCAATCAATCTTTCGGTTTATGCTGAATAGATAAAAATGATATTGCTGCAGTTAAAGTGGGGGTGGAGGAACCTGGTAAAATTAAGGAACATTTCATTGGTTATGCCAGTATAGCTCCATGGGGAAATAACAGGTTGATTAAAATTCTTGGACTGTTGTTTAATTATTTAGAGTGAATGTTCTAACAGAAAGATTTTTTTTTTTGGTAGCCCTTTTGGTTTATTCCTAACGTATTTTAGTCCCCATTTATTTGTTTTTAAGCTTTAAAATATCCAGGGCACTTGGGTGGCTCAGTTGGTTAAGTGTCTGACTCTGGATTTTGGCTCAAGTCATGAGTTCAAACCCCACATCAGGCTCTGTGCTGACCTGCTTGAGATTCTCTGTCTCTGTCTCTCTCTCTCTCTCTCTCTCTCTCTCTCTCTGCCTCTCCCCTGCTTGCTAACTCTGTCTCAAAATAAATAAATAAATATTTTAAAAATACCCCAAGTACCTCTCCACATAGGTCTTTTTCATCTCTCCCATGGCACTAGGTACTTCTCATTGGTCAAAGCTGTTGCTATTTTGTTTATCGTTCTGTCTTGGAAACATGTTTATTAGGAACCCATCACAGAATTCAGATCTGCCTGATGGAGGCTAAAAAGCAAATTTACAAATTATAAATGATTGTGGAACATTTTGAATGGGAGAGAAACTGACAAAATAGACTTTCAGCTTATATTGATGAGACAGACTAGTGGTGGTGATGCATTCTCTTTGTAGGTAAGAGAGAGGCATGAGCAAGGCATAGAAATCTATTCTAATGGTGCTTTCCAGACTTGTTCACCCCAGATGTATCGGGTATAAGCAAGTATATTTAGAAAAGAGCAAGGCATGTTCGTGGACTGGTAAGAATCCCACCATGTAATAATTTGTGCGTCAAAACAATTGTTTGAGAGTCCTTGTGTTGGCTCTTCCTGTAGCCAAGGCAAGTGCTGATATGCTATCATTTCTGTTCATATTTCTTTAGCTGTGGCTTTTTTAGGTCCCTGTGCATTTTTATCGTTGGTTATAGTTTTTATGTATGTGTGTCACAGCATTTGGGAGTGGGTGTACATAAGGCTTCAATCATTTGACTGCCAGCTTTGCTGAGCTCATGTGTTTTGTTGTCCTTATTTATGTGTTTGCCAGGGAGAAATGCTTGCTACCTCTCCAGTTGGCTTTGGAATCCAAGAATGTGAAACTGGCCCAACATGCCTTGGCAGGAATACAGGTAAGGCTCTCACTGGGTGCAGTCAGATGACAGAAATTGACAGGCTACTTTGGCGTTGAAAGAACAAATACTTAACATTTTGAATACTAGCCGTCAAAGACCCAGACCACAATTTGATTGAACTAGGTAATAACCACAGAAGACAGAGGATTTTCTTACATTTACCAGCGTTTCTCTGTGGATCGCATTATCTTGTTGAGCCTTTGTCATCTGATACTGATTCCTGGGGACCCAGCTAGGCTCGCATAGAAATGAAATGTTTTGGAGGATGGCCAGCTTTAGGAGGGCCCAGGATCTCTTGATCCCCCGAGAAACATCTCAAGTTCTATACCAAGTAAAATCTTATATAAATTCAACATCTGTGGTTCTGCGTAAGGAGAATTAATAGTAAACTGGAAAGATTTTATCTTGTTTTCCATTTTACAGTTAGGTTAGTGAATGAACTCATGTGTTTTGTTTCCAGAGCAAACTTGGAGGGCCAAAAAGAAATTTGGTCTAATCAGAAAAGCCAGGGGTGCCTGGGTGGCTCAGTCCATTGAGAGTCTGACTCTTGATTCAGCTCACGTCATGATGCCTGGGTCATGGGATCAAACCCCACACTGGGCTCCATGCTAGATGTGGAGCCTGCTTGGGATTCTCTCTCTCTTTTCCTGTGCCCCTCTCCCCTGCTCACATGCTCTCTCTCTCTCTAAAATGAAAACAAAAAAAAAAAAAAAAGAAGAAGACAATAAAAGTCAGATTGCTTGAACACTTTCCTTCTCTGAGCATTTGCTCCTGTATATTTTACACCATATGTAATAGGTCTAATTCGAACAGTGCAAAGGTCATGGCTATATAAATGCATTGAAGCAGTTTGGTTTCTAAGTGACAAAGCTCTGTGTAGTTCAAGCCTATGGGGTTTATGCAGTGTGGCCATGGATGGGTAGCATTTGTCAGATGTCTTTTCACATTAGTATGTATTATTTCATCCTTTAAGTCCAGAGAAGGCCCTAATGCTTCTTAAGAGTTAATACCTCTGATGGGGCGCCTGGGTGGTTCAGTTGGTTAAGTGTCCGACTCTTGATTTAGGTTCAGATCATGATCTCACGGTTCGTGAGTTGAAGCCCAGCGTCTGGCGCTGGGCTGAGAGCACAGATCCTGCTTGGCATTCTCTCTCCCCGTCTCGCTGTCTCTTCCTCTGTCAAATAAATAAGTAAACATTAAAAAAAAAAAGTCAATACATATGAATGAGAAAACTAAGACTCTTCTTTTTCCAGTGGATTGGAATTAGATAATGTACATGTTAATATTAGATTTTTTTTTTTTTTTGAGAGAGAGAGAAAGAGAGCATGCATGTATGTGGAGAGGGGCGGAGGGAGGGAGGGAGGGAGGGGGAGAGAGAGAGAGAGAGAGAATATCCCAAGCAGGCTCCATGCTCAGTGAGGATCCCACCTCAGGGCTCAATCCCATGACCTCGGGATCATGACCTGAGCTGATATCAAGAGTTGCCCACTCAATCGACCGAGCCACCCAGGCGCCCCAGTATTAAACATTGTTAAACACTGTCAATGTTATTAAATACTCCTTGTTTTCTCCTTGGGGCAGCCATGAATATGAATGAGCGTTTGTGTTAACCTGTGTGTTTCCTTTTCTCTAATATTGTATGGATTTCCCATGTAGTTATTTCTCAACCCCCAGACACTCTAAGCTTACAGAACCATGTTCTTAAGGTCTTGCTTTATCTGTTAATTCTAATGAGTGGGCACTGGGTACTCTTACCACCGTCTGTCACCTACTGTCAAGTGTAGGCACTTTTGTAGGCCTTTGCAGTCTTTATCACTTGAAGTAAAAACAGGTTTGAATGTCAACTTTAACTCTGGGGTACCTGGCATGCACTGTGTGGTAGTGAAAAAACCTCTTTTGAAAGGATATGGCCAGAAGGTCAGGCAGTCCTAAGAAGGTTCGAAATGCTTGTGTTCTGGATCTGCAGTGACATTCTGCTACAAGAGGGAGTCCTTACCCAAGGTGAATCGGAATTCCAAAAGTTCTTCCCCGCTGCGGCTCTACCCTGAACGGGACGAGGACAAATTTAAAAGGGATAAATACAGAATCTTTCACCAGCGTCTCAAAAATGGACTGCCTCAGGACAGAATGGGAAGAATAGCTTAACTGAAGCCCTGGTGAATGAGAATTAAGGATTTCAGGGCAAGTCAGCATAGAATGTACCGTGACTTGCAGCTAAGCTCATTTGATCCGAGACTATAATTAAAATTCTACATTGCTGTTTTTCAGTTTTTGGTTTTAGGCAATAAACCCATTTAGTCATCTCACATAATGAGAATTCTGGTGGTGGTCAGTTCTAGGTCTAATTCAACAGCTCAGTGGTGCCACCGAAGACCCCATTTCTTTGTGCCTTTCCCTTCTGCCATCTTAAACATTTTTAAGACTTTTTTTCCTTTTTTTAAGAGCAATGTCAGATTTACAGTGACATTGATAAGAAGTGCAGAGCTTTCCCATATACTGCCTACCCTACCCGTTCATAACCTCCTCCATGAACAGCATCACTCACCAGAATGGTACATTTTTTTTTAAGTTTATTTATTTATTTTGAGAGAGAGAGAGAGAAAAAGCACAAGTGGGGGGGGGGCGGGCAGAGAGAGAGAGAGAGAATCCCAAGGAGGCTCCACATTCGGTGCGGAGCCCAACATGGGGCTCCATCCCATGACCATGTAATCATGACTTGAGCCGATATGAGCCGACAAGAGTCAGATGCTTAACAGACTGAGCCACCCAGGGGCCCCAAATGGTACACTTTGGCCAACGATCCACTTACAGTGACACACAATCACGCAAAGTTCACAGTTGACCTTAGGGGGCACTCTTGGTTGCATTATTCTTTAATGTCGGACCACCCTTAATGTGTGACATTCACTCTGGAGGCCGCATACTCTCAAGCAGGAGAGTATTTATGAAACCGTATCACACCAAGAACATTTAAAGATGCCTCAGGAGGTCTCGTATAGAGAAGAAAAGACTGAAGTGGACTTCATAGCTGACTTCAGATATTTTAGCTTAGCCCTTGTGGCTCCGGCGAAAGATGAAGGATTTAGAAGTTGTCGGGAGGTGGGTTGTGGTACAATTGAAGATAGAATTTTCTAGAAAATAAGAGTTGTCCCCAAATACAAAAGAGCTGTGAGGTGTAACATTTCCTGACCTCGTGAAAGTGAATGTTCTCTCGTTCGGTTTTTGTGGGATTCGTTTTCTGCTGAAAATGCATGAAGATGTGTGAATTCGTGAGCGCTTCTTTGGTAAAGTAAAAAGGTAAACTTTTTCTGAAAAGTGAACTTGTCGACCACAAGACCTTCTCCTTTCCTGTGACAAAGCCACATTCAGAAAGGGTGTGCGTGAATGTGACCTTTGTAAGGTGCCGGATCCCCGCCGGGCACATTCATCCTCCGCCCCCACCAACCACGTGACCTGAATGGTTGCTGTGTTATTTAGAATGACTTACCTAATAGCAGCAAAAGGTCTTTGCCCAAACTGTTGACCAAGGGTTCGATGCATTTCTCTTTTTCACTGGCACATGGCATGAGTTCTGCCCTACCGGCCTCCACCTACGTGGCTCCCGAGTACAATTACCCTCAGTACATACTAAGATACAACAGAATGAGGCAGCAGGGGGGGAAGCCTATCTGTGATCACTGCCTTGTGCCTCTTTACAGAAGCTTCTGTCAGAAGAGAGGTTTGTATCCATGGAAACAGATTCTGATGAGAAGCAGCTGCTCAATCAGATCCTGAATGCCGTGAAAGTGACGCCTTCCCTCCATGAAGACCTGCAGGTGGAAGTGATGAAGGTTGGTTTGACGTCATTAGAACAGGAACGAGCTAACCCCTCCACCCCCCCCCCCCATTGTTACCTTGAAAGTGCCTCTGCGCTGTGGTCATGCTGGCACCCCCTTCATCTGGAATGCATGGTTATCCTTGCTTATGGTCCCCCAGAATTACCTGGATTGCTGAACAGAAATGACAACTGAGTAAAAAGGTAACTTTTCAGTGACATGTATGATTTGGGGCCTGATCCTGCGTGTCTAATGTTGTTAGGTGATGTGTTTATCACTTTTTGCGAGAATGTATGTGAGTTGGTCCAGCTTAGGGTAGACCTGATCATTCTGGTATTCAGCTGCCTGTTTATGTTAAAACACAGCGAGGACCTAATGATGTTTTCCCACATACTAAGGCTTTGGAATAGACACTTTAGGGACAGGAACACCATCCTTAGGAACCATATCACAATCACATCTTTCTTTTCCATCCTCAAATTACATGAACCGTATCTTCACTTACCATTTTGGGGGATGGTATCTCTCCTTCCCCTTGCCTTTTTCCCTCCCTTGAGAATCACCATGATCTGGAGCCCTTAATGCTGACTCTGGAACGTGTCATTTCCTGTGAATGAACGGTGAGTTGGGCAGAAGAGGATGGAAGTCTGTGTCCAGAACAGCACCTTGGTCAGAAAATCACAGCTGAAACCCCTGGGCTGGCTTTTAATAATGCCATCTGTTCATTTCCCCCCTAGAGGAATAAGCATAGAGAAATATTTAAGAACAGTTGGGTGTTGTATAATGGTTGATTTCTCCCCGAAAATGCACTGAAGGATTTTTGTCTTAGATAAGAGATTTCACTCTTCTGGGTGTGAGTTTCTCCATTCAGAAAAGAAAAGATGATTTCAGTGATGACATTTTGTTAATGCCTTGGGCCTCACCATAGCCCGTAGTCCATGGGTGATTTAGTGGAGTGACAAAGAGCTGAGACTCTGAAGCTAGCCTGTCTGGGTTTGAATACTTAACACCTATTCACTTTCTATTGGGGCATCCTCAGGCAGATTCCTTCATCACTCTGTGCCTTCGTCTCCTCATGTCTAAAATGGAGGATATAATAGCATCTACCCAGTAGGATTGTTGCAAGAATTAAATAAGTGATATTTGTAAAGAACTTAGCACAGTATCTGGCATAAAGCAGGTGCTTTAGAAGTGTTACATATTCCCACTACTTCCTGCCTGCTGCGGCTGAGTCATAATCTCAGTGGGTGCATCTAGGAATATTCTTTTTTTTGTTGTTAAAGTTTATTTATTTTGAGAGAGAACATGTGTGTGCAAGCAGGGGAGGGGCAGAGAAAGGGAGAGAGAGGATCCCAAGCAGGCTCTGCACTATCAGAGCACAGCCCAACACAGGGCTCGAACTCACGAACCGTGAGATCGTGACCTGAGCCGAAATCAAGAGTCGGACGCTCACCCCGCTGAGCCACCCAGGAGCTCTAATCTAGAAATACCCTTAAACACCGAAACGTTGAAAATCTCTGAGCTAACTGATCCTTAAGATCTTAATCGTCTTTAACTCTCTTTGATTCTGTAAAATGTACAGTTTTGCCTTGTCCTCTGACACACGTGCGGCAGCTCTGGAGTCATAGGAACTGAAAAGCAACCACTTCTAGGCTCATTTTACTTTTCCACGTGCTGCCACTGAGAGGCCAGGCCAGCTGCCGTGTTAATTAATCACTTTTGTGGCGTCCAAGTCCAGTCTGTTGAGTCGTCCTATTCTTAGTCTCCATATACTGGAGGGTGAACTGTGGTATCATGCTGAGAGACCTGTCTCACAGATTTCCCATTATTCTGGATATTCTCCCAGGAATACACCTTTTTATGGAATCCACAAATTTGTCTTAAAAATTAAAAGTACGTATTCTTCTTAAAGCCTTGGAGAAGCAGAATGTCTGATGGTTGTGTCAACATTAACACCTGTTTTGAAAACTTACGCTCGCTCCCTACCTGCAGCCCAGCAGTGTCTTCTGCTAGCCTTGCTGGGGACAGGAGTTGACACATGTTAACTCTCCTGGAAATGCTGGAAAATCCATCTTCATCGACTTTCTAATGACACCATAATAGGCCGTTGGTACTCGTTGTTAATGTCTGGGAAGAAATAAGGCATTGTCAGAAAAAAGAAGGCCATAATCAGACCAGCCGTTCTTTATAATTAGATTTCCAAAATGCTTAAAAGTATAAGGGCCTTTGCTTGATGCTGTTATTTTTAACCATTTAGGCATTGGAATTTGGGGGAAAAAAATTTCAGCTCACAACAAACCTAGCTTTAAGCTAATTTTCTTCTCTTTTCTTTTCTTTTCTATGTTTATTTTTGAGAGAGACAGAGTATGAACAGGGAGGGGCAGAGAGAGAGGGAGACACAGAATCCGAAGCAGGCTCCAGGCTCTGAGCTGTCAGCACAGAACGTGACGCGGAGCATGAACCCATGAATCGTGAGATCATGACCTGAGCCGAAGTCAGACGCTTAACCCACTGAGCTACCCCAGCTGCCCCTAAGCTAATTTTCTTATAGTATACTTTTATTTTAGATAAACATTTTGAGCCAAGCAGCTAAAACATAAATGATGAGGTAACTGTGCTTTAGAGTGGTATTATTATTATTCATATTAAATGGAACTTTAGAGATAGTGGTCTGACTGCTTTGGCCCACAAGGGAGGGCTCCATGGTCATTTACTTCTGACATTTAGATTATTTGTGTATGAAGACCTATCCAAATTATAGCATTTCTCGCTTAGAAATAATAATAATGTTCATACCCTGTCTCTATGCTGGAAGAATTTCTGTGGTAACTTTAGTACTTTTCAAAGCATGTACCCTTTTATCTTGTGATTCTATAATACTTATGATGGCCCTGTAAAAACTCTCAAATAAACCCTTGTTTTGCCAATACCATTACCATATTACAATGTTCTTGCCCCTTGTTCTCCCTAAAATTACATTGAACAAAGAGAATTGGATGAGTCCTCAAAGAAAGGCTGGATTCCCAATACACGTGAAAGGTATATTTATCCTTGATGCTTCTACATAGCTTGTTCTCGTGATAAATGATCTAAACCGGGCATTTCCTGTAAAACTCTTCTAGTCATTTGAGATAAATATTTTGTAGGTGCTAGAAAATGTTTTAACATGAAATACGGTAGGCATTTTCAAACGTTGGTATGCACTTCAGGAGCGATAAAGCCACACCATGCAGTTTTTATTTATGTCTGTCTAAACACAGCATAGCACATTTTTATGACAAACCCCAGGTGCTCTATTTTAAAAAGCTACGCCATGCATTTTGCTCACATATTGCTATCTGCTAGTGTTTGTAAACATGAGAAATTGAACTGTGTCACACTCTTCAGAGTAGGTATGTAGCAGTTGTATTAAATTCCGGAAGAGAAAATAATATGGTTTGCTCTTTTAGAGGTTTCCCTAAGATTAAACTAACTAACTAATAATGGAACTCAGGATTCTGATGGCAGTGTCCCCATTTAGAAAGAAGGCCCTAGACTTGCAATTGGAGGGTTAAGAAAAAAAAAATCAGTGGTGCTTGCTCCTGACAAATTAAATTAGGTTAGATCACTTAGTCTAAGACCTGTTCTACAGGATTTTACTATCTAACAGCAGGGGGAGAAAAGGCAATTTTGATTTATCGAAATGGCCCTGGGATCTAAATAAAAATTTTATAGCTTGAGCAAATCGAGTATCAGGACCGTAGAATCAGAAAGGTTTTTCTGTAGATAGATTACCTTAGAAATGGATTAGTTGACGGCAGGGAGCTATTTAGTATTTAGGTTCAACGCTTGTCCTCTTTGGTAATATTTTCCCTTGGTATCTGCCCTTTCTATAAATGCCATGCAGACTTGATAGGAGTCAGGTACAACAAACTAATGACATCTCCAACTAGAGCAATTAGGACTTTTTTCCCCACCCTTCTTGCTGGTAGATAACCTTTAGTGAGGTTATTAATTCATAGAGCCAGCTGAGTCTTTAAAACTGAAGGGAATTGTGTGGCTGGCCTTTTCTCACATAAGTATGTTGCAGAAGGGAGCATTCTGTCTGGGGAGGGCAGCCGGCTTTGTGGATAAGGAAGGATGTGATACTGAATCCTGAGAAAGCATTGGATGAACGTTCTGTTATTGGCCATTCTACATTGCATGCATCTTGGGGTAACAGAAATGAATACTGGTGGGATACTTCACAATTTTTAAAGGAGAAATGACAGGGGCTAATTAATTAACATTTATTCTGCATCAGACACTCTGGTAAATACTCTACATTCATACTCAGATCGTACATCAAGGAAAGTGGCAGGGCCAGGATTTGAACTGTAATTCAGCTGGAGGCCGTGCGTGTCTCTTAAACAGTGCGTTTTCTTGCTTGCCGTCTAAGTCTATTCTAAAAGGGTTGTAGGCGGTAGCCATTACCATTCTCATTCCAAAGATGATTGAACAGAAAAATTAAGTCACAGGCTGATAAGGAGCAAAACTAACAGTGGTTCAGAGTCCTGTGTGTTTTCTGTATCTTTCATGACAGCGCGTTCTCTCACTAGTTTCAAGACTTAGATTCAAATACAAAGGAAGAATCAATGTCTCTTTCCCACTAGATTAGTTCTGTGTGTGTGTGTGTGTGTGTGTGTGTGTGTGTGTGTGTGTGTGTTAGAGAGAGAGAGAGAGACAGAGAGAGAGAGAGAATGGGAAAGAGAGAAAGATAGAGATCAGGTTGGGGGAAGGGAAGGAGAATGCCATTTGCTGTTGAAGCATTTTTATATTTTTTAACAAAAGCCAACCAAACATCTACAGAAAATACAAAGATGAGCAACTGATGAAAAAGAGCTGATGGCTATAGGGCTGAGAATCTGGGAGACCAAAGCTTCAGGATGTCCATTTAGAATTCTGGTCTTATAGTGAGGAGGAGAGAGTGCTTTTATGTACCAGCATTGTATTCAGTGCCTTGGCCGGGGAGGAAGAAATGGGCCAAATGGAAGGACTGTTTCTAAACCCCTCTCAGTTGTGTTTTAAAGTTTGTTTGTTTGTTTGTTTATTGAGAGAGACACCGAGAGAGGGAGGTGGGGGGGGCAGAGAGAGAGAATCCTAAGCAGGCTCTGCACCATTAGTGCGGAGTGCAGTGCGGGGCTGGAACCCACAAACTGTGAGATCATGACTTGAGCCAAAACCAAGAGTCAGACACTTAACTGACTAAACCACCCAGGCACCCCTATTCTTCAAATATTTGATTACTTCCTGTGTGCCAGGCACTGCGCAAGCCACAGAAGATCCTGTGGTGAAGAAAATGAAACCAAAACCAAACAAAAACAGAGTCTGTTTGGAGACTAATGATGGAGGTATAAATTAATGAAATACATAAATACATATAAATTGTGATGAATACAAGGAAAGAAAAATCTAGGGACCTAAAAGTATATTTATAACGGGGCCTGATGGAGGGCAGATGAAGAGGAAGACAGAGAAGGCAATTCTTAAGAAGGGACATTTAAAATAAATAAGATCTAAAGCATAATAATCAGATGGGCAAGGGGATAGGGTTAGATAAAGGAAAGAAAAGATTGCTTTATTAATTAGAATTCATTGCAGTTGATACAGGGCAGAAGTTTATTTTCCTTTTTCATAAACTTACGTCAGTATTGGTTGAACCACATGATCTGAGATCCTTGTTTCCAGGATTTTGTTTCTCCATCATGTGGTCCATGATGGTGCCCCATCCCCAGCCAACAGTTCACCTAGCAACCACCTGGGAGACACTTCTGAGTACATCCCATTGGCCAGAATTCGGCTGTATGGGAACGTTTCATCGCAAGGAAGGATGGGAAATGTAGTCTTTATTCGGGCAGCTGTCTGCCAGAGTTCTATTCTTGAAAAACAGAGGGGATAGTGTTGAAAGATGACTGGCAGTCTTCCACAGTCACTTATCACATGAGAATTATAGGCTGGTGTATTTCCCCCCAGCTAGAGGCAGCTGGCTCATCGTCCCCTCCACTACCTTTCTTACTTCACTTTCCCCAGAGGGCAGGGGTGGCCTTGCGTCCAGAGAGAGAGGAGTTTAAGACCCAGTGAATGGCCTGCAATGGACTCTTTAGGGAAAGCACACATTGTTATCTCTCCAGATGGGTAGTCCTTAACTATCGGCCCAGGCATGACTAGACAATTTAGTTAGGAGGTGAAAACTAATCACATATTGTTAGTATTGTTTTTGTCCCCTTAGCATGACCAGAGCATTTGGCACAGGGCTTACTAATTGCTTGTTTACATGGTTATTGACTCATGGAGAGGAGAAGGGTCAGTGGACCGCCAGGGTAAATGACAAGCAAAAGACACTAAACTTGTGATTACAGATAATAATCTGCGTGCATTCAAAAATGAGAAAAATCAACGCAGATTCACACTTCAGAATTGAAATTACCTCCTGTATCACCAGATCCCTCTTTTCATAGGTGAATTGAAGCTATAATGATCCAGTTACTCAGCTGCACTTACACAGTGGTTGGTAGCAGAATAACTTTTTCAACTATTTCTGTTTCTGGAAAGGCTTTGTAGCAAGGCCCTGGTCTCCAGATATGTGATATTGACTAGGTGGAGAAGATAACATTTCAGGCCCGTGTTTAAGTTCACTGCAAGGTTAATGTGAATAATGTGGCTTCTGAAAAATAATGAAACCTAATGAGAGAAGAGAAATCTTTTGCAGTAGATAGGAACTCACTGAGGAAACTTTCAATGGCCTGGAAGAGGAGGAAATCGTGTAGGGTAACTGTCCTATGAAACAGTCTTCAAATTCTGTTGTTTTTAAACTTCTTGACAGTTTTTTTTTTCAAATATCTGGTAGCAGAGTGGTAAGGGCATAGCTTCTGGAGCTAGAATGCCTGGCGACCTTGGGAAAGTTACTTATCTGTGGCTCAATTTTCTGATCTGTAAAATGGGAATAATGGTGATGCATGTGTCCTAGAGTTGTTGTGTCTTAAATGAGTTAATATAAAAGAAGTTCTTACAATGCATGGCATAAGGTTGGTGTTAGATTTCATTTTTGTTACAGTTACTAGAAAAGGGTATGTGCAGCATGATAATAAAATGAATACCTCTAAACTCATTCAAATTTGAACCAGAACATTAGAAACACCTTTGCTTTAAGAGTGTCTCCTTCCTATCTCTTGTCTTCCTCTATAGCCTCCCTCTATGCAGCCTATAATGGTAATTTTCTTCTGTAGTAATGGAAAGGAAGAGTGTGTGTTTCATCATATATATTTCTGATTCCTACAAAAGGACTTCAACATATTTACTGTCGTTGAATTGTAGCTTTCAAAAGCTTTGTAAGTTGTTATTTATCAGTTGTCCACCTAGATACATTTAGGGTCCTAATCATTAGCTATGATTCCACAGTCTACAGAAAACACCCCACCATTTATGCCAGTAAATTTCTGTTCCACCCTACTAGGCAGAATTCATATGATTTGGATATTCTAGAAGAGCTTTACAATTATTAAATGTTTGACATAGAATCAAGTTGGCTTTGGCCCTTTAAAAATTTTTTTCTTAATGTTTTATTTATTATTTTTGAAAGAGAGAGAGAGAGACAGAGCTTGGGCAGGGGAGGAGCAGAGAGAGAAAGAGACACAGAATCCAAACTGAACTGTCAGCACAGAGCCCAACATGGGGCTCAAATCCATGAACCATGAGATCATGACCTGAGCCGATATCAGATGCTTAACTGACTGAGCCACCCAGGCACCCTGGCTTTAGCCCTTTAAAAACTATCTCAAGGGGCTTGCTTGGTCATGTCTATAGGTATTGATTATAAAATTATCAAAAGCTTCATATGTATATGAGCAAACACTGTCTGAAATGAGGTGTCCATTCCGGGGAGAGTCTGAGAGGGAAAGAGAGAAGGAAGAAGTAAAGGTGTTGTCTGTTGGGGCGCCTGGGTGGCGCAGTCGGTTAAGCGTCCGACTTCAGCCAGGTCACAATCTCGCGGTCCGTGAGTTCGAGCCCCGCGTCGGGCTCTGGGCTGATGGCTCAGAGCCTGGAGCCTGTTTCCGATTCTGTGTCTCCCTCTCTCTCTGCCCCTCCCCCGTTCATGCTCTGTCTCTCTCTGTCCCAAAAAAATGAATAAACGGTAAAAAAAAAAATTTAAAAAAAAAAAAAAAAAAGGTGTTGTCTGTTAAGAATTTACTTCTTAAAAATTCAGCTGTGAGAGTAGGTCAAAACAAGTGTCTTACAATTAAACCAGAAAGGACAATTCATTGAACTTTTTAATTTGTTTTCTTTTAGACTTATTTTCATTGGCTTGTTCGGCAACTATATTTTCATTACTAGCAATACATAAAACTTTGTAGGATTAAAAGCAAAATGTTCAAAGACGAGAGTTCCTAACCTACCAGGAAAGAGGTAACGATGTACACATTTACCATAATCCAAGGTAGTTGTGTATGTTGTAAGCAGAAGTACAGTTGGAAAACTTCAGAAAGAGAGACCATGTTGAGCTGGGTAGATCAGCATTTCAAGGAGGGGATGGTACTTGAGTTGGACGTTGAAAGGTGTATGGAACTCAGATAATTCTATAAGGAGGGAGGGCATTCTTGGTAGAGAAGAAAAGCCCTGCAGAAGGGAAAGCATGGAGTGGAAAGTGGGATTAGTGAAGGCTAGTGAGCGATGAGCCTGGTTGAGAGAGGTTCTCTAGGGCCTGGTCAGACCAAGCAGAAAAGGGACAATTCCAGAGCTGGGTATTAGATGTTAAAGTGGGGCGGGGTTTTGCAGGATGGTCTGGAATCAGCAGAACCAAATCAGAGGCACTGGTGAAACGATTTATTGGAAGAGCCTAAGCAAGAGGTCCTGAGGACTTGAGTCAGATTGGTGGCGACAGGAAGGGTCCAATGCAACTAAGTGCAGAAAGGCGCACCCCAGCTGCACCGAGCTGATCTGCAGAGAGAGAATCAGGAGCGGTGGTCACTGGCAGTGTTGTAGGTGGTAAGTAGGTGGGGAAGGAAAGATCCAAGATGATTACAGGTCTAGGAGCCAGCGTTTCTGACTGAATGATGGGTTTTAAGGGGCCAGTTTAGGAGAGGGACAGTGACTTCACATTGTCAGATATTAAAGAATTGTAAATTTTTTTTTAATGTTTGTTTATTTTTGAGAGAGAGAGAGAGACAGAGAATGAGCAGGGGAGAGGCAGAGAGAGAGGGAGACACAGAATCCAAAGCAGGCTCCAGGCTCTGAGCTGTCAGCACAGAGCCCGATGCGGGGCTCGAACTCATGGACCCTGAGATCATGAACTGAGCCAAAGCCGGACGCTTAACCGATTGAGCCACCCAGGCGCCCCAAGAATTGTAAATATTTTAAAAGGACAATTTAAAGAAATACAAGTAATATCCCACTGCAGTCTTTCCACAATAGAAAATAGTTTGTTGTAAATCCCATAAACATGACTGAGTTTTGTATGTTTCTTTCTAATCATATCTATTTATATGTTCACAGTTATATTCATTGTGTATATAGGATTTTATTTCTTTTTTTTTTTAACGTTTATTTTTTATTTTTGAGACAGAGAGAGACAGAGCATGAATGGGGGAGGGGCAAGAGAGAGGGAGACACAGAATCGGAAGCAGGCTCCAGGCTCTGAGACATCAGCCCAGAGCCCGACGCGGGGCTCGAACTCATGGACTGTGAGATTGTGACCTGAGCTGAAGTCGGACGCTCAACCGACTGAGCCACCCAGGCGCCCCGGATTTTATTTCTGTTTGCGTTAGATTATAAACATTCCCACATGGCTGTATTTATTCTTTCAAGTATAATTTTAATGGTTGCATAATTAGAATTTTAGAGGCGGGGGAAGTGTTAGCTGTTTATCATATTAGAGAGTTAATGAGGTTAATATGGTTTTCATGGAATTGCGTATATTTGTTGGTGATGTTTAGAAGTCGAAATTAGGGACTGAAACTTGGAAGCGATAATTGGCTCTAGTGATAGATTTGTGAGGCTCTCCTAACTCTAGAGGGAAGAGTTAGGAGAATTTGCCAAGGGAGAGAGTTTGGAGGGAAGAATAAAAACGGTTTATTTATTTGTTCAAGTGAATTAGCCAAATTCGTTATAATTTATATGTACATCTTTTTCTACAGATATCACTGGTACAGTACTTCCTAGAATTAGGTGCTAAGGGTGTATTGATGAATATCAGTGAATATCAGACTTACTACTGGTGGCAACAAGTCAAGGCCAGAAAAGAACCTGAGACATGACCGTATGCCAGTGAGTCATTAGAAGTGTTTTCCAAACTGAGTACTCAAGAACTCTAGCAACATATTCTATGGACTTAAAAAAATAATCTCTCAGAATAGCCATTTGCCAGAATGTGGGCAAATTGAGCCAGAAAGTGATTTCTCAAATTACCTGTCACCTCAGCCTAAGATAAATCAATTTAAGTCCTAAGGGGGAAAGTTTCATGCCTCGGGGCTATAGCTCAACGACCTCTTGTTGCCTTCAGTCCAGGATCTCTGAAGCATGGTGAAGGATCAATGGGTCATCCCAGATCGCCTTTGAAAGTCCTGGATTCTGGCTCCAAGGCCTTTGGAAGCAGAGCAATGTTGTAGGGGTTCTTAGCTCTGTTCACAAGGCACATGGGGTGTAAGTGATCCCAAACAGTGGTTCTCAACTGGGGGCCATTTTGTCCCCCAGAGGACCTTTGGCAATGTCTGAAGACATTTCTTGTTGTCACAACGGGGAATGCCACTGTCCTCTGGAGGGCGAAGGCCAGGAATGTTGCTAAACATTTTGCAATACACAGGACAGTCCCCCACAGCAAGAATTATTTGACCCGAATGTCCACAATATTGAGGTTGAGAAACTTTAATCAAAGTAAGAAAAAAAAAATGCTTCTTGTAGGTAGCCCCATTTTAAATTTAGATGATAAGAAAATGTCCCCTGACATTCCGTGTGTACTTTGTGACCGCCCCCAGCCCCACTCTGAAGATACACATTCCGCCGTTCTGCTGTCTTCAGGAGGCTGAGTCTGCTTTGTTGTTCGTGTGCAGACCCTGAGGGAAAGAATCTGTTTCTATCTCATGGCCAAGGTACCTTCAGCAGTTCCCACTGCATAAGTCTGAACGTGCAGAAGTGGGACAGGCCCTGCACCCGAGGGAAAGGCGTTTGGTGGCTCAGGATCTCCGTGCTCAACACGGAATTTTCTGTCCTTGTTCTTGCCATACTTGACAGAGTAAAAAAAGAACTGGAATGTTTCTGAAAAGAAGAAATTATGCAATTATTTTTAATTTTCCGAAATTTCATGCCAAGATACATGAAAGGCCAGAAGGAAATGTGCATTAAGTAACAAAGCTAGATTTTCAGCCAGAACCAGAGCTGGGGTTGGAAATGCACTTGGCATTAAGAATTTGAAGAGAGTCCTGCTCCTCTCCATACACCGGGAAAGGCAAGGCCTTCTGTGGGCTGTGCTCAAGTTTTTAGTTACTTTTTTGAGCTCTCGTAGATTTTGTTTGCTTTGATTTATAAATAACATCTGGTACTTGGAAAAATGAAACTACAGTCACCTCAAGATGCCCCTCAATGTAAATAAGACAATTTTAATAGTTTTAGAAAGAGGAAAAGAAGAATTCCTTGTTCGTTCAATATGCCCCCATGCCCTAGATGTGCCTGGACTCCCCCAAATCAGCTCACTTCTTGATGGAACCCGTGTCTCCTCCCCTTGGTTTAATTTATTAATTGTGTTCCAAAATGTTAAATTTAAAGATCCACAAAAAGATGAAAACAGCATTACAACTAGTGTGCTATGTGTTAGACCCAGAGAGGCTTTCCCAGAACTCAGTGTATTTTCCCAGGCCCCGTGCCCATCACAACTTACTGCAATTCCTTACTTTATGACGGTCTTCAACACCTGGTGTTGTTAGCCCTGCAAGATCAGGGGTCATGGTATCTTTTTGGTTCAGAACCGTATGCCCAACACCCACACTACATCAGATCCCTAGTAACACACCAATAAATATTTGTTGAATACATGAACGGGAGCCCAAGTAACACAGCACGCGGTTCGATGCAAAGCAGACATGTAGTTGCTGCCCACTAAGTTCAAGAATCACTTCTTCACTCCTGTATTCACAGAAATGGTCCTGTGGAGGACTCATGTGAAACCTTGGCAGAAGTGAGATCTTTGAGTCCTAAATTTTAGGCCACTTACCATTTACGACGTTGAGTACAAAAGGCGGGTTCTCAGCAAAGCATGGCAGATCTCAGAAAGGGCGTTCCTTCCATAAGTCTCTCGGGAGATGCCCTCTGGTTAGTGGAGATGATTTCTCCCTGTCCAGAGTGAGGTCCTGCCAGGCAGCTGGCCACCCCGAAAGCAGGCTTACTGAATTCTGATTGCTCTAACCAAGTCATGGGAAACTCCAGTATGACTACTTTGTGTGGTTGCAAAATCTGCCTCTAGCCAGTCACACCACCTGATTCCAACACTCGAATTCCCAGGATAGTTTTCTTCTGTACAACTGGGCTGTCTTAGCGTGTTACCTGCATGTTTTACGATAATGACCAGGCACGTAGGTGCACAGGCTCACTGAAACTCTGTGAGGTTGATCACTCACGAGGACAGTGTATCTGAGGGACTGAGCATGGGTCAGGACGGACTAGCTCCCAGGGCCCAGCGAGGTACCATAAACGTGGTGGGCATCAAAAAATCCGATCTCACTACTAAGGAGCTTATCGATCTAATGAGGCATCGAGAGGGCACACAGATTTAAGTAGTATGTCTAAGCTGCTCCGTATAAATGCTGTTTGCATTTCCTGCCCATTCTGGGATCATCACGTCTGTAATAGTGATATCTGGTATTGTGCATTTTGAACAAAGTATTATCATTTTTCTGGTATTTTAATATGTTCTCTGTAATAGGCTACTATATTAATACCTAAATATAAAGCTTTGTAAAAAAAAATAAATACAAGAACAGGGGAGACAGGAGAGATACCGGTCAGATTGACTAGATGGTAGGTGGGGAGAGCAGGGGTAGGATGATCCTCAGGTTTCACATGTGGGTGACTGTTGCCTTTTACTGTGGGAATTTCTCACATCCCTTTGCCAAATGCACCCTAGTCGCTTCATTGTTACTGGAATGACGAGGCTCTGTCTTCAACCTTATCTCCATCTCGTTAAGCGTCTCCTTTTATCACTCCGGTTGATAGTTTGGCTCAGCACCTCTGCTTTTATTTGGGATTCATTGGACTGGCCAGCCCTGAAACAATATTCGCAAAACGGTTAACCTTGAGCACATAAATTGACACGCAACAAGGTCCCAGCCTACGGCTCCAGCACCATCTCTGGCCTCTACCGTCGCATGTTCGTGCCTTTACTCGTGGCATTTCCTTGGCTCGATACGTCTCTCCCTCCCTGTTCTGTCCTGCATCGGTGCTCTGCCCATGTGTACTCTCCTCCTCAAAGTCTCTCTTCTCCGAGTTTCGATGTCTTCTCGCCTCCAAAACGGAAGCAGCATTTACCGCAGCCAGCCCTGAAGGACAGTATGCAGGCATTAGTTTCTCCGGTAGATGAGCTTCCTTGATGTCAAAGACTGTGCTTGCTTTTTATATTTGTGACTCCACAGCAGTTAGACTCTTAGTGAATAATGACTTGAACTGACTTGAAGGGAGCCCGTAAAGGAGGGAGAAAGGGAAGCCACATCAGAATGACAAGGACTTTGGGTAGTAGGAATCTGGGGCAGTGATAAATAGCAGAATGCAGGGGCGCCTGGGTGGCTCAGTCAGTTAAGTGCCTGACTCTTGATTTTGACTCAGGTCATGATCTCAAGGTTTGTGAGTTTGAGCCCTGCCTAAGGCCCCGCACTGACAGCTTGGAGCCTGCTTGGGACTCTCTCTCTCTCTCTGTCTCTGTCTCTGTCTCTCTTTTTCTTCTCTGCTCCTCTCCTGCTTGCACACTCACGGGTGCGCACTCTCTCAAAATAAGTAAATAAACTAAAAAAAACAAAACAAAAAAACTACTCTAAAAAATTAGTAGAATGCAGACTCCAAAAGATTTATGTTTTTGAACATGATTGATTTTTTTAACTTAAAATGCACCCAATTGTTTGTTAGAATGGCCACGATGAGTTACATCAAATGGAGACTTGTTTCACCTCTGTGAGAAGACAGCCCTGGACATAGATGCATCATGTGCACTATTGTTTTACCCCATCATTTAATGTATTCGTTCCTTAAATATCCTTGCGAGGTGGGGGGGGGGGGTGGATTTTACAGATAAGGGGATAGAGAATGTAGTCACACAGCAGTTAGGCACTGAATCAAATGCCACAGTCGTGTTACTAAAACACTGTGTTTTAGCTCTGATTATCACAGCACCTGCCATGTCATGATATGGTCCAGGGCCAGGTCTGCTGATGGAGAGACCCCAATCGTGGCCATGAGAAGCCCTTGGGAGAGGGTTAATCCAGGGTATTCATGATCAGAAGAACATACCTCTGACCTTATGCTCGTCATCATTATTTGTCCACATCTGTCCCCCTCTGTTCCCAAGGTGACCACGTTTCCCTGCTTCTTGTCACTTACGCCTGATTCTTACAATAAATCAGCTTCACTTTCTCCTTTCTGGCCCAATCTTTTTTTATCCAGAGTTTGTATACACGTTTTAAATTGAGGGGTTGCTTTTTTGCACATAGTAGCTATTCGATTATTGTTTTTTAATGATTGGAATTTTTATTAGCCTTTGCAGTGATTTTTCCCATTTCATGGAACACTTTGTGCCTGTTTTCCTATCCTCGTAGCTCATTTATGGAGGCTGTGCAAGCAAGCTAGATTGCAAGATGCTGCCGATCACTCAAGTTCCTGCTGTTCAGTGATGATGTGGTCAATATACTTTAATGACCCCATGAGGGATGTATTTTTAATGGAATTGCCCTCAGTGTTTAGCTGCTCTTGTGTTCCCGGAGGGCCAGTGTGCTCAGAACGTGAATCTGAGCTTTCTGCCCTCTCATCGTGCTTTACATTTCTTTGCTGCCCCCTAAATTTCCTACACCCAATCTGTGTTTTGATCCAGTGAACTAATGCTGGCTAGGCATTGGGCACACCAGCCATTTCTCCACTGATGGTTTTGGTACGTCATTTCTGTCTACCGCATCGTCCTCGCTGGACACCGTGCCCTCTGTCTATATTGTGCGAGTCACAGGGGCCACGAGCACTGCCCTCCCTGTAATTAAAACCTGCTGTGCTCCCAACACAACAAACCGGGCGTGAGCTTGAGGAGCTGGCTTCGTGAACGCGCTTCACGTCCGTTTCGTTATTTTCGGTTGCTGTTGGTTTTTGCAGTCAGCTCAGCGTGTCTTTGGATATTAATGGCCAGAGCCTTTTTTCAAAGACCTTTTGAACTCTGTCAGCATTTGCTGGGTACGGGGATCCTGAACTTCCCTCAGACTATTGCACATCTACTCTTGTGTACCTTGTATGAAAGCACAGAGTAGCACAAGGCAGAAAGTCGATCACCGGTCTCACAAGTAACATTAATAATTAACCAGTTTAGACAAGCATTTGCCATTATTATTTCCATATTGTAAAGTATTGCCAGTCACCGGTCTTTATTGTAAATACTTAAAGATCCAAGAGCCCAGATGGACAAGTCCTCTCCTATCTCCACAGACCACCACCGCCACCAGCCAGTCTCTCATAACCTCCCACCCACCTGCCATGAATCACGGGGTGGGGGGAGGGGGGGGTGGAGGTAGGGGAACAGAAGGAACCAAAGAAAGGAAACTGTGAGATAGCAAAAACTCGAAGTAAGAAAGCACCCTATGAGAAAGCCTTGAGGGCCTTTCAGAAGCCCAACCAATGTTATAATCTAATGGAAAGATTATAAATAAGTAAACAAACCAGTTGTTCATGAGACTGGTATATGCTCTAAAGTCCTGAAACAAGATGTGACCAGCCATTTTAGAGAGGGTGGTCCGAGGAGGCTACATGTCTCCCTGAGGGATTTACATTTAAGTGGAAACCTGAAAGAAACCAGTCAAATAAGCCACATGAGGAGCAAGCGAGGGAGGGTTTCGGGCAAGGGTACCACCAAGTACAGAGGCATTAGAAGACATGGCCTCTCCCCAACCCCAGCCCCTCCCCCACCCCGGGCCAATTTACGTCGTGGTGACACTGCTGTCCTCAACTGTCACTACTTGTCTACCAACCCCCAACCCCCAAAGATAGTCATTGGACAGAAGAAGGCCTTTTCCCAGTAGGCCTGAGGGCAGCTGCTCCCACAGTCTCTCTCTGTCAGCCTGCCTGGCATGGGACGATTTTTATCTGGAGTTGACTCTTGAGTGGCAGGCACCTTAAGGATCAAAAGACTAAGGAACCGATCCACAATGAACTTATCTAATCTGGTAACGAAAATGGGCAAAAATCCCCTCTTCCTTCTTTAAATTTTTTTTTTCAACGTTTTTATTTATTTTTGGGACAGAGAGAGACAGAGCATGAACGGGGGAGGGGCAGAGAGAGAGGGAGACACAGAATCGGAAACAGGCTCCAGGCTCCGAGCCATCAGCCCAGAGCCTGACGCGGGGCTCGAACTCACGGACCGCGAGATCGTGACCTGGCTGAAGTCGGACGCTCAACCGACTGCGCCACCCAGGCGCCCCCCCCCTTCCTTCTTTAATCGCATACATATTTGCTTTCTTTGAAGGAGCAGCTGTTCCTAGGGTGGATGGGCCAGTAACGAAGACCGAGGGATTAGGAGGGATTCCTTATCCCATCTGGCAATTGCACTTTTTTGGGGTGCTGATTAGGGGCATATCCTGCGCTAGGTAAATTTGCTAGGCTTCAACCTTCTTTCATGAAGTGTGCAGAACCCGATGAGAAACATCCTCAGGCAATCCCCACTGACAGGGCCAAGCTGCAGGCAGGGCACGGAACACGGGTGTTGGGTTCAAGATGAAGGAGCGGATACCAGCACTGTTGTCCCTCAGGCTATCAGCGAGAAAAGTCCAGCATCAGAAGCCAAAGGACAGGGAGAGTCTGGCCTCTTATCTACTCTTATCTATAAAGTTAGAAATGATTTTTCAAATGGCACAGGCTTTTATCAATCTGTTATCTGACAGCTCTTCAAGTAGAAAGTGAAATTTTTAATGGTCCTTGAAGATCTTGCAAACGTCAGCAATTCACTGTCTATATATCTTGTAGAGTAAGGGGAACCTGAGACTAATAAATAGGTAAACTCTGGGCAGCATCTGGGGGGAAGTTACAGGTGTCTGGTAAAGAATTTCTAATCCCTTGTGGATTTGGGAAGGGGACAGGAACAGAAAAGTACAATGAGGCCTGGGTCTAGGAGGAGGACCAGACAGATGACATGGTGGTTCAGGGCATGGAGTCAGATTACTTGGGTTCAAATCTCAACTGTACAGTTTGTTACTTGTATGGTCTTGGGCGGCTTACTTAATCTTTCTGAGCATCAGTTTCCTTATCAGGGCAATAAGGACAATAGTCATCACACTTATTAAAAGTATCAACCTAGGGGCGCTTGGGTGGCTCAGTGGTTAAGCGTCCGACTCTTGATTTCGTCTCAGGTCATGGTCTCATGGTTCATGAGTTCAAGCCCCACATCAGGCTCCACGCTAACAGTGCGGAGCCTGCTTGCCTGCCTAGGATTCTCTGTCTCCCTCTCTCTTTTCTGCATCCCTGCTCATGGGCACATGCACACACACACACATACATTCTCTTTCTCTCTCTCTCTCAAAACAAATAAACTTAAAAAAAAAAAAAAAAAGGCAGTTGGTGCCTGGGTGGCTTAGTCAGTTGAGCATCCGACTCTTGATTTCAGCTCGGGTCATGATCTCTTGGTCATGAGATCTAGCCCCTCATCGGGCTGAGCATGGAGTCTGCTTGCGACTCTCTCCCTCCCTCTCTCTCTCTCTCTGCTCCCCCCCTGCTTGTTCTCTCTCTCTCTCTCTCTCTCTCTCTCACTCAAAATAAATAAATATCTTTTTCAAAAGTATCAACCTAGATAATTTGCACGTCGTGCCTAGCACTGAGCCTGCTCTTATTGGACAGACTTCCTAGAGTTGCTGAGGAATGTGGTTGCTGGCCAGTCTTGCAGTGGCCCTTCCCTGGGAGGACAGGGTCTCTGCATTTGCTTTTTATGGTATTTAGTCTCTGTCTTATTGGGCGACGTGTGGCCACTAATTAGGGAGCAGTGAGGTGGCCCGGGAAGAAACATTAGATAAAGCAAAGAACAAAGGAATCGTAAAACGGCGGGGCCGCACAAATGATATGTGAACCCGTATTTCTGTTTATTTCTGAAATTAACCCCTTCTCTCTCCCTTCCTCCTCCACCTCCCGGATGCTCAAGGTTTTACTCTGCATAACCTACACCCCGACCTTTGACCTGAATGGGAGCGCAGTGCTGAAGATCGCAGAGGTGAGTGCCCCACTTCTCCCAGCCCCCACTGGCTGCTCTGCTCGGTTGGTGCATGCGCACAGCTGCCTTACCTCCCAGCCTGCTTAAGCACGGGCTGGAGCTGCAGCCCGGCAGTGGGGGGAGCCCTTTTCTGATCATTACCTTGGGGGAATTTCCACTAAGGAATTGATCTATAGGAAGCGGGCTGTGGGCGCCAACATGCTCGATAGTCGTGCTCTGCATGCTTTGGTTTGCTTAACTGGAGGCTTTAAAATGGAAATAACAGTACTGGTTCTTCCACCACTGCCACACCCGGGTATCACACCTAGCACTGCCTTCCCAGTCTGTTTTTCATAAGGGTAATTGAGAAGCAATTGATTTTAAAAATGGTTTTTAAGAAACCAGGTACAGGGGCGCCTGGGTGGCGCAGTCGGTTAAGCGTCCGACTTCAGCCAGGTCACGATCTCGCGGTCCGTGAGTTCGAGCCCCGCGTCAGGCTCTGGGCTGATGGCTCAGAGCCTGGAGCCTGTTTCCGATGCTGTGTCTCCCTCTCTCTCTGCCCCTCCCCCGTTCATGCTCTGTTTCTCTCTGTCCCAAAAATAAATAAAAAACGTTGAAAAAAAAAAAATTTAAAAAAAAAAAGAAACCAGGTACAAAAGTGAGAGACATGTTTACCGATGAAATTCCATCCCCCTCCCCCAAGCCCCGATGAACGCATTCTGTGACTATCATTGGAAAGCCTTCTCTTTTCCATCTGTGTTGCAGACTGAGTCCTTTGTACCTTCCAGCACTTCCAAGAGCATGTCCAACAGAAATCTTGGCTTCTTGAATGCCTGGCATATGCCTTTGGCTTTTGGAAACGTCAGCATTCCAAAGCTATACTTTAATACACTTAGACTACTTTTCCTACCATTTCTTGAAACGAGTATCTTCAGGATTCATGTGTTTTGACAAGCGTACACATGCAGACCTCAAAGAGGCAATGATATTCTGAATTCTGAAATTATGAAGAAAAAGCTTAACGATCAGTGGGTTGTTTTTTTTTTTTTTTTTTTTTTTACAGTAATGATTACCATTTCTTGAGGATACCAAGTTGATATTGAGCACTTTGGGCATGCCTTCTTTTTTCTTTTTCTCATTATTGAGGTAATAGACAAGCAAAAATTCTACATATTTTAAGTCTACAACTCACTGTTTTGATAGACATATACATTGTGAAAGAACCTACCACAATGCAACTGCATAAAATATCCATCAACTCACATAGTTACCATTATCACGAGTATTATTTATATTGGCCTATACATGTGCTTTTTATGGTACTGTGTGGTATTAAAGAGTGAAAGGAGAAAATTATTTTTGAGCACACTGAACATTTTTATGTATCTATCAAAAGAAAAAGAAGCAATTAGCTGACCTTGCACTACAATATAAATTCCCAAATGTATATATTTATATAGATGGAACACTTCTCTTTAACATATTTATATGTTTTACTCTATGTAAGTAAAGAAATAGAATATCAGTCGTTTTTTTCAGTTGATTTTTAAGGAACAACTGTGAGTGTTCTTATTATTTTCAAGTTCATTTTTTCGTTGCGCATGTGGTAAGAACAGTTAAGATGAAATCTACCTTAACAAATTTCTAAGTGTCTGATGTGGTAATGTTAACTACAGGCTCTATGTTGCTCAGCAGATGTCTAGAACTTACTCATCGTCTTGTGTAACTGAAACTTTATACCCAATGAACTACCCATTCCCCCCTCCCCACAGCCCCTGGAAATTACCAACCTACCCTTTGTTTGTATGAATCTATTTTAAGTACCCCATGTAGGTTCCCTTTTAAAATGACAAATGCTGGGGTGCCTGGGTGGCCCAGTTGGTTCAGCATCTGAGTCTTGATTTCGGCTCAGGTCATGATCTCAGTTCAAGTTTGAGCCCCACATCAGGCTCTATGCAGACAGTGCAGAATCCATCTCTCTCTCTCTCTCTCTCTCTCTCTCTCTCTCCCCCTCCCTCCCTCTCCCTCCCTCCTTCCCTCTCACAGTTCATGAGTTCAAGCCCCACACTGGGCTCTGGGCAGACAGTGCTTGGGAGTCTATCTCTCTCTCTCCCTCTCTCTCCGTCTCTCTCCCTCTGTCTCTGCCTTTCCCCAACTCAGGCACGTGTGTGTGTGCATGTGTGTGTGTGTGTGTGTCTTTCTCTCTCTCAAAATAAATAAATATACTTAAAAAAATAAAATGACACTTTCTGATTAGAGCAAGAAATAGTACCGGCATGTAAGAGCCCTGTGTTAGTTAGCCCTTTGCCATGTGAAGAGCAAGAAGGGAGAAGCAGCTTGTCCTGCTACTGGAGCTTGGGGAGGGGGCACAGGTTGTTGCAGGACTCTCAAGAGGGGAGAGGGGCTATCAGGGGTCCCCAAGCTGCTCGCAAGAAGGAGAGTAGGCTGCCTTTATCATTCCTCGCAGGAACCAGTTTGTGAATGGGAATCTGAAAGATTCAAGATGTCATTCCGGAACAGTGGACACACACGGCCATGAACCAGCCAGGTTAAGGGTGTTTATGCTGAGGGCATCTAGAAACCAGTGTAAAGATTCAGCAGGCCTTTCCAAATGGAATAACAGGTCAAAACACAGTGGTCTCTACCAAAACCTATACGGGAAAAACAAAACTCTTTGCTTAAAAAAAAAAAAAAATCTCAGCCCAAAAGCAGTATAAAGATAAAGGCATTCCAGCTCAGTGGCAAGAAGCCAAGCTCTGAAGTAGCAGTGTTCGGATGTCAATCCCGGCTCTCCCACCTCCCACCCACCTGCCGCGTTGCCTTGGCTACCTCCCTGGACCCGGTGTTTGTTCCCTGTGAAGGCAGTGCACATGGCGGTACCTGCCTCGTGGTGTGGGTGTGCCCTTTAGGCAAGGAAGATAGAATCCACGTAAGAAGCTGTTCGCGCAGGTCCAGCCACGCAGGACATGCTGTGGCCCTTAGGGAGCTGCAGGTTGATGATGATGGCCAAGTGCCACTGAATCATGCTGGCCCGGCCAGGACCCTGAAAGGATGGAGCATCGATGGGGCCAGCCTCCTGTGACAACAATAACTAGTTTACTTCCTCTTCCATGTCCTCTGCGAGCCCGTTGCTGGGGGAGAGTCCCCCACCTGGCACAACGGCAGCGTGAGGGTAGCCAAGTAGGCTTCAGCCCATCACAGAAAAGTGTGTCGCTTCCCACGCTGGCTCGGACTTTATAGCTCACGATCAAGGCTTGAGACTACATTCCTTTGAAGGAAGGACTTGGTGGAGATCTTGAAAATAAACTTTCCATTCTGAATTTGGTGGCGGGTGCCTTCCCTCACGGTGTTCAGGCCCCCAGATGACATTTTAGGTCCCGCCTCTCCCGCAGACCCACAAGCGGATTCTTCCACTGCCCCGTTCCCAGCAGGACATGGTTGACCCTGCCAGTTTCTCCTGTGCCTCACTAGATCTGCCACTCTGCGCTGGGGACTGGACACGTTGGAACGTCCTCCGGCATAGCAGGGGTATGGAGGCTGCTTTGTAACAGCCACGAGAGTCACCATCTCGAAGCACTTTTGATAAATGGTAGTGTGCAGAATTGCTAGTATAGACCTGATATAGACATCAGCTTCCAGAGAGTGGGAATCCACTTTTCTGTGTGGCCAGTCCTTGGGAAGGACAAGCCAGTCCGCTGAGAGAGGCAGGGTGACCCCCGAGCGTGAATGAGCATCACAGATCTAGGGCCCGAGCTGCACTCTGCCCGGCTGCGCCAATTGAAAAGCCAATAGACACACTCTGGAGAGTGCAGCCCATGCGGAGAATAGCGGACGTGTATCCACGAGGCCTGGCTACAACTCAACGTAGTTCCACCAGCCTAAGTTCTAGTTCTGGGCTCATCTGTGGCCATTCTTTCTCACAACTGGTCACTCTGCGGACGCATGAAAACCTATCATGGCACCTGCTAGGGCAAGAGACAAGTTTGTAAACTCAAAGACCACGTCATCCAGCTGTCCCAAATATTTATTCAGTGCTTACTCTGTGCCAGACTCTGTTTTAAGAGCTTTCTCTATAGCAAATCCTATAATCCACCCAACAGTACCGTGAAGCAGGGAATATTGTTGTCCATTTTTGACAGATAAGGACACTGGCACATAGAGGTTCGCCAACTTCCCAAAAGTCAGACCGCTAGGAAGGGGTGGAACCGGGATGTGAGACCAGTCAGAATGACTGCGCTTCTTCCCCTCGCACTGTGTAGCACACACAACCGCCATCTTGGCTGTGGAAGGCCCACCTCACAGAGGCCCTGCTGCTGTCCTCTGTGAAGGGAGGAACGTTCAACGAGGCTACCCCCGCTTCATCCCAAGCTAGGCTCAGGCATGAATACTGTGCAGACACAGTGTTGGAGTTAAACTAATCTTGCCTTTTGTCTTCAAAATGTGTCTTTTGATGAAAAGAGCAGTATGCACCATTTGACTGCTAACAGTGATCAAAGATCAGAACGAGGGACAGGATTACAAAAGGTTGCTGTTAGAAGGTCAGCCATTTTCAGTAGTTGCTTAAGTAAATTTTGGCTTTTCCTCTTTACACTCCCCAAACTAACCGTCACATATGGGACACTTGCAGTCACAAAGCTTTCGAGGACTTGCTTTTATGTTGGTGATTCTCATCAAAAGACTGCCCGTTAGAATCACCTGGGAAGTGTTAGCAAAAATAAGATGCCTAGGGGCGCCTAGGTGGCTCAGAAGGTTAAGTGTCTGACTCAGGTCATGATCTCACAGTTTGTGGGTTTGAGCCCCGTGTTGGGCTCTGTGAGGACAGCTCGGAGCCTGGAGCCTGCTTCGGATTCAGTGTCTCTCTTTCTCTCTCTCTGCCCCTGCCCTGCTGAAGCTCTGTCTCTCAAAAATAAATAAAATGATGAAACCTTAAAAAAAAAAAAAAATGATGGCTAGGGCTGTCCCAGAAATTGAGTGTTTTGGTCTTGGGCAGACCTGAGCATACACATTCTGTAACAGCTCCCCAGTGATTGTGCTGTAGAAGTCAAGTAGAGAGCAACCGCCATGATGGTCCCTCTTGTCTCCCACCGAGCTTTTCTTTTTTTTTTCTTTTTTTTTTTTAATTTTTTTTAATGTATATTTATTTCTGAGACAGAGAGAGACAGAGCATGAGTCGGGGAGGGGCAGAGAGAGAGGGAGACACAGAATCCGAAGCAGGCTCCAGGCTCTGAGCTGTCAGCCCAGAGCCCGATGCAGGGCTCGAACTCGCAAACCGTGCGATCATGATGGAAGTCAGACGCTTAACCGACTGAGCCACCCAGGTGCCCCTCCCACCAAGCTTTTCTGTAAAGCCGTGATGACATGAGCTGTTGTCCTCTAAAATCTCAGAGCGAGGTGTGCTGACCGGAGGCATCAGCAGCACCTGGGAACCTGTTAGAAATGCCGAACCTCAAGGGGCGCCTGGGTGGCGCAGTCGGTTAAGCGTCCGACTTCAGCCAGGTCACGATCTCGCGGTCTGTGAGTTCGAGCCCCGCGTCAGGCTCTGGGCTGATGGCTCGGAGCCTGGAGCCTGTTTCCGATTCTGTGTCTCCCTCCCTCTCTGCCCCTCCCCCGTTCATGCTCTGTCTCTCTCTGTCCCAAAAATAAATAAACGTTGAAAAAAAAAAAAAAAAAAAAAAGAAATGCCGAACCTCAGGCCCCACCCCAGACCCATGAATAAGAATCTGTTTTCTAATTAGAGCCCTCTTGGGGTCCATGTGCATATTCACGTTTAAGAAGCAGTGCCCCACGTAAGTGTCCGTATACTCTCATTTTAAACGGTTTAAAACCCAGGGAGAGCTGCCTTACCTCTGCGTGGCCATTCAAACCCCCCTGCCCCGGCCCCCATGTATGGAATCCCACCAGCAGCAGCATGCCCTCGATAAGTACCAACTTTGCTTCTCCTGTCCCTTTATCTTCCATTCTCTCCCACCAGATCACCTCCACTTTTCCCTTCCCATCTGTCAGTGCTTGATAAATATCAAATATATTTCTTAGGCTTTAGCAGTTTAATCTGCTACAGAGCTGTCCCCTTGTGTTTTCACCTTAAGGCCCCCTGTCAGCCTTTGAAAGGAGGGGCATGCCCCCACCCCCACCCATACTTATGTAATCTGGCACAGGATGAGCACACCTATTTATATGAAGAGCATAGCAACAATTTATAAATATAAGCATATGGATCGGTAGTGACAAATATTAGATTATTAGGCGAATAATACAAAGGCTAATTTAAGAAAGAATAATAGTACGGTCATCTGAAATCATTGTTTAATTCAGCTGCACAAGAGAGGGATAAACGTTTTTCTCACCAGGCTTTATATTTCCTCAAATTTGCCGTAACAACAGCTCACGGCCTTTCAGTTTTCACTATAGAAATCACTTAAGAAATGCTTTAAAAAAAAAAAAAAGAACTGTGCTAGGAAGTGAGGCATAAACCCCGACAGAACTGGCAGACTGGGAAGGGTCACCAGATAGGGAAGGGAGCGGTTGCTTGACCTTTCTGTACCATATGAGTTTTTTCTATGTGCATACCTTTGCTTGAAAAAAAAAAAAAAAAAAACTGCCTCAAAAAAAAAAAAAAAAGAAATGTTTTTTCATCATCAAAAAGAATTAACTATGTAAGAAAGTTATATTGCCACAAAAAATTAATAGTATTCAGTAGACTTATTCGAATGGTGATTCTGCAGGCTCTAAAAGTGCTTTGCACTTGCTCATTGAGCCTTTAATAATCTGCATCTCTGTTTTGAAAGCAGGACGGGGACACCTGGGTGGCTCAGTTGGTTAGGCATGTGACTTCGGCTCAGGTCATGATCTCACAGTTTGTGAGTTTGAGCCCCACTGGGTGAGCTCGCTCTCTCTCTCTCTCTCTCTCTCTCTCTCTCTCTCTCTGTGCATCTTGTGGGATTCTCTCTCTTTCTGCCCCCTCACTCACTTGCACCCTCCCTCCTTCAAAAAAAGAAACAAAACAAGCAAGTAAGCAGGACATTTTAGCCTAAAACTACCACTTAGCTGCTGGAAGCTTTCTTAGTCATCTCTGGATTTTTCATAAAAATAAGTCTTTAATTGAATGAAAAAATTTTTCTCCTGTTGTCACTTTTGATACAGCTAGGAAAGCAATTTATGAAAACACCTTCAAACCAACCATTTACAACTCCTGTGGAAATGTTGAGAAAGAATCCAGACATTCTCTTCTTTCTTACTCTGACGTACATTGACTTTTACTCAAGAACAGTGTTTACCCTGAAACCTGTTGATCAGGAAATGGAGGTGTGTAGTTCAGTATGAAAAATGAGGCCATTTCCCCAAGGCACCGTTGAAACTATCAAAGGATTATTAAGCACTTAAAATGTAAATAAGAGGGCAGCCTTCCTTTGTATGTCTAACTTTAACTTGCTTAATTAAACTATAATAATGAAAGCTTTTCAGAACATGGTTTTCCATGATACAGGAGGAAGAAGAAATATCGTCAAATCTAAAAATGGGTAATTATGAAAAATGCAACATGTATTTTCTGGTCAATTTCTTATACAATCAGAAATAGAACTCCCTATGGATACATAGTCCTTCTCTTCATTGGTTGAAAGCTAGACCAAGATTTCTTTTAGTATGAGGCCCAAATTAGCAGATAGGTTGAGTTTTCCAAGGGTAGTTACCTTAATATTGGAAAAAGCTGTGGGAGTAAAAATTGCCAAGGCCTTTGGGTAAAGGAAGAAGAGGAACCATAGCCAGGAGCTCTGGGGAGCAAATTTGAAAATGGTTAGTGTTCTTCCATTAGAAAGATTCGGAGAATATTCTCAGGCATGCTAAAGGCTCCTCTGTGGGATTTTTCAAAGTGAGAAAGCCTTGTTTGTAAGTGTGTATTGGCTGGTTTGATTACTGATTCACGGGAAACTTCCAGTTTTTGATCCTGTCACGTTCAAGCAAAGTCTGTCTCAAAGACCATTGTTTCTTTTCTTTAAGATTCTTAGTTCCAGGGAACTTCCTCTTTCACTCCATCTATCCATCTATCCCTCAACTGCAAAACACTGGTTAATCAGAACATCTAACAACCCTAGCTACTAGCTGTTGAGTCCCTAGGGCGTGTCAATAAAATGCTTTTTTTGTACATTCCCCTCTAATCTTTGCCACAACCAAGATAGATAAAGAATCCCAAGAAAAGTGAGGGTCATTTGCTTGCCCAAGTTTCTACAGCGAGACATTCCAATTCAGACTTTTTATATTTCAAATATGGGCTGTTTAACCACTATGTTATATTGCTTCATCACTACTGTCAGTCTTAGAAAATGTTAATAGAATCTTGCCATTATCATGTCGGCAGCCAACTGAAATTTTTAGGAGTCTTACCCACCTTGGATCTTTACGAAGGCGCTTTGTTAGAAAATGGCGGTATGGTGTTTTCATATGTGAAGCAAAAGTATTGATGAATTTTACTTTCTGTGTGTGTGACCACAGATTCAAGTGACTGTTAGGCATATGCCATTTCTTGGGTATCTTTATGTATTGATACTCAATTTATCTTTTCTGAGCATTATGTTAGCATTTGAGGATCTGATGTTTATAGTTTATAGTTTAGTTTGTTGCCACTTCTTACCCCGGGGAGTTTAAAAACATTGAGGCTGAAGACCTGCTACCAAAGATTCCGATTTAATGCTACTAGTTGTCATTAAAATATTTTTTTTTTTTTTTTTAGAACGGGCTGACTTACAACTCCTGAAATGTTCAGTGATACTTTTTTCTTTTTAAGCCTAATGTGGTAGCGTTATTTCTGAGACCTACAGCAAATAAAATATTCTACAATTAAGGACCAGATTAGTCTGCAGGTATAATCCAGGAGAAAAGTACACAGGCGATCTGGTCAGTTTATCTTGGAAGCATCTTATTTGTCATGTAACTGGGAGAAGTAACCCCACCTCCTGGCAAGAAAACCAGTCAAGGGAGCCCAGACCATTGTCTCAGGGTGGCTGAGGCCACTGAAGGAAGGAAATCCTGTTCTAAGGAACGTCTCCACTTTTCCTTCTGGAAACCCTTTTCTTCCTTGTGGGCCCATCTCTTTACTGACTCTGATTTGACTCCTTTGAGGTGTCTGTTCTTTGGTTATTTGTTGCCAGATGGGATTTGAGCAAACTAGTCTTCTTGCAACACATTTCCACACTTGCCTTTAACCTCCGACTTACATAGTTCTTGAAAAAACTTGGAATTAGAAGCCACACAGAACACTGCGGACGTCCTCTGTACTTCATTTTGGATGGGTTCACAGGCCAGAGGCTAGAGTTCAGTAGACCTTCTATAGATCAAGGTGCACGAATTAAAGGTCTGGGATGTCTTAAGCTGTTTTTATATGCCAGCTTAAGCCAAGAAGAATAGGGAGGCGGAAGAGGGAAGTCACAATCAGAGTTGTCTGCGTATGCTTTTCCAAAAGGAAATTTCCATACCCAACATGACGATCGGACTTACTGACACATGCATTTCTTAGGAATCGTAAAGTAATCTTAGTTCATTTTGTGAGTGTGCGTGTGCATGTGTGAGTATGTGTGTGTGTGTGTTTGCATCAGCAGGAACCATATGATGAGGTGACTTCTGTCACATACCCACCTGTTACAGCTGTTGACCTGGAAACGGGTTGGCCACTGAGTTGTCATGATGATTCAATGTAGAGTTTAGACTTTGAATGTGATCAATAAGCTCTCATAGTCTATACAAAAAGACATTTCTTCTGCTTTCTTGTAGCTTAATCTTTTGATCTCGGTGTTTCTTATCACCGTGAATTATTTTCCGTCTCCACAAAAATTTTCCAGTTGAAAACACACTAGCTCTTCTGTTTATGGAACTTGTTACTCCGTAGCAAGCACGGTTTTAACAAAGCCGTGCCACGAACCCCATTCAGATAGGACCCAAAGATCATATCACATGTATTTTGCAAAGCTAAACAAATGTCTCCTGTGGCAGCTTCTTTAAAATTTGTTATCACTTTGGCTGGTGTTGAATGTCTACCACATTCTACTGTGCTGCTTTGTACTTCATAATAGTGATACTACCCTGGGTTTAACCTAGTACTGTTATTTATCAGTCCGCTTACTTGATGGCATAAAACTTCTATTGCTTATGTATGGCTTGCAGACTTGCGTCCTCTTGTTCTTTTTCCCTTCTGCCTGTGGGGTCTGTTTTGCTTCATTAACTCTTTGTGGTTTTGCTCTCAGTTGTGTTTAGCATGCCATAAAGCTGGATGTCCACAAATGCATGAAATGGTCAAAATGTGCGTTACGAAACTCCTCACTGCCCTGTGTCTTCGTGCGTTCCCTGGCGAGCAGGGGCCTGTGGCTTTTCACAAGGTATTTGACTTGGCCCTTTGAGCCTCTGGCAGAGATACAGGACTGGGCCTTTTTGAATGTCAGTTCTGCACTACGAAAGCAAAGGGCAGGGGGGAGGTAGAAATGATATTGGAGATACTACAAGAAGAAATTGATGAGTCCTTTCCCGGAAACTCAGCCTGCCTTTGGACTTGGTATTCTCTTAACTTCTCTGATTCAATGTGCTCATTTTAGCACGACCTCAAGGTAGAGCAGAAAAACATGCACAAAGTGACAAATCATTGGCCTTGAATATAGTGGTCAGGTTTATCATGGAAACCCTAGTTTGAAGAACCTTACTGGTTTACCAATTTATTATTATCACGAAGCAAGTGAGAGAAGCTTTTCTGAAGATGTCAAGATAGCTGATAGAGCATCTCTTTCTGTGGACTTAAAGGTAGTGATATTATCAGGTACATGGTCTTGTTATATTTAAAAGGATACTCTTTTATCAAAGTATTTATACCTCCAACTTTAGCAGAACGAGCTTCTTGGATTAATACGTCTCAAAGCAGAGTAAACATGCAGTGAGTCATTCCCAGTATTGTACCCCTGATAGTAGCAGCTATAAAACATGAGAAATGGTGGAGACACTAAAACTCAAACGCATTTGGTTTCTAGGAGGTTCTTGTCCATATCCTGTACTGTTTATGTTACATAAACCCCATTCCTCACTTGTGCTTTCCTTCATGCGTCTAAAGTGACTGATACAATTTTCGCAGGGAGGTCGCATGGGGGGTAAGGCTCTCGGTATTAAAAAGAATCGTGCTTCTCTTGAGCAGGAGGTCAGCTCTTAAAATAGCTACTCTTTTATCTGTACTGTTTCCACAACTTCAAAATTCCCCTTAAATGTGTGTCACAGCTCAGAGATCTTAAAGATCTACAGCTATCAAGATTTCTGGGGAGAATGTAGGATTTAAAGAAAACTTAAATTCTGAGGCACGACTCGTACTGCTGTGCCTACTTAGACCACAGAGAATTTGGTTCGTCGAAGTGAAACACCACCTGCTTGGATGGATTTGCAAGGTTTATGTGTCTTCTCATCACATGCAACGTAAAAGCCCCCTGAGATTAAGACCCATTGTTTTCTAAGTATGTATAACTTGTGCCTTCAGGTACATTATGATCCATGATCATTTGAGAAAATGAATTTAACATTGACATGCCCTTCAATGGTAATTTGAAAAATAAATATTTTGGAGTCTGCTTTTGTTTTTTAGCTAAAAATGAATTAATCTGACCCAAATTCCAAATAAATATATGAGTTTTATTTTTTTATAAATTTATGAATTTTAAATGCTCACTGGACTATCAAGCATTTCATGAGAGATAAATTAAATTGTTAGAAAGTATTTACTTTTACATCATTAATTTTACCCAAAAGGTTACGACAGTGACACCTGGCAGAAAGCTCCAGCTTAAGCAGTAGAGGCAACAAAAGTTAACACTTAGTCTCTCTCCCATCTCGCTTATCATCCATCGAATTAAATTTGCCATTTAGGTGAGAACACTTTATTTTCATTGTAGATAATCTTGGAGCTATTCGTAGAAAAATAATTTAGGTACGTTAAATCCCTTCTTTTCCTTTTTGTGGGTGTAAACTTAGGAAACTGAAAAGGATGACATACCTTAAATAGAGAAAAAAGTGGATAAATTAAAAGCATGTGTTTATTGTGACACCCATTCCTGTAGCTTCCGGAAGAATTACAGGGAGTAAAACCTGAAAAGTCATGACATTAAACATCATCATCATCACATGAGGGATATTGTTTTTTCAAATTGGGATTCCTCCAAGCTGCAGCCACCAGGGAATCTTCTCAGGTCCAACTAGACATTCAGACTCGCACAACCCAATCTGCTTCGCAGATACAGGACAGGGAGTAGAAGCAGGACACTGGCCGGCATTTCTGTCTCACAGGAGTCCTTGGAACAGTCCAGAGGCTAGTCTGTGCTCTCAAATGTCCGCCTTGGAGCAAGAAGATGAGAGCCACCTTGATGGGTGCAGTCACGTTGGCTTAGGAGCTCCCACGTTGCAACTATGTCAGAACCAGAATTTCTGTAAAAACCCCACGAACAGAGCTAGGAAATGTCCCTCAGAGGCTGTGAGCAATGACAGGGTTCACCCAGGTGACAGAAACCTGTGACTGTTCACAGGTTTGTGAAGTTCATCCACAGCTTTCCCAATTCAGATGCAGCTTAGTAATTAAGAGACACCTTCACCCCAAGCCATGCTGCCCAGTCACGTAGCCGATGGTCCACCTTTACCAAGTTTGCAGAAGGACACAGCTAGAGAGTGAATCCAAGATCAAGCTTGTTTACAGTGCAGGAGAAAGGGATTCACTAACCCGTTTCCCACCCTTCATAACTCAGAAGCTCATACATTCCTTTCCTGTTTTGCCATGGAAGGAGCTTCTCCTGATTAATTTCCAGCCACCTGAGTTTGCCCTAGATAGCATTATCTGGCATATCTAAAACTCACTAATTTGCATCTTCCTATGATGCTCAGAATAATAAGCTTCTAAGAGTGGTAATATTTAGGAAAATGTTAGTTTTCCTATAGGCTGAAAAACAGATTTTCCGGGATTGTAAATATTTATAGCACTCATGGATAATTGGTCCTAAAACAGGCTGACTTTCTATTTGAGGAGGATTTAATAGCTTCTCCGGTTAATTCCAAAGCATGTTGGTAATGAACTGTTATCTACAGAGCGTGTGTGTTGCTATCTTATTTCTTTACCAGGTGTGCATTGAGACATACATATGTAGCTGTCACCAGCGTAGTATAAACACGGCTGTGCGGGCAACTCTCAGTCAAATGCTGGGTGACTTGGCTTTACAGTTACGACAAAGGCAGGAAAATACGGTGAGCAATGTTGCCGGTGTCTCTGTGTAACTGCATGCTGTGTGTTCCACATCCTAGACGCTCCCTCCCTCACCCCCTGCCGGGGCTGCTTCCTACTGAAACAGTAGGAAGGGCTTGCTTGGTTTAGAAGAGCATCGATTCATATAAATTAAGCTCTTTAAGTATATTTTTGCCTGTTTAAAGCTTTGAGAGTCGTTTCTCTTTATGGTTTCTACTCTTTTTTTCAGTCGTTCTTTTATAATTCACTTGTCTTTTTAAATCATTTTTTAAAACTCAGATTGAAGGGGCGCCTGGGCGGCGCAGTCGGTTAAGCGTCCGACTTCAGCCAGGTCACGATCTCGCGGTCCGTGAGTTTGAGCCCCGCGTCAGGCTCTGGGCTGATGGCTCGGAGCCTGGAGCCTGTTTCCAATTCTGTGTCTCCCTCTCTCTCTGCCCCTCCCCTGTTCATGCTCTGTCTCTCTCTGTCCCAAAAAAAAAAAAAAAAAAAAAAAACGTTGGAAAAAAAAAAAAACTCAGATTGAAAGCTTTTATATAAAAACACTGGACTGATATATTAAGAAGTATCAGAAGTGAATTCAAAATTAGGAAAAGTTAATAGCAGTCAATTACATGCTTTAAGGTTTGGTGTCTGTGTTTCTCTCTGTTAACTAAAAGATTGTGCGGGGGGAGGGGGGTCTTCCTTCACCTGCTGGTACCATGGGGGGATTGGGGTGGCGGGGGGGGGGGGGGGGGAGAAGCTGGATTTGACTTCTCTCTGTCATCAAAGCCGGTTAGAGCTTATTGATCCAAACTTGAACAGATTGTCTAAAATGAGCATTCCCGGGAAAAATATAAACGTAACTGGCTTCTTGTATGTCCTGTCTTTTGGGAATGTTAATGAAGAGATGATTCCTGTTCAAAATAGGTGTGTGGTTGGTTTTTTAAATCTGCCTCTGAAGAATTCAGGTTAAACTTCTTTTGAAATCCACAAGAAGTATTCTGAATTGAACACTTTATTATTTTTTAGAATAAGGGATCTCAGTGGCAGCCTGAGACATCTCATGAATTAACTTTACAGAAATTAAGGTCTCATGTTTCACTTAAAATCATTTCTAATTTTTACCTTCAGTTATTTTCTAATTTATAGAGTTGAGTGGAACCTTCCAGCTTACCTAGTCCAATTCTTTTAGCCCTCATTTTACAGATGAGGAAGATGAAGCCCAGAGAGGTGAAATTGAAATCTAAAATGAATGACCTTATCAGTGAAAGAACCATCACCGAACCCCTAGGCTCCTAACTGTGACTGCAACAGCCAGTGTTGAAAATACCACACTAATCTGAAAAAGCAGATACTGATTTTTTTTTCAATGTTTGCTGTGTCCGAAGCCTAAGTTTCTATTTTAAAAAATTGTTTTATCTTGACATGACGTTAGCTTACATTTTGTTAAAAACTACTTCATTTATACTAGGATTTTGAGTATGATAATATGGGAATAGTAGTTTAAAAGAAATTCAAATTGTAAATGGAAAACATGCTAAGGGAAAAAACATTTAAGAAAAAATTGTTAAAAACACATCTTACTAGAGATAAACCTCAGATGTTGAGAATCTTATATTAATCATACATAGTTCATCCTTGCTAAATGGCAACATGACGAAATACTATAATAGAAATGATGTCTGAATGTCTTAAGAGGAACCATTAAATGAAACTTTGTAATTTCAAAGTGATTTCACTTATGTTAGTTCACTTAATCTTATTTTTAAATTTTTAAGTAGGAAGGTATTTGGTTTCAAGTAAAATGACTTAGCCTGTTAGCTCATGTTGCTCTTCTATAAGAACGGTAACAGGTAAAGCTGTAGAGGTCTGGATAAAACTTAGATGGTGAGGTGTCTGGCCGGCTCAGTTGGTGGAGTGTGGGACTCTTGATCACAGGGTTATGAGTGTGAGCCCCATGTTGGGTGTAGAGATTGCCTAAAAATAAAATCTTTAAGAAAATAAAAACTGACAGGGTTATCTGCCTCTGTCCCTGGTATTGTATGTCTAACCAGCCCTCTGGTCCTGCTCATCACTGACCATCTGGACTTACCCAGCCTGAGGCAAGATCCCAAATTAGGTGGAAAATTAGTGTTTCCTGTTATTTCCTTTCTATTACTCATGCAGTCCCCGGAGATGTGTCCATGTCCCAGAAAAACAATTCTCAGGATCCTAATATTTGTAGCATTTGTGATGTCAACTAGAGAGAGACAAAAGTTTTGTCAGCTAAGAATGGCGATTAAAGGGAAGAGGTCTATAAGCACAGTGAGGTTCATTCGAAGGAGAGTTTATGTTCTCCCATGGGAACCTCACATTACCTGGGGAAGATATGTAGCATGACCCATCACAGGAAGACATCATGGGCCATATCAGAAGTAGGAAGACTTAAATACAATGAAAAGAAAATAAATCTAGACTGCCAAAAGCATTAGCATGAAATGTACAGTTAACTCATGAACAACATGGGTTTGAACTGCCTGGGTCTACTAATATACAGATTTTTTCCAAATACAGTACTGTATTTTCTCTTTGTTATGATTTTCTTAATAACACTTTTTTTCTAGCTTACTTTAATATAAGAATACAGAATATAATACATATAAGATACAAAATATGTGTCAATTGACTTATTTTTGTTATTGGTAAGGCTTCTGGCCAATAATAGGCTGTTAGTGGTCATGTTTTGGGGGAGTCAAAAGTTACACACACATTTTCAACCATAAGGGGTGATTGGTACTCCCAACCGCCATATTGTTCAAGGGTCCAACTGTATCTTCAACCTAATGTCTATCCCCACTCCCAGGAAAGATTATGCAGTTTGATTTTGTATCATCAGGATCCCGGAGTTATTATCAAGCTTTGTTATTGAATTATTTAGATGATGAAAGCCATGGTGAAATTTCAAGTTACTAATTTCAAAAAGCAAAAATGCCTCACGTAAATTCTTAAGGGGTAGGTGGTAGTGTTTCTCTTGTCCTTTAAAAACGATTCAGATGTATTTCCTCCAGAAAATGCTGTTGTACACTTGTATTTAGCCACTTACTGAGCTGTAGACATTGACATGGCATTTCACAATGAATGCTATGGAAGCAGCTGAGCTTTCAAATTGAGGAACAAAGAATAGGAAAGATGTGTGCCTGTAACAAGTCTAAAAAACAAAACAGTGCCCTGGGATGATTTACAAGTCTGGTAGCTGATTAGCCTGAAAATGCTCTCTTCTTTTCCAGTGCTCAGATGTGGGGAGACCTAAGAGGCTTCTACTCTCCTTTTAGTAGTCACTAAATTCTCTCTGCAATAGGAAGTGAGCCTAATTAATAGTCAACGTCTTTCCCTTCCTGTTCTCCCCTCCCCCAAGGTTCTGTCTCTACCCCGATAGTTCTACACCTGCCTAGCCACAGCCCAGAGTGGTTGGTCTGGTCAGACAGTTGGAAGTTAATATGATCCCCCATCAAATAGGAAGTAAGTGCTCCTGACCAGCAGTCATCTTTGAACCTGTATTTTAAAGTTCAGAAACCTGATCCTTCTTAAGAGTCTGTATTCATTAGGTGCCAATCAAAGTGTAATCTGTGACCTTGGGACAAACTCTCTGTACAAAGGTAACCTGTTTACATAGGTATGGCTTTAAGTCCCAGCTCAGCACCCTGGAATCATAAATAAAGTGCATAACGGGCTTAAATTTCTGGGAAGACTGTGGACTCTTGAATGAACTATTTTTGGAACTGATGAGCTCAGTTCCAGACATCAGAGTCTTTTCACAAATACCATGAGTAATGCTATCAAGACCTGGAGGGTGCACTTAGGTAAGTTAATTGAGCCCCAGAGCGCTCAGAATGACATTTGTTTCCTAAAATTTTCCATTGCCTAAGAGTCAGAAATTTTCTCGCCTGAATCTCCTGATTGTTCTGTGTGTCTCCCTCACTAGATTATTGAAAACCCGGACGTCCCACAGGAATTCAGGAATCAAGGTATTGGTTTCGATTTTTGCTAGTTCAATTTAAGAAGTGGGTGCCAACTGTGTGCTTGGCACTGGGGGTGTAAAGATGAGTGGGAGCTCCCAGGTTAGTTCACCGTTCTCAGAGGTTCGGCTTACCTTTGCCTTACTGGCAATTCATTAGCTGTTACTTAATCTCCCTTCTGTCCCTGCACCCCATGCCAGCTACACCTCTTTCTGTACCAACCATCCGAAGGATATTAATTCTTCATACATCTTCCTGTTGGAGCCTAGGTTTTTGTTGTTGTTGCTGTTCTCCTTGAAGTCGGGTTTATTCATTGGTAAAATGAGAATTGGACGGAAGGTTATGGAAACCTGATTGGCACAGGGTTATTGCACCAGAAGTAAGTTTATGAAGTGCCATTTTTTTAATATATATAAAAAGGAACCTCACAGGGAGTCTTACAGGACAGACAGCTCAGTTTAAATAACAGACGAGGGGCGCCTGGGTGGCTCAGTTGGTTAAGCGTCCGACTTCAGCTCAGGTCACGATCTCGCGGTCAGTGAGTTTGAGCCCCGCGTTGGGCTCTGGGCTGATGGCTCAGAGCCTGGAGCCTGCTTCCGATTCTGTGTCTCCCTCTCTCTCTGCCCCTCCCCCGTTCATGCTCTGTCTCTCTCTGTCTGAAAAATAAATAAAAACATTAAAAAAAAAATTAAAAAAAATAAATAAATAAATAACAGACGAAATCAAGGTAGGGAATTTCCTTCTGACCCAGAGGAAAAGGAAAAACAAAGGTCTACATAAAATTGCCAAGCAGTTGGTTTTTTGTTTTTGTTTTTAGTTTGGTGGTATTGTTTTCTGAAAGAGGTACGAAATATCCAAATTCTCTCATTAAAAAAAAATTGAGCTGTATTTTATTTCAGATTTTATTCAGTAATTTAAAAACTACTGGAAAATCTGCTTTTCTTTGATATTTTCGCTTGTTCGTAATAAGAAAAGGGGAGGAGGGGATGAAAAGGAGAACGGAAGGGACAGAGAGAAACAGCCAAACAGCCACAATTAAGAGAAACAGTGAAGGAAGGAAATGAGAAAGATGTCAAGCCATCTCTGAAGGCATTGCTTGAGCATCATGTTGTTTTGTTTATTTATTTTCATGTTTGTTTGTTTTTTTCTTTTTTGAGAGAGAGAGAGAGAGAGAGAGAGAGAGAGAGAGAGTGGGGGGGAGGGGCAGAGAGAGAAGAGGACAGAGGATCGGAAGCAGGCTCTGTGCTGACATCAGAGAGCCCAATGCAGGGCACAAACAAGCTGAGCTCAAGTGGACGCTCAACCCACTGAGCCACCCAGGCGCCCCGAGCGTGTTGTTTTAATCGCCCCTTGCTCCGTTCTCAGGCCACAGACCCACCGGAATGTGCGTCAGCATCTTGCCACCTGTGGAAGCTCCCAGTGACCGGCCCCACCCAACTCTTTCCCTCTTTGGGCAATTGCAGCTCCCATAAAATCTTCACTTTGGTTTCATAAGCCAAAAAAAGAGGTTCAAGTCCTCTTGGTCAAAGACAGATCTTTAAAAATACACATCAGGGGCTCCTGGGTGGCGCAGTCAGTTAAGCGTCCGACTTCAGCCAGGTCACGATCTCGCGGTCCGTGAGTTCGAGCCCCGCGTCGGGCTCTGGGCTGATGGCTCAGAGCCTGGAGCCTGTTTCCAATTCTGTGTCTCCCTCTCTCTCTGCCCCTCCCCCGTTCATGCTCTGTCTCTCTCTGTCGCAAAAATAAATAAACGTTGAATAAAAATACACATCAGTTAAAAATGAACGGACTCACATTTACCTAAACCTGAGTTTTGGGGCTACTTACGGTTTTATTTGTTTGTAACTGTGTCTTACCACTGTACCTTGTCATTTCTCAGGTTTTCTTCCTGCATCGAAGGTCATGAATTCTGACAATTAGCCGTTTCTCTTCCATGTCCCCCTCCAACTTTGTGGTCTTTTCCTCTCTTATGCTCTCGCCCTTTTCCTCCATTTTCCTCGACCTCGTGGTCATTGTTTCCTCTATATGTTCATCAAATACTTCGCTGCATTTGTATAGCTCTTTAAAGGTGTCTGTTACAGGCAAAGCAAATGCTTCCACTTGTTACTGCACTTGGCCCAACAATTCTGTGAGGTTGGGATCGTTTGTCCCCGTTGTGCCAAAGGGAAAACCAGAACTTACCTGAGCTCACGCGGTCAGCAAGTTGTGGACCAGTACTTGAGCAGACTCTAAATGTCAGCCTTTTTTCCAGTACATTCAGTGCTTCCGTGGGAGTTGGTTGCTGGTTTCTGGACATGAATATGTTTGGAGGGAAAATCATTTCTTCCGACATTGGTTGCTCCATTAACAACCCTGTGCCCTGAGGATGCGAGACGAATAGTACAAGTGGTGAAGATGGTGACTAAGTTATTGTGCCCTCTTTCCCGAGTTCCTTAGTTTCTTCCGTGCGGCCACGTTTCTCCCTTTGATACCACTCAAGTGTGGTCAAATGACCCAGAAATTCCAAAGGTCAGAATAAGCGATACATGGGTAGTCTGCTGGCCTAAATATTGAGAAATTCGTGGTCAGTTGTGTTGTTTCTTAATCAAAGTATCTTTTGTTAAGTGCGAATGAGTCTTACGTATGATAAGAAACATCTGTCATTTTTTTAACTGTATTTTCAGTATTCTCCTTCAGAAATGAATACTTATATTTTCTATGATGATTCTGGTGACCTAAGGCAGGCTCAGCATCTGAACACCACCTTTTTGTTCCCAAACACATCAAAAGCCGAGGATGGGAAGGACTGTTGGGGAAGCTTCTAGTGCCCTCTGCCAATGTCTAATGCTTATAACCTCTTCTGTTTGAAGGGTCAACAGTTGAGTCCCTTTGTGATGACCTTGTCTCTGTGCTCACCGTTCTGTGTGAGAAGCTACAAGCCGCCATCAAGTAAGTGCCTTCAACACTGGTGTTCTTATTCATCGGAGGTCCGTTTCTGAGGTAACTTCGGTCTACAGAATCACTTCAGATTGCAGATTATAGGGACGATGGTTCCCCCCATTGGTATTCACCTGTCATTCCTGAGAAATATATGCAGTGACTTTGGGCAAGCCCACATTACCAAAGACCATGACTGAAGGGTATCATTTTCTCGTGAGAAATGGGAAAACAATAGCTTGCAAAGAAGAGTTGATCTCTCGAGCAAGGGGCTGAGGGAGAAGAATGTTGGCTGACAGGTAGTTGCTGTGACAAAGCTAGTTGACGTAACCCAGTTGTGTGACTCTAAATAGTCTTCTCATCACCCTGCGCTATGCTTTTCTCCTCTGTTAAAGGGCAAGGGTGCCCTGTATGGTCTTTCTGTATTTCTTCAAACATTTCCTGAGCCTGTGAGCTCACCTGCATATCTCTGGAAAGAACACATTGCTCTCATCTTTTTTTGCATGCCAGTTTAATCATTGATAATTAGGTCATATAGACGGTATCCATGGCTCCGACTCTCCAGAACTCTCCAGGCGGTAGGTTAATAAGTTAACTTATACATTTCTAGTCAAGCCAAATTGTAAAAGGACTAGACTTTCCAAGATGAGATGAAAAGTCTCCACCAGCTACATACATAGTTAATTGCAAACTCCCACAACACAGTAAGATTCTGAAATGCCCTTTGAGTTGTGAAAGACACTTTCATTTACTAGTAACTAGAATACTTGAGAATTCAAAGAGCTTTTACTTAAAAATTTTTATATATAGTGAAAAGTTGGGAGATAGAGTCTACTTGAGATACTAATGAGGTCTCTCACTTTGCTGGAAAAACTGCAGAAACTTGTTCATTTGTTCATTTTTGTTTCTTTTCTAATAAACTCGGGATTTTTAAGAGCTAAACTTAGAATGACTCGTTGAGGTTTTTGCCTAGTGGTCTCTACATCAGTGTGTCCATCGTTCCTCTAGGTCACCTGGGCCTGCACGTATTTTAATGTTAATTAATTTATTTTTTTTAATTTTTTTAAATCTTTATTTTTGAGAGAGAGCAAGAGAGCATGAGCAAGGGAGGGGCAAAGGCAGAAGGAGACGCAGAATCCGAAGCAGGCTCCAGGCTCTGAGCTGTCAGCACAGAGCCCGACACGGGGCTCAAACTCACAAACTGTGAGATCGTGACCTGAACCGAAGTCAGACGCCTAACTGACTGAGCCACCCAGGCACCCCAATGTTAATTTATTTTTGACAGAGGATCTGAAGCGGGCTCTTTGCTGACAGCAGACAGCCTAATGCAATGTGGGGCTCAAGCTCACGAACCACAAGATCGTGACCTGAGCCGAAATCAGATGCTTAGCTGACTGAGCCACCCAGGCGCCCCTGCACCTTTTGCACATTTTGACCAAATTAAGCTCTCTTCATGTTAGGCACTTAAACAATGAAGAGATCTATTTAATCCATAGGTAATACAAGCCAAAAAGCAAAGCACTTCTTCCAGAGCCCCACCCTCAAGCCTCTCTCACCCTGGACTCTAGACAGCACATTATTTTTCCTCAGAAGGGATGGGTCTGACAGCAGATGGCATGTGTAGATGGCTTCTCCTGTACTCTGCTCAGGTCCCCATCTTTCCTAACCACGGAGAGTTGGGGCAGGAGGCCTGAGGCTCGGATTGTTACCCTAACCTGAAGGCTCTAACACCAACTACCGTAACCCCATCTGTGAAGTCCCCATGTGACCCGATCACCTTGGGAGAGTTTCATGCTATGCCTGTCCTTTATGATTTTAATCACCCTCCTTCACTCTTAACAGGGTCCTGGCTGGGATAGGTTATATATTCACTCTACCTGTTTGTGACCAGGGTTTAGATTTCTTCTAGTGCTCACTCCTCCCCACCCCTGCCTAGCTCCTCTCCCCCATAGCAGAGCCAGCTGTTATATCAGAGCTGGGATATGTTTCTCATTGGCTTGTTTTCTCCTAAAATACAATCATGTATGGTGTTTAACCACTATTGGCTCAACTATGTTATCTTTGGTGGTTTAGCTGGATAAAACCCTGTTCTGCTCTTTACTAGCTCTTGGGCAGAGCTCTCAACTACCATAAGCTTATGTATCCTATAAAATAGTTAATATATTATTTACTATTAATGAATATATCATTTATTATTTTCTTTTATGTAATATAATATTAGTAAGATAAACTATATTAGGGTTTTTGTAAGGATCAAGTGAGAATATTTGCTTAAAAGAGAGTTGATGCCCGGTAGCCAAAAATTACCTGAGGTTAGCAGAATTAGGTTTATTACCTGTAATAATAAGGGAGTCTGTATACTATGGGGAGCCAATGGTATCCAGTCAAAGGATTTTAGGAGAGATTGCTATAGGATCGGAATCAGAGTTAGGTGATTTGGAGTGGGTTAAAGGAAATGAGGGTCTGTTCAAGGATTGAGTGCTGTCAGAAAGTAGGGGCAATCCTGGTATGGGGCATCTTAGTTTTTATCAAGCTGTTGGCGGAGGGGGGCAGATTGGAGCCAGCCAATGCCCTCATTGTAGAAGAAGCAAGAGTCACTCCTAGGGGAGGATGACATTTGGTCTTTTTTGTGTTTGTACAGAATTCTTTTTAAATCTTCATTCAAGCCTGTTTGTAGATTGGCTCGCCTCTTATTCTGTCACCATCGTGGAGAATCTTCATCTGATATTAACATCCTATGAAGTTGTTTATGTTCACCAGGGGAACACCGCAGCTCACTGACAGCAACCAGGCGGTTTCCCACTGTCAAAGATGCTGCTTCTCCTATCCCACCCACTTAGGTCTTAGCAGGAAATCAAACAAAGGCCATCAAAACTTTGAAAAATTTAAAGACTATGTTCATTACTTTGCAGGCAAGGAAAAACAAATAAGCTCAACATTTTTTCCCTGAGTGGTTTGCTAAGGGAAGACTAAGGTTTTAAGTGCTAGAAAAGCTCGAGGTAGTTATGTCATTAATAATTAAAAAGTAACCACCAAGAAAAATCAGAACAAATCTGTCGATCTATAAATGATAGCTTTAAAACATACCATTGTTCACTGGTCAGCAAAGAGTCTTCAGCTGAGTCCAGTAAGGGCTTGAAGTTCATGGTTCTTTAAAACCTGGATGTCTAGAGGCGCCTGGGTGGCTCTGTAAATTAAGCATCCAACTTTAGCTCAGGTCATGATCTCATGGTTCATGGGTTCGGGCCCCGCACTGGGCTCTGTGCTGACAGCTCAGTGCCTGGAGCCTACTTCAGATTCTGTGTCTCCCTCTCTCTCTGTCCCTCTCCCACTCATACTCTGTCTCTCTCTCTCAAAAATAAATAAAACATTAAAAATTTTTTTAAAAAACCTGGATGTCTCTAACATCAGCCCTAGGGACCTCCATCTGTAGAGTGACCATATGACCTAGTTTATCTGGGGGAGTCCTAGGTTATATCTGCTGTAATTATTATAGAGTTTCAATATTGGTATCTTCTAGGAAGTATTGGGACAAATGGAATTTTTTATGGATAAATATTTGCAATATTTACAACATTCCATGACTTAAAGTGGACTTTCATTCGGAAAAGTAATTCATGTGACACATACATGTTTTTTCTAGGATTTCTCATTAGTCATTGGCTTAAAGATGGCTTTAGGCATGTCATTATGAAGCCTAATGGTTTTTATAGGATTCTCATAGTCTTGATTGGTTTTTCAATGCATTTCCCCAGTTATCATTCTGCCTCTGGAGCCTGTTCACCGTGTTTGAGTATAGTCTTTCGCCTCATGATTCCATTACCCCAAGATGAGGGTTCTGTTGCCAAGGACACTGGGGTGCCGCACGTTCATTGCCGTGTAAACGGAAGACCTGTAAGGCCACCTGGTCAGATAGGACCATGCTCTTGGCTGCTTTCAGTCTGGTGGTTCTGTTTATTCTTCTTGTCAAGTTTTCATGCCTTTTACAATTTCTTCTGATTTTTCTCCCTCAACTCCTCTCATTTCTACTAGCTAAACTTCTTATTCTCCCACCTTCTAAATATCCTCTTCCTCCAAAATCACACTATGGCCACTATTCCCCTCAACGACCATTTCCAAAATCAATGCCCAAATACCTCGCAAGGCTTTCGCTCTGTCAAGGGTATGTATTCATGATATGTTCAGTCTCGGGGGAGGATTCACAAAACGCGTCCAAGTACACGGAACAACTCACATGTCTTGGAGATGCGTTATTCATAGAACTCTGTATTAGGCACGTCGAGTTACATGGTGCTTTTTATTTATTTATTTTTTTTTTTGATTTTTTTTTTTTTTTTTAAATTTTTTTTTTTTTTTCAACGTTTATTTACTTTTGGGACAGAGAGAGACAGAGCATGAACGGGCGAGGGGCAGAGAGAGAGAAGGAGACACAGAATCGGAAACAGGCTCCAGGCTCTGAGCCATCAGCCCAGAGCCCGACGCGGGGCTCGAACTCATGGACCGCGAGATCGTGACCTGGCTGAAGTCGGACGCTTAACCGACTGCGCCACCCAGGCGCCCCTACATGGTGCTTTTTAAATCCAAGAGTTTTTGGAAGGATAATTGGGCTCATAAAGATATGTATTCATTCTTTGCCTGTTGGTCTCCGACCAACCTCTCCCTACCCCCCTCTCTTCCCAGTACCGAGTGTCAGAGAGGGCTCTACACCAAAGCATTCTCAGAATCATTGAGGCAAGGCCAAGTGTCCGTATCATGCGTTTAATTCCATTCTACTTCTCACACAATTACTTCATTCCCTCTCTCCTTTTTTCTAACTAAATTTGAACCACCTCAAAGGGAGGTAAGGTCAAAATGACTAATAATTAAAAAAAAAAAAAAAAATTAAGAACTCCAGAGATCCAGAACATGCCGCCAGATTACCCTTGCAGCCGCCTTGCCAGGACGGGTGGTTGCTCAGCCTTCACGGCCCACTGGCCCACTCACGGGAGTTGCTCCCCGTGGATCTTGAGCCTGGGAAGAGATTCAGAGATGAGCAGCAAACGAAACCCAGCCAACACTCAACCTGCCAGCCATGAAATGCTCAAACAGAAGACCAGGCCAAGGGACCCACCACCCTCCTAAGTAGGCAGATTGTTCCTTGTGTGTTTTGAAAGAGTTGGCTGGTTTCTGGGCTTCTCTCTGCCTTGTGCTTTTCACATATTTGTGTGTCTATGGTCAGACAAATAAGAAACGCACACACTGTGCACACGCATATGTGGATCTAGCAAGGGGCACGTGTGGAATTTGCTTACATTTCAGACAGCTCCTTTAATGACGTGACTCGTGAGGCACGGGCACCCGTTTTTGCAGACTGTCGCAGCCCACAGAAAAGCTGCCGCGTTCGGTCTCCAAGGAGACTCCCAGGCCAGTTACCTTGGCAACGCATCCTGTCTGTCATGGGGTCTGATTACTTGAGCTTGCGATATTGCTGTGGCACACCCTGTAGATACTCATAGGAGCCTTGACTGTCCAGACAAGTCCTCCAAGACCCTTTCTGATCTGACCCCTGCCACCACTCGCGTCCTGCCTCTTGCTGATGGTATCTTCACACTTTGCTCCAACCACAGACTACCACCACCCTCTCTCCTGTGCTCCACACACACCGTCTCCCCCACGCTGCCAGGCAAGACTCCTACTTGAACTTCAGGTCTCCGTGAAGATACCACTTCCTTTAGAAATTCTTTCTGGATCTTTCTAAGGATTCGATGCCACTCCTGTGCTCTCGTTAGAACCTTGTGTTTAAATCATTCACCTGTAGCACTTCCTCCACAGTGCTTTACCCACTTGTTTACTTGTCTCTCTAGTCTCTTGTCTCTCTAGTCTAGTCTAGACTCTAGAGAGTCTCTAGTCTCTTCTAATGAAGAATGTGCTCTTCCTGCCAGGAACAAGGTCTTGCTCAGAAGGGTAGGGAAGCATGTGGGTGTAGGAGTATGGAAACCGAAAGTCCTGACCTGGCCCCAAAATGGCTAAGTATGTCTTGCCTTTCTTTTTTTTTTTTTAATTTTTTTTTTTTAACATTTATTTATTTTTGAGACAGAGACAGAGCATGAACGGGGGAGGGTCAGAGAGAGGGAGACACAGAATCTGAAACAGGCTCCAAGCTCTGAGCTGTCAGCACAGAGCCTGACGTGGGGCTCGAACCCACAGACCGTGAGATCATGACCTGAGCCGAAGTCGGCTGCTTAACCGACTGTGCCACCCAGGCGCCCCAGTCTTGCCTTTCTTATTCTTCCTCCAACCACCACCTTCCTCTTGGCGAATGGTAATAAGTTTCGTGGTAATAAGTTTCAGCCTTTACCCATCTCTTCTTCCCCGCTTAGGGGGTGTGGTAGAGTACATCCAAATATGAGCGGAGTTCCCTTCTTCAGAATAATGGCATTAGTATTTGGATTACTCACTATCTGAATCATTGCACAGTTCTCTTTGGACGAGGAGATGAGCAGAGTTTGCCGTAAAGGGCCACATACTGCCTCTGCCTCTGCTCACTGTTCATTTCTGTTACTGTTTTATAACCTTTAAAAACGTGAAAAGCATGTCTGGTTCATGAGGCCATGGGCAGGATTTTGCCTTTGGCGTATAGCTCGCCAACCAGCTTGATGTCAATTTTGCAGAGACCGATCGCCAAGGTATCTAACACAGTGCTTAAACCAGGGACCCACGGGCCCCTCTCTTGCAATCCTTGCTCTTGGATCTGTGCAACCTTTCTCCCTTTGACAGTTGTGTGTGTATGTGACCTTCTGGAGTTTGGGACTGGTGCTAACTTCTCTTCCTTCCTGTCTCAGGGTTCTAGTCTGCCTGTCCCTGGTCTTGCCTTTCCCTGCCACCACCAGCCGCCCCCCCCCCCACCCCCCGCCACCGTCCTGGAAGTTATATGAACTGAGGGCGCGAAGCTTCCTTTTGGCATTTATTTACTTTATGTTATGAGAAAAGAGACACAACCAAAGATTTTTCAAAGCAAGTTCTTTTATTTCTGACCATTCCCTTCCAGGATTCCAGGATTCTTGAATGAATTCTCTTCAAAGTATCATATGTCTGTAGTAAATATGTGCTTGCACATTAAATTCTTCCTGATTCCGGTTCTGATGTATGTTCTGACGTACCAGGGGTTTGGACTTCCAACATATAAATTTGGAGGGGGATACAATTCAACCCATAATGCCAACCGCCCCCCCCCAAATTAAGACTTCTCTAACGCCTGCTATTTTTCCAAGCATTTCCCACACATCACCTTTTCAATTTTGCCCTTACCTGGCATGCGTCTGCACGCTGATTTTGTTCTTCCGTAGCGACCAGCAGCAGCTACAGCTCCTGTACTCCGAGTGCATCCTGTCCGTGCTCAGCAGCTCCTCCCCCTCCATGCACCTGCACAGAGGTTTCACAGACCTGATCTGGTGAGCACCCGTCCTCACACCCCCCAACCCCAACTCGAGCGTTCTCCCCTTCTAGCCGTGAGTGGGGGTCCCCTCCCATGGCATCCGTGACCTACTGGTCATCTCGCCCGTGGGCACGTGCTTTAGAAAGCAGGAAAATTGTTTTGCTTGCATGCACTAGACCAGGATAGAGAGAAGCTTATGATTTTTTTTTTTTTTTAACAAAATAGGTCTCCAGGGCCCTCCTGCATTTTGTTGACACCACGGGATCATGAGACTCAGGAAGGAGGGGATTGTTTTCTAGGTTACCGGTCTATCCTAAAAGTATGCGAAGGCACCAGAAGGTTGCACAGGGGGGCAAGAGCGACTGAGTGTTATTCTTAGCCCTTCCGTGGTACATTCTCCATCTCAACGTGCAGACGAGTCACTTAATTATAGCCAGAGGTACACACAAGTGACAGGGCCCGCAGGCAGCCAGCTAGTTACTGTGGGTTCCGGGGCTTTTCCACAGGGAGGAAATCGAATGATGTGACAGTACCATGTGTCAGAATTTCAAATTAACTTCTGAAATTAGAAGTAGAAATAATTTTGTTATTTATAGTAAAATGAGTCACTCTGACGAAGCCATTTAGCATTTTGAGTCTGTTTCTTTACGTAAGACAGTTTCTTAATACTTCTCCTGGGATTTTCTTTAGTCAATTCTGCCTTGAGTTCCGAGAAAAAGTATTCTCTTCGTATACCTAGAAGTGACGGAGAGACGCGGAAAACGGAGGCAGGACATTAGCCAAAAAGAGGGGCAGTAAAGAACCCAACTCGTACTAGCCATTTTTGTAGCATCAGGGGTAATATTCACAGTTTGTCATTTCGGCTTGTCGCGGAACGGATGTTTCCTCCTGTGTCTTCCCAGGAAGAACCTTTGCCCTGCTCTCATCGTGATCCTGGGGAATCCAATTCATGACAAAACCATCACCTCCGCTCACAGCAGCAGCGCCGGTGCGGGCGTCGAGTCGGACTCTGCATCTCCGGGAGTTTCCGACCACGGCCGGGGGTCGGGCTGCTCCTCCACGGCGCCAGCCCTGAGCGGGCCGGTGGCTCGGACCATTTACTACATCGCGGCCGAGCTGGTCCGGCTGGTGGGGTCGGTGGACTCCATGAAGCCCGTGCTCCAGTCCCTGTATCACCGGGTGCTGCTCTATCCGCCACCCCAACACCGGGTGGAAGCCATCAAAATCATGAAAGAGGTAAGGAGGCCCCGAAGAACGCCACCGTGCTGGCCAGATGGCGGGAGGCGTTATCTGCACATTGTGTCTTACACGCAGAAAGCACTCAGAAAATGTTTGCCAGGCACCTGCTCAAACTTACTTGTTACTACGTGGTATCCAGTCACGGGCAGCATCTTTAGGACGGGGGCGTGTATCCATGTGTTGGGAGCCCGGGGAAGGAGGGGTCGATGGGTGCTGACCGATGCAAAGCCATTGATAATTCAAGCTGCAGGCATCTGACCGGGCCCCAGGCTGATTTCATCCCGTTCCCTTAGGTGCTGTTTGTGCAGCTATATGTGTTTATTCCCTTTTGCCAAAATTGGATTTCCAAGTGATTTTCTACTCATGTTGTATATTATCCAAAAACAAAACAAAACAAAACAAAACCATCACTAATCTCTGACTATTAAAAGGAATCCCTTTGCCTCATTCCTTCTTAGGCCTCATATCCCAAACATCATGACCCCTGTGAGAAGGTAAAGATTGTCCAGCTTGTAACAGCCATCCCCGTGTGCTCCTTCATGGTTTTGAGGAGGAATTAGGGTTATTGTGAAGGTACTTCAAATAAGAATTTCTCTGCTGTCTCTCAACCAAAAAGAAAAGAGACCCACGTTTTTGTATTTGTGCACGTGTTCGTTGCCTTTGCTTTTGGTTCCTACACCAAAACAACAACAAACCCAGAGTAGCAAATTTCCCTTGTTGATGATTCATTTATTTAAAGTAATATTTGCTACTCATCAGTTTCTCAAAAGCTTAATTTAAAATGCCCCTTGGTGTTGCTTTAACAAGATTTGATTGTAACGAACAATGGAAAGTTCTGACTCAATATTTCTAGAAACGAAGGAGTGATTCAGATCTAATTGTGGTTACGAAAATCTATGAGCACACAATAATAACCTTTGAATCCTTACCTTCTCTATGCCCAGCACTTCACATATATTATCTCTAATACTCTTGATAACTCTTGGATGTTGTATATCAACTGTACTAGTGAAAAATGTTATTTCTTTTCCCTATCACAGCTTCAGGCAATACAAACAAAGGGTCAGCTTTAATAACTGATCAGTCCCAGGTTGACGAACACAATACAGCTTTGGAGGCAAGTGAGACTAGACTAGTTTCTCACCACCCAGCTCCCTTGGGGACCCAGCCCTACCCTTGTTAAGTTTATAAACGGGAGCAGAATGGGCTTTCTCTGAATAGGCAGATCTTCAAGGGGAAGAAAGAGGAAGAGGCTGGCTACTCATGTTCAGCTCCCCCTACGTTCACCAGTGAGATCAGACTCCCCCTCCTCAATTAGGAGGAAGTGAGAGAGAGAGGAGAGAGGTCCAGGATTTTATTCCACCGAATGTTCCTCCCCGCAGAGACACGATGCCAGAAAAAATGAATTTTCCCTCCCGCAAAGAAACTGAGGCTTCAGAGAGTCAAATGATTTGCGCAAGGTCCCAAAGAAAGAGAAAGGGTATACACCCCGGTCTGTCTGACCTGAAACCCAAGGTCTTTTCCTACAGCGCGCTTACTACCGTACTTGACTTTGATATTGCAATGCCAGTGATTCTAGGAGCCCCCGTTCCCCTGCTGGCTCAGCTACCCCCTTCTTAAGCCTCAGTTGAAGAGTCAGAGTTTGGATCCTCTCTCTGCCACTCCCCAGCTAGGTTATAGTAGCTCAAGCGTTTAACTCTGAGCCTACAGTTTTGTATCCGTGCCTAGTAGTAATCTTCCAAAGGTTCAAAATGCCATGCGGTTTGCATCGGTACTCTGCAAGCATAAAGGGCCAGACAGACATTTGGCATGCTTATTGCTTTCCCAAGGAAAAGAAAAAACATGTGGAGGCTGGAACTCACTCTTCCTCATGACCTCCTGCCTAGAGTGGGGCTCTAATTCTAGCTCTGCTCTCCGGCTGCCTGTTTCCTTCCTTTTGTCCTTCTGGACTTAGACTTCTCAATCACCACTGTTAACAGTTTATTTTCGGGCTCTCATGGCTCCTGTTGCCTCTTCCGTCAAGTCTGAATTCCTCTGCCCCGTTGCTAGACCCTTCTGTCGTCGTCCTCATTTCCTGTCATCACCCTCGTTCCACCTGACCGACCTTGCTCCGTTCAGCTCCCAGGCTCCTGCTTCCATTCAGACTCCCCTCCCGTCTCCCCACGGGCCATTCCACTTAGCGTCAAGCAGTTGATTGAAATGTGCCAGGCGCAGCCGGCACTGCATGTTAGTTGATTTACAAACTTTCTTAGGAAGGTAACACTACTCCCGGTTTCTCGGTGGGGAGGCTGGGGCTCCATGAGTCGAAGTTACTTGCCCAAAGTCCTTGTGAGTAGCAGGGCCGCCCCATGAACCCGGATGTTCGAAGAACAGCTCTCTGTGCCGTCAAAACCCTCCTCCTTCACACTGCTGCCTCCCCAAACCACTACTTTTGCTCTTCTCTAAATTCCCTCATTTAGCAATTAATTGTACGTCCCATCCCACTGAACATTTCCACATGGTGCAAACTTCTTCTCAAATACGTGTTTGTATCCGTTGCTTTCTTGGGTTCCCTCTCCCCACCCCCAACCCGGTATCCAACACTGCAGTGCTTGAATCCGAATAAGTGCTCGATAAATTTTGACTGAATGACAGATGGCCCTGAAGACAGACTATCTTCAAAGACAACGTTTTGTAAGCAGCAGCAACCTTTCTTTCCCACTCAGGGTTGACCGGCACTGGGGTTGTGGCTACTTATGGTGGATCCACTTGATGAGTGAATGCTAAGTAAATACATTGCATACGGGGTCTGGAGGTGTCTACATGTATTTGACATGATAATTTCTTTTTTTTTAATTTTTTTTCTAACGTTTATTTATTTTTGAGACAGAGAGAGACAGAGCATGAACAGGGGAGGGGCAGAGAGAGAGGGAGACACAGAATCTGAAACAGGCTCCAGGCTCTGAGTGGTCAGCACAGAGCCCGACGCAGGGCTCGAACTCACGGACCGTGAGATCATGACCTGAGCCGAAGGCGGACACTTAACCGACTGAGCCACCAAGGTGCCCCTACATGATAATTTCTTTATGACTGCAGAGGAAATATGTTTTCCCCTTCTCATAGATTTTCTAGCTTCCCGAGATTATCTTACAGGGCAAGGCTGGAATTAGACACCAGCGCCTAAATAGCATGTCCAGACGGTGCTGCCCCATGGAGCACAGCAGACTGACATGGGCCAGGTTATTGTGACAAGTGGGACCTCCACTCGCTATGACAACCAATAATTGGGGGAGGTTGGTAACCTGGAAACCAAAATGTGCAGTCTGTGCACCCAAGGAAAACCACTGGGCACCAGAATGTTTGCTTAGCCTATCGGAGTTTGAATGCTTGGTGTGTTATTTCCCTGTTCTCTTTGTAATTTGTCACTCTGCCATGTGCGCTGTGCGCCCATTAATCAAAGACAGGACATTTTGTTTTTCGAAGCACATTCTCTTTCCTGTTTCTGCTTTCCCCCAAAATGAACAATGATCAATAGTACACCTTGCTTCCTTTTCTCTCTCCCATGGTCGGGCTTCAGAAGGAGTTCCCTAATCTTTAATCAGACCTTTGACATCCCAGCCACTTGACATCACATCCCTCATTCCCACAGCAAGAAGCTGGGATTAAACGTGTCTTGCCTTTCTTCAAGCAGTTGTTGAGGGTTCTTCAGAATCGTAATCACTCAGTGCCCTTTCCCTCCAGATTTGGAAACAACTGAGAAGTAAACACAAGATTAATGTGGGAATTAAATATTGTCATCTAATTTGTTACTGGTAAGGTTAGATTCAAGAATGTAATAAGATCCAAAAAGAAAGTGACATTCCCCACAGCCATGCTGCCCCTGAAATGCACTTACCTTTGTATCAAGGGATGGGACAGCTAGAGGCACTTAGACCCCACCAGCTTCACTTGGGTGCAGGCCTGGCAGGTAGCATGAGAGAGAGTGGGGGCAGGGGGGAGAAGAAGGAGGAGACTAGGCAGGTAGGAGAGGGAGAAGAGTGGGAGAGGAAGGAAAAAAAAGGGAGAGGAAAGGAAAGGGAGGGAAAGGGGGGAGGGAAACTTGACTCTTTCAATGTCAAAAAAATAAGGGACGCTTGGGTGGCTCAGTTTAGTATTGGACTTGGGCTCAGGTCATGATCTCATAGCTCAGCTCCTGGGTTTGAGCCCCATGTTGGGCTCTGTGCTGACAGTTCAGAGCCTGGAATCTGCTTCAGATTGTGTGTCTCCCTCTCTTTCTCTGTCCCTCCCCCACTGGTGCTCTGACTCTCTCTCTCTCTCTCAAAAATAAACATTAAAAAATTTTTTCAAAAAAATAAAATGTCAGTACTCCCCCAAACAATCTACATATTCAATGCAATCCCTATCAAAATAATACCAGCATTCTTCACAGAACTAGAACAAACAATCCTAAACTTTATATGGAACCAGAAAAGACCCCGAATAACCAAAGCAATCTTGAAAAAGAAAACCGAAACAGGAGGCATCACAATTCCAGACTTCAAGCTGTATTACAAAGCTGTAATCATCAAGACAGTATGGTACTGGCACAAAAACAGACACTCAGATCAATGGAACAGAATAGAGAACTCAGAAATGGACCCACAAACATATGGCCAACTAATCTTTGACAAAGTGGGAAAGAATATCCAATGGGATAAGGACAGTCTTCTCAGCAAATGGTGTTGGGAAAACTGGACAGCGACATGCAGAAAAATGAACCTGGACCACTCTCTTACACCATACGCAAAAATAAACTCAAAATGGATGAAAGACCTAAATGTAAGACAGGAAGCCATCAAAATCCTAGAGGAGAAAACAGGCAACAACCTCTCCGCTCTTGACCACAGAAACTTCTTACTTGACATGTCTCCAGAGGCAAGGGAAACAAAAGCAAAAATGAACTATTGGGACTTCATCAAGATAAAAAGCTTCTGCACAGCAAAGGAAACAACAAAACTAAAAGGCAATGGCAGAAGATATTTGCAAATGATGTATCAGATAAAGGGTAAGTATCCAAAATCTATAAAGAACTTACCAAACTCAACACCCAAAAAACAAATAATCCAGTGAAGAAATGGGCAAAAGACATAAACAGTTTTCCAAAGAAGACATCCAGATGGCCAATTGACACATGAAAAAATGCTCAACATCATTCATCATCAGGGAAATACAAATCAAAACCACAAGGAGATACTACCTCACACCTGTCAGAATGGCTAAAATTAACAACTCAGGCAACGACAGATGTTGGTGAGGATGCAGAGAAAGGGGAACCCTTTTGCACTGTTGGTGGGAGAGCAGACTGGTGCAGCCGCTCTGGAAAACAGTATGGAGGTTCCTCAAAAAATTAAAGATAGAACTACCCTGTGACCCAGCAATTGCACTACTAGGTATTTATCCAAAGGATACCAAAATGCTGATTTGAAGGGACACGTGCATCCCAATGTTTATAGCAGCACTATCAACAATAGCCAAAGTATGGAAAGAGCCCAAATGTCCATCGACTGATGAATGGATAAAGATGTGGTACATATATTTAATGGAATATTACTCGATCAAAAAGAATGAAATCTTGCCATTTGCAACAATGTGGGTGGAACTAGAGTGTATTATGCGAAGTGAAATAAGCCAGAGAAAGACAAATATCATATGATTTCACTCATATGTGGAATTTAAGATACCAAACAGAAGAACATAAGGAAAGGGAAGCAAAAATAATACAAAACGGAGAGGGAACAAACCATAAGAAAGAACAAACTGAGGGTTGCTGGCAGGGTTGGGGGAAAGGCTAAATGGACGAGGGACATTAAGGAGGACCCTGGTTGGGATGAGCACTGGGTATTTTTTGTAAGTGATGAATCATTAAATTCTGTTCCTGAAAAAAGGTAAATATATTTTGATTTAAAAAAAATAAAATGTGTAGAGAAAATTGGAAGCTTCATTTCTTTGCCTCCAAGAGAGTAGAAGTTCCCAATTTCTGGGGTCCAAAAGAAATGTAGAAGGAGAGAGGGAAAGAGAAGTGCCCCTTAAGATACAACTTTTTCTACTTAATATACCTTTTCCCATGAGTGTAAATCACTTTGAAAATAATGGACATAGTGATTGAAAGTCTTTTCCAATGCACTTAGCCCAATCTTTTCCTGAATTAGCCTCAAAATAAAATTTTGTTTAAAGACATCTAACACATGGAAATAATAACTAATTATACTGAACAGTAATGAGAATTCTATATGTGAAAACTTGTAGGATGTAGCCAAAGCGCTATATACAAGGGTATTGATAGCTTAAAATGCTTATATTGAAAGTTAGGAAGCCTACAATTAATATTCTAATTCTCCAAGTTAGAGAGTTGGGAAAAGAAGAGCAGATTTAATTCAAAGAAGGTAGAAAAGAGGAAAAATAAAGAAGATAAAAGCAGAAAGTAATGTGATAAAAGCAAATATAGTGGATCACTAAAGTGAAAAATATCAGGGGTCTAAAAAAACTGAGGAAATTGAAAAACTCTTGATAAAAGCAATCACAAAATCCCAGAATAGGTAAAAACAACTAAGTAGAAATAAGAATGAAAACACACTTGGAACTATAAATGTTAGAAACGTTAAAGAAATCAAGGTCTAATAAGGCCACTGATGCCAGTAAATTTGAAAATTTAGATAAAATAGATAAATCCCTGGGAAATAGCATAGCCTTTAACAAGCTGAGAAATTGAGGACCTAAATAGTTCTAGAAACTTTTAAACATTTTTTTTTTCAACATTTATTTATTTTTTTAAGACAGAGAGAGACAGCATGAATGGGGGAGGGGTAGAGAGAGAGGGAGACACAGAATCGGAAGCAGGCTCCAGGCTCTGAGCCATCAGCCCAGAGCCTGACGCGGGGCTCGAACTCACAGACCGCGAGATCGTGACCTGGCTGAAGTCGGACGCTTAACCGACTGTGCCACCCAGGCGCCCCTAGAAACTTTTAAAAAAATTGAATCAGTAGTTAAAAATTGTTCCCTAAAACAAAATAAAAATAAAAATAAATTTTAAAAAATTAAAAAAAAAAACAACCACTGGCCCCATACAACTTTAAAAACAAGTTATACCAACCGTTAAGGAATGGATAGTTCCAATAATATGTGAGCTTTTCCAAGGAATAGAATGAGGGAATACTCCTCAACCCATGTGTTCTTTTTAATTTTTTAAAAGTTGTTTTACCTTTTGACCCCCTTCATCCATTTTTTCCATCCCCTCACCCCTCACCTCTGACAACCACCAATTTTCTGTAACTATGAGCGTGATCTTTTGTTTTTTTGTTTTTCAAGATTCTACCTATAAGAGATATTATACAATATTTGTCTTTCTTTGTCTGACTTGTTTCACTTAGCATAACACTCTTTAGTTTCATCAATGTTACCACAAATGACAAGATTTCATTCTTTTTTTTTTTTTTTTTTTTTTAAATTTTTTTTTTTCAACGTTTATTTATTTTTGGGACAGAGAGAGACAGAGCATGAACGGGCGAGGGGCAGAGAGAGAGGGAGACACAGAATCGGAAACAGGCTCCAGGCTCTGAGCCATCAGCCCAGAGCCCGACGCGGGGCTCGAACTCACAGACCGCGAGATCGCGACCTGGCTGAAGTCGGACGCTTAACCAACTGCGCCACCCAGGCGCCCTAGATTTCATTCTTTTTTATGGCTGAGTAGTATTTCTCTGTGGGGGGGGGGGGGCGGGTATGCGACATCTTCTTTGGATTATCCACTTATCCTTTGAGAGATACTTAGGTTGTTTCCATATTTTGGCTATTGTAAATAATGCTGCAATAACCATGGGGGTACATGTATCTTTTTTGAATTTGTGTTTTCATTTTCTTCAGATAATTATTCAGAAGTGTAATCGATGGATTGTATGGCAGTCTATTTTAATTTTTTGAGGCACTTCCATACTGTTTACTATAGGGGCTGTACCAATTTACATTCCCACCAGCTATGCACAAGGATTCTTTTTTCTCCACATCCTTGCCAACACTTGTTTTTTCTAGTCTTTTTTTTAAGTTTATTTATTGAGTGAGAGAACACATGCATGAGTGGGAGAGAGGCAGAGAGAGAGAGAGAGGGAGAGAGAGAATCCCAAGCAGGCTCCATGCTGTCAGCACAGATCCCGATGAGGGGTTTGATCCTGTGAACCATGAGATCATGACCTGAACTAAAACCAAGACTCAGATACTTAACTGATTGAGCCACCTAGGCACCCCTAGTCTTTTTGATAATAGCCATTCTAACAGGTCTGAGGTAGTATCTCATTGAGGTTTTGATTTGTATTTCCCAGGTGATGATTGATGTTGAATATCTTTTCATATGTCCATTGGCCATCTGTATGTCTTCTTTGGAGAAATGTCTACTCAAGTCCTTTACCCAGTTTTAAAATTGGATTGTTTGGGTTTTTTTTTTATCTTTTTATTGAGTGATAGGAGTTCTTTCTGTATTTTGGATATTAACCCCTTATCAGATACGTGACTTACAAATACTTTCAGTATGTGGCCTTTTCATTTTGTTGATGGTTTCCTTTGCTGTGCAGAAGCTTTTTAGTGTGATGTGGTCCCACATGATCATTTTTGCTTTTGTTGTTTTTACTTGGTATCAGATTTTAAAAGTCATCTGCAAAACTCATGTCAAGGAGCTTACTGCCTATGTTTTCTTCTAAGAGTTTTATGGTCTCAAGGCCTACATCCAAGCCTTCAATCCATCTTGAGTTAATTTTTCTGTATGGTGGAAGACAGTCGTCTATTTTCATTCTTTTGCTTGTGTCTGTCCAGCATTCCAAGCACCATTTGTTGAAGGGATTGTCCTTCTCCGATTGTATATTCCTGCCTCCTTTGTTATATATTAATTGACATACACGTATAGACTTATTTCTAGGCTTTCTATTCTGTTCTTTTTGATCTATGCGTCCGTTTTTATGCAGTGCCATAATGTTTTAATTACCATAGCTTTGTAATAAGGTTTGAATCAGGGAGTGTGATGGCTCCTGTTTTTATCTTTCTCAAGATTGCTTTGGCTATTCCAGGTCTTCTATGGTTCCATACAAATTTCAGGATTGTTTGTTCTGTTTCCGTGAAAAATGCCATTGGAAATTTGGTAGAGATTGCATTGAATCTGTAGATTGCTTTGGGTAGTAAGGGCATTTTAACAAGATTAATTCTTTGAATCCATGAGCACAGAACATCCTTCCATTTATTTGTGTCATCTTCAATTTATTTTATTAATGTCTTATAGTTTTCAGTATACTGGTCTTTCACCTCCTTGGTTAAATTTATTCTTAGGCATTTCCTTATTTTTTGATGCCTCGTAAATAGGAGTATTTTCTTGATTTCTCTTTCTGATAGTTCATTAGTGTATGGAAATGCAACAGATTTTTTTATATGCTGATTTTGTACCCTGCAAATTCTCTGAATTCATTTGTTAGTTCTAACAGTTTTTTAAAAGAGTCTGTAGGGTTTTCTATATATAATATCATGCCATCTGCAAATAGTGACAGTTTTATTTCTTCCTTTCCAGTTTGGATGCCTTTTACTTCTTTTTCTTGCCTGATTGCTGTAGCTAGGACTGACGATACTATGTTGAATAAAAGTGGCAAGATTGGCATCCTTGTCTTGCTCCTGATCTCAGAGGAAAAACTTTTGGCTTTTTACTGTTGAATAGGATGCTATTTGAAATATATGGCCTTTATTATGTTGAGATATATTCCGTCTCCACCCACCTTTTTGAGAGTTTTTATCATAAGTGGATGTGGAATTTTGTCAAATGCTTTTTCTGCATCAATTGAAATTATCTTTTCATTTTGTCCTTCATTTTGTTAACGTTGTGAATCACTTGACTAATTTGTGGCTCAGTCACTTGAACCATCTTTGCATCCCTAGAATAAATCCCACTTGATTATGGTATATGATCCTCTTAATACGTTGTTGAATTTGGTTTGATCACATTTTATTGAGAATTTTTGCATCTATGTTCATCAGAGATGTTGGCCTCTAATTTTCTCTTCTTGTGGTGTCCTTGTCAAGTTTTAGCATCAGGGTGATGACAGCCTCATAAAATGAGTTTGAAAGAGTCCCCTCCTGGGGCGCCTGGGTGGCTTAGTCGGTTAAGCGTCCAACTTCAGCTCAGGTCACGATCTCATAGCTAGTGAGTTTGAGCCCTGCATTGGGCTATATGCTGACAGCTAGGAGCCTGGAGCCTGCTTTGGATTCTGTGTCTTCCTCCCTCCCGGCTCCTCTCCTGCTCATGCTGTCTCAAAAATACATAAACACTAAAAAAAAAAAAAAAAAAAATTCGAAAGAAAAGAATCCCCTCCTTTTCTGCTTTTTGGAAGAGTTTGAGAAGGATTGATATTAATCCCTTGAATGTTTGGTAGGATTCACTGGTTAAGTCATCTGGTCTTGGACTTTTGTTAGTTGGGAGGCTTTTGATTACTGATTCAATCTCCTTACCAGTAATTGATCTATTCAGATATTCTGTTCCTTCATGATTCAGTCTTGGTAGGTCATATATTTCTGGAAATGTATTCTTTTCTTCTAGGTTGTCCAATTTGTTGACATATCATTTTTATAAGAGTCTCTTGGGGTCTTTTGTATTTCTGTGGTATCAGTTGTAACACCTCTTTCATTTCTGATTTTATTTAAATCTTCCAGTTTTTTTTTTCCTGGCGAGTCTAATAAAAGTGTGTCAATTTTATCTTTCCAAAGAATCGACTCTTAGTTTCATTGATCTTTTCTGTTGTTTTTTAGTCTCTATTTCATTTATGTCTGCTGTCATCTTTCTTATTTACTTCCTTCTACTAACTTTAGGCTTCACCTGTTCTTTTTCTAGTTCCTTAAAGTGTAACGTTACATTATTTGTTTGAGACTCTTCTTATTTTTTTGAGGTAGGCATTTACTGCTCTAAATTTTTCTTTTGAAACTGCTTTTTCTGCATCCCATAAATATGGGGGTGTTATATTTCCATTTTTGTTTGTCTCAAGGTCTTTTTTAATTTCTCTTTTCGTTTCTTCTTTGACCCGTTAGTTGTTTGGTAGCATGTTGTTTAAAATTCACATATTTGTGAATTTCCCAGTTTTCCTCATGTAATTAATTTCTAGTTTCGTGCCAATGTGATCAGAAAAGACTCCTGATATGATTTCATTTCTCTTAAATTTAAGACTCGTTTTGTGCCCTCCCATATGATCTATTCTGGAGAATGTTCTGGGTATGCTTGATCAATGCAGTTTGCAGCTAGCCGGCTCCGATAGCAAAGTGAGACAAAGAGAGTAGAGGGAAGTTAAATTAGAGGCCATTCTCACTAAAGAACGTAGATACAAGTGCTTTATTGTTCTGTGCTATAAAAGTTTTTGAAACAACCCCTTAGAGAATTTGCTTTGTCTAAGCCAGTCCTGAACTGAGGACCTGGGAACCCTATGTGTGTTCTGTGACAAGATGGATACTTAGATCAGTTCTATTAAGATTTGTAGTTCCAGGGGCACCTGGGTGGCTCAGTCGGTTGAGCGTCCAACTTCAGCTCAGGTCACGATCTCACGGACCATGGGTTCAAGCCCTGCGTCGGGCTCTGGGCTGATGGCTCAGAGCCTGGAGCCTGCTTCTGATTCTGTGTCTCCCTCTCTCTCTGCCCCTCCCCTGTTCATGCTGTGTCTCTCTCTGTCTCAAGAATGAATAAACGTTAAAAAAAATTAAAAAAAAAAAAAAGATTTGTAGTTCCAAACAGTTGTGGGGTTTTTTTCGAGTGTGTCAATCAATAGAGAGCGTACATGTCTCTTTGAACTCACAATTTTAAGACCTTGTGCTTTTTTATGGTGTTCACTTTACTGTTATTTTCCCCCCCTTTTCTTAAAGCTACTTGGGAGCCCACAGCGCCTCTGTGATTTGGCAGGACCCGGCTCCACTGAACCAGAATCCAGAAAAAGATCAATTTCAAAACGAAAGTCTCATCTGGATCTTCTCAAACTGTATGATACATTCCCCTTTTCCACCTACTATTGTTTGGCGAGCGATGCTTCTCTGAATGCACTTGACCTTGTTTTTAAGGCCCTGAAATTTTTATGAATCTGCCTTAAGTGGAATGTTATTGTTCAATAATGTCCCCGCAAGCCATATGAGAAGTCTTATCTCAATGTATTACAATCCTGTAACTTTCCATATTGTCATACTTAAAGTAAACGCAATGTACAGAATGAAATGTACAAAAATTATCCATTGGGGTTATGTTGGGGAAAAACTTTTTGAATTCCAGCACTATAGCTATAAGATTCCTTTACTTGTCACTTCCCTAGAAAACTGAACATCATCTAATTTGCAGTTGTTATATTCACCTGCACCTGTTCCGGAATATATTCGTCTTATAGAGGATGTCCTCATTATCCTATAGCCATTATAACTGTTTGCTTTCGGGGGAAAAAAAAAACAAAAAACGAACATAATCCAAAAGTGAGATTATGCAGTGCCTGTCCTTGTGGAGATCACAAACTCCCATCCGGAATTTTTGTGTGTCTCCAGATAAACCAGCCAACCAAGAGTCAGTGTGATTCAAGGTGGGCCACTTCACCTGGAGGTTTTCCTCTGCCAGCCGGAGCATGTTTATTTCATTTTACTTTTTGCCCAGACCATTTCACTTCATGTAGAGCAGAGGATCTGTTTTGCATACTGCCCTGCTCACCAGACTCACCCGCCTTGTTCCTTCTGGAGCATTCTCCCACGTTGCCTATGCTGATGTTGTTTTCTCCCTCGAACCCTTAGCATCATGGATGGCATGACCGAAGCGTGCATCAAGGGCGGCATCGAGGCGTGCTATGCGGCCGTGTCCTGCGTCTGCACCTTGCTTGGGGCCTTGGACGAGCTGAGCCAGGGCAAGGGCTTGAGCGAAGGCCAGGTGCAGCTGCTGCTGCTGCGCCTGGAGGAGCTCAAGGACGGGGCTGAATGGAGCCGGGACTCCATGGAGATCAACGAGGCCGACTTCCGCTGGCAGCGGCGCGTCCTGTCCTCCGAGCACACGCCGTGGGAGGCGGGGAACGAGAGGAGCCCGGACATCAGCATCAGTGTGACCACGGACACGGGCCAGACCACCCTGGAGGGTGAGCTGGGCCAGACCACACCCGAGGACCGCTCCGACAACCACAAGCACAGCCTCAGGTCGCCGGCACAGCCGGAGAGCAGGGAGACGCTGAGCAAGGTGCCGGAGCCCGAGGCGGTCGACCAACCAGACGTGGTCCAGAGGAGCCACACGGTGGCTTACCCCGACATAACGAACTTCCTGTCGGTGGACTGCAGGATGAGGTCCTACGGCTCCCGGTACAGTGAGAGCAATTTCAGCGTAGATGACCAAGACCTCTCGCGGACCGAGTTCGACTCCTGCGACCAGTACTCGATGGCGGCAGAGAAGGACTCGGGCAGGTCCGACGTGTCGGACATCGGGTCGGACAACGGCTCCCTGGCGGACGAAGAGCAGACCCCTCGGGACTGCCTGGGCCACAGGTCCCTGCGGACTGCCGCTCTGTCCCTGAAACTGTTGAAGAACCAGGAGGCGGACCAGCACAGCGCCAGGCTGTTCCTGCAGGCCCTGGAGAGCCTCCTGCCCCGCCTGCTGGCTCTGCCCAGCGTGGAGGAGGTGGACTCGGCCCTCCAGAACTTCGCCTCCACCTTCTGCTCAGGTTCGTGCAACAGGCTCCTGCCACAGTGGGTAAGCGTATTCAGAGCGTTCGGCCCGGATGGGAAATTGCCATCCTGCCTTAGGTTCAGGTGCCCAGAGCGTCTTAACGGCTCTTGGGGTTTCTTGTATTGGAAGAGAGCAAAGGAACGTAAGACGCACAGGTGGTGGTTTGTTTGAATCTAGGCAGTGGATGGCTGGAATATTCGGAGGTTGATAGATGTACGTGGTGCAGAGCAACGAATAAGAGGTGACTGCATTCTAGAAAGCTGCTGCTGACTGAGACAAATTGACAATCTCTGACTCTCAGAACATCGAGTTCTTAGCATGCTTCTACACCTTAGTGTCTAAAAATCACGAAGTGGGGCACCTGGATGGCTCAGTGGGGTAAGCATCCGACTTCAGCTCAGGTCACCGTCTCATGGTTTGTGAGTTCAAGCCCCGCGTCAGGCTCTGTTCTGACAGCTCGGAGCCTGGAACCTGCTTCAGACTCTGTGTCTCCCTCTCTCTCTCTCTCTCTCTGCCCCTCCCCTGCTTATGCTCTTTCCCGGTCTCTCTGTCTCTCTCTGTCTCTCTCTCAAAAATAAATAAACATTTAAAAGTCACAAAACAATGCACTTTTGGTATATCAATTTGTAAATTTATTATTTATTTATTTTGAAAGAGCAAGAGTGCAAGCGGGAGGGGGACAGAGAGAGAGAGAGAATCCCAAGCAGATTCCTTGCTGTCAGCACAGAGCCCCTCAGGGGGCTCAGTCTTCACAAACAGTGACATCATGACCTGAGCTGAAATCAATAGTCAGATACTTAACTGACTGAGCCACGCAGGCGCCCCTGTAAACTAATTTAAAAGAGGCCTTGGATCAGATGCAGGCTGTCCTCCCAATATAGTCTGAATTCCCCTGAACTTCCAGCATCTGATCATGGCGTGGTCTTTCTGGAGACCAGCCCCCATCGAGGAGTCCACCCGGAGTCGCCTCCTTGGGACAAAAGACGTCCCTAGTGCTCTTGTCACGTAGCCATTTACAAGTGTTTTAGGAATCAGGATGGGGTGAAAGACAAATATCAGAACAAGAGATGCGTCGAGTGTTCATGTCACTTAGGAAATTGTAAGGATTTTAGGAGCTTTGTGCCAGGAAACAGGCACAGACCAGTATATATATTTTCTATCCTCTCACAGTACTACAGAAAGAAAGTAATGCGTGCAAAACACTTATGGGAGGAATAACTGAGTGCCTGACTCCTGGGTGGTCAACTGTGTCTTCCCCTGACATTCAAGGGTCTCTTGACCACAGACGACTGAGGTGGCTGGACCCTGCTGGGCTTGTGCTCACATAGAAAGGACTAACCCTGAGAACAAACCCAGATCAAGATCACCATTTGTGCTTCCATCACAGCCTTGAGCATGTGTTTGTCATTGCCCTTACCACATTTATCAGAGTTATTTGTGAATGCATCCACCTTTCCCTCTCTGAACTTTCAGCTCCTTGAGCCCTCCAACCATGTGTAACTCATTTTGATCTTCCAACAAAGAACATATCTCACACACACACACACACACACAAATTCTAGCCCAGTTACTAGAACTTGGTAGAAGCTGACTGCTGTGTCGTTAAGAGGTAGCTTAATAAGTATCTTTAAGAAACTGACTAGAGTGTCCTTTGTCAAAAGGACACAAAAAAGACACTTTAATCCAGGTGTATCTGAGGAAGGACGCTTTTTAATATAAGAATGATCCAAAGTTGGAAGCAGCCACAGGAATATAGAACTTATAATCCTAGACGACTACTTCTGGATTTCTCAACCTCTCTAGAGGTTGGAAAGAGACACATATGATGTCTGAGGTTTCCTAACTGCACTGTGATTCTTTTAAGACGTGAAAATACCTATTTTTGAGGCTATCCAACATTTTTCTCAAGATATTTGATTTGTGTGAAGGAGCACACACACATATGCAAATTCATCTTCCATTGAAAGACTAAGACAATGTATAAATACTCTCTTAAAAACTATATTTTTCCCTAAGATCTTTTATGCCACCATTACTAAATTTGACACTGTTTTGTTGAACATTGCTAGTATGTGTTTTGTGTGTCTGTCTCTTCCTCTGTCTCTCTCTCTCACTCACTCTCTCACTCTCTCTCTCATACACACACACACACACACACACACACACACACACTTCATCAGTCAACATTTATAGAGAAGCTTCATTGTGCTCTGAACCAGGGGCCATAAGATAGGCATGCCTTATTTTTTTTAATTTTTTTAATGTTTTTATTTATTTTTGAGACAGAGAGAGACAGAGCATGAGCAGGGGAGGGGCAGAGAGAGAGGGAGACACAGAATCCGAAGCAGGCTCCAGGCTCTGAGCTGTCAGCACAGAGTCCGACGTGGGGCTCGAACTTGCAAACCGCGAGATCATGACCTGAGCCGAAGTCGGACGCCCAACTGACTGAGCCACCCAGGCGCCCCTTTTTATTTTTGTTTTTTTTTTTCATGCTTATTCTTAATAAATATTCATTGACTGTAGACTCATGAGCTTGCACTCTGGTCCCTTAACATGTGAAATACTTTATGGTATGAAAGAATCATGGGTAAAGCCTGAGTTGGAAGGAATGTTCACTCCCCTTTGGATGGGGTTTGGCAGGGCCTCTGAGCCTGGATTTCTTCTCAGCTGAATATATTCATGGGGAGAGGGAGCCCAGCAGCCTGCTCTGACCAGCTTGGCGTCCGTGGCACCAAGGCAGGCTGGCCAGCAAACATCAGTGGTCCCAAAGAACAGCTGTGGATCAGATCACGGCACCGCCACTGGTTGCATGAACGATGGCCTTGAATCATCAAGAAATAGTAAAAGCATATTTAGGGCCTTCTATTTACAATTAAAATAATCCTTACAAAATAACTCAGCTGCAGAAATTTCAGCATTTAAATAACGTAAGATCTAACATTCAGATAACTTCCTGTTTACAAACAGCATCCCCAAGTAGTGCCAGATAAGTGAGTTGTCATAGCAGCAAAGATGGCCTCCCAAGCGCCCTGCTTCATTTCCTATGAGAATTAGGAAATATAATCCTAGCAAAGTCTTTTGTCAAATTTGAAGCTAAAGCAAATTTTATCATTTGTGTTTTTGTGCCTTTCAGATCAATGCTTATTTACATTTGTACATTTGTACATTGGACATCTTGTACATTGGACATTTACAGTACATGCTAAACAGAGCTTGAGTGAATGTTTTATTTGGCCAGAATGTGGCCTCTTGGAAGTTGCAAACTTCCTCAAATTTTAGAGGTCAGGAAAATGTCCCATCAGACCCAGCATGTTGTCACCTTAAGTTTTACACATAGGAATCCATACATCAAAAAGAGACTTCAAAATCCTTTGTTTCCGAATATAATTTTTAGTAATGGCCTGTAACTGATTTAGTCGTTTGTCTTTTTAGTCCTAGTGACTTCCACAATGCTTTTACCAATCAGGAGTTGGTCGGTCTTTCCAAATCACAGGCCCATCACTCTGTGGTCCCCCTACCAATAAGCTCGTTCTCCTCAGTGACCACTGTGGTTTAATGGGTCACAGGGACCATCGCTGTGGGTCAGCCGAAGCTGCCGGATGCTGGCTTGGGTCCACTTCACTTCCGCACCGAACCAGTGCACGCGCGAGCATCACCTCCAATATGGAAGATTAGTAAAAAAGAAACATCTGTACCCTGCAGTGACCCGGGAGAGGACAGATGGCCTTTGTCCACCCAAGGCAAAGTTCAGAGAGTAACAACCGGAGAGGGGGAGAAGAGACAGTCTCCCTGAGTGATAACCCAGATATTTTGCTCATTATTTACTTTTGTGTCAAAAGCTTTAAACCTTATTGTGCCAACAACTCCCACTGGGCATTTGTCCCTGACCTGTTATCAGGGTCTGCCCTGCTGGCTGAGATCAGACTCGCTCGGCATTTCTCAGAGACTCCTATCCTCAGACAACTAACATACAGTTAAAATGAGCCCCCTTAATCGCACGTGATTCAAGAGAGCCTTTCCTTTGAAAGCTATTAGTTTCCTACGGTGGGGGCGCTCGAAAACCTTCAGACAAAATGGGTTTTATAAAGATGATTAGTGGACGCGAGCCGGGACAGCTGCAGAAACGCCTTCCTCTTCCTGCATAGAGCAGAGTGCATCTGTGTGAGGTGGCTCCTCGGGGACAAGACAGCAGGAGCCAGCCTCACACAGCAACGAATAGAGGCACACGGGCGTGTGGTTTCGGGATTGCCATTCCTTCGATTAGCGGTGTCTGGTTACGATCTTGAGATTCACTGTGACCACATGTGAGGCTCATTGCAAGCGATTTGATATTTATAAAGCACCCGATTTCATAAAAGATAGTACAGCGATCATGAATCTCCATTATACAAGAAATATCTGTTTCTTTACATTACAACAGGTCTGACTCCAGACACCCCCACCCCCCCACCCCCCCCACCCCCCCCACCCCCAGCCAGCCTGGCTGGCCGGGCATTTGATGCTCTCCCTCAGCTGTCCATTCCAGGGTAAAACCAGAAGCTGGGGCTTAGGTGGGATCTTCACAGGGAGGCCGCTCACCTCTCACATGGCCAGGGATCCCCCGTTATCTGCTTCACAGACTCCTTGGCACCCGGGAGGTGGCGTGGGGCCTGGGCTGCTCTGGCAAGGCCAGGCACCGTTGTCTGTTCTCCTCTGGGGCCCTGCCCAGGCCCTCTGGCACTGCCAGGCAGCAGAAAGCCACAGACAGACCTCCATCCGCTGCCCGTTTAAGGGTCTCCTTCCTCTGCCCCACTGCTTCCTCCCTCCTCTCATTGCCTTCTGGGAACGGCCCACAGTCTCCGGAAGGAGCCCTGTGGATCCAAAGCCAGGAAGGCAAGTATGCTCTTTCCGGCTTCAGTTTTGGGCCCTGGGATTTGAACAGCCCAGGAGATGGTGATACAAACGGAACTCAGTGTCTTTGTGGAACACGAGAGGTAAAATACAGGAAGAAGACCTCCAGCAAACAAGTGAATGTGTTATCCTGCCTCCGGGTCGCTTAGGATTAGGTTTGTTTGCAGTGAGTGGAAAACTCAAGTGTTTACTTTAAGAAGAAGAGTCCACTTGTTTCCCCTAAATTACGTCCGAGGTAGGCTGTCCTGTGCGCTCCGTGATGGCTTCTCCTGTCTCTCTGCCCTACCCGTTGTGAACGTGTGACTTTCGCCTAACGTTTCCTCATTTACCACGATGACTGGTGGAGTTGGTTGATTGGTTTGCTTTAATAAGGGGAGGAACAGGGCACCTGGGTGGCTCAGTCAGCTAAGCGTCCGACTTCGGCTCAGGTCACGATCTCGTGGTTCACGGGTTCAAGTCCCACGTCGGGCCCTGTGCTGACAGCTCGGAGCCTGGAGCCTGCTTCGGATCGTGTCTCCGTCTGTCTCTGCCCCTCCCCCGCTTGCACCGTCTCTCCCTTTCTCTCTCTTTGTCTCCCTCCCAAAAAAATGAATAAACATTAAAAAAAAATTTAGTAAGGGGAGGAAGGAAAGTATTCTGGAAGCAGGGTTAGGGAGTAAGTAGTCTAACAAAATCTTCCTCCAATACCCTGGCATTTGTGAAATGTGAAATCAAGAGAATGTAATAATATGAAGACAAAAAAGCATAATTATATACCACCCAGAAATCGCCTCTGAAATATCTTGGATCTTGGTGTCTTTTCTTGAAGTTATTTTTTAGCATTTCTATGTATCCTTGAGAATAATAATAGCTAGTAAGAACATAGCACTTCCCTTATGCCCTGCATTGATGAAGGGTTTTACATATATTGATTCATTTAATACTCATAATAATCCCATAGGATAGGCAGTATTATTCTCCTCATTTTATAGGCGAGAAAACTGAGGCACAGAGCGGTCAAGTCATAAATCAAACAAGGCGCACAGCTACAAAGTGGTGTACACTTTGCCAGGGTACAAATCTGCAAAGTGTGGGTCCAGAGATCCGTTCTTAGTATCGCACTCTATCTACTAGGGTGGGCAGGCGGGGTAATGGAGGAGAGCTGAGTGGATGGGCAAATCGGAGACACTGTTTGAGAACACAGAACCCTCGGAAGTTGATTTGCTGGGATTAAAACACAATCACAGGGGCGCCTGGGTGACTCAGTCGGCTTAGTGTCCAACTTCGGCTCAGGTCATGATCTCATGGTTCGCGAGTTCGAGCCCCACGTCGGGCTCTGTGGTGACAGCTCAGAGCCTGAAGCCTGCTTTGGATTCTGTGTCTTCTCCTCTCTCTGCCCCTCCCATGATCATGCTCTGTCTCTCTCTGTCTCTCAATAATAAATAAACATTAAAAAAAATTTTTTAAAGAAAAAAGCACAGTCACAGACTGTAGCCCAGCAAATGTGTGACAGTTTTCCAAGTCCTGACAGACAGACACCCGTGGAGCCCTGTCACTGCATTGGCTCCTGAGAGAATCTCAGGAACTTATACTAACGGAACAGAAACTCAAGCAGAGATTTATATATCAAAATGTATATGATAGCAGTATTTCACAGCAAAAATACCAGAAACAACCTAAATGCCCCTAAATAAGGGAAAAGCTAACTGAGTTACGATACCTCCATTTGTGAAATTATGTAGCTATTTAAAATGATGCTTTCCAGTAACATATAAGGACACGGTTAATGGTCATAATGTAATTTTTAAAAGGATTCAAAATTAACATCAAATGTTAGTACTTATCTCAGAATGGTATAATTACAGACTATTTTTATTTTCATTTGCTTGTTGGGACCTTTTTCCAAACCTCTTAAAATTTTTTTTTCTCGTAACTTCTATCAGAAAATAAAGCAGTAACGTTATATAAAAATTAGAACCAGAGACTTCATTAAAGAAATATGTTACCACGTAAAATAGCGTAATCTTTTTATCTTAATTGACGCTAGCTACAGGTGTACAACCTAGTGATTGGACACATCCATACATTATACTGTGGTCATGGCAAGTGTACCTACCTGTTGTCACCATACAACATATCGGAGTACCACTGACGACATTCTGTGGCTATGCTGTGCTGGGGCTTTTATTCCCATGACTTATTCCGTAGCTGGAAGCTGTATCTCCCACTCCCCTTGGCCCGTTTTGCGTATGCCTACACCTTGCCTCCGGTCACCATCAGTTTGTCCTCTGGGTTTACAAGTGTGTTTCTGCTTTTTGTGTGTTTTGTGTTTTGGATTCCATGTATCAGTGAAATCATAAGGTGTTTGTCTTTCTGTGACTTACTTCACTTAGCATACCCTCTGGATGCATCCATGTTGTCACAAAAGGCAGGATCTCATTCTCCTTAGGGCTGAATAATAATCCAGTGTGTGTGTGTGTGTGTGTGTGTGTGTGTGTGTGTGTGTGTGTGTGTACACCGTATCTTCTTTATCCATTGATCTATGGATGGACACTTCCATACTTGGCTGTTATAAATAATGCTACAGTAACCAACCCATGGAGGTGCGTGTTTTTCACCCCTTTCATTTCCTTTAGGTAAATACTCAGTGGTAGAATTATTAAATCATATGGTAGTTCTCTTTTTAATTTTTTGAGGGACCTCCATACTGTTTTCCACAGTAGCTGCACCAATTTACATTGCTGCCAACGGTGCATGAGGGTTCCTTTTTCTCTACATCCTCATGAACACTTGTTATTTCTTGTCTTTTTGATTCTAGCAATTCTGACAGGTGTAAGATGATATTTTGTTATGGTTTTGGTTTGCATTTCTCTGATGATTAGTGATAGGGATCATCTTTTTGTGTCTGGTGGCCATCCGTGTGCCTTCTTTGGAAAAATGCCTGTTTAGGCCCTCTGTCCATTTTTAATCAGGTTATTTGGATTTTGGTGTTGAGTTGTGTAAGTTCTTTATATATTTGGAGTTCATCCCCTTGTCGGATATATTACTTGCAAATATCTTCTTCTATTTAGCACGTTGCCTTTTTTGTTTTATTGATGGTTTCCTTTGCTGGGCAAAAGTTTTTTATTCTGGTGTAGTCCCGATAGTTTATTTTTGCTTTTGTTTCCCTTGCGTGGGGAGACATATCTAGAAAATGTTGCTAAGGCCAGTGTCCAAGAGATTACTGCTTCTTTTTCTTCTAGGCGTTTTATGGTTTTGTGTCTCAAATTTAGGTCCTCAATCCATTTGGAGTTAATTTTTGTGTATAAGAAAGTGATCCAGTTTTATTTTGCAAGTAGCTGTCTAGTTTTCCCAGCACCATTTACTGAAGAGACTGTCTTTTCCCCATTGTATACTCTTGCCTTATTTGTTGCAGATTAATTGACTATATAAGCATGGGTTTATTTCTGGGGTCTCCATTCTGTTCTACTGACCTATGTGTGTATTTCTGTGCCAGTACCATAGTGTTTCGATTACTACAGCTTTGTAGTGTATCTTGAAATCTGAGACTGTGATACCTTTCTGAAGATTGCTTTGGATATTTGGGGATCTTTTCAGGTTCCATGCAAATTTTAGGATTATTCTAGTTCTGTGAAAAGTGCTGTTAGTATTTTGATAGAGATTGCTTTGGGTAGTAGGGACATTTTAACAATATTAATGCTTCCAGCCCATGAGCACAGGATATCTTTCCGTTTATTTGTATCGTCTTCAGTTTCTTTTATCAATGTTTTATAGGTTTCATAGTATAGGTCTTTCACCTCCTTGATTAGTTTATTTCTGGGTATTTCGTTCTTTGGGGGGACAGTTATAAATGGAATTGTTCTCTTAATTTCTCTTTCTGCTACTTTGTTATTAGTGTATAGAAATGCAACCAAGAATCACATAACATCATTATAAAGGTTTAGAAAATTGATAATGCCCAGTATTGCTGAGTGGGTACAACATTATTCTTACGCACCATTGGTAGGAAGAACATTTGGTATAAAACTATTTGGAAGATACCTGGGCTATATCTATCAAACCTAATGTATGTCTTTATTCTGCTTTAGGGTACTTAGCCCACAGATACACTTGCATAAGTGCTAAAAGCTATTACATCATTTCAGCTATTTTCGTAATTGAAACTACATAAATGTCTACCAATAGAGCATTACTTAAATAAATCATACTCCAAACATGCAGTGCTACATGCCCAGTTATTTTTTTTTTAATTTTTTTTTTCAACGTTTATTTATTTTTGGGACAGAGAGAGACAGAGCATGAACGGGGGAGGGGCAGAGAGAGAGGGAGACACAGAATCGGAAACAGGCTCCAGGCTCTGAGCCATCAGCCCAGAGCCCGACGCGGGGCTCGAACTCACGGACCGCGAGATCGTGACCTGCATGCCCAGTTATTTGAAAAGAATGAGGCAGATCTAGAAGTGCTCATATCAAGAGATGTCGAACGTATATTACTAAGAAAATACCAAGTTTCGGGGCGCCTGGGTGGCGCAGTTGGTTAAGCGTCCGACTTCAACCGGGTCACGATCTCGCGGTCCGTGAGTTTGAGCCCCGCGTCAGGCTCTGGGCTGATGGCTCAGAGCCTGGAGCCTGTTTCCGATTCTGTGTCTCCCTCTCTCTCTGCCCCTCCCCCGTTCATGCTCTGTCTCTCTCTGTCCCAAAAAATAAATAAACGTTGAAAAAAAAAATTTTAAAAAAGAAAATACCAAGTTTCATTACAATGTATGTAGTATGATCTGGGATGGGTATCACTGGGACTTGGGAGAAGCAGGGACTATTCTTCTTATTTTTTAAATTTTTCTGTTCTGTTAAATGTTTTGCATAAGTATCTAATTTGTATTTGAAAAGGCACATTAAATTGTCTAAGACATGGAGGAGATATTTCAAAGTCATTTATGCTAATCTTGTATCCAGTTTTTTGCTGGTAACCAATCAAGCAGGTGACCCACCCTCCTGTTCCTGACAGTAAAGAACATCTTAATTATAGAGGGAGAGAATGTTACAGAACACTGGAAAAAGCAAGTGGCCAGAATGTGGTAAAGGTCATAGTTCCTATAGTTTGTCACTCCAAATTTAGAACACTTCAATGAACCCAGTCAGGATGAATGTAAAATAAAGTTATCTATTAAAGAGGGACATGAGGGGCGCCTGGGTGGCGCAGTCGGTTAAGCGTCCGACTTCAGCCAGGTCACGATCTTGCGGTCTGGGAGTTCGAGCCCCGCGTCGGGCTCTGGGCTGATGGCTCAGAGCCTGGAGCCTGTTTCCGATTCTGTGTCTCCCTCTCTCTCTGCCCCTCCCCCGTTCATGCTCTGTCTCTCTCTGTCCCAAAAATAAATAAGAAACGTTGAAAAAAAAATTTAAAAAAACAAAGAGGGACATGATAGAGTGGAGTCTCTTCACGACATTGGAAGCAAGTACGACATGGCATAGTGCAAAGTGCCTGGAGTTTGTAACCAAAAGCCTTTTGCCAATTTCTAGCTATATAACTTCAGGTAAATTCCTTTAATATTTCTGAGGCACTTTCCTTACTGGTAAAATAAAGGAAGGCAATTGATACATACTTTATATGTCAAATGAAATAATGTATGAGAAGAGACTTGTTCTAAAAATTAGAAATCACTTAATAAAGTAATGGCCATTGTGTTATTTTCCTTCTTAACATCACCAGTGAACTGTATTTGGTACGGTAAGAAAATGACTGACAGATAATACATCCTTTTGTTTTATTCTCAAATTTGCCAGCTCTGTGTAATGTAAGAAATTTAGCCAACCTCGAGAGAGAAGGCAGTACCAACGGATTGTTTCTAACAGGTCTGACAGATTATTTCAGAACTCCACATACCCGTTAGTAGTGCCCTCTGGGACATTGTCACCCCTCCGCTAATGATTTGCGTCTCTGGGTCAGCAGACGCATCAGCTGCCTTCTTCCTTTTCAGCATCTGAACATGTACTGGGTTTTCCAAGACATATTCCGAGGTAAATAGTAGTTGGTTTTAAGTTTTTTAAAGAAATTATTACTCGTGCCTAAGATCAGAGCCACTTGCAAATTCTGTTTCCCTGAAAAACTCGAATATTCATTTCTATCCAGAATAAACACCCAGCAACACTGAATTCAGCTTTCAATTTACCAGAGACTAGAACCAAGATCACCAGGAGCTTAAGAGTATGGAGTTTTCCTCTGGACCATCAGGGGTAGGAACACAGTGTTTGTATCCTGACCAAGGATGTCATTTTTAAATCCTGCTCTCAACCCTTCTTGTATAAAAATTTTTTTTTTCAACGTTTATTTATTTTTGGGACAGAGAGAGACACAGCATGAACGGGGGAGGGGCAGAGAGAGAGGGAGACACAGAATCGGAAACAGGCTCCAGGCTCCGAGCCATCAGCCCAGAGCCCGACGTGGGGCTCGAACTCACGGACCGCGAGATCGTGACCTGGCTGAAGTCGGACGCTTAACCGACTGCGCCACCCAGGCGCCCCTTTTTAAAATTTTTTTTTTTCAACGTTTATTTATTTTTGGGACAGAGAGAGAACCCTTCTTGTATAAATTCACCTCTGCCTCTGATCACAAAGTGCCCTCAGTAAAAAATCTCTTACGGCAGCTGCAAAATTCTTAAAGGAAGGAAGAGGTGATGCCTAACATTTGCATAAAGTAGTTTTATTGGAAGAACATATATACCTACTCCAAACAAAAAAGTCTTTATACAGTTCTCAAATAAGCAAAGGTCTTGAAGATTTTTCAACTTTAAAAGCTTCTTCTGGTCCATATCCTCTTGCTAGCATATTCATTAAGAAATTCACAAGGATATAAGTAACCATTCCAGTTACAAATTTATGTTTCCAATGTACTTGTTAGTTTTGAAAACTATTACATTTCATAGAAGAGGCACTTTTTTAAAAAATAATTTATTGTCAAGTTGGCTAACATACAGTGTATACAGTGTGCTCTTGGTTTTGGGGGGCGTATTCCCATAATTCATCACTTACATCCAATACCCAGTGCTCATCCCAACAAGTGCCCTCCTCAATGCCCATCACCCATCTTCCCCTCTCCTCCGCCTCCCTCCCCACTCAGCCTTCAGTTTGTTCTCTGTATTTAAGAGTCTCTTATGGTTTGCCTCCTTCCCTCTCTGTTTGTAACTGTTTTTTCCCCCTTCCCTTCCCCCATGTCTTCTGTTAAATTTGCCAGGTTCCACATATAAGTGAAAATATTTGATACCTGTTTTTCTCTGACTGACTTCATTTAGCATCATACCCTCCAGTTCTATCCACGTTGCTGCAAATGGCAAGATTTCATTCTTTCTCATTGCCAAGTAGTATTCCATTGTATTTATAAACCACATCTTCTTTATCCATTCATCAATTGATGGACATTTAGGCTCTTTCTATAATTTGGCTATTGTTGAAAGTGCTGCTATAAGCATTGGGGTACATGTGCCCCTATGCGTCAGCATTGCTGTAGCCCTTGGGTAAATTCCTAGTAGTGCTGTTGCTGTGTCGTAGGGTGGTTCTACTTTTCATTTTTTAAATTAAATACTGTTTTCCAGAGCAGCTGCACCAGTTTGCTTTCCACCAACAGTGCAGGAGGGTTCCCATTTCTCCACATCCTCGCCATCATCTGTTGTTTCCTGAATTGTTAATTTTAGCCACTCTGGTGTGAGGTGGTATCTCATTATGATTTTGATTTATATTTCTCTGATGATGAGTGATGTTGAGCAACTTTTCATGTGTCTGTTGGCCATCTGGATGTCTTCTTTGGAAAAGTGTCTATTCATGTCTTCTGCCCATTTCTTCACTGGATTATTTGTTTTCCGGGTGTTGAGTTTGGTAAGTTCTTCATAGATTTTGGATACTAACCCTTTATCCGATATGTCATTTGCAAATATCTTTTCCCATTCCGTCGGTTGCCTTTTAGTTTTGTTGATTGCTTCCTTTGCAGTGCAGAAGTTTTTTATCTTGATGAGATCCCAATAGTTCATTTTTGCTTTTAATTCCCTTGCCTTTGGAGACGTGTCAAGCAAGAAATTGCTGCAGCTGAAGTCAGAGAGGTTGTTGCCTGCTTCCTCCTCTAGGGTTTCGATAGTTACCTGTCTCACATTCAAGTCTTTCATCCATTTTGAGTTTATTTTTGTGTATGGTATGGGAAGGTGGTCCAGTTTCATTCTTCTGCATGTTGCTGGCCAGTTCTCCCAGCACCATTTGCTAAAGAGACTGTCTTTATTCCATTGGATACTCTTTCCTGCTTTGTCAAAGATTAGTTGGCCATACTTTTGTGGGTCCAATTCCGGGGTCTCTATTCTATTCCATTGGTCTATGTGTCTGTTTTTGTGCGAATACCACACTGTCTTGATGATTACAGCTTTGTATTAGAGGCTAAAGTCTGAGATTGTGATGCCTCCTGCTTTGGTTTTCTTTTTCCACATAACTTTGGCTCTTCGGGGTCTTTTGTGGTTCCATACAAATTTTAGGATTGTTTGTTCTAGCTTTGAGAAGAATGAGGCACATTTTTTTTTTTTAAGTTTACTTATTTATTTTGATAGAGAGCATGAGCTGGGGAGGGGCAGGGAGAAAGGGAGAGAGAGGGAGAGAGAGAATTCCAAGCCGGCTCCTCACTGTCAGCGCAAGTGGGGCTCAAACTTGTCAACCATGAGATCATGACCTGAGCCAAAGCTGGACACTTAACCAACTGAGCCACCTAGGTGCCCCTGAGTGAGCCCATCTTTAAAGCAGGGGATATAGTTGTTTGTTTGTTTTCTTTCAGTTAATTTGTATAAAGCACAAGGAGCCCTTCAAAATGAAAACCTTATTAAACATAAAACGATGTTTAGAAAAAATAATGAGGGAAAAACCAATAGCTCTTCATTTACATATATTTTTGAAACTCTGTTTCCTCATTTAAAAGATTGATTGAAATAAAATTTATTTAGATAAAATTCATATAGCCTACAATTCACCCATTTAGAGGGCACAGTTCAACGGTTTTGGTATATTACATTATTATTTAATTGTGATAAAATATATATATATAACTTACAATTTGCCATTTTCACCATTTTTATGTGTGCGGTTCAATGGCACTCACTGTATCCACAATGTTGTAAAACCATCACCACTGTTTTCAGAACTTTTTTTGTTTTTAAAGATTTTTTTAATGTTTATTTATTATTTTAGTATATGTGCTGCCGAAGCGAGCACTAATGTTTATTTATTATTGAGAGACAGAGCATGAGCATGGGAGGGACAGAGAGAAGGGGAGACAGAATATAAAGCAGGCTCCAGGCTCTGAGCTGTCAGCACAGAGCCCGATGCGGGGCCCGAACTCACAAACTGCAAGATCATGACCTGAGCCAAAGTCGGACGCTCAACCGACTGAGCCACTCAGGTGCCCCCAGAACTTTTTTTTTTTAATCATCCCAAAGAGAAAGTCTTCTTCCCCAGCCCGTGGTCACGTCTAATCTACTTTCTGTCTCCATAAATTTGCCTGTTCTTGCCTGTACCTCATTTACATGGACCTTACATTTGTCATTTTGTGCCTGGCTCATTTTACTTAGCATGTTTGCAAGGTTCATCCATGGTGTAGCATGCATTAGAACTCCGCGGTCCGTATCTACCATATTTCGTTTATCCATTCATCTGTCGATGGACTCTTCAGTTGGCTCTGCCTTTGGGCAGTTGTGAATCATGCTGCAGTGAAATTGGCGTACAAGTGTCTGCTCAAATCCCTGTTTGTAATTCTTTTGAGCATGCTGCGTACCAGAGAGTGTAATTACTGGGTCATGTGGTAATTCTGGTTTTGCTTTTTGAGGAACATTGTTGCTTTTAGAAAAGTATGCATCAGTTACTGCATTAAGCGTTTTACGTGCCTTATCACATCTAGTTCTCGTAACAAACGTGTTCATTCATTTTTATTCATTGAGCAAATATTTTTCAAGGGTCTTCTTTATACCAGGCATTTCTCCAGGCACTGGGGATTCTGTAGGGGACGAAACGAACGAAGCCCCACCCTCTCATAGATCTTAACGTAAAAGTAGATAATAGTAGTGACAGCAGACAATAAAAACATGTTAGTATAATGCTGGGTAGAATAAATGACATGGAGGCAATGAAAACAATGCAGAGTGGGGAGGAGGAATATTGCATGGGTGGTAGTATTGGGGAGGCTCTCTCAGATGGAATTGAAAGGGAAGGTCTCTGTAAAGCTGATGCTTGAGCAGGAACCTGAAAGAAGGGAGCACATCCTCCAGAGTTCCTGAGAAATCATTCTGGGGAGTGTGGCAAGAGCAAATGCAAAGGCCCTGAGGCAGGCCCAGTCTCGGTGTTGGTCTAGGAGCAGCACTGCTCCGGGTGGCTGTGGGGAGTGAGGAGAGAGGAGGGGGAGTCCAGGTTTTATTTGTATTGTGATGGGAAGTCGTTAGAGACTCTGAGCAAGAGACGGATGCAGTCGATTATTCTGCCCATTCGTCGGTGAAGAAGCTGAGACTTAGGGGGTCTGAGTGGTTTTACCGAAGTATTTGGTGGGTAACTCCTCAAGATTTGCCCAGTAGATTCCCTCCAGAGTGCATGCCCCTCCCCACCAGGCTAAGGCGTGTGTCCGGCCCTCACGATACTCCTGGCTGGCTCTAGTTTCTTTCCGGGAGCGTCCTACAAGGTGCCTGTTCTTGTTGCTAGGGTTGGCCCACGGCTGTCCACAGGCTGGTCTTGCCAGCTGCCTTGCTTGCAACCCCAAAGGTTTCTTGACTCTCTCCCCCAGGCATGATGCACTCTCCCGGATTCGATGGGAGCGGCAGCCTCAGCTTGCAGATGCTGATGAACGCCGACAGCCTGTACACGGCCGCGCACTGCGCCCTGCTGCTCAACCTGAAGCTCTCCCATGGCGACTACTACCGGAAGCGGCCCACCCTGGCACCGGGCATGATAGTGAGTGCGTGGTCTCCACTCGGACCTGGCCAGAAGTGGCTGGAAAGCCGAGCATCGCTGTCCTGGGAGGGATCCCTGGGAGGGATAGCAGGGATGTCCCCTGCTACTCTGGACTGGGCAGTCCCTGCGGGGCTGTGTGGAGGGTGGAAGGGGGTGCGGTGCAGTTTGCATCGTGCTGCGGGGCACACAGCTACCCACCTTGCTCCAGACAGGGAAGGGCCCCCAGTCCCTAGAAGCGGCCGCCTGCCGGTGGCCTAGTAATGTCAGCCGGTGGCATTGCTGCACACACTCAAGTGTAAGCCACCTTCCAAAACAGGTGATCAGAATGTTCAGGAGCATCAGACGACATACAGGGTATGGCCCCCTTTCCTGAAAAGCAAGGCTTGCTGTGTTGCGAAACCTCTTCATTGTCCTCCAGAAGGTACCCAGACCTACTTGTGACCCAGAGCTAAGCTTACTAGCTGTCGGTAACAAAGCACCTGCTGGGAATGAGCTGTGGAATGAGCACGATGGTGATTACGCTGTGCTTGGCTCCCTCGCCGGAGCGAGCCACCCCATGGTATAGCCCTGATCCCAGTTCACGAGCCTCAGTCCACAGAACTGCTAGAAGGGAATCCGCAATCATTGGTTCGCTTGATAAATTGTAAACTCCCGAGGGGAACTGGCAGCTTCGTGGGTGTAAGTCAAGTATCTGTCGAGGCACACGTATTGTTTCAGGCGACACACTCCATCTCTGCGGCGGTTGGGGCAGTGAGAGGGAGCTGCTGCGTTCCTTTTTCTGTGCTGTTTCTAATCCCCCCACACATCAAAGAGTAAAGATAGGAAGTGCAGCGTTCTTTATCCTTATGTGGGTTTCTTAGAAAGATGTCATAAGTAGGGCGCCTGGGTGGCTCAGTCAGTTAAGCATCCGACTTCCGCTCAGGTCGTGACCTCCGGGTTCATGAGTTCGAGCCCCGCGTCAGGCCCTGTGCTGACAGCTCAGAGCCCGGAGCCTGCTTTGGATTCTGTGTCTCCTTCTCTCTCTGCCCCTCCCCTGCTCACGCTCTGCCTCTCTCTCTCATTCTCTCTCTCTCTCTCAAAAATAACTAAACGATAAAAAAAATTTTTTTTAACATATCATAAGTAAAAGGAACTTCATGAAGTTTGGGACTTCTCCATTTTGGTTCCCCTTTCCCTTGCCACCCCCCCACTCCTAATCAACAGGTTTTGTTGTTCCTTGAAGCCTCCACTCAGGTAGGGCCCCAGTGAGAGAAAGAGGCAGAGGAGGGGCCTGTTCGTTTGCGGGGGGGATCCTATCTGGTCACCTTCTCGTGTGGTCCTCTCTGCAGAAGGAGTTCATGAAGCAGGTGCAGACCAGCGGGGTGCTGATGGTTTTCTCCCAGGCCTGGATCGAGGAACTCTACCATCAGGTGCTCGACAGGAACATGCTCGGAGAAGCTGGCTACTGGGGCAGCCCAGAGGATAACAGCCTTCCCCTCATCACCATGCTGACCGGTCAGTGGCTCCTCACACAGCCGTGTGGCGCTCGGCGGGGAGAGAGTGCCCGAGAGCCCCTTTCAGAGAAGCAGCCTTGAAACAGCCCCGGCAACCCCCCCACCCCCGGCAGCTGGTGACGGTGCCAGGGAGGTATCACGAAGCCACCTCACAGGAATGTTCCGTCCATTTTTCACGCGGGACCCTGGAGGACTCACTGTGCCCCCTCGGATGAGGACTACTTAGCACCCACGTCTGTCAGGGGAGAGCTACAGGCCTCTGCTAGGGATATGAAGTGCTTTCTGGGCACGAAGCCCAGAATTGTTCCTGGAAGCTCTCACGTGCTAGTAGGTGACCCTAATCCTTCAGTGCTCCTGAGCTGCCAGACACGTTAAAACGCTTGACTTTCAACTTGGCTCCCTTCCCATTTCCTATCCGTGTCGGAGGTCCTCTCTTCCCTTCCCAGCTGCACAAGAGTTAAAAATAATGCCAAACAGTTGCCCAGCCTCTTTGTCTTCAGTGCCCTGAGTTTTAAAAACCCTGTCCATTAGAAATTTCACGTGGGGCACCTGGGTGGCTCAGTTGGGCATCCGACTTTTGATCGCGGCTCAAGTCATGATCTCACCGTCGTGAGATCGAGCTCCACGATGGGCTCCGCACTGAGCATAGGACTGGTTTGGGATTCTCTCTCTCGTTTTCTCTCTGTCTCTCTCTCTCTCTCAAAAAGAAAAAGATTTTTTATATGAGAGCATAGAGAACAGTATGGGATATGGTCATGAAGGAATTTGGGGTGGGGGGGGGGTGGGCAAACACAGTCATTCCTGGCTTTTCATGGCTTCACCATGATGTCAGGTAAAGACCAGGGAGGACTCAAGACTTGTCATCAGTAGCCTTCATATATTAGATCTCCAGGCTCATCTTATGTTTGAGCTGAGTTCCCAGACTGGTTTCTGATCTGAATCATCTCCTGGCTCTGGCTAACACGATGTGTGGGGCATGGCTCTATGCCTTCCCTGCCGTTTCTGTTGTCCAAAATGAACGTTATATTACCTTTGGTTAGTACTGGGGGGCTCTTACAAAGGAGGCAGAGTAGACTGCTGACAAGCAGAACCCAACAATGAGGAATGTGGGGTGAGGTGCTATTTAGGAACCAGGCAGGGAGTCAAGACACATAGTCTGTCCACAGCCAGCAGAGTCTCGGCCATTGGCAGGTGTTTGGAGTCCTAGTTCTCGAACTAGGATGCAACTGAGAGAAGCGAGGCTTAGGTCCCAAACTTTGGGGATCCGGATCACTGCACAGGTGACCAATTTGCATTTGGTTAACCATGGTCACACTTACATCCATTCCAAATCTAGGAATACATACACGTGTGGGACATTTACTCAGTTGCCTGTAAGCCGTGCTTCGTTTCCACCTGTCTTTGCCAAGTCCGTCCAATAGGGATTGAAAGTACTGCCCAGCGCTTAAAGGGCCTTGGAACCTGGATAAGGATCCTAAATGTGCCAGCTTTAATTTTCAAATACCGTAGTTTCTGCCAAAATTAATCTCTGTGACTCTTACCTGGACCTTAACAAAAGGAGTCATTCAGTAGTCATAAAAATGAACAAACAACAGGTCACTCACAGTAGCCACATTCATCAGTCATTGCTGTGACTCAGCCACCCCTTTGTCACGGAACTGTAAGCTCAGTGGGCCACATCCACGGGAGAGCTCTCTAACTCTAGCTAGAAAATGAGAGAAAAACATAGGCTTTTTCACACAGAATTCTACAAAATAAAGTTCTGTGATTCTTTGTAGCAAATTCCCAGTATGAGATGGCAAGTGAATTTGAGCAGTAGTTAACCTGGAGCTTGGAAACTTCCATCGGATCTTTTCATCTTGTGCAGCTAAAAGCAATAGCCACGATCTTACCATTGACGTTGTACTAACTGTGGCCGTTCCTAATGTCATATAAAAGTGTTGTCTAGAACCGAGGAATTTTAGCACTCAAATAAACTTTGTATTACTTGAATCCATTAGCCCTCTACCTAGCATATAGGAAACATAACTTTCGTAACTGGAAATTTTGGGGTAATGTCATAAGACCATTTGACTCTGGGTCAAATTCATTTCAGTGAAACTGGCCTGTTCCGACTTGAGCAGTCATTGAGATTTCTCCCTGCCTTGGTTCCCCAATTTTTGTTGAGAAATAATTGACATATAACATTATATTAGCCCAACGTGCACAAAATGATGATTTGATATATGTGTACATTGCAAAATGATCACCTCACTAAGTTTAGTTAATGTCAATCACCTTACATGGTCACGTTTTTTTTTTTTTTTTTTCTTGTGGTGAGAAATTTTAAAACCTATCTTAGCAACTTTTTTCAAAGAGATATGTTGCTCAGGAACACCACCCCTCCTCTTCCCTCTGCTTGTCTGGCTGGTGGGGAAGGAAAAGAACTTGCATGTTGGTGAAGGAAGAAGCTGGTTGGGGGTGACCAATAAAGCCTAAGTTGGTCTAAGGCACTCTGCAGGCTGTAAAATGCGGTTTAATCAAGCGCCATTTTTTTCTTTGTATGATTTTAATTATTGGAATGCACCATTTTAAATATGCAAATAGAAGTACATAAAATGTGAGGGGGGAGAAAAGAGATGTGTTGCCGGAAATCTCTAGGCTTCATGGACTTACTGTAAGAATCAAAGCTATAATGAAATAGTATTCAAACACCATGCAGAGAACTCTCATCCTGTTGGTGAAAGTCAAGTTCTAAAGTCAAGGAATAAACTTAGGCTACCCTTTTTTCCCATTCCCTCTCTGTGTTGTATTCAACTATATTAGTTGCATTCAGGATATATGCTTCAATTCCATGGTCACTTCTCCGGTGGTTCCTTCCTTTCCACTTAGACATTCAAAGCCAGAAGATGCAGTGTAGCCCAGGGCTATAAGGCTACTTAATTCAGAGTTAAATCTTCTCAATCCCAGGCTCTTCTTGCCAATTTATTAAGAAGTGGTTCATTGAGCTAATTCCAGAGATGAGAGTTGGTTTTAACAAAAATTTAAATGGAGAATGAAGGTCCTATATCACGCTGCACGAAGTGTGTGGTGTCATTGGAAAGAGGCCCAGATGGGAGTCAGAAGACTTGCATACTAAGCCTAATTCCTTCTTTTACCGGCTTCGTGGCCTTGTGCAGTTTACCTACCTTGAACATTTATTTCCTTCTCTGTGAAATGGGAAAAATAATACCTACCCTGCCTACCCGCTTGGAGTTGTCTGGAAGATTTGATGAAAACAATGTTATGTGAAAACACTTTGTGAATTGTAAGATATTATTATCAAGTTATTGTTGTACATTGGAATCAGATGATGTAATTATCTGACCAAGGGGATATTATTCTTATTCTCGTCTTCATTCCTGTGAGGAAATTCTGAAAGAGAAATCCACGTTGGGGCAAACTGCTCATATAAAATGTAGGAACGATGCCACCACTTTGGATAAAAGGAATAGTCAAACGTCAAAATATTCTAAGTCAATAGATTTTCTAACAACAGAGAGGGCAGAGTTTATGTTTTTAGTAAAAAATATGAAGAATGTTCTGGCAATGAAAGAAAACGAGACTAAAAGAATAAAACAAAAATTTTAATATTCTGATAAAAAAATTCTTACATACTTGGTACATAATAGATCCAATGGATGTTTGTTGTGGGAAAAAAATGAATATTGTGTTGGCCATTTGGGTTTTTTTGGTTTTTGGTTTTTGGTTTTGGTTTTTCCTGGAGTGTTCCAATCTGGGAAAACCTTCCTCCTTTTCCTTGACAGACATTGATGGCTTAGAGAGCAGTGCGATTGGGGGCCAGCTGATGGCTTCAGCTTCTACGGAGTCTCCTTTCGCCCAGGGCAGGAGGATTGATGACTCCACAGTGGCAGGTAATGACTTGGGTCTTGACTTTATGAATATACATACATCCCATATGTTACCAGCAATTAAATCATTAAGTGGCAGCTTTCTGTGCTGACATAAATGAGTTAACATCTCGTCTTGGCAGAAAAGTGCCTGAAGGAAGTTACTTAGCAACACCTAGCTGATGATGCAACATTCATTATTTATAAACACAAAGTATAACACAATCCAATATCCATTAAATTTGATTTCCTGTAGTAGAACTGCATACACCGCAGTATTGCTAACTTGATTGTCAGAAGCTCCCATGCCATTCACCGCCGGTGGTTTATTTTGTCTCCGGAAAATGATCCTTGCTCCTTCACGTCCTAGGTGTGGCGTTTGCTCGCTATATTCTGGTGGGCTGCTGGAAGAACTTGATCGATACTTTATCCACCCCCCTGACTGGCCGCATGGCAGGAAGCTCCAAAGGGTTGGCCTTCATTCTGGGAGCTGAAGGCGTCAAAGAGCAGAACCAAAAGGAACGTGATGCCATCTGCATGAGCCTCGATGGGCTGCGGAAAGCAGCGCGGCTGAGCTGTGCTCTAGGTACAGGAGAGAGTAACGTTCCCGGACCCGTGGCCCGCGGGGTGTCCCTGAGGAGCGCTGTGGGAATGGCCCTCGTGGAAAACGAATCTTTTAGAAGGGCTGCTTGGTAAAAGGTTAGACGGTGGACTCAGTGAGGGGTAATTGTTTCTTTTCTCCAAAGGAGTTGCAGCTAACTGCGCCTCGGCCCTTGCCCAGATGGCAGCTGCCTCCTGTGTCCAGGAAGAAAAAGAGGAAAAGGAAGTCCAAGAGCCCAGTGATGCCATAGCACAAGGTAACAGCTAAAGAGCCAGAATCCACCTGGCGCCTTATGTGCGGTCTACACACCCCTGCACATGTGACAGACACCTGTCCCTGTTCCTTGTGTGATGCACAGCATGTATTTACTGCTGATCACAAGATCCCAGCCTGGATCACAGGCTTGGCTCTTTTACATGGCTGACCCTGCAGAATGCCTATCGTAGATCCCTGTGAAGGCAAGAGACGTACCATTCCGGCCCCGGCAACTTGGCTGCTAACAGGAGTCCTGTAGGACACCAGAGGCCCCCTGGCTGAGCTATTCACACTTCTGTCATCACCCAGCCGCTTGTGTTGGTGCTGCACAGAGTACACATTTGAAGATCGCTCAGGTTGTAGTGGGGCAAGGCAGAATGGCCAGTTTTCTGAGTAGGGAAATGAAATGGAGGAAATCCTGGAGAGGAGCTTCAGAGAACCTTTGTTCTTATAAGAGAAAAACCTGAGCTTTGTGAACTCCAGAAAGAGTTGACTTTTACCTGGTTAAAATCCATTAGCCAATGAAGCAGATGATCATCTAGGATATATACTTAATGTGCACAACTGTAAGTTACATAAAAACCCTTACATTCAAGGTTCTTAAAAAATTATAAAACCAGAATTGATGTTCAAATCCTACACAAATGAAAACTAAAGTCGGTATCACATCCATGAAAGACGATGCTTTGCTAAAACTCAGTTTGCCTCTTACAACAGGAATATGGTTCGGCTTCCTCTGATGTAAGCATGCTGTGTTCCTGCGTTCTGGACCATCACTCAGTTATCCCATCAGACCCATCTTCCAATGACTTGGAACCTTGATTCATGGCTATTGTCCATGATATTGTCATTTGGCCTTGCCTTGGCGTTTGCTGTAACTGACATATCAAGTTACCTTGTGCATCCTTTCTCATTAGTCCTCTGCAATTAAAAAAGTATTATTTGAAGATCACAAATATAAATGTAAAAGGGAGTGAAACGATTCAGTAATCTTCGGTTATAACGTAGCCATGTGCCCAGAGCATACATGCACCTGGTTTAGATGATCATCGTCATGAACATGTGACATTAAATAAACCTCAGAGAACTTACAGATTGCCAGGAATTCTGTCTTATCACTTTGAGTACACGGGTGGGAGAAGGGCTTGGGCACAAGGGGCTTTCGCTGGGGTCAGCACATGAAGCCCATCCTCACTGCTGTGACTGACCTAGAACCCACAGATGGGTCTGGAAGGACCGTAACCACCAGCCGAGGACCCACCCTACTCCTGAACTGCAGAGAGCTGAGCTCGCCAGGGTCTGTGGGGCCTCGGGCTGGGTGGCTTGCATGATGAACCACGGGGACCTGCTGTCGAGGAGCTTGCTGCCAGTGATACCGAGTGACATCTACTATTTGCCTTTTGCCCTTGCACAACGACCCATTCTTTCCTTTCCATCCTTTCTCTCTCCCTTTCTGTCTCCTCCTCGGACCATTATGGTAATGAATGTCTCTCTGGCACAGTGAAACTCAAAGTGGAGCAGAAACTGGAACAGATCGGGAAGCTGCAGGGGGTCTGGCTGCACACAGCCCACGTCTTGTGCATGGATGCCATCCTCAGCGTAGGCCTGGAGATGGGGAGCCACAACCCGGACTGCTGGCCACACGTGTTCAGGTGCATGACAAGATCCCCAAACCCCGGTCAGTGACAGAGTTCACAGCACCTGTAAGATGCAAACGGCATTAGCTCCGCAGTCCTCATGAGACAAAGACAAAAAGCCCGTCTCCCAGGCATTTGGGCAGACCTGGGACAATGAGGCACTGCCCGGGGGGGGGGGGGGGGGGCAAGGCAGGGGACAGGTGCCAGGCGCCAGGCTGTTTCTTCTCCTTCTCAGCACCTGCCCAAAACCTCGCGCCAAGCTCCGTTCTGGCAGAGCAGCAATGGGGAGTCAGGGGCAGGGCTCAGGCACCTGGATCTCGCCAGCCAGAGCACCAGCCAGATCTGGGTTCAGTTTGATGCCCCCAAAGCAGATGCAGCCAACAGCAAATGTCTGTTGAGTCGGAAAGAGAGAATCCGTCAGATCATCCAAGGATCGAAAAACCCAAAACCCATCTTGGGAGGAACTAGGGTATGAAAAAGCCAGGGTGAATCAGCCTGGAGCAAAATGGGTTTTAATGTGGAGGCTGGAGACCCCCTGTTCTTCCTGCCTCTCACAAGCACATCAGGGCAGGAAAACCACTTACATCGTACCAGAGCGTTTTACACGCAGTCAAAAAATTGCCCAGTTACAGAACACGAGAGTGAACTATCCGGGATGGTCTTTACCGGTAACTGGACTTACTCTGTGATACTGGGCCTCTTATGAACCGTCCTAGTTCCGGGGTCTGTTGGGCAGGAACAATTTGGAAGTTGGCACTTATACTCTACGTTGTGACACTTCTCTGTGTTTACTGTGATTAGGGCACCACCCCAGCATTAGTGATATGGGGCTGTCGGGGCGAGGCAGGACACGGCTGGACAGAGCCCTTGCGAGAGGGCCCATTATGGCTAGAGGTCCTGCCAGCCACGTGGACATTCGTTCTGGGATCCTACAGAAGCGCTTCCTGGGTCCTAATCAGAGCACTAGAGGGAGGGGGAGAGGGCTCCTTGGGAAAACTCCCTCCAACAGCTGAAGTCCAAATAAGCCAGGAAGCTGGACAGGGCACAACAGGATGAAGAGGGCTTTTGTTACCCACCTTCCCCCAGCATGGGGTGAGAGTCTGAGGAATCCTTACCCCACTTCCAACCCATCCGGTCCAACTCAAAAAAAAAAAGAATGTGGATAGTGAGGGGGGGGGGGGGGAGGGAGAGGGAGAGGTGGCCCTCACCAGAGGAAGGAGGGAGATCGGGGAGGACTGTGAAGCTGGCCGGACTTCCTTTCTCTCACTGTGGGATTTACAGAGCTGTCCTGCTGAGCGGCAAGGCCTAACAGCTGCTTGTCTGTGACTCTGTCCAGGGTCTGCGAGTACGTGGGCACGTTAGAACACACCCATTTCAGCGCTGGCACCCCTCAGCCCCCTCTGACCATCAGCCAACCCCAGAGGGCGCCGGGGGACTCTGGACTCCTTGGCGACCCAGAGCGTGAGGACTCGGCTGCGGAGCAGAACCTGGAGCCGGAGAGCTCCCTGAGCGCGGCCCCTGTCATCCAGCCCCTCTCCATCCAAGAGCTGGTCAGGGAAGGCAGCCGAGGCCGGGCCTCCGACTTCCGTGGGGGCGGCCTCATGACAGGGAGCAGTGCGGCCAAGGCCGTGCTCACACTGTCCACCCAGGCCGACAGGTATGAGCGCACGCCATGGTCCCCACACCCCAGACGGCTGCTCGCCGGAGGGCAGCGCCACGTCCGTCTCTCTGGGCTCAAAATCACTCCCAGGGCAATTTGATTCGCTGGCCGGTCATTTAAGCCTCTTTTGATTTTTTGTTTTGTCCAAACATACTTCTGTCTCCCAGCATGCCCTGCACTTAGAATGAACCGCTTGCCGTCTGACGACTAAGACCGGAGGCTCGGGAGGCAGGCTCCCTGGGCCTAGAAGTCTGCACGTACCCTGTGACCTTGGGCAGGTTCACCTCCCCTGGCCCTGATTGCCTCATCCTAAAGTAGGGTCACGAAGTCACTCTCTCACAGGGTAGCCGTGAGGTCAAACTAACTGAAGCACTTAGGAGAGAGCTTGCTAAATGGAGAAATCCATTATTTGGATGATAATTACAGTCCCACATCCAGGAGTGTGATATATTATTTGACCACGTTACGGTCGAGAGGAAAAACTCAACGATAACCCCAAGCAGTGACGCTTTCTGATGTTGAAAGTGCTGTTGGTCACCAGTCACATGTAGTCCTGCCTCACTTCAGGCTCCACGCTGGGTCATTGTGCCCCCAGCACAGGTGCAGTGAAGTTTGCACAGGGGGCCAGACAGCCAGGGAGTGGGAGAGCGGAATAGCAATCACTGGTGCTCAGGAGAGTTCTTTCCTGGCCTTGACGCTAACTGCAAGGTCACATCCGTATAGTTTTTGGTTGTATGTGTGTAATGTGTGTGTGTATTATATATGTATATACGTATATATATATATATATGTGTGTGTGTATAATATTTATTTATTTATTTTTGTATGTAATTTATATATATATGTTTTATATATATATACATATATATGTATATATATGTATATATATGTATTAGCGAGATAGAGCAGGGAAGAGGGGCAGGTGGGGGAGGAGAGAGAGAATCCCTAGTAGGATTGACTTGAGCCAAAACCAAGAGTCAGACACTCAATCAGCTGAGCCACCAGGTGCCCCCACGTCTGTGTAAATAGTTATGCTGAGACTCAGTTTCTCTATCTACTAACCCTTTTTCCTGTTTATCCAACAAGATGGCTGTAAAAGTGTTTCGGCATCTGGAAAGCAGTATACGAGTGTCAGGTGGTGCATAATATCCACCACTGATTTTTTTAATAGGAACGAGAGAGAAGAAATGGTTAATAGGATGCAGAAACTCAATAATATTAAAATAGGGATTTCAAAATAGCAAGGAAAAGTGTCTTTGTTTCAATAGTTTGCGAATGTTTAATCCACGAATTCCCATCTTAAAACCCCTACGTGTCCTATAACCTCTTCAAAAGAGGCTCCTTGTTCCATTTCTGTTGGCGACGCTCTCCCTTGCCCAGCACGTCACACCCCATGGGCTGTTTGTCCTTCTGGTATGAGCACAGACTGGGAGGGCCCGCAGCAGGTGACCCAAGAGCAGTGGAAGGCTGGCCATATAAACGCACATTTAATGCCAACCTTCTGAACTCCAGTGAGCCTCCGATCCTTCTCTAAGCCCTGCTGCCCGTGCTCCCCTCTTCCTTCCCAGCTCCTTCTGCCAGAAATGTCTGCGCCCAGCTGAGTAGAAAACAAAAGGAACCTGCAAGGCCCATTAGGGTAGGGATATTTGTTCTTTTGGCTGATACTTGAGTTCCCACCAAGTCCAAGGCTCTGGGTGTGTGTCAGAGGCAACCTTAAAGCTAGCCCCACCCTGAGGGGGCTTACAAGCTTGGGTTTACTTGGGTTTTGTGTCCTTCTCAAGGCCAAGCCCAGCATTAGACTCATCAGTTGTAGCCCAGCAAATGCCTTGATTCACTCAGTGGGCTTCTCTATAATACAGCTTAGGACACTGAAGCTACTTCTAAGGATTCTATTCCCCGTTACTCAGTTTCAGGGGCCAATGCTTTGTCAGTTTTCAACTTCTTGCCAAACATGCTCTTACTGTCTAGCATGGCTGTGCTAAGCCATGGGGATACACAGATATTTTTTTTAATCATCTGTGCCCCTTAGATTAAAACCTCATAGGTAGGGGCGCCTGGGTGGCGCAGTCGGTTAAGCGTCCGACTTCAGCCAGGTCACGATCTCGCGGTCCGTGAGTTCGAGCCCCGCGTCAGGCTCTGGGCTGATGGCTCAGAGCCTGGAGCCTGTTTCCAATTCTGTGTCTCCCTCTCTCTCTGCCCCTCCCCCATTCATGCTCTGTCTCTCTCTGTCCCAAAAATAAATAAATGTTGAAAAAAAAAATTAAAAAAAAAAAAAACCTCATAGGTAGAGCAGACTCGTACCCGGCAGTAATACGTATATAACATATATTTATTTTCAGTGTTGACACATTTTCATTAATCCCATTTGACAAAACCGTCCTAATGATTCTACCGCAAAGACTTGGCTAGATTGTCTCCAGATAACAAATCTGTTTACTCCATCCAGGCTCTTTGAAGATGCTACGGATAAGTTGAACCTTACAGCTTTGGGAGGGTTCCTTTATCAGCTGAAGAAAGCATCGCAGTCCCAGCTCTTCCATTCTGTCACGGACACAGTCGATTACTCTCTGGCAATGCCAGGTAATTCTTTCCCGGGAGAGACTGTGCTGTGAGAGTAGCGGGAAACGGCCCAGATCCCTGATAGCAACAGCCCCTCTGAAGACTTGAATCCACATTCCCTTTGCACACGGTACCCTGGCTGAGTTCTGGTGCAGATCTGTCTTCCAGCTGTGAAGTCTGGCAGGGGCGGGGGTGGAGTGACAGTATTATTCTCCATGAATGGAAATGTCGCTGCTGCTGGCACCGTAGGTGTTACTACACCTACAGCAGGTGCTGGGTTGCTCTACTAAGTTTTGTGCTTGCGATGTAGAAAATGGCGTGGCTACTCAGGGTGCAGATAGCTTCACATGAGGGTGGGACCCCATCTCCATATCACAAACCGTGTCTCTTCGTTCAGCTCAGCGGTGCCTAATTCCACAAGGGACTGGTGGGAGAAAAAAGCAGAAGGGTCAGAAGCCTCCTGCCATCAAGGCATGTCTCGTTAGCGATCAGTCAATATCACCGTCTTCACTGATGAGGCCAAGGGAAAAGGAAAGGTCCTCCTGAAGGGAGCAGAGTTGGACTGAGCTGCCCGTGGGTCCCAAATGGGTGGCAGGTTGCTCACAAATGCAACTGTCCGTCAACAGCCACAGTTGTCGTGCGGAAACAGAGAGCCTCTGTCCTGATGGGTTCAGGCCGGGCACGCGCTCTGGTGGCAAGGTTGGATTGCGCAACATCTGAAGTCCTTTCCATCTTGAGGAATCTGAAGTTCTAAGTGTATATGTTTGGCCTTTTGATCCTTACTGCAGATTCTGATTTGAGAAGTACAACTCTTTCCCCGCTAGTTTTTAACACACTTTAAAACCTTAGCTATATAAAGCTAACCTCCAGACCCATCAGACGTCCAGAGCATCCCTGAGCCCAGGGGCAGCCTTCAGAGTGTTTTGCATTGGAGAAATCAGCAGGCTCTCAGCTTACGAAAAGCAACGAGCAGGGTCAGAAGGAGGCAGCACACCTAGGAGGAGAAGGCAGCATTTGCTTCGGAATGAATCACACGGGAGTTAAAATGCTGCCTTCACCGTTTACCAGCTGCGTTGTCTTGGGCGAGTCAGTCTACCTTCCTGACATTTCATTGTTCTTAATGGCAATAATTACGTTTGTTTAAAGCTTGCTTTAAAAAAAATAATAACGTGACTGAAGACACCTAAAGAACCAGCACAGCATTCGATGGCGAGTAAACGTTCGGTGAATGTCAGTGATTATTCTTACTGTCATTTTGAAGTTTATTTGATATGGCAAGATTAATTAGAAAGGAGGAGCGTGATAATGATCAGCATTTTGTAGGCGGCATGAGAGAAGCCAGACATGAGTGAGAAGAAAGTGACAAGAAGGGAGAAGACCAAGGTGATGGGGCAAAGAAATTGCAAAAGGTCAGAGTAGGCAAGGACTGCACGGAACCAGACAGAGCAGGTTAAACAAGCATGTTATTGAGTAGGCAGGGGCCTGACCTGTTTGGCAAGGGCTTCAGAGGTGCCACTAAGGGCTGGCAAAGTAGAGCATGAGTGACGACAGCAACGAGCTAGGAGGGGGGGTCGGTACGTATGTGCCAAGCCCCGCGATGAGCACCATCCTTAAAGTAACTTGAAGAGGTGAGTGCTGTTATCCCCACTTGCACAACCAGAAACGTGGCTTGGAGAGGGAAGTCTCTGGTCCAACGGAACCCGGCTTCTAAGTGGCTCAGCCAAGATTTGAGTCTAGGCAGCCGGACTCCCCTGCCCTCCTCCTTAACGACCGCATCATTCCTCCTCATCCACAGCCTTGCTCACACTTGTCACAGCAGGCATTGGGCATCTGCTGGTGACTCGGAGGGGTGGGGTCTGGCCTTGTTGAGTGAGCCACCCTGTCTGTCTTGAATCCAGGGTCCTCTCTCCTCTTGCTCGGCCCCAGCTGACTAATCCTACCGCTCTGGGTATTTTTAGCGTCTCTGCGCTCGAATGGGTCCAGCTAGTTCTGTGTTTGGGCGTTCTGGTCTTGCCTTCTTACAGGAGAAGTTAAATCCACCCAAGACCGGAAAAGTGCCCTCCACCTGTTCCGCCTTGGGGATGCCATGCTGAGGATCGTGCGGAGCAAATCGCGGCCGCTGCTCCACGTGATGCGCTGCTGGAGCCTGGTGGCCCCGCACCTGGTGGAGGTGAGCACCTATGAGCACCTGGAAAGTGGAGCCAGTGCAGGGGGTTCCAGCCAGTGTGCGGACAAAGAGCACTCTGCCCGAGAGCAGCGCCTGGGCACAAGCACCACAGTTCTCTATCCGTCACGGCACCTAGAGAGTCACCGCAAAGGGCGGTACCACCACGGTGTCACCCTGACCCTCTTTCTTTACAGTTACGTGACTTGGCTAGGTACCTCCCACAGCCGGTTTTTCATTCTTCATGCTCCGGTTTTAACCAAGGCTGGAGCTTCACTTTTTTTTTTTTTTTTTAAGTATTTATTTAGAGAGAAAGGGAGCATGTATGGGCACAGGGAGAGGAGAGGCAGAAAGTGAGGGAGAGAGAATCCCGTCGTGGGGCTCAGTCTCACGAATCGTGAGATGATGTCCTGAGCCGAAATCAAGAGTCAGATGCTCAACCGACTGAGCCACGCAGGCGCCCCAAGGCTTCAGTTTTATGCGTGATTACAACAATGCCTTTTGCTCCTGCCAGCCTCTCTTTTCTGATAGCTGATTATATATAATCTGGGAAGCACCCTGTAACTAACCATACATCCTAGTTTTCTCAACAAAATTAATACCAGGGCCCCTTTCACTCTCCCACAAAGCAGTTCATAGGATAAATTCTGTCATACAAACTAAGCATTTCAACACATGACGACTGGCTACTTCTCAGTTGATGGGAAAACTGTTGCCTTGTTTTTCATTAAAAACTATTCTTACTCCTTCTTTAGTGCTCATCTGGTAGAGCTATGTCATAAAATAAAGGTGGTTTTTTTTTTTGGAACTTAATTCACTAAACTGAGAACATTCTAGCAAGGAAATAACAACTTGGTCATGGAAGAACCGTGTATCAGTTATCTGTTACACTATAATAAACCACCCCGAAAACCTAGCCATTTAAAACAATAACCATTTACTTAGCTTATGATTCTGTCCGTCAGAAGTCTGAGCTGGGCTCAGCGGGGCCCTTCTGGTCTGAACCAGGCTTGGCTGATCTCAGCTCCCCTCGCTTGTACGTCTGTGGTCGGCTGGCTCCCGGTGGCCTTGGCTAGGTGGGCTGGACAAGTGGGCCTCTCTCCATGGTCTCTCTCCTTTCAGTGGACCAGCCCTGGCTCATTGACGTGGCATTCTTAGGATTCCCGAGGAAAGCAAGAGGGCAGACCCCGAATCAGAACCACTTTTCAGTTCTCTACTCATGCGGTGTTTGGTATTGTCCCATTTTCCAGAGCAGGTCAGACATCCAAGCCCAGGGTCCGTGTGAGAGAGGACTGCTAAAGATCCAAAGATGTGACCCAATCAGAGCACTATCGGTGCAGGTGGCCCGCCTCTCTGAGGGACGATGTCTCATCTGATCTTCATACCTGGGGCATGGCTAAAAATGAGAGCATGGGCAACTCCCCGACCTAGGTTCTGGTGTCTCGATGGTCCATGTGTTCTCCACGCCCAAGAAAACTGAAACGTTATAAGGGGGAAAAAAAAGAAATTACTAGAAGCTCTTATTTTTCCCGAAATATTAAAGTAAAACTGGAGTTGTGTCTGATCTTCGGTTAAATGATTAAACATTGAATTTTGGTGTCCTGTTTATCTATACTTGTTCCTTGGATTTTTTTTTTTTCTCTTTTACTTTAACAGAATTGCTGCTTCTACCTCCCTACAGTGGGGGGGCGGTTAGGAACCTGAGAAACCATTTTCCCGAAGTCCTGACGGTGTTCTTCTCTCTCACGAATTTCGCAGGCTGCCTGCCATAAGGAAAGACACGTGTCTCAGAAGGCTGTTTCGTTCATCCACGACATACTGACGGAGGTCCTCACCGACTGGAACGAGCCGCCCCATTTTCACTTCAACGAAGCCCTCTTCCGGCCTTTTGAGCGCATCATGCAACTGGAGTTGTGCGACGAGGACGTCCAGGACCAGGTCAGGGTGCCGTTCAAGTCGGCGTCGCCAGCCCCACCGCGGGCTCTTCTTGACTACGCTGGCTGCCACTGCTCTGCGGCCTTTGCAGATTTCATTTTTCTACTAACCCGCCGTGGAATCTGTGACGGAGAGGGGAAGCGCTTTAGCTAACTAGATGCGCGGCTAGTGATTGGTGGCACCAGGGTTCGAAACGGGGCAATCTGGCTGTAGCGGTCTACACTTTCACATACCTCTCCCCTACTCTTTTTTTTTTTTTTTTTTTTTAATTTTTTTTAACGTTTTTTATTTTATTTTTGGGACAGAGCGAGACAGAGCATGAACGGGGGAGGGGCAGAGAGAGAGGGAGGCACAGAATCGGAAACAGGCTCCAGGCTCCGAGCCATCAGCCCAGAGCCCGACGCGGGGCTCGAACTCACGGACCGCGAGATCGTGACCTGGCTGAAGTCGGACGCTTAACCGACTGCGCCACCCAGGCGCCCCACCTCTCCCCTACTCTTGATCACTACAGTACCCTCTGGACACTTCATGCCTAGCGTGACGGTGGGCTAGGAACACAGACCCACGCTCTGAAACCTACCAACAACGTTAAGTAAAGGTTTATAAATCCCTTTGAAGCACGTTGACGCTTTCTGGCAAGAAAGTAAAGAATACTAAGATGTCCAGAACTAAGTAACAACGGGAAGGCTGGCTTTGCCACGAGGGGATTTGCCATCAGCTGGAGCTGAGTTCTGCTTATCACATTCTTGAGGCCATGGGAATGGGAGACAGATCTCGATGCAAACCTTACAAAACTGGGGTTCACTCAGGCCAAAGGTAAATGAGTAATAAATCCAAGTACCACCGTCCCTGAGGATACTGGCAGCCTGTCCCTAACATTGGCTCTTGATAAAGATTAAAAAAAAAAAAAAAAACAACTCTGTAGGATTTAAAATTACAAGCTAGGCTTTCTGTACGGTCAGCATATGAAATTAGACCACGCTGGTGGACTGAGAAGCCTTATACAGGCACGTGACAGAAGCAACAGAAATTCCTCCAGAGGAACTCTTCTCAAATCGGGCCACAAAAGAATCCCACAAGTAAAGTTCCAACATGTGTGAGTTCACAGCATTTACAAAATATTACAAAAGACACAGGGAAACAAGGCAGCAGTCAGAGGGAACTGCTGAAGGAACAGGTGGTACCATTAGGGCTAAAGAGCATTGAAATATTGGCATCTTGGCCTGCAAAATATTAAATAAGAATGCCTAATAAGCTTAAGGAAATGAAAGCAAAGAAAATGCAAGTTAATACCTAAACTCTAAATTGTGGGGGGTGGGGGGGGGTTCAATAATAGTGAATTAGATAGTTCAGATCAACTTCCCACAGGGATCAACCAGAAAAAGTTGGATAAAAAAATTTTTTGTTCAATCACTGGAAGGCATTGGAGTACAACTATGTATTCGATAGCTATGAGGCCAGTATCTAGGAGAAAAAGAATACCCAGAGTCTGTACCTGGTGCCTGAGACGACTTTCCGTGAACTGGAATCCCCGAATCTCAGAAGAGGAAGCTAAAAGACTGAAAAACTAAGCAAGATTAGAGTCTTTAATGAAACACTGATCTCTCGGGGCAGAACCGTGAAGGGAAAAGGGGGACGTATTAGGAGGAGGAGTGAAACTTAAACAGACTAGTCATAACGGGGAATAATCCCAATTCCTAACACGAGATGAATGACTGAGAGTTCTAGTGCCAGCCATAGTGCAGAATACCTCTCTGCTAGAAGATGACATCATCCCAAGGATTCAGATTACTTCTTGATTTGCATGTGCAGTGTCTACATTCAATCAAAAACTAATCAGGCTCATTAAGAAATAATATGTTGAGGAACCTGGGCGGCTCAGTCGGGTAAGTGTCCACCTTTGGCTCTCAGGTCATGATCTCGCGACCCATGAGTTCGAGCCCTGCATCAGGCTCTGTGCTTACACCTCAGAGCCTGGAGCGTGCTTCAGATTCTGTGTTTCCCTCTCTCTCTGCCTGTCTCTCTCTCTCTCTCTCTCTCTCTCTCTCTCTCTCTCTCCCTCTCAAAAATAAAAGTAAAATATTTTTAAAAAGGAAATAACATGTCATTGAAAACAAAAAGAAAAACAATAAAAATACACACACATGCGTGCATGCTCAGCCAGGGATCCAGACATCAGAATTATCAGAGACAGACTTTAAAATAACTATGCTTAGCAATCCCTATCAAAATAACACCAGCATTCTTCACAGAGCTAGAACAAACAATCCTAAAATTTGTATGCAACCAGAAAAGACCCCGAATAGCCAAAGCAATCTTGAAAAAGAAAACCGAAGCTGGAGGCCTCAGAATCCTGGACTTAAGCTCTATTACAAAGCTGTAATCATCAAGACAGTATGGTACTGGCATAAAAACAGACACTCATATCAATGGAACAGAATAGAGAACCCAGAAATGGACCCAGAAACGTATGGCCAACCAATCTTTGACAAAACAGGAAAGAATATCCAATGGAATAAAGACCGTGTCTTCAGCAAATGGTGCTGGGAAAACTGGTCAGCGACATGCAGAAAAATGAACCTGGACCACTTTCTTACAACATATGCAAAAATAAACTCAAAATGGATGAAAGACCTAAATGTAAGACATCAAAATCCTTGAGGAGAAAGCAGGCAAAAACCTCTTTGACCTCGGCCACAGCAGTTTCTTACTCAACATGTCTCTGGAGGCAAGGGAAACAAAAGCAAAAATGAACTATTGGGACCTCATCAAAATAAAAATTTCTGCAAAGGAAACAATCAGCAAAACTGAAAGGCAACCAATGGAATGGGAGAAGGTATTTGCAAACAACATATCAGATAAAGGGTTAGTATCCAAAATCTATAAAGAACTTATCAAACTCAACAACCAAAAAACAATCCAGTGAAGAAATAGGCAAAAGACATGAATAGACACTTCTCCAAAGAAGACATCCAGATGGCCAACCAACACATGAAGAAATGCTCAACATCACTCATCATCAGGGAAATGCAAATCAAAACCACAGTGAGATACCACCTCACACCTGTCAGAATGGCCAACATTAACAACTCAGGCAACAACAGATGTTGGCGAGAATGCAGAGAGAGAGAGCATCTCTTATTTCCTGTTGGTGGAAATGCAAACTGGTGCAGCCACTCTGGAAAACAGTATGGACGTTCCTCAAGAAATTAAAAACAGAAATATCCTAGGACCCAGCAATTGAACTACAAGATATTTATCCAAGGGATACAGGTGTGCTCTTTCGAAGGGGCACATGCACCCCAATGTTTATAGCAGCGCTATCAACAATAGCTAAAATACGGAAAGAGCCCAGATGTTCACTGAGAGATGAATGGGTAAAGAAGATATGGTATGTATGTATGTATATACATACATGTGGTATGTGTGTGTGTGTGTATATACATACATACATACATACACACACAATGGAGTATTACTCGACAATCAAAAGGAATGAAATCTTGCCATTTGGAACTACATGGATGGAACTAAAGGGTATTATGCTAAGTGAAGTTAATCAGAGAAAGACAAATATATAACTTCACATATTCATATGAGGACCTTAAGATACAAAACAGAAGAACATAAGGGAAGGGAAGCAAAAATAATATAAAAACAGGGAGGGGGACAAAACATAAGAGACTCTTAAATATAGAGAACAAACAGAGGGTTGCTGGAGGGGTTGTGGGGGGTGGGGATGGGCTAAATGGGTAAGGGGCATTAAGGAATCTATTCCTGAAATCATTGTTGCACTATATGCTAACTTGGATGTAAGTTAAAAAATACGTAAATTATTTTAAAAATAATAAAAAAAAATTACTATGCTTAAATATGTTGAGGAAGATTTAGGACAGGAGGGATTTGGGCAACGGTGGCATGAAAAAGTTAACGGATCTTCCTCACAAAAATCAAGTATTAAACAGGACAAAATTGTCAAAAGCAACACTTTCAGGTTTCTAGAGACTGACCAAGGACAGACAACAAATTGAGTAGCATTTGTGTGTAGAAATAGTTTCTGATACAACTTTGGTTGGGAACAGTGGAAGTGCCTGACTTCCTGGCAAAGACCATACCCATCACCCTTGCTCTCAAGATATTGGCAAGAATAGGAGTTTGACCAGTGTGGAGCTAACTTGGAAAATCATCAGTGTTTCTCCTATAAGTGATGGACTTGGTTTGAAGAAGATGAAAAAAGACCATTGGTTTGGCAACTAAACGTGGTGAATTCATTTGGAAGCGAACAGGGGAACCCCGCAACTTTGCTAGCCTAAGGTTGCAGCGAGCAGTGAACCGGTAAGAAACGTAACATGAGTCTTGGGGGCACCTGGTGGCTCAGTCAGTTAAGCATCCGGCTTCAGCTTAGGTCATGACCTAGCAGTTCGTGAGTTTGAGCCCCACATCGGGCTCCGTGCTGACAGCTCAGAGCCTGAAGCCTGCTTCTGATTCTATGTCTCCCTCTCTTCTCTGCATCGCCCCCACCACTCATGCTCTATCTCTCTCTTTCAGAAATAAACAAACATTAAAAAAAATTTAAAAAAGGAAATGTAGCATGAGTCTCTGAAAACCAGAGACTTAATAGAAAGACTAGATAAGTTCCTTGCACATCTCTGGCTGACTGAAACATGGTGTAAGATAGACCATACAAATACCATCAGTAGGTAAAAACCAGGGAAACTTGAAAACTGGTTAGCCTTGGAATATTTTCCTCAACCTACACACATGGATTGGTTGAAGAGAGCTATCTGAGCACAACTTCTTCCCGCTTCATCAGCTGACCACTAACCTATGCAGACGTGGGGATGAATACGAGATAGTAAGGCTAAGACATGACAAATTAAAAAAAAAGAAACTGAGCCAGAGACTTTGGCTTCTCATACATAGGAAGAGATGTTGCACAGTGTAAGTCCAACCCTTTATTAAAAAAAAAATCAGAAAAATTAATCAGAATTCAGCATTGCTACACTCTATTATATAAAATGTCAAATTTACAGGAAAAAAAAAGAAAAGAACATGCAAAGAGACAAAAAAAGAGTGACACATTGAGAGGGGAGGCAAAAAAACAAACAAACAAACAAACAAACAAACAAACAGAAAGTGACTTAGAATGAGCCCAGATATTGGAGGTGAGGGACAGTCTTTAGAACAGCTATTATAAATATGTTCAAAGAATGAAAGGAAAATATGACAATGACTCAAAAATAGTCTAAAGAAATGAAAACTATTTGAAATGGCAGAAGAATTCGTGAACTTCGAAGGTAGATTGGTAGAAATGATCCATTCTAAAGATTGGAGAGGATTGTTTGACCAGAAACAAACCCTTGAAGACCTGTGGGAAAATATCAAGCTTACGTGGCATGGGAGTTCAGAGATAGATGAGAAAGACAAAGGGTGAGAAAACATATTTCAAAAAATAATGGAACCCCGATTAGCATCAATACATAGAGATCCACAGTAGATACATTATAGTCAAACTGCTCAAAGACAAAACCTTGAGAGCAGCAAGAGAAAAATAGTTCATTACTACAATAAGATTAATTGCTGCTTTTCCAGAGAGAATCAAAGCCAGAAGATAATGGAATGATCTATTGAAAGTGCTAGAAGAAAGAAAAAAAAAAAAGGTCAGTGAATAATTTAGAGTAATTACCCTTCAAAGATAACGATGAAGTAAAAGCATTCTCAGATAAACAAGAATTGAAAGAATTTCTTGCTAACAGACCTATAAGAAATACTAAATGTGGCTCAGTCGGTTAAGCATCCGACTTCAGCTCAGGTTGTGAGCTCATGGTTCATGAGTTTGAACCCCGTGTCAGGCTTACTGCTGTCAGCACAAAGCCCCCTTTGGATCCTCTGTCCCCCTCCGTCTCTGCCCCTCCCTTGCTTGTGCTCTCTTTTTCTCAAAAATAAAGGGTTTAAAAAAGGAAATACTAAATGAATTCCTTCAGACTAAAAGGAGGTAACAAGATAGTAAATCAGTTTTACAAGAAGAAATGGTTCTTATATGAGTAAATATAAAAAGATTTATGTATTTTTTCTTTTTGTTTTAAAAATAATGTTTAGAGCGCTAAGTCTGACACTCTATTTTTGGACTTATTAAATATAAAAATATAAATAACGATAACAGAACAAAGGGGGAGAAAATGAAACCATTTAGAAGCAAATTTGCTAGATTTTGCCAGAATTACGTCAGTATTAACTTGAAGAATATTGTGATGAATTAAGGATGTATATTATCCCTAGGGCAACAGTCAAGAGAATAACACAAATAATAAATTAAAAGTAGAGAAAGGATTCCATACAATTTGACAATAAATTTCATATAAGAAAAAAAACATGTTTAACACAAAAAAAGGCAGTAAAGGAGGAACAGAGGAACACAAATCACATTATATGTGGAAAACAAATAATAAAATGACAGACCTAAATAAGACATCGTTAATAATAGCATTCAATATGTATTGGCAAAAAGATGCTCAATGTCATTAGTCATTAAGGAAATGCAAATCAAAACCACAATGGGATATCACTTCAAACCCACTAGAATGACTCCAAGATAAAAGATACTAAGTTTTGATGAGAATGTGGAGAAGTCAAAACTCCCATGTGCTACTGACAGGAAGGTTAAATGCACCACCATGGAAAATAGTCTGGCAGTTCCTCCAAAGGTACATACCCAAGAAAAATGAAAATATATATCCGTATAAATCTAGGCACAAACATTCATAGTAATGTTATTCATAATAGCCAGAGAGTTGGAAACAACGTAAATTCCATCTGCTGATAAATGGATAAATGTGGTATTTCCATATAATAAAGTATTATTTGGCAATAAAAAAAAATGAGTTCTGATTTGTGCTACAACATGGATGAACCTTAGAAACATTACACTAAATGAAAAAGGCCAGTCACAGAAGACCACTTTTGTATGATTGCATTTATGTAAAATGTCCATCGATAATAAGCAAATCAGTAGAGATACAAAGTAGGCCAAGGATTGCCTGGAGTGGAGGGTAGGGTTGGGTGGGAAGGATGACTGTCCCCAGGTGCTGGCTTTGGTGGACACAGGCAGGTAATGAAAATGCTCTAAAATTAGACTACTGATTAGATTGCTGCACAACTCCTTGAATATGCTAAAAAAAAAAAAAAAAAGTTACACAGTATAAATGGGTCGATCTTATGGTATGTGATTTATGTTTCAAAGATGTTAGAAAACACGAATTGACTAAAAGTATCAAAAGGCAGAGATTCTAAGACTGGACAAAGCAATAAGATATTATAATATGCAGGTGACGAGACAGATTTTAGATTCAAAGGCACAAACAGATTGCAAATAAAGTATTGGAAACGATACGCCATGCAGATAGTAACCATGAAAGAGTTGGGGTGGCTGTATTGATGTCAGGCAAAATGCACACTAATATGGTGAATATTACTAGAAATAATCTTTGGGACCTTGCGTTAGGCAAAGATTTCTCAGAAACGACACCAACATGAAGGCACCTGGTGGTTCAGTTGGTTGAGCATCCGACTTAGGCTTACGTCACGATCTCACGGTTTGTGAGTTCAAGCCCCACATCAGGCTTTGTACTGACAGTGCAGAGCCTGCTTGGGATTCTCTCTCCCTGCCTCTCCCCTGCTTATGCTGTCTCTCTCTCTCTCTCTCTCTCTCTCAAAAATAAAAATTTAAAGAAAAGAAATGACACCAACATGATCCATAAGAAGAGAAATTGATGAATTAGGTTTCATCAAAATTAAAAACGTGTTCTTCAAAAGACACCATTAAAAAATAAAAAGACAAGGCCAAACTATTTCCAAATATGTATAAATCCTATATCTCAGGAAAGACCTGAATCTAATAGTCTTTTTTTTTTTTTTTTTTGGATGTGTGTTTATTTTTGAGAGAGGGAGAGAGACAGAGCATGAGCCGGGGGGCGGGGGGGAGGGCAGAGACAGGGGGAGACACAGAACCAAAGCAGGCTCCAGGCTCTGAGCTGTCAACACAGAGCCTGACGCGGGGCTTGAACTCACAAACTACGAGCTCATGACCTGAGCCGAAGCCGGGCGCTCAACTGACTGAGCCACCCAGGCGCCCCAGGAAAGACCTGAATCTAGAATACATAAAGAACTCTAATAACTCATTAATAAAAAGTCAATAATGAGAAGACAAAAACCCAATTAAAAAAAAAAAAACAGCAGAACATTTATGGATGGCTAACAGGCGTGTGAACAGTTGCTCAACAATGGAAGTCTTTAGCAGAATGCAAATTAATGCAATGTGGCTGCTAATGTAGATTTTTGAGTGAGTTTGGCTGAATTCTGGTTTTTCTTTTTCACTGGCACTGATCCAGATATAGGGACCAGAGAAGCGTATCCCCCTTTCCAGAAATTCTCCTGCTGCTTGTAAGGAAGAAGTTTAAGTGCTACTTCCTTTGCCTCCGCCAGGTTGTCACATCCATCGGCGAGCTGGTTGAAGTGTGTTCCACCCAGATCCAGTCAGGATGGAGGTCCTTGTTCAGTGCCCTGGAAACGGTGCACAGTGGGAACAAGTCTGAAGTGAAGGAGTATCTGGTTGGTGATTACTCCATGGGTAAGAACGTGTGTTCGTCTCGTATCCCGAAACTTTACTGAACGCTTTTGTGAGTTCTAAAGTTTGGGGTGGAGTCTTGAGGAGTTTCTAAATAAAATAGACCACGTAATCCACAAACGGGCAATTGTACTTCTTCCTTTCTGATTTGGGGGCATTGTAGTTTATCTTTTCCTGCCTAGTTGCTGTGGGTAGCATTTCCAGTCCTCTGTTAAGTGAGGATAGTGAGAGGGAAGTATATGTGGATGATTCTTGTTATTTTTTTTTTTTAATTTTTTTTTTCAACGTTTATTTATTTTTGGGACAGAGAGAGACAGAGCATGAACGGGGGAGGGGCAGAGAGAGAGGGAGACACAGAATTGGAAACAGGCTCCAGGCTCTGAGCCATCAGCCCAGAGCCCGACGCGGGGCTCAAACTCACGGACCGCGAGATCGTGACCTGGCTGAAGTCGGACGCCTGACCGACTGCGCCACCCAGGCGCCCCTGGATGATTCTTGTTATAAAGCATTAGTTCTTGATGTCAGTTTTCATGCTATCTAAAGAAACAGAGCAATAGGGAAGACCGCCATGCAGCCATGTTTTTCCAGCAGGGAACAGTCTGGTAGAGCAGGGACACACGTTCTGAGTTCTGCCAGCAGGCCAAGAACCCTGAGCATGATGAATCAGGCCCTGCTCTTATGGACAGATTAGACAGAAGACTGGCACTCCTGTTTGTTGTTTCAGTTACACCTATCTGTGTTGAGTTCATTCCTAAAGCCAAAAAGGAAAACATTATTTACTTGCTAGTAAGAAGCAGGAAAGCATCATCATGTAGTAGAATCCCAGTTAAGGAAATTGGGTTTGGCTGGAAATGGATGGGGACCCATAGAGCATGCCCAGCAACCATGGGTATTCTGTCAATGCGTGGTCCCCAAGACTACTGATACGTTCAGAAACCAACCAGAGGGGTTCATGGGACTCAGCCTATAGTTATACTAAGTCTTGTTGCATGGCTCAGATTTATTACATGGCTCACAGCCGAGATTTATCATGGCAACATACTAAGGACAGGCCAGAGGATCAGAGCAAAAAAAATCAGAGAATCTTGGGACATCCCTGTGCAGGTTTCGTGTGCTCTCTGCCTCCCATGAGGGTCCCACAGAGCATACTCTTCCCCAGTAGTGAAAATGCAGCAACATGAGGCTGTTTCTTCCCAGCAAAGCCCATTAGAGACCCAGCTAAGAGCTGGCCACATGGGTACCCTCTACCTAGCACCCACCAAAATCCCAGACTCCCCAAAGGAAAGCAAGTGTTCGGAATAAACCATGTTGTTTGCACAGTCTAGGCACCGTGAACCACCCTTATCAGTTAACTGTTGCCCGGGAATATTCTGAGAACCCAGTTCCCAGATACCAATCAAGGGAAACTCTTGCAAAGCAGGCCTTCTAAGAATAGCAGTCTCAAGCCTGTGAACTCTTTTCTGCACAGTTATGAGTCAATCAGAATACGCCATCAGGGCTTTTCTAAAACCTTCCCTTCCCTATAATTGTGTGTGCAGGAGAATCCCAGAGGCCCGCATGTTTCACTACCCTGTAGACTCACACATTGCCTCAGCCCTGCATTCAGCTGTTTGCCCTCATCTCTGGTCTACCGAGGTCTTGGTATTTGTAGCCTTCCTGCAGCTCCCCCTGCAGGCAAAGCTGAGAAAGACAGTACTGTGCGCTCCGTCAAAAGGCCAGGGATTTCCTCCAATAGGTCTTTTCCAAGACCCCATGGAAGATGCTGAGAGTACGGACAGCCTGAAGGGTACAGACTTCATTTTCTTACAATTCTACAACCTCCTCCCCTCAGGAAAAGGCCAAGCTCCGGTGTTTGATGTATTTGAAGCTTTTCTCAATACCGACAACATCCAGGTCTTCGCCAATGCAGCCACGAGTTACATCATGTGCCTTATGAAGTTTGTCAAAGGACTGGGTAAGTGGGGTCTTCTTTCCATGCCTCGTGACAGCTGGGGGCCCCGTCCTGGATGACTTTGTGTGGAAGGGCCCGGAGACAGGCCCAAGAACAAGCTTGGCAACAAGCAAGCAAGCAAGCCTGGGCGATATGCAGATGGCAGTGTGCTGTCTACTCAGGAGCAGAAAGCTTACTGTGAAAGCAGCTTGGATTCTGTCCAGGGTTGCTGTCATTCATCGTGTTCACGGGACACTCTTGTAGCACGTTTGCAATCTATGTGTTATTTTGCTCCAACTTCTTTTTGAGTCTCAGAATATTCGGTACTGTGTTCAGTAACTGCCCCGATGCAGGAACTACGATCCTCGATGTCCCATAATTGGCGGCCTCTGCCTGAGTTCCCAGCTCCTCCTAAAAAAAAAAAAAAAAAAAAAATCAAGCATGCCTTCCCCTGGGCCTTGCTAATCATAAAATTTCTCTGGAATGTCAAAGTCCCCCTTCTCTGAGGCCTTGTGGGTGTCAGAGTCTACTAAGTTGATTTTCTGCTTGATTTAGCAATACTTTAACAAAGTAGAGTCCTGCTATACAACACGACCTGCTGTAGCAGGTTGCTATGAAGCGCAAGCTACCTGGGATGAGAGGGGAGGGCAGTTAGTTTCTGCCAGCAGTTCCTAAAACCAGAAATTTTAGAAGGAACTTAAATCTTAAAGTTTTGAGAACTTCGCCCTGGAGTGCTCTGAGACATGGAGGCTAAGAACAATTTAAATAAGGGCAATATAAAGTCCATAATATATATATTTTTTTAATTTTTGCTCAATAATTCACAATTCCTTTGCACAAGAAAACTGGACACAGAGAAACGAGGTGACTTCACTCACGCTCCCTTTTTTTTTAGGGACCAGGAACAAAATGCAAGTTTCAGGATAGCGCCTGAAGGCAACAAGTCTGATCTGTAGACCATTGTTGTTGTAGTCTATTATTTATCATATATGCTTTATTCTATTATTACGTACACCCTGGGAAACAGAGGACTGAGCGGAAGGGTAACCATCGCAGCCACTTGCTTCTTGATGTTACAAATTGGGCTTCAGAGGAAGACTTCTTCTGAAGCACAGCATACGATTTTTTTTTTTTAATTCTGCTGTATGTTAAATAGAAGCCAAATAATCTTAATCATAAGAAGAACTTAAAGTATGCATCTTTTATTAGGTAGTAGAAAATTCAGCTTTTGTTTGAGAAAAACTCACTCCTGCGTATCTCCTTTGTTCCCATATGACTACCACACTCCCAATACTGGATGGGGGAAGGGGGCGGCCCCTCACAGCACGTGATACTCTGCGACACCAGCTGGGTGTCCTACAATCCAATTCAATTCTGACACTACCCAGAGTTAGCGCAGACTCCACAGGTCAGGGGCTCAGTCCCCCAAGGCTGCCCCCCACTTCACATGCCAAGCACAAGTAGGTCCCCAGGTTACCCACAACTCTGACTCGGCTACAAATACGAGCTTCCCATAACCCCTGCCCCTTGGATTTGGTTATTTGTTAGAACAACTCACCGAACTCAGGGGAACTCGTGTACCGGTTTATCATATGATGGATATAATAAAAGATACAGGTGAACGGCCAAAGGAGATACATATGGCAAGGTCCACAAGGGTCCCAAACACAGGAGCTTCTGTCCTCATGGAGTTGAGGTGTGCTCCCCTCCCAGCATGTAGATGTGCTCACGAACCCAGAAGATCTCTGAACCCCATGCTTTGGGGATTTTTATGGAGGCTTCATCAAGTAGGCATGATAGATCTTTAACTCTGTTTAGGATTTAGGAAGGGGATGTTCTAGTCATGGCTTGATCTTTCTGGTGACCAGTCCACATCCAGGAGCCCACCGGCTGTTGCCTCAATCAGAACAATAGATATTCCTACCACCCAGGAAATTCCAAGGCTGTAGGAGCTCTGTGTCAGGAATTGGAGTCAAAGACCTAATATGAGAACAAAAGATGCTTCTAGTACTCTTGTCACTTGGGAAGTTACAAAGGTTTTAGGAGCGATGTGCCAGGAACCGGGAGCAGAGACCAGTATATGTGTTTGCTATTATGTCACAGTCTTATATTTCATTGAAGAGTCATAATGACTGTTATTCTGTTATTCAGTGAACAGTTGAGTGCCTGCCATGTGGGCACATCTATGTGAAGTTAGAAAGATGAATAAAACATGGGAGAGGTTCCTGCCTGTGAGACGCTCACAGGCTCTTCTAGGAAACCCATATAAATCGATTGTTACAATTCAGTAAGATGAATATTTTCATGGAGGCTACTAAAAAAAAAAGAAGACACGTAAGCTGAAATGAATAAGCCGCTGAGACAGATGTTTGGTAGCGGGAGCTAGGTGCAAGCTTCAAAGGGGAGGTGACATTTGAACTTGGTGGGGTAAGCCATGGGTTTACTTTCCTAAAGACAAAGTACACTGAAGGTACGCACATAAGAGGGATGGTGGGTGATCAGTCAGAAAGAAAGGAAGAGGGCAGTTGTGAAGGGTGCCGCGTGCCAAGTCAAGGAATCCAGAATGTGTGGGGAGGGTTATTAAGTAAAGAGTACTCCAGTCACATGCACGGTTAGGCACTAAACTCTGGCAGGCACATCTCCCCATACGTGGGTGCGAGAAGCTGCGGGCAGGCGGATTGTGGAGAGAATGCAGTTGGCTCTAGCACATGGCAGAGGTGGGGTCTGTAGGGCTCGTCGGGGAGGGGGACCCGAGGATGGCTCCTGTTCCCCACGTTTCATACAAAGGCTGGTGCTGCCCAGAGTTAGGACATTCAAAAGGAGAGCAGGTTAGGTGTGGAGGAGAGGAGAAAGTATTGACGTTGGACCTTTGGACCTGTTGAACTTCTGTGAAACTCCACTCGAGGGGAGATGCCTAACAGCGTGTCACAAATGTGAGATTTTCTCTTAAGGAGGGAGTTAAGGGCAGCAAATGGAGATGCAGAATTATCGGGATGCACAAGGAGGATGGTTTTTTCTGTGAATTATAAGGTGGAGTTATTTGTACGGAGCATGGAGCCTGGGGGGTACTCAGGGGCCTCCAGTACAGCCCTGCTGGCTGTGGACGGCCCCGGACTCCAGGGGGCGCCACTTGCATAGACTTTGATGTGTACCGCGGCGGCCTTGGTTAAAACCAACAAAAAAAACTTTGGGACGGCTCACTGTGATCAACAGGCTAAGAAACGAACGTTATTTTTAATTCCCGCTTGGCTTATTCAACATGAATTTGCTCTATGCCGTGTTTTCACGTTGTGAAGTGTGTTGATCCAAACCGAGGGTTGGCAAACAATTGGCAAAAAAAAAAAATTATTTTATAAAGTTTATCGGAACACAGCCATGGTCATTTGTCTGTAGCTATTTTTGTGCTTCGACAGTAGATTTGAGAAGGTGTTACAAAAACAAGGGAACCTGCAAAGCCTGAAGTATTTCCTGTCTAACCTGTACAGAAAAGGGTGATCCTTGATCTAAAATACAAATGTTTATCTCTTCTTTTTAAAGGAGAAACATGCCTCTTTGTCTGAATTTTAACTAATGCCTAGTAATTAGGTCTGTTTACCCCCGGGCAAGGGTGCTAGTTGCTACCCTTGTAGACAATGGGAAACAATTATGGTGTCAGTGGAACAAAGTTACTAAAACTATGTGAATAGATTCATTGCATGAGAAGAATGATAATCGACTAGTATTTTTTTTTTAATTTTTTTTAACGTTTATTTATTTTTGAGACAGAGAGAGACAGAGCATGAACAGGGGAGGGTCAGAGAGAGAGGGAGACACAGAATCTGAAACAGGCTCCAGGCTCTGAGCTGTCAGCACAGAGCCTGACGCGGGGCTCAAACTCACGGACCGTGAAATCATGACCTGAGCCGAAGTCGGCCGCTTAACCGACTGAGCCACCCAGGCGCCCCACGACTAGTATTTACCTATAGAAAATCTAGATGCCCTCTACAGATCTGCGAAATCTCTAGATATATACCACCAAAAAAATAAAAAGAAAGAAAAACCATTTCTTTTTTTTTTTTTAATTTTTTTTTTTTTCTTCAACGTTTTTTATTTATTTTTGGGACAGAGAGAGAAACAGAGCATGAACGGGGGAGGGGCAGAGAGAGAGGGAGACACAGCATCGGAAACAGGCTCCAGGCTCCGAGCCATCAGCCCAGAGCCTGACGCGGGGCTCGAACTCACGGACCGCGAGATCGTGACCTGGCTGAAGTCGGACGCTTAACCGACTGCGCCACCCAGGCGCCCCAAGAAAAACCATTTCAACTCAATTCAGTCGTCTCAGTCCCCAAGCCCCAGATGTTTAGATCATCCCAGAGCCTTTATTTATCATCACTATTTAGTGCTGAGCACTGGTAGCCGATGGGTTCTTTTCCAAACAGAGAGAGGCCTGGCGCTTCATTCCAGCCCAACATGTGGCTTGTCGCCAGGATTCTCCTTAATCATCAAGCTTCAGAGTCATACCGACAGCAGCAGGGGCACAGTGAAGTGAGTTACAGGGTGTCCAGGTACAAAACAACAGCGTCCAGCCACCGTGGGTACTGTGGTAGAACCCAGAAAAAGTGTCCATTGCTTACTGAAAAGGAGACTCACAAAATGGAATATTCCCAACGAAATTAGATGCATGCTGTGATCCCAACCGTGTTTAAGATGCACACGTGCAGAGGGGAGAAAGGACTGTCTCCGGGGTTGCAGAGCTTGGGGTAACTTTTTCTGGTTATTTCAGTAGACGTTTATTGAGCGAAGGCCGTGTGACTCAACAGGTCTCCTGTTGAAGGAGGAAGGCGAGAGTAATTTTGTCGATCTCTGTCCGCCAGGGGAAGTGGACTGTAAAGAAATAGGAGACTGTGTCCCAGGACCGGGAGCCACATCCCCAGACCTGTGCCTGCCTGCCCTGGATTACCTCCGGCGCTGCTCTCAGGTACCGGGGGCGGTGCTTGCACGCAGCTCTAGTATAAGTTTTTGTCCCCACCCCTTCCAGGAAGGAAAGGAAGAAAGTAACGGAAATATACTAGAACGCACAACTGAACTGCAGTCTCTGAAACTTCTCATTTACGCTCAGACGCAGGAACCATCCTAATCTCTATGTTTGCGTCAGGCTGTAAGGAAGGGAGTCATGAGGTCACGGGAAGTCCTCACGATAGGACCAGAACATGGATCGTGGGGGTGCGGCCAGTGGAGAGAAACAGAAACAAAAGCGGGATGCAGTCGGCCAAGATCTAGTGAAGAAATCCCATGCAACAGCGCTCATCCAAGTCAACAGCGACCTTCATTGTGCGAAATCCAGTCACTGCCAATATCTGCGTCCAACACCGCCGGACCAGAGGATGGTCCCTCCTGAAGCCCTTTCTCCCCCTGCCCCCCCCCCCCAGGCTTCAGTGATACCCTGTCTCAGTAGTTGTAGTCCTGTGTTTGCGGGTTCTGTCCCCAGGCCTCTTCTGGACTGTGGAACCTCTCCCATGGTGATAGCAGGTATAGCATGAAGCCCCAGGACTTTAGAAAGGATACCCAGCCCCCGCCTCTTCCCCCAGCTGCCTCCACCAGGCCCCACTCACAACAGAACCGCAGCTACCTTTTCACCCTCAGATGCTTCCTTCTCGCTCTGGGCTCCAACCACACAGATTTTTTGCCCCTCAGATACACGGTGCCTTACCGCTCAGGGCTATCGCCATCTCCTCTGCCTAGAATTTCCCCTCCCTGGAACTCTGTGGGATGCTCCTTCTCTTGATCTCATCAGGAACATCACCTCCTCAGAGAGACCAGAGCTATGAACCAACTCCCTGCCAACATTCCCACATTCCCCGGTCATTCTAATATCACCTAATTGTTCCTATAGCCTTTATGTCTAAAATTGTTATTGTAAGACCCCCAGGACAGGAATTTTTTCTCTCCCCTTCACAGCTGTTTTCCTGGCTTCTGGAACAGGACAGGCCCAGCAGGCACAATTCTAATTCATGAGGCTCCAGGGGAGTTTGGCCCAGGAATGCTGATTCCTGGGCGACAGGCTCCATAGCAGTGAGAGGGGAATGTGGAACCCAGGGCAGTCTGTCAGTTCTGCTTCCTCTACCTTCCTCTCTCCCACCTGGCCCACACAATCCTTCGTTCCCCCACTTACTGTTGGCCTCAGTGCCTTGGTGTCGACTGAAGGGAAGGGGAAATCAAAGTCTAGTATCCCGTTTACCTATAGACTCTCTCCTCAGTGAGCCCCATAGAATACTCCCCCCATAGGCAAAAACTCTTGACCTGTTTTGTGGTTCCCTGGGAAGGTTTACAAAAGTCTATACTATTCATAGGCAATTGAGATGCTGAACAAGTATCCCTAGAGTCTTTTTCTCCACCTTTTGGTTTGTACTGAATGCTGTCTCACCTCCTCCATGGGATAGATGCCTCCAAATCCCAACCAACCTTAGAACTTTCATACGTTGAGAGCTTTTCTGGTTTTCCCTAACATGAATATGGCTGGTATATAATTTTATTCTTCATTAACACCCAGAGTGCAGCTTTTTCCAATATATAATTGCATTTGATATTTCATTCTTTAGTTACTGGCCAAAATCTACAAAATGCCGTTGAAGCCAATATTCCTTAGCGGGCGACTCGCTAGCTTGCCTCGAAGACTTCAGGAGCAGTCGGCGAGCAGTGAGGATGGCATTGAGTCAGTCCTGTCTGATTTTGATGACGACACTGGTAAGTTAGTTGACTGGACCGAAATACTTTCATATTCCCAGAAGCTTAAGTCATGAGTTCAGTAACTTACAGATCATAAGAATGATCATCCATTTCTGTTGCTATTGTTTTTAATTCTAATAGAACACGGCCACCTAAAGTTTCCATGGACTCTTTAAAAACATCATTTGATGTCTTGTCTCCAAACCCATCCTTTTTAGTTTCCATCGAAACTCAGTGTGAACAGAGTGCAGCTTCCGCTAAATATAGTTTCTAACTCTGAATTCTCTATAATTTAGTAAATTGGAATGTGGTTGCATTGGTACTTAAATTGGCTGGTAATTGTCTTTAATACCTTCTAGGAAACACAATCATTATATAATTACTTCCTGCAGGACTCTTTGGTTAGAGACTGGGGAAATTAAGCCACTACTGAAGAGAGAATCTCTTTGTGGCTGGTGGAACTGAAGGCTCATTAAAAGAATAATTTCAAAGAATGTGTTTCAAATTAGTTCCCATGTAATTTCCCGAGGATTGGAGTTCAGTCTAGTAACTTGGGGACATTTTCAGATGGGTTAACTCATGCTCACACTTGTCTTCTGAGTCCGTCGACCCTGCCCTGTTCTAGATCTAGACATAGAAATTATGTCCTTAAAGGAGTCTATTATGCATCACAGGTTGTTTCAAACCCTTGCAGAAGGACTTTCGGGGGGAGGTTTTTTACATTTGCTTTTTTATTTGTTTTTAATTTTTGTTTTCTTTTTCTATTATAAATCCACGTATGAGAGCAGTGAGAGGATTGACAGTCTTCCATAGGGATTATAGACACTAAAACCTCACTAGTTTAGAATAGGTGTAAGGAAGAACCATAGGAAAGAATAATGGAGAGGACAGTGAAAATATTGGAAATAGGCTGGGTGTTGCCTGATAGAGGTTTCATTTAATGATTAGTTAAGAATAATTTGTGCTTAGCCTCTTAAAGCTCCAGCCCAGACCATTATAAACAGAAACTAACGTTGTTTATCTATAATATAGTCTTTAAAACAGTTGTACATGGTTTGTGTAGGGTCGTTATCAGGAATCCCCTTTCCATTTGTGCAAACCATTAATCCATTGTTTTTCCTAGGCAGCCCATCTTTGTATGGATAAGTTACCACCAACCACCTCTCTAAAGTTTTCCACGTTATCAATTCATTAGGCCTTTAAAGTTACAACTATATATGAAATATAGCTAGATCAGAGAAAAGAAAGGCAAAGGCTTTAAGTTAGTCTTAAAAATTAATGCATTCTTAGATGCTATTCCTTTGGTTTCCAAGAGCCAATAATTTCCTTTTTTTGTGTGTGCCTATGGAAATTTCAGACATGGATAAAACTAGACAGAATGGTATAATGAACCTTCATGTACCCATCATCCAGCTTCAACTACTGTATATTTACACACACACACACACACACACACACCCTCCCTTTGTTCCCTCCGCTTCCTCTGTCTTAGATCAAATCATTATAGCATTTCATCTGAAAATGTTTCAGTATGTGTTCTTCACAGATAACAAACATAACCATTAATTCCATGACCACACCCAAAAATAATAATTCTTTAACATCAAATATCCATTCAGTGTTACCATTTCCTATTTTCTTATGTCAGTTAATTTTCAGGATTCACATAAGATCCACAGTACATGTTTGGCTGATAGGTCTATTAAATCCCTTTCAATCTCTAGATTTTCCTCTTCAGCTCTTTTTCACTCCTTTGCAATTCATTTGTTAGAAGTATGGTCCAGTGTCCCATGGAGTTTTCCATGTGGACTTTATTGGTTATACCCCTTCTAGTGGTGCATAACGTGATTCTGTCCTCTAAACTTCCTGCAAGTTAGCTTGTTCACACCTGCTTACATTTTGAGGTTCATAAGTATTTGTCACCTGATTTTATTTATTGGCCATGGGTTTGGTTTTGCTTCCTATTAATGGGTGTATTCAAAACTTTGGAAGTAATTTTTTCAATGGGAATTTTTTAAAGTTTATTTATTATGAGAGAGCGTGTAAGCATGAGCAGGGGAGGGGCAGAGAGAGAGAGAGAGGGAGAGAGAGAATCACAAGTAGGCTCCATGCTAAGCATGGAGCCCAACAAAGGGCTCAATCCCACAAACTGTGAGATCATGACCTGAGCCAAAATCAAGAGTCAGATTCTCAACTGACCGAGTCACCCAGATGCCCCAATTTAATGGGCATATTTAAAAGCTACCATCGTCTGATACAGTCATATTTCACAGGAAAATTAGAAGTATTAAAATGTAGAGTGGGCTTTTTTTGTATTCTATTTTAGGTCCTTTTGGATTAAGCTAGAGAAACTGAGTCCTTTCTCTGTATCAGTTATCCGATCTGCAGGTTGACGTATTTCCAAAGGCAGTGGTGAACTGGAGTGTTGGCTCAGGTAGTGCTTATGTAAATGGCAAAACTAAAATTATTTCCATCTAATAAAAAGAATCTCATGCTTTTTCCCTTGCCTAGTAGTGCGCAACACTAAATGAACTAAAAATGAAACTGCAGGGGCTCCTGGGTGGCACAGTCCCTTAAGCCTCTGACTTTTGATTTCAACTCAGGTCATGATCTCCGGGTTTGTGAGACTGAGCCCTGCGTTGGGCTCTAAGCTGACAGCACAGAGCCTGCTTGGGACGCTCTGTCTCCCTCTTTCTCTGCCCCTCCCCCACTCTCTTGTGCATGCACATGTTCTTTCTCCAAATAAATAAACATTTTTTAAAAATAAAAAAATAAAAATGAAATCTGAAGAGGAGAGAGAAGAGTTGTGTACTGAGAAGTGTGCTGCCTGCGCTTATGATTCTGTTGATGCCGTGAGCACCGTTCCCTGCCTGTGAGCGATACAGGCAGTGATTTGCGTGGACACAGGACGAGAGAGTGTGAGCAGCACCAAGTGCAATGTGGACACGTAAATTCAAAATGATGTATAGATTGCAAAAAAAAAAAAAAAAAAAAAGGAGACACTAGGGGATGAATGATAGAAAAGCAAAGAAGATAGACTAGCACACGTACGCAACAAAAGAAAAACATGGATGGCTCAGACTTCACCAAAATTAAAGACTTTTGTGCATCAAAGGACATTATCCAGAAAGTGAAAGGACAGTCGAAAGAATAGAACATATTTGTAAGTCCTATTTCTGATAAGGTTTTAATATCGAGACTCTATAAAGAATTCCTACAACCCAACAAGACAACACAAGTTAAAAATGGGCAAAGGACATGAATTTCTCAAACTATGTAACAAATGGCCGATCAGCGCATGAAAAGATGCTCAGCGTCATTCGTCGTTAGGGAAATCTAAATCAAAACCACAGTGAAGTACCAGTTCACACCTACTAGAATGGCTACAGTTAAAACAAGAGATAAATTAAGCATTGGCAGGGACCTGGAAAAATTGGAACCTTCACGGGAGTATAAAATGGTGTGGCCTTTATGGAAAACAGTCCGGTACTTCTTCAAAAAGCTATACAGAATGACCAGGTGATCCAGGAATTTCTCTCCTGGGTCTAGACCCTAAGAAATTGAGAGACTGAAACAGATGCTTACACTCCCGTGCTCACTGAAGCCTTATTCACCATAGCCAAAGGTGGAAACCACACCTTGTCTCTCGACAGATAGACAAACAAAACATGACACAACACACAGGACAACGTGGACGGACCCTGAACACATTATGCTACGTGAGATAAGCCAGACACAGAAACAAATACTGTATGATTCCGCTTATATGAAATATCCAGAATAGGCACATTCATACAGAAAGTAGACTTTTCAGCCTACAGTCTCTCAATTCCTTAGGGTGTAGACCCAGGAGAGAAATTTCTGGGTCATCTGATCATTCTGTTTAGCCTTTTGAAGAAGTACCAAACCATTTTTCCATAAAGCCCACACCAGAGGCTAGAGTGAGGGGAGAATGGAAAGTTACTGTGTAATGGGTGTAGGTTTTCTGAGATGATGAAAAAGTTTTGGAAATAGGCAGTGGAGACGGTTGCACAAAACCATGCATTTAATTAATATCACTGAATTGTATGCATAATTATGTATAGGGTTAAGGCGGCAAATTTTTGTTATATATTTGTAATTAATTTTTTTTAATTTTTTTTTAACGTTTATTTATTTTTGAGACAGAGAGCATGAACAGGGGAGGGTCAGAGAGAGGGAGACACAGAATCTGAAACAGGCTCCAGGTTCTGAGCTGTCAGCACAGAGCCCGATGAGGGGCTTGAACCCACGGACCGCGAGATCATGACCTGAGCCGATGTCAGCCGCTTAACCGACTGAGCCACCCAGGCGCCCCTGTAATTAAATAATTTTTTTAAAAAAAGATATACTTAGGGGTACCTGGGTGGCTCAGTCGGTTCTGTGTCTGACTTTGGCTCAGGTCCATGATTTCGAGCCCCATGTCAAGATCTGTTCTGACAGCTCAGAGCCTGGAGCTTGCTTCAGATCTTGTGTCTCCCCCCTCTCTCTCTGCCCCTCTCCCACTCATGCTCTCTCTGTCTCTCTCAAAAATAAACATTAAAAACAAATTTTTTTAAAGATATACTTGGGTGATACAAAAGGATATTTTAGTGTTTTGGTACTCTCAGCTCCCCAGAAATCTGACAGTTGTTTCAATATAGTAGAATTTACCATATCACCTTCTTCCTATAGTGGAATAAGAAGAAATTTGGCGGGTTTCTGCCCTTTGACTTTGTTAGAACATGTAAATCATAATCTGTCCTTGCTTGTGGACACTGCGGGCTACCCCACCGGGCAATGCCTCACATCCACACGGCACATTGCTAAACTAACAATGTTTAGTTTGGTCTTATGATGATTCTGTATTATGGATTTCACAGAGATCTGCTTTCTGGTTTCCAGGGCTGATAGAAGTCTGGATCATCCTGCTGGAGCAGCTAACAGCAGCTGTGTCCAACTGTCCACGTCAGCATCAGCCACCAACCCTGGATTTACTCTTTGAGCTGTTGAGAGATGTTACCAAAACACCTGGTAAGAATTTCTACGTCTGTCTTTTGGGGGGAGTTCTTATGCATGTAACTTTTTTTTAGGAGGGTATTTCTGTGGGTCTGCTTGTTTCACAGCTATATCCCTGGACTCGGTGCAGAGCTCCATGCAAAATAGATGCTCAGTAAATACTTGTTGAATGGCTATGATGCAGTGATGTTTAAGATATGTCCTGTTATTGTTTCCATGTCTTCCCAGCAGTCCCTTTATAAATAATGTGTGCTATCCAGTTAGTTGGAGATGTTGGATTCCCACAATAATCAGGCCAAGGGTATTGGCTTTGCTCTTTTCCAGGATTACAGTCTTCCTCTTTGACCGGATCTTACATGCTCTTGGCCCAGAGCTGTCAGTGGGACTCACTGGGTCTCCAGTGACATAAACAAATCATGTATATATATAAATACATATACATATATACACACATATACATACATATAGATGCAATATTAAGACTGCAAGATCTTTTTATTTTTATTTTAGAGATAGCACATGAGCAGGGGAAAGAAAGGGGCAGAGAAAGAGAATCTTAAGCAGACTCCATGCACAGTGCGGAGGCCAACGCAGGGCTCAATCCCACAACCCTGGGATCGTGACCTGAGCCAAAATCCAAGAGTTGGGCGTTCAAGTAACTGAGCCACCCAGGTGCCCCAAGACAGCAAGATCTTAAATGTATAAAGGTCATAGGTGATTAGATTTAGAAAAAGACATTTAGTGGTCACCTGGTACCTTAGTAATATAGGAAAAGAATGGCCCTGAGGGCATTTATTTCTTCTTTTGAATTAATCAAATTTAGCATGTACACTTAGACATGCAAATTTTCCCAAGATCCAAGAAACTAGAAATTTTGGTTTTCACAAACAGAATCAGAACCACAAATGAACCCACTAGTTAATTCCTTAGTAGTAAGAGGAGTTTCATATTTATCATAAACTGATGAAGACTTGATAATCATATATACATTTTGTCTCGCTATTAATTTTGATAATGATGCTTGGTGAAATATATTGAACAGCAAAAAAATTATGAACACCCTACATGGGTTAAGTGAATTCTAGTAAGAGCATATAAATATTCTGCAGACATTAAAATGAGTGTGAATATTTAAAATATATATACTACGGAGTACAATCTCAAATTTATGAAATGTTATGCATTTATAAATATACATGTACATTCAAAAAGACCAGAAGTCAAACATCAAAATGTGATTATCTCTGTGGGTGAGGTTTTTTTCTTCTTTGTATTCCCATGTGTTTTCTGTTTATTAGAAAAAGGGGAAAAAATAGGATGCCTTAGTTTTATAATCAGACTTTAAAAATCCATCACTTTCACAAGGATTTTCATTATAGCATTGTCTATAAAGCAAAAAATTAGGAACACCTTAAATGTCCATCAGTAAAGGACCGGATAAATAACTGCTGTGTATACAGACCATGGAATGTGGCAGTCAAAATGAGGAATACCTAAATTTGCTAACAACGAATGGTCTCTAACACATGTTAATGTGCTTCTCAGTGTTTCGTGTAGACATATGTACTTACACTTTAGAGGGTATTTTCTTATAAACCTACAGATACATACACACATATCTGGGGACTGGAGTCAATCAGGTGATCCTTTATAGCTTTATCGGTGTTTGAATTTTTTTTTATGAATTTATTCATGTGTCACTTCCATAAGTAAAATCATCAGAAACAAAGAAGAAAAATGCCACCGAAGACCATATATTCCCCAATCAGTAGTAAGTTCTTTTTCCTTACAGCTTCTCAGAGGGTAGGGGATGCCCGGGAAAGAGACGGACGATGCCAAGCGATGGCAGGAGCTTCCCTTGCACTACAGGAGAGCTCTGCGATCCCAGTTCTCATGCTGGCTTTTCTCTTCCAGGACCCGGGTTTGGGATCTATGCGGTGGTTCACCTTCTCCTCCCTGTGATGTCCCTTTGGCTCCGTCGTAGCCATAAAGACCATTCGTACTGGGATGTGGCTTCTGCTAATTTCAAGCATGCCATTGGCCTGTCCTGTGAGCTGGTGGTGGAACACATTCAAAGCTTTATACACTCAGGTATCTATGGTGCCACAGCAGTCCATGCTGAGGATTTCTTTTCGTGGCAAGCGTCACCATTTAAATGTGCTTATAAATACCAGGGTATGACTTTTTTTAATGTTTATTCATTTACTGAGAGAGAGAGAGAGAGAGACAGTGCAAGCAAGGGCGGGGCAAAGGGAGAGGGGGACACAGAATCCAAAGCAGGCTCCATCCAGGCTCTGAGCTATCAGCACAGAGCCCCATGCGGGGCTCGAACTCAACGAACCGCGAGATCATGACCTGAGTCGCAGTTGCTTAACCAACTGAACCACCCAGGTGCCCCCCCCCGCCCGCCCCAGTGTATGATTTTTGTCCAGAAATGACAAAAATAGAATTATGTGGTCAGGGCCAACCTTCTCATAGTAGATGATGAAAATGAAAATTGATACTTGCAGTACATATGTGACTAAAAATAAAATTCCATCTAGTATGTCTATGCATGAGGAGAGGGGAGGCAAGTTCAAATATATAATGAATACATTAAAAAAGTGACGGGTGTATATCTTCCTGCTTCATCTGGGGAGGCTAAACGGCGGAGATAAGATTTTAGAACCGGCCTAAATTATAGGCAAGAAGTTGTTTAAGAGGGTAGGGGGTAAGGTGTCTTCATATCTGTGGCACTTTGAAAAAGATCTCAAAGTATGTGGTAGATAATATATTGAAGCAGGAACTAGAGGCAAGGGAAATAGGTCAGCTGTGGTACCAGGGGAGCACCATTTGTGAAATCTACATTCTTGCTCATGGTTCTTCATAGGAAGAGTTGGAAGTTTGAGAACAGAAGAAGAATCGCCGTTAACTCTAGAGGTTTTCATTCTGTATGCCGGGGCGCCTAAGTGGCTCAGTCGGTTAAGCGTCCAACTCTTGATCTCAGCTCAGGTCACGATCTCAAGGTTCATGAGATCGAGCCCCGCATCCAGCTCTGCACTGACCGTGTGGAACCTGCTCAGGATTCTCTCTCCCCTTCTCTCCCAGCCCCTCCCCACCTCAAAAGAAGCACTAAAAAATAATAATTCTACAGGCCTTTCTCTTTTCTTTATAAAGGGAGAGGTGAGGTAAGAGACTCCCTTGTTAGAGACATTAGAAAATCTGCTGAGACAGTCACCCTAAGGGAGAGTCTAAAAGCAAAGATAAGAAGTGGGTAGCTGCACTAAGTTGAAGGACCATTTGCCCCACAAAAAAGAACGTCAATCGCGAAAGAAAACTAGTGGATTTTTCCACGTGTAAGCGATAACTGTCCCTAGGGGTAGATGTTCTCATCTAGATCATTGTTTTTGCACGGCCCAGAACCTTTGATGATCCTACTGAAAATGGAATCTGTGGCATCACAAGGACTCTGAGGGAAAATAATACAGATGTATTCCCTTGAATTGGACAAATAGAATGACTTGGGGAAGTCTCACCTTTGGTCTGGGGATAGTGTGCCAGACTGAAAAGTTCAAGAAGTGGTAAGACAAGAGAGGTCTTGTTTGCTGAGAGCATTGAATTCAATTTAGTCTATCAGCAATAAGGAATGTATATGTTTCATTTTTCTCTTTTTTGTTTTTTTAAGAATTTAAATTTTTTGCTAGCCACTCTTCAGGCTGTAGATGCTGTATTCCGCCTAATAGTAATAAATTAGTAAAGTAGGTGAATTATACGCTTAACTTTGAATGCACACCGACACATGAAAGCAAACCACATATATTTCATCTTGAAATGGATAATACAAGCTAAAATTGAGTTTAAAAAATCCAAGAAAATTACTTTTCTCACAGATGTTTATAGGACTTCCTCCTTTCGCTGCAGATGCCATTTCAACCCCCTCCTTTACTGAGTGAAATCGTGGTCTTGCTTTTCCCTGTAGACATCAGGTATGAGAGCATGATCAACACGATGCTGAAGGACCTGTTTGAGTTACTGGTGGCGTGTGTGGCCAAGCCCACAGAGACCATCTCCAGGGTGGGCTGCTCCTGTATTAGGTGAGAAAAAGATTCCCTGGCGCTCCACAAAATTAAGAGTTTTTATTATAAAATCCAAGGAAATTAGATTGCTTTCTGTAGGTAAAAATGACTATATAGGGGTGTGTGTGTGTGTGTGTGTGTGTATATATTATTAGCATATATAGGTGTGTGTACATATATATATTATTAGCATATATAGGTATGTGTGTATATATATATACACATACATACACACACACACACCTATATACGCTAATAATTCCTCATTTCGTGTTTAATCAGCAAACATTTATCGTCTTAGGCATTATACGAGGTATTCTGCTGGGTAAGAAGTCAAGATCCCTACCCTCAAGAGGCTTATAGCCTTTTCTAAAGGACATAACAAAGAGAGACCCATGAAAAATGATAATAGTAAAGACTTATCCTCCATGCCAAGAAGGGACAGGAGGGCCGGGGAGCAGGGTGGTCAGCAAGGGCTTTTCGTATTAATGACACTTGGTCAGATCCCTGAGGTCGGTAAGCTTTTGATCGGTGGGGACTCACAAGCAGAGCATCACAAACATGAGCACAGAGATCAGAGTTACCAGTGACGGGGGCGGGGGCGGAGGGGGGTGAGTTTGGTTGTCCTTTGTAGAGGAGTGGCGGAAAATGGAGCTAGAATGGAAAACCTAGCACAGAATATATACAGTCTTGCATGCAAGCCTAAACATTGCCCTATTTACACTGGGGACCCGTTGACATTTCTAAAGTCAAATGCTTTAGGAACAGTGTTAGGACGATGGAACGTCACAGGCGGAAGCCAGGAGTGATGAGAGGCAGTGAGACCTGCTATGGAAGCTATGGAATAAATCTGTGCACGCGTCTGTAAGTACTTACACCGTGTGACGACAAACATACAGATTCAGGATCTCCTTGTTTCCCTGGGCAGGTATGTCCTCGTCACGGCGGGCCCCGTGTTCACCGAGGAGATGTGGAGGCTCGCGTGCTGTGCCCTGCAGGACGCGTTCTCCGCCACGCTCAAGCCGGTGAAGGTAAAGTGCGGGCAGGAGGAGCCCGAGCAGGGGCCAGCCTTCCTTTGCCCCCTCCCCCTGTCAGGTCGGGCACCCGGATTCTGCCCTCCTCCCCTTAGCAGGCTGTCTCACCCGCAGTCCTGCAGAGGGGGAGAGAGAAGTTGTCGGATCAGTGCTTCCGTCCCGGACGCAGGGACAGTGTCAGCTCCGGGACGGGGCCTGGACGCACCCAGGGAACGTCTGCTGTGTTTCTCCCTAGGATCTGCTGGGCTGCTTCCACAGCGGCACGGAGAGCTTCAGTGGGGAAGGCTGCCAGGTGAGGGTGGCGGCCCCCTCCTCCTCCCCCAGTGCGGAGGCCGAGTACTGGCGCATTCGAGCCATGGCTCAGCAGGTAAGGACTGGGGCTTGTGATCCCAGGGGCTGCTAGATGCTGGGACTAGGGCTTGTGATCCTAGAAGCCTCTTCCTGATGCTCTCACATCACCAGACTGCTTTCCACTCCCTTAGGGACGTACACGTCGTTCCTCTGCGCCTGGTCCGTACCGTCCTTTAAGAGGAATGACTAACCCAGTCAACAGCATTAGGATTGTCTCTACTGTCTCTCGCTTGTTGCGTCCTCCAGTGCCCAGATCAGATAGAGTCCTTTTTCTGACTGGCCGCTTCCACTTCATACACCACTTGCCTTGCTTGGACTGCTTAGATTATCTGTATTTGCTTAAATATTGATGTTACTGCCAGACTATATGAGTGCCTAAGGATGGCACTTACAAGTTGCATAATTTGCAGACTCACAGTTCAGTTGACTATAACTGAGAAGTGAAATTAACATATACTTACTCATGCAGGGATCACCATGTACCAATGACTTTTTCTTCTGGCAGATGTCAAAGAACTCACGAAAGTTGGTTGTAGAGCTCCTGAGGAGCAGAGAGCACGTTCTGTGTATTCGCCCTAGAGCAGGGCATATAGAAGGCTCTTGGTAAATGTCTGCTGACTCAGGGAGTTAACTGAATCACAAAAGGCCTTCCAGCATTAGCACTGGCTACAGATATGCCCCCAAACACTTGAGCAACACGTCAGTCTACCTCCAAGAAACCCTGCATGGGCTTCCAGCAGTAATTAAGCCCTGTTCCTAAATTTACATATATTCATAATAGTGAGTGGGTATGGGGAATACAGTCTCATGTAATGGCAACAGATATATATGAATTATGTCTTCATATACAGAAGGTATTTTGCATATACATGTGTGGTATGTTTGAAATATTAAGCAGTTGTGGGGCACCTGGGTGGCTCAGTAGGTTGAGGATCTGACTCTTGATTTCGTCTCAGGTCATGATCCCAGTGTCACGGAATCAAGCCCCATGTCGGGCTCCATGCTGAGTATGGAGCCTGCTTAAGATTCTCTCTCTTTATCCCTCTGCCCCACGCATACTCTCTGTCTCAAATAAAAAATAAATAAAATTAAGCAATTTTTATAAATGTATATGCAATGTCAGATTCAATCATTGAATAAATACGTTCTAATTACTTAGAAAAATAAAGTGAATTAGGGGTGTTATTCAGAGGCTCTCTTTCTCTATAAGATCTGTTCAAATTCTTAATAAAATCTCCCCTTAGTACATTAATAATCCAGGATACCCCGATTATCAGTTGAGAAGTTTCCAGGCTAGGCCTGGTTTCTAAAGGGCTTTCCCCAGCACTCCTCACATAGTGGGACCACCTTCCACCTCCCGCTTCTCCCATCATCTGCCATCAACACTCGTGATATCTCAGGCCGTGACGGTTGTACTGTTCTGAAGGGAGAAAGCACATCCCTCTGAAGCATCCATGGCCCGTCCGCAGAGGCTGGAACAGAAGAAAGGTCCTAAGGCTGCAGCGAAGAACCACTAACATCCGCATGGCTGTTGTGGACAGCTGCAGCATTAAGGCACTGTAACAGAGAAGCCCAGAGGGTGGTCCTCTGATGGGATAACTTGTCTAATGGGACATCATTACACCGCTAGATACAGATGTTTCCCACGTGCCTCCTGTGTCCACCCTTCAGATAACCCAGAGAATCTGATAAGAAACTTTTCCCTTCTAAATTGTGTAAACAAAGGAAAAGTTTCTTAAGACTATTTCTATTTCCAAAGGGAGGTAGCGAAGGTCTGTGAAGTCATGTGAAATGAGATCACGGAGGTCAGGACTGGGAAGCGGTTGCTATCTTCTTAGTCACTTCTCCCACCTTCTGGTAGAATTGCAGGTCCATGTTAGTAGTCCCGACAGGAGGTCCTAATTAATTTCTCATTCCTGTGTTGGATAGAATATAACTGACATCAAAATCAGATTTTTTTTTTTTTTTCACCAACACAGCCCCTCTTTACGTGCTCGTAATTAACCTTAAATAGCAGCACTTGCTACTTGGAGTGTAATGAACTGTCACATGATAAAGGTAGTGAGTAGTGTTAGCGTCAGCCGCTAACTTCTGAATATTTACTGTTCCAACATTATGTGTATGTAATGTACACATATTAATTCTCTCAGCAAACACACCAGGTAGGAAACCTCAATATCAACCTTATTTTATAGGTGAGAAAATGAGTAGAAAGAATAAGCCACTTACCCAGGGCCACCCAGCTAATCCCTGGTGGAGTCAGGTCGAGGATGATGGGGCTCTGAACTGTACCTTTGCATGTCTTCGCAGGTGTTTATGTTGGACACCCAGTGCTCACCAAAGACTCCAAACAACTTCGACCACGCTCAGTCCTGTCAGCTCATTATTGAGCTGCCTCCCGATGAGAAGCCAAATGGACATACCAAGAAAAGGTAAGCAGCTAACCAGCCTAAACATGTGGGGAACTTAGGACGAGCAGAGCTCATTTATTTCCCGTTCTGGCTCATTGTAGTCCAAGCTTTGGCTGAGAAGACTGGAAACAGTCACAGAGTCCTCTAGCCAAGGTTTTCGCAGAAAATTGTTCACCTCTCCACCAAAGTTTCCACATTTCACATGTACTAATTTGCTAGGGCTGCGATAACAAAGTACCGCCGACTTGGGTGCCTAAACAGAATAACAGAACTGTATTTGCTCACGGTTCTGGGGCCTAGAAGCCCAAGATCAAGGTGTGGGCAGGGTCAGTTTCTTCTGAGCCCTCTCTTCTTGGCTTCTGGATGGATGCCTTCTCCCTGTGTCTTCACGTGGTCTTTCTTCTGTGTATGTCTGTGTCCTAATCTCTTCTTATAAGGACACCAGTCATAATGGATTAGGGTCTACCTGATTAATTTTCAGGACCTTATCTCCAAATACAGTCACACTGTGGTACTGTGGGTTCAGATGTCAACATATGAGTGGTGTTGGTGGGGACACGACTCAGTGTGTTTTTAGGACTATATTACACCCTTTTTTTAAAGAAAATTGTAACGTGAGGCATGATTTATATTATTTCAGGGAGAAATACGTCAACTTCTTAAGAGCAAGACAGCTGTCAGGAGACAGAAAGATCTCTGCCCTGCCCCAAGAACCTTGCCTTTTTTAAATACTATCATTTTGCCTGAAAACTATTGTTCCTAGACTTGAAGGAGAATAGCCATGACTGAAATTTCCATTTTTAAACTTCCGACACAGGAATGGTAATGATGATAAGTGTTTGAGCACTATATGTGGAATACAGTGGCTAGGTATTTCCACTCCCGTTTTATCCACGAGGAAACATTCAGAGAGGCTGGGCCACCTACCCAGGGACATAGCAAAAGGGTGGAGCCACTTTGCCTTCTTGGATTTGACTCTTACTACAGACCTTAACTTAGCACAGGACGGAGAGCAAGAGGAGTTAGACCTAAAAAAAGTTCATTTATATGCCGTCCAGTGCATCCTCAGAGGTCCATATTGAAATCACCCATGGAAATAAATTTAAAAAAAAAACCTAAATCAAATTCAGATTATAATATGAATAAAGAGAAATCTGGGTGCAGTTTTTAAATCGCTTGGGCATCGATAGTCCCTGAGCTTTACACAACCCACCTAATGTGAGAGCTTTAAGAAGTAGTACTTCAGGAATCTGTTTATCGCTGATACTGACATTAGCGTGTCTTAAGTCAGCCACTTGTTATGCAATTAACTCAAGGAGGAGAACTTTCCTTTGCACTTGGCATCTGAACACTTCACGGTCCCCTCCTTTAAAGGGATGCTATATGCTGAGCAAAAGGTTGAAACGCTTGGGTAGGACAAATTGAAAAATCATCTATGGATTTTTGTTTGCTCTGGGTCTTTTTAAAAAGATGATTAAGAGTTGCATATCTGTAAACAGTTATGTCGTTTTGATATCTTTCTGAAATTTTGATCTCCTCAGTATTGTTGCTGCCACTTTGTTTTCTTATTGCTACATCAGTCAGCTTGAACCTAAAAGGGATTTTCTGTTCTTTTTACACGCACACTTAGCCATTTTATATCCTAAAGCATCAAAAGGGGCATCTCGGTTGGTAAAGATCCTCCAGAACTCAAACATGGCCTTGCGTCAACCCTCTTTTTAAGTGTTTGCTGGTGAAGGGTTTCCCAGTTCTCAGGGAAGGTGATAGATCATGTCCTCTGGGCTATGGTGTTTATACCTTCAGAAGGTTGATCAAACTCACCCCTCTGGTTGTGGTTCCTGCTTCAGGAGTCCAGGCTGCCAGGGCCCTGGGGTTGGAGCATCAGAGCCATTTCTCAGGGAGAACATTTTGTCCCGGCAGTGATGTGTTCAGGCACCTGCACCTAGAACCGATAAGTTTTGGTTACTCGGTTCGTCTTGGATACTTACTGAGTGCTCCTCTCCCCAGACATTTTCCCAGGCCCTGGGGACACAGCTGAATAAAATACTGCCCTGGACCTTGGGGACTTTAGAGTGTGGTGAAGAAGACAGACAAGGGTATAGACTTGAGTAATTGGTGACAGGACTTCCCTTATAGTTAGTGTCCTTTAGTTGTAGACACAAAGTATTAGACCAATTTGGTGGCTTTTCGGGCCCTCTTCTTCGGAAAAATGCATATTCGGGGTTCCTATACCTTCAATAAATTATCAGGCGGAGGACAAAAAATTAAAAATTAATTAGCTAACTTATCAAAAGGGGGAATGGAGAGTTACTGTGCAGTAAGTATTGAGTTTGAGATGAAAAAGTTCTAGAAATAGCGGTGACCGTTACCCAACATTGTGCACGTACTTAATGCCACCGAATTGTACTTTTTAAGATGGCCAAAATAGCAACTTTGTGTCATGTGCGCTTAACCACCAAAACAATTACTTAAGTGACTCGTTAGAAAGGGTGACGAGGGGCGCCTGGGTGGCGCAGTCGGTTAAGCGTCCGACTTCAGCCAGGTCACGATCTCGCGGTCCGGAAGTTCGAGCCCCGCGTCGGGCTCTGGGCTGATGGCTCAGAGCCTGGAGCCTGTTTCCGATTCTGTGTCTCCCTCTCTCTCTGCCCCTCCCCCGTTCATGCTCTGTCTCTCTCTGTCCCAAAAAATAAATAAACGTTGAAAAAAAAAATTAAAAAAAAAAAAGGGTGACGGTTCTTCACTGCTCATTCTTTCCATCTTTGCTGAGCATATGGTGTTCCCTCAGTGTTCCACTGCACAAAGGGCAGGGTCAGCCTTTCAATGTACAGAAGCATTTGTGTTCCTTTCTGTTACAAAAAAAAAAAAAAAAAAAAAGTAATTTTTACATGCAAGGTCATAACTAGACATACTAACGTAACGGTTGGATTTTTGAAATAAACATTATTAATAAGAGTTGCCGTCTTGCTATAATTATCCCATCACGGGAATCAGTTTGCAACATAATGGCATAAGCTATTTGCATGGAGTTCTTAAGAGCAATGAAAAGAATGTGAAACCACAAGCCACGTGGGGGAATTAAAATTTTCAGCTGAAGGTAGTACCTGGAATTGAAATTGTTTTCTTAGTATAAGAATGCAACCAAACAGAAGAGGCCACATCGCCAAAGGGCATTTCTAAACCTTCCTTATATGTGGGCTGTGCCCTGATGAGGATGAGGAGGAAGTTGTCCTCGTGACTGATGGGTTGTGCCCGCTTCTCAACCAGGAGGCCTGGCTAGATGTCTAGGGAGGATTCGCCCCACCCCACATAGCGGACACAAGGGGTATCTCCGTGGATCCAAAAGAGCATTCGGGGTCCGCAAAGGAGTCCCCTGGCCATGCTGGCGGGAGAGGACACAAAAGAGAATTGCGTGTGTTGAGTGAATGCTGCTTTCTCTCCTCAATTTGGCTTACAAAGCTTGAGTTAAAGTACATCTTTCTTCATGCTGCACATGTTTGGTTCTTCTCCATCTCACGTGTTGGCAGCACTGGAGTTTTTACACATAGGCACCTAGAGCATTAACAGTTAATCCTGGTAAGCAAGTGTGGTCCCTAGAAAGCCAGGCTTCAGTGAGATTGCTGCCGTCTTGGAGTTTGAGAAAAAAAGCCAAAGGGCAGAGGAGAAAGCCGATTAAAATGCAGACAATTGACCAGAAATTGTTACTTTCTGGTTTGACACTTCATGTAGCTACACTTCATGTAGCTATGAAGGAAATAAAATGCCTGTATTTAATAGTTTTTATGATACATTAATATTATAGCTCCTAGATTTTTAAAAAAGTATCAGCAATCCCAGTAATCATGGTGAAAATGGTTACCACGTAATGCCCCTTCTTAAAGGAAGGCATTAAACTACAAGTAAGTTTATCATTTCACCCGCGTCGTTCCAAAACGTGCAACATCCCAATCGCTTTAAAGAACCTCACGTTCGGCCGAACGAAGACTACTGATCAATCCCTCTCTTTTCGTTTGAAGCGTTTCTTTCAGGGAAATTGTGGTGAGCCTGCTCTCGCATCAAGTGTTGCTCCAGAACTTGTACGACATCTTGTTAGAAGAGTTCGTCAAGGGCCCCTCCCCCGGGGAGGAGAAGACGGTCCAGGTGCCCGAGGCCAAGCTGGCCGGCTTCCTCAGGTACATCTCCATGCAGAACTTGGCGGTCATCTTCGACCTGCTGCTGGACTCGTACAGGACGGCGAGAGAGTTCGACACCAGCCCTGGGCTGAAGTGCCTGCTGAAGAAGGTGTCTGGGATCGGAGGCGCTGCCAACCTCTACCGCCAGTCCGCGATGAGTTTTAACATTTACTTCCACGCGCTCGTCTGCGCGGTCCTCACCAACCAAGAAACCATCACGGCCGAGCAAGTGAAGAAAGTCCTTTTCGAGGACGACGAGAGAAGCACGGACTCCTCCCAGCAGTGCTCTTCAGAAGACGAAGACATTTTTGAGGAGACGGCCCAGGTGAGCCCCCCGAGAGGCAAGGAGAAGAGGCAGTGGAGGGCCCGGATGCCGTCGCTAAGTGTCCAGCCCATCAGCAACGCGGACTGGGTGTGGCTGGTCAAGAGGCTGCACCAGCTGTGCATGGAGCTGTCCACCAACTACATCCAGATGCACCTGGACCTGGAGAACAGCATGGAGGAGGCTCCCATCTTCAAGAGTGACCCGTTCTTCATCCTTCCGTCCTTCCAGTCGGAGTCCTCCACCCCATCCACCGGGGGGTTCTCGGGGAAAGACACGCCTTCTGAGGACGACCGGAGCCAGACGCGGGATCACGCCGGCGAGCCGGGGAGCCTGCGGGCCGGCAGCGGGGACATGCTGCTGCCCCCCAGCCCCAAGGTGGAGAAGAAGGATCCCAGCCGGAAGAAAGAATGGTGGGAGAACGCGGGGAACAGAATCTACACCATGGCGGCCGACAAAACCATTTCCAAGTTGATGACTGAATACAAAAAGAGGAAACAGCAGCATAACCTGCCCACGTTCCCCAAAGAGGGCAAAGCGGAGAAGAAGGGCGAGCCGCTGGGTCCACGGGGCCAGGACTCCCCGCTGCTTCAGCGTCCCCAGCACTTGGTAGACCAAGGGCAGATGCGGCATTCCTTCAGCGCGGGCCCTGAGCTCCTGCGACAGGAGAAGAGGCCCCGCTCTGGCTCCACCGGGAGCTCCCTGAGTGTATCCGGGAGGGACGCCGAGGCACAGATCCAGGTGGGTTCCTGCCAGCCCCAGGCTGCGGGGAGGCGCGCCTGGCAGCGCAAGAGGGAGGCTGGGTCCCCCGTGACAGCGCAGACACGTCCCCCTTACAGAACACTCATACGCATTCTGAGAGTTGACCGTTTCCCTCCAAAGTCAGAGGATGGCCTGAGCCTAAGACGCAGCATCTGTCTGCGTCACTCTATCTGTGTGAAACTGAAATTTGATTCTTAGATAATTTCAGGGATGGTTTTATGGGTTCCAAGAGATATTATTGAGAATCTGGAGCTCACTCGGATAAATGAGATGAAGCTAAAGCTTCTAAAGTGAACATACCTTCTCTGGCATGGAGTCCCGAGTGTGTCTGAAGATGCCCTGAGGAAATATGTAAAGGACACAGGCAGAGCACGCGTTATTATGTGGTCCTACCAATGAACTGTTTTGGTCCCAAGTTTTGCTAGCCCCTTCTGAGCACCCAAAACTTCTCACTCCTTAGAGGGCTCAGAGCGTTCCTGTTCCTTTATATAGTTAATGTTTGTAATTCCGTGGGGGCATCAACAGCCCAGCCTGAGAAGAAAACGGTGGCGGTAGTGTTTGTTCAGTTTAGGAACTGATGAGATGGGGAAAGAGAAATGGAATCTAGAGTGAGCAGGGGCCCTTTCAAAATACTCTGGGCGCTTAGATTGCGGGCCCCTGTTGCAGGCATAAGTTAGAAGATCTTCGATCTTAGGATTCTATGAACCTACACATAACCGTATTCTTAGGACGAACATAAATTTGGACTTAGCATGAATCTTGCAAGATGCCTCTTTTTCCTCTAAAGTATTTTGAACATAGTGCTAAACTTTAGAACCCACAAAAATCATCTTTGACTGGACTTCTGCTAATCTAGTCTAACAGAGACATATGGTAGTCCTATTCCAGTTTGCTAGGCATTATAGAGACTGATAATTTAACGTGTCTTCATAAGGGGCGCCTCGGTGACTCAGTGGGTTAAGCATCCGACTTTGGCTCAGGTCATGATCTCACGGTTCATGGGTTCAAGCCCCACATCGGGCTCTGCGCTGCCGGCTCAGAGCCTGGAGCCCGCTTCAGATTCTGTCTCCCTCTCTGCCCCTCTCCTCCCTTCTCTCTCTCTCCTCCTCCTCACAAAAATAAAATAAATAAAGTTTCTTCATTATGAGAAGGCGAGAGAGTTTTTAAAAATATGAGGAATAAATAAGATTTTGGTACAGGCATACCTTGGAGATATTGCAGGTTTGGCTCCAGACCACTGCAATAAAGCAAATATCAAAGCATATCAAATGAAGTTTTTGATTTCCCCGTGCATATAAAAGTTTTCACACTATACTGTAGTCTATAAAGTGTACAATAGCATTATATCTAAAAATATATATACACATACCTTAATTTTAAAAATACTTCATTGCTAAAACTCATCTGAGTTTTTAACACGTCATAATCTTTTTGCTGGTGGAGGGTCTTGCCTCCATGTTGGTGGCTGCTGACTCATCGGGGTGGTGGCTGCTGAAGGCTGGGGTGGCTGTGGCGCTTTCTTAAAATAAGGCGACAATAAAGGTCGCTGCATTGACTCTTTGACATATTATTTCTCTGTAGCGTGCAATGCTGTTTGATAGCATTGGACCCACACTAGAACTGCTTTCAAAATGGGAATCCATCCACTCAAACCCTGCCACTGCTCCATCAACTCAGTGTATGTAATCTTCTAAATCCTCTGTTGTCATTTCAATAGTCTTCCCCAGGAGTAGATTCCATCTCAAGCAACCACTTTCTTTGCTCATCCCTAAGAAGCAACCCCTCATCCATTCAGGTTTGATCATGAGATGGCAGCAATCCAGGCCCATTTTCCGGCTCTGCTTCTAATTCTTGCGCTGTTTCCCCCACACCGCAGTTACTTCCTCCACGGAGTCCTGAACCCCTCAGAGTCCTGCATGAGTGTTGGAATCAAGTTCTTCCACGCTTCCGTTCATGTCGATGTTCTGACCTCTTCCCATGAATCATGAATGTTGTTAACAGTATCTAGAACAGTGAATACTTTCCAGGTCTTCAATCTACTTTGCCCAGATCCAGCAGAGGAATCACTGTAACAGCTCGAGCCTTATGAAATGCATTTCTTAAATAATGAAAGTATTTAATTCTTAAATAATTGAAAGTAGAAACGGACTGCGGAATGGCTGTTGTGTTAGCAGGCATGAGAACAGCGTGAATCGCATTGTACATCTGCGTCAGAGCTCGTGGGTGACCAGGTGCATTGTCAACAGGCAGTAATATTTTGAAAGGAATCCTTTTCTCTGAGTAGCAGTTCTCAATAGTAGGTTTAAAATATTCAGTGAGCCATGGGTAAACATGTGCTGTCATCCAGGTTTTGCTGTTTCATTTATGGAGCACAGAGTAGATACGGCATAATTCTTAAGGGTTCTAGGATTTTGAGAATAGTAAATGAGCAGTGGCTTTAACTTAAAGTCACCAGCTGCATTAGCCCCTAACTAGAGAGTCAGCCGGCCCTTGGAACCCAGGTACTGACTTCCCTCTAGCTATGAAAGTCCTAGATGGCATCTTTTTCCAACAGAAGGCTGTTTCATCTGCATTGAAAATCTGTTTAGTGTAACCGCCTTCATCACTTAGCAGATCTTCTGGAAAACTTGCTGCAGCTTCCAGTCAATACTTTCGATTAGGGAAACAGCTTCTTTCCTTAAACCCCATGAACCCACCTCTGCGAGCTTCAAACTTTTCTTCTCCAGCTTCCTCACCTCTCTCAGCCTTCACAGAATGGAAGAGAGTTAGGGTCTCGCTCTGGATTAGGCTTTGGCTGAAGGGAATGTTGGGGCTGGTTTCATCTTCTATCCAGACCCCTCGAACTTTCTGCTTGTCAGCACTAAGGTTGTTTTTCTTATCATGTGTGTGTTCACTGGAGTCACACTTTTAATTTCCTTCAGGAACTTTCCCTTTGCGTTCACAGCTTGGCTAACTTAGGCTGGAAGCTAGGCTTTTGTGCCAGTCTCGGCTTCCAACACGCCTCCCTCGCTAAGCATAATCATTTCTGGCTTTTGATTGAAAGTGAGAGACCTGTGACTCTTCCTTTCACTTGAACGCTTAAAGGTCAATGTAGGCTTATTCGTTGGCCTAACTTCAATATTGTTGGGTCTCAGGGAATAGGGAGGCCCAAGGAGAGGGACGGGCGAAGGGCTGATCAGTGGGGCAGTCAGAGCACACATGTTTATCAATGAAGTTCACCATCTTATATAGGCACAATTCATGGCACCCAAACCAGTTATAATAGTAATATCACAGATCACCCAAACAAATACAATAATTCAAAAGTTTGAAATATTGTGAGAATTACCAAAATGTGACACAGAGACACAAAGTAAGCAAATGAAAACACAAACAAAAAACCCACTATCTGGGAAGCCCAGTAAAAGCAAACTGCAATAAAATGAGTTATGCCTCTAGCCTACAAAAGCTGAAAATCAGGTATTCCTAATGTCAGAGGAGTCTCTGCTATTCCTTGTATGGATGAACTCAAAATGACAATTTCTAGTCGCTACATTCAATTAGTAAAGACAGATTTATTGCAGCCCAAAGACAGAAAACTCATTCGCACCCTGGCAGGGCTTAGCCACACCTGAGAGTTCAGCTGAACCCAGAGGAGAAAGCGGCTAATTCCCCCAAATCCTTTCTCTTAGGCATGGACCAACATGATGCTAACAGTTCTCAACCAGATTCAGATCCTTCCAGACCAGACCTTCACGGCTCTCCAGCCTGCAGTGTTCCCGTGCATCAGCCAGCTGACCTGTCACGTGACCGACATCCGCGTGCGCCAGGCCGTGAGAGAATGGCTGGGCAGAGTGGGCCGGGTCTACGACATCATCGTGTAGACGACTCACTTTGAGGAAGTTCAGCAGCAAGGGTTAGAGAGTGCCTGCCAGTCTGACTGATCGCGTTATCCCCACCACCAGCCCCACCAAAACAAGTGTCTCAGAGAACAATCTGTTGCTCCCTAACACTGGGGCCAACCTGGGCACTAACCTTGTATCTGGATGACACAACTGATACTCTGATTTTGCACATTATTGCAGAAGAGTCTCCATTCCTTGATACGTTTCTAAATCTCGATGTTTATTTCCCAGTGCTTTTGCTTGCAATGTTATTCCCAAAAGGATCCCTTTCCAGGACTACCCCTTTGAAAACACTACATTGACCTATGATTTTTTTTTTTTTTTTTTTTTTTTTGGTGGAAATGTTAAGGAAATATCTGCTGGTAAGTCAAGCTGATGTGTAAGCACTCAGGCATCTAGTAAAGACATTCACTGGAGGAAGATTTTCTATTATGATTATGGGCTTATTAGCAGCTGGAAAAACATTCTTGGGGGTCATAATCAAGAAAGGGATGGCTTCCTCTGTAAAATATCCCAGAACATTTCAAAGTCGTCCCAAACTGTCAAGATTTTCCAGTTGGTATTCACCAACTTCTTCTAAGGTACGTTTGTGCCTTCGTTTCCCTATTTCTAAAGGAAGAAAATGCTTCCCTGGCAGGGTTTTAAGTCTACGGGCTGGCAGCCTTTGACACACAGATTGGCTGACACAGATGTTGCCAAGAGACAGACTGACCAGCCACCCTGGCTCCCCATTAGTCTTTGCTTTTGCTCCCAAGGCAAAACAGGAAAAGGAAAGAAAAAATGGTGCCTTAGTTTTTTGTTGCACAGACGTTTCTATGCTCCACAGTTACCTGGACATAGGGCAGAACCTTGGGTTTTTAAGGAAACAAAACGTTAAAATGCAACTCATTTTGTATCCGCACCTTCGGAGGAAAGGACTCAGTTCTCCATCCAGTGAGCAGACTTCTCAGGGAACGGGGCAGGAAGTGTGGGGTAGGGAGACAGCTGGAAGGGGTGAGAAAAGAGATTGTGACGAAGTCATTTTAAATCTTAAAATATTATACAAGCATCACATAAAATGAGGGTGTCAGGCATACAAGCTCTGGTCTCAGAAGAAAATAGAACTAAAGGAGAAGGGGACACGGAATGAAATTTAGGAAATTAAGTTTTTCAATTTCAAACACTTCTCCTCTCTGGCAAGTAAATTTACTTATGTCTGGTGTCTTTCCAGGCTGTTATTTTACACGAATATTTCTTTTAGATCTCACTAGGAAATCAATTTGGAAACTTTATATTTACAGTACGCTTAATAGTTCTTCAGTTATAATGATTGAAACTCATCAAGCCCACTCATGTACATTCTAGAAAGTAGAGTTTGTTGCTAAGATACATTATCATTTTCCCAGCGCCTAAAAACGTGTTCACAATGGAATGTCATTGAAAAATAAAACATCAACTCTTCAGTACAGAAGTAAGGATTTCAAACCAACAACTTTGCTCAGCGCTAGTATTTGTAAACTTCATCTTAACCTTGTAGATATTTACATATTTCTCAAGGAAGACAGAGTTCCCTGATTTATTTAGGCAATCTCAAAGAACCCCATCATTTCGTATGCCATCCAGAGATCACAGCAAAATCCAGAAGGCATTTTTTCCAGTTCCACAAAACCCTCTCTTTGCCTTCAGGTTTTACTCATTAGACAACAGTTCAAGTATAAACACAGATCAGCTATTTGATCTTAAGCAGTGAATTGTTGGAACAGCAATGTATTTAAGAGTATTCTATACTTTTAAACTTTTTCTATTTTGGAAGTAGAATGGAAAGTCAGATGCTTTTCCTTTGTTTTCACAATAACCACAAAAAGAAACAGAACCACCGTGATATACTGCTTCTCTGAGGTTTACTTCCCCTTTGTGAACCCATGAGGACTACAAAATTAACTTGGTGGGGGTGAGGGCCATGGGGTGGGGTAGGGAGGAAGCTTCAGAGAAGCAGAGTGTCAAATCCATGATTATAACATGTTTACATGTAGCAACTTTTTATATAGCATAAAAATTCAAAGCCAGTCTCAATTTAGAATGTCACGTCCCAGAATATGTTAGTTGTTTGGAAATCAGAATTCATTCTCCCATAGACTCTCTCTCATGAGATCCAAGGCTAGTTTATGAAAATAAATTTACCCCGTACTATGTGCAAACACTGCTCTGAGACTAGGACTCATTATAGGTTCGAAGAGTGAAAAAGTGAGAAAACGTGCATAGCTCTTTACCTACAATTTTGTAAGAGGGTTTTAGCCCTTTCCCATCATTATTCTATAGCCTACCCCGAGGCCCATATTGGTCTCAGCTCACCTTGATACTTCCCAGAGTATTTGCTGTTGTCAAGAGGACATCGCCGGAGACAAATAATCTCTAACAAATAGGACTTCAGGTCACAATGACGTCCGTCGACTTCAGGTCACAATGACGTCTGTCTTCTCCAGGAGTGGAGAGGAAAGGGAAATAATTAGGGACCCTCGGTAGATGAGTGGTCCCTTCCCTGTTTGGCCCCTCACACACTTCCAGTGTCTGGGCTTCTGCCTCTCTCCCTCTCTTCCTTCACTCCATCTCTCCCAAGGTCTCTGAAAGACCAAGGTCAAGACAGCCTTTGTGGCGAAAACAGTCATGACCATGTATTTACTGATCTAAGCAGAATAAGATTTTGCACGTCACTTTCAGTTGCCTGTATTTACTGCCCAAAGTGTGTTACCCTACGACTGAGACGTACTCTCTTTTTCTAATATTTTGGTAAAGTGTGCATCATGAAAATACCTAGAAAATTCAAAGTGTTTAGGAATTCCTGACAGCCAAGTAGACCACACGCATCATCAGATTTCTCCTTGCCATGAGGACATAGGTTTGATGGAGGGCCAGCCTCTCGCCTAGCTCTTGCCTCTCCTGATTAGCTTCTAAAAATGCTTAGGCTGCTTCCTTACACCATGTTGCCATCTCTCCCCTTATGATTATTTTCTAGCCTCCTCCATCAATATACAACTAGGGCACTTTCTACTATCTTTACGCTATGTAATGACCAAGGCAGATGCTAACCTATATAATGGCTCAGATTAAATTATTTTCAAACATGACAGAATATTAACCTAATTCAAAAGCACCTTTAAATGGAAACTTCTTGGTACAGTGTCACCAGGCTTTTAGTTCTTGTTGTTTCAAGGTTTATACAGAGCCCGTTGAGACCATCAAGTAGCCTTCACTGCAAGAACGTAATGCAATTATATGACAGAGATCCCTGACTTTCTCCAAATACATCACAGGGCTGCTTCTGCAAGAAGGTTTTCTTTCTCAGAAAAGAAAATCCATTTGTGTCCGCCCCATCAGACTAAGCGAGTGAAGACCTTAGTTTGGAGCCGGTAACAATTGCAAGAGGTTACAGACGACAGGGAGGAGGTGACATTTGTTGAATGCCACCGTGACCGGAGACCTGAACCTACATTACCCTTTAGCTCTCACGATAACCTTGTCAAACAGGTTCTGTTTTCCTCATTTTTTTCAGATGAGGACACAGACCCAGAGAGGTTAAGATATTTGCCCAAGATCACCAGTAAATGGCAACGTTGGTTGCAAAAGAGGTGTTCCTGAATTCAAAGGCCATGCTCTGTCTACAATACAATGCTCTAAGGACACAGAGTGAATACATGAGTGTTGCCAGGAATTAAACAGTGAAAATGAGTTGAAAGTATTTAATCGATGTCCCATATCTGCAATCCTAGGAGGATTTTTTCAAATAGGGTTTTAAAAACGTGTTCGTTCATAGAAAGATCACACATAATATAATGTTTTGGGGTGTTTGAAAATAAACTAAGGTCTGAACTTTAGTCTTAAAGCAGACCCTCAGTGGTAATTTAGAAAACTTGCCAAATTAGCCGGAAGTGATGGAATACTACTATTCGGGGCCAGCTGTTCTGCAGGTATGCATGGCAGTCTGTGTCCGGAAGGACACGCACGATTGGTAAACTTTTCTCAATTGCCGTTTAATCACTCAGAATCAAGTGCCCTGTAGCCAACAGTGCCTCTCGACTTGCTTCCCTGGGAAGTAGATGGCAGTAAAAGTCATCATCGAAGTTTGAGAATATGCAGAATCCGTTCTAACCAGTTTTCCACTGCACTCTCTGAAAAGGAAGCGACAGGTAGGACAAGATTGTTTAAAGATCCAGGTACTGAGGGCATCAGGTCAATATCCACCATGTGCCATATGCCTCAATATTTCTACATACTCTGCAGACAAGGAAACAGACGTAAGGAAAATCCAACATATGACATTAAGCGGGTGACAGAACTTGGATATGCATGGGTACCACTTAGGTGATCCTGGTGACATTTAGTGTGGCCTTAGAAAAAGCAAGAGACTCTCTTTAAGCACTTTTTATTGGGAAAAGGAGCTTGTTATGGGGCAAGATTTAATGAAATCAGTAAAGAACTCATAATTATGCTTCATCAAAAAAAAAAAACTATGTTCATTCATAGTGGAACAATCTAGCAAATGGTCTCTCTCCTTTTATGAGATCCTCTTCCTCTGCTTATAATGTTTATATTTGATGTGGAAGTAACTAAAATTTTAATACAGAGTTTTGGACTAGAACACCATTTAGATTTCCAAAATACAATCATTGCTTCAGGGAAAACAGACCAAAAAAAAAAAAATTATCCCGGGGGATAATTTATGAGAAGCTCAGTTGAGAACAATATTCAATTTCCTTGTTAACAATGGCACCTCTTACTAATTGAGGAAAATGCAATACAATACCACTAGCACCATATAAAACCTTTCCCCTGTATCTTTGTGTAATAATGCGTGAGGGTTCCAGGGAGGAGAGACTAGCTGACCATCTTAGTAACAAAATTACAGTCAGCTACTGGTGCATCCCATCCAGGTATGGTCCTTCCAGCTTGTCAACCACCAAGAATTGCTGCGTATTATTAGTTCCTATCCTAAAGTTTTTAGTGGTTGTTGTCTAGTATCTTTTGACTTTGCTCTTAGGTGGTTCTCAAACTTTGGCCCACATCAGGATCACCTGGAGGGCTTGTTAAAACCCAGGTCGTTGGGCCCATGCCCACGGTTTCAGATTCAGTAGGTCTGGAAATTTCCATTTCTAATAAGTCCCCAGGTGAGGTCAGTGCTGCTGGTCTGGGGACCACATTTTGAGAACTGGCTTGAAAAAATTTCCAACTACTGCCTATGAGATCAGCCTGACTTATCAAGCTCTATAGAAACATTGAACTGAATCTTGGGCAGACACCTTGGGATTGGATTCTCTACAGCATTCCTACTCAATCTTCCCAGTTTCTAGGTTTATTATGCCAACAATTAGGTTTTTTTTTTACAAGCTAGAAGACAATGAATGTATAAGTTCAATGAAACAGTGAATTCTGTGTAAGCTTCTCGTCTTTGTATTTAGAAACACTGGTTATGGATGATCATTTGTATGATGGTGACCCTTTGACTTGTACTGAGGTGATTTTAAATTTCAATATGTAGTGTTTGAGTTTCTTCTGTCATTACAGTTTTAGTGAGACGTTTCCATCTCAACTCCATCACAACTTTGGCTCCTGGCTTCCAGAAGTTTTGAGTAGTTGCTTGCTTGCCAGTAGGTTTCTCTCTCTCATTAGTCACCCAAATATCAACACTTCAAAATGGTATTACACTATTAGACGTAGCTTCATCTTAACTGTCTGGTGTAAATTAATATTTTAATTCTTATGTACCTGTGAAGAGTCTACCAAGTGGCTTCATGGAAATTTGCAAACTGAACAACTCCCTTTTGAGCAGTACATGTGCCTGTTTGAAGGACTTTTTGGTAAGTGTGTTTGTGTTCATACCTGCACAGTGGAGACCGTACTCATTATCTCATCTTCCAGTGATGGGAGAAATGTACACGGGCATCAGCAGGCTTTGGGAATACAGTGAAATTATGTTAACTTAAATATAGGTGGGGCCTATGTTTCTTAACACCTCGTCTGATTAGTTCACTTCGGAAATTCTTTTTTCCACCAAAAAAAGAATAATCAGGGAATAGTTCAAGAGAGAAAAATTAAGTACCTTAAAATTATCATCCATGTATAAATTATATTAATTATATCATTCTTATTGATTTCATAAAGCCTTCTGCTTAAATACGCTGACATCATTTAAATTACTTTAGACTGTTGTATGAATAGAAATGACTATATTTACGAGAGTTAGTGAGATCAGAAAGCATATCAAAGGGTTGATGGTATTAAGGAGTCAAGTTCTTGCCTCTGTGGATGGAAATAATTGTTTCAGTTCACGTTTGTTTTCCATAATCTGTTTTGGAAACTCTGTGTGCATTTAGTTCTTTTAATAGTCCTTGGTTTTCAAATTAAATTTAAAATATTAATCTCTAGGAATAATTTAGTTCCAACTTATTTTACCAACTGGTGCCAAAAAGGGAGCGGGGGGGAAGCTAAAAGCCAACCTTTTGAACTACCACACAAAATGTTTTCTCTTCAAGCTAGGGAATCTCAAGCCCTGACATTACCAGCCACAACAGTCATCCAGGGCTACCTCATGGTCATGTGCAGGCTACTTTGCATTCCTCCCATGGAAGTTCTTCCATCTGTATTTTGTTGGAAGTGGTTCTCTGTAATAAAAATCGGTTCCCTGCTGAATAGGCGAAAATGGACAAGGATTAGTGCTTTTGATATTGTGGGTTTCACTTCAGTTGAAGCCATGTGATAGGATATCCAGGTATGGCATGATAGGGGCAGGAGCAGGTGCCCAGAGGGAACGGCTGCTTTCCGTTATTTTTGCTTGTTAATTTGTTTTCAACGGGTGGGTGGGGGTGGCTAAGAAGAAGACATTTATTGCCCTAATCATGCCAAAAAACTATTATTCGAGATTATTTTCCTGCTTTTCTAAGAGAAATAAAATAAATTACATTATAAACAGTTTCCCTGTTATCATTTCCCACTCTAAATAAAGCCAGTGGGTGGTAAGGGTTCTTTTATCCCTTCTTATATTATGCCAAAGAATCGACTTGTTTTCATTAAAAATTATAAACAAATGAAGCTTGGTATAGCCATAATGATTTGAGTCAGTGTACCATTTTATCTATAAAATGCAGAATTCATCCTCGCAATCCCATTCACCAGGAGCCTTGAAGCATTTTGTTTACTCCAAAGGACTTGTCTAGAAGTACAGTTTTTATTTTGCCTTCTTAGTTTGGTCATATTTATTAAAAGACACACACACACACACACACACACACACACACAACTGAGACTACCCTCCTTTATATGTTGATAAACTGTTTGATTTGATAGAATCTGTCTGTTCATTGTTTATCAGGTCCCTGTAAGCAAGCTTGCAAGTGTATTTTGTGTACATTTTATCGGAGGTGAAAATGAAAATTCTAAAGAGAAAATATTTTAAAAGATATTGTATTTATGTTGCTTGTGTTGTAGAATAAAAATTCAAATGCATTAAAAAAAATCTATGTGGATCAATTTTCTTATCTAAAAAACCTATCAAAATAATTTGTGTAAATATCTTATGTTTACAGAATACTACCACAGGGGCGCCTGGGTGGCGCAGTCGGTTAAGCGTCCGACTTCAGCCAGGTCACGATCTTGCGGTCCGTGAGTTCGAGCCCCGCGTCGGGCTCTGGGCTGATGGCTCAGAGCCTGGAGCCTGTTTCCGATTCTGTGTCTCCCTCTCTCTCTGCCCCTCCCCCGTTCATGCTCTGTCTCTCTCTGTCCCAAAAATAAATAAACGTGGAAAAAATTTAAAAAAAAAAAAAAAAAAAAAAAAAAAAAAAACAGAATACTACCACAAGAACCAGGTTTCTTTTTCCATGGCATTTCATAACTGAAGAGGCCCCTTCCAGTTCCATAACACAGACAAGGTCACTGTTGACAATCTGGTACATACCTAGAAAGTATATCTGAAGAGATACATATATATTACATATATTTTTTCTTCTCTAAAATAAATTCATATTATCAGTAGATATTGATGGAATTTGTCCACTACAAAAATCACTACCTTTTGTTCATAACAAATCCCTCAATAGGTATATGATTATTAGAAGGTAATATTGAAAAGAAAATACAGCCCCTTTAATGTCATGGTCTTATTAAATTGCAGCTTTAAAACTGTTTCAGGGGCACCTGGGTGGCTCAGTCGGTTGAGCACCCGACTTCAGCTCAGGTCATGATCTCGCAGTTGACCAGTTCGAGCCCCGCGTCGGGCTCTGTGCTGACAGCTCAGAGCCTGGCGCCTGCTTCAGATTCTGTGTCTCCCGCTCTCTCTGCCCCTTCCCCACTCATGCTCTCTGTCTGTCTCTCAAAAATGAATAAACGTTAAAAAAATTTTTTCTAAACTGTTTCAAAAGCCTACAACAGTATAACCCTAGGAATCATCATGCCCAAATCATGGAAAACTGGCCAATAGAGGGGCAAAAGAATACAAGTTGCCAAAGAGACGAAATCGGTGCACGTGACCTTAAACCATGATTCTATCGTTCTATCATACACTCTGGTAATCTGACAGTTGCACTACTAAGTCACCAGGCACTTCCCTCTTATGGATGAAATAAAACTAAAGTAGATACTAACATACTTTACACAAGGACATCACAAACATAAGTGACCAACTGTGTTCACGGATGGAGAAGAACAGCCGAGGTGGCCTTGGCTTTAGCCAGCAAAGCAGAATTCACATCTCGAGCTTTGCCTCTTCCTGGGAGTGGGATAAAGTCCCACTCAAGTGGGACAACACTTGAGTACCGAGCTCAAGGTTCCCACTCTGGGAAATGAATATAAACTCTAACCTCAGGGTTGCTTCAAGAGAACACGAAAGCCCCAGTGCTGCAGTGCTCTGTACATGCTAGCAATTAATAAACACAGTACTGCTATGTGCTGGGGTGGGGGGGAACCATCTCATCAACGGCCCCACTATTTTGCAAGAGAATTCATACTTGAGACCTCGTGCGTACCTATCCTTGACATTCATAGCCATACATGCACTATAATACAGAAAGCTAAGCATTTTGTGGCAATGTTGTATGAGGTGGTTGGCCGCTCAGATGCATCTCTCTTTTTGAAAAAAAATTTTTTTAAATGTTTATTTATTTTTGAGACAGAGAGAGACAGAGCATGAACGGGGGAGGGTCAGAGAGAGAGAGGGAGACACAGAATCCGAAACAGGCTCCAGGCTCTGAGCTGTCAGCACAGAGCCCAACGCAGGGCTCGAACCCACAAACCACGAGATCATGACCTGAGCTGAAGTCAGACACTTAACCGACTGAGCCACCCAGGCACCCTGGATGCATCTCTCTTTAACCGAACGTTGGGAAATAAATTCTACGTCAATGGCCAGTTCTTCTATTGTTAATGTCTAGTAACAAATATGATACATGCATAAATTTATAGATGTTTCTGTAAAAGTAGAGACTTGATATGCTTTAACTCTTTGGCTCATGATCAAAACTTGCATAATTTAGCTTTGATAACTCTTTCATCTCACTCATTAGAAAGTTCACTTTCCCATCTGGCCTAAAGGTAGGTTCAATAAACAAGTGAAAATAAAATTGAAGCATAATGCAATATTGTGGCTTTCACATCCTGACCGACATTCCTATTATCTCAAGCCTTTGAAAGAATATTCTAAGCATGCTTTTTATCTCTTCCTTGTTTGCTTTTATTTATAGATTCCTAGTTATGGCATTGAGTCATCAGTGCCCTAAGCCTGCCCTGCTGACTTAACCTGGTTGCCCAAGATGTTTTGTTGCCCACGAAACAAACTGTCTGGCTTAATGACCTCATGCACACTGGGAGAGAGTAACAGCATAATTAAATCCCAGAGAAGTTTATAAGCAATTTCTAAATCATCTCTTAAAAAAAAAAGCGGGGGGCTATTTCAACAAAAGGGATCGAATTCACAACAGTTTAGATCTGGGAACTCAAATAATTGAACTTCAGTTGACACTGACATGGTTTCCTAGTCATCTTTATAGCAGGATACTAATTATTTGCTATATTGAACTACTGTAACAGACAAGTAAATGTAAATGACAAGAGGAAGTAACAGCATTCTCTGCCAGTGTCTCTTGCAGAGAATAACCTTCAGGAAGATAAATTAGAAGGTAAATGCTTTGATGCAGAAGACTCCATTAGAACTCAACTTGAAAAAAAATGAGTATTCAAGCTAATTTACCAATTATAAAGGAGAAGATGCTGTTGGCTATATTATAGTTAAAAATTCAATATTGCATCAAATCAGTTACGGATAACCCAATGGGTTTTCCAATACAACGATGGGTTATAAAAGTCGCGCTATTCTAAAAGCCTGGAACAGATTTGCTTTTCAAGTGGGAGGAATATATATTACAGACCTGTCAGATAAAAACCATTTGGAAATGGAGTACTTGGGAAACTGAGCATCGTTCTAAGCCCTACCAACTGAAAACACTGGCAGTGTGCACCTTCGTACAAATTTAGGGAGTTAAATTTTACATTATTAAATTGGTAAATTTAACTAGCTCTGGGGCACCTGGGTGGCTCAGTCGGTTAAGCGATCGACTCTTGCTTTCAGCTCAGGTCATGATCTCCCTGTTTGTGGGTTCAAGCCCCGCATCGGGCTCCACACTGATGGTGCAGAGCCTGCTTGGGATTTTGTCTCCCTCTCTCTCTGCCCCTCCCCTGCTCGTTCTCTCTCTCTCTCTCTCTCTCTCTCTCAAATAAATAAACATTGAAAAAAAATTAACTAGTTCTTATTCCTATGGCTGGGGTGGGGAGGGAAGCCTGTAGAAACTTTGGGGATTAGAGCATGGCATAGAGATAAGAACATATCCTCTCAGCAGGTCTCAGCCCCCTGCTATGTGTGGCTGGGGGCTGGGGGCAGAGGAGCTGCTCTGTCCCATCTCCACACACCCCTCTGAGCATACCTGTGAACACCTCCTTCCCTCTCACGCCACTCCAAGGAGTCCAGTTGTTCTGGTAAGTAAGGACTCCTGTGTGCACCCTATGATTATGTTAACTTCTTGCCATTCGATTCCTTCAATTCCAAGAAGTTAACATAATCATAGGATGCACACAGGACTCCTTACTTACCAGAACAACTGGGATTGTGTCTTTCAGGAACTGCTGATTGCCCAACATTTGGGAATGGGCACAGATCTGGATTTATGGGAACAGATCTCTGATCCAAAGATCATAGATGAATGCTACCAGGCTACCTTTCTTCCGTACAAGTTTTCCTCAAAAGCATTAAGTAGAATCCTGTGACTAAAACCGTATTTGAGATATTAATCTATGTTCTTTTCTCCCAGTATCTTCCCTATTCCTTTCTTTCTGTTCAAGTAGAAACTTGGCCAGGGATTCATTGTTTCAAGGGAGGTATGTAATGGGGCAGAATGACAATGAACTGCCTGTGACATTCTCTGGCTCTTGTATTCCCAAAGCGTAAGCCATACACATACACATACATATACACATGTGTGTCTACAGACATGGTTGTGGGTTTTTTTTAAATGAGGGAAGAGTGCCATAGAAAGAGAGAGTGTAGACAAACTCTCTAGGGTAGAAACATAAGGGGAAAGAATTCCTTTGTCTTGGAGTTGAAGTGAATTCCCAGGGCTATCAGAAAGAGAGAGAAGAGGTCCCACAGCAGAAAGGCTGCAGGTCAGGGAGGAGTCTTGCAATGACAAGACTGTAAGAACCCAGACAAGACACGCCTGCATGGTGTTCCTTGGCTGCAGGTTGACCAGCTAACCTGGGGAAAAGTCCCAATCCTTGCACGGGGTAGCAGAAAGATCTCCACACCTCATGGTGTGGAAGCAGCACAGCAAGCAGTCACGTGACAGAATGGAAGCTCAGAATACTTCTTCATGGGGTCAGAGAAAAATAAAGAAAATCACAATTTGATACATGAAGTTGCAGGCTGAGATTTAAACCTGCTTTTGTAGTGAATAATCTAAAAATCAAGGTATGTGTAGTTTTGTAAGGCAATGGAATAGCGGGAGGGGGATGGAAACAGTTGCCCCTACAAATGCAAAGCTATTTCCAAGGAAGGGCCAACTGAGCTGACAATTGACGAGACCCCCCCCCCAAGTTCAATACCAATGGCCCTCAATGTCAAAAAGTTGTCTGCCCCCTTTGGAAGCAAGTCCGCCTCATAAGATCATTTTCCATCAGGCTCCCAAACTCCCCTTGGATGTTTGAGCTGTTTTGACAAAGTGCAATTTCATTCCTCCCAATGGGCAGGGCTTCAGTTGCTACAGCTAAACCCAATGTCCTCTACCTGATTCTATAGTCTTTCCCCTGCTGGTTTCTGGGTGAACTTAAGTACCTCACCCCCTCTTCTGCCAGCGGCTGCAATAGTCCCACTTCATGTTTTACCTAACCAGCAAAAGACACCACCTGTTGCATGTGGATTATAGACAAGTGCAGGCTTAGAACTAGCTTCGTTATGTAATCGTGATAAGAAATGTAACAGGACAACCGTTGACAGAGTGACTTCAATCTCTATCAAAAACACATCTCCCCCACCTACAGCCAGTCCTCCTACCCAGGGCCCTTATGCCCCTGAAGTAGCTCAGCTACCCTAGATAGTCACAAGCTGTAATGTCTATAAGACCCATTTGATTGAGTGTTGAACTTGCAGGTGTCCAGGCCTTGCCTCAGAAACTGCGACCCGGAGAGAAAGATGGAGCTGGGCTCAGGAATCTGCATCGCGACAAGCTTCCCAAAGTACTGTGATGCAACCGGGGGATCACTCTTTGAAAACTATTCTAAGAAGCTCAGTCTTCTTCTAAGACCCTTATTCGAAGAATCTGGTTCTAAGAATCTGATGTATAATCAACCTGACCTAAAATTAAAAGCTGCAAGTCTGGTCTCTAAATACAAGAGTTGTGGGGTGCCTGGGTGGCTCAGTCGGTTGAGCGGCCCGCTTCGGCCCAGGTCATGATCTCGCGGTCCGTGGGTTCGAGCCCCACGTCGGGCTCTGTGCTGACAGCTCGGAGCCTGGAACCTGTTTCAGATTCTGTGTCTCCCTCTCTCTCTGACCCTCCCCTGTTCATGCTCTGTCTCTCTCTGTCTCAAAAATAAACATTAAAAAATAATAATAAATAAATAAATACATACATACATACATACAAGAGTTGAGGCGGAAGCCCAGAAATACTGCAGTTGTTCAAGACTCCATCTTCCAGGGAGCTTCACTTCACTTTAGGTTATTTTGAGAGAGAAAGAGCATGCACGCAAGTAGGGGAGGGGCAGCGAGCAAGGGGGAGAGAATTCCAAGCAGTCTCCGCGCGGCGTCCGTCACAGGGCTCCATCCCACAAACCTTGAGACCACGACCTGAGCCGAAATCAAGAATCAGATACTTAACCAACTGAGCCACCCAAGCGCCCCAATAGCTTCACTTTAGGTCAGAGGTTTGTAACTTGAGACTCACAAAGAATTAAGGGGTCTGTGAACAAGGAAGGGAAAAATTACGCCCTTACTTTCACTGACCTCTGACTGAAATTTAACGTGTCCTTCCATTTTGAACACAGGCATAAAACCGCCATGATAACCGCAGGCCTCCAGAGGTCACGGATCTTTCCCGATTGCAGACCCCTCAAAATTCCCATACTTGGGAAGCACTAAAGCTGCTATTCGATCTCATCATTGAATGTGTTAATGGAGAAGAATACATGTGTATTAAGGTTTCAAAGTTGAATATTTTGATACCTACATTGGTTTTGTTTTCTTTGTAATAAAGTGCATCTTACCACATGCATTTAAAGGTGTTTAAAATATCTTAAATTATCCTGAAAAAGGATTCACAGACTTCCCCCAAAGTGCAAGAGTCTGTGCCATAATAATCAGTTAAAGAAATTCTGTCCAGGCTTATCATAAGGGAAGATGGCTGTAAATCTGGGGTAAACTCATCAAAGGTTTGGGACAAAAGCATTTTTTCTCTCGTGTCATCTTATATTCTAGTCCTAGAATCAGCACTGTTTTGTCAGCAAATGACATCTGAGTCTCATTCCTTCCTCAGCCACGTGACAGGCTGGTAAAGTGATTGCCAATGTCCCTTAAAACAAAAAATTCCATTTTTCTGACCAAAAATTCTAACAGCAAGACAGTTCCTATAAATTCTCACAAAGGCTCCTGCTTTGGAGGCATTCAAATGAGGACAGTACAACAGATTTTCTTTTCCTACTAAGAAATGACTCCCTGCTCTAGAGTAAAGCTTACTAAAAATACAGTTCTGTATGTATTCATGAATTTTATACACTTCTTTAAAATTCCAATTGATTTGAATTTTTAAAGCACTGCAGGAGAAAACAGAGTGGCCTAAAACTCTCTACTCGCATTGTGCAAAATGGAAAAATGCAATGTTCTTATGTCAGGATTGGCCCTTTAAATTAAAAAAAAAAACGAAACAAGAAACTAGTTTCATGTAAATTTTAAAACCTGTTTTGAATTGGTAATGTTTCAAAACTAAAAACAGAGCCAACAATGTTTAAAGATTAAATGGGTAAAATAGCACATCAAAAGAATTAACTTTAAGCTGTTATTTAGGGGCATCTGGGTGGCTCAGTCGGTTAAGCATCCAGCTTCGGCTCAGGTCATGATCTCACAGCTAGTGAGTTCGAGCCCCGTGTCAGACTCCATGCTGACAGCTTGGAGCCTGCTTAGGCTTCTCTCTCTTCCTCTCTCTCTACTCCTCCCCAGCTCACGTGTTGGCGTTAGCTCTCTCTCAAAAACAAATATTTTTTTTTAAGTTATAAAAAAATTCTTATTTAGATTCAGCTTCCTATTAATGAATATACCAACACTCCAGATGTCTGGAATGAATCTGACTACTAAATACTAAAGTCATATTTATTCTAAAATATTCAAGAACTAATATTGGCAATGATTTGACTAAGGAAATCTGATGGATAAATGGTCAAAGTCATTTATTAATACAATCTCACATTATCAGCCAGCAGACTATGAAATAAATTGAGGCGAATTTTACCTATAACACCTACAATGGAGCAACTAGACTATTTAATCATTTCTTCATTGTTTTCATTTTTAAAATGAATTTAGAGATGACTAAAGTAACCATTTTACTAAAGAAAGGCACGACTGAGAGGGTGGGCTTTTCAAAGAAACAGGAGTGTCTGAGAATCCACATTTAATATGTCATAGAAAAAGTATTTCCCCTCGGAATGGAGCATCAGATTGTAGAAAACCCGAATAGACTCCAAGTCCTACCCTCGCTCTCTCAAGACTCAGAACCGTGAGAGACAATTTACATACAACTGTCCCCAGAAACCCTCCATAGGGTAAGAGTCTCAGATACATTTTACAGACGGGGACAGCAAAGGCTCCAAGAAGTGAAATGGGAAATTCCTGAAGGTCACATGACTAGCAACTGGCAGAACCCGGATGCAAACTGAAATCAGTCTGACCACAGAGCTGGGTTTTCTCCATTAGAACACGATACCTTGAGGTAAATACGTCAATGAAATTAACAGCCTGGATGGAACTTTGCCCAGTGCGACATCTCCAACCTCAGTCAGTTAAAATCACCCTCAGACTTAAATTCCAACATTTTTTCTTCATCAGAACTCTCAAAATAATTGTGTTACGTTAGTCCTCACAGTGAGAGTCAGGCTGGTATCGTGACCATGGAAAATGCAGACTAAATTCATCTGCTATAGGAAAAAGTAGCATGAAACTCAACTGATGGCTGTATCCAACTCAACAATCTAGCATTCTGCCAAAGGATGTCTTGAGAGAGCTAATACTCACGACAAACTTAAAGGGCATTTGAAATACACACCATTTTTAGAATTTCTAATTTTATGCCTGCATTAGGTTATGCTGTTGAGAAGCCACACATTCAAACCAAATCATCTCAGCTTCCCGCAGAAATGCTTCCACGAATTAAGATTTAATGTTACGTCCTTGGCGTTTAAAGAAGGTCGGTGTAACAATTGCCAAATTTGTCTTTTTCGTAAATCTATATTAATCGTAGGTGCCTATTACAGCACTCATGTGTTTTCTTATATAAGAAACCATGAGGCCAGTTCTTCCAGAATTCAAAGCCAAGGTCCTTGATAATAATTATTTGATCTTTATACCAGATACTATATATATATAGTTATATATATTATAACTATATATATATATATATATAAGTTATATATAATATAACTTACCTATTTTTGCCATAGCTTCCAGGAAACTCAGAGCTTCAGTCAGGCTGAAGAAGAGCGTTGAGGACTGAGAGGTGCGCAAGCCACAAGCACCGTGCCACTTCCTGCGTCTCTTGACTCTCCTTATTCACTCGTCACAACAATTAGACTAGGAAAATTCAGTTCATGTCATCTAATGGGAGGAAAGTGCACGGAGATCACTTTCCTAAGGCGGCTCAGCTAGAAAACAGTCAGCATTGAAGCCCAGGTCTGAGTCAAAGTTCAAGTCTTCCACCAGGTGGAAAGAAATTTCACCCCCTAGAAGCACCCACTCCCTTGCGCTTTAGTTTTCTATTGTTTTTATTCATGAACAACCTAAAAACTTTTTTGGGAGTTATATATAAGTCACGTGTAAATAAAATATCCCCTCAGGAAAAACGCTGACCTAACTAACACTGTGATATAACCAGGATAAACAGGTTACAGGTTCTCTTGGCCACACCAGACGCACAGAGTTTCAGGTCCTTCCTAGCCAGATACTGATCAGTGGCAAAACTCAGTGGTATAACCCACGGAATCTGAATAGAGTAGCCCTCAATCCCACTTAGGTCCCTGAACATCCATGGGGACAGGGAGGAACTATGGTTTACCAAGTCTCTCTTTAGATCACGTTCTCGTCTAAAGAGTTGAGAGTGAGAATGGGAACAGAAAGATGGCAGAGTAGTAGGACCGTGAGCTCACCTCATCCCATGAATACACTGAGCGGTCAGCTACATATATGCACCTAACTCTAAAAACGCCACGAAGACCAGCCAAATAGACCTTCCACAGTTGATCAACTGTAGAGAGAAGGCTACATTGGAAAGGGTAGGAGGGGTGGAGACATGGTCTGGTCTGGAACCAAACCCACAGTGAGACTAACCACAAACAAAAGGAGCTCCACCAGCATGAAGAAGTGAGATCAGACCCCATACCAGGCACCCCGGCACTGGAGATCCTCACTGGGAAGAGGAGTCCCCATGACACCTGACTTTGAAAATCAGTGGGCTTACTCTGGGAGAGCCAGAGGGCAATAGGAAACTGAGTACCCACCCTTACGAGCCCACATACTAAGTAATGTGGCCAGAGACTCAGCACAGAAGCAGCAGTTTTGAAAAGTGCCTGGGGGGTGTACCTGAAGGAGATTTCCCCAGGAACAGAAATGCTGGCAGGGGCCCTTTCTCTTCCCCTCTCCCAGCCTGGATAGCCGGAGGCTTGTGGGAGCCAATGCTAACACCCCCCACCTATCTTACTAGCACCTCATGCTCCATCTCCACAGTCCCCTGCCCACTTCATGCAACCTGCTGGCCTTGGCAGGCACCCCTTCAAAGCAGCTCCTGCTTGGGGCACCTGGGGGGCTCAGTAGGTTAAGCATTGACTCTTAATTTTGGCTGTCATGATCTCACAGTAATGAGATCGAGCCCTGCATCAGGCTCCATACCAAGCGTGGAGCCTGCTTGGGATTCTCTCTCTCTCTCTCTCTCTCTCTCTCTCTCTCTCTCTCAAAATAAACATACATTTCAAAAATAACAACAACAAAGCAGCTCCTGCTCTGCCATACCCTATAAGCAGCCTGGCCAAAACCCGCACCACTCCAAAGTGACTTCTACCCTGGGGAGAGGGGCAGATAACCCCACACACCGGTGACGCCCACAGCTCCAACAGCCCAGACCCTTAGCTAGCTGCCCAGGGAGTAAGCCCTGACATTCTGTGCACCCACAACTCTGGCAGAGAAGCTAGTTGCAAACACCAAGGATGACTGTTGGTCCCACTCACCAAGGAGCCCCCTGGTGGCCTCAGACAGGCCTCGCCACAGCAGGGGAACCAAACCGTACCCGGTGTGCTCACAGCAGGCAAAGTGGGTCACTGCACCCAGCTGGGCAGAAAGCAGTTGGGATTCAGCCACAGAAGCAGCCCATGCAGAGGACACCCCCAAAGCACATGGTCCGGGGACCAGGGCGGATTGCACTACAGGACACTGCAGGATCTCTTGTATCCAAGGCCACCACTTTCAAGACCAGGAGATATGGCTGACCTACCTAACATACAGAAACGAACACAGAGAGGTAGACAAAATGAGAAGACAGAAGACTATGTCGCAAATGAAAGAACAAGACAAAAATCACAAAGAGCTAAATGAAATAAACAATATGCTTGATAAGGCATTCAGAGTTAAAATATATATATATATATATATATATATATATATATATATATAATAAAAATATTATATATATAATTTTAAAAAAGAATTCAAAGTAATAGTCATAAAGATACTCCCTGGACTTAACAAAAGAGCAGATGAACTCAATGAGTACTCCAACAAAGAACTCAAAACATGAGTGGCCCCAGGTGGCTCAGCTGGTTAAGCATCTGACTTTGGCTCAGGTCATGATCTCACAGCTCATGAGTTCAAGCCCCATGATGGGCTCTGTGCTGACAGCTCAGAGCCTGGAGCCTGCTTCAGATTCTGTGTCTAACTCTGTTTCTGCCCCTCTCCTGCTCATGCTCGTGCTCACTCTCTCTAATAAATAAACATTAAAAAAAATTTTGTAAAGAAACTGAAAATATGAAAAAGAACAAGTCAGAGATGAAAAATTCAGTAACTGAAATTCTAAAATACACTAAAGGGAATCAACAGCAAATTAGAGGATATAGAAGAATGAATCAGTGATCTGGAAAATAGGGTAATGGAAAGCAACCAAACTGAAGAGAAAAAAAAAAAAGAATTAAAATGAGAATTAAAAAAAAATGAAACCATAAAATTCCTATAAGAAAACATAGGCAGTAATCTCTTGGGCATCATCCTTAGCAATGTACTTATGGATAGATCTCTTCAGGCAAGGGAAATAAAAGCAAAATAAACTATTGGGACTACACTGAAGTAAAAAGTTTTTGAACAGCAAAAGAAACTATCAACAAAACTAAAACCTAGTGAATGGGAGAAAATATTTGCAACTGGCATATCCAAGAAGAGGGTTAATATCCAAAATATGTAAATGTATACAACTCAACACCAAAAAACAATCCAATTAAAAAACAGGCAGAAGACCTGAATCTTTCCAAAGAAGACATACAGATGGCAAACAGATACACAAAAAAAGATGTTCAACATCACTAATGGTCAGAAAAATGCAAATCAAAACCACAATGAGATCTCACCTCACTCCAGTCAGAAGGGTGTCAAAAAGGCAAAAAATAACAAGTATTGACAAGGATGTGGGGAAAAGGGAAATTTTGTGCACTGTTGCTGGGAACATAAACCAATTTACATTGGTGCAGCCACTGTGGAACATAGTATGGAGGCTCCTCAAAAAATTTAAAATAGAAATATCATATGATCCAGTAATTTCACCACTGGGTATTTATCCAGGGAATACAAAAACACTAATTTGAAAAGATACGAGCACCCCTAGACTTGTTGCAAAATTATTTACAGTATCCAAGATATGGAAACAACCCAAATGTCCATAAATGAATGGATGAATAAAGAAGATTTGGTATTGGGGTGCCTGGGTGGCTCAGTCGGTTGGGCATCTGACTTCAGCTCAGGCCATGATCTCACAGCTTGTGGGCTCAAGCCCACATCAGTCTCTGTGCTGACAGCTCAGCACCTGGAGCCTGCCTTGGATTTTGTGTCTCCCTCTTCATCTGCCCCTGCCATGCTTGTGTTCTCTCTCTCTCTCAAAAATAAATAAATAAACTTCAAAGAAGAAGAAGAAGAAGAAGAAGAAGAAGAAGATTTAGTATACATATACATGGAATATTATACAGCCATAAAAAAGAATGAGGCCTTTTGATCTGTGACAACATGAATGGACCTAGAGGGTATAATGCTAAGTGAAATTAGACAGAGAAAGACAAATACCATATCATTTAAGTTATATGTAGAATCTAAAAAACAAAACAAAGGCAAAAAAATAGACTCTTAAATACAGAGAACATACTGGTGGTTGCCAGAGAGGGGTGGGGGAGGGGATGGGTGAAGTAGACAAAGGGTATTAAGAGGTACAAACTTCCAGTTGTAAAATAAGTCAGAGAGATGTAAAGTACAATATAGGAAACATAGTGCATAATATTGTAATAATGTTGTATAACAGATGGTGGCTACACTTAACTGTAGTGAACACTGAGTAATGTAGGTATAGATTGTGAAATCAATACGTTATATACCTGAAACTAACATAGCATTGTATGTTAATTATACTTCAATTAAAAAAAAAAAAACAAGGACTTGAGACCAAGAAGAGGATTTTGACCAAAGAGCTCTCAGAGTTAAATTTCTAAGTTTATAATTCTCCTTTAATAACTGAAATAGCATTTCTTATCATCATAGTAGCTAACATTGAGAACTTATTAAGTGCACAGCATTTTACATGGATTATTTCATACAGACCTCAGGACAGTTTTGATCTAGTCGTTATCCAGATTTTACAGAAGAGAACCTGAAGCTTCAAGAAATTATCTAACTCATCAAAAGCCATTTCTGTTTAAATAGAAGTGGAATTCAAAGCAATCTGGCCCCAGAACTTACGCCTTTTAGTGCTGGTCTATTGGCCTGTTCAAAAACTCATCAGAGCAAAATAACCCAAAAAGTTATAAAGCTTATCAAATAACTGTACCCAAGTAGCACTTATATGTATGTTTAATATTAATCTAGAATAGGTAAAATTCAATGAGATATAGTAATTGAACATTTAATTCTCAGAATAGCACTAGAGAGTCCAAATATCTTTCAAAACAGCAACAAATTAAAGTTTTCTATTTGTCTATTTTATGCTCAGACCTCAAATCTAATTTTATTTTTTTTAATCTTTTTATTTTTGAGAGAGAGAGAGACAGACAGACAGAGTGTGAGCAGGGGAGGAACAGAGAGAGAAGGAGACACAGAATCCCAAGCAGGCTCCAGGCTCCGAGCTGTCAGCACAGAGCCCAACATGGGGCTGAAACCCACGGACTGCGAGATCATGACCTGAGCCAAAATCGGTCGCTCAACCAACTGAGCCGCCCGGGCGCCGCTCAAATCGAATTTGAAAAAAATGAGTTATTACTATACACTAAATGTTTGTTTCCCCCAAAAAATGCATATGCTGAAATCTAATCCCCAATGTGATGGTATTAGGAGGTGGGGGGAGGGTCTTTCAGAGGTGACTAGGTTATGAGGGTAGAGCCCACATGAATAGGATTAGTGCCCTATGACAGAGACCCCCAACAGCTCCCTTCTTGTGAGAACACAAGATGTCCATCTATGAACCAGGACGTGCCTTCTCACCAGACACTGAATCTGCCAGTTCCTGATCTTGGACTTTCTAGCCTCCGGAGCTGTGAGAAATAAATTTCTGGGGTTCATAAGCCACAGAGTCGATGGCATTTTGTCCTAGCAGCCCAAACAGACTGAGACAGTTATCTTCTAGGATTACACGTGCGTTGCTTTCGATCCAGCTACCGTGGTGATCTAGAACTTCTCTATTATCAATAAACTCCCCTTCCTCGCCAGTTTTTTCGGGGCAACTCCCTCTACTTCCTTACCTTAAATAAAAATGAGTTTTTCCCTGGTAATTCCACATTCCTTGAAACTTTGTAGGAGTCTGGCTGGAAGAAGTATAGGAAACCTCCAGGCTCCCACCCTGTTTACAGACCACCACTGTGACTCTTGTATCCATTTTGTTCTCCACTTTGTTTTTACCCACTTCGTTCTGGAGGCCACAGCCATCTTTTTTTCCTCCCCTCATTTAATATTTATTCCATTTTCTGTCCTGGGATGATTGGACACGTGAACAGCAACTGAATTGTGATCTAATCCTCATGCTCCAGTCCATGGCAATGGAAGAATCCAGAGAACATTCCCCCAAGGTCGGGTTCAGTTCGGGTCATACTGTCTGATAGCCAGTCAGGCACAGTCTACCAGCCTCTCCACATGAAAGCAATTATTTGGATAAATTCTGTTGCCTGTGCCCAAATATGGACCCCCAATCTCATGCAGGAGTAAAGAACTGAAGTTTCCAACTGTATGCAGAAAATACCCTCAAATGTGAGGGGCGAATGATGCTGTCACCAACTACTACTGTTTTGCTAAACAGAAACATCTCAGACGGAAATTCCTACACCACTGCCAATTCCCAGCAGTTCAGGACTCTACTAGAATGCAGGTGATCTCCTGGCACAAAGAGAGGGTCTACCCTAGAAAGCAGAAACTACTTAAAAATCCCCTAACCTGCAGTGTCCCAACTTTAAGATGTTTTAATCCAACCTTCATATTCGTTTGAAAAAGTACACGCATACAATCGGATACAATCACATACAAACACATCAGAAATAATAGATCTTAAATTTTTAAGTTGATAGAATTAGTAGACATGTTAATTTTCTTCTATGTTTAATTTTCTATTCCTTGTGTACTGATTACTCTGAATCGGGGGCGGGGAGGAGGTGGGGGAAATGTCTTTGAAAGGGAAAGACTTACTGTGCACAAATAAAAAGTCCACAAAAAGAAAAGGATAAAGTATCTTCAAGGCCTCCCTTATATTCATTTCCATTGCAACTGAACTTTCCTTTAACCCACACGTCCCAACAGTCTCTCCTGTACTCTCCCTAACTCCAGACTTTCCCCTCTCCATTAGTTTTCCATCTGCACTGAAACCAGAGGAATTTGTTTGTGTATCTTTTTCCCTCCTTTAAAATTTAAAGTCATGTATTTATCCGTTTGGTGTAGGCAGAACAGAGCTCTCATATGACTATCATTAGAATACAGTTAACATGTATACGGGTGGCACTGAGGTCTCCACATAATTGTTTTTTCCCCTTTCCTGGCCTTTTGTTGCCAGGCTCTGGAAATTCACACGGCTCCTCCTTGGTCCCAATCTTCATTCTTTGATACTTAGAGAGGCTATCATTCTCCATTCAATCACTAAGGTTCTGCTGAGCATACACCATGTGCTGAGCACCAGGATACAGCCTAGATACACAGCAGTGCACAAGACCCCCTCCTGCCTTCATGAAGCTCCCACTCACAGCTTCCGCTTTTCCAAAAATTCCTGCAAGCTGCCAACCTATCCACACGACTCCAGGTACACCTCATATACTGTGCATTCTTATAGCATTCTAAACAAAATTTCATTGTATAGATATCTAGGTTACATACAGTGAAATCTACCAGTTTTAAGTGTGAACTTTGGTAAGTGTGACAAATATAAAGCTGTGCAGCCAACGTATCAGTCAAGGTAGATGACACTTTCACTACCCGAACCATATCCTTAAGCGAGTCACCCCCCATCCAACCTGCCCTTTGGCAACCACTGCTTTGTTTTCTGTCTTTGTGGTATTTTTCCCCTAGAATTTCATATAAATATATGATGTATGATGCATACAGTATAATTTCATATAAACATATGATGTATGATGCATACAGTATATATTCTTTTGTATATGGCTTTTTATTTATTTTTTTAAAATGTTTGTTAGTTTTAAGAGAGGGAGAGAGAGCATGAGCTGGGGAGGGCCAGAGAGAACAGGGGACAGAAGATCCGAAGCGGGATCTGCACTGACAGCAGTGAGCCCAGTGTGGGGCTCAAACTCCCCAACTGTGAGATCATGACCTGAGCTGAAGGTGCACGCTTTAAACAACTGAGCCATCCAGGCACCCCAATGTTTTTTTTATATCTTTGTCTATTTTTGAGAGAGAGAGAGCACATGACAGCAGAGTAAGGGCAGAGAGAGAGGGAGACAGAGGATCCAAGGTGAGCTCTGCACTGACAGCAGAAAGCCCAATGTGGGGCTCGAACTCACAAACCGTGAGATCATGACCTGAGCCAAAGTTGGATGTTTAACCAACTGAGCCACCCAGGGGCCCCTTATTTTTCTTTTTCTTAAAGTCACTTAATATGGTGAAAAACCAGCTTAATTTCCACTATATTAGTCTCCTGGGGCTGCCACAACAGAATACCATAGACTGAGTGGCTTAAACCACAGAAGTTTATTATCGCACCTTTTGGAGTCTGGAAGTCCAAGATCAAGGCACTAGCAGTGCCTCTCTTCCTGGCTTGCAGACATCCATGCTTTTGCCTAGTTCTCACATGGCCTTTCCTCTGAGCAGGTGCAAAGAGAAAGATCTCTAGTATCTCTTCCTCTTCTTAGAAGGACATCAATCCTATGGCATCAGGGCCACATCCTTATGACCTCACTTAACCTTATTCTCCAAAGACCCTATCTCCAACTACAGTTACATTGGGGGTTTGGGCTTCAACATAAGAATTTTGGAGGGGACATAATTCAGCCCATAGTAGTCATGATGTATTATTATTATTATTATTATTATTATTATTATTATTATCAGATATTGCTGGATTTAATTTGCTAAAATTTTGTTCAGGATTTTTACATCTGTATTCATGAGCCATCCTGGTAATGCAGTAATGCCTTTGATTTTGGTATCAAGGTGATGGTCGCCCCAAAGAATAAATTGTGAAGTGTATCTTTCTCTTCTAATTTTTAGAAGGCTTTTTGTAAAAACTGATGCTGTTTTTCTGAAAATGTTAAGTAGAATTCACCAATGAATTCAACTGGGACTGGAGTTTTCTTCTGTTTTTTAAAATTTTTTTTTAAGATTTTTATTTTTAAGTAATCTTTACACCCAATATGGGGCTTGAACCCACAACACCAAGATCAAGAGTTGCCTGCTCCCCCAAAACGAGCCAGCCAGATGACCCTGGAGTTTTCTTTTGGGGAGGATTTTAAACTGTGAATTTAATTTCTTTAATAGATATAGCCTATCCAGGTTATCTATTTTTTTCTTTATATAATAGCTTTATTGAGCTGTAATTCACATACCATATTATTCACCCATTTAAAGTGTACAATTCATTGTAATTTTTAGGTTCAAAAATGTCACTACCATTGCCAGGTAAATCTTAGAACATTTCCATCACCTCAAACCCCCTACACTTTAGTTATCACCTCCCTCCACCTGCCTCAAAGCAATCACTAATCTAGAATCTCTCTAGAATTATCTACACTGGACATTTCATAAAAATGGAATCATACAATATGGGTCTTTTATAACTAGTTTCTTTCACTTAGCATAACGCCTTCCACATTCATCCAAATTATAGCATGTATCATGTATCAGGACTTCATTGCTTCTTATGGCTGAATAATATTCCATTGTTTGGATAGACCACATTTTGTTTATCATTTATCAGTTGATGGACATTTGGGTCATTTCTACATTTCGGTTATTATGAATAATGCTGCTATACACATATCTATGTAAGTTTTCATTTCCTTTGTATAGATATCTAGGAATGCAATTGCTACATTACACGGTATATCTATTTCTTCTTGAGTGAGCTTTGGTAGGAATTTATTAACTCATTTATTAACTCATTTATTGGTCTGAAGTTACTCACAATATTTCTTTATTGTTTTTTAAATATCTGTAGAAATGCTCCCCCATCATTCCCAAAGCTAGCAACCTTTGCCCTCTCTCCGTTTCTTGATAAGTCTGGATAAAAGTTAATTGCTTTTATTGATTCTTTTCCAATAACTCACTTTTTATTTTATTAATTCTCCTTATGTTTGCCCATTTTTTATTTCTTTGATTTCGATTACTGTCTTTATTGTTCTCCTACCCACTTCTTAGTGTTTAATTTACTCCTTTTTCAAGTCTTAAGGTAGCATTGGTTCAAAATATTTTTCAACTTTCATTGGGATTTCTTTTTTTAATTTTTGTTATTGAAAAGTATGTGGTTTAATGTCCAAATATTTGGAGATTTTCCTTATACCTTTCTATTGATTTCCAATTGAAATTCCAGAGGACATGATTTTAACTCTTTTCAATTTAAGAATTTTTATGGTCCATAATATGGTCTGTCCCTTGTTGAGTATGCCATGTATACTTGAAAAGAATGTGTATCTTACTGTAGTTGGGTGGAGTTTTCTATAAATACTAACTAGGTCAATCATACTGAGAGGAAATGTCAAAATCTCCAAATATAATTGTGAATTTGTCTACTGCTTCTTAATTTTTTCTGCTTTTACTGTATATATTAAAGCTCTGTTGTTTTATATATATATATATAAAACTATATATATAGTTATATATATAACTATGATATATATAGTTATATATATAACTAAGATATAACTATGATATAACTATATATATAACTATATATAGTTATATATATAACTATGATATAACTATATCATATATATGATATATATATATATAGATATCTATATATAGATATAGTTATATCATCTATATATAGATATATAGATATCTATCTATATATATATATCTATATATAGATAGATATATAGTTATATCTATATAACTATGATATAACTATATCATATATATATATGATATATATATATATAGATATCTATATATAGATATATATAGTTATATCATCTATATATAGATAGATATATATAGTTATATCATCTTAACATATTGACCCCTTTATTATAACTTTAAATCTCTATTAATATTTCTTGGGTTGATATCAATTAATATTAATATTCCTGATATTAATCATTAGATTAATAATTGCATGGTAAATTTTTCCTACTCTTTTCCATTTCTCCTATTTGGATCTTTACACTTAAAGTTGCTTTTTGGGAAAGTTTAACATCGGGTAAAATGAACTGAACAAAAACAGCAGCCCATGGGAGAGACACTCACAGAGAAGACTGAAAAACAACCATCAGCTAGACTGGAGGGCAGCAGTCAGGGTGTCCCAAAGTCAAGTAAGTGAACCCTTCAAGAAGAGAACATTCAGTACAAACACAAAGTAGGATAAACACTGGAAATGGTCCACCATAGATTCGAAAGTTGTAGTGACTTACATCAGACTAATTTCAAGACAAGGGCGAGGGCCAAAGCCAAACTGTACAATGAACAATTGGGAGAAGTGAAGGCAGAAGTGGTAACTATTTTTTATTATTATTATTTTTAAATTCTGTAGGTAGGGAGAACAACAGGGAACATGCAGAAGGAATAATGGCCTAGAGAAAAAAATTAAGGTTCTTGTTTTGTTCATTACAGGATAGGAGTTAATCTAATGCTTATGGACTGAGGGGAAATCACTCGAAAGAGAGAACCTTGATAGTGACTCTCTGCTAGGGATGGTGGGGTGGGGGGGGGGGGGGCGTGTGGATTGGCTTCCTGTGGTATGAGAAGGGGACAGGATGGAGTGAGTGGGTCACGTATGTGCATGGGATGGGGGGTGGGGGAGATATGCTGGAAAAGGTGAACAGGATCCCAGGAGGGAGGAGATTGTGTTGGATCATAGGTTGGAGGCCAACCTAGGCAGCATCACTTGCTCTGGACAAAAAGGACAGCTCTTCCTTGGTACCATCCCCAGCATGGTGGATGAGAACAGATAAGGAAAGTGGACTAAAGTGAAAATAGAACAGAGTTCTTGCTTAAAGTTGTTTCACAAAGAAAAACTGAGCCTAAGAGAAAAGAAGGGTAGTTGGCAAAGGATTCAAAGAGAGCTGTGAATGTTTGGAAGGAGGGAAAAGAGCTGGTTGTCTCTTTGTTTTAGAAGACCATTCCTCACATACTTGCTTGGTTTAGATGCCCTCTTTCATGGCTCTAGGTGCTCCTTGAGCATACAGCTGCCCAAATGTTTCACTGCAACCTCTAACTGTTCATTGGCTTGTCCCACACACAACTACAAGCTTCTTTGGGAAGAGAGAGCTTCATGTAAACGCAATGCCTAGAACTTAACAGATACCCGATACAAATATCACTCAGCCCTAAAATAGAATGAAATCTTGCCATTTACAACAACATGGATGGATCTAGAGAAATAACGTCAGTCAGAGAAAGACAAATACCCCATGATTTCACTCATGTGGAATTTAAGAAACAAAACAAATGAGCAAAAGGGAAAAGAGAGAGAGAGAGAGAGAGAGAGAGAGAGAAACCAAGAAAAGGCTCTTAACTATAAGAAACAAACTGATGGTTACCAGAGGGTAGGCAGTGGGGCGGGGAGGGGGCGGGGTGTGATATGGGGATGGGGATTAAAGAGTGTACTTGTCATTACTTCTTGGCCTTTTGGCTAAGATCAAGTGTAGAAGTGCACTTGTCATAAAGAGCACTGAGTAATGTATGGAACTGGTGAATCACTATGTTGTATAGCTGAAACTAATATGACAGTTAACTAGAATTACAACTTTAAAAATAATGAATAACATAATACTACTAACAAAAGATACTTAATAGAAATGCTTTCTCAGTAAATGACAAAAATATCGCCAAGTAGCAAAGGATCTATACCACTTGCTGGGTGGTTAATTCAGGATTTGAAGCCCTGAACTTCGACTCCACGACCTAAGAATCCTCCAAATACTAGTATTCTGTAATTCAATGACTAAGGGATAAAGGGCGCCAATTTTAATTTAATACTAACTGCTTATTATAACAATCATAATAAATATCTATTTGCAGGGAGAACTACCAGCAGGTGTCTTTAAAATATGAGTAAAGTAGGGGATCCAGGTGGCTCAGTCAGTTAAGCACCCGATCCTTGATTTTGGCTCAGGTCATGATCTCAAGCCCCACATCCGACTCTGTGCTGACAGTGCAGAGCCTACTTGGGATTCTCTCTCTCTCTCCCTCTCTCTCTCTCTCTGCCTTCCCCCCCTCACTCTCTTCTCTCTCAAAATAAATAAGTAAACTTAAAAAAATTTTTTTAAAGATAAAGAAATTCTTTAAAAAATACATGAAGTATAATATATAAAGGCAAGAAATTGAAATATGATTCAGCAAAATTTTGAGTTGTAAATATTGCTTAAGGAACTAGCCTCAAAATGAGAACGCAGATTAAACTTGGCATTTCAAACCCAATGTCTCCAAATTAAATCACCAGTATCCCAACTGTATGTCAAAAAATGGGACTGTTAAATAATGCACATTTCAATTCAAAGGCTTTCATCTGGATAAACTGAGCCACAAACTATTATTAATACTCTGTTCCTCCGTATTTCAACAGCAATACCCTAGGGTATACAAATATCTCTGTCAATCTCCTGGCCTAACTCTCGAAAACTACACAGCACGTACCCTTAACCAAGAACAATATCTATACTTTTTATTGTTGAGAACATCAATCTCACTGCTCCCCCTAACCAAAAACAATCTAAGATTTTATTTACATATTTTAACAAACATCTGCCCCAAATATAAATCTGTCCCAAAATAGTCTGCTCTTAGAGACATGTCACATAAAAGAATTTTTCACCAGAGAACAAGTGGATGTTTTACTAACAGACTTTCCAGGATTAGAAAGCATGTTGGTAGAAAGGATAATGGCAATTGTTAGAAAGTATGATGTAAAGGATTTTTCCCTCACTCTAACACAGACTCATTGTGAAACACGGGACTGGTCACCCAGCTTCAGTTTCCTCCCTCTAAAATAAAGGGGTTGGCCCGGAACTGAAGCAATGGTCACTGGAAAACTTGATCCGAAAACGAGTCCCCTCCCCCACAAAGCTCCCCGATCAAATAAGATTAAGAAATGCTCCATCCTACAACAATGCACAGCGGGACACTTGCCAGTCTGACAGGCAAGGTGAGGTTCAGCCGAAACTGGAGCAGAGGTCACCATGGAATCTGGAATCGGAAAACAGCCTGCTGCTTCCAGGAAGGCAAATACGCTGAATCTGCAGCTTCCCACCCCCCCGCTCCCCCGCCCCAATCCTGAATTCTCAAGCGAGGCTCAAGTGATCCCACAAGTGATCCCACCGCGTTGGGCCCATCAGTACTGAATGCAAACCATCTCTAGAGAAAGCACCTTCAATTTAGTATCTGCGGCTTCTCACAGATCAAGATCAACAAAATAACGAAATCCCAGTCGCAAAAGTTACCAAACACACAGGGTGAAATCTGCTCTTACTTTCCTGAGAGAGATTAAGCAAAAGTAAACAGACTTTGACTCTAAAGGATTCAGATATTTAAGGGACCAAATAAAGAAATGAAGTTATAAGGAGGAGATTCCAAAAATAAAGCAATCTAGGAATAAAAGACTATAAAAAAAATTGCCAACCACTTTTCAGGGGGAAAAAAACCTAAAGCATCTAGAAATGAAAAAGATCACTGTTCAAATCTGAAACTTAAGGATAGATGTGTTTCGCAGCTAATTAGACTCAGAGGAAAAGGGAATTTACTAACCAGTTGATAAATGCAAAGTGAAAGATACAGAACCTGGGAAGAGAAGACATGGAGAACAAAATGAAAAGGTCTAAAATATATTTATCAGCAGTCTCAAAAGGAATGAAAGAAAGGCATTAGGGTATTAATTCCAAATTTTCCAAAAGCAAATGAAAGACATGAGCCCATACATGTTTAAAACACAACTTATAATAAGATGCAAATAAGATTCTCCAACTTTAATTGCATAATGACATTAAAGACCAAAAGCAAAGTGAAAACTTTAAAGGCAGCCAGACAGAACAGGACCACTTATAAGGACATAGGGATTATAATTAGATTCTCAACAACGGCTACTGAACACAGCAGTGTAATATCTTCAAAATACTGATAAAAAACATCGGTCAATCTGGAAATATTTGCTCAGAAAATCAATCATTCAATAAGGACAGTGAAATAAGGATATATATCTACATACATATATATGTATTTTGTTTGTTTTTAAGAGTGATTTTTATTCCTTCATGGAAGGAAGCTGGATAATGATGGCCAAATGAAAGTCTTAGATGCAAAAGGGTAGTAAGTCAAGAAATGTGTAAATATATAAATACATCTAAACAAGAATTATCTGACAACAGTACCTTATATTTGGACTTAAAAAAGAACAGAACTGGGACACCTGAGTAGCTCAGTCAGTTAAGCATCTAACTTCTGCTCAGGTCGTTATCTCACAGCTTGTGGGTTTGAGCCCCACATCAGAATCCCCTGCTTGGGATTCTCTCTCTCTCCCTCTCTTTCTGCCCCTCCCCCACCAGTGCGCGCGCGCGCGCGCGCGCGCTCTCTCTCTAAGTAAACATTTTTTAAAAACCCAGAACTTAAATAAGCTATCAAACCACAAAAAGACAAAGAGAAACCTTACACACACATCGCTAAGTGGAAGAAACCAAGCTGAATAGACTATATACTTTATGATTCCAACTATATGGCATTCTGGAAAAGGCAAAACTATGGAGACAGTAAAAAGATCAGTGGTTGCCAGGGATTAGGGAGTGGAGGAAGGGATGAATAGGTAGAGCACAGGGAATTTTTAGGGCAGTGAAACCATGATTCTGTATGATAACTGTAAAGGTGGATACACATCATTATACATTTGTTGAAACCCATAGAATGTGTAATACAGTGAAAACTAAACTATGGACTTTAGTTAAGAATAATATATTAATTTTAGTTCATTACTTGTTACAAAGGTACCACACTAACTCATGATGTTAAAAACAGCCAAATTATGGAAAGAGCCCAAATGTCCATCAACTGATGAACAGATAAAGATGTGCTATGTAACTATGTATGTGTGTGTGTGTATACATACGTATATATGCATACCTATATATGTATATATGTGTGTATATATATGGAATATTAGTGATCAAAAAGAATGAAATCTTGCCATTTGTAACAACATGGATGGAACTAGAGTGCATCATCCTAAGCAAAATAAGTCAGAGAAAGACAAATATATGATTTCACTCAAATGTGGAGTTTAAGAAAACCGATGAATACCGGGGAAGAGAAGGAAAAATGAAATAAGATAAAAACAGAGAGGGAGGCAAACCATAAGAGACTCTTGAATGCAGAGAACAAACTGAGGGTTGCTGGAGGGAGGCAGGTGGGGGGATGGGCTAAATGGGGATGGGCATTAAGAAGGGCACTTGGTGGGATGAGCACTGGGTATAGTGTGTAAGTGATGAATCACTAAATTCTACTCCTGAAACCAACACTACACTATATGTTAACTTGAATTTAAATTTAAAAAAAAAAAAAAGAAAAAAGGAGATAAAAGGGGTCTAAATGATATGAAAAAATGTAAGGTTTGAAACTTAAAACACTGGGTAGCCAAGAATTTCAGAATTGCCAATGAACTACATCTCATCCATCATCCTCAGAGTACCAGCCATGTGCTATAGACTATGGGGAAGCAGCGATTCCTGAGAACTAGGTTAAGTACAGTAACCAGAAGATAACTAAGGACACTCCCACAGGACAGATAATCGCCATGACGATGGTGCACACAATAGAGCATTGAGCCACAGATCAAGGAAACTTATGGAAAGTTTCACGGGCAAGCTGACATTTGGGCTGGACATTTACTAAAACTCTGCTCATTCTCAACCAAAAGGATAAAAAGAAAATTCCAAAACCAAAGATGAAAGACAACTGTCAGGCCATTGCTTAAGCATTTGAAAAATAGCATGAATGAAGAATTATTTAAAATATATGTGTTATGGGCTGAAGTGTGTCCCCTTCCCCCCAAATTCATTTGTTGAAGCCTAATTCCCAGTACCTCAGAACGTGACTGTATTTAAAGGTAGGGATCTAATCCATTTTCAAAGACATAAAGTAGCTCACACGAGAGCACAGAAAGACAGCCATCCACAAGCCAAGGACAGAGACCTCAAAAGAAACCAACCCCACCAACACTTTGATCTCAAACTTCTTGCCTCCAGACTTGTGAGAAAGGCTACAGTTTAAGCCACCTGGTCTGTGGTACCCTGTATGGCAAAATCAGCAAACTAATACAACATAGTACACTTAAAATGATGCAAAAAATCCTGTGTGTCCTAGAATATTCAAACTGTATTGTCTAATTTAAAAAAAAAAAAAACAGACATGGGGCACCTGGGTGGCTCAGTCGGTTAAGTGTCTGACTTCGGCTCAGGTCACGATCTTGTGGTTCACGAGTTCGAGCCCCGCATCAGGCTCTGTGCTGACAGCTCGGAGCCTGGAGCCTGTTTCGGATTCTGTGTCTCCCTCTCTCTCTGACCCTCCCCCCATTCATGCTCTGTCTCTCTCTGTCTCAAAAATAAATAAACGTTAAAAAAAAAATTAAAAAAAAAAACAGACATGGATAGAATGATCCAATTTTTTTTCAAAAGAAAAAACCGTGCAACTAAATGCATAAGTATAAAAAGATGACAGAAAAATTTTTTAAAAATAAAAATAGGGGAAACTGGGGTGTGTTAAAGAGGTATATGGGAACTCTGTGCTTTTTGCTCAATTTTTGCTATGAACCTAAAACTACTGGGAAAAAAATTAAGTCTATTAATTTAAAAGAAAAAAATTAAAATATCAGGTCATTCAAGTTGGGGGGTAGGGCTGGGGTGATCTAAGATCTTTGAAAAAAATGATTAAGATCTGGGCGCCTGGGTGGCTCAATTGGGTGGGTGTCCAACTTCGGTTCAGGTCGTGATCTCATGGTTCAAGGGTTAAAGTCCCACATCAGGCTTTGCACTGACCGTGTAGAACCTGCTTCAGATTCTCTGTCTCCCTCTCTCTCTGCCCCTACCCTGCTCACGCTGTCTCCCTCTCTCTTTCTCGCTCTCTCAAAAATAAATAAACACTGGGGCACTGGGTGGCTCAGTCAGTTAAACGTCCAATTTTGTCTCAGGTCATGATCTCATGGTTTCTGAGTTCAAGCCCTGCATCGGGCTCTGTGCTGACAGCTCAGAGCCTGGAGCCTGCTTCAAATTCTGGGTCTCCCTCTGTCTTTGCCCCTCCCCAACTTGGGCTCTCTCTCTCTCTCTCCTTCAAAAATAAATAAACCTTAAAAAAGTGAAAATAAACATTTAAAAAAAGATTAAGATCTCAACAAAATATTCAGAACCCTTCAACCAACAATTAGAGCAGTCATGGTTTTCAACCACACATGGAATGCTTAGAGAAAAACTAACCACATATTTTTATTAAGCTACAAGTTTAAAGAACTGCTATCATATCAGTATGTTCTCTAAAAACAACGAAACTTATTTATAAATTAAAAAAAAGTGTAGGGGCACCTGGGTGGCTCAGTCGGTTGAGCGTCCGACTTTGGCTCAGGTCATGATCTCACAGTCTGTGAGTTCCGGCCCCACGTGGGGCTCTGTGCTGACAGCTCAGAGCCTGGAACCTGCTTCAAATTCTAGGTCTCTGTCTCTCTCTGCCCCTCCCCCACTCATGCTCTGTCTGTCTGTCTCTCTCTCTGTCAAAAATAAATATTAAAAAAAATTTTTTTAATGTGTAAACAGGAAATCCTCTGACGGGTAGAAATTAAATGCATGTCTAACTAAGTCTTGGGTCAGGGCGCATGGGTGGCTCAGTCGATTAAGCATCTGACTTTGGCTCAGGTCATGATCTCACAGTTAGTGAGTTCGAGCCCTGCATGGGGCTCTGTGCTGACAGCTCAGAGTCTGGAGCCTGTTTCGGATTCTGTGTCTCCCTCTCTCTCTCTGCCCTTCCCCCCACTAGTGCTCTATCTCTCTCTGTCTCAAAAATAAACAAACATTAAAAAGATTTTTTTTAATAAATAAATAAATCAGTCCAGGTCAAATAAAAAGAATTGAAATTTAAAAATACTCAGAACTAAGTAATAAAAGTTAGATATGTCAAAATTTGGAGAAAGCAGCTAAAGCGATTGTCAGAGGGTAACTTATAGCCCTACCTACTCATAAAGAAAATAAAACTAAAAATGTCCAGAGTTAAGCATTCATCTCAAGAAATTTAGAACCATCAGAACACTGAAACACATTCAAAGAAAACAGAAAAGAAACAGAGTGGAAATTCATGAAATAGAAAACAAAGACAGAATCAAGAAGCCCAATATGATCTTTAGAAAAGATTAATAGAATTGACAAATCCACAGTCTTGTTCAAAGATGAAAAAAATTAGGAAGCACAAATGAAATTGGGGGTAAAAAAGGACATAACCAGAGATACGGGGGGGATTTAAAGAGAATTAAAATCAATGATGCCAATAAATTTGAAAACATAAAACCAACCAATTTATAGCAAAATAGAAGTTTTTGGATATGTGAAACCTTGCCAAAGTTCTAAGAGTCAGAATCATATAAAGAAGTATACTCAGGAGTATTATTCCTTCTCATCCCTAATGCCACATTCCCATTTCTCCATAGATAGTGATGTGTATTCTTTTATACAGGTGCACGGTATGCCTTTGTGTGGATGCATCAGTTTATTCAGGCATTCTCCTAGATACAGTTTTTATGTTGTTCCAAATCCTATTTCTCCTAAAAGCCTAGCAAGAAAATGCAATTGTTATTCAAAAGCTGATTACTCAGATTGTTAAAAATTTTTTTGAAGTTCATTTACTTATTTTGAGATAGAGCGAGCAGGGGAGGGGCAGAGAGAGAATCCCAAGCAGGCTCCACATTGTCAGCACAGAGCCAAAGTCAAGAACTGTGAGATGATGATCTGAGCCAAAAGCAAGAGTTGGATGCGTAACTGATGGAGGCACCCAGGGGCCTCTGATTACTCAGGTTTTAAAACATTCATATCCTTTACACTTTTATTTTTTCCTCTTGGTTAAAAGCTCAAAAGAGAGCAGGATCAGGAAGAGAAAGGTAACGGGGGCCACGGACAAGGTCTCCTGGAAAGTTGCTGCCTTATTAGCTCCCTAAGGAAATAACAGGTAGGCTGAGAAGAGCTAACAGATGAGGGGTCATTTAAGTCCGTTTCTTTTTTTTTTTTTTTTTTTTTTTTAATTTTTTTTTTTCCAACGTTTTTATTTATTTTTGGGACAGAGAGAGACAGAGCATGAACGGGGGAGGGGCAGAGAGAGAGGGAGACACAGAATTGGAAACAGGCTCCAGGCTCTGAGCCATCAGCCCAGAGCCCGACGCGGAGCTCGAACTCACGGACCGCGAGATCGTGACCTGGCTGAAGTCGGACGCTTAACCGACTGCGCCACCCAGGCGCCCCTTAAGTCCGTTTCTGACAGCAAAGAGACTCTAGTGAAACATCACTACTGTGACTATTCCCCCATGTTTTGAGAGGGACCTCCATGTATTATTTGTGCCTTTATATATATTTGTGCTTTTATATATGCGCATGTATGTATATATACATATATGTGTATATAGACGTATATATGCATATGTACATGTATGTATACATATATATTATAAAGGACAGACAGATTGTGCTAGAATATAATAAAAGAGAAAAAGAGGAGGCAAATACCTTGAGGTCAGGCATTTTTTCTTGTTTTTGCCTCCAATCTCTTATACCATCTGGTCACACCTATCCTTGTGCTGCGTTCTTTGGAACTTAAATGAGAATGTAGTTAGTGTTTGCGGCCTATATAAGCAGGAGCTTCTCATTTCTGGTTAGTTTGACTTATGACTAACATAGTGCTACAAGACAATAAGTCTTTAAATTGTTTAAGTCTGTCTATAAAATACTGTTTAGAATAAACAGGACGTGTTAGACGCGTGTGTGTGTGTGTGAAAATGTCAAAAGGCCCATTTTGCACATATGCAAATTCCTGAAACAAGAGAGTAAACGGAAATATTGCCGTGGGTTAATTAACCATAAAAAGTGAATGAAGGGGTAAATAAAATTCTCACACAATCCAAATGGTCCCTCCAACTGGTCACCCCTGAAAACAATTTCCATAAATCTATCTGTAATCACAAACCCACTCAAGATTTTATTCTTATAATCTAAGTGTGTGTTTGCAGGAGGGGGAGGGGACCTTTAGATTTTGCCGCTGTTGTTGTTGTTGTTGTTGTTGTTATTTGGGCAAGCTCACAAAGCACTGGCTGACGTCTATAGAAGAAAGAAGATTGGGAACCTATACACTGTGACTTTAATTATATCACCACCTCAAAACTACTCAAGTGCTTGTTGACAGAAGAGAGCTTGTCTCAACAATCAGGCTGCACGTGAAAACTGTCCAGATGTATTTGGAATTCATTTCTCTCATTTCAAATCATGAAATCAAATCTATCGAGCATTTTCATAGGACAGTATTCCTAATCAGAGGAAGAAGACCTCGATACAAATAAGGACTTCAAAACATGTATTTAAATCAGTTAGTGGATGTTCTCTATGTTCTTCTGGATGGCCAGCAGTGGCTACTGCTTATCCATGAACTGTAATATACCTAACATACGCCACTTACATTATTTGTTCCATTCCATATACTTGCTAAAGTTTTGCTTCAGATTAAAATTTTCCCAAGAGCATTTTGGTCTTCTAAATGACATTGCTTAAAGGTATTTGATTGGGAGCAACTTTTGGGGGATTCTGATGAGCTCAAGCGAATGGTACAGCCCAGTGTATCGACCCACTGATTCAAGTGCCAGCACTGTTTGAATAGGGACCTCCACGGAGCAGGAAATGAGTCCAGTGCCCAGATGTAGCTCCAGTTGCTCACGGGTTCATATTCAAGTACATGCAATCCAATAATCTTCTGGTGAAGTCATCTTCCTGACAGTGGTCAATAGAGAAATACAGATGGCATGTAAAAGGAGATTCCAGTAGCAAATATCTGAGTTCCCACTGAATGTTAGGACTGGACTGGGCTTTCAGAGACCGTGACTTCAAAAACAATTGTTCATCTTCAATTAGTGAGGTCGAGAAAGACTTTGGGGCCATTTCAACACAGAATATAACCTATGAACTAATGAAAGCATGTACACAGCACAGAAGCAGGCAGAAGATGTGGTCATCGACTGTGTCTGGGCTGATGGCGATAGAGGCAAGTCAGGAAAAATGTCAAAACACACACACACACGCACGCACACAAACAATGCTAGAGAAAGAATAGTTTGAAGGCAACGGATTTTTCCTATGAGGACTCATTTTTATAACCATGCAACATTTGTCATCTCTAGGATTCGCATCAAGTTTAAGGCAACTACACCTATGAAAAGAGGAACAGCCCCCATTATCCTAAATTTCCTTTGCTCACAGTGAGGTGTGGTTACATCCAGACCTTATTTCTGGGAATTGCGTAATCTTGGAAAACCTTGGAAAATTGTTTAATTTTTATTATTTAATTTTTAATTTTAATTTTAAAAAATTGTTGAACCCTTCATCTCCCAATCTGCAAATTTAGAAATAATTCTTATAATTCAGAGTTGTAAAAAAAAATAGATAATATAATAATATATGACAGTTTAGGCATTAAATAATGGGGTTCCTCCACCCAACTCCCTGTCATATATATGAACAAAGAAAATATGTACAAATTACATGGGGATTTTTAATCTAAATGCATCCACCTACCTAGTTCCAATTTTAAATTCAACAGTGTCAATTTAATTTCAGAACATTTGCGATCATTATGTTTTTAAACATTGTTCTAACATTTAAATTTGAGAGAGAGAGACAGAGACAGAGGTTCGGGGGGGAGGGGCAGAGAGAAAGGGAGAGACAGAATCCGAAGCAGGCACAAACTGCAAGACATGACCTGAGCCAAAGTCAGACACTCAACCAACTGAGCCACCCAGGAGCCCCTTGTGATCATTATTCTACTTTAATTATATCTAGATTTTCCTTGATTCTAGGTATAGAGATCTAAAGGCCAAATATTTGAAAAGACCCAAGTTCATGACTAGAGAACACAGTAAGCTCATACAGTTCATATCCTGCTTTCAGATTTGGGGGAAGAATTGATATTTTTAAAAATATTCTTCCATTGTAGGTAGGAATTTAAAAATAGTTGACTGAGGGGCGCCTGGGTGGCGCAGTCGGTTAAGCGTCCGACTTCAGCCAGGTCACGATCTCGCGGTCCGTGAGTTCGAGCCCCGCGTCAGGCTCTGGGCTGATGGCTCAGAGCCTGGAGCCTGTTTCCAATTCTGTGTCTCCCTCTCTCTCTGCCCCTCCCCCGTTCATGCTCTGTCTCTCTCTGTCCCAAAAATAAATAAACGTTGAAAAAAAAAAATTAAAAAAAAAAAAAATAGTTGACTGAAGGAGAAAGGAAATTTTGAGTGATGGAAATGTTTTATGTATTTTATATGTTTTACGTGGTGATTACAGGGGTAAATAAACTGTCAAAATTCATCAAACTGAACTCCTAAGATCTTTGAGCTTAGACTCACTAAAATCTGCCCGTAAAAACGCTAAGATTCTGTTTTATGTCAATTGTAGCTTTATAACATTTCTTTTAATCTTTTGTTCAAAATAGAAATCTTCCTTTTCCACAAGTGTTCATATTTTTCCAAAGTAAACTTCATATCAGTAATTTTTCCTTTTTTATTGTCATACTTGTTTTTTTAAAAGATCATTTCTGGGGGCGCCTGGGTGGCGCAGTCGGTTAAGCGTCCAACTTCGGCTCAGGTCATGATCTCACGGTTCGTGGGTTCGAGCCCCCTGTCGGGCTTTGTGCTGACAGCTCAGAGCCTGGAGCCTGTTTCAGATTCTGTGCCTCCCTCTCTCTGCCCCTCCCCCGCTCTGTCTCTTTCTCCTTCAAAAAGAAGCATTAAAAGAAATTTTAAAAAATATCAGGGGCGCCTGGGTGGCGCAGTCGGTTAAGCGTCCGACTTCAGCCAGGTCACGATCTCGCGGTCCGTGAGTTCCAGCCCCGCGTCGGGCTCTGGGCGGATGGCTCGGAGCCTGGAGCCTGTTTCCGATTCTGTGTCTCCCTCTCTCTCTCTGCCCCTCACCCGTTCATGCTCTGTCTCTCTCTGTCCCAAAAATAAATAAAAAAACGTTGAAAAAAAAAAAAAAAGATCGTTTCTGGCACATCTTCTTTCAGTCCATATTGCTAGTGGATTTAGTCACACTGTCTGGGCCTCTTCCCTTCCAGATGATCAGGGACAAAGTTGACAAAACCCAAGGCCAGAACTGACCCTTGGGTGAACCCCTGGTCTCCATGGAACTCTGGTTCTGGCAGAATGAGTCATCACAGTGCTCCCTGTTGTCCACTGATTAGCTTTCGGTCCTCCTAATCAAATAGAAGCTTATTTGATTCCTATAATCGCATCTGGAGAAAGTACACGGACTAGTTTGCTAAAATTCAAATGTATTTCCTAATTTAGAATCAATCGTGGGGAAAAAAAATACTACTGTTCTATACGCATCTTTAGTTCATTTCAATCTTCCCCTACCATGAGTTTTCAGGGGCTTTTCCTCCATTACTGACCCCTCCATTATTTCACGTATGCGAAACAGCTAAAGCAAATTCCCTTGGGCCCAACTGATCTACAAACCAGCAGATCCAGAAAACCAAGGAGGCTTGGTAATTCTTGAAAACATAATATCTATATTCATAGAAAAATTAAAAATCTTGATCAGCAAAAAGAACCATAGTCCCATTAAAAAAAAAAAAAAAAAACCTCATATTTCTGCCACTTAGAAAAAATACCGTTGTTAACGTTGACTTTTTTTTGATATGCAGAGACATTAAAATGTATAATAAAGATGCAGTTTCCTGAAAAGTTTCTCTTAATATGTGGTAAGCATTTTACAGTTTTCTGGTACTTACTTTCAGATGATAATCTGTCTTTATATGTGGATATCTTATTAGCCAATTATCATTTTGTAGGATTTTTAATACTTTCCTGTTGTTTGTTATCATGGACGTTCAAAGTGTATTAAAATGGCTTTCAATAATATAATAAATACCTTTGAATATTCATCAAACTCTTTTTTTTTATTTTTAAATTTTTTTCAGATTATTTCCTAAGGATGAATCCTAGAAGTAGAATTGCTGAGGGTTGACATATATTGATGGCTTCTTTTCTCTGTTATCTATTAACGTGTTCTGTTTTGGTATGTAACTCTACTTTGGTATGGAACACTACCTCTCTATGCAGCTACTGCATCATTCTTTTGTTCCCCTTTCAGGCAAAAATAACCCAAAGTTTTTGATATTCACTATCTCCAGTTCTGCTCCGCCTTTTCTCTCTTATAACCATTCCATTCAAGCTTTGCCCCAGCCACCCCACCAAAACTGCTCTTGTCCAAATAACCAATGGCACCCTTTCCCCACAACCCATTTTGTTAAATCCAGTAGTAAGTCTCATCCATCACCTTACTTGGTTCCACAGTAGCTTTTGAGACAGAGGATCATTCCCTCTTTCTAGAAACAGAAATGTCTTCCCTTGGATTCCAGGATACCAGACATTCTTGGCTTCTCTTACACCTGACTGGCCACTCCCTTTGTCTCCCCATCCTACTGATCTTAATTCTTTTGGTGAGCTCATCAAGTCTTGTAGTTTTAAATACCAACTCCCTGACAATGGGTTCCAACTATTGTCTGTGGTCTAGTCCTCAATCCTGAATTCAAATTCAAATACCCAAATTCCCACACATTGCAAACCTAGCATGTCCAAACTCAGTTCTGAATCTTTATTCCTCTCGTGTAAAACCAAAACCAAACAACCTGCCCCATCCAGCGGTCATCCTTCCTGTTGCTCGAGCCTAAAACAGAATGCTCCTTGGTTTCTTTTCCCCCATTTTGCATCACTTTCAGTTCTTTCAGAAATCTTGTTGGGTCTATTCCTAAAAATCTATCTAGAACATCATCACCTCCACTGTTACTACTCTGGTCCAGTATTTCTTCCCTGGATTATTACAAGAGCCCCTAGCTGGCCTCCCTGCTTTTATCCTAATTCCTACACCTATTTCAAACACAGATGAGCCTGAGTTATCCTTTTAAAATAGAAGTCAGATCTTGTCACTCCTCTGCTCAAAATGCTACGTGACCTCTCCATTTTTCTTAGAGTAAAAGTCAAAATTCTTACAATGCTCTATAAATTCTACACTCTATGCTGTCCTAACACCTCCCACATATTCTCTCTCTCTCTCTCTCTCTCTCTCTCCTTGTCTCCTGCTTTTTTCCTAGCTCCAGCCACCCTGAACTTCTAGTCATTCTGAGAACTTACCAGGCATGTATCTGCCTCAGGACCTTTGCACTAGCTATTCCCTTGGTCTGTAATGCTTTTCTGATAACTTCATGGCTGAATCCCTTGCATCCTTCAGCTTTCTGTGCAAATATCACTTGCCCGGAGGTCCTAGTTGACTTCCCCTTTTAAAAGCCCCCCTTGGGGCGCCTGGGTGGCGCAGTCGGTTAAGCGTCCGACTTCAGCCAGGTCACGATCTCACGGTCCGTGAGTTCGAGCCCCGCGTCGGGCTCTGGGCTGATGGCTCGGAGCCTGGAGCCTGTTTCCGATTCTGTGTCTCCCTCTCTCTCTGCCCCTCCCCCGTTCATGCTCTGTCCCTGTCTGTCCCATAAATAAATAAAAACGTTGAAAAAAAAATTAAAAAAAATAAAATAAAATAAAAAATAAAAGCCCCCCTTGTTCCGCATTTACTTTGCTCCTCTTCTTTTCCTCCAGAGCATTTATCACCTTCTGATATATACATTTTACTTGTGTGATTTGTTTCTCTTGGTCCCCAAAAATGTATCCATAAAAGCAGGAATCTCTACCGGATTCATTCAATGCCGGAGGAAGGTCAACATTTCAGATGCATACGTAATGTTTTTGATCCAGATTTCCACTTTGCTTCTCCAGAAATGAAAGTATTTACGCAATAAGGTAGAGAAGGAGTTGAGGACATAGTCCTGGCAAAGCCACAGACACGCAAAATAGCAAATAATAAATAAACAAACAGGTCAGGTGTTTTGGATTTAACAGCGTGGGGAGGCAGGATTGGCTGCAAATAGGAATGCATCAGCTGAACAAGGCAATTATGTAACTAAGAGCACAAAATCAACTTACTCCATGAGAAGAAATAAAAGGATGAAGTGACAAAGGAGTTCCACACTAAGATACTGATGTGGGCCCTGGGAAACTTCGTGAAAACTTTTACCACAGATAAGTTTGGCAAAGAGCCAGACTTCATCAAGGAGGACAGCTGTCTTTGGAAGAGTAAGGAAAACTAGGGCTCCTCCTAAGAAAATTGGATCTATCTAAAACTGTATTGAGTTTACCACCTCACCCCAGAAACCTATTCATAGGCCACCATGAGCCAATGTTGGAGAATCCTAATTAACAAAAAACAATAGGGGCACCTGGTGGCTCAGTTGGTTAAGTATCCGACTTCAGCTAAGGTCATGATCTAGTAGTTCGTGGGTTGGAGCCCCGCACCCAGCCCTCCTCTGTAGGAGCGGAGTTGCTTTGGAGCCTCTGTCTGTCTCTCTCTCTCTCTCTCTCCCTCTGCCCCTCCCACGTATGGGCTCTTTCTCTCTCTCTCTCAAAAATAAACATTAACAAAAAATTTTTAAGAAAAAAATAGTAATCATAGTTAAGAAATACTATTTCAGGGACGCCTGGGTGGCTCAGTCAGTTAAGTGTCCAACTCTTGGTTTTGGCTCAAGTTATGATCTCAGGGTTCATGGGTTCAAGCCCCTAGTTGGGCTCTGCACTAACAGCATGGAGCCTGCTTGGGATTCTCTCTCTCTTTCTCTGCTCCTCCCCTGCTCATGCGCGTGTGTGTGTGTGCGCGTGTGCACACACACTCTCAAAATAAATAAATAAACTTTTTAAAAAAGAGATACTATTTCAGCATCATGACAGTTGCTTGGATGGAAATGATGCTTAGGTCAGGGTGTGGGTAGTTGCAATACTGAATTGCAGTATTTTGAATAAATATTTGAAACTGACGTTTACTCTGCTAAAAGAAAGAGAATCCAACCACCACGTCTTAAGCGTTCAATTCTCCATAAACACGTAGAATTAAACATCCTAAGGTTACCTCCATGAATGCTCAAATTGAAAGTTTTTTTTTATTTTAAGCTTGGTATAATTTTATAAAGTTCCCAAGATAATCAAAAGAAATACTATTTAAGTATCGGTAATTTTTTTTTAACCAAAACCAGAAAATATTTCTTCCAAACAATCTGAGCTATTGTGTGTCTGGCTTCTGTACAACTTTGTCATTAACATCCTTCATCTAAATAATTCACTAAAATGTTATAAAGGAGTCCTGCTTCTCTACCGAATACCCCTTCTCTCTGTGTCACAGAACACGGAAATAATTAAAGGAAATTCCGCTTGGGTAGTTTTACTGTAACAATGCTAATGCAGAGACGTCCTCTGTCCAAAATCTATTTCACGTCTGACATCTGATGCCAATCCTTACCGTGAGAAAGGCCACGAAAACAAATGCGGAGGCACTGAATTTAAACACAGTCAGTCCTGGGAGGTCTCTCTGATTGGTTTCTCCTCCTGGTTGCCACTCGTCAAAGAACGAATTTACCAACAGCCATCAGCCGAGCACATCCAAGCTGGATGGAGGCCGCGTGCAGGCAGTGTTGTTGAAATCTGGGCAGCGAGGTAGAAGGGTGGCCGGTGCGTCAGTCGGATGCAAACCTGCGGGGACTGATGGCCAGCAGCTGGAGGAAGTATGGACACGCTGGCAGGGGGACACATGAGTGGTTAACTAGCGAATCAAGCCTACCTCTCCCGGAAACCCAGCTGCAGGTCTGTACCCATGACTTAAGCCTTTTCTTCCCCCCAAAGGATCCTGGTCAGTTTTAAAGCCAGCAATGCCTGTATCCGTAGGATCTTGAAACTTAGTGGCCTCATTTTATTCCCTGGGGATGACAGAAAGCTGACTTCACGGACTGGCATGGTCTGGGGAAGTAACGTGAAAGTTGCCCGTCTTTTGACAATGACGAATTCAAGTGAAACTTGCCACAGAGATGTTCCAAGAACACGTGATGGGTCAGACTTCTCCCAGAAATAACCTGAGGGCAGGAGAGGGGACAACAGAGTTGTGGACCTTGGTTTTAGGACTTTGTTCTTTACACAGGAAGCGATGTCTGCTTACACAAAAACAAGAGGCCCCCCTGCGGCTCTCTGGCGGTGTCAGGAGGGGACAGTGTTGCTCCGAGAGTCAGAAGAAGCCACAGATCTTACCTCAGGGAGGGCAGCGGGGGGGTCAGGCAGGCTTTTGTCTCTAAGAAACACCAGCGGCTTGGCTTTGCCTGGGAAGTCACCAAAGAAGCCTCAACCTGAGGCAGCACTAGGGAAAAATATTTGTAGAAACCTAAGGACTCAAATAATGTTATCATCAGGAGGGAAGCGAGGGATACTGCGGTCCCCAGAACAAAAGAGGGAAACCAATCTATTTTCTTCTCGTCTGGAACATCAGCTGAGGAGACTGGTGTCTAAGTCCTCCCAAACTACCTCTTCCAGAAAGAAATTTTAGATGTCTTTTATATATACTCACGTATATATTTATATTTACATTTTACGTTTATAATTGCATATATACTTATGCTTGTATATCCTTCAACAGTTACACTTTTGACTGAATATTTTTAGAGACGTTCCCTGAATAACAAAATTCTTGGATCAATAGACACATCAGAGAAATATTAAAAGAAACAACTTTGAGGGAAGTTAACAAACTAGAACATTTGACTAAAAAAGCAGACATCCGTGGGGCGCCTGGGAGGCTCAGCCAGTAAAGCGTCTGACTTTGGCTCAGGTCATGAGCTCAAGGGTCCCTGACTTTGAGCCCTGTGTTGGGCTCCGAGCTGACAGCTCAGAGCCTGGAACCTGCTTGGGATTCTGTGTCTCCCTCTCTCTCTGCCCCTCCCCCTCTCACACTCTCTCTCTCCCTCTCTGTCAAAAATGAATAAACATTTAAAAAAAATTGTTTTAAAGTAGGCACCCTTTTTGCATTAAAAAAAAAAATCCAAAACAATTTGAACCAATACACCAAGAATTAGTGAAAGAGAAAATTAAGGATATCATACATTTGTTCCGTATCTCTGTGCTTCTCTTAGCTAGAAAAGGAGTTCTTTATGTCAAGAAATTGTCCTAATTTGCCATCTTAGATAAATCTTTTAGTGCCACTTTATATTTGGATACATTTGACTCAACCAGTGGAAGCACTGATTACAGGAAGGGACTATGTCCTTTCCCTTTCCAAAATTCTGCAACTAATTGCAAACTAATTGTAAAATACCATAAATGGCATAGTTGTAAACAATAGTGTCTATCACACAAAACCTTTTAAATAGAACATTAAGTATCTTTATATTCTATACATATTGAACTTAGAGAGTGTAATAGAGTATTTAAAATTTGATGGCCCCAACTGTTTAGAAACTATTATCATTCATATAATTGATGGAGAATGAAGAAAATCGAGTTATGCAAGAACAGTCCAAGTTTATCAAGGTTGAAGAGTAATTGTTTTAAGCACCAAAAGTGACAACAGTTTTAACCTTTTTATTGATTCGTCTAGAGAAAAAAAAATCTCAACATAGTTAAATTGCTTTTGACTCCAACTTGTTTTTTACTCGTGGTAGTAAATTTATATTTATGAGTTCATCTATTCTTATAGCTTTTGTAATCAAAGTCGTATTATATCACAACAGATTTTAAGTTAGCAGTTTTGATAAATTAGATTATGCGTAAGAAAAAAGAACCCATAATTTAGAAATATAACAATCACATACATAAAATATATTACTAAAATATTTTTTTCTGAAAAGATACAGTCATTATAATATAAACATAGTAATGCTAGGTTTTTTAATGTTCACTATATTTTCTAACCTTAGCAATACATTTCTAGACTTCTGTTTATCTTTAGTATTTTATTTTCTAGTAAATTTGACCATGTGAGTCCCTGAGATATAAATAAATATTTATTATTCACCAAGTGCTTTACACACATTGATTCATTAAATTCTCATGCCAACCGTCCAAAAAAGATGTTACCATTTCCACTTCACAGAGAAGGAAACCCAGACCCATAGGGGACAAATAAATGGTCCAAGGTCACTCAGGTATTAGAAAGTCCTACTAGAGTTCAAAGCCAGGGCTATCACACTCCAAAACAAAAACAAAAACAAAACTTTTAATTTTTATGCACTTTAACCTAAAATACCTGAACTTACATCTTACCAAGAACAAACTATCTGGCAATATAAATATTAAATAAACTATCTAATTTTGTACCAAAATAACACACATAATTGCAAATTCTTTAGGATACAAAAAAGATTATACAACACTAGATGAGCCAGCGTCTTAAGAGGTCATGGTCAGCAAAATAGTTGTTCTCACCTGCAAAATCAAGGAAAGACCCTCAACTCTCATAGTTTTATTATCATCAAAAGACATGGGGTATCAGAATGGATAAAAACACAAGATTCATTCATATGTGACCTACAAGAGACTCATTTTAGACATAAAGACACCTGCAGATCGAAAGTGAGGGCCGGGAGGGGCACCTGGGTGGCTCAGTCAGTTAAGCATTGACTTCAGCTCAGGTCATGATCTCGTGGTTCCTGAGTTTGAGCCCCACATCAGGCTCTGTGCTAAAAGCTCAGAGCCTGGAGCTTGCTTCAGATTCTGTGTCTCCTTCTCTCTCTGCCCCTTCCCCACTCATATTCTCTCTCTCTCAAAAATAAACAAACATAGAAAGAAAGAAAAAAAAGAAAGAAAGAAAGAGGATAGAGAACCATCCATCATGCTAACGGACGTTATAATTTGTTTTAAATAAGAAGATAAAGAGTTTAGTATTTTGCTTGTTTGTTTGAAACACAATATAAGGCTTTAATTTTTTTTCTTCTGTAATAGTGGATACAAACATTACATTTGGTGCTGTATGAGTTTTATAACAGAGAGGTTTTTTTGTTGTTTTTTTTTTTAATACCTCACTACTTCTTAGCAGCTTTACTGAAAGCAGTGTGTATGCAATTTGGAACAGTATTTTTTATATTGCTTTTGTACCTTGCTGTTGAAGCATCATTTCATGGCTCTTATTTACTCCCTCAAGAACCATCATTACCTTGTGAGCTAATAGTGTAAAAGCAATACCTTCTAGGTTGCTTAAGAATTTATCTGCAATTTTTTTTAACCAGTGAACTTTCAAGAATATTTAATTTCATGTTTCCACTGAAGTTTGGCTGTGAGACGGGAAGCCCTGCAGAGGATTACTATCATAATAGCAAAGCACCAAATATGCTTACACTTCAAAGATTTTACTCTAAGAAAATAACCAGACAATTAGTGTTTATACCAGACAGAGCTCACAAATAACTGCTATCTCAACGTACAGACACTGCAGAAATCCTCTCATGTCTAGCTTAATAACATCCTAGAGTAGGTAGGGTATTTAGGGGGTGGGGAGGTTGTTTGTTTTCTATAGGATTATAAGATTCATTAGACTTAATTGCTCAATTCAGGCTTTTTTCCCCTTTGAACAGATATAAACCAGCATGTTGCATGAATTTCAGCATGTGGCAGGAATTTGGCTGCAAATTAGTTGCTACACAGTCACTTAGAGAAATTTTAGGCTACAATATGATATAATTCTTTTTCTTTAAAGAATTCAAAGTTTCCATATTGATGCTACAAATATCGCAAAAACAAATGGAAGGAATTTTAAAATCTCATGCATCATAAACATTAGCTATTAACTCAGATTTCAAATACTCTTTTTTAATTTTTTTTATTTACTTTTGAGAGAGAGAGAGAGTGAGAGAGAGAGAGAGCGTGAGCAGAGGAAGGGGCAGAGAAAGAGGGAGACACAGAATTCCAAGCAGGCTCCAGGCACAGAGCCCCACGTGGGGTTCGAACCCTGGAACCACCAGATCATGACCTGAGCTGAAGTCAGATGCGTAAAGGCCTGAGACAGCCAGCCAGCCAGCCACCCCCTCAAATATTCTTTATTCGTGACATGAACACATAACGATGTCAGAATTCAGGCCAGCATTAAAGAATTTAAGTTCCATATGGTCCTTTCTGTGGCAATACATCATTGGGCTAGTTCTAAATTAAGTAAGTGCATAAATAGTTAAGAGCAGCCATTCAAAGAATGAGGGGTGGACGTACCGACTAAAACCTACTCTCCTACTGTAATATGAAATACCGTAGGATACCATCAACGTATATTTTTGACATCCGCATTCCTACTTCATCATACAAATTTGCTTTATTTCCTGCGGGCTCCAGCTCATTGGCATAAAGACATGACGACAGTGATTCTGAGAGTGGGGATGCTGCTGAGAATAAAAAGGAAAGAGAGTCTCCTTTCCTCTCCTCCTAACCCGGCTCTGTTCCCTCACTGCAGGGCACCCAGAAGGTAAGTTCCGCGAAAGACGACGTGGAGCCCTTCCTGTGCATCCTTCTTCCAGCGACCATCCTGCTCTTCCTGGCCTTTCTGCTGCTGTTCCTGTACCGCCACTGCAAGGCCGCTAGGCCCCGGGGGCAGGTGTTCAGCATCGACCTCCCAGAGCACCCCCCCTCGGCGGGAGAGGTCACGGACTTCCGGCCCGGCCTCCCCTGCAGCGGCGAGCCTGGCTTCCCTTACTCCCCGCTGCCCCGGGAGGCGGCCCTCCTCCCAGCGTGCTCACCACCCTCCTACGAAGAGGCCACCAGGACCCGCCCTGGGGCAGGGACTCTGGATGCAGGCCTGCGGCGTCAGGAGGGGTCACCTGGCCCGGAGGAGCAACTATAAACTGCTCTCGGGAACTATTTCAAGCTAACAGAGAGCGCCCCCCACCCTGCCACTCCCCGGGGAAGGGAGCGGTAGGGGGGTTCCAGACCTTCCCTGCACTTCCCTGGCAGGCTCCAGCATGAATCAGGCGCTTCAGGCTGGGGGTGAAGCCTGACAAATGTCAATCTGGTTAGCCATTGTCACGCTCCGTAGGGAAAATTTCTCCTAAACGTGTAACAGCCCTGAGAAAAATAGGAAAGTGCTACAGGAGTTGAGAAAAAACTAGGATTATTAGTCAGCCTAGGAAGTAGGTCTGAAGGAAAAGAAAAACATCGATCAGCCACAGGAGCCTGCTTTTGCCACCAAATAAAATGTGTCTGCCTACACGCGTTTTTCAGGGTTTTATGGTCTCACTAGTGAGTTCTAGAAGGAAAACCTCTCTAGAGCTGCAGGGGCCAATTGTGCAAACAATGGTAAAGTAGGTTTCAGTATTAAGAATGAAAGTGGAGACATTTGCAAACACTTTAGTTAAAAAAGATAGTAATAATAAAGCTCTCTGGAATTCTCTCCTGCCCGGTGTAGCTCTTGCTTACTTGTGTTCTGATCCGTCTCCTAGCGCAGGAAAAGGAGGAGGCTGTTGTGTGGGAACGTCTCACGCTAGAACGTCGTGGTTGTCAGCGCTGTGGCGGGACAGGACAGAGTTGCTGCTTTCACACATCATCTTAGGGACAGTATGGCTGAATACGGCCTTCCCCAAATAGAGTAAGAGAGTAGATGTTGGTTTAACGTTGGAAAGTAAAGGTCCAAATTTTGGGTCCCATGGTAAGAAGACATAGATTAGTTCTAACAGGGACCTCGTGAATCATACGGTCCAAACTCTTGCCTTACAGATATCAAAACTAGAACGCGGGGAGGTTAGGAAACGTGTCTGGGGCTAAAGACCTCATAAAAGAGCTTGGGTGAGAAGCCGCTGTGCCCTGGGCTAGCGCACCCGATTTTCTAGGACAATTGCTAATGTGGAATTTCGGGTCGTGCTCTTGGCTGGGCACGAAGGCTCCCAACAGGAGAAGCCCAGCTGAGTTTGGAATGGATATAGATCTCCCTCCAGGATTTTCAAATGGGGAGGTAGAGGTGGGTCATGTACCACTTGGGATGCTTATCAGAATACCCGTGGAGGTGGTGGAGGTCACAGGAGGGCAACATCGATGATTCTAAAACTCTTAATTTGACACAATTTTCTTGGTACCACTATTTTTTGTTGCTTTCACAATACAAAAGCCAGGCAACACTCCAGTGGTTAAAAATGAACAAAATGATTTTTTTTTTTTTTTTACTTTTTTTTACGTGAACATTTTGGTGCTATATATGCAATGTGGTGTGGTTTTAGGAGGATGACAAAGGAAACCCGAACAGGATGCATTTCTTTCTAAGTATAACCTGATGGAAATTATAATAGCATCTCTGAGGACTGATGTAAAATATAAGCGATTTGAGTGAAGATCAATAAAATTTCTCTCAGGAAAATTATACTGCACGATGCCCTGATGGTCTTTAAGGGAAGTAAATAAAACAAATGGAAAAGAGAAGCCCAGGAGACAGCCTTCTTCAGATTTTTGTTTGTTTGTTTGTTTTACGGTGATCTCAGTTCCTCTACCAGGGACTGATTTGGTCTTTAGGACATAAGGGGAGATCTATGCAGGGGAGGGCTGTTCTAGAAAAGGTTGCCTCCTCTTAAAAAAAAAAAAATAATAATAATACAGGGAAGGAAACACTAGGCCTCTTTGCTGGGTGTTGATGTGTCTGCATGTGATGGCTGGAGCTATGATGGCCATCCTGTAACCATGAGGCAAGATACCAGCCATGACTGGTACTGAGGATAGTAGAGTAGAAAGAAGGGTTGATGACATTGTAGAGGAGCTGAATTAGCCTTTCAACAGTCTATATTTTAATGAGAGAATGTCTTTCCTACTCTTTTAAGTCATTTAGACCAGGTTGGTACTGGTAGACAAAAACATCCGAACTGCTCCAATTTCTAAGGCTATTAAGGAAATGTATGGCCATGTTTCAAAAGGTCCTGATAAGACCTATTTAAAAGAAGTAGTCAATGATAGGATTCCCTTACAACGTGATCAGTGATCTGAGAAAGAAAGATTTTCTCTTATGGAACCAAACTGAAGCAATAAACTATTAACCAGAGGTTGCCTAACTACAGCCCATAAGCCAGATCCTGCTTGCAACCTGTTACCATGTCTTGGAGACAAGAATGGGTTTTACATTTTTATTCTTTTTTAATTTTTTAATGTTTATTTATTTTTGAGGGAGGGAGAGAGAGAGAGAGACAGAGAGCACGAGCAGGGAAGGGGCAGAGAGAGAGGGAGACCCAGAATCCGAAGCAGGCTCCAGGCTCTGGGCTGTCGGCACAGAGCCCGATGCAGGTTTCCAACTCACGAGCTGCGAGATCATGACCTGAGCCCAAGTCGAACGCCTAACTGAGCCACCCAGGCACCCCAAAATTTTTAAATAGTTGAAAAAAAAACAGCAAAAGAAGAAGGATTTTGTGACACATGACATTATATGAGTTCAAATTTTGGTGTCTAGAAATAGTTATTGGAACACAAGCTATTGCCACTTGCCTGTGGCTGCTACGTCAGACTAGAGTGATTGCAACAGAGACTATAATGCCCTTCAAAGCCTAAAATATTTACTATCTGGTCCTTTAAAGAAACAGCATGCTGACCCCTGCGAGGGACCAATGGATTTCAACCCTGGTTGCATGGTAGGATTACTTGAACTTTTAGCAATGCCAATACCAGCACCTACCTAGACCAACTAAACTGAAACAGAGCCGGTGATTCTGATATAAAAGCAAGGCTGAGGGGCGCCTGAGTGGCTCAGTCGGTTAAGCAGCTGACTTTAGCTCAGGTCACGATCTCGCGGTGAGTTCGAGCCCCGCATCGGGCTCTGTGCTGACAGCTCAGAGCCTGGAGCCTGTTTCAGATTCTGTGTCTCCCTCTCTCTGACCCTCCCCCATTCATGCTCTGTCTCTGTCTCAAAAATAAATAAATGTCTAAAAAAAAAAAAAAGCAAGGCTGAAAGCGATGAAGTAATGTGAGTAGGCCACAAAATACAGGTGAGCTTCAATGTGGATGGATGTAAGGTTACAGGCTGAGAGAAAACCAGGTCTGTGAATCTAGCTCTGAGCCATCACTTAGTACCCAACCTTTTCTGTACCCTCTGGAGGCCATCAGCCTAATATGCAGCTGTAGCCAATTCAATTCACGAAGCAGGCTTTGCAAGCAGACTATGAAAGACAACAGGGTAAACAGTCCGTCCTTGCTTAAATGTTGACCCGCCTGGAAAACACGGGTGGGGCTGTCCCCACAGACAGAGTGGAGCTGAAGAGAATCCACAAAGGAAAAAACCGATTGTTGACAACCAAGAACTAGTTGGGGGAAGAAGTGTGGCCAGAAAAGGTAAACAGTGACTGGAATGTGGCCATTTTCACCAGATTCTGCACTAGCCCAGAAAATATTGGCAAGGCATCATTTTATAAGAAGGAAAGGAGTCTAGGGTCTGGCACGTCAAGAGCCCGGAAGCCAACACTCCATCCCAACCGCAAGGAAAAGCTGAACTGAAGAATCCACACTTCTTGGATCCGTCAGAGAACTAAGGTCACAGGACAAACCACTGCCCCCAAACTGAGAGAAACAGGCAGAAACAGAAAATCACCACTTACAGGAGCGGAAATCCGTGAGCAAAAATCTCCTCAGGAACCGGTGTGGGTGTAGGGAGACCTGAACTGTGATGGACAGATGGCTGGAGGCTCAGGGTGATTAAATCTAAGAATCACAAACTCCAGAGGGGGCCCCCACACTTCGTGAGTTTGCCTCTAGGAGCCTTGCCCGGTTCTCGAGTGAAGGTCTGAGGACAATCCCCTCCTGCTTCTGGGAGGGGGAGAAGGGAAGGGAACCATTTTGAAATAGCCGGAGGGCTCCGGTCTTCACAAATGCTCCCGTCAGATGAAGGCTGAGGCCCTTTTACCCTGGCTTAATTGGCTGGGCTTCATGAGAGCCTAGTTAACCTGGGGAAAGGGAAATTCCCAGCCCCACCTGTTGGAGCCTTACACCAGGGAAGGAAAATACCCAACTGCAGCCCTTCTGGCCATCTTGTTCTACTCAAGGGAGTGAAGGAAAAGGGAGAGGCACTTGTGAAGTTCACAGCCCAGCGAAGCAGGCTCACTAAAAAAGGCTGAGACCTAGGGGCACCTGGATGGCTCAGTCAGTTAAGCAGCTCAGGCCATGATCTCGGGGTTCATGGTTTGAGCCCCACGTTGGGCTCCGTGATGACAGCTCAGAACCTGGAGCCTGATTCAGATTCTCTGTCTTCCTTTCTCTCTGTCCCTCCCCTGCTCGTACTCTGTCCCTCTCAAAGGTGAATAAACATTAAACAAAGATTATTTAAAGGCTGAGATCTAATCATAGGACTAAAGATTCTTCCTTCTCCCTCCTCCTCCTCCTTGCCCTAACCACCACATTATTAAAGACCTATTTACTGCAGCTCCTTTTACCCAGCACATCAAGTCCACCTTTTGACAAAAAATTACAAGGCAGAGGCACCTGGGTGGCTCAGTTGAGTGTCCGACTTCGGCTCAGGTCATGATCTCATAGTTCATGAGATTGAGTCCCTCATCAGGCTCTGTGCTGACAGCTCAGAGCCTGGAGCCTGCTTCAGATTCTGTGTCTCCTTCTCTCTCTGCCCCTCCCCTGCTCATGCCCTCTCTCTCTTTTTTTTTCTCTCTCTCTCAAAAATAAACATTAAAAAAAATTACAAGACATACTAAAAAAAGAAAAAAAATGCAGTTTGAAGAGACAGAGCAACTCAGATCAGGACCAGACTCAGATATACCAGAATTATCAGAACAGAAACGTAAAATAACACTGAAAAATATGCAAAAGGCTCTAAAGGATAATACAGACAACATGCAGGAACAGAAAGGTAATGTCAATGGAGAGACAGGAATTGTAAGAAAGAACTCAAAAGAAATGTTAGAGTTCAAGAACTCTGCAACAGAAATGAAGAATGCTTTTCAGGGGCTTACTAGTAGACTAGACACAGTTGAGGAAATAACCTCAGAGCTTAAGGATATGTTACTAGAAACTTCTAAAACAGAAAGGCCAAGAGAAAAAAAAATACAGAACAGAATATCCAAGAACCAAGAGACAACTATAAAAGGTGTTATACACATAACAGGAATACCAGAAAGAGAAGAAAAAGAGAAAGGCACGGAAGAAATAGTTGAAGAAATCATGACCGCAAATTTCCACAAATTACTGTCAAATCACAGATCCAGGAAGCTCCGAGAACACCAAGTGGGAATAATTCCAAAAAAGGAAAACAAAAACAAAAAACACTACACCTAGGTATACCATATGCAAACTGCAGAAAATCAAAGATTAAAAAACAATCTTGAAAGAAGCCAGAGCAAGAAAACACCTTACCTGGAGAGGAGCAAAGAGAAGAGTTAGGCCCAACTTCTCCTCAGAAATGACGCAAGCTGGTGGAGTAAAGTGAAACATTTCAAGGGTTGAGAGGTGGGGAAAGAAAGAAAACACCAACCTGAATTTGGTACCCTATGAAATTATTTTTCTTCAAAAGTGAAGGATAAGTAAAGACTCTCTCGGACAAACAAAAACAGGAAACATGTTTCCAGTAGACCTACCTTGCCAGAAATATCAAAAGAAGTTGTTCAAAGAGAAGGAAAATGATATAGGTTAGAACTCAGATAAAAAAAGGAAGAGGTTGGGAGAAGGAATAAGTGAAAGTAGAATAAACGTTTTTTTCTTATTCTTTTTTTTTTTAATTTTTTTAACATTTATTTATTATTGAGAGACAGAGACAGAGCATGAGTGGGGGAGGGGCAGAGAGAGAGGGAGACACAGAATCCGAAACAGGCTCCAGGCTCTGAGCGGTCAGCACAGAACCTGGCGCGGGGCTCGAACCCACAAACCGTGAGATCATGACCTGAGTCGAGGTCGGACGCCCAACCAACTGAGCCACCCAGGCACCCTCTTATTCTTTTTTTTTTTAAGTTCACCTATTTATTTATTTATTTATTTATTTATTTATTTAGAGAGAGAGAGAGAGAGAGAGAGAGAGAGAAGTGGGGAAGGGGCAGAGAGAGAGGCAGAGAGAAAATCCCAAGCAGGCTTCACTGACAACACAGGGGCCCAACTCACAGGGTTCAGTCCCATGAGCCATGACCTGAGCTGAAATCAAGAGTCTAGAGCTTAACCGAGTGAGTCACCTAGGTGCCCCTTTCGTATTCTTAATTGATCTAACAGGTAACAATTGGTTCAAAATAATAATAATAATGTATTTGATGATTATAGCATACATATAAATGATATTCAATGACAGCAAGAAACAGGAGGGAAATTAAGAATGTTTTGTTATTATAAGGTACCTGTGCCTCTGGTGAAGCAGTATAGTGTTATTTGAAAGTTGACTTAGAGGGGAGCCTGGGTGGCTTAGCTGGACGACTGTCTCACTTGATTTTGGATCAGGTCATGATCCCGCAGTTCATGAATTCGAGCCCCAAATCGGACTCTGTGCTGACAATGGGGAGCCTGCTTGGGATTCTCTCTTTCTCTCTCTCTCTCTCTCTCTCTCTCTCTGCACCCCTCCCCCTCTCTGCACTCCTTCCCCACTCATGCACATGTGCTTTCTCTCCAACTAAGCATTAAAAAAAAGAAGGTTGTCTTAGATTGGTCATAAGTGTATATTGCAAACTCTAGGGCAACCAGTAAACGAAGTTAAAAAAAAAAAAAAAGCATAATTGACATACTAAGAAATGAGACAAATGGAATCCTCTAAATTGCCTAGATAGCACCACAAATGGCAAGGAAATAAGACAAAAACCGAAGCAAAGAACAGGGCAGGGAATAGAAAACAGTAATAAATATGGTAGCTGCTAATCCAACCGTATCAGTAACACTTGAACCTTTGGTGGTCTAAATACACCAATGAAAGACAGATAGTATCAGAGTAGATTAAAAACAAGACTCAACTACATCGTGTCGACAAGAAACCACTATAAATATAAAGACACATATCACCAAAAATAAAAGGTTGGAGAAAGATATACTATGCTGCCACTAATCAAAAGAAAGCAGGTGTAGCTATATTCATTGCAGATTTCAGAGCAAGAAAAGTTATCAGGGATAAGAGTAGCATCACATAACATTAACGGGGTCAGTTCTACAAGGAGACATAGTAATGTTTAATGCTCATACACCTAACAGCAGAGTGTCAAAACACTTGAGGTAAAAACTGAGAGAGGGGCGTCTGGGTTGCTCAGTCAGTTGGGTGTCTGACTCCGGCTCACGTCATGATCTCCATGAGTTCCAGCCCCGAGTCGGGCTCTGGGCTGACGGCTTGGGGTTTGGAGCCTGGAGCCTGCTTCCGATTCTGTGCCTCCCTCTCTCTCTGCCCCTCCCCTGTTCATGCTCTCTCTCTCTCTCTTTCTCTCTCTCTCTCTCTCTCAAAAATAAAGAAACATAAAAAAAAAAAGTTTTAAAAACAACTGAGAGAACTGCCAGGGAAATTGATGAATCCGGGATTATAGGTGGAGGTACCTCTCTGTCAGAAACAGATCTAGCAGGTGGAAAATCAGTAAGAAAAACAATACAACTTATCGAAATTTGTAGATACAGGAAAAGCCGTGCTTAGAGGGAATTTTATAGTGTTTAATGCACGTTTTAGAAAAGAAGAAAGATCTCAGATCAATAATTTAAGCTTTCACATTACAAAACTAGAAAAGGAAAAGTGAACTAAATCCAAAGTAAGCAGAAGAAAAGAAATAATAAAAAATTAGAGGCGAAATCAAGGAAAATGAAAACAGGAAATCAACAGAGAAAATCAAGAGAACCAAAAGCTGGCTCTTTGAAAATAAATAAAATTGATAAGGTCACAGCCAGGCCAACTAAGAAAAAAAGAGAAAATACAAATACTGATATCAGAAACAAAAGAGGGGCACCTGGGTGGCTCAGTCGGTTAAGCAAACGACTCTTGGTTTGGGCTCAGATCATGATCTCACAGTTAGGGAGTTCAAGCCACATGTCAGGCTCTGCACTGAGATTCTCTCTCTCCTCTCTCTCTGTCCCTCCCCTGCTTGTGCACATGCTCTCTCTCTCTCTCTCTCTCTCTCTCTCCCTCCCTCTCTCTCTCTCAAAATAAATAAATTAATTTAAAAAAAAGAAATAAAAGAAGGGACATCATTATAGAATCTATAGATTCTATATTCTTCTTTTCTTTCTTTTTTTAAAGAAAAAATGATACAAAAGGAATATTATAAACAACTCCACGTCCATAAATTTGATAACCTAGAAGCAATGAACCAATTCCTTAAAAGATATAATCTGTCAAACTCATACAAAAAGAAATAGACTAAGCCTACATCCATTAAAGAAACTGAATCAATAATAACCTTCCAAAACAGAAAGCACCAGGAGACTGGGAAGGTCATCTAAATCAGTATTCTTCAAGGCATGATCCATGAAATGGTGCTGGCTCATAAACTATGTGTTACCAGTCTGAGATAAGATAGAGAAATTGACAGGAAGTGTCTAGAAATGCCATAGGAACTCAACATTTTTACAAAATCCATGCACTTCATCAGTAGACTCATCTCACTGAGCATGGTATAGACCAATTAAATTATTGTTGAACTCATGGGTTAAGAACCACATGGTGAGCAGCACATAGTCTTGTGCAGTAGAATCACATAGTGGTTTATGAGGAATTAGAATTTTATTTTATTTTTTTTTTAATTTTTTTTTAACGTTTATTTATTTTTGAGACAGAGAGAGACAGAGCATGAATGGGGGAGGGTCAGAGAGAGGGAGACACAGAATCTGAAACAGGCTCCAGGCTCTGAGCTGTCAGCACAGAGCCCGACGCGGGGCTCGAACTCACGGAGTGTGAGATCGTGACCTGAGCCGAAGTCGGCCGCTTAACCGACTGAGCCACCCAGGCGCCCCTAGAATTTTATTTTTTAAGGCGAGAAGATGCTTCATCACAGACAGCTTGAGAAGCACTGATCTAGGAGACGAGATGTCCCAGGCATTGCTGCTAAACTTTTCCTCCATCATGGAGCCAAATCAATCTGCCACTGACCTCTCCCATGCCTGGAACTCATTCTGAACATGCAGGTCCAAGCAAACTCAGGAGGCACTACCGGGGGAGACCATTATGCAGGACCCAAGAACAGGCTGAGAACCGACTGATTCATAGGTGTATGTTCGAGACTGGGGCTGAGCAGCTCCTCTTTTCAGAACGGGGAGCACTGAAACACTGGGCACCTCTCCTCTAAAAAAAGTCAGTAGGGAATCAAGTCCACCTCCTCCCAATTCTTTCATTTTTCCTAGTCAGGAAATAATGTAATAATGTATGGCAACCACAAAAGCCCCGTAGATAAGAGTTTAAGGGAACATCTTAACTGCCCTTAGTTTTTAAAAAATGGCCCTTAATCAAATGATCTATTAAAAATATTTCCTCTTAACTACATCAAGGGTTTACTTTCTTTTTAAGAGCTTTTTGAGAATGTGAGTTATGCAGCTACCTAGCTGTGGCATAGTTGGCTATCTCTTTTCACTTCAAAGCATGATCCTCTTAAAAAATCAGTATGGATATGCCCCTTTCTTTTTTTAATAGCCACTCATCACAGTCTCAGAAATTATATCAGGCCTCCTATTGATCAGAATTGATGTTTTAATTTTTAAAGACATTCTCAGCTTTAGACCTGAGCCTTCTTACCCTTGACCCCACGTTCGAAAAAAAAAAAAAACGTCTCTTCATTTTCTGTGGCCCATTAGAAAGGTGATTCACAGGTGCTCCTAAAAACATTCAAGCACTATCTATGTGTCTGATATACATTCTGGCTGGCATTCATCCAACATTTAGCAAGCAATTATGTGTCAGGGACTGAGCAAAGTGCTTAGTATAAAAGGGGTTTCATGGGTTGTTTTGTGTCTAAATAATGGAGGGGTATAATTCTCACCGAAACTAAAGGAGAAGCCCGACTAATGGAAACGTTACATCTCCTGTTAGACTACCAAGTTGCTACACATTTTACAGTTACCATATTTCAGATAATGATTACTAAAAAAGACCAAATATTTAATTACATTATGGGTGTAAGAGTAGCCCCAGCACAAACAGTGACCGGACCATCAAATATGTGAAGACTAGGACCAAATTTTACTCATCACTAAAACCCACCAACATCTACTACAGCACTATACATAGAAGGTACTCTTTCAGTTACTCCCCGGGAAAACATATCACCCCAAACTTAGTGACATAAAAAAAAAAAAACAACCATTTAATTGTGCTCACAGATTCTCTGGGTACTGCAGGGACGGCTTGTGTCTGCTCCACGATCTCCAGGGCCTCGGCTTGGAAGAAATCAGGGACGTCTGGAGATGATAATGGTGGGGAGGCAGCATGGGCTGAAAACGCGGTCACCCACATGTACAGGGGTTGAGGGTGATGCCAGCTGTCAGCCCAGACAGCTTGGAACCTACGCATGGATCTTCATGGAGCTGCCTGGGCTTCCCTTCAGCCTGGTTGTTGAATTACAAGAGAAACTGGCCCAAAGAAAGAATCAGGTGGAAGTCCTTCATGATCTAGCCTCAGAAGTCACATAGTGTTACTTCTGCTGTACTCAGAAACCTGTCTTGTCTCAAGAAAAGGAAGCACAAGGCCTCCATCTCTTGGTGGGGGGTGGGGGGGTGGGAGTGGGGAGGCATCAAAGTCACATGATAAGAACGGCATGTTGGATAGGAGATGATATTGCAACTTCTTTTGGGAGTGAAATCTGCCCCAAGTATGGAACAATCAGTGAACGACCCAATGATATCAATAATGAACATCAGTGCTTCTCTCAACTATTTGAGTTCTTTTTTTTTTTAATTTTTTTTTTCAACGTTTTTATTTATTTTTGGGACAGAGAGAGACAGAGCATGAACGGGGGAGGGGCAGAGAGAGAGGGAGACACAGAATCGGAAACAGGCTCCAGGCTCTGAGCCATCAGCCCAGAGCCCGACGCGGGGCTCGAACTCATGGACCGCGAGATCGTGACCTGGCTGAAGTCGGACGCTTAACCGACTGCACCACCCAGGCGCCCCTCAACTATTTGAGTTGAGAACACAGCGGGATTGTCCTTTCCCACCTCCTTGAGGTTCATCAAGGCCCTATGGTTTGCTTCCATCAGTGAAATATGAATGGAAGTCACTCGTGTAACTTACTGCAGGAAGCCTTTAGTTGATCTTCACGATTCACAGATTCTGTATTTGTAGTCACCCACTTGTTGGTATGTATTTGTAATCCCAAATCAATACTCACAGCACTTTCTTGGTCACTAGTGGGCATCCGCACGTGGAGAGGAGAGGGGTGAGAAGTTGGGAGCGCTGGATGCACACGCTCCCAGCTGAGGCCCAATAGGGCGGAGCTCAGCCTTCTGGTTTCAGCTCTCACGCAGTAAACAAGTGTCCTTTCTGCAGCCTGGGTAGTGCTATGTTTTTCACAGTTTTGTGCTTCTTGTGGATTTTGTTGCTTAAAATGGCCCCAAACACAGTGCTGAAGTGCCGTCTCCTGTGCCTCCGTGCAGGAAAGCTGGGATGTGCCTTTTGGAGACAGTATGCATGTTATACAAGCTTCATTCAAGCATGAGTTCCAGTGTTGTTGGTTGTGAGTTCAGTGTTAATGAATCAACAATCTCTATTAAATTAGATATCTTTATACAAGAACACCTAGAAGACAAGGGACCACAGGCTCACAGGAACCTAACTCTGTATTTCCTCTAGAAGCAAGAGTTTAGTATTCAGTAATTCAATGTTCGTGATGATGTTATAGAACAAAGCTGCTGCCAGTAATGAGAATTGGCTGTGATTATGCTGCAGGGCTCCGCAGGGCTCTCTCCCCGTGTGCCCTGCTGAAGGGAGACACCTGCTGGTAGAACCGAGCCACGGGGCGCCACCTGTGCCCCAAAGCTTAACTAGAACATCTCCTTCACAGTGTCATACCAACATTGATTAAATATGAGCTAATAGGAGCGCCCTGCTGACTCAGTCGATGGAGCATGCGACTCTTGATCTTGGGGTTGCGAGTTCGAGCCCCACACTGGGTGTCGCGATTGCTTAAAAATGAGATCTTTATGTATGAGCTAATAGAACAACTTTACCATAATTAATCAAGAAGAAAACTAGCTGGCTTATTCTGACATATGACTATGAAACTTGAGCCTTCTGAATGTCATTAAATTCGTTCTAATTGAAATCCTATCATTTGGAAATAAATCCTTTTCTTTCCCTCCTTCTGTTCTTTTACACGACTAATTATCACCTTATAACTATAAATAACTCAGCAGAGTCACCTGCTGTTACCTTCATTAATTGTACCTTCCACACCCTATTAAATGAACATCTCCAAATTAAATGAACATCTGTTTTTCTATAAATAAAAGGCTCCCCCCTTAGAAAAGGCACTGAGAACTGTAAAAGGTACTCTGCAGAGGAGAAGAACAACAGATTTCTTAAACAACAATGTAAACTATCTCCTTTTTCTCTCAAAATTTTCTGCAAAGCAAAATTGTATTCCCGACTTTGCAAAGTCACCTACGCAGTGGATCACACGTTATATAGGTTAAAAGCAGCGGGCTGTTTTTTAAGAAACAGTCAAAACTCATTATTTAGCCTTCACTAAATAATTCAAACTTAGGTCGGCATAATAACATATTTGATGTTATCCACAGGCCACTGCACACTTGTTAGGGCAGGGAGGGAGAAAAGAAAAAAGAGAACATCAATTGCTTTGCAAGCAGAACCGTACAATGGGATATTATCCGACAATAAAAAAGAACGAAATACTAGCACATGCTGCAACACGGACGACTCTTGAAAACATTACACTGAGAGAAAGAAGTCAGCCACAAAACACACATTCTACTCTGCTTATGTGAAATGCCCACAATAGGCAGAGCCACAGAGATGGAAAGTAACTTAGTGATTGCCAGGGGCTGGCTTACTCTTGCGTTTTTAGCTTATTAAAGAAATGAGCTTTGGAAGAGAAAAATAATGAGATCATGAAAGACTTAATGTGTAAAGACAGGGACTCTGCTCAGGGCCTTTAGAGGAGGGCCTTTAGAGGGCCTTCTAGAGGAGTGTGGTTTGCAACGATTCAAATGCCCATCCACCGATGAAAAATATTTTCCAGTGGAATATTTGTCAGCCCCAAAAAGGAATTGAAACATGCTACAGCACGAATGGATGAAACTTGAAATATTTTGCCGAGTGAGACAAGCCCGTCATAAAGGACCACGTGCTCTCTGCTATGGTCTGTAGGTTTGCATCTCCCCGAAACTCCCATTTTGAAAACCAAATGCTCAGTGTGATGGTATTAGGAGGTGGGGCCTTTGGGAGGTGATTAGGTCAGGAGGGCAGACCCTTCATGAACGGGGTTAGTGTCCTTAGAAAAGAGGCCAGAGAAAGCTGCCTTGCTCCCTCCACCTTGTGAGGACACCAGCAGCAGTCTGCCACCAGAAGGGCCTCAGGTAACTCTCTGAGATCAGGCGTCCTGATCTGCGACTTCCAGCCTCCAGAACAGTGAGAAAGAAGTTTCTGTTGTTTATGAGCCACCAGTCTGAGGTGTTTTGTTACGGCAGCCTCACAGATTAAGACGAAGCACTATTTCGTTTATTTGAAAGGCCAGAAAAGGCAAACCTACAGAGACAGAGTACAGATTAGTAGTTGCCTAGGGCTGGGGATGGGGCACTGGGGAGTGACAGCTAAAGAATTTGGGGTTTGGGGGTTGGGGAGAGGTGCTAACAATGCTCTAAGGTTGATTGTAGTGGTGGTTGCATAACTGTAAATACACTAAAAACCACTGAATGGTACGCATTAAACGGGTGGATTTTATGGTATGTGATTTCCATCTCAATAAATCTCTTAGAAAAAAATAAAGAATGAATCTAACAAAACGTTTGTTTTAAAGGCACTAGAGTCCTGTGGCTGTACCCCCCCCCCCCATTTCTCTGTCCCCCTTTCACCTCCCTCTCCCCAGCCTGAAAGTTCTAGTTGGAACGACTTAGAGGTTTGGGGGTCATTTCAAGGAAAGGTCAGTAAACAAGGACACTTGAAGATCGTCTCCAGGCACGACTGGGGCGCCATCTGCTTCCTCCTGCGAGGGACCCTGATGGCTGTCTGGCACCTTGGACACCGTCTAGGTGTGAGTAGGGAGGGCCTCACGCCCCTGGCCGGGCCCCTTTCCAACTCGCGCATGGAGCCCTGGGCCCAGGGGGTGCCAGCAGACACAGGCGAGGTTGGAGCCGGCAGGCGCCAGCCCACCGTCGCCCTGGGAGGGCAGGCTCCCTCCCGCCTTCGCGGAGCGCACCTAGGGTGCTGGCCGGCGCTTCCGCCGCTCCCCGGGAGCAGCCAGGTCTGCAGGACCGGCTCCCAGCGCGGGTGGAGCCGCGGAGACCTTCCCGAACCGGTTACACCAGAAACCCCGAAAGCCAGTTGCTTTGTCCTCCACCAACCCGCTCCCACAGTGGACACCTTGGCGCGCCTGTTAATTTAAAAAGCAAGGGCGAGGGAGGGAGTCCGAAAGGAAGCCGGGCCTAAGCGGACCCTGCAATCCGGACCCCGGCCCTCACCCCTGCGGAGGGAATCCGACAAGGGGGGCGCGGCCCCGGCGGGAGCAGCTCGGGTGGGAATCCGGACTCCCGCGGACGCAGCGCCCCCTCCCGGCCTAGGCCGAGGCGGCTCCCGCGGACGCGGGTCCCCGGCACCGAGGGGAGGAGGGACGCGCGTCGACGCGGTGACCGGGGCGCGGGGCGGCGCGGGGCAGCGCGGGGGCGGGGACTTGGGGGCCGGGGCAGGCGGGCGCGGCGCGCACACGCAGCGGGGCGGCCCGGAGCGGCCCCGGCGCGGCCCCTTCCTGGTCCCGCTCGCCAGCCTGTCTCCCCGGAGCGTCGGCGCCGCCCATGGCCGAGGTGCTGGAGCCGGACCCCGCGACAGCCGAGCGTGCGGCGGCCCAGGCCGTGGAGACGCCGGGCTGGACGGCCCCGGAGGACGCGGGCCCCCAGGTAGGCGCCTCCCACGGGCGCGGAGGGTGCGGGCCAGAGCGCGCCGGTTGATTTGCGGTGGGGCCCGCGGGTCCCACAGATTTAAGTAAAAAGTACAATTTTTGAAGTCGTCTGGGCCCCCAGATGGGGAAATGCTGCCCAGATGGGGAAATTCGGTCGGTTAGCCGTAATCTGTGGCTACATTTTTACTTCTCTTGAGGTTAAAAAAGAAAAACGAATTATCCGCAGTGGGACCCTCCCGGCCCAGGGGACGTAACAGATGCTCGGTCACAACGAGAATAGAGCCGACCGACTCCCCCACCCCTGCGTGTGGGGCCGAGCCCTCCAGCAGCTCAAATCCAAGGATGGGAGCCTCAGGGGAGGGGCCCTGCCCGGTTCTAAGGAACCAGAACCAGACGCCCATCCCAGCAGGGCGCAGGTCCCGAGATCAAGGGCAATCCTGGTGGACCCGAGACCAAGTCACCTGTTCTGTTGCCTCTCACGTCCTGCCTTTTTAGAATTGCTTCCCAAGTTTCCTCTGTTCTACTTTAGCCCGGAAGTTACGAGATCCGACATTATGGACCAGCCAAATGGGTCAGCACTTCCGTTGAGTCTATGGACTGGGATTCAGCCATCCAAACTGGTTTTACGAAGCTGAACAGCTACATTCAAGGCAAAAATGAGAAAGGTGAAGACAATTTACCTTATAAATTATATGTATATGTATATATATATATACACATATATATTATATACATATATATGCGTATATATATGTGTGTATATATATATGTATGTACATATATATATATATATAGTGGCTGAGTGCCCAGGCTTATTCACTTATTCTTGCGTTTTAGCTTACTAAAGAAATATACTTTAGAATAGAAAAATAATGAGATCATGAAAGACTTAAAGTGTGAAGACAGGGACTCTGCTCGGGGCCCTTAGCAGAGTCTAGAGGAGGGTAGTACTGGGTAGTGCTTTTCAGCCTCTGTTCTTGTCTGTTTCTGCCGGATGAACTGGGCCTCTGTGTAGCTAGTGTTAAGTCCTTTTCATGGGCAATGCTTCGAGATAATTTGGTGACTGCTATGGTAAGAGTCATCAGGAGGTAGGAAGGTACAAAGAACACAAGATCCAGGGTCTCCAGACATCTGGTTCTGGCTCTGGTGCTATTTATATTTTACCAGTTCACTTAGTCTACGGGATCTCAGTTTCTGAATTGTAAAACGTGACGAATAGACTGGACTCTATGATCTCTAATTTTCCTTTCTATCCCTAAAACTAGAATGTATTAACCAAAAATATTAATCGTACAGAAAGTGCTTAATGTGGCCAGTGGATAATTGAATCATTTTCCCTTTATTATTATTATTTTGAGAGAGAGTGCATGAGTGAGCATGAGTGGGGGAGGGGCAGAGAGAGACAGAGGGAGAGAGAGAGAGAATCCCAGACTGCACATAGTGCAGAGCCTGACATGGGCTCAAACTCACAAACTGTGAGGTCATGACCTGAGACCGACTGAGCCACGCAGGCGCCCCTTGCCCTTATTTTTTAAAGACGCAAATTATCTTAAAGGTAAATTTTATGTCGGTAGCATAAGGTAAGTCAGGAAACTCAGATCAAAGAAATTAATAGATTCAGTCTTTAGAAGTAGCCATGCAGATACTAAATCTGCTTTCACGGTCCTTTCATGGTATTTAAACTCATTATTTTATGGCCCAGAGATGAAAATAAAGATGACCGCTCCAGTGACAAGCTACGTGGAGCCCGGTTCAGGCCCTTTTAGCGAGTCTACCATTACCGTTTCCCTGTACATCCCCTCTGAACAGCAACCTGATCCGCCCAGGCCTTCAGAGTCAGATGTCTTCATTGAAGACCGAGCAGAAATGACCGTGTTCGTCCGGTAAGTGGTAGACAGTTTAGAGCCCTGCGGACTGCCAGTTCTTGCCTGCACTCAGTTTAGCTCCTATGCAATTTCAGTAGGCTTTTCGCCCTTGCACAAAAGAGAGGTCTGATGCATTTTGTGGTGTTTTCCTGCTGGGTTAGTTTTACATGTTACTAAGGGTCTCTTGCAAGGTGTAATCACTTCGTGTCATGAAGAGTCTGTGTCACAGACCTTCGGCAAATAAGACGCGATGCACATCATTCTCAAAGCACAAGACTGCCCTTACCTGCCATCGAGGTAAACCGGTACGAAAATCCTAACACGTGGTGCACGGTACCCCTCCTCCCGGCTTCGAGGTTCTGAGAGCCCCAGACTCTTCCCTGCGTTCTCTGGCCCAAGGGATGGTACCCGCTTCCTGCAGTTACTGCCTCTGTTAGTTGAGTGGTTCCTATGTACCGTTTCAGACTTGCGGTACCTGTTTGACACATTCCTTCAATTCTCTCTATTGAAATTTAAAAGCACACACGGAATGTGATAACAGTCTCATATGGGAGTCCCTTTATTCCGTTCTGTCCCTCTTGTCACCACCAACCTGCTAAAAGCATCTGTTTCTCTGTCTGTTTCCCATGTACTCCTCAGAACACCACCGTCTGGAAGAGACCGCACCATCTCCTTGAAACTGCCCTTGCCACCCTTGGCAGTGCCCTTGCATTTGTCACATGATGGCAGTCCTTGCCCATGTGACCCCTGAAGCCTTTGTGTATCGTATATTGACTTTGTATATTGACTAATCTATTCTCTGGATACTTATACAGCCTGTTAAGTCTGAGCACGTCACTCTCTGGCCGTTTGTCTCGTCCTGTTCCTCTCTTTCACCTGTCCCTCTCTCACCCTGTTCCTCTCTCTCACCCAAGAATGCTCCACATTGACCCTCATGTCAGAACAGACTTACTCTGGGTGATCTGTTTACAAAGCTCTAACTCCCTGTGTCCCGTGACTCTCCTATTGTCTCTAGCCCTGATTTCTCTACTTGTTGGACATTTCCATGTGAAGGGTGTGGGGATTAAACTCAACAGCTCTAAAAATGAGCCTTCCCCCAATTGCCAGTTTATAGGGGCAGTGATCTTCTAGTGGCTGTCTCAGAAAAGGACCTCATTTGACAATAAATTTCATATATTGAAAAAATAAAATAAAGAGCTATAAAAAAAAAAAAAGAAAAGAAAAGGGCCTCATCAGCCAGACAGCCTCCCCAGCAGAGGTCTCCACAGCCACCAGCAGCGCGCTCTTCCCTGACAACTGATTGCCAGATCTGGTCCATTCTCCTTGGAAATGATCCATGATTCTGTTCCCTTCTCTCCATCCCTGGGACTTCCTCAGGACCTCATCTTACGGGAACCACATCCAAGTCACCTTCGTGTACCCTAGTGCTTGGCACAGTGCCCGATCCCCCGCAGATGCTCGGATGTTTATTCATCTCAGATCTCCGTGTGTTCCGCCTCAGCAGCCTCCCGGCTGTTGGGAGCAACCTGCCCGCCGTTCTCTTCCTGTCCCGCTCCACACTGGAGTCCTTGATCTTCCTTACTATGGCAGCAGCAAAGCAATAAACCCCAACCTGGGACTTCACTAAAAATCTCTGTGGCTTTCACTTGCTTCAGGGTGAAGTTCGGATTGTTCACGATGTCTTTTATCACGTGACCCAACCCCATCTCCCCACTGGTTATGTTCCCCTGACCTTCCCACCCTTCACTGAGCAGGCCATTTCTTCCATCTCTCTCTCTGTCTTTTTAAGTTCTGATTTAAGTTCCAGTTAGTTAACGTACATTGTAATGTTAGTTTCAGGTGTATGATACAGTGATTCAGCACTTCTGCACTTTACCCCGTGCTCGTCATAGCAAGTGCCCTTCTTAGTCCCAGTCACCTATTTAACCCATCCCCCCACCCACCTCCAAACCATCAGTTTGTTCTCTATTGGTAAGAGTTTGTTTTTTTGGTTTGCTTCTTGTTGGGTTTTGTGTGTGTGTGTGTGTGCCTTTGCTCATATGTTTTGTTTCTTAAATTCTACATATAAGTGAAACCATATGGTATTTGTTTTTCTCTGGCTTATTTCATTTAGCATTATATTCTCTAGCTCCATCCATGTTGTTGCAAATGGCAAGATTTCATTCTTTTTTATGCCTGAGTAATATTCCATTGTGTGTGTGTGTGTGTGTGTGTGTGTGTGTGTGTGTGTGTGTGTGTGTGTGTATACACCACATATTATGTATATACCACGTCTTCTTTATCCATTCACCAATTGATGGCCACTGGACGCTGGGCTGTTTCCATGCTTTGGCTGTTGTAGATAATGCTGCCATAAACATCAGGGTGCATTTATCCCTTCAAACTAGTATTTTTGTATTCTTTGGGTAAATAAATACCTAGTAGTGCAGTTGTTGGATCGTAGGGTAGTTCTTTTTTAACTTTTTGAGGGACCTCCATACTGTTTTCCAGAGTGGCTGAACCAGTTTGCATTCCCATCAGCAGTGCAAGAGGGTCCCCCTTTCTCCACATCCTTGCCAACACCCGTTGTTTCTTGTGTTGTTGATTTTAGCCATTCTGACAGGTGTGAAGTGATATCTCATTGTAGTTTTGATTTGCATTTCCCTGCTAAGTGATGTTGAGCATCTTTTCATGTGTCTGTTGGCCATCTGTATATCTTTTTTGGAGAAATGTCTATTCGTGTTTTCTTTCTTTCTTTTTTTTTAATGTTTATTTCTTTATTTTGAGAGAGAGCAAGAGAGAGACCACGTGAGTTGGGGAGGGGCAGAGAGAGGAGGAGAGAGAATCCAAGCAGGCTCCATGCTGTCAGTGAAGAGCCCGATGTGGGGCTCTGTGCATGTTTTCTGCCCATTTTTAAATTGGATTGTTTGGCTTTGGGGGTGTTGGGTTTTATAAGTGCTTTATATAATTTGGATACTAACCCTTTATCAGATATCTTATATGAAAATATCTTCTCCCATCCCATAGGTTGCCTCTTAGTTTTTTGATTGTTTCCTTCGCTGTGCAGAAGTTTTTTATTTTGACATAATCCCTATAGCTTGTCTTTGCTTTTATTTCCCTTGCCTTAGGAGACATACCTAGAAAGAAGTTGCTGTAGTGATGTCAAAGAAGTGACTGCCTGTGTTCTCTTCTAGGATTTTATGGCCTCAAGTCTCACATTTAGGTCTTTAACCCATTCTGAATTTATTTTTGTGCATGGTGAAACAGAGTGGTCCAGTTTCGTTCTTTTGCATGTTGCTGTCCAGTTTTCCAACACCATTTGTTGAAGACACAGTCCAATATTCCATTAGATATTTGTTCCTTCTTTGTCAAAGACTAATTAACCATATAAATGTGAGTTCCTTTCTGGGTTTTTTATTCTGTTCCGCTGATCTATGTGTCTGTTTTTGTGCCAGTACCATACTGTTTTGATCACTACGGCTTTGTAATATAACATGAAGTCTGGAATTGTGATGCCTCCAGCTTTGCTTTTTCTTTTTCAAGGTCGCTGTGGCTATTCAGGGTCTTTTGTGGTTCCATACAGATTTTAGGATTGTTTGATCCGGCTCTGCGACAGATGTCGTTGGTACTTTGATAGAGATTGCATCGCATGTGTAGATTGCTTTGGGTGGTATTGACATTTTAACAATATTTCTTCTTCCGGTCCATGAGCATGGAATGTCTTTCAGTTTCTTTGTGTCTTCTCTGTTTCTTTCATCGGTATTTTTTAGTTTTCAGAGTACAGGTCTTTCATATCTTTGGTTAGGTTTATTCCTAGGTATCGTATTGTTTCGGGTGCAGTTGTAAATGGGATTGATTCCTTAATTTCTCTTTCTTCTGCTTCATTATTGGCGTGTAGAAATGCAACTGATTTCTGTACGTCGATTGTATATCCTGCGACTTTGCTGAATTCCTATATCCGTTCTAGCAGTGTTTTGGTGGAGTCTTTCGGGTTTTCTATCTATAGTATCCTGTCATCTGCAAAGAGTGAAAGTTTTACTTCTTCCCTGCCAGTTTGCATATATTTTAATTTCTTTTTGTTGTCTGATTGCCGTGGCCGGGATCTGCCACATCTCTTTACCTGTGACCTCAGGCAGGTTTACTCACATGTTCTTTGCCTAAAGCTCTTCTTTTGTAAGATGTGTGTAGTCACAGTGCCTACCTGTCTCGTAGGGTTGCCATGACGATTACATCAGTTGATGTCTGTTAAATACTTAAAACAGACACATCGTCTTCCTACTAGCTCTAGCTTCCTCTTTCCCCTCTTCCTGGAGCATCCACTTTTCCCCTTCAGGGCTTGTATCAAATAGTACCTCATCTGTGATGCCTTCCTCAGTTTCTCCCGTCAGCCAGCCACTCTGTTCTCCTATTATTCTCAGTTAGAATGATCTATGTACAGACTGTAACTTTCTCAAGAACACAGCAGCATGGTACATGTTCATACCCTGCAGCTCCTGGCAAGGGCAGGTGCGTGGGAAGGGAATCAGATGTTTGTGTACTGAGTAAAGCTGTGGATGGATCACTGTAGAACAATGTGTCTTCAGAAAACAAAAGATGATTTCTAACTAGGGGGGGGCTCAAAACTTGACTTCAAGGAAGAAATGGGGTCCAAAAGTCCGTTCCCTTTCGGCAGAGCATACTAAAAGTTGGCTCTTGGTTAAGGAAATAGTAAATGTAGGAAGCAAAATATTTCTCAACACGTGGTTCAGAGTTATAATTATCAGTCAACATTCTGAAAATTAGAACCGTGTTGTCAATTTATCTTCGATGTTTTATTTCATGTACATGTACATACATCGATTCCTACACCATTCAGTGAGGATTTGAAAGATACTAGGTGTCTGATGAACATTGTTGAATGCAATAGACATGGTTTGTACCCTTGAGAGCTCACCTCTTAGCTGAAGAATGGTAGGACCAGTCGTTCCATTGGCACATTGACAATAAAACCTATGCTACAGAAGGCATAATGGGAATATGTTTTATTTTCTGTGTTTCCTATTCTTAACCTTCAAAATCAAATTCATCGTGTTTACATGTTGGCAACTCAGCTAGGTCTATGTACCATCATAATTTAACCTCAGGACATTTTTGTTTGTATACTTTAAAATCTATACTTAAACTTTTATTCTCTTTCCCCACTTTTTATAAATCTTCTGCCTGTCTTTTCTTCCCCATCCCCATAGCAACCGCCTAACTGGCTCCTTCCCTCCAGTCTATTTTCCATCTGTCTTTCCCAGATCCTATCAAGTTACTTTTCTGCTCACCATCCTTCAAATAATCTCTGAAGGCCTTGGGATGACATACAAGTCTCTTCTTTCTGGCTCTGACTCACCTTTCAGAGCTCATTTTGTGGCTCACTATGAACATGCTTTGTGTTTTTGAACTTCTGTTCATTTTCTTATCCTTCCCCATTTTCCCTTTTTCTACCCAGCAAGACCATCCATTCCAGCCAACTGCATCCATTCCAGACCCAACTCAGAGGCTATCCCTTACTCCTGGGTCAGTCGTATCCTCAGTGTTCCCAAGCATATTGATCCTGTCTCTGTTAAATCTCTTCTCGGGCTAGATATAAAGAGCTGCCTAAATGTTCCTCTATAAATTCTTACATTCGAAACTGTATCATACTCGTCTGTAATGTAGAGCCTACCCTTTTCCCAGGAGAGGAAGAAAGGGGAAATATTCCACAGCAAACTGAAAGTCTGAAAGGGAATCTTCTAAGGGGCTTTCATTGTCACCACTGACCAGCAGCATCAGCATTATTGGGAGCTTGTTAGGAACACGGTTGCCCGGGCCCCACCCCAGACTTCCTGAATCAGCATTTTAGCAAGTTTCCCAGGTCACCTGTACGCTCCTTAGTCTGAAAAGCAAGACTTAGAGCACGAAATGGTGAAAGTCCCAAATCTGCCTGCCAGCAGATGGGACACGTGCCTCCTCCGGGGTCTCCTCAGTGAGGCCACTTGGAGAATGGACACCAGAGGAGAATGCTGGGGGGCAGCGGGGGAGGGGGCGGGGGGAGCTTGGGAGCAGCACTTAATAGTACCGGCTTCTGCTTGCCTCTTCAGACTGACCTTTATGTCAGCATGAGCCTCATTCGTGGTTATTTGCTTTCTCCTTCGCAGGTCTTTCGATGGATTCTCTAGTGCTCAAAAGAATCAAGAACAACTTTTGACATTAGCAAGCATGTTGAGGGAAGAAGGAAAAGTTTTCAATGAGAAGGTTTACTATACCGCAGGCTACAACAGTCCTTTCAAGTTGCTTGATAGAAATAATGAAGTGTGGTTGATTCAGAAAAATGAACCCTGCAAAGAAACTGAATGAGGGAAAAAAGGAAGTACCATTGCTTAGCGTAGATATCCAACGTACCGACATGTAAAATGCAGGTCTAGTATCTCTACCGGAGAGAACTATGGTGATTTGAGCTTATTTCCAAGGTGCCTTTTAATGCTTGAAGCTTCATCTAGATACACAGGTAATAGGGGAGAGTCTTCTAGAAACATGAGAAGCAGTCACAGCTCTGGAGGGTGGGTATTTCTATGAGGGTCCAGGAAGTGTCTTATTGCTTGACCCTTCTTCGCTGTATCACAATCATGTTGGCCTTTTTTGACTTGAATTTATGTCATTTGGATGTTATCCCCTCTAGCTATTATCAATAAAAATGCTAAAGAGGTATCCTGTGTGGAACAGTTCGGCTCTCAAGCCTAGAGAGGTGACCTTCAGCTGAGAACAGAAATCAAATTCTTTTGCACCTTTTAGGTTGTGATTTTTGATACGAGACAAGCTAGGTTTCTGGCTTTGAAATTATTATGGATATAAAATTTCAAAACCTCAGGCAATTATTTTTCCAAAGGTATTTGTTTGCACTGATTATTTATTGGTTTTTTGCCAAAAAGAAATTAAATTTCTTTTTCAGCTCACTTAATAAAACCAACTGGAGGACTCCTTCTAGCCCTCCTACTAGAATATCCACAGTACCAGCCTCTACTGGTAGGAGGTAAATATTTCTAATATTTACTCTAGAGTTCTATATAAAATAGACATCTCTTATGCAATAAATTCCATTTGAAAGAAGAGAAGCGTACTTCTGATGACCAGCATTTAGTTGTGATCTGAAACATGTTCAATAAAAAAAGTTGAGTGGTGCCTCGGTGGCTCAGTTGGTTGAACATCCGACTCTTGATTTTGGCTCAGGTCATGATCGCAGGGCTTGCACTCACTCTGTGTCTCTGAGATAAGATTGAAAACGGGGCCCCCGGGTGGCTCAGTCTGTTAAGCATCCAACTTCAGCTCAGGTCATGATCTCACGGTTTGTGAGTTCTGAGCCCCGCATCAGGCTCTGTGCTGACAGCTCGGAGCCTGGAGCCTGCTTGGGATTCTGTGTCTCCCCCTCTCTCTGCCCTTCCCCTGCTCACACTCTGTCTCTCTCAAAAATAAACATTAAAAAAATGTCTTTATTAAAATTAAAATTTAAAAATGGATTTTGTACTATTCAAGCACAGCATATCCCATTTTTCCCTTCTCTTCCATAAATTAGAAACTAAAACATTTTTCAGCCCTAAATCCAGAGAATATTTCTCATAGCAATGAATCCGTTGTTGTAATTACGTGGCTGGCACCGACTACAAAATATCTCTTATGTCAACATTTCTATGGAGATGTTTTTCTTCTCTTATTTATAGGAAATTTATGTGTGGGCTTTTTTTAAAAGTTTATTTATTTTGAGAAAGAAACCGAGCGAGTGGGGGAGAGGCAGAGAGATAGAATCCCAGGCAGTCTCCACACTGTCAGCACAGAGCCTGATGCGGGGCTTGAACTCATGAACCATGAAATCATGACCTGAGTTGGATGCTTAACCGACTGAGCCACCCGGGTGCCCCTACGCTTTTTCCTAAGGCTAAACCATCCACCTGTGCTTTCGGTCTAATTCTTGTTCCATCAGTTATGCTTCTGCTCTCCTCTTCAGGCTTTCCTGCCCCACATGCTCCAACCACTCTGTCAACAGGGTCAGATTCTGCCTGATCCTCCCCACCCCCCCCCCCAAATTAAATCCTAGTTCCCCCTAGACCCTTATGTGGGGCAATCATTCCCATCTCTCCTTTGCCTGGATTGTCCCATTTCCCTGGGAAGAGTTATCCAGCTTCCTTGGGAGTTCAAGGTTTTAAGGAGGGATCCCGGGGATCGTGAGAGGGATTAAGGTGGGTGCACCCCCCACCCCCAGCCACCAATTCTTCCCATAGGGCCGTCTACATTTGTCAATGTTTATGTCACTTTTTTGTAAGATTGTCTTTCTAGAAGTCTGAAAACGGTTCCCTTAACACCCAGTGCGTGTCATGTGTTCCTTCTTTTCTTGTTATCACTTAACCTGTTTCTCTAAACATTTCACCATGTGGAACACCTGCTGTGTTCCAGGCCCGGCACCGGCACCGGGCGCAGGGCTGCTGCACAGTGGTGGGGAGAAACCGTCCTCATCGGCAACTTTGTAAATTAACAAACCCTGTAACGCCTTTTGCTCTTCCATTCAGTCCCCCCGCCCCCGTCCTGAGAAGTACAGCAGGGAGTGTCCTCTTGGAGTCTTTATTCTAGAGACGGAGAGCGTGCAAATGAAATGAGGCCCTGGGATAGAGTGTGGCTTGGCAGGGGGCAGTGGACCTCACACAGGGGGTCAGGCCAGACCTCTCCGAGGAAGAGACGTTTGAGACGGGGATGGCGAGAAGGAGCCAGTCAGATGAAAGCCTGGCGGGCTGGGGACCTCTTGGGCAGAGATGGCCATGTCAAAGGAAGAGGCCACCTTCGGTATTCAGAACAAAAGGCTGCACGTAGTGCTTGCTGAGCAAGAGAGAACTGAGCTTGCACAGTCTCTCTGGACAAAGAAAACTGCTGACCTTGAACGGGGTTTCAGGAAGCAGTGGGGTCAAGGGTTAGCAGACTTCCCGAATCCCTTAGGAATGGAGGGTTAGTTGTGGAGGCGTGGCTCCCAGAGTGAGGCTGCTGGGAGATTACTGATGTGGAGTTGTCATTGATCATTTCTGGGACTTCCGTGGAACTGTGGCCAAAGACCAGTCATTTCTTTTCTGAGACTGGGGGTTGTGGCAGGCAAGCCCATGGACATGTGCCCCTCAGATCCACCTTCGAGAAAGGACCAGCTGCCTGGCTCTGAGGGGTGTGGTCAGATGCCATCTCCAGCTGATACTTTCTTCAGGGTCTGCTGCAGATTCAAGGGTCTGCTGCTATGCCCGAGCGAGGCAGTGGGAGCTGACAGCGTGCTGTTTTCTGGCATCTTCCAGCCAAAGACCGAGCAAGGTGGTGGCCCAAGAACTAGCTATTTCTGCCCAACCCGGGACCCTTCAACAACAACAACAACTGTGAGAGAGCCAGAACCTCTCTGGTAACTTGCTAAGAAGCCCTCACCTCACACAGAAATTAAGCAGAAGAAGCTGGAGGTCAAGTACAGGAAGTGATGGTAAAAGTAGTAACCACCAAAAACGTTCAACAAGCCAGGTGTGTTCTGCCAAGGTCAGGACCAAACTCGGATAATGAGAAGGGGACACCGGGTGGATGCCCCCAACAGTTTTGACCCCGCTGAAAGTTTCTGAACACTCTGGGCCTGCAGAAGAGGCTCTCCCTTTCCCCATTAAGAACTTGAACCACCCCTCCCCCCTTCTCCCACCCTAACAGGAGGAAATGCAAGACGCATAGAGATCTGGCCCTGTAAGGCAACAGGTACCCTAGCAGCTGACCTATCCCATCTCCCAGGTCGATACCCAAGGTTAAGTCATAGCACCACCTGGCTGGGGTCATGCCAGGCCGGATGAAGGAAGCAATGGATAATGTGCCGAAGGTACTGTAGGGGCAGGGGCCAGGAGCGCGCCCGTGGGACCAGGTTCCGCAGGTGCTCGGTCAGAAGACTGGATAGAGGGAATGTCTACGACTTGGGGATGTCACTCAGGACACGGGATTTAACACCGTGAGACAAACTGCAGGCAATGGTGCAGACTCAGTGCCTTAGGGTAGGTGACTCCCAGAGGCCTGGAAAAAGCGATAGAAATGTTGAAACGCCTGAACTGCCAAGAGAGATATAATAGAGGAAGGAATGCCAAGCTCCCAGAAGGGGCCTTGCTGGAAAGGATAATTAGCCAAGGCAATAAGACCCATCAGGAGACTTTTGCCTTATCTGCTAGGGCTGCCGTAACAAACCACATAGCCAGGGTGGCTCAAGCAGCAGAAGTACCTACAGTGCTGAAGGCTGGGAATCCTAAGATCAAGGTGTTGGCCAAGTCAGTGCCTGGCGAGGGCTGGCTTCTGGCTTTGCGGACAGCCGTCTTCTTTCTCTACCCCTACGCAGCAGCTGGGGGGAGGTATCGGAGGAGGTCAGCGAGAAGACACCACCGCCATTTGACCCAAGAGCTGGACCCAGGTAGTTGGAGGCTCCCACCTCTGCCCTGTCCTTGGAATGTGTGTCCCACTTGCCCTTCCCGCTCCTAGATGCCCCTGCAAGGACACAGCCTTGGGATAGAGATGGTGATGGGACGGGATGCCTGGGTGGCTCAGTTAAGCATCCGACTTCGGCTCAGGTCATGATCTCGCAGTTCGTGGGCTTGAGCCCCACATCGGGCTATGTGCTGACAGTTCAGAGCCTGGAGCCTGCTTTGGATTCTGTGCCTCTCTCTCTCTCTCTCTCTCTCTGTGCCTCCCATGCTCACACTGTCTCCCTGTCTCTCTCTCTCAAAAATAAATAAACATTAAAAAAATAAAACAGAAGTGGTGATAGGACCATCTGGACTGGATACATGACTCACCCAGTTAAGGCCTCTTACGTGCAGCCATCCCCCCTTGTCTGCAGGGGAGACATGCTAAGACCCCCAGCAGATGCCTGAAATCGCGATAGTACTGAACTCTCTATATACTGTTTCTTCCTATACATACATCCCTATGATACAGCTTAAATTTTTAAAAATTAGGCACAGTAAGGGATTAACAATAACCAATAATAAAATGAAAACAATATAATGATATACTCTAATGAAAGGTCTATGAATATGGTCTCTCTCTCAAAATCTTACTGGACCGCACTCACCCTTCTTGCGATGATGTGAGATGATAAGGTGACAAGATGAAGTGAGGTGAGTGACAGGGGCATTGTGAGGTGGCGTTAGGCCGCTACTGACCCTCTGACCGTACTTCACACGGAGGATCATCTGCCGCCGGGATTGAGGTTGGCTGCGGGCACCCGGAGCTGTAGGGATCGAAGGTGCACCTAAGGGGGGGTCTACTGTAAACATCAGAGGTTGGGGGGGGGTTACAGAACGCCACTCATCCTACAGCCAGTCACCTAAGGCAAACCTCATGGGTTCCCTTGCTTATCAAAACTGCCACCTACCGGTATGGAGCGGTCTACCTCTTTTCTTTGGTCCCTCCCTGCCCTCCGTGCTCGGGGGCCAATTTCAGAGGACACCTGGGATGTTCCTGAGGCAATTGTGAACCAACAAGAGGCAGCTCTGGTCTCTTTCTCTTCTTATAAGAACACTGATCCCATCTTGAGGACTCCACCTCATGACCTCATCAAAACTATTTCCCAAGGGCCCCATCCCCAAACACCATCGCATAGGTGGCTAGGACGTCCTCGTATGAATTGGGGGGGGGGGGGGGGAAGGGGGATGGGTGGCAATAATTCATTCCATCCATAGAAATAATGTTCCTTGGGAAGGCCCAGAGGACCGGCCATTTAGCAAGGCCACTGGGAAGGCACAGATGAGAGGTGTGTGAGCAAAACCACGTTGCTCGGCCGCAGCTCTCCTCTGCAGTCCAGACAGGCAGGACTGGCTGGGGTGGAGTCTGGCTTGCTGACGACAGTGGGGGTGACGAGGAGACTGTGACGAGCTAAGGTGGCAGTGCTAACTGCAGACACCAGGGTGCATTATCACATTAACCACTAAGGTGGTAAGGCCAGTCAAGGCAGGCACCTAGGTGGCTCAGTTGATTAAGCATCTGACTTTGGCTCAGGTCATAATCTCACGGTCTGTGAGTTCAAGCCCCATGTTGGGCTCTCTGCTGACAGTTCAGAGCCTGGAGCCTGCTTCAGATTCTGTGTCTCCTTCCCTCTCTCTCTCTCTGCTCCTCCCCTGCTTGTGCTCTGCCTCTCTCTCTTTCTTTCTCTTAAAAATAAGTAAAAATTTAAAAAAAAGAAAAGAAAAGAAAGGGCAGCCAAGGGAACCTAACCTGTAGTCTTATGGAGATGGTTAATAGAACATGGCATCTGGAGGGACAAAATAGATGGGGTAGCCAACAAGGTAATGCTTTATACGTGATCAAAAGCAAGAAAAGATAAGCAGGGGACTGAGATCTCCCCTTCCCCACAACTGTAATCCCTTGCCCAGTTTCCAGAGTTGAGCCTCTTTTCAGACCCAAGACTCACTGACTGAAAAGATGGTTGGATTCCCAGGGAAAAGATCCCTGCAATATTTCAGCAAGTGTGCAAAGTAACAAGTCCCCCGATATTTTTCTAAATATCCATTGGGGATGTACATTGGAGAAAGAGAAATACCCAGATACACTGGGGTCCAAATTGACACTGGACACCCAGAAACCCAAAGTGTCATCATAGTTGCCCTCCCCCATTAAGTGGGACCATACAGAGGTTAGGAAATAAATGGAGTTCTACTCAAAGCTTGGCTTCCAGTTGGTCCCTGTGTTTGTAGACCAACCAGTCACTGGCTATTTCCTCAATTCCTGAATGTATAACTAAGATTGAAATACTTGGAAGGTAGGACAATCCCACATTGATTCCTTGACCTGTGAGGAAAGAGTGTAAACTTAGAACCCCCCCCCCCCCCCCCCGCTCAAATCAGGGCACTAAATCAAAAACAATATTCCACATCCACTTCTGGCTGTGACAGTAAAACCAGACATTGAAAGTGCATAGCAAATGACTGTGTTCTCAGAGAAGGGGGGCGGGAATGGTGAGTTCAAAGAACGTTGAAGCTTATGTTTTCAAGGCTGCTTCTAGGCAGCGAAGCAGGAGGGGGAAGTCAAATGGAGACCAGCAGTCGCACTGAGTTGGAGAGACAGAGATCAGTATTAAGGGATGCCAAAGTGTAAAAGTTAAAATAAGTAAAAATTAAAAAAAAAATTGTTTCTGCTGAATTGTTGAGCAGCATGGAGGATGAAGAAACATACACACACACACACACACACACACACAAACCTCTATACATCTACAGTGAGTCCTCTTGAGTCCTTGGCCAAGCACTGGTCTGTGAAAGTATAAAAAGAAACTACCCAAGCCAAGAACTGAAAAATTAGAAAGCAGTAAAAGTCATGATTCACGGATTTTATTTAGGTTTGGGAACAGTTTTTGTTTTGTTGGTTGTTGTTTTAGGGAACAGTTTTTTGTTTCTGCTAGCAGGAGTGGAAATAACTCATCACACATGGGGTGGTGTATGTATCAGGTGGTGCATGTATGTATCAGGTGGTGTCCTCACAAGGGTATTGCCTTAGTAGTAAGGTTAAATTGTCTCTTGAAGACTGTTCTGGACCTTCCCTAATGAAACTTAAAAGCAAGCCTTGGAAGGCTCAAACAAATTCCAAGAAATGTGGCTGTGCACCGAATAAAGCCCAGTACTATTTAAAGGAATACAACAAAATCCACCAACAAACAGCCTAACTCCCAGCATTCAATTAAAAATTACTAGAAAAAAAACGCAAAGGAACAGGAAATGATGACCCATAACTAGGAATCAGTTAGGAACACACCCAGAAGTGGCAGTTGGGAAGGAATTAGCAGCATGGCCCACGTGATCTGGCAGACCTATGCCATTAGAGGTGTCAGTGGTGAAAAAAAAAGTGCAATGTAGAATTCATGACAATCCCCAGTGGGAGAATCACAATGCAGGTACTTGGGTTCCTGAAGGGAGGCTTGCTAACTGTAAGAGAGAGTTACATCCTTTTTGAAACACAGCTTCTGGTGTGCTACTGGGCCCTGGTAGAGATGCAACCATGAGACACCAAGGGATGATGTATCCAGAACTGTCCATCTTAGCTAGGTCCCGTCAGAACCACCAGGTCACAAAGTTGGTAGGACCAGTCGCAGTTCATCATGAGGCAGAAATGATACATCCAGGAGCCATCATGAGCAGGACCAGAGTTACATACACAAGCTGCATGAGCAGGTCGCCCCAACTCCCACGTCCTCATTGTTGTACCCACCACCCCCTCCCCTACTTCCCTGTGGTTGTCTGGGTCAACTGAAGGAAGAAGGAAAAGCTTGAACTTGGCATGTTGATGAGTTGGCTTACTTTAAGGATGCAAGATGAACATGGACGACAGCTGCATTACACCCTCACTCAGGGGTGATGTTGAAAGACCACCTCAGGGAAAAAGTTTTATGCAATCTTTCTGCAAAAAAAAGGGGGGGATTTGAATTTTTGGTGATGGAACTAGTCATTTACTTTGTGAGGGAGGAAAGGTGAAATATATATGGGGCCATGGCAATGGCAAATGACCTGGCCAAATGGTTAGCAGGTTGGAAAGGGGAAAGAAAAAAAAAAGATGATTGAGACAAGGGAGTCTGGGGATAGAGGCACGTGGAAGGACATGTGGGAGCAGGCACAGAGCTTGAAAACACCGGCTCATGTCAATGCCCACCAGAAAGCGCACACCACAGAGGGGCGCTAAGCCACCAAGAAGACAAAATGACAACCTGTTGCTGTTAGCTTTTGTTGGTGCCCACCCCAGTGCTGGCACAATGTGCACACAAATACGGTGGCAACGGAGGCAGAGACAGAGGCTATGCGTGAACCCCCAACACCACGGACTCCCGCTTACCAAGGGCTGGCCTCGACACTGCTAACTCTGAATGCCCAGCCTGCCAGCAATAGATAGCAGGTCTGGGACCCTCCTGAGCCTCTGAGAAGATCAACTGGTCACTTGAGGCCAAATTCACTACCTAAGGCCCATTCTTTCCTGAAACGGCCAGCAGTTCCTTCACACAAGCTTAGACACTTATTCTAGACATGCAGCTTCCTTTCCTGTTTATAGGGTCTCAACAGCACCCCCCCTCTAGAGACTTAACAAAATCTCTGATCCACTGGCATGGATGTACTGAACGTGTGATCTACACATCAGAACACCCAATCAGGGAGAGTTACCTATGGCCATGGGGTCCACTAGGCCTCTCACGTATGGCACCACCTAGAAGCTGCTGGTTTGGTTGCAGCCAACACCCTACCAAGTTATATACTTCCTAAATCAGAGATCCTACATAGTGCTGTGTCCACAACAGGAAGGATACGTGGCTCTGAGAACCAAGGGGTGGAAGCAAGAGTGACAGTACTTACCGTCACTCCCAATGAGCTACCAAGGGACACAAGATTTCCCACTCCACCACTCAGGTCTCTGCAGAGCCAGAGGTCCTTGTTCTCAAAGGCATACACCCTCCCTAGACAACACAACAAGGGCCCTGTTGAACTTCACCTATTGCTGCCACCTGGGGACTTTGGACTCCTTGTGTCTGGGTCCAGCAGACAAGAGCCACCATCTTGTTAGGGATGCCTGACCCTGGAGTGCAAGAGGAGGTAAGTCTGCTGTTACACGATGGAAACTCAGGGCACCCACGTGGTGTATCCCTTGTACTCCTTGCCGAGTTAGAACTGTGAATGGATAAGTGCAGCAGCGCTGGTCCCAGAAGTGTTTGATTCTCACGATCTCAGAACCCTCAGGAATTAGAGCATGGGTCACACCACTAGGAAAGCCACTGAGATGAGCAGAGGTGGCAGTTGAGGGTAAAGGGCATGGAGTGAGTGGAGGAGGGAGGAGAAATACCGGCTGTGGCCCCAGACCGGTGGCAGGAAGGGCTGTAGTTGGTCCCACCAAGCTCCTCTAAAAAACACTTTCTCCTCAGGAAGAGAGAAGTCCACCAGAGACTTGGCAGAATGGCCCTCCGTGTTTGTAGGGGAAGCAGACCCACAAGGTGCAAGGGGCCAAACTGTGGCAGGCATGGAGACGTGCCACTTAGATCTCCTCTCAAGACTGGCCATCCAACGGCAAGAAGTGTGGTTGGCTGATAGCCTCTAATTGGTGGCTTCATCGGGGGCCACCTTAGCTTTCAAGCTGAAGTCATACTATCCCAAGGGTTGGGGACCAGTGATTCTACTAAGCGGTGGGAATTGAAGGCATGCTTTTCTCAGAGTGGCCTCTTGCCAAAGACCAGACAAGGCAGTGGTAAAGGACCTCGCTGTTTCTGTCCAACACAGGAGACCTCCGGTGAGTGAACTTTCCCCAGAGTTCCCCATAGGTTGGGCAGCCGTGTAAGGTCATTACTGCAATCTGATAGCTCTCCTGGCCTTATCCTCCTTCTTTGCTTTTCCTTTTAACGGTGTTACACTCCAATAAAACCTTGCATTCCTAATGGTCCAAGTGTCTACTTCCTGAGGAACTTAAGCCAACATAGAAATACAGGCACTTTTCTTTTCAGTAGTTAAAATAAAGGCTTTGAGGTTGAAATGGCGCCTGTCAAGGGACAGAAAGGAGAATTAGGCCAGACTATTTGAATAAGGAGGACAGTGGCAGATCTTAAAGGCTTTGCGGGCCACAGCAAGGAGTTCGAATCCCATTGGCTGTAAGATTCAGTCTTTGTGGAGGGTTTCAAGCAGTGGAGAGCTATCTCTTGTTTTTAAGAGCTTATTTTTATGGTAAATTAAGAGCGGTTGAAGATGCACAGTAAAGACCAGAAGACCAGTTGGGAGGTGTTTGCAGTAGTCTGGTTAGGAGACAACAGCTTGGACCTGAGAGGCAGCAGTGAAACTGGTGAGAAGTGATTGGATTTGTGAACTATTTTGGCAGTAGGGTTCACATGACTTGCTTATGGTTGAGATGCGGCTTGGAAAGGAAACAGGCCACAGGAATAAGCCTTGATTTGGGGCCTGAGCCATTGTGTAATGCCATTAATTGATAAAGTAAAGATTGTGGTGGGGGGTATGGTTTGGAGATAGGAGGTTTAAAATACCTTTAATGCAGGTGTTGCGTAAGCAGCAAATATACCAATCTGGAGTTCACAGAGGAAGTAAGGACAGATGTTCAGGAATCACCAGTGTGGTGTGTGTGTGTGTGTGTGTGTATCTATCTATATGTGTGTGTGTATATATACATATGTACATATATATGTGAATACGTATATATGTATATACATATATGTGTGTGTGTGTGTGTGTATACACACACACACACACATATATTTAAGGCTATGGGATTAGATGTACTCAACAAGAAAGCGTCTATAGCTTTAGAAGACTAAGAACGAAGCCAGGTCATATCATTCTCCTTCTTATAAAACCTTCATTCTTTCCCAATATTACAGAACAAAACCCCCAAATTCTTTGGGAGGAAATCCCAGGCCTTCTACATTCTTGCCTGAGATGACCTTTCTACTCTCACGTCCTACTATGTTCTTCTGGAGACATTTTAACTACATGGCTTCCTCTAAACACTGGCCTCTGTGCCTTTGCTCATGCTATCCCCTCCATTTGGAGGGTCCTTCTTCTCCCAACTTGCCCCACTTGGTGAAATCCTTCCTTGTCCATAAAGTCTTAGTTCAGGTTCACAACCAATCCTTCCCTCATCCATCTAGACAAAAGTAACAACACCTGAGGCACCTGGCTGGCTCAGTCAGTACACATGCGACGCTCAACCTCATGGTTGTGAGTTTGAGCCCCACCTTGGGTGTAGAGACTACTTAAAAATAAAACCTTAGGGGCGCCTGGGTGGCGCAGTCGGTTGAGCGTCCGACTTCAGCCAGGTCACGATCTCGCGGTCCGTGAGTTCGAGCCCCGCGTCGGGCTCTGGGCTGACGGCTCAGAGCCTGGAGCCTGTTTCCGATTCTGTGTCTCCCTCTCTCTCTGCCCCTCCCCCGTTCATGCTCTGTCTCTCTCTGTCCCAAAAAGAAATAAACGTTAAAAAAAAAAATATTTAAAAAAAAAAAAAATAAAACCTTAAAAAAAAAAAAAAAAAAGCAATGACATCTTCCTCTGAGACCCCTATCACTCAACTGTAAGTGAGTTAAAAACGCAGTGCACCTAGAAGGTAGACCACCCAAGGCTGATGCAGTGACTCTAGATGTAATCAATGGACCAGGTTCCTTTCTCCTTCACCTTCCACACATGTGGCTTTCAACCCATTGGTGCTGAAATGTCGGAAAAGTACTGTTCTTCTAGCCTCCCATTCTTTCAGGGAGAAACAAAGCAACAAGAGATGGGACTGGCTCCTATATCAGTAACCTTCCTGGAGATTTCCAGACCACTGCTCATGTCTCACTGGTCAAAATTGACCCTCTTGACAACAGGGGAGGCTGTGAGGTGTAGCGTTTCAGTTGGGTGCATTGCCATCTCGAATCAATGTCAGGTGTTCCAATGGTAAAGGACACACAGGGTGTGGGATCCCAACAGGGTTCGCTGTGGAGCTCAGAGTGCTCTTCCTTTTCAACCATTCTGACACGTTTTACAGGATAGTTCACAGTGTGTGTGTGTGTTTCACTAGATTTGAAGCCCCTTAATGAGATCTCATCCACATTTTTAATGTTTATTTTGAAAGAGAGAGAAAGAGTGTGAGCAGGGAAGGGACAGAGAGAGAGAGAGAGAGAGAGAGAGAGAGAGAGAGAGAGACAATCCCAAGCAGGCTCCATGTGCTCAGTGCAGAGCCCTATGCAGAGCTTGATCTCACAGACTGTGAGATCATGACCTGAGTTGAAGTCAAGAGTTGGACGCTTAACCGTTTTAAATCTTAGGACTCCCTTATACCTTACCTAGCATATTAGAAATATTTAATAAAGGGCTTTTTTAAAATGCCAAACACATGACTCCAGATTGCTCTAGTCCTTGTTCTATGAATAAAAGCTGACCTGTGTGGAAGGCAGAGGAGCTCATCGGAAGAGACTGTGTTGCAGTAACTAAAGGGCTAACGACAGAAAAAGAGACCTCAGGAATCAAACGGACCCCAAGAGTCAGGTCCATGTTTTATCTGAAAGACCCTCCTTCTCACCCTGCCCAATAATATCCTAATATCACCCAAGTGTACTATCCTGCTGTACTCATTTCTTGATGGAATCTCAGCAACACAATTATTCATATTCACCTCATGTGCTGACAACACATTAAGGCAGAACCGATAAAGCCAGTCGCATGTTTCTCCTGTCCTTCCAGGGGGGTCGTGTTTTGTCTCCTTGTTATTGTGACTCTCCTAACGAATATACTCCCACCCTCAGGTGAGAAGAAACGGTTGTAACCAACATCCTTCAGAAATAGGAGGGCAGAAATCAGACCAAAGTTGAGGTGGCTTCCACCGGACAGACCACATGACCGTTTGTTTCTCCCCCAACTCTCAGGAAAAATAAGGCGGAAGTAATTTGTCCCTAGGACTTCTATGATTATCAGTGACTTACGGTCTCAGGATATAAGGAAGAGTCAACAAGTCTACCCTCACGGGTTTTTTCAAGGTGACGGGGTCTGTAAACAGACCCCATTCCTCACAGAGGAATAAAGTAGCAAAGCTAAAGGTGCCATATGGCCCAGGGAGGAGTCTAGATTCTGGTTTCCCTAGATTTCATCCACGCCTGTGAAAAGTTCTCGCATCTCTCCACATGCCACACCACCTGAACTATCAGTCGATACATTATTCATATTTATCCAAAAGTCCAGAGGACACTGTTCAGGGCTGTTTTTCCATATGTCCTTTGAGATGGCACCATCCACAGTATCTGTGATGTTCTATCTCCTCTCTGTTGGGTCCCCACCTCCCACAGGCACCTTCTGGTCTTCACTGCTGTTCTGTTTGTATCCAGCAAAGCACTCACCAGTTCTGTGGAAGAAGGCCGATCTTATTATTCAAAAACGCACGCACAAACGAAAAGAAGGAAGGTTCAACTATTTCCTTTACAATTGTTTTATTCAAAGCAAATTTTCAAACCTAGTATCCTTTTTCTTTAAAAACGGGGATTTTTAAAATAGTTTTATAATTAGTGGTGATGTTGTTTTACTTTACCTTCGACATAAATGATTTATATATTAAGTTAAAGTTGTCTGATATTCACGTACATTCTAATCGGGCTTAGGGAGCGAGGAGGTTTCATATTCAGAAGCCAACACCACTTTTCTAAAATGTAGAAGAGGAGATCCTCGGGCCCAGCACGGCAGACGGTAGCTCCAAATGGTGAAAAGTCCTTTAGCCTTTGGCCAAATATCAGGTCTTCATTGCGGGCTGTGTGAAAAGAAGGGTTTTGTTTTCTTCAGAGGATGGAAGAAGCCTTCATTCCTTAGGTTTGTTTTTGTCTCAAAGCCGTGTCTAAAATGGGGGTCTTACGGTTGTGATGTGTAATAAACCTTTTGATAGTCTGGCCCGTGCGGTCCAACGTTTAGATGATGTTTTTATGCCGAAAGAGATGACCTCTGGTAGCCGTACTGCACACGGGCCAAGGATCTCCGTGTTGTCGTCTCAAGTCCTTCTAATGAAGGCGACAAGGCTTGTTTCATGTAACCAACAAATAAAGGAGTCCAGGTACATGGCAGTTGGGAGGGAATGGGGGCGGGGGGGGGCACAAGAGTAGGACGTAAAAATAAATACTTTACACACTTTTCTCCCACGCCTATAAGTATTAAAAATTCTAGCTGGAGAAGATTAGAAGGTAATTAGCCAACTCAATTACTTATAAAAAATATAAAAACTCACAAACCAAATGATGCAAAAAATCTTTTTAATCTAAAATCTCATTTCCCAGGGTTAATTAATAGCCAAGCCCTGCCAATTTTTAGTAGTGTATTTGACTAACAAGAGGTATTCAGCATTTTCTTCAAAGTATGAGAATATAGAATAGATTCTGATAAACCTTTCTAAATGGGGGCATGGTACTGTATGTAGGCAGGTCAAGGAAAAATAGCCATACCTATATCTTTGGTGTCACCAAAAGGATATCCAAAAAAGTCAGCAAATGTTGACAGGTCAAGCGATAAGAAATTGCCAAATGCGAGTTTATACTCTGTAAAAACGGCCGTAAAAGGAAAATCTCCACCCACAGTTCTGTAGTGCAAGTCTTCAAGTGGAATTCTGAAAAATATGTTTATTTCATAAGCAGGAAACAGCTTTCAGCAGCGTTTTATCACTTGCCCCTCTTCCCTTCTGTCCCCTCTCACCCTCTCTGTGCGCGTACGCGGTCATCTTCGTTCTCAAGGAAGGTCTTGGCCGCTACTCAAGGAGGAAAGTCATGAAAAGACTGCCCACGTGTCTAAAACTCAGGCCAGAAGGCGTGTGTCTGTGGCCTCAGCGGAGCAGGCTCCAAGTGACTGCCCTGCCACTTCCCCACATTTGTCATGTTCACGAAACCAAGCCTTTTTTCCCCAGGAAAAAGTACCTGAACCCATTAGTCATTTAGCCCTTTCCCATCGTTTTGGGTTCATCACGACACAGCTCACCTCGAAAGCACGCCGGGGCCGGGACCCCGTGTCCTCTGCAGCACCAGCCAATATGCCCCCTCTTTCTTAGAAGGAATGGTTCTCTCCCCTCTTTCTTCAGAAACTCACTAGTTTCCCCAAACAGAATACTTTTCAAGCAATTCCCACCTAGTCCAGAAGATTCCATGTTTCCACCCATCTTTCCTTCTATTTCTGTACATGCTGTTTGTGTGTGTGTGCACGCACGTGTGTGTTTTAACACAAAAGGGTTCAAAATGCACACACACACACCCTTCCACACACACACACCCACCCAGCATTTAGTCAAAAAAAAAAAAAAAAAAAAAAAAAAAAAAAGGGCGTGCGGAGGAATAAAAAAAAAAGAAATCTTCCCCAGGAAGCACTTCTGGAAGTTAAGCTTCTACTTGCTTTTCAGCCACAGGGCAAGTGCCGAGGGGAGGCCTAAATAACACCCCCCTTCCGCTGTAGGGCTGGCAGCGCCCGGGGCCCACAGCACAAACGCTGAGCGGGATCCACGGGCAAGGCAGGGAAGGTACCTGTCAGACTTCCTAGAGCGAGGTGTTGCGCGTCTCCCTCACGTTACCTGGGAGACTCACATTCTCGTCCCTAGCTCTCTTCCCCCAGAGGACCTCCACACCGTTCTGATGGACCCGTGCGCTCCTCCGTGACTGTCCCGTTGGCGGGGCCGGGACCCTGTGCCTGCGGCGAGGCGGCGGGCTCCCCGCCACAGAGCAGGCTGCCCTTGTCCGTTTCATCCCCCACCGGTCCATCCAGGGAGCATCCCCTCGCGGCACCCGGGGCCCGGCGAGCCCGGTTGTCTACAGGCTCCAAGGCTTCCCCTTCGCCTTCCGAGATGACGGTCATGGGGCTGCTCTGGATCCGGTTCCGCACGCTGTATCTGCTGCTGGCCGCAGAAGGCGGGGTTCGGCTGCGGCCGTACCGGGGGCCGGAAAAGGACAGACTCCGAGGCATCAAACCTTCGCTCTTGGCCCACTCCTCCTGGGCCCGCCTGTTCTTGCTTGGGGAGCAGCTTGACGGGCTCTCGGGCGCGTCTGGCGAAGGCTCTGACCTTGATCTCTGGAATCTAGGGTCTGTGTTCTTCAGCATCTCGGCTGCAGACATGCGGGCGCTCGTGTCTGCCCGACTCCCCTTTTTTAGCAGCAGAGCTTTGAAGTTGTCACTGCTGGTGCTGCTTTTACGGACACTTCTCTGAATTGACCCCACTTGCTTCGGGGAGGCCAGGCTGGGGGCAGCACCAGTGGGTGTCACTGGCGGGGAGGGAGAATGGTTTCGGGAGTGATCATCATCTGAATCTTTACGGCCAAGGACTTTCCTCTTGGATCTGAGATTTAAGAACATGAAGATAAAGGTTCATTCCCAGTGGGCCATGGGATGTCGGTCACAACCGCCCTGCTTCTCTTACTGCATATTCCGGTCACCATTTATTAAGAGTTCCTTTAATAGTTTATTTTATTATCATGTGAGCCCATGACCCAGCTACAATAATGATTAACTCATGGCTGCCCTTCTTTCATCTGTACCCTCACTGGATTACTTTGAAATGAATCTTAAGATATCATATTAACTTACTGTGGTAAGGATCATTTCAAAAGTTTCTATTGCCGTATTTTATTTAACACTCCCGTATTAGACTGATCCCGAGTGAATTTCACTGCCGACCACCCTTGTTTGTAATCTTCCTTTTCTTGTTTGGTACTAGCCCTTCAACAGGGCTAATAGATAAGTCAACCCCCAGAATATCCCCTACCACGAGGGAGGCCCCCACTTCAGGTTCTAGAACAATTCTATAGCTCTGCGTTCTCATACATTCTAGAGTGTGACATAAAACCAGGCTTCCTTGGCTCTTACTGGCCCATATGTCAACTTCTGAAAATCCAGTTTTCCAGAAAACTAGAGTGAACCTTCCACACCAGATCCTGTTTCCTGACTGACTTCAGAAAACCTCTCAGTGATCAAGACAATCTGAAGAATGTGGGTGGAATGTGACAGAGGAGGGGCCTTTAGGGAAAGTTAAGATGTTTCCCGGAGGTGTTTCTTGTCCTCAGTCTCTAAGAAGCTTGCTGTTCAATGTGTTTTGTATGCAGAGTGACTCAGAGATAATAAAGCAGATGAGCCAGGGGGCCCCTTGCTGGTCTCTTCACAATAACAACTCAGTCTGCAAGGAATCTCTCAGCCAGATGCAGGTGCTTTAAGAAAAACTCGGTACATTTAATAAAACAAAGACATGGGTACATCTTTTTGTTTGCTATAAAATGATAGAATATGCAGCAGGTGCTTGCAGCACCAAGAGGTTGGTACTGTATATACAGATTGAGAGTTGAACTTGAGCACTACCGACCTCTAGCTGTGTGACCTTGGACAAACTAGTCCGTTTCATACTTGTAAAAATGGGGGCGAGGATACTAACCTCACAGGTTCGTGAGGATTCAATGAGATGAAGAGCCTCTGGAGTCACACAGACCTGGGCTAAATCCCATGCTAAAAGCTTCCTTGCTCTGTGACCTTGGGCAAATTAAAGTTTCTGATCCTTGGGGAGCCTGGGTGGCTCAGTTGGTTGAGCGTCCGACTTCAGCTCGGGTCATGATCTCATGGTTCGTGAGTTCGAGCCCCGCGTCGGGCTCCATGCTGACAGCTCAGCGCCTGGAGCCTGCTTTGGATTCTGTGTCTCCCTCTCTCTCTGCTCCTCCCCTGCTCACACTTTGTCTCTCTCTCAAAAATAAATAAAGATTAAAAAATTAAAATAAAAAGAGTTTCTGATCCAGTATCCTATCTGGAAAGTGAAACAATGGTAGAGAGCTCCTAGTTTATCAATAAAGATGAATGCAGGGGCGCCTGGGTGGCTCAGTCAGTTAAGCGTCCGACTTTAGCTCAGGTCACGATCTCGTGGTCCGTGAGTTCAAGCCCCGTGTCGGGCTCTGGGCTGATGACTCAGAGCCTGGAGCCTGCTTCCGATTCTGTGTCTCCCTCTCTCTCTGCCCCTCCCCCGTTCATGTTCTGTCTCTCTCTGTCTCAAAAATAAATAAACGTTAAATAAATAAATAAATAAATAAATAAATAAATAAATAAATAAAATAAAATAAAGATGAATGCAAATAACAGCCATAAAGTGTCAGGCATGGAAGATGTGCTCAACAGACCTGTGAGTGTCATTTAGGAAAAAAGAGTTCTTTCTTCCTGCCGCTAGGCCCGCTTCAGTGCTGTTTTTACTTGGCCTTGCACAGCAAGACACGGGAGGAATGGACCCCTAATGGCTGCCCTGGGCTCGGTGCTCCCACAGTCCTCTCCATGCTTCTGGCCAAAGAGAAGCCCCCAAAGCAGAAGACAGGAGATGGTAAGGACTGAAACAAAGTCTGAAGGGTGGCCAAAGCTGACGTGGCACCAGCCCCTTTGAGACTGCAGAGCCTGGCCTTTGACCCTTTGGTCCAACGGCTCTGTATGGTTGTCAACAGAGAGCGGTGCTCTGGAATACATTAATGACCAGCTGACAGAAACCACAAAAATAATAACATCGCAGAATCTCCGAGCTGGAAGCGGCTTTAGCTGGTGTGGTCTGACCAGGGAAGGTAACTGATACCAAAGAGTGAAGTCACACAGCTTAATATAAGAACTAGGACCTGATGGAGTATCTTCCTACCCATAGTGCCTGATCTCACAACCTATAACAGTCACCTTAGAGAGTGAATGATTTAGCACTGAAGCTATATATTGCCTTATTTGAACTTCTCAAAAGCAGTTCTGCCCATCTCATTCTTGCAGGTACTGCTTTGTAGCCTAATTTTTAGTTTGTTTTTTAAAAGGTAAGGGTGTGCAGGGTGCCTGGGTGGCTCAGTCGGTTAAATGTCCAACTTCGGCTCAGGTCATGATTTCACAGTCCGTGAGTTCAAGCCCCGCGTCGGGCTCTGAGCTGACAGCTCAGAGCCTGGAGCCTGCTTCGGATTCTGTGTCTCCCTCTCTCTCTGCCCCTCCCCTACTTGCATATTCTCTCTCTCTCTCTTTCTCTCTCTCTCTCTCGCTCTCTCTCAAAAATAAACATTAAGAAAAAAAAAAAGGTAAGGGTGTGCTGAAATCCATATATCAAGCCACAGGTATACTTGATTAAAGTTATGGCCTTTCACTGTAGATTTAGAATTAAGAGAGGAGATGGGAATTTATAAAAGTTTTTGTTGTTTCTCAAAAGCAGCTGCCCCTGAAAATGAGAATTAAATCTAAGCACACAAATTCTCTGCATATATGTATGTATACACACGCACACACACATACATGCTCTGTGTGTGTATTTCCAAAGAAGATGGCTATAAAAAGCACTCAAACAGTTAACACTGGCTTGAAAACTAATTACTTCAATAAATATAAAAATTTCACACCTCAACTGGTGTTCTACATTTTCCATCTGGCTTTAAATCTGAAGTGAATTCATTTGCATTATAAAATTTGAAAGCTGTGGGTTCCGTTTAGATACTCTTTCTTTTAAATTATTAGCTTAGGTGGGGCGCCTGGGTGGCTCAGTCTGTTGGGCGTCCGACTTCGGCTCAGGTCACGATCTCGTGATTCACGGGTTCGAGCCCCGCGTCGGGCTCTGTGCTGACCCAGCTCAGAGCCTGGAGCCTGCTTTGTGGATTCTGTCTCCCTCTCTCTCTGCCCCTGCCCAGCTCATACTCTGTCTCTCTCTCTCTCAAAAACAAATAAAACATTTTTTAAAAATTTTTTAAAAAGTTTCTAAATTATTAGCTTAGGTGCTGAAGAATATAAAATAAAATAAAGCCTAAAAAAGCAGACTTCTGATGGATTTTTATTATGTCCGTTAATACATTATCAATACCAAAACAGAAATTAGCAGTCGTCTTCCCTCACTCTCCAATCCATACCCTACTTGGTCTCCATTTCTATCGAGTGTACACAGAATGATACAGACTGGCTGATTTCCACATCTGTAGTAGATATAATTCACTACTAGGAGGCACCACAGATTTTTCAGTGTCTTAAGAAGGTTGCCAAAGTAAAATATGGAAGAGACATTTGGTGTATTTTTCAGAAAAGCACATAGTAAATTGGCCCCACAATAGTTGGGTTCCTCACTGAGACCAAGTACTTAGTACACAGAGCAACGAGCAACGTATCTTCTCTGTAGACTGCTATTTTAAAATTTTTTTTTCAACGTTTTTTATTTATTTTTGGGACAGAGAGAGACAGAGCATGAACGGGGGAGGGGCAGAGAGAGAGGGAGACACAGAATCGGAAACAGGCTCCAGGCTCCGAGCCATCAGCCCAGAGCCTGACGCGGGGCTCGAACTCACGGACCGCGAGATCGTGACCTGGCTGAAGTCAGATGCTTAACCGACTGTGCCACCCAGGCGCCCCTGTAGACTGCTATTTTAAATGTATATGTCTGCCCATTTAGCAAACCAGTGCATTCCCTATGAAATGAAAGATGCCACATCCTGGAAGAATTTCCTGATAGTTAAATCCCAACTGGTTTCATTTAATCCAGAAAATATTTACGGTGTGCTTATTATGTCTCTAGCATGGTTAGAATAGAAACCTCTGTATAAACTTCTACAAATGCCACTAACGTCCGTTTCAAAGACGTAGCATTTTTCATTTTACAGTGTTCAGAAATAATTTCATAAGTAGCTACACCTTTCTATTTCTTTTTTTTTTTTTTTTAATTTTTTTTTTTCAACGTTTATTTATTTTTGGGACAGAGAGAGACAGAGCATGAACGGGGGAGGGACAGAGAGAGAGGGAGACACAGAATCGGAAACAGGCTCCAGGCTCTGAGCCATCAGCCCAGAGCCCGACGCGGGGCTCGAACTCACGGACCGCGAGATCGTGACCTGGCTGAAGTCGGACGCTTAACCGACTGCGCCACCCAGGCGCCCCAACACCTTTCTATTTCTAATGAGATCAAAGAAACCATTGCTAAAGAGGCAGTCTTTAGGGTCTTTAGGCTCCAATGCTAGAGCCAAGATGTAAAGAACCTAATTGCTGGGGCACCTGGGTGGACCAGTCAGTTGAGCGTCAGCTCTTGATTTCGGCTCAGGTCATGATCCCAAGGTTGTGGGATCAAGTCCTGTGTCTGGCTCTGCCCTGAGTGTGGAGTCTGCTTAAGATTCTCTCTCTCCCTCTGCCCCTCTCCCCTGCTCGGGATCTCTCTCTAAAATAAAAAATAAATAAATAAATAAATAAATAAATAAATAAATAAAAATAATAAAAGACTCTACCTTTAAAAAAGAAAAGAAAAAACAGAATTCTTGACAAACACCTAATTCCCCAGCTTGGTCCCCTCCGCATCCCCCCCCAACTCCTCCCCAAGTTAGATATTTATATGCTGCACAAGGAATTTCAGATCGAGATAACACTGTGCTTTTCATCTCATGCAACAGCCTTCTCAGATTCCAAGAGCTGGGAAAACAGTCCTGACACAAGGTTACTTACATGGAGAGTCAAATGATTTTGTAGGATGCTTCGTTCCGGGAAGAGAAAAGGGACTTTGATTCAGGGCCACATAAGGTGCTGGCAGCATAAAGACACTCATAAGAGTGTCCAAAAACACTGTGGTAAAGGAGTTGAGACAGCAGCAAAGGATTGATACAGCTTTGTGGTTAAAAGCACTTGCACATATCCAATCTCATCTATTTTTACAGTGACACTGTTAACGAGTACGCGGCTGTTTACAGCCAGAAAAACAAGGCAATATATATATATAGCTTTGGTGCTAAATCATATTCACTCTCTAGGGTGACCATATGTAAAGACTCTAACAGTTCAGGCAGTTATTTTGAAACATTTACTCCACATTTTTTCTTAAAGCCCAACAATTTCTGATGCCAGTAGATGGCACTAACAGTATACACTATCAAATTCAATTCCTTTCGCTCCCGCTTTGAAAAGACTGTACTCTTGTATGGAAACATTTTAGTAGCCAAAGAAAACTGCGTTAAAAAACCCTGCTATTTCCGTGAAGTAAAAAAATAATAATAATAATAATAAATGAATAAATAAATAAATAAATAATAAAACACCCTTAAGAAAGAAGCAATCCTGTAGAGCTTAGCCTGTGCCTATCTTCTGTCCACAAAACACAGCATTCCTCCCCCTGGACTAGACCATCCGTCGCTCTAATCCAGTTCTTGTAAATACTCCATCACGTGACTGACACATTGCATTTCTTGCCAGCAAGTGCAGTGCTGGGCAGAAGGCACCCATGGAGTCCCTGTCCCCACGTCTTCATAAAAATCAGTGGAACAAAGGAGAACAGAAATTGGGGGTCAGAAGAAAAAAAGGAAAAAACATAGAAACACACTAAAAAAAAAAATCAAGTTAATGGGTGACAGAAAAAAAGCTCAAGGAAGACAGACTGAGGAACCACTTAGAAAGACTCAGAGAGTCGATCGCCGATAAGAGCGAGGAGTTCGGGATACCTGTGAATAGCTGCGAAAAGGTCTTCTGTGGTCCGGGGTCTGCTGGGGGTCATCACCTCCTCACTCCCTTCTTCCCTAAGGAAGTCGCAGGCCTCCGAGGAAGCAGCCCCTGTGTCCGGCTCTGGCACCCCGGCTGTAGGGAAGCAAGCCGATACAGGACGCGCACAAGTGACTTGAATTGGCACTTTTCACCAGGCTTCCCCATCTGCTTCCCTGCCATTCCCGATAACGTGAGAACCCTGGGACAGGCAGTGGGGTCGGCAGTTTGATCTTTTATTTGGATCACAAATAAAAGACAGCCAAAGCTCACTCTCTTCTGTTGAAGTCCGGGGCTCCTACTGAATCTCTCCCTCCGATTTTGTTGCAACATTTCTTTGCAGCTCTCCAGAAGGGAGATTACTCATTGCTGTTTAATAAACACCCTGTCTGCTGCGGACCACGCTGCCCCTCTATTTTCTGACGTTCAGTAAGCCGTACCCTCAGATCCAGGTTTTTTTTTTTTTTTTAAATATCATAAAATGCCAAGTTGGTAACCTAAGTGGGAGGCAGCACAATGAGCCCACATGCGGCTAGCTTTACCTTGAACATGCACCGGCCCTATCTTCTGCCTGGGCTGCATGTGGTCGGAGGGGAAGGAGAGAGAAAAGCAGACTCACGCCCTCCGTCCTGTAGAGACAGGCAGCTCTCCGCGCTGCCTCCACCGTCTGCACTGTTCTCGGCACCTGGCTCCTCCTGCTTGGCGGCTGGCGAGACATCGGGCTGCACCATGGGGACATTGGCTCTCACTCTGCCGGGGGAAGCGGGAGCTGCAGCCCCTCCCTCGAGATCCGAGCCGCCAGGACCGGTCTCGTCTGGACCGGCCCCGGCTCTACAAGTCTCGGCTGCCTCTCCCCTCGTGGGGCTGGGCGATGCTCCGCTCACGTTCTCCGCGGGCTCCGCTGTGAAATCTGTCTGCGGAGGTGGCACCACAAGGAACAGTTTGGGCTTCTTGGAAATGGGGGGTGGCTTCCTGCCGGGGGACGGGCCGGGGGGCTCCTGGAGCGGGGCGGCCCCGGCCTCTGGCTCCGCGGCGCGGCCCGGGCTGCGGCTCAGGAGGCCACGCTCGGCTGCACCGTCCTGGTGACCCTGACTCAAGCTCTTGGCAGGAGTCGGCGGCGAGCCTGTCACAGAGGCAGTCTGGCTTTCACTCTCCATTTCATTTATGCTATTTCGGGATTTCAGGAAAGCAGATGGCTTTAAATGATACTGGGGAACAACCGGAGTTAGTGTTTCCTGAGACACTTGTTCATATAACAGTGCTTGCTCGGATCCTGAGTTCTTTTTCACGGGCCTCAACTGTACCATCTGCAATGCTTCAGTGGTTATCAGGGGCATGGGGGGTCTAGTGCCCTCCTCTTTGCTAGCGGGCTGCCTACCGGCCTCCCAGGAGCATTCGGGCTGGCCAGATTTTTTGAAAGAAGGCCTGGCATCTTTCATCAATTTGGGGTCAAGGGGTGGGGCAGGCGGGGGAGCCGAGGAGGGTACCGAGGCAGGGGGAGGCGGCAGGGAAGCCGAGGCACCCAGAGGAAGGGGGCTAAGTGCCCTGGGGGGAGGGGGAAAGCCCTGGCCAGGGAGGGGACAGAAGGGAGTGAGAGCTTCCGGTGGTGGAGGGGGAAAAAGGGGAGACTGAGGCAGAGAGCCCTCGGGGGAGTCTACTAAAGGCGGGGGAGGGGGAAGAGGAACGGCAGCAAGGGGAGAGGCCAGCGCAGAGTCCAGCTTCTTCATCGTCCCGCTTCCTTCCGTGGAAGTGTTGGAAGACAGGGAGGTGGACGACGAGGAGACGGACACTGAAGATACCAGGGAGGACTTCCTCTCTGGCACCTTGGGCTTGGTCTTCCCCTTCCCGTTTGCTGGTGACGCGGATTTTAAAAACACAGGCACAGGGGTGAGCGCTGTGGGTGTATTCGACTGGCTGGAATATCCACTGGATGGAGAAGTGACTCTGTGGGACTTCTCCGGTGACGTGACCTTTGGTTTGACGGCGCCACCGGGCACCTGGGGCATCGCGGTCCCGGAGCCCTCCTGGACCTGGCAGGCTGGCCCGTCTCCGGCCGGCGCCCCGCTGCCGCCGGGGCAGCCCCCGCCGGGGATCCCGGGGTCTTCCTGCGCGCCCGTGTAGTCAATGTAGTACCCCCAGGGGTCCGCGTACTCGGACTTGACGCTGCTCGTGTCGCTCTGCGACGGCGTGGCCCCGCACAGGGAGTACACGTTGGGGGCGGTGGCCGAGGTCATGCTGCTGCCCGCGCTCACCGTGCTCTGGCTGCGGGAGCGGGACAGCCAGGGCTCTTCACAGTCGCTGCAGGGGCTCTGCGAGGGCGAGCTGCCGCCCCTGGCCTTGCCCGGGAGGTTCAGCTGCAGCGAGTGCTGAAGCGAGGCGATCAGGCTCTCGTTCAGCGCCTGTCCGTTGGCCTGCACGCCCTTCTTGGGAACCCTGCGCAGGGAGTCCGTCCGGGAGGGTGGCAGGGGCGGCTTCTTCGCTTTCTTCAAAGAGATGTTACGCGAAAGGGACTTGTCATGGTCACGCGGCCGGTCCCCTTGGCTCTTCCGAGCTCGCCCATCAAAAACATTGACCACGCTGTGCCTGGGGTTCCCGAAGCCATCGCTGCTATTGCACAGGTTTCCAGATCCGTGTCCGGCGTCGGGGTGCATAGATGCGTAGAAGCCATCGTGCTCCTCTGAATACAGGGACCTGGCATCATCTTTGGTCGACGTTTGATCCAAACTGCAGCTGCTCATGTTACTTCCGGGAGTGGAGAAGCCGGGAGTTGCCGCACGTGCCTTCAGTGGGGATGCCTGTCCGTTACCTGCGGCGCCGTATTCCCAGGGCTCCGAGCTGCCGTGCCCCCCGCCCTCGGAAAAACTGGACTCGCTTTTGCCATCCACATCCTGGGCGTGCGCTGGAAAGCCCAGGTTGTTTTTACAGTCGTAGGTCATGGCTTGGGATCCATTCTCCCGACTAGCTGGAGTATTTAGAGAGACCGCGGAATCACAGAGGGAGGACAGCATGGCTGCACTGGGGGGATGGGGATCTAGGGCCTGGGAAAGAACAGTGGGGTGACCCTCAGTCCAGTGACCGCCGTGAGACTGATGGCCCTCTTTACTAGCATGCTTGGACAGGAGGTGCTCTCTGGATTTTGCCTTCAGGTATGAACAGGAGCTGGTAATTTTACCGTCCAGCTGTCCTGGACTGTGAGCAGCGTGAATAATAATGACCTCCGGAGACGACGAGAGCGTGGCGTTTGGGATGATGCTGGTGGAATAGGTTGCGTGAGGAGAAACCACGCACGCTGGGCTAATCACGTTCTCAAAGTGCCTCAGCTCCTGGGACTTGGGCCTCAAAAGTGTTCTGGTCCTCGAGGCACCTCCTAAGCGTCCTAGGTTTTCATCTACTTGTGGGTTCCCGCTCTGGTATGGGCGCGCGCCATCCAGGTCTTCCGCAGGGCCCAGGGGACCCAGCCGTGGCTCGAGGGACTGGATGTTTGCCCTTGCTCCAGAACGTGGAAGGCTGTGGAAACCAGCATCACTGTGGAGGCGGGAAGGGAACACGATACCCGCGGAATCGCTCAGCACAGACATGTTCCCAGAGGAGCCTGAGAAGTGGCTCATCTGGGCGGCGATGCCTTGCCCCTTCTGTGCCCTGATTCTTCTCATGGAAGGTGGTACAACTTTCACTTCCTCGGTCTGACAGCTGGAGTCCCTGGTTTCTGAGCGCTGCCCAGCAGCCCGAGAGCTGTCAAGCCTTCCTAGTGTGGAGTAGTGGTCTGGGGTATACACTGAGTGAGCACCGACCTCATCCTGGCCGGTGCCTGATGCTGGAGATAAAGCAGAAAGAGGCTTGTTACCTAAAAATAAAAATATGTTAGTTCATCACTGATACCCTCATCCCCTTTTTACTCTGCTGTACTTAAAAATATTTTTTTTTTTCAATTCGATTTAGTTTTTCTTTCCTCCTGTAGGCACCTGAGAGTTTAAACAGTTATTGATACTCCTAAAAATAAAAACCCTTCTTATGAATGTCAGGTACTTCTCTCGATTTGTACTTCAAACCCTCCTATAGGGTGAGCGCTACATATGGAATTCTCAGTTACTCTCTTTAAGATCAAAGCTGAACACTCTGTGCAAGAGATACTTTTCAAATAACCTCCTTTCGGTAAAGATTTCAAGGTGGCCTGTCACCCGCCAGGTGACTGTGCCGAGTATCTGTCAAGCTGTGACGATGTTTCCCAAAGACAAAGGAATGTAGTGGTTCAATAGCAGGGCTACAGAGATACCATTTACAGGGGATATTGGTATAAAACAGTGTTGATTACATTAATTTTTTATGTCAGCAGGAATTCCAAGGGAAAAATGATTTACAGGCCCATCTGTGTATCAAACATTTCAGTATCCATGTTAGACCATTGTCATCTGTCTGTCAGTGACATTCAAAATCCAATGGCAATCTGTTATGTTCTGGTGGGGGGAAAGCTGCAAGAATTCATCCAGTGAGCATTTCCTCAAATTAGGGTTATTCATTTCTTGGAGCTCTAAAACCAAATGAGAGCAGGTATGTTTAAAGGTGGGGCGGGGCAGGGCGGGGAGGGGGGAAGCATAAGGAGGGCCAAACAGAGAGGGAAATGGATGAGAAAAAACCTTAAGTGTAGATAACAGTTAGATTTCAAAATACCTAGAAAGGAACAGAATCTTAAAAACACAAATCCAATATGAAACCAACAATTTAGCCAAAGTGGAGACGCAGACAGAGAGAGAGAGACTGAGAGAGAGAGAGAGAGAGAGGAGAGGGAGAGAGAAACCAATTCATGCATAGTAACTAACCACTAGGACACGTTAAATCTTGAAAAGTAACAGCAAAACCAGTTTTCTCTACACTGTTTCAAAAACTGAAAAATTCTCAGTCATGGGCTTTGCTGAGCAATGCAAGTTGGGTGCCTGCTGGCATCACTGTTCACCTGGGCAAGGACACCAGTGGTGATGGGATTCCCGCGAACTCCTTCCCTATCGCACATGAACTAACTACGTGTCCCTGACTGGACATCCAAATACCAAGGATATTACAAAAATGGCAGCGATGTTCTTGTATGAACCACAAAGGAGATGTCATCCTGTGAGGAATAAAGCATAAAGCCTTTTCCTTCACTGTGATGATGGAGAATATTTTTATACTGGTATCTTTTAGCAAAGAGGATCTGTTTCCTCCCCCCTACTTCTCTGCCAGTTACGCTCACTGAAGACAGACAGACACGCGCACGTGCGCACCCACACATGCACACAAGGTTCTCCCTTAGAAAGAGAGGAAGTGGGTCAAAGGGCAGGAGCAGGAGAAAAATCCACTTTGAGGAAAGAAAACAAAAGATGAAGGTTTTGCTATTTTAAGAGGTATTTTAGTAGGTGGGAAAATCGACTTGCATGGCTCCACCAGTTTGCTTCCAAATATTCAAGTTACCTTATTCCATTGAACAATGGATATTCATGCTTTTTCTTCTAAGATTGCAGCCGTTTTGCACGGGATCAGTGGTAGATTTTTAATGGTCTTTAAGGGCCATAAACAAAGTACTGATTCTTTCAGGTAACAATTCTGAATGTGAAACCATTTTAGGCTTCTGAAAATGGAAATATAACCGTTTCTTCGCCATTTACAGCCCAGTACAACTTTCTTATTAACAAAGTTTTTCTAAAGACTTTAAAAAACATGTGTGAAAAACAACTCACATATCATCCGTCACAGGGACCACCAAAGTTCTATTCCCAAAACAGACTGCCTAATATTTTCATAGTACAAAAAGTGTCACATATTATAGGATATAGATGAACGCTATCTTGACCAGAATTCAATAACAAAAACAGACTATAAATAAAGAGATCTGTGGGGCACCTGGGTGGCTCAGTTTGTTAAGCATCTGGCTTCAGCTCATACCATGCTCTCAGGGCTCATGGGTTCAAGCCTCGCATCAGGCTGTGCACCGACAGTGTGGAGCCTGCTTGGGATTCTCTCTCTCCCCCTTCTCTCTCTGCCCCTCCCCCATCTCAAAATAAATAAATAAACTTAAAAAAAAAAGAGAGGACTGCAAATATAGACCTCTCGGGTGCTGCTAAAAATCTTGAATGGATTTATCTGATTTTACAACATAAAGAAATAATTATATTTTTTCTTCTACTTATTACGCAATACTACAAGGTATGTCGAATTAGAATTAAAAAAAAATGTAATCAAAGCCAGTTAATTTAAGGTTTAATAGGTGGATTTTTAAAAAGTCATGTCTGGTCTTATGTTCTTAATGTTCTTTGTACAAACTATCAAAAAATCATTCAGAAGGGGAATTCCTTTAAGTGAAGCTTTTTCTGCTTGGGGAATACATATTGTTCAAGGACTATTTAAACTCTTCAGGAGCCAAATATAATTGTATACCAACAAAATAATCCTATCTGATTCTAAAAGATGAAAACTTGGGGCGCCTGGGTGGCGCAGTCGGTTAAGCGTCCGGCTTCAGCCAGGTCACGATCTCACGGTCCGTGAGTTCGAGCCCCACGTCGGGCTCTGTGCTGATGGCTCAGAGCCTGGAGCCTGCTTCAGATTCTGTGTCTCCCTCTCTGCCCCTCCCCCGTTCATGCTCTGTCTCTCTCTGTCCCAAAAATAAATAAACGTTCAAAAAAAAAATTTAAAAAAAAAAAAAATAAAAGATGAAAACTCATAATGGGTTGTTCAAATACATTTCTATGTATATATAAGATAATAAGAGTAAAGAAAAAATTAGAAATTTTGTCCGATTCACTTAAATGGAAGGCAACGAATTCTAGGCCATCAAGACTTTAGAGAGTAAATCTCATAGCTTGACTTCAAAGTACAAACTGGCTCATCTCAAAAATGAAAATAAAAATAAAAATAAAAAAAATAAAATAAAATAAAACAACTCATCTCTAGAGTCCACTGTTTATGGTTTCTAAAGTGAAAAGTGCATATAATGAAGCACAATCAACTTTAATTCTGGAAGAATCTCTGGTTTGATTTTTAAAACTCCGAATCTCCAGCAACTTGGGCAGTGTCTAGTGGACAGGAAGTATCTTTCCTAGTGAATGTTTTCTTTTCAGATAATCATATCCTTTTTTTTATCTAATTTGTTTGACTCAGCCATACTTCCCTCTTCTTCGTATCTAAAAAAGACTAATTTTTAAGGAAAATACCAAGTGTCTATAAGCTTTCAAACCAGACACCTTTCAAGTACAGAATATTGGGGAGAAAAGGCAAGATCAACCAGAAGTCATAAAATGAATGAAGAAAATACAGGATCCAAATTTTCTGCTAAATGTTACTCTATTCAATATTTATTTATTTTTGAGACAGAGAGAGACAGAGTGTGAACAGGGGAGGGTCAGAGAGAGAGGGAGACACAGAATCCAAAGCAGGCTCCAGGCTCTGAGCCGTCACCACAGAGCCCGATGCGGGGCTCGAACTCACGCAAGTGAGATCGTGACCTGAGCTGAAGTCGGACACTTAACCGACGGAGCCACCCAGGTGCCCCAAATGTTACTCTATTCAAAGGTTATTTTCCCTTACTCTATCAATCCTTTCAACTAGTCTATCTATAAAAGTACAGTTGTTTCTTATCTTTTCTTTCTTTTTTTTTTAAACTAGCTCTCACTTCAATATAGCTGTCTCAGTGGACCACCAGCTATGATCCAAGTTATGTCGACTGCGCAGTGACATCAACTGTCTCTGTTTGGCCAAGACCACTGCGCAATGATGTGGGCAGAGCTATTTCCTTTCCTCCAGCATTGTTGGTGTTTCTATGTCACATACAAAAGAGATGGGAGCATGGGCCCCAGGGACTCAATTACTGATTTTAAAAATACAATTACAGAAGACCTGATTTACCTAGCTGATCAGATCATTCCACTAAGATCAAAGAGGCAACTGAGTTATTGGCTCCATACTGGTTGGTTTAGTAATACAAGTGATAAATTTCATTATCTCTGAGGTTCTAGAAATCATGTTACATATATACATAGAGAGAGAGAGAGAGAGAGAGAGAGAGGGAGAGAGGGAGGGGGGAGTGAACAGGGGGAGACACAGAGATAATTCACACTGAATACTTGTGTGTATGTATGTTTTTCTGAGTCAAATTATTCTTATACTCTTTGCACAAAGCCATCCAAAACCTACCTATTTTGGTTGCACAGCCATTTAAAATGTAGACTACCCTGAAATATCAACCTTGTTATCTTACAAAGGGTATGTCTTTAAAGTCACTCCTTTAGGTTAAGGAACGTCCCCTAAAAGACCAGTTAAAATAAAAACATTACTGCAGTGCTGTAAGGAATTAGCCCATTAAGTATCTACTGAACATAAGAGTATGTACTAGTTTCTCACATAAGTTAGCTGTCACCTAAAGGAAGAAAAAAAGAGAAAGAGTCTGAAAGAATGAGATCCAGGAGGACCGGCCCAGATCTGGAAGCAGATGCAGGGGCACGGATGGAAGACAGATTTCTCAAACCCTGTGGATGCAATCTCACCTTTGTTTGCGATAAGACCCTGTGTTATGAAATAAGACGGGCACTTGTATGTCACCTGGGTCACCGGAACTACCTAGAGCAAAAGCAAAGCATTGCTATTCTTGTCCCACTGTGGCTTCAGTCTAGAAGGCAGAACATACATATCGGAGAACTGGGTGGCAGTAAAAGAGAACGCCAGGTAAAGAAGAGTGAGCCTTCTGTCCCTAAAACAGGGCATTTCAGCAGGTGTTTTGGGAAAAAACACATAGGAACAATGTCTGTAGCACTTGGAAGCTGAAGCAGGCAATGCTACCTCAAAGTATAACAGATCACTAGAGCTAGGATAAACCCATTTTGACTCAAAGACTGCGGGGCAAGTTCCGAAAGAATTATCCCGAGTATCTAGACTGTAACCTTCAAAAGCAAATAAAAGTAAAAACATCAGGTGAAAGCAACTATGAGGAAGTAAGTCCACAGGTTGGCTGAAGAGAAAGAGGCAAATTTCAAAATAGGTAGTATTAAGTTCCCTACGGTAATTACAAAAGCAGCTTTTATGTTAACCTATAGTGAACCTACCGGCACCAAGTGCTTCACCTGTATAAATTCATGACACCCTCAGACAACCCTATGAGGTATGTTCTGTCAATATCAACAACCGCATTATTTGAATGAGGAAGGAGACTCGGGCAGGTGAAGTAACCAGCCTGAGGCCACCCCGGGCGTCAGCGGCAGAGCTGGGATTCAAATCCACACATCTGGCGCCAGAGTCCCTGCCCCGGCCCAGCGTGCGCTGCTGTCTGTGTAGACATTCCCAATGAGCCCATTGAAAACCAAAGGAGGAAGGGAATATAGAAAGAGGAGAGTGAGAGGGTTACCCAAAGCATCTATAAAGATAAGCAGAAATAATATGGATAAGTGAATTATGAAATAAATAACCTTCTCTGCTAGCCCCCCCCCAAAATGAGGGGGGGGTTCTTTCTTTTCTGTTTTTATCACAGGTTGAAAAATATTGAATTAAAAACCTATGAAACCGTTTCCTTGGACATTCCATTAAGGCACTATCCAACATAAATGAGTATTTTCTGTTGTACTGAAATTTACTAATTATCTCACACTTGCTGTCTCTTTGATGACAAAATGGCCATCACCGTTGTCAGTATTAACTAATGAAGTCCATAGTCATTATCTGGAGTCCTAGAATGAGTTTTTGGTTTTATGAAAACTTAAAATCTAAATGAAAGGTAAATTTCATTGTGGAAATACCCAATGTGCAAGGCACATGGAGATGCTGACATTACTGTAAATGTCTATCACCCCAGTTGACAGTCTTTATATAAGCTCTTCCTGTCACTGTCTCACCAAAACTCAACAAACCATCTGCAGGGGATGTTAAGACTTGTACCCAGTGCTGCACTCAGGAGAGAAGCTGGCCCTCTGGGGGCACCAAACGGCTATCAGAATGTATTGATCTCGTAAGCACCACAATGAGGTTAGCGTAGTAATGCTGAGCAGTAACGAGGGGCAACAGAATACAGTTCTGATGAGCCATACCTAGCTCCTTCTGTATGTTGTCAGGGACTCCTGTAATAGTCTTTCTCCTTTTGACTTTCTTCGGTCGTCTTACCAGAGTGTCTGTGTAAATTAGAGACCGCCGAAGGCTGGCCTGGCGATCGAAATTCTCCCCTAATATAGAGTAGTAGAACAAGCAAAGCAATGTTATTCTCAAGCAAGCCGACACCATGCACTCTCTTCGAGAAGCTTGTTGTAAAATGATAAGAAGGTTATTAATAATGATGTTAGCCAGTCTTATGATGATGAATGAATGCTGAAGGCCAAAAAAAGAAGGAAAGCACATTATCGTCATAAGGCTATTTTTTCACTTCCGGTCTACTTCCAAAGGAAGCGCCTTGATCTCATTTGCACATGAGCTGGGGTAACAAGTGCAAATTTGTTAACATGACTTGAAGAGTGATTCTCTGTTATTTACAAAAATGGGTCATTTTGGAAGTGTTTTACATAGGCCCTATCGTCACCAAAATCACTCTCCACATCAGCGTAGGGTGTGGTGAAGGCAATGAGCCTATTGTGTTCACGTGTTCTCTCTAGAGAGCAATATGATGTCTCGTCCTGTGTGAGGATACAAATAATCAAGAATTCTTGGATGCAGAGCTTTCTCTTTCTGTCAAGGAGGCTGACCATTTGGGCAGGCTGCGGTAATTGTTATGGCGTAGATACAACTGTAATGACCGATAAAAAGCCTTATAATGATAAAGTACTTTTACCACAATGAGACCCAGTAGCACTGCTGTTGTTAAAGCTGAACTGCTTTCTTTCTGCTTCTTGATCACTTTTGACAATTGATCTTAATTCAGACATTTCAGGTAGTTTTGCAATCAAATCTAGAATGCCATATGCACAGGACTGTTTTTTGTCCTCTCAAGTACGAACTTGTGTGATTAGCACACCAATGGAAACCATAAAATAATAAAGTAGCAGTTACTGATTGGTCTGCTTTAAATTCTTTCCCAGTTTAATTAAAGAAAGTTTTGTAGCACTGTCTCTGTTAACTGGTTATTCTCCTCAAAAAGAGATTTTAAAAATACATATACACACGAATTATATACTCCCATCATGCTTATGTTGTACAAAAAGAAGTATATAAACATTCACTCTTTTTAGCAATATTGACACACAAAGTGAGTATGTTGTAAACAAGGCACCTCTATTTAAATAGGAATAAACTGTGATTAGAAACTCCTTTAAAGCAAAACAGAGGATAAAAGATCTGAATGATCAAAGCACATTTCATGTACGAAGCAACAAACACAAATAAATGCTTGCAACTTTGTTCCTAATGGAGAAAACCAGAAATGATTGAGAGAAGATGGTGAAACACTTGAAGGTATCATCACTGTAATAAACGCATCACTAAGTACAATAGCACGTATGATGCTTGTAAGGGGGCAAGCCATGACTTCAACGGTCCATAGTTCCCTGCCGCAGAGGAAAACAATTTCCTTGTATGAAGGTATTAAAAACAGACAAAACATCAACAGATAGCTGCATTTAGTCTCTACTTTTGCTTCCTTAAAAACAAAAACAAGAAATAAACCACTCAAATTCCAAGGAAATTAAGAAACAAACCACAAGAATGGACATCTAAGACATATGCCATTAAAGGCACCAAACTCTCCATCTTGCATCATGGCCTCAAATGTCTGTCCCCGATGGTGGACTAAACATTTCTTGAGGGTAGGTACCATGATTCTTGTACTTTAGCACCCCCTGTGTCACTCAGTTCAATGCCTGACACAAAGTAGTTACTCAATAAATATTTGTTGAGAGGCACTGGTTCACTCCCTTTCATTGAAAAACAGCCTTAATCATGGTTACTACTTAGCAATAAACTTAGTTAACGGCAGACATTAGTACAAAGCCAGCGTGCCAAAACTGTTAAGCATGGTACCACTCTATTTATCTTCCAGGTGGAAGGCTTTTAATCCACATGGCGAATAGGAAACCTACACATATATGCATTTCATTTGAAACATTTTTTTTTTTTTCCTTCCTCAACTCCTAGAACATGATGATTCCCTACAGGACTATGACTGAGGGGATTAAATTGATTTTCATGCTGGCAGCTCATTGTGCTAATGTTCTGCTGCTATGCCTGGCCGGCTTCACTCTGGACGTAAAATAATATATTTATCGACATTTCTTTCCCCTGCTGATCCTGACTGAAAAGCAAACCGGAGGGTCGATGTTCATCCAAATAAATGAACACATGACAATTCCCTACAGGAAGCTATATTTTAGTCTCAAAAGCCTTCTATGGCTGCAGAAACACATCATTTAAAGAGGAGGAAGTGGTATAACCTAGGTCAACTCGACTGCTGAAAGTGGAAACTTTAAATTTAATGCTTCTTTGTATCAGAATGGTAGAAAAATTAACATCTTTATGTAATGCATGTATATGTATGTGAACACATGATCCAGAAGATGGATCAATACACATGCAACTAGATACTAGATTTGATTATTACAGTTCTGAAAATGCTAATCACTCAATTAAAAGTAAACTGCATTTTGGCATAACTCATTTTGCTCACTTCTTTGTCATTTGCCTTTCCTATGTGGCATTTGAAGGCCTCCTTTTAAACTCTGTGTAATTCATATCTACTTAGTCATCAACAGGAGGGAATTGCAGCTCAAAGAAATGGCAATGTCTTCTGTTGTTACAATGCATTTCATTGCAAATGATTATTTCTGAGGCTGTAGTTACTCTGTTTTAAATTTCCTGATCTCAGGATAATGCATTTATCCTAATTCCATTAAGGACTGCCATATTTCATAGCACAATCTTCTTATCTTACAATATTACTTTGGAGGCATCTAATCATATATAATGTAATTTATGTTTCTGCTGCATTTAATCAATCAAATAATGTAATGCGTTTTCTTATAGAAAATTTGTGTCCACATATTCCATTAAGCAATAAACACACTTTATTCTGAAACACAGCTACTTCTAAAAATAACCTTAAAAAAATATGGTGCCTATGTTTCACTCTAGGTGCATGAGAGGTGCATGAGAATCACACTTGGGAAGATCAATGTTATTTGCAAAGAAAATGGAATAAAATACTACGCTATTCCTTTAAGGCTTAAATACAATCAATGTGGGAGAATGTACCTGGAATTTAAAATAATTCATGCACTTATTTACTAAATTTCTCAGGAATTCAAAATAGATGTAATTTTTATTTTAAGTGTAATTTTTAAACATCTGTAAGGTTTTTTTTTTAAAAAAAGTCTGCATTAACTATCAAAATACAAAAACCTTTCTAACAGCAGACCACAGCATTAGCTTCAGAAATACAGCAAGGGTGCTATGGGTTTTCATCCTAATTTTTTATGAAAACTCGGCCTTATTGGTCACCTGATACTTTTTAGGTTCTGGCCCTAGAGGCCATGCTTCTGTAAGGACTGGTTATCGATGACGATTATTAGCAACCAGTTTCTCTTGAATACACTGTCCAACGTTAACTCTTAACACATCTATTTTACACATGGTATGCTTCCCAAACCACAGACCTTTTTTATGAGGTACGGAACTGATAAAGCAGGAAAAATCTGGTGCCTTTTAACAGTTCCTCTAAGTTCATGAAATACTGTCTTTGAGCTTCATGTACCTTGTTATCTGTCCCCTTAAATATTACAGATGATTAAAATCTGAGCATAATATTCCAAAAGAACTTGAATTTGAAGATTATAGAATTCAAATTATGAGGATCAAAATATGACTTGACCATCCTCTTAACTTTAAAACAGTATTTTCATAATCCTTACTGTTAGTTCACTTGATATTCTTATTTTAAGCAATTTGAGAAGACAAAAGGGCAAGAAAATCTATCACTCAAAAATATCACAAAACTGTTACTTCTTCACTTCCATAAATACTACATAAAACAGCCCTTTAGAAGGGAAATGTCATTGTTTCCTTACCCAGGGCCACATTTAGAAGATGTTCCCAAATAAACAAAATATTTTAAAGAAGCAATTCAATGAAAAAAGACACACACATTTTCTATGAATTCCATGACATCAACCTTTGGTGACAGCCCTCTAATCTTACAAGCAAGAGATATTTCATATGCATGCACACATATAAATTTTTGTATTCCTTTACTTAAACACAGAGCAGGAAGCCAGGCTATAGCTATTTACCTTTGACGTACAAGTGAGATGCTAAGAGCATATAACAAACAGAAGCCAAAGTCATTTTCCCAAGTATGTTTAGAAACCTATCTGTACAGCAAAGCATACCAGTTATATTAATGGGAACCACATCAGCCTGGATTGTTTGGGCTTGCTGTCGCATCTTCTCTTCTGGCGTTGGCAAAGGAAGTGACTTGGTCCAGTTCGTTTGAGTATGAAGGTCAGAGAAGTCACTTGAGGTTGGCGTGTCAGGTCTCCTGATGGAAATAAGTCTTTCCTCTTCTGATGAAGAAATAGAACACTGCAGGGAAAACGGTAAGTAGATGCTGTAGTGTGCAAATAGCTGGCAAAAACATTTAAAAATACATTCCTTGTTTAAAGCCTTTTTTCAACTAGGGCGCGGGCGCCTGGGTGGCTCAGTCGGTTGAGTGGCCGACTTTAGCTCAGGTCATGATCTCACGGTCTGTGAGTTCGAGCCCTGCGTCGGGCTCCGTGCTGACAGCTCAGAGCCTAGAGCCTGCTTCAGATTCTGTGTCTCCCTCTCTCTGTCCCTCCTCCACTCAGTCTGTCTCTGTCTCTCAAAAATGAATAAATGTTAAATAAATAAATCAATAAAATATTTTTTCAACTCATTAAAAGCGAGCCAAAAAAAAAAAAAAAAACTGGCCACATTTAAGAAAGAAGCAATAGTTTGCAAGAAAACTGCTCATCATCTTGAGCATGACCCGTTATATATATGATTCACGCCGTCGCCTTAGTCTCTAAACCATGAGGTCTGCAAACGGTTTTGCTGACCCTCGATATCTTTTCAGTTCTTCCTGTTTCTCCTATATTTACTGTGGTCAGAAAGCTTATGGATTTAGTTGAATTCTAGAAGCCAGGAGAAGCATCATGGCTGTGGCCATCGGTTTCCATTTTTATTAAAATTTTGTTTGCTCAAAGTCATTTCTAGCCTCAACCTCATTTCCTTCAGGCGCTGACCTCAAGGAACATTTCTGGAATCATAGAGCTATTGTGTGCTCTTCTGAAACCATTTATATGAAAACAATTGGTGTGAAATTGTTAAATTCTAAGAAGCTGACTGAAGCTCTGCTCTGAGCCTTATCAGAATTCCATGAAAACATTTCTGGCAGTGTCTGTTTCAATACAGATTAACATCCTAACTGGGGAGCCCTTCTGCAATACCTTTCTTCCCATAACATCTTAAAAAGCGGAAGCAAGACCGCTGTTTGGGGAAGCATTTTACCATGGACGGTACCATGGCCGCACGACAGTTGGCTCTTTGACAAGGAAGCTCCAAGAACTCAAACACAGTGTGCTCACAAACAACAACGATGACAAAAAAGGGTGATTGGCTTTTGTTGAGAAACGGCAGTTTATAATACACAATAAATGTCTAAGAACTGGTCTTCGAGTTGAAAGCATTTAAACTAACTACCACCTCTGAAAATAAGGCGTTTAAAAGCGTTTTACTTCAGAATAAAAAGTCAATGAACCTTCCCAAGGGAATACCTGTGTAACCAGCACCCAAGTCAGCTCAACACTCCCCTCCCCAAACCACACACCCCTAAGCAAGGGTAACTACTCTCTGACTTCTAACACCCCACCATAGCTTTGTTTGCCTATGTGTGACCTAAAGGGAATCCTGACGTTCTCTTTTGTGACTTTCTTTTTTCGTTCAATATTATGTTTGTGAGGATTTATCTATCTTTAAGAAGCAGGCATTGATACCTTGCTGGATTTAATGCAAGTTTCTAAAAGCATACAGGTAAGAAATTTACAGAAGAAATACATCTGTTAGAAAGTTCAACCACTTAGAAGAACACTGTAATCACTGTTTATTACTATTGAATTCATCTTACTGTAAAATATCTGTTTTTATTCTACAACTACCAGCCCTGCACAAATTTCACAAGGACTACAGAAGAGCCAATTAAAATAGTTTGGTGTTGGGGGATAGGGCCTAAACTAAGAATCCAAAGACCTGAGTCTATTCACTTTATACCTGACAGTCTCATGACTTTTAGGCTCTTCTTGAACCCTTCCTTTGCTGTAAAGTGGGGCTATATGTTTCCCTCCTGAGTCCCACAAAGAGCCATTCTCAAGACCTAATGAGATAAGGGCTGCCTGGGTGACTCAGTTGGTTAGGCCTCCAACTTCAACTTAGGTCATGATCTCGTGGTCCATGAGTTTGAGCCCCATGTTGGGCTCCGTGCTGACAGCTCAGAGCCTGGATCCTGCTTCAGATTCTGTGTCACCCCCTCTCCCTGCTCCTCCCCTGCTCACACTCTGTCTCTCTCTCTCTCTCTCAAAAATGAATAAATGTTAAAAAAAATTATTAAAAAAAAGACCTAATGAGATAAAATCTCTGAAAATATCTATGGCTGTTAAACATCATGGAAATAAAGGTGATGGTCCTATAAAAGTGACTTTAGGAAAGCAAAATCATGGGGGCACCCGGCTGGCTCAGTCGAAGAACAAAGGACTCTTGATCGTGGGTTGTGAGTTTGAGCACCAAGTTGGGTGTAGAGGTTACTTAAAAAAAAAAAAAAAAAAAAAAAAATCTTAGTAAAAAAAAGAAAGAAAGCAAAATCATGAATTGACAAGTTCATTATTTTTTCTTTTATTGCAAAAAGACTACCAATAATAAAGGTGTTGTGGAAATAGATAATATAAAATAAATCATAATGAAACATCTCCATTTTTGACTTTATATTCTTGATACGTAAAAATGTAAAATGATATGGTAGTTTCTTCTCCACCTAAGGAAAAGACGTTTGTAACTAAACTGACAAATAAATATACTCGATTTATAATGAAAAGACGTTTGTAATTAAACTGACAAATAAATATACTCGATTTATAATGAGCATATGTTACCGACATCTGATAATGATATTAAATTACATCGGATTATGATATTAGATCACACCATATCCATTTCACATTTGATCCAATTCTGCTTAAATGGTTACAACACCTATCAATGGTTCCAACTCCTACCTATCCTTGAAAGATAAACACGGGAATGTTTGAGTCAGCAGTGGCAGCGAAGCCACAGTGATATAAATAATTTCCAGCCTTTTTGTACTTGTACCACGCTGGTTACATGTGACTTATAATACATATTCTCTACCCTTAAGATGCAGATTCCCCCTGCCCCCCAGGCACACACACAAGTAAATTAAAACTAACTGTATATGAGAATTTCATGACAGTTCGCATAAAGGTCTCATGTCGATGACTGAATCTCAACGTTGCCAATTAGAAGGTCACTCCAATTTTCTGATACACACACAGAAATAATTTCTCAGGTAATCTTGAAATACAGCACACACTTTCAAGTCTATAGGAAGCAAATCCTAACGAAACCAGTTTAACTGAAAAGTAAAGCTACAGCTTGATGAAGAATAAATAGCACGGTGACATCCTGCAGGGAGGGTTCCCTTTTCCATGTGACACCTGCCAAGGGAGATGGTGAAGCACCGTTCCACAGTCTGTGTGCATCTCAGTGGTGCGCAACAGCCCTAGTAACCTACTTTTCTTGTAGCTGACTGACGGCGTCAGAATCGATAACTATCACAAAGAGAAAGTACTTGAGTTTAGCCTGGTTGCCGTGGGATGACCGCCAGGGAGAGCTCCAGTACGACAACTTTCAAAGGTAATCTATTATAAAGGGCTCTCTTCATTTGTGAGACAATTTCCCAAGCATGGCAGAGAATAAAGTTCTATGCAAATGTGACTATTACACAGTGCTACAACTAAGGAAAGATAAAAACCAGGACGGTATGACTTCCAGAACGATCGCACTCCTATCCTTCCTAGGATTTATAAATCCAGCAGGGGCGCAGGGAACCACCTCCTGCGTCTCAATAGCCGAACACATCGTGATTACTCCATTAAGATGGACACTGTAATCCTCTGGATTATGTTAGCCTCTTACCTGGCCTCCACATTTCTGCCTATTGTGCCCACCCTCCCACTCCAAGTCTACGTCTCAACACAGAGGCGTAAGGCATCCTTTTAAAATTTAAGTCAGATTGTGTTGCTCCTCTGCTCAAACCCCCCAACATCCTTACCATGACCGACAAGACCCTACATGATCTGCAAACGGCTCACCACTCCCTCTGACCTCATCTCCTACTATTCAGTCCCTTATTTCACTCTAGCCACTCCATCCTTTCCGTGTAGTCTCTTGTACATATCATGCACACTTCTGCCTCAGGGCCTTTGCACTTGCTGCTCCCGTTGCCTGACGTGCTCTTCCCTTAGACATCCACACCATCTTTTTCTTCATGTGTTTATTCAAGAGTCTCCTTCTTGTTGAGGTCTTACCTGTTGAGCATACCTCAAATTTCAACTCCTCCCTAATATTTTATATCTCCCTTCACTGCTTTTTCTCTTTAGTACATATCAATAGTATACATATATTTTAGATATTTACCTTGTTTTCTCTCCCATGAGAATGTAAGTTCCAGGAAGCTTTAAATCAGAATTTCATAGAGAACTATTTCAGGATTTTAGCTAAAAAAGGGTCACCATTTATTTACTGGCTGCTACATGCCTTGCTCTGGGTTACAGACTTTATAGAAATTGGCACCTCATTTAATATTTATAGCATTAGCTTCATTTTATAAATAAGGAAATAGAACTAAGTAATTTTACTTTTGGGACGTTCACAAGTGGACAACTGGGATTAGAACCCGGACTTGACCCCAGAGTCTCTGCTGTTTAACAGTGTTAAAATAACAACTTGGCAATATTTGCAATAAGTTACTAGGTTGTCTGATCTAAAGATAAAACCTCCATTTATATCTCTTCTTCAAGAACAAACCTTTTAAAAATCTAGAAAAGCCACCGCAGTGTGGTGCAGTGGAAGAAGCACTAAACCCTGGAGTAAAACACTAAGTACCAGCATCTTGGCTCTTGTCATTTACGAGCTATAGGTTTTGAGCAACTCAACTCCCTCTGTTGAGAACAGAACAACTCAAATAGCTTCACCATGCTTCATATTAATGGACTGCCTCAATATAGAGTGAATTACTTTTTTCAAACATGGAGTGTAAAGTTGCCTTGCTTTCGGACCTTAAATGCAATTTTTAAACCTGTCCGTTGATCAGTAACGTTCCCTGATACCCCATACCCTGATCCCAGAAGGAATGAAGAGTCACAAATGAAAGGAGAAACCACAATTCCTTGTGCCAGATTACTTAATTTAGAAAGGGAAATCACTGGCCACACCAGCAGTTGTTGTGTAGATTTGGGATGCTGCAGACCTGCATTTCAGAGACTCCTAGGTCCTGTCTGGAAGCCAGACAAGCTCCCACCAGATGGACAGTGGAGCCTGAAACATGGTCTCTTTGGCAGGTGGCCAAGTTATCAAAAAGTGAGCTTAAATGTGAATCACAGATTAGCCCAGGCTTTTTCCTTTTTAATCTGCTATGCTCCTAGCAATTAAAAAATGTAATTATAATCAGAGCTAAATTTAGCATTCATTTAGCAATTATTACATGAAAATGAATGTAGAACAGATGAAACTATATAGAGTATTATTATTATTTTTTTAATTTTTTAATGTTTGTTTATTTTTGAAAGATAGACAAAGCATAAGCAGGGCAGGGGCAGACGGAGAGGGAGACACAGAATCCAAAGCAGGTTCCAGACTCTGAGCCACCAGGGCTTGAACTCATGAACTGTGAGATCATGACCTGAGCCAAAGTCAGATGTTTAACCGATTGAGCCACCCAGGCGCCCTTATGTAGAGCATTAGTTAAAAGAATACTAACATACACTCCACTCCTTTTTGCAGGACATTGACTCTGTCTTTGATGTTGGGTTTTTGTTTGTTTGTTTTGTTTTGTTTTGTTTCCCAGAAGGAAATCTGCCTTGGGTTGGCTCTTGGTTTTCCAGATCATAGATGGCTTCATAAGGTGTCGAAACTTCCGCAGCCTTTTTTTGCCTATATGTGCTTCTCCTACTTTCAATATACTTAGACACAAAAGATCCTGACTCACTTCTGTTCTCTCCTATCCCCTCCCCGCCAACCCCAGGCTCAACAACAACAAAAAAAGCAGGGGCGGTGGAAATGGATCCATACGGAAGCACGGTTCTTGGCCCATCTAGCGGCTCCCTGATGGCCAGATGGTGGTGTCCATATCCACAATATTAAATAGCTTCAATTGTTCTTTCTCTCCCCATCAGCATATTAGTCCTTTTACCACAAAGCCAGCCCCTTTGTCATTATTACATGTTGGATTAAAATATTGTGGACTGAAACTAATATTGTGGACTGCATATTAAGGATCTTTTCCTTAAAAGAATGGAAAATACTTAAGACCTTAAATGTTTAAACTGATATAGTACTTCTTACTTATAATCTTTTCATTTTAATAAATGATATATACAAAATATATAACATAATGAATATTTCAGAACTTACCACCCAACCCGTGACTTACACAAACTATTACCAATAACTGCATCTACCTCAGTGCTCCTCCCCGCTTTCCCCAAGATAACCACTGTCCTGAATTGTGTGTTAATTATCCCCTTACTTTTTGTTATATATGTACCAATATGTGTAACTTACATGTTTACTGACTTTCATAAAAATGGTTCATGCTCGGTGTTGTGTTATTTACTTATGTTTCTAAGACACATCCATGTTTCTGTGTGAGCCAACAATTCATTCATTTTACTGGGTATACATTCCATTCCAATACGTATTTATTTATTCACTCTTTTACTAATGTAAAAGACTGCTTCACTTTTAAGGGTGCCGAAGGTGTTCACTACCATGATTGTGGTGATGGGCTCATGTGTGTACACATATATCAAAACTTACTAAATTGTATAATTTAAATATGCGTATTTTATGTAAATTACATCTCAAAAACACTGTTTTAAAACCGAGATTTCAGTTTCAGTATTTTAAAACTATGTGATCTTACGCAAGCGATATAGTCTCTCCAAAATGCAGTCTCCTCATCTGTGTTATGGGTACAATCCAAGCTACTCTGCATGGTTGCAATAAGTATTAAATAGATTCACATATAGCACGGAGCCTAGTCTCTGGCTCCTGAACTTTTCCACATGTTGGGAGATACAGAGGTATACGGATAGCAACAAGACAGCAATGCTGTGTCCCCATGTAAAGGGGAAGGCAGATATGAATGGAGCCTTATTCCAGTTTAATGGGGTGTTTGCAACAAGAGACACTGGAACAATTTACTGGTTTGAATGCATAAAGGTCTGGAAAAGTGACAGTCCCCAGGCTTCTCATTCCTGCTTGCAAGATACAAAGTAACCAAGGTGTCCCAAACTGGGAAGCACTGAACACAAGGAGCTAGCATAGACCCCTCTGGGTTTCCACTGTGCCCTGGAATTACTCACAGAGACCCAATACAAATGACTGCACTAGAGTCATCTAGGGCATGGTTTCTAGACCATAAACCATCCTAGGCCAGGCAGTGTGTCTGTATACTGAGACGAAGTGGTACTTAAGTGGTTTTTGAAACAATGGTATGAGTGAATGAATGAATAGCAGACAAGTCAACAGTGGAATGAAAAATGCCAACAACAGGCTTAATAAGAAGGCATTTGGGGAGTGTAGTAATCTCCCCCTTTTGTTTCACCAACATGGTGCAAGGAAGAGAAATGGAATATAAAGCGGAGGCCCTACATTCGCGTCCTCCCTGATGCATTCTAGCCATGTGGTCTTGGGAAAGCTATTTCATAATTCTGAGTCTTGGTTTCCAGATCATCAAAATGATAGCAATGAGGCGTGCCTGGGTGGCTCAGTCAGTTAAGCGTCGGCTCTTGACTTCAGCTCAGGTCACGATCTCACAGTCTGTGAGTTTGAGCCCCACATCGGGCTCTGTGCTGACTGCACGCAAAGCCTGCTTGGGGATTCTCTCTCTCTCTCCCTCCCTCTCTCTCTCTGCCCATCCCCTGCTCATGTGCTCTGTTCTCTGTCAAAATAAAGAAATAAACTTAAGAAAAATGATAGTAATGATTATTAAAATACTTCTTCCATTGGAGTTCCTGTGGGGAATGAGATATAACTTGGAAAAGTCTGGCAAGTGTTCTAAAGTAAAGTTAGTGCTAGTATGACCTCTAGTAGTTCTATTTAGAGATAACGAACAAAGACACAACAATGGGAAGTCTGTTAGTAGTTGCTGAAACCTCTCAAATTTGTTGCTTCAGGCAGGAAATTCTTTGCGGAAAGTCTATAATAAAAGACTTAGGGGGAGTGGGAGAGTGGCCAAATTTCATTGTCCGTGGAGTCCTTTTCTTTGTAGTCTGGTTTGAAAACTCAGGCAGTTTAGTAATACTGAACTAGCCATTATTTGAGCATATTCTATGTGCCAGGCACCAAGTGAAGACTTTCATAAACATTAATTCCTTTCAACGTCACCACATCCCTCCCCAAGGAAGGTAAGGTGGCTGTGTAACTTATGATCAAAACCAGAACTCCTCTGAAAGTGAAAGGGGGTGCTATTAATAATTACGCAGGACAGCAGCTGTAACCAACAGGACTGTCCTGAGCAAACCAGAACATGGGGCTTCTAACTCTTTACAGCGAGGAAACCGAAGCTCATGGAGAGAAGCAATTTACCCAAAACCACTCAGCTTCAACAGGTGGACAGGCTGCCCCAAACCGGCGATCTCAAGCATCATGTTATATAAGCCTCCGATATGTGCAATTACAGAGCAAGTCTACTATCCCTTTTGTCTTTTCAAAGTCCTCCTTCAATTGAAGTATGTCTCATCAATGAGGACTAAAACAGAACCTGAGATGCTAGTTCAAAGAATAACAGGAAATAGAAAATTTCAGGTTACATCAGTACCATAAAAGCCAACCTTTTATTGCCATAATCCCAGTCTAATTTACGTGTTTGGGAGTTAATTTTATATAAGAGATTGAGCAACTCATAACTGACATCCTTTCTGCTGAGACAATGGGGCCTCTATGAATGTTTCCCTGATTCAGTGAACATATCATCAAACGTAACCTCCAACAATGGCAGTTGGGGAGATGCCCTATCAACTCACTGGAAATATTTTGGCACCCATAACTGAACTTCCTGCAAATACCTGAAAAACCTGTTTGGTAGTACCTGGTACACACTGAAAACCGAAAGAACACACACACACACACACACACACACACACACACACACACAAGGCTGCGACTAGCATAATACTAAAGCACTGACTTATTCTCTGATTTCACGGTTGGAAAAAAAAAAAAGGTGTTCTGTGAGATTTCTAAAGCCCTTTGCAGACAGCATTTCTCTCATGCAAGTTTATATATAACATATATCATTGGAAATAGTTATTTTCCTTGCTACACTTTGAAAGATACATGTGGAGATAATTAGCAAAATACCATTCCTTATACCATAAACAGGAGTCTTGCTTCGTAAACGTGTTTGGCATTAGGATAATTATTCTAGAACAATTCTCTAGAATAAACACCCGGAACAGATGTCCCCTAGGTTCTTCTGACGTGTGTCTTTAGCTTTTACCTTATCAGCAGCTCTCCTTTTAGGAGCGTGCTTCTATCCTAAGCACATAATAGATGCTTCCTATTGCTGAATGCAAATCAGATGCTTTTCATTCTGTGCGCCTCTTTCCAGGTCAGAGCATTTGTAGTCTAAGCGTCTGTTAACTTCTGTGTAGTCCACTGCTCTCCTCACCATACCCCAACTGCTACCACTTACCTAGAAAATACAAAGTAAAGGCTTTCCCCAGCATTTTCCCTCAAATTTGACCTCTACAAACTCTGTGTCTAAAATAACCCCAACTGTTAAAAATGACTTTTAAGAGCATGCATTGCACTTAAGGGTCTTGGCCTTAACACGGAGACCGTAAACTGCTGGCTTGGAGCCCCTTTTATAGTTACTGAACTCCCACCTGATTTCAAATGTCAGCTCGATCACGTACTAAATCCCATGAAGATTTGGGTAGACTTCTGGTCTCTACAGTCTATGTTTAATATTCTGTCCTGCTGGCCTGTACATTCAGATTCCACACTGAGCAATTCCTGACTCTTTTTAGTACCTGGTGAGGCGAGTAGTTCTCCTTCCTCATTGCTCCTCTAGGTTACAGCTTTCCCCGCTATGACCCTTAGATCCTCTCTGGTCCTTCCCTTTCTCTGTCCATCCCCCAAATCACTCTCAAACCAAAACGAAACTAAACCACTCGACATCTTATTGGTGTTGTGTTAATTCTATAAATTAACTTGGGCAGAAATGACAGCTTTCTGATATGGAGTCGTCTCATCTAAGAGCATAAGAGAGAGAGAGAGAGAGAGCCAGTGCGCAAGAGCAGGAGAGAGAGGCAGAGGGAGAGACAGAGAGAATCCCAAGCAGGCCCCGCACTCAGTGTGGAGCTGACATGGGGCTGGATCCCACCACCCTGGGATCGCGACCTGAGCTGAAATCCAGGGTCAGATACTCAATCGACTGAGCCATCCAGGCACCCTGTCTGCCATTACAACTTTAAATAGATTTTTCCTATTATATCTTGTAATTTGCTTTTGTAGATATGAAAAGTATTGGTTTCCATACGTCAACATCATACCTTTCTATGTCATTGAAGTTTACTGTTGCTAGCAGTTTCAAATTTTTATTTTCCTGGAGTCACCAAGTATACAAACATATCGTGTACAAAGAATGATAATTTAATCTCAGTCTTCCCTTATTTCTGAGCCTCTTACCCTACAACTTTTCTAATTGTTTTGGCCAGTTCTTCCCATACAATGTAGTAATAGTGACAAGTGAATGTCCTGTCTTACGTCTCATTCTAAGAAGAATGGCCCATGGAATAGCATGTTGGCTTTGGTGACAAGGCAGATACGTTTTAAGGTATGAGTATCTACTTGTTTCTATATTATGGAGTGTTTCTTATCAAGAATGGATGTTGAATTGTTTCAAATACCTTGTCACTATCTATGGTTTTGATCCGATCGTTCTCTTCAAATCTATTAATATATTAACATGTGATTAGATTAACTGATACTGAAAATCCTTGCATTCCTATTGGGATAAATCCAGGTTCATTTTTAAACATCTGTCTTGTAACGAGCTGTTAAATTATGTTTCCTAACGTTCTACTGTGACTTCTAATGATAATATTCATGAGTGGGACTGGCCAGCTGATTTTCTACTTTGTGTGGTCTTTGTTAGGTTTGATCTCAGGGTAAATCTAATTCGTTTGAAAAAAAAAAAATCACACCATATCCTTCTTTTTTTTTTTTTGCTCTGAGAAAGTTTCAAGCATTGGATTTACTTACTCTTTCTATTTTCTTTTCCTTTTGTTTGTTTCAAGTTTTTATTTAAATTCTAGTTCGTTAACATATAGTATAATCTCGGTTTCAGGAGTAGAATTTAGTGATTCATCACTTATATATAACACCCAGTGCTGGTCACAAGTGCCCTCCTCAATACCCATCACCCATTTAGCCCACCTCCTGCCCACCTCCCTTCCAGCAACCCTCAGTTTGTTTTCTAAAAGTAAGAGTCTCTTATGGTTTGCCTCCCTCTCCTTTTTCCCCCTTTCCCTATCTACTTACTCTTTAAAAGCTTTAGTGGAACCCTCTCTATGAAACCATCTGAACTTGATGCTTTTTGTAATTTGGTCCAATTTTTTCTTTTAAACGAGCTTCATTTTTCCACCCAGTTTTATCGAGATATAATCAACATAAAACATTGTGTAAGTTTAAGGCGTATAATGTGATAATTTGTTACATGTATATACTGCTAAATGATTGCCACAATAAGACTAGTAAACACGTCCATTACCTCACACAGTTACCATTTATTTTGTCAACCTGGTGTGAATTTTTGACAAAATTTCTCCATTTTTCAAATCGGAAATCAGTCTGTTAAAATACTCCCTCTCTAGAAGCTCTAGAGTCAGGTTTGATATATTATATAAATTAGAAAATCAGTTTCAACATTATCTCAACATCTTCCATCTAACACAAGATGGTACATACAACTTTTGTCCTAATCATAAAGTCATCTGCTTAAAAATGTTAGTGACTTCCATAGGGCACCAGCGTGGCTCATCTGATTCAGCGTTCAACTCTTAAATTCTGCTCAGGTTGTGATCTCATGATTCGTGGGATTGAGCTCTGCATCGGGTTCAAACATGGAGCCTGGTTGGTATTCTCCCTTTCTTTCTCCCTTTCTCTCTCTTCCATTCCCCCTCACAATAAACAAATAAACATTAAAAAAAAATATGTTAGTGACTTCCTACTAGCTATGCAATAACACCTAACTCCATCACTTACCATGGCTCCCCTGTCATCCCACCTCAGCCTCCTTCCACCACTACTCCTGTTAACATTCTTGGTGAACTCAGTATCCACAGAGCGGATCCATCCCTCATCAGTCTTTCACGACCTCACCTCCAACGTGCCCCAATGACCCAGTCTCAGAAACGTGCCCTGGACTTCATCGTCGCATAACATTGGATATGGGACTTTAGTAGGGGCTCTATAATTGATACATCTGTAGTATTTACTGAAGGTGTAAAGAGAATAAAAGCAGCAAGAATGTGCCCAACATTTTTGGCTTCAGCATCTGGTAGAACGGAGTTATACGGTTTACGGAGGTGGGGAAAACTATGAGAGGGGTAGGTGGGGATGTGAGAATGAACATTTTGGGATTTGGGTTAGGTTTGAGATGCCCATAAGATGGACAATAAGCAGCTAAATGCATGGGTCTGGACTGGCGATAGAAATTTAGGAAACTTCAGTGTCTGGAATTTAAGGCCATGGGTCTCAGTGGGATCACCCAAGGATTAAGCCTGCTTCAGAGGAGCAGAGTCAAACCAATGTTTAGATATATGGAATAGCATCCAACCATGACTGAGAAGCACTGGCTAGTGAGGCAGGAGGAAAACCAGGAATGTGTGGTCTCATGGAAACCAAGTATAGAAAGTACTTGAAAAAGGACAGTAAACTATGTCAAACACTGCTGAGAGGCTGAATCGGAGGGGGGCTGAAAACTAACTATTAGATTTGGGCAAGATAGACGTGATGAACAGACTTAACAAGACTGATTTCAGGAGCGTGCTAGGGATAAAAGTTTATTTGGAGGGGGTTCAGAGGAGATTGTGAGAAAAGGCAGTGTTGACCGCAAGTCTAGACAGTTCTTTGGAGGAGTTCTACTCTAAAGACCTCGAAAATATGGCAGAATTTGGAGAGGGGTGAAAGGTCAAAGGAGGGTTTCTTCAAGATGAAAGACAAGGTAGTTTGTTCATATAATGAAGAGTTCTGAGGCAATAAAGAGAGAGAATGGATTAGGGCAAAGAGAAAGGGGCAAATTGCAGGGATGAAGTTCTTGAGAAGTTGGCCTTAATCGTTCCACTGAAAAAATACTGAGTGTTGACTGCATGCCATGCCCTAATCTAAGCACATGGGTGCAAACAGGGCAGAAAAGAAGCAAGGACTCTGCACTCATTGCAATGGCAGGAAAGGGTGAGTAGGTGTAGGCATAGATGCAAGCCGTTCAATAGGTTTGGTTGTGAAAGGATATGCCTTCGGACTGCTCCCCCCGCCCCCCTTCACCCCACAGTGCAGTAGATATCACAGATGGTATCTGAGAGTAAAACAGAAAACATGGTATTTGGAGATTTGAGAAATATAATTTGGGCAGTGGGAGAGTGAACTGATGAGCTCATATGTTAGGACTGCTGGCACTTTAGGTCCGAGGTTAGGCATTTATAGCACAAGCAGCCAGTAAAACCTGGTGTTTTCCTCTCGCCTTGTTTAGTGAGCCAGGCTTTAAGCGCAGAGCAGAGGTAGAGCGGGATTCAAATGGGATTGGGCTCTTCCCGTAAGCGGCCTGAGGTGATCTCTGAAAATGGTTCGCTATTCCCTTGACCCAGAAAACCCGACAAAATCATGCAAATCAAGAGGTTCAAATCTTCGCGTTCACTTTAAGAACACACGGGAAACTGCCCAGGCCATCAAGGGTATGCATATCCGAAAAGCCACCAAGTATCTGAAAGATGTCACTTTGCAGAAGCAATGTGTGCCATTCCCACACTACAATGGTGGGGTTGGTAGGTGTGCCCAGGCCAAACAGTGGGGCTGGACACAGGGTCGGTGGCCCAAAAAGAGTGCCAAATTTTTACTGCACATGCTTAAAAATGCAGAGAGTAATGCTGAACTTAAGGGTTTAGATGTAGATTCTCTGGTCATTGAGCACATCCAGGTGAACAAAGCCCCCGAAATGCGGCGTAGAACTTACAGGGCTCATGGTCGGATTAACCCATACATCAGCTCTCCCTGCCACATTGAGATGATCCTTACTGAAAAAGAGCAGATTGTTCCTAAACCGGAAGAGGAGGCTGCACAGAAGAAAAAGATATCCCAGAAGAAACTGAAGAAACAAAAACTTATGGCCCGGGAGTAAACTCTGCATGAAATACATGCAAATAAAAGTAAAAACAGAAAAAACAAAACAAAACAAAACAAAACAAAAAAAACAAATGGGATTGGGATGTCTTCAGGAAGTGACAGAAGGAGAGCGGGGCCATCAGAGTTCCAAGTATGCACAAAGAAGTGAATAGAATTGTGGGTCCTGTCATCTAAGATGGGGAAAGATAACTGAGGCTGCGAAGAGGGTAATTTCTCACGGGGTCAAATAATTTTTGAAATGGGATTCTAGAGGGATCAAGCTGGAAAGACAATAAACGAAATTATCCCTGACTCTTCCTTTTCTCCCAACTTCAGCAAATTCTATAGGATCCACTTTCTTTTTTTTTTTTTTTTTTTTCAACGTTTATTTATTTTTGGGACAGAGAGAGACAGAGCATGAACGGGGGAGGGGCAGAGAGAGAGGGAGACACAGAATCGGAAACAGGCTCCAGGCTCTGAGCCATCAGCCCAGAGCCCGACGCGGGGCTCGAACTCCCGGACCGCGAGATCGTGACCTGGCTGAAGTCGGACGCTTAACCGACTGCGCCACCCAGGCGCCCCTATGGGATCCACTTTCAACATAAGCCTAGAATCTTCTCCGCTGCCACCCTGGTCCCAGCCCACATCAGCTATATCTTGCCAGGATTACTGCAATGGCCTACTGACTGACCATTCTACTTCCATTTTCAACTCCCCACAGTCTTGCCTCCATATAGTAGCCAGACTGCATCACATAGTAATTCAGACCACCCTGCTTACCACCTCAGTTCCTCCAGTGTCTCCCCATCTCCCCCAAGAACAACAAATCCAAAGTTCTCACCACGGCCGGTCAGGTCCTTCCTATGTGATCTGGCCCTTGGCTGTTTCCCCAAAGTCATTATTACCTCTCTCCCCCTTGCCCACCGCAAGCCACTCTGGTATCTGGCTACTTCTCCCACAGGATTAACCACACTAGGGTCCCCAGGCCTTTGTACTTACTATCTCTTCTTCCCAGAAGCTCTTCCCAAAGATATTCCCATGTGGTGTTCCCACACTTCATTCTGAGATCTGCTCTAATGACACCCTCGGAGAGCCCCCTCTCGAAAACTCAATCTCAAACAGCAGCCCGTCACTCTCAAACTCTTACTGCCAGTTTATTTTTCTTCATAATGTGCCTCACCACTGTGTTACATTATACTTGTTTACTGCTGTTTCCCCACTGAGGAAAGGTAAGCCTGTGAGATGCTGGATATGTTAATCAACCCGATTGTGATGGCCATTTCACAAAGAAAACGGATGATTTAAATATGTACAATTGTATTTGTCAATTACAATTTCAATAGGGTTGAAAAGTTAAATAAGAAGAGAACACAATCCTCACCATATAACTCACCTTTTGATTTCTATTTTCCTTATTCATATCAATGAGAAAAAAAAAAAACTTTAAAATTAAAAACCAGATCAATTTTGAGGTAGCTCCTTTTCCTGCTACATTATTTCCTAATACAGTATTGTGTATTTTGAGTCCCAGAGGACTAAGCTAATAAGGGAACATACTTTTTTTTTTAAATTTTTTTAATGTTTATTTATTTCTGAGACAGAGACAGAGCATGAGTGGGGGAGGGGCAGAGAGAGAGGGAGACACAGAATCCGAAGCAGGCTCCAGGCTCTGAGCTGTCAGCACAGAGCCCAACACGGGGCTCAAACTCACAGACTGCGAGATTATGACCTGAGCCGAAGCCGGACGCTCAACCGACTGAGCCACCCAGGCGCCCCGGGAACATACTTTTAAAGAGATAAGAAAAAATATTCTCAAATAAAAACCTGGGTTTTTATTAGAGGACTAAAAAATTATGGTAGTCAATTTCCCATTTTGATCAACTGTTATCCACCCTTTTCTCTGATGTTATTTATGTGGGGAAGGACAATAAATTTTGACTAATGTTCTCTAAGCAGTAATGCATTTATGCATTGACCTAATTCTACTGAAATTTCTTAGATTAAAAAATGGTTTCTAAATCAACACGTGTCCATCAAACTTTAAGTCCATAGTACTAAGTAGAATGAATTTAAAAAACCCATATGAGTCAAAATCTCTCTACATTTTTATCTGCTCATGGGGCTTCTATTACTGAGAAAATATATCTGCCTTAAGTAGTTTGTACATACTACAAGATATGGCATGAGAAGAAAGGCAGCCAGGGTAACACAGCATCTCCAGGTGAACTGACCAGTGCTATAATATTAAGTCAAAGTGCTGCTTCTGTTCAATCTTTCTGAGAAACACTGACTGCTTGTGAAAGAGTGACTTTTGCCTGTTATACTTAGAGCTCTTGTTTTAGGATCTGAGTGGGTTCTTGGTCATGAGAAAAAAAAAAAAAAAACCAAAAAACAAAAACAGGACCTTCAATTTTTCTACCCAAAAGAGAATATTCAAAATGCACAAATATACTGACTGATTGTGACCCTTTAATGAATTCCTTGAATCCTAACCTTACCTTTTTTTTTTTTTTTAATTTTAGACCGACTGTGACTTGCGGAAAAGTTGCAATCGTAGCGCTGAGAATTCCTGTGAACCCTTTACCCAGCTGCCCACAGTGTTAATTAACATGCTAAATAATCATGGTACCTTGGTCAGAATTAAGAAATTGAGATACCATTATTAACTGCAACCCTATTTTATTCTGATTTCACCAGTGTTTCAACTTATGTCGTTTTTCTGTTCTGGGACCCAGTCCAGGTTCCCATGTTGAATTGGGAAGCCTTACCTTTTGATCTGTTTCTTCATCTTCGTTTTGGTAATCATCGCAGAGGGGGTTGGTCCTGGCTGCAAAGGTCGGCCCCTGGGAGTAGTACTGTGAACTTCGGAAGCCATCCCGCCTCAGCTTATCACATTCTGCAGAGGGTACAGGCCAGGGAAGGGGTGGGGGAGGAAGGGCGTAAAAAACCAGAACTTGCTTGCTTCTCTTTATTTACCTTTTCTAGCAATATTTTCCTAGGCGTAAGATTTCAAAGCAATCATACTATTAATAATGAAAATGATGATCAAAACAACTAAGAGTTAGTAGATTACACACTACATACCATGTTCAAATGCTTTAATGGGATGATTACCTTTAGACTTCACAACAACCCTCTGAGTCAGGTTTAGAGTAATTAAATTATTTTCTCAGTAAATGTTATACAGATAAGCAATGGACTCAGAATATGAAACCGGGTTCTTAATTACTGTAATTGTTTATGCACGGCAGCGGATGATGCAACTGCTCATCAAAAAATACAAAACTTCGGGGCGCCTGGGTGGCTCAGTCGGTTAAGCGTCCGGCTTCGGCTCGGGTCACGATCTCGCGGTCCGTGAGTTCGAGCCCCGCGTCGGGCTCTGTGCTGACCGCTCAGAGCCTGGAGCCTGTTTCAGAGTCTGTGTCTCCCTCTCTCTCTGCCCCTCCCCCGTTCATGCTCTGTCTCTCTCTGTCTCAAAAATAAATAAACGTTAAAAAAAAATTAAAAAAAAAAAACCAAAACTTCTCGTGCTAAGCTTCTTATAGATTCCTCAGCTGGAAGGGACATGAGAAGTCACGGATTACAATGCCCTCATTTTATTTTTAGTTCTCAACCTAACTTTGATGCCAAACAGGCTATAATCATCGAGTGGAATTTAATGTGAAGCCGGGTGGCAGTCTGAGCCGTCTGCCAGACTACAGAGAAATACCTGGCACCAGCAAGTGGAAGGTAACCAGAAGCATGGCGCCCTGCTTCGCAGCAAGGCTGGGGCCGTCGGCTGCTCAGAGACCAGCAGTTCTCATTGAGGAGGGACCACTGTGCTAATTGCAATTACTCGGATCAGTGGGGGCAAGTGCAGCAAGAAAAGTATTAGTGGCTTTTTAAAGCCCCAAGAGATTTCTTAGTACCCAGCCAGCACCTTAGAGGAGGGTTTGCCTTGCAAAAGGGTTCACTCACCACAGGGTACCTTTAAATATCCGGCCATAAAGGAGTGTGAAATGTGTTTGGTTTGGGAAGGGTTCCCCTTCGCACAGCATGACAAGACTGTGCACCTAATGGCACCGAAGTAAAGTAGGGCATCTTCAGAGTTCCTCTGTAACAACACTAGGATCTGTGATTCTTCTCAGACAGGAGATGACGAACGGTCACTTTAGTGAAAGGATAAAAATTCTCCAACCGGGGGAAAAAAAGATCCTTACTCTCCTTTGCTACTTCACAGCTGGAGTGAATAAAGTTTCCAACCCAGAACTGCTAATCAGATTTTTAAAAACCCCATGGAAATAGTCATGAGGATCTTTTAGGATGTCAAACTAACTATAAAAATGCATTATGTAATCACAAGATAGCTGCTTCAGTTGCTTAGGAGCTAACTAATTTGTGGGCTCGGCTTGCAACCGCTCTTAATATGGAGTAAAAGGGAAAACTTTTTTTAAAAAATTCTGAAACTTCCAGAATACAACTTATTTTTTAATAAGGATTTATTCATATTAATCCTTTGCAGTGAGAAATACTTTCACATTTTTTCCAACATTAATAAGTTTTCTAAAAAAAATGTAAACAGAATGGTCAGAATTCTACTTTCCTTCTACAGAGAGAATATTACATAAAGCGTGATTAGTGTTTTTCACTGTTCTGTGTAGTTTTGGGATTCTGTAAGTATTTGATTTGATTTTCTTTAATTAATTACCTTAAAGTTAGGAGAAAAAAGTAATACTCAGTAGTTTTGCATTTCATTAACTTGTGTTGCAAATTAACTCTTCTGTGGTCCTATCAGCTGACGTCTCCTAAGCATTCAGGGTGAACCTTGTGTAACAAACCAATAAAAACTGTTACCACTTTAGAGGGAACACACCTCAACATAAAATGGGCCATATATGAAAAACCCACAGCTAGCATCATATTCAACGGCGAAGAACTGAGAGCTTTTCCTCTAAGATCAGGAACAAGACCAAGATGTCCACTTGTATTCAACATAGTACTTGCTGAAGGTCCTCGCCACAGAAATCAGGTAAGAAAAAGAAAAAAAAGGCATCCAAGTTGGTAAGGAAGAAGTAAAACTTTCCCTGTTTGCAGACGACATGATACTATATACAGAAAGCCCTAAAGACTCCACCAAAAAACTACTAGAACTGATACATGCATTTAGTAAAGTCACATAATACAAAATTAATTACGGAAATCTGCTGCATTTCTATACACTAATAATGAAGTAGCAGAAAGAGAAATTAAGAAAACAATCTCATTGACAACTGTACCAGAAAAGAGTAAAATATCTAGAAATAAACTTACCAAGTTGGTGAAAGATCTGTACTCCAAAAACAATAGAACACTGATGAAAGAGACTGAAGATGACACAAATAAATGGAAAGATATTCCACAGTCATGGATTGGGATAACTAATATTGTTAAAAAGTCCATGTTACCCAAAGCGATCTACAGATTTAATTCCTTTCCTTTCAAAACACCAACAGCACTATCCACAGTAGAATAAGTAATCCTAAAATTTGCATGGAACCACAATAGTCTCAGAAGAGCCAAAACAATCATAAAAAAGAAGAAGAAAACTGGAAGTCTCACAATCCCAGATTTCCAGATATACTACAAAACTACAGTAATCAAACCAGTATCATTCTGGCACAAAAGCAGAATTATAGATCAAGGGAACAGGATATAGAGGCCAAAAATAAACTCATGCTTTTATGGTCAACTAATCTTTGGCAAAGGAGGCAAGAATATGCAATGGGAGAAAGACAGTCTCTTTCACAAATGGTGCTGGGAAAACTGGACAGCGACGTGCAAAAGAATGAAACTAAACCACTTTCTTATACCATACCTAAAAATAAACTCAAAATGGATTAAAGACCTAAATGTGAGACCTGAAACCATAAAATTCCCAGGAGAAAACTTAGGCTGCAATTCCTTGACATCAGCCATAAAAACATTTTTCTAGACATGTCTGTCTCTTCTGGGAAGGGAAAGAAATGCAAAATTAAACTTTTGAGAGTACATCAAAATAAAAAGCCTTTGCACAGTGAAGGAAACCATCAAAAGAACAAAAAGGTAACCTACTGAATGGGAGAAGATATTTGTAACTGATATACCCAGTAATTGGTTAATATCCAAAATATATAAAGAACTTACACAATTCAACACCACCACCAACCCCCCCGAAATAATCCAATTAAAAAGTGGGCAGAGGATACACACAGACATTTTCCCAGAGAAGACATCCAGATGGCCAACAGACACATGAAAAGATGTTCAACATCACTCATCATCAGGGAAATGCAAATCAAAACTACAATGAGATATTACTTCACACCCATCGGAATGGCTAAAATAAAAAACTCAAGTGTTGTCACGGACATGGAGAAAAAGGAATCTGCATGCACTGTTGGTAGGAATGCAGACTGGTGCAGCCACTGTGGAAAACAGTATGGAGGTTCTTCAAAACATTAAAAATAGAATTAGCATAGGATCCAGTAATTCCACTCCTGAGTTTTTACGCAAAGAAAATAAAAATACTAATTTGAAGAGATATATGCACCCCTAAACTTACTGCAGCTTTATTTACAATAGCCAAATTATGGAAGCAACCCAAGTGTCCGTCAATCAATGAATGGATAAAGAAGTGGTGTGTTTGTGTTCGTGTTCGTGTGTGTACACACACACACACACACACACACACACACACACACACACACACACACACACTGGAATACTATTCAGCCATAAAAAAGAATGAAATCTTGCCATTTGCAACAACACGAATGGATCTAGAGAGTATAATGCTAACTGAAGTCAGTCAGAGAAAGACAAATACCATATGATTTCACTCATATGTGGAATTTAAGACATAAAACAAATGAACAAAGGGAAAAAGAGACAAAAAGAACAGACTCTTAAGCACAGAGAATAAATGGTAGTTAGCAGAGGGGAGGTGGGTTGGGATGGGTAAAATAGATGAAGGGAATTAAGAGGACACTTACTGGATAAGCAATGAAGTAATGTATAGAATTGTTGAATCATTATATTGTACACTTGAAACTAATATAACACTGTATGTTAATTATACTTGAAATGGAAAAGTAAAGAATTAAATGCAATCAGCCATACATATACACACACACACAAAGTTACCACTTTGTATCTACTTATGTTATAACTCATTATTTTCAAATACTTGACAAACAAAACAAAATAAAAAGTGAAGGCTAATATAACAAAATAAAAGTGAAGGCTTTTATATATATATATATATATTTTTTTTCAACGTTTATTTATTTTTGGGACAGAGAGGGACAGAGCATGAATGGGGGAGGGGCAGAGAGAGAGGGAGACACAGAATCGGAAACAGGCTCCAGGCTCTGAGCCATCAGCCCAGAGCCCGATGCGGGGCTCGAACTCACGGACCGCGAGATTGTGACCTGGCTGAAGTCAGACGCTTAACCGACTGCGCCACCCAGGCGCCCCTATATATATTTTTTTAAGATTTTATTATTTTATTTTAAAGCTTACTTATTTTGAGAGAGAGAGAGAGTGTGTGTGTGTGCATGAGCAGAGGAGAGGCAGAGAGAGAGAATGGGAGAGAGAGAGAATCCCAAGCAGGCTCTGTGCTGTCAGCAGTTTGTGAGATCATGACCTGAGTTGATATCACGGGTCAGACTCTCAGACGACCAAGTCACCAGGTGCCCCTAAAGATTTTACTTTTAGGTAACTTCTACACCAAATGTGGGGATGGAACTCAACCCTGAGATCAAAAGTTACATGCTCTACCAAAAAAAAAAAAAAAAACAACTTACTCTACCAACTGAGCCAGCCAGGTGCCTCAAGCCAAGGCCCTTTTGAACGAAGTCCTTCTGTTGTTCCAGTTAGTCTTTTCCCCCCACTAATAGACCCTACAAGAAGTATAAGTTTAAAATTACAAGCTTTTATAATATTGAAAATCTTTTTCATGTATTGGGTACCCCGTCAGATGTGTTTGAAAAGATTTCTTGCTGGAAAATAAGGAAGGGCTGTTGGGCTGGATCATCTCTAAAGCTGAGATAAGGTCTGATGTTTTTGGCAATATTAAAAATAGCTGACACGACTGGGTACACATTACATCTTAAAAGACCAAAACACTGCAAAATTATTATCCATGAAAGTATGGAAATCTGGCAAATATTAGTACTTCCACCATCACGTTTTGAGCCTAGTTTAAGAGACAATGCCCCTTTTTTCCATAATGAAGTTTGCGTCACAGAAATGTTTAAATAGTGGGATGTCAACTGAATTAGGATGCCGGGTCTAAGGTGAGACTGGGCAGCATACATTTATGGCAGATGACCAATGTTTTCACTCTTATCAAATTTCTGAAATCTAATAAAGTCATCAAATTCCACTGTCACTTGTCTTATTCCAACACTAGGGGAAATCTAGGAAAATGTCCTCTTGTCAAGTTGCAACAGCTCTCAGTTTCTAAAACCATGGCTTTGTTCATTAAATAGAGTTTATTGTCTGGAGAGTGAGATATAAGTAAGTGCAAGCCATCATGAATAAACAAAGACTTTTCCAACATTAAACTGAGAATAACTGCAAGGCAGAGCATACTTTAAAGCGAGCCAGGCCAGCAGCTACAGGCTAGAAATGAGATACTAAGTGTAATGGAAGATCTACCTTTAACACATACTCTTCTTGCAACAGAAATTTGGACTAAAGCCGACCTATTGTTCTCACGGTACTGCTTGGAGAAAGGTATCACTGTTCGTTGTATCCTCTGGTTTCTCAACCATAAATTTCCTCCTCTTTGCTTTCATGTCAAACTATTTTCTTTAGTGCAAGAACAGTGGACAAACATTCCTTGCTAGACCAAAGTTTTAAGTACAGAAGAAAAAAATAACGTCATACCACTGGATGGTCATTTAACCGTCTTATGAATTTAAACCTTTCTTGGCATCCAAACTTTCATGTATTTCGCTATATTAGACTGTTCATGTTGCTATTTTAGACATGTTAAAAGAGTCTATCTACTAAAGAGACTTGGGGGTACCTGTGTGGCTCGGTTGGTTGAGCATGTGACTTCGGCTCAGGCCATGATCTCACAGTTGTTGAGTTCGAGCCCCACATCAGGCTCTGCGCTGACAGCACGGAGCCTGCTTTGGATCCTCTGTCTCCCTCTCTCTCTCTGTACCTCCCCTGCTTGTGCGCTCTCTCTCAAAAATAAACAAACCTCTAAATAAAATAAATAAAATAAAGAGGCTTGGAGGAGTTATTCAACGTAATTTCTCTGCTGGAAATTCTCAATGAATTTCCACGCTCCATGCTTTACTTTTCAGTTTACTGAATCAGTCACGGTTAGCTAGAATATGCAGCAGTTACAAATAGTTCCCAAACTTCAGTGGCTTCAGAAACTAGGAGAACCTTTGCTGCACGCTGTCCTGGTATAAGTAGGGCTAGCAGGAACTCTGCTTAGCACAGTCACTTGGGGACTGGAAAGAGGGAAGTACCTGTCTTCATCGGTCACATGGCGGCACGGAGAGAACGTGGTGACTCTCACACTGGCTCCTAGGGCTTCTGCCAGAAAGCTTTACTTTCTTTACTGACTCTACTCTCATTTCTTTGGCCAAAATAAGCCATGTGACCATATCTAACTTCAGAGGGGACTAGAACGGGCAATCCTACCTCGTGAACAAGGAGGGAGAGGAGAATATTCAACAACTATTCAAGTGACTCTTCCAGACAGGGATAACGCTGAATCTCAGATTTTCTGGATCCCTATTATGCTTATTTCATGTTTACTTCAATCCTTCTTGGATGAGGTTGAGAGGCTTTTGGTGGGGAATCTGCAACAGCAATGAAAAGCTACTCTCTGTGTTTCAGGAACAGGAAGTTAACTATTGGGAGGGATTCTACATGGAGAAGCAGTGGAGTGTCTGGAATCAAGACAGACCTGGCCGTACTAGGGGGCGTACTAACTGTGACGTCTAGGGGACAACGCTTGAACCTGCTGGAAACTCGGATTCCACCTCTGTAAAGCCAGGACTTTACTCAACTCAGTCTCGGAAGCTGTCATGAGATTCATTCAACAAACAACTCTGAGCGCGCTGCTCTCTGATGAGAGAGCTGAGGTAACGATATGTCAGAACTTTGCACAGGATCCTCCCCATGGCCAGTACTCAGAAGATGGACACCGCTTCTGGAATCTACCACATAAACCGTAACTACCTCAAACTCTTCTACTTTTAAAAGCCAGCGAGCAAGTCCGCAAGATGTGCTTGGCTGCACAATTCCTCAAGATACCACAATTTTACCAAGCCTTTGGCTATATCTTTACCAAAATATCATGAGGCTACATTTCTTTTCCTAAGAAGATGTGTTAGGTACTCCTAACCCCCGGTACCTGTGAATGTGACCTTATTTGGAAATAGGGCTTTTCCAGATGTAATCATGTTAAAGTGAGGGCATTAGGCTGGGCCCTACTCCAACAAGACTTATGTCTTTATAAGAAGAGAAAACAGAGATCATGGGGCCATGTGGAGACACAGAAACATACAAACACAGAAGGAAAAAAGCCCGTGAAGACAGAGGTAGAGATTAGGAGTGATGTAGCCATAAGCCAAGGAATTCCCAGAGCCCCCAGAAGCTGGAAGGGCAGGAAGGGATTCTCCCCTCGAGGTCGGTGGGAGCACGACCCCACTGACACTTTGATTTCGGATTTCTAAGAGAAAAATAAAGCAAGGAAGGGAATAGGGACTAGCATTTGTAGCAGGTCTCACTGAGCGGTGATTTCTGAGCAAAGAAAGTATGTCCCATCAACCTGAGAAAGAACTAGAGAAAAGTACAGTTTGGGGTGAGAACAGGAGACATGGCCAGATAGGTAAACAAGGGACAGACTATGTTAGGGCCTTGAGGGTTCTAAGGACTCTGGCTTTTACCATGAGGCCAAGGGACAGCCTCTGGAGACTTGGAACAGAGAAGTGACATGATCTTACTTGCATTTATCACCTTCTTCCTGCTTACCCACTTCCCTAAGATGCCAGGACTCAGCTCAAAGTCCTGATACTGACACATATATTCCAAATAAACCACAATAGGAGCTTGATTGTTATCTACAGGAGGAGAAAGCCAATCAATCATTCAGTGATGCCAGTAAAAGTACATGGACATTTTCATCACCGAATGGTATAATGCACCAGAGTTGATTGTTTCATATTTATAAATCTATAAGAGAAAACATACACATAGCGAAAAATTTCCTGAATTTATTATAAAGAGTTTGAAATATACTCAAAGAGAACAAAGTTCTTACCTTAAATAAATGGCTAATAAGCCCGACTTGCTTAAATGAGAGGGAAAAGGAGGAACAGTAGAAGGAGAGGAGACACTGGGGTCTTCTAGTCCCCAAAGAAATGATATCGTATGATAAGGGGATGCTAAAAGGAAAAAAGTGAGGGGCGCCCTGGGTGGCTCAGTTGGTTATGTGTCTGACTTTGGCTCAGGTCATGATCTCATGGTTTGTGGGTTTGAGCTGCATATTGGGCTCTACACTGACAGTGCAAAGCCTGCTTGGGATTCTCTCTCTCCCCCGCTCTCGCTGCCCCTCCACAACTCATGCTTTCTCTCTCTCTTCACAAATGAATGAATGAATGAATGAATGAATGGATGGATAAACAAACAAACAAACAAACAAACAAGGAAAAAAGTGAGAAGTCTGCTGACTTGTTAGGCTGTGTGAAAAAGAAGGGAAGAGGGGAGCCTGAGTGGCTCAGTCGGGTAAGTGTTTGACTTCGGCTCAGGTCATGATTTCATGGTCTGTGAGTTCAAGCCCCTCATTGGGCTCTGTGCTGACAGCCTGGAGCCTGCTTTTGGACTTTCTGTCTCCCTCTCTCTCTGCCCTTCCCCCACTAGTGCTCTCTCTCTCTCTCTCTCTCTCTGAAAAATAAATAAACATTAAAAAAAAAAAAAAAGAAGTGAAGGAATGATGAAGGAAGTATTTGAAATAAGCACTGCTATAGTAAAAGCCAGAAAGAACAGATAAGAATATTGTCATTCCTCAAGTCATATGGGTCGTGTTGGTGCGTCCAGGTATGAACTGCCAGGAAAGTTCTGGAACATTCAAGTCAAAAGCACAATTCTGGTACTCCACAACAGCAGAGCATTCTAGACATGCCATATTTTATTTTATTTTTTATAAGCTTTTATTTAAATTCTAGTTAGTTAAGATATAGTGTAATATTGGTTTATGGAGTAGAATTTAGTGATTCATCACTTACATATAACACCCAGTGATCATCAAAACATAGGCATACCATATTTTAAAATCTAAATGTGGTTTCTTTTAACATATTAAATCTTTCATAATCCTCCTACTATAATCCAAGGTCATTGAAATTGGGAGGATTCTACTTCCAAAATTAATTATAAAAATAATAGTCATGAGGTGCTGCTTCAGTGAGGATGTCCTATGATGAACCATAGTCTAAAAAAGTCCTTTTTTCAGATCACTGATTTTTAAAGCCATTACTAATGACACTAAATAAATGCATTATTTTCTAAACTGGAAGCCCTTGGCCATCATTATTTGATCCGTGTTTAAAGTATTTCTGTGGGGGGGGGCGCCTGGGTGGCGCAGTCAGTTAAGCGTCCGACTTCAGCCAGGTCACGATCTCGCGGTCCGGGAGTTCGAGCCTCGCGTCGGGCTCTGGGCTGATGGCTCTGAGCCTGGAGCCTGTTTCCGATTCTGTCTCCCTCTCTCTCTGCCCCTCCCCCGTTCATGCTCTGTCTCTCTCTGTCCCAAAAATAAATAAACGTTGAAAAAAAAAAATTTAAAGTATTTCTGTGGGAATTGAAAGAGAACAAATACTATATGTGTCTTATGGATTGTGAAACCCAGGTATAAAGTTTCTGGAAGATCCAGGTTTACAAACTTCTTTCCCAATTATTTATCCATCAGATTATAAACAAAAGGGGAAAAGGCCAGTTCTATGATCTATCTTTGTCCATTAGTGGAGAACTAAGGACACATAAGACTATAAACATGCATGCTTAAATGAAAATCAATTCCAGTCCAACAGCTGTATTGGGTATTATACAGCTAATCTAATTTGAGCTTTCAAGCAAGCACACAGGAAAAATCTGTCGCATTCAAATGCTGCACTTCGTAACCATTAGGGAATTTATTTTCTTAAGAAAATTAAACCAAAACGCATTTTAAAATAGAAGTGATTCACCTTCTAGTTCATTAATTTATTGGGTTTGGCAACACTGGAAAAGAAAAAAAAATCTTACTCATACTGTGGTTCACATTCTGCCTTGCCAATCAGGCCCAGTGGATGTTTCAAAAAATACATCCGGATTTTCTGCAAATTCTTTGAAACAGCTGAACTTCAATTTATTTAAATTGTTTTTAAGAATAAAAAATTAGAATGATTAAGAGATTATAGACGTTCAGACGTTTTTAGGTTCCTTGGTTATTTATAGCCTACCAAGTGAGCTGAAAAGCTGTGTAAAATCTTAAAGACATTATGAATTTATTATAGATCTTGGATATGGGTATTTTCCTAGATAATTTGGTTGCAATTTTAAAGGATAGATTTCAAAGAAATATGCCCTTTGGTTCAGTATTAGACTAATGATTGGTTCTTTTCTTCCCTCCCCTCTTTAAAGTAAGAATTTTTATATAGTTTTACAGTAATATTTATAATGGCATAAAAGCATACTGTTTATATATGGAGTAGTAAACCCAAATTTATCTTCCAACAAATGCATAGGTGAGTCCATAAGATCACTTCTTTGCCAGAGTCATCATTTCAATAATACTTAGCATCCAATGCACCATAAAACACAAAAAGATAAAGAGGAAATGCATGGCTTTAATGATTAAGCCCAAGCCTCTCTAAAAGTTCTGAAAACAAACGTCTCCTCTCTTAATGGTGCATGTAAGGCGAAATGTCCCAGGTGCTAGCATATCATTTGCTTAACTGGGTAAGAAAGAAAGAAGGCCAATCAGGAAATATGCCAAGTATCACCCGAGTGTCAAGGAAAAGGGAGCTCCCTTGAAAGGAATGAGTTTCAATTTGCATAAGTCACCTTCTGCTAACAGCCAGAGTGATGAAAAGCAGCCGTCCAGAGCTCAAACCCTGCATGTGAACAGTTATGTGTTCAAATCCTAGCTTGTAATGAGCTAGTGCAGCAGAAGGGATACTTCCAACTTTCAAGGGGCCTCGCTGACGGAGAAACAAGTTCACATGGCAACTTACAGAGCCAAGGTTTTCCAAGGTAAGGTGCCTCAGAACCACCTGGAGGGCTTGTTGAACCCACTGCTGGCCCCACTTCCAGAGTGTCGGACTCACTAGGTCTGGGGTGGGGCCAGAGAACTTGCATTTCTAGTACATTCCCAAGTGATGCTGATACTGCTGGTCTGAGAGCCACAGTAGGAGAAAAGACAGAAACAGAATTTGGATCATTTGAGACTTCTTACATATTCCAAGTGAGAAATGCCAAAAGGCCCGAGGGGAAAAGAGGGTTGATCTGTTTCTTTTATTATGTCACAAGTGATTCACACTCACTCACAGAATAACTTCAGAAGATGAAGAAGACTTTAGCTTATGGTAGGGGTCAATGAGGAGGGGAGGAATGCTAAACGTGGCATCTGCTTTTAGTTCCTCAAGAACACTGGTTTGTTTCAGAAAAAGCTTTGACTTTGCTACTGCAAGTACCTTGCACATCGAGCCTCCCTTAAAATGCTTGAAGAGTTCCTGCTTTAAACATCCCTCTCCAGCTCCAACACAGGAGGGAGCTTCAGGCGGCCACCACCTCTCACCTGAGTTCTGTGCTAATCCCCACCCAGTCTCCTGCTTCCACCCTGGCACCCATGTGGTGAACCTTTAACACAGAACCCGACTGAGCCACTTAAAAACGATGAATCAGATTATTTCACTCCTGAGTTCAAACCTCTCCAGTGGCTTCCCAGGCCCTGAAAGTAAAAGCCAATCTCCTCCCAATGGTTTCTAAGCCCTGCATGATCTGATTCTGTGTGGGTGGCTAGCAGGGGCTCGGTGAGTTCATTAAATGAATGAACAAACAGCACTTGAAAGGGTACTGTGATTGCACAATAGAGGTCCCGCCCCATTCCTCTCCCAGGTGTATTTTATCATTGAACACGCTTTCCACTGTAATAAACCCAAGGCATATGACCTGCCTCATCTATACTGGCCATGTCACCAATGTTTATTAAGCACAACTGGGGAGCAAGGGCTGGGGCCAGTATCGATACAGAACTTAATGGGGGAGGGGCCCCGATCATATGTTCAAAAAGTAAAAGGATGAGGGAAAAGCAGGTAGGAAGAGAATGAGGTAGGGAAGATGACGTCCAGGGCTCAATCGGTGTTTTCTATCCAAGGAAATTTATTAGTTTCAGTAGAATTTCAGGGAAACGGATCAAATCCAGTATTCAAAACCTAACTGTATCATGGACAACGCCCAAGAGATTTCTGGTGAGATATAACCAGAGAAAGCTCCCAGAAGTTTTGGGTAGGAGTAGGGTAGAAGACGGGATATGGTAATAGAATGAATGCCTTTGTTCTTTTTTTTTTTTTTAATTTTTAAATATTTATTTATTTTTGAGAGAGACACAGAGCACAAGCAGGGGAAGGGCAGAGAGAGAGGGAAACACAGAACCGAAGCAGGTTCCAGGCTCTGAGCTGTCAGCACAGAGCTGGATGTGGGGCTTGAACTCAGAAACATGAGATCATGACCTGAGTTGAAGTCAGATACTTAGCTGACTGAGCCATCCAGGTGCCCCTGGAATGGACGCCTTTGAAATGGATAGGTTTCTTTGCCAAGGGAGGAAAAAATAAAAATAAAAAATGACAGGCAAACTGCAGAATTCATACCCTTAAAAATTATTTTAGCACAATTCCACATGACTTCCTATGTCAGTCTACACAGTGGACTTGGGGAAATAAAGTGATCAGGATAGGGAAAGATAGAGCACCGCAGAGAGAAAATGCACAATTGTGTCATCAGCCCAAGAGTCAAACAGGAAATGAGTTTGCTGACTAACGTATTAACGTGTATTGGAAAGAACCACTCCCTTCCTGATCCTGGGACCAATATCTCCCTCACTGACTTTAAACAACCACAGGCAATTTCACTTCATGTAGATAGGTTTTAAAAAGGTCATTTTGACGAGGATCCTCCCTCTATGGTTACTTTCTCTTAGGAATAGAAACCTCCAAAAAAAAAAAAAAAAAAAAAGGAATTAAGTATTAAGACTGAAGCAGCTGGAAAAAACTGTTAGCTTTATTTTTCACTGCAAACCACGGACAGATTTATCCTTAAAGGTTATTGGCCGTTATAGAAAACTGATTGCTAACATTTCTTCTCACATCCCCAAATTAATTCAAGGAGCATCAAAGAACTCAATCTGATTGGAATGAAAGCGAACGCTTTCTGGTGCCCATGATTAATGTGAGCATGTGAAGAGTTTGCCAGCCCCAGCTGAGTGGCACCACAGCTCAGCCAAACTGGAGGGGATCTCGTTTCACTTTAGAATGAGAAAGCCCTATCACTGGCCGTAGCGGAGCATCACCAAGGTTACTCAATATCAAATAGCCTGCAAAGATTCTAAACCAACAGCGGAGACTTCAGTTGTACACAGAGTGATAACGAGCCTTATCCACCGCACCTTCAATGTAGCATTTTTATGCTGTACTGAGTGAAATATAGAGGCCACTCAAGTTACTCACTTTATCAGGAATTAAAATAGAATTGCTGAAACAGCAGACTGGCTATGGACACAAAAACAACACAAAAAGCCTTTTGTTTAAACAATCCATAGTGCTTTGTTAAGACTGGATCATTTAAATGACTGTCTTTGCTTTTCTATCTTTTGTGTGTTGCTTACCATTAAAAAAAAAAAAAAAAAAAAAAAAAGGCCACGTCTCTTAACCTACTGAAAAAGCAAGGATTGTTCATTTTCCCCTGGCTCTTGCATCAGACTTCCCGCTCACAGGTTAACTACCCTTTCAGGGTTACCACACTCAGAATAGTTGGTATTATAAAAAAAATTCCCTGAGCCATCAAATCCAGCAAGAGAAGTTAAACCACCCCTTTGGTATATCATTTCCATTCTGTTGATTCCTTATTTTTGTCTTTGCGCTTCTCTTTCCTCAGTAGATAATCTAGCCCACTGTTTGATCAAGTCAGACAACCTTCCCTAAGGACAAAAATTCCAAAAGACGTTTAATGAAATTAACGAAAATTAACGAAATTTAATGAAATTAACCAAACATTAAAAAAAAAAAGCTTTTAATAACAATCACATGAACTTTTCTCTTTGAAAGATCAACCTAATTAAATTCACAAGCGCTGAACAAGAGCACCAAATGAAGTCATTCTTCTCACCAAAGCACTTGCAATATTGTAGCAACAGAGCGGGGGCCACATTTCTGTCAAGTCTCCAACACCACCTAATGAATGACTTCACCATTTCTTTTGCTCCGTCTCAAAACTTGCCCCAATTGTCTGTCTAGGAGACACAGGTGGAAACCTGACCCCCCCCCGCCCCATGCCCCTGAGTTCACCGCCTACTACTGCCGCCTCCTCAGGGAACATCCTCCCCATTCTCTGTTTGTATCCGCCATCTTTCCCCCTCCTCATGGGCTCCTGTTGTCTACGACCATGTTTCAATTGGCTCTGATTTTTAAAACCATAATATTACCTCTATCTGGCCATTACCTCAAAATACAGTTCCCTTTCTGTTTTGCTGACATCATTTATCCTACTTCATTTCTCAAAAGCTTACTTGTATTGTTTTTCTGCTTATAAAAATAATTTTTCTCTCATGAAGTCTGGCTTCTTCCATCCAAAGCTTTCTTTGGAACTGCTCTTTGGAAGGTCACCAGTGGCAGCCTAAGGACCAATTTAGTAGCCTTTCTTCAGACTCTCTCCCTATCTGTGAGTCTCATGAGGACTGCCCATCCTGACCTGACTTTCCTCTTCCCCAACTACTCTTTTACCAACTTCTCTTTCCCAGCCCCCTAAAATAGAGGCTTCTGGGCTCAACCCTACACTCTCCCAATTCTCTATCTCCTCACTCCTGCATTTCCACCCCTTGTCTTGTGGCTTCGGCTCTCACCTCCTGAGTTCTAGGTGACCTTTCCAGGACTTTCACAAACACAACAGTGCTTACAGTCCAACAAGATACCAAACACAGAAAAAGAGAAGCTTTTATTTTTATTTTTTTTTAAATGTTTTTTTTTTTATTTTTGGGACAGAGAGAGACGGAGCATGAATGGGGGAGGGGCAGAGAGAGAGGGAGACACAGAAACGGAAACAGGCTCCAGGCTCTGAGCCATCAGCCCAGAGCCCGACGCAGGGCTCGAACTCACGGACCGCGAGATCGTGACCTGGCTGAGGTCGGACGCTTAACCGACTGCGCCACCCAGGCACCCCAAAGAGAAGCTTTTAAATAACATTACCATTTGTCTTTGAAAAGTCAACCTAATTAAGTAAAGCACCAGACTGTGTGCTGGGGTCACACAAAAGACAAGGAAAGGTCCTGCTCCCAACGGTGTTGCTGTCAGGCAGGGAGATAAACGAGTAAATACAATTACACAGCGCAGAACAAGCAGCTTAATGGAGAACTATAAGGTTTTGTGGGAATGTGTGGAAAAGTGTAGAAGGCTTGCCCAAGTCTGCCCTGGGGAGTCCAGGTACCTACTGTGGGGACTCTTACAGGGGAACAGGAGTTGGCCAGGTGTAAGAGGTTATGATACAAAAGGGAGAAGGACCAGGCTGGGACACGCAGCGGAGAAAGGAAGGACAAGACGAGTTCGCATTCCGACACAAGGACTTTATCCGTATAGGTGAAGGCACAGGTGAGAACCTGGGCGGAGGGGTAGAGAAGCATGGGGGAGAAATGGTGAGCTGGCAGGTGACGCTGGACTGAGACCGGGGGCAGATCAAGACAGTTCTCAGATGCTAAGGAGCCGAGGTTTCATCCTGTCTGTGAGAGGAGCTCTTAGGGAATTTTTAACAAAGAAGAGAAACGATCAGATTTATGTTTCAAAGACAACCTCCAGGGGCAGGGGCGAGGCTTAGTGATACCCCCCTCATCCACCTTGTCACTCATGAATATATCCTCTCTCTCTGGCTAGCTTTAAGCTTCCAGTGAAAGCAGCAATATCATTCATTCAGCTTTGACTCGGCTGCAATGTTCGGCCTTGTGCTTCACCTGCAGGATGCACTTGGAACATTTTTGTGTCAACACAAACACAGATTTTTGATAACCCGGTCTGTCACATCTTACGCTCAGCAGTAAGTTCTATCTTTGTTATTTTTTTTAAGCTTATATCTTTTGAGGGGGTGGGGGAGGGGGAGAGAGAAGAGGAGAGAGAGAACCTCAAGCAGGCTCTGCCCTGTCAGGGCAGAGCCCAACTCAGTGCTCGAACTCACGAACCCACGAGACCATGACCTGAGCCGAAATCTAGAGTCGGATGCTTAACCGACTGAGCCACCCAGGCGCTCCTGTCTTTGTGTCAGTAAACTTCACATGCATCACCCTTAAGCAGTTAAGTACTGGGAGGCCAATCAGAACTCTTGAGCTCCGAAGGGAACTTAGACATCAGCCGTTGTTTCCCAGAGGAGGAAGCCAAGGACAAAAACGAGACACGGTTTTCTAAAACCCCACGGGATACTGGCCGCACTCGCATCAGAAGTCTGGCCTCTCATCTCTTGTTCTTGACTGGTTAATGACAACGGAACAAAATGGCAATGCTGCTCTGTTTTAGGAAAGATGAAACAATATATGCCCTACCCGTGTTCAGTGGCTTTTTCAGAATATATCACTCTCCCCACCTGAAATCTAGACCTATTTGTGTGTAAACTAGAAAAGAAGTTAAAATTCTGTATGAACGAGTGTAAGTAATTGAACACTTCTTACTTACCAAATATTAAAAATAACCTTCCTTTAACCAGTGATTCCTCCCCTTCTCCTTCTACCTATCAATACCTAAGGATTCTTCAGGAAGTATACAAGTAATGACCAAAGAGTAGGCTCAGTGCTGAATCATTGGTCCCCTTATCTTTCCCTTATCCCTTCTACACCCTGTGCCTGTTTTTTTTTGTTTTTAAGTCCATCGAGGTACTGATGACATATTAGAGTTCTAAAAATACACACCAAACGCCATTAGGATGAAATGGACAGTTACAGACACTTGTCACACCCGATGTCCCATGATGGAGCTTCCTCCCTGTACTTCTCTTAAACTTACTTGAGCTTCAGTGAAATCAGGACTGAGTGAAGAGAGTTCCAGAGCAACAGAGAAGCCCCACCTTCAGGCACAAGCTAACACGCAATCCCTAAGTGAATCAGCTAACGAAACCGAACTTGTCATGGGCCTTTGGATTCCGACTGAGCCCTGGCCCTATGACCTTTCTTTCCTTTTTAAAATTTTTTGATGTTTACTTTTGAGACAGACAGAGAGAGAGAGAGAGGGACACACACAGAGCATGAGTGGAGGAGGGGCAGAGAGAGGGAGACACAGAATCCGAAGCAGGCTCCAGGCTCTGAGCTGTCAGCACCAGAGCCCGATGTGGGGCTCGAGCTCAGGAAACCACGCGATCATGACCTGAGCTGAAGTCGGACGCTTACCAACTAAGCCACCCAGCTGCCTGTCCCTGTGACCTTTCTGAACGGTGAGGACAAGCATCCAAGCGGTATGTCTTCTCGGAGCCCTCAGGATCGGAGATCTGAACAGGCCGGCATGGGCTGAGCAAGAAACCCGATTTCAAATCCTGACCTAGTCATCTGTCAACTGCAAAGTAGCTATAAGATAATCCCATCTCTTCTCTGGGCCTTGGTTTACTTACCTACAAAATGAAGAGGGGGTTATTAATCAGAGGATGTGGGAGGGCCCTTCCAGCTCTAGCAGTCCCGACATCTTTCAGAGGTGGATGGAGGGTGGGAGAAAAAGGCACCTTGCTTATGTGAATGAAATGAACCTCGGGGTCAAGTGCCTGTGGCTGTCCCTGTCATCTGACCGTGTTTCTTGTTTTGTTCCTCTTTCCCTCCTCCCCACAGCGCATCTCTGGAGCATAATGGATAGAAGGGAAGGCAGCAGCTAAATCACGACAGGACATCATTTGGGAAAGAGGGCTGAGATTTATAAAATCTCCTTTGTATTCCACTGCACTTAAATGAAAATCCACCCTGCCCTCCACAAACAGTGCTTCCAGCTTAAGGGGTGGGAGCTTTGAGGTACTTTACAAAAGTAAGTTCATTTTATTCCCACAAACACAGACACTGTGGTCTTTCTTTTACAGATGAGAAAACAAGTTCAAAATGTTGAAGAAATAAACTCAAAATTAAACTCAAATCATAGATGCCGAGTACATAACAGGCAGGATTTGAACCTAGACATGTCCCGTGCTATTTTCTTTCTTTCTTTTTTTTTTTTTTTTTCCCAATATCCCCATGCTCTTTTCATTACACCTGGATTTTTCCTGTTGGAAAGGAAGAAGAACAGGAGGTTTCTAGAGGTTAGGCCACATTCTACTTTTTGACCAGGGTAATGGTTACATTGATATTTAACTTCACAGTTATTTGTTACATGGCAGATGTTTTATGTACTTGCGTGACATGTCATAACTTTTAAAAAGTGACCAAAAAGAAAAAGAATTCAAGGTTTAGCCCAGGTGAGCAAAGCAAGATGTTCACCTTGAGTGTGTCCAAGATGGTGAATGGACACACCATTCCAGAAGACAGAGCTCTCAGTCAACATCCACAAGCCTCCATCTACAAACAGGCCTGTGCAAGGGGCCACAGGACCCCCAAGAGGAGCATCTATAGCCAAAGCCACAGGGCATCTGGGATCCCCAAGTGACCCACGTGCCAAGGCGCCTCATCAAACCCAAGAGAATCTCACAACCTCTCCCAGAACAGACTCATCTAAGCCAAAAGCGAACTAGGAGGCTCCTTGCCAATGGAAGGTAGATGCAGTGTCCCTTAGATAACGTCTGTGTGTCAGGAACGACCAGCGGAACCTGGCTGGAACTACCTGAAAACTTGTTCATGATTTTAAGAAAGGTGTAGGGGCGCCTGGGTGGCGCAGTCGGTTAAGCGTCCGACTTCAGCCAGGTCACGATCTCGCGGTCCGTGAGTTCGAGCCCCGCGTCGGGCTCTGGGCTGATGGCTCAGAGCCTGGAGCCTGTTTCTGATTCTGTGTCTCCCTCTCTCTCTGCTCCTCCCCCGTTCATGCTCTGTCTCTCTCTGTCCCAAAAATAAATAAACGTTGAAAAAAAAAAAAATTTTTAAAATAAAAAAAAAAAGAAAGGTGCACCGTTCTCCAGTGTTGAACAGGTTGGTGTGTGTACTATTGTTTTTAACCACTTGGTACAAACAGTCATTTCTTCACACTGCAAATCTTCAGTTCCTGTAATAAATATAACCAACCGCTGACTGAATTCACACAGGTCAGATCCCTGCACTCACACTTCTAATTCTAGAACCACAGAGCGGGCTGACCTGCTAAAATGCATTTCTTCAGGGAGGATATAGCTGTGACTAGAGAACATTTTTGATACAACAACAGATGCTCTGTGAACTAATTCTGGCAGGGGTGGACACAGACACAGTAACTAAACTGCCTGTTAAACATACTGTGAGAAATTATGTTTCTCTGTCTCTCTCTCAGGTTGGGCTTTCAGGGGAGGGAGGCTTGAAAATAAGGTGTCTTTATCTCAGCCCTTAATATGCTCATAATTGTCGAATGGGGTCTACACTTACAAAAAAATAAAATCTGAAGCTTTCATCAAGGCCCCATCCCTCAACTCCACTTTTCCTATTTAGTGTGGCCCTTTTAATGATGCTAAAGATCATCCAGATAAAACTTTAGTTAAGTATATGTGACTCATCATCACATCCAACTCTGATAAAGTTTATGAACTGTTTAAACAACTATGGAGATTAAAAGGTAGAATTCTTCTGGAAATTCAGTGAAAAGCTAAGTGAATTCTTTACAGATAAGGGGACCCATCTTTAGAAATTAACTCTTCATTGTCAGCCAGATGTCCTGTTAACCAAATATCAGAATACCATTGATAAATCTAGGTACATGGGGGCACCTGGGTGGCTCAGTCGGTTAAACGTCCGACTCTGACTCAGGTCATGATCTCACGGTTCGTGGGTCCGAGCTCCGCGTCAGACTCTGTGCTGACAGCTCAGAGCCTGGAGCCTGCTTCGGATTCTGCGTCTCCTTTTCTCTCTCTCTCTCTCTGTCTCTCTGCCCCTCCCCCACTCATGCTCTGTCTCTCTCTGTCTCTCAAAAATAATAAATAAATGTTACAAAAAATTATAAATCTAGGTACATGTATGTGGTCATTAGCAGTAAATCATTACCTAAATCTCTAGCAACAAATCAACAAAAGCAAATCATTTGCTCTAAAAGTATGGCCACCAAATTCTATCAAATTCTCCAGAGACTAGCCAACAACAAATACAAAAGATCTCTGCTCTGTTTGGACCAGAACAGAGTGAACTTGTACATGGAAGACACCTGCTCCAGCCATTCGAGATGCCATTTTACAAACTGCCCGCCTCCTCTTTGATGGCAGGATGAGAGGGGGGCAGACGTGGGGGAAGGGGTCTCCCAAAGCTTTTCTTTTCCAGCTGACTGAGCTCTCTACCTGCCCAATGTACTTCATATACCTCTCCATTACACCACTGTCTATTTACTTCAGTCTTGACACAAGACAGCAAGCTCAGCTCTTTAAGGTTAGAGACCCATGTACTTTCATTAGTTCATCTAAAAACTCCTGGCATAGTACAGAATTGATGCTCAAATACTTACTCCATTGAGTTTATCATCTGCCTTTATGTGCTAACTCAAACTTAGCTTTTTCATGAAAACATTTTCCAGTAAAACTTTCAGTACCTACCTGTATTTCTGCATTAGTTTAATAAGCCAATGTTTATAACACTTAGTTATGAATTTATTAGTACTCACTGTATCATTTCCCTCCATATTTTATGATGCTTGAGAGCTGAGCTCCTTGTAAAAACCGACAGAAGAACTGATACAATGGGCATTTAATGACTATGAAAAAGTGCCAACCTGTTTAGCATTAAAGAACAGTATTCCTTCCTTGAAATTATGGATATTGGATATTCCCATGAAATTATGGATAAGGTCACAGTAAGAAGAGAAGGAACAAAATAGATTACTCATTGTGAATAATTAGCTACCTTTCTATATATTTTTTAAAGGTTATTTATTTTTGAAAGAGAGGGACAGAGAGAGAGAGAGAGAGAGAGAGAGAGAGAGAGAGAGAGAGAGAAAGAATCCCAAGCAGGATCCGTGCTGTCAGCACAGAGCCCGACTTGGGGCTTGAACTCACGAACCGTGAGATGGTGACCTGAGCCAAAATCAAGGGTCCAACACTCAACCATCTGAGCCACCCAGGTGCCCCAATTACCTTCCTATATTTTTAAGCAAAGAACACTGAGGTCAAATTAACTTAGACTGATAGCTTTTGTATAACATCATACCTTGGTAGTGCCATATGTTTAGGGACTGAACTTTTTTCTGTTTAATCTTCACTCGTAATGAGGCAATAAATGCTCTGTACTCATGTTTATCTTGAGTTGCTAGCATGATGCATGCGAGGTGTGGTTCATGAAGTTCTGTACGTGTGATTAAAAGTAAATAAATAAAGAGGAAAACAACTCAGCCGCTCTTTCCCATTTCAATCACTATTCTTAAATTTACCATTTACCTAAAATCTCTTAGGGAGTATTTAAATCCAGACTTTAAAAGCTGAGCTCCAAGAATTTTCCAAAGTTGTTAATTTTATTAAATAGCAAATCCCTTTGATGAGGCATTTTAGGGCATTAAAGCAATTACTAAGGCATTTGCCTTTTCAAGATAAAATTCAAGTGTAGGCAAAACCAGTGTTGATGATATTTCATATGGGGCTACTGAATAATCGAAAAGAGAATAAAATCAGAAAAATCTATATACAGGTGTTCAATCTTCTATGGGAAGAAAAGAGACACTGTGATCTGATACTTGAAAACACATGAAAGAGGTAGCGAAGTTCAATTTCCTGGAGAGTGATCAAAAACAAAAACAAAACAAAAACAAAAAAAAAAAGCCAGGCCTGATATTCAAACTCACACATACCTTCCTGAGAGCTTCTCCACAAGCCAGATAGTGAGTGCAGTGCTCTGTTGTTCATAGCTCTTGAGAGAAATGTTAACAATGGCATGGCCTCAGGGGTTTGTCCCGGGAACTGTGCCATTTAATATTCTTATTAATTATTTGGGGGAAGAAGGTGAGCTATAAGGAGAGAAGCTCTTGCTCAAAAGGTACTGAAGATAAATCACTAGGTAGTGAAGGGATGTAGCAGAAATTTTGGTTGGATTTAGGTACATCATGAACGCAACCAAGGTCAAGTACAATTCCAAGGCTGTATGAAAGAGCCCAACTAATGCAGTTCTTTTCACTTTAAGCTTACAGTCGCTAAATATATGACCAGCTATGGCACAAAAACAGACACATAGACCAATGGAATAGAATAGAAACCCCAGAACTAGACCCACAAACGTATGGCCAACTAATCTTTGACAAAGCAGGAAAGAACATCCAATGGAAAAAAGACAGTCTCTTTAACAAATGGTGCTGGGAGAACTGGACAGCAACATGCAGAAGGTTGAAACTAGACCACTTTCTCACACCATTCACAAAAATAAACTCAAAATGGATAAAGGACCTGAATGTGAGACAGGAAACCATCAAAACCTTAGAGAAGAAAGCAGGAAAAGACCTCTCTGACCTCAGCCGTAGCAATCTCTTACTCGACACATCCCCAAAGGCAAGGGAATTAAAAGCAAAAGTGAATTACTGGGACCTTATGAAGATAAAAAGCTTCTGCACAGCAAAGCAAACAACCAACAAAACTAAAAGGCAACCAACGGAATGGGAAAAGATATTTGCAAATGACATATCGAACAAAGGGCTAGTATCCAAAATCTATAAAGAGCTCACCAAACTCCACACCCGAAAAGCAAATAACCCAGTGAAGAAATGGGCAGAAAACATGAATAGACACTTCTCTAAAGAAGACATCCGGATGGCCAACAGGCACATGAAAAGATGTTCAGCGTCGCTCCTTATCAGGGAAATACAAATCAAAACCACACTCAGGTATCACCTCACGCCAGTCAGAGTGGCCAAAATGAACAAATCAGGAGACTATAGATGCTGGAGAGGATGTGGAGAAACAGGAACCCTCTTGCACTGTTGGTGGGAATGCAAATTGGTGCAGCCGCTCTGGAAAGCAGTGTGGAGGTTCCTCAGAAAATTAAAAATAGACCTACCCTATGACCCAGCAATAGCACTGCTAGGAATTTATCCAAGGGACACAGGAGTACTGATGCATAGGGGCACTTGTACCCCAATGTTCATAGCAGCACTCCCAACAATAGCCAAATTATGGAAAGAGCCTAAATGTCCATCAACTGATGAATGGATAAAGAAATTGTGGTTTATATACACAATGGAGTACTACGTGGCAATGAGAAAAAATGAAATATGGCCTTTTGTAGCAACGTGGATGGAACTGGAGAGTGTGATGCTAAGTGAAATAAGCCATACAGAGAAAGACAGATACCATATGGTTTCACTCTTATGTGGATCCTGAGAAACTTAAGAGAAACCCATGGGGGAGGGGAACAAAAAAAAAAAAAGAGGTTAGAGTGGGAGAGAGCCAAAGCATAAGAGCCTGTTGAGAACTGAGAACAAACTAAGGGTTGATGGGGGGTGGGAGGGAGGAGAGGGTGGGTGATGGGTACTGAGGAGGGCACGTTTTGGGATGAGCACTGGGTGTTGTATGGAAACCAATTTGACAATAAATTTCATATATTAAAAAAAATAAAATAAAATAAAAAATAAAAAAAATATATATGACCAGCTAAATGAAAAAGGGGACCCAATAACCTAATTTCTGTACAGTCCAATGCCAAGACTGGAAGATACAAGATACCGTAAGATACATGAGGTAATCTAAGCATTAGAAAAGATTCAAGGAAAAAAAACTAAGGCTATCATCTAAATGTTTGTATAGTTCTGTTCAGAATACCAAGTCTATTTTGAGTCTATAGATAGCTATTCCTTCTTTCTCTAAGCAGAAATTATCTGCTTTCTGGGGTGCCTGGGTGGCTCAGTCGGTTAAACATCCAACTTTGGCTCAGGTCATGATCCCGCGGTTCATGAGTTTGAGCCTTGCACGAGGCTCTGCGCTGGTGATGTGGAGCCCGCTTGAGATTCTCTCTCTCTCTCTCTCTCTCTCTCTCTCTCTCTCTCTCTGCTCCTTCCCCACTTGCGTGCACGTGCACTGTCTCTCTCTCTCTCTCTCTCTCTCTCTCTCAAAACAAACAAACAAAAAAGAACAAAAGAAACTATCTGCTTTCTCTAATTCCTATACAGCAATTTTTGGCACATCTCTTGAGAATTTTTCACAGTTCTGACCTGTACTATAGAAAGTAAAAATTCCTTGAGAGCCAAGACCCCGCCTCTATAGCCTGCATTTCTGCCAGAACAAAAGATTTCCAACAAGTGGATGTTAAAGCCAATATAATGCAGCAGTTAAGAATATGGGCTCTGCAGCTTAGGACTGTTCAAGTTTACATCCTGGTCTCATCATTAACTAACTTTGAGGGCAGCCGGGTGGCTCAGTCAGTTAATCGTCTGACTTTGGCTCAGGTCATGATCTCGTGGCTCCTGAGTTCGAGCACGGCTTCAGATCCTGTCTCCCTCTCTCTTTGCCCTTCCCTTGCCCCAGCTCTTGCTCTCAAAAATAAATAAATTAAAAAATAAATAAAACCAAACAAAAAACTAACTTTGAGATCTCAGGCAAGTTTCTAATCTGTGTATCTCCACCTCACCACCTGTAAAATTTGCATTAAAATAGTAAAAAGATTATTGTGAGGATTAAATGAGATAATACATGTAACGGGCTTAGAACTGAAGCTGGCATATAGACAAGTGTTTAATAAATATGAGTTGGGGTCCTCATGCTGGGATTCCCTTGAATCAATAACAGATTTCTTCCAGATTTCAGTCTTTCACAATTAGATAAGATACAGGACATCCAGTTAAATTTCAGATAAACAACAAGTACTTTTTCTTTGAATATATTTATTTATTTACTTTAGGAATCTCTACATTCAACGTGGTGCTCAAACTCAGGACCCTGAGATCAGAGTTGCATGGCTCCGATCAAGCCAGCCAGGCACCCCAGCAACAAGTACTTTTTATTTTATTTATTTTTTTTTTATTTTTTTTTTCTCAACGTTTTTTATTTATTTTTGGGACAGAGAGAGACAGAGCATGAACGGGGGAGGGGCAGAGAGAGAGGGAGACACAGAATCGGAAACAGGCTCCAGGCTCTGAGCCATCAGCCCAGAGCCCGACGCGGGGCTCGAACTCACGGACCGCGAGATCGTGACCTGGCTGAAGTCGGACGCTTAACCGACTGTGCCACCCAGGCGCCCCAACAAGTACTTTTTAAATAAAACTACGCCCCAAATATTGCCTGGTAGGAGAAAACTGGTGGTAGAGTAAGAACATTAGTTTTGCTGTTTTAAGAAAAAAGTCTCTGAATCTTAAAGGACACTCCTTCGTTTAAAGAACTTCTTCCCTTCTTCATCACTTTTTTTTTTTTTTTTTTTTTTTGAGAGAGAGAGAGAGAGAGCGAGACAGCATGTGAGCAGGGGAGGGCCAGACAGAGAGGAGGGAGAGAATCCCAAGCCGGCTCCCACACTGTCTGTCAATGTGGAGCCCGATGTGGGACTCGAACTCACAAACATGATCTGAGCTGAAACCGAGAGCTGGACACTTAACCGACTGAGCCACCCAGGGACCCCTCTTCTTTATCACTTTTGAGAAGCCCTCCCTGCCACACATTCAGATTCCTTCACATCCACGGTAAGGTGAAGCGAAAATGAAAATTTTAAACTAGATACAGGAGCACACGCTTCCTGTATTTCTCACCGGCCACTGCGTTGTCTGCCCGTCTGTTGACAGAACCTATGCTTAATAGCAGACCAGCTGGGTGCCGCCCACATTCTGATAAAACAAACCACTGTGAGCGCTTTCAGAGTCTGTATGTAGGTCCCCTTTTCCCCCAACTCGAACGAAGCAGAAACAGACCACTAGAAAGTATTAGCTGTAACAAATTTGCTTTGAATACTTCCGATGGCTCAAGAAAGGTGATGGCAAAGCTTCCCATGTAAGCAGGGTTCATTTGGATTCAACTGGTACCCGTGGCTTGAACACGGGAGAGAGTTTCTAAGCAGGGGTGGAGCCTTTGAGGACAGATCTGCGTGTCTGTAAACTGGCAGGTTCCCACAGAAACCAGGACATCGAGGGCTCGTATTAGGTTGTTAAGTATTCATGATACCTTGAAAGAAACAGCGGACTGTATGTTCTCTATAAATAGGTCTTCTTTTACAAATAGCAATCAAATTTGTGCTTTCATTTCTAGCGGTCGGTGATCCAAGAACCGCAAGCTGGCAGCATGCGATCTTACCCCTCAATACTGATTTGAGGTTGAGCTTGGCCTGGCGGTGCAGGTCCTCCACACAGGGCGGTCTCGTGGCGGGAAGGAACACGTTCTCCTGCTGGTGCCATGGGGCCGTGTAGTGGACTGTCCATCTACTCTCCTCGTCTAGGTTGGAAACAGCTGCAGAAAGAAAGGCAGAATAAATTACAGGGTCAAAATAAGCTGCAGTGGCTGCAAATATTTTACGTCAAGATGGGTTTCTGGTGCCTAACACACCCACGGGGTAAGGGCCGACAAGGGGGAAGGGGAGCAAATTCTGAATAAGAGTTAACCTTAGGCTCCAGGGGTCCTGCACACACAGTGTTTTGCCCCTAAAGGGAAAGCTGAAACTGTCCATCACCCCCCACAACGTTTTGGTAGAATTGCTTCCTCAGTTGATGGCTTTCCAGCATTTTAGGCACTTCCTCTGCTCCAACGTTAGAAAACAATTAAGAAAACTGATAGAGGGGCGCCAGGGTGGCTCAGCGGGTTAAGCGTCCGACCCGATTTCGGCTCGGGTAGTGATCTCACAGTTCATGAGATCGAGGCCCACGTCGGGCTCTGTGCCGATAGTGTGGAGCCTGCTTAGGATTCTCTCAGCCCCTCCTCTGCTTGCGTGTACATGCACACTCGCTCTCTCTCAAAATAAATTTAAAAAAAAAGAAAAGAAAATTGATAGAGACCTCCAATTCCTACTTAACTCCACCATAACGAGTATATATTATCTAATCATACAATGCCATTGCATCACTAAATGTTAGATTGCCAAGACAAATACAAATTTCCTACTAAGAGTTTGAGACCAAATCTGTCCCCTCTAAAGCATTACTTTAAGACATCACTGTAATAAACACAATTTTTAAAAAAAATTAAGCATATTCAGTATGTCAAAATACATTTAAATAGCATATCTAATAGAAGTAGAAATCAATTTGTGTGACAAAATTTTCTCTACATTTCTTGCTTTCGTAGAATACTTTTCTTTCCATAGAATACTTTTATATTAAAAAATTTAATTCCAATGCAATTAACTTTTCCCAAAATAATCCAATTCAGTTGAATCTTCCTAACACAAAAGAGGATGTCAGAGGAGGAAATGATAGGTAATCACGCGAGTACCCTAAATCTCTATAATAATTTTCCTTGATTCCTCCAAGGGCTTGGGATCTCGGTGTCTATTTCATTTTTTCCTGAGAACACAGACTAAGTGTCTTAGTGTTCAAGATAAAATGAACAAGCATGCATGAACTACTGAACTCTTCTATTTGGACACATTTCAAATTAAGTCAAAGTACCTAACAGCACCGTATTAGAGCTACTATAAAGATCATATGAAATAATACATGTGAAGCATGAGTGTAGCAGGAGCAGTGAAGTTACTCTAACGAGGCCCCTGACTTTATAGCTATGGCTGAAGGGGAACCTGGCCTTTCTTAGTGCCCCTAGGCACCTGAGTCACAGGGTAGCTCTCCCCCATAGCCCATCTTTTCTATAGCTGTTAAATGCTGCAAGTCTCGTCTCCAAATAATTCATTTCTCAAATCACCCCACCTTCTCCATAAATTGCTAAATGGGAAAATAAACATGGAGAACTAGACATCAGCTAAAAACAGAAACGTCTGTGTGCTTTCTGCTGTTTTAATGGTTGACAGGAACAGCATGTAAATTAGGCACCTGGTATTTCACGTAACCTCTGGTTGAACAATGTTTTGCATGGTGCTTGTAACTATCAATCTGAATACATAAAATCCACAAAGCCGTGACTTAGTCCTTATGTATGTGCCTGGGAATCTTGAGCAGCGCGCAACTCACCACATGTCCTCCAAAGGGTAGCCGTGGTTTAACTGCAATGTTTTGTGCCGATGGGCATTTATTTGAGACTGAATTACCATGCCTCATGGTTGGAAAATATTGAAAAGCGAAACTTCCCATTTACCAATTACAAATCAAATCCAAGTAATGGTTCTTGTGTCTGTGCAATCATACCATCAGCCCCATTGTGCAGCTACCAACTGGCTCCTATGAAAGGACAGTTGTCTCTTCTCTGGAGCATCTCACTCTTGCCAGGGCAGATTTTAATCTATCCGTCCAAAGATACCCTTCCACCAAGGGAGCTACAGAGAATGAGCCGAGAGTGCTGTTTTTTGTTGCTTTTTCCAGTATCTCTCTTACCAGTTCTCTAACCCATCCACATTTAGCTAGTTTAAATTACTGGTCGAAAAACTACATTAAACTAATCCCACATCTATGTAAAATTAAAACCATGTGTTTGTAAAATTTGTACTCTGCAAAGAATGAAGAAGCACCTGAATTAAGGAAATTTAAAACACCGGTAAGTACACAATGCAACCATGCCACAAAAGCTGTACTCTATACAGTGACTGAACAGTCTAGACGGAGTTTGTCCTCGAGCTCTAAAATACATAACAGACAGTTCCAGGGAGTTTTAGAGGATCATCCCCATCAAAAATACGTGATAGATCACACACGGCCTCCCTGCACAGTAAGCCAAAGAACCAAAAAACCATATATCAAGGTGGACGTAAGGTAAACACAAGGTTTTTTCCCCCTTTTTCAAAGGGCTTCTTTTGAGAAGCACAAAAGAAGCAAATTCACCTAAAATCCCAACCAGAAATAAGTAAGACATGCTAAAATCACACAATTCTGCCCTAGAGTTATAAAATCTGAGGTATTTGAACAACCTGGTGAAGAATAGAGTTTAATTTGTGCTAATTATATTGTTTCACATTTTAATTTCATCACGCAAAAAGATGTAGTACATAAAACACACACACACACACACACACACACACACACACACCACGGGCGGTGGGGGAGAAATTACTTACTTTTTTTCTTAAAAAGTTTAATTAAAGACTTGATTTTTGCATTAATGAAGACCACCATTTCCAGATGCCTGCATAGAGCTTAGAAATTTAAATCACATTAGAAGCTCAACCCATCAAGCAGGTGGCGAGCTGTATCCTTCCGCTCCAGATTCTAACTTTCTTCTTCCAGTCTCAAATCCTTAGACATCTGCCGGGGGGGCTGATGTAATGTTGAGGCTGAGTTTATTGTCACGCAGTTTCAAGCCATTAACAGTCCTTGAACCTGAAAAGCTCCCAGTGAAACCTAATCTTTAAGGCTGAGAGCCGCAGTGACAAAGTGTACAGAAAGAAAGAGAAAGCCAATCACAATTCTTATTTGCATGATAGCCACATCAGTCTTTCTGCCTCGGTGCTCACTTATTCACTTTCTCTCCAACAGATCAGAAGTTTCTCCTCTCTGGAGTCCACAAAAACAGTGCAGATTTTCCTCTACACAAGTCAAGGCGAAGCAAATGTGTGCCCCATTTTCACTAGGCTACTAGGAACATCCAGATCTTTTTTACTGGAGCCCACAAGAGTCTTACAGCAAGTACGTTTTGATTCTTGGACTCTCCAGTTCATTCAGGCATTTGAACTGATTTGGTGGGGGTGTGGGGGGGAAGAGCCAAACTATTGTTTCCCCGACCACGCCCCCAGGCTCTGCCTCCCATACCAAAGGAACCTTTACAAGCAGTAAAACTTTACGACAGAATCTCCTCAGAGCTGTAAATGATGACTTCGTTGCATTTTCATGGAAATTAGTACCTCCTGGCTTCTTACCAAGTTGGTTTTTGTTTGTTTGGTTTTGGTTTTGATTTTTTTTTTCCCAGTGACTGAGAATCAGCATTGTAATTGTACTGTAATGATTTAAATTTGACTCTACACTCCTCCCCCCCCCCCAGAATAGTAATTCCAAACAAACATTATTTACGTTTCTCTTTAACTTGAATAATACGCATTACTGGATTTGGTTCTTCTGTCCATTTGCAATTAACCTCCCAGAACTGGGGAAAGAAATAGAAAGGGAAGAATCAGAAATAATAATACACAAGCCGGCACTAGAAAAATACCTTCTGGGGTAAAGGGACTGGAACAAAAAGGAAAACCCAGGTCGGGAAATACTATGAAAACGGACCAACGGAAAGAACGATCCTTTACCTCTGCCGACTTTCAATTCATGGCAGAACGGTTCTGGAGACATGTTAGACAACCTCTTGTTTCATAGCTTAGGGCCAGACTTATAAATGAATGGAAAAATGTAATAATCCACTAATGCAAAACATTTAGTTTATAACAAAAGCTCTTAGTCAAAGAAGAAAATTTATATAAGGGGCTCCCTCTAGGGAAAGCTTTGGAATGATTCCTCCCCAAATGTTCCCTGCCACCCCCCACACCCTTAATCTTAGATTTTGGACAACAGCAAAAACAAAGCCAACAAAAAAGTAAAACACACATATTATCATCTCACCATACATATTATCACAGATTTCCAATTTGTGTTCTCTCATCCTACACATAGCCTTACTTACAAGTAATTACACGGCCAGATGGCAAACAAGAAGTGACTCAAATGAGAAACGACTCCGAAGTTAAATTATATAGCTGCCTTAAATTAGCGAGCGAAATTCCCCTTAGGAAAACAAATTTATAAGCAAGAGTTATCTGGCTCTGCGTCTCAGCCTCACTGCATTAGAGACAGGTAGTAGCATCAGATGGGCTCAGGACAAGAGCTGTCCTCTTCACAACCCACAAGTTTCCGAGGTTAAATGTCACGCCACGTACTTGCCGTTGACAACAGCATGCACGTATACAGCCATGACTTCCAAACACTCATTAAAAAGGTATACTGGGCACAATACTAAGTGTCACGCATTTGGGGGTACAACCATGAGGTCTTATATTCTTTTAAGCATGGAGCTTACATTATTTGACGATAGACTACAATCACATGACATGTGAGAAGGCAGTAAGTGCAATGGGCAAAAAAAGAAGTTGAACAGGATAAAAACAATTTTAGGGCGGGGGAAATGGCCAGGTTGCAGCAGCAAATAAAAGTCAGGGCAGACCTCACTGACACGGTGAGATTTGAGTAAAAACCTTAAGGAGGAGATGCCAATAAAACAAACATCTACAGTGAAACCCATTGGTGCTCATGTAAGGAGGGACTATGTTTGCTGGGCAGGGGTAAGACCTTACCAAAACACCAGGACTAGTCGGAGAAGTGACTAGAGTCACTCTAAGCAAATGAACTGTCGTAGGAGTCCATGCGGAGTAATTTCCTTTCTCACTCAATATTAAGCCTCCTAGTAAGTGGCCAGGAGTGTGTTAAGACAATGCTGCTATTTGGTATTCGGTTACACGCTCGTCAGTGGTAAGGCCAGGGGTAGAAATCAGGCTTCTGTCCCAGCATCTGGGGTACTTTGTCCTCTGTGCATTATTCCATGCCGTCTCCCCCAAGTCCAGATTTTCAGCTGTTGGCCAAATAAAGTATGCTACTTACCATAGTACGCATTAGCTTGTATTTCGAAAGAGTTTATTAATTATAAAGATTTCCCAGACAGTTGTAGCATCTCTTACTTTCTACCCTGCATAACAGCATGAGAAGAAGGAAGTGGCTTAGAATCTGCATTGCCTCTGGGGCGCCTGGGTGGCGCAGTCGGTTAAGCGTCCGACTTCAGCCAGGTCACGATCTCGCGGTCCGTGAGTTCGAGCCCCGCGTCGGGCTCTGGGCTGATGGCTCAGAGCCTGGAGCCTGTTTCTGATTCTGTGTCTCCCTCTCTCTCTGCCCCTCCCCCGTTCATGCTCTGTCTCTCTCTGTCCCAAAAATAAATAAAAAAAAACGTTGAAAAAGAAAAAAAAAAAAAAAAAAAAAGAAAAAGAATCTGCATTGCCTCAGTGTCACAGTTTATTGAAGAGCCAGGTTTTTATGGAAGGGTCTAGTATTCTTTTTCATTTTTAGTTGCACCATTTATACATTCAACAGAGAATATATAAACCCATGGTACGTCTTCTTCCAACTTTAGCCCTATAATAGCAGCAATTGTTTAAAAAAAAAAAAAGTTCTAATATTCCAGACATGGAAAGTTGACGGCATGTCATAGGGAGGAGTGAAGAGCCCAACAATGGAGCCATCCCATCCAGGATACTAGCCACTTACTTACTAGAGGAGGGACCTCTCCATACCTTGGTTTTCTCATCTGTAAAATGGAGGCAATAATAGTACCGATGTTATAAGGTTACTATGAGGATTTAGGGAGTAATTATTGATATGTCCTTAGAACAGTACCTCGTATATGGTAAGCATGTATATTTGTTAGACAGATGAATGAAATCTTAAGAGATAGCCAAGCAGCTCTAAGCTTAATAAAGGGTCAGTCATGCTTTCATAGAAGAGAATCAACCTCACAGACCTCGCAGTCTTTCTGCTTGTCTCAGAGTTCAACTACCAGCTCCATGAATGATGGCTCTAAACCCACAACTTCCAGTTTCTATGCCCTTACTATCTTCTCTACTGCCTAAAATTCTCTCTATCCGTTTACAAAAAATTCTCAGTGGTCACCAGTGCACCTCTAACTAGAACCAATGGTCTCCTCTCTCCTCTTCGAATCATCTTTAATTACATGCCACCAACGACCCAGTTCTTGAGCTTTTCATCAACACTTGCTCCTTTCCTACATCTGACTGTTCCTTCTCTGGATTCTAACAAACTTTTAACAAGCTTCCAAGAGCCTGTCCTTAAACCTTTGTCCTGTGCTACTTACTTATTACGCCTTGAAACCTTAATGATTTTACTGGAGAACGGCGGGCAGGAATCAGCAAATTATAGCCCTTCAGGCAATTCTAGCTGGCCCCTTTTTAAATTGTTGAACAAAAATTAAAAGAACAATATTTCATGATGCAAAAATGATATGAAATTCAAATTCTAGTGTCCAATAATAAAGGTGTAATGGAACACCACTATACCCATTAGTTTATCTACGGACTATGGCTGCTCTCAGGCTGTGTGCACCAAAGACTGCATGGCCTGCAAAGTTGAAGATATTTACTCCCTGGACCTTTAGGGAAGAAGACTACTGATCCATGGATTAAGCTATTGCCTTTAAACACTCAGCCATCTTCCTCTCAAACTACAGTCTTTCATTTGTCTGTCCTCCAGATCCATATTGCTAACCTCTACCTAAATTTCACATTATCTCATGCAGGGTGTCTAATTTAAGTCAGTCTGCTTTCCTCCCAAACCCTTAGCTGCTTATCAAGAACTTTCTCATTTCTTGTAGGGCTACAGTCAATTTTTCAGTGAACCAGAAGGTAGATTTCACCTTCAGTGAGAAACGAGAAAATTGTTATCTAGAAGCTAATGCAACGTAGGAGCTAAGATGAGAATCTGGGTGTCCTGATTTCTCTTTAATTAGCACATACTAAGTTGAGACAAAAATATCTTTAGTACATTCAAGTTAATATATCTTACATAAAAGTCCTTATTAGGACACATAAATAATAAAAATATTTGAGAATCATTGTTCTCTAAAAATACTACCATATATTACAAAAACAAAAAAATGCTCTCCATCACTTGAAAAATCCTGTTGGCTTCTCCTGGTCTAGGGCATTCTATTACCACTTCTACTATATAAATATTTGCATCCTTATAAAATCCCAACATTTCTGCTTAGTCTTTCTCTGAAACGAAATCTCATTTCTGACCAAACATTTAACATTTTTCTTCTAGGAATCACCTGATTATTTCTATAGTTATCTAACTACTTCTCAGGAGTAGGTACACAACACATTAGCAAAGAGATAAAGAAATATTTCACAAAGTAACACATATTCTAAAAAACTCAACTGTAACTATGCATCTGCATTCCACCATTCAGCAATTTTACAGCGAGAACTTGTTAACTGCCTTGCCTTCGACATCTGACATCCAGGTTAAAAGTAAATCCAACTTGGTCCCTGACCTTAGGAAGGTCAGAGTCTAATGGGGGTGACACACCCAAACAGATAAGAATAATAAAGTAATGAACAAGCATAGGGAAAGAGATAAGACCATGATATTAATGGGAAAGATGGCAAAGGGCATCCACACCATTTGGAGAACAGAGAGGAAGAGAGGACTCTTAGAAAAAGCAGTCATGGGCACACAGAGGTTCTGAGGTTCCTGATAAGCTTATGGGGGGGGGGGGGTGATGTGGAGAAAGACGGCAAGGGAGGTAGAGAGAGGCAGGGCCAGACCCTGAAGGGCTTTGCTTCCCACAAGGGGGTGGGTTTTCATGGGTGGGCCAGGGAGTCACTGATGGAGTTGACAAGGGAAAGTTGAAGGACCAGTGTCGCATTTCAAACAGATCACTTGTACAAGATGAGCAGTGGGTGTGAATGGACTCCACTGGGGGCAGAGAGAGAAGCTGGGAGCTGGTATAGCAACCCATGCCAGAGGTGAGGAGGTCTGAATCCATTTTTGCTCAGGGCGATTTTTCAACAACTCCCTTGGTCTTACCAGCATGTATTTAAGTCTGTAACATGTATGTTTCAGGAACATATGCTTAAGGTATAAAAATTTTAAATTAAGCCTTAGCTGTTTTTATTTTATTTTATTTTATTTTATTTTATTTTATTTTATTTTATTTTATTTTATTTTAGAGAGAGAGAGAGAGAGAGAGAGAGAGAGAGAGAGAGAGAGAAAGAGAGAGAGAGAGAGAGAGAGAGAGAGAACTTGGGGGTGGGGGGAACAGAGGGAAAGAGAATCTTAAGCAGGCTCTAACCTCGGCGTGGAGCCTGACTTGGGGCTCGATCTCACAGCCCTGGGATCCTGACCTATGCCAAAAACAACAGTTGGACACTCAACCAACGGAGCCACCCAGGAGTCCCAAATCCTACATGTTTAATAAAGGACTCTGTTTCCACACAGGTCTTCATCTTTAGTATAACTTAAAATACACCCTTGTTGTTTTTATTAAGGATGAAAGATTATATGTTTAGCCCCAAAACCTTCTTAAGAGCAGAGCTGTCTATGGCTCCCAGTACTCAAAGATAAGGCTTCTATCTCTTGTAGTCCTTCCCCATGTCCCCTATCTCCATTTCTGCAAATCTTCAGGCCATCCTCTGTGCATTCAATGCAGTTGGGGCATTACAAGTTTTTATGTTGAATCCAAAAAACTTTTACATACTTTGTTAAACAGTATTTACTAAATAAGAACACTTTCAAATACTGTCCACAAGAATTATATGCAGAAATGAGATATGATTATGCCATATAATATACACATTTTGAATTAAACAAAATCTGAAGGCTTTATCAATTGGAAATGGGATGTATAATCAATAAATAAAGATCACTGTGGTTTTTAAGCTGGAAGGGAGGGAAGGGGAAAAAATCTGATACAATGGAGTACTGATCAGGGCCATGTGCTAAAAGGTAATGTTCAGCTCTTCTCAAAGGAAATTTACCTCTTCAAAATGTAAAATTTCTCAGCCCAAACTTATCTATAAACAGGACTCGTACTGTTAATTTGTTTTAGGCTATTAAAAAGCCAAGCTTGACATCTAAAAAGAAAGACTATATGTGACTAAGTTAACTTAGGTGTCCTCATTATCTTTACATATGGTTAGAATACATGAAATACAATTTTTAAATCCACAGACACACCCATTCATTCTTGTGCTTTTCAGACCTGGAGCACTGGAAAACATCATAGCAGAAAGTACCCAATACAAGGTCCTTGGGCCTATAAAACAAAATACATACACTTAATAGTAAGAGATTTTAGAGATATTTAAAAATTACCTAGGAGCATAAGCCATTTCAACATTCATCATAATGTTTTAGTAATAAACTTATAGAGAGCTTAGTCCTATCCTAGAGTCTTCTCACAACTCTAACTTTTGGAGGTAAAGATTAGGTCTCATGTTTTTATAAACACTTTCATTCACATTGAGGGCAATGGTATATACAGTCTACAATTCTTATCTATCAAAATAACAATCATTATTGAAGCTGCAAAGCAAATAACACAGGCAGATGAACACAGTTAATAAACATATAAATAAGAGAGTAACTTTAAAACACAGGGCTATTACTCTGAAAAACAGTATGGAGGTTTCTCAAAAAATTAAAAATAGAACTACCCTACCACCTAGCAATTGCACCAGGAGGTATTTATCCAAAAATACAGGAGTGCTTTTTTCGAAGGGGCACATGCACCCCAATGTTTATAGCAGCACTGTTGACAATAGCCAAAGTATGGAAAGAGCCCAAATGTCCATCACCAGATGAATGGATAAAGAAGATGTGGTACATATAGATACGATGAAATATTACTCGGTGATCAAAAAGAATGAAATCTTGCCGTTTGCAACAGTGTGGATAGAACTAGAGTATATTAGTTAAGTGAATTAAGTCAGAGGAAGACAAATATCATATGATTTCACTCATACGTGGAATTTAAGAAACCAAACAGATGAACATAAGGGAAGGGAAACAAAAATAACACAGAAACAGGAAGGGGGACAAACTATAAAAGACTCTTAAATACAGAGAACAAAATGAGGGTTGCTGAAGGGCTTGGGGTGGGGGGATGGGCTAAATGGGCAAAGGGCATTAAGGAGGACACTTGTCGGGATGAGCACTGAGGGTTATATATAAGTGATGAATCACTAAATTCTATTCCTGAAATCATTATTACATTATATGTTAACTAACTTGGATGTAAATTTAAAAATAAACAAATAAGCAAATAATAAATAAATAAAATTGTAAAAAAAAAACAAAACACAGGGCTATCAGATAAAATACAAGATGTCCAGAGAGAAAATTGAATTTCAGGGAGATCAAATTTCACAAGTAAAGGATTTTTTTAAAAATCTACAGTAAAATTCATTTGTTAACACAATTGTAATTTAAGATATATATATATAAACTGCCTTAAGGATTTAACACAACAGATGAAAAAAATATACTTTATATTATTCAAGACAAATTGAATTGACTATAGGTTCTTGCTGTTAGGCATTTAACTGACTAGAAATAACCCAAAAGGTGAGTTGGTTACATGTGACTAAAGAATCTCTCTCTTATTTTTTCACAGCAGGTATTCTCACAAATTTCTACTATTCCTCTCTCAATAGTCTAAGACCTTAAGCATTCAAAACTTCTTCTTTGATTCACTGGTCAATTTTTTATTCCATTACTGAAAAGCTGCCATATAAGAGAAATATTAGAGCCACTGCACAGGGAAAAGACCAGCCTGCCACCTTCCTAGTCCAGCAGACATAAAAGGGAGAAGCAATAACATGTGTCCCCTGGTGTGATGAAATACCAAGGATAAACATCACCTATGGTAAAATCAAGTTAAACATTTTTGAGAAGTTAAATATTTCCTGTGTAAAGGGAATACAAGAGCTAAAAATGAACAAGCTAAAAGTGGAACATTTTGCAGGTCTGGCCTCTCCAGTTATACAATTAAATAATAATGATAGGAATGTGCCAGATTAAAAGAGATTTAAGGAACACCACAGTCAGATGCATATCCTGGAGAGAATACAAGTTTTAGAGAAACCAGCTATAAAGAAAGGCGTTACACAGCAAGTGGAGAAATTTCAATTATGTACTGGGTGGGATCTCAATCTTATGCTTTCTACAGTTATCTAATGATAACACACACACACACACACACACACACACACACACACACACACACACAGTAATGTTGCAGAGGGGTGCCTAGGTGGCTCAATCAGTTAAGCGTCTGACCCTTGATTTCGGCTCCGGTCATGATCTCACAGTTCGTGAGTTGGAGCCTCCACTGGGCTCTGCACTGATGGTATGGAGCCTGCTTGGGATTCTCTCTCTCCTTCTTTCTCTCTGCCCATCCCCTGCTCGGGTTCGCTCTCTCTCTCTCTCTCTCTCTCTCTCTCTCAAAATAAATAAACATTAAAAAATGGTTTTAATTTAAAAACGGTAACGTTATGGAGGCACATCCCAGAAAGAAAACGTATCTGATAACAGATGTTCATGAAGAATTATATTAATTGTCCCTTAAATTATGATATTTCATAAAAGTATGTTAAAAATCCCCAACATTCTAGAACTTCACTAGTGCAATGATCTTTTCTTTCTTCTGCTTCTGAATTAATCTTTAATGATGAATCATATGGCATATGGAAAGCAAGACCAGTGGAAATCTCCCCATCAGTATCTGGTGGGGGGAGTTGGTGGGTGTAGAAAGGGAAACCTTAAGAGATGATAATGTATCAGTTATTTAGAAGGAACCTGATCTGGCATCCACTTTGCCAGTTAACTCTGATGCTAGGAAACACCCTTTACTCTGCATATGTTGAAGCTAAAGGCTTCTGCTGTGGATCCTAGTTAATAATTCAATCTAAAACCATTGCTACCATCTGCTCGGTCAATTTCAAAACGTCTGCTACCATTGTGACTAGTTTAGTCAAGCCACAACATTCACGTGGCAAGTGCTGAACAAATGAAAGGCGAGGCAGACAGAAAACATGCTATGACAAAAAGAAACCCCAATCAAAAGTCTAAAACACAAAGGGAGCTCTGCTGACACAGCATGCCAAGTTCAACCCTGCCTGCAGAGATGGAAGGATGCAATGTCTCTCTAATGCGGGGCAGGGACAATCTGGAGACTGTCCCGAGATAATGGGCACGAGGCAGGGCTGACAGCGGAGAGCTCTGTGAAGGGAATGGGTCCTGAGGTTGGAAGAAATGGTGAGCAGGGTTATGGCAAGGGCAAGTTGAAAAGGGGAGATTTCCTATTTTCCTAGGCAGAGCTGAAGACAGTCTCAAAAGGCATCGAATCCACTGTCTTTTATTACACAAAATAAGTGACCCGCAGTACGTGCATCACAGAGCTATCCAGCACCCCCGTGAATCTTCCTTTGTGTGCTCCACTCGTTAGGACACCAGGCTCTCTCTGCCCTCACTGGGAGTAGGCTGGGGGGGCAGGGCTCCAACTGTCCACACTCATCTCTGCCCCCATGCCTTCGCACCTGTCATTCTTCCACCTGGGATGCTCGATCCCTGACTGATCCACTTGGCATGCCCTGGTTGTTTTTCCTTAAGACACATTCCTTGACAGAGCTTTAGTAACTCTTTAGTTCAAAAATACAGGCCATGTTCCTTCGAGTATAACTTCCTCAAAAGTGAACTGCATCTGTCTCGCAGAAAGAACGAATGATTTCCTTAACTCTAAGCCTCTTATGCTTGTGCCAATTATTCTTCATGACATGTTGTAGAGCTCTAATCCATCCACCCACCTAGTACTGATTCATCTAATTCATTCTGCTCAGCCTATATTAGGAATATAAAGTCTCATTCAGGAGAAAAATAATGTATATGAGTTAGAGCTACATAGCAATTAGTCCAATTCTAAAGTTAACCCACTTTGCCTTTCCTAATTCAATCATTCAAAACACAGAATGCTTATTAGGGGTCTACCATGTCTTACAGAAGAGGATAATTTTCTGTGCTATTTAAATTTGCCATAATTATATCCTTTTGTAATAAAAATAACTTAAAAGGAAATGAACCTTGAATTTGAAAAGAAAAAAAAAATCAATTCAACCTTCCTTTTAAAATCTTCAGGGAAGAAAGAAAAACGAAATCTCATTGCGGCCTGAAAAGCCAAAGTATAATGAATGTGATGATCTGAGAGATCTAATTTAAGAGCCACGTGATGAGCTGAAGTGCTTTATACTCTGGACTCTCTTGCACCTCTAAAATTGGACAATATTAAGGATTCATTGACTGATGGTATTACAAAACTTACAAGAAATCTGTACTTGGGAATTTTCTACTTAGAAAAAAAAAACTGGGGGCGCCTGGGTGGCGCAGTCGGTTAAGCGTCCGACTTCAGCCAGGTCACGATCTCGCGGTCCGTGAGTTCGAGCCCCGCGTCGGGCTCTGGGCTGATGGCTCAGAGCCTGGAGCCTGTTTCCGATTCTGTGTCTCTCTCTCTCTCTGCCCCTCCCCCGTTCATGCTCTGTCTCTCTCTGTCCCAAAAATAAATAAACGTTGAAAAAAAAAATTTAAAAAAAAAAAAAAGAAAAGAAAAAAATCTGAGCAAAGGGCACATCCTCATCAAGACTACATGTGGGGTGGGACTGGGTGGGAGGTGGACAGCTGACAAAATAAAGTAGAAGGTCGCCACCTACAGGCGGATGCTGTAAACTAACGAAACACTGGTACAGGACAATGACTCCTCTGCTACTGTCTCTCGACAGAAAAGCTTGGAAGAAACGGCTCTAATTTAACAAGTCTCAAAAGACCGTTCTCATCTTCCTCCACCAAAGGAAGACCCCTACTCTATAATCTCTGTGAATTTTCTTAAACTACCTCGCATCTGCAACCAAATGCAGCTTAAGGAAACACCCCTGAATTATGTAAAACATTTTTTTATTGATTTTTTTTTAATGTTTATCTTTATTTTTGAGACAGAGACAGAGCATGAGCAGGGGAGTAGCAGAGAGAGAGGGAGACACAGAATCCGAAGCAGGCTCCAGGCTCAGAGCCTGACATGGGGCTCGAACCCACGAACTGTGAGATGATGACCTGAGCCAAAGTCAAACGCTTAACCACTGAGCCACCCAGGTGCCCCGAAAGCGTTTTCATTTAGGGAGAAAATGATTCTGAAGCCGTATTCCCCACAAACACACCAAACATGCTTTATTTAAAATGACTGAAGGAAAATGATTACTTATCATCACTTAAATTAATCACAGTGAATGATCAATAAATAGAAAGACTTAAAGCATCATTTGAAGGCATTGTTTTGTAAGCAACGGAACAACCTCACAAACTGTTCAGTTTTTCTTTTCTCTACTTCCTGTGATCTCTTGTATTGTTTTCCATATGGTTAAGATGAGCACTACAATTAATAAACTGGTGTGACCAACTGCTTTTGTTAAGAGGCCAGCTGGTTCACACGCAAAATGATAATTAGACAAATTAAGACAGCCCGCTCTGCTTTGCTGATGAACTGACAGCAGCACTAGTTAAAATGTCTAAACTGTCTTTGGCTTTCTAGTCATCGCAAAGGTTGACCTAGGTGAAGATAACATTTGTCTCATTAGGGCTGGCTTAAAAAAAAAAAAAAGAAGAATTACACAGTCTGAAACTATTGGATGGACAGCAGCAGCATTCTTCAGAGAAACCCTAGCTCCTTATTAAGCGTGAGTGCTATGAGGATTCTGTAATTATGCTGGAGGGGTCACAGCAGGAGCAAAGGAAGGTCAGCCAGGCATAAAATGATGTTCCGAATTAGTCTGGAGGGTACAGAACTTTCATTAAAGTCAAGCAGTCAGAGACTTTTGAAAGGAATAAAACCTTTCCTATGAGCTCAATGTTTCATACTCTTTCCCTGATTTTTTTTTTCTTTGCAATGGAGGGAGATAAGAATTATTTTTGATAACTGAACAGCAAATGGGAGCAAGACACAAGGGTGAAGACATCAATCACTGCAGGGGGACATATGTTCAGTAGCTCTACATTCTAGTAACCTAATACGTCTAAAGCAAGGAGTTCACAACGTAGATTCTGAACTGACGCCACAGAAGTGCCCCCATGCTTGCTGGCATTTCCCGGAACCAGAGGGCAATACAATTAGGGCACAGCTGGAAGGAAGGGAGGCGTGTTGATTGCACGGCCCACCTAATTAGGCCCACACAGAATTTGAGAAAAATCAAATGGTAATCAAAGCAAGAATGCTGGTGCTAGATAATGGCTGGCCACTGACTTTGTTAAAATGATAGGCTTAGCTCCTCCCCGGCACTATCACAAGGGCTCAAAACAGCAGACACAAAAAAATGGAATTCGTCACATCTTAGCAAGTAAAATGTTAGGAAGGGTTAAGACGAGCAGTTTCCCTCATGGACCTAACTAACAACAGTTTCAACGTGCAGTCAAGAATAGGAAGGTTGGAATTGTAAAGACAGGTGCAGATAGTTCCTATTTCAGTGCACTGTATTTGGTTGTTGTTGTTTTTATCGCTAAAGGGAAAAGGTGAAGGGAGTAGAAATCACCGTAACGATTTTGACCCACAATAAAGACACAAAAGCAAGTATTTTCCCCGAACCAGGTAAAAAGAAAAGCGAGACAGATATTTGGGGAGAAAATGAAGCAGATAGATGCTTGTAACGCAACTTATCTTCCCAAACCTCGGTCAAATTGTACAGCAGCTCTCAGAAGAGTCAGCTCAACCCGTTTGTATCACCTTATCTGAAACACCCGTCTCTTTGTGAGTAGCAGTCCACATAAATCATTACATGATACAACAAGTTCAAACGAAGCTCCCGCTTTTCATTAGCAAACCATGTTTGATTGCATAAACATTGAGGCTCTCGCAGGCGGTCCTAAAACACCTGCACTTGTCTTGACATTTATGCACAACGGAATGGAATTATTTTATTCTAACTACTTTCTGAAGAGAAATACTCACCGACTGTACCCCACTGGATAGAGGAATCAGGCACAGACTCCAGAGGATATATTACATTCATTATCAAAACGAATCCCAGAGCATCTATGGAGAGTTCATGCCAGCAGGATGTCCCGTGTTGAAATAGGACAAAATTCACTTTGTTGTTCGGTAACCTCCCTCCTTCCTCTTGTCAGTACAATCACAACTGCCCATCAACAACGGTAACTCTATTCCGAACTTTCCAGCTTCACTTAAATTGTGTTTGCTACCACCACTCTCCCTTGCTCCCCCCCCCCAAAATCGCCTCTGCTTTCTGCAGCTGCTGAATGCCACAAATAGCTTCTTGTATAATTTGACTTAGAATGCACCCCAAACTAGACATGTTGAATGGCAATGTGAATGCTTCATTCAGAGAGAACTAAAATGTGTAGAATGCCCTAAAAACATCACAGTGGTAAAGAGGATCATTTGGGAGTCTCGGGGCAGAGAAGTGCTTTCAGCAGTAGCCTGCAAATTCTTCTCAGGTCTATGCAAATGGCAAGAGAAGGGTTGCAGAAGATTCCCACAGGGATCAAAGGATTAGCTAATTTCCCTGCGTCTGCCCTGTCTGGATGGGGTTTCCCTAAAGTTGCCTCCATTCTCCACACACGTTTTTCTTCCTCCTCTCCTAATAAAATGCACTTACTCTAAATCTATTCATGCTCTAGCATCAATGATCCATTCTTAGGTTAATTTTTGAGACTGTTTGCCTTAATGCTTTGTGTGTTCCACACACGGCAAGCCCCGTCTCTGATATTTTTGTGGGGCTAGAGCCAAATCCAAGCAGTTCACTTTGCAAAGTCAGTTACTCCACAATCTGATATAACAGGACAGCATGTAACAAGAGGGCACCTGGCTGGCTCAGTCGGAAGAGTGTGTGATTCTTGGTCTTGGGGTTGTGAGTTTGAGCCCCATGTTGGGTGTAGAGATTACTTAAAAATAAAATCTTAAAAAAAAAAAAAGTGACAACACATAATATTCATGGGTACATTCAAAGAAAGAGGAAAAGCATCCGTCTTTATGAAATGGATGAGGGAGGAAAAAAGCCAGGAACTTAAAAGCATCTATCCTACAGAGCTGCAACAGCCTAACCTCTATGAAAACTTCCCTTAGGAAATAGCTTGCAAATAAGAAAATAAAAACTTCTGTACAGATAATGGCTATTTTCACTTCACAGATGTAAGTCGTTTTTTGAAAAGCTTCCCTGTATGTTGAAGTTGGAATTTATTTTCCCGAATACCAAGTATATTGGCAATCAAATGATTACGGGAGCTGGAGGTCAGGGAGAGGAAAGAGTTCAAGGACACCTCTTTTGGTTGCTAGGTAAAAATGGGAGCCAGAAGGATGAGGAAATTGCCTTTTACCTGCTCTCTTCCCATCATCCTCTGGGTCTCAGATTAACTGACACTTCCTTGGGAAAAGAAACCTTTCCTCACCCTCTGACTCTGTTTACACCTCCTATTAATCACCCTGATCAAGACCCATGCTTTTCTGATTGCACTACCACTTGTTTTCGGATAGTTGTTTGTTTAGTGACTACACGTCCCACTAGACACATGATCTAGACACAAGATCCAGAGGCCATGGCTCTCTGGATTCACAAGGCCTGGGGGCTGAGCACCAGATCTGATACGCAGTAGGCACACAAGTATTGTTTTATTAAAGGAATGAATTATAGAAGGAAAAAGCTTAAACAAAACGAGATCCAGAGAATTTAGATTTCTTCTATGGTATTAAAGAACAACTAATGTTAAAGTATCACAGTATTGGTGGACAGCTTTAACTAGACACAAAAGTTAGTTTCAAAAGAAAAAATCACTTCATTCATTTCCAGCCTCGACTTGCTCATTAAAGACACTATACACCAAGCACAGTACTAGGCCCTGGTGAAACCCAGATGAAGACAACCTTCTCTTACAAAGTCTCCCTTGACCTTTTTGTCTCCCATGCCTTCTCCCCAGAAGAGTCATTACCCACTCCTTTGTGGCTTTATCCCTCCCTAATTTTACTTATCTATCTCCTCTACTAGGACCTTCGTTCCTTGAGGTTGGGAACCGGGCCTTTGTTGGTTTTGGAGACGCCAGTTAAGTTTGTTGATTGAAGAGCAAAATGAATGAATAAGCAACCTATTCCTTATCTGTTAGGAATTCCATCGGATAGAAGACTGATAAAATCAAATGGTAATAAGACACATTTTCAAAGAGAGGGTGCCCTCTAATGGGAACTAGAAGGAAATAATATCAGAGAAAATGAGGAAACACGACATAGCAGGTGGATGAGTGAGAATTTGCTAGATGCAGAAGGATATGAAACACATTCCAACTAAACAAAAGAGCACGAGCAAAGGAACTGAGTGGTCTGTATGTTGGGAATACTGAGTTACGTGTGTAACGGACGGTGCACATCGCCTGCACGGCCCCAAACCACCTTGTAGAATGCAGTGCATGTGAACGTCTAGCAGCTGAAAACCACATGTCCCAAACTCCCTTACACCTGGTTTGCAAAGCTGGTCCAGCTGGTGAATTTGACTGAGGACATCAGTCCACACTGCTGCTGCTTTGGCTATTTCTGCTGCTAAGTCTGGCTGTGGGGGCATTTTGGTAGGAGTGGTAACTGAAGTCTCAGTGCCCGATCCCTACTTTTGCGGGGATGGGAGGCAGAGTGGGTGGCATTCATCTGCTAGTAAGGTATACAGCTGAGGCGGTGTGGTCTTGGAGTCAAACACTGGGTGCCAGCTTCCTGACTGCAGTAGAGATAACGGCTCCCTTGGTAAGTCAGTTCTGAGATGGTGTCTGGGGTGGGGGTGGGGGGGGGTCGTTCCTGGGAGTTCAGCTTGGACCAGTTTCCCGAGCTTTTCCGATGATTGTATAAGTACCATATGCCCTGTGTTAAATCTGCTTCTGTTACATTGTTGTCTGCAATTGAACCTGCCTGAGAGAACCTGCTGGCCCACTGGGATGACAAAGTGGTGCTCGTAGGGGTGGCGGTGGGAGATGCGGCTGGAAAAGTAAATCAGGACCGGTCCAGTTTTTGCGAGGCACCTTGCCTGTCAAGTCAAAGAGGTTAGACCTCAGTTGGTTAGGCTTAAATATCAAAAGTTTTCATAGAAGACGGTGGTCTGTGTTTCAGAAAAATTTTAGAGGCAAAGGAAAACTGAATCGAAAAGGTAGGCAAAAAGGTAGGCAAATGCTATAGATCCCAGGGTGACCATGTTGATGAAAGAAGGAATGGGGGTAACTAGTCTGCCCTCTTTTTGGTAACCTTTGGCTGGGTCATCACACTTTCTGCCTCTCTTAAATGCTTTATCTACTCTAGCTAGACGCCAACGGCCCAGGGGTAGGATGCGTCCACCCGCTGACTTGAGTTAGCCTCTCGCCTTACCGGTCTCTCTTTTGATTTCATAATGTTGGGCGATTTGGGGTGAATACTTTAGTTCCTGACTATTTGATACGTAGACTGATTTTCTCCTAAGAGTAGAATTTGCATAAACAATATGGTCATGATAAAAGCCCATAGCTGAAAAATCACATATTCTCGGTACGTATTTTTTAAATGCTGACTTTCCCCCAACCTTAGTTACACAGAACTGAAGTACTCCGTAAATTCTGATAAAGACCACACAAGAACATCTAACCACTACCAGTATTAAGGGAAAGAGCATCCGATAACTGAAACAGGACAGCCCACACCTTGTTAAAGCGGCTATGAAGGCAGTGTCAGAATACTCAGATGGGAACAACAGAACGTACTCATTATATTAAGCAAAAAGAATTGATTAAGAGATATTAAGGAGCTTCCAGAATCTCCCGGAGGGCCAGAGGATGAGGAGTTGACATGCCGCACTGCCAAAACTGTCACAGTGAAACACTGCTGTTGCTGCCACCTGCTGTCACTGCTGATCCTGTGCAAGTCTGGATGCGAAGTGTCCAGAGAAGCCAATGCCTCAAGAGCAAGAGGCCGATGCTGCTAGTAGGCTTACAAGTCGATGCAAACAACCTATACAGCTACTGCCTAAGTTTCGCACTGCATCCATATTCAATACTGGTGGACAGAGCCTTTGTCACATACCTGCACTCTAGCTGCAAGGGAGTCTGGGAGTAAAGGCATCTGCTTAGCTACCATGATAGGAGGGGTCAGGCCAGACAGGGATTTGGGTGAGCCAACAACAGAATCTGCTGCAGGATTCCCAGCCACGTTCTTCAGGAAGAACAAGCTGTAATATCAGCCAAACTCAATTGGGATTTGTAGTCTCTTAGCTCAGTTTTGATTCAAATCCAGAAATACGGCTATTAACACCAGAACTCCCTGAGTCAGAAGCTGAAACGGAGAATTCTTTTATTCAGATTGCACTGGTGGTCCCCAAGAACTCAAGTAGTATTCCACACCGTCAGCTGTTGAGTAAAAAAACTCAACACAGTCCAGAATTGGGTTTCTTCCCATGGGCTCCCTTTCTTGAGAACTTTAAAAAAAAAGAATTACAGTTTTTATTTTTTAAAGACATACTCAAATTCATGTCATAGATGAAAAATAATGCCAAATAGGTGAGGTGTAAGATTCACAGCAATGATTTTCAGGAAACTAGAAGAGTCCATGGGTTGTTGCAATCTGACTTTACAAATTAAAAGAAAAAATTCAGCGAAGTCACTTTTGCAACTACCTTATGTACTTAAAGTTGGAAAAAAAATAATAGAAGTTTGGCCTTACTTCCCCACTATGTGGGAGTTCTTATGGACAAGACAGTGAATAATCTAGGCAATGACATAGGAACTTCAATATTTATACTTCTAAAATGCCACTGAAGAATAAAACGCTCTACAAGTAAGCATCTATTGAGAAAATATGACTTTTCTGAACACCACTGCACAAATAGACCCTCTGTGAATCAGGCAGAATAAAAATGCTTTCCCATGTATTTGGTGATATCTTCAACAGTATTTTTTTCAAAGTATAATCTGTGGTAATAATTTAATAGAAAGCAAATCTTCAAAAGAAACTATTCTGCTATTCAATTTTTCTTTTGATAAAGTGAAGACCTTCAACTTTTATCAAGAAACAATGGCAACCAAATGGAATCTCTATGGATATCATTAATTGCAAATATTTATTTCTTCATAAACACCCAGATATTATAATAAAAGCATGAAATATTAATGTTCCTATCCAGTTTTTTTTAAAAAAATCAGAGAGCTATCATCCTGGATAGAGAAAGTAATTTGCTCCCATCTCAATACATGAATAATTTAATTTTGCAAGGCAAATGGGACATTTGTCTAAGATGTCTTTCCTGTTGTCCATGATACATAGACCCCATCAGAAGATCAGAAGGGGAGCAGGGGAAAATTCTGCAAGCGATCTTTGAAAACAAGCACAGTGTGTGCAGGTTGTTCTCTGTGGTAGCTTTTCTTTGTGCTTCAGAAAGGACTTTCCTCCACACGTAGCTGGGGGTTTTGAGAAGGGAAGCGAGAGAAAGATCTAGAACACAGTGGCAGTATTTCCCATTCCCTCCATTTCAGGAATTGGATAGGGTTGGTTAGTAATGTTTTTCTTCACACATATATTGCTGAAATTTTCTATCTTAAAAAAAAAAAAAAATTCAGCGTCATGTCTACCTATGACATCGCCTGAGTGAAAAGTTGGCCACGTCCACCTCGAGTTCGACTTTATGCCACACACACACGGACTTCAATCAGATCTCTCTTTGACCACCGTGTGGAGAACAGATTGTGTACGGGCAAGTAGAACTAGGAAGCTATTGCCACGAACTATGCAAGAAATGATGGCAGCTTGAACATTGTTAAAGGGAGAAATGGGTGGATTTGAAATCAATTTTGGAGGCAGAACAGAAAGACTGGATGTGAGGCAGAAAGAAAAGGAGGGATCAAAGAGAACACTGTCTCTCAAAGGTGCCTGGATGGAGGCTGGTGATGCCATTTACTGAAAAGGGGAACCCCAGCAGAGGAATGGTTGGAGGGGAAAGGAATCCAGACATGGCATGTGGAAATCTCACACGGGCAGTCGCGTGAGGCTCAAAAGAGAGGCCAGTGCTGGAGATTAAAACCACTTGGAAACGAGCATACAGAACGTACTTCAAGCCACCGAATGACAACATTTAGGGAAAGGAGGCAGGCGCACAAGAGAACAGAAGATTGAACCCTATGGCTCTTCCTTAGAAAAAGAGGAGGAGAATCCACGCCAGGAGCTAGAAGTGGCTGAAGTAGTTTCTTGAATTCAGGAGAAGAAGTACTTTTGAGGGGCGTGGGAAATGCAGTAGGCAACTCCACAGAATATGCTAATAAGGCAAAGACAGAACCCTGAGCACTGCATCTGGTCACGTGGAAGTTTTAATGTCCCTGAAGAGAATGCACAGTGCATCGGAGGGCCAGAAATCCAGATTCTGGTGTATGAACAAGTGCCGAGGGAGTAGGGAAGCGGGAAGATCGGATGCAGACCACGTGTTTGATTACTAAGTTTTGCTCTGAAGACAGAAAAACAGGTGGGCACTGAAGGATATGCAAGGTCAAGTAATGTCAAGAACTGAAATAAGTCCTTAGGATTTCCTTTTTCAAAAAATGTTTGCTTCGTTTTTCTTCAAGTTCTCTTATTTGTTTCCGAGTTCACAAGCCACGGCAGAGCCTTTTTTTAGATTCACATTATGAAACAAGATTCAACAATCTGGGTTAATGAATGACAATAATCTTCAAGCAGAAAGGCTGGGAATTATTCTCTGAATTAATGAGTTTCATTAATGGAAAAAAGAAACGACCTCCATCCTCCCCAACGCGCACACCCTTTCATGACTTTTTTTTTTTTTTTAAAGAGAGGAATTCTTGATTGGCTTATGGATTTGTAATCATGAATAGGAAGTACTAGTACAGAGAAGTAATTTCGAGTATGAAATCTTTTCCAAGGAGGTAAGAATGGAAAGCCCAAGCCTGTGTCTAAGCTGTAGGTCAAGCCTGGTGCCGAATGGCAAGATTGTTCCGTATGTTAAAAGCACAGAAGAGTCTTTAGGGAAACAAAAGAAAAATAATAGCTAGAAGCAAATGGTGCTTACTCCGGGCTGAGCATTTCATGCACAGTATCTCATTTAACACACATCACAGCCCTCGAGGGCTGGAGCTTTTGTTTATCCCCATTTTTCAAGTTGAGGAAATAGTGGCTCCGAAAGAAGCTAGGTGATTTTCAAAAGCCATTAGCATGCCAAGTGGCGGGTCAAGAATTCAAACCAGGTCTGGGATGCTGAAGGCTTCCTCCTACCTACTCACCATGTAATAGGACCTCTGGGAATAGCTAAGGCAGGAACAAGCACTTTGCGAAGCAGACAGAGGGCTGAGCCCCACACGGACTTAAACGAAGCAGGAAAACTAAAAGCTAAAATTAAGCCTGGGCTTTCTGTCAACTTTTTATGGGGTACAGAAAAGTGCACAAAATAGAAGCGTGCCACAAAGCGAACGCCCACGTGACCAGTACCCAGATCAAGATGTAGAGGACGCCCAGTTCCCAGAACTCTGTTCATGCTCTTGTCATCGCTACCCCCACCCCCCAAAGTGACGCCACCCTCACACAATCACCATAGACTACTCTCGCCTGGTTTTGAATTTTGTAGGAGTAGAATCAGACTTTCTGTGTTTAGCCTAGTTCATTCCACACTGTGTTTGTGAGATTCACCTGTGTGGTGCATGCAGGAGTCTGTTTATTCTCACGGCTGTACAGCGGACAGAACGCTGACTCCCTGCATTGTTTACGGTCATTTCTTGTTATTTTGTTGTTTTTCTAGTTGGGGCTCTTATGAACGGTGCAGCTATGAACATTCTCATAGATGTCATTTGGTGAACACATTTCTACCTTTATGCTGGGCAGACTCCTAGAAGGGGAAGTTGCTGGTTTACGGGGAATGCATATATTCAGCTTTAGCAGACACTGCCAAAAAGTCTTCCAAAAGGGAAACACTAGTGTGATGATTTAATGGTTTTCTTCCCACGGTACATGGGCTCCCAAGTGAAAACAGATTTTGAAATATTGAAGGATAGCATAAAAATTATCACAGGGCCACTCTTCAAATATCAGAAATAAACTAAAAAAGAGAGTCTTTCTGAAAATCATCTGAACGACGGAAGCCCTGATTGCCAAAGCTCCGTTTAATAAACGCTAAAGAGAAAATTGGTTGAAAGGGTCTTGAGGAAGGGTTGGTACATACAGCAACTGGGCTGTCGACAAATTATGCTGGAGACAAAAGTCTTTGGCCCAGGACAGCAATTGCTAGTTTGCACCCTGCTACGTGAGACCTGGAACCTTCATGTCTCGGGGCCTTGGGTGTTTCAAATCTGAAATGGTAAAATGGCACCAGTTGAACTCTAAGTTCTATTTTGGGCACAAAACAATGTGAAACAGATAGATAAAAGACGGAATGCTTCCGGCTTGTCAGAAACAGCAAGGACTCAGGCCTATACACTCACTATATAACGCACCCAAAGCTAGAAGATATAAAATCACGGATACACTTTGGTTGCAAAGCAAAAGAAAACCAAAAGGTGAGCTGGGCTGATACATTAGGGCAGTTCTAAGGACTACTTAACTGTTGGAGAAATATTTGGGGATCTTATGAGGAAGTCTTTTAGAAAAATTAAAAAAAAAAATTGAAAATATTTAGCCAAAATGATCCCAAGATTAAAAATAAATTTTAGGAGCACCTGGGTGGCTCAGGTGGTTAAGCATTCGACTTTGGCTCAGGTCATGATCTCACAGTCTGTGAGTTCAAGCCCCACACCGGGCTCTGCACGGACAGGACAAAGCCTGCCTCAGATACTTGGTCTCCCTCTCTCTGCCCCTCCACCACTCATTTTCTCTCCCCCTCTCTCTCTCTCTCTCTCTCTCAAAAATAAATAAACATATATAAAAAAAATTGTAAAATGTGCCCTTGGGTTCCCAAGCCATAATGTCAAAATATCGTATTTTGCCATATACAGCTCCCACTTCTTTTCCTTCTCATATGTGCACTTCCCTCCTCTGTCACCTGAAACACCTAGGACATATGAAATTTGTTCCAGCAGATTGCCATTTACTCCCATTCTTATTATAAGGTGTTTCAATAACCACGTTCCTTTCCACTGTTCCTCGAGTCAAGAGCTTTTCATTTTTTTGTCTAAAAATAAAAACATGTAGGTTTACTAATTTTCCTCTGCCTGCAGTTTTGGCTACATCCCATCAGTTTCGAAATTTAACTTTCTCTGTATCTGCATCTACTTTCTAAAGAAGCTGCGTTTGTATTTAAATCTCCTCTTGCCTTTCTACTTTTCATCTGTAACACCAGTGAATTTGAACATACCCGACGTATGGTCTTAAGTTGAATAAAATCCATCTTGATAGTTCTCCATAAGAAGTTTGGCTTTCTTGATACCTTTTTGAAATCCCCCCAGCATCTATCCTGCCTCTTGGCACTCAGAGATACGCTTTAAAGGGGAATGCACCCTGTCACGTGTGTAACTTTAGCTTGTCTTTGCTTTGCCGTGTTTAAGCAGGAAAAGCAAATTGAGCCAGCTGTATAAGCAGTACACAAATCTCGGTCTCCCCTCCTCTGTCTCCTCCTTTTTTATCCTATTGACATAGGAGGTCAAGACCAGCTCTGTGAGACGGCACCGGAGTCTGTGCAGATAAGGATTTCTTTCGTAGTTACATATTCTGGAAACTGAAGTCAAGTACAGAGGGAAACAACACCATGAAACACCAAAAACCACGTAGACATTTAGATGACTGCTCCAACTTTACTCACAAACAGCAGTGTGCAACTGCAGCAGGGAAAGAGAAAGTGGGGGGGGGGGGAATGTCTTTTTTAAATCTGAAGTGACAAAAGAAGTTTATGAAGCTTATGAGGCTTGTGACACCATGAAAACAAACCCCCTCCTTTACATCGGCGAAGAGCAGCTGAATTTAGAGCTCCAGTTAAATGGCAAGTCGGAGTGCAGCAGGATTACCAGCGCCCAGACCTTTGCTGAGGGCATTTACATATGAAAAGTAGAAAGAAGTGCGTACCTATTAGGACCCTTACCAATCCACTTAGGAAACCAAAAACCCAAAGTGAAAAGATCCTGTTTGGCACTACGGTGGGACAAATACCAGTGAGACGGGCAGAGGCTGTGAGCGGTCAGCACGCACACAGGACAGAAAGAAAAATGCCAGTTAACAGTTAGTGGGTTTAGCTAAGCTTCCGGGCAAAGCCTTACATCCATTATCCCACTTAAAAGTTCATGAAAATCTTATCAGTTAGGTAATTACCATTTGCATTTTAGAGATGAAAGGTCAGAGACCCAGGGAAGTTAAGTGACTTGCCCCACAGGCCGCATAGTTCCACAGGTGGAGCTAAAGTCATCAGTGATTAGAAAGCCCCAGACAAGAACCTGCGAATTAGAGGCCAGCTCCTTCTTACTATTTCTTCCTCCCATAATTCTTCCACTGCCGTACTCGGGCCATTTTCCGATTCGCATTTTGTAATTTACCGGGGAACTGGCAAATTGCACCTCTCAGGCTCAGATGACAGGATTATGGGGAGAAAGCAAGTTATCTGGCATAATTAATTACAAGGCTTTGTAAGTCAATATAATTTCACATGATTACATGATAAGCCCAAAGATTTTGTTTCTATTTCCTTTCTAAAAATATATTCCTAACACTCCAAGAATAACTGGAGTAATAGAGAAGTAAAGGAGGACAGCAGAACAGCAAGAGCCAAAGGTTTCCACTCAGAAGGAAGAGATGTGAAATTATTTAGAAAAAGAAAGAAAAGAAAAAAAAGCGAAGCAGATCCAGGTTAACGATTGTGCCAAGTTTAATGTCAAGGAAGAAAAGGAAGCGCACGGTGACAATTCAGTAGCTATTTAGTGGACAAGTTGCTAGTAATGTTAGCCTGGCCTTCCAACACTACCGTATAATGAATTTGCTCTCAGACTAAGTACATGTTTCTTTGGGAAAATAAATATGCTAAGATGCCAAAGAGAGACTGGCTTAGAAAAGAAAATGTAGACAATCTCTGCACGACGAAGTTAATGCACCGATCAAATAAAACTCATTCCCAAATTAAGGATTACAGCTCACATTTGTTACACCTATAAAATAACTAAAGCAAGAAAAAACAAAACAAAACAAAACATTGTCAACTTTGTAAACTTCATCGGCAGCGGTGGCCCATCAAGTCAGTAGCCAGTCTTTTTAACTTTCATTCTTTGACTAGTCACTAAAAGAATTATTGATGAGCCTGTTATTTCATGTTTGAGAGGAATAAATGTATAATTCATGATTTTTCCTCTAGAAAGATGCAGGCAGTCATTACTTAATTCCTACAAAGGTGAGTGATTAAGTAGGGTTATTAGCTCTGTTAATTTCTGACTCTATCATCATCCCGTGCAGACTCAACTGTTCTAATATTACAAGCCAACTCATACCAAGTCAACTGTTTTAATATTTCATACAAATAAATTCACCACATTGGCAAAGCACAGCCCAGACTTAACTTTTGCCTGTCCTGCATTTCACAACCAAAATAAATGGCTTTGAGAATTGCAACAAGAGGGGCGCCTGGGTGGCTCAGTGGGTTGAGTGTCCAACTCCAGTTCAGGTCATGATCCCGAGGTTCACGAGTTCGAGCCCCACATCGAGCTCTGCACTAACAGCTCAGAGCCTGGACCTGCTTCGGATTCTGTGTCTCCCCCTCACATCCCCTTCCCTGATTACGCTCTCTCTCTCTCTCTCTCTCTCTCTGTCTCTCAAAAATAAACATTTAAAAAAAATTAGAATTCCAGTGAGAGTACAGTATTTCTTAAATGACATTGAATCAACTCCTCCATTTTTATTAACAAAAAAAGAGTATATTTCAAGGCTTTGAAGGGGGCCTTGACAAACAGAATGGCTCTCATAAAGGCAATATTAGAAAAACAGTACTAAAAAGAAGTAAACACCTCTGATGTCCTGCTTTTACACAACACTTGGAAAAACTGAGAGTGAGCTTTTGATATTCTATTACCAAAACCAATCTTTATTCCTCTGATTATTGTTAACTACTCCTGTACAAAGTCAGCATATAATAACGTATGATCAGTCTTGACTTTTCCACTGGAGGCCTTAGAAGTCGGAGACCCACTCAGGGGCATACCTTGAATCAACTATGATGCTCCGATGTTAGGGAAAGATCTTGGATCACCCCGAAATAAAGACACTTTACAGCTGTCAGAAAGGACATTCAATTCTAGTGTTTTCAAACTTGGTCCATTCAATACTAAGGTCCACTGGAAATCAAGTCTTCCTGACACAGGGTCCCCACACCAAAAAGCTCCCGTGCTCTGGCACCATTCTTTGTTTTGTTGGTGTAGTAGTTTTCTACAGCTATTGTAACAAATTACCACGACTTTGGCACCTTAACACAATACCCTTTTATTATCTCACAGTGTCCTTTGTTTAAGATTTCACAAGGCCTAGAGGCACCTGGGTGGCTCAGTCGGTTAAGTGTCTCTTGATTTTGGCTCAGGTCATGATCTCACGGGTTCGTGAGATCGAGCACTGCATTGGGCCCCATGCTAACAGCGTGGAGCCTGCTTGGGATTCTCTCTCTGCCCCTTCCTTGTGCGTGCACGCTCTCTCTCTCTCTCTCTCTCTCTCTTTCTCTCTCTCAAAAATAAATAAACTTAAAGATGTATGTATTTCACAAGGCCTAAGTCAAGGTGTTGACTGGCCTAGGCTCTTATTTGGACACCATGGAAGAATACCTGCTTGACAGCTCATTCAGGCTGTTGGCAAAATTCAGTTCCTTCTCACGGCTTCCTAGTGGCTCCCTTCATCTTCAAGCCAGCAACACGCGGACTCCTTCCCACGCTTAGACTCCCCCTGACCTCGCCTTCACCAGCAGCTGGGAGAAAGCTCTGCTCTTAAAGGCTCCAATGATTACATGGGCCCACCTGGATAATCCAGGCGATTCTCCCGTTAAGGTCACTGAGTGGTAACCTTAACTGCATCTGCAAAGTCTCTTTTTGCCACGCAGTGGAACACATTGACAGGCACGGCACCAGGGGATGAAAGTCCTGGTGGGGGCCAAAATTTTGCCCATCAGCGTCGGCAGAGTGGTTTTCCATTATTTGGATGCCTCCATGCCAAAAGAGACCATTTCACCTTGATAATCAGTTCTGGCTCAATCGCTGTTTCTGAGTGCTTTTCTCGAATGGGTTAATATTTTCAGTTTGCACCACTCTTCCAGGCGATGAATCCTCTATCCCTCGTCCTGAAGGCCTAGCTCTGGTCGAAAACATCCACGTCACTTCCTCTTGCAGAATATTGTGGCGCTGCATCCCAAACACGGTTTTCCCAGGTAAATCCCAATTATTTTAGGATTTCTTGGCATAGTTGCTTCTCCTTCCGAGGCACATCATCTTAACTGAAACTTTTTGTGCATTTCAACACCTGAGAAATTATTTATAGAGAACAGCTGGAATGAGGCACAGTACCCTAGGTGTGAACAGTTCATACCTTTATACATGGGCAGGGGAATGTTTCCTACTTTGTTTCTAATGCTAAGACAGATGATGCGCCAGAATTTTCCCCTCACATTTTTCAAACGTTTCAGTATTAATGAATTGATTCAAGCAGCCAACATTTATGTGATTCTTGGCATCGAGGGCAAGGAAGAACGCACATTCCCTGCCTTACTGCCCAGCACGAGAAAACTGCTGTAGGACAACATGGCAGGCCACCCAGAGCAGTTAAAACCAGCTTTGGAAGGTCCGCGTGGAGGACTTCTACAGGAGGGAATGTCTGAACGGAGTCCTGTTGGTCCAATCGAAATGTGAGGATGATGTACCAGGGGAGAAACAGAGATTCCTCCTAAGCAGACAATCCTGGCACATGCAGAGAAAGACGAACAAAAGTGGGAAATATGGGGGTGCCGGGGTGGCTCGGTTGGTTAAGCGTCTGACTCTTGGTTTCAGCTCAGGTCATGATCTCACAGTTCGAGCCCCAAGTCAGGCTGTGTGCTGACAACACAGAGCCTGCTTGGGATTCTCTCTCTCCCTCTCTCTCTCTGCCTCTCCCCCACTCTCTCTGCCTCTCCCCCACTCTCTCTCTGTCGGTCTCTCTCAAAAAAAGTGGTAAACATGGGAAGCGGAGTGGCTAGTGGGAACTGAAGCTGAAGAGGAGAATGCGGAGGCGTTCTTTCATGAAGAGCTCGTATACGTCATGTTAAGGAAATCGACTTTAACCTAAAAACAATAACATAGTGAGGGGACTGAAGAGAAGAAACCACATTCTCGAGAGAGTCTGGGTAGGTCCAGGGAACAAGTAGCTTAGAATCAGGGAGATAGGAGCCTGATAAGCCAGGAAAAGAATGCTCACTCCTGGGCAGCGCTGGCCCAGAAGACAGAGAGGACAGACGGGTTCCAGAGCACAGTAAAGCGGGAGGGTTGACAGAAGTGTGGGAGAATGGGAACAGGAGGAGACAGAGGGCTGCCAGTTTCCCATGACATTCCGGGCGCCTTATCTCATCTGATTCCCACAGAATCACCCCAACAAGCAAGCAGGACAGTCACTTCTATGCGTTAGGTGGCTCAGAGTGGTTCAGTGGCTTCCTCAGAGTCAGTAAATGATAGACTCAGGATCCGGAAATGCTCCCTGACTCCCAGGTTAAGAGTCTTTCTGCTTCACATGCAGAAATTTTAGTTCTGGTTAAAAACATCAAGAAGGCTTCAGGCTCATATTCCTGAATGTGCATGTTAGTAAGATCTCAACTGGTCATTAAAATGATGGGTCTGTCATCGTCATTGTTTTTGAGCTGAAAAGACAACCTCTTCATCAAAGTTCTTGTAACTTTTAATAACCATAACAGTTCACAGAGATGAAGGAAAGGAATAAAGTCTCTAACGCAGCTAAGTGCTCAATCACTCAACAGATATTAATAGAGCACCTCTAGGCGTAGTCTGACATGAGGTCCTGAATAATAACCAGCTTGTTCTCATGCTACCTAGTCCAGAGAGAAAACTACGGTGACCAAATCGTATGCATATTTACAGAGAAAACGGGGAACAAAGGTTATGATGAAAGTGGAATGAACTGCATACAGGGGGCCCTAGGAAATAATCCAGTGCACCTGAAAAGTTACAACAAGGGATGAGAAGACCAAAGGACGTAAAATTCCAATGGAAATATTTCAGCAGATGTTTAAAAAAAAAAAAAAAACCAAAAAAAAAAGAAAAACCCAAAAACCTCACGTTTGGTCTGCTAAGAGAAAAAAAAAAATCCATACTTCTAAAGACAATTTTACCACTTTTCTTTTTTTGCCCAGGCTCAACTGCCCATTCAACAGACTATGCATTGGACTGGTGGTGTTTTTTGTTTTGTTTTGTTTTTGTTTTAAAGCTAAGTGGAAAGAAACTGCTTGGATAAGGGTATGTTTCTCCTTGGTGAGTAAGTCCTCAATCCCTTGGTCAAGAGAAGTGCAAGCCCTTCAGGATGGGGCTTGAGCAGGACCAGCAGGACCCTGGCCACTTCCCTGAGTGACCCTGCCACTTCAAAGACCAAGAAGGCACCTGAAAAATGCAGCCCCTCCCCCTTAACCACAATGTTTGAATTTCTAGAACTACGTTACCTTTCTCCTTCTTTATTATCAGCTTCCCACTCTCACCAGCCATTAATGGTTGAAATCGCTGCATTAGATTTTTCTATCCAGTTGTTACAGAAAATAAGACTCTGAAAGTTAAAAATCTTTCTTGCTCTGCTTATTGCCTACATGTTTTCAGCTGAATGTAGAAAAATACACTTTTGTATTTTAAGCGATCGTCCCAGATGCCCATTTATTTTCAGAGGGAGTGATGGCTAACGTCCTTTTCACCTGAACGAGGCTACATATTACATTTCATGCCTTTAATCCATAAATACTGATTGGAATTCCTTCTTGGTCAAGCTGATGTGCTGGGCCCTCCAGGAAAGTAGAATCTAGCAGGGAAGTGAAAGCACCAATCACTACCACACACGTAAAGAGCGGTATGTGTCTCAAAGAACATGCAAATCGCACTCAATGAGGGGGTCAGACCTGCCCTCCAGTTTTATAATGCTGTGAAAGGAAAACATCCTGTACTTGTCATGAGAGGACTTTTCGCTGTCCCTTATAACACACCAAAGCTCAGCAAAACAAATACCTGCAGAAGAATAAAAACCACTTATTAAACATGTAAGTGAGCTTTCTAATTTGGATGGGCTCTCTACCAAAAAAGCCATGGGAATCAATGTTGCAAAATCCCAACCCAAACTTTATCAAATCTATTTAGTAAACACCAAAGGTACATCTCAGGCGTTAAATCCACAGACTGAGGGGCGCCTGGGTGGCTCAGTCGGTTGAGCGTCTGACTTCGGCTCAGGTCACGATCTTGCGGTCTGTGAATTCAAGCCCCGCGTCGGGCTCTGTGCTGACAGCTCCGAGCGTGGAGCCTGCTTCGGATTCTGTGTCTCCCTCTCTCTCTGCCCCTCCCCTGCTCACACTCTGTCTTTCTCTCTTCTTCAAAAAATAAACATTAACAAATATATATATATATATTTTTTAAATAAATACATAAATACACAGACTGCTATCTTTAATGCTAAAATGAGATAGGGTAGATCTTCATTCCCCTTGCGGAGAAGACAAAGGAATCTCACTAAACGCCACACCTTCTATGAGCATCAAACAAGAGCACAACTCACCTGGGACTCTTTTTCCTCTTCTGCCAGACTAAAGGATTAGACACAGCTGCAAGCCCTGTCGCTTAAATAACAACCCCTCTTTCCCAAGATTTAGTTTTGGCCCCAAAATAAGGAGAAGTCGCCAGGACTCAAGCTTTTCCTCCAAGCGAAATGGGGTTTTGAACAAAGGAGCGGCACAATCACTTACGGGTTTTTTTTTTTGTTTTTTTTTTACTGTTTATTTTTGAGAAAGAGGTGGGGGGTGGGGGGACAGAGGCTCTGAAACGGGCTCTCTGTTGACAGCAGAGAGCTCGATGTGGGGCTCAAACTCACGAACCGTGAGATCACGGACCTGAGCCAAAGTCAGAGGCTTAGCCGACTGAGCCACCCAGGCGCTCCCGATCACTTGGGTTTTTGAGGGTTCACACAGGCTACTGGGTTGAAACAGTCTCTACAGAGAAGCTAAGTCTCTACAGTAGTAGTCCAAGTGGGACTCAGGCAGGGAGGGGGCAGTGGAGGCCTGGGGGGCAGTCAGATTCTGGAAAAGACGTTAACAATCAGGTCGATGGGATTTTCAAACACACTGAATGTGGGGTGTGAAAGAGAAAGGAGTCCTATATGACTTCAAGGTTTGGGGCCTAAGCAGTTGGAAAGATGCCTTTGCCCCCCGCTACCCCCTGCCGGCTGGAATGGGGAAGGCACAGTGGAACAGATGTGGGGGCAAACGGGAAGGGGGATCCGGAGTTTCGATATATTCATGAAGTCTGCTAGACATCCAGTTGGAAACGTGGAGCGGGCAGATGGCTATTCACATCTGAAGTTTAGGTGAGAGGTCGAGGCTGGAATAGAAAATGTGGGCCCTACTGGCATATCACAAATACTAGATTCATGTTATGGGCAAACAGCAAAGGGCTCTTGACAGTGACTAGAGGATCACAGGGCGGGTTCTCGTTGTGTGGTGAGGGCAGCATGACCCTGGCCAAGAGAAGCCTCTTCTCTCATTTCTCTACAGGACCCATAGAGTCTGACATCATCTCGGGCATCACATACGGTTGCTAGGGGCCAACGTCAAGCAGGAGACAGACAAAGGTAGTGGTTTCTCATGCACAGAACATGGAGGTCACTTTCCAATGTTAAAATGAGGGAAAGGGGGAAATTAAAGCAAAGAACATCTAGTCAAACACAGTCCAAAATAGTAGGAGGCTGGGAGAACCTTTTGGTATGTCACGTGCCAAAGCAATCTCATCTATTTTAGGGTCTCCTGATTTCCCCTTGGCTCCCAGACACGTTATCGCCTACAGATAACATGCCAACAATGGAGCCGTTCTAGGATTTCATGAAGGTGAGTGAGGGGCAGGGAGCAAGTAACATCAACTCATTTTCAGCCAAATTTGCTCTCAGAGGCCAAAAAGCACACAAATGAAGATTTATAACATTTGCCGTACCGACATTAACTTTCTATGGGAAACAGAAAAGACACTGGACACTGAAGCTTTAGGCGTTCCCAGTAAGTGACTGAAGACAAGCCGTCTTTATAGGCATCGCCTAACAAGCCAGAATTTAAAAGTGATGGCGAGTATCAGACTAATGTTTTATATTCAAAACAAGCTTAAAGCCATCAAAAGTCTACTCACATGTACTCAGTCCTTTCAGTGTTTACGGACGGCATTTTTGGAGGGATGGATATACAATGTCGCCTTTCCAGGATGCTACTTGTGTTAAACTTCCGTTGTGATTCACAGACAATTCAGTTGGACCACATTTACGCTTACAAGCTTATTCTGAGATGAAAAGTGGGCTACCAATCACTGAAGGATTAGGAATTAGGGGAGATGGGAAATAACCCAGCGATTAAGGAGACCTCATTACCAATTTCTCACTCAGCAGTCATCCTAAAATAAGGACACTACCATCTATGTAAAGATAAAACTATCCATCCATCCATTCCGCTCATATAATTATGGAGAGATTGTCTGAAAACAAAACAGTTTTATGAAAGGCATCACGAGGAGTCCAAATCTTGCTCAAATTTTTTTATCAAGTATTTGTTCTGCCAGGAAACACTTCCAAAAAGGAAAGGTTTTGTCTCAATTGCTATGGCAGCAAACACTTCCGATGAAGCAGTTAGAAAGGTATCAGTATGCTCTCGCTGGCTTCCAGGGCTTTCAAAATATTTGTACTGCTATCACACTCATTTGCCAGTATATGTGACTCTTAGTACTTTGTATTCATCTGGGTGTATTTATACAACTGCGATTGCAGAAAACTTCACAAAAGTTGATGTAAATATGCTGTGAGAAAAATCCAGCAGGATATGAGGCGCCTGGGTGGCTGAGTCGGTGAAGCATCTGACTTTGGCTCAGGTCATGATCTCACAGTTTGTGAATTTGAGCCCCACATTGAGCTCTGTGCTGACAGTGCAGAGCCTGCTTGGAATCTCATGTTTGCTCTCCCCCCCCCCCTCCTCCTATACCATTTGTGTACTCTCTCTTAAAAAACAAAAAAAATCCAGCAGGACGTCTTTCTCACTGTATAGTTACACTATACTCACAGATTAGGGTACAAATTGGTCTTTACTTTCAGAAGCCCAAGGTAGGTCTAATCCATAACTTGCTTTGTTCTTAAAGTCCACCTTGGGGAAAGAGGAACCCCCAACAGTGTGCCCAAGTAGACAGGGAAGAGGCTGGAGGTCTTGGATGCTGCAGAAACCCAGGCCTGGGGGTTCTGAGGAACCCAGGAGCATCAGAGACAGAGGCTTTCCTGGGGATGGGGGGCACCAGGCATGTGGTAAGCCCCCATCAACATCTGATGAATAAACGCTTATACCTAAAATTCTATCAAAACATTTTGGCCAGATGAGATGAACTTCAGACGTATTTCAGAATCTCAACAAATTCTGGATGAACTTAGATGTACAAATTATCCACTTTGGGATAATATTGGCCTTTTTTTTGCCTAAAACTGGGGATTCTGTTACAGCAACACTTTTCTAGGAAAAAAGAAGGGATCAGAGCTTCCTTCGTCCTCTGGAAATTAGGGAAGAGTCTGGAGAAAGCAGAAATGCAATCTGCAGGAGATGGCTAGGCGGGAGCAGTGGAGTACCAGCGGCTGCTAAGTGCTTCCACAACTTTTGTTTTCTCCTGCCCTGTCATCTAATCCCAAGGCATTTTCCAAAGCGCCCTTTGCATTTGGGGAGGAACCTTTTCTGTTTAAAAACAGAAAGGTCACTATTCTTTTTTCTTTTTTTTTTCTTTTAGTGTTTTTTATTTATTTTTGAGAGAGAGAGACAGAGCACAAGTGGGGGAAGGGCAGAGAGAGAGAGAGAGAGAGAGAGAGAGAGAAGGAGACACAGAATCAGAAGCAGGTTCCAGGCTCTGAGCTGTCAGCACAGAGCCCAACACACAGCTCAAATTCATGGACCGTGAGATCATGACCTGAGGAGAAGTTGGATGTTTAACCGACTGAGCCACCCAGGCGCCCGAAAGATCTCTATTCTTAACTTCTGGTGCAAATCAGTTTCCCCAGCCGATCTTCCGCCAACTCTAGAATCTCCTGGACTCCTGCTTCTCTCCTGAGGCTGGCCTGAGCAATGTGGACGCCCTCTGCCTCCCTTTATTGAGAACACCCTCTGAAGCCACGGTCCAGCCTTCCCTCACTCCCACCCCTACTGTGAACAGTGGTTCACTTGGGAGAGCAGAGGCATCATCGGTCACAACTTTCATTCTGAAGTTTTGGGAACAACAGAGCTTGCACAGTTTTGAAATAAAGATCACAGATGTCTTCTTGAGGTCATCGAAGGAGAGATTCTCTTTGTTTTCAAATGGTGCCTTCCAAAATTTCTCAAGAACAAACCTATATACAATCTGACCTTTGAAAACCACTCTCCACTGAAACATAAATTTACTTTCATTCTATTTCAACACACAGTTCCTAAAGTTCACTTTACGCTATTTATATCTTTTTGTTATAAGAAGACATTCCAAAGAAAGAGTGGTCATGAGTGTTCACGTTTCTCTTACCATGCACACTCCTCCCACGTACAAATTCAACCCGAGTTCAAGTCAGCATGGCTTTTTGTCTCAAAGGTTCAATATCAGCCACATTGACAGGACCCACAGTAAAAAATTTAAACCCCAGTAAAACCTGGTAAGTGTCACGTTGCCAGCAGATGGGGGATGAACACTGCTAACGTTATGCCAAATAGTTTGCTGTTACATTGCCTGTCGAATTAAGACCTCCTCATTTCAAATTCAATTGCTACGTATGATTTTATAAAATAATCTGACATTTTTCAATTTAAGAATATCCATATTCCCGCCTAGTGTCCCCCAATTAAAAAAAAACAACAACAACAAATCCTGCCAAGCTATTTAATCACGCAAAAGCTATGAATTGCTTAAAGACCCTTAGGTTGTTTTCAAGCAGTGTTTCCTTCTGGTGTTTACAATAAGAAAATACGAGCCCCTGCATACCTTTGTGCCTGGCTGATGGTGGTGACATGGTGTCCCGAGTGGTAAACTGCCTTCATCACACTGATCCATTTGCCTTCGTCTATTAACTATATCACCTTTACTAACGCGTGTGCAGACTGCCGATCACACCTCTGTAACTAGGAGTTCAATCGGGCTGAGGTATGATACAGCTCCCCCAGTGGGCAATCAGAGGAGGATAAGAGGGGGAAAGGAAAAAAAAAAAAAAAAAAAACTAGGAAAGACAGGAAAGAAGAGGAAACAAGAAAAGGTAAAAAGGGAACAGGAGATATTAAAATGGAGAACTTAACCAAAACCGCTGCCAGTGCTTTTGGGAATTCAAGTCATTTGATTCAGTTCCACCAAATTACCCAGAGCACTATTTTTGCACAGAGCATGCTCCAGAAATAAGCAGACCCCCAGCCTGTGAGCTTTAGGCAGCAAGGCTCGGTTGACTGCTTTTTTCATTCCTGAAGGACAGCACCTCCTAGTTTGTGTTATATCATCTATTCAGCATGGTGATCTGGCTTCTCCTTCCTTTAACATATTTAAAAACAAGATTTTGATTAGTAGGACAAGGAAGAAAGAAACAGAAAGCATGATAAAGTTTTCAAGGGAAAGACAAAGGCAATAAAGGGCTAGCTTTGTTTGGTTTATTAAATTTCAAGGGCTTTGCCCGCCAGTTTGAAAAATGCATGATATCACCAGTGTGTTTATTAAAAGTGCTACTTTAAATTGCAGATTGAGCAAATGTGAATTCCCCGTGGTAGCTGTCGGTTATTGACTAACAATTATATGCAATTTTTAAATGAAAGAAGAGGGGGGAAATAGGAAAGACCTGCAGGACTATAGTTCTAAAAGCTGCTGCTAATTTAAGTAAATCTCAAAATCTCCATGTATGAGTAGTAAAATACCCAGATTCAAAAAGATGCAATATTCTCAAGGTCACTTTGCATTTTGATTATCAAAGTCTTTCAAAGTGACGCTCAGAGTCAAATAGCAAAATAGCATAAACTTTGCTCAGTGCTTACTTGACAGTTTAATACTGACTTAAGAAGGGGTGGGGAACCTTCCAGAGCAAATGGTTACTTGCTAGCTAACTTGAAAAATGCACTTGTTTCTGCACAGAAATAACAAATCTGTTTCTGATTCCAGACATTATTTTCCAAATGCTGCCAAGAAAAGAATCTAAGGAATTCTTTTACATGCACAACATACACAAGACAACTGGAAAGCAGCCTGTGGTCTGTTCCAGGGTGCACGAGGAGGGAGAGAGCCGAGTTTCTAGTATGAACGGCCCTCGTGGGAGCAGAAGCACATGCCTGAGATAGTTCATAGCTGTAATCTCCAACATAACTCTCTGCTATTATTAGACAACCTAAAGGCTTTCCTAAGTCTGTCTGTAACTTGTGAAGCAGAAAAGGCTAAAGACAGGACCCTACCACGCTGAGCATGCAGGCAGCTGGGGTACACCCACTCCATTTCCAATCCATGAAACTGGATTTCTAGATCTTGCCTGACAAGAAGAGCTGAGAAAGGGAAAGAATCTAGTCCAACACCAAAGCCAGGTTTAAAATCCCTGGAGAGAATGTTGACTAAGTAAAACCCCATACTAAATTCAGAAACTAAAGTCTATGATGCTCATAAAACATACTGAAATTATTCTTAGACCACAAAAGGATTATGATGATTCCTTTCCACATTGAGAATGACATTTTTAAAACAACACTTTATTTTTTGAACTCAACTACAGAGAGGTATCTTGCTTGACAATTTTAAAAATTATGTAACAAATAAGCCAATGCTTCAAGAGTATGTAACTTAGCATGCATCACTTGTGTTACATTAATAAGGGGACGACTTAGCAACAAAATCCACTTTGGAGGGAAGGAGGATAATGGGAGAATTCTGAAAGACTGAGTCATCCAACAGACTGAGCTATCTAATGCAACTGTTTAAATTTTGGCTCGCACTGAGTTGACTGCAGTGAACCAAGCTCAACTTTGTTTTTGATTTTCCCCTTTCTCAGGAGGGCAAGCGTTCAATGAAGAAAACTTGATCATTTCTAGGAAAGAAAAAGGCAACATTTTCTCTTGCGTGACTGATCACAGTGGGCACATTCTTGACCCTTCTACCTGCCCAGACAAACCCGTCTCAAACTTAAGTTTCAAGTGCATCCCCAAGCAGCTACGCTGGAGAGTCATTCTTACAGTGCAGCTCTCCATTCAATACACCCCCTATAAGGTTACCTTCAATCAAAGTGATTTTATGCCCAGTCTACTCTAAAGGGTTAAACAGTGTCCCCCTCCCCCCCCCCAAATCCATGCCTACCAGGAACCTCAGAATGTGGCCTTATTAGGAAAGAGAATCCTTGCAGATATAATCAGTTAAGATGAGGTCATATACTGGATTAGGGTAGACCTGAAATCCAATGACACGTGTTTTTTTTTATAAAAATTACAAAGATACTGGCACCCGGATGGCTGAAGGGCACGATCTCGTGGTTTGTGGGATCGAGCCCCATGTTGGGCTCTGCGCTGTCTGCTTGGGATCCTCTCCCTCCCTCTCTCTGTCCCTCCCCCACTCGTGTGCACATGTAGGCACTCTCTCTAAATAAATAAATGAACATGAAAAAAACATTTTTTTTTAATTACAGAGATACCCCACGAAGAAGGCCATGTGAAAACAGAGCCAGAGATGCAACCACAAGCCAAGAAATACCCAAGGCCACCAGAAACTGGTAGAAGCCAAAAAAAAAAAGATTCTCAAGAGGCTTCACGGGGAACATGACCCTAACAACACCTTGATTTTGGGTTCTAGCATCTAGAATATGAGAGGAGAAATTTCTGTTTTAAGCCACGTACCTACTGGTAATTTGTTACAGAAACTCTAGGATCGGTGTCAGGTGGCCAATGCTTTGCTATCGGTCTGCTACAAGAAACAAGAGAAAATGCTTCACTTCTATAGCTGTGTGACACTGTGGTGACATCACGCAGAACATAATGTTGTCTTACAAAATATCTGTCTGTGATGGATTGGAAACCGAAAGGAAGAAATCAGTCCTCACAGTTAGAGGTGCCACTACAAAGATAATTAATATTTACAAAGAGGAAGCTGATGTGCTCTAATTAAGAAATCTGCATTCTGAATCATCTCAGACAAACTTGTGTTCCACCCAGGATTCGTGGTAAAAATATGTTATTCTAATAGTTTCAACAGAATAATCCATGAATGGTTTCTAATATATGCATGGTGGTTTGCTGTTAATCATATTATTTGATGAGCCGGAAACGCACTTCCTAGACCACAGGACATCACTGACTACATAGTGAAGGAACAACACACCATGGCTTTGTTAACCACAGGGACCTTGGCAGAACCCAAGAGAGCATCCTCCCAGAGAGTGGGAGCTCAGATGCTGCTCATATACAATGAATTGGGTGGAGTGAACGATTCTGAACTGCTTCAATGGCAATAATAGAGAGAAACTGAAACCATGTGAATTATCACAGCCAACAGAAATGACAGAGATGACATCTCTCTTCCAAGAAGTTACTTTCTCTAGCACCAAACCAAGCAAAAACTGAGTAGACATGACTTTAGAAAAAAAAATAGTCTAAATGGAGAAAAGGAAACCCTGCAGCAGTGTGGGAGACCATCTGATGTGAATGTTTCCTTTCAACAATTAAAAGAAATACTCAGGAACATGACTTACCCAAAAGAAGGGCAATCGTCTTTCCTTTAACGTCAATGCTAAACCACAGACTCAATAGCCCCTAGAACCTCAGCTGGCCACAGACACAGGCTAATTAATGGAAGCCTCTGAAAAAGTCTCTGACAGAGGGAAACACAGACACAGTAGGAACACAAAGCACCCACAAGGAGCCCTTCATACTCCTGTGTGCAACCTCACTCGCTATTCCTTCATCATGTGTTTGCCTCATATGAAGCACAAAGGGCAGCTGACAAATCATTACTGTAAATCAAAAGGCTATAAGTCACAGGAAGAGAGCCAAATGTCAACTGTGTGTCCTGGCTGCTGGGAGATCAGAGAGTGAGCTTTAAAGGGGATTGTGGATTCCTGATTAGAACGCACTCTTCAGCACAAAAGTACTCGCTTGTCATCACATGCCATTCACTTGACTTTCTAAAATTTCCTAAGTTACCACGGAAACTAAGAGTCCATGAAATTGATAGATTCTTTAATAAAATGAAATGGCTGTTATGGGAATAGGTGGAGACAAATATGTTGAAGCTGCAGAAGTCATACCCTGCAAAACTCCACACCTGCATTCAATTAAAAATCCTAAACCTCAAGCTATCATTAGATCATCATGATTTCAACTACTCTGGAAATTACACTAGGCTAGCATACACCCTCCTCCCATAATACTAAATTCTGGCTCTTCATGGTTATACTTTTTTTTTTTTTTGAGCAAACACATTTTTTTAACAAACAGCATCACAAGAGTTCATAACTCATTTCATCTAAAATTACTTTTCAGAACTATCCGAATTCATTTCACTCTTACAGAGCTCTTTAGAAATCCACTGCAACTAGATAGCTACTCTCTATAGCAAGAACGAATTGAATTCTTAGGGAGAGGAAAATGTGATGTCCTGGTTTGTTCTTACCCCTTGCTTTCATCAAATGTGTAAAAACCATAGAAACAAACATACCAAGCTCAAAGTTTACTATCAAAGACGTTGCTGGTTTTTAAGGTGTCAAATCAGAGTTAAAACTGTAAAAGTGCAAACTACAGAATCCATGTCTCTAACTCATTAATAGGCTTTGTGGACAAAGGAGAAATCAGCAAAGTGAGTAAAGCCAGGATCACTTAATGTCCCAAAATTGAAAAGCTGTCAAGAATTTTCCATCAACGGAATGACATACGCTGAAAGATACGAACAAAAGAGTCTACCCCAGTTCCAAGGAAATTAATTTTAACTCTTCCAGTCCAACAATCTCATAGACAAACACACTCTCTAATGTCTAAACTAATTACATGAAGGCAAGAGTCGGAACAAAATAGAGTTTGAAGGAAAAACACTTGCCAAAAAAGAGAAAACACTCCTAACTAATCAGGGAATCTCTACATATACTCATATGTTCACCATCTTACGGTACTTAGGAAGTACTATCATCTATACATAGCTAGAACAAGAAGCATGCTCTACAGTAAAATTAAATCCATTCCTGAATCCACACATTAAAGCTTAAAGGAAGAGAATCGATTCCCTCTTTCCATTCATGCTGATCCTTTACATGGGCAACTTATCTCATGAAAACTTCTCTGACAGAACTCATGCTAACAACTGTAAACCATTCCTACTTTCATTGAGTTTCCTTAACACTAAACTTGTAACTACTTTGGCTGTGACAAAACGCATACAAAACACATCCAAACAGAGAAATATCCTTTCTGTCTAAAAGAAAATTCCATCTCCCCAGCAGGAGGTCTTTCTTCCTGTTTGCAACAACAACAACAAAAAAGAACAATGACTTTTTCGCTCTCAGACTTACAAACTCACCCAAGCTTTGATTTTAATAGTGCTAGCACTGTGACTTAGACTCTGATGCTAGATGACAGTTTTTCCTAACTAAAATTTACCCACCTAAATGGGCCCAAAGCCCCCTCACCTTTCAGGCAGAACATTCTGAAGCAGTTCCATGGAGGGGCTGGTGCTCTACAGTCCCATGTAGCCTGCAGTGCGAGGCACAGCTGTCTCCCAGCCCACCTCCCCACATTCACTGCCAGAGAGCAGGGCAGTCAGCCAGCAACTGTGATTACAGGAAGCCACTGCCCAATCCCCGGCTTTCTGGGCTGAGCTGCTGACACCTCCCTATCTTTCATACGCTGTTTCACACCATGGAATCAGCCAGGATCATCTTGGAAAGTGAAGGGAGCTGGGACTGTTCACATAGTGCAGCGCAGAACTGCGTAAGGGCAAGCCCATTTGTTTGTCTTATCAGCAGTTTTGGGTTTTTTTTTTTTCCATTGCACCAGATGCAGGACCTCACGTGATCAACAACACAAAAAGGAAATCACTTGACTTGGTTTCATTTCACTCTTTGCTATTAATTATGACAACTACTCTTTGACTTCGTTATTCCTACGTTACTCATACACTTGTTTTCTTTCTGGTGTGGAACAACTCACATGCTGGTACATAATTAGCACTAAACATTAGGATGTGAAACTCTGCACACAGCTGTCTGAGTCTATATAAATGGGTGGATATATGTGAGGCACTCACAACAGTGTCGAACAAATTGTAAGCGCTATGGACATGTTGACTATCATTACTATTGCGACTACTGCTAATAATAAACTTGAGTGTTAGGATACAAATCTGAAGCGCGTTACCTTTCCGCAGCATTGCCAATTTTTGGATGAGGAAACAAAGATCGGTGCACTTTAGCTGGCATCAGAGGATGTGAATTTCTAACTCTGCTGCAGCCACAATCCACTTGCTAAATATCTCCTCCTCCGCCGAAAAGCTAGATTCGCTCTGGTGAGTTCAAGATTACCGTAAACTCTTTTAACACAGGTTCAAAGTGGAAGAAGGAATTTTATTGCATATCTAAAGAGAAATAGCCTACACAGGCGGCCTCAGGAGTACCCTGCTTGAAAGTGCTGTCTGAACTGTGAGTGCCCTCCAGACGCTCAGTGACTTTTGAGTCCCCTGGTCACCGGAAGTGGCCATTGTTTGCAAGACCCGTTGCTGTGTGCAGGTCTTCCTTTTGACTCCACGGGATGCAGGAAACTGACTCACAGAATGAATCTGTCTGGCTGTGTCCTGGGGTGCTCGCTGCAGCCCCTGGGACATGGTGTGGATGCTCCGTGTCTTTCGGCTTTCAACATACGGTTCAGCATACCCTCATTTGGTTTCTACTCCTTGTCTTCAAGTATTACCAGTAGTGTCTGGTTAATAAGTTCCCTGTGATGAGGAAGCCAGTGCACTAGTTGCTTTGACCACCAAGACATGGGAGAGGACCCTCGCCAGAAGCTGCTGGGTTGAAAAACATCTGCATGTGGAATGACAGACAGTGGAATTAACTCTTAGAACAGAGCTGGAACCTTATCACTCATCTCATCTGATAGACTGCTTCAGAGATGAGGTGATTTGCCCAACTAACCAGCAGCTGTGTGAAGATCAAAGTCAAGCCACCTGACTTAGCCTTTTCCATCTCACTATGTGACACCCCCCCCCACCCCCCACAGACGGGCAGAGTCATTCCTGGTCTTTTCCTATTTTGAGTGGTCTCCCATGCAATTTACCAATTGCAAAGGTACTCCTCAAAGTGTTCTTTGGGGTTAGTCGCCTTTTTAAGTTGCACACAGAGAAATTCTGCATGTTGGAGAATTAAGATTTCTGAACATAGATCGGTGCACAGAGTTTTGGGTGGTTGTACGCTTTTACCAGCACTCTGAATACTTACAGTCAAACCTTTTAATATAGAGATGACTTTATATGCTAGAAAGAATACTGAATTGGAAAGCAAAGAGAACTCGATCGCAGCCACATCTGTAGCATTATCGAACTGTCCCTACAGCAGTTCATAGAGCTATAAATGTGTGCACTGAAGGTGGGGACTAAATTAACTGTAAAATTCAATCCTAGCCTACCCCGTTAATTTTTCACTGTGACATATATAAATATAGATATGTATATGAATATAATATATAAGTGTTTTATTAGGCGCATGATGTCAGGAAAAGAGACAAGCTTTGCCTTCTCATGGTTTAGTGCAAGAGGTAGGCGGATGAATAAACAACTAACATAATCTAGTAAGTTATATAATAGAAGAATACACAAAGTTAATGATGATCAATGATAGCTTCTTGCCTATTACCTCCTAGCTAAGCTACGCTAGTTTACCAGGTTAAAACATCTATAATTGAATGTAATGGGTTGAACAGTGTCCCCACCAACATTCCTGTCTACCCAGAGCCTCAGGATGTGACCTTATTTGGCAATAAAGTCTTTGTAGATGTACTTAAGGTAAGGATCAAGGTGAGCTAATACAGGGTTAGGGTGGTGGTAAGGACAATAAGACTATCTTTAAAAGAGACAGAAAAGACACAGACACACAGAGGAGGAGATAAAGACCACAAGAATGGAGTTACGTGTCCACAAGACAAGTACTGTTTGGAGCCATCTGAAGCTGAAAGAGGAGGGAAGGATTCTCCCCGAGAGCCTCTGGAGGGAGCATAGATGGCCCTGTGGACATCTTGATTTCGGACTTCTGGCCTCCTGCACTGGGAGAGAATACATTTCAGTCATCTCAAGCCACCCATTTGTTGTAATTCGTCACAGCAGCCCTAGACAACTAACACAGCTAGCTAAGTAAGCATCGTGTGTGAAGGGAGACACTTTTTTCTCTTTTTAAGCTAACTTTAATTCATAATCACCTGGGCTTAAAACCTGTTTCTTCCACACCATTGTGGCTAAATTCTTACTGAAGAAAAAAAAAAAAAAATCTTCCTAGAACATTCCTAAGCAGCATAAATACCACCTTCTATTGAATTAGTGAAATCATGGGTACCACCATCTGAAAAGGTCACAGCATTAAACTCAAGCAGTGAAAATGGAATCAGCTTTTATTGACATCAAACATAAAACTACATATAAATATTTTTTCAATCACTTGTTTTCACCATCAAACAATTGCGACTATGTGTGAGAAACAAAACATGAAAGGGCACACTGTTCAATCTAGGGGGGAAAAAAATATGAAGTACCCATGAAAATTATTATGATCTGTCACCAGCGAGGACTGCTACTGAGACCGAAATGTATACCTAGGAAGCCTGCATGAGGCGAGCAAGCCTGGGATGATGCATGCTTGCAGAATTCACCGCCCTTTGGACAGGACACAGGTGCCTTTGCCAGCCATGACCTTAGAGCACAACCACTTGATTCCCTCGTAGGATTACAACATCCAGCATTGTGTTAACGTTTAACATTAGCGTCTCTGCCAGAGGGAGTGGTAACCACACATACAGCCAAAAGCTTACAGATATTTATAGCTTCCAAACCGGCACTATGAAACTTGTGTGCTAAAAACATTTTTGTCGTTTCAGTAAAATAGTGAAGATATCAGTAAATTAGGAATTAATTTACATGAGACACAGAATTAGCGAATCTGGAAAGGCTCAAGATTCTACTTGTTCCTGGCAAAACACGTGACAAAATTATACAAGAACAGCAGGCAAACCAGTATTTTCTTTCTACGCATCTTGGCTCTTATTCCTACCAAAAGGGTCAGACGGCGATGAAAAACGCCTTCTTTGTACCCATTCCAGGGTTTGTTTTGCATCAACTAGAAAAGTATTCCACCAGGTAAGGCTTGTTTTCATACCTATATCTCTGGGCGCTCATCTCAGTGCTTTGAAAGTCAGAGGAGATTAAAGACATACTGCCAAACATCATTTTCCATTTTCCCCTATATTACAAGAGACTGAGGATGCCGAAACCCTCTGATACTTTTGAGATCAGAATGACCAGAGGAGGAGCCCCTCTGGTGGCCAAGGCTGAGTGGCACCACTGGAACATCTTATACTAAAGGTTTAGTCATTGCCAGCTCCCCAACGGTTCTATGGTACTTCTGTTTTTACCAACGTTCCGAGTTTTTCTATATATTTATTACTCCCACAGGCCCAAGAGAAAGATGAAAAAATATTAGAGCACTTTGTCTTTAAATTGGCTAACTTCACCTTTTCCCCAGCTCGTTCCCATGGTCTAGTGTGCCAGTCTGGCCACTTCTATAGCAGTGCTAGTTCATCATGCGGAAACCTGGACACGGGTCTTTGTTCTAGACACTTCCTCCACCTACCATCATCTCACGCTGTCTCCTGTTTGATTTTTCTGTACTCTGGAGGCAGAGCTGACCTACTTAATCCAGGGGCAACCATTCTCTGAGATGTCTGAATCCTGGCTCATTAAAAAGACAGGTTACTTCGTGCTGGACCCAAATCAGCTACAGAAGGCCAAGGAAACTGGCAGATACTTCACGAGAGTTCTTCAGTGGCTTCTGGCCTCAGGCAGGCTCACGCAGGTCACTATCTCTCCTCTAGGAATCATGAGAGTTCTGCTCTAATTGGCCATTTTAAAATATATTTTCCTGAGCCAGGGTGATTTCAATGTTTTTTCCTTCAAAGCTGAGTCTGGACTTCGTGACGTCACAGCCAAGAAAGCAGCCCTCATTCGGCTCTTTCCCGTGAACTCCCGTCTCTAATCTCATTCATGCCACCCTGGCTCTAATAGCCAAATGACTTGATTTTCTTTTTTTAAGAACTCTTGGGTCCCTCTGGTTCTATTTTCCCAGGGAATGTAATAATGAGTCTGCAAGCTGACCTGAGCCCTTAGATGATTTCACATCCTTTCCTGGTCTCCCTTACGCGTGCAGATTTGCCGCGACTCCATTGCTGTCCATTGGCCTCCGGTCTGGAACGCCACCCGTCCACCTTAGGGACACAGTGCACCTCATCAGCAACAGCAGCAGGAAGGAGTCTTTCCTGTGCAACCTTGCTCCATCCATCCTACCTGATGTAGCTTCCAAAGGTACCACCCATGGCTGAGATGTTTCTTCAAGCTACAACACTCCTTGATGCCTTTATATTCGTTTATTTTTTCTTTCTAAATCTGACCTCTTCATTCACCTTCATACTAACTACCTCTCTCCAAAAGAGCTTCATCTGCTCTATTCTCTCCTTTAGGAAAATGATGATGATGATGATGATGATTCCACTTATGTGAAAAATACAAGGTATGGATAAACCCCGTGCTCCTCGTCTAGCAGTAAAGTAAAAGGGTTGACACTTGGAGTCCATTCTTTTCCCCAAATTTTCTGGTCATATCCCCGCTCAGGGGCCCTGTCGGCAGGCTTTGTGCATACTTCGTATGGTCTCATACCTCCACTGTCTTTGATCAGGCCATCATTTCCTTCATCTAAAACGCAGCCCCGGGGCGCCTGGGTGGCTCAGTCGGTTAAGCGGCCGACTTTGGCTCAGGTCGTGATCTCGCGGTCCGTGGGTTCGAGCCCCGCGTCGGGCTCTGTGCTGACAGCTGGGAGCCTGGAGCCTGTTTCAGATTCTGTGTCTCCCTCTCTCTGACCCTCCCCCGTTCATGCTCTGTCTCTCTCTGTCTCAAAAATAAATAAACGTTAAAAAAAAAAAAAAAATTTAAAACGCAGCCCCGTCTCCCACAGCCTGTTTTTTACTTCTCTGAAGCCTCCTTTGATCATGCTCCTCTCCCCCAGCAGAATCAATCTCTCCTTGCACTAAGTCATCAGGGCACTTTATCTATGCAGCTATCATAGTGTCTCAATTCCACCTGCCCACCTAAAATGAAAGGTCCTCAAAGCAGAGACTCGCTCATTTTCACTTAATCCGTAATGCCCTATGGGATACCTGAAACAGAATAAGTGATCAACGTTCGTAGCATAAATCAAAATTATTGTCACGTTAATATTTTGTCCAAAAGCAAAATGTTAGTGGAAAGTGTATAAAACTTAAATGAGATATATATCCTGTAGCATAATGATTCCTATGAGACATCATTAAAAAATTTAACATAGTCCTTAAAATTAAATCGATACTGGGGCACCTGGGTGGCTCAGTCGGTTGAGCATCCGACTTTGGCTCAGGTCATGATCTCATAGTTCATGAGTTCGAGCACCGTGTTGGGCTCTGTGCTGACCGCTCAGGGCCTGGAGCCTGCTTCGGATTCTGTGGCTCCCTCTCTCTCTGCTCCTGCCCTGCTCACACTCTGTCTCTGTCTCAAAAACAAGTAAAGATTAAAAAAATATTAAAAAAATTAAATAGATACTATTTTCCCTACATATAACTATACTGAAACTCATTATTAAATAATAGTTACTGATCATTAATAGTTAAATCTATGGTGGAATTTTTATAAAATCATCATTTCTTTAATAGTCTATCACGGTATACACAAATATCAAATCATTATGTTGTATACCTAAAACTAATGCTATATGTCAATTATGTCTCAATAAAATTTTAAAAAAACAAAAAAGGCTAATAGTCTAAAGAGGCCTCATTTTTTTTTTAATGTTTACTTATTTTTGAGAGAGAGAGAGAGAGAGAGAGAGAGCACGAGCGTGGGAGGGGCAGAGAGAGAGAGGGAGACACAAAATCCGAAGCAGGCTCCAGGCTCTGAGCTGTCAGCACATAGCCTGACATGGGGCTCGAACTCACAGACCGCGAGATCGTGACCTGAGCCGAAGTCAGACGCTCAACCAACTGAGCCACCCAGGGTGCCCCGCGGCCTCATTTTCAAACCCACAAACAAAAAAACCATTCTCTCTCAAGACAGCTTCTCCAACAAACTCAGAAAGCAGTTTTTCCTATTCTCCTTCAGCCTAATTAAATGTTTGAAGGATGATGGAAGTGGAAAAGAAAAAAAATATTTTTGAAAATATCCATACAAGAACATTGAAGTCAGTGTGTCCAGCTGGAGGGAGGATCCCAAAACGATGTCATAATAATGACCCCAAATCCCCTTTCTTAGTGAACTTATTAGGAAACGTATTACAGGAGAAAAATAAAACCCCTAGAGTCTAAAATTAATTTTCGTAACGCTTTGCCATTACCAATATACCTAATATGTGCATATTTTGAAGAGTCTAAGTTTAGAGCACGTATAAATATCCTCATATCCTTTCCTACCGCATAGTTCGTCAACGTGTGACTCCCAAAATACACATATCGATGAAAACCCCTCTAAAAACAAAAAGCAAACAAACAAAAACCCTAAAAAGAGGGAGGTCAATTGTATCCTTTTCCCCTAAGCATCTGAGTAATCTGAGGAAGTTAAAACAATCACCAACCGCCAGCCACAGAAACAGGTGTAACTCTTCCACTCACGAAATTACCCTCCTAAATCAGCCTAAAGAGAAGTCAGTCTACAAATCAGAATTACTCAAGATCATGAACCAGCCAAACAAGAGGAACACGAGTTCTGCCACAATTTCCTTGTTAATAAAACATAAGCCCATAACCATAGAGAGTAACTGGACTGTCATTACCTTTAATCATCAAGTAAACAGATAAAAACTGAAAGGAAGATGTGTCAAGTTAAAATGTCTAGGCTCCTGATAATTTCTGCACAGATAACAAAATACTCTAATATTTAAGTTCACTTAAGACTTACAAATTTAAAACACTTTATTTTAAAGCCCACTATGTATCTGAAAAACTCAACGTTCTGTAATGAACTAGAAGATTTCCATAAAAAGGTAGTTTATTTCTGAACTCACGTTCTCCAACTTTTGACCCACTTAAACCTTGGTGACAAGGCTTAAAGGAAGGGGCTAATCACTTCCCTTTCAACCGCCAAGTCTTCTGAGCGGTCAGGCAGTTTGAAACTTCAGGAATAGCCAAGTTATTTCGGGACCCATAGGATTTACAACAGTAATGGTTTGAGGAAACCACACGATTTAGGCTCCTTCAAGTCCTTTCCCTGTCCTTAGAGGAGTTTAAAAATAAGCAAGAAAATGATTCTCAAATCGGCAGACCAATTTCAGGGTGGCGGTGCATGATAATCACAGAGTTACAAGATCCGCAGAGAACAGAGCAAACCACAGAAACAGCTCTTTTCTGATCCTCCTCTTTGATCATGCTAAACAGATCTAAGCCTTTTCCGTTTTTTGTTTTTGTTTTACCTCTTTCTCTTTCCCTCCTTCCTCCTTCATTCCCTCCTTGCCTGTGTGTCCCTCTCCCTCTCTCTCCCTCCCTTCTTTGCTTGACATCAGTAAAGTTAAGCCCTAACAGAAGTCACCTACGATTCTGTTGATGGTAATGGCTGGCATTTGTGTTCTATTTTTATTTCACGCATCTCTGCAAACTCAGCTATTAATGATAATAAATCCACAGCCCCTCAAGAGGAAAAAAAAGTTATATGTCAGAAATAGAATACTACATTTAAAGTTTGAAAAAGCACTTATTTTGAGGCAGATGTGCTTCTGATAGCTCTATTAAGTGATTCGACTTTCTCTGAGCACTTCACTTCATGCAAAAGAAAGGCTATAGCCCAGGGCCCTTGGGGTTTTCTGTTTGTCTTTTGTGGGGTTTTTGGGGGGGTGGGAGGCTGGGGGTGGGGGTTGAGTTTGGTTTGGTTTTTTTCCTTCAATTCTTTGAAAGCTGAATGAATTTTATTTTTGTGAGTAGAATAAAAGCGACACCAGAGACCCTGTTTTCAGATGTCTCTTCCACCCTTCAGAAGTTGCTCATTTGCTGCGTATCTATTTAAGAAAACTTTCTGTGGGATACATTGAAGGAAAAGCTTCCCAAAAGTGTTCTGGAAGGTCAGCAAAGGAATCTGCTGCTTGACCTTCCCAGAGGGGTCAGGAAGGTCAAAATTAAAGAATAGACAGGAACACAATCTGAAAACCACTGAAGAGAGGAGAAAGGGCTCCACCGGCCCCTAACAGGTTAGTCTTGTTTTGTGAAGGTAACTCTACTTGGATCCTTCATAGCTCCAATTCAGAGACTATATACAAATATTTACTAAAATGCTCTTAAATGACACTGAGACAGGAAAACATGTGGTCACTGCCTCTAAACAATTGCTCCAGTTGGCTTTTCTAATCAGGTATTCACAAAACAGACTTATTCGAAATGTCACTTTATCTGAAAAGAAAAACATCTTTATAATTATTATCTCTGAGATTTTACAACCAAAACACAGAATAACTCTATTGGGTATCCAGAGCTTTTGATATCAGGAGTGAGCCTCTTTTATTAATTCTCTAATGTTTGGAAAATGAGAGAAAGGCTAACAGTGCTTCTTGAAATTGTTACTTTTCTCTGAGCCTCGTTTCTTGAGTCACAGGGAAAAAACATTTGCTTTTTAAACTCTACTTTCAACTTATTCAAATTGCATCTCAACATTTTTGGAGCTCTCCTATATATTCAATGAGCTACTACTGTGGGCCTAGGGTGCAAAAATGGGGACTGCAACATTTCAACATAGACTATTATTCAAAGATCATGTTAATTCTGAGTATTTGGGATATTACTGGTTTATTAAGAAATTCACAGAGGACGCCTGGGTGGCTCAGTGGGTTGGGCATCCGACTTCATTTCAGGTCATGATCTCATCGTTTGTGAGTTCGAGCCCCACATTGGTCTCTGGGCTGACAGCGTGGAGCCTGCTTGGGATCCTCTGTGTCTCTCTCTCTCTCTCTCTCTCTCTCTCTTTCTCTGCCCCTCCCCTGCTTGTGCACATGCACTCTCTCTCAAAAATAAATAAACACGAAAAAAAAATTTTTAAAAAGAAATTCAGGGGCGCCTAGGTGGCTCAGTCGGTTAGGCGCCCGACTTTGGCTCAGGTCTTGATCTTACGGTTCGTGAGTTCTAGCCCCGCATTGGCTCCGTGCTGACAGCTTGGGGCCTGCAGCCTGCTTCAGATTCTGTGTCTCCCTCTCTCTCTGACCCTCCCCTGCTCACCCCCCCTCTCTCTCTTTCTCAAAAATAAACATTAAAAAAAGAAAGAAAGAAATTCGCAGAAAAGACAGAATCAAATCAGTTTTTTCAGTCCCATTTTACATCATTCCCATTTGTGTTAATGAGGATCAAATGTCACTTAAAGTGTTTGACTAAAAATACTCAGTGGAGAAGAAGTGGTTTCAGTCATAGGAATACGGTCTCATCTTCACGATCTTTTGTTATTTTTTTGAAGCAGATGATGTGAAGATACGGAATTGAAGATATGGGGAGGCAATTTTAACCATATGAAACACATGAGCATATACCTGGTGTCCAAGTATCAGCTGGAATGAAGAGAGGGGAGGCAGAGGAGAGGGAGAACATAACACATTATTAGAGAAAGTGGCTGATGGTGAAACCAAAGCTTAAAAGCGGCAAAGCTACACTTGTTTATTACGTGAAACAGTGCGGTGATCCTCCTTGAAAACTCACAGTGGTTTTATAGAAGTGTTTAAAATCTAGCATTTACAAAAAGAACCGGGATGGCCTAAGTCACAATTTCATAACATTCATGCAAACACGTGCTTCATTCAACTGTCCTGAGAAGAAAAGCCAACAAAAGATAAACATGGAAAAAACTTATTTACCTATTACAGTCACATCCTACTTATCAAGAGATCACTTTTCTGACAAACTCACCCACTCAACATCTGGTCAAGAAGTCAAGAAGCCAAAATGGTCTCTGACCAGAGAGCATCACTCACAGGATTATGGCTCAAGCTGTTATTATAATTTTTTGACCAACCCTGTTGCAATAAATTGGATCGCCCCGACCCTCCACACAGGGTAACAAATTAGAAATACCAAGTCAGAGTGTGGTGAGGACAAGAGGCAGGCACAACTACACGGGGATAGAGAGCTGACAGCCTTCCAGCAGAAGTGGCACAAGCAGCAGGCAGTGGAGACCCACTTTGTGCCAAAGCAAAGATCTTACTCATCTCAGCATCCACCAGGGAGCATCACCAGGTTCTTACCCGTTCAGTGACTATTCACAGGGACGCCCGAAGCCTCAAAGCAACGTTCAACTGTGCTGTGTGGATTGAGCAGAGACACTGCACGGTGTCACGGAAAGAGTGTGACCATGTCACAAGAAGTGGACTCAGACCCAATCTATACATTATCTATATGGCATCAGGTAAGTCACTTCGTCTTTCAGAGACTGTTTTCTTGCCACCAAAGGGGATAATGTCACCTCTTCTGCCCATCTCACAGGACTGTCATAACAATGGAATGAGACCATACACGTCTGAATACCGTGTCAACCATAACCTGCAAAGAGACTCTATCTGCAGAGTATGCTTTAGAACAACATTCATAAGAAAATATTGCTAATTCTGAAAGATGAGGGGCACCTGGGTGGCTCAGTCGGTCGAGCGTCTGACTCTTTGATTTCGACTGAGGTCATGATCTCACAATTCGTGGGACTGAGCCCCGCACTGGGCTCTGTGCTGTCAGTGTGGAGCCTGCTTGGGATTTCTCTCTCTCCCTCTCTCCCTGCCCCTCCACCACTCATACTCTCTCTCTCTCAAAATAAATAAATAAACATTTAAAAAATTAAAAAATAAAAAATAAGATCCTGAAAGATGAATAAGGCAGGCTTCTATTATATGAAAACACAAATAAATAAAAGGCATATTCCTCTAACATTTTATATCAGCTAACATGTAGTCCATATTAAAAAAGTATCTCTGGGGCACCTGGGTGGCGCAGTCGGTTAAGCGTCCGACTTCAGCCAGGTCACGATCTCACGGTCCGTGAGTTCGAGCCCCGTGTCAGGCTCTGGGCTGATGGCTCGGAGCCTGGAGCCTGTTTCCGATTCTGTGTCTCCCTCTCTCTCTGCCCCTCCCCCGTTCATGCTCTGTCTCTCTCTCTCCCAAAAATAAATAAAAAACGTTGAAAAAAAAATTAAAAAAAAAAAAAGTATCTCTAACCAATTACCAGTTGTTGTTTTCTGTTGTTGTTTTTTTTTTCTTTTTTTTTTACAATAACCTTATGTTTCAAAGGAAATGAGTTCTCCCTCCAATTAGACATCGGATATCTGACACATACAGGCTAGAGTCCAACAATTGGAAAGGGAACTTAAATGGATGCAACTTCTCAACTGATTTTCCTCTAAGGGGGACAGACAGTAGGCCAGTAAGCATAATGATAGAAAAATCTCCAGAACAAGGCAGAAATTCTTCAGACATTGCTATTCATGAGCTTTCCCCTGGGTCGGTTAGCAGGTGCACATAATCTGCGGAAGGCAAGCTCTGTGACACTGTGCTCCATCAGGCAACAAGGGTTACACTGGAAATCACTCAGTGCCGCCTAATTTTTAAGCATTTCCCCTTATGGGAGAGGGGCCCAGAGGTCAACCTAGAAGAGAACTTGCCATGGGGAACGCTTACATGCTCATGACTGTAAGTCAGTCCTCAGAGCAGATGATTGCTGAGATGCACCACAAATCTACATTGCATCTCAAGACACTTCAGAGGTGTGAGACCCTTCTACAAGATTGAAATGACCATGGATTATTCACAGAAACTCCATCCTAGTTTGTCACTCTTAAACATTGTGAAGGAGTGACCTGGTACACAAGAATATTAAGAACCTACCCAAGGAAGTGAAGTCTACTGAAAGCAGTGTTTTACCCATTGAAGGCTATGATATAATAAGGGAGTCACAACATCACTTCGGTAGGTGAGGACTGACGTTTTCTGCCTAATAAAACAATAAGGGGCACCTGGGTGGCTCAGTCGGTTAAGTTTCTGACTCTTGATTTCAGCTCAGGTGCTAATCTCAAGGTTTGTGAGTTCGAGCCCCAAGTTGGGCTCTGCACTGTTAGGATTCTTTCTCTCTCTCTCTCTCTCTCTCCCTCCCTCCCTCTCTCTCCCTGCCCTTCCCCTGCTTGTGTGCTCTCTCTCTCTCTCTCTAAATCAATTAATAAAGTTAAAAAAAAAAAGAATAAAACAGAAGAGAAAATTGTTGCATGGAGTCATGTGACAATGAAGTAGCTTCACAAAACTTCTGCTTCATTGTGTGTGTGTGTGTGTGTGTGTTCAGTTGACTCTTGAATAACATGGGAGCTAGGCGCACCAACTCCTTCACTCGTTCCCCATTCTGCACAGTTGAAAATCTGTGTGTAACTTTTGAATTCCCCAATAACTTAACTACTAAACAGCCTACTGTTGACTGGAAGACTTAACTACATAAAGTCGATTAACCCATATATTTCATATGTTGTATGTATTATACGCTATATTCTTACGTCATAGTAAGCTAGAAAAAAAGAAAATATTATTAAGAAAAACATAAGTAAGAGAAAATACATTTACAGTACTGTACTGTAACTATTGGGGAAAAATCCATGTATAAGAGGGTCCATGCAATTCAAACCCATGTCGTTCAAGGGTCAAATGTATACACAATGTGTGGACTATAAACCAATCTAAAGTGTACCTATTATTATGGACACGGGCAAAATTTTGAGAGTCATTGACAAAAAGTCAACTATAGGGGCGCCTGGGTGGTTCAGTCGGTTAAGCATCCGACTTCAGCTCAGGTCATTATCTCGCCATTTGTGGGTTCAAGCCCCACATCGCACTCTGTGCTGACAGCTCAGAGCCTGGAGCCTGCTTTGGGTTCTGTGTCTCCCTCTCTCTCTGCCCCTCCCCCGCTCATGCTCTGTCTCTCTCTCAAAAAAATAAGTAAAATAAAATAAAGCATTAAAAAAATTAAAATAAACAAATTAAAAGTCAACTGGGGGCACCTGGGTAGCTCAGTTGGTTGAGGGTCCGACTTCGGCTCAGGTCATGATCTCATGATTTGTGAGTTCCAGCCCTGCGTCGGGCTCTGTGCTGACAGCTTAGGGCCTGGAGCCTGCTTCGGATTCTGTGTCTCCCTCTCTCTCTGCTCCTCCCCTGCTCACACTCTGTCTCTCTCTCTCAAAAATAAATAAAGATTAAAAAAAATTTTTTTTTTTAAAAAGTCAACTGTAATTAAATTTTTCTGGCACTGAAAAGCTCAAGACATTCATACTATAGTTCTACTGTAGAAGATTCTTTATTCCATCCCAAACAAGCATTTGTTATAGAGCAACCTGGCTCAACTTGCTCAGAAATTTGAGGAAATGTTACTAATTTGATTTCTGTTCTGACCTCTGTTAGTCGGAGTTGACGCATAACCTTCAAGATCTCTAAAACTAGCTCTGTGACCTTTCCGTCGTCGTTACAATGACTTAAGCACCCAGGTCAAGTGGATAAACTAACACATACCCCAGTGTGTGGGATGTAACCAAGGTCTGATGATCCGAAGGAATGTTAACGGAGAAAAATCCCAACATTGCCAGATTCAGAAAACATCAGTAGCCCATCAGAATGCCCCAAATGCAACCGGGTGTCTCAAAAACTCCTTACAAATCAAACAGAAGTGGGATCCTTAGGACAGAACAACATTCAGGCATTCATACCTGAGGACAAATAATGGGGCGGCCAGCTAAAAAGAAAAATGGTTAAAAGATATTTTTATAGCAGGAATAAAGGATATTGATTAACTCTGCAATAAAATTACTTTAAGGTAAAAATCAAAGTTCCTTTCCCAGGAAGTCAAAGCACTCTAGGTACTTTCTGTTGGTGAAAAAAAACTATGTAAATAAATAACTACTGGTCAAAATGACCACAGCGACCAAGCCAACACCAGCCACAACCACCCACCAAGACAAATTCACAAACTGTCTTTTGTATGCTTTGTAAAAGAATCCCCAACCAATCAAGACCGAAGCAGGACACGCCTGTGTTCAGGTAGGAATTCTGGTTTATCTCAAAATGTAATCCAGAAACACCCGACACCCAGTTTCTACTTTAGCTGAGGCGTTTCCAGTTACAAAGTAAACAAGAACCTTCGGGAATAGGGGCAAGGGAACCGTATCAACAGTAAAATATATTTACTCTTACTCTCTCTTTTAAAGTTTACTGAAAAGACAAAAATCGAGTGATACGGTTTATGGAAATCTCAACTGCTGGTGGCTTTCACTTGCAAATGGGCTTTTCTTCGAGAAGGATAAACATACATTGAACCCAAATCAGATAATTTACGTGCGCCACTAAAATTATTTTAACCAGTGAATACATTAGCCTCTGTCCTTGTTCCACACCCTTTCAACCACACATACAAACTTTATTAAGCTGTATCTTGAAACAACCTCAAAATACTACAAGTGTACAAGCAGTTGTGCAAACAGCATATCCAGGAACTTGACCGAGTCCCAGCAGACTACCATTACTTTACCGCTTTAGAAGACCGGATCAGAAAACTGTTAGCACAGGGAAGGCAGCATGGAGAAGTATGGAGACTCATTAGCTCCTCTTGCCTTATTATTTATCCCATCTTCTTCCCTCCTCCAGTCTACTGCCACCTTCTCCCATTATCTGCCACTCAGTCCCGCCCCCAACACACTCTTTTTCAAAAGTAGTAGGGCATGAAAATGGCACTTAATGAGTGCCTGCTCTAGGGAAGGCCCTGTGTGCAGGGTCATTCCAGGTTACTCACAATCCAAGCCATTTTCTCCTGGAATCTGAGAGAGGCTTGCTCCTCCGTGGGGCTCTCCCAAGGCGTTGTTCTCTATCAAGCCTACCTGGCAATAGAAGCTCTCAAAACACAAGAATCCATAAGACAATCCCAGATCGTGGGAATGAGTCTAGCAAAGGGTAGTACTAGCCCAGGGGGAGCACTAGCTGGGAACACCGGCTAACAAATCCTTCAAGGGCGACTGTCTCAGACACCTGATAGGCAAGCGCCCACCATGTATCATATATATTTACGTAGCCAAAATATTGTGCAACTGGCATGGTGATGGGTTCCAGCAAGAACTAAATAAATAATTGTTGGTGTAATGTCTCTGATGACTAGTCAGTCATCGAATTTCAGCCATAAATGACAGAGAACAATCTGGGATGCCAAATTTGGTGGTACAGAAGAGAAAGGTTTACTAGAGCTGAAGAGGGGCAGACCACAGATCACTACAACCAGCTTCCAGCCTCCCAGCGTCACACACGCATGGCTCTGTATACAAACAATATGTATGCTGGTTATATGCTAGTTTTCCGATCACATTTATTAAGATAGTGGTCACCATAAATATCATCTTTAATTAGGAAGATTAGACACGCAATGTGAAGACTACCCACATTTCATAAAGCGAGAAAACACATAACCATAACCACAAAAATCACAGATGCTACGTGACACCAACAAGTAAGTCTTTTTTTTTTTTTTTTTCAACGTTTATTTATTTTTGGGACAGAGAGAGACAGAGCATGAACGGGGGAGGGGCAGAGAGAGAGGGAGACACAGAATCGGAAACAGGCTCCAGGCTCTGAGCCATCAGCCCAGAGCCCGACGCGGGGCTCGAACTCACGGACCGCGAGATCGTGACCTGGCTGAAGTCGGACGCTTAACCGACTGCGCCACCCAGGCGCCCCAACAAGTAAGTCTTAAATCCTGGGACTTCCCTTAATAAAGAAAGCCTCTGGGGCGCCTGGGTGGCGCAGTCGGTTAAGCGTCCGACTTCAGCCAGGTCACGATCTCGCGGTCCGTGAGTTCGAGCCCCGCGTCGGGCTCTGGGCTGATGGCTCAGAGCCTGGAGCCTGTTTCCGATTCTGTGTCTCCCTCTCTCTCTGCCCCTCCCCCGTTCATGCTCTGTCTCTCTCTGTCCCAAAAATAAATAAACGTTGAAAAAAAAAATTTAAAAAAAAAAAAAAAAAAAGAAAGCCTCACACGAAAATCTGTAGCTCCATAACTGTCCATAACTTGTGTGCCTATATAATTGCTTCCAAGTGCTCAGCACTTTGTCGCTTCTCAGGCTCTACGCCGCTCAAATCCATTCTGTGTGCCATAACCAAGCAGTTTCCCCTTAACATTGCCTTGACCATATGTTCACACAACAAATACCTACTCTTGCAAAGTGCAAGACACTGGATAAGACAGAGAATAGACTTCAAGGAGCTTCAAATTCAGGTAAGGTATGACGCACATGCCTAAAGAGTCTCAAAGCAGAGCCTGTACCTTTGAACCCAAAGATACTGGGTCCAAGACCTCAAGATACCCTACGTGCTTTCAACATCCTTTCTCTTCCTGAAGAATTACACTCGATTCCCTGTCTCACCACCTCGGTTTCTCTGCCCGGTTTTCAGTACTCCCTAGTGACCCTTCCTTGCTTATCACGCTATTATTTTATCTGATACTTATGGTATCCAGACAATATTTATTAAATGAGTTTTCTCATGTAACGTGTTATTAATAGTGTCTAGCCATGGCAAGCCCTCATTAGATGCTTATAGGCAGTGCGACTGATCGACACCTGATGTTCAATTGAGTATTTTAACCATTTCAGGATTTGACATCAAAACTGTGGTACATATTACCTGAAGGATTATGTAACGGAGATGACAGCTTCCAGTTGGGTTGTCTGAGTTATACAAGTACTGTAAAAGCACTTATTTCTAGGGGTGGCTTAGTCGGTTAAGTGTCCAGCTTCAGCTCAGGTCATGATCTCATGGTTGGTGAGTTTGAGCCCCATACCAGGCTCTACACAGTCAGATTCACTTCCTTTCCTCTCTGCCCCTTGCCCGCCCTTCAAAAATAAATAAATAAACTTTTTAGAAAACTCGATTTAAAAACACGTATTTCTACACTGAGAATTCTACAGAATAGTATATTCTACACTAGTACAACTACCTCTTTTGGCTTAATTGACTATCGATAGCAAAGAGATGGCCAACCTCTTTGACACTATCACTTAGTACAACCAGATCCAACCGGTAAGCTGATACAGTATCAAGAAAACATACACTCATTTATTCAATAAATTAGCTGCACCTCCTACCCACACGTATGATGACTAGGTATTATCCCATTTTACAAAAATGAAAACTAGAGTTTAAACAGATGATGTGACTTGTTCCAGGTCACGTTATGAGCAAGTGACAGAACGAGAACTATTAGATTTCCCGACTCAGTGCTCCATGCACCATTCTCTCTTTCCACTAAACTTTACTGAATACCTACTATGTGCCAGGCTTGGGGAAATACTGCTTACCAAAACATACAAAAACCTCTCCTGTCTTAGAGGTTAAGTTCTAGTTTTAGGAGACAGTACTGAAAATAAAGACAGTTACCCTCGAACAAGAGTTTGAACCATGCAGGTCCGTTTATACATGAATTTTTCCAATAAATACAGTACAGGCCTATAAATGTATTTTCTCTTCCTTATAAATTTCTCAGCATTTTCTTTTCTCTAGCTTAGGTAAGAATACAGCATATAATACACAGAATATACAAAATATGTTCATCAATTCTTTAGCTTATCGGTAAGGTTTCCGGTCAATAGCAGCCGTCTTAGTTAGTAGTTCAGTTTTCGGCGAGTCAAACGTTATATGGGGATTTTTGACTGCATAGGGGTCAGTGCCCATCACCCTTGTCTTGTTCAAGGGTCAGCTGTACATAAAGCATATAGTATGTTAGATGGTGGTAAGTGCTTTGGAGAAAAATAGAGATGGGGCTAGAAAGGCTAAGAGGAGGGTAAGATGTGACAACTTTAAACAGGGCCATGGAGATGGCTCTTGAGCAAATATCTGAAAGAGGAGAGGGAACGGTCAAAGGGGCATAGCTGGGTGAAGGGAAGGTCAACCTCATGGCCTGCTCTCAACAGCAAGGGTCCTGATGTGACTCAAAGGTGCCGCTGGGGGAGCCGTGGAGTGAGGGAGGCAGACCGCGGAGGAACTTCCCGCACACTGTGGAGACTATCAAACTCGCTGAGAAGGAAAACCACAGAAGGGTTACATGACATGACTTATGGCTGATGTTTTGCAAGATCACTGAGGCTGCTCCATCAAGATTAGCCTTCCTTGGGGTCGGGGGAGGCCAGAGACAGGGAGAGCAAGGGTGGAAGCGGAGGAACCGGTCGAGAAAGAACCGCACGAGCACGCTGCTGCCTCGCCGTGTCAACACGCATCAGCGGGTCTCCTACCTCATCTCTGTTTGCTAAGCCAGCTTCCCTGGGGGTGCAAACACTCATGATCAAACGTTTCTACAAAGTATTTGATTCACACACAGTTTGAGTGAGCAACAGGAAACGGAAGACTGCCACCAAAATTATGCTCCCCCAAAGTGAACCCTCTCTTTTGCTATACTCAAGAAACTTCAGAGTCAGGGGGCGCCTGGGTGGCTCAGTCGGTTAAGCGTCTGACTTCGGCTCAGGTCATGACCTCACAGTTCGTGGGTTCGATCCCCGCGTCAGGCTCTGTGCTGACAGCTCGGAGCCTGGAGCTTGCTTCAGATTCTGTGTCTCCCTCTCTCTCTGCCCCTCCCCTGCTCATGCTCTGTCTCTCAAAAATAAATAAATGTAAAAAAAAAAAATTTTTTTTTAAAGAAACTTCAGAGTTGGGAGCACTTGTGAGGTTACAGTCATCAGTATATTGGACAAAGTGAGCACACAGGGCTACCTATGACCCCCCCCCCCCGCCTCATTCTGCACGGTGCCCTGTGCAAACAGCACTATTAACAGGGTCCCAGATGAGTTATGTTCACCCGGTCAGCAATCGTTTATTGAGCACTTAGCCTGGGGGATAAAACGGATAAATCAGACTTGGTCTCTGTCCTAAAAGTGTTCAGTCTAGCTAAAGACACAGACACATAAGCTATAAGTACAATCTAGTATATAATAAACATAATTACCGAGGTACGTAGAAGGTGGAGAAATCACACAGAGAAGGGAATAATCAGCTCTACCCTTTGGGAACTAGGGAAGGCTTCGCGGAGTTCTAAAGAAAGCAGAGAAGGTCCAGCAGGAAGCCAGCAGGCAGGGGCGGGGACTGGAGCATGATGGCCCAGGGAGCAGGAGATACACGGTAGGGCTGTGCAAAGAGCAATGCATCCATTTGCTACTGGGGGAGTTAAAAAAGGGCAGGGGAGGGAGGGGAGTGGGGGGGGGGGCAGAGGGCGCAGGGCCCACACTCCATTAAGTAAGATAGGCTTTATTTTGTAGGCAATGGAGTGCAACAGAAGAGTGAGCCAATTATATTTGCATTTGGGCAAGATCACTCTGATTACAGTGTAGACTCAAGACTTACAGATGGCTCAAAGGGGGACCAGAGTGAAGATAACAAGAAGGAGTAGAAGACCACTCAGAAGGCAAGGTGAGAGCAGAGCAGGCCTGAATAGTTTGGATGGACAAGAGGCTGCAGATACAAAAGACCTTGAGGAATTTAAAACTGATAAGACTGGAATTGACGGAAGTGTTTCATAGGAAATAGTGTCATTAAAAAACACTTTATTTAAAACTTTGATAGAAAATATTATGGTTAAACCAAAAACCCTTGAAATTACGTAGAAATATAACACATTCTACGGTAATTGTAAGAAGCTTATAAAAACTAACACTAATTAATGTGTAGGGTCTTTTGAAATTATTTTAAAAAACAACTGTTGGAAAAGAACAATTTCAAAAAAGTTTTCAAAACCGAGTAAAGGCATTTCAGTGAAGAAGAACACAGGTTACAAACTTCCAAATGAATGCTCTGACAATAAGTTACTTCTTTTTTTTTTTAAACATTTTTATTTTTATTTCTGAGAGAGACAGAGCATGAGTGGGGGAGGGGCAGAGAGAGGGAGACACAGAATCTGAAGCAGGCTCCAGGCTCTGAGCTGTCAGCACAGGGCCCAACACGGGGCTCGAACTCGAGAACCTCGAGATCATGACCTGAGCTGAAGTCAGACGCTTAACCGACTGAGCCCCCAGGCGCCCCAAAGTTACTTCTTTTAATACTGTCTTTCTAATAATCTAAGTAAGTGTCTAATTCTCAAAACAAATCAACAAATTTTTAAGACAATAGAGGATATTAGATAAAACACCATTTCAACAGAATTTCACCAATTTAATAACAAATAAGATCATGTTTGCAATAAAACAAGGCAGCAAGACAACAGAGATTCCCAACTTCAAAAGAAAAAATAATCAAAGGTCAACAAAGGGCAGTCTCAGTGAACCAGATAAAATATTAAGTGGCACTCACTATTCGTCTCTTTCACAGAATGTCAGTTTCAGTAGAAAGAAGGGAAACATTACAGTTACTGCACTGAGAAAATTCTGCTCATCTCTTTTATTAAGACACCACGATGAACTCCATTTAGCTATTCTTCCAATGTACCTAGTGACCCTCAAAAGAAATATTACTTATTTATCTAGTTTTACTCTCAAATGCAGGGGGGCTACTTTAGCAATATTTGCCAATACTTTTTAGGTCTCTTTAATGCCGTGAAGAAAATGTCCTTAAATCCCACAATTTTAAAGATTTTATGATCAAAAATAAGTCACAGCTGTTTACATGGAAACAGGATCTTGACCTTGCTGCTTTTGGCCTTTTGTGCCTCTCCCCCCCTCCCCCCCCCCCCCCCCCCCCCCCCCGGCCCCATTGTGATAGCTGAAATCATTGCTAATCTAATTATGAATAAGGATCCTGTTTTCTGCCAACTATTTTACTAGGGAGGACACTGGGATGAAATTACTTTAAACACAGCCAACTCCCACACTCAACAATTGATTATCTTGTGTATGGATTATTCATTACCCCTGATACCTAGCAAGGCCGTTCTCTGGCTCTTTTTTGTAGTTCCTGGGACGGAAAAAAACACTGAAATTCAAATAATTCAAATTGGGTAATGTTACTAGCACATATGATAAAAGTCCTGAAGAGGAGAATGAAACTATGGTTTAAATTGAGGCTTTGCATGTCAATTACCCTCTCTATGCACTGACCTGCCAATACCAGGATCATCAATCACGCCTCTGCCCAGCTGAACAGAGCAGGGGATACAACAAAACATGCTTTGCTCAGTGAGAGGCTACCCCATTATTATTCCACCTCTTTTGGTTTTATTTGACAAGAGAAGGGTAAGTGAGCAAGATGGGGGAGCACAGAATAAATACTAGTCATTAGTTTCCCTTGAGAACCTTCCGCAGTGCTGGAAACAAAGCAGGAGCTCATTAAGTGTTGTGTGAATCAATGCTAACAGCCAGAAGGCCATGCAAAACATGAAAATGCTCAAGATAAAGTATCTTTATCTGGACCTTCTCATCTAAGCCATTCATTTTACAGTTTTCACGATTATCCTGCATTTTCTCTTTAATTCCCCATTAGATGTCTTATCTGCTTCTCCATTTAAGAATGGATTCCATGACTTCACAGCCTGGGTGCTATATTTCTTTGCATCCCACATGTAGTACTAGAAGTTTCTTCAATAAATGCTCTCACAGATCCATGTGAAAAGCTACCTATTGTCTCACCTACAGCTGACTTCCACTTTTTTACTACATTGGCATCTATTAAAACAGCTCATGATTCACTAAATTTATACCCAAGAGGATACTGATTCACACCCTTGATTTTTATGGCTAATTAAGTCAAAACATCATCTGCTATTGTAATGGGTCATATCCCACTAAGAATATAAGAACTGATCACTGCTGTTACTTAATTCATTTTTACCTTCCTGAGTACAAATGTTTTTAAGTTTTGAAACTTGCCATGGGCTGGAATAAAAGAAAACATGCAGGTGCCTAGTTGGGATTGCTTTGGACATATCAATTATGTATCCTCTGGTTACTTTTTAGACTCAGGAAAAGTAACCTACTGATAGCATCTAATCTTATAATAACATCGTCCAAAAATTTTCCAGGCACTGTAGTTTTATACTAAGTTTCTTGAGTATAAGCGGCAACATTAAACTACAAATGTATAATAGGTTTGTGTACGGAAAGATACCCATAAGACTAACTGCTTAAGAACTTTATTTTGATGTTACTAGTAAGCAATCCGGAATGGGCATTCCCTGCAAAAAGAACTTCTGAAATGAAACGTCAAAGAACTGTTTTAGAAAATGAACATACGTACAACACACTGACCACACTGACAGGAAGGATTCCGTGGGCTAACTGCGCAAAGGAATGTGACCTGGAGACAGCGGCCAGGGAGCAGGCAGGCACTCTGGCCTTGCGGAAGCTGCTGGATGGAAGGGAGAAAGCCCTAAGGCTGCATAACTGGACACCCCAGCAGCCAGAGGTACCACGGGGGGGGGGGGGGGGGGGAGGGGGGTGGCGGGGAAGACACAGGACGCTACCCTAAAGCAAGGTTAACTTGTTAAGCTACACTGCCCTACCTCTAGCTGCCACTGCCTGGTGGTGGTGTCTGTCTGTGAGAGAGGGGAGCAGGGAAAGCAGGTTTTTAGAAACCTGTGTAGATTAAAGGGAGTTGGGGAGCAGGCTGAAAGGAAAGCATGTGGTCTGGACGGACAGATAGGAAGCAAACGAAAGCTGCTATGCAATTCCCATCGGACCAGCATGTCTCCACTGCACGTTTATCTGCAACCAAATCCTAGTATGGCCATTGGGCATTCTTAGCGCTGATGGAGAATCCTTGCTAGAGTTTTAGCTGTACTGGATGCTGCTAATGGAAAACAACAACAACAACAACACTCTAATCCTGAATAATTTTTCTGAAAGATTTATCCTCTTTTGATCTGGAAGTGTAAACAAAGTCACTTCTGTATTTCTCCGAAGGTAAGGGCCATTTGAAATAAGGGTCAGCAGGTATAACGTGCCCCTGGGACAGCGTGTCAAACTTGGGAGACAATTTTCTTCCGTAAGCCCATTGTCAGTCAAAAACAGAATAGAATCGTACCCACTATGATCTCTAGGCAGCTCTTTAAGGCTTTCCCCCCAACTCCATATGTCAAAAATGGTAATATTACCCACAGGCAATTATTTCCAAGAACCGAATAAATCTACGCCCTGTATTACGTCTCCACTTCTCCTCATGGGGCGACTGTATCCCCAATGACATTAAGGGATAAAGGGCACAATCTTCTGTATTGTTGCAGAAACGAGCCCCCCCCCTCCCTTTACAAGCCATCCCAGTTCTCCACAAGAACGTCATTATTTTTCACAAGTCAAGTGGACAGTGTTTGCTTCATTTCCCAGCTAAAACGAACACATGCAAATTGACAGTCTCTTTCCCTTTAGTGTTAATTTAGATGGAGCGTCTCCAGTAGAAATCCTGAAGCGACACGCTCACGCGCGCATCATCTTTAACAGAAACGTGACAGTGACGGATTTAAAACAGTCACAAAAGAACCCCCTTTGGCAAAGGCCAAGGGGATCAAAACTACACCCTCTGACCACCACAACACGACTGTATCCACCCTCCAAACGTTTTTGCCTCCAACGTGACAACCCACCCATTTGCCACAACCACAGCTCGTTCCCGATTTAGAAGAGGAAAGTTCGTGGACTAACCAAACCACACAACTCCGTCCAGAAAGCACAATGCCTTTTCTCTGCGTGGCACTCATGCCCCATCTGAACTAAAAACCTGCATATGTAGGCTCAGCGGCAGCGGACCACTGCTGACCCCCTCCTTGACATAATAAACAACTGACATCTTCTAAGAGCATTAACTCGTCCCTCCTGTGCCACAGTTTAATAGAGAAGAACAAATGGCTTAACACACAGTATACAGGAGGAAGAGCCGTGTGAAATCCTGAGTCCGTGGAATAGAACCACCGCGCCCACTGGCACATATTTAACTGTGTTTACTCTCTCGGGTTTCAGCAGTTTTGTTTCCTACAAGAAGGGAAAGAACAGGTCGCTGAAAGATTCCAGCGAGGTTCCTTTCGGCACGGGAAGAATGTGATAAACAGGGAAAACACAATCACGCGGAATGTCTGGACTCCTTTGTAATACTTAAATAGCGCCCCCCTACCGGGCTTTGCCACAGCACTGAATGGGGAAACCATTTTAGAGCTTAACAGTTCAGTCTCTACAGTAAACATTCTAAAAGGAAGAACTCAGAAACTCTAAACACAGAACAGGGGTGTGTTAAGAAATACTGAAATATTTCCCTCTCTCCCACTGGGGCTCATATTTTTCTTCACCTTGAGGAAGGCAAAACACGCCAAGCCTCGGCACAGAGACCAACACGGGTCTGAAACGGAACTTGAAAGAAATCCAAAAACTCCTTTTGGCCACAGTATCAAGGGCAAGCCCTTCGTGTGTTCCGCTTCCTTGATGTCACTCTAACACCTGTTTGTTGCAAGTGTCATGAACTTCATCAATCTTCTTAAAGGAAGGTGCAAGCAGACCATTCCTGACTCCCAGAGTTTTGTCAGCATACTGTTTCAGAAAAGAGCTCCGTGAGGGTGGTTTTACCATTGAACTTTTCACAAGTCACCTGAGTGTGCGGATCTGCGGAGGGGAAAGAGTGCTGAAGACAAAAGGCGGCTATTTCTCCCTTCTCAGGAGGACACCGTCTCAAGCTGAATCTAGCTGGAAGAGCGCTTTTATTTTAGACATGGAAACAATCAATGTGAATGACACCGAATTCCAAAACGAAAACAAACAAAAAGTCCTAAGGGGGCCAAAAATCACCAAGGGGAATCAGCGATAGAAAAAGAATTCTACATTGCAAACTTCTAAGAATTTAAACAAAAACAAACAAACAAAAAACATCAAATCACCTTTTCTGGGATGGGTTCTGTAATTCCAGTTTTCATCATCTGCTTCCACCTGCTGCCCACAAACCGAGAGCTCTCCATCACTGCGGAACAGCCTCTTTGTCTGCCTGGACAAGGAGGAGAAATTTATCCAACTCACAGCACGTGAGAGAGACCCTGAATTTGACTTGAGTCTGAAAGAACCTGAAGAGCCTTCCTTTTTCATCTTCTTGCACACCAAGCTCGACTACAGACAAAGGACAGCCCCGCAAACCAGACGCTGGGTTTTACAACTGTTCCATGTCCTTTAAACGAACCTGCTCCTTCCCACTAATTCAGACAGCGCTGGGAGTCAGGCACGGCGTGATGCGGCAAGACTGCTTGCTCCTATGTCACCCAATTACAAAGAAAAGGAAAATGAGGGGTTAGGAAACAAAAAGAAAAGAAAGAAAAAAAATTTTTTTTTTTTTGTTATCCTAGCCACATTGCGGCACTTGGTTTGGTGTAACTTTAAAAATGAAGCAACGCGTTCATTTCAGGAACACTTGTCAGGACTTGGAGAACGGAACCAAGGCACTCCGATTCTTTGGTGGATACCTAGCATCCCATACTGTAATCCTGCTCCTCTCCCAGGCATCCTTCCCCACACGGGCAGGGAGCAGCCGTCTGCTGCAGACGGAGGGAGCTCCTCGGGCTGGAGAACGAGGTTTGGGGGTCAACCCGGGCGCCCCGTTTAAACTTCGCTCACACAGGTGTCCCAGGAGAAATCAAAGAGTTCGGCTCCCTTGTCGCAGCGCAGCACCGAATCATACAGCGCCCACTTGCCCTCTTTCCCCGTCTGTGAACCGCTCAGGATCCACAGGACTCCACAAACAATAAACCAGGCTGCGTGGCTATTGCTTGGATCACAGAGTAAGCGCTCCTGGGAAAGGCGATAGGCTTCCCGGACACTGGAGGCACCTCATTGGAGACAGAAAACCCCGCCTCCTCTCCACAGTCAATACTTCAGTGGCAGCTCAAACTTCTGAACTCCAGCAAAGCTACGGAAATGCAAGTCTGTGCAGAATACAGACTTCTGGAAATTTAAAAAAGAAGAAGAAGAAGAATTGATGATTTATCATCAGACCACACTTAGGAAGGTAGGATTTTGAGGAGGGGGGTTAGAAGAACATACAGTTTTATAAACATCCAGCATTCTTTGGCTGAGTTAGGGATGTGATCTAAGAAAACGTATTCCCAAAGAGAATTAAACTGAGTCTGCGATTCCTTCTTTCCCAGCTTTCAACAAAGGTGAAATGCAGCCATTCTTGCACCTGTTGCTGTCTCTGCTGTCTTCCACCAGCAGTCAGAGTGTGGGATGAGACCAAGGACCCTCTTTCTGCCTCCCCACTGGCAGCCCCTGGGGTCATTCCTCTCCAGCTTTGAAAGATCATGCTATCGTGAAGAACCATCATCTGAGAGCTATGTTAACAGCATTTGGCTGCAGGCTGTAGCCTGGAGACTCATAAAACCATTAATTATGACAAGCAAAATATCTAGGGCCACGTGTTGGAATGCACTGGGTGCAGCATTTCACCCAAAGCCAACATAATTCCATGGTCCCAGGGGCACTAAAAGTCCCTATCACTTTGCATCACAGAGACTTGGGTCAGGCATCCCCTCCCCCAAGTGTTATTCCCAGTAAGCTAATAAGCAACAAGTAGAGGCCTGGGTCCATCTCACTTTCCTTTACTGGGCACTGAGGAAACATATTAAAACTAATACCTTGCAACAGAAAATAAACTTTGATTAAAAAATTATAGGGGCGTCTGGGTGGCTCAGTCGGTTAAGCGGCCGACTTCGGCTCAGGTCATGATCTCGCGGTCCGTGTGTTCGAGCCCCGCGTCGGGCTCTGTGTGGACAGCTCAGAGCCTGGAGCCTGTTTCAGATTCTGTGTCTCCCTCTCTCGGACCCTCCCCCGTTCATGCTCTGTCTCTCTCTGTCCCAAAAATAAATAAACGTTGAAAAAAAAAATTTTAAAAAAGAAAAAACAGAAAAAAATTATAAAGGCGGATTTTGCATCATATGTGTACTGCAGCCCATATGTGTACTGAGATTTTAAGAAAAACGCTCTGCAAGTTTATAAGCTCTGTAAGTTTACAAGGACTGAGACATTTGTAGAAGAAAAACACAGAGCTGCTATGAAGCGTGTCTCAGATGGACAGCTCACACTACCAAGGAAACCACAAGACTGAACAGGTACTGGGGGACTGAAGGGCAAAGCTACAAAACAGTCCAGGTAATTAACAGATTTGGAATCAGTTTAATTTTCTTTTCCTTTAATGTTTACTTTTGAGAGACAGGCAGAATGCGAGCAGGGGAGGGGCAGAGAGAGATGGAGACACAGAATCCTAGCCAGGCTCTAGGCTCTGAGCTGTCAGCACAGAGCCTGACGCTGGGCTGGAAACCCATGGACCATGAGGTCATGACCTGACCCAAAGTCAGATGCTTAACTGACTGAGCCACCCAGGTGCCCTGTGGAATCAGTTTAAAAGCTAAAAGCATCCTCAAGAGTTTGTGTAGTTTTCTGTTTTGTTTTTAAGTTTATTTATTTTGAAAGAGAGAGAGCACAGGAGGGTCGGGGTGGGGGGAGAGAGAGAGAGAGAGAGCAAGAGAGAGCGAGAGAGAGAGAATCCCAAGGAGGCTGTGCACTGCCAGCATGGAGCCCAACGCAGGGCTCGAACTCATGAACCTGTGAGATCATGACCTGAGCAGAAATCAAGAGTCAGTTGCTTAACCAACTGAGCCACCCAGGTGTCCCAAGGGCTCATGTAGTTTAAATCCCTCGATTCCCAGATGGAAAATTCAGGGGTACACAAGGTATATGACATACATAATATCACACAGAGGGGTCAGGAATGGGACCAGGTCATGTCAGACACCACTGGATTCAAAGGTTTGCCACTTACTGGGAGTGCTGGCTACATCACCAAGCATTCTGAGCTATTAAACTGGAATGATACCTCTACTTTGATCCGTTTCATAAGGGTAAAAATGATAATAATTATGCATAGCACCAGTCAGTGCCTATTCAAGTTCAAACATCAAATAAGTCTTTCAGAGTCAAAGACACTTTTGAGAATCTCAAAATATAAAATAAAAAGTAAAAAAAAAAGACCACTGTGCCGGAAAATATACAAACATCCTGAATGCTGCCTTCCATTCCAGAGATTCATAGGAATCCCTGACATCCATGTATGCACTCTCTAAGGATCTATGGACCTTCCCCCCTAAAAGAATACAATTGTCTCTTCCCTGATGTCTACATCCTAGAGCTATATATTTTTTTAAGTTTATTTATTCATTTTGAGAGAGCGAGTGAGAGCACGAGCAAGGGAGGGACAGAGAGAATGGAGAGAAAATCCCAAGTGAGCTCCACGCTGCCAGCACAAGCCCCAACGCAGGGCTCGATCTCAAGAACCTTGAGATGATGACCTGAGCAGAAATCCAGTAGGATGCTTAAACAACTGAGCCACACGGGTGCCCCTACAGCTGCATTTTTAATTCAGAGATACCTGAAGCTCTGAAATAAACCTTGTGCTGTTTTTCCCCTCCATAAGTACTGCTGAATGCTTTTCCAACCCACCTTCCTTGGAATATGCACGCATACACACAATAGCAGGGATGAAATGGTGTCATTGGTAACTGCTGTGTTTTCCTCCAGTGCCTCCTATCCTTACACACATCTGAGAGCAAGCTCATGAGAGGGGCTGGAGGAATATTCACTGCCAAGTACCAGAAAGGTACATTCAAGGACTAGACTCATGACTCTCCTTCAAAGTAAGCACACACTTATGCTGGACTTCCGATCTAACATATTCCCCGTTATTCACAAGACCTGTGGATACGTCTGCACAATAAATTCTCCATCGACTAGCTATTCCATGTTTCTGTTATATTGGCCCTTGACTATTAATATCTTCACTTATGTAAAAGGAGGTCAAATAATTTACTTACTTTTACAACCGGATCAGAGTTCCTCTATGGCCGAGATAGAACATAATAGTTTAAATTAGCTTTGGAGGAAACCTTTAGATTTTCACTATCCTTATTAGATATGTACTCCCATTAACTTAGAAAATCGCTAAGCAGGCTGCTTGCAAAGCTATTTCATTCATTCAAACTGTGTTTATTCAGTAACTACAATGAACCACACATTTTAATTATCTGGACCCCAGAGCCATACAAATCTACCGCTCAGGGTCATGGCTACTTTGCAATGGGCACTTCATGTACATTACTGCTGATCACAACAACCCTGCAGTGGAAAATCTCTTTTAGAGTCGAACCCGTTTCTTCAAACATCATCTTCAGGGTAATAGAACGTCTTAATTTAACATTTTTTCCCATGAAAATCTGCAATAGAATAAATACACTCTTCTCAGACCTTGGACAGACCTGCTGCACATATTCTGTCCGCATCCCTCGCTGTGCAGCGTTTTTTTCATCTCCCCTCTCCTGTCAGGCTGACAAACAGAAACTTCTGCTGTCATCACATGTGCCAATAACTGCTCCCTTCCTACCACTTTGCCACTGCCGGGCTTCAGGAATTATTGAGGAATCGGATAAAGAATCTTGCTTAAATTATGTGTTTAGTGGGAGTTGATAAGCACCCATGGAATGGAATACGTAGCTCTTGTACAAGGCCTTTGTCCCGGCTGCCTCCTGGCCAGCACCCTTGCCCTTGTACTGGCGAGGGAGATGTCCCAGGGTTGCAATGGGGGGGGGGGGGGGGGGGGACAGCCCCTGGATAACAGCCCCCAGGCGGATCTAATACAGGCTTCTGATTCAGTGCCTCTTTTATATGAAGTTCTTAGCACTTGAGGACAGTGAGAAATTCATCCATCACTAATGACAAAGGGATAAGAAATTATATTATTTCTGGAATGATTTAAGTCATACATTACCCCAAAAAAAGTTACCTATAAAAACTGGGAGGCACCAGCCTATATTACTAAAGGAAGCTCTGGGATCATCCTCTTTGGGAATTCCTAAGTCAAATATCCATTAATTTGGAAAGATTTATTTATGTTTCTACCAAGAGTCACATGGATAGATTGAATACATTTGGAAAGTCCTTGCCAAGAGACACAATATTTCATGTTTCAATATATACTGACATCCTTAAAAAGGAGCTTAGCTCAAATGGAAGTCTTTGATTTAGTAAAAATTGTTAAACATGACAAGACATAGGATTAGACAAACCCCTCAGCCCACTCAGGCGTGTAATTGCCTCCTTTGCCATCTGTGGAAAATGCCAGCCAAGGGTAGGAACTAATTTCAAGTGCCATCAGTTTTTTGGCCTCAGAGGCCACAAATGAGCAACATGACTTTTAACTTCCATGTGTACCTTTCCCTGACTTTTAACTTCCATGTATCTTTCCCTGCCCTGACCCCACCCTTCAAACCCAGAAGGAAGAAGGGGAGAGGCAGAACTGCCCCGAGGGAGCTGGTGAGGCTGGGGTTGGGGGTCGTAGGGGGCACCGAGAGCAGGCGGTGCACACAGACAGAGGTAAGGGAAAAGCATGTACAACGGCGAGAAGAGTCACGGTGAACTGGGTCCTGTTCTGAAGCAGCCCTGACCGGCCAGGGGCACTGAAGTCCGCGCCCGATCAGATTACCACATGAACCACCCAGACAACCCACAGGGACCTTTAGCGTCCAGGACGGGGTACAGTAGGTTTTCCAACTGTCAGCTCTTGTAAATAATTTAAGAGTCGATTTAAATGCAAACTTTCTACGAGGTAATTTGTACACGCTAATAACGAAAGCTTATCTCAACATCGAGAAGTGAACGATTTGAGCCAGACGGTTTATAACGAAAAAAAACAAAAAGAAAAACCACATTGCCCCCAGGGCCACGGCTAGCCAACTCCCACAGAACACTAAATCCTCCCTGTCACCCACCGCCCATCCCCTAAGGAATTAAATTGATTTACTCAAGAAGGAAGTCACGGAAGACAAAATCAGGCCTATGTTCAGGGTTCCCTCCCCTACCACTGCTCCAATATTTAAAAGCGAGAAAATTACAGTGTTTTCATCAGGCTCTAGCTTTAAAAGACAGAGTAGGTTAGTTCCTTTCAGTGAAATGAACGGTGTTATTTCCCTTAAATAGAAAGATTAAAGGCAGACATTCGTAATTATGGATCATCACGAGCCTCAATCCCACCTTTCAACGTCTTCATATCTGAAAGGGACTCCTGAAATGGTCTGACGCTGGAAGGCTTCGCCTCAGTGTTCCCGTGGGATCACTTGATATGGGAGCAATATGGCAGCACAATACTGCTGTCAGCCCCCTGGGGCGGGCCCACCGCAAGGGGATAAAAGCTGCCCTTGGTAGAGAAACCATCGCTGATTGATGGGTACCATGGAGTGTCGGAGGCTTGGTTGGCAGATGATTACCAAGAATGGAACTCTTGTCCTAGCCTAACCAAGAAAATGTCTCCATCCAAAGGGTTCAGATGAAAAGGCCCCCTAAAACTAAGTACTGACTTTGAGACTCTTCTCATAGAAGAACAAGGAGAAACTACTCTGAGACTGAAATAAAATTCCAAATTAAAAAAAAAAAAAAAATGGGGGGCGCCTGGGTGGCTCAGTCAGTTAAGCAGCCAGCTCGTCTCAGTCATGATCTCACAGTTCATGGGTTTGAGCCCCACGTCAGGCTCTGTGCTGACAGCTCAGAGCCTGGAGCCTGCTCCAGATTCTGTGTCTCCCTCTCTCTCTACTCCTCCCCTGCTTGCACTCTGTCTCTCTCTGTCTCAAAACTAACTACGTTAAAAAAAAAAAAAAAAAAATTTTTTTTTTTTTTTTAATTTGGGGGTGGGGGGCACGCGCCTGGGTGGCTCAGTCGGTTAAGCATCCGACTTCAGTTCAGGTCATGATCTTGTGGTTTGCGTGTTCCAGCCCCACGTTGGCTCTGTGCTGATGGCTCAGAACCTGGAGCCTGCTTCGGATTCTGTCTCCCTCTCTCTCTGCCCCTCCCCCGCTTTCTCTCTCTCTCTCTCTCTCTCTCTCTCTCTCTCTCTCTCCCTCAAAAATTAAAAAAAAAGTTTTTAATCACGATCTCCTTGTGCTTCATGCCACTCCTATGGCCTCTCCAGTGATACGCGTAATTATTATTTTTTCTACCTACTCAACCATTTCTTTCCTTTCTTTTTTTTTTTTTTTTTTAAATGTTTATCTATTTTTGAGAGAGAGTGAGTGAGGGGGTGAGGGGCAGAGAGAGAGATGGGGACAGAGGATCTAAAGCGGGCTCGGAGCTAACTGCGGAGAGCCCGATGCAAGGCTTGAACTCAGGAACCATGATGTCATGACCTGAGCCGAATTGGCCGCGTAACCGACTGAGCCACCCAGGCACCCGCCCCCCCCCACTACTCAACCATTTCTTCACAAACTTTGTCATAATCACTGTACATAAACACTGTACATAAATCACAGAAGATTTTATTAAAACAGAGTCTGATTCAGGTGCGGAGGTGGGCCTGAAATTCTGAACCCCTCCTGGGGGCCCACATAATGCCCATCCCGGATCGGCTTTGAGTTAGCACAGTACTGGACTGGACCGCTCCCTAAGGGCAGGGATCTCATCTGTTCACCTCCGTGTCTCTTACCTCCACACAGCCAGCCCTAATGAATGTTGGTTCATGGAGTGAACAATAGAACCCTCTATTCGTTTCCAAGGACCTCTTTCGTTTGATCTTAACATGTTTCCGGGAAGGAGACAATTAGACCTTGACGGCAATCCTTCCTTTCTCACGAAATTCCAAGAGGCGAAAGTAAAATTTATAATCTGACCAAAAATCTATACAATGGGAATTAAAGGGTGGTAATGAAAGTCTACTAGTCATAGAGTTAGACTGCTTCACTTTGAGAAGAAACAGGGCCATCGACTGCGAGGCTCTGTGCTTTTCGTACTTTGTTAGGACATCTGCACTGCTTCCATCTACCAAAATTCCAGAATGTAACGATCTGGCTCACAACCTGCGGCAATCACAATGAGCCAAGCTCAGAAAAGCAGCCCACATCCTGTCTGCTAATCCACACAGACAGGCCCAGACCTCCTGTGTTCTGCCGTGTGAACTGAGTTGCTCTGTGGAAGTGGAAAATTGTTTTGCATCAGTTTTTCCTGGTACCTGTTGAAGACAAAGAAAAGTTTTAAATCAACCTTTAAGTGACCCTCCAAGGGGTTTACTGTAAAACCTACGGAGAACACCGAATATATCCGGTTTTCCAGCAGCCGTTTTATCAATTTGGCTCCCCTTTATTACATACTATGTCACACTATACATGGGTTAGACATTGCTGACACCCGCAGTGATTCCCCTGGGCCAAACAAATCTTACTTCTAACAATTTGAGCAAACAAAATTAGGCATAAAGTACTTAAAAATCATATATTGGTGGAACCCTGTACCCCAATTAAAACATGTGGCCAAAGAAGGAAAGAGGCAGAAATGCAAATACATACATTTAGGGTTATTGCAATTCCCCCTAGACACCAGTTTTTTTTAGTATCTCCAATGATGGGAAAGAGCCCAGATAAAGGGACCAGTTCAAATATTTATTGATCTCCTTCTAGGAGATCAACCAGGCAAGCTGGTTCTAAAGCACAAAAGATAGAGAATCCTGTCCTACAGGAGTTTACAATACATTATAGGACACAAGGTATACACGCAGCTATCTTAACCATAATGCAAGAAAGAAAATAAAAGCAGCAATAAAAGCAGCAGGCCTCTGGAGGCCTGATGGGGTTCTGAGGGGTGAGAAGTACTCTGAGATCAATTTCCTGGTGATTAGGGGGTTTGGCCAATCAATGCCAGCTCCCTGGGTGAGGGGTGTGGGAAGCCCTGATCTCTAGCATTTCCATGGCGTAAACACTCCCAATCATGGCCAATTTCAAGCTACCAACAGCTTCACAACCAGCTTGCCAAAATCCTAAAAATGTAAGAACTGGATTTCAAAGCCTGTACGCACTGGCTCCAATATATCACCGAATTTGGCCAACATGGTAATTTGGTAAAAAAAAAAAAAAAAAACAAACAAAAAAAACAGTGGCTTGGTAGAAAATTAGTAGCCCTTATAATCACTAATTTTTTAGTGTGGGTAATGGGGGGGAGAAGCATCTATAAGTATTAGTTTATATGGGAAAAGGGTGTGCAGATATGATTGAGGTAGAGATCTTGACGTGGGAGATTATTCTGGATTATCTGGGTGTGCCCTAAATGCATTCTTACAAAATCATTTATAGATGGTGTGTGGGGGGGGGGGAGGGATATACAGTTTTTTAGTTTGGAAATTACTTTCAGTTCTCTGTCTTTTTTTTTTTTTTCTTTTTTATAGACTTTTTTTTTTTTTTTTTTAAGAGCAGTTTTAGGTCCACAGCAAAATCGAGAGGAGGATCTCCATTGTACCTCTTGCTCCCACACATGAAAATATTTTTAGTTTTGTGTGACGTAGATCATGATGTGATGAAAAGTGCTACTTTTTGGCCAAAGTGGCGTTAATCTGAAGAGTGGTCTTTAAATGATTGACGGTACGTAGATGAATACAATCAGTATGTTCAGTTACTTCAGAATATCCCTTCTCCTCAAATCCAAATAATCCCTTTTCCCCTGGGGCATAGCTGAGGGAAAATGAATGATAAATTCAAACCTTTAACCGGACCCACAGAACAGCGGAGGAAAGAAAACGCTGAAAAGTTCTGACACCACTGAGCAGACACTCATAATGTGCCACTAGCTTTCAAGCAGCCAAATGGTTTGCTGCCATCTTGACAGGGAAGCGTGGAGTTAGGATGGAAACAACACGCCCTTTCTGGTCAGTTTTTCCCCTCTAACAAAAGCCCTGTACAAAACACGTTACACATATTTTATAGATACAGACCCTGAAGATAAAGGTGATGAAGTCACTTGCCGAAGATCCCCAAGTTATTAGGTAACAGACTTGAGATTTGAAGAAATGTCTGCCCGACGACCAAACCTTGGCCTTCCCTTCTCCCCTGATGACCCCCTACAGCCTCAGGTCTCTCACCTGGGCGACTGCAATACCCTGGGGAATGGACTGCCCCGCTTTCAGCTGTGCCCCCCTCAAAGCTGTCCTCCACATGCCCACTCACACCCTACAGACTCTAAGTCCCCGGTGCTTGATGCACGATTCTCCATCTGCTGGAACGCTCGTCATCTTCTCCATTTGCTGAACTTTTACTCACCCTTCAAAACTTCAACCAGGAGCTAGCTCAGCTCAAAAAAGCAAATATTTATTAGGCACTGTATCACTTAACTACTGCTGCCTAACAAACCACTCCAAAACTCAGTGGCTTAAGACAACAATCATTTGTGATTTCTCATCAGTCTGTGGGTTGTCTGGAGGTCAGCTAGTCTAGGCTGGACTCAGCTGGGGGTGGCTCTGCTCCAAGGAGTCTGTCCCGGTGTGCTCAAGACTGAGGAATTTCCCAGGATATGGAACTTGTTTTAAAATTGGGGCGGTCCCAAGCATATCAGGTTGGTTAGTCACCTAGGGGCTACCCCTAAGATAAACCCTCCTGCCCCTCTCCATCCTAAGACCAGCAGGCCAGTCCAAGTTTAACTTTCTCATAGTAATGGCACCAAAGAGCCACTCCCCAAGTCTCTTCTGCATCAAAGCCGCTAACATTCCATTGGCCAAATGTGGTTGGGGCATGGCAATACACTCTACGCATCTGAGCAAGTGGGGGTGGGGAGGAGATGCGTATTTCTGAATCTCATTTACCATGGGCACCTGCTAGGCAAGTTCCTGAGGGTTAAAGACTCCTAGGCCATCATTCCTTACTGCAAGGATTAGATTGTTAGGTACCCTGCCATGTGTTTCCAAAGCACCACGTAAAGAGAGATGATGCACTTATCTTATTACATCTGAGCCATTAAAGACTGTAAACTGGGAAAACCAAGCCTTTTGTCATAACCTGCACGGTGCCTGGGATACGGTAAGGATTAAATAGATGTTTGTTAAATTAAACTGGTCAATTACATGCCCTTCGTCACCATATTCAACTTTCTCCTGTTAAAGTACTCCAGTTTCTTTGATATTCTCCCACACAAAATGCTAGATTACATGCAGGGATCGGCAAACATTTTTGGAAAGAGCCAGACAGTAAATATTCTAGGCTTTGTCAGCTCTACAATCTCTGTTGCAACTACTCAATCTGCCATCGTGACAAAAAAGTAGCCAGACAACACATAAACAAATCAGGGTGGCTGGGTATCAATAAAATTTCATTTACAAAAACAGGTAGTAGGTTGTATTTGGTTCACAGACTATAGTTTGCTGACCCTGGATTAGAAAAAGAAGTATAAACTGTGCTCAGAGGTGTATAGACTGCCCAAGCATAGACAACTCACACAATATTTTCCCAAACTGTGTTCCTTAGAACACCTGTATCAGAATCACCATGGTTTGGGGCGGGTGAAGTGAGGGGACCAGGAGGGCTTGTTAAAAATGCAAACAAAAACCTGGGTGGCTCAGGCGGTTAAGCACCTGTCTCTTGATCTCAGCTCAGGTCATGATATCACAGTTTGTGAGTTCAAGCCCCCCATCGGGCTCTGCACTGATATGGAGCCTGCTTGGAATTCTGTCTCTCCCTCTCACTGCCCCTCCCCCACTTTTCTCTCTCCCTCTCTCACTTTCTTGCAATATAAATAAATAAATCTTTAAAAAATTGTTTAAAAAATGCACATTCCTGGAGTTTATTTTGGTACACACTTCTGAAGAGGAACCTGAGAATCCACGTTTAAACAAGCTTCCAGATGAGTCTTCTACAAACTAAAAATTGAAAATCACTAGTTTCAACACCTCACTTCAATACCTAAATTACACTAAAATATCAAGTAAATACATAAACTTCAAATCACTACTCATAGTTTCGCTGAAAATGTACAAACATCATAGATATAATACTAAATGCATACAACACAGGCTAGGATGATATACTGAAAATATTATCAGTGGATGTTACAAGCAGAATACAATACAACAGATTGTTTTCATCTTTTTTATTTTAGATTTTCTATTTTTTATAATATGTATGCTAAACATACACTGTAAATTTTTTTTTAAGCTTTTATTTTGTTAAAGTAATCTCTACACCCACCATGTGGCTTGAACTCATGACCCCAAGATCAGGAGTCACACGCTCTACCGACTGAGCCGGCCAGGCACCCCCACACTGTAAATTTCCCAAGCAGACTCTGTACCCTCAGTGCAGAGCCTGACGTGGGGCTTGATCTCAGGAACCATGAGATCATTACCTGAGCTAAAATCAAGAGTTGGATTCTTTTTTTTTTTTTTTTAACGTTTTATTTATTTTTGGGACAGAGAGAGACAGAGCATGAACGGGGGAGGGGCAGAGAGAGAGGGAGACACAGAATCGGAAGCAGGCTCCAGGCTCTGAGCCATCAGCCCAGAGCCCGACGCGGGGCTCGAACCCACGGACCGCGAGATCGTGACCTGAGCTGAAGTCGGACGCTTAACCGACTGAGCCACCCAGGCGCCCCAAGAGGTGGATTCTTAACTGACTGAGCCACCCAGGCGCCCCTGCCCAAATTATTGTAAAATTCTTGTAAGATAGTTAATATTAAAAACTGTCTCACTCACTCTGCGACTAAAGGAACCATGGACGTGGTACCTCTTACAAACCAACTTACCTGATCCTTTTCCTACCACCTTGTTCGAGTAATTAAAAGAATATTTGCCAGCAGGATATATCTGAAAAATGAGGTCTGCGTTTCTATCCTTGACGTGCAAATTTGCTTAAGGGCGTGGCCTTTTGTGTTTCTCCCATACACTGTGTCTATTAACATTTCACTCATTGCCTAAGAATGTTTTCTTAAAAAGCCTACCAAATTTAACTTTCTGGAGCTCGTGAAATCATAACGGGCAGAATATAAAGACGGCTTTATCTTTGTGTGTTTTTCTCTTCAGCTCGACAATTTTTACAGTCCTAGACACTGCCAACTCCCGACAGTCATCAAAGTCTCCAAGTAAAAAGGCTATTTAAACAAGGGGAATCCAATTGGATAATGACTACTTCAGCGGTCCTGTACAATCACATGTGTCAGCGACTGCAGATAACAAACTCATCTTGATAGAAAGAAATTTGGGAGACGAAAGACCGAAAGGACACTTAAGATAGTCAGAGATTTGGGGCTGAAACACTTGTTCCCCTGGGTCAAAGATGGATCGTGAGGTCAAGAGAACGTGTGTTTCCATTAGACGCTGCTCTGAGACACGCCATCAAAGAGAACTTCAGAGAAGGATGAAGTACTTCTACAAAACACACACTAGACCCTCTCTACTGACGGCAGCCTGGAGGAGGCTGACAGAGCTCAGCAAACACAAATGAAGGCATGAGACAGACGTCCCTCTCAACCTCCCTTACCCCTACCCCGAGCTCGGCCACTCCATTGTCCCCCTCAGACATGGGGACAACGGAGACAGTGCAGCCTCAAAAGGCACCCAGGTGGGCAATGCCCTCGGTTCGCAACCCTATGCTCCAATCCCTGCACACTGGAGACTTTCTTCAGGCTGTTATGAAAATGAAATGAGAAAACGCTGACATCATCAGCACTCGGTATTTAGTAGGTTATTTGCAGCAGCAGCAGCAGCAAAGAGGTAGCCACTGACCTTGAAGCAGACTTGGCTGGTGGACAAGCCAGGTGACACGGAGTAAGGCCGGGGGCGGGTGGCACCTGTCATGAGGGCCCGGGGAGCTGGAAGGGAGGGCCAGACTCCCCTCAGGGAAACGGTTCGCTCACATCATCTCCAAGGAAAGGACTGAGCAGCTTTATCTCATCTATGTCAACAAAATTCTCAAGTCACTGCACTCATGTCCTGTTCACAATCATTAGGCACATTCCTCCTCCCACAGTGATGAGGCAATGAACGGCTCAAAGAAAAGTTTGAAATCTAACAGCTCAAAAGGAATTGCGACAAAAAGAGCCCAGGTGCAGCTCCCTACGTCATACCTAAGTAATGACAGTTCTCTCAAATGGCCAAGAAAACAAAGGAAGAGAAAACACCAAATTTCGTCAGCTCTCTCTCTCTCTCTCTCTCTCAAAATGGGTTCCAGGAATTTCCTAAAGTTTACTTTGCTGATAATCTTTCTAGGGGGGAAAAATGAACACAGATGAAAAATCCCAGTTACTGTATAGTTTCATACCACGGGATTGGTTATAGCTGATAAGAAAATGCTTAGCTAAGGGGCACCTGGGTGGCTCAGTCGGTTAAGCATCTGACTTCGGCTCAGGTCATGATCTCACGGTTTGTGAGTTTGAGCCCCACGTCGGGCTCTGTGCTGACAGCTTGGAGACTGAAGCCTGCTTCGGATTCTGTGTCTTCTCCTGTCTCTGCCCCTCCCATGTTCATGCTCTGTCTCTCTCTGTCTCTCAAAAATAAATACATGTAAAAAAAAAAAAAAAAGAAAATTAAAAAAAAAAATGAGATTACAATGAAGCCCGAGGAAAGATCAAAATCTAATTTACCTAACTAGGGGATAGCCTCATGAAGTAAAACTAAAGAAATCTTTAGTGTAATAAAATGTTTTGCCACGAGCCTAATAAAGATGGGAGAGATGGCTACAGACAGAGGGGATAATCTGTGAGTATCTGTGGGTGCCCAGGGTCCAGGGCCTAGCACAGTGCCTGGGCCACAGCAAGTCCCAGATGTTTGATGGCCCAGCATTGCTCAAAGAGACACAAGACAGGTCAGGCCCACCTGAAACTGAGTGCCTTCCTTCTCAGCTATGGCTGCACAGCAGAAGCCTCTTTGATCAGAGACTCTCATTCAATAGATCATATTTAGATGGGGTTTTGGGTGTTCTGTTTGGCACATATGTTTTTAAAAAGCTTCATGGTTTATGTGGGGCATGCCTCCTACTTCCAACTAAGAACTCCTGATCTCTAAGAAAGTTTCTATCTTGTTTATAGATAAAGCGAAATTAAAGGCTAGCTCCGTTTCAATCGATAATATTTAAAAGAACGTAAGGAAGCCTGCCATTTTCCCAACTCCAATTTTTGAAAGTGTGCAAAAGGGCACTGAACGCAAATGAAATCAGCCTCCTCAGAAGCATCCTGACCACAGGCTGGTGTCAATGGGGCCCAGAATATGAAAGCCTGGTGGCCAAGCAAAGGGCCAAGAGCAGACACTGCCTTCCACGGTCACTGGGGACACCAAGTCAGACATTTGGTGCTGACTGTCGAAATTACAGAAGCGTGGGGACAAAAGAGATCTTAGAGATGATACTGCCACTTGCATTTTACAGACGAGGACACAAGGAATCTGAGAGGCTGTCGGCTACCCCGGGACGCTAGCTCCATGGCTGTAGAAATTATCTGTAAGTAGTTTACTCTGCGCGGCCCTAAGTCTAACAGGTCCTCCATAAAATGTTTAGAAATTGTCAGGTATGGGTCATTGGCAACGTCAGGACCCAGAGCCAGGCACAGTTTCAAAAGGTGGTGATGATGATGATGGTGATGATGATGGTGATGATGATGATGGTGATTCACTGGAACTACAGTGAAAACCAACTGATGCTAAGAGATAAAGCAATTTTCCAAGATGGAGCTCCTCCAACACACCGGGGCTTGAAGCCCATCTGTCTTCACCACCGCCTCGAAAAGTGAAACATTTGTTCCAGAGAAGAGACACGCAGCACATGCAAAAAGGTCTTTCTGAGATTAACGGCAGTACACTAACCTCAAAACGTGCTGTTGTTATTAACATTTTAACACCTAGGCCGGACACAAGGCTCCAGAGAAGAGGAAATGCATTGTGTCAGATTTGCAACATTAAGTGTAAAATGTTTAAATCAGACCAGGTGGCTCTACTAGAAGTAAGACTTTTTGCCTCATCTACAGTCCGTTGAAAATCACGTTTGCAATTGCGTCTTACGAACCCGGCTGGCCTGAAGACACCACATGCTTTGCCGGCAGCTGACCAGCAGGTGGCAGAACAGAACCACCCACCTCCCATAAAGCCCCAGGCGGTAGAGGCTTGGGTGGATTCAAGGGGAAGTGGTATTTGCCTTCAAGAAATATTAGAGGCCAGTGTCCAGCCTGTAAGGCGCTCATAGCAGTGTTTCAGACTTGCCTGATCATCAGCACGACCTGGGGGCACTTATTAAAATACAGACCCTGGGGCCCCACTCCAGACACACAGAATCTCTGGAGAAAGGGCCAGGGAATCACCTGGGGGGCCTGTTAGACAAGTGTGATGCCCCCCCCCCCCACCACCACCTGTGTACTACCTGCCTGGAGGGCTCCTATCCACAACCCAAGGTGCGGTTGTGTCGTGACCTGTCCACAGGGGAGGAATCAATTCCCAAGCTGGTCAGGGAAGCCACAAACCGCAGGCGGGACAAGTTAAGCAGGAGCCATGTGGCTTCGGGCAAGCCTTCCATGCCGCGAGGGGGGGGGGGGGGAGGGGGGGCGCTGCCCTGCCCAGCCCTTCCCTGTCCCTGCTTTTCACCTCGAAACCTCGTTTATCCCATCCTCCCTCTCCTGGTTCATCCCTGCCTGCAGCAGGAATGAACTTACTCCCTACGTGGCATCGTCAATCTCTTTTTCTAGATACTGTGTTCCTTTCCATCTGATTGCCACTGCTTCAAATGACACGATGTTTGCCCCCAGTCGCCGCTCTGCTCCTCCTCACAAATTTTGTCTGGAGTCAGAAGTCAGGACTCCTCTACCCCCAGGGCTCCCTCTTCCTCACCCCTGCAACCTGGCACCTCCCCCAATCCTGTTGTGTCTGGAACCACCTCGCAAACAGAGAGAACAGCCTACCCACGGGCTTGACTGGGCCCCTGTTGCTCTACAACAGTTCCGCTCTTGCCTTCCACGATGCCCTGGTTGCCCCAAACCATAAGGTCTCCCTTTAAGCCTGACTCCCACCTTTGCACCCACATGCCAAGGTAACCTCTCTTTGAACAAGACTGAGAGCAGTCAAGATGTCCCTCTGCCTTTCTCCCTTCTTCCCCTAAGGAAAGCTCCAGCGGCACTCGGCCTCAGCTTGCCCCGCGTCTGTGCTTCATTCTGGCCTCCAAAGCCTGCTCCCGTCAAACCCTGCTCACCACCCACCACTGCTAATCAAACCCGAGCTGAGGCCCCCACAAGAGAGTCCAATCTGCCCTTCTAGACTCGTCTCAGTGCCCCTACCACTGTAGCATCACGTCTGCCCTTCCGAAGCAGCTACCGTTCATTCACTCCATCCTGCGAACTTGCATGGCAGCAAAAAAGCTGCCCCCGCAGGATTCCTTAGCCTTAGGTATCCCGTTATCCTTTCCCCTGTGCACCAACAATGAGCAGTTCCTTGACAAGAACAATCTTAAGTCTGTGGATATTCAGTAAAAATTTACTTAATAGATAATGTAAGAAACAAGGCTTTATCCCTCTCCTCCTCCTCCCCCCCCCCAAAGAAAACAGGCCGGTAGGCCACAGAGGCAAAAAGCACAAATATTTGAATGAAACAAAGCTGGATTCCAATCTTGATTTCAATACATATTTAGTGACAAGTTGGTCTTGAGCAAGCCTCTCTGAACCCCGTAGCAAAAGACCAAAAAAACAAAAGCAATACCGCCACCTGCGGAATAAAAAAAAAACAAAACAAGAATAGCAATATCGCCACCTAGTGGGGGTATCAGTCAGGCACACAGCACTGTAGTAAATAGTTACACTGTCAGACCTCTATTTGAACTTGAGAATTGTCAGGATACAGTCAGAAAAAAAGAATAGGTAAAGGACTACTGATACAAGTTTTTCAGGAAGGAAACAGTGGTAGTAAATAGTACATTGTGGCTTAAGCTGCAGAAAAAAGATAAAATTACAGAAATTTTCAAATATTTAACTTTGAAAGTTACCGTTTGAAATATTTTGGAGGGATTTTTTTTGCACAATTATGCTATGACAATTATTGTATCCTCACAGCCATAATAAAACTAAAGAGAATGAATCATGATCCTCAAGAAAACGGCACTACCGGCTGCCCAAACATAATACCAGATAAACCAGATTATCACTTTTAAAGAATACATAGGAAATTCACAAGCACAGCACCAACATTTCAAGGTACCTGTCAATCTAGGTTTCACTGAATGAAAATAATAGAACACAAGATTATTTTTATACAATAATCACTGCAGAAACTCTGTAGCAAGAGTGGAAAAGTGGGAAGTGTCAGATATGCAGATCGCTATTTGCTCAGGAAAAATATCTGAGATATATTTCAGTAGGGTGATCTAACACTTTCTAAAAACCATAGTAAGGCACATCAAACAAGGTAGCTAGGAACTGTTTTATAGCTTTTGAAAAGAAATCCTGATAGAGCAGAACGTTTCCCTTTAAACAGTAAAGAACCTTTCTCCAATTGTATCACATATTCATCATTCTATATACCAGATGCCACAGCCACAGAAAATCAGTAGTCCACAGCCTTATAAATCAAAGTTAAATTGCTTCCTCACTTCCTGTTGTGGACTCCCCTAGTTGAATTGCTATGACAGTTCACTTCAAATCTTAAAAATAAAGGTTCATTTCATGGAGCCTTGATGAATCCCATCTGAAGGTCATTAAAACACACACACACACCCATTTCCATGCAAACCAGAAAATCAGTACAACTCAAAGACGCATTAATCTTCAAGCCAGAAGCTATGCTAACAAGTAATTCACACCTCTCATTAGGCGCAGAAGGTAAGGATGTTTGGTAGTGAGACCACTCCCGTCGGGACCAGAGCCCTGGTATCACCCCATCTGAGCTCTGCCTGCTTTACCACACTTCAGGTCTGGCTCTGGAGTGAGTGATTCCCCCCTGATACGGTTCAAGCACATCAATGAGTCATGTTTCTGTTTCCTCGAACTGTGTTCCAAGTAGTCCTTGGGAGCACAGAGGTCATTCATTCACAGGAATGCTAACTCACTCATCCAGGGTACTAACACACTTAGGAATCATGACTTACCATGCCACCTTCGAATCAGTGAAGCAAATGGCTAACTAAATCTAAAAATAAAGAGAGATCTGACTCTTAGCACTTAAAATACTTCCTTTCAACCTACTGTAAAACAACAGCCTATTTAGGAGATGAAAAGTGAGTCATTTCTTTCATCCAGCAGACGGGCTCCCCAGGCACAAACTCATGCACATTATACTTCATGGGGCCTTTTAAATATTTACTTGTTAGCAGATTCTTCCTTTCAGGTCAAAGATTATAGTACTTAGCAACACAAAGAAAGCAGAGGGATATAGTTATGAATTAGTAAACTGCTCTGCCAAGCCTTCCATTTGTTAATTCAGTCCAACTTCAAAGGGGATTTTAAAAAGAGGTTCATCTGTCAGAAATTAACTGTTAAGAAAATTACTGAATCAAAAAGGGACTTGGCCAGTCTTTCCAAAACCAGTGTTAAGGGAAAAGAGCCCCGTTGAAGGTATAGAAGTAAAAAGTCTCTTCCTATGCAAATAAGTTTGTTTTAACTCAAACAAAGTTTTAAAAAGTTTTTTTGTTTTTGTTAACAGCAGGACTCTCCCAGCCTTTGATATGCTAATGATGCTGTAAATTTCCAAGACTAGGGGAAGGGGGAAATTTCTGTTTATTTGGTTACATTTATTATCTGGAGGTGAGGGGGATGGATGTTGGGAATAATCTATGAAAAGCACACTACACTTGTTCAGTACCTTCCAAGAGTGGAGAAATGACTTTTCTAAAAGCATCATATATTTCTGGTCTTTAGTAGCAGAGAACAGTAGGTTCCCATTCACAACCATTCCAGGATAAGTTGAGAGTCTCCATGTTAAGTCAAATTGGAATTGGGAGAAGGAGCCTAACAGAGCTAAACCCTTCATAGCTTAACTTCTCATTGCCAACCAGACTGCCAATTCCCCCAGGCTTCCGAAATTGCTCCCTGGCTCTAAGCAACAGCCCCTATACCTGTTCCTGCAGAATGAATCAGGGTAGTTGTGTATTGCCCCTGGACTCTTTGATCTACATGCTCTAGTCTATTTCGGTGGTTTTTAACCACGGCCATCCATCAGAATCACCTAGGGAGCTTTTAACGCTACGGATGCACGGCCCAGTGCCAAATCTACAGAATCCAACATGGTTCCCAAAGGGCAACCGCCAGAGCCGAAAACCGCCATTCTGCTTCCTAGGAAGATGAAGTCAATAGACAAATAATTGATTGCGCATGTGCTGTAAATTGAGCACACGGACATCACTAAGGGAAGGGCTACCTAGTAACATTTTAATGAGTCCCCAAGTTTACACACAAATCAATAGCATTCACAGGTGGCCTTTTTCTTGTCTGGGCCTTTTCCACAAGGAAACACAAACATACTCCTCTGTTGTATTGCTTACCACAAGGAGCACCCCACCAAGGCCTTGCAGGTGCAGATGGCTGCAAGGGGGTGTCTGCGGTTCACACATGCCTCAGCCCCCGTCCCCCCACACAGCCCACCCAGCACATGACCGTAACTGGGGGCTCAACATTTCGTTACATGGCTTCAACCTGTGGACAACACCTGAGGAAGTCAAACCCAGGAAGGTCCACTGTGCTAAAGCCAAGACTACTGTAGGCTACACGGCCCAGGGTGTAGGCCTCCAGGGGGGACTCATAAATAGGTCAGTCCCCTACAAGGGAAAGTGATTTCTGAAAAACAGTTTTCTTCCCACAGCGTATTTACTTAGCCTATCGTATATGGCCACCTTTCTCCTCCTTATTAACAGCGTGGTGGCATTTCTGGTCTCTTTCCCCTTTCGCACTGTGCACTCCTTCTCACCCCAAGGAGAAAAAAAGGTCCTAAGTCTCTCTTGGAAAACTTAAAACAAGAATATCCAGGATGAAAGCACCTCTTCCCTTGTAGCTCTTGTGCTACTAGAAAGCACTAGAAAGCAACTAGAAAGGCATTGCTTTGGCAAGTATCTGAAAGTCTCTAGGTATTCAAGGGTCAATCTGATGTAAAAAGAACAGAGTCCGAACTGTCACTGCCTGACCAGTAGAGTCAGCCTGGAGAGGTTGCTACAACTCTTGGGGCTTCTGACGGTAAAATGAAGGGGTTCTGTTACCACCCCCGAGACTCTCCTGGCTCTAGGAATAGGGTTCCCGGACATGCCAGCATGGACTCCACTTTGCACTGTCCAACAATCGATGGAGCGCGTCAACTATTGCTAAACTACAATGGGAAGCCTCTAGGGTCATGTGGAAATAATTTCTTAAATGAAAGCTTTTTCATCACTTGCATGAAAAGTACTTACTAAATCTAAAAACAGACTAAGGGGATGATGTGGACAAGTCAAAATAGGATTTTGATGGACTCCGTGGATCGTTCCACAATCATGGCATATACTGAAAAGGATTCCATTTGTTAATAGTCTTAAGATTACAGAGGGGTGGTACATTTGGCAAAATATCCAAGATTCTTGAAAGAACCGATGGCACCACAAAAGGGCATCCCAAGGAGTTGGCTGCAATTAATTTAGCAGAGCTTCTCCTAAGGATTCAGGAGGTCGTGTAACCTTTTCAGGTCACATCCATTTTTCACCTAGATTCAACTGGGGATACGGGGAGAACTCTCAAAGCTTCAAGGAAATAACCCTGTAAAACAGTCTCTAGCAGAAGCAGTAGCAAATTATTCCAACCTTGCATGAGTTAAGCACAAACAAAAACAAATAAACAAAACACCTCCATCAACAAAGGTTTCTCAAGTGCACAAGATTTCTACCCTGGAATCAAAAGGTTAAGACCTCCAAATAGTGAGTAGTATACAAAAAGCCTAATCTGCCTTACTTCTAGTGGGTCGCATGTAAACGACATTCCTTTTTTTGTTATTTGAATATTATCATTGTCTTTCTTGCTTCCTTTAGCAAATGCACATTAGGGAGAACCATTACTGGACATCACAATCCATTTAAAGTGCAAGAAGCAGGACAAACTAACTCCACTATGAACCTGTTCAATAAACAGTAAGGCATCTGCAAGTCAATTAATTTTTTTTTAACGATTATTCATTTTAGACACAGAGAGAGACAGAGCATGAATGGGGGAAGGTCAGAGAGAGGGAGACACAGAATCTGAAACAGGCTCCAGGCTCTGAGCTCTCAGCACAGAGCCCAATGTGGGGCTTGAACTCACAGACCGCGAGATCATGACCTGAGCTGAAGTCAGTCGCCCAACCGACTGAGCCACCCAGGCGCCCCAGGCGTCTGCAAGTTAAAAAGCACTTACATATGATGCACCTGCTATATGCATATGTCATCTTTGAATTAAAAGCTCAAAAGAAACAACAAAATATAACATTGTTCTCTTATGTAGCATACAGTCTTGTATCGATTTGACAAAGTTACACTTAAATATAAAAGTACCTATTAGGTTTTCCAACATCTTGGAATTAAAATTCCAAGGACATCTTGGAGGCACCTGAGTGGCTTAGTTGATTAAGCGTCCGACTTCGGCTCAGGTCATGATCTCAAGGTTCTGGAGTTCGAGCCCTGTGTCGGGCCCTGTGCTGACAGCTCAGAGCCTGGAGCCTGCTTCAGATTCTGTGTCTCCCTCTGCCCCTCCCCTGCTCACATTCTGACTCTCTCTCTCTCTCCCTCTCAAATTAAAAACAAACAAACAAACAAAACCCCATAAATTCCAAGGACATCGTAGGTTAAAAATACGATTATGAAAAGAAATACAAATTTGTAATCGTAAACCAAGGGATAATCGACATCATTTTCTAATAATGTGAAAATCTAATGTCAACTTAACATTCCCTAGTTCTTAGTTCAGAATAGCATTTATTTAATTGAGCTAGTGAACTGTTGATCAAGCACCTAAAATGATCTAACAAAGACTTTGATCTCTTAAATTTCCTGCCTCAAATGGAAACAAAAGAACACACGGAATTAACAGGTATTTATTGAGGACCACTAAGTACTCAGTGGATTGGGACCCGAGAAGGACACAGGATGAGTATCAAGTGGTTGGCTCCTGGCAAGACAAGTCAGGCAGGGCTCCTGGTCGGGAAGGCGGGAGAATGTGAGTTAGTAGGCATCACTACAATCAATGAGAGATAAGTTTTTAATTTGTCAACGCGTGGTTTTATTTCACATGTGCCCTTTTACATATACCAGAAAAGATATGACATGCATTAACGTCACACTTCCATTTGACTTACCCAGTGAAGAACAACTTTAGTTCATTAATTTCTCCCCTTTTGTCTCTCCCGATATTCATCGCAGGGGCAGGGGGAGGTCCTCCTTCATGACATGCTTTCTATTCAATTATCCTGCATTAATCTTTGACTTTCTCATCTCCTAATTCAGTCTCAAACTCACGCCTTTCTTGCTTTCTGACAAGTGTGTCCAGGTTGGTTAATTGTTCCCTTGGTGGTGACCTTTCTTGTGTCATTGACCTTTATTGAAAGTGCTCATCTAGCTTTCCATTACCTGATTTTTTCCCTGATCACCACCCAATGAGCCTCTCATTTCCACCCCTGTTATTTCATTTACACATTTAACCCTGGGGCCAATTTCTCTCTAAACAAAACAGGACCTCTGTGCCTCTTACTGACATTTACAATTTGTTTTCAACTTATTATTGTTCCTTTAATTCAATAACATAGGATGTTTGCCAAATCCCATCTTATAAATTCCAGAAGATGGCCTAAATTCCTTGTCTGCATTTTCTTGTACTTAGCTGATTCTTTGAATTCATTGTGTTATATTGTTAGAGGGTAGGGGGTGAATGTGAGGGATGGGGTAACTTTGGGTTCAGACCGACTGGCTGCTTTACTGGCTCAACACTGTACAAGTTGCATAGATTTGCAGGATGGCAGAAAGATCTTACCTGCTTAACTTCTCTCTACAGTCTCACCGGTCTGTGGACGGGGCACACTGGATAATGCACGTCGAGCATTTAGCCCGACACTCTGCAGGCCTCAACGAATAACGGCTATTTTAAGTAGCATAGCTTGGAAAGAACAGGGATTTCCCCCTGCATGTGGAAACATTCCTTCTATCCTGCCTTCCTCTTGAGCAATCATTCTCTCCCCTTCTTACAATCTTGAAGTAACAATCTATGTTGCTTCAGGTTTTTTGTTGCACGCTCGTGTGCCCTAACACACAAGAGCTCAGCTTCACAACTTTTGCTCTCATTATTCTGTTGTTTGGGGAGTCTGTTGAAACCTAGTTGCTACATCAGAAGGCTGCTTCTCCACCTTAGTCTTCTTTCCTGATCCTCTTCTGATGGTCCCTCAAACGGTGACGGTCACAAATGGCCCTTTCGGGGGTTCTCTCTTCTACTTCCTGGTGATATCTTCTGGTCAACATGGCTTCAGACACCATCACATGTTAAAAGGACCAGCATGTTTCCAGCTCCCACGCTCCAGTCATCATACCCAGCTTCTTTCCTGGCCATCTCCACCCGACCGCCCTGCAGGCCCTCAGTCTCAGCACTCCCAGATCAAACCTCAGGGTCCGCCCTCAAACACAGTCATCCTGTCCTCTGGCTGGTTAATACCAAACCCAAGATAGAAAGTTCAAAATCCACATGCACTCCTCACTTTCCTTCTTTCTATCTCTTTATTTTTTTTTTTTTTAAGTATTTATTTACTTTGAGAGAGACAGAGAGAGAGCACAAGTGGGGTAGGGGCAGAGAGAAGGGCGGGCAAGAGGATCCAAAGCGGGCTCTGCACTGACTGCACAGAGCCTGACATGGGGCTCAGACCCAAAAGCCATGAGATCACAACGTGAGCCGAAGTCAGACGCTTAACTGACTGAGCCATCCGGACACCCCTCTCTGTATCTTTTATATCCACATCCTTCATTCAAGCCTAATTAAATGCAAGGATTTATACTATGCCTTAGTCAGCTGAGGTTGCTATGACAAAAATACCACTGACTGAGTGGCAGATCCAGGGTCTGGTGAAGGCCTGCTTCCTGGTTTGCTTATGGTGGTCTCCCCATCGAATCTTCACATGCAGAGAACAGACAGAAGAAGCAGGGTCTCATGTCTCTTCCTAGAAGGGCACTAATCTCATTTGTGAGAGCTCCACTTTCATGGCTTTAGCTCCCAAAGGACCCATCTCCTAAAGCCATCACATTGGGGTTTAGGAGTTAAACATATGAATGTGGGGGAAACACAAATATTTAGTCCACAAAATACAGTAACAGGGACTCTGAAAAGAGTCTGATATCTTCTGGCTCCTTTCTAACCTTCCCTCCATTACCTCATGATTTGATTACAGCAGGCTTCTAATGGTCCTTCCTGCTTCCTTTTTGTAGCCCATCCAACCAGTGACAGCCTCACAAAACCTACAAGGTAATCAATCCCCAGCTCCTTAAAGTAGCACACCACAATGCCGGTCTCACTTGGGTTCTCTTCTTAATTAGCATCCCTTAGCTAAAAATAACAGGAATCACCTTAACCAAATTTAAGCAAGGGGAATATACTGGAAGGCCACAATGGTAGCTCACAGAAACCGACATTAGGAATACACTGAGCTCCAGAAAAAAATTGGAAATGACAAGTCGGGAATCCATGAAGTTATTTCTGGCCATGTCTTGTTTGTGCCTTATTTTTCCTTTTTACAAATCATCTTCCTGTGCTCCCCAGTGCACGTGGGAAGATATGGGCTTAGAACATCTCTGATGGTTGAATTGTGCACCTCCCCCCCCCCCCCAACAAGATATACTGGAATCCTAAACTCCAGTACCTCAGAATGCGACCTTATTTGAGGATATGGTCTTAAAAGAGATAATCAAGTCAAAATGAGATCATTACGGTAGCTCGAATCCCATGTCTTATCCTTATTGTTATCCCTCTAAAAAGGGGAAATGTGTATGTAGAGATAGATACAGATAGAAGAATGTGAAGATGGCTGTCTACAGGCCAGAGAGAGAGGCCTAGAATAGATCCTTCCCTCAGTCTTCAGAAAGAACCACACCTTCTTTCAGCCCTATTCAAGTCTAATCAAATTTCTCTCTTTCTTTCCCTCTCCTCCCCTCCTTTCCCTCTCCCTCTGTTACAATACCAATTCCCAAGAGGAGAAACTGACTGGCCGGCTTGGGATTGGTGCTCAGCCCAGTCCAATGTGCTGAATCTGGGGATCAGGGCCCCTGAACCGCCTTGGCTCTGGGCACCAGGGGTGGGAATGAGACACACGGAGAAGCATACCTTCATGAGGTGTAACATCTGAAATGCAACACAATTAACGTTATTTGAGGACAATATTATAACCAATCACTGCTATTATGTTAGAGCAAATACTGTGTCTATTCCGTCAGTTTGATTGCTGGTACACACTAGTCAAACATAAGTCTGATAAGTTACAGAGTCATACTCAGCTATCAATGACCAAATCGGCTCTGATGACCAAAATTAGGTGTTTTCAAGATTTTGAAATTCTATAGTCAATGAAGAGTTAAGGGCTTCAAAACAAAATCCCATTAACAATCCTTTCACACTAGTTTTTAAATATTATCTCCAGCTCGGGGCACCTGGGTGGCTCAGTCAGTTAAGTGTCTGACTTCAGCTCAGGGCATGATCTCACGGTTCATGGGTTCGAGCCCCACATCAGGCTCTGTGCTGACAGCTCAGAGTCTGGAGCCTGCTTCGGATTCTGTGTCTTCCTCTCTCTCTCTCTCTGCCCCTCCCCCGTTCGTTCTCTCTCTCCCTCACCCTCCCTCCCTCTCTCTCTCTCTCCCTTGAGCAAAAATAAACATTTTAAAAATGTTCAGTATTATCTCCAGCTTAACTATGGAGACGATGAGGTCAGGCCGATGATACTTTTCAGGGGCAAAAGCACTATCAAAGGTAGAGACCCACCTTCCCTCATAAAATATTGCAAAACTCATCAAAATCCTCTCCACCACTACAAACTACAATCTTCTTTCTCTCCCATCCACACACATAACTACATCCAATGAGAGCAGGAGAAATTAGCAGAATGTAGGACAGTGTGACTTCAACTAAAAGGTAGGAAAGACATCAAAAGCAGCAGCAAACGAACAGCCGTTCTCCCTGGAAAGCGTACCTCTCCTTAGCAGGCATCTCAGAAATGTGTGCTACACTTCAGCTCGTCAGATCACGGGCATTCTGTGGGCAGGCAGCAGGGACACTGGACACAGGGACAGTATATAGTCTTGCATGCATCACAGATTTCAAAAGTTCTAGATTTATGTCAGTCAAGACAAACAAATTTTTCATATTATCTGAGCTTGGAAACTCATTTCTACTTTATATCAAAATAAAGTCTTTGTGCTGGGCCTTAACGTATGCTAAGTTTTCCAGAAATGCCGATAACCGCTGACATTGAAAGAATCGTTTTAGTTTGCTTCATTTGGAATTTTCTCGACAATTGTTCACCATTTCGGAAAGCTGCAACGGTGACCACAGCAGAGCTCAGAGTGCTTGAGTCACCAGCTTTCTTATCGTGACATTCCACATCAGGTAAGCACCTGCTTGTCTCGTGACACTTTCTAGTATAGTTTCATCAGAGCAACAAGTATGAAAAGCTACCGGGGGTCCTTTCATTGCCCCTTGTGTTACTGTTAGGGCATCATATTGACTTTTAAGTTTTTTGTGTACAGATAGTTTGCAAGGACTAAGAAATTCCCATTTCAAGGGAGGAACAGGATATCACAAAATAGTAGTTACAAGAGAGAACCACGGATCGACCTAAAGGATAGCCTAACACTTTCATGTAGCTGCCTGCCCGCCTCAACTCTCCCAAACCCTGCTGACGATCCATCCCTAACAGAACCAGCTGCCACCCTCCTAGACATCATTTGTGTATTTTCTAAGTACTAATAAAAAAAAAAAAAAAATGTGAGCCTGGATCTTTTCTCCGCCACGCTCACAGATTCAGATTTGTGCAAACCAACAAAAATGATGGTAGCCTTTCCCTGTGGTGAGCAGGAAGAAAGTATAGGATTCTACCCCATGCTCAATCCTGCCTCTGTTCCTTCTAGGACGGCAGCATCCTCACACCCTAAGCACTATACTGAAGATGAAATTACAGTAAATGGCCTTCTGCACATTTCTTTTTAATTCAGGTCACTCTCATGTTTTCAGTCATTAGATTGCACAAGATGTGAAAGTCAAAGTTCGGAGTTCAGAGCGCAGCTTTCCGGCAGGTGCCCTGCTTGAATGTCAGCACACCATCTCTCTCTGCGTGTTCAAGCTCATCCAGCTGTGAAATGAGGATCAGATTTGTTTGTTACCTCTCAACACAGGGACACGTGATAACCTAATCAAACATTCCGAGCTACCGAGCTGTTCTGAATTCTCTTATATACTTTTGTCAACACGAATTCAACACCACATGATGTTTTATGGGAACCTGCACGGTATGCAAATGATTTGGAACTCTTCAGTCTTTCCTCTTCCTTGTATAATAACTGCAGAAATAATGGTGCTAACAAAATTAGAATCGGCTTATCTACCCCAGTGTGTAACCCAGATACTCTAGAAACCTCCAGTGCTTGGGATACCTTGTGGTTATCAAATGACAGAGGTTCAGTTGGGTCCAATCTGATCTCAAGGCCAGGTCTCAGGTTGAGTGAGGTTTACACCTGTAGGAAGTCTAGAAACTAACTTTCCAACATCATCTGCATGTCTTTTAGGTTGATTGGTGCTGAAAATAATTCAGAATATGATACTCTGGATGCCCAGATGAAGAATGTAGTAAATTTAAAATGAAGCAAAAATGGAGGTGTTTTGATGTTCTCTTGCTGCCTTCTTTAAAATTTAATTTAGCAATGCCTGCTGCAAAAATGAAGTGTTTATCGGCACTATCCAGGGGCATTAAACTCTAGCTTGCTGAGCAACACAAACCTTAAGAACTTTCTTTCTAAATAGTTTAAAACTTTTACTTTTTAATCAAAAGAGAACAGTGTTAAGTTAAATCAATTGCAATCCATGCTTCCTCAGGTTCAGGTCATTTCTCTTCTATTAAATTATAGTACATTTAAATGGAAAAATAATTTTTGATACTTTTAATAACCTTAATGTTTCTAGTAAGCAGAGAATTCAGACACTTAGATCTTAATCCTCATTAGAATTTATATGTTTGGCAATTGTGGGGATTCAAAACTTTAATTTGTGAGAGGGGGAAATGATGTTTTATAATAATCCCAACATCCAATATTTCAAAATGTCCTTTGGAAAATTCATCCCACAAAAACAGCTGAAATGCCCACAGGTATCATTGTGTATCTACTTGGAAAGGACCGCCATTTGTAAGTCAATTGTTAACCATCTAAAAGTATTTTTTGATGATGATTATGGAAACATTAAATCCAACCAGAGACAAAGAATTTTATTCCAATATTATGTACCTTCATTTGCCTTTTAAGAGATTAAATGTAGAGGACAGAATTTGGATTAACTGGAAAAGAAGGACCAAAAAACCTAGTGTATTATGCTAAGCAAAATAAGTCAGTCAGAGAAAGACAAATGCCATATGATTTCACTCATACATGGAATTTAAGAAACAAAACAGAAGAACATAGGGAAAGGAAGAAAAAAACCAGAGAGAGGTGGGGAGGCAAACCATAAGAGACTCTTAAATATAGAGAACTGAGGGTTGCTGGAGGGAGGTGGGCAGAGGATGGGCTAGATGGGTGATGGGTATTAAGGAGGGCACTTGTTATGTGGCACATATATATGTGCTCATACGTAAGTGATGAATCAACAAATTCTACTCGTGAAACCAATATTACACTATATGTTAACTAACTAGAATTTAAATAAAAATTTAAAACAAAAAATTTACAAATTTAAAAAAGCCAAAGTCACCAAGATTGTTGGGGACCTCTTGTTTATACTCCTTGGCCTGATTTTAACTCTTTCATTCTAACATAGCAACCATATGCACAGTTATTTTTACAAGCTGTTCAAGTTATGTGCTCTAGTTTCGTATATACCCCACCTCAGGCTAAACCAGCACCTAAGTTATTAAGGAAACATCAAACATCCTCTGTAATCTTTTGAAACACTCCTCATCCTTTTGTGATGCGTTCAGTCCCATCTCTGGACATGTGTTGCTATTTGTGCCGTGCAGAAAACACATGTGAGGGGAATACGATTTTTAAAAAGTTACTCTTTGGTGAAACTTAAATGATAGCTAATACTGACCACAGGAGTTTTTCCTAAATTAGGCAATAGTATCACAAAAACTCAGGAATTCCTTTGTTTAAATTTATTTTAATCTTTATTTATTTTTGAGAGAGACAGACAGACAGACAGACAGAGACAGAGTGTGAGCAGAGGAGGAACAGAGAGAGAGGGAGACACAGAATCCGAGGCAGGCTCCAGGCTCTGAGCTGTCAGCACAGAGCCCGACGCGGGACTCGAACTCACGAACCCAACCATGAGATCGTGACCTGAGCCGAAGTTGGACACTCAACCGACGGAGCCACCCAGGCGCCCCGGGAACACCTTTATTTTAGAGACAAAAACTGAGGCTAATATTGATGTGCCTGGGCCTTAATTTTTTCCCAAGAAGATCTATCAGATTACAAACCCCTAAATCACAACAAGCGTATCATTACACCTTAGGACTACAATGACACAGTGCCACGCTTATACCGAAAAATGATGACTAAAAATTAGGCTGATTTTTTTTTTTTTTTAAGATGTGAAGATGAAGCATCAGGTTTGTTTTTTAAAACTTGTTATTTTGAAACCCTTATCAATTTACAAGGCACAAAGAAACGTACAGGAAAGCCCCAGGCACCCTGTCCCGGCATTAACATCTTAACATAACTATACAATGTCAGAACCAGGAAATGGACAATGGTACAATGCACACTTCTTATTCTGATTTTACCTGTTATATGTGGGCTCATTTTGTGTGTGTGCACACATGTAACTCTATGCAATTCTACATGCCATTCTGCAGACCCACCACCACACTTATATACACATATCATCACCATAAGGCCCCCCCATGCTCCCTACCCCTTTTATAGCCACATCCATCCCATCCCTAATCCCTGACAACCTCTAATCTGTTCTCCATCTCTGTCATTATTTCATGAAGACTATATAAATGGAACCCTGCAGCATGTTTACTTTTGAGATCAGTTTTTTTTTTCACTCACCATAATTTTCTTAAGGTTTACCCATGTTTTGTTTTGTGTATCAATCATTCATACCTTTTTATTACTATTATTCCACGGTATGGGTGTACCACAGTTTGTTCAACTACCAAAGAACATTTAGGTACTTTCTGGTTTTTGGTTATTGTAAATAAAGCTACTGATGCCATGCACAAGTTTTCATCTCTCTGAGATATATGCCTAAGAGTGCAAGTCCTTTTTTTTTTTTTTTTAAGTTTATTTATTTGAGAGAGAGGGCGAGGGGCAGAGGGAGAGGGAGAGAGAAAGAATCTCAAGTAGGCTCCCCACTGTCAGCACGGAGCCCAACATGAGGCTTGAACCCACAAACTGTGAGATCATGACCAGAGCTGAAATCAAGAGTCGGATGCTTAACCGACTGAGCCACCCAGGCGCCCTGAGTCTATTTTTACTTTTAAGTGGAAGTGACAGACTATTTTCCAGAGTGGTTGGACTGGTAATGCAAAACTGATGTGGTTTTTCAGTATCTTCACCAGCATTTGGTGCTATTTTTTATTTTCGCCATTTGAGTGATATGTGGTGGTATCTCTTTGTTTTAGTTATATGGTATAACTATTCTCTTCAGTGTATTCCCTTCAGTGAAAAGCCTGGTGCATATCGTCGTCTAGTTCAGGTCCTGAAGATTTTCTATGTGTTTTTTCTTTTCTGGAAGTTGTACAGTTTTATATTTTACATTAAATCCATGATCCATTTTGAGTTAATTTTTGTATAAGGTATAAGGCTTAGGTCAAGATTCATTTTTTTGCCAATGGATGTTCAATTACTCCAGCATCATTTATTTAAAAGGCAATCCTCCTGGCTTGAATTGTTTTTCTCCCTGTCAGAAGCTGAGCACGTTTGTATGGATCTATTTCTGAGTCCTCTATTCTGCTCTACTCATCTATTTATCGTCTACTCATCTCCAATACCACAATGTCTTGATTACTCAGCCTATAGAGTAGGACTTAAGTCCCATTTTCTTTTTCTCTTTCAAAGTTGTTTTGGCTATTCTACGACCATTTCTTTTCCAGAGGAATTTTAGAATACGTTTGTCTATTTCTACAGAAAACATAGCTGAGGCTTTGATAAGAATTACATTAAATCTAAGACAAATTCAGAGGAGAACTGATGTCTTTATGATATGGTGAATCTTCTAATCCACGAACATGGTATGCCTCTAGGTATTTAGGTCATCTTTGATTTCTTTCATTAGCATTTTATAATTTTCAGCATGCAGATCCTGTACATGTTTATTTCATTTCTTCAGCGTAAATATGGGTATTTGCATTTTTTATTTCAGTTTACACAAAAATGCAAATGTTTTTCATATTAATAGAATTATTTTTAAATGTTTATTCAATCTAATTTCAGACTTTCCCCAACAATTTGGGGTATTTATTATTTTCCACGGACAATGCAGCTAAGAGAATCTACTTGGAATGAATATGGCATGTTTTTTGTTCTTTTTACCATCTGTTTACACAAATGTTTAGAATCACATCCTCATGATCATATGCATTAAGAACTCATACTTTCAAGACACGGTTGTGCTGTGATCAATTAAAACAATTCCTTCCTAGACAGTTCAAAAATCTACAAAGAACATCATCGTGGACATAAGCATGTGCAGCACCCACAGAGAAAGCCCTCCAAACGGAGAAATCGTCAACACGAACAAAAATTAATTCAGCTCCTGATATTTGCTAGCCTCACTTTCCTTTTATGGAAAGGAGAAAGATGCCTTCAACTCCCAAAATTAACCAGAATGTAACTATTAGTTTTAAGTTTTAAAATGGAATAGTTTGCTGAGAGAATAAGACTATTTTATGCACCTCTAGAGGAAACCACTTGAGGATTTTGAGCATTCTGAAAACAAAACATCACTCAGTGCTCTGGCCACTACGATTCTGCGATCAGTGTAAAGGTTTCCTGTGCATTCATGGGTAAACACTATGAAGTTTGGTGGGACCTGCACAGAAATGGTGTTTATGTGAGAAGGTCTTTTATCAAATATTTACTAGATACCTACTGAGTGCCAGACTCCACACCAGATGCTGTGAAGCAAATGTGACTGAGTTTGGCCCTTACCTTCAAGTGGCCCACAGTCTAAGGACAAGAGGCTGACTTAAAAGTTACCATTATAGGGGCGCCTGGGTAGCTCAGTCGGTTAAGCGTCCAACTTCGGCGCAGGTCATGATCTCACGGTCATGACGAGCCCCGCGTCGGGCTCTGTGCTGACAGCTCAGAGCCTGGAGCCTGCTTCGGATTCTGTGTCTCCTTCTCTCTCTGCCCTCCGCCCCGCTCCCCACTCACACTCTGTTTCTGTCTCTCAAAAATAAATAAATACTAAAAAAATTTTTTAAGTTCCCATTATAAATGCTTACAATCCAAAAATCCCTTATTTTAGTCCAAAATCCCCTTCTCTCCCTTTGACTCTCTTTTATAAGAACAGCTCACCCCTTTAAGATGAAAACATGTCACACACACTAAATGCTACCAAGGGCACAGCTACAGTTGCAAGGCAACGCAGTTCAATGTAAATTCCAGATCAATTTCAATTTTTCTTTTGAGAGAAAAAAATCACACACCTGTACCAACCACATATAGAAGAGAGAACATGTAAAATACACTGTGAATCTTAAGCTTTACTTGGAACTAATTTAATAGACCACACAGAGTCTGTAAATAGGAGAGCTGTGTAGGCAAGCTGACCATGTGGCACGGAGGGGACAATAAAAATGTGTTCAGTGCCAATACGGTCTTCAGTTCTTTTCGAAATCTACGCAAGGGAAGTAATCATCCAAGGCAGCGGTCCTTAGCCTTTGAAAATCTGATGAACACTGAGGATACTTTCTGCAGGGAGCACATATACACACAAATGTTACCCCAGAAATCCGCGGATCTCAGGGTAAAAATCCCAGCTCCAGCACACGGAGACAAAGGAGGCGAGGTGAGGCTCTTACTGGCTAACTCCTTAAAGAAGGGCACATCTCCATTATTCTCCAAGTAGGATAATGCACGACCCAAGCAAAGAGCACAGTAAACATTTGGTGAATGAATGAATGATGAGGATGATATTATGTGTGCTGTAATTTAGTTGTAGCAAAGTATTTCAAACTTAAAGAAAATCTCAGCTTTCCTTAACATTAACTTCAGTGACACATTCTATTTTTTAACTTTTTCATTTTTAAATAATCATAAACTCACAAGGAATTGCAAAACTAGTACAGGGATTGGTATACCCATCACACAGCCTCCCACAGTCAGGACATTTTATAACTGTAGCGCATTATCAAAGCAGGAAACTGATTGGCATAGCACAAATTACCAAGACAACAGAGCTAACTTGGATGTCACCATGTTTTGCAGACTCTCATCTAATTATCTTTTTATGTAAACAAACAAAATGTAAATGCTCACGTTCTCACCTCAAAAGAGTGTGCCAGAATTAAAATACTGCAGCAGTAGAAAATAGAACAGATTTTTATCGGCTCTGTGTGGCACAGAGCTGCTGAGCAAGAAAAAAAGACCATCTTGGTTCTCTTAGCGCTGTTCCCCCGCCATGTATTATTTGATTTGAAGGGTATTTCTAAGATGTTAGGCATGACCAAAAAGGCAAGATTTCCATCAACGTGAGGCGTCAGATAACCTGATTCACATTCACCTGATTACAGTTTCTATGCTGTTAAGGGTCTGTCCACGCAGCGGTCTCTGCTGGAGGGAAACTGCTTGCAGTGCTGGGAGGAAAGGGGCTGGGACTGTTCTGTGGCCCCCAAGCAGGGCAAGTATGACATGAGCTCTCAAGTCACAGTATCTTTCAGGCCACCATATCTTTCCATTCCTAATTGCATACTATGCAACATCTCACTTCACTTCTCTGAACTTCAACTATAATTCAGAGGGAATGTTCTGCTTTTTCAACAGAGGTTTGTGAGCGCACAGTCAACGACACAGGTGAGGGGGCTTCACAAAGAAGTGAAGAGCTTCCTAAGTCCAAGTACTTACTGCTTTGAGCAGCCCTCGGCTGCGCCTGCCTGCCGTTCATTCTCTTACCAAGTGCAGTCTGAGGGCTCCCCCACCAGCTCCAGCCAGGAGAGTCAACACTCCGCCTCTTCCTCTCCTTCTTCCTCCCCCTTCCCCGCTCACCACCAAAATACTTCATTCCCCACGGAGACAGACCGTTTCCATTGTCTCACTCCATCTGCTACAGACTATGAGTAATTAATTTATCAACAAAATTTCAAACCAACAAAATGATACTAAGCCCCCACCACGTCCATCATGATGGATGTTTTCATCGTCTGTTCATTGAACAAGCCCACAGAATCATCTACTTACCCGGCATATTGACCATGTCGCTCCGGACCAATTCTGTAGGCTGGACCCAAATCCTGCATGCTATGCAAAGCCCTCTGTGAGAAGGCCCTGCCCACTTCAGAGGTCTCTGGCCACCGGCCACCTAGCATCATATCCCCAGGGTCTACATTCCCTACACATATCATGCACTGTGTTGTCCCTCTGTGTTCTGATTCCCAGTGCCCTGCACACCTTCATCTGGCTTACCTGTGCTACTTCCTTAATCGGCTAAGACAGGATCTCTTCCAAGGGGAGGTGCCCAAGAGGTGGATAAAATGCTCTCCAGTGCTACCATAAACCCTGTGCATCTGCCCGTCATGCTCTCTACCATTGAGGAATTATTTCCTTTTTTTTTTTTTTTTTAACGTTTATTCATTTTTGAGAGACAGAGAGAGACAGAGCATGAGCGGGGAAGGGGCAGAAGAAAGGGAGACACAGAATCTGAAGCAGGCTCCAGGCCCCGAGCTGTCTGTCAGCCCAGAGCCCGACGCGGGGCTTGAACTCACCAACTGCAAGATCGTGACCTGAACGGAAGTCGAATGCTCAACGGACTGAGCCACCCAGGCGCCCCAAGGAATTATTTCCTTATCTCCCTCTTCCATCTCATTAACAACACTATCTTATTAAACTTTGTAGCTCCAGAAATTAGCTCAAGCAATAAATTCACCCATTCACTGACTGCACACCACAGTGTTAACCTTATGGACACAGATGAATCAGCCATAGTCTCCTTATCAGATTCTGACGTCACCGCAATGAACATTACTTTGCAACATACTGACACGAAGTACCACCAACCAAAAGAAAAAGAAAGTCTCTGAAAGGAAAAGACCATCTCTGAAACAGATCAGAAGGCAAAAACACCTCATCTGCTCCATAAACAAAAAAGCAGAGTCTCATACCAAGGATTTTCAATTTACATACTACACATTAAAACTGTGCACAGTTTTTGAAGTTGAGTTGGAAGTGAGATGGAATGTAATCAGGATTAAAACTTTGATGCTCCGATTGCTTCTTCAGTGTACAAAAGCCCGGGGAACTCAAGAAACGCAATTTGCTTTGCACACAACAAAAGCAAAAACAAAAGCGATGGTGAATGCCTCATAAACGTGAGACTGTCAGTAGTCCTAATCTCAGAGTGGAGTTTCTTGTCTGCCTCCTTCCCCACGTGGCTTTGAAGCTGACTGCTGAGATCTGTTTCCAAAAGACAACTGCTGAAAGGGAACCCATTTGGGAGACCAAATGGATGCTTCATAATGTCTTTAACCTCATACCTACTATGAAATAAAAGTAAGCCCCACGATCTAGGCTCCAACAGCAGGAGACGGCGAGGGGAAGGCAGTAAGCCTCTTGGGGCCCTTGGAGGTGTGGCTCTCTCTGAGGTCCTCTGGGGAGATGTGGTGGTGTCACGGGAGCCTCCTAAGAGGAGAGCTGCTGTCTCCTCCCCTCCCCCCCCCCCCCCCCCCCCCCCCCCCCCCCCCCCCCGGTCCCTCCGATGCTTCGACCTGCCAGCCACCGTCCCTGTCCAGCCATGGGGCAAGACCGCAGCTGCTGGGCAAGGAAATCTGTTCCATGACAGTGAGCCCCAACAAAAGAATCCTGGGCCAAGATACTGCTTTGTCTAAGCACATACTTTAGTTCACGAGGGCAGAAATCGTATTAAATGAAGGCTTTAGTTTGTTTGAAAAGCGCTAACATGTCTGTCTGTCAGGGAATCATGAAAGCTACTTTGAATGACATGTTTTTCATACCAAGCAATTTCTGAGATAAAGGAAGCCAGTTATCAACAACAAAACAGTCTCAAGGTTTTTAAATCTTAGCACCAATAATCCAAACACAAAAGCTATAATTCATATATGCAACAGAATGTTAACAGTTGATCCTTAAAAAAAAAAAAAAAAAAAAAAAAGAGCTCATTTTCACGTTCCATATATGCATGTCAACTTAAACCAGTAAAAGGGTAGAGGCGAAAATTTTATACAAGTTTCAATGTACTATGTATCCAAGAATTCCTGCTTTCTCTATAAAACAGGCATTGTTACAATGTGATAGGTTGGAGGCACAAACTCATTTCTTGAGCCTATTAGGTTTGATAACACTTCTTATCCGTACTGAAACTTTTATTTCTACTAACTTCTGTTTTAATTTAACTTTCTATAAAAAAAAAAGTTCCCTGAGCCATTACTCTGGACTACAAACTGCAGTAACTAGTTGAAACAAGAATGATTTGGCAAAAAATAAAGCAGACGGTTCTCCTTCAACTGCCACTATAAATAAAACTCTACAATGTATAAGATAAAAACTGGGCTTGTTACCATTGTAATATACAAATAAATTCACTATAAGAATAAGACTGTCTCTGGGGCACCGGGGTGGCTCAGTCGGTTGGGCGTCTGACTTCAGCTCAGGTCATGATCTCACAGTTTGTGAGTTTGAGCCCCATGTCAGGCTCTGTGCTGACAGCTCGGAGCCTGGGGCCTGCTTCGGATTCTGTGTCCCCCTCTCTCTTTGCCCCTCCCCTGCTCATGCTCTGTTTCTCTCTGTCTCTCAAAAATAAATAAACATTAAAAAAATTGTTTTAATAAAAAAAAAGAATAAGACTATCCCTTTCCTCTGAGGAATTAGGCAGAAATCCTAAACACAGGAAAAAGATTCACACAATAGAGATATTTTGTTCATCCCTACTGTATTACACATCTACTCTGTTAGTGACTCTAGGTGTATTAAAAAAAACAAAACAAAACCCAAAACAGTAATTTTCACCACAATATGAGCTCATGGAACTATACACAAATGTACATGCAAATATGATTTTTCTGTAGGAAGGACAAAGCTTATCCAAAGCATGCACAATCCCAAAAAGATGAACAACTGCTGATATAGATGAAACGTGCCAGAGAATTCCCAAGAAATATGCAACTTTCTTTTCTTTTAAGCTTATTTATTTGAAAGAGAGAGCACAAGCACACATGCACATAAACAGGGGAGGGCAGAGAGAGAGAGAGGGAGAGAGACAATCCCAAGCAGGCTCCACACTGTCAGTGCAGAGCCTGACATGGGGCTTGATCCCACGAACCATGAGATAGATGGTGATGTGAGCCGAGGTCAAGCGCTGGATGCTCAACTGGCTGAGCCACCAGGTGCCCCAGAAATATGTAACTTTCAAATAAAGTGACCAAGAAAGGTGGCTTTTTCCACCTTTCTAGACTTTTCATAGGCGTCAAAGGGGCAGGGGTGCACAGGCCAAAGCTAATAGAAATGGTACACAGAGTGGGAGGAGGCTAAGCTGGGGACCAAAGCCGGGGCAGAGCATCGGTGCCGGGAGGAACACAGGGCACAGCAGAGGCTGCTCAGGCAAGCTGGAAATAGATCACCAGGGGTCCAAGGGTCAGACTGCCCAGGCTCAAGTCCCAGTGCGGCCACTGACGGTGTCAGTTCGGCTGAGTTTCTTCATTTCTCTCCAAAAAATGGTGGTATCGGTATCCCCTACCCTGGATGTTGGGATAACGATTAAATGAGATAATGAATGCGAAGTGCTCAGCACGGCACCTGGCACACAGCAGTGCTCCACGATCACCACTGCTATGACTACTACCGGTATTGAGGCAGCACCACCACGCGCCCCCCAGGAATGTCTATTTTACGGGAGAGATGTGCTCAGCCGCACCATGTCCCGGCACCAACTCACACTGCTCCCTTCTACCTGACCTGGGGACGTACCAGGACACTCTCAGCTTCCTTCCCCATCCCACCCCAGCAGCTCCGAGCCGGATAACGGGAGAGGCTGGCTGTTCACCCCCACAGGACTCTACCGACACCTCCTCCCCAAGTACCAAACGAATCTTGGAGCCAACGAAGACTTGAGAAAAAAGAAAAGTTCGTCTGGGCGCTATGTTAGGCATTCGGTTGCAAATACTAGAAACCCAGCTTAAAAGACATAAGCAAAAAGTGAAGCGTCCAGAGACAGTTCAAAAGACCCGACCGCAAAAACTCTCCTCCCTGCTACACTTGCCCCGTGTTCCTTTCATCCTGTCTCCCAAGAGCTCCAGCCAAAGCCCCATGGTTGAATGCCACCAGCTCACGATGGTAACTTTGTCCGGTCCTGGGACAAGTGCTCATAGTCACTCAGCTGCGCCTAGTCACAGAAACCAAGAACGGGACAGGAGATCTCCAAAGGAAAACAAAAGCATTAACAGAAAATATAGGGCACTTATGCTAGAAAGGCACAAACAGCACGTAGCCATCAAAGGAGCACATGACTAAATTCGTGCCTTAGAGATGCACAATAATTCTTGGCATTATAGTCCCATTTGCTTATTTGAATGTGTTACAATTATTTTGGCTACAAGTGGCAAAAAAAAACCCAACCCCAAATGGGTCAAGCACAAAGATAATTTATTTGCTGTACGACTGGAGTCTGAAGCAGGAGAAAAATCATGACTTGTCTAATAAGCAAATGATGAAAAACGCTTCCCCCTACCCCTAACATCTGACCTCGGAGTTACCACTGGGGGCAAAGACGGTCTCGTGACCCAGTTCTGGCAAAGAGATGAAAGAATCAGTCTGCTAAAGGCTTTTGTTTTCTGCTAAATGGGAGCTGATTCTGCCTAGAACTGAGACAACGGTCTCAGTAGAGAAGTGACAAGTGTAAGGGACAAAGGTCAACATGCAGATAAATGTGAGCCTTGATGGCATCCCTAAGAAGCTGAGTCAGGATAAAAAAAAACAAATCTCACAAAAACTTATGTTAAATAAACAAATAAATAAATCCGACTCGAGCCACTTCAGTTAAATTTCTGCTCCTTGCAGCTGAGAGCAATCCTAACTGATCTGGCAGGCCCAACTTCTTCCTGTCTTCCCTTAGCATGTTCTTCTTATCAAAAAGATGGAGACAACCACCACAGACGTCACAGTAAGAAATAATCCGTGCACATTAAGAATTCCTCTCTTCCTGTGTCTTTCTTTAAAAGAAAAAATGTGTTTAATGTTTATTTATTTTTGATAGAGAGAGAGAGAGACAGAGCATGAGCAGGGGAAGGGCAGAGAGGGAAGGAGACACAGAACCCGAAGCAAGCTCCAGGCTGCGAGCTGTCAGCACAGAGCCCGATGCGGGGCTCGAACTCACAGACCGCGAGATCGTGACCTGAGCCGAAGCTGGATGCTTAACCAACTGAGCCACCCAGGCGCCCCTTGTGTCTCTCTTTTTAGAGTAAGTTCTTCTCATTCATTTTTTACCTCTCATGAGTCAGAACTACATCATATGTTTAAGCCCAAACTCAAGTGGCATGGAAAATGGTATTTCAGTGATGCACTCCTGAATGGGGGTCACTTTCCTGAAGCAGAAAAACGAGGGTCGGCTAAGAAGAAAGCTATAGGATGTTTGGTAGGCAACTCCCAGGGCCAAGGACACAGAGCAGCCAATAGCGGCATCTTAATAATGGCTTTCCCGCTTCCATCGTTCCCCCAAGGAGAGAGCTCAGGGTGACCTAGCTTCTCCGTGTGCTTCTGCTGCTTTGGTGGAACAAAAGCAATTTCACAGTCACACCATTTGAAACTAAAAACATTATTAAATACACGAGTATTTTAAAAGCATTGATTTAAATGCATTATTAAATACACGAGTGCTAAATGTAGCCCCAGAACACATCATATAATAAAACTGTGCCCAAAAGTTAACCACGAAAGGCTGTTTAAAAAACACAGAAAAGAAATGCCAAATGAGAAAGTGTGTTGAAACTCTCACACAGTGCTACGGGGAGGGTGTACTAGCACAGCCACTTAAGCAGGCAACTTGGAAATACCTACTAAAATTGTAAATGCACATACTCTATGCCTAAAATATTTTGCTTCTATCCTAAAGGAATACTCACACTCACATTATATACAGTAAGACAAACAGGAGAACTATACCATTGTAATACTCCTCCAAGAAAAAAAAAATGTCCAAGACAAACACAACACATTGGCAACAATGTAAATGCCCAACGACAGGGGGATGACTGAAACTATGGTACAGCCAACACAGAATACTATACAGTAATAAAAAAGAATGAGACGGGATACCTGGGTGGCTCAGTCAAGTTGAGTGTCCGACTCCTGATTTCGGCTCGGGTCATGATCCCAGGATCATGGGATCAAGCCCTGTGTCGGGCTCTGCAATGAGTGTGGTGCCTGTTTAAGATTCTCTCTCTCTCTCTCTCTCTCTCTCTCTCCTCTGACCCCCTCTCCCTCCCCACGGTTTGCACACTCTCTCTCTCCAAAACAGAAACTTTAAAAGGAAGGAGACAAGTGTAAATGTACTGATATATGACGATCTTTAGGATACATTGTTCTGTTGAAAGCAGGAAGTTGTATAATGTATAATACTACGCTCAGTTTTAAGGATAATTTGCATAGGTAAATATAAACATATACAAAAAAAGTCTGGAAAGACATATGACAGAGTGAAAATACTGCTCACCTCTGAGGAGGGGACTAAGAAGTGGGTAGGAGGGCCAAGGAGAATTACACTGTTTGAACATTTGACTATGAGAAAGCTTCCACATACAAAATATATGATTGAATCAACATGCTGATCTTTCAACCATCTTCCTTTTCAATTAATCTGACACAGCAGCATTTATCTTTTACTTGTGGGCTTTAAATATATCTTCCCTGTACGAAATGAGCTGGTTTGCAGAATTTAAAAAGCAATAAACAAACGGGGCGCCTGGGTGGCTCAGTCGGTTGGGCGTCCGACTTTGGCTCAGGTCACGATCTCGCCGTCCGTGAGTTCGAGCCCCGCATCGGGCTCTGGGCTGATGGCTCAGAGCCTGGAGCCTGCTTCCGATTCTGTGTCTCCCTCTCTCTCTGCCCCTCCCCCGTTCATGCTCTGTCTCTCTCTGTCTCAAAAATAAATGAAACATTAAAAAAAATTTTTTTTTAAATTAAAAAAAAAGCAATAAACAAACAAATAAAAAGCATATATACTTTTAAAAAATGAAATTCCCTTGCTGATCTATGCACTTATAAGCCACTTAATTGAAGGGGGAAAAATCTTTTTTAAGAGAGTAGATATTGGAGATACCACCTTTAAAAAAATTTTTTTAACGTTTATTTATTTTTGAGAGACAGAGAGACAGAGTGCAAGCAGGGAAGGGGCAGAGAGAGACGGAGACACAGAATCCAAAGCAGGCTTCAGTAAGCTGTCAGCACAGACCCAACGTGGGGCTCGAACCCACAAACTATGAGATTATGACCGAGCTGAAGTCAGATGCATGACCGACTGAGCCACCCAGGCGCCCCCTGGAAATACTACTTTAGTTTCATCCAGACGAGGAAGTATTCATGTCTCCACAATGAGTGATCCTTAATTGTATGTGCATTGGCTCTCTATAGAGAGCTAAAGGAATTAGAAGTAGATTTTAAGCAAATCCTGAGTAACCACCATACCAGGCCTTTTTTTTTTTTTTTTCTTTTAATGGAAAGTTTACGGATTCTGGAGGCAAAGTGAGACCACTGTGAACAGGTATGGAAGCCCGCTTAAATGTTGGCTGGTATTATGCTTTTAACGAAATGCAAGCCAAAATATTGGCTATCAGTAAAACAGCCTATAACAAAGCTCAAGCCTAAGTTTTAAGTGGTTGTTCCCATGCTGAGAAATCTTTATTTCTGACTGGGGTAAGCTTTCAGATGATGACATCTGGCCTCTTGCTCTTCCCAAAATTCAGAATCACTGATTGATGTGTGCTGTAGGCACATCACTCTGGTGACGGCCCCCACAGATGGGAAACACCGTGCCTGGGTCCAAGACCGTGAGCCAAGTTTTCCCCTGCTGACAGATTCAGGCAAAGGCTCTTTTTCCATTTCATCAACACTCAGCATGGGAATGGAATGCCAATAAAACGGAGGAAGTACGTAAGCCTAAGAATTCGATTAGAAGAGGAAAACGTACAGCAAGTGGAGAGCTGGACACTGGGAATATCCCAAAGGCGTATTACTTGTCTGCTCACCACCCCTCGTAGATGCTCGGCTGCCCTGAATCCTGGCTTCAGTGCTGGGTGCTGACGGGACCACCGGACGGCTGCTGCCTCCAGGCACTCCCGCAAAGCACCCTGGAATTTGTGGGCAACAGAATAGAGGGGAAATGTCTGATAAGGACACTGAAGTCCCCTGGGAAGTAATAGGGGAGGGGAGATGGGCAAGGCTGAGAAACCGGGAGAAAGATGTGGAAGGGTCAATGCTAGGCTCATGGCAACTGGGACGGCCTGGAAATGAAAGCTGCTGCTGCTGCAGTCTATGAATCAGTCTCCAGAAGGTCTGCACAGTTCCGCAGTTCCTGATGGGATCCTGAAACCTCCTGCTCCAGGGTTCCCATCTCTGGGGACAGTCTCATTCAAGGTTACCGTCTATGGGAATATTGGGTGCTATGGCAGACGCTGCTAGTTCGCCTACCCATTACCCATTTCCTACTTCTTCCTCATTACCAATAACAAGCTTGCTGTTGGTAAAAATGATAATGAATGTGTCCAATCAAAAAAAGGCAACAACTATGTTCCCTTTCCTCCCTTGCTAGTATGGCACATGATACAACTTTGGCCAACAGGACATAAGTGGAAATTGATGGGTGAGGCTTCTGGGAAATCTCTTTACAAGATGAAGCAATTCAGCTAGTGCTCACCCTGCTGCCCTTTGGCCTTCCTCTTCTTCCTTCCTGGAACCACCTTCCGGCAGGAGCCGAGGCAGCCGTCTTGTGACTATGAGGCGACAAAGACACACACGAAGGACAGAACAGTGGAAATACCGGAGTCTGACTGATGATGGTGTCACAAAACCACCATGCTGGCCCTAGGCTGCCTACTTCTGAACTTCTCATTACAGGAGAAAATTAAACATCCAAATGTGTTAACCCCCACTGTTTACCATCTGTTACTTGTAGCCAAATGACAACCAAGTGAAGCAAGTGCTTGCTATATAGTAGGCCTATTAATTTTTTTTTTTTTCCAACGTTTATTTATTTTTGGGACAGAGAGAGACAGAGCATGAACGGGGGAGGGGCAGAGAGAGAGGGAGACACAGAATCGGAAACAGGCTCCAGGCTCTGAGCCATCAGCCCAGAGCCCGACACGGGGCTCGAACTCCCAGACCGCGAGATCGTGACCTGGCTGAAGTCGGATGCTTAACCGACTGCGCCACCCAGGCGCCCCTATAGTAGGCCTATTCTAAGTCACTCAACGAAACTTCTCCCTCCAAGGTCGCAGTGACATGCATCATTTTCAGCTGACAAAACTGAGACACAGCCAGCTTCACTAATACACCCAAATCACAAGGCTAGAAAATGGCAAATCTGGGATCTGAGTTCAGTCTAGTTCCAAGGCTCTAGGAAAGAGTGAGAAAGCCCAGCTCTCCCCCAGGTCTCAGCCTCCAAGGTTATGAAACCTCAGGCCCCCTGAGCTTCTACAGAGTGTGAACCAGGTCAATGCCATACATCCAAGCCGCCTCTCCATTCAGGAGAAGCTTCCAGCCCTTGCCCTCCAAATACCGCACTGTTACATGGCTCAAGGTCCTCTTGCTATACGTTTAAAATGTTTCCTTTCAGTCCCTTCTTGTCAATGCAGCTACTCTCTTGGTGGGAAGGATTATTCTCTTCATAAACATACTCCCTGTCTTCTTTAGCCATAAAAAGACATTCAAGTTATATATGAATACAAGTAGCCAGTTAAAGAAATCACTCTGATACAGAAAGAACTGAAGTAAGCAAGCCAGGTTCTTTTTATTTATTTTATTATTATTATTTTTTTAAATGTACATCCAAATTAGTTAGCATATAGTGAAACAATGATTTCAGGAGTAGATTCCTTAATGCCCCTTACCCATATAGCCCATCTCCCTTCCCACAACCCCTCCAGCAACCCTCTGTTTGTTCTCCATATTTAAGTCTCTTATGTTTTGTCCCCCTCCCTGTTTTTATATTATTTTTGTTTCCCTCCCCTTACGTTCATCTGTTTTGTCTCGTAAAGTCCTCATATGAGTGAAGTCATATGTTTTTTGTCTTTCTCTGACTAATTTCACTTAGCATAATACCTCCAGTTCCATGCACGTAGTTGCAAATGGCGAGGTTTCATTCTTTTTGATTGTCGAGTAATACTCCATTGTATGTATATACCACATCCTCTTTATCCATTCATCCATAAATGGACATTTGGGCCCTTTCCATACTTTGGCTATTGTCGATAGTGCTGCTATAAACATGGGGGTGCATGTGTCCCTTTGAAACAGCACACCTGTATCCCGTGGATAAATGCCTAGTAGTGCGATTGCTGGGTCATAGGGTAGTTCTATTTTTAGTTTTTTTGAGGAACTGTTTTCCAGAGTGGCTGCACCAGCTTGCATTCCCACCAGCAATGCAAAAGAGATCCTCTCTCTCCGCATCTTCGCCAACATCTGTTGTTGCCTGAGTTGTTCATGTTAGCCATTCTGACAGGTGTAAGGTGGTATCTCCTTGTGGTTTTGATTTGTATTTCCCTGATGATGAGTGGTGTTGAGCATTTTTTCAGGTGTCCATTGGCCATCTGCATGTCTTCCATGGAGAAGTGTCTTTTGCCCATTTCTTCCCTGGATTATTTGTTTTTTGGGTGTTGAATTTGATAAGTTCTTTATAGATTTTGGATACTAACCCTTGATCTGATATGTCATTTGCAAATATCTTCTTCCATTCCGTTGGTTGCCTTTTAGTTTTGCTGATTGTTTCCCTCGCTGTGGGAAGCTTTTTATTTTGATGAGGTCCCAGTAGTTCCTTTTTGCTTTTGTTTCCCTTGCCTCCGGAGACGTGTTGAGTAAGAAGTTGCTGCGGGCAAGCCAGGTTCTTAAAATTACTATTTCTGCTGCTGCTGCTGCTACTACTTGTACAAATAATAATTGATGATTATAAAAATAATGGTAATAATAGGAGAGGAGGAAAAAGAGAGAGATGCTATTCAAACTGTTAACAACTGATCGGAGATGCAACGCCCAACTTTACGCCAATACCCACGACTCCGGCTTAAGTCTCTACTGACGTGGAAGCAGATTTAGCACTCCCTTTCAAAACATCTTCTCTGATCAAAGTTACCAAAACCCCTAAAATAATCAATCTAGACTCTGATTTCCTATTCTCTTGAAGCAGAACAAATAACAAACCACACACGGATTTTATTTCCTGTCACGGTTGTTTCTGAAATACACCCTGAAGAGACCACATGTAAAGTACACACCGTAACACAGTTATATTACTGTTGTACAGTTGCCACACAGAATCTAGAAGTCGCAAATGTGACTTCCTAAGTACGAGATGCGCAGCTTACAACCCTGCATTGTTTAAACACCAAGACACAAGTCAATGGAAAACAGTAATTCAAGTAGAACACTAACTCCGCTGAGTAGCAAAACTGATAGGAGGAGCAGTAGAGGACAAATCCTTGACATTATGAATTCTCTAGTAAGAGAGGTTGAGAGTAGGAAGAGGGAAGGCGAGGGGCAGTAACAGGAGAGAAAGCGAAATCAAAGGAAAAGGTTCATTTGGTACACCCTCCCACACCAAGTATTTGGGTCAGTGCTTATTAGCAAGTGCAGGGGAGCCCCTGCAAATCTGGATAAACCAGACCACAGGGCCCACCTGACAACAACTGGAACCTGAAGGGAGAGGCCGAGAACAGGTCTTACTAGACCTTTGGAATTTTTGCAACCAGCCTATATCCCACCCGCCTCCTCCCACCAAGACTATTAGCAAAGGGAGTAAACTGTCTAGGAAAACAGCCCAGTCAGCCAGAACCAGGTCAAAGGCACACAATGAACTCAGGTCACACGAAGCACTCTTCTTAGGGTTGATCCAGTCGGGGGAAACGTCATCCATCATCCATCAAGCCACAAGCCAAAAGGAAGCGATCTGCGGGCTCTGCGGGAGGGCCGTTGCAGGACCCGGTCACTCCGGCACGGCTCTCCCGGATGCAGCAGGGATGAAAAAGTGACCTAACCCACAGGGCTGCTCCTCATTAGGTCACAGTCTGTTTGGGAAGATAAATGACCTCACTCGCATAAAGCAAGAAGCGAATCAAGAGAGACTATAATTACAAGCAAAAGTGGGAAGGGCAACTCAAATACCATAGTACTCACTTGGGGGAGAGGAGGAAGACCAGAGACTCTAGGGGAAGGGGTGACCACGTGGCGATGGGGAGACTTCAGAACAGAACATGTGAGCTAACCAGAGTGGAAAGAGATCTGTTCAGACACAGGCAACGTGTACAGGAAGTCAACATGGTTGGTGCTGCTCAACCAGCCTCGTGCCCTCGTGCCCTCGTGCCACTGGAGCAAAGTGGAGTGCCAGGTAATGACAGCTTCACACTCATCCCTGCGGTTGCCACCACCGCGCGTTTTCACTCTGGCCACCAAACTCTTCTAATAAATCTTTGTGCCCCCGCCCCCTGCTGGATTTCGATTAAAACACCATAGATACACAGAAGCAGAGCTCAGAAGTTTCAAAACCAGAAAACACCCCTTGGCAAACTCATTAATTAGGGATACACAGATATTTTCAGATGGACATGATTTTGTATGCCGCTAGCTAAGCGTTAATCTATAGAATAATCCATAGTATAATAATAAGGGTTAATCTATAGGAACTTAAAATGTAGACTTTTTTCTGGAGGAAAACAAAAAAAGAAAAACGATGCAAACATTCTTGGTAATGCTGGAGGAAGAACACCTATGAGATCAGCACTTCCGAATCAAGGTTGTGCATGAGCCGCCCAAGGAGATTCTGCTACGAGCTATACACCCGGGGCTCCAACCCCGGGTTCTCAGTCAGTGGTCTGAGAGCGGTGCTCAGGCATGAGTATTGTTCAAAAGCTCTTCAACTGGTTCCAGCACACAGGTAAGACCTGGTTTAAAGCCATGAGCTTGAATGACGTAGAACACTGGGCAATCTGCAGGGCACTCCTGAGTAGTTGTGCCCAAGTCCTGTCCAATTGAAAAAGGGGAGCACTTGTCAAAAGATACACTTTGCTGAGAGCAAAGCACAGGCTGAAAACATCATTTGCTGACTAGCAGCTTAGATCATTGTAGACAAACTACTCACCTGCTTAATATGACCAGAGAAGTTTATGAAATCTTGACAAGATATGAACTCAGCTTTTTTTTAAAAAAAATTTTTTTTTTCAACGTTTATTTATTTTTGGGACAGAGAGAGACAGAGCATGAACGGGGGAGGGGCAGAGAGAGAGGGAGACACAGAATGTGAAACAGGCTCCAGGCTCTGAGCCATCAGCCCAGAGCCCGATGCGGGGCTCGAACTCCCGGACCGCGAGATCGTGACCTGGCTGAAGTCGGACGCTTAACCGACTGCGCCACCCAGGCGCCCCTGAACTCAGCTTTTTAAAGAACATATTCAACTTCAAGATTCAAAAGAGGACACCATAAAGGGAACTGAAGAAGCACCATTATGGCAGAGAAGAATATTTTTCCTTCTTTCTTCTACCTCTACAAAATACTATGCTTTTCTAAAAGCACTTCTGTGTGAAGGAAATAATGACCTCCACAAAGTGACCTGCCGGTCAGGGGTGCCCCGCAATCACATCTAAATGACACCTGTCTAAGCAATAATTGTGTGTTAAATCTAATTTGTAATGCTTGATATTAAAAACATATAAAGTGTCATGTCAATTACATCTTAATAAAGCTGGGGGAACTGTTTTTAATAAATTATAATAATACATATAAATCATCTCCTAAGAAGCCAATGTCCCCACATCACCATCCTCTCATCTCGGAGTCATCTGCCTTAGCCCTGAGCCCGGCTGTCCCTGGTCCTGCCTCAGAGGCCCCTATCACTTCCCCTGCATTGTCCACTTGTATGGCAGTGAGCAAGAGGAGGGGACAGGCTACCTAAAATAAAACACAGAAAAGGTGTAAATGGCCCATCAAAGTTTCCCCATGCTAAGTGTCCACTTATAGAGGAAGAACAGGATAATGTGGTTATTAAAAGCTAGTTAAATTAACTCTAGCAATTATGGGAGGGATTGATGGGCTGCTGCTTTCATACTCAGCGCTCCCACCTCATTAAAGGACCTGCCAAAGACATCCACAACATATGCTGAAGTGAAAAAGCGAGTTCAAACATATATAATCAAACATATTATGTAATAGTATGTTCTCCATGGAGTTTGTTAAAAGGAGGGGTGACGTCTATAGAAACTTGGGATGTATGTAGTTCTGAAATTATGTATTCATTCCTCTTTTTCGGGGGCAGGGTTTCAAAGTTTTTCTATAAGGCACTCATCAGAAGTTATGTTCAAACCCATCATTCCAGAAGGTGTGAGAACTACTCCTCTACGAAGAAGGTAAAGGTACAGGTAAGCTGACAAAATCAAAACCGTAACCCACTCTAGAGCATTCACTAACCTGAAAATATACAAGTACAATGTGCATGAGCGAATGAGAACAATGCAAGGTGAATTCCTGGAGCAAGAAAATTGCAGAGATCAGACAGGTTTGAGGAACCAAAACTGCAGAAAAATATATAAATTTTTTAATTTCTAAAAACTGAAGGGGAAGAGTACTTGTTAAGAACCAACTTCAAGGGCACCTGGGTAGCTCAGTCGGTTAAGCATCTGACTTCATCTCAGGCCATGATCTCACAGTCTTTGAGTCGCATCTCCGCATCGGGCTCTGTGCTGACAGCTCGGAGCCTGGAGCCTGCTTAGGATTCTGTGTCTCCCTCTCTCTCTGCCCCTCCACTGCTTGCTCTCTGTCTCTCTCGCTCTCAAAAATAAATAAACATTAAAAAGATTAAAAAAAAAAAAAAGAACACACTTCAAGTGGAAGCCACCCCAATGAAAGCAACAATAAAACAACCATAACGTACTGATCAGGGTTTTGAACGGCATTTTAAAGACATACACACACACGAAAATAACAAGATACTCCTTAGTTCCTGCCAAGAAAGAAGATGAGATGACATTTAAGATGCAAAGAAAAGAAGCTTTCAGATTTGGGCAAAGAGAAAAAAGAGCTTGAAACGAAATCTGCGCAAAGGAAACGGCGACTGCAGGCCTAGAAGTGAGGCAAAGCCCTGTTCTTTTTGAAGACCCAATAAAGTATTTCATGACCTGAATGATCTGAAACAATTTGTCAACAAGACCAACATGTGAGAAGGTCACAACAAAAGCAACAGGGAAGAAAGAATTTATGAAACTGACTCATGCACCCCCAAAAGAATTTAATGTTAACAAAATGTTACAGTGACTTAAAACATGACTCATTTGGAGGAGAGCAAGGGGTAGTGAGAGCATATCACAAAGGATCTCATTACTGTAATGATGGAGTAGGACTTACTCAAAAAACTCAACTCTGCATCAGTTCAAGAAAAGGAGTCAAGATGGTGCCTGCTGACAGGAGATAAGAAGAACTAATTCAAACAATTTTACTACAAGTGCTAATGGAAAAAGTGGAAATATAAGCATTTCTTTCTTTTCTGGTCTACAATGCCATTCTAACAGCATGTTGAAACACAAACATCTAACATTAGAACAAATATATCTTTGAATTGTGAGGTAGAGGATTCTAGTATAAAACACATGCAGGGGCACCTGGGTGGCTCAGTCAGTTAAGCATCTGACTTTGGCTCAGGTCACGATCTCACAGTTTGTGAGTTCAAGCCCCGCATCGGGACTGGAGCCTGGAGCCTGGAGCCTGCCTCAGATTCCGTGTCTCCCTCTCTCTCTGCCCCTCCCCTGCTCGTGCTCTCAAAAATAAACATTAAAAAAATGTTTTTTAAACATGCAATATTCCCAATTATTGTTCAGTAAGTACAGCCTCCTCTAGTTCACGGCAATGTTGACTAGTGTCTCAGGGTGTTGACTAGTGTCACAGGTCTGAGACAAGCAGGAAGGCCTCCCAGTGTCCTCCCTTTCGTGACCCTGTGAGCCTGCCTCCATCTTCAAATCTCATCCAATGTGCTGGCTACCTTCTGGGCAGAAGTAGGGAGTGGAGATAGGAGTCCTCTGGACAGTTTCACCTGGCTGTGTACATAAGCCACATCTGGGGAGGGGAAACAGGATAAGTGAGGAGACACCCCTGTAGGAGCAGTCCTTCCCAACTAACCCTAGAAGCTAGTCTTGGGAGGGAAGGGAATGGTGGGGAGGGGCAGATGGGGCAGATCAGGCCATGGCAGCACCAACAGGGGTGGCCCCCACCCCTCTGCCACTTCCCCCTGGAGTCATTGCTGATATATCAACGTCAAAGGTAAGAAGTCTGAAGAGGACTGACTCCTGCATAAAGAGATTGTTGGGAGAGTTAATTACACTGCCCATGGCACATAAGTCACATGTGTGGAAAGTTCAGAGCTGCCTAGCTAGAATAAGCACATATCACTACCTTCCAGTTTAGGTCCATAGACAATCAGAGCTCCAAGTCTATCTCAGAAAGGAAAAGCAAGAAAATGCAAAAACTATAGGGATAGAGGAGAACAGCACAAATGTCTCAATTACACCTGGTAGCTTAGCTGTGAAATACCTCAAACATAAAATAAATGGAATGAATGTCTATTTTTTTTAAGTACCATGAAGTTTAATGTAATAGATTACCTACCAAAAATACACGCAGACCAAAACTTAAGGGCGATTTCCAGCTGTACCCAGTGTGTGCAAAAACCAGAAGAATGATATCACTATCACTGTAACAGGAAAACCACACTTTGGTGCCAGCCCCAGCAAGTAGATAGCCCTATGTCTCTTCTCCTGCTAGGCATGTGACTTGGGGGAACAGGTCCAGCTTCTGAATGCCTCAGTCAAATGAGACATTCCTCTGTCAGATGAGAATACCTTGCAAGGATCCTGTGAAGACTGGATGGATGAGCTGAGGTCTGGAAAATTCACTACCATAGTGTATGGTGGGTGCTCAAAACATACTAGCTGTTAGGGAAGCAGGCAGAGAACCGCGGTGTTTTAAAGCAAACTATTTTTAAATGGTCTGGTCTAGCCAGCAAATAAGTAAATATATAAATGCGAAGCGAGCAACCATGTAAACAAAAGGACGGCTGGGATGATAGGGCAGAGAGAAAACTACAAGAGTAACTTAAGACTTGAAAGGCGCCTGCCGGGATAACACAGTTCAAGTAGACAATGATATCAGCCTGGAATAACCTAACAGCCACATAGGGGTACATAAATAAGACAGAAGAACATCCTTTATTTTCATGCTAACCATATCACTTACAAAACTGGTCATGCACGAAGTAAAAAAATCTGGCCTACCATTTGCAGTTACTATGACAAAATTAGATAGGAAAAAAATCCGTCCTGAATACTGTCTAAACATATGCGAACTAAAATACAAAATAGTTAAGACATACTGAACCTGGGACGAAATTCAAAATATAATAAAATGTTCTTTCATGGGTTAGATAACGTAACAAAACACAAGAAAAACTGCTGAAGCAATTCTAATGGGACGTTATTGCTGTAAGACTAAGTGATTATATTGGTGACAAAGTCAAAAGAAAAAAGACAAGCATAAGAAACCAAGCCTCTTGATGAAGAACTTAGAAAAGGAACAAAGTAACAAACCAAAATAAAACGAGAAAAGGCAAACTCAATAAAGAAACAAACTAGAGAAAGAGATGGCAATGAAATGGACAAAAACAATAGACAATTCTTTTGAAAGTCAACAATCCAGGCGTGAAGTGAATAGTTTTTTTTCAACCAATAAAAATAGGCAATGGGGCGCCTGGGTGGCGCAGTCGGTTGGGCGTCCGACTTCAGCCAGGTCACGATCTCGCGGTCCGTGAGTTCGAGCCCCGCGTCGGGCTCTGGGCTGATGGCTCGGAGCCTGGAGCCTGTTTCCGATTCTGTGTCTCCCTCTCTCTCTGCCCCTCCCCCGTTCATGCTCTGTCTCTCTCTGTCCCAAAAATAAATAAACGTTGAAAAAAAAAAAATTTAAAAAAAAAAAAAATAGGCAAAATAAAAATAGAAAGAATGAACAAAATGTAACTAAAGATGTATGAACTGGAAATACATTAATAAATTTGATAAATGGAAAGAAAATCTATATTAAAAAAGAAGAAATTTCAAAATGCAACAAAATACCATTTCCCAAGAAAGATTCAAGGGTATTTACTGGAAAAATGTGACAAGCTTCCTTACAAAAAAATAAATCATCCCTATAATTGAGATAAATCTGTTCTTAGTCTGTCCTACGATTTATGTGTCTGTCACAGAAAAGACCAGGTATCAGTGAAGCGTCCCTGCTCCCAGCTTTACCTCCTACTCCCCAATTTTGGTAACTTCAGCATATGTCGTAAACATTCCCTCTCTAACTCCTGTGGAGCCATTTGGGTTGTTCCTAGCCCTTCTTAGCCCATTATCCCATTTCCTCTTTAGTTTGTGCTTTCCTTGCCTCTGGAATGACAAATAAGCAACGGTGTTACCTGAGAGAGAAAAAAATCCACAAAAATCACTGTATTCTTACACACTAATGATAGAGCCAAGGAAAAAAAAAAAAGACTTAAAAAAATTACGACATACTAATCATTTCCAAAAAAATACTTAAAATAAAAACTTGAAGAAAAAGAAGAGAGGCAAACCAAGAAGTAGACTCTGGTAATCATTTCCAAAAAAATACTTAAAATAAAAACTTGAAGGAAAAAAAAAAGGAGAGGCAAACCAAGAAGTAGACTCTTAACTATACAGAACAAACTGAGTGGTACTGGAGGGGAGGTAGGTACAGGGATGTACCAGATGAGTGATAGCTACTAAGGAGGGCACTCGTTACGATGAGCACTGGGTACATGTAAGCGCTGAATCACTACATTCTACACCTGAAACTAATACTACACGGTATGTTAACTGGAATTTAAATAAAAATTTGGAGAAAAAATAATTTGAAATGCAAAGTATGTATGCGTGTGTGTGTGTGTGTGTGTGTGTGTATAATATAGTATATAATGGGAAAATAAAGACAAGAACAGAGATAGCTTGCTCCTGCCAGAGAATTTAAAACATAGCTGATTCCTCAATGTAGGAGTCGAACGTTGCATTAAAGATCCTGTGTTGGGGCGCCTGGGTGGCGCAGTCGGTTAGGCGTCCGACTTCAGCCAGGTCACGATCTCGCGGTCCGTGAGTTCGAGCCCCGCGTCAGGCTCTGGGCTGATGGCTCAGAGCCTGGAGCCTGTTTCCGATTCTGTGTCTCCCTCTCTCTCTGCCCCTCCCCCGTTCATGCTCTGTCTCTCTCTGTCCCAAAAATAAATAAACGTTGAAAAAAAAAAAAAATTAAAAAAAAAAAAAAAAGATCCTGTGTTACAGATTCATATAACTATATGAATATTCATTAACTATATGGATTAACTATACGAATATTCAATTCAAAGTTATGCCTCCTCCAGGTCTTACAGTGAGGACCCCCACTCCCCATCTGGTTAATCAGACACTATTTCCCATTCCCATATTCCTACTATGACACCTAGCGCAGTATTCTCCTAGTACACTCCTACTTTCAGCAACATACTTAATTTGATATTTCCATAGCAATGGTCACATCTAAAGCTACACAAATAAAATAATAAAATAGTTAAATGAGGAGCACTAGGGTGGCTCAGTCAGTTAAGCATCCAACTCTTGATTTCAGCTCAGGTCATTATCTCATTGTTCATGGGTTCGAGCCCCATGTTGTCAGTGCAGAGCCTGCTTGGGATTCTCTCTCTCTGCCTCTCTCTCTCTCTTTCTCTCTCAAAATAAATAAATAATAAACTTTAAAAAAATAAATAAAATAGTTAAATGCAACAATGCAAAACGGTACCTAGTCAATCTTCACTCTAAAGTAGCATTTTTTTCTTGTTTATAGCAGCACTCTCAACAATAGCCAAATGATGGAAAGAGCCTAAATGTCCATCAACTGATGAATGGATAAAGAAATTGTGGTTTATATACACAATGGAGTACTACTTGGCAATGAGAAAGAATGAAATATGGCCCTTTGTAGCAACGTGGATGGAACTGGAGAGTGTGATGCTAAGTGAAATAAGCCATACAGAGAAAGACAGATACCATATGTTTTCACTCTTATGTGGATGCTCAAAAACTTAACATAAACCCATGGGGGAGGGGAAGGAAAAAAAAAAAAAAAGAGGTTAGAGTGGGAGAGAACCAAAGCATAAGAGACTCTTAAAAACTGAGAACAAACTGAGGGTTGATGGGGGGTGGGAGGGAGGGGAGGGTGGGAGATGGGTATTGAGGAGGGCACCTTTTGGGATGAGCACTGGGTGTTGTATGGAAACCAATTTGAGAATGAATTTCATATATTGAAAAAAAAAGAAAATCTAAAAACCAAAAAAGAAAACACTAATGTATTCTACATATGGAAAATTACTTACTAGGTGAAAAATAAAATTTTACTCAAAATGTAAAAAAAAATAAAAAAATAAAAATAAAGTAGCATTTTTTCTGAATAATATTACAACTTTCAAAAAGTAAAAAATACAGCAAATTTGTGTATATACATGTTTCATATTAAAGTTTAAATTAAATATTGGTAAAGATCATATACATATTTCATGTATAAACATTATCATAATAAACAGATACAACAAAAATACTCCTATCAAAAAATTAAGCAACTGTGTCCATTAATGATTATGACAAACTACAGTAAATTAACAATAGTAAAAACTTAGAAAAAATGTTCAACAATATGGAAGTGGTTAAATTATGGTACACTTATATGATGGAATATTATATTTCCATTCATAATTACAAGAAAATACTTGAAGAAAGTTATGATAATGGTAAATGGGGGGGAGAGCATCAAACTATAACTAACAATCTATATGTAAATACATATACACAATTAAATTTCAGCTACCCCTCAAAATTTAAAAAAACATTAGAAAAAAAGGCAAACTATAATGCTCTACCAACTCTCAGGGGTAGCCTGCTGAGTTTTCAAATTTTCAGCATTAGCAAATATTGTCTATATAATTACAACATGTTTTTAAAACTATAACTATCACTATTAATAATCAAGAATAAACAAAAAACCTGGGTGGCTCACTCCATTAAGCGACCAACTTTGGCTCAGGTCATGATCCCATGGAACCTCCTTGGAACCTCTGTTTCCCTCTCTCTGCTCCTTAGGTGCTCACACTTGCTCGCTCTCTCTCATTCTTTCTCTCAAAAATAAATAAACATTAAAAATTTTTAATACTGAAAAAGCTATTTTATAAAAAAAAATTATTGTATATCATATACACATTCTTACTCTATCAGGATACTTCTGACTAATCTAAATTTCTGCTGCACATAAATACCTAAAACAATATGAAACCTCCTTTCTCCAAATTTTTTGTTAACATATTTTATCAGAAAAAGCTTAATTGCTTTAAGTTTTTAAATATAAACATATAACATATGCATCTATACAATCACTCATTATGAGCAATATATACTAATTTCCTATGCTCCATCCTTATATATATCTTGGAGGATATTTTAACATTTGGCATTAAAAACAAGACAAATTTAATTGCTAGGAAGTTGACAACCACTAGCTTTATCTTCATATTTTGCAATACGACATCCTATAGTTAGGCTAATTCCCCATTTCACTATTTTAAGTTGCCCTGAGTACCCCAAGAAGAATTATTTAATATGTAACTCAAAGTACTAGCTGTGAACTACTTATTTCTGTGTAATTAAAGAATGTCCCTCTAGTCATTGGCCAAGACGAGAAGTTATTTGAAGCTACACTGGTTCGCAGAAACTATTACTGCAGAAACACTAACTACAAGAAGTGTTTGGCCTTGGCACTTAATAGAGTGCTTAGTAGATATCTACAGGATGAATGAATGCTGGATAAACTCAACATTTTTATCAAACACGGACAGGGTTACAAGAAAACATTACACATATCAATGTGGAGCTCAACCACTTCCAACCATCCCAAGTCAGCCTCTGAGAGACACTGGCATAATTCTAAGGATAAAGCACAGTTGTCTTCCATGGCAGCATTTCAAAAAAAAAGTGTTCAATACTAAAATAATGTTAGGAAGTTCCACTATCTGTGCATGGAGGAATATTCTCTTCATAGTGTGACTGAATCAAGTCAGCCACCTTGGGGGAGATAATGGCTTCTACTTTTCTTCCATCAGCCCTACCCAGAAGTCACTACTGTGTTGGACAACTGAACTAAATGAGTTAACAAAAAAATCGTCATCCCTAATTATTTTAATGGGGACCAGATCCCATCATGACTTAAAAGTACCAAATTTCTTTGTAGCCCAGTAACTTTTATATCAATATTACATGAAATTAAAGAGAAGCAGTTGGTTAAGTATCTCACTCTTGATATCGGCTGAGGTCATGATCTTATGGTCATGAGATCCAGCCTCCCCCCCCCCCCTCCCCCCGGGGCTCTGCGCTGGGCATGGAACCTGTTTAAGATTCTCTCTCTCCCTCTTCCTTTGCCCCTCCCCCGCTCGCTCGCTCGCTCGCTCACACTCCCTTGTTCTCTCTCAAATAAGTAAGGAGAGGCAATTACCAGATTTCTTTTTTAATGCACAGATTTAGTTGTGGCAGCAAACTGCTACAAAAATATTTGTGGTAAAAGGATTTCCTTCTAACCTTTACAAAGCCTCAAACATTAATAAGCAAATATATAGTAATTAGAAGTTGATTTCTATGGAAGCAGCCTCTGTAAAGTCATACAGTCTGGAGAAATAATGACCATTCTCTTTAATTATGTATTTTTCAGATTTTTTTCAACAGAACGCAATCACTTTCTCCTGAAAATAAACCAAAAATTCTATTAAAAGACTGCATACTGTACAACCTCGTAAACTATGTAAGTTGATTACTCTTTCAAAGCAGTCTTTGAAAGAAATAATTATACCTTTGGATGAAGAGCTAAAGATGTTTTTTCCAAAATGCAAAAAGGAAACAAGTCATTCTAAAGTTATACAGTTTCCATGTATTACAATCAATTTCATCTCAGCCACATCGCGGACAACAGTTCTTATACAACTTAATATTTGTCAATCCATGTAAATATGCTTAAGCTAAGAAACGTGTTATGCCTATCTTAACCGAATTCATACTTTCTTTTCAACGAGAAAAGCATACTTAACTGTAAAGGAGGCAGAAAAGTTAGGTCCTAATTGAATCGACATCAAAAGGAAAAGAAAAAAAAAAAAACCTTCCTTATTTGAATCAGTTGAAAGCCTTAAGCACTCAACTGACTTGAGAAGATGAAATTTGGTTACACTATTCCTGGGGACATTTGCATCTCTGCTCAGAAAGCCCTCATAGGACCTTTCATTGCACTAACTTCCAACTCTTTGCTGCCTCCTCGGTCACTATGGATCAAGCTGAATATTAATGAGTAAAAGCAGGCAGAACATAGGAAGCTCAGCCAAGAATACTAGGACAGACAAGAAAAGAGCTCACTATTTTCAAGAAAACATCTTTTAAGAGTTCTGGGCTCCCAGAAGTCAGGCCAAAACAGAGAGAAACTGACTTTGGATGAGGATAAATAAGTTTAAGCTTTGCTCAGAGGGGATGGTCAAAGACTTTCCTTCTTCTTTTGTGCCATCTGTTTTAATAACATTAAATCTGGGTTAACAGCACATTCATACTCACATCAGAATTACTTGATTTGTCTGAAGAGGAGATACAGCAAAATTTGTAGTGTTAGTAATCAGAAACTTTAAGGAAATTGATCATTTTTTTTAAATGTCCATTTGGAAACACTGTCAAGTTATTTCTTCCCTCCATCTATACTCTTGGGAAGAATCGTGGGTATCCCTGAAAACTTCTTCAGGATAAAAAGCATTATCCAAAAACTTGAGAATTTAGCTTAAGTATACTTCATTCACCACAAAATAAGTGACTGCCATCAAATAACTTTTATTCATTGAACTGCTTAAAATGCTAATGTATGCAAACCTCTTATTCTTACATATAAACTAATTTTTGAATTTTTGCTACTTTTTTTTAAAGTAATTTTTTTTTCAACGTTTATTTATTTTTGGGACAGAGAGACACAGAGCATGAACGGGGGAGGGGCAGAGAGAGAGGGAGACACAGAATCGGAAACAGGCTCCAGGCTCTGAGCCATCAGCCCAGAGCCCGACGCGGGGCTCGAACTCACGGACCGCGAGATCGTGACCTGGCTGAAGTCGGACGCTTAACCGACTGCGCCACCCAGGCGCCCCTGAATTTTTGCTACTTTTTGAAGAAACTCAGCTTTTAAAATCCAGAATGCTGTATTTCATCATATATATCTGATAGAGCTTCATCAGCACTTCAGAATTCTCATCAGTAAAACTCATACTACACAGACTATAATCTCAGGGAGAACTGCAAACCTCATCTTTGAGCGTTTTGAGTTACCACACAAATTAGTACAGCATGCATATTTTTAAGATTTTTCCCTTTCTCATTGTCTAAGGTCTCAATGTCTATATCAGCTATCTATTACTGTCTTAATAGGTCGATCTATTGTCTATATGAAGTATCTATTTGTTGTATGTTTATTTTTTACCATCTTATACCATAAAATGGCATGGCTAATAATCTAGTGTTCTGACGATTAGGCTAAGGAAATCAAACTTATTCTATAATTTCTTAGTGTTTTCATAGCAGTTTTGAAATGTCTTGTATATGGTAGGCATGTTAAAAAATACTTACTGCTGGGGCGCCTGGGTGGCTCAGTCGGTTAAGCATCCAACTTCGGCTCAGGTCATGATCTCACGGTTCGTGAGTTCGAGCCCCGTATCAGGCTCTGTGCTGACACAGCCTGGAGCCTGCTTCGGATTCTGTGTCTCCCTCTCGGTGCCCCTCCCCTGCTCACGCTCTGTCTCTCTCTGTCTCTCAAGAATAAATAAGAATAATTAAAAAAAAAATTAAAAGAATAAAAAATAAAAAATACTTACTGCTTGGTAAAACTGAAGCCACCTTCAATCTGGAACCCTTCCAAGCACAGGGGCTGATATAGTATCAGACTGAACTCTCCAAAAATACGTGAACTGTCAGCTTTGCTGACACCAACAGGCAATATTTCTAACTGGTTATGTTTCCAAAATATTCCAGACCCAGTCAAAAATACAATCGAAAAGCCAAAGAGGTATAAAATAATTCTCCCATCTGTCCCAAACTCAGTATCAACTGATAACCATTCTGCCCCTCTTATTTGAAAGAAAACAGTGACAATCAGAGGAACACCTTCTGCTCCCCTTGTACCCACCCAAACCACCCATCCCTCATCACTGCCTTCCCCTGAATGGTTGCACCCATCCATCCCTCCATCCTTAAAGAATGAAGTGCCCTTATTGTTGCCAAATTCCGCTAGCCTGTGAAGATGTATAACCCCTTCCTACGCTATCAAAAAACAAAACAAAACAAAACAAAAAACAAAAAAACAAACAAAAAAAGAATCCCTCATCCTCAGGAAAAGGAAGTCATCACCTCCACCCTTTCTCCAGTATCAACAACCTCTATAAACATTCACTGCTTCTTCCATATAAAAAGTTTTCTGCTCATGGAATTACAGCAAATGTCTTCATTAAGTAGTCTAACCTCAATGCCATCACATTTTCACCTTCCATTTTCTCTCAACTGACTACAATTTGGCCTATACTCCCTTCACTCCAAAGAGCTGCTTTTGAGAAGAAGATCCAGAATGTCTTCCTGTCAAAACCAAACAGATCAGCCCGACACCTTAGCAGTGGCTTCTCAGGGACTTTCTACCCCATGGACCACCGTCTCCTTCCTGAAACTCCTCCCGGGGATATAGTAACACTGTCTATCCTTCTGGTCGTTGTTCTCAGTTTACTTTTGGAGATCAAGCTCCTCTGGATGTCCCTGAAAGTAACTTTTCCCCAGGGCTTACACTCTGCCTTTTTCTCACCTTTTATAAACTCACTGAGCAATCTTAATGCCACCAGAGCTCCCTAAGTGCTTCCAAATCAAATTCCCAGCTCAGATAGATGTTCTGCCTATTGGCTATCAACACATTCATATAAATACCTACAAAGGTTCTTCAAGCAATACATTATTTTTTCTCTCAAATTAGCACAAGTTGCTTGAACAAGCTATGCCCTCACACCTCTAAGAGCCTGGTACATATATCTCCTCTCCTGAGACACCCTATCCTTGACTTGCTATGTAGGCGTTTCATGTTACATTCTTGACCCCACTCTTGCTTACCCACCTATCACCATAGAGACCTTTTTTGAAGACACTTTCCCAGCCACTCTTGTGGCTAGAGGTAGCCAAGTAACCCAGTTCTTCTCAATAAGACATAGAAAGAGGTCTTCGGGGGAGCCATGAATGAAGGTATTCTGGGAAAGAGAAAAATATTTCTTAGAAAATGAAAGGAGAGGAGTGCCTGGGAGGCTCAGTCAGTTAAGCGTCCGACTTTGGCTCAGGTCTTGGTCTCGCGGTCCGTGAGTTTGAGCCCCGCGTCTGGCTCTGTGCTGACAGCTCAGAGCCTGGAGCCTGCTTAGGATTCTGTGTCTCCCTCTCTCTCTCCCCCTCCCTGCACGCGCGCACACACTTTCTCTCTTTTTCTCTCTCTCTCTCAAAAATAAACATTTTTCCAAAATTTTTTAAAACGTAAGATAAAAGGAGAGAACAGGGGCGCCTGGGTGGCGCAGTCGGTTAAGCGTCCGACTTCAGCCAGGTCACGATCTCGCCGTCTGTGAGTTCGAGCCCCGCGTCGGGCTCTGGGCTGATGGCTCAGAGCCTGGAGCCTGTTTCTGATTCTGTGTCTCCCTCTCTCTCTGCCCCTCCCCCGTTCATGCTCTGTCTCTCTCTGTCCCAAAAATAAATAAACGTTGAAAAAAAAAAAAAAAAAAAAAAAAGGAGAGAACATATGATAAAAGGTCTCTCTTGGTGCCTGGCTTCCACATCTCCCTCATCTTCCTGCCTTTACACAGTCCTGCAAAGATACAATGTCTGATAGAGTAGTTAGTTGCTCTCTAGAACTGTCACCTCTGAGTGGCTAAGGATAAAAAGCCAATATGAGCTAATACTCCTAATCATATAGTTGACAAAGGACTAATATCCAAAATATATAAAGAACTCCTACCACTCAATAAAAAAAAGACAAACAGCCCAATAAAAAGGAGCAGAAGGCTTGAACAGACTCTCCCCTGAAGGAGATAGTCCAGTGGCCGATCAGCAGACAAAAAGGTAGTCAACATGAGGGAAGTGAAAAATTCAAACCGCAATTAGATGTATCTTCACACATAACAGAAAGGCTAAATTTAAAAAGAATGATAATATCAAGTAGTAGCCAAGATGGGCAGGAATTGGAACTCTCATACATTCCAACCACTTTGGAAAAAGATGCGTTTTGTTTTGTTTTGTTTTAATGTTTATTTCTTGATTTTAAGAGACAGAGAAAGCCAGAGTGAACACTGGCACAAGTAGGGGAGGGGCAGAGAGAGAGGGAAAGGGAAAGAATCCTAAGCAGGCTCTGTGCCGTCAGTGCGGAGCCCAACGTGGGGCTCGATCCCACGAACCGTGAGATCATAACCTGCGCAAAATCAAGAGCCAGACACTTATCCAATTAAGCCACCCAGGTGCCTCTCTTAAAGTGAAATATATACCAGTCCTTTGACCCATCAGTCCTCCTCGAGAAAAACAACACTATGCTCCCCCTAAAAATTACATACAAATGTTCACGGTAACTTTATTTGTAATAGTCCAGAACTGGAAAAAAAAAAAACCTAAATGTGCATCCACAGGAGAATGGACACACAAATTTAGGTACATTCACACAATGGAACACTACCCAGCAATAAAAAGGAATGAACTACTGATACATGCAACAACATGGATGAATCTCAGAGATATTACACTGAGAGAGGCCAAACACAAGCACACGCAACAGGATTCCTGTGCATGAAGTTCAAAATCAACATGTGGTGACAGAAATCAGAATAGGAGGTGCCTCTCATGTAGGATGTGGGGTTGTTGGATAGAACGGGGAACAGGGGAACTCAGGGTACTGTTTAGGGTCCTGGATAGTCTACATCTTAATTCGGATTTGGGCTGTTCATGAACACTTATTGCTAAAGACTCATCAAATGGTACATTGAGACCTGTGCATTTGAGTGTTTATAAATTATACCTTAATAAGCAGTAAATTTTAAAAAGCAAAAAATAACAAAGTCAGTTAGGCAAATACCAAGTGCCAGGTGCTGGATAATTACCAACTCAAGACAATCGTGAACATCGAGGTGAAAAGAATCACTTAGCTGAGTCATGGTACATCTTGGCCCTTTCATCCTCTCTCCTCCCCCCACCCCTTCTTCTCACTTTTATACCAGACAAATCTAAAGGGTTTGTAAATGACTTGAGAAGCATTTCCTTTTCCCCTATCAACTTCCCCAAATCTGAAGTGTTAACAAAATCCATGTTTTCTAAAATACCATTTCAGACTACAAGAAAGAAAAAAGGGATCATGTTTTATATTTATTCCAAATTAGTTTGTTTTTTTTTAAATAGTCTTTCAATTAACATCTGATTAAATTTCCCTTATAAACTGTATTATATTATGCTCCCAAATTCATACAAATATGGATTTAAAGACACTAGTTTAGAGAATCTAATCACTCAAATGTTCACTGGGGAGTCAGCACTTGGCTAGTTGCTGCGACAGAATACCAGATTCTACAAGAATTTATATTTCCCCTCAAGAGGTAAGACTGAAATGAGCATTTAGTATTTTATGAATACATTCTCCCATTTAATTTTTTACTGTTTTATACATGAGGGGGAAAAATCACTGAAATCAGAGTCAGAAAAACACGCTGAAGAGACCACAGAACTTGACTACATCCTGACAAAGTGGGTTTGTCCTATGGTAGAGAAGATAAGGAAGAACAATGTAAGCAGACAGAATGGTACACACAAAAGCTTTTCAAAACAGGAACGTATATGAAATATATAGTGTTGTGTCCAGTCTCCACTGAATAAATGGATTACGAATCACGGAAAATTAAGTGAAGAAATAAGATGGTTTCAGATTGTGGTAAACCATGAAGTATAGGCAAAGGACTTCAGACTTAGTAACAGAGAGCCAACGTACATTTTTTTAAAGAAAATAAAAGGGGCACAGTGTTGTTTTAGAAAATTTAGTCTAGCAGTAATGGACAGAGTAGAATACAAGTGGGAGGGAGGCAGTAATTAGAGGGGAGATCCAAAAGGAGGCTGAGTACAGGGAGATAAGGGCTGTGAGCAGGAGAGCGAAAAAGATAATAAAAAGGAGAAGTACACTGTAATTAAAGGGTAATCATTGTCAAAATATGTTACTCTAAGATTCTTTTAAATATTGGATCTGCTTCATAAATGTACTCATCAAACACTTAAGTGGTTATTTTCAAAAGACTGAAGAACAGGGTAGGCACAGGTAAGCTTAACATGTTAGGTAGAAACATGTCAGAGATGAAAACAAATCAAACCAAAGCAATAGCTAGTAAGTGACACAATGACTGTTTTTGACTAAGAGTGGCTACCGGCTACCATTTGTTGAGCACCTACAACGTGTCAGGCACTACGCTAGACATACGGCACATCACTCTGCAATTATCACCTTTATTCCTCACAATTCTGAAGATGAAGATATCCTTCGTTCAACTTTTTTTAATGTTTATTTATTTTTGAGAGAGACAGAGACAGAGAGAGAGACAGAGACAGAGCATGAGCAGGGAAGGGGTTGAGAGAGAGGGAGACACAGAATCCGAAGCAGACTCCAGGCTCTGAGCTGTCAGCACAGAGCCTGACACGGGGCTTGAACTCACAAACTGTGAGATCGTGACCTGAGCCGAAGTCGGATGCCCAACCGACTGAGCCACCCAGGCGCCCCCTTCGATCAATTTTTTTAACAATTGAGTCTCAGACTCCAGAATTGGACCCACAAAAGTATGGCCAACTAATCTTTGACAAAGCAGGAAAGAATATCCAATGGAAAAAAGACAGTCTCTTTAATAAATGGTGCTGGGAGAACTGGACAGCAACATGCAGAAGAATGAAACTAGACCACTTTGTTACACCATTCACAAAAATAAACTCACAATGGATAAAGGACCTGAATGTGAGACAGGAAACCATCAAAACCCTAGAGGAGAGAGCAGGAAAAAACCTCTCTGACCTCAGCCGCAGAAATTTCTTACTTGACACATCTCCAAAGGCAAGGGAATTAAAAACAAAAATGAACTATTGGGACCTCACGAAGATAAAAAGCTTCTGCACTGCAAAGACAACAATCAACAAAACTAAAAAGCAACCAACGGAATGGGGAAAGATATTTGCAAATGACATATCGGACAAAGGGCTAGTATCCAAAATCTATAAAGAGCTCACCAAACTCCACACCCAAAACACAAATAATCCAGTGAAGAAATGGGCGGAAAACATGAATAGTTCTCTAAAGAAGGCATCCAGATGGCCAACGGGCACATGAAAAGATGCTCAACGTCACCCCTCATCAGGGAAATACAAATCAAAACCACATTCAGATACCACCTCATGCCAGTCAGAGTGGCCAAAATGAACAAATCAGGAGACTATAGATGCCGACGAGGATGTGAAGAAATGGGAACCCTCTTGCACTGTTGGTGGGAATGCAAACTGGTGCAGCCGCTCTGGAAAACAGTGTGGAGGTTCCTCAGAAAATTAGAAATCGACCTACCCCGTGACCCAGCAATAGCACTGCTAGGAATTTACCCAAGGGATACAGGAGTGCTGATGCATAGGGGCACTTGTACCCCAATGTTTATAGCAGCACTCTCAACAATAGCCAAATGATGGAAAGAGCCTAAATGTCCATCAATGGATAAATGGATAAAGAAATTGCGGTTTATATACACAATGGAGTACTACGTGGCAATGAAAAAGAATGAAATATGGCCTTTTGTAGCAACGTGGATGGAACTGGAGAGTGTTGTGCTAAGTGAAATAAGCCATACAGAGAAAGACAGATACCATATGTTTTCACTCTTATGTGCATCCTGAGAAACTTGACAGAAGACCATGGGGGAGGAGAAGGGAAAAAAAAAAAAAAAGTTAGAGAGGGAGGGAGCCAAACCATAAGAGACTCTTAAAAACTGAGAACAATCTGAGGGTTGATGGGGGGTGGGAGGGAGGGGAAAGTAGGTGATGGGTATTGAGGAGGGCACCTGTTGTGATGAGCACTGGGTGTTGTATGGAAACCAATTTGACAATAAATTTCATATTAAAAAAAATAATAATAAATTTAAAAAATTGAGTCTCAGAGAATTAAGTAATTAACCTGAATAAAGGACACATCCTTAAAACAGGTAGGACCAATATTCAAATGCATGATCATTTACATAGGTTTTAAAAGCTATATGTATTGCATTAGATGGAGATACACCTATATTAGCACCTAGACAACCCTTAGCACACAGTGTGTCCGAAATAAACATCTCAGTCATCAAAATTATGTTAAAATTAGGTACCATTTTAATAGAACCAGAGGATTTACACTCTCAATTAAAGAGAGAACTTTTCTCAAACTGACACATATTAGTTATTTAAAATCATAGGATGCCAGAGAATAAGAAGACAGCAAAAAATTCTCAAAAACACTTTTTTTCATATTATAACATTCATGAAGAAATAATTTCTTCCATACTGTCAGGTAGTTTAAAAATCATGTCTATTGAAAAGATGTAACACACAAATAAAACAATGTTTTAAAAAAAGGAGACGGGGCGCCTGGGTGGCTCAGTCGGTTAAGTGGCCGACTTCGGCTCAGGTCACGATCTCGCAGTCCATGAGTTCGAGCCCCGCGTCGGGCTCTGTGCTGACAGCTCGGAGCCTGGAGCCTGTTTCAGATTCTGTGTCTCCCTCTCTCTGACCCTCCCCTGTTCATGCTCTGTCTCTCCCTGTCTCAAAAATAAATTAAAAAACGTTAAAAAAAATTAAAAAAAAAAAAAGGAGACAGGCATTGCTATTACTTATATTACAATTTTTACTTATATTACAATATATTACAATATATTACTTATATTACAATTTACTTATATTACTTATATTACAATAATATTACTGTCATTATTTCAAAATCCGATTTTGACTTGGAGGAGCAGGGACTATGAGATAAGGAAATAAAGTTGACAAAAGACAAAAGATAAGACAAAAAATAAAGTATTACTTTTAAATGAAAATTAACCTAAAAATTGACATGCGTCTTCTATATAGGTATATAAGTATTATAATTTATCCTCTGCTTTAAAATTCTGGTTCTGCAGAGACATCACTACAAGCAAGAAACCTACAGATAACAATGACTCTAAACGCTTATCTTTCAATAACCACACTGAATGTAAAAAGACGAAATGTTCCAATCAAAAGACATATGGTATCAGAATGGATAAAAAAAAGAAGACCCATCTATTTGCTGTCTACATGACAGGGATGCCCACTCTCACCACTGTTGTTTAACATAGTGTTGGAAGTCCTAGCATCAGCAATCAGACAACAAAATGAAACATGAGAATCCTAAATACAGAAAACAAACTGAGGGTGGATGGGGGGGGGGGGTTGGGGAGAGGGGAAAGTGGGTGATGGGCACTGAGGAGGGCACTTGTTGGGATGAGCACTGGGTGTTGTATGTAAGCCAATTTGACAATACATTATATTCATAAATAAACGAACAAACAAACAACATTCTGGTTCTAGGGGCGCCTAGGGTAGTTCAGTCGGTTAAGAGTCCAACTTCAGCTCAGGTCATGATCCTGCCATTCTCAAGTTGGAGCCCCACGTCAGGCTCTGCCCTGGCAGCTCAGAGCCTGGAGCCCTTTCAGATTCTGTCTTCTGCTCTCTCTGCCCCTCCCTCACTCACACTCTGTCTCTCAAAAATAAGTAAACATAAGAAAATTCTGGTTCTAGATGCAACTAATATTTGCAGAGTACTTGCTTTGTACAGGCACAGATACAAGGAACGTTACATATTCCTACTCCTTTCATTTTAATTAGCTGATTTATATGCTCTCTAGCCTTGAATCTGAGGTCAATAGTTTTGAACCCAAAACATCTATAAGGCCTCTGGGGCCTGACCAGAAATTCTATCACTGTATGACTGTGAAGTACTGTATGACTTAAACAGGTGCTTAAAACCATAAAGAACAATAGAAATGTTTCAATGTCACATCTTATTATGTGGTTCTACTCTAATCATTTTCCTTTTTGGTATTATTTTATGACATGATGAATAGTAATTGAGTGATATACAATTATCATTCCCAGTAAGGTCTGGCATGATCTAGCAGCAATGGGGACCAAGTTGAATCATCAAAGCATTCCTTAGAGGCAAGAGGTAATCTGGGCCCCAGGACTCTGCTCTGGCCCTTCCTTCCCTGCCCCTATCACTGCTTCCCTCCCCTTCCTTCTGCAGGGAGGGGGTTCCTATCAAGCATCTTCCACTCTCACTCCCTCACCTCTTCCAGCTTTGCTCAAAAGTCACCTTCTTAACGAGGCCAGCCTGGTCTACTTAAAATGGTAACTCTCTCTCCTTGATTTCCATTACCCTACTTTATTTTTTCCGTAGCACTCAACTTTATAACCTTCTACAGTATCTACTTTCTGTTATTTGTATTTTTTGTGTGTTCCCCATGCTGGAATGCAAACTTCCTCAAAGTGGGGACTTGGGTCTTTTCGTTCACTTGAATTCGTTCAACGAACGAAGTTCGTTCTTTCGTTCACAAGAATTTAAGAGGTATCTGGCATAAAATAAATGTTCAACATATACTGCTTAAATTTTTTGAAAGTGTTTTAGTGAATGAAATAGAGAAGGTATAATATGTGCAAAAAGATAAACCTCGAACCAAAATTTCTTTATATTCATTTATGTGGAAGAAAAATTTAAATGCAAGCAGTTAACATAGAAACCTAGTAAAGTTCCCCAAAACCTAAAATTTTTCTTTTGTCATATAATTATAAGAATACAAAAGCCTTCCCAATGCATCTTTCTTACTAGAGCATCTTCCAACTCAGTAATTCCAGAAACATCTAAACATTCTTAACATACCACATAAATCCCTTGCCACACAGGTTTTCAGTAGAGAATTGTAAGAAAATCAGCTACGCAATATTTTTAACTTCTAACTCCAAATAACCTGTTGCAAGAATCCGAAATAATATATTGAAGAGTCAGCATACATGGATACTTTAATTAAAAATTATTATCAATATTTTACAGAATTGGGGTTGAAAAGATCGGTGACTACCTACTAAGGAAGAAGTTGGAAAATGTGATCCTTCAACATAATATGCCAGTCTGGAATTGTTGACATTCTATCTAGACCAGAAACTTCTAAAAACAAGTGGTTTTTTTAAAAAGCTAAATTCCTTAATTCAAAAAATAATTTGAGACTTACAAATGCTAACACCTATCCTCAGTTCGGGATTTTTAGAGTCTCCAGCAAGTAAGACATGATTCTGCCATCATGAAGCTTATAGTCTTGTAAGAAAATGTTCTTCTATAAAATTGCTTTTATACAGTCACACAGATTAAATTCAAATGTAAACTGTCGGAGCCTGGTAAGAATTTTAATTAAAATGGAGCATACTACCCGACCTGAAAGAAGTAATTTACAAACTGGAGAGTGCTTTAATGTGAAAGTTTTTCTTCCTGTGTCAAAACAGCGATTCCCAGTTTTACAAAATATCTGTGATGAAAAAATAAAATCTTGGCTCATCGTCTGCATCCACTAGGGAGCAACATTAAAGTGTCAGCCTCTCTTTTCTGTACCAATCACTGAAGAATAGTGAGTCACCAAAGGACCAGCATTGGTTACCGAAATGAATATATTTTGTTCTGTAGTTTCCTGTCCCAGGGGCAAAAATACAAAGCAAAACAAAAAATGGAGCAACGTACAGCACAAAATATTCAATTCAAGGCATTATGCCAAGAAAGCAACAGAAAGTTCTACGTTGGAGCCAAAGGCTTCTTGGTTTCTTTTAAAAATTTAAATCGTGACAATTATCTTGATGTTTCTTGATGAATCAGATCTGTCTACAGAACAAAAGCATGCTCAGGAGTTTTGGGTACTTTGAGGAATAATTATTTCCTAAGCTTATTCACTTTTTTAAGAAAGCAACTTACAGACAGATTTAAAAGCTAGTGTGCTTGAGTGAAAACATTTGTAATCAGTCAACCTACAGAGCCATTTAGCCTGAACCGTCAATTGAAACAGAAAAAGGATTCTGGAAGGAAAAGGAACTTAAAAACTCATCCCACCAAAAAAAATAATTAAAAAAAAAAAATTGGTTAATGTTTATTTATTTTTGAGAGAGAGAGACAGAGAGTGAGCAGGGGAGGGGCAGAGACAGAGGGGGAGACACAGAATCCAAAGCAGGCACCAGGCTCTGAGTTGTCAGCACAGAGCCCGATGCAGTGCTCAAACCCACGAACTGGAAGATCATGACCTCGGCCGAAGTCAGCGCTCAACTGACTGAGCCACCCAGGCGCCCCGATATTTTTAATTTTCTTGCATACATTGCTCTTCCAGCTTTGTGGTCCAAACTGCTGCAAAACTTTTAAGTTATCACTGCTTTATTCAGTAGTGATGGCAAAGCTTGCATTTAATTAAACAGCACTGAGTGACAGTCAAACCTCTACAATGGCTATTTCACTTCTTTCCCTCTTGATGTAACTACATTAGTACATAGCACATAACACATTGATAAACCTACTCTAATAGCTAATTAACAGTAATTTATATTTTACCTTTCTAGCACATAAATACATATTATTGCTAAGTCGCAATTAAAATGCATTTATCAATGTCTATCAACGTACGGGTGTTTTCGTTTCTCTTGCTGCCTAACTACCCTAAAACTTAGTGGCTGAAAAAAAAAAAAAACAGTTGTTTTATTTACTCACAATTCTGCAATCTATGCTAGGCTCAGCCAGATGGTTCTCTTTGGCTCATCTTGCCGGTTTTCACATGAAGCTACGCTGAGCTGGCAGGGATCAGCTAGGACATGGAAAAGCCAGGCCTCTATGTCCGTGTGACCTCTCCATTAGGGTAACTGGAGTTCTTGCATGTAATTGCCCAGAATTCTTAAGACTTAGGTCCAGAACGTACATAGTGTCCCATCTGCTGTTTCGGTCAGTGGAAGTCGCCAACCCAACGTGCATTCAGAGGGAGGGGCCTACATGATGGTATAAGAATGCTAGAGGAATAGTTTATTGGACCCTCCTAATGTAACAGACCTAAAGGGAAACTTCTATTCCACCTTCAGAACTTACACTGTCTTTCTCTGGATTAGCACCATGGAAGAGGCAAGAAGAAAAAAATCTAAGCAAAATATGTGAGAGAAAGGTAACGGATGGGGTTGTTTGAGCAGGTGGAGGGGAAGGAGAAAATCCTTACTAGTAAGGGGAATACAGTCAACCATGAAATAGATAACTGAACAGAGTTGGTATAAAAATCTGTACCCTAAAATATGCAGGGGTTTTATGAACCGTTAAAGCATTTATTGGTAAAATTAGGAAGAAGTTGCATATAGAAGCTTAGTCATTGTTACGTATCACATAATCCTCAAGAAGCTGAACAAGGGGAAATGATACACCAGGTTAATACGGGAAAGTACGTACACTACACCCTCATCAGCCATTAGGATAACAAGCAGAATTAGTGGATGGACAGTGGCAAACAGTGGTTCAACCTTCACATCCAGAACTCACAGCCCACAACCCTGGGAGAGTGTGGGCTCTGTAAGCTTCTAGTCCCTCACTGGGAAAGGCAAAGAACACCCTCATTTCATATACCATTTCTATTCAGTAGCTTTATTTCAGGTCAATGAAGCCATTCTGAAACTTGAAACAATGTGGATCTCCCATACATGAGACCTATATATGAGACACATCATTTCCTTCTACGGAAGCCATTGGAAGGAATCATGGAATTCTGTTGCTAGAAGTCTTGGTGTGGGTCTTCCTTAAAAAGAGCAAATTAGATCTATTTGTTACAAAGTTGTTTTAAATTGCCTCACATTTGGTAACATGCCATGATAGTCATCTGTCAAGACTTAAATACACATGCCAACCAATTTAATGTAATATCTAATATATTCAAAGAAAAAAACATATATAACTGACTTTTACTGGCATCTCTTCAGTTTTTCTAATTTTGGACTTGTCCCTTTTCCCTTAATTTATTAAGTTTAAGGAAGGCATATCTTAGAAAAAGAAGAGAAAAAGCACATTGAAGAACACAAAGGATTCTACTCAAAGAAACTCACAAAATACATTTTCCTCAGTTTGACATATGGAGCATAATGTGCTGCAACATTAGCTTTCCTTTTTGTTTCCAAACATCTGCTAATAAGAATTTCTTCCTCCAACGTGCAAGATGCTTTCCTCAAGCCAACTGGGTCAATTAGCATCTACACCATTTAGGTAACCACACCCATTACATAATGTGTAACAAAATAGAAGGGCTGAAGTAGGAACTATGAAACTTCAACACTCAGGCCGCCTATCTTGTCATCTTGTCTTCCCTTTCCTAATGCCGCAGCTTCTTCAGGTGGACAGTGAATGGCAAGGACTATTCTCAAGGAGGGGGGACAGTATGGTACATTGACAGGAAATGCTGACCTGTAACCACAAGGTATCAGGATGCTTCAGTACCACTGGGCAAATACTGAGATGGGCAGAAAAACTCACGCTCTGTCTCCAGGACGCCATCTTCTTACACACAGGGTTAGATTCAATAACAATATGTATGAAATTATTTAAACATTGTGGAAGTTAAAAGGCTCTAACTAAATTTAAAGTAACACAACAAGTAGGCTCAATGTCAACACTGCCTCTCTATGCTTCGTGGTAACAATCTGGAACATAAAGCACCCAATAATATGAGTTGTTGATAGTCTTTAAAGAACTTTCACTTCCATCTTCTTTGGTTTATGAAATAACATTCATTATTTGGTGTTTACGTTTGCCAAATTTGGAAGAAATTTGGAAGAAATTAATTTATGGTCACATCACAGAACTTTAAAAGGACAAATTTTCCAGCACCATTATTTACAAATCCAGAAAAATAAGATTGAAAGTTTCCATTCATATCATTTTTTATGAAGATGCAATTATTGAGTAAGAATAATTCAAGTAAGAAAATTAGATTTGGTTGAGGTAAAACAAATGAAAAACATAAGCACTTGGGAAATACACCGTACAACACAGGTTAATCATTACTGTTGCTCTCTAAGAGATGGAAAATACCCACGTAGGAGAGGAAAGAAACACAAAAGTGCGGGTAGAATCTTTAACAGAAAGGCCATTGTTTACCCAGAAGTTTCACACTCCAGAAATATGAACACCTGCCAGGTAATTAAATACACCCACATGCACGGTGTTCCATCGCACTTTTTTTTTTTTTTTTTTTTTTAATTATCACCATTTATCATCATCACCAACAGGTAATTTTCTAAGCAACGTAAGATCTGGACTGCAACTGAGGGAAGCTAAACACGTGAAATTAGTTCAAGCTACTACCCTCGGATGATCAGTTGCACATGCGCCCGCTCACAGGGAGAAACTGTCAGGCATCAGGATCAACTCTGTGTTCTCTTGCCTGTCGGTGATATAGCTAACCACAGAGTCAAGAGCAGGGACGGCTCAGTGAAATTAACTTGAGTAGGGTGTAACTCGTTTCTTCATCCCGCACCCAAGCCAATTTGGCTTTCCACACCCATTGTATCTCCAAGCCCAATTAGGTGACATCTATCTTAAGCATTTAAGCTCCTTTAAAAGACTTAGCTTTTAACCTTTTGCATTTTATTGATACTATTAGCAACTTATTTTTTTTTTATAATGCCACAACTAAGTATGAAACTTCTGCCTTGATTAGGATAGAAAGAAACTGTGCTTTGAAAAAATTTTAAAGATTCTCCATATCAGCAATCTTCAACTCACAGAGAGATTTTACAACACAACACAGCAGACTTTATGCACACATACATACACATACATAAACAGACACGCTTAAACCACATACTAAAATATACATTTCATGAAACATGTCATACCTTTAGTGTACATGAGAGTCTCCATTATTTTCTCTTCTATTTCTTTTTTTATCCTGCTCATGGTCCCTAATTTGGTTTTACCATCCCACTAGCTGGGGAGCAACCAGAGTTTGGAAAACAGTTCCCTCTTTCATAAAAATCACTCCTGCCAATCACTATGATACTCCCTGCAGATGAGATTAAAAAGACACTCCAAAGGGGTTGGCTGATTTGTAAACAGGACTGTTTCTGAAACATGAATGAACCAGGCAGCAGGATATCAAGAGCAGATGCGCACTAACTGTGTGTCTCCAAAAGCAAATTAGTCACTTACCGCTCTCTTGAAAGTGTACAATAATAGGCCTTTTTGGACAGGAAAATGGAAATGTAAACAAGATTTTTATTTTTTCTTATTACGTAGGCAAAACATTTTTTAGCCGATAATATCAAGTGTTGAAAAGGATATGGGAAAAAGTGTGCACCGTTATTGGGACTGTAATTTTGTACAGCCGTTTTGAAGAATGATTTGGGAGCATATAACCAAATTTTAAACGCGCAAACCCTTCTGACCCAGCAATTCATCCAGTAATTTATGCTAGGCTCTTACAGATGCACAGAGATCTACATTTCAAGACAGTGGCCATTGGTAAGGAGATACTGAAGGTACAATCACATTCTTTAATTATATTAAAAAATGTCCAAAAGATAAGGTCTTTCCATACCATTGTTTCTCAGTAGGATAATATTGGCATTTGAAGCAGGATATTTCTTCATAAAATTCCCCTACATGTTTAAAAATACTCCCCGGGTGGGGGCGGGGAGAGTGGTACCATCTTAGAGCGAGAAAACCACTATTCCATGTGCCCTGTAAAGAATTTTTTCAAAATGTATTACAAGGAAAAAAAGAAAGCAAGTTGCAGAACAACACCTATTGTATGACTGCAATTATGTGAAAATAAATCAACCACATTCTGGTGTATGTGCCCAGGAATGCACTGAATTGGGGGGACATCAGAAGACAGATTTACAAATTCTGCCCTATGAGCTCCAATATTACTTGATTTTCTTTTTTAAAGAATTTCTTTCTCTTATTTTATTAGGCTAACACTGTTTTATTTGGGGAAACTAAAATCCACAATATACTCACAAACCTAAAGTGGCTATTTGGAGAACGGTGATTGAGCAGAGCCTGTTGAAAAAACTATAAAGCAAGGAGGGACGGAGAGGAAGAGGAAAGAGTAGGTACTAACGACCCGAGTCATAAAAGTCCGTTTCCTTCCTAATTACAGTGACAAGATCTCTCTTTAATATACTAATTAAGCACACATAAAAAGACAATTTAAAACATGGAAATTAAACACTAACACTACCTAGGGCTCCACTGTCACCCTCCTCCCACAATACCGGTAAAAATACTACCTCTGAACTCTGCACCCAGCTGTCCCTCTGCTCCCTCTCACGCACCGCGCAGCTGGCCGACCTGCCTGCCCCACCAGGTCAGAGGCCGCATGTTATCCACTGACCCCTCTCTACGCTACCTCTAAGAGTTGCTGCTCGGTAAGAGGCTGTTGAATGACGGTTTTTGAAAAACTCTGTGAAGCAAATAACCTCACTGGGTATGAGTTTTGACTAGTCTGCAGGGTTGAGATGAGTCAGAGAAAAGATGGTCCACGTTCCATAGCAATAGTTGAAAACGAAATTACAATTGGGCTTTCTAATAAAATCCTACCTGGTATTTAGTATTTTGCATTCCAACTTTGAAACGAAAAGAACTGAGCAAAGGCACACCAAGCGCTATCATTGTAGGTGGGCAATTATTTTACGAGGATCACCTCCAAAGTAAAATCATCAGAACGATAACCGCAGTTTGTGGCACGCACCACATTGACCATCTAATATCCACTCCCCACCCTTTCTTACTGACACAGCACCAATTAATGTCGGGCAGCCATGTGCCCAGATAAAAGCACATGACGCCCTTACAGCCAGTGGTGGGCATACACTCTTCGATGTGATGTAGGCAGAAGTCACCAGAAAGAGATCGCCTCTCCCAAAAAACCCTCATTAGAAGAAAGCCCTCCCCTCTTTCTTACCTCTTCTTTCAGCTGAGAGTAAACCCTAAAGATGCAGCTGCCCTCTTGTACTCTTAAGGAGGAACCCACGTGACAAAGATGGCCCGCCCCACATAACCCCCACCCCCACCCCCAAATAGGAGGACCTGGTCCTTAATAGTGTTGAGCAGCTGCATGACCCTGGACTGCCTACCTGCTTGACCTTCTGTTACCTGAGAAAAATCAATGTCTGTTTACTCCAATGCAGAGGTTTTCTGTTCCAGCTGAAAACATTCCTAGCGATATATTATCTGTGGGGGAAAGTCAGCAACATAGCACTGAATCCCCTTGCTGAGACTGTAGGAGGATCATGGATATATAAGAAAACGGAAGATCTGATCGAGGGAAGATGCAATATATAAATGAGTACTGCCAACATTCGTTGGGGTGATACACACGGGCACACCAGTGTTTGCCTTTTGCCACCACCTCTCAATAAGATGGGCTTTCCATTCCCAGGCTTGCAGATCCCTAGGCTTTCCTTCTGTTGGCAACTTCTTTTGGAGCTAACCACTCTTTGGACCACATTAGCAGCACATCCTAATTAGCTAACTAAGAAAACATTACTAACAAACCTGAGGCAGGTTCTCAACACCACAAATTACCCTAAGAGGACAACCATGAAGAAAACGCATGTTTCCTTACACACCATGCTTTATTACCCATTTCCACATTTATCAGCTGCCACAATCAATTTTCATTTAGAGGATTTCAGCTTGACTTACTGTTGCTTCAATCTGAACGCATCGTCCTCCACCCCCCCCCCACACACACACACACATTCACACATTGTTACTTTTCATCTCACAGTTAATGTTCTACTGTTTGACCTGGATTTCCCTAACCATACTCGTGAAAAAATGGGCAGCCACACTCATTAGCATGTCCCTCTGAGAAGGCTGCATGATTTACAGCCAAAACAGAAAGGCACCTATACCAAGGTACTTGAAAAAAAAAAAATCAACCCAAGTTTTATTACTTACGTTTTAGTTACCAATTCCATAATTTTTAAAAGAAATGTATACACATTTTCAGAAAAGTTTCATAAGCAAACTGTCATTGCCTTGGATAACATTAGAAACTCAGGGCCTGGGGCACCTGGGCGGCTCAGTCAGTTAACCAGCCAACTGTTGATTTCGGCTCAAGTCATGATCTCACAGTTTATGAGTTCAAGACCCACGGGGGTGCTCTACACTGACAGTGTGAAGCCTGCTTGGAATTCATTCTCTCTCTCTCTCTCTCTCTCTCTCTCTCTCGCCCTGTCTCTCTCTCTCTCTCTCCCCACATACACACACACCCGCCCCTTCCCTGCTCACTCTATCTCTTCTCAAAAACGAATGAATAAGCTTAAAAAAAAAAAAGAGAGAGAGAGAGAGAGACCAAAGAAAAATTATTAACCCAACAAAAACCAATGCCCACGCATTTTAGAGGATAAACAGTTTCTGGCATAATGTCAGCACCAAAATTTATGTTTAATTTGTTTTAATAATATACATTATAAAACATGAGAAAATTTAAATTTCATTTCTTTTATTTATATTGTAAAAGAATTTACCTTTTATTACCTTTTGTTAACAGCAGTAGAGATAGATAAAAAACACCAAGACTAAGTCATCCTATCTCTATGAAGCATGTCTTTAATTTCTGTGTAGAAGCTGGGGGTTCCTAAAATGTCCCTGAACTATCTGGAAAATGAACTAATCTAGGTAAGGAAAAAAAATCTACAAGTAATTTCAATGAGAAAACAACTGCAAAAAAAGGGGTTTTAAGATATGATATTTGGAAAAATTTAAAAAAGTTCCTGAACATACCATTTAAGAGTATGTGATGAGGAAATCATAAAACTAACTTGGCAAAAATTTTTGCTATCTACAGTCCTCTCCTAAAACTGAAGCTTGGAGCCATCACTGAGTTCTGTTATGGTCTATGTGAGTCCTTCCAACTTTAAATTGGAATTAAAGAATTGTAAGTTAACTTGACAAAATCCTCTCTAACGACAAAGTGATTTCCTGGGGCTAGCCGAAAGAACTTTGAATATGTTTTTTTGTCTTTTGTTACTTAAAAAAAAAATTTTAATGGTTTATTTTTTATTTTTGAGAGAGAAGAAGAGACAGAGTGCAAGCAGGGGAGGGGCAGAGAGAGAGACAGAGACAGAGACAGAATCCGAAGAAGGCTCCATCCAGGCTCCGAGCTGTCAGTACAGAGCGCAGTGCAGGGTTCGAACTCCCAAACCAGGAGATCACGACCTGAGCCCAAGTCTGATGCCTCCCCATCCGCCCCTGTTTTGTTTCTTTTAAATTTACGGCTGCACCCTTGTTCTCTCACACGCATTATGTCAACAGCCTGGTAAACTACGCTGTACTCACACCAAGTCAGGGCTGGAACACTTACACGACATTTACACATGCCGGCAAAGGGCAAGACAACAGGAACCAGCATATATGATGTGCCTGAGATACAGCGGTGCTTAACTATGCTTTTAAAAAAGCACTCTCATACTTCCCCTCACTACTAATGAAAGTAATGTAGGATATTTCTGAATGGCAGCTATATTACATTTCTCTACAACTAGAGAAAAGCCAGCATAATCCTGGGTATCTACTGCCAAATTATGGATCTGGACTTAAAAGAATGATGCTCTAACATCAACTGACTCCGTGAGGATTGAAGAGCACGGGAATTAGAAAGATACCCGATAGTAAAAGTACTTCATAACATTCTCACTGTGATAAGTGATGTAATCAGAAGTCAGGCAACTAAACACAAAAAGCTAATGAAGAGGTATCTTCCCCTACCACACGCCTTTCCAAAATACATAACTTGTATGATGTCCTTCCTTCATGTAGCACCTCACATACCTGTTATGTCTTTGCTGATACAAAATAGTACATCTTTTGTACAATCCACACAGACGAAGACACAGGAGCCCATGGTTTCAACCTAGCGGTTTTGACGCCAGTGGGAGGTAGGAACCACACCTGCGTCATTCCCCTTCTGCAGAAGCACACCCACAATCGGTACTGTGTTTTTAAGCCATTTGTTCAGTTTTTTTTTTTAATTTTTTTTTTAACATTTATTTATTTTTGAGACAGAGAGAGACAGAGCACGAACGGGGGAGGGGCAGAGAGAGAGGGAGACACAGAATCCAAAGCAGGCTCCAGGCTCTGAGCCATCAGCCCAGAGCCTGACGCGGGGCTCGAACTCACGGACCATGAGCTCGTGACCTGAGCTGAAGTCAGATGCTTAACCGACTGAGCCACCCAGGCGCCCCCATTTGTTCAGTTTTTACTGAAAACTTCCTCTACTTCTTAATTGGGCTACGCTGAAACATCTAAAGTTTCGATGATCTAGAAGTTGAGTCTGGGCAAGGAAAATTTCAGGTTACTGTGTGTCTTGGTACTTACTTCCATCTGAATAAGGAATCAAACTCACAAACTTGATTACACAGAAATATTGTTCATAAAAGGACTCCTTACTCCTCCCTTGAAATCTCAGAGAGAAAAATACAGAACTCTGACCAAAAACACAGAAAGGCAGATGTATTCAGTCCCATATGCCCCCTTAATTTATAGAGACCAAAGAAACTATATTTATCCATACAATTTCAAAACTCCAATAATTGTTTGATGCTACTTAAGCAAAAAGAAAAGGTTAAATATGAGAAAATTTAAATCTCATCTCTCACATCATAGATTCACCTTTTATTACATTTGTTAACAGCAATAACAGAAATAAGAAACAGCAGGGCTGATCCTAGGAAACCATGTCTCCATTTTCTGGCTAGAAATTCGAAGTTTCCAGAATGTCCCCGAGCTCAATGGAGAATGAATTAAATCTCAGTAGGAAAAAGAGTCTTGAAGAATTTCAATGAGAAAACAAATTTATTCCTAGAATAAAGCTGTTTTTCAAAACAGATCTTAGAATAAGTGATAGTTCCTCAGTTAAATAAATTTGGCTTTATAAACATTAACCACTACAGCAACAAAAACAATAGGAATAGGCACCATGGCTTTCGTAAATTCCTTTCAGTTCTGAAAGGTTCCTGGATCATCATCGCCTATATTACAAGTATAGGTTAATTATAATCCATATAAGAAAAAAATTCAATTTGAGGCTGCAATATTACCCTTTTTAATTGTTTTTAATGTTTTATTTATTTTTAAGAGAGAGAGAGAGAGACAGAGACAGAGTATGAGCAGGGAAGGGGCAGAGAGAGGGAGGGAGACACAGAATCCAAAGCAGGTTCCAGGCTCTGAGCTGTCAGCACAGAGCCCGACGTGGGGCTCGAACTCACCAATGGTGAGATCATGACTTGAGCCGAAGTTGGACACTTAACCAACCGAGCCACCCAGGTATCCCTGCAATATTACTCTTTTAATGCTGCTTGCCACATGAAGGTACTAACTGAAATGTTACGTTCCCAATCCTTGAAAAAACATTATTTTCAACTCATAGTTGAATCATTTATTATAGTTTGGAATTCTGTGACAATATCTCATGATTTAATGCGCTATCCTCTCTCCCACAAGGACTGGGGTTGGGGCGAGTCCTTTGGTCTTTCATACTATATTATGGTTCCTTTAAAGAAGATTCATAGTCATTTGACTCGCCTCCTCCCATCTTTTCTCTACTCAGACAAACAAGTGAGTCACTCATGAATGCTGTAAGACTGGCTACTCATATTTTGGATGCTTGAGCATTTTGTTCAAACAAGCATGGATATATGATGACTATTAATTTATTCCAGTAGAATCACTAATAGGCTTAACAGGTTGAACAAGATCTTATGCAGAATATTCTAGACTTAAGAAAAAGAAACCTGTCCTAGAAGAAAAAAATAATCAGTCAGTTACACATACCTGTACACCTTTTAAGAACACTATCCATGGATCTCTCACAAACCAATGGAATTAATGAATATTGGTAAAAAATTTCTGAAGGACACTTAAACATACAGCAAAAATCTCCTTTAAAAATAAAGTTGGCTACGGACACCTGACTGGCTCAATCAGAAAAACATGCTACTCTTGATCTTGAGGTCACAAGTTTGAGCCCTGTTTTGGGTATAGAGATTACTAAAATAAATAAACTTTTAATTAATTAATTAATTAAAAAAATAAAAGTGCCTACATGTGATCCAGAGATTCTGACAATTCCTTCCCAGGAAATAATAGCCAAGTACACAAAGATACATGTGCAAATATGTTCACTGAACCCATGATTAAAATAGAAAAAAAAAAAAAAAAGAAGACATATTAAATGTCTAATAATATCAGGGGATTGATTAGTATATATTTCCATGTAATGGAATACTTTGAAGATATTAAAAATATAGTTAAAAATAGCAACATATGGGGCAGCTGGGTGGCTCAGCCAATTAAGTGTCAGGCTCTTGATTTCAGCTCAGGTCATGATCTAGCAGTCTGTGAAATCGAGCTCAGCATTGGGCTCTGTGCTGACAGCATCGTGCCTGTTTGGGATTCTCTCTCTCCTTTGCTCTCTGCCCCTTCCCAGCTCGTGCTTGCTCTCTCTCTCTCTCTCTCTCAAAATAAATAAACTTAAAAAAAAAAAAAAACCAGCAAAATATGACATGACATTTACTCGAGAAAAGAAAGGAACCAAACAACACGTATATTATCATTGCATATATCTAAGTATATTTAAAACTTTAGGTAGATCTACACCAAAAATGTTCAGAGTTAACTGTAAATAATGAGGTTGCAAGCATTTCTTTTTCCTTCTTAATGCTTCTGTGTTTTCTTTTCTTTTTACGTTATTTTTGAGAGAGAGAGAGAGCTCCAGCGCAGAAGGGGCAGACAGAGTGGGGTCCACAGAGGACCCAAAGCAGGCTCTATGCTGACCACAGACAGCTTGATGTGGGACTCAAACTCACAAACCATGAGATCGCGACATAAGCCAAAGTCAGACGCTCAACTGGCTGGGCCACCCAGGCGCCCCATCTACAATATATTTTATGTACAGCTTTACCTGGCTGTGACTGGTGAAGTCATGCCTGGATAAATTTTGACAAATTTTGAAACAAATACTGATTAGATAACGGCTCACCATGATATCCAAACCACCACCCTACATTTCCCGTTTGCCATCCAGGACTAGACTGTGATCTAGAAGATGCTGCCAACGTGCTTGCCAACAACCTCTCCCGGTGCGTGTTGGTCACACTTTTCGTTCTGGTGCTTCTTTCACCTTCTTTCTAGTGTCAGGGAAGAGCTAAACGCATTCAATAGGCACATAGTGACAAATTCTTACATGCCACCTAGGCTGGGTTACCCAAGCCACACAAGCTAGTGGGAGCAAATCCTAGGTTACAGGAAGGTCCAGATTCATTTGGGGCAACAGGCAAACACAGCAACAATGACAATAATATAATGGCGCAAGAGAGTTAGGTACACACACGGTACTTACTGAGCAAGAGCAGAATTGGATAACTGCCCAGTAAGGCGAGAGTTGTCTGTCAAAGGACTCAAAAAATCTAGATGGAGCTAAATGTTAAAGGCAAACTCAGTAAATGGAAAACACAACTAGACTCTAGTTATGCTGCAATCTGTATGGGTCAGGGTTCTCCAGAGAAACAAAACCAATAGGGTGTGTGTGTGTGTGTGTGTGTGTGTGTGTGTGTGTGTGTGTGCATGACCATCGTCTAGACAGAAAGATATTTAAGGAATTGGCTCATGCAGTTTTGGGGGCTGGCAAGTCCAAAATCTGCAGGGCAGTCTTGCAGGCTTGAGACTCAGGGAAGAGCTGATGGTACAGCTCAAGTCTAAAGGCAGAAATTCTGGAGGCAGAATTTCCTCTTCCTTGGGGGACTTCAGTATTTTGATCTTCAGACTTTCAACTGATAGGATAAGATCTCCCAATTACATTATGGAGGGTAACCAGCTTTACTCAAAGTCTAATAGTTAATTCTTTTTCTTTAAAATTTTTTTAATGTTTATTTATTGTTGAGAGAGAGAGAGAGAGAGAGAGAGAGAGAGAGAGAGATGGAGTGCAGGCAGGGGAGTGGCAGAGAGAGAGGGGGAAGACACAGAATCCAAAGCAGGCCCCAGGCTATCAGCCCAGAGCCTGACACGGGGCCTGAAGCCATGGACCATGAGATCATGACCTGGGCCGAAGGTGGATGCTTAACCAACTGAGCCATCCAGGCACCCCGATGTTAACCTTATCCAAAAAATACCTTCACCGCAATATCTAAATGGGTGTTTGACCAAACGCTGGGTGCTGCTGCCTAGCCAAGTTGACACATAAAATTAGTCACCACAAAAGCCACATCAGAAAAGTGGAATAAGAAATAAAGGCAATAAAATTAACAGTTCTTCAGCCCTTTATTACAGTTTTGTCTATTTTCCATCTTCCCTTTTCTCTCCCCCAAATTCTGTATTTATTTCTCAGTCTTCCTGTCTACTGCTCTTGCTGTTAGGAGAGGACTTTCAGATGCTCTGGGCCAACCTAATTTTCTAACACCTTCCTTCCTCCCTCCCTTCCTCCCTTCCCTCCTTCCCTGCCCCCTCCCTTCCTCCCTTCCTTCCTTTTTTAAAGATTTTATTTCCAAGCAATCTCTACACCCAACGTGGGGCTCAAACTCACAACCCTGAAATCAAGAGTCGCACACCCCACCGACCAAGCCAGCCACCCCTCTTAACTTTCTACAGACTCAGAACCTAACCACAATTTTTTACTTCTGTGGCTTCAACTAGCACCACTGTGCAGATTAAACCCAAAATCTGGGCCGCCTGGGTGGCTCAGCAGTTAAGCATCCAACTTCGGCTCAGGTCATGATCTTGCGGTCAGTGAGTTCAAGCAAGCCCTGTGTCGGGCTCTGTGCTGACAGCTCAGAGCCTGGAGCCTGCTTCATATCCTGTGTCTCCCTCTCTCTCTCTCTCTCTCTCTCTCTCTCTCTCTCTCTCGGCCCCTTCCCTGGTTGTGTTCGGTCTCTCTCTCAAAAATAAATAAACATAAAACAAAAGTCTATTTCAAAAGAACCCCCATTGCCAAAATCCTGCTGAATACAGGATTGGCAGCTTAAGCTGTATGAGTCCAAAGGCTAACAAAACTGTCCGCCAAAGCCAGCTCCTCCTCTATTCAAGCATGACTAGTTCCCCACTGGCCAATGAACTCAGCACCAGGTTTCTTTACCTGGTGACCAAGTCCCTCCCCATTTAAGCCCCAGGCTCTCTCTACAGTTAATCCCGGTATTGCATTCAGTCATGTATTTAACATATGCTGGGTCTAGTAGGGGGTGAAATGATGTGTCAAACAACATCAGCTCTCGGCGTGCCTGGCTGGCTCAGTCAGTAGAGCATGCAACTCTTGATCTCCGGGTTGTGAGTTCGAGCCCCACGTAGTGGGCAGAGCTTACTTAAAAACAGACAAACAAAAACAATGTCGGCTCTCAAGGCACTTGATCTGTAAGGACACACACAGTTAAGTACAAACACAGTATAACAGACAGATGCTCTAAGATGGGTAGGTCTGGAGTGCCTTGAGAACTCAGGAGAGAGCGAGGCACAGAGAAACCAGCAAACAGTCTACAACATACCTCAAATGCCACATCTCTAAGGGTCAGTAGATTTAGCCAAATTGACAAACTGCAGGAAAGGCCACCCAGTCAAAACCAACAGCAATTATAACTTGGCAGGGAAAGTTAACAAGGAATCGAAATACGTTTATTTAACTAAAGGATTGGAAAAATCAGCTTTACAACTAAACACAATTCAAAAGCCACATCTACTAAAATGATATGATTATAAAATAAGGAAATGAACGTCGCTCCTCATCAGGGAAATACAAATCAAAACCACACTCAGATATCACCTCACGCCAGTCAGAGTGGCCACAATGAACAAATCAGGAGACTATAGATGCCGGCGAGGATGTGGAGAAACAGGAACCCTCTTGCACTGTTGGTGGGAATGCAAACTGGTGCAGCCGCTCTGGAAAACAGTGTGGAGGTTCCTCAGAAAATTAGAAATAGATCTACTCTATGGCCCAGCAATAGCACTGCTAGGAATTTACCCAAGGGAGACAGGAGTGCTGATGCACAGAGGCACTTGTACCCCAATGTTTATAGCAGCACTCTCAACAATAGCCAAATGATGGAAAGAGCCTAAATGTCCATCAACGGATGAATGGATAAAGAAATTGCAGTTTATATACACAATGGAATACTACTTGGCAATGAGAAAGAATGAAATATGGCCTTTTGTAGCAACGTGGATGGAACTGGAGAGTGTCATGCTAAGTGAAATAAGTCACACAGAGAAAGACAGATACCATATGTTTTCACTCTTATGTGGATCCTGAGAAACTTAACAGAAGACCACGGGGGAAGAGAAGGAAAAAAAAAAAAAAAAGGTTAGAGAGGGAGAGAGCCAAAACATAAGAGACTCTTAAAAACTGAGAACAAACTGAGGGTTGATGGGGGGTGGGTGATGGGTATTGAGGAGGGCGCCTGTTGGAATGAGCACTGGGTGTTGTATGGAAACCAATTTGACAATAAAGTTCATATTAAAAAGAAAATAAGGAAATGAATTAAACACATATACACAGAGGCTGATATAGTCAAATCAATGCCATCTTTCAAATTAGTGATCTTGAGACACTTAGTCCAGGAATAAGCCTGGAAACTATCGCTCTATATCAAAATTTGAATACCTGGTGATAGCTTTACGGACTTTTGCTGCGTCATGACTTCAAATGGTAAAAACTGAAAACCAACCCAGATGTCTATCAATAGGAGGATTACTAAACAGTGTAATGAGGACTGTAAGAACAGACACCAAAATGTTGATGAATCTGAAGCAGGCAGTAGGGCTGGCTGTGTGGGGAATAAAATTCTGTAACAAAGGAATCTTTTCCACGACAAATTAATCACACAGCTAATACGTGCATACAAACCAAAAATATAAACGTGCTAACAGATTCCAGATTCAATTTTGTAAAGACTTTGTAAAATTTTTGTAAAACAGATTCCAGATTCAATTTTGTAAAAACAATGTTTTTAGCAACGCCGGCAACACTGGATTAAAGACACACTCTCTCAACAGGACTATTATAAAAAGAATGCTTTCACTGCAATGTACAGAATGATACTTCCATCAGGTTTTTCTTTCAATGTCAAATTGCATCTCTCTATTTGTAATGATCAGTGTTCCAGAACTATGTTCCACGGGAAAATTCAGGGCGATCACCACTACTACAGTCAACATCCCCGTAATGTGGCAATTCCTTAGCAAAGGCAAAGAAGTAGAGAGAACTACAACCCAGTCAGAGCTCTCAATGCAGGAACATGGGCGCCTCGGTGGCTCAGTTGGTTGAGCGTCTGACTCTTAATGTTGGCTCAGGTCATGATCCCAGGGTCATGGGACTGGGCTCCACACTGAGTGTGGAACCTGCTTGAGATTCTTTCTCTCTCCCTTTGGCCCTACCCCTGCTCATACACTCTCTCTCTAAAAATAAATAAATAAAAGCAGAACAGCAGAGTCCCATTTCAGAACTTAATTAATAGCACGAGCCTAACAAGAAAAACCAAAGTAGAATTTTAAATACCTATTTCTGGGCTGTTTCAGAGTTCAAAGTCCAGTGACAGTTTAAGCATCAATTCTTTAGTTGAAGCCTTTTTGCAGGACCATAAAAGGCACAGTCTGCCATATAACAGTGTCCTTCTCAATGAAATCAAAGAATGAAACAATGCCCTTTCTCACTGAAAGAAAAATGAAAGAATATTTCTACAACTGGTCAAGATGGGGTGAAAGGGAAAAAAAGAATCAAAAGAACAATGAAGCAACTTGTGGCACCGTTAAAAGATAGCTTCAAATAACAGAAAACTTCAACACAAGCACTACTTTCTAATCTACACCAAAATTTGGGATTTTGATGTTATGTCATAACCTGAGATAATGGAGCAAAATCACCTGAGTGAAGCCTCCGTTCTGCTGTGTAGAAAAAATTAGGGTGAAGCCTCCATTCTGCCGTGTAGAAAAAATTAAAGAGGATAGCATGACCATCACTCAACACAACATAATTTCTCTTAGAAACGACTGAATGGAAATGCATACACTCAGGACGGTATTCTACACAACAGGGGGGAACACGCAGGATAAAATGTCGATGTTTGGTCAACCACAATGTTTTCGGCTCTCTTCTAGAATTTCATTCACTCACCAAATCCCACGTAAGTCAAATGCAGAGCGGCTTACAGAAGGAATTTCAGACGCTTTAACTGCCAGCTCAAGGAATATATCCTTATTTTATTCATTATCTTCTTTACTTTCATACCCTTTCCACCTCGCCATGGACACTCATTTCGAAGGGGAACTATCAAATGAGAGGTATTGACAACTGGAAAACATCCATAATTTTCAAAACCTGTTGTGTGCCAACTGGCAATAACAATTATCGGGGAAAGAGGACTATGTAGAAAGTTCATGACTTATATAGTTCTACAATTTTAGCAGTTAATATTTAACCCTTCCTCTGAAATCAGAAAAAAAAAAACAACAAAAAAACATAATATCTTTCTTACAGGCTCTGTGAAAAATTTAGGACCACTCAGAAAGAACTCTATAATGGACATACATGCCAAATATTAAACCAGCATGGACAGTCTCAACTTTAAGCAGAACTCCAAGGAGAAACAAAATTCCCTTTTATTACCCCAAATAGAGAAACGTGTTTACTGTATTCAGTGACCAAAGTCATAGTATATACTGAAGTCGCCAGAAATTCAATTCTTGCCCGATCATCTGTTCTATCTGACATCAGTTCAGACTATCACAATTTGGAATCTTTATTTTTCTTACTGTTTGTTTTTTTATTTTGAAGGGGAGAGGGGCTGAGAGAGAGAATCCCGAGCAGCACGGAGCCTGATGTGGGGTCAGTCTCATGACTGCAAGATCATGACCTGCACCGAAATAAAGAGTCAGATGCTTAACTAACTGAGCCATCCAGGCACCCCTAGAATATCACAATTTGGGCAGCTACTGAGTAATTTTTAAACCCCCCAAAAAACAAAAACAAAAAGTACTTCTTCTTTTACTTTAGATTCTAGAGATGATGTAATTTCATTCTCCTACACATTTCAAATGAGGAAACGGAGGCCTAAAGAGGTGACAGAACCTTCCCAAGTGTCAGAGTGTTAAACACTAGAACGTAAAACCTTCAAAATTCCAACACTCTCTCAACTTCATCCATTGATAACCACATTTAGATCTCTCTCGGTCTGAATATTTGTATGTGCATATAAAGAATGTTAAGAAGCACCAGGCAGCTACCATCCTTGAGTTTATACTTTAGCTCAACTTCAGAGAGAGATATGTAACAGTAAAGCAAATCATTCCTTAATTTATTATTATTGTTTAAGAAGAAAAGAAAGACATTTAGAAAGAAAGGGATCTTGAACTCACCCCAGAAATACAGGTGCCATTTCCAACAAATAGAGAAAATTTAGGCTGAAAATTGCCTAAATCATTCTAGGATCGAATATAATTAGGAACATCATTCTAACATATTCTCAATCCAGACATCATGCTTGAGACCCTAACCAGACAGGGCAGATGTTAGTCTTAAATAACTGATCACTAATCCGATTGTTTATCACTATTAACATGGCAGAAACAAAGGATGTGGGGCAAACACAAACAAGTCGTAGCAGACTTGCTCAGACTGTGTCAAACCAGCTGAGCTATGAAAAAAGGGGTTAGTGTTAGAAAAAAAAAAACAGGACATAAACCTAAACATTTAGGAATATGAATAAAAAGTAAGTTAGTCTCTATACGACTTTTAGCTCATAAAATTTTTACATAAGATTTGTCTCATGTGATCATTACCAAACTCTGGAAGCTAGACATGACAATCCTCCCATGTTGCAGAAGCAGAAACCAAGAAGGCGACAGGGCATGGCCTGGGTCACAGAGTCAGCAAAGAGATGGAACTGAGAAGCCCACGTGCTGACCACGGAAGTTCAAACATCAGATCAGAAAATGCCTTGTGTGTCAAGACTTTAGACTTTAATTCGTAGGTAATGAGTTTAACTAAGAAGTGACATAAAGACTGTTTTAGCAATATGGAAGTTCCTCAAAAATTAAAACTAGAAAATCCCCTATGATTCCCCTTCTGGGTATTTAATCCAGAGAAAATGAAAACATTAATTTGAAAACATACATGCGCTCCTGTGTTCACTGTAGCATTATTTACAATAGCCAAGATATGGAAGCAACTAAGTGCCCATTTACAGGTGGATGACTACAGATGTGGTGTGTATATAGAGTGGAATATTACTCAGCCATAAAAAATAAAATAAAATAAAATTGTGCCATTTGTGACAACAGGGATATGGACCCAGAGGGTAGTATGCTAAGTGGAATAAGTCAGAGCAAGACAAATACAATCTGATTGATTTCCTTACGTGTGGAACCTAAAAAACAAAACAAACAACAAACAAAATAAAATAGAAATAGAATCATAAACACAGAAATGATGGTTACAGCAGGGGGGTGGTAGGGGCGGGGGTGAAATAGGTGAAGGAGATTAAGAGGGACAAACTTCAAGCTATAACTAAATAAATCACAGGCATGTAGCAGCATAGGGAATGTAGTCAATAATATTATAATAACTCTATATGGCCACAGATAGTAACTAGACCTATAGTAGGCATTTCATAACATATATAAATATATGTCAAGTCACTATGTTATATACCAAAAACTAATATAATATTGTTGTCAACTATATTTCAACAAAAAAACCCAATGATAACTAATTTAGGAACATTCATTTGGAAGCAAAGTGCGAGGTGAATTTGACAAACCAAGGAATGACTGCAGAGGGAAAATTGTTAAAGGACTACTGAAATGATGTGGTCCTCAAACGACAAGGGCTGGTAAGTATACTGTGGGGGCCCGTCTCTAGTGGTGATATTGCGATATAAGAAGTACACATGTATATGGTCTTGGTTTGTGGCACACAACTCCCAGGACCCTTGGAATTTCTGGAGGGGCAAAGATGATTGTCATTCACAGCAAGCCCCTTTCCACCACACTGGAATATATGTCAGTCAGGTAACTCTAGGTGATAGGGGCTGGTTACCAGCCACATGATTAGAAGGTTAGAACTTTCAGCCCCACCCACTGTCACTCCCACCCCAACCTCTGGGGAAGAAACAGGGGCTGCAGATGGAGCTCAACCATAAACGGCCAAGGATTTAATCAACCAGGACGATGTGATGGGCCCTCCATTAGAAACCCTAAAAAATGAGCTTCTGAGAGCTTCCGGTTGGTGAACACATCCACGTGCCAGGAGGGGACACCACAATTCCTCGGGGACAGAAGCTCCTGTGCTCCCCATGTGTACATCTTCATCTACATCTTTTCTTACAGACTTTATAATGGACTAATACATATTAAGTAAGCATTTCCCTGAATTTTGTGAGCTTATAGCAAATCATCAAACCAGAGGAGGGCGTTGTGAGAACTCCCGATTTATATCCAGTTGGTCAGAAATATGGGTGACAACCTGGGACTTGCAACTGGCATCTGAAGAGGGGGACAGTCTTTTCAGACTGAGCCTTTAACCTGTGGGGTCCAGGTAATTAGTGTCAGAATTACTCAAGGGAAGGGGAAGACCCACACAGTTGGTCTCAGACATGTTGTCAGTGGTTTGCTAGTCTTGGTTATGAAATGGTTAAACTGCCCCCCAAAACAAGATTTTTTTCCTCCTATCAGCCCTCCATGCAGGGTGCACTCAACCCAGAAGACATCACCACCACCTACCCCCGAAGACAAAATGAGACAAACTGAAGACCCAGCTCCCATCTCTCCTCCTGGGAGCAGATAGAAGTCTCCATTTAAGAGTGGACTGAGGCTCACTAGGATAGGCCGTTAAGCCCCTGCCTACTCTGCTACTTTTATGGTTCCCCCCGCCCCCCATGAGTGTGGTGGCCCATGACTCATACTACAGAATAAGGAAGACCTTGTTCAGAAAGAAATTGCTCACTGGTTTGCTACATAATGGGAGAAGCGAGGGAAATGAAAAGTCAAAGCTAACCCCTACGATCTGGTCTGATAGCTAGAAGAACAGTGGTATCCCCAACAGAACAGGGACGGGGGAGGAAGTGTGCAGGAAAGATGTTCTGTTTGAGAAGACAGACAGACAGACACATAGAAAGTGTCCAGGGGCTCTAGACAAAGGGGGTGAAATGAATACAAGCATCAAATCTAGACCCCTTTCAAAGCCCCACTAAAACTGCAATAAACGAACTGTTTTCAAAAAAGATGGGGAGAATGGGAGGAGAGGTAACAAGAAAAGTTTTGGAAGCTGGAATAGGAAACAAGTTGAGCAGTACCTGACTTGAGACTTGATAAAGCCAATCCTAAACCAGCGTGGAGGAAAGCTAAGAACCTATTCAATTTACACTGCAGAGTTCTCAAAGTTCAGGCATGGGTCGTACCAAGTATTCTAGAAGTAGAGGTCAACTGATTTTCTTGGGAAAGGGGTAACAGTTAAAATAAGCATTGACTGAAGATTGCATCTGCAGTCTGAACACCACATCCCCCATCCCACTCGAAGCCACCAGTCACTGCCCCTCACACACCCCCCGGCAGAAGACCGGAAGTTAATTCTCACAAGAGGTTAAAACAGAGGGTTTCCGGCTTGAGAATACAAGGCACGGTCGAGAACCCACCAAAAGCAGAGGGATTAAGTAAACTGATGCACTCTGAATGCTAAGATACCCAGCCTTCTTTCCACAGTCTCTGGATAGCTGACAGCCAGGACTCACCCTCCAGCTAAGAGACTAAACAAGTTTTCTCTGGAGAATCTGACCAGCCTACAATGACCTAAGGTTACTGACAACAGGGATCCTGCACATAATCTGCCCACCCAACCAACAGGCTGCATCAAAACCCTCAGACCCTCAAAATGGCCTTTCATTCCCCCACTTATAAATGAGTAGACAACCAAAGACTACCAGACATCTCAGGAAAATCACTAAAATGAAATACAGAGAGACCAAAAAAGAAAAAAACAACTTGGAAGAAACACTGTTGAAGGTAAGTAACACTTATAAAACTTACGAATATTCTCAAAGAGGTAAGAAGAGACAGTACATCAATGAATTAAAAGCAGGTGCTATACAAAGGAGAAATGAAATAGTAGAAATGAAAAGCTCAATAGGAGGGCTGCAAGAGAAAGAAAAAGAAATATCGCAGAAAGGAAAACAAGACAATGAGATGGAAAAGCATAGAGAAAAGATAAAGGTGGAGGATCATTCCAGAAAATCTAACATCTGAAATTATAAAGAAGAGAGAAAATTAGGGAGAGGAAACTAAAAATTATTTCAAAAACTTCTTTCAAAACTAAAGCAAAAGATTTTCTAGATTCAAAGAGCTCATCAAGTATCCAACAATATTAATTAAAACACACACACTCACACCGAAGGACATCACTGAGATTTTGGAACACTGAGATTAAAGAACTGACTCTAGGGGCGCCTGGGTGGCTCAGTAGGTTAAGCGGCCGACTTCGGCTCAGGTCATGATCTCGCGGTCCGTGAGTTCGAGCCCCGTGTCGGGCTCTGTGCTGACAGCTCAGAGCCTGGAGCCTGTTTCAGATTCTGTGTCTCCCTCTCTCTGACCCTCCCCCGTTCATGCTCTGTCTCTCTCTGTCTCAAAAATAAATAAACGTAAAAAAAAAAATTTTTAATAACTGACTCTAAATCTTCTAGAGAGGAAAAGGAAGTTACACACAAAGGGTCAGGAATCAGGATGTCTTGAGCTTCTCTGCACCAACATTAGAAAACTAAAGACACCAAAAGAACTAAGAAAGCTATGTCTTCAAAACAGAAAATTTAAGTAACAGATTTTTAACCCAGGATTCCTTACCCAGCAAAACTATCAATCAAATGAGAAATAGCCTGTTGTACAGTATTTCTTAGGAAGCTACTGGAAGCAGAGCTCCACCGAAATGAAGGACTAAACCAAGAAGAAGGTGTTGCGGGAGACAGGCATCATGAGAGAAGAAGTCTCTAGGATAAGGAGAAAAGAGTGACAGTCATGCACCAGCCACAGAGAAATATCAACCTAGGTTACAATCGATCCGAAAGCTCTGGGAGAAAAGCGTCTTCAAAAAAAAAAAGATAAAATTGATAGAATTCTTAAAGTAAAAAGAAAATACTGACAGGGTAGAGTTTGCAGTTGAGATAATAACAAACACATAAAACACACACACACACACACATCCCCAAAAGGGCCGGTATTTATGCCAGGGAAAACAAAAGGTATACAGTAAAGGAAAAGTAATCATGTCTGATGAAGGGCTCTGCTCTAAACAGCGTATGCTGTCTTAACGTCGTAAACAGCGAAAGCTGAGCTACACAAAACCACAATATAAGTGTACAGTGGGGATATGGGGATGCGAGGTGAACGTGTATGGTGGGAGTCAGATGGAGGAGAAGGAAACCAAGCTAAATTTTCACCTTGAGAAGTCAACAGATAATACCTCAGACTACAAAGGAAAACATGAAATAGCAAACCGAGCTGGATGTTTAAAGATATAGAAGTATATTTCTCAAAAATCAGCTAAAAACTTTAAATGACTATCCATGACCTTTGGTTCTCCACTCTAGTCAACCTACACTGCTCATTTCCATGGCCTGAAGCCAGCTCATCATCGAGGGAAAGGTTTACAGTATGAAATGAGTCACCATAAATCTTCTACCAGCCACTAGGGAAAAGTCAAAGCAGGTAGTTTAACTGTCCCATAGCAGTGACCTCTTAGTCTGTCCATGCTAAAGACAATATATGACCTTTCAAAGTGCTGTAGTAACCATTAGTCAATGAATAATTTTATCACTGCCTCCTCCTTATGATTTTCTTTCCCCTCAATAGCTATACTTCTGATCACTCAGCACTCAACAATAAAACTTAAAAATTAAAGTATTTAACTATTATCTCTAACCAGGAAAATAAAAACCACCATATATGAAAAGCATACTTCAGCTTGGTCTAGATCCACAATGCTACCTGAGAGCTAACATGATCTATTTCTAACAGGAAATGGGGGGGGGGGGGGGTGAAACTGAACAAAAGAGACACAATAGGTAATTCAGAACACTTTCCAATTCTTTCTAAAACAGATATGACCATGGCTCACCTTAACATACTCCATTATGACTGTCAAAACATAAAGGACCCAGCAGAGTAAAAACATTTCTAGATTTCTCCCATTACCTCTTCTCCATTAGCCCAAATAATCAAGAAAAAAAAATGAATAACCAAATATGCCACTATGATTAGAATACAGTAAAAACTGTATATTTCTTAATTATGCTAAATATTAAATTTTAGCTGTTCATATGTTTTCAGTGAGAAAGCCTGAGGAATGTGCAAAGTGATTTCCCAGTGGAGAAATATTTAACTAGGGGGGAAAAAAAAAGACTATTGTTATTTGGTCCTGCCCCATTAATATAAACAGACACTTAACGCAGCTAAGATTTAAGTAACTAGAACAGTTTCCCAGACTCAGCATTTTTTACCTCCCCTTCCCTTTCTCTCTTCATTTTTATAGCTACAAAGAAAACTGTCCAGATTCATTTCTGGCTACAGAAATGGGGAAATCCAGCTCCATAGAACACAATCATTGCACAGTGTTCTAACAGTTCTTCACTGAATTTTTTTCAAAGTTCAAGCTAAAAAACAGAAGTTCATTTTCACCTTGGAAATCGAACTTGAAAGAAAAATGTGACCTCCCAGAATTTAATTCCTTCCAAGGAACTCCCTCAAGAACATAAATTGTTCAGACATAGCCACTTGGGGAAAACATTTTCAAGTCATGTTTGATATGTGAAGCTACATGGGACTTGACAGGAATAATTTTTAACAAGCTCAAGTCTGTCTTTTCTTTACATGTTCAACACGAATTAAAAACATGTACTTTACCAAAAGCTCGCTGGATTCTATAAACAATTCAGATCCTTTTACAGAGAATGCACAAGGGAAGTGGAAAGGATCTGTAATGCTTTGCATGTTGTTTGCTTAAAAAAAAAAAAACAAAAAACCCACAATCTTTGAACAGAAATCAAATGTAAATGCATGCCCATATAAAACAGAGGTAAGTAAAAGACAAAAAAATGAAGTGGGCTTTTCAAACTGACAAAACTGACTGTTACCCATTTAAACACTCCTAAAAAAATTTTAAAAGAGCCAGTACAAGCAGCCTCTTACAAACAGATATAAAAGTTCTGCATATACCTGCCAATTGCCCTACATGACCCTGCAGGCCACTGGTGGTTCACCTTCCCTCAGCTGGCCTGGAGCTCCTACCTGGAATGAACATCCGCAGCCAACATTCTGGCTGAGTACAGGGTCTAAAGTGCTCAGTCCCATGCACCCACACCCCTGGAAACTCTCCTATCCCCTGTTTCCCAAGCTTTACATGCACATGTCCTGCTATCGTAAAATCATGAGGTCTATCTCCCCCTAAAAAAAGGAATTTGGAAGCCTGATCTAAGTCACTCATGTTACGGAGGAAGCCAGGGTCACACAGCTTAGGGAAGGGGTTGGGAGGATAGAAAACTGTGATCTTGTATCCTGGCTGTCATTTCTAATCCATTTTGCCATAGAAAATTCTTCCATGATGATTAGGCCCTGCAGCACAGCAGGTCTGGGTATCGATATTTCAGGAAGAACAGATTTTGGGGGGGTGCTGCCCTGTGCCTGGTTATGCTTTACAAGCATGGTTAGTAAGAGGAAATGTATTTGTCGGTTTAAAATAACTTACAAATTAACTTTTGTAACTTGACAAGTTTCTAAACTACAGATTACATGTGTAATAAAACCAACTCATTGGAACTCAACAAACCAAAACCCCTAACTTGATTTTATCTGATCTCAATTTGAAAAGAGGAAAACAGCATCAAAACGAACTGATATCAGAGGTGTAACCAAAACACCATTTTTAGAGAACATGCTGAATAAACTGAATCCAATATTCTAGACTCTCAGAACTGAATTATCAAGATGCCCAAAACAATGATCTTAACTCTCACATTCAGTCCAATTATCAAACCTAGCCATCAGCTATCCAGAAAACTCATTTAACCACAGCACATGCACACTCATTAGGAAATTTTAAGAGTTCGATCAAATAATTAAGTCCAAGCCTTTATTCCGACGTCTTAACTTTATGTTTAGATTTTAATACACTCAGAAAAAAAGGTAAAAAAATAGTTTTAAAAAATAGTAAGAGGCAGTCCAAAGTACCAATTTTTATTGTTCATTATGGGCTAGGCACTGTTCTAAATACGTCATTTTATCTGTACAACCATTAGTATGGTGCCAATTTTACAGAGACAAAAAATATTAAGCACAGAGAGGTTATGTAATTTACTCAGGGTCACACAGCTAGTAAATCTTATCTCTTAACCGCTATGCTCTGCTGCCTTTTACCAAACTGCTATAATTATCTCTCATTTCTCCAAACTACAATGGATTATACTACACTAACAGCTACTTTGTGGGCAGATTATTAACTAAGGAAGTAATCCATGGAAAAGCTGCATTATATCAGGTAGAGCAAAGTAGGATTCAGCTACAGCAACAGAACACCAACCACTCAGTACGTTCACACTGGTATATTTTTCTGGTGTTTATTCAATGTGTATGTCCCATCCACAATTAAGATTTCCCATGTCTGCCTAAGGTTTTCCTAGTTACGTCTTCTAGGAGACACTAAAATATCGAAATGAGGGTTTTACATAATCAGTATTTAGAGAGAATAATCCTCTCTTCTCAGATTTTGTTTAGAAAGTATGTCCCTACCCTATGATTGTGGTGAGTCACCTCCCTGCTCTCTGGATGTTGTTTAAAGTTCCTAGGGAAAGGGAAATCAGAGAGGCTGCCTTCAACCCTGAGGATGAGGAACAAACCCAGGGGCTGGGATACTCATCTCCAAATACTCATCTCCCGCTAGCCAGCATGCCTCTAACGCACAAATCGGCAGGGAGCCAACGATTCTTAAAGCAAAACTCTCATTGCTGCACAGTAACGAAGCATTAGTTCATAAACCCATAGTGTCCTGGACCATATGGTCCAGCTTCTAGAGGAGCCTCTGGGGACTCAGCTTTGGCAGCCCCAGTCGCAGCCCTCGAACCAGCACAGGCGGCAGGTCTCCGAGCTGACTCACCTCTCTGGCTCTGCAGACTGCTGAGCCTATCCCCACGGACTCTGATTTAGGAGGTCTGGTGTGGGGCCAAGATTTTGCATTTCTAGCAAATTCCTAGGAGATGCTCATGCTGCTGACCCAGGAGTTACAACTTCAGAACTGCTGATTTAAGTTCAATTCTTGGCTGGTGCCACCAGAAAGCACCACATAGCTGAAGGTATTCGCCATCAACGGAGGCAAATGTTCTAGAGAGTGGAGGGAAGGCCAGCCAGTCTCATCCTATCCTCCATCCCTAACAAGTAAACTAAGGAAACCTTGAGGTACAGGCTTGAGATAGTACTTTACAATGTGACAACATTTAAACATGGCAAGCTTGGGGAGAGAAGGGAAAGAGAATAGTCTCCCCTAATAGAGCAAATAAAAATAAGCTAGACATTGAGTGGTGCCAGGGTGGCTCAGTTGGTTAAGCATCCAACTTGTGATGTCGGCTCAGGTCATGATCTCACAGCTTGTGAGTTCGAGCCCTGCATCGGGCTCTTTGCTGACAGCTCAGAGCCTGGAACCCGCGTCAGGACCCTCTGTCTCTTCTCTCTGCCCCTCCCCCACCTGCGCTCTGTCTCTTTCTCAAAAATAAATAAACATTAAAAGAAGAAAAACAGAATAAAATAGAAAATACTGATCAACTCAGCCCACCTCATTAATTTTTCAATATTAAAATGAACTTGAAAATTCACAAAAACAGAATTGCAATCATTCACATATAGTGTTAACACAGAACTCACCTATGCCATATTTTGTCTCTACCCCTTAGCAGTTGTATGACCTTGGGCAAACTACTTTACCTCTCTGTACCCACTCAGTAAAATCAGTAAAATGGGGGTGGTACTATGTATCTCCTCCAGTTTTTATGAGGATTAAATGAAACTGGCACATAGTAAGTATCCTATAAATGTTAGCTATAAATGTTATCCCATAAATGTTCATATGAATTATTTTTATTGAGCAGACCTTGCAATTTGCAAGCAATATATTTAGATTATGTAAAATATATTAATGGCCCTCAAAGACATTTCTCCCACTTCCATCATGCCTTCATTCCCTGCCATCATTACCATGGGTGAATTTGCTCAGTCCCTCGATGTTTCTATAGACTACTAATTTTTCAATTGAACCACCCAACATTTAGAATAAAAGGAATAAGTTTAATCACCATCTTCCCACAAAACAAGAGCCAAAGTTACAGCACGAGATAGTTGACAGATCATTGTTTTTTAATCTTGTCGAGCTAAATCTAAACAGACACGTATGTTGCAAAGGCAGGCACCAGCCAAGGTGAGAAACCTAGAGACAGATGTCTGATTAAAGTCTTGGTAAAGCGGGAGGGGAAATGGGTTATCTGTTTCTTAAAGGAAAAAGAGAAATGTAACTTCTCTTTAAAAAACAAAGCAACAGGGGCGCCTGGGTGGCGCAGTCGGTTAAGCGTCCGACTTCAGCCAGGTCACGATCTTGCGGTCCGTGGGTTCGAGCCCCGCGTCGGGCTCTGGGCTGATGGCTCAGAGCCTGGAGCCTGTTTCCGATTCTGTGTCTCCCTCTCTCTCTGCCCCTCCCCCGTTCATGCTCTGTCTCTCTCTGTCCCAAAAGTGAATAAACGTTGGGGAAAAAAATTAAAAAAAAAAAAAAAAAAAAACAAAGCAACATAATTCGTTAGCAAACAGGCATACTAACTACTCAGCTAAAGAACCAATAAGGAGAGGACACAACCAACCATCTTTTGACTCAATGATCTGTTTGCTGTTAGGATACAGAGAACTGTCACTGGGGGTCAACAACCTTAGATACAAAATAGGGTTAATTTTTCCAGAAGATGGGGATGGCATCAGAGACTTAGCAATCTACTGGGCTGATAGAATTCCAGCACATCTCCTCCTAGATGCTACCTTATGAGTGCAATTTACGAGCTCACAAATAACACAGAGAAGAATCCCTAGGGAGCCCCAGAAGCTAACAAACCTCTGTCCACTTGATAACTCTTGTGTAAACAGACTTCAGAAAACCGCAAAAGGACTTCACTTGGGAGCCCACACAAAATAAGAAGCTGTCAGAGAGATGCACCCTAATGCCTCTCCTCTTTAAAACAGTCTCTGGATGTCTATGACCTGGGGAAAATTCTCACAATGTAAGCTAAGTTTTAAAAAATCAGGACACAAAACTACTTATAGAGAATGATGCCCTATGTTCCATTAAAAAATGTTATCTGTTGCTATATTTAGATATAGAGCCAGTCATATAGATATATCAGCAAACAAAACAAAACAGGAATTGGACACTCTCTGGGTGGTGATACTTTTTCTTCTTTACATACTCTGCATTTTACAGGTTTGACCTTTATGGTGAATATACACTAATCTTACAATCAAAACTATTTTATGACCTACTTCCTAAAAGTTAAGGCTTTTTAATGTACTTTTACTTACACAAAACTTACATCATAGGTTGTGTTATGTTTCTGAGGCTACACCCATGAATAATGTGTAATTAGTCATTTCTGTATTAATTCAGTGCAAACCTTTCGTCTTAAGCAGGTTAACAAACAGGAAAAAAAATGACTCAAATGACCACAGTTGCTTCCTCCACATGTATGTCATGTCACTCTGTCACTCAGTGAAATTAAAATCCCAAACAGACTTCATGATCAGATGCATGTATTTAGCCAATGAAAACACTATCTCAGAGTAAAACATTCACACCAAAATTCAAATGCAGCCCTATAGTGGTAAGAGTCCCCTCCCAAGCCAGGAAGTAATTCACATTCAGCATGCAGGATATCCAGATAGAAGGCAGAAACTGCCCACTTTTAAATAGACTCAACCTACACTGTGTTGCTACAGACATTTAACACAAGTCCCTCCTCCTTTTTCCTTTCTTAATAAAGGAAAAGATTAATCATCTCTTGGGAAGCTCCTATTTAAAATATACCTAAAATGAAAGCATTGGCAATAAAAAAAAAAAAAAGACCTTAAATTAACACTCTATTTCAATGTTAATTAATCTAATTTTTACCAAATGATTTGCATTTTCGGACCAAAAAAAATGCAACTTCACAAATAGAAAAAAGAAACTGGCCAAGAGACATACAGAAAATGGTGAAAATAATCACTTTGAATTATGTATATGAATAAAAAAAGAACAGGATAATCCTGAAGTTATGTGTATAGCAAATGGAAGGAAAATAACGTTAAATAATATTGTTATATTTGCATGAAGAAACTGGAAGGACAAGGAGAAACTAATAAAAGTGATTATTCTAGTGGGGGTGGGGGGAGATAGCAAAGCAGATAGGGGACAGAAGCAGGAGACTTCATTGCACAGCTTTTTGGATCTGTTTTTTCCAACAATGTAGATATATTGTTCAATAAATTGAATGAAAACTGATGCTAAGATGCTCGGGGCTGCATCATGATTTTCCGGCAAACTCAGCCCTCACCTAACGTGGAGGTAAAGAGCACTGGCTGTGGAGTCAGGCTGCCTGGAGCTTCTGAACATGCCACAGGCTAAGCTAATGGGTATGACTGGGGGGGGGGGGGGGGGGAGGGCAATGCCCTTGCCTCAGTGATGGTCACAGTGGCCAGGCCATGAGCTGGGAAACCACAGTGCTCCTCAGCAGTAGCTCTCAGATGCCAAGAGAATGAGGCATACACAGCACAGCTCAACTTCCTTTGCTACACACGGTCTCTGAGCCCTCAGAACGTCTCACTAGACCTCTAATACTGTCACACAGAAAGCCCCCATTCGATTTTACCGTGTGGTACTGCAATTTAAACCAGCCCATTACCACGTAGTCCTCTATATACTGCTGATAACATCTTGACCAGCTTTTATTTTTAATTTTTTTAATGTCTATTTACTTTTTTTTTAAATATGAAATTTATTGTCAAATTATTTACTTTTGAGAGAGAGAGACAGAGAGAGAGAGCACACACGAGCAAGCGGGGAGGGGCAGAGAGAGACAGAGACACAGAATCCGAACAGGTTCCAGGCTCCGGGCTCTGAGCTGTGAGCATAGAGCCCCACTCGGGGCTCAAGCTCACGAACCGAACCGTGAGATCATGATCTGAGCCGAAGGCAGACGCTTAACCGACTGAGCCACCCAGGTGCCCCTTGACCAGCTTTTAAAATCAGAAAGGGAGCTGGGAATCGAGGAAAGTATAACACAGGACATCCCTGCAGGAATAACCTGAAACAGTTGTCTGTCCTCCCAGAGCAAGATGTTGCTTTTCTGCATGCAAGGAAGTTTCTTGTAAAACAAATCAGAAGAATAAGTCAAAATAAAGCATTACTAAAAAAAGAAAACTCCACCAACCCACCAGGAAAAAAAATCTTCCAGATTTATATTTCTTTCCAGAAGGTTTATATTTCTTTTCTAGAACTTAATTTTTAAACAAAATATGCTCTGAACATTTCAAATCAGTATTTTACATGTGTGGGAAGGCCTCTGTCCACATGCTTACAGGAAGGTCTTCTGAGTTAGATATATTCTAAAAATCCAACTTAAATTGGCAATTAGGATTCAAAACAGATTTTCTTTTAGAAACAATGTCACAAATAAAGGTGAACTTTATTCCTGAATTTTTTTTTTATTTTTTCTTAATATTTACTTTTGAGAGAGAGAGAGAGACAGTGTGAGCAGAGGAGGAGCAGAGAGAGAGAGAGACACACAGAATCTGAGCAGACTCCAGGCTCTGAGCTGTCAGCACAGAGCCTGACACGGGGCTTGAACCCACAGCCTACGAGATCACAGCCTGAGCCGAAGTCGGACGCTTAACTGACTGAGCCACCCAGGGGCCCCTATTCCGTACTATTTAGTTACGCATCTGCTCATCCACGCGAGACTGTAAAGTACCTGTCTTATTCATCTTTGAATCCCCATAACTTAGCACCAGTACAATATCCCAAGATACATCTCCCGATTGGACGAACATCCTGCCGCCCTCCACGGACAAGATTCCTAACACACAACAGAGACCGGTGTTTCCAAAACTTGGTTAATCAGAATCACCTGGGGGTACTTGTCGGCCAGGCGTGTTCCTGGCCTCACCCCAGACCTGATGACTCAAAATCTCCAGAATCGCGGGGAATCTGTTTTTAAACAAGGCCCTGGTGTGTGTGATGACTCAGAAAGAGTGGGAAACACGAGATGAATGAAATAGTGCTAACATGTGCTCCGAGTTCCAGGATGCCCAAGGAAAGCCGAGGTGTGAGCCGAGCCTCCCGGGCTCTGGGTGGGAGCATGAAATCAAGTAGCAGCAGGCTGGGCAACTGAGGTAAAGGGGAGTTCCTCCAGCTAGGAAACCAAGTGGGAGCTGAGCGGGTGTGCAGCTCCTACAATAGGAGGAAATAAGGGTGAAGAGGGCTCCGAGAAAGAGGACATACACACAAAGGCCCCGAGAGAAGGGCTCGCTCTTCCAAGCCTCCTGTAAAGCAGAGGGAAGCAACAGCCCTTCACACATTGCTGTCAGGAACCATCGACGCTTTCAGATCCCCAGGCAGAACGCTCCGGTTTTTCAATCAGAAGGTCGTTTTTGTTTTGTTTTTTTAATGGGTATTTGTTTTTGAGAGAGAGAGAGAATGAATCCCCAGCAGCTTCCAACACTGAGTGCAGAGCCGGACGTGGGGCTGGATCCCACGACCTGAGCTAAAATCCAGAGTCGGTCGCTCAACCAACTGAGCCACTCGGGCGCGGCCAGATCAGAAGTACTTTCGTGTTCATCACCGACACCCGCTGTCCCCTACTTTGGGCAGCTTTCACCACGCAGGCTCCAGCTGAGCAGCCTCACAGGGGTCGGCCGGGGTAACAGGCACACATCGGTGCACACACAGATGCTAACTCGGCCTTCTCAGTCATCTGCACAACAGGAAATGTTAAATACACGTTAGCGACGCGCCAGGAGCTGTGAGAAGTGGCTTAGATGCGGGTCTCAAATTTCTTAGCCATCTACTGAGAGGTTTCAAAACAAAAAGACGAGGAAAAAGGAAAAGACCAAAAGACAGGGGCTTACTCCCTCAGATATGTGCCAGGACTTCGCCACATCTTCTTGGGGTCGGTTTTCCTCATCTGAGTGCACAATGTCATGAGTCCAAGAGAGACAGCACCGCAGGATTTCAAGAGGGACAAGCCTGCCGTAGTTCAAACCCCAACTCCCTCGCTTACTAGCTGTGAACGTGGGTCAACAAATGACTTGTGCCTTAGCTGCATCACCTGTCAAACAGACACAATAACAGTATGCACCTCCTGGAGCTGTTGTACACACAGTAGACCCCCCTCACCCGCGGTTCCGCTCTCCACGGGTTCGGTTGCTCGCCGTGGCCGCAGTTCAGAAGCGGGCAATCCTCCTTCTGACACATCTTCAGAGGGTCAACGGCAGCCTAACACGATGTCAGAAAAAAACATAGTATGCACAGGGTTTGGTACCATCCAGGGTTTCAGGCCCCCACTGGGGGTCCTGGAAGGTCCCCCCACCGCAGATAAAAGGAGACTCCCATATTAAAGAGTCTGGCCTAGAGTAGCTGTTGGCGTTAGCAGGCAATACAAAGTCACCAGAAAGCCCGATACCAAAAAGTTGGGATTGCACTCCTACAACCGCATTGATATTAGTAACGTCATTTTTTACTTGAAGGATGCTAAATGCTTTGACAGACTTGTCATTTGATCCACAAGGAAAGGGACTGAGGCTGGGACCCCCAGGGCCTTTTCTCAGAAGAGCCCTCCCTCAAAAACAGAAGCTCCCTCTCTTCTGCTACATTTGTCTAAGGCATTGCTACGGTGCTCCTTCCGAGAAGTGCCGACCACAAAGGTAACATGTGAAGGCAAGATTACCATCGTCACCATCCTGTTGATTCTGAACTTCAAATCCTGCAGAACTAATCTATCCCAGGGTAAAAGTCAATTTGAGGAGAAATTAGATAAAAAAAAAAAAAATCACTAGGTGCCTAGCTAGGTATAAAAGCATTTTATTTTATACCTAAAACTTAATTTTTTAAAAGACATTAAAATGACAGCCCAAGGAAAGCACTGCATCATTTTTTGTTCTGAATTTTCTTCCAAAATATTAAAAAACTCAAATATTTCTCTCATTAAAAAAAAATTTATTTGCTAGTCTCAATGCAGAAGAAATTTTAATATTGGGTTTTCCTCTTATATACAGGGAAATTAGATTATTGCTAGAATCACGTTCCAAACCTAAACGTAGGTAGTTTTTTGAACCAGGTAATTGTATTATACCCAAGAGTCAATAAGTAAATTGATGTTTTGGCTTAAAAGGACACTTTCACAATTACAAAAATAAATAACTCTCTTGTAGAAATCTGACATATGGCAAATGCATTTAAACTACAATTCTCCTTCCATAATGATGTTAGCACTTTTTAAAGATGAGGAGAAGCCGTGACCCCTAACCCCTCAAGACATCAAGCTCCATGCACTCCATGTGGGTCAAATATGATTAGAAAGAGTCCCTATAGTCATGAAGAGTTTATTTCAGACACACACACACACACACACACACACACACACACACACACAAATGTTTAAATCCCTAATCATAAGAATCAGAGAGGGATTATCATCGATCAGTGATATTTGCAAGTCAGTGTAATATTTGCAAGTTAGTATAATATCAGTGATATTATACTAATATCATCAAATAGTAACTCCTCATTAGAATCACAAAATGCCAAGGTAGAGGTTATTTTAGTCAAAGTCTCTATTTAAGGAAACTAATGCCTGGAGGTGTTGAATAAATTAATCGGAATCTCCACCAGAAAATGGCAGCATGAAGTCACATTCCAGTCTCCCAATTCTCAATCCAGTGAGACCTCCTGTCCATTTCAGGGCTCCTCAAAGCGCGCTAAGCACACGGTGGCATTTGTTACACATCCCGAAGCTCTGGCTCAGTAAGGCTCGGGAAGGATCTGGAAATCCGTAACTTTAACGAGAGTTCTAGACAATTCTCAGTGTCAGGCAAGCACAGAAAACACTGCTTTACTTCATACAGCCTCCTTAACCCGAGGCGCAGCCTGACTGCCTAGCTACTGTCAGTTTCTGTCAATACATTCAGGGGCCCTCCAGGGATTAGAGGGGGGTGGAAACCACATTCCTACACCAACACCCTCCCTAGCATGTGGTATGTTTCAATGAAAGCAAGTCTTAAGCCAGTTTCACCAGAAATACAAACATTTTATCAGCAGGCAGGCAGACACAAATAGAACCACACTACCTGTTCTTAGAAGGGCAGTGAAGCCTCCACTCTCTGTCTTTAGAATTCTGACAGGCACCTGCATAGAAGGCTAATTCTGAGGAAGAAAGACATTCTGACATCAGGACAGCCAACCCTCTGGTTGGGACAGTCTGCTGTGATGTAGGACAATGCAGCTAGAGACCTCGAGCACCATCCAGCAGTATTAGGCTATAGCATCTAACACAGGCACTGCAAACTCACATCTTCTTCATGTAAAGACAGTGCCTATAAAAATCTTTCTGCCAGCCAACTATCTTCAACACCACTCATCTCTCCTATAAAAATTGTATACCTTTGGCTCAGGTCATGATCTCTCAGCTTGTGAGTACGAGCCCCATTGTTGGGCTCTGCGCTGACCACTCAGAGCCTGGAGCCTGCTTCAGATTCTGTGTCTTCCTCTCTCTCTGTCCCACCCCTGCTTGTACTCTGTCTCTGTCTCTGTCTCTCTCTAAGTAAACATTAAAAAAAATAAAGAAACAAATCACATAGGGCTTGAAAGAATGAAACAGGCTATGAGGTTGGGTGCCTACTGATTTCTGCAAAGTTTGTTTTGACTGTTTACAGACCGGAGAGATAACTATCCACATTTCTAGCTATTACTATTTTCTTTAAATCTTTTTTTTTTTTTTTTTTTTTATGTTTAGAGAGAGAGAGAGCACAGGGGCGGGGGTGCCCACGAGTGTGGGAGGGACAGAGAGAGGGGGCAGGAGAGAATCCCAAGCAGCCTCTGCACTGTCAGCCCAGAGCCAGCTGGATACGGGACTCAAAATCATGAACTGCAAGATGATAATGTGAGTGGAAACCAAGATTCCAATACTGAACCGACTGAGCCACCCAGGCACCCCTACTATTACTATTTTCAATTAAGCACTTATTTTGTCAGCAAAATTAATGAAGTTTGGCTTCTAGGGAAAGGAGCATACTAGTGCTTCAGCACAAAACCTTAAAAAGATAAGAGTTTACTTTTTCATTTGTTTTTAAAGTTGTTTGTCTTGTTCATGTAGATTTGGAGCCATGAGTATTATAGTCCCTCCTGACGGTTCTTCTCAACAGTGAGCACTAAGAAACCAAGTACTGGTTCCATTCAAATATGTACTGAGCTATTCCATTCCAGGCACTGTTCTGAGCTTTGAAAAAAACAAAGATGCAGCCACCCTTGACCTCAAGCAGCTTGCTGTCTAGCAAAGGGGAGCAGAAGTGAATACACAATTTCAGCCCATGCTGGTAAATGTGGTGATAAAGAGATACACTGGAGGCCCATAATGGATGCTGTTGGGAGCACTCCTTCCAACCTGGGGATGTCGGGACAGCATTAGGGGAGTCTTTAAAGATCGGTAGGAGAAAAAATAATGTACGAACTCTCCAACTTACGACAAAAAGTTATTTGGGATAACTACCTGTGAGATTTCGAGGAACGGCAAACCTGATGATTTATTTCTTAGAATCATTGCCCATGGCACTAAAATGCTGTTTCCGTATTACAAAGATAAAGTCCCCATGTTTTTGAAACAGCTGCAGAGACCCATCAGGCAAGGCAATATGCAGCATCTCCCCCTGCAGCTCAGGCTTCTGGTAAACTCTTTAGTTCCGTTACTTGTTCCTTGGGAGACTTGTTAAAAGGGTTATCTGAGGGGCGCCTGGGTGGCGCAGTCGGTTAAGCATCCGACTTCAGCCAGGTCACGATCTCGCGGTCCGTGAGTTCGAGCCCCGCGTCGGGCTCTGGGCTGATGGCTCAGAGCCTGGAGCCTGTTTCCGATTCTGTGTCTCCCTCTCTCTCTGCCCCTCCCCCGTTCGTGCTCTGTCTCTCTCTGTCCCAAAAATAAATAAACGTTGAAAAAAAAAAAAGGGTTATCTGACAAGAAGGATGAAATTAACAGTCACAGTTATCCTTTGGACTGTTTGTGGAATGTATCTAAACTTTGTTCCTATTTCCCACGTGACCCTAAAAGGAAGGGATATATGTTGTGGGACGAGCAAGTGAGCCAAACAGAAGGTCTGGCCTCCAGGCCTGGCTGTGCTATGAGCCCAGCACACAATTAAAGTGAATCACTTCACCTCTCAGACTCTATCTCCTCCCTCGTTGAGTTAATGAAGTAGATGGCCTTCACAGTCAACTCCAAGTCTAAAAGTCTACGTGCCCATTCTAATGGAGTACGTTATTCGGAAGACCTGCCTAAAATGGTACCAAAATGATTTCAAAATGTAGCTTTCACTTTAGGAACAAATTTGAGGCATTTTTTTTTTTAATTTTTTTTTTCAACGTTTATTTATTTTTGGGACAGAGAGAGACAGAGCATGAGCGGGGGAGGGGCAGAGAGAGGGAGACACAGAATCGGAAACAGGCTCCAGGCTCCGAGCCATCAGCCCAGAGCCCGACGCGGGGCTCGAACTCACGGAGTGCGAGATCGTGACCTGGCTGAAGTCGGACGCTTAACCGACTGCGCCACCCAGGCGCCCCGAGGCATTTTTTTAAAACCTAATAGAAGTTAAGTAAAACGAATACATAGGTGTTTCACTGCTCTTTACCAATAAAAAAATTAAATTTGTGAAGGTGAGAAACCAAAAACTAATGTCTTTACAGTTCAGCTTTCTTCTCTATACATACACTTCCATGCTCACACATAATTACATTCCATAAAAGCCTTCTTTCTCCGTCATAAAAAAGAAAAAAAAAAATGATGAGCCAGGTTTTCTGGTATAAAATCAAAGCCATTTAAGGTTCAAACAAACTTATGAAAAGTTTTTAAGAGAGTTATTTCAGTCGCTAATTAGGACAATTTTAGTTAATTTAGGGCACTTGGGCAGTTTCATCTTTGAATATTAGCTGATTGGTGCATAGGCACACAAAGAGTAATGGTTAAATGCAAAACAAAACTAGCAAAAGGAGGAGTTCTTGACCGTCAGGGAGGTTTCTCTTGTTCTTTAATTCCCACAATAGATCAGTTCACCTAGCAGTCAGATCTGCCCCATCACATCATTCCTCATGGGTGAAATTCTCATTCACCCACACAGTCACTCCACACAAAAAAGACATAGAACCAATGAGGCATGATGAGACTCCGCTAGGACAGTATATCCGGATGCAAGAGGTCATTATTCACAGTAAATAGATAGATTCCGTCCAACAACTTGATGAGACCACCTTGATTTTTTCCCCCCTCATTTGGGGGGTTGGGGGAGGGGGAAAGCTCTCCCCAGTTGGGAACTGTCCACAACTTAAAAGGATCTGACAACACAGTGAAAGAGATGTAAAATGTAAAGTCATCACATGATAACTTCACAACGTGGAGAAAGGTGCACAGCAACAATACGTGAACACTTCCGGTTTTAAGGTAATTAAAGCATAGCCAAGTTCTTCCAGCAAGGGGAAAAAATGGAAAACCAGCTATTTGAGACGGTGTATGAAGTGACGGTGAGAGAGACAGTATTTCATCCAGAGCTGTGGAAATCTAGGCTCGTGTTCACCAACACCTCCCCTCATAGCCTGCAATCCATCAACGAGCTCCAATTTATTCTTTACACTTAGGATTATGACCAAGTCCATGTACTAAAAGGGGAGAAACCACACAAATATCACACTGAAAGTTTCTCTGCTTTGGGCCAGCAGGAAATTCCAGTTACTTCATTCACTGGGGCTAGTTAAGCTGCTGAAATGAAACCGGTGCTTGGAGAGATCACTACGTCAGGACACAGACTTGATTTTCAGGATTGGAGGAGGTCAGGCAAAGATGAATGGGATTCAGTCTAAACTCAAGGTCAAGGTCCTTTGAATCACAAAGGGCTCGTGGGGTGGGAAGGCAAAATGGCCCGAGCACACACACACACAGGCGCCCACACACACCCCTTCACTCAAAGTCTGCATACTTTGATTTGTAGGTAAGAGCGCCGGTACGCGGTAGGCAGAGAGGCGACCAGCAGCCCCAGCGCTCACTGAGATCCCCTGAGGTTGTTACAGAGCCTGCCGGAGTCTCCAGGACTGTAATCATTCTATATCCATACCTATATTGCACCCTGACTTCTCGTATAGGCTACCTTCCCCTGACCCTTTCCCACGACCTTGGCTCCTCCTCTGTCTACAGCGCCCCCGGGTCTCCTCTCTGCCTCCCACACACACAGAGAGAAGGACCGGGCAGGGGGACGGGCCAGCCCGATTCCCACACTCCGCGCCCACTCGTCCAGAGACCAAGAACCTCCCGGAATCCGAGAGTCTGAGGGCGCCGCACCGGCTGCCACCTGCAGCCGTGCCCACCCGCGAAGCCGACCCTCGAAGGACGCGAGGGGTCGGGGGCTCGGCGCCGCGGCCCGAGAGCCGACCCGGGGCCGCCAGGGGGCGGGAGAGAGCAGCTGGCCCGGCACCTCCCCACCTCGTTCCCCTCCCCCGACCCGCCGGCCACTCACGGATTTTCACTCGGCGGTGGTCTAGGCGCGCGGCGGCGGCGTGCAGGGCGTCGAGGCGGCGGTGCAGCGCGGCGGTGCGGCGGCCCAGCGCGGCCGCCTGGCCCTCGAGCTCGCCGAAGATGTCCCCCGCGCAGCGCGACAGGTCGGCGAGCTGCGCCAGCAGGCAGACCAGGGCGTGCGAGCTGACCTGCTCCAGCGAGCGGAAGAGCGGCGCGCCCGCGGCCCCGGCCGCCTCCGGCCGGCGCAGCCGCGCGGGCTCCACGGTCCTCTGGTGGAAGGGCATGGCGAGGGGCGGGGGGCGCGGGTTCGCGGCGCCGCGGGCCGCCCGGGGCGAGCGCAGCCCTCAGTCCACCCCCCGTCGGCGCGGGGCGCGAGTGCGCATCCAACACAAAGGAAAGTCCGGGCAGCGGCGGGGCGCCGAGGGGCTGCCCCGGTGGCTCCTGCCGCGGGGAGGAGGCGAGGCGGGCAGGAAGGACCGACCGACGGACGCGCGGGCGGCCGGGCGGGCGGGGGAGCCTGGGCGGCCGCGGGAAAGGGCTCCGGAGGGTCGCAGCCGCGGCTGCCTGGGGCCCGGCCGCGTCCTCCCACCGCCGGGGTGCGCGGGGCCGCGCGGCGAAAGGAAGTTCAAGGAGCAGCTCCTGGGCGCGGGGCGCGGTGGCCACGGCGGCGAGTGGAGACGGGAGTCCCGCTCAAGTTTGCAGGGAGGCAGGAAAGAGCCGGCGGCTCCTTCCCTCCCTCCCGATTGGAGAGGGAGGAGGAAGCGGGGGAAGTGCCGCCGACACCGGGCGCGAGGGAGGGGAGGCGAAAGAAAGGAAAGGGGGAGGAGAAAAGGGCCGGCCCGGGGAACCACCTGCGGCTCTCGCGGCCGCCGCGCCCAGCGCCTGAGGGGAGGCGGCGGCCCCGCGCCCCAGCGGGGCTCGCCGCGGCGGCCCGGGGCGCACGGTCCGGGGGCTCCCAGCTCGCCGCCCCGCTTCCCTCCAAAGCCCACGGGCGTTTGGGCAGAGCCCTCGCCCGCCCCCGGGGCCCGGCGCGGGGAGGGGTGGAGCGCAGCGCGGGCGCCGCGGAGGCGGAGGCGCCGGGGACGGCGCGGCGAACCCCGCTCGGGCTGCTCACCTGCGCTCCGGCCCGCGGCGGCCGTGAGTCAGGCGCGCCCCGCCGCGCGAGGAACGCTCGGGGCCTCCGAGGGTCCCCCGGGCTCTCCCAGCCCCACCTTGGAAGTCGGCCAAGGCTTCTGGCGGCTTGGGTGGACCCGAAGGAGAACATCATTAAATCGCACAGTGGCCAGGGGGTTCTGTAGCCGACTAGGAGTCCGAGTCCCCATCCGATAAAACCTCTGAGGACCTCTTTTCTGAAGGGCTTCGAGGGAGCTTTTCTTAGCAAGTTGGCTCTCTCTCCTCCCACCGGAAAGGTTCTTGGCTGGGAGTTTCTCCTCCCAAGCCTGGGGGTGGGGAGATTGGGGAGTAGCAGAAGGGGACCAGAACCTGGAAACCTGAATTCGGTGCCTGGAAGATGCTTAAACTAACTCCTATTGACGCGATGATCGGGGGACAGCCCCCTAACTCAGACCTTAGGGTTAGAAGTATTTGAAGAGACTGAGGCCAGATTCCCAAAGCTAAAGTCCTACTGGTCTCATCGCTACGTTTGCCCAGAAAAGGAATCTAGGTTCTTGGGTTTCTGCCCCCCAACTGACCCACACTGCTGTGCTGTCGGGTTGCAGTTTGGGAACCAGTCTATCAAAGCTGTGCTTGCTGACTGTACTGCAAAGTGGATTCTTCTCTCAGGGAGACACGAGGAATGCAAGACAGGCAAGCCTGAGAGAGCAACTTGAGATAAAAATTTAGTAGGCAGAAATGTCTTGGGGTCTTTCCCCGGTCGTACAGCAGACCGTCTTTCACAATAGGAGCGAACAGCAGTTTCCTGATCACCCTCTCTGACCACCCTCGGGGTTGTTAGGAGGCACAAAGGAACTACTGCTCTCAGTGACAAAATGGCCTTGAATCCATGAAGCACTGTATAAAAGGCAGGTACAGTATAAAGGTGTGCGGTTTCCTCAAGAAGTATTTGTTGGGTGCCTGCTGAGGCATTGGCTAGAGATGCGGTAAGGTGCACAACTAGCTGCATCCCTGCTATCATGAGGCTCCCTGTCTAGTGGACCACAAACAACATTTCAAAGTCATATACCATATAGTTCACCTACCTAAAGTGATATATAGTTCACCTACCTAAAGTTCAGGGGCACCTGGGTGGCTCAGTCGGTTAAGCTTCTGACTTCGGCTCATCTCATGATCTCACGGTCCGGGTCCGTGAGTTCGAGCCCCGCGTCCGGCTCTGTGCTGACAGCTCGGAGCCTGGAGCCTGTTTCGAATTATGTGTCTCCGTCTCTCTCTGCCTTTCCCCCGCTCACACTCTGTCTCTCAAAAATAAAAATATTAAAAAAATCTTTTAAGTGTACAATTCCGTGTTTTTTTAAATATATTCCCAGTGTTAACGCAAGCATCATCGCAAAATCAAATTTAGAATGATTTCTAAATTGTTCTCAGTCGAGTTAAGTGGCAGACTTTGGCTTTGGTCATGATCTCTCGGTTCGTGAGTTTGAGCCCCACCTTGGGCCCTGTGCTGTCAGCGCTGAGCCCACTGTGGATCCTCTGTCCCCCTCTCTCTGCCCCTCCTGCCCTCTCAAAAATAAATAAACATTTAAAAAAAAAAAAAGAACAATTTAATCACCCCTTCATTCTCCCCCTCCCAAACAGTTCTCTTTAGCACTCACTCATCTTTGTTTCTATGTATTTGCCTCTTCTGAACATTTTGTATAAAGGAAATCATAAAATATGTGCTGTGTTGTGTCTGCTCTTGCTTGGCGTATGTTTCAAAGCTCATCCATGTTGTACCATATATCTATCAGAACTTCGATTCTTTTTTATGGATAATATTCCATTGTATGGATGTTCCACATTTTGTTGACTCGTTCATCCGTTGAGGGGCATTTGGGTTTCCACTTTTTGGCCATTATGAATACTGCTGTGAACATTCACGTACAAGCTTTTGTGTGCATACGTTTTCAGTTCTGACAAAAACATACCTAGGATTAGAACTGCTGCATCCTGTGGTGACTATGTTTAACTTTCTGAAGAACAGCCAGACCGTTTTCCAAAGCAGCTGCACCATTTTACATTCCCACCAGCAGTGTATGAGGGTTCCACTTTCTCCACATCCTGACCAACACTTGTCATCATGTGTCTTTTCCATCATAGCCATCCTAACAGTTGTGAAGTGGTATCTCCTTGTGGTTTTGACTGAGATTTCCCTGAGAGCTAATGATTTTGACATCTTTTCGTGTGCTTTCTGGCCACTTGTTTAAGGAAATAACTTCCATCTGGAGAAGTGGCTGTTCAGATCTGTTGCCCATTTTTAAATTGGGTTGTTGTCTTTTTGTCATTAAGATGTAATAGGTCTTGGGGCGCCTGGGTGGCTCAGTCGGTTGAGCATCCAACTTCGGCTCAGGTCATGATCTTGCAGTCTATGAGTTTGAGCCCCACGTCGGGCTCTGTGCTGACAGCTCAGAGCCTGGAGCCTACTTTGGATTCTGTGTCTCCCTCTCTGCTCCTCCCCCACTCATGCTCGCTCGCGCTCTCTCTCTCTCTCTCTGTCAAAAATAAATAAAACATTTTTAAAAATTTATAAAAAAAGATGTAATAGGTCTTTATGTAGTCTAGATACATGTTGTCTATCATGCATAACCTTTACTGCTCCAATAGTCTTGTGGTTAAACGTTGTTCTTTATGTGTTCGTCCTCATCCCTTGAACTTGTTTCTTAGTCTGGAAAGATGTAGTTTAACCACATAAACTAATATAAAAGGAGCAAGGACATGTTTGTAAATTTGTGAACCTGAGGCAATATGACTAGATTTTTTTTATTATTATTAAATGATTTCACTGCTCCAGAAGCTGAACTGAAATTCTATACGTTACCAGAACATCAAATAAATAGGATTCATGGAGAGTATCCATAAGAGCAACTTAAGTTCTTTTTTTTTTTTTTAATTTTTTTTCTCAACGTTTATTTATTTTTGGGACAGAGAGAGAGACAGAGCATGAACGGGGGAGGGGCAGAGAGAGAGGGAGACACAGAATTGGAAACAGGCTCCAGGCTCTGAGCCATCAGCCCAGAGCCTGACGCGGGGCTCGAACTCACGGACCGCGAGATCGTGACCTGGCTGAAGTCGGACGCTTAACCGACTGCGCCACCCAGGCGCCCCAGAGCAACTTAAGTTCTATTGCCTACTGTCCCATTAACAATCCATTCTAGGATGATAGTTCTTCCTCTTCACCTGAATGACAGTCCCATAACTATTCTGTTCTCTCGGGTAATAGGAAATCCTACTGTTATTCTAGGAGATAAGACATGATCTCAATTCAGTAATTAAAATTACTTGCCCCATTCCCCAGCAGGGACTTTCTCTGGGCAGAAGTCCGGGCATGGGGCCTTGGGCCTCTCCATCTCACCCTATCCCTGCCAACTTGGGGACAGCGATATGGAGAGGGATTCTTGGAGGGGCAGGTAACTTTGTACTAGACCAGCGCTCTGACAAAAGGGCACCACACCCTCTGGGCCTGGTGGATATGTGCATTTTCTGTGAACACTTCCGTGGCCCCTTCCTGGGAAGGCCTAACCATTATTTCCTGAAATAAGGCAATGAATTCTCTTGAACTGCTTATTCGACCTCAGTCTTGGTTTTCCTTCAGTCCACTCCACACAGACTCTTGCCACTGGGGTCCTATGAACCCTCTGGTGGGACCCTTTAGGCAGAATCCCTTTTAAAATGACCCCAGGCTGATCCCCGACTGTGGACCCTACATACCAGGCATATCTACGAGGTTCATGGTTAAAAGGTAGAACATTCACCAGCCAGGCATAGCCCTCTCTCTACTCTGCTGCCATAGAATGTAGAAATTTCCTCAGGTGGAAGTCTAGCACCCACCCGCTGTTGGCCAGCAACATGTGCCAAGCGCTCAGAGGTCCCGAGGAACCCCTCCTCACTGGGCTTGGTATTAGATGCCAGTGTCCTTGCCCACTGTGGAGGAGGAGGAGGAGGAAAGAGAAGGTAGAACTCCTAGTGCAGCTCTATCCAAACAAAATCTCCCCAATCTTCAGCCACCTCACTCTCAGACCCTCTGTATGAGTGAGAATCTAGCCAGCCCTCCACCATTTGCTTTGAGATTTCCACGTTGTGCTCTTCATCACAACTCATTCTGGCATCCAGCATCTGTCTTTTCCTGGTGCATCAGTCACAACTGACCATTTAACATTCTGGAAGGTAAGAGAACAAAACATTATGCGAATTTATCCCAAGAAGAATTGAATGCCAGCTACTAAAGGGAGGTGGGAAAAGAAAACAGTTTGGAAGAGAAGAGGTTTGGTGTGACCTGCCTTTAGAGTGTCTGATGGGCAGGAAAAGATCTGAGGGGGGAATCCACAGAGGAATTGGGGGCCGCGGAGGTGACGCTTAACAGTCATGAGAAGAGATGTCCCAAGAGTTGATAGGTGAGTGTAAGGAGCCATGAACAGACAGCCAAGGTCCAAGTGAGGGAAAGCCCCCAGCCAGAGGGCAAGAGAGGAAAGAAGCATTGAAGGAAACAGGGAAGGAGGAGATCTGAGGGGTGATTCACCAATGCGAAGGGTAGAGGGGCATAAGGGTGGAAATGCGAGGGAGGCGTTTCTGGCAACCCCCAAAAGACTGATTACATTATGACAGTAAGGACAAAAGCCAGATCTCAGGCACATGAATAGAGAGGGTATACATGTGATAGTACTAGAACATTCACGGAGAAAACTGCCTGAAGAGAAGCTAAAAAACTGGTTAGATGAAGCAGTATTATTAATATATATATCCCCTCACAATGGTACTGAAAACCAGATATGGCTGAAACTGCTTACTCTGTTGGGCCATCCTTCCTCTTTCTGCCGACAGGACTTAACTTGTTTACCAGTATGTCCAGCCTCTTGACATCAGTCATAATTTATCTAGCCCTTTCTGTGTCGACAGTGATTAGTCAGGTGTGGCCCAGTTCTAAGCCAACGAGTTGTAAAGAGAATCAGGAGGCTTCAGCAAATATTTACCTCCCTAATGAGAGGAGGTGGAGAGGAGAAAGGCCATCTCATTCTCATCTCTGGTCAGACCCCCGCCTTGCTGCCTTTGGATGCACTCGAGTGAGGATGGGGTGTTTGGAGCTACAGCAGGATCTTGAGACCAGGAGGGGCAGACCAGAAGAATCAAAGCCATCGTGCAGATACTGAGCTTACCCCACAAGGATGACTACACGTGCTCGTAACGTAGAAATCCCTGTGGTCCGGGGATCAGGAGCATTAATTAGCATTGCCTGGGAGTTTGCAAGAAATACAGACTCTCAGGGCCCACCCCAGGCCAACTAAATGAAGATCTATATTTTAACAAGTTCCCCCAGTGATTCAAATGTATTTTACAGTTTGAGAAGCACTAGCTTAAACTTCTATTGGATGGGTTTTTCTGTTACTTACAGTTGGATACATAGGAATTTATAAGGTGAAGAAGTAAGTCATCAAAGGATTGAAGATTCTGAAGAGATTTAGATGGATATGGAAAGATGAGACCAAGAATAAAAGTGAAGTTGCCCCATGGCCCGGGTCTCAGTAAAGACAGCAAACTCATGTTTGCAGTGGATGTCATAGGCAATGGTGAGGAGTTTCTTAGCAACTCAACAAGTGGTGAATACAGGAACTACCAGAGGAGGGCTCAGGGAAGTTGGACAGCTTGGGTAAGGAGTGGACCCCATGTACACAGATCTACCCTCTGCACCCTAAAACCCCGGAACAGAGATAGTGGATGGCTCCAGATCAACGTAGTGTGAACATTGGCCAAGTAGCATGGGGCTGGGGTGGCCACGGTAATGGCGAGGGTCATCATCAAAAGGCTATGGAGTACAAGGGGGATTAAACAGTGTAAGTAAATGACCTAAATACAACAGCAAAGCTTCACATACAATCTGGGGAAGGCCCGAGAGAATATTCAGTGGTTATGAAGGAGTAGAAGAAAAAGTAGGCAAGAGCATGGTGACTAGAAAGAGGGGCACCAGGGGCACCTGGGTGGCTCAGTCAGTTGAGTGTATGACTTCGGCTCAGGTCATGATCTCGTGGTTTGTGGGTTCAAGCCCCATGTCGGGCTCTGTGCTGACAGCTCAGAGCCTAGAGCCTGCTTTGGATTCTGTGTCTCCCTCTCTCTCTGCCTCTCCCTCACATGCACTCTCTCTCTCTTTCTCAAAAATAAAAATAAAACATTAAGAAGGAGGGGCACCAAATTTGAAATCTCAGAGATTAAGCAATGACTTATGATTATGTGAATTTAAAATAGAAATGTTCTTGGGGCACCTGGGTGGCCCAGTCAGTTAAGTGTCTGACTTCGGCTCAGGTCATGATCTCACGGTTCGTGGGTCCAAGCCCCACGTCGGGCTCTGTGCTGACAGCTCAGAGCCTGGAGCCTGCTTCGATTCTGTGTCTCCCTCTCTCTCTGCCCCTGCCCCACTCGTGCTCTGTCTCTCTCAGTCTTTCAAAGATAAATAAATGTTAAAAAAAAAAATGTAAAGAAACATTCTTAATGAGAAAGAAAAGTTCAGCAACCCACCAGGGGATGTGTGGTTAATGTATTCTTGATAATTATCCAAAAGGTAAAAATTAAAGTCTACCTTTAATAGAAACAAAGTACTCTTCCCATTTGAAATGAAATACTTTCTATAGTGCTCAATAATTTTTTTTTCCTATCATATTCAGTAAATCTTACCAAACGTGACTCAAACTTTAAATGATAATGGATGTAGGACTTCACCTCAGGGGCTTGGGATAAAAACTGAAGCCAACTGTATTAGCTTCCTCAGGCTGCCATAATGAATTACCACAAACTGGGTGGCCTAAAACGACAGAAATGTATTGTCACACTGTTCTGGAAGACAGAAGTCTGAAATTAAGGTGTCAGCAGGACTCTGTTCCCTCTGAAACCTGTCAAGGAGAATCCTTCCTTGTCTCTTCTAGTTTCTGGTATTTGCCAACCATCTTTGGTGTTCTTTGGCTTATGGGTAGATGTGTCATTCCAATCTCTGCCTCTATTTTCACATGGCCATGTTCTTCCCCAATGTCTCTGTCTCTGTGTCTCTCCTCTTCTAATAAGGATGCCAATCTTATTGGATTAAGGGCGCCCCCCCCCCCACACTCCAGGAAAACTCCATTTTAACCTAGTACAAGAGCCAATATCCTGCTTGCAAATAAGGTCACACTCTGAGTTACTGGGGGAGAGGTCTTCAACATATCTTTTTAAGGGAAAAACTCAGTCAGTAACACTAACCCAGTGAGACCAATTGTTTTGGATTAATTCCTTAAATAAAGAGATACTTCGTGCCCAGATTATTAGAGGCCAAAACCCCACAATGGCACATTACTCCCAGTTCCTGGTTCTGGACCTCTCTGAGTAAGTAAGGACAGTGGGTGCCAAGGAAGGGTGATGGGGTAGAAACACCACACAGCGCTGGTGTTCTGGGCTCTGCTCACATCACTCTTGTGGCGGTCACCCCTCCTTCTCACTCTATATCCCGCAAGGGATTGGGCTGTACCCACATCTCTGTTAATCTCTGTTCAAGAGTCCTCAAGAGCTGAGAAGCCAGTAAGGTAGCCCAGCAGCCCTAGGCTACATCCGAATGTGAAATCAAGACTGGCACTCTCCATTCGCATTTTTTCATTAACATACCTGAAGAAAGAATAGAGAGAAATCCTACTAAATCAGTTCTAAGACCACAGTTGTAGAGGTCTGTATATTTTGTAAAGACTCCCAAAATGAGTGGGAAATAAAATAAGAAGTTCTGACAGAGTATATAGTATTTTCCACCTTTTGGACATATAGTACAAATTGTTATTGTGTTAAAAGTCTAATGGTTGCTATATTGTTAGTATTATCTTTACCCAGCAGGGGGGGAATGCAACAAAGTATCATGGTGTCAGAAAAATACACCAGGCACTGTGGCATGTTGCATTCTGCCCAGGAACTACTCTAGTTTAAATGCAGGATTTGCCAAGTGGTAGAAATTTCAGTCTAGCTAGTCTGGAGACTTGTAGAAACCAAAAACAAACAAACAAACAAACAAACAAAAAACACACAAAACAAAACAAAACAAAACAAAACACCAAACTTTTCTGCTTTTAAGAGACACTGGCAGGCAAGTGGTAATTTCCCCAAAATTAAAATGACACTGGCCTTTGACGAGCCAGAGATCTTCAAGTGCAAATCTGATTGTGTTCCTCCTCAGCTCAAAAACCTTCAAAGCCTTTTCATTATCTTTAGGATTATCTTTAAGGAGGATCATAAAGTCCAGACGGTGCTCTCCCTATCTTTCTCCAGCCTGATTTCCTGCCTGCTCAGACTATGTTTTCTTCAGTGAGAACATTCTCATCCTCTCTCTCTCTATCTCTCCCTCTCCTCTCATATTCTCTTCTTCATAGTTAATTTGACTCCCTCTCAAGAGTATGATTCCAATGTCACTTTCTTGATAAAATCTGCCCTTGCTTCCCAGCTCCCCAGCCAGATCAGGTCTCCCTGTGATAGGTCACTATACTTCTTGAACATAAGACAGTTTGTACTTATATATTTACGTGACTTTTAAATTATTATCTACATAAGAGCCCGGAAAGGAAATATATCAACTCAGATCGTTCGATTAAGAAAATTTAACAAAGAGACAGTGCACAGAAGTGTGAGTAAGTTAAGAATATGCCAATATCCTGGGTGGCTCAGGAGGTTAAGCACCTGTCTCTCGACTTCGGCTCAGGTCATGATCTCACAGTTCGTGGGTTTGAGCCCTGCATTGGGCTCTGTGCGGAGAGCACAGAGCCTGCTTGGCATGCTCTGTCCTTCTCTCTCTCTGCCTTTCCCCCACTCATGCTCCCGTTCTCTCACTCTCACTCTCTGTCTTCTCTCTCTCAAAAATAAATAAACTTAAAAAAAAAAAGAGTGCCAACAATAGATGGCTGAGACACCCAAGGACCAGGAACAGTGGGAAGCCGTTAGGACCTTTTAGTCTGAAGGGTAGTCTGAAGGGTCCTTTAGTCTCCCAGGACTGAAGTCATCCACCTGCCTGCCGTTCAGAGTACCAGTGGCCAACAGGCATGAGCCAAATCCCTCTCTGGGACCTGTCCTCCACTAAAATGAACTTCCTCACTGAAGACATGCTCTCCCCCCACCCTACGCAGCAACCACATCAATGACTGATCTACACAGATGTAAAGGGCTAGCCCACTTGGCCCAAGTCGAGACAACTAACTGCAGGGCCATCCCAGCTCACTCTGCCCAATCCTGTGTTCCTCTCTTCCCTACCCCAAGTAGTAACCCCAAAAGCACTCCCCAGGAAACCTCTCACAGGCAGAGTATCAGAGTCTGTTTTCCATAGAACCCGACCTGGAAAAGGGTCAAAGGAAGAAAGTGTTACCCAAGCACTGTGAGGCCTGGTACCACGGAGAAGATGATCTCCTCTAAAAGACGAAGCACAGGGGCGCCTGGGTGGCACAGTCGGTTAAGCGTCCGACTTCAGCCAGGTCACGATCTCGCGGTCCGTGAGTTCGAGCCCCGCGTCGGGCTCTGGGCTGATGGCTCAGAGCCTGGAGCCTGTTTCCGATTCTGTGTCTCCCTCTCTCTCTGCCCCTCGCCCGTTCATGCTCTGTCTCTCTCTGTCCCAAAAATAAATAAATGTTGAAAAAATAAATAAATAAATAAATAATAAAAAATAAAAGATGAAGCACAGGGGCACCTGGGTGGCTCAGTCGGGTAAGCATCTGACTCTTGATTTTCAGTTCGAATCTCAAGGTTCGTGAGTTCGAGCCCCGCGTCGGGCTCCGTGCTGACAGCTCAGAGCCTGGAGCCTGCTTCGGATTCTGTGTCTCCCTCTCTCTCTGCCCCTTCCCTGCTAGCTCTCTCTCTCTTTCTCTCTCTCAAAAAAAAAAAAAAAAACCCACACTTAAAAATTTTTAATAAAGTAAATAAAAATAAAAAGTGAAGTGCATTCACTGCCAAAAAAAAAAAAAAAAAATGTAGCACTTAAGCAAAGAAAGAGTGGGGAAGAGCTATCCCAACCTCTCCCGTCCCACTTGTCTGTCTTGCCTGTACTTCACATTGCTAGAAGCCACTGGGTGGTGGGGATCTGAGTCCCAGGGTCAGACAGATGAGAGAATAGATGAGGGGAGAGAGGAACAGGCACAAATAGAGGCTCACAAGAACAGTTCACAAGTTTTGCCTCTTAGCACCTATTTTCGCTCTTCCCTCAGATGGGAAGACTCTGATCCCCCCCACATGTGGGAAACACCTTGAGCCACTGTCAGTCAGAGGTCGTGTCAGTTCAGTCACATTCTTTTTTTTTTTTTTTTTAATTTTTTTTTTCAACGTTTATTTATTTATTTGGGACAGAGAGAGACAGAGCATGAACGGGGGAGGGGCAGAGAGAGAGGGAGACACAGAATCCGAAACAGGCTCCAGACTCTGAGCCATCAGCCCAGAGCCCGACGCGGGGCTCGAACTCACGGACCGCGAGATCGTGACCTGGCTGAAGTCGGATGCTTAACCGACTGCGCCACCCAGGCGCCCCAGTTCAGTCACATTCTGAGAAGGACCGAAACTGTAATCATAACTCCCTTCACGACTGCACACAGGGCAGCTCCCACAGGAAAGTGGGAGAATAAAGGAAAAAATCAATTAGCGTAAGTTAGGCACCCACCTCTGTAACTAGTCTTGACATCAGAGCTGATAATCACAGCTCCCTTCTTCTGCTGTGTTCTCTTTACTCTTGGTCAGCACTGGTTGGGGTGACCCAGACCTTTATTCCCGCAGGTTCTGAGTCCTGAGGACAGCAATTTTCCATTGACGGTTTTGCGAAGCAACAACCAAATTTCGCCTTAGTAAGCAGCCAACACATCCCGTGGCAGGAGGAGCCTCGAATAACCAAGCGGGTAGTCTTAGCTTCCAAATTAATGAAACCATGGCTGTGTTCTTGAGCAGAATGTAAGCTTTTTTCTCCCTTGTGAACAGGGGCTTCCAATGAAAAGCCACATGGCAAGGGGGACTGAGAGGTTCCACATGGGAATCCGCTGTGGGGAGCATGACAGAGAGAGAATAAATAGAAAATGACCAGCACGATGAGAAGAAATGAGAGAAGACGTGGCTCCCACCAGGGACCAGGGAAAGTAAAGGTCAGGAGAAGGGGCGTGCCAAATCTCTTAGACGTGGAAGAGATCGAAGATGAATCCTGAATATATAACAAGTTAAAAATAAAAATAACTATACCCCTTGGTAGATGATCCAACAAGTGGTTAGAAATAGAGCCTAAGGCTCAAGTGAGAAGAACAGGTTGGAAAATACGCTTTGGAGGGGTGGTCATAGGAGTCGTTAAGTGAAACTCAGGAGGTGGATGAGATTCAGATTCGACAAACATTTATTGACCATCCTCCTGGAGATTTCCAGTCATCGTTCTCACAACAGTGTTGCATAATAAGTGGAACCGTCTCCAGTTCTGGCATGAGAAAACAGAATTAGAAAGATGAAGTGAGTTTCTCAAAATTGCACTGAGGCAAAGAGCCTAGGGATCTCACCAAGGGAGAGAGAACAGACAGGGAGTCGTATTTCTGAGCACTTCTTATGCACGAGGGATTGCGCTAGGCATTTTGTTCATATTATCTCACTTAATCCTCACGCAATCTGATGCTCAGTTTTATCGCACCCATTTTACCCATGACGAAACAGAGATGCTCCGTGGAGTTAAGTACCTTGCCCAAGATCACAAAATTAGGAAGAACAGAGTCAGAGTCTGAAGCCAGGTCAGGCACCAAAGTCTGTAACTGTTCAACTGTATCACACTACCAGGGGGCACAGAACACATTTAAGTGTTGAGAGAAGAAAAAAGATCCAAGAAAGAAACAGAAAAGAATTCCTCAAAAAAGCATGAGGAAATCCCCAAATAACCTAGTATCTTGGAAGGCGACGAAGGGGAGGAGTTTTTCACTGGCAGAGCCCGTGATGTCATGGAAAGTGCAGTGAATTCTAGCTCCAAAAGTGCTCCAAATGGGCTGTGAGACCCTACACCAATCTCTTAGCTTATCTGGGCTTTATTCCCTCAAGATAAAAAGTACAGAGGCTTTTACTTTACCTACAAATTTACCTATATTCATACTCATCATTAGCTCATGTCCAGGCAGATGTTCTACCTGCCTGTGCTTAGGATTCCACCCCTTCCTGCACCCTCCAACACCTTGCTCCTACAATTACCCCCTTCTTTCTATCTTTGATCTCTCTCTCCATTTGCCACTTCAGCACTTAAAACATACCCAAGTCTCTGTCATCAAAAGATTAAACCCCTTACCTTCATCCTGATTCCCTATATAATTAGCCACCCGCACCCCCCCCCTCTTTCCCTTCATAGTCAAGCTTCTAGAAAAGTCTGCATTCATAGCATCCAGGTCCACAAACCAAGCCACTGCACTCTGCTTTCCCAGCCCTCCTGCCTCTGAAATGGTTCTGCTGATGTCACTTCCTGCTCATTCTGCCCCTTGACTCTTCAGAAAATGCAGCCTTTATCTTCCTAAACCACCAAAGCCAACACACAGATCCTCAAGAAGCCGATGGACCTCGATTCCTACAGGCCTCCTGAGCAACTCAACCATGCCTATGACTTCAGTATCGCTTCCTACCTAACTCTTTATATCTTCAACCAGGGTTGACAACTCAGCTCTTACCACTCACCAGCTGTGTAGCTTTAGGACAAGTAGTTCACCTGTCATATCTCCGTTCCTCGTCTGTAAAACAGAGATCAAAATAGAATAATCCTGATATGAATGTTGTGAGTTACAACATGTAAAATTCTTCAGGCGTTGCCTAGTACCATGGTTAGTAATTAATAAATTCTTGTTACATAACTAGATCTCTCGACCTCCCTCCGTCCTCTAAGTCAATTTACTCAACTGATAAAGAATATTTCAACCTGAAAGTCCCACATAAATGTCCAAAACTGAGCTCATCTACTCCACCACCCTTCAGCACCTCTAATACCTGGACTAACCTTTACAGCACACCAGAATCATGAACAGAATAGCAGTGATTTATCTATCAATGATTTATCTATCTATCAATTATTTTGTATCTGTCAATTATTTTTTTCAATACTATATGTTTTAAGTAATCTCTACACCCAACGTGGGGCTCAAACTCACGACCCCAATATCAAGAGTCACGTGCCCTACCAACTGAGCCAGTCAGGTGCCTCAATCCATCAACATTTTTGAGATAGAGTTGGTCAACTGCTACAAATCTGCCTCCCCATTTGTATCCCTCCATCTTGTCTATGTGGAAGTCTATCAAATGTCTTACTGAAATCATGTTGCCATTCTTTTGTTCTATAAGCAACCATCACAAGAACTATTGAAGGACCTGTGATTCAGAAAGGAAAATAGCTACAGAAAATTAAAGGCAGAAAAAAGAAAAAAAATCTTTAAAATCTCAATCAGAGCAGTTAGATACAAATCTTTTACTGTTATTCAACATATGAAGTTTACAAAGAGCAATGAATGGCAAAGATAAAAAGAAAACCTGAATCGGGGGAGCCTGGGTGGCTCAGTCCCTTAGGTGTCAGACTCTCGTTTCGGCTCAGGACATGATCTCCCGGTTCATGAGATCCAGCCCCACCTTGGGCTCCACACTGACAGTGCAGAGCCTGCTTGGGATTCTCTCTCTCCCTCTCTCTCTGCCCCCCCACCTCACATGCTCTCTCTGTCTCTTTCAAAATAAATAAACTTAAAAAAAAATTTTTTTTTAAAGAAAGAAAACCTGAATCAAAACCACTTCTCTTAACCAATTTCTCCAACACCTTATTATGAAGGAATTGGAAATACCAGTATTATACTAACATGTATTATTTTTAGCACGTTGCTTCCATATTTATACTTTGCGTAACTGTTTAGTAATCCATATTGGATCCTTTCCATAGTATGGATTACTCCCTGCAGAGCTGTTCTTACTCAGCAATTTTTGAAAACTCAGCTGGCCTTTGTCAACAGATAATACAAGAAACAGCTTATAAACTAATTATTTTGTTTGCTTTGAACATTGTTTACAATAGCTTCGCTTGAAAAGTTCCTTTTAAACATGTTATGAAAGTTTTGTTTCCCAGAAGTAATGTTTTGTCTCTCATGGTTAATTAAAATTTTGTAAATGACCGTAGTTTCCTTTTCACTTTGGTTTCCATGAAATTTCAAGACAAAGTTACTATTCTACTGTAGTGTCTATGTTCTCCTGGCCAGGATATATGTCTTCTATATGTCTTCAATACCACCACCACAATGATTAATCTCCTACTCTATTTTCCATGGCCATGATTTTTTTAAGTTTATTTATTTAGAGAGACAGACAGACACAGAGAGAGAGACAGAGAGAGAGAGAGAGAGCAGCACAGAGCCCAAGTTGGACTCAATGTTATGAACTGTGAGATCGTGACCTGGGCTGAAATCAAGAGTTAGAAGCTTAACTAACTGAGCCACCCAGGTGTCCATGGCCATAGTTTTAAAAACATTGTATTCATTTCCTTTTTTGCATGTCTACCTAGTGAGCTGCCTCAAATCCTTGGTTGAAAAAGGTGAGGTGTGCATTAATTTTAGATTAGTTATAAATTAATTGCTTAATACGGGTGCCATCATTCCCAGTTAACCCTCTTACTATTTTTGATGTTCTAAGGTCACGAATAGTGTTTATGCATCATCCAGGGGATGTGCCTGAACCAAATGAGCCCACCTGGCAACTGCAGTGACCACCCACTGCCTGCACTGCCCAGACCAAATATGTCCCGCCCCATGTGGGTGTGCCAAGTCACCTCAACCATACAGTGGACCTCTCTCTTATCCAGTGTCCATGCACCAAATGTGGTTTCGTGAGATGATAAGGTGACTCGGATGAATTTATTATTCAATAGATTCATCATTTTCCTTCTCCAATTTCTGATTGAGGATCCTAACTCCATGCCTCTTACCTCTCCTTCCTCCCTCTTCTGGCCATTTAATGATTTCATTCTTCATTTTCAAAAAGAAGAAATGGATATAAAACATGAACGAACGCTACGCTGTTAAAACTGTGTACCTGAGACCAGAAAGAATTCAGAGACCGGTTCCCTCTAGTCAAAAGGAAAATGAAGGACATTCTTTTCTCATTTCAGGAAGCTCTGAAACAAAGTTTCTTCTAGAATTATCTGCAGAAATCTCTTGCATTTCCCACATGGAGTAAATATCTAAATTGTCTACGTCTTTTTGATCCTGGAGTTCTAAGCAAGACATGGTCAGGAAAACTGACCTTTCTCAGTTACAGAGAAGTTATTTAAAGTTTAGGCTCCTTGATCTACTCTTTTTTCCTTTTTCTTTTCCACCCCTAGTGAAACCTAATACATGTATGTATATAACATTCTTTAAGGAAGTAATTATGTAGATACAAGGAAGATGTAATTCTCTTACTTAGTAAGTCTCCAGGAGAAAAATCTACAATGAGGGAAAAAATGCTTTCAGAGATGTACAATCCTTTGCTTTCATTTTTCTCACATCTTGTGAAAGGGCTACTAGTAATTCTACCTATTTCCATTGAAAACTGCAAAATGTTAGAATTTTTAATTGTTTTATCATACTTCAATAAACAAACATGGTAAGGGAACACTGTCAGTAACAGAATAGTTCATCACCTTGTGCAGGTGATTGATCGTTTGTACTATTTGCCCATCCCAAGAACTGAACCCAAAGAGATTCTTAATTAATTTGGGAAACTGGAACATTCTCAGAAACTTCCACAATAATATATCTTAGTCATAGGTGACTTTACTATGGAGGCAATGAAGCTGAAGCCTCAGGGCCTCTTTACTGGATTTTTCCTAAGCCCCGTAAGGGGACCTTAATGTGTCCACAGAGTCACATATTTTTGTAATATTTGCAAAGTCAATTGTTTGGTATTCTTTTTTTTTTTTTTCTCAGAAAAGGACTCCAAAATTACATAAGCTTTGGACTGCATAAAATCTGGATGTATGCCTCATCTCAATGAAAAGCATTTTAGCAGTTTATTTTTCTCCACAGTAAGACTGTAACTATAGCAAACCAGCTCTCTTCTGTAAAATATTGTTTTAAGTGCATACGATGGAGAAAGAATGTGTGCCTATTTGGGTCATTTAAATTAGGCCATTTAAAAAGTAATATGGAAATGCAATTTGGAAAACAGTGCCTTCTTACTATTCAAATAACTCCAACTGTAATTTCAAGAATTAAGTTTTAACTTCTATTAATCATTTGGCCATAACTCATGTTTCCCAATAAACTAGGTAAACTTGGCAATAATTCAAAATACAATTAAGATTTTATAAACAGAACCAATTTTTTTTAAGTTTGTGCCCATAAAAAGTTGAAATAATATGTCTTCCCCAGATCTCCCTATCTAAACAAAGTATATTAAGAAAAATAAAATCAACCATTAAAAATTATATGTCCATTATAACCTGTGGGTTATAATATAGGAGACTAAAGTTTTCTCAAATAAGAATGTTTACAACATATGAGCATCTTTCATCAAAGAGCCCTCTTTCTGCAGTTTAAATCCTAAACTATGCCTCCTGATCTTAGCCACAAGGAAGTAAAAGAAAAAGGTAGTTTATAAGACAGCTTAGTACCCAAGACCACCTAGATTTTTGTGAGCCATAGTCAACACCTCAAATTATACTGAGAAACAGACAGGCAGGCAAGGGGAAATGTGGAGTGCAATTCTGAACAAGTTATAATTTCATTCCTTGTGGCATGTGCCCCTTAGCTCAATGTCACATGATCTGTGGCTCCCGGTGGCCTCTTAGAGCGAGTTGCAGGCATCCAGCCTAATGCTCACAAAGGCCACCTGACACAGTACCCTCAAGACTGTCACCCACAGTAGGTGCTCACCCCTAAATACCTGTTGGTGATATCCCATGATGACTATGGCAAGCCAATACTGAGGATCTATTTGACACAGCTCCCACCTAGGTCAACTTCTGTGCCCTTCCACAAAGTCTCTTAGATTTGAACTCCAGTGCTGATTCCATAGTTGAAATAAAAGACTCAAAGATTGATTTTTGCACTTAAAGAGTGAAGAGATTTGGTCAAGGACAAGTGTCTCAACTTCAGGGTAGGGAGGAAGAAGGCTAACAATTCCAGAAAGTGTCCTGATATCAGAGTTACATCAGTGCCTTTCTGCTTTAAAAGTGACCGACATTTTTTTTTTTATGTTTATTTATTTATTTTCAGAGAAAGAGAGAGCATGAGCAGGGGAGGGGCAGAGAGAGAAAGAGAGAGAGAATCTCAAGCAGGCTCCGTACTATCAGTGCAGATCCTGACCCGGGGCTCAGTTTCATGAACCATGAGATCATGACTTGAGCCAAAACCAAGAGTTGGATTCTTAATGAATGAGGCACCCCAAAAGTGACTGACATTTTTGAGGTACATACGATGTGCTGGGCATTAGGCCATTGTCTATACATACATGGGCTATACATGCATTATCTCATTTAAATAACCACTAACAGGCCTATGAAGGAGGTTTTCTTTTTTTTTTTTTCTTTTTTTAATGTTTATTTTTTTTTATTTCTGAGACAGAGAGAGACAGAGCATGACTGGGGGAGGGGTAAAGAGAGAGGGAGACACAGAATCCGAAGCAGGCTCCAGGCTCCGAGCTGTCAGCACAGAGCCCGACACGGGGCTCAAATTCACACACTGTGAGATCATGACCTGAACCGAAGTCGATCGCTCAACCGACTGAGCCACCTAGGCGCGCCTGAAGGAGGTTTTCTTATCGCTGCCACTTTACAGGTAAGGAAATGGATTCAAAGGGGTGGTGTAACAGTGAATAGCTAGCAAGTGAAGGAGAACTTTTGGATTAATTAATTAATTATTTACTTAAAGTAATTCCTACACCCAATGTGGGGCTTGACCTCACAACCCCAAGACTGAGTCATACGCTCTCCCAACTGAGCCAGCCAGGCACCCCCAAAATTCTTGATTTAAACTCAGCCTGTCTTAATCAAGACCTTAGTTTTGAAGACATTGCTAATGTGTCCCAATGTTTGAAACAGGAATTCCTGGCAATCTGTGACAGGATTTTATTTGGGACACAGATGCTTACATTAAATATCGAGAAAGTCATGTTCTTTTGAAAGTCTTTCAGTCCTTCTTTTCCTATCAAGGAGAAGGGTTCAGTTTGGTGCTGAATTGTCACCATCTCACTAACCCCTGGTCCTCTGCTTTTGTGAACAAGGAGCCCAAACCACAGTCTCAGCCCTCGGCGGGCAGTGGTATGTAGCTGGAATTGAACAAGTATTTCCATGGTGTTTACTTTCATACACTTTACGTTTACGGAGTGCAATGTGGGTTTTTCATCATGTAGTAAAACAAATTTTCTTTTTCAGTAAACATATATAGTGATCATGTTAAAGAAAAATATTAGGTACATGTAATGATCAGCTTTATGGCTAGGCTATAATCCCTAGTGATCTCATCAAACACTAATCTAGGTGTTGCTATGAAGGTATTTCGTAGATATGACTAACATCCATAATCACTAGATTTATGTAAGGGGTTATTCTGGATTATCCGGCTGGGCCCAATGTAATCACAAGGATCCTTAAGAGAAAAGAGGGAATAAAGAGAGCCAGAGAAGGAGCTGTGAGGACAGAAGGGATACAGCTACAAGCCAAGGGATGCGGGCAGAAAAAGGCAGAGAGTGGATTTTTCTCTTAGAGCCTCCCCCAAGGACGCAGCCCTCTGGACACCTTGACTTTAGCCCAGCGAAGCTGATTTTAGACTTGTGACCTCCAGAACTGTAGGAGAATAAGTTTGTGTTGTTTTAAGCCACTTAGTTGGTGGTATTTCTTTACAGTGGTAACAGAAAACTAACACACTAGTCTATGATGTTTGCTAGGTCTCAAACAGCAAGAGTTAGCCTTTTTACAACACCTGCCTAGAAACTCTAGGGTCAGACTGTTTATTAACTGACTTGGAGAGGGGACGCCTGGCTGGCTCAGTCAGTAGAGCATGTGACTCTGGATCTCAGGGTTGTAAGTCCAACCCTATGATGGGTATAGAGATGACAAAAATAATAATAATAATAATAATGATGATGATGATGATGAGAAGAGCACTCTTCTCCCTAAATTTTCAATATGTTAGTTTATGGCTGCTAAAATGTTATTGGTGCATAGTAGGTGCTTGGGTCACCATTAGGTGCCTGGGTCACCATTAGGAAGCAGTCTTAGGACTGCTTCTCAACGAACTGCCCGACAGACTCCCAGGCCTTTTGACCCTCTGCTCTTATTGTGAATTTCTTAACCATCTTTAGGTCTGACCACCCAGTAGGTATAACCTTTTCATATGCCACTGGCCTAGAAATTGTTCTCCTTCCTGATTTCTGACTTCTCATTTAACTTAAACTTCTTATTTTGTCCTAATCTCTGTTTCATGATCTAGTGGCTGGTTTCATTCTCGCCTGGATCTCCAATGGGTACATGAACCTTATGCATTACTCAAGTACAGTGTTTAACCCATCGCAAGCATTGGCTTCTGGTCAGGAACTAGGCCTTTTTTATGGACCTCAAATTCAGAAGAAAAAGACTCCTTTTCTGGGGCGCCTGGGAAACTCAGTCAGTTGAGCATCCAACTCTTGATTTCAGCTCAGGTCATGATCTCACGGTTAGCGAGTTTGAGCCCTGCGTGGGGCTCCACACTCACAGCACATTCTCTCTCCCTTTTTCTCTGCCCCTCCCCTGCTTGTGCTCTCTCTCAAAATAAATAAACATTAAAAATAAATAAATAAGGGGAGCCTGTGTGGCTTAGTCGGTTGAGCGAATGACCCTTGATTTTGGCTCAGGTCTTAATCTCACAGTCTGTGAGTTTGAGCCCCGCGTTGGGCTCCGAGCTGGCAGTGTGGAGCCTGCTTGGGATTCTCTCTCTCTCTGACCCTCCCCCACTTGTGTGCACACTCTTTCTCTCTCTCAGAATAAATAAACTTTAAGAATAAATAAGTAAACTTTAAAACTGAATTTTTTTCTAGTATAGACCCATAGCTTATTTTTAAACAGTATCTTAAAATAATAAATGTAAAAAAAAATTTAATTGCATAGTACAAAAAGGTATTGAGCTTATTTTGAACCCCAGTTCCATTCTCCAGACGCAGGTGTGTGTGTGTATGTGTGTGTGTGTGTGTGTGTGTGTGTGTGTGTATAAGACAGAGAGAGAGAGAGAGGGAAAGTTATTCTTCCAGATGCATATGCATGCAAGGTTAGGTCTGTGTAGACTTGAATAGCAGGATTCTGTACACTGTTTTCCACATTGACTTTTTTTTTACAAAAATATAATAATATTTCTTAGGGTTGTTGTGAGGATTAATCAATTAATCCTTAGTTCATCCTTGAGCACTAATTTTGTTCAATAAAATACATAGATTCTCTTTAAAAACAAAATGTCTAAGGTTCTAAAGGATGTTACTTAAAATTAAAGAATCTACTCAGTCAGTAATTTTTATTATTTCAAGTATTTTTATTATTTTTAAGTATCATTTATCTCTGTAAATAATACTTAATAAGCGTATTTTATACTCCTTTAATCGATATGAACTTGTAATTTTGTTTGTTTTTCAAAAAAATACTTACGTAGAGCTTTTCATTAATGACTCAGCCTGTAAACTTGTAACTTTATATACATTCTAACAGGCATGTAAGTCACAGTTTGTGTAACCTTTTCCTTGATGTTGAACATTTGCGTTATTTCTAGCCTTTTGTTATGATATATAGCACTAGTAAAATTAAAAAATCTTAAAATGGAGAGAGATTTTAGAAATAGTTCCTTAATACAGGTATATCCTATGACATTCCATATTACCTGGGTTCTGCTTAATACATCTAGCGAAACTGACTGTTTCATGGAAAAACCCATTCCATTTTTTCCATTTTGAACTGTTCCAATACAAAGTTCTGTACCTTTAACTCCATTTGTCCTTGTCCAGGCCTCATTCGAGCCCATCCTGTATTTGCAGTCTGGACTCCAGACCTGAGGTCAAGACTCTCACCCTGTGCCCTAACCCACAGGCACCCATTATCCATCAACAACACGAACTTTTAAAAAAATATATATCCATTTTCAATGGAACATTTTTTTAAGGAGGTTTATCATGTGTTTAGTCTTGATGCTTTTATATTTCCACAGAATGTTTCACAATTATATTTGTTAGTTGAGCAAATGTAAAATAAAGCTATATATTTACTTCTGATAGATACCATAGGCAAACCAGATAAAAATGTTGCTCAGTTTATATTTTCAAGTTACTTTCACTTCTTAAATGAGTAGTGCTAATTGGCATTGACAAAATAATCATTGCCACTAAGTGAGCTATATCAACTCTTCACACGGAATTTCTGACACAAAATAGGATTAACAAACTAACAGCTGCTCTGCTAAACAAAGTTCCCTGGAGAATTAGAAGCTGTCAGCTTATGGCTCAGATGAGAACAAACTGTATTATACAGTCACCACAACATACTACAAAGTTGTGAAAACTATACATTTCTCCGGTTTTCTGGTATTCTTTGTACAAGAACTTCTAAGCTTAGGAATTCCAAAGAAGTTTAAATGAATACTAAAATAGCAATTGAATAATTTCAAATTTTAAGAAGGGAATGGAAAAAGTTGAAAATAATGTCATAAAGGGATCCCAGGATTTAAAAGGAAAATGTTGTGGGGCAATCTAGGCACAATTATAATGGTGAATGGGGACTAGACACATTGATTGTGAGATCCCATGGCTGAAGTTTAGGTTCCATGAGGGCTCTGGGACAGCGTTTTCACCCAGAAAAAGTCTGGCCCATTGTAGGCACTAAAACTAACAAAATTCCATTATTATGCCGGAAAATACAAATATAAACATGGATAAACACTCCACATTCAAACTTACAATGAATTGTTAACTAATCTTAAGAACGAAGACTAAATCATCTTAACCACAAACTTTATATTTTATTGAGACATGCAAATGCTGAAAGAATTCATTACCAGAAGACCTACCCTTTTAAGAAATATTAAAGTCCTTCAGGCAGAAGAAAAATGATACCAGATGGAAATGCAGATCTAAACAAAGGAATAAAGAACACTGGAAATTGTAGTTATATGGGTAAATTATATGATTTTTTTCTCTCGTTATTTAAGTCTCTTTAAGTGATATTTGAATGTGTAAACGAATATAATGACAATGTATTATAGAGTTAACAACATGTATAATTAAATTATTATACCAATAGCGTAAAGGCTGGGAGGAGAGAAATGGAAGTACACTGTTATAAGTTACTTTAAAAATGTGAAGTGATGGGGGTGCCTGGGTGGCTCAGTCGGTTAAGCATCCCACTCTTATTTTCAGCTCAGGTCATGATCTCGCAGTCTGTGAGTTCTAGCCCTGCCTCGAGCTCTGTGCTAACAGTGTGGAGGCTGCTTGGGATTCTCTCCCTCTCTCTCTGACATGTGGTCATGAAAGGAGCAAATTGCATCCACGAGCATATGTAAGTCTTTTAAAGAATAAAACCTACCAAACAAACCTCTAGATTTCCGTATGTGGACATGCATGTAGGTAAAGGTAGAGAAGACAGCAAGAACATTCCACCTCCAGCTGATAACTGAGTTCACCTCCAGGAAGAGGATGAGGATTGAGAGGAGTTACAAGGATATTTTCAGTTTGCCTGTTTTGTTTGAAGTTTTTACACAGGAATCAACACAACAGAATTTGTTTAACTCAAACAAATGAAAGAGCAGGAATAATTTGTACTGAGCATAAGCAGTATGCTAGCTAGCAGTATGTGAAATAGGTAAGGTCCCTGCCAAATGGAAATGACTAAATGTACACAGTCTTAGGGTCAGTATGTTAGGGGCCTATGCACATAACTTCCAGTAATAAAATAACCAAATCAGTAATAAGAAAGAGAACTTTTTTAAAAAGATTAATTAGGATAGGATATAAGGAACACACCATGTGTTATGTTTATGAATAGAACATTAGATTTTCTAAGGAACTGTTCTTAAGTTCATCTACAGGTTTCTTGCCAGAAACCGTGCATTTTCCCGTGGAAAAAATGTTTAGGTTTTCACGAAATCTGTTATATCACTGTTCTTTGGTAGGAAGCATCAGAAATACTCTGGAAAGTAAGGCAAAAAACTTACTGAACACTATGGAGGAGCTCACAGAATCTAGGAGACACGCAGTTTCAGACCTCAGGAAAAACAAGAACCAAGTGGCCCTTGGATCTAGGCTCCTGGTGGACAGCTGGAAACATCAGTCTTTCTTGGCAACTGGACTCTCGAATCTCATGATACAAGCAAAGTACCGGGAAGCCCTCAAGTCTGTTTCAGCTTCCTCTACACCTAACACTGCCAGTTCAGGTCCTGAGAATTTTGAGGTTTCTGAAGACTTTCTGAGCTCACATCCCAGCTATGTTACTTACGAACCATGTGACGTTAAGCAAGTTATGTGACCATAACTACTTTCATGTATAAACACGGGATAAAATTATACCTAGCTCCTAGAGCTTTTGAGAGGATTAGGTTGTAGAATACATATAAAATTATTAGCATAGAGCTTGTATTCAACTGACACTGGCTATTATTATTTCCTATTCATGAACAGAAATATTCCAAAATGTTAAGTATTCATAATAGCAGATGTATGAAAGAATCTTCTCTCCTTTTACAAATTTACTGTAACAAGAGTGTCTTTTTTTAATTGTAAAAAATATTTTTTAAGCTCTGAATTGCAATAATCTGATGACTAGAATCATATAGGATTTGCTACTCAAAATTAGATATTTTTTGATCAAGGAATAATGTTTAGATGTCTTTAACAGAGTTTAAGAACTACAGTGTGAAATTTTACCCATGAAAATTAGCAAACTTTTTGCCTCTTAGACAAACATAATACAGTTCTTTAATTGGAACTGTTTTAGCTCAATAGGCTCAAGTGATTTTCAAAAGTATGTATCTCATTGTTTGCCTCTTTTTTCATATATTCACTATTCATGATAGTCTTGTTTTGGTCTTGAACAAATAAACATCAGAATATTTAAAAATACTGAGCTGTCTGTCCTGGGAAGAACTACATCCCAAATGACTAAAACCAAAAAGGTCACAAGATGTTTCCCTTCATTTTGTCATTTGATCTTAGATATGCTGCTTTCAAAACACAAGCTACAGTAAGTAGCTATTTAGAGACAAGACAGCCCAAATCTATCATTTAAAAGAGGAAATAAGTGGTGAGGACATTGCATTCTTCAACTGGAACTTCTGAACTGAAAAGTTTTTGTTTGAAAGAATTCCACATGACAAGGTATCAGTGAGACAAAAAGCCCCAGTCAGTGGCGGCAGATATCGTAAGCTGGCCACCTGTCCAACCAGCCTCTTTTTCTAGTGTGCTGGTTGGAAACAGAGATACTTGCTTTCCTAGACTGGCTGAATAGAAATAGGGTGGCCATGTGATTCAGTTCCAGCCAATATAGTATAAACAGAAGTCTCTGCTTACAGCTTCTAGAAAAGCTGTTTTAAAGACTGGGCTGGCAGTTTCCTTTGCACTTTGCCCTTCCTTCTTCCTCCTTCTCCCACTTGTAACTAACATGTTGCCTGAAATGAAGGTATCTTTCAATGTTCAAAATGAGAGCCACATGAAGGCCTTGCTAAGCCACCATTACAGCTATGGAAGCTTACTCCCAGATACCTTGTTGGTTGAAGTAAATATATCCTTCACTTGTTTAAGCCTCTCTTTCTTGGGTTTTCAGTTGCTTGCTGGCCAACACATTTATAACTGATAAAAGTAACATATCAGGGAAAACAGATTGCTCTCTGACATTAGTAGTTTATTTTTCCAGAGATTATGAAAGACCTAAAAAAAATGTTTTATCAAACCGCACTAGGAAGGCTTGAGAAACTTCCTTTATGTGATGGGCAACATGAATTTTGCTTCCCTAAGCATAAATTGATTCCTGAATCAATGTAAGGACAGAAACGTTTAAGCAAAATTAACATTTAAAAAACTTTCACTTTTGTGGAGAACGAATATATAATTTAAAGATAGTACCAATGAAATTCTGACATGTACATATATAATAGAGTCAGTCTTTTCAGTTCTTTCCCCCAAACAAGTTAAAAACATTCTTCACTACTAATATGAAATATCATGACATAACAATTACATAATGTTTTTCATTCTGGGGCTAGGGTGGGGTCTGTGAAGTAAATAAATGTGGCAACTATCAGAACCAAACTGAGATAACCGAGCTCTCAACCGCTCCCTTCCCTAACCCCCTACCCATGACACGATGTGAACTTTGGAGACAGCTCTAGCCTGTTTCTATTTTTTATAATCAAAATGACATAATTGAACCTTAAGCTCATCTAGATTAGGCCAATCTCCTCTCAAGGAAAGAGACTTCTGAACTATAGGCAAGGTCTGGCTGCCATGAACGCTCTATGTCCACCTGTGAGATGTACACTTGAAGACCTCTGTAGATCTTCCAGATCAGAGTTCTCAGTCCCCAGGGATTAAGTTAGCAGATGGTCATCACATGTATAATTTAAGGCATGGAGTTCTCCTGGGTTCACTCAGGGACACCCTTGGGAAAAAAAGAAATGGAGGAAGAAAAGACTCTATAAGTCTACCCCTGCCTCCACACCCCCGCATCTGAGCCTGAGCTGCTGTGCTGCAGGCACATCTCCTTAAGGGGTTTTGACGTAAGTTTTCATTTGTGGGGAGTTTATATTGCTTTAAAAGGAAGGAAGGAAGGAAGGAAGGAAGGAAGGAAGGAAGGAAGGAAGGAAGGAAGAAGGAAAGAAAGAAAGAAAGAAAGAAAGAAAGAAAGAAAGAAAGAAAGAAAGAAAGAAAGAAAGAAAGAAAGAAAGAAAGAAAGAAAGGAAGAAAGAAAGAAAAAGAAAGAAAGAAAAGAAAGAAAAGAAAGAAAGAAGAAAGGAAGAAAGAAAGAAAGAAAAAGAAAAGAAAGAAAGAAAAAGAAACTATAACTGCATTAAGGTACATCCTAGTGCCAATTTTATTTATTTTTTATTTTTTGAAAAAAGAGTTTATTTTTAAGTAATCTCTACACCCAACGTAGGGCTCAAACTTAAAACCCCAAGATCAAGAGTCGTATGCTCCAGGGGCGCCTTGGTGGCTCAGTGGGTTAAGCGTCCGACTTCACCTCGGGTCATGATCTCACGGTTCGTAAGTTCCAGCCCCGCGTTGGGCTCTGTGCTGACAAACAGATCAGAGCCTGGAGCCTGCTTCAGATTCTGTGTCTCCCTCTTTCTCTGCCCCTGTCTCTTTCTCTCTCTCTCTCTCAAAAATAAATAAACATTAAAAAAATTAAAACAAACAACCAAAAAGAGTCATATGCTTCACCTACTGAGCCAGCCAGGTGCCCCCATCCCAGTGCTAGTTTTAAATGCAAATACATTACTTGGGAGAGGTAACATTAATTCATCACCATTTCTACACACCTTAAAAACTAGCTAAGTTAGCAAATTAGTAAATTAGAGCATTGGAACAGTCTGGGACTATTCATTTGACTCTCAGATGGTTAATTCTTCACTTGTATTAAATAAAAATTGGTGTAATCCATGACCTTACATTCACATCCAAACAAATGTTGAATAAGTCACTTAATAGTTTCATAAACGTGGGGAAGTTAGCTTCTCTAGGCTGTTGTAACAGAGCCACCACCTCACCAGATGTGTGTTCCCAAGAATGTGTATGAAGCACCTAGAAGCACAGAAGACCTCTGATTAACTGTCCTCGGCACTGAGTACTATCAGCTTACCCTGGAGCAGAGGAACAACAGTCTGATATTTTTCCAAATTCTGCCTTTAGCTCAGTTGAAGCCTTCTGGACTCACCTCAATTCTTACTGTTGCACTTAGAAAAATTATTTTAGCGACAATGTTTCTTATTTCCAAATCTGAGCCATCAGCCATTTTTTATTGCTATAGTGCCTCATCCTACCATAAGGGTCTCTAGAGAGATACGACGTGAGCTCTTTCAAGGGAAATGTGCCTTCGTGATTCCTATGACCAGAGGGTCTGCCTGATACTTATCTCTTACTCAGTGAGTTGAGCCAGACAACATAGAAGCCACAAGTATGTCTCCCCCTTGGGCCCAGAGCAGAGCCAGCCTGGGTTTTCTCACAAGTGCAGGCTCTGAGAGTGAGACCATGGATGAAGAAGAAAACAAACTCTCCAAGTTCTGCAGGGGGAGAGGGAAAGCGACGAAGCATAAGAGAAAGAGTAAGTTGATGCCTTTGTTCCTCCAGAATGGCAGCCCCATTGTGCTGCTCATGTCTTTGATGTGTCCTTTAATGCTAGCCAGCGCATGATGTCAGATGGGGGGGTGGTGGACCTGTGGTCACCTCATGCTTTCAAGGCTTGCTCTAGTCTCAACTCCCTCAGAACCACAGAAGTCCATGCTCGCCCTTTCCTCGTATAAAGCCATGTAGCCCTTACTACTCTTATCTGTAGCTCTCACTCGGAAGCTTTTACTTTTTTGGATAGCTTTTAGGTAGATGATAAATTCTTTGAAAACAGGATGAACACATTAGAAACAGATTTTAAACACAACAAGCACTTGCTAAATGTTTATAACGGATAATCAAGAGGAGGACCCCCTTTTGATGAAAGAGAACTGCTTGGATTAGAAGGGATTTGGAAGACTTCTTGTAAGTCAAGAAGTGTCAAAGAATGATATCTAGAGGATCCACCAGACTAGAAAATGGGTCTCCAAGCATGAGAAAAACAAGACACCACAAGAAGAGGAAGTGGGTTTCGAGGCTAGGGGTAAGGTCAGTGCTTCAGGCACTGCAGGGACAACCACAAGGAGAAATTCTAGCCAGGAGAAGTCAACGCGTCAACTCAAGTCTAAGACCGGGTAGCATCTGGTGGGTAGATCCGCATTTGAACCATTCCTCGGGGCCTCTTATGTGGCATTGGGGGAATACCCACTGTAGGACTTTGGACCACTGTGATTTGTCTATTGCAAAACATATGTACATAGTTGTCATTTGTTTATCTTTAAATAAAACTTGGTTTTACTACACTATAATTATTGAACTTGCAAGTGGAGTTCATGCCAGTTTACTACACTATCAAATAGACCATTTTCTTGGGTTTTGGCTCATGCCAGAGAACGTGATTTTGGAGTCAAAATACTGTGTCACTTAAACTTTCAGAGCCCAGTTTCCTCTTTTCTGAGATGACAAAATTCCGCATCTTAACAAACCTTTGCTTCTAGTACCTTATCAAGCGTAGAGTAGACACTTCGTGAATATTAGTTTCCTTCCTTTCTTTATGCCATAAGTATATCTGGCAAGATGATTATAACTTGAGACATTAATGCATGTTTAAGCTATAATAAATGTTTCCTGTAAGAAAGTAAAGGAAATACCTTGAACTTTCAGAATCACTGAGGAAAGCCCAAGAAAGTATTTTGTTACTTTGGTCTTGCTCTTCCCCAAAGTAAATGACCTATTATGAAAAGCAAATCTGTCTTTCAATTAGGTTCTTTTTGTTTTAGGAAGTATTTTTCCTAAAATCAACTATAGGAATTAATTTACTTCCTTCAAAGAAGGAAATACTCTTTCAAGGAGCATGGATTCTTTTTACAACCTCTCTCATGCATGATGATCCTTTTATACCTGCATTACACATAATTTTAATTGTAAATGCTTTTGAAAAGTAATTTTAAATGGCATTTTCACTGTTTGATTTATAAACTTGAAAATTAGTAGATTTTGCCTATATTTCTTAAGAATCTTTAAAAAAAATTTTTTTTTTAATGTTTATTCATTTTTGAGAGAGCGTGAGTGGGGAGGGACAGAGAGAAAGAGGGAGACACAGAATCCATAACAGGCTCCAGGCTCTAAGCTGTCAGCACAGAGCCCAAAGCAGGGCTCAAACTCACTGACAGTGAGATCACGAGCTGAGCCGAAGTTGCATGCTTAACCGACTGAGCCACCCAGGCGCCCCGGCCTATATTTCTAACTATCCATGTAGATATTCTTCTAAGGGCTCTTTGCACATCAAAAGGTTATGTAAATAGATACTTTTTTAAATAAACCTGAGAAAAACAGGAACCAATAATCTGTATTGGTCCGGAAAAGAGCAAACACAAACTTAACACTTTTCAATGCATCATGTTCCAAATATCTTTTTGTTGTGGTTAACAGGCACTAATGAGGTTGGAGGATATTGATTATATATACATCATTGTATTAGAAAAGAAAATGTCTATTCAGATACAAGTTACTATCTGTTGATCAAGAGCAATCATTAATAAACAAGAAAACAATGCACTTCAATCAGCTAATATTTATTGAGCATATATTATATGCCCAGAATTATGCCAGGTTCTACAAATCTGGCTGTGAATGAGACCCCTTATCTCTTACTAGTTACATGGTACTTTCAAGGATACATCAAAATGATAGAATCACATATGTTTTTATTTTTTACTGCACGAAAACACAAATTAAAGCTTAACAAATTTAAAAATATTAATTTTATCATTAAATAAATCAACAAAGCCAGAAGGTAGAGCCAAAATGGAAACTTAGCTGTAACAGCTACCGGTTTTATGGCCACTAAGCTAATTGGAAACTATTCTCTTCCTTTACAATTCGAATTAGCTACAGAAAGCCCTTCCACTCCCATAGGGCATATGAGCAACAGAAATTGAGATCAGAGGTTTGGAGGAACAGAGACCAAGTTCATACAAAGTAAAGCCATAGGTACCAGATTGGATTATTGCTCACAATTCTTCCCTCGGTCCCTCGGCCACGGAAACCTACAGCACACCAGAGTGGATGGCTGTTTCCCCCACTTTATTGATATCATGTTATGTAACTTGCTCTGGTCCATGGAATGTCAGGCAACATGACATGAAGAAAAACTTAAATGTCCTCGCGTCCTTTGGCTCAGTGTCTCGCACTCCCGCGACTGCCATGAAGACAGCCGATGCCAGTTAACTGTTGTCTCTTCAGTCTGGGCCCCAAAGTGAGACAGACAGGCAGTGCTACCCTTGACCCAAAGCCAAGAGCCAAGCTGTCCTGCAGCAGCCTAATGCGGTGCAACCCTGCAGACTTACAGGCAAGACCAGAACTGCTTCCTGGTACGAGCCAGAGTGGTCTTGAGATCTTTGCTAGAGTTTTGGAGCAACAGGTGACTCACTCACCACTGCTAGTTAAAATAGGCAGCGCATGGACAGATTCTAGTAATCCAACTGAAAACTAGTACGCGGACGTTATATGCAATTGGAGGCAGAGAGACTCTGTCAAACTGTACCATTAGTTTAAAAGCCCTAACAGAAGTAATAGACAACACTAGTGAATTATGGGACATAGGTGGGAGTCGGCAGAAGGTGCAGAAACTGGGCCAAAAATGAATGAAGCAGGTCTAGACGTGGTAGGCTTGCCTAGCTGCTGAGAGTTGGCATGTCCCAGTGACAAAATGACACAGTCACCACAGTTGAATTGGTCTCCTGTTGAAACACAAAGCCTCTCTTTTCAATCCGTAGTTGAAACGTATTTTCATAGATCAAACACATTTCATAGAGTAATTTCATAGAATGAGACTTTGATATCAATATATTTGAAAGGCAAGCACAATAACGTTCTTCGTTTTAGCAATGAAGGAAAAGTACAGAAATGGACTTGCTATATAAATTCTACATTTGTACCAAGAGAAGGCTGAACGCTGTCACAGCAAACTCTGTGAATGAAGGTTTCACAATAGTTCAAAAAAAGAAAAGCAATGAAGAAATGATTCACTACATAGCACATGCCTCACGCGTAGGACACGAAGTTGTGCAGAACTCAAAACACCCCGCAAGGTATTCATCAACGCCACGTTCTTTGGCATTTGGGGAGAAGAAATTTAGCTTCAGAAAACAAAAAAATAACATTGTTGATTTAAACTCTTCTGGTTTGGTGGTTATGTTGGTGCCTCGTTTTTGTTTGTGTTTTACAGTTACAATAAACGTTAGAGGCAAGAGGTTTGCTTCAGTTTGTATGTTGTTGTGACAGAGAACCTAAATTCAAACTCGCTTAAATAGGAAAGAAGATTTATTTATTCACGTAGTGGAAAAGCCTTGGGGCTGTTTAGTGTCATGAGTGGCTTCATCCAGGAGCTCCAAAAATGTAATAAAAATTCAATTTCTCTTAGTTTCTTGGCTCAGGCTTCTGCTGTGTCAGCTTCATTCTTAAGATTCATGCGGCAGCCTCTGGCATCTCCAGGCTCCTGTCTTCCTTCCTGCTACGAGGTCCTGTGGGAAGAGAGAAAGTAGGCCCCATACAACTGCAGTATTCACCTCGATGGAAGCAATCACTACATTCAAGGCCACAGGCTCCTACGGCACAACCTAAAGCACACAGACAGTTTTCAGTGAGAGGAGAAGGTGGGGAAAGTTTTCCCAAAATGAGTCCTATTAAGAAAATAAGTGGTGGGGCGCCTGGGTGGCTCAGTCGGTTAAGCATCTGACTTCAGCTCAGGTCACGATCTCGCGGTCCGTGAGTTCGAGCCCCGTGTCGGGCTCTGTGCCGATGGCTCAGAGCCTGGAGCCTGTTTCAGATTCTGTGTCTCCCTCTCTCTGACCCTCCCCCGTTCATGCTCTGTCTCTCTCTGTCTCAAAAATAAATAAACGTTAAAAAAAAAAAATTAAAAAAAAAAAAGAAAAGAAGTGGTCGGGGCGCCTGGGTGGCTCAGTCGGTTAAGTGTCCGACTTCAGCTCAGGTCACGATCTCACGGTTCATGGGTTCAAGCCCTGTGTCGGGCTCTGTGCTGACAGCTCAGAGTCTGGAACCTGCTTTGCATTCTGTGTCTCCCTCTCTCTCTGCCCCTCCCCTGCTTAGGCTCTGTCTCTCTCTGTCTCTCAAAAATAAATATCAATAAACAAAATTTTTTAATTAAAAAAAGGGAAGAAAAGACAATAAGTAGTGACTTTGGGTGGATAAGGAAGATCGAGCATCTTCTATAACAGAAGTCAGCAGACGTCCTACTGCTTCTGTTTATATGGCCACTAGCAAAGAATGGTTTTCCCATTTTTAAATAGTTTGGGGGAGGAATTTTATTTTATTATTATTTTTTTAGTGTTTATTTAGTTTGAGAGAGAGAGAGTGTGTGTATGAGAGAGAGCAAGTCGGGGAGAGGCAGAGAGAGAGAGATAATCCCAAGCAGGCTCTGTGCTGTCAGTCCAGAGCCTAATGTGGGGCTGGATCTCATGAAGTGTGAGATCATGACCTGAGCTGAAATCAAGAGTCAGACGCTCAACCAACCGAGCCACACAGGCACCCTGAGTGTGTGTGTGGGGGGGGGTGGGGGGGTGGGGGTGGGGGTGGAGGGTTAAAAAAAATAATAGTTCATGACATGTGAAAATTATAGGAAATTCAAATTTCAGTGTGTCCCAAATAAAATTTTATTGGAACTCAGCCACACTCATTAAGTTATATAGTGTCTCTGACTGCTTTCGTGCCGTAATAGTCACAACAGAGATGATACAGCCCACAAAGTCTAAAATATGTACTGTTTGATCCTTCAAGAAAAACTTTGCCAACCCCTGCTCTATAGGCTTACACCTATTGTTTTAACACATTAGAAGGTAGCATTATTGTTAAAATTATTTAGCTCAAGAATCATGGTCTTCAGCAGCATATGTACTTTGAATGTAGATCACACATTCGCATTTGAGAACTTCAGTTTCAGCTATAGGATACTAAATATCAAAGATGTAACACTAAGCAGGATTTCAGTTAAATAAAAGAGAAATGGACATTGCCCAGAAAATGAGGATTCTAATAATGACAAGGAAATTTTGAAATGCTCCTGTGACATCACCTCCAGATGTTCATCCCATTGGACACAGGCAGTGCTATGTGGGAGAGTTGGAGGACATGAGGTGAGACACTTCTGTCCATAAGGGAGGAGAGGACAGATGCTTGACAGCCAAGCATTCAACTGTTTAGGACACATCAGTTACATGTCTCCCAAGTCCAGTCTCTTCAAAGCAAACCACCCTGTCCACAGCCCTGCCCATGATCTGGCTCCAAGCACATCACCGTGGGGTGCCCAATCCATAGCTCAATCAATGGCTCATCAACAGTAAAAGCCCTTGGAAGGGGACACCTGGGTGGCTCAGTCAGTTAAGCGTTCCAGTCTTGATTCCAGTTCAGGTCACGAGCTCACGGCTCTCGAGATCAAACCCCACACTGTCAGCAAGGAGCCTGCTCAGGATTCTCTCTCTTTCCCTCTCTTTGCCCCTCCCTGTGCTCTCTCTCTCTCTCTTTCTCTCTCAATATATATAAATCAACTTCAAAAAAATCTTAAAAAAATAAAAGCTCTCAGAAATGAACAGGAGTATTAGCTTCCAATAGTTTCCACAACAAATTGCTACCAACTGGATGACAAACTGGAGGCCCAACTGGAGGACAAATTTTTTTTTAAAAATTTAAAAAAAGAAAACTATAAATTAATATGTATTTTTAATCATGCATACATATGTTTACATATAAACTGCAATTATCATCATTATCTAGCATACAAGGAACCTGTGCTAGGCATTGTAAAGATATTAATAGAGGGACACCTGGGTGGCTCAGTTGGTTAAGCATCCAACTTTGGATTCCCACTCACATCATAATCTCATGGTTTGTGGGTTTGAGCCTCACGGCAGGCTCTGCACTGTTAGCTCAGAGACTGCTTGAGACTCTCTCTCTCTCTCTCTCTCTCTGCTCCTCCCCTGCTCATGCTCACTCTCTCTTTCAAAATAAATAAATAAACTTAAAAAATATATAGACAGATTCAGTTGCTTTTCTAAAGGAACTTAAGACAAATGAGAGTATGTGTTTCATAGCATACATATTAGTTTTGAAGCATTCTATAATATGTTATATTATAAATATATATATATATACATATATATGTGTATATATATATACATATATACACATATATATGTGTATATATATATATATATATATATATATATATTGAAATAGCAATAAGCTAACCAATGGAAAACTCCCCAAACAGTACTACACCTATAGACACATGCACACATGTTGTGTACAGAATTTGGTATATGAAAAAAATGGTATTTTAAATCAGGGAGAAGAGGATAGATTATTGAATAATTGGTGACAAAATAACTAAGCATTTTTTAAATTTCATTTATTTTGAGAGAGAGAGAGAGAGATGGAGGGGGGTAGGGGCAGAGAGAGAGGGAGAGAGAGGATCCCAAGTAGGCTGTCAGTGCAGAGCCCAACGTGGGGATTGAACTCACGACTCATGAGATCTGACCTGAGCTGAAATCAAGAGTCAGGTGCTTAACTGACTGAGCCACCCAGGCCCCCCTAAATAACTAAGCATTTTTTTAAAGTTAGGTTCTTATCTCATAACTTGTACCTAAATAGGTTCCAGGTAGATGAAATATTTGACTAAAAAACGAAATCATATAAATATAGGGGAAGAAAATATAAAATGATATATTTATATAATCATGAGGTGGAGAAAGACTTTCTCAGCATTACACCGAAGACAGCAACCACAAGATTTTGCGAGATTTGACTGCTATAGTGAACCCCGCAGAAGGTGGTCCCTCCAGAACAGACTCCAAGTGTTGTCCATAAGACAACAACCCTGCCCTATGCCAAATCCACAGAGCTGCATTCTCGTTGCATCTACATCAGAACCACATGACCCGGCTCCACTGGCTCAAATGTATCACAGCAGCAGCAGATACCTGGCCCAAATTGAACCAATGAAATGTACTTTCAAGGAATTTGGACTTGGGACAAAGAGCTTCTGGTTCAGTCTGATTGCTATATTGAATAGGGAACATGCAAACATAAAAGACACGGATGGTCATTTTCTACCCACCCTGAAGTAAAAAGAAAAGAAAAAAAAAGCTGTACCGCCAAGACCTGGAAATGAAGCAGAATACAGAGAAAAGCAGATATGGAGAGAGCATTTCAAACAGTGAGCTTCAGACACTTTCTGATACCTGGCTACATTGTTACCTTTGGGTCCGCTGAACTATATCAACATATGCATTGGGTGAGAGGTACAGGCTTCCAGCTGAGGAATGAATCAGTCACAAGGATGAAAGGCACAGCGTAGGGGGGCACCTGGCTGACTCAGTTGGTGGAGCATGTGACTTTTGATCTTGGGGTTATGAGTTCAAGACCCCTGTTGGGTGTAGAGACGACTTAAAAACAAACAAACAAAAAAACCTGGGGTGCCTGGGTGGCTCAGTCGGTTAAGCATCTGGCTCTTGATTTTGGCTCAGGTCATGATCTTGCGGTTCGTGGGTTCGAGCCGCCCCTCGGGCTCCGTGCTGACAGCTCCGAGCCCGGAGCCCGGAGCCTGCTTCGGATTCTGTGTCTCCCTCTCTCTCCACCCCTCCCCCATTTGCGCTCTGTCTCTGTCTCTCTCTCAAAGTTAAATCAACATTAAAAATATTTTTTAATAAAAAAATATAAAAAAATTAAAGGCTTTTAAAAGTAAGGTACAGCCATTGTGCTGTATGGTGACAGAAGGTAGCTGCACTTGTGGTGGGCACCACACAACATAGACTTGTTGAATCACCGTTGTGCACCTGAAATTGATAAGAGTGCGTGTCAACTATACTCCAGTTGGAAAAGAAAAAAAAACAAAAAAACAAAAAAACCCTAGCAGGAACCTTTTGTGTACCTCTCCGTTTCTTACATCTGAGTGGGATGCAAATGATTCCACACGAGCCTTGGCTCTTTTTCTCTCTCGGCACCTCGCCTGAAGAGCGGGCCTCGCAGTCTCGTTTCCCGCCCGCGGCGTCTCTGGCACGGTGGCGTAGGACCGTGGGAGCCCACGGTACCGACACACTGCACGCAGAGGTGCACACGCAGCAGTGGGGGAAAGTGCTTCTCATCTGTTCCTTCCACACGGTTCTGCCGAAGGTCTCAGTAGGAATGAGCACTAATCTTTTTTTATTATTAAAAAATTTTTTTTAACATTTATTTATTTTTGAGAGACAGAACATGAGTGAAGGAAGGGCAGAAAGAAAGGGAGACACAGAATCCGAAGCAGGCTCCGGCCTCCGAGCTGTCAGCACGGAGCCCGACGCGGGGCTCGAACTCACAAACCATGGGGTCATGACCTGAGCTGACGTCGGATGCTTAACTGATGGAGCCACCCAGGTGCCCCAGCACTAATCTCTTAATGATGCAGTCTAGTGTTACATTTCCCTCCTTCCCTAGTTCACTTTCCTTGGTTTCTCATTTCTACTTTCTGGAATCACATCCCAAAGACACTACCACCATGTAACCCGAGACCAGGTTCTGCTTTTGGGGAAACCCAGAATAAGCAAGTTGATATCAGAAGTGGCCACAGAAAGAAAACCCTCAGGACAGGATTCTAAACCTGGATCACCCACTGGTCATGCAGCAAAAAGAAACCCATTGTTGGTAGTGTGTAAGATGCCTATAATCTCTGATGACAATGGTTTCACGAATTGCAATCATCTATGTTGGATTGGACTATGATGAAAGTGGAAGGCAAAGCATGGGGTTATGTGGTAATTTGGCAGTCGTGTAGACGGCAATGGTGATTATAAGAATTATAGAATGGTTTGGCATTTGTTCGCTGTTTTTCGAGTCTTGATAAAAGAAAACATACTCCTGTCATCCAACTACCAACCCGAAGCCTACCATAAAAATACAAAGTCCTCCATGGCAGTGTCCTTTTGACAACTGGAACTGGATCCCCTGGATCTCTATATGGAAAAAGCGAACGTTGAGCTCTATTTCATACTATACCCTAAAATTAATTCTAGATAGGTATCATGGACTTAAATGTAAATAGTAAAATGATAAAGCTTCTAGGAAGACAACACAGGAGAGCATATTCATGACCTTAGGGTTAAACAGAACATAAAGAGCACTAACTATAAGAAAAGATTGATAAATGGACTGCATTAAAGTTAAGAAATTCTGTTCGCTGAAAGGCACCATTAAGAGAGTGAGAAGGCAAGGTGTCTGGCTGGTTCAGTCAGAAAAAACATGCAACTTTTGATCTCAGGATCATGAGTTCAGGCCCCATATTGGGTGTAGAGATTTTTTTTTTTTTTTTTTAAAGAGGGTTAAAAGACAAACCAAGGACTTGGAGCATGTATTCAACAAAGTACTTAGATCCAGAATATATAAAGAATTCTTACAAATCAATAAGAAGAAAAGTAGCCTATATGGCCAGATATTTATTTATTTTTTTTTTTAACACTTATTTATTTTTGAGACAGAGAGAGACAGAGCATGAACAGGGGAGAGTCAGAGAGAGGGAGACACAGAATCTGAAACAGGCTCCAGGCTCTGAGCTGTCAGCACAGAGCCCGATGCGGGGCTCAAATTCATGGACCGCGAGATCATGACCTGAGACGAAGTCGGACACTTAACCCACTGAGCCACCCAGGTGCCCCATATGGTCAGATATTTAAAAACTGCCCCCAAAACTCTCACAAAGAGGATAAACAAATGGCGAAATGCATATGACAAGATGATTAATCTCATTGCTCATCAAGGAAACACACATTATAACTTCAATTTGATAGTACCACACTCCCACAAGAATGACTTAAATGAAAAGGACTGTTAATGAGAAGTGAGTAAGCGGTGAAGATATGGAGCACCTAGAATCTTATACGTTGCTGGTAGGGGCATTTAAATCAGTACAACCACTTTGGAAAACTGATTGACAGTATTAGAGTTTTATGTACGTACGGCCAATAACTGGAGAATTCTACTCCAGTAGAACTGGAACTGGAAAAATTCTACTCCCAAAAGAAAGGAGGGTCTACATGCACCAAAAGTCATATGTAAGAATGTGCATAGCAGTTTTATCGTGATAGCACAAACTGGAAGTCACCCAAATGTCCATCAGCAGGAGAGTGGATAAATGAATTGTGGTACACTGTGGAATGCTCAACAGCAATGAACATGAACTAATGCTTCATACAACACATGAGTGCATCTCACAGATGCAATGATGAGCAAAAGTACAAACCACAGATTCTTTCATGTGAAGTTAAAGTATAGGAAAAATGCATTTATGATAAATGAGGTCAAACATTGATATCTTTGAGGGGAAATCGTTGATTGGGAGAGGGTCATGAAGGAGCCTTCTGGAGTGCTGGAAATCTAGAGTATCTTGACTGGGTAATACTCGCAAGGGTGTACATAAATGTAAACATACATCAAGCACTATGCTTAATATGAGTACAGTTTGCTGTATGTAAATTATAGCTTGATAAAAAGTAAATAAAAAGAAAAAAGGGTAAAAATGAAAATGAAAAATAAAATATCCCTCATTTCCCGTGTCTGTAGGGCAACATATGCCAAAAAAAAAAAAAAAAAAAAAAAAAAAAATATATATATATATATATATATATATATATATATATATATATATATATATATATCAGACTCAAGATTTAATTGTAATGGTGACAAAACCACAAAGGAGAGTGAATACATGGTCTCAAAAAGTCCTGTATGCCAAAGTCAAGGCTGTGGTAGGAAAAGTTGTATCCTGACATCTGAGACGGTGACATTTGGGTGGATAAGCTGAAATATCTTAAATCCCCAGATTCCCATCAATCTTTTGCCAGGAGAAGCAACCCCTTCCCCCTTGCTAGAGAGAAAAATTTCACAATGGCTGGAAGCTTTGCAAAAACCTTACCTGAGTCAGGCGTCTTGCAAGACAATGCTTTTTTTTTTTTCTGTGTAAGATCTGCCACCACATCCTTCATTGCCTCAGGAATAACAAGTGTCTACTGGGAAAATACATTTCCTACTCTAGGAGGAAATAGCTTATACAATCAAAACAATTACAGGACCAGAATAATAAGTACTGGCAAGAACTGGAAGAACATGTGTGGGAGTGTATTTTGAGAATGTTCAATCGGGGTGGTGGTAAGGGGAAAGAAAATAAATCTGCATAGTGGGGAACTTGTTGACATTAAAGCACTCTCCTGTGACGTGGGGTTATGCCTCCTGGAAAGGAAGTCTTAAGTCATCTTGAAATGCTGCTCAGATGGGCTCCTGAAGGTTGGCCATGCAGATTTCTTGCTGTATATGAGGTTGAGATGGCAGAATGGTAAGGAAGGGGTCTCAAGGCTCGGAGAGGTAAAAATGTTAAAATAGATTAATTACACTTACTACCTTTGATCAGAGAACCCTCTATCTGACTATATTCCCCAGAAAGCCCTAGAGAACACGGACTTCAATAAGGGAATAAGAAATGCACCAAGAAGTTTGCATTGGGTTATTTGAGAAACTCAGTGATACATCTCCTCTATATGTTGAAGAGAAGTCTGCCTTGAAACCAGCCTTCAAAAGAGGTGATAGAATTCTAGAATGACAGAGGCCAGGGAGTGGCACCTACCAACAGAGTCAGTATGGACAGAACTACCATAATAGTAGGCTGGAGTGACAATCAGAGTACCTCTACCCACAGAAATCCATGCAAATGGTTAATAGATTACAATGTTCCTAGAATCAAGACAGATATCCAGTCAAGGTATTACTTATTTGCCTTATAAAACAGCAACAACAAATACAACAACAACAACAACAACAACAAACAGCTGCTAAGATTGATGTCAGCTACAAAATGGAAAAATATTGTGGTCTCTCATTCAGTTTTAAACCAGCTCATAGATCAGAGCCTATGATTAAAGGGCAGTATGGGTCTCTTTGAGGAAGGACTTTATAATACCTCCTCAAGTATGCATAATAAACATCCCCCCAATCGTGTAGCCATTTACTATAGAAAACGAATGCTGGAGAAAGGAATCTTCACAGACTTTTTGAAACTGTTACATAATAGGCTCTGAACTGTCACTGAAACAATCAAAGCCAAAATGCCATCATGGACCAGTGGGTAGAGTAAGGACTTATGGATGTCAAGTGATGAAGGCAGAAGTCTCTGTTACTGTGAGGCTAAAAATATCTCGAAGATATAAAATAACTTTCCTAATGTGAAATTTGAATGAACATACTTACCATTTGGTAGAATTTTCACACTCCCTGACCGACCATGTCAAAGTTATTGCAGGGTCGGTGCGGGGCAGGAGGGGCACCTGGGTGGCTCAGTTGGTTAAATGTCCAACTCTTGATTTTAGCTCAGGTCTTGATCTCAGGGTCATGAGTTCAAGCCTGGCATTGGGCCCCACACTAGGCATGAAGCCTACTTAAAAAAAAAGGGGCAGGGGTTATGAAGAAATCCTTGAAAATGACCCCCTCCATCCCTAATCAAAATGCCAAGACAGTAAATCGAACATATCCCAAGAGAAACTTCAGGAATTGGCACAACTTGCAAATATTTAAAGGAGGCTGAGGTGTTGGTTTCCATCATATTCCTGTTTTACTTGTATGACCTCTGCAAAAACCAGATGGATGATGTGGCTTAACGGTGGTGTATTAACCTTAACCGCTGGGTAGCTCCAACTGCAGCTGATGGGCTGGATATAACATCTTTAACACAAAAGACCAGTACAAGCTCTGGTATGTGGTATGCAAACAGCTCTTGATCTTAAAAACACGTTCTTTTCAATACCCAAGGGTAAAGAAGATGAAAACCAGTTTTACCTTTACACGAGGAGGACAGAAGTACATTTTATTGTGTTGACTCAGGTCTATCTAAACTCTTCTGGCTTCTTCACAATATTGGCTGCAAAATTCCTGATCATCTTGACATTCTCCAGAAAAGCAAGCTGGTCCACGATGGCATCGTAAGTAGGCTCGGCGAACAGGAAGTGGCAAGTACTCTGGGTGGCCTAGTATGACCTCTGCGTGCCAGAGGGAGGGGGATAAACACTACACACGACTCACAGGCCTGCTACTTCAGTGAAACTTTTAGAGATCCAGCAGTGTGGGATGTCACAGGCCACCTAAGGAATAGGACAAACTTGTACCTTGCACCACGAGCACTGGGAGGCACAGACAGGGCTTGGTGGGGCCTTCAGATTTTAAAGGCAGCATTTACTGAATTTGGGGCTATCGCGCCAACCTATTATTGAGCAGTTCAGAGGGCTGCCGGCTTCAAGTGGGGCCTCGAGGGAAGAGAAAATGTTTTAGCCGTTTTAGGTCACTAGGCTAATGGAGAATCAATTGTATTAGAAGTATCCTTGATGTGTAAGGATTTAAAGGTACTAAGAATCACTGGTAAACCTTAATAGAAGAGAGGCAATCCAGACCCTAGGTTTATGGTGGAGAGTGATGCTTTGGTGGCAGAGAACTAGTTGCCGTTGGAAAAGTGGCTCCTGGTGTGCCAGTAGGCCTCAGTACAGACTGAGCTCCCGACATGGGACGTCAAGTGACTATGTAACCAGCGCAAGCCATCATGAATTCGTGATGATAAGATCCATCAGACAGTTAAGTTCAGACTGGTGTAGCAGTCGCCTGTCATAAAAGGTAAATGGTACACACAGGATGGAGGTTCAGCATGTCCCCAAGGTTTGTGTAAGTTACATAAACAGGTGGCCCAAGCTCCCCTATCTCCTACTTCTATTGCACTGGTGCCTCATTTCATACCTCTGACCAACTGATGGGGAAAGATAAAACTCAGGCTTGGTTGTCAGACAGGTTCACTCAATATGTTGAGGGAGAGCCAAGAATGCACTGCTTGATACACACAACTCCATACAAAGACATACAGAGACAGACTTAGATGTGCCAATAAAGTCTAGCATTTTCTTTGATCATGGATGTGGACAGCAAACCACTGACGGACAATATCTGTGACATGGGGATAAATACAACTCATAAATATTTTCATGTGGGGCGCCTGGGTGGCGCAGTCAGTTAAACGTCCGACTTCAGCCAGGTCACGATCTCGCGGTCCGTGAGTTCGAGCCCTGCGTCGGGCTCTGGGCTGATGGCTCAGAGCCTGGAGCCTGTTTCCGATTCTGTGTCTCCCTCTCTCTCTGCCCCTCCCCCATTCATGCTCTGTCTCTCTCTGTCCCAAAAATAAATAAACGTTGAAAAAATAAAAATTTAAAAAAATAAAAATAAAAAAAAATAAATATTTTCATGTTACATTATTATTTATGGCTATTACTACGTTGAAATTGGTAGTTATTAGTTATTACATATTTAATCAACAAAGAAACACAATTACTATATATTACTCTACATAATTTCTTTCATAACCCCTTGTATTTTATCTTACGCATTTAAAAACACTATTTTGAGGAGTCCACTGGCTTCACCACATGCTACAGAGGTTAAAGCACAGAAATAACCGAGAATCAGGTCCAGAAGAAACTCATCTAGCAGTGACTATGGGCGTATGTAGGGATAATCATGCCAACATTGTCCATCACACAGAGGAGCTGTATGTCCGTTGTTAGAATGGATAAGTTAAATGCTGTAGCTTTATACTATAGATACATATACTAAAACATGAATTCATCTTAAAATCATAGCATTGAGTGAAGAAGTAAAGACATACAGCAAAATCTATGTGGTCTAATTTAAAACCGTGGCACACATGAAACGATACTACATATACTTCCATTTCTATGTATTTGAAGAACATATACGTACTCAAGAACCTGTATTACAGACGTCACAGTGTAGAGTAGGAGCCTAGGGCCAAGGGTAGGTATAGGACAAGAGGACTGCAGAAGGAGGGTGGAAAATGGAAAAAAATTAGCTACCGCATGAGAGGAGCCTTGTGTGAATCAGTAAGAAAGGCGAGTCATGAACCGAGAAGTATGCATAGTTCATCCTGCTGATTCAAGTTCAAACAAATAAGCCAAAAGACCCACCATGGGGTAGGATTGGAGTGAGGATGAAAGAGGAGAAGGAAATGGGTGACAGTCATAGAGGAGGGCACTTGTTGGGATGAGCACTGGGTGTTGTAAGTGATGAATCAAGAGAATCTACTATATACTCTGTATGTTAGCTACCTTGACAATAAATTATATTAAAAAAAAAAAAAAAAGACCCACCATGAACAATATGTAAAGGCAAATGAAAGGCTAGGGAAAGTAATCACATAAAAAATAAGGCAAAGAGTTAATTTCTTTAATGCAGATGCTGTTATCAATCAATAAGGAAAATAAACAGATTTTTAAAATATGGACCAAAAAATGAAAGCAGGCAATTCACAAAAGAGGACACACATATACAACAAGGAAATGTTTAAAGTCACAAATAATACAAGGTAAAATACCCAGTGTTGTCAAGGGAGGGGAAAATCTAACCCCCTCAAGCACTGCTAGAGAGGAAGGGAAAAATGGTACAGATGTTCTGGAGGGAAATCTGGCCTGTATTAAAATGCCATGAAAATCTGCTCTAAAAACCTGCAAATCCTTGGCACAACATTTTCACATGCAGAAATGTATCTTAAGGAAATAACCAAAGCCCATGAAACTTAGTTACAGAAACTTAGCTACAAAGTATTTACTGTAGCATTGTTTCTCACAACTGAAATGAGAATAAGGTGATTCGATCTTGGCAAAGTGAACTGTAATATATTCATATTATAGAATAAGATTATGTCACTGAAATAGTATCAATAAGATGGGAATGTGTTTAGGGACACCTGGGTGGCTCAGTCGGTTAAGCGTCCAACCTCGGCTCAGGTCATGATCTCACAGTTCGTGTGTTCGAGCCCCTTGTCAGGCTCTGTGCTGACAGCTCAGAGCCTGGAGCCTGTTTCGGATTCTGTGTCTCCCTCTCTTTCTGCCCCTCCCCTGCTCACGCTCTGTCTCTGTCTCAAAAATAAATAAACATTAGAAAAAAACTTTTTTTTTAAAAGATGGGAATGTGTTTAAAATACAGCGAAGTGGAAAGACATACACTTTGTGTAATATGAATAAATTTGTGATTTAACATTTATATAGTATTTTGAATCATAAAAGATTCACATTCATTAAAAGGATTTGGAAAAGAAAGGTCAAGAAGATAGAAATCACCCAAAGTTTCACCAAACAGATATATTCACTGTTTATACTTTAATGTACGTTATATGGATGATAATCTAATGTAAACAAATGGAATAAAAATATGTTCTTTGGGAACCCAATGTCAAATTTAATTTCTCATCCAAATGTTCACAAATGAGTAAATCCAGTATGTACTATTTACCTTTATGATGGATTACTGCTACATCCACCAGAACTTTGACAGAACTAGTAACACAGAAAAGCTGAGATGCAAATTAGGTAAAAATTTCCAAATACTGATTACAAAATAAATGATTGAAAAGAGTAGGAAAATTGAATGGAATAAGACCCATGTATAATTAACATTTATTTATGTGTTTGTTTGTTTATATTTTTTTTTATTTTTTTTAAATTTTTTTTTTCCAACGTTTTTTATTTATTTTTGGGACAGAGAGAGACAGAGCACGAACGGGGGAGGGGCAGAGAGAGAGGAAGACACAGAATCGGAAACAGGCTCCAGGCTCCGAGCCATCAGCCCAGAGCCTGACGCGGGGCTCGAACTCACGGACCGCGAGATCGTGACCTGGCTGAAGTCAGATGCCCAACCGACTGTGCCACCCAGGCGCCCCATGTTTGTTTATATTTTTAAGTGTTTATTTTTGAGAGAGAGGGAAAGGGAGGGGCAGTGAGAGAGGGGGTACAGACAGAGGATCCAAAGCAAGCCCCACGCTGCCAGCAGAGAGCCCAAGGCAGGGCTCGAACCCATGAACCATGAGATCATGACCTGAGCCACCAACTGAGCCCCCCAGGTGCCCCAACATTTCTTTTTATCTAACCATCTCAGACCGTCGAGTATGAAGAAATTCATGATAAACCACTAAGAGGACACAAGTTAACATTCAAAGCTTGGGCTCTGGAGACTGGATGCGTAGGCTTGAATCACTGTTCCAGCACTTACAAGCTCTAGGTCATTGGGCAACCTAATGGCTCTGACCCTTGGTTTCCTCAGAATGGGGATGATAATAGGCCCTACTTTGGGGGTTGTGGGGGGAAACGAGATAATATATGTAAAGCATTGAGAACTGTTCCTGGTTCTCAAGGAGCACACTGTAAATGTTAACTACTGGCTTTGCAAACACCAGTCAAGCAATGGAACCACGGTTTAAAATAGCTGTCTGAAACCCTCTCCATCGTGTGTATTGGAAATGTAATTCAGTATGAAGCTGCACACACATTACATTCCTTTTCTTCAAGTTAGCTCAGGAGAACTTTTTTTTTTTTTAAGTGGGGGGTTGAGAGAGAGAAAAAGAAAGAGAGAGAGAGAGAGAGAGAGAGAGAGAGTGAGAATCTTAAGCAGCTTAAGCAGGCTCCAATCTCAATGCAGAGCCTGGAGCCTGACATGGGGCTCAATCCCACAACCCTGGTATCATGACTTAAGCCGACATCAAGAGTCAACACTCAACTTACTGAGCCACCCACGCGCCCCAGGAGAGCTTTTTAATACCAGTATAAATACTCACGGCCACCATCAGAACTGTTAAAGTGGAGAATGACCGCCCTGCTGGATAGAGGCTGTGTGTGTATATGACATCTCAAAGTCAGTATACAGTCTCTAGGTGGATTAACTCTCCCGGTCCTTTCCGGATTCTTAGAATTGGGATTATGACACTTTCTATGCCCAATATACATTTTGATGTTGGCCTACAAAGATATTTAAGGCTCGATACTCATCTTCTCAGAACTTAAATCACTTAAGAGGATGATGTCAAAATACTTTAAAAAAAAATAACTAAGCAGTCTTAGTATCTTAATTTTCTATTATTGCTGTAACAAATTACCACAAATTTAGTGGCTTCCACAAATGTATTATCTCACAGTTTGGGAGGTCAGAAATCTGAAATGAATCCCACGGGGCTAAAATCAAGCTGTCAGCAGTTCTGCGTTCATCCTGAAGGCTCTCATGGGAGTATTTGTATTCTTCCTTGCAGCTTCTAATGCCACCCACATGCCTCAGCTCATGACGCCCTTCAAAGACATCAATGTCAGGCTGAGTCCTTTCCATGCTGCATCTTGTTGGTTCTCTTCTCTGCCTCCCTCTTCCAGGTTTAAGGACTCTTAAAATCACAGTGGGCACACCTGGACAATCTAGGATACTCTCCCTGCCTTAACATCAACTGATTAGCAGGTTTAATTCTACCTGCAATCTTAACTCCTCTTTACCATGCAACCTAACATATTCATAGGTTCCAAGGATTAGGACATGGACATCTTTGGGGATTGGCAGGAAGATTACTCTGTATACTGCTCCTAGTAAATGATAATGACCTAATGAGGTAAAGAAATGGTACTTAACAGGAGTTTGGTGGCGTTTAATGTCACTGCAGCTGGGGATGGTCACGGAAAGCTTAAAGGAAAAGGTAGATTTCTTCTGGTCCTAAATGGATAGTTTTAAAAGTGGAGGGGTGTGGTTCCGGGTCAGAGAAGGAAGAAGAACAAGGTCTGGAAGATGTAAGAAGTGAAGTGGAACCAGGGGACAGGGTTGCTAGGCTAAAGCAAAGGTTGACAGAAGGGGAGAATGAATGGGAACCAGAAGGAGAAAGGCTGAGGAGTTTCAGAGTCATCCTTTCCCCAAAATAACTGACCCCAGAGTGCTTTTTATAATTATAATGTATTCATAGATGACCATCAAAAATTAAAAGCTTTTTAATGTAACAACATCTTGATTAAACACCGTTAGAAAACAGTAGATACAGTGCCTGCCTGCACTAAAGTAGGCAGCCCAAACTGTCCCCTCAGATGAACTGCAAGAAATGATCAAATGTAGACATTCCTCCATTTTTAAGATTCATCCATAAAAAAAATCAAAACCTTTCATGAAGAACAAATGATATCTATTGAATATCTCTCATATTTTTATTATACAAAATAACACGCACAAATATTAAATGGGAAAGGGTTTTTTTTCCCCGTAATGTGGCCACTCGATGTTGAGGGTCACGCTGAAGGTCAGGTCCTCGTATCAGTTGCGTTAAGTCTACTCCTTCAGGTTGTCCTCACAAAACAAAGCTGCATTTCATGAGGTGCATCAGAGAAAAGGGAATATTGCACATATTGTGATAACCAAGCACTTTTTAAAACAGGCTGTTACAAAAATAACTGTGTTTTCTTTTTCTTTTTTTTTTTTTTTTAATGTTTATTTTTGAGAGAGAGAGAGACAGAGTGTGAGCGAGCAAGGGGCAGAGAGAGGGAGACACAGAATCTGAAGCAGGCTCCAGGCTCTGTGCTAACAGCTCAGAGCTGACAGCTCTGTGTCATCATGACCTGAGATCATGACCTGAGCTGTGAGATCATGACCCGAGCTGAAGCCGGACGCTTAACTGACTGAGCCACCCAGGCGCCCCGATAACTGTATGTTCTCAAAAGTTCACTCCTACACTGTTAATTTTAGTTTTTTTTATTTCTTTTTTTTTTTTTTTTTTCAACGTTTATTTATTTTTGGGACAGAGAGAGACAGAGCATGAACAGGGGAGGGGCAGAGAGAGAGGGAGACACAGAATCGGAAACAGGCTCCAGGCTCCGAGCCATCAGCCCAGAGCCTGATGCGGGGCTCGAACTCACAGACCGTGAGATCGTGACCTGGCTGAAGTCGGACGCTTAACCGACTGCGCCACCCAGGCGCCCCTTTATTTCTTAAAAATGTAGGGGGGCCTGGGTGGCTCAGTCGGTTGAGCGTCCGACTCCAGCTCAGGTCATGATCTCGCGGTTCGTGAGTTCGAGCCCTGCATCGGGGTCTGTGCTGACAGCTCAGAGCCTGGAGCCCGCTTCAGATTCTGTGTCTCCCTCTCTCTCTGACCGTCTCCCGTTCTGTCTCTCTCTGTCTCAAAAAAATAAATAAATGTTAAAAAAATTTTTTTAAAGATTTTAAAAATGTATTGTGTATAGTGGTAAAAACCCAAGTCTCTAACTGTACAAAGGGTGGAGAGTGAAAAGCCAGTTCCCCCACCCTTGAGCCATAAAACCCAGTTCATCTCCCCAGAGACAACCACCTGTCGTTATCTTGTGTCCTTGTAGACAGTACCTTTACACCCAAATGGCAGCATATTCCAGAAATACTGCTCTGGACCTTGTTTTTGTCATTCACTTCCCAGCTTTTTAAAAACTGCTGGTGCCACTGTTCAGCTTCACCTTGAAGTAGTCAGAGATTTGCTTTTGGATTCAGAAAGTGTGAGGGGCGCCTGGGTGGCTCAGTTGATTAAGCGTCCGACTTCGGCTCAGGTCATGATCTCGTGGTCTGTGAGTTCAAGCCCCGCGTCAGGCTCTGTGCTGACGGCTCAGAGCCTGGCACCTGTTTCAGATTCTGTGTCTCCCTCTCTCTCTCTGACCCTCCCCCGTTCATGCTCTGTCTCTCTCTGTCTCAAAAATAAATAAACGTTAAAAAAAAAGAAAGAAAAAAGAAAGTGTGAAAAACCCAAGACGGCTTTTTTTTTTTCTTTCCTAATTGGCCTCTTTCAGCCTCAGATTCATGGGGAATGAGTGTAGTTAGAAAAGTTTAATTTATAATGGAAATGGAATAACATCATAAATCCATGTGGCAGATGAAAGAGGAAACCACCCTACTACCACTAACAAATCAGAAAGAAACTAGTGATCAGGAGGTAATGACATCTGAAGCTCTTGCCCAGATAATAAAGAGAATAGCGAAGATTCCACATCGAAGGAGGTGCCTAAAAGGAGTAGAGGAACCAGGTTAGAATGGGGATAAGTGAGAAGGGAAGACCTTCTTGTAAGGGCCTGAGACTTACTTTGCCTTCCTTTTCAGAATCAAGAGAAAGTCCAACCTGTGAAACTCTTCTGTGAAATTGCCCCAGCCCTTCCTTAGGAAGTTTCATAGACCTGTACTGCCTGCTATGGTAGTCTTGGGGAGATGGAAAGGATTAGGAGACCAGGGAATAGAGGAGATGTCCTATCCCATCTCTTCCCAGATTCTGGAGGAGAGGGTACAAAAACTCTAGGTAATGGCAGTGAACAAGGCCAGCAGGTGACCTGAGGCATAGCCAAAGATGGTGGGAAAGACACACGGCACTAGACAGAACAAAGGCAAGAGGCAGCCCACCCAGCGGCTGAGAGAGTCTGCTAGTTGGTTTGGGTTTGAGTAAGCACACCATAATTTACTGATCCAAAATGACTTATCCTCTTTATGACTCAGCTTCCTCATCTATGAAATGGGGCTAGATGTCTTCAGATTATCTTAATCTGAAGATTGCCTTAAGTCTAGATATCTAGACTTAAGGCAAGTGTGAGTGTTAAGTAACAAAATATGTGTAAAAAGCTTAGAATGGTGCCAGGCATATTGTGAGTGCTCAATAAATGTGTGCCCCAATGATGACAGCAGTGGGTTTCAAAGTGACTTCAGGCCTGCGTGGCTCCCGACACTGGCCACCTCCTTGCCCACTCCCATCCCCACCAATGCTGTTTCTCAAACTCACCAGGGTTCTTCTGGCATCGCGGTGTTCACATCAGTAGCCTCCTGTGCCTCCAACACCCCTTCCCAGATGCCTTAATGGCTCACGCCCTCACCTCTCCAGGGCTTGCTCATATGGCACCTGCACTGAGGGATCTTCCTGACTACCAACAACTCCCCCCGCTCTCCCTTCTCTGCTCTATTTTTCTCCATGACACATCTCACCATATCTTATCCATCATATTTTTCCTGTATCTCCTCCCCACCCTACATCCTCCCACTCACTAGATTGTAAGCTCTGTGAGAGCAGATGTTTTTGTTTTGTCTACTGATGTATCCCAGAGCAGTACTGGCATACCATAGGTGCTCAATAAATTCTCCTTGAATCAGTGAGTGAATATTTCCTAGTATATCCATTCTCCAATTTAGGCACATTTATACATGTATATTACTTCCAATTCTTGCTATTACAATATTGCAGTGAATATTGTATGTGAGTATATCTAGAAGCAGAACTACTGGATCATGAGTTAAGCACAACGTTAATTTTCCAGATATATTTTCAATCAACTCTCCAAAGTGGTACTTATCATATTCCCATATGCAGTGTGAGACTCCTGCTTCATATATTTTTTTTAATTTGAGAGAGAGAGAGTGAGAGGGCATGAACAGGGGAGAGGCCTGAGAGTGGGGATGGGGAGAGAGAGAGAGAGAGACAGAGAGACAGAGAGAGAGAGAGAGAGAGAATCTTAAGCAGGCTCCACACTTAGTGCAGAGCCCAAAGCGAGGCTTGATCCTATGACCCTGGGATCGTGACCTGAGCCAAAAGCTCAACCGACTGAGCCACTCAGATGCCCCAATCCTTTTTCACAGTTTTTTTTTAAATTTTTTTTTCAACGTTTATTTATTTTTTTGGGGCCAGAGACAGAGCATGAACGGGGGAGGGGCAGAGAGAGAGGGAGACACAGAATCGGAAACAGGCGCCAGGCTCTGAGCCATCAGCCCAGAGCCCGACGCGGGGCTCGAACTCACGGACCGCGAGATCGTGACCTGGCTGAAGTCGGACGCTTAACCGACTGCGCCACCCAGGCGCCCCTGCTTTTTCACATTTTTGATGGCACTTGATATTGTCAGACTTTTTAGTTTTTGCAAGTCTGAGTATTCAATGGTATCTTATTTTAATTTTCATTTTCATTTACCTGATTACTGGCCAATTTGAACATCATGTATTTGTTGATCATTTTGATCTTCTCCTTTGTGAATTACCTGTTCATGTCTTCTGTCCACATTTTTTATAAGATTCTATATATATATTCTTTTTATATCTTTTCTCTCTCTCTCTCTCTCTCTATATATATATATATATACACATAATACACCAATATTTTGTTAATTATATGTGTAGCATGTAACTTCTTCAGTCTCTCGTTTTAACTTTTTAAAAGCGATTTTTGATGCACAGAAGTTGGAACTCCATTGCTAAACAAAGACTGTCCCATGTTAATAATTTCTTAAAGGTGTTTAGAATTTTTCTTACATATATATAGATTTAAAAATACATTTTAGAAAAAAAATTTCCATAGGCATCCATTTTTTGGTAAGATCTATTACCATCTTATAGAATACCAGTGTTCCATGGACAGATTTGGGGAATGCTTCTCTAAGAAATAGGGACAGCCAGGAGGCTTTTGAGCAAGGTAGCGATGTGATGGGAACAGAGAACACCACTTACTATTTTCTTTTTGTTCTATGTGGGCAAGTTTGCCTCTGCCATCTTGACTTTACAGAGTTGTTCAAAAAATCTCAACTGATTTACACAATGGCTAAATTTATCATTCCATCTGAAGTTCTTGTTTTATCAAAACATTTGGCTAGGCTGACATCACCCTGCATGCCAAGGAGCTTAACAGGGTCTGGGTAACTTCTTTTCTAAAATACTTAATGGGAAATCTATATGCCTAACTTTGTATATGAAAGGTGTAATGTAGCTGTTAATATTCTGGCTATGCTAAAATTTTAATTATTTTTAAATATTTATTTATTATTGAGATACAGAGAGAGGCTGAGCATGAGCAGGGGAGGGGCAGAGAGAGAGGGAGACACAGAATCTGAAGCAGGTTCCAGGCTCTGCGCTGTCAGCACAGAGCTCCACCTGGGGCTCGAACTCACAAACTGTGAGATCATGACGTGAGCCGAAGTCGGACGCTTAACCAACTGAGCCACCCAGACACCCCAACTAAAATTTTTAACATTCTGGAATTGGGGTCATTTTAGCTAACCTAAATGCCTGATGATTATCAAGTGATCATTAAATGCCTAAAGTCCAGTGTGACAGAGGAGACTTTGAGCCCAAATCTTCTTTCCTCAGATTGTCAAGGAAACATTCTAGAGTCCTTATCAACTTCTATCCTTTAAAGGTAGAAATGGTATGAAACTACTTCTTGTAACTCAATTCTCATCCCCTTCCTTCTCACTGTTTACCAGTTACAGTCTCAGGTAAACAACATTGATAATTTAAATGATGTTTAATTTCCTCATTGTGTCCCACCTTCTATTCTTTTGACTTCTATTCATCTTCATTCAATTCTAAATTCTAGATTAAAGGAGTTAAGAGTAAAGTTGTTTAGGCATTGTTAGTTGAATGATAAATATAATTCATTCAAAGCAACAAAAAATATACTATTAAAATATCAACCAATTTAACTTAGAGACTATTACCTTTTCAAATATCATAATTATTGATGTTTTAATGAGAAGAATTATTAAATAATTTCTAAGTCAGCCAAACAAGACAATAGTATGACAATCACTAAGGACAAGAGATAAAACTAAAGGCATATTTTTAAAGCAACCAACTTAAATGTTTATAGTCCCATGTGTATATAAAAGAAAAATAATTTGGGACACCTGGGTGGCTCAGTTGGTTAAGCATCCGACTTTGGCTCAGGTCATGAACTCACGGTTTTGTGGGTTCGAGCCCTGCATCGGGCTCTGTGCTGACAGCTCCAAGCCTGGAGCCTGCTTCAGATTCTGTGTTTCCTTCTCTCTCTGTGCCTCCCCTGCTCATGCTCTGTCTCTCTCTGTCTCTCAAAAATAAATAATAAAAAAAGTTAAAAGAAAATTAAAAAAAAAAAGAAAACGAATTTAATGATAAAGTAATGAACAGACAGGAGCAATGGTTAGGTTTGTTTCACTATAAAGTACTTGTTTTAAATATTTTGTCACCATCTTGTAAACCTCTCTCTTTTATGTAACAAAATAGCATCAATCAGGGGCACCTGGCTGACTCCGTTGGTAGAGCATTCGACTCCTGATCTCAGGGTCATGGGTCTGAGCCTCACATTGGACATAGAGATTACTTTTAAAAACCAGCATCAATCATTTTTCTCTGCTGATAGATTTAACTACTAAGAGATTCTTCTAAAAATTTTTTTTAATGTTTATTTTTGAGATAGAGAAAGAGAAAGAGTGCAAGCGGTTGGGGAGGGGGAAGGGGGGGCAGAGAGAAAGGGAGACACAGAACCTGAAGCAGGCTCCAGGCTCTGAGCTGTCAGCACAGAGCCCAACACAGGGCTCGAACTCGTGAGCCGTGAGATCATGACCTTAGTCGAAGTCTGACGCTTAACCAACTGAGCCACCCAGGCGCCCCAAGAGATTCTTTATATATCATAAAAAGATCCAAAGTGTAAAGTTAATTTTAACGCTACAGCACGTCCTATTCCAGACACTTGTCTGGATCTTTGAATTTCTCTTCATCATGTCCTAATATATGATCTCTCTCTCCCTCTCTCCCTCTCTCACCCCATCTAACAATTTCGCCTCACTCTTTGTGAGCATAGATTGGAAGAATAGTAAGGGCGCTCCTACACCCCGGAGAGAGTTTAAGTGATCACTGGAAGGGATGGGGAAGTCTTTGTGAACAACATATGGAAGTTCTTAGATGTGGGGTATCGTCCAAATAGCATCGCCTTGAAAAGAATCTCCCACTGAAAATTGAAAAATTTAATAACCTTAAAAGTCTGCTGAGTTACAGACAGGGCTCAAAATCATTTCTCTTTCTTCAGACCATACTAAGTAGTGAGTCAACGTTACAAAAGTAGGGGGGAAAAGCTAAAAATATTTAATATGAAAAAGCTACGTTTTTTCTTTTCCTGTAGTGTCCTCTTCCAGTGACAAACTGAAACAGTAACATTTATCAGTCTGGTTACAGAACACATTTATAAGTGACACCAAAATTTGGGAAGAGCAAAGTATGGTAAAGGGGAGAAATTCAAGGTTTTACAAGAAAAGGTGTGACTAAAATATTAGAGAAGTGTACAGAAAAAAAAGAATAATACAATTTTGGGCAGTTACGACTGACACATAAGGTGACAGATATAAAGGTGTTAATGACTAAAAGAAAAAGATCTGGGACTCACAAATATATTTCATTGTTTCAAAAAGCTGTGCTATCTTAATGGCATTACAGCGTAAAAGACCTACCAGATGATCCTCTTTCTCAGAGTAGGTAAAATAAATCCCGAGCCATCATGCTTGTTACTTGAGGAAAACAACAAGATCCTGTTTACCTTCTTTCGGTCTAGTGTAGATTTCTCTCCTACCTGGTCTGAAGCTCACACGATTAGAACCACGCCTTTAGGTTACATAATGCAGATAGGGCACTGGCCCAGAGGATACGATTGCACCCAGTGGATGGTGAAAGGCTCTCCTTAGCATGGATTCTCTTGTCAGATCACGCGGTCATGGATGGATGGATTCCTGTCTTACCCTCCCTTCTGCTGAATGCCTGTTTCTTTCAGGCAGTAACTTAGACTCTGGGTATTGGAAAAATGAATGGGATATAGTCTTTTTCCTTTAGGACCTCCTTGTTTGAGAGAAGACACTAATAGGAAGACAAATACAATGCAACATGATATATTTTTGACTACAATTGACAAAGCTTGAAAAGAGTAATATCCAGCATTAGCTAGAACATAAGAAAACAGCACAGAAGCACCATTTCTAGAAGCTCAAATTGGTAACAGGTTTTCTGGAGGACACTGTGGCACTATGTACGAAAAACCTTAGACGGCAATAACAAGTAAATAGAGTTCACCTCAACAGATCCTCCGAGCTCAGGATTTATCCTAAGGAAGTCATCAGACAAGTTTGCAAAGATGTTTGCACAAATATATATATTGAAGCATTTATGAATAGTGAATATACTATAGTGTCCAATAACAGGTGATTGGTTAAATGAATTTTGCTACATCCATACAACAGCGTATTATCACCATTAAGAGAGCTACAGATTTATGCAGTGAGTAAGAGATATGCTTTTGATATATGTTTGAGTGAAGGGTAGATTACAAAGCATAATACAGATGTGATGAAAATGACACTTAACCCCTGTGGTCTTCCTCTGCAAAATCTGTCACGCCAGTCTAATCATGAGAAAAAAAATCATACAACGTCGAATAGTGAGTCATCTTATAGTATCTCTGACTAGTACTTCAGAACTGTCAAGGTCATCAGAGCAAAGAAGCCTGAGAAACTGTCAGAACCAAGAGGAGTCTAAGGTGACACAAAAGAAAAATGTAATATGATATCCTGGATGGGATCCTGAAACAAAAAAGGACACTAGGTAAAAACTAAGGCTATCTGAAATCTGTGAACTTTAGTTAAAATAAATGTATCAATATTGGCTCAACAATTACAACAAATGTATCATATTAATGTAACATGTGAATAATGAGCAGTGATTTGAGAACTCTGTACTAGCTTTGCAATTTTTCTGTAAATCTAAAATGTTCTGATAGATTTTATTTTAATCAATAACAATCAGTTTTAAAGATATATATTTACTATATATGAGAAAAAGTGGGGAAGGATATACTTCAAGGGGTTAATTTTTTCAGTTAGATTTATTGAGGTATAATTTATATACAGTAAAATGTACTTTTTTTTATTGTGCAGTTCTGTTAATATTCTTTTAATATACATAGTCACATAACTACCACCCTAATCAAGATACAGGACCCTTCCATCAGCCCTAAGGCCCAGCCCACTCTCTGGCAACCACTGTTTTCTTTTCCTTTGCCTTTTCCAGAATCCGTGGACACAGAACCACACGGGATGTACTCTGTTGATTAAAATTGTTTTTTTCCTCAGAATGTGAGACTGTGGGTAGTAATTTCCTTATTCTTCTTACCTTGCTTATTTGCATTTTTAGCTTTTCTATAATAGACATAACTTTTGCTATTTAGAATAATAAAAGTAAAAAGTAATCATAATGGGCATTTTATTATAAGTGAAGAGATAATGCTACTGGAGTACTTATGAGGACATTTTTGTTGAAGATATTCAAGCTGCAGGATTATTCTACTAAAGAGTTAAATTCTAAGTGGCAACAGCAGTTACGAGGTGGGTTCTAGGATCAGCTAGAGCTAGGTAAAAATCCCAGCTCCACTACTGACCAGTTGTGTGACCTTGGTAATCTATTTCATATTTTTTACCCTTAGTATCCCCATTTTAAAAATAGGGTTAACACAGTACCTGTCTCATACAGTTGTTAAAAGAATTAAATGAGACTGCATGCAAATTTGTGCATCACAGATATTAGCTACTAAAATCATTTATATCGTTTATTCTCATTCTCGTGATGATGCTATCACTATGATTACTGAGCTGTTGAGAGGTGGAGGATACGGGGTCGTTCTCGGCCAAGGAAGAAGAACTCACGAGGGCAGAGTTATGGAAGTGCCTCCAAGGACACAGTGGCAAGTAAGGGGCCGAGGGAGAGGAGGCAGATACCCGGAGCCAGGTTGTGAAGGGCATGCTCACCCAGGCCAAGGAATTTGTTCCTTACCCTTAGGCCCGAGGACAGAAACCATTTTGTTTGGTCACGTAAGTTGTACCTCTGGCTGTCTGTCTCACAGTAGCTTCATTTTTTATGCCAGGTCAGTCTCCCCTTTCCCCCTTCTACTCCCCAGGCTGCCAAAGCATTCTGTCCATTTCTCTGTCACCACATGTAAAATGGGGCACTGTAATCACCTGTTTACAAGCCTGCATCTCCAGGTAGGATGAGCTCCTGTAGACTCTGTCCCCGACCCCACATTATATTCCAAAGAGGTAGAAAATCCCTACCAAATATTTAGTGAATGAACAGTTACATTTTCTCAGGACAAAAAGAAAACAAAAACCATGAGAGGTTACAATTCCTGGTAGATATGTTTCCATAAGGAGAACAAGAAGAAATTCTAAGAACTGAATGATCAGAAGGAATAAACAGGATCAAAGGGGAGACAGACCAGAAGCTCTGCAGGAGGCTGGAAGGCTGGGGAGGTGGGGGCTGGGGGGGAGGGGCCTCAAGGCATGTTACTTAACAGTTTTGACTAGAAAATTGGGCAGCTATCATCAATTAACTCTTGATATCCTACTATATTCAGAAAGTGGTAGTTCTGTATATGTCAATATGAAACAAAATGTAAGATACATTGTTAAGTGAACAATGTGCCTATGCTAAGGGTGTAGGGGAAACATGTCTGTATACACACATGTACACATATATCCATACACTTATACATGCATGAGATGAAACCAATAACACGGGTTGTCTCTGAAGAGGAGAGTTCTCTTCATTATAAAATTTTTACTACCTTTTACTTTAAGACCACTTACGTACGTTAATCTACTCAAAATTTGTTTTTAAAGAGATCCATAAAGTGGTATTTTAGAATACATTTCTAAAATTAACTATTAAAAAAGGAAGCCATTTACATACAAAGAAAAAAGGTCTGGAATGATATATACCAAAATGTGAATGCTACACATTCTGTGGATATTTTTTCTTTTCTCCTTTGCTAGTCTTTCCTGTTTCCATTTTCTAATTTTGCTGGTTCCTCCTTTTTCCCAGGGTTCAGTCCTTGGTAGTTTTCTCTGTCTGTGTTATTTTGGTGATCTCATGGAATCTCATGGTTTTAAATACCAATAATATGCTGGACAAATTTATATTTGCAGGCAAGATCTGGGCTCCAGGCTTAAATATACGACTGTTTATTCAATGTCTTCAGTTGGACGTCTAAATATCAGCAAGTCAAATATGACACAACCAAAAGCGAACTTCCTGCCCCCTCCCACACACTTCAACACATAAGTCCTCCCATCTTAGTCTATGGAAAATCTTTCTTGCAGGTGCTCTGGCCAAAAACTTGAGGGGTGCCTGGGTGGCTCAGTTAAGCATCCGACCTCGGCTCAGGTCATGATCTCCCAGTTCGTGAGTTTGGGCCCTGTGTCCGGCTCTGTGCTGACAGCTCAGAGCCTGGAGCCTGTTTCGGATTCTGTGTCTCCCTCTCTCTCTGCTTCACACACCAGGCATGCTCCCATCTCACACAGTGGTGCTGGTCCTTCCTCTCCTCTGACCCCAGATAGTCCGAAGATTCAGTTCCTCCCTTCTTTCAAGTCTCTGCTCAAACCTCACCTGCCTTCCTAGAATGCCCTGTCTATAACCCACCCACAGCCCTTTCCCAGCTCAATCTTTTCCCCTAAGAGTCATCCCTTTCTATTCTATAACAATGATTTGGTTAATTCAGGCATAATTGGCCATGCTCACATTTGAATACAAGCTCCAGGAGAACAGGGATTTTTGTCTGTATTGTTCACTTAATCTAGGAAATATGTGGCATAGAGTAGATACTCAGTAAATACATAGTGAATGAACAAGCTCGCATTACCTGTGATGTGAAGAACAATTTTTAGGGGCTTCTGGGTGGCTGCGTCAGTTAAGCGTCTGACTCTTAATTTGGCTTAGGTCATGATCTCACGATCTCATAGTCGTGAGGCTGAGCCCTGCACTGGCTCTGTGCTGAGCCAGGAGCCTGCCTGAGATTCTCTCTCTCCCTCTGTCCCTCCCCTGACTGTGCGCGCTCTCTCTCTCTCTCTCTCTCTCTCAAAAAAAAAAAAAAAATTTTTATTTTTAAAAAATGTTTAAAAATTTTTCTTTTATTAGGAAAATTTATTGTTTATTTATTTATTTATTTTTTTATTTTATTTTTGGGACAGAGAGAGACAGAGCATGAACGGGGGAGGGGGAGAGAGAGGGGGAGACACAGAATCGGAAACAGGCTCCAGGCTCCGAGCCATCAGCCCAGAGCCTGAGGCGGGGCTCGAACTCACGGACCGCGAGATCGTGACCTGGCTGAAGTCGGACGCTTAACCGACTGCGCCACCCAGGCGCCCCTTTATTTTTAGGAGAGAGAGAGCAGGAGAGGAGCAGAGAGAGAGGGAGATGAAGCATTTGAAGCGGGCTCTGTGCTCACAGCAGAAAGCCCAATGCAGGACTCCAACTCACAAACCATGAGATCATGATGCTTAACTGACTGAGCCACCCAGGCACCCCCCCCAAATAATAATTTTAAAATAAAAGTCACTATAATGAACGAATTGCTACGAGTGTATGCTTAATCATTGCAAAGCTTTTTTGAATGTACATAAATATATTTTCCTTTCAGAAACCTTTCCATTGTTGTTACCTTAGGAAAATACATTTCTAGGTTTTACTTAT